>NC_090444.1:1635747537-1638181287 GCF_031143425.1 Pleurodeles waltl | reverse complement strand
ACAGGTGCAAAAGGTTACTGTGTAACGTAACCATGTGCTTTTAAATGCTGGATGCGATGTGCCCTGTACCACTATAACCAGCATACATTGTAATTAAAGTATTTCCATGTTCATCACGCTAATAGTGCTTATTTCTCCAGGATAAATGCCATCAAATGCACTATAGCGCCAAAGTGTGGATAAATAGCAATGCTGGCAATGTGAAAGTGCCAACGTGCATTTAAAGTCAATGTCCGGCCCTCATAGTGGCCACTGCAAAAATATAATTTCATCACTGGAAGTCCAAAACTGAAAGGAAGCAGTAACAAGCTCCTCCTTTCTCCCTTGCTCACCTTACAAACAGCAAAATCCCAGGAAAATCCTTTAAGTGTGTTGAAGGTAAGCAGATCGTCCTCCCAAGTACCATATAAGATGCACACAAGTCCTCCACTAAGGGAGCCATAGACCCTTCAGGGCGGCTTCACGTACACAGGAATAGAGCAGCCGTCAATAATCCTCACAGAAAACCAAAAAGGAAGCCAAATTCGAAAATCTCTGTGATTTAAAATGTTACTATAGTACTTGTTTAAGACATTATTTTATGCACAGTGATTTTGAGATAGACTAATGACATGCTGTGTTTATGATTGAAGGAGATGGAAGACTATTACGCTTAAGAATCATTAATTGAACCTTGACTGATATTAAGGAATAAATGTTTGATTAACCAGATGTGTAAAGCATATAGACTTGAGCAGGTATTAGCATGAACTGTTACCTGAGATAAGTGCCTGTGGAAGTAATCGTCTTGAATGTATTTTTAGAAGTATTGCGTAGCCAATTCAGACCCACAGGAACCAGCACCTAAAGAAAGGGAGAAGGGACATTAGGTAAATCCAGCTCAGATCACTTACAATTGAGAAAATAGTTTATCTGAGAATTCTAAGTACTAAAGGTTGTTCTTATATGTATAGAAACCTGAAACCTGAAAAGACACCTGAACTCGCACAGGGGAAGTATGGTCTGGTTGTGGTCAAGGTTTGTTCCTCGTCCCAGTGGGTCAGGCATGACTTCTTCTGGAGCCTGCTTGATTCATTGGGAAGTTGGAAACCATTGTTGTTTCAATTTCACTCCTGCGGAGAGTTACAAGCTTGACAGTATGACGAGCCCACGTAAAAGTTTTGCCTGAGTGAAATGGAAACACAAGAGGTTACGCTGACAGATTAAGCCCATATGATTGCTCATTTGCAAAAAGAGACTCAGTCACTAACACAAAGAGTGGATGCCTTACAAGGCAGAGCCACAGCTACACCTTCTGTTCCAGGTGTGGACCATTGGCATAGCCCCTCAGGCGGGGTTTTTTCACAGCATGAAGGAGCTCGACCTATGTCATAGTACAGGCCCACCAGTACTTTAAATGACCACACCACCTATTCCTTTGGCTCCTCCTGAGCGTTATTTTCGGGATCCCTCAAACTTCACCACATTCATAAATCAGTGTCAGCTACATTTTATTTCCCAAACCGGCTTGCTTCCCTAATGATCAATCTAAAGTGGCCTTTATTTTGTCCTATTTGTGGGGGGTACACGTTCAGCATCCTCACTCAGCAGTTTCTTTCTCCATCGCGGTCATTGTGATTCTTCTTCCTGTCGCCTTCTGTTGCCATAAAATCCTGAAAGAGACAAAACAAAGACATTCTTCAAGTGGAATCCTGTACAGATCGGTCACATTTACTATTTATGTTCAAATCAAAGAAGGACTATTTATCTGTGGAATCCTATTGTGAAAGACTAGTGAAGTCAGCCATTATTTTTAATGTATTCTCTTCCTAAAGAAAGGAAATAAATTTATTAATATTGTTTTAGCAGCGTTTGTTTTAAATATATATATTCAATGGCGGGAAACCATTGGCGGCACATACCGCCAAGCTCAAAATACACACACACACACACATACAAAACAACACCACATTGGTCAAACTACACACACATGACACCCATAGACACACCACACCCACATCACTATGAAACACACACCCACATTACCCACAACCCTTTACTACTACAAACAATTGCCAACAGAGAGAGATACAGCAAGAGCACCCACACAACCAGAGCCCCATACCACCATCACCTATACACCCCCCCACGCACCTTACATCACACAACCCAACACATCACCCTACACACCCTCACCCACACCACACCACTCACACTGCACCCATGGCACCACAACAACACCCCAGGTTCTCAGAGGAGGAGCTAAGGGTCATGATGGAGGAAATCATCCGGGTAGAGCCACAGCTATTTGGATCACAGGTGCAGCAGATATCCATTGCTAGGAAGATGGAGCTATGGCGGAGAATCGTGGACAGGGTCAACGCTGTGGGACAGCACCCCAGAACAAGGGATGACATCGGGAAGAGGTGGAATGACCTATGGGGGAAATTACGTTCCATTGCAGCTAGACACCAGCTCGCAGTACAGAGGACTGGTGGTGGACCCCCACCTCCTCCCCACAACTTACAACATGGGAGTAGCAAGTCTTGACAATCATGCATCCTGAGGGCCTGGCAGGAGTAGGAGGAGGACTGGACTCTAGTAAGTCAACTTTCTATTACTATCACCCCCTTCCTGCATGCCATCACATACCGCCACCCTCACTCCAATTACTCCACCACCTCCCACATGCCCCACCAACACAACCCACTCATCCCAATACCAAGCCCTGCATGCAACACCAATGCATGGACACCCCTCGCAGACCTGCATGGACACCTATCACCACTGCATGCACACTGGAGAGAATCACCTAGCCTACCAAATAACAACTCACACAAGGAAAAGCTGCTAGGGCAATAACAACCATAGAGGGCAACACACCCATGCACAATATGTCACATGCAGAAACAATAACACTGCAATTACATCCCCACAGATATTCCAGCTAATGTCACCGGAGAAGAGTTGCCAGCAACATCCAGTCCCCCCACAGAAGAGGCCCACAGTGATGACAGCAGCTCTGCTTGTCTGGATCTGGATGACCAACCTGGCCCATCAGGGATCTCCAGACAGTCAGTTACCCAGGCACAGTCTCACACCACCACAGAGCTTCCCCCCTCAGGAAACTCCACCACAGCACCCACCCAGCAGGCCCATACCTCTGTCCCCAGGACACGTCAATCAGCAGTGTGTCCACCACTACAGGGATCCCAGGTCACCCCACAAACACAGGACGATCAGGGACCTGGGGTCAGTGGCAGTGAGCACATGGTTAAGGGGACAGAGGCACAGGACAGCAGGGAAGTTGGGAGCACTGCGGCCTCAGAGCATATGTGCCCGAATGCGCAACCATGACGGTTATTGCAGGAAGGAATCTCGTGGTTAAACCAAATTTGAAAGCATAGTTCATGGAAATGAGTCGAGCAGTGAAGCATTGTAGTCTCTATTAGTCCTGATGAGGCCCGAATTTGAAGAGGCCAAAACGCGTCAACTGTTTTTTGATGTATTGCAAGGTTGTAAGGAAGATCCAATATACCTATAAAGGATTGTGGAACACATTTCTTTACGTTTAGGATGAAGTGTCTTTAAAACTCGAAATGTGTTTTTTAGCACAACCATCGTATGTATGGGGATTATAACATTATTTACGGACATAACCACATTACCTGTAAATTAGGAGAGTAATGGAGAATTCTGTGTGAGATTAATGATTTTCAATAATAATTGTCTGTCTAGAAATGTTGGAATGTTGTTTGGTTTTTAATGATTTTTCATTCCTTTGTTCAATTTAATGAATGAATAAATGTTGAAATTCATATACATTGCCAATGAGGGATTAATATCCCCACTGTGTCTGAATTAATGTGACAGATTCTTTCCTACTAATAGACCAATCTTGTATATTGTTTGTGAGACAGGGGGAGGAGAGGACCAGGGAACCAACTCTCCAGGAGGCACTCATCCCAATCCTAGGAGCACACCAAAATTTCCAGGATACACTGGGCCAGATTCTGGACAAGTTGCAGGAGAACATGCAGCTGCAGGAGGGACAGTAGTTGGGGATCAGGTAGGACTTGAAGGACATCAATGCCACCCTGGTCTCCATTGCATGGGTGCTGGCAGACATTGCCAACACTATGAGGGAGGCAGAGACACAACACCGGGACCCTGACACTAGCTAAACCGCCGAACAGCCCTCCACCTCCGCTGCCGCTAGTGGACAGGAGGCCCCGCCACAGGAACAACAGCCCACCAGCACCTCTCCCCCTGCGGAAGGAGAACCACCCTGCAAACGTTCCCTGTGATCCAGACAGAAGCCAGAGACTATTGCCTAGACCCCTGCCAGGAAATATGACTCTTCTGATTGTCACTCGTGTCCCACACTGTCACCCTGTCCACCTTGAACTGCCATTGCTCCCCTTACTATGCCCCCTTGGACAATGCACCTATGATACAAATAGACTGGACTCGATCCTGGACTTTCCTCCATCATCACCCCAACCCACTGCACTTCCCCCTCTACTTCTTAGCACTTAAATAAACACCCTTTTTAAAAATACAAGTATGGAGTATGTCAAATGATTTAAGTATGTATTCGTTTAACCAGGTTCAAACATTGCAATTCAACTGTACAGTAATGTATACATAGGAAAGATCTGTAGTTGGCTGCAGTGAACACACCAGGAGCGATAGTGGGGCACCAACATCTGGAAAAAAAGTTGCCAAAGGGTACGGTGAGTGGCAATAGAAGTGAGAAAAACCAGCTTGCAAGTGACAATGTCAAACACAAAACTGTCAATTAAATGTGAAGTTACACTGTCTTACCTGTGTGTCATTGGAAGTATTGACGAATAATTGACCTTCTGTTGTCCTCATCCTCATCCTCTGCCTCCTCATCTTCACTGTCCACAGGGTCCACTACTGCCACACAGCCACCTCCATCCTCCTCCTCCTACAGAAAAGGCACCTAGTGACTCAAGGCAAGGTTGTGCAACACACAGCGTGCCCGATGATCTAGCAGACCTTCTTGGGTGAGTAGCACAGGGATACCCCAGTTAGGTGGAGGCAACGAAACCTGGCCTTCTGGAGGTATAATGTCATCTGTGTAATACTTCTTGTTCGCCCATGTGCCTCATTGTAACGTTCTTCTGCCCTTGTCCTGGGATTCCTCATAGGGGTCAGTATCCATGAGAGGTTGGGGTAACCAGAGTCACCTGCAAATATCGAGGGCCAACATTTAGCCACACTATCCCATTTGGCCCACACGATACACATACACCAACATATACTGGGTGGGAACCAGGGCTCACCTATTAGCAACAGCCTGTGCCTCTGGAGTTGCGCCATCACATTTTGGATGCTGCTATTCCTCAGGATAAAGGCATCATGCACAGACCCAGGATACTTTGCATTGACGTGGGAGATGTATTGGTCCACCAGGCACACCATCTGAACATTCATGGAGTGAAAGCTCTTTCGATTTCTGAACACCTGTTCATTTCGCCGGGGGGGGGGGACAAATGCAATATGTGTTCCATCAATAGCCCCAATAATGTTGGGGATATGTCCCATTGCAAAGAAATCAGCTTTCACTGTGGCCAAATCCTCCACCTGGGGGAAAACGATGTAGCTGCACATGTTTTTAATCAGGGCAGATAACACTCTGGTCAGCACTATTGAGAGCATTGGCTGAGACATTCCTGCTGCCAAGCCCACTGTCACTTGGAAGGAGCCAGTTGCCAGGAAATGGAGCACTGACAGCACTTGCACAAGAGCGGGGATCCTGGTGGGGTGACTGATAGCAGAGAATAGGTCAGGCTCCAATTGGGCACACAGCTCAGTGATTGTGGCCCTGTCAAGACTATAGGTGAGGACAATGTTCCTGTCTTCCATTGTTGCCAAGTCCACCGGGGTCTGTACACAGGGGGATGTCTCCATCTCCTATTCATCTGCAGTGGTTGCAAACTATGGACTAAAATAGTGAGCAGCTAGTCATTATCTCAACATTCCAACCACTACAGTTGAATGCATGTTGTGATTGTAACAGTAATTTGTTGGAGATGTCCAAATGGTGCATTTGTGTACTGTGACGCATTTAGGGTCCATGGCCTGCACCCCGTGAAATGGTGTCTGCCTGTCCTGTATGGAGGGACAGGTGGAAATGAGGTAATTCCGCTGACGTTGTGCGTCATTGCGGGAGGCTGTCAAGAACCGCTGTGTAACTCCTCATTGGTTAACATTGGGTTCTATGGGGTACACTGGCCAATGGTGATGTTGGTCGGTGGTGACAGTATGCACCGCCGTGGACGTCACTGCCATTTTCTATCTGATTCCTCACTTGCTACCTGACCTTCAACAGGAGAGGACCTACACTGCATGTGCTGCTGTGACCTGTGTCTGGAACTGACCATGGCTCGTGTCACTGGGGAAAGGGCCCCTGCCTTCACCTTGGTGGAGTTGGAGTGACTGGTGGATGGGGTCCTACCCTAGTGCTGACTGCTGAATGGGCCTCCAGACCAACAGGTGAGTACACCGTAAGTACGATGCATGGGGCGTGAATGCATGGATTGCTGTGTGTGAAGGCCTCATGTGGGGGGGTGATGGATGGGCCCTGGGCAGCGTGCAGCATGTATGGTGGGCTATGTCTGTGCTATGTCTGTGCTAATGGGGATGGGAAGGGGCATGGTGGGCCATAAGTGTAACAGGCAAGACGGTCGGACCAATACTTTTCCCTGTGTCTATTTTCCTGCAGGTTAGCGACCATCAAAAGAATGGTATATGGTTTGCCATCTCCAAGAATGTGCCGACCCTGGGGTCTACGGTAGGCGGAGCACCCACTGTCGCAAACGGTGGGAGGACCTGAGGCGCTGGGCACGGAAGACGGCGGAGGCCCAGCTGGGGATGGTTTCCCAACAGGGAAGGGGTGCCCGTCGAACCCTGACCCCCCTGATGGCCTGCATACTAGCGGTGGCCTATCTGGAGCTAGATGGGCGCTTGGGGGCATCACTGTAGCCGCAAGGGGTGAGTACAGTGCCCTAATATACAACTTGCGCCTGGTGGGGTGGTATCTGGGTGGGGAATGTGGGCCCTGTGGGTGCCCCTAGCCCCTGGCTGGCACTGCAGAGTAGGCCCCATGTAGGGCGGGGTTCTGATGTGAAAGTACTCCAACCAAGCTAGTAGACATCCACTACTGGGCAGGGGTCTGTGGATCTCAGGTATGCTGCAATTGGTGTTAGATGTCCCTATCCATGGGCTGGTGACTAGCATTGTGACTGGTAGTGCATTGCCTAGTGCGTGGGGCTGTTCCCTGTGTGTGAGTGTGTCACGTACGTCAATGGTGGTGTTGTTGGCGCCATTGACCAAGTGTATCCTTTGTCTCTCCCCCCCCCTTTTTGTTGGGTCACCCTGTCCTTATGTCCATTAGCATCATCTGGCGGAGGAGCAGAGGAACCCGCGACGGAGGGAGCTGCATCCCACAGGACCCCAGATCCACCGACGGTGAGGGCACCAGTGGGATGGATGGTGAGGGGAGCACCACGGTGGAGACTGGAGGGGACAGTTCAGACAGGGATACCTCCTCCGATGGGAGCTCCCTGGTGGTGCCGGACACCTCTATGCCCACCACATCTACAGGTACAGCCGCCACCCCTGTACCAGCCCCACCCTCCCAGCAGCCCCTCAGCGAGTTTCCCGTGCCCGCTCACCCAGTAGGGTGGGTATCTCCTTAGTCCCTGGCACCTCAGGCCCTGCCCCAGTTAGCCCGGCTGCCCTGAGTGAGGAGGCTATTGACCTCCTGCGATCCATCTCTGTTGGGCAGTCAACCATTGTGAATGCCATCCAGGGTCTGGCAGCCCAAATGCAATAGACAAATGCATTCTTAGAAGGCATTCACACTGACTTGGCGGCCCAACATAGATCAATCCAGGCTCTAACCTCTTCTCTGATGGCAGCCATTGTCTCTTTTTCCAGCCTCCCCCCTCCAACTTCCTCTTCCCAAACCCATTCCCCTCAACCCCAATCTATCCCAAGCACACAGGACAAACACAAGCACCACACTTCATCCCACAGCCACTTACACAAAAACCATCCAGAAGCAGACATACCAACATCCACTGCCTCTACTGTGGCCCCCTCCTCCTCGTCGTCCACCTCATTCCCAGTTGCGTCTCCACTCACTCCTGCATGCACTACATTCTCATTCACTACCACCATCACCAGCACACCTAACAGTACACGTCTCTCACTGGCAGTCACCACCCCCAAATCCATGCACACGTCCCCTGTGTCCTCTCCCACTGTGTCTGTGCCCCCTCCTCCCAAAGTACACAAACGCAAGCACTCAGACACCCAACAGCCATCCACTTCACAACAGCATCCAGCCCATGCACCTGCACCCAAACACAGCAGACACCTCCTTCAACCACTCCCTCCTCCTCCACTCTCAAACCATCTCCCTCTTCCCGCCCCAATGTCCCTAAGAAGCTTTTCCTCTCCACCATTGACCTCTTCCCTACCCCTCCCCACCGTCCCTCGCTTCAGGCCAGAGCGGTCAAAACCCAGGCAAGCACCTCAGCCACCCAGTCCATGGGCACAGTAGTGTCCCCAACTACTCCAGGTGGGAAAGGATCGCGGGCACCAGCCAGCCAGACGAACAGGGTGCCAGCCCCAAGTGTGTCAAGGAAGAGCAAGGAGTCAGCTGCAGCTGTAGGAAGGAAGGGCAAGGAGGCAGCCCCAGCTGCAGGACGGAAAGGCAAGGAGGCAGACCCAGCTGTAGGACGGAAGGGCAAGGAGGCAGCCCCAGCTGCAAGATGGAAGGGCAAGGAGGCAACCCCAGCTGCAGGAAGGAGGGGTAAGGGGCCTGCAACAGCAGGCAGTAGAGACAAGGAGCCTGGTGCAGGGACTCAGTCGGAGCCCCCTCCACCAACCATGGTGGTACAGCCGTATGAGGCTGCAGGGGAAGGACTGGAGCCTCCCCCCACCACTGCCAGCACCGCCACCAGCACCGCCACCAGCAGCAGCAGCCCCAGTGGGCAGCCGTCCGAGACTGCAGGGGATGGGCTGGAGCCACCCCCCACCACCGCCAGCACTGCCACCAGCCCCACTGCCAGCAGCCCCAGTGGGCAGCCGTCCAAGAATGCAGGGGATGGGCTGGAGCCTCCCCCCACCACTGCCAGCACCGCCACCAGCACCACTGCCAGCAACAGCCCCAGTGGGCAGCCGTCCGAGAATGCAGGGGATGGGCTGAAGCCTCCCCCCACCACTGCCAGCTCCACCAGCAGCACCACCACTTCCACCACTGAGCACCCGTCAATGCCGGCGGACAGTGTGTAGTCCTGCGTCCATTGGCTGTTGTGTGGCCTGGCCCCTGCAAATCCTGTGGGTCTGACACCCAGGTGAGAGACTGTGACCTTGAACTCCCCAATATCTGCATCACAGGGCACAATGCCCCCTCCAGGACCAGTGGAGAAGCCATCTACTCACCCCATCCTCCACAGGATGAAGCTCACTGGGGACAATGCCCCCTCCAGAACCAGTGGATAAATATCCCCCCAGAGGATGAAGCTCACTGGGCACAATGCCCCCTCCAGAACCAGTGGGGAAGCCCTCCACTCACCCCATCCTCCACAGGATGAAGCTCACTGGGCACAATGCCCCCTCCAGAACCAGTGGAGAAGCCATCCACTTGAGAGACTGTGGTCTTACACTCCCCAGGACCAAGCACAGGGCATGTTGCCCCCTCCAGAGCCAGTGGGCAAGTCACCCACTTGAGAGACTGTGGCCTTGCATTCCCCAGGACCAAGCACAGGGCATGTTGCCCCCTCCAGAGCAAGTCACCCACTTGAGAGACTGTGGCCTTGCACTCCCCAGGACAAAGAGCACAGGGCATGTTGCCCGCTCCGAGACCAGTGGCATTGTACCATCTTCCGGCTGAGGTGCCCCCATTCTCTGTCCCCCAAAGGTGCCTGCCTATTTTCGACCGGATGCCCCTGCAGTGTTCTCTCTGTGTCGTTGCAGGAGTGAGGTGGGGCCTTAGACTATGTGATGTGGCCCTGTGGCCCATGGACAATCAGGACTGGGCAGTGTCCCTACATTTGTAAATATATATATACTTGTTGATTTGGTTGCACGTTTTTATACTATTTTATCTTATTACACTCACTTTAATCAATTCATTTTTCCCTTGCATTATTCCTGAGGAGTACGGAGTGAATATGTTATGTTACTGCATCTGTGTGTATGGTGTTGTGGGTGAGGGTGGTGCGTGTTGCGTGTGTGTGTGTGTGTGTCACACTCTTTTTCCTCCCCCCTCCCCTGTGTGCTAGGTGGCAGTACTCACCGTGGTCGTCTTTGCCGGTGTTGGTAGTGGAGCAGAACATAGAAGAGAATGGGGAACACATGCAACTGGGGCTTCATGGCGGCGTGGTTCTTCCTTGAGTCTCCAGAGGTCAGTCGTTTCCCTTCTGTGCAGTGTTTCTGCCAGGCTTTTGATGTCGTTGGTACCACTCTGGAAAAGGTGGCAGATTTGTGTCTCATAATACAGTGGGTGGAACATTGTCTCCGTGAACTATTACCTGAGATAAGAACTTGTGGAAGTAACCGTCTTTCGATTCAGCCTACAGGAACTAGCACCTAAAGAAATGGAGAAAGGACATTAGGTAAAGCTAGCTCAGATTAATTACAATTGGAAAAATAGTTTATTTGAGTATTCCAAGTACTAAAGGCTGTTCTTATATTTACAGAAACCTGAAACCTAAAAAGACACCTGACATTGCACAGGGGAAGTTTGGTGTGGTCCTGGTCAAGATTCGTACCTTTGTCTCTCTTTGTCTCAGGTGTGACTTCTTCTGGAGCCTGCTTCATTCATAGGGAAGTTGACAACCATTGTCATATGCCTCAATGATGGCGCTGGACTCCGCCTCGCAGCTCATCAGAACTGAAGCATTTCCCTAACTGAGCTACACATCCTTGACACCAGACTTAGCATCGCAAGCCCTCATCAATGGGATCCTCAATGTCGCTGCAAGGACTTGCACTGCAGCATTGCAGTATCTCAGAACTGAAGCATCTTTAATGAGGATCCTCGCAATGCACTGCAAACTAGGACTGAAGTTACTCTGTTCAGAGGGCCTAACTGGGGCCCTGCAGCCAGCCTGTGCTCCACTATGGGCGACCTGAACTTGTGCTTTTATCCCAGTTAAGCACTACCAGATGTCCACATTTGGTGCTGTATACAATCTGGTGCAATTTTTACCAACATCTTTAAAACTGAATATCTACAGTCCTACTGATTTGATTTTTGTCGCTTTGGTCCTGTTTTATTTATTAGAAATTACTCTATTTTTCTAAATTGGTGTGGGGTCCTTTTGTGGTGTTTTCACTGTGTTACTGTTTAAACAGTTGCACAAATACTTTACACATTGCCTCTTAGTTTTAGCCTGACTGCTCTATGGCAAGCTACCAGGGGGTTGAGCACAGGCTTGTGCCTCACCCTGACAAGGATTGTGGTTGCTGCTTGACCAGAACTCACACCACAGTCAACCAACAGCCCTATTTCTAACAGATACTCAAGCCCCACATCAGCTGTTGTCTCCCATTCAGAATGTTGCATCACCATTTCTGTAGCGCACAGTACTGCAGGGCGACGGATAATTTACCTATAAGTCTCTTGTAAAGTGGTATCCCTATACCCAGGGCCTGTAAATTAAATGCTACTAGTGGGCCTGCAGCGCTGCTTGCGCCACCCATTGAAGTAGCCTTTCAAACCTATCTCAGGCATGCTAGCGCAGGGCCGGTGTGCACAGTTTTCTGCCACAGGGACCTGGCATCTAAATTTACTTGCCAGGCCCAGAACTCCCCTTTTACTACATCTAAGGCACCCCTAAGATATGCCCTAGCTAGCCCTATGGGCAGGATGCCATGTATGTAGAAGGCAGGGCATGTGCCAGGTTGTGTGGCCTGTCCTGGTAGTGACAAACAGCCTAACTTGGTGTCTCACTGCTGTGAGTGCTGCCTTCTCATAGGATTGCATTAGAAATGCCCTGCCTTATGTGTAAGGGGTATTATATGATTTATGAGGGGTAGCGTAGGCATGTTTGGTATGGTTGTAATGGTGGTAAGAAATGCTGCTTAATGGTGTAGGTGTATTTTTTATTACTATTACAGAAATGCCACTTCTAGAAAGTGAGCATTTCTCTGTGCTTATGACTCTGGTGTTTTGCAGCTTGACTCCAATCCATGTCTGAGCAGACTGACAGTTGGGCTTTGTGTATACTTTTCAGACAGCCTGTACACTGGGAGGGTGGAGGTGTCACAGAGGTGCATCTACATACTGTATGGTCTTCCTGGGCTGAGAGAAGGGAGAGGTGGGGCACACCTGCATTTGTAAAGGCTGTGCCCTGGCCACGCACAATAGGATTGTTTACCCCCCACTGATGTTTGGAGCCTGTGCTGGAGGAGAGAGGGGACACTCCCAGAACCAGTTGTAGCTGGTTGGAACCTCCTCTCCCCCACTTTGTAAAACACATTGCAGAACTGAGTATAAGTATAGGGGAATTTTCCCCACAATTTAGACATTCTTGGGATTTGAAGAGACTTACTTGAAACTGGACACAGGACGCTGCTGAATTGGCTCACCAAGACCCACTTTGGACTGCTGCTGTGCTGACCTGTGACCTGCCTGGTCACTAGGAGGAACTGCCACCATCTGCATCTCTGGTGGTGGCCTGTTGTTGTGCCTGCCAGCCCTGTGCTTCCTTCCTCTCTTGTCTCCAGGGGCAGGGTGCTGTGGCCTCTGACCCCTGTAACTAATCCAAACCTGAGCAGGGCTTCATTTTTATGTCTTGGCATAGCGCCGAGTGCAGCACTTTGTGTGTGGCCCCCTTACGCCTTGTGAGCGCCCCCCTGGTGGTTCCCTCAATTCGCGCTTGGAAGGAAGTCGCCGGGGGAATCATCGCCGCAGCCCGGGTGTTGCAAAATCATCGCCGCGACCCGGGTTACAGAATGTGCCTCAAGCACTTTTAAGAAGCGCTCCATTTGATGCCTGATTTCACTGCAGCAGCCCGAGTGTGTTTCTTGTTGTTTGAGCGCATCGTGCTCCACCCAGTGCTCCCAGGGTACCAAAAGCAGGAAGAAAGGAGCGAGAACGCTCCAACCGTGCCCTCGGGGTGAAGCGCGATTTCAGACGAGCCCACGGGGCACCAGCAGGCATCTTCCTTGGTGCCTGCTCACCGCAGCGGCACGGGAAAGGGCAGAAGAGCGGCTCGCACACCGTGTCGGGAGCAGCCGCTGTAGGGCAGGAGGAAAGCCTCATCGGAGGCTCCTGCTCCACTCTTCATTTTTAGGCAGCCGCACCGAGGACGAGGGTGGCTGCCTACAACAACGCAGGGCACGGGGCAGAAAGGGAATTTCTTTTCCGTCAGTCACTGCCTTAGGGGCGCGAACACCCCAGTAACTTGTCTTTAGCCTTGTGGTGACCCCCTGGTGGAAGGGCTAGTGGAGGCCCGGGGGGGCCCTTCCAGAGATCGTGTGCCCCAGGAGTCGGCCATTAGGTACAGCAGAGAGGGTGCCGACTGCCTCTCTCCCCCAGGAGCCAATCGTGGCCCCCGTTTAGCGCAAAGGAGCGCCATGGGCCCCACCTTCCTCTTCCAGGCACTGAGTGCCTTTTCTTCAGGAAACAGGTACTTTTGGGGACATGTTAGGATGATATGCTCCATACCTATTTTTGCTAAGGCTCTGTAAATTTGTTACATGTTCCTGTTATGGGCATGACATGCTGATATTTATCTTTTATGACTCGCCATAGGTTTTCTAATGTTCCTTTTATGGATATTTTCAACGTGTTTTCGTGACAAGTACATATAGGGCCTGATTACAACTTTGACGGACGGTGTTAATCCGTCCCAAATGTGACGGATATCCTCCCACCGAATTACGAGTTCCATAGGATATAATGGACTCGTAATACGGCGGGTGGTATATCCGTCACGTTTGGGTCGGATTAACACCCTCCGCCAAAGTTGAAATCAGGCCCATATTTCTTTATTGTGATTCCTGACTACTGCTAATGTTGCATAATCCTGAGTACTTACGTGTTCTGATGTGACAACTGCTTATTCTTGCAGAGTATTAGTAACTTGTGTAACATTCTGACAACTGCTAAGTTAGCAGGGTAGTACTGATGTGTAACGTTTGGTCTAATTATGTTTTGTGCAATACAGTTTATTTTTATATAGCGCAATGTTGTGTTTACTTTGTGGTGTACATATTGCGTCACATGTGTTGCGTGTGTTATGCAAACGCTTTACACATTGCCTCTGGGTTAGGCCTGACTGCTCGTGCCAAGCTTCCAAGGGGGTGAGCAGGGGTTATCTTGGAAGTGTAACTCCCTTGCACTGACTAGAGTTGGTGGTTTCTGCCTGGCTTAGGTGCATACCCTAGCCAACTAAAAACCTCATTTCTTACACCACACTTGTGCTATGTATAAGCACTATAAGTAATAGATGTCATTGCTACCCAATTTACTCAACCTCTGGAGATGTTAAGCTGAGTAGGCCTTGCTAGCCTTCACAACCATGACTAGCGAACAAGCACTTTGCTTCAGTGGTAAGTGTTCAACATGTTGTGCTATCTCTCCAGATTGAAAAATGCAGACCAATGACAGTCAGTATCCATATATACACTATCAATGTGACCAAAACACACAGATGCATGGTTACAGCAAGATTCAATGAAAATTGGAAACTGAGATTCAGTGATATAGTTTAACCACACAAATGTCATGGGGGAGTAATGTAAGATATAGGATTAACCTTGACCTGCTCATTTCGTAAAATAAAAAGAAATATAAGGCACAGACCTGGCCAGGAAAGAGAGTATCAAACACACAAAAGATGATGGGAAGATGCTTGTAAAAAGTCTAACCACTGACAATCGTTTGGGGTAGCATTGCAACCCATTGTTCTTTTGCCCACCGTGCCATCTCATATTAAACCCAACTACTCTGGAATCAAGCTACACCCGACTGAACAACCCCAAAGCGGGCAAAACTGGTCTTCTGTTTCTTGTGTTCTGGTTCAGAGAGGACCTAGCTTAGCAGTTCAGGCTGGACTGTTACTATTGGAGCAGGGTGAAGACTGATTTTCATATACCTCATTCTAATCTGGAGAGGCATGGTGGACAAAAGAACTATGGGTCGGAATGTTACAGCAAGCGGGCCTTCTCCGAGTGGTGGCTTGACATCTTAGGCCTTCTTCTCACACATGCTAAACATTTGCTCAATATGGGCATCATCTTTGACATTTGTAATCAAGAGGAGGTAACAGCAAGTTTTTTCTTGCTGGGTAAACTCAGTCTCCTAACTAATCAATCCATATCCTTAAAGAGAGTGACCTCACTTTTATCTTTGGTTCCTCAAAACCGCCTAACAAAGCAGTTAAAAAAATGTCTCTCACCCACTGGGGTTAGCAGTGGCATACTTCATCGGTGCATCAACACCCCGATATGATCTGTATCAAGGTGGTCACAACCTTGGTACTCAAGAAAGCTCTTAGGGGCATATTTATAATCTGTTTGCACCAAAATTATGTCATATTTTTGACGCAAATATGGTACAAACTTAACTCCATGTTTATATTTTGACACTAGACACGTCTTAAGTCAAAATATTGGAGTTTGCACCATTTTTTTGATGTGTGAACCTACCTTGTGTCAATGAGATGCAAGGTAAGTGTTCCCATCAAAAAAATTGTGCTATCCCCATAGACCCATATTTATCCCCCCATGCTAAAAGGATGCACAGGTGGGAGGAGGGGCTAAATAATGGTGCAAAGCTTGATTTGCACCATTATTTAACTCATGGGTCAGACCGGGCATTAGGGGACCAGTAGACCCATTTCCATAACTAAACACCATGGAATGGGTCCAGAGACACCCTCCCCAAGCCCCAGGACCCCCCCCCCCCCCACCCACACCAGTGGGACACCTGAGGATGGGGGACCTCATCCCAGTTAAGTAGGGTAAGTATTGGTAAGTATTTTTAAAAAACAATTGTGCCATCAGGGGCCCTAGCTTGGGGCCCCCTGCAAGGCAGAGGGTGCAATGGCCTGGCCCAGGGGACACTTGTCCCCTGTGCTGGCCATTGGGGTGGTGGGCATGACTCCTGTCTTTCCTAAGACAGGAGTCATGTTTTTAGTGGTTGTGCGCCAGTCTGGCTAGAGGCATTTTTTCCCTCTAACCAGGCTAGCGTAATTTTCTAAAGCACAACACCCGCCTTCTCTACCACCACCCTCACCTGGTTAGCATCTTCTAAGAAGCTAGTGTAAGTTTAGCACCGGCTTTCGTCACTCAATAAATACGACACCCGGATGGCGTTGTTAAATGACTCAAGCCGGCGCTAAACATTTTTCGGAAAGCGCAGTTTTGAGGCAAAACCCATAAATATGGGCCTTAGTACATTGTTGCGGAAAGATCTGAATATAAAATTTCCCAATGTTATCCATAAGTTGCTAGAATTTATATAAAGGAGCATTTGGCATGGATAAAAACAGGGGTGATGTTGAGTACGCAGTATACTCAAACATCACTGGGTCTGCAGGTTTCAGCCATGTGATTGCCTTAATGGTCAAACAGCTCTCTTCAAGACTGGATTTCAGACCCCTAGTTGATCCCCACTCTGGGTCACTGTATTTGAGATTACCATGTATTCTGAATTCAATTCAGTTCACTCACTCTGTCACAGTTATTGTAGAATACTGTTCATACAAACCTTACTGAGAAATTTCCTCAGACGTGTATTCATTTCATGGTCTTTTTAGGGCCCCATAGAGCATTTAAGGTGGGGGGCCTTGGACTCACAACCTCTTCAAAAGAACACACCTTCTTTTAAAGTTTACTTTACCAGTCTTCAGTTTATCAACCAATTTTCGTCTGCTGAATATCACTAGCAAGATCTTGATTCCCCTGCCATATTCCTCTAGATTCCTGTAGAAGAACGCGGATGTTGACTCTAATAATCTCAAAACTAGATTATTGCAACTCTGTTTGTTGGCCTCCCTACTTACTTGAGACAAAGGCTACAGTTAGTACAGGATGCCTCCGCTTTTCCGCTTGGGACTTAATAAACACTCTCTTTTTTCTTCCATCTGATTTAGTGTCTCTGCTGGTTCTCAAATGTGGCTTATTTAAAGAGCTGTATCTCTGTCACATAGCCATATACAAACTCCTTTCTAGTGATTGCATGGAATCTCGTTTTCTCTATAAAACACTTTATGGGCCAGATGTATCAAGCTCCCGGTTTGCATTTCTTAAATAGCGGATTTTAAGAAATCGCTATTTAAGAAATGCAAAATGGGATGTTTCAAAACTGCGGGTCAGTAATAACGATTTCTTAAAATTTGCAAAGGCAATTTGTGAGTTGCAAATACCGAATCGCAAAAAATTGTAAATCGGTATTTGAAAATCACAAATTGCGAAAACGGCAAACCGGAACACCCTGATGACATCACAACCAGGAATTGAGTCAGTCCATGCTGTTTCCAGGAGCCAAACCAACAGGAGCAGGCAGAGAGACACAGCCCAGCACTGGGGAGGCAGCCTTGTGATCCAACCAGGACCAAACAGCAACATGACCTATAATGGGAATGTGAAGGAGAAAGGAGACAGGAAGCTCAAGCTCAAATTCAGTGAGAAGGAGTTGGAGGTGCTCACTGAGGAGGTGGTCAGGAACCACAACTAACTGTTTGGGAAGAACTCACTCCAGGTACCTGAAAGTGAGAAGAGGAAACTGTTGTCAGATATCCAGACCAAAATATACGCAGTGGGTGTTGTGCAGCACTCTGTTGAGGAGATACGCAAGAGATGGTACGACTTGCGTTCCCATGCCAAAGAGAGGGTCGCCAGAAGGCTAAAGGAGGCAAGGAGCACCGGAGGAGGACCACCCACTCAGACACCGTCCACACCAATGGAAGACATGGTGGAGTCCACACTGCTTCCTGAAGCTGTCAGTGGTGTCACTGACATTGACATCTCAGGGACACCCAGCACCAGCAAAGGTAAGGGCAGTAATGATGTGTATCCCCATATGTGCATGTACAAATCCCCTCTAGAAATTAGCTATTAGCTCATTGCAGCGTGATAAGTAGCCCATGCCACATCTTACATACAACCCAACAATGCCTTATTGTAGTGGTAGTCCACACCCTTAAAGTGCAAATACCATATAAATAGCAAGATAGTGTTCAGCTGCGTAGAGAAACAACACAAAAGACTCATAGTGATACGATGTTAGTGCACATTTAACACTATTATGCAACATTTTGTGAAATATTCATAAATGACATGCTGCACATTGTCATTGTAGATGTGCCGGCCCTGCCGCAGCAGAAGGTGGAAATGTGGGGGATAGCGAAACACAGCCACAGTCCGACTCAAACACCAGTGAGTCCTTCATTATTGCACCAACTAGACGCAGGGCAAGAGTGTTACCTCTCCCAGAGTATAACCTGGACTCAGATGAAATGCCTGATGAGGTACCCACGCCACCCCCATACGCTAGATTCACAGGAAGACAGCAGCCCCTGCTCTAGGGTCAGTCCACTCCCCTCAGGAGGCGTCATGATGCAGGCACACAGTGCACTGATGAAGGAAAGGGCCCAGCACTTTTTTGCGGCCTTGAAGCTTCCATGCTGAAAGTGCAGCGCCTGCAATGCAGACACATGAGGTCAATGCACAGGCAGTTGGTGTCTCACAATGACAACACAGGAGTACTGCACAAACAGTTGGATGCACTCAATGAGAACATGGGATCAAAGCACAAGCAGTTGGAGTCTCTGAATGAAAACATGTGCAAGCTGCATGAGGGACAGCAAACAGCAGCAGAAAACACAAAGGAAATGACAAACACCATTAGGGAACTCTGCACTGAGATTCAGCAGGAGCGTGTCAGCCACCGTAGGCGCCATCACCAATTTATGGGCAGGTTGGATGGCTTCTGCAGATTGGTCAATCAGCTCGCTAGCTCAACTGCCTTGAAATCATGACGTGCTGTGGGCATACAGGTGGAGATGGTACATTGCAGTCGGGATGTTGTGCAGGGATTTGTGCAAATCACCAATGTTCTGGATGCAATGCAGACAGCACGGAGTGCTACAAACAGCGAACTGGGTGGTGAGGATTGTGAGGAGCTCTCTAGCCTCAGCAGTCTCACAGCCCCTGTGATGGATCCTGGGTGTCGCAGTACCAGACACAGTACTGTCTTGGAACCCGTTACAAGGGGTGCCAGCGAGGCGACTGAGCACTCAAGTGCGGTGCGTGAACGTAGGTAGGATGCATGGACGTAGGAAGTAATGTTGAGGGGTACAGCGGACTAGCCTAACATGTAGCAATACAGTTATACTATGATGCTAATAGTGTGACAATGTTACTCCCACCTGTTTGTCTATAGTGCATAGCTATGTCCTATTCACACATATGCTACCTGAAGTCAAGGTAATAAAGATGCTACCTGCAACAATATATATCATTGACGTAGTATTGTCATTACTTACATCAGAAATGGTTGTGCGTGATGTCAACACGTCTTTGTCTGCGCTCTGCTGCACTGCTCCAGTCTACTGGGTGAAGGGATGGTAAGGGATCACCATCCTCATCTGATTCCAGCGCGGTGGGTTCCACAGGTACGCCCCTTGTTGTTGCAATGTTGTGCAACATAGCACATGGAGCCATGATTTTGCAGGTTGTTTCAGGGCTATATTGTAGTGCACCACCACTCTTGTGGATGCAACTGAAGTGGCTCTTCAGCAGTCCAAAAGTCCTCTCCACAACACTGCGGGTTGTCCTGTGAGCAGCATTGTACCTCCTCTCGGCTGGCGTTGCAATACTCAGGTAGGGCGTCAGTATAAAGGACCGCACTGTGTAGGCACTGTCTCCTGGAATGAAATGAGAGTGAAATGAGTACTTGTTATATCTTATGTCACATTTACATCAATGCAACATTGTCAACTATTACATTACCCAGTAGATATCCTTCTCCAAACTCCCCAGCTAGTATTCTTGTGTAAATTCCACTGTGGCGAAGATGTAGGAGTCATGTGTGCTGCCTGGATATCTGGCCACGAGATCGGTTATGATGTTGGAGGCACTGCTAATTACTTGTATGTTCATGGAATGTGAATTTTTGTGTTACGCAGATAGCGATTGGCTAAATAATAATGCAATTTGCGATACGCAGTTTGTGACATGCAAATTCATGTCGCAGTCTCAAGGAATCGCCAATTTAGCGATTCCTTACATTTGCACTGTGAATGCCTTTCATACATCGTGAAAGGCATTTTTAAATTTGCAAACGGACGAATTTTGCGATTTGCACCGTTTGCGAATGCAAAAAAAGTGATACTTGTGGCCCTACATATCTTACCTTCCACCTCTCTTTATTTTGTTTCAGGGATTTCACGTTTAACTAGGTTTCTCGCTCTATTAAAAACATATTCACCAATTCCAGCTAAGCCTGAACAGTGTTACAAGCTTAAGTAAGCACCTGCACACCCCTTTCTGGGGTAACCAAGCACTCTAAAATATTTATAATAACCTGCAATGAAACCACACACAGTCACATATATTCACAGACGGAAACACACATTGTAGGCTGGCACACAAGAAATTAGACACACGCAAAAAGATTCACACAAAAGCACCGAGGTGTATACGCATGCACCCATTGATCTAGACAATCAGCGATACTCAGAAAAAAAGACAGAGGCAAAGAGGCACAGACATATGCACACAGACACACGGAATGCATAAGAGAAAATAGACTAAATTTTAAAATTATTTAATTGCCAGATCACAACCCAGAGCATGTAAAATTCCTCGCCTTGTGACCGGGGAAGAAATAACTGCTCCAGCAATGCCTGCATAGCTAATCTGGATACAATGATATCTATGCAACAACTGGTTTTCATGTAGGCGTTTGAGGAGCACTAGTTTACTCTCGGGCCTTGCTTTGTAAGGGTCACATTTCCTAGAAGAAAGCGTTACTATCTGGGAACCCTTCTTGCTTGACGCAGGCACAAATGTGGATGGGCCTAATCACTTGGCCAATTAGAAATTCATTGAAATATTTAGGGGGTCATTCCAACCCTGGCGGTCATCGACCGCCAGGGTGGAGGACCACGGAAGCACCGCCAACAGGCTGGCGGTGCTTCCCTGCCCGCCGCGGTCAGAATGACCGCCTTAGTTTGCTTTCTGTATTAATGTTTATTCAAACTGGGACATTTTGGTAAATTTCTTGGAAAAATACTGCTGGAAAATGCACCATTAACCAATTAGTAAAAACATTCCTATGAGTAAAACACTCATCCTATCCCACTTGCAATAAGGGTAGTTGGCTTACTCGCTATTCTGCCTTGCATAGCGCATTTCAATGTCTGGATGCCCCACCATTTTTTGCAATCACCAGCCACCACTAATACCCACGGAGCTCTGAACCACAAAATGAGAATGGCACTTTTTTGCCACATAAGCTGTTAGTAAGGGAACTTTGCTCTTATTATGCAAGATAAGGTATTTTTATGATTTGTAAGTTTTGTTAAGCACATGTTTTGTGTGATAGTTCCATTTGAATTTTTTATTCATTACTGACCCATGGTCCGTGTACTGAGTCTGACCCAATCCCGACTTTGTATGCATTATTTTTTCACTCACAGGTCATTACGCTTGACTCATGCTTGTGTTTTCCTCTTATTTTGATTTATTTAAGCTTCAGGGACTTTTAGTTGTTTCTGGAGACCACGCTCACTTTTGGTCATCGTGTATCATCTCCATCCTTTGTGGGTGTAATTCACGATGTACTATACTACTTTAGGGCTATGGCACGGAAACAGACCATACCAGCTATACAGCTTCGAAAAACGCATGAAATACCCACAAAGTCAGACACTTGTATTTACAAACATTCTGCCCAATCATTTTTCTGCCCTGGAAACGTTTCTAAATCTACTCCAATAGAAGAATGGAGTAAGTGTGTTTCTTGGTGAGAAGTAAAAGTGATTGCCCAGTGGATTAGAAACCCTGCAGAAAAATTGTTCAGGGAGGCTCAGTGGAAGAGCTGTACTGTTTCCCATCTAGGACTTGGCAGCACGGCAAATCTCTGGGGGGGGTCGGACGATGGGGACAGGGGAAATAAATATTAGAAAAAAAAAATACCATTCCCGATGCCACAGGCTCACTCTCTCCTCTTCTGGTGTCCCAGCATTACCTGGGACACCAGCACAGGCTCCCCAGAAATCTTGGTGCTGCTCTCATGCTAAACCTAGCATTAGAGCAGATCCAGGATTGGTCTGAGCGGCTTGGTCTCCTGCTCAGACAGCGCCCTGGAACCTGTGCAGTTTCTCCAACCCCACTGTGTTACACAGCCACACATGCGCACTTTGTGCACAGACTCCACTCAGCCCCCCTTCCCGTGGCCCAGCCCCGCTGCTCCCCTGCACATGCATCTGGCTGAGCCAGCAGCTGTAAAATAAAAAGTAAATGAAATATTTTATTTTACAGCTGCGGCTCTTAGTCCCGGGGGACGGCGCTTCTTCGCAATTGCGGAGGAGCAGCCCCTGGGACTTGGGTGTATTTCAATGACCACTCCTCTGGTTATTTATAATGAAGCCAAATGAACCCAAATCGAACGAGGTCAATGAAGTGACTGTGGCCCACATTTTTAGTGTTTTTGTAAGAAAACACATGATTAATCAATTTATATAGTTAAAGCTCCACCGGTTATTCTGCTTGTTGTTACTGTAAACATGATATATTTGTTACAATATTTTCTTATGTCCTCCATTATGCATAAGAATGATTTACCCTGGAAAGGGGTCACAAAATAGATAAAATGATCCAAATGATGTTGAACCTTCCTCCACAAACAGGACTTGATGCTTCCCAGTACGCTTTTTAACCTGCGTTTTTGGCCCACTTTATCCCTCTATGAAAAAGGATATTTATACTTAAAAATTAAGTAGGAAATAAATAGATGGAGAATTCAGGTTTTCATTGAAAATGTAGTGATGTGCTCTCTGAAATTAATATTAAGCTAGAACTACAACTTGGTTCTGACCCCTTTGGCCCCCCAGCAGTGGCTTCCTAGCACCCGAGGTGCCCATTCCCGGGAGACAGCAGTTTGCTTTTGCTTGGCGGGAACTTTGACAGCTCCTGCCGACCAAGAGCAAACTGTAAGTCCGCTCGTCCACTCCCAGCAGGTGGGAGGAGGAAAATTGCTCCTTCTCATTGGAAGCGGACTTTTCATCTGTTTCAGGAAAACAGATTAAAGGATTGCTTCCGTAGCATGAACGGATGCATGAAACAGATGAAAGGATTTTGCTTTTGCAGCTCCTCACGTGCAGGAGCAATGCTGGCTCCCCCAGGAGGCGGCGAGCCAGCAGGAACAGTGGGGGCATTCAGGCTACTCCCACGGTTCCTGAAGCAGAGGAACATGATCACATCTCCTGCGAAAAAAGACACACTTACTACTTATAATTAAGAGGAAGTACCCTTGTTTCGTAGAGATTCAACTCTTTGTAGTCTTATAGTCTTCTCCACGCCAGGATTCATGTGAATGCTCAAGGAACTATCACATTGACAAAATGACAGACACATGAGGTCACTGGAGACACTACCTTAGCATTCTTTACACAGCTATCATGTAGAATATACACTACACATTTACCCAATGCGGTAGCAGTTACTAATTACCCAGTACAAAGTACTCCAGTTGAGTAGACATTTTGCATTAAACTGTGGCCTAGTGTTAGATAAATAAGCAGGTTAGAATGCATTTCAGCACTGATGCTCATGTCACAGAAATTAAACCTCAACGGGAAGCACTTCCGAATATTAGTAAAGCAGGTCACCCAGTTGAAGCTCCTCCTCTGTTAAGTAAAAATCTTTAAAACTTCTTGCACTTCAACAAGGTAAAGCACTTGTGTTCTCTCTGAAGTTCCACCTTTAAAAGTTATCTAAAATCTATGCTGGAGGTGTTTACATCATTGCCCTTTTGAGTGCAATATCTTATGTAGTGACTGTGACAAGTGTTTTTTTATTGTCATGTGCTGTTGAGAACAGAACACGCTGGTCTGCCTCTTAACTACTGCAAGTACGTAAAATGAGCTAGAAGCCCAAATTGGCTGTGCGTGGCACAGGGCTGGATGCTTACTGGGGGTTGGCCGCAGAGCCTTGCGGCAGGCCAGGCCCTTCAGCCAACACCCTCCATGCATGGCCTTATCCATGCACGGCAGAGGTTGGAGTAAGGTAAAGTAATTCAATGTTACTTTTAAAAAAACATAGAAATTCACAAAATACAACCAGAGGTTAGAGGAACTTTATAGTTAGGTTATGAATTTAAACAAACAAAACCACAGAAATGTAGCTGTTAGTTAGAAATATTTCAAGTAACTATAGCCTGTGCCCTAAGGTAACTATGACTTGCACCCTCTCCATGCACTGCTAATTGCCCCAGATATTACATCACTCATGACATCTTCTATAAGATCACTGATGATATAACTGTAACCTTTGCATTAAAATTATTGATAAGAAAACTGAGCATGGGTAGGACGAGTTATAGTTATCTTAAGGCGCAAGTTAAATTTACCTAAAAAAAACTCTAACTATAACAGCTGAATTTCTATGGTTTTCTGCATGTAAATTCAGAACCAAACTATAACGGCACTTTAATATATTTTTTTTGTTTATATATATGTATACAAAAAAACACACACACATATATATTGATACGTATATATATAAATGTGTGGGTATATTACCTAGAGCCACTAGGTAGTTATAGTTTGGAACTAGTTTCTATATAAAAAACATTTTTTAGTTGTCTATATCTTTGGCGTTGCTTGACGAATCTTCATGAAACTTTCCCAAAAAATTTGCCAGTCCGGTCAGCTCTGTCTGGAAAGTTTTGGGGTGATCCGTCCTGGGGGGGCAGAGAAAAAGGGGGTTCCAAAACACGTTTTCCCTATTAATTTTTCCATAGGGATTTTGAAAAACATTAGCACAAAACTACTGGACGGAATTACACCAAAATTGGCAGGATACCTTCTTGGTCCTGATCCAGAAAGATTTCTTTTTTGTTTTGGTGTAATTCTGTTTAGTAGTTTTTGAGCAATCAAGAGGAAAATACATTTTTATATCTAGGGGCGCAAAGGATTTGCGACCCCACCCGATCTCGTGCAGAGATCTGATTGGGTGATAACACTTAAACAAAAGAACACGTTGAAGGGTTGTTAGCCATCTTGGGACTCGGCTGAAGCTGAGTCCCAAATAATAAAGTAAAAAATAAAGAAAAGGGGCCAGTGTGCAAACACTCTGACCCCTTAGCTGTGCTGGTGGGGTCCCTAAGGGACCCCCAGGGCAAAAAAGCTTTTTTTTTTTTCATTTTACGAGTGGAATTGTGGTGGATATGTCCGAAAAAAAATACAAAAACAAAGCACGGTCTCGCTTCGTTACTCTAATGCCCCCAAGTGGGCCAAGTCCCCGGGGCTTTTGTAAAAAAAGCTGGGGGGCCTCCTGGCCCCCTCCTGCTGCCCCTGGGACCGCCACCTCCCCGGGACTTATGATTTGTATGTGGGGGGACTGTGGCCTTCCTGCTGCCCTGGGGACCGCGACCCACCAGGGCTCTGTTCTCATATGCAGGGAGGGGCTCGGCCCCCTCTTGCAGCCCCAGGGACCACCACCCCCGGGGCAAATGTTTAAAAAAATAAAGGGGTCCCCATGGGACCCCCGCTGCTCTGTGGACCAAAACCCCCAGAGGCAAATGTTTAAAAAAAGAAAGGATGTCCGATAGGGACCACCACCCACCGGGGCTATGTCATGGTTGGAGGGGGACCACGCGGCACCCCTCAAGAAGCCTCTGATGGCCCTGGGGACCACCACCCCCAGGGCCGGCTCCTGCTATGTCCCAGGGTTCCCACCCTTGGGACATAGCTGTTTGCTGTTGCTTGGCTGCAGCGCTACAGCTGTATCCAAGCCACAGCAAACACTGTAAAGCAGGTCTCGCTGTCAGAATCCAAAGTTTCAAAATGCTTCAGCAAGCACGGAGCTGCTGTTGAAGCAGCTCCATGCTTGCTGATGCAATGGCACTGCGAGGGAAGCCTTAAGACAAGGTGCCAGGTAGCCCATAAGGGCTTTTGATTATTTATTTATTTTTTCAACATAAATAAATTAAAAAAAAATATATATATATAGGGACAGCAGAGGAGCCATTGAGTGCTTCCTTGTGGTCCCAAAAAGCCCTTAAAGGGCTTATTTTTTATTTTTATTTTTTAAAACACAACCCCCATAGAGTTGTGTGAAGGTCGCAGACCTTCACACTGAGCTTTGGGGGTTCAAGTCCAGCTGGACTCATTACCCACTTACATACCCGCGCACACACTGATACACTCAGTAAAACACTGATGTATGCAGTCACACACCCAGACAGACAATCTGACAGCCACTCTCACCCCCAGATACACCCTTTTACGCCTATTCTCACACCCAGAAAAGCCGCAGTCATCTCCCGCTGCGCACGGCCAAAGTCTTGTGCACGACGTGGTTTTGAATGTACCAAACCATAGAAATTCACCAGTTATAGTTAGAGTTACTCTAAGTAACTATAACTCATTCCCTAAGGTAACTATAACTAAGCCCCTTGCCATGCACTGTTAATTACCCCATAAATTACAGCAATCCTGACATCTTTCATAACATCATTGATAACATCAATGTAATATTTGCAGTAAAATGTTTGACAATAAAAGGTGCATGGTGAGGGCGTGAGTTATAGTTACCTTAGGGCATGAGTTATAGTTAGTTGAGGTAATTCTAACTATAACTGGTAAATTTCCATGGTTTGGCACGTTTAAAATGTGAACCTAACTATAACATCCCAGTAACCTTTGGTTTTTAAAGTTAATTTCTATGTTTTTTAACTCTATTTCCTAACTATAACTTCCCTGTAACCTTTGTTTTTTCAGTGAATATATATATATATATATAGATTGATATATAGATATATAGGTATAGATATATTTTTAAGGTACAAGTATGTGGAGTTCACTATGTTAAACCTATGATTTCCAATAGAAGGGAACTGGATAATATACACTAGTACAAAGTGCTCAAGGTGAACAACAAGCAACTATTCGGCAGAAAACCTTGTTCTGGCCTTGGACATTGTTGCCTGAAAGGCTTTTTGCCAGTAAAGTGACTACTAATGTACTCGATCCAAGACAGTCGGTACTATCCCCAATAGAGAACATGAGCCATGGCCTGCATCTCCTCTGTGTGCATAATATTTAGGTAACAGTGTATAGTGGCTAAAATGTGTGCCCCATGGGTGACTTGTTCTACATGGACTCGACGTGTTCTGCACAAGGGAATGGCTTAACTGGTTTCTGCTGCATTGTCGACAGGGAAACACTAGTAAGTTACCTGGGGGAGCAGTAGGTCTGGTTGTATTATAAGATGTTTCACCTTCATCCCTGTGCCTGTTCTGTTACTGACAAATGACAAGCGCCAGATTTAAGAGAACAGTTAAAAAAACAGTGAATGAGACGATTTATTTGTCAGTGTGTACCAAAGAAAGTGTGAGCCAAGTTGAAAGTCACCTATTTTATATTACAATGCATGGTGCAGTTATGCACCATATGCTGTTTATGTAACCTGCTATATTCTGGTGTGTATTAGTGGCAAAAAGATATGTGTGTTTCCGTAATACGTTTACCATAAAAATAATAGTATGGTAGAATCCTAACCCGTGCCAAATAACGATTCTGCTGTCTTTTGAAATGAGACATTACAAGAAAACGTTGTGGTTCAAATGAAAATCACAATTTAGAAGTCCAAATGCAATTTGTATAAAAAAAACATACTCCCAAGTTACACATAGGGGTATAAAAAAGTGTCATATGTGAGCGAAAAATGACAGATTCTGATTTTTATACCCCGTGTTTCCACACAGAGAATTTACCATTGCAGAGATTAAAAAGGTATTGGGGTTTTCCTCAATGTAAATTTGGGGTCGGGACTGGGAACATGGGGGATCCTAGGCGAGTAACAAAAGGGAATACAAGTGGACACACACAAAGTTGTAAATAAGTTTGTAGGCATCCAGAGGGACTGCCAGTAGTTTACAAACTCAGGGCTTTGTTTTCAAGGAAGTGATGCAGCGTGGCGCTACAAGCCAGCTTGCTGCACTGCGTCATTTTGAAAGTGCAGGGATGCGTCGTATTTACAGGAGTATGGCACATGCCTGTCCTTCCCTCTGCGCTGGTGCACAAACTGCTTCCTAGCGCCTGGTGCAAGGGTGTCTGCATTGCAGGGATGATTGTTTATGTGCAGGAAGGGACACCTTCCTGCACATAATCAATCTTTAATGGCCTTTTCCTCTTTCTGCAGCACACATAGAAAGAGGAAGAAATTGGGAAAAATAATGTTATTTCTCCCCGCTGTTTCACTTCATCGCCACCCCTGAGTTGGCGTAGGAATCTGATGTATTCCCAACCTTGTAAATCTGGGAATGCGTCAGATTCTGTCAGGTTCCATGGGTTTTGCGCAGGAACACCCACAGCGATACCCATGGAACACCCCTTTCACACAGAGTTATGTGTCATAGGGGGCCATATTTACAGGGCCAGGAAAAGCTACGCAAGGTGGCTTTGCACGGCGTTGTAAATATGGGCCGGCACACTGCACCACCGGTGCGTAAAAAAAATTATGCTCCGGTGGCGCACTGTGCAGCTAAGGTCTTGTAAATGAGGACCTGCCAAAAAGGGGGTGAAATTTCCCAGCCATTCCCTCCTTTCAGCTGTTCTGAACACAAAATATTTTACTAAACAGATATTAAAACAGTTAAATGGGCAAATATTGTAGCAATAAATATTTCTGCAGATGGGGCATGTTGTGAACGGCCCAGTGGAGTTGATATGGCAGAGTAAGAGAATGCTTGGAAAACCTTGCGTGCATATTTCAGCCCTACTCGGGACGTTTTCTAAACTTTCCTGAAATGTGTATATGTGTGTAAAATGTCTGTAGAAGACTGCAACTGGGAAATCATTGTTGAATAAAATGTAAATGTATACATTAGAACGGATTCACAAAGAGCCTAGGAGAATGCAAACTCGTACTCCTACAGTTCTCTTTTATGATAGCTTCTATGACTATGGACATTGGGTCCAAACATCTAAAATAGGAACAAAATTGGAACTCTCAGAGTTTGTACAAACAGAATGGACTGCACCCTCCTTGCACTTTTATTAATTATGAATTGGACAATTTGGGGCTGAGTCACAAAAGCGTATGAGTATGTTACAAAGTACCTCTGTAATACTACTTCGTATCTTCATAAATGTTTTTGTAAATCGGCTCCATAATATTGAACTTCAATAATACACAATAATACACAAGCATCATAAATATTGTTTTCTGCAATGTTCAACTGTTTGAAGATTTCGAACTAGCCATTCTATTGGAAATGCAATTGAGTACGCTTTAAAAACATCAAAGTACCCCTGATGACCCAAGCTTGACATGTGAAAAAGTGTTTGCCTCTGTGTCACCTGTGCCCTAACTCCAGCCCTTTCCATCTTCTAACACCACATGAAGGTTCTGCATTACACCTCTGCCCAGAGGTGAAACAGGTGCAGGCTGATGGAAGAGCATGACTCACTGGGGTATCTCTAGACACGAATGTCATGTGTTTTTTGCCTTGAGCCATTACAGCCATGTTAATAATGTACACATTTACAATTGAGGTCATGCAGGTACAGTTGTCAATTACATTCTCTAATGCTTGCTGAAAGTAATTTGAGGAGATCACGCACACTATATTTCTCTAAAGGAGAGGCAACGACCACCCAAAAAGGCAAATTTGTACACTCTGACCACATTGCTTGGCAGTCCCACAATCACAAGCAGTTGACAATAATCTACAACGTCCCAGGCCAGGGAGGACCCTTACAGAAAGTAATTTTAGCAGTACGTCTGCACATAATGTTCCACTATATGCATGCTCTTATAGTTCTGTGAACTATGGTACTGCAATTAGTTACTAACTACGCAACTGGCTTCATTTACAAAGATGTTTATGCACGTTAGTTGTGCAATTCACAAAAAGTTGATTTCACACTTGTTAATAGAATTAAGCTCAAGTGTTTCAGTGAGAAGTAAACTACACTCCTGAGCAGGCAGCGGCGACTCTAGGACGGGAATGTACTGGAAGTTTGTGATTACAAGTGTGTACATTTGTTTGTGTTCACAAGATCCTCTCCATCGCTTCCTGCTTTTAAAAGGGTCAGGGATTTAGTTCTCAAAGCTCAGGATTAAATTAGGAGATGGCAGAATTTTAATTCCGCTGGTGGAATTGGAGGAATTTGATAACTCCGTGTTACTCAACTCTGCCACTCCGCCGGTGGAATTAATCTGCAGTGGTTTTTAATCTAGGGCTAGAAGAGGGAGCAGTCCATTGTGTTTAAAAACCACTGCAGATAACGTTTCATCTGCAGTGGTTTTTAAACATTGAGGGACTGCTCCCTCTTCCAGCTCTGTTTAAACCACTGCACAGCAGGGCCTACCCCTCAGCGCCATTACGTAAATATGTAAGGGCGCCGAGTGTTATGCACTGCAGTGCATACCCCTTGTGCCCTTACATAAATATGTAATGGTGCTGAGTATTATGCACTGCACTACATCCCGCTCTGTGCTCTTACATAAGTAAGAGCACCAAGGGGTATGCACTAGAGTGGATACTCCTTGGTGCCTTTACATACTTATGTAAGGGCACCGAGGGGTATGCGCTGTACTGTAATGCACTGCAGTGCAGCACTTACACTTCAGTGCCCTTATATAAGTATGTAAGGGTGCTGAGTGGTATGTAGTGGAGCGGATACCCCTCGTTGCCCTTTCATAAGTATGTAAAGGCGCTGAAGGGTATGCACTGTACTGTAGTGCATACCCCTCAGTGCTCTTACATAACTATGTAAAGGCACCAAGGTATGGGCACTGGAGTGGATACACATTGGTGCCCTTACATCCAGATGTAAGGGCACCAAGCAGTATGCACTGTACATTGCAGTGCCCAATCTGCCCCTTTGTGGAATTCCATTGAATCTTGTGGAACTTTAATGTAATTCCACAGAATTTCACCCACCCTTAGATTAAATCCCATTGCAGGGAAGGAAATTGAACGGAACATCCTTAAAACTGGTGAACATGTAGATGAAGGGATTTCTCCAGTGGGGAAAAAAACTATTATGGGTTAAAGAAAAAAAAGAAAAAAGTTAACTTTTGTGTTTTCTCTTAGTTTGTTTTTTCACACAACACAATATCCACCTGTAAATTTTACATGCAAGGAATCCACCTGTACATTGTTGCATGCAAAAAGGAATTCACCAACTTTTTTCAGGATAAAATGGGACTTGCAAAGGTTTGTGGGTCTAACCTGCAAAAGTTTTGTGAAATTCAAATAGTTGTAAATCTGCACAGATAAGAGGTCAGGACATTACAAGTGCAGACTTACTTCTGTTTTCAAGGATCAAGCACAATGTATCTCACATCAGTGCTTTGGCTATGCTTGAACAGTAGCCAGTTGCTTCTCTCTAAGGGCTGTATTTATAGACCCCTAGCACCATAGGAGCGTCACTTTTTGTGACACTTTTGTGGCGCTAAGCACAGCACAGTATTTACAAGGTGGCGTTAAGCCATTTTTTGTGGCTTAACGCTATTTTGTAAATACGGCCCCTTCCCCCGCAGCACTGTGCATGGAAGGGGCATGCAATAGGTGTTGCTGTGGGCGTGCCACAGCAACACCCATTGCATTTTGACACTGCCTCAGATTTATGAAATTTCATTAACCTGAGGCAGCGCCAAAATCTAACGCCACCCCAGGGGCGGCATTAGCAGGGCGCAGCGAGGAGGAATACTGTTACTCCTCCTTGTTTTATACTTTTTCTATGCGTGCTGCATTCTGCCACACGCATAGAAAAAGCAAAATTCCAGAAATGATTGTTTATGTGCGGGAAGGTGCCCCTTCCTGCATATAAACAATCATTTGAAAATGACACTTTGGCACTCCTGTGTGTGCTGCATTGTGCAGCACACACAGAAGTGCCAAAGCGCTATCATTGATTGTTTATGGGTAGGAAGGGACACCTTCCCACACATAAACAATCACACCCCTCAACACAGACATCCTTCTACGATGGTGCAAGGATGCCTGCGCTGGCAGCTAAATTTACCACCAGCGCAGGGGGAAACGCAGGGGTGCGCCATATTTGCATAGAAAAAAAAAAGCAAGAACTGATTGTTTATGTGTGGGAAGGTGTCCCTTCCTGCATTTAAACAATCATTTGAAAATGACACTTTGGCACTCCTGTGTGTGCTGCACTGTGCAGGATGATGCCATGAATAAAGCATGAGTCCAACGTTCTTTAATACTTACCAGATGTTTCAGAGCAGAGCTTCCAAATGTTGTGGGTCTAACAGCATTTCTCAAAAATGGTGCCATTTTCCAAAGTTCATGTGTGAAAGCATAACTTTACACACATCAAATAGATCAACAATGGCAATGACCATATTGGAAGGAAAATGGCTGCTCACCAAGCCATCACTCACTTTGACCTTCATGAGGGGGAAGAGGAGGGGGAAGATCAAACCTGCTAGAGACATACTAATTACTCAATATGGACCTGGAATGAAGGTGTACATATCTCTGCCGAAGCCCTGCTTGGAATGTCTTTGCTCACAATTTGATGGATGGCAGGTAAACCTATTCACATTGGGGGTGTCTCAATGATGATGGTTGATTTCCTCTTGGCAAAGAGACAAACTATGTTTTTGGATTCTCTTGCCATACAGTTTTAGGCCTACTGGTTGGCTTAAAATTATTTCTTAAGCTGCTCAATTGTGCTGTTATGCTGTGACATGTTCTCAGTATTTGTATCTGTAATCACTTGTGTTTATGTACTGAAACTGTCCTTATGTAAAGCTAACTGCCACCCATTTGGGTCTTGTTCACTCTATTTTAAAATGCAAACAACAAATAACTAAATCAATAAATAAAATAAATTATTATGCAACTGATGCTTCAGGCACATCTGTTTCTAAGATTCTTTCCTACTACCTTTATATCCACTAGTGCATGTACAAATATATTCAGTGATATGGATATTTCTTGTCTTTTGTGTGGTCCAATGAGTCACAGCAGGTGTTTATGCCTCTCATTTAATATGAGATCCAGAGGTTTGCAAAGTAAAATACATCTCTTACATTTTAGTCCATAACATTCTTACTGTTGGTGTCATGCCTCCAGGATATGTTTCTCTTTCCTGTTTTTTTTCTTCCTGACACTTGTACATACAGCTTAACCTGAAACTTACTTCGATGGACATTTGCATTGTTTCCGAAGAGATAAACTACTTACAAAATGTAGATTGGGATAGTTAGGTGTAAGTGTCTTTTTCACCTGGGTGGAATCCGTGATATCTCAGTAAACTAGCCAAGTAAATTCCATGAATAGGCTTGACCAGCAGCAGCACGTCAAGGATATCAGCTATGTAGTCCACTAACATACATGTAGACATCTTACATTGCTGCTCCAGCCAACTTAACAGGAGATCCCCACCAGATTCACACAGGAACTCTGATAATATTGATACATATTCCTGACTTCCAGGTTGCTCTATGTTTGCTGTTCCAAGGACAGTTTTGAATATGTTCTGTTTGACTGAGTAAGTGAAGGAGTACTACTCAAGGGGAAACTGAGACTTGCTATCTAAGTGAACAGAAAAGATTTCAAGAATTTATTAAAGTGGAGAGGGCATGCCTCACATTGACCCTCTGGGGGAACAGAGTACCAAGTTGTTCTTCTTAAATGTCGAAGAACCTTGTGCCCAGGGTGTTATCTTTTATGAGATGAGAAGAATGTAAGTTTCAGGATGACCAGTAAATAAACATGACCTCATTTTAGAAATGGGGTCTCTGGTTGCACTCTGTCCAAGCAGGGACCCCCACTCTAGTCAGGGCAATGGAGATACGCACTTAGGATAACCCCTGCTCACTCCCTTGGTAGCTTGACACAAGCAGTCAGGCTTATCTTAAAGGCAATGTCTAAGGTATTTGTACCATAATTCACTGTAATACAGTGAAAACGCAACAAACTGGACACAACACAGGTTTAGAAAAATAGCCAATGTTTATCTAAATCATACAAAACCAAAACACCAAAAAAATCAAACATACACAAGTAAAGTTATGAATTTCTAAATTAAAAAGAGTCTTATTCCATAGAAAACAATGGATGCGTTGATGTTACACAAAGTACCTAGTTTGCGTAAAAAATAAAGTTGAATGGGCGAGTGTGCATCGGAAAAGTCAGCGATGTGCCAATTCCTTTCTCGCAAGTGAGGCCATGCGTTGTTTCTTCTTCCAGTCTGGTGGGCATTGCAACACAATAAAAATAATTTTTTAAAAAAGTAAAAAAGCCACTTACCTTTCTACGTCTTCCTCACGGCGTCCTCCTGTTCCTGGCAACTTCAACTCACGGAACTAGTAAATGCCTTACATGTTCAAAAAGGGAAGGTTTGGGCCTCGCAAGTGGCTATGCTTTCCATGTCAAATTGGCAGTTTAAAACTGCACACAAAGATACTGCAGTGGCAGGTCTGAGCTATATTTCCAGGGCTACTCATGTGGGAGGCACAATCAGTGCTGCAGGCCCACTAGTAGTATTTGATTTACAGGCCTTGGGCACCTCTAGTGCACTTTACTAGGGACTTACCAGTTAATCAAATTTACCAGTCATGGAAAAGCCAATTTGACCTACAGTTTACACAGAGAGCACTTGCACTTTAGCACTGGTAAGCAGTGGTAAAGTGCCCAGAGTACCAAAACCAGCAAAAACAAAGTCCAGCACACAGTCAAAACATAGGAAGCAGAGGCAAAAAAGACAGGGGAATCCACACCAAGGATGCCAGGTCTAACACCTCACATTTCCCAAAGCTTAGCATGAGTACTTTCTTTCCTTTCCATAGCTTTAAATATGCAGTAACCTTCAACAGTGTTGATCATCGCAGATGTCTTCTGTCTGGAATTTCAGGAAGATCCACACAGGGATTTTTTTAAAATAAGAAAGCCAAAACAAAAAATTACAATCCATAGTAATCACCCCTAAATAAGAAGTATTCCCTCGCTATAATCAATATTGCAGCCACTTCACCACTTATTAAAATTATTGCTATAGTCAAGTGACTAAAGTTTACATCCTCCATTTTAAATTCATGCTTTTTCATTTCGATGTCAGTTTCAGTGCTTAAAATGTGTTACTTCTTTGCAATTCTTTTCCTAATATTTGGATTTTGCCTACAAAGCTCTCCATTGTTGTAAGCCTGTAAATGTCAGTATGACCGGCTGTATCCAACCATGCTCCAGTATCTCCACTCACTCCATCTTATCCTGTTTCTTCATTTTGCCACAAATTAAATTTGATTTTGATGCTCCGGCTAACTCTTAACTCCTATCATCATATGTTTATGTTACAATCATTTTCTTCAAAACATGCAAGGTGCTCTAAGGCGGAACTCATCTGCCAGCCAGGAGTCTGCATCATCGCAGAAACGTGGAGCTGTCTTTATCTCTACACATACCTGTCTGCAATCGTTTATGTTGCTGAGAAAAACTGCAGTAAAAATGCATTGCATTTAGGTCACCACGTTTATAAAAAAAAATATATATGTATATATTTTTTGAAGCTCCCCATGTATTCCAGGCTCCGGTTTTAATTAAAGGTCACTAGGTGCTTGTAGAATTCTTGATCTGACAAAGTAGCATTAATGCATGTGGACTGTGCATTGCTTTTACAGTCGAGATGGGTCTGACAATATCTTTCCTCGCGGAACACCATCTGCAGTACCTTTCAAAGTCTGTCTATATTAATGAAATTGTGTCAGTCTGAGACTATTACATGTTCTCCCGTAAAACTCAATGGGAAGTAATTAAACTATTTTCTTTAGAAATTTGATAATATACATTTAATTAGAATTCATTTAACCTACAGCAAATTACTTTATTTCGGTTAGGTAGATTATATGGTAAGCACAGCACAAACAAAAGCAATTAACATCGAATTCCTATTCTTTAGAATATAAAAAACATCAATTGACTCTAGTTTAGCAGATCTGGCGTTTAAGCGTTCTCCCAATGGCAAGAAACAAGAACAAGCACTTTAATGGGAAATTTAAGTTTCTGTCACTGCATTTTCCAAAATGAATCAGGTGCTTCTGGATATAAACATAATAGGTGAAGTACAGTAAAATACAGACTACCTAAAATAAAAAATAAATGCTTGCACTTTCCATTTTATATTTGATCGCAGTAGTTTTTTTTTTTACACACTGTTGACATGAAAAGTAACTTTTACAGAAAAGTATTTTAGTAAATTGTTAACAATAGAACCAGTAAAAGAGTTAATGTAGTAATGTATGTATTCTCTGACTTTGGGAACCATGGGGTTGATTATGAGTTTAGCGGTCCCAGACCTCGGGTAGGATGGCTTTGCCATGACGGTGGTGTCCCCTCCCACCCTATTACAAGATTTCTGCCATCTGACCTGGCTGCCCGGCAGAAACCTTGAAATAGAGTGTTCTTGCCGGTCAGACCAGTGGGAACAGTGCTACGAGATAGCACTTGGCTCCCTCAAAGGAGCCGAGTGCTATCTCGTAGCACAGAGGGGGCTATCCAGCAAAGCAGGCAGTGCGCATTCCGATGGTGCTGTGCAGGGCCCCCCGTGGCTCCAACACTTGTTCTCCACAGCATTTTCATGGTGGGGAAACCAACATGAAAAGGCTGGCGGAGAACAAGGTTATAATCAGCAGGGCAATGCTGAGTTCAATGGCAGTGGAATGGAATGGGCAGTGAAGAGGCCCCCTGCGGCCCCCAGCACGTGTTCTCCAAAAGCCTTTTCATGGTGGGAAAACCGCCATGAAAAGGCTGGCGGAGAACAAAGGTTATAATCAGCAGGGCGGTGTTAAGTTCAGCGCCGTCCTGGCTGATTACAACCAGGACTGCCATCAGCCCATTGGGATCATAGATCCTGGTGGAGACAGCGGTCTGTTGGTGGGTCTGCCCGCCAATCTTGTAATGTTGCGGTTGGACCACCACAGCCACAGCAGTCTGACCACCACTACGATTCTGGCAGTCTTGTGACCACCAGACTTGTAATCAGGGCCCATGTTATTAGGATTTGGGCTATTCATTATCAATCTCTAATGTCATTATAGGTACAGGCCAGGTGAAATACTGGGGTTTAATCATACTCACCTCATATCTTATTTTCATGGAGGGAAGTTATGCTCCTATAATTCTGTTTATTAACTGTAACAATTATAACAGATGTGGGTAATGGAGCTGTTATTTGGTTTAGGGCCATTGGTCAGGAGTAGCTTAGTAACTAACATTAGGGAACAAGATACTTCTTGAAATGTAGCACTTCGTCACCTATTCAAGAAAACTCATGCATCCTTGGTTTCACTTTTTGTGTATCTTGACTTCTAGCTTGGCTATATCTTGGCTTTATTTGTTGTGGGACACTCACACAATGCTTTGTTTTTCTGCCTGGTAAGGCAATGCATTGGTGAGTACAGATTTGTATGTGATACAATAGATCTTCCTGGCTTTCAGGGGTAGTCAGTGTAGATCTTTCTATGGTGCAGTAATACAGTTATACTTTGAAAGTGAATTAAGGGGAGTTGTGGCATGGAGAATATATTTCATTGGGGCAAGTTTTATTTTAAACCATCACTAGTGATTTTGATAAAAATGAGCACAAGAATTTCAAGACTACCCCACCACTGCCTTTCAGGGGTTTGTATCTTCTATTAAATTTCAAAAGCCACTAGTCGCTGTTATACGTTCTGATGACATGCAAAAGTAGTGAAAATGGAAGTGTAGTTACGATACATCAAAAATGATCAGAGCAAAGTAGTCTTTGCCTTTTATAAAGTAATAATAATAATAATAATCATAATAATCATAACAATAATAATAATAAAATCCAGTAAATACACACATTTAAAATGAATGCAGAAATGCTAATTAGTGTCCACCAAAAAAAGAGCTAAGTAAAAAAAAAAAAAAACTACACACAAAGTAATCAGTAAAATTTACTGTAAATTAATCAATAACTCAATTAAATAACCAGTATAAAAATAGCACAAAAGCTCATATTTTTCAAAGAAAAAATGTAACAACTACAAGAAAAGGACACTCTGTCAGATTGCACGAAGAAAAGCCAGAAGGAAGACTTTAACAAAATAACAAGCCATCTTCACAAGTAGGTTTAAAAATTACCTAAACTTCTATTTAACCTCCAGTAATTGTAAAACACAAATGTATAAATAAATTACTAAACTCCCTTTCTATTATCTATAGTTATCCTTAGATACCAAAGAAACACTTCAACAAAAACAAAGTACTGCACACCAAAACCTTCAACTCCACAGTCGTAAACTTGAAAAAAAGAAATGTATCAGTTATGAAAATAAAAAAGTATCCTAAAAATAAACCAACTCCTATACATTAAACTTAAACCTAAAATTCAACCACCCCCCAAAACGAATTAAACTTGCATTTCCTACATAAAATATAAACTGATCTTTTCTTACCAGCAGAAAAAGAAAGCCTGCCTGAACCAAATCCAGACTATCTCAAAGATAAACAAAAAAAGTACATCTTAAAACAATAGCACATACATAAGTATAACATGTCAAATGTTTGAAAGCATTTTTAAGTTTTATTAGTAAACATAATTACGATGTATCACAAAAGTATTAATGATGGAATTATACTACTTTTAGATAGAATGGCAGAAAGACACACATATATCATATTACAGAAAGGCAAGGACTTGCTTTTGTCAATGGGATACACGTACAGCCAGGAAAGAACAAGCACCAAGAATGTGAATTGAAAATGTTCTAAATAATATGCAAATGCTTGTTATGGAAGGACTACATTGAAACACGATATTGTAATTGACTTCAGAGAACAAGAGAACACAACCACCTTCCAAACTGAACAGAGATATAATTAAAGCATGTACTTCAAGTTTTAAAAGATGGATGCAAGCACTAGATCCCAATAGTTACAATTTTAAAGGATATGCTCAGTAAATTACTTGAGTACATTAAAGGGTCATCGAGCAGCAGTTTCTACTTTAAAATGACTAATACCACATACTGAAAAACCACAAGTGTGCTCACTGCTGCCCGTAGATGATACCAATACATACATATTCTTTAGCACCTAACCACTACATATACTGATGAGCGCTTCCTTCTACACAACAATCACAACAACAGAAGAATAATCAACTGAGAACAACCTCCCAAGAATAAGCTAATATGAAATGTGGGTGATGGATGGAACATTTAAATATGTTCTCCGCCATTCACGTAGAAATTCACAATACATTGTGAATATCATAACACTAACAAATCATTTATCTACGTACTGCTGCCTAACATATAAATTGCAACATACTTTGAATTTTTACATCACATCAAAATAAAAAATGCCCATTCAAATTATAATAGACTTTGAATAGGCAATGATACAAGCAGTACTGAAAGCATTGCCACGCTTTGCCATACAAGGCTGCTATAACCACTTCAACCAAAGCATTTGGAAACATCTGCAAAAACTGCACTAATTGTAGAATATGCAACAAACAGCCAGGACCTGTCACAGATGTAGCTAACCACTACAACATGCTAAAAGAATCCCCATGTTACTGAAGAAATTAACAAAAACTAAGTCCACCAATTGACTACTTTCAAGACAGTTGGGTTGGCACACTGCACCATTCTAGTAATTCTAATAATACCGCCAACAGGCCCACGGTAATTACTGCCAGATTATGACCATGGCGGTGAGATCTCAGATAGACAGCCACTTTACCACACTTACTGCCAGGGCAGATACAACAGCCACCATGGTGGTAGCCGCCTACAGCCAGGCAGAAGTCAATGCTCCACCCACCAACTTTTCCAGGGCGGTACCAATAACATAAAAAGCCTGGTGGAAACAAACCTCAGAAGGGAAAGGACTCACCTTTGGAGACACAGGGAACAACCACGGCACCGTGGAGCCTGAACTTCAAATATTCCCGATGATATTCTACGTCCTGCTCCACCACGAACACCAACGATGGCGAAGACGACCATGGTGAGTACAGCTGCCTAGCGCACATGGGAGGGAGGGAGGAAAAAGAGAGTGACACACACACGCACAACACACACCCCAACCCCCAACACCATACACACAATCAGCTGCAGTACTAAAACATATTTACCCCATATCCCTGAGGAATAATGCAAGGACAACATGGTTGTGCAAAAGTGAGTGTAATAATAACAACACAGTAGAAATACGAAATGCAATGTAATGGTATATACATAAATACAGTTCAAGGGACATTGCCCAGTCCATATTGTGCGTGGGCCAAAGGCCCAAAGTCCAAGGCCCCACTTATCACCTGCACCAACACAGACAGAACACTTCAAGGTCATAAGTTGGAAAAATAGGCAGGCACTTCAGGGGAACGGGGGGGCACCTCAGCTGGCAGATGGAACAACACCATTGTTTCTGGAGGGGGCAACATGCCCTGTGCTCAGTCTTGGGGAGTGGAAGGCCACAGTCCCTCAAGTGGGTGACTTACCCACATGCTCTGGAGGGGGCAACATGCCCTGTGCTTGGTCCTGGGGAGTACAAGGCCGCAGTCTCTCAAATGGGTGACTTCCCCACATGCTCTGGAGTGGACAACATGCCCTGTGCTCGGTCCTGGGAAGTGCAAGGCCACAGTCTCTCAAGTGGTTGACTTGCCCACTGGCTCTGGAAGGGGCAACATGCCCTGTGCTCTGTCCTGGGGAGGGCAAGGCCACATACTCTTAGGTGGGTGTCTTACCCACTGGTTCTGGAGAGGGCATTGTGCCCTGTGCTCTTGATCCGGGGAAGGCTGGGGTTGGTGGGTGGCTTACCCACTGGTTTTGGAGGGGGCATCGTGCCCTGTTCTCTTGATCCTGGGGAGGCTGGGGTTGGTGGGGTGGCTTACCCACTGGTTCTGGAGGGGGCATCGTGCCCTGTGCTCTTGATCCTGGGGAGCCTGGAGTTGGTGGGTGGCTTACCCACTGGTTCTGGATGGGGCATTGTGCCCTGTGCTCTTGATCCTTGGGAGGCTGAGGTTGGTGGGTGGCTTACCCACTGGTTCTGGAGGCAGCTTCGTGCCCTGTGCTCTTGATCTTTGGGAGGCTGGGGTTGGTTGGTGGCTTACCCACTGGTTCTGGAGGGGGCATTGTGCCCTGTGCTCTTGATTCTAGGGAGGCTGAGGTTGGTGGGAGGCTTACCCACTGGTTCTGGAGGGGGCATCGTGCCCTGTGCTTCTGATCCTGGGGAGTGCAAGGTCACAGTCTCTCAGCTGGGTGTCATACCCACAGGATTTTCAGCCCATGGAGGCAGGACTACGTACCGTCCGCCGGCGGTGACGGCTGCTCAGTGGTGGTGCTGCTGCTGCAGCCGCTGGTGGGGGGAGGCTCCAGCTCATCCCCTGCAGCCTTGGATGGCTGCCCACTGCTGGTGGTGGTGCTGCTGCTGGTGGTGGGGGGGGACTGCAGCCCATCCCCTGCAGCCTCGGATGGCTGCCCACTGCTGGTGGTGGTGCTGCTGCCGGTGGTGGTGGGGGGAAGCTCCAGCCCATTCCCTGTAGCCTTGGATGGCTGCACAACCATGGTTGGTGGTGGAGGCTCCGTCTGAGTACCTGCACCAGGCCCCTTGTCCTTCCTGTCTGCTGGTGCAGGCCCCTTGCCCTTCCTGGTAGCACTTGGGGCAGTCTCCTCGCCCTTCCAGGCAGCAGCTTGGACAGCCTCCTTGCCCTTCGTGGAAGCACTTGGGGCAGGCTCCTTGCCCTTCCAGGCTGCAGCTGATGCAGGGTCCTTGACCTTCCTGGCAGCACTTGGGGCAGGCTCTTTGCCCTTCTGGGCAGCAGCAGGGGCAGGCACCCTTTCCTTGAGGCTGCCTGGTGCCCTGGTTCCTTTCCCACCACGAGTGGGTGTGGAGCCAACTGGGCCCGTCGACTGGGTGGCTGAGGTGCTTACCTGGGTTTTTGCCACCCTGGCCAGATGTGAAGGACAGGGTGGGGGAGGGGTAGGGAAGAGGCCAATGGTGGAAAGGAAAAGCTGCTTAGGGACATTGGGGTGGGAAGAGGGAGAAGGTTTGGGAATGGAGGAAGAGGGAGTGGTTGTAGGAGATGTCTGTCTGCTGTGTTTGTTTGCAGGTGCATGGGCTGGATGCTGTTGTGAGGTGGATGGCTGTTGGGTGTCTGTATGCTTGTGTTTGTGTACCTTGGGAGGGGGGTGACAGACACAGTGGGAGAGGACACAGGGGACGTGTGCATGGCTGTTGTGGAGGTATCTGCCAGTGAGGTGTGTGTTCTGCTTGGTGTGGTGGTGATGCTGGTAGTGGATGAGGATGTAGTGCATGAAGGTGTGAGTGTAGACGCAACTGGGAGGGAGGTGGAGGAGGAGAAGGAGGGGGACACAGAGGAGGCAGTGGATGTTGGTATGTCTGCATCTGGATGGTGTTTGTGAGAGTGCCTGTGGGATGATGTGTGGTGCTTGTGTTTGCCTGTGCCACTCTTGTGTGTTGTCTTGTGTGCATGCTCCTCTGCCTGTGTGCTTTGGATAGGTTGGGGTTGAGGGGAATGAGATTGGGAAGAGGAAGTAGGAGGGGGGAAGGTGGAAGCAGGGACAATGGCTGCCATCACAGAGGAGGCCAGAGCCTGGATCGATCTCTGTTGGGACACCAAGCCAGTGTGAATGTCCTCCAGGAATGCATTAGATTGTTGCATTTGGACTGCTATTCACAATGGTTGACTGCCCTACAGAGATGGATCTTTGGAGGTCAATAGCCTCCTCACTCAGGGCAGCAGGGCTCACTGAGGCAGGGCCTGAGGTGCCTGGGGTGAAGGAGATGCCCACCCTCCTGAGTGAGCGGGCACGGGCAACTCGTTGAGGGGCTGCTGAGAGGGTGGTGCTGGTATGGGGGTGGCGGCTGTACCTGGATCTGGGTTGATCACAGTGGTGTCCGCCACCACCAGGGAGCTTCCATCGGAGGAGGTATCTGTGTCTGAACTGTCTCCTCCAGTCTCCGCCGTGGTGCTCCCCTCGCCCTCCGTCCCATGGGTGCCCTCACCGTAGGTGGACTCTGCCTCCTGTGGGATGCAGCACCCTCTGTTGCTGGTGCCTCTGCTCCTCCGCTAGATGATGCTAATGCACATAATGACAGGGTGACAAAACAAAAAGGGGGAGAGAGAGAGACAAAGGATACACTTGGTCAATGGCTGCACCAACACCACTGTTGGCGTACACACCATCGTCACACACAGGGAATAGCCCTACGCACTATGCAATGCACTACCAGTTATAATGCTAGCCACCAAGGCATGGGGAGTGGCACATACTGACAAATGCAGTACACCTGGGACCCACACAGACCTGACCAGTTGTGGATGCCTACAAGCTAGGTAGCAAGATTATCACTTCAGAACCCTGCCCAACATGGGACCTACTCTGCAATGTCAGGCCTGGCCCAGGGGCACCCATTGACACACATCCCCCACCCGGATACCCCCCTACCATGCATAAATTGTGGTGATGGGCACTGTACTCAACCCCTTGTGGCTGCTGTGATGCCCTCAAGCACCCATCCAGCTCCAGATAGGCCACCGCCAGTATAAGGGCCATCAGGGGGGTCAGGGTTCGACGGGCACCCCATCCTAGTTGGGAGGCCATCGCCACCTGGGCCTCCGCCATGTTCCGTGCCCAGCGTTTCAGGTCCTCCCACTGTTTACGAGAATGGGCAGACAGTCCTGCCTGTTACACTTATAGCCCACCATACCCCTTTACATCGCCATTTGCACACACAGGGCCCAGTACACAAGCTGCACGCCACCCAGGGGACAATCACCCACCCCCCCTCCACGAGGCAGTCACACACACCACTCCATGCATTCATGCCACATGCATCGTTTTCACAGTGTACTCACCTGTTGGTCTGGAGGTCCATACAGCAGTCCGTACTGGGGTAGGACCCCATCCATCAGTTGCTCCATCTCCACCGAGGTGAAGGCAGGGGCCCTTTCCCCAGTCACACAAGCCATGGTAGGTTCCAGACACAGGTCATAGCAGCACTTGCAGTGTAGGTCCTCTCCTATGGATGGTCAGGTAGCAAGTGAGGAATCAGATAGAAAATGGCGGTCACGTCCGTAGAGGTGCATACTATCACAGCTGGCGTACATCACCATTGGCCACTGTACTCCATAGGGCCCAATGTTAACCAATGAGGGGTTGCACGGCGGTTCCCGACCACCTCCCGCAACGGTGCACAATGTCAGTGGAATTACCTCACTTCCACCTGTCCCTCCACATAGGACAGGTGGATGCCATTTCAGTGAGGGATGCAGGCCCTGGACAATAACTGCATCACAGTTCAAAATAGGACATACTGGACAAATACCACTTATACATTACAAATTAACATCATGCATTGTATAGTTGTGGCTCGAATGTTCAGTTTGTTACTGGCTCCTCACTCTTTTGTCCCTTAGACTGCAACTGCTGTTGATGAATAGGAGATGGATACATAGCCCCGTGTACAGACCCCTGGTGGACTTGGCAACAATGGAGGACAGGCACATTATCCTCACCTATAGACTTGACAGGGCCACAATCACTGAGTTGTGTGACCAACTGTAGCTTGACCTGATATCTGCTATCCATCACCCCACTGGGATTCCCCCTCTTGTGCAAGTCCTATCAGTGCTCCATTTCTTGGCAACTGGTTCTTTCCAATTGACAGTGGGCTTGGCAGCAGGAATGTCACAGCCAATGTTCTCAATAGTGCTGACAAGAGTGTTGTCTGCCTTGATTAAACACATGTGCAGCTACATTGTTTTCCCCCAGGTGGAGGATTTGGCCACAGTGAAGACTGACTTCAATGCAATGGGACATATCCCCAACATCATTGGGGCAATTGATGGAACACATTTTGCATTTGTCCCCGGCCCCCCGGCAAAATGAAGAGGTGTTCAGAATTCGTAAGAGTTTTCACTCCATGAATGTTCAGAGGGTGTGCTCGGCGGACCAGTACATCTCCCATGTCAATGCTAAGTATCCTGGGTTGGTGCATGATGCCTTTATCCTGAGGAATAGCAGCATCTCAATGTGGTGGCCCAACTACAGAGGCACCATGTGTGGCTAATAGGTGAGCCCTGGTTCCCACCCAGTCAATGTTGGTGTATGGTTATGGTGTGGGCCATATAGTGTGTGCCTAAATGTTGTCCCTCGATATTTGCAGGTGACTCTGGTTACCCAAACCTATAATGGCTACTGACCCCTGTGCGGAATCCCAGGACAAGGGCAGAAGAACATTACAATGAGGCACCTGGGTGAAGAAGAAGGATTATCGAACGCACCTTTGGCCTCCTGAAGGCCAGGTTCAGGTGCCTCCACCTAACTGGGGGATCCCTGTGCTACTGCCAGATAATCGTGGCATGCAGCATGTTGCACAACCTTGCCTTGAGACGAAATGTCCCTTTTCTGCAGGAGGAGGAGGCTGGAAATGGCCGTGTGGCAGCAGTGGACCCTGTGGACAGTGAAGATGAGGAATCAGAGGATGAGGATGAGAACAACAGAACTGAAGTGATTTGACAATGCTTCCAATGACACACAGGTAAGGCAGTGCAACTTCACATTTCATTGTCATTTTTGTTTGATTATCTTTGGCACAGGCATGCTGTTATTTCCCACTTCTATGCCCACTCACTGTACCTTTTGGCAACTTATTTTGCAGATGTTGGTGCCCCACGATCACTCCTGGTGGGATAACTGCAGCCAACTACAGGTCTTTCCTATGTGAACATTACTGTACAGTTGAATTGCAATGTTTGAACCCGGTTAAACTAAAACATACTTAAATACGTTTGACATACTCCATACTGGGAGGGGTGCTGGTGGCCTGTTGGTCCTGTGGTAGGGCCTCCTGTCCACTAGCAGCAGCGGACGTGGAAGGCAGTTCAGATGTCTGGCTAGTGGCAGGGGACCATTGTTGTGAGACTGCGGCCCTCATAATGTTGGCCATGTCTGCCAGCACCCCTGCTATGGAGACCAGGGTGTTGTTGATGGCCTGCAAGTCCTCCGTGATCCCCTGGTACTGTCCCTCCTGCAGCTGCCTGTTCTCCTGCACGTTGTCCAGGATCTGGCCCAGTGTATCCTGGGAATGTTGGGAGGCTCCCAGGATCTCGGTGAGTGCCTCCTGGAAAGTCGGTTCCCTGGGCCTGTCCTCCCCCTGGCTCACATCACTCCTCCCAGTTTCCCTGTTGTCCTGTGCCTCTGTCCCCAGAACTGTGTGCCCACTGCCACTGACCCCAGGTTCCGGATTGTCTTGGGTATGAGGTGTTCCCTGGGGTCCTTGTAGTGGTGGACACACTGCTGATTGACATGTCCTGGGGACAGAGGTGTGGGTATGCTGGGTGGGTGCTGTGGTGGTGTTTCCAGACAGGTGAGGCTCTGTGGTAGTGTGTGACTGGCCCTGGGTAACCGGCTGTCCAGAGCTCCCTGATGGGCCAGGTTGGTCATCCGGATCCAGGCGACCAGAGTTGCTGTCAACACTGTGGGCCTTTTCAGTTGGGGGACTGGATAGTGCTAGCACCTCTCCGCCGCTGACATTGGCTGGGGTACCTGTGGGGATGTAAATGCAGTGTTATTGTTTCTGTGTATGACATATTATGCATTGGTGGGTTGCCCTCTTTGGTTGTATTTGCCCTGGCATCTTTCAGTTGTGTATGTTGGTGTTTGGTGGGATGAATAGTTCTCTCTAGTGTGCATGCTTTAATGATAGGTGTCCATGCAGGTCTGTGAGTTGGTATGGCATGCAGGGCTTGGCATTGGGATGAGTAAGATGTGAAGGTGGGGTATGTGGGAAGTGGCAGAGTGATGGGAGTGAGGGTGAGGGATGGGGTATGTGTTGGCATGCAGGTAGGGGGGTAGTAGTAGTATAGAGTTGACTTACCAGAGTCCAGTCCTCCTGCTACTCCAGCCAGGCCCTCAGGATGCATGCTTGCCAAGACTTGCTCCTCCCATGTTGTTAGTTGTGGGGGAGGAGGTAGGGGTCCACCGCCAGTCCTCTGTACATCGAGTTGATGTCTTGCTGCAATGGCACGCACCTTCCCACGTAGGTTGTTCCACCTCTTTCTGATGTCGTCCCTGGTTCTTGGGTGTGTCACACGGAACTGACCCTGTCAACGATCCTCCGCCATAGCTCCATCTTCCTAGCAATGGATATCTGCTGCACCTGTGCTTCAAATAGCTGTTGCTCTACCCTGATGATTTCCTCCACCATGACCCTTAGCTCCTCCTCTGAGAATCTGGGGTGTCTTTATGGTGCCATGGGTGTTGTGTGAGTTGTGCAGGTGAGGGTGTTTATAGTGATGCGTGGGGATGTGTAATGTGCGGTGCGTGGGTGGTGTTGAGTTGTAGGTGGTGTGTGGATCTGGTTGTGTGTGTGCTCTTGCTTGTCTCTCTCTGTTGGCAATTATTTGTAGTCGTAAAGGGATGTGGGTAATGTGGGTGTGTGTTTTATAGTGGTGTGGGTGTGGTGTGTGTATGGGTGTCAGGTGTGTGTAATTTAAATTGGCCAATGTAGTGTTGTTTTGGATGTGTGTGTATATTTTGAGCGCAGCGGTATGTACCGCCAATGTTTTACTGCTGTTGAATGTCTGCTGTGGTGATTTGTGGGTCATAATGTGATGGGCGTAGTTCTGTTGGCGTAACGATGTGGGTTTTGATACCGCCAGTTTATCACTGACCTCTGGTGTGGCGGTGTTGTGTCTGTGGCTGAATAGTGACAGATTGGTGTGTGTGTGTCATAATATGGTGAACAGATATCCGCCACGGCAAGCGGTATGTTGGCGGCAGTCAGCATGGCGGTAAGTGGGAATTACTGTCAATGTCATAATGAGGGCCATGATCTACCCATGATGGGTCTGGGCTCCTCCCCCTGCTCGTCCCTGTCCTTATAGGCAACAATCTCTTGAAATAAGTCTATCAATTGTGCACACCCCAATACGGTGAGTATTTGTGTTACACAAAAGCTGGGTTCAGTGCATGGCACAGCTCTTACCCGCAGTTTTCAATACAAATTGCATGGAAGGTGCTGCAGGCTGCGTCTCGAGTAAGGCGTTGATATTATGAGTCAAGTCTTTCCCCACACTCAATTCAGGACTTTTTCCCATCTCTTTTAGCTAGTCGTAGTCGTCCCATATGTCTACTGGAGGAGCACCCAACTACGAGCTATATTATACAGCTGGCCAACTGAAGTGGCTGATGAAATGGCTGTTGGACAATTTGAATCCTGAAATAAGGAAAATCACATGAGGGACCAGTCACCCCTGGACTGGCTGCTGGAAACATCTTGGTTGGCCTACTGGCTAAGGTGGCAAAGTACTATTGGCATAAACATGTACTCACTAGGATGCCACATCTGCCCTGGTTCCTGCCCTGTGGCTTTGGGCACTTCTGACTTTAATACACTCACCCTACACCATGACTTGAAGCACTGATAAGAGAATGGAGTATCCACTTTCGGAGACATATTTGGACCCACCATACTGCTCACATTCCTGGAAGTGATTGAGAAATATTAAATGGACCAGGGCACTTTCTGACATATAACACACTGAAGTATGTAATTCAGAAGACATGGGATCTTGACCACACTAAGCCACACACCTTTGAAACACTGATGCTCTTGTTAACATATGGCGGGGACAGGAGGGCGATAACTCCGTTCTATAATGCATTCCTGAGCTCCCACCTCACTGAGTGCCCTGGCCTAAGTGGTAAATGAGATACTATTGTGGAACATGAATTGACAGGTAAGCAGTGGTAGGGTGCAATGAGGCATGTAAAGACAGTTCCCAGAAGCCCAAGAATCTAGTTTACCCCATTCAATTATTTCCATCAGGCATACATTACACTTGTCCAGCTGAACCACATGTTCCTGGGTAAAAAAAACAAATGTCTTAGATGTCCCTCATAGACAGTGGCCTTCCTATACATGGTTTGGCCCTGCCTTGTTATTGGAAGCTACTCAGAAATCATGTGGGTACTCTGTTTGAGCTTACGAACAGACTGCTCACTTTGACCCCTAGGTAGTGCCTCCTGGGTCTGGTTGCATATACAAAAAGGACTAAATATATTGTGAAATTCATAGCCCTGGCTAAACAGGCTACTGCCATGGCCTGGAAGTCACCAGGGGCATCGAAACCTCAATAATGGCTAAAAAAAATTCCTAAAATGTGGGACAGCAGAGATGGATGCATGACATAAGCTGAGTGCTTGAAGGGCAGTGTTCTCCACAAAACGTGGAGTTGCCTATCTGTGACCCATGTGCTGAAGATGCGTGACGTCACCAAGATCTTTGCGCCCATCAATGAAGGTGTCAACCTATCCAACTGAATATCTAGTACCAATTAAAGCCTCCACATAAGCATTGAGCAGTCAAGTCTCGCAACAGTGTAGGGGGGAAGGGTGTCCAGAAACTGCAGTAAGTTGCTGTTAGGTGCATATTTTACCACCAGTGCCAATGAGCCTCCTAATTCCCCCTCAACCAACCCATAGTGCCCCTCCTTGTCGATGATCGTGGGATGGATCACTAGGGGGACCGAGAGTGAGATACACACTATGATTCCACGAGCATATGCCAAGTAGGTTGTGCCCACTACTTTCCCCCTCCCCTTTTTGGACAGTTTCTGGAGTTCTAGATAGGTCAAATGTGTCTCTTGCAGGCATGTCACATACAACCCCTGTGCTTTAAGTAGGTATGGATCTTGTGCCAGGTGTGGCCATCCCCTGCACATTCCAGGTCACAATAGTGTAACTATGTGGTGTCCCCACCTATGTGTTCACCATAGCAGTTAGTACGTTTTGGCATACTCTCCTAAGAGATGGCATGGTGTGTCTGCTGCCCCTGAGTTCCAATATTTCTTCATGATGTAGCCAGTGATTTATCCCCATAAACCTGGACAACTGCAGAATATCCAACTCCCCTCCACAGGTCCAGCCCACAATGATGTGCTAGCCAAAACATCCCCCACGTAGGTGGTGTCCCATCAGTCCAATTCGGTCACAAGGGGTTGGTTCAGCCCTATCAATGGGTGAGGTATCCTCCCTGTGCCTTGCTGTAGTCAGTATACTGCCACCGGCTATCCACCTCCTGTTCAGAATGCAAAGGATGTGACAGTTTCCAAGTCAATTAATCTGGTCTGAGGCCATCAGATAATTTCTGGGCTGGTTCCAAGCTCCAACTCAGTCTCCTCCTCTTGTTCATTGATGACTCACAGTGGGGAGTCTCGGGGAGTCTGGAGTGGAACCGCATCATTGTGTCCTTGCTGTTCGAGTTCTGCCACCACCTTGGCTAGTTCTTTGGCTACCTGCTCTTGTGAGGGTTTTCCTCTCATGGCCCGGCATTGTCTGTGCTGTGCTTCCTGCCACGTTCAGCCATCACTTAGTGCTGGTGGACTGTCCAACAATACAACTTTTATGCACTCCAGCCAGTCACTTGCCTCTGGCAGCCATGTGAAGATGAAAGTCTTTCCAGAGACCAACACCCAGAGTTTAGCTGGGAAGATAAGTGAGTAATTGATGCCAAGTTGCTGCAGCTACAGCTTAACATCCAAGAAGGATTTGCAATATCTTTGACCCTCCTTTGTGTAATCCTAGAATATATGTACAGTCCCGTTGCCCAACTGCCATGGGCTTTGGCTTCTCGAGACCTGCAAAATCTGATCCCGGTAGTGCCTTGCCATCACTGTTTAGGGGGGGGCTATGGTGGAGGAGTTCTGGTGGGTACTCTGTGCGCCCGTTCTACACAGAAAGTGTGATATCTTCCATCCCAGGACCGTGTTCTCCATTCAGTCTTAAAGTTATATCTCCATGCAAAGACCCTCTGCTCCCTCAGGTAGGCCCATGATGCACACATTATTGCACCTGTAGCTGCCTTCTGCATCATCTGCTTTTGTCTGCAGGGTGTCCACAGCTCCTGCAGTTCCTGCAGCTGTATTTTGATGTCTGTTACAATTGGTCATAAAGCTGCTATTATAGATTATGTAGTGTCCACACAATCAACAAGCTTTTGATGATCTTTGCACAATAGCCACATCGCAATCATCTGCACATCTAGTTTTGGCTCCAATATAGTTTTGACATCCTTGATAACTGGTAAGAGCATCTGAAACTGTCCTGTGGGGGGGCTGAAGAGTTTGTTCTGCAGCATTTGCCTCAATTGCATGTGTTGGGCTAGTACTGAGAGTCGAGCACTCTGCACCTGTTTTCGGGCGCTTTGGTCTCACCATACCATGGCTTAGCATAGCGCCAGAGTGGGTGGCAAGCTCTCTGACCTAGGAAGGTCAGGGCCTGCTCCCCGAGCTGACAACCCTTACCACTTTCCACCAAGGGCTTGCAAGTGCCTCCCCAGTTTACACCTCAGGCAAGCCCTGTGTAGTTCCCTTGTGGCAGTATCTTCTCAGATGCCATGGCTCCTCAGATGCGTTCCTCCACCTCAATCAGGGGAGGGGTTTCTGCATCAGTGCACTACCACCTCCAAAGCAGGGCCCCTCCAGGTTCTCCGACCACTGTTTACTGCCAGGAGTGACTACCAATCTGCAGATGATGGCAGGGGGCCTCGCCCACCAAACTCACATTACTGCTTGCTTTTTTATGCACCAAATTCATGTGCGTCCACCAGCGGTACTGCTGCAGCTGATCATTGGCTGGGAGAGAATGACGTCCAATGACAGCACCCACTTGGGTTGATCTCTCGGCAGGCTCCTCTTCCTCCACGGACCCCAGCAGGGTCTTGTGTCAACATCTGTTCTTGCTGCCTCAAGGCTACCCAGCACACATCTAACTGTTTCAGCTATGGCTTGCAATCTTGGCAGTAGGCCTGGGTGAAAAACTCTGCTCTGCTCATGGAGATTTCAGAAATTGGGCACTTGGCCCTACTCAGAGCAGTGTGGAGTTCCCAAATTTCACCATCCGGCACGAAGCAGAGTTCATTTATTTCCATTCACATGTGTGAGATTTGTTTTTGGCACTTGCAAACAGCTTCACAATATTCTTAGGCCGGTAGCACGGCCATGAAACAGCTGGTGGAGACAGGGTGCAGGGGGTGCCAGTGGGGCCACTGCACTGCCCATGAACTTAGCATGGGCACTGCAACCCCCCCCCCCCCCGGCCAGCCCCATCGCAATGTTCACTGTCTGCTTTGCAGACAGTGAACACTGCGATGGGTGCTGGCACACCCCACGCACTACAGCATTGCTGCCAGTTCTATTAGGAGCCGGAGACAATGCTGTAGGTTGTTTCCCACTGGGGCAGTGGGAAACTTGTAATGGGGCCAGTGGGGGGCAGCCGCACTGGCGGCAACCTACCCGTCGGGACTTCAGCGGACAGGCTTTTCCATCTGCCGAAGTCGTAATGACCCCCTATGCCTGGGGATCATTGTAGACTGTGTATAATAAGAATATGATTTTGATGAACAGTGCTTAATTTATTACATGCTTTTTTGCAGTTTTTATTTTGTGCCTTCTTGCCTCACACTAGGTTTCTTTCTTCTTGTCATACAAACATAATTTCATTTTTTTTTTCACCTTCATTTATTTAATTTGTTTTGCATTTTGTCTTCAACCATCCATCCACCAAAGGCACACAGCCACGCTACAGCATTTAGTTTCTTTAGGTATATTTCCATTTCCTCCTGGACACCCTGGCTGCAGTGCACTGCGGGCACATAAGCAGCATCATTCCTTTTTTAAATGATTATTCCATTTCCACCTGGACCACCTTGCCGCCATAGGTTTTGTAAGATTATTCCATTTACCCATGCACGTCTCTGACCACCACAGGTTTCTCCTTTAAAATAGATGGAGATAAAGCAAAGAGCTATATCTGTAAGTTGTGTTGCCTGATTTGTAGTTTAATTTTATGGTATGGTGCTGGTGTGGTTTGATCTTACAATGTTTAGATAAATTGTTATTTATTACATAAGTAACCAACCACACTAATTTTGCATTTGGCCAGGCTATTTCTCTCTGCAGCAATGCCAAGTTTCAGTAACTACGTTTTTCTTGCTTGGTTGCTTTTAGGTGCACAAGAGAAGGAGATGCATCACCCTCAGTACTGCCAAAGACAAGGCCTGTATAGTGATTTAAGTCCTCCAACCCCTTCTGCTTGTGCTGGTTAGTGCCACTGCCAACTGAGAGCTTTAAGATGGCCCCAAACAAAGTTGCTCCCAAGAAAGTGGTCAGTGAGAAAAAACAACTTTCCACCAGTGGTGTGCTGACCTCAGCTTTTTTTCGGGAGGGGTATTCCTGCCACACTGGCCTCCTGGGAGGAACCGGGGAGCAGCATTCCTGAACCAACAGCACCAGCCCTACCACCTAAGCCCAAGACCATGTCTGTCAGAGAGGCAGCCACTGCAAACATGGTGATGTCTATGAGCAGTGACGTTGATTTGGATTTGTATCTTTAGTAAAGTAGTTCCCAATAATTTCAGGAAACGGAGCAAAGCTGGCAGCAGCCACAGCCAGCAATAGTAAATCTTCCTGAAGTTGGAGCAGAATAGGATGTTGGGCTTCCTGCCGAGCAAGAACCTCCTCCTTTAGAATCAGTGGCTCCCAGATCTCCAGCAAGGAAAAGGAAGGGTACTACTCCACAATCTTCTCCAAGCACCACTTTTGATGACACTGATAGGTTTATGGAGTGGACCACAGCAGAGTACTTGAGACAACAGGAGAGGAAAGGGAAAAGAAAAGTTCCTGAAAGCCTTAGAGTCATGGAAAAGGTTAATGAGGAGGATGATGACGACGAGCCAGTCATTATGGAAGCTGGCACAGAGGAGTCTGATATTACTATCCAACCTGTTCCGAGGGATGTGGCACAGGTAGCACCTACCAAATTCCAGATTTGTAAAGCCCCAGCTGAGACCTGCACCAGAGGCAATTGACACATTCACCTGCCTCCGGTTCTTCTTCAGATATTGGCAGTGCCTCAGTAAGAAAGTTCTCCAGAAAAAACTGACGCAATCCAGTGGGAGGAGAACCTGAAACAAATTGCTGAACATGGTCTTGGGGGTGAAGGTGAGGAAAGCCAGAAGACATCCACTATAACTAGTCAAATAACAGTGGGAGGTAAGTAACAAAAGGGTGACATCCTCATGCAAAGCAGCCGTGTCCCCAGCAGTGCACCAGAATGACTCGCCTCAGCAACCTCACAATGGCACAAGAAGACTCAGAGTCAGATGGAGACACCATGGCATACATTGTCTGTCCCATGACGCACATTGAGTTTACCACTACCTACTTCTTGAACGTCTCCTGTGTCAGTGGCCCCAGACAAGAAGAAAATCCAGGCTACTATTCCTGGCATGTTTAGGCAAGAGTGGCCCTAAGACCACAACCACCCAACAGAACGTTTGTACAATGGGAAGCTGCCAAAAATGTTAACATTGGATCTCCTCCTTTTTCTTTTGTGGAAGGAGTGGGATTCTTAGAATTTGTAGCAGCCATCTGCCGAAAAAGGAAGGTTCCAAGTCAGACCTATTTTGCCAGAGTTGCTGTTTTATCGCTGCATTTGGATGCGCTGCAATTCATTGGACAAGCTTTGCAGCAAAGTGTTGTCCACACTCTCCACCTGACAAAAGACATGTGGACCAGTTGTTAGGTGATGGATTACATGTACATCACTGCACACTGGTTCTCTGTAGGAGGCTGGCCTGGCTTATAGTGGGTACCTTGTGGTACTTACACCTTGTGCCAGGTCCAGTTATCCCTTATTAGTAGAATAGAGGTGTTTCTAGCAGTTTAGGCTGATAGAGGTAGCTATGGCAAAGCATATTAGGCTGAACTAGGAGACATGCAAAGCTCCTACTATATCACTTATATCATATAGCACTATATCACAATAAAACACAATACTCAGAGTTACTAAAAATAAAGGTACTTTATTTTAGTGACAATATGCCAAAAGTATCTCAGAAGATACCCTCACTTAGGAGTTAAGTAATATACACAAATTATATGTACACAAACCCAAAACAGGTAAGTAACAGTAGGAAAAGTAGTGCAAACAATGTAGAATCACAATATAATGCAATAGGTAGACATAGGCCTAGGGGCAACACAAACCATATACTCCAAAAGTGGAATGCGAATCACGAATGGACCCCAGGCCTATGGGAGGTTGTAGAGGGTCGCTGTGACTGTGAGAAAACAGTCAGGGTGTCCAAGATACCCCACCGCAAGACCCTGAAAATTAGGAGTAAAGTTACCCTTCTACCCCAGAAAGACAGTATAGTCGAGATAGGGGATTCTGCAAGAACCACAACCACCAGCAAAACACTGAAGATGGATTCCTGGAACTGAGGACCTGTAAAGGAAGGGGACCAAGTTCAAGAGTCACACAAGTGTTCAGGGGGGCAGGAGCCCACTAAACCCCAGATGAAGGTGCAAAAGGGCTGCCTCTGGGTGGAAGAAGCCAGAGATTCTGCAACAACAGAAGGTGCCAGGAACTTCTCCTTTGGTCAGAAGATGTCCCACAGTGTTCTGGAGGATGCAGAAGTATTCCCACGCAGAAATACCGCAAACAAGCCTCGCTAGCTGCAAGAGTCACGGTTGAGGATTTTGGGTGCTGCTGGGGACCAGGAAAGACCAGGATGTTGCCCCTTGGAGGAAGAGACAGAGGAGGCGCTCAGCAACTCAGAGAGTCCCTGCAGAAGCAGACAGCACCCGCAGAAGTACCAGAACAGGCACTTAGAAGATCTGAGGACAGCGATCGACTCAGAGTCACAAAGGAGGATCCCACGACGTCGGAGTCCAACTCAGCGAGTCGGGCAATGCAGAACGGAGTGCTGGGGACCCAGGCTAGGCTGTGCACAAAGGAATCCTTGGAAAAGTGCACAGAAGCCGGAGCAGCTGCAGATCACGCAGAACACAGGATTACTGTCTGACGTGGGGAAGCAAGGACTTACCTCCACCAAATTTGGACAGAAGGGCCACTGGACTGTGGGAGACACTTGCACTCAGCTCCTGTGTTCCAGGGACCACACTCGTCAGGATGAGAGGGGACCCAGAGGCCCGGTGATGCAGAAGTTTGGTGCCTGCGTTGGCAGGGGGAAGATTCCGTCGACCCACAGGAGATTTCTTTTTGGCTTCCAGTGCAGGGTGAAGGCAGACAGCCCTCAGAGCATGCACCACCAGGAAACAGTTGAGAAAGCCGTCAGGATGAGGCGCTACAATGTTGCTAGTAGTCATCTTGCTACTTTGTTGCAGTTTTGCAGGTGTCCTGGAGCAGTCAGGGGTCGATCCTTGGCAGAAGTCAAAGAGGGAAGTGCAGAGGAACTCTGGTGAGCTCTTGCATTCGTTATCTGAGGAATAGCCCAGAGGAGAGACCCTAAATAGCCCCAAAAGGAGGATTGGCTACTGAGGAAGGTAAGCATCTATCAGAGGGGGTCTCTGACATCAACTGCTGGCACTGGCTACTCAGAGCTATCCATTGTGCCCCAACACCTCTGTATCCAAGATGGCAGAGATCTGGGACACACTGGAGGAGCTCTGGGCACCTCCCCTGGGAGGTGCTGGTCAGGGGAGTGGTCACTCCCCTTTCCTTTGTCCAGTTTTGCGCCACAGCAGGGCTGGGGGATCCCTGAACTGGTGTAGACTGGCTTATGCAGAGATGGGCACCATCTGTGCCCATCAAAGCATTTCCAGAGGCTGGGGGAGGCTACTCCTCCCCAGCCCTTCACACATATTTCCAAAGGGAGAGGGTGTAACACCCTCTCTCAGAGGAAATCCTTTGTTCTCCCTTCCTGGGACCAGGCTACCCAAGCCCCGGGGGGCAGAAACCTGTCTGAGGGGTTGGCAGCAGCAGCAGCTGCAGTGGAGACCCCAGAAAAGCAGTTTGGCAGTACCCGGGTTCTGTGCTAGAGACCAGAATGGTATTCGGGGGACAATTCCATGATCCTAGACATGTTACATGGCCATGTTCGGAGTTACCATGGTGACGCTACATATAGGTATTGACCTATATGTAGTGCACACGTGTAATGGTGTCCCCGCGCTCACAAAGTCCGGGGAAGTTGCCCTGAACAATGTGCAGGCACCTTGGCTACTGCCAGGGTGCCCACACACTAAGTAACTTGGCACCTAACCTTCACCAAGTGAGGGTTAGACATATAGGTGACTTATAAGTTACTTATGTGCAGTGAAAATGGCTGTGAAATAACGTGGATGTTATTTCACTCAGGCTGCAGTGGCAGTCCTGTGTAAGAATTGTCTGAGCTCCCTATGGGTGGCAAAAGAAATGCTGCAGCCCATAGGGATCTCCTGGAACCCCAGTACTCTGGGTACCTAGGTACCATATACAAGGGAATTATAAGGGTGATCCAGTGTGCCAATGAGAATTGGTAAAATTAGTCACTAGCCTGCAGTGACAATTTTAAAAGCAGAGAGAGCATAAACACTGAGGTTCTGGTTAGCAGAGCCTCAGTGATACAGTAAGGCACCACGCAGGAAACACATATAGGCCAAAAACTTATGAGCACTGGGGTCCTGGCTAGCACAATCCCAGTGACACATATTAAACACACTGACAACATAGGGTTTTCACTATGAGCACTGGGCCCTGGCTAGCAGGATCCCAGTGAGACAGTAAAAACACCCTGACATATGCTCACAAACAGGCAAAAGTGGGGGTAACAAGGCTAGAAAGAGGCTACCTTCCTACATTCTCTTTTACAGGAGTAAAGCAAAAGCTATCTACAGGTCTTAGCCTTGAAGAATGTTTTAAGAGCGTTTGGCAGCATGCAACAGTAGCCATGTTCGCCATGGAGAAATCACATACAGCTGCAAACAACTTGGCTGAATTTAACAGCAAGTGACCAAGAGGTCTCCAAAGCTGATTTCTTGCCATGGACAATAGTAGTAACATATCCAAGACCATGTCAGATGGTAGCTATTTCAGGGTCCTGTGTTTGGCACACTGCATCAACCTGGTTATGCAAGACTTTCTAAAAAAGGAAGACATAGTCAGCAACATACTAACCACTTGCAGACAAATCTGCACTCATTTCAGCCATACTTTTAAAGCCCAGAAGCAGTTGAGGATTATTCAGCGTGTTAGTAGAGTAGCAGTTAAATCGCTGATGCAGGAGGTGCCAACACACTGGAACTCAACCTATTATATGTTGCAACATCTGTTTGAGCAGCACAGACAGATCATTGACTATGTCATTCAAAGAGGAGGGGATGCAATTGGGAAAGCTACGACAATGGAAGCGGACAAATGGGCCTAGTCAAATGCCTGACACAGATGCTTCTCCTTTTTGAGGTTTTCACATGGGAAGTTAGCAAGGAGGACAGTACTATGGGACAAACTATTCTATTGTTGCATCTGCTATAGGACCAGCTAAAGAAGGTGTCGGAAAGGTTCGAACTCGGAGGTGTGAACAAAAACACAGAAGCGCATGCCTTGGTTGAGAGCTTAAGCTATCGTTTGACTTGTAATCCGGGCTGCAAAATTACATTATCTCATCCAATGAGTACATCTGTGCCACCCTACTTAATGCATGCTACAAAACCATTCTTCCCACTTTCATTCCTTTTTCTGAAGGGGATGTTTCAAAATACAAGAGGTGAATTGTTGAGCAAGTCAGAGACCTGGAAGAAGAACATCTGGAAGTTAGAGTCTTAATCTGCAGTTCTCTGGTGCTCCCTTCAACTTCCAGAGAGGGCAGTCTTGTCTCACAGCAGCTTACACCAGCAACAAGAACACCAGCAACAACAGCACAGAAGAATCAAACCCAACCTCTGCATTGCCTGGATTTCAAGTTGCAGGTCTTAAGTCCAGCGCAAAGGCAAAAGAGGTCCAGCAAGTGGCAGCACCAATGACCATTCAGAGGATGTTCCAGGAGTATCTGGATGACTCAAAAGAGGCGTAAGTGGATCAGAACCCATCAGTGTATTGGGATGGGAAAATGCACCAATAGCCAGAGTTCAGCAGGTTGGCAATAAAGTATCTGGCTTGTCTTGTAGCCAGTGTGTCTGCTAAGCGTGTGTTCAGTGTAGCTGGTGCTGTTGTTACAGTGAGAAGGACCAGTCTTTCACCTCAAAACGTGGAGTGATTGACCATGATCAAAATGAACCAACATTTCATACCACCTGGTTACACCATTCCCGAAACACTACAGGAGGAGGAGGAGGGTGATTGGTCAGAACAAATTGTGTTAGCTGACCAACTTCTGGTTGAACCCCCTGAGTTTGATGACAAACTCTACCTCCCGGACTGAGTATGCCAGTGTCACCATAGAACTTTGTACTTGTTTATCGCAGAACTTCTTTCTTTCTTTGCCAAAAAAAAATACAATAGCTAGTGGGATATTATGTTTGTACAGGATTTATGCTGCCCCACAATTATTTAGTCACATATATGGGTAGATTAGAGTTGGACCAGTGTGCAATGAAGAAGCCTCCACATTGCCCTCAGGACATTGGAGACAATGCCTGTCTCCCTCAAATGCTGTTGCTATCCTTTTTTTGCATCACTTAGCCGGGTTGCCCCAGAAGATCATTGATTAAAAGACTGCCAGTGCCAATGTCAAATTCTAATGTGTTGCTAGCATCAAAGAGGAGATACAATTTTGTACCTATCACCTTGCTTGGATTGGAAGAGGTAACTACTAACTATTTCACCAATGAGTGATGATATATTTATTTGTATATGATGATGTATGTAGTGGCAGACAGTGAAGGAGGGAGTTCAACAAATTTGTAAATTTGATTTCGATGATTTGCAATGTTGGGGGCTGATGGGTAATAATTTTTTTCCTAACTTCGCAAAATTTACGTGCAGGGTTGACTCTTTTTTTCAAGTTCTTCAGAGACCAGACCAGTCACTTTAATTACCAAACACAAATCTACACAAAATACTCCAATTCTGTTTCTCTATTTGTTCTTCAGCAGCAGTGCAATATACAGGTCCACCTTGTTTGGTTTGGGACTGGGGTGGAATTACTTGGAATGAAGAGGAGGATGATGGAAGGGCTCAGGCTGGGACTACCTCAACAGCTAGAAGGACAAAGTTGTTGACTTCAAAGAGAAACCATGATGATGCTGAATACTCTGAGGCCTAATACTCAGCTCTGTAAACTGGATAGAGGTGCAAGAATTTGGGAAATGCTGCTGAGTGTGTGATTGCAGCATTCCTGGGTCAAATGTGAAACTCCTCTTTATGTTCTCATTCTGTCTCTGAGTCTTCTTGGTGCTCTCCTGACTCCTCATGAAACTTACCTTGCTTCCTTCTGTCCATCTCCTTTATACTAGAGTTACTGTTTTTCGGTACTCAGGCCTTCTCCTAGTCCTCTGCTGAACAAACAAAACTTGGTGGAAGCTCAACACTCCAGCTTACCTACCGGACAGGTTCAGCCAGGTACCCAAGAAAGACAGACATTCAGAGAAGAATGGACATGCACTGCCCAATTTGGCAATACAGTATCATTTTCCTTTTAACAATCATAATTTGTAGAAGTGGGTGGTTCAACTTCAAACCTCATCATTTGTTTTTTTCAAACTTCGAAGACAGAACATTTAGAGATACACCATCTTGGGTTTCTCTGGGGCTGAAGGACTGTTTGCAATGCATTTAACTGAACTGTGTCATACTCATTCCTTCATTTCCTTCCAAAGCAGATTCATGATGGTGTGCTGCTCAGTGCCCCAATGAATATTGTTGTTGTTTCTTTTGTGTAGTGTTTGCCTTTGCCACACCTTTCCCTAGATCCCTTTTCCCATCCATTCATTAAATCCCTAACCCTCTTCCTCTTGGCTGTGTGATTTGTATTGATGTGTGACTTAATGTTACACCATAAATGGATCACACACTTGCTAGGGTGGATGTGGTGAAAGCGACACTAACTCACTGCATGATCTTCTATTACCTGAGCAATAGCTCTCACTGGCCCAGTTAGCCACCCATGTATCATTTGTCAACATCATCATTCAGGCCTTGTGTTGTGTGTTGCATAAACTCTTAACCTTGTCCGAGCACTCCTGACTCTGAGTCCACTTCTCCTGACTCAAGGGTTTCATTTCCTAAGTTTAGTTTTCATTAAATACTAGCTCCCCATTGCTCAGAAGAAGTTGATATTGCTATTTTGTATTGTCATATCAAATATTCTTTGTTGTGTGGCACACTGTCATTGTGGTAGCATGGTCTCAGTCTTTCTATTGTTATGAAATAATATAACTCACAAACTCTTTCAATCTAGTTGACAATGATGGATAACCCTTTGAATAATCCTGCAGCTGGAGTTTGCATAAGTGAGAGTGGCAAGTTCTGTCTTCCCTGTTAGCGCGCTAGCCTGCTACTAGTACTACCACCACTTTAAGATAAGATGCCACCTTGGGAAAACTATGCAGTAAGAAGAATACTCAGATAGCATCCCTCCCTTTATCTATTCAGGTAAGACAAGAACTATGGATTGAAGTTAACTTGTTTAGTTAGTAATTAACTTCCACTGAAGAAGATGTTGTTTGCGTGTATATCTTTTTTTTGCAGTCAAAATAGGCAATAGCCAACACCTGCTAGTGGTCAATATAGTTATAGAGGGCAGTAGAGCAAGGGTATAAGTGGCTGACGTATACTTTTTAGCAGATTTAAAAAACAGGTGTTAAGAAACAGCACAATGCTCAGTTCATGTTCCAGGCATTTTTATTAAACTTCAAGTTTGTCAGAAATAGCCACCACAACAGAGCCAAAACAGAGCCTGCTCCTGCTCCTCCTGCTGCCTTCTTCCAACTCCCCTTGTTGCCTGGTTGCAGACATTCTCTGTGATGTACCCAAGAATCCATTAGGTACATCACAGTTAAAGTCACATCACAACAACATGCTACACTAAAAGACAGCAGTACAAACTAAAACACCAAAATAATGACTTGAGGCATAAATGAAGTAAAATAAATAATTCCCCTTTTATTGTTTTCTAATAGAAAACCCACCCTTTCCACCCACAACAGGCCCATTCCTCTCCCCAACAAATCACCCCCTCCCCAACCAAAGTCCAACACAAGTCCAAAGAAAGTAAAAAAAAAGTCCAAAGTGAAAAAACCCAGTCCAAATTCCCTTTTCCACCCTCTCCCCCCACAAGTGTACCTTTCCCCGAAACATTTTTTTTTAAAACGGGTCAAAAGAGGGCATTCTCCATGCGGTTAAAGAGATCATCTAGGGTTGCCTCTATGCGTGACACCTGGTGGTCCAGCAGCGTGAAGTGGTGTAGGACATGGCGCTGCAAATTGTGGTCAAAGCGTGATGGGGCAGCAACGGCTGAACGTGGACAGAATGATAGCAGCTGGTGGTGGTGCTGAGGGAGCCTCTGAGAGGCTGGAGGCACTGGTGGCCATTTGGAGGAGTTCGCACCGACGGACATGTTGGCAGCTGGCTGGGCATCATCTTCTTCCTCATGAAGAGCCACCAGCCACTGATATTCAGTGCGGATGGCCTCCAGCCTCTGCCACTGTAGCCGGGCTGCTATCTTCTGGCAAATAGGAGGATTTCCACCAGGAGTAGCTATAGCAAGTGCTCTGTGCAAATAATCTTTTAAAACGTAGGGTGGCACAGTAGCAATACATTGCTGGTCCCTAGGGCCATTGGAATTTGATGTAGCTGATTATAAGTCACAGGGCCATTTTTTAACCCACACATTCCTCACTGTAGTTGACAAATGTCAAAGGAGTAAAAATGGAACCGGCATGAATCTGTTATGGAACCATGAACTATTGATTGCTTGAACATAAATGTGACACATGCCAAAATTGATTTTTCACTTTTTTTGGTGTGGCTGCGGTAGAAATTTCGAAAGAATAAAATAATAAAGTACTAAGAGGTGACAAAGTGGGAACTGGAAGGGAAACACACCTAGTTTTAAGTTTGCAATGCATTGCCAACTTTGTAAATGCTGCATTAACTGAATCAGATGCACATTGTACAGACAACACTATTGTACTGCATCGTTGAACCACACTGCAGCTACGTCATAGCAGGATAGGTGACTAATGGTGGGGAGGTATTATGATGGGTGGGAGGAAACATATCTGTCTTGCATAACAACTACAGTGAGTTAATTGAGTAAACAGAACATTAAAATTCGACCCACTTTGAATCAAAGCTTTGATCACCCTGCAAAGCAAGCAAAGTAGGTGAACAGATACGTCCCTCTCCAGAAGAGCTCCCCTATTTCTTGATCCAAGCAATTAACCATTCATCTTTTGACACATTTATTCACCCTTTGATACCCACCATTTAAACTTTACACTTTCTCTCATTTAGTCTTTCACCATTCCAATCCAGCCATCCATATAGCCACCAGTCCATCCATACACTGACATATCCAGTATCCACCCTTTCACCTATCCATCCATTTACCCATGCATCATTGGTTATCATCTACCCACCCTTTAACCCACCCAAGCATCCTTTTACCTATCCAACCTTCAGTCACCAAAGCATCCTTTCACCCATATATCCTTTCATCAATCCTTTCACCCACCCATGCATCTTCTATCACTCACCTATGCATCCTTTCCTTTCACCCACCCACACATTCTTTTACTCATATACCATTTCACCCATTCATTCTTTTAGCCGTCCGTTGTTCCTTAGCTTTCCTGTCAACCCATCATTTACGGCGTCTTTTCATTATGAGATTTTGTCTGCTGAGTTGCAGATAGAAGAGGCCATTAGGAACTCAATCCCACTGTAGCTGCTAAAGCATGGGGTTCACAAGAAATGCCCTTACAGTGAGTGTAATAGCAATTGTCAAGAAGCAAGAGCAATATGACTTACCAATGCCTGTGCCTGCTGCCTCCAGTTCTCCCCCTCCTGCAGCTGCCTTGCTTGGTGCACTGGTGCTGCCTCTGGCCCCTGCACTGGTGGTCCATGTGGCTTAAATGGTAGGAATATTTTGCAGGGTATGCTTTTGGTAAGGGCTTGCCATCAGAGAGGCTTTCACAGAAGCCAGTGTATAAGCATCCAGTGTTGTCTGAGAATGAGTGATTGCAGCAACAGAAGACATAGCAACTGCAGATTTGGCTGCTTCATCAGCCAAAATGTTTTCTACAATGTATATTCCTATATGTTGGAGGCCCAATGTATGTACTACATGAGCTTTTGGTAGCCTGTCTTTAAGATCTGCTACCCTTCCCCACAATAATTTATGTTTGATGGTGTTCTCTTTTGAATCTCTGAACCTGTTTAGGTGTCATTAGTGCAAGTATTAATTGTAAGGACTGGACACAGTAGTCTGATTTACATACAATCAAGGTAGAAAGTTCAAGATCCGCATGTTCCAGTGTCAAAATTGAAGCCTTAAGCTCTGCAACTTGTGCGCTGCAGTGCCCTAAGGTCTGCGTGTAGGTATGTTGAGGGAGGAATTTACCATCCCTCATTACCCAACTAATAGCTGCGCAAGCGGCACGGTATTGTTGTTTGGTACCTACAGCTGGTTGTGCTGATCCATCTGTGTAAATGATGATTCGATATTGATCAAGAGGCCAAATCCTAGTGGACATGGGATTTTCAAGTCCACATTAAAGGAATTCTTGGGTCTGCCGTTTAGGGTTGAAAACATAATCAGTGGCCATCAGAGACATTGCCTATTGAATCTAATGTGGATATAATGCTTTTTTGTTAGGGACGCTAGCCTTGGTGACAGTCTCAAGGGCTGATAATAGGGTACCAACAGTGATGTGTTTCCCCTGGGCAAGTGGTCTCTCCTTTATGATAGACCTCTGGATAGTAGTCAGTGTTTTTTCTGTTGGTTCAAAACATTGTTCTGCATTGGAGTACAAATGTGATTTGTATGCTACGGGTACCGTGGCACCCACATTAAATGTGACATAGGTAAACCTGATGGCACAGGGAATGATTCTGATGACCAAATTTGTTTCATGGTTACTTGTATGTAAATGTTTTGCTCACAAATGTCCTGTTGTAATGCTCTGAGAATGCATGTATGTTCAAGCATCCAATGTTTGCTTGAGAAATCTGGACATATTAAGTAATAAAGAGGTTTTGTGCATTGCACATATTCAGGAATGTAAGTTCTGCCAAAGTTAAAATAGCCTAGTAATGACTGTAGCTTTCTGATGGTATTTCGACGTTGTAGATGCATGCATTTCTTTATAAAGTGTGGCTAGGCTCTTGCCCTTATCTGGGAATTTGTATCCTAAAAATAGGACACTAAGAAAAAGAATTTTAGTTTTCTTGAAGTTAAATTTATAGCCCTGGATGGCAAATCCCAAATCAATGCGATCCACCCTGGCCAAGTATGCATTGAGGCTGTCATTTGTGAGACAGGACAACACCTCAGAATCAATATCATGTAATACTGAAGTCACACAGGCAGAGAACAGTCCTAAACCAGTGGGTCAAACAGCACAATTTCCTTTGGGAGCCAAGTGCTGTGAAAGTGCTCAAGTCACAGCTTTCAGGTGCTAGATTTTAGCAGAAAAACAAATGGAAATATCCAAGGTTGTTTTGTATTTTTTACTCACTATGTTGTTGATAAGGGCTGTTCTATGTGCATTTTGTATTGAAAAATGGGCATCTGTGACTGTTTAAGTGTCTGTAATCGAAGACTATTCTTTAGGAGTAGTCGGTTTTGCTACAGGAAATAAAGGGTTACTTATTGCGAAGACACAGGGTTCAATTACTTCCTGGTACTCAAGTTGTGTGAGATTTTCTCTCACCGGTGCCATAGCTTCATCTTTAATCAAGTATTGAGGTTGGATCTGTGGGGTAGGCCTTATGAGAATCACATGGTAGGGGGACTCTCTATCCCAACCTACATGGTTGTGGTACACCTTTGGTGTTTGTGCCAATGCCCAATCTGTCGCATAGGCTTCTTTTACTGTATCTGGAACTAGGAATGAGAAAGGAGGCAAAATTACACCTTTTCCTTGTGGGAGCACATAGAAAAATTCTGGTGGCCAAAGTTTTTCTCCCAATAAAATGTCATAATTTAGTGTTAATCTTCTTCATATGATAACTTCAATAGTGCACTCTTTGTCTCCCTCAATCTGTATATTTAGTTTGTAAACCCTGTCGGGTGGGGAGACACACCTGTCTGCTGTTTTAGTGTCACATCCAGAAGATCTATAAGATTCTGGCGACATGCCTTGACTTCTGCCATGCTGTCTAGCAGAGTCACTGCCCACTTAACCATTCTTCGGTACTGTTCTCAGTATTTTTGGCATGTTTGCCCAAGAGAGACGCAACCTTTTTCTTTTCAAATTGGAGTTTTTGATGTGGAAGTTTCTCTTCCTTTTTCATAAATGTTTCTGAAGAATGTTGTGAGCCCTTTTTTTGGCTTCACGTAGTCACTTTGGTGTTCTGACCGCCCTCCTCTCTCTATCTGTTTATCCGGCGTGTCATGAAGGAACAAGATGGGCAACTGTCAGTATATTATTATCTGTCAGGAGTTTTGAAAGTTTCCCTATTTCTAAGATTGTATCTTTTTCCTGAGGTCTCTGGTTGGCAAGATTCTCCTGTTTGGATTCTTCTTTCTTTATTTTGTTTTTGTTTAACCCAGTGTATTTTACAGTTCTCTTGTGCCTGCATAGTACCTTCCTTCCCAAATGTACTCTCTAGTTTAGTTTATCTGGCCCCCAGACTGTCCCAACCTATACTTATATAAGTTTCGGAAATAATCCTTGGCAGTTTACGCTCCTGATTACATTGAGGAACGTCCCGGAGACACTGGCATATTTCCAATGCTGCAGCTTCCCCTTTAATGTTACTGAAAGTAATTGAGGAAAGTAGTTCAAAATAATACATCAATATCATCCCCAAATCCAGGGCTGGGATTGCCCCATGTTCATTTTGAATTTGTTTCAATACTTCGGTGTACCATGTGTGGTGGTATATATTGCAGCAAAGGTTGTGCCCCAAGTGGCACAACTCTCTATAGAGGAAACCATTCCAAAAGGCAGGCACATTGTTAGAATTCAATGTTTATCTTGGGGTCCCCAGCTGATTTGTTTTTTGTGCAACCCAAAATGGAATCTTCTCCCGCTCAGTGGGTGCTTTTCCTATTATTGAATGGACAGTTTGTGGATTTGTCACTGTAACGGCCAATACATTTATAACTGGCACAGCCACGTTGGGGCGGTGTTTAAAGTTTGCATAACACTTTGTATTAAATCTCTATGTATAGCTACAAGTTTATTATATAATGTACATATTTCATCTACTTGCAGAGCTTGCACATTGGGGCATGGTGTATATGTAGCCAATGTTGGCCATGTAGGTCAATCATTGCTTAAGGGACCTAATCTAACAGGTTGTATTACATGTGAGAGGGTGCCATTAAACCAATCGTGGTGTTCTAGATAAGTTAGAGGTATCTTTAAATATCAGTGTGCTCTGTATTGTTGTGGTACATTTGGCCATTCTATATGTGTGGAATGTATTTGAGTCTGTGTTTACTTCAGGACAGGAGACCCATGAGTAGAATATTTTCATTCTGTATGCATCATGAGCCTCTGCCACAAATGTAACTTCCCCACACTCAATTGTTAGTCCATTAGATAAATGAAACTGTGTGACAGGTTGTCTACAGTTTTCTGATATATTTACTGGTTGTGCCATGTCAAAGGATACGGATCAAAGTTAGGAACACCAACGGGGGAATCCTTTAAGGTTTCAAGTTTGAATAACCTACAGCCTAAGATAGGTACTCTCTATTTAGCTGAGGAGGAAATTTCCCTAACGCCACAGACGTCTTCATGTACAGTAATTAGGGCACCTGTAGCGTGTGTGAGAAAGAAATACTCAGGACACCTGTAAAATTAGGGGCATATTTATACTCCATTTGCACCAAATTTGCATCTTTTTTTTTACGCAAATTTGGTGCAAAACTAACTCCATATTTATATTTTGACAATAGACATGTCTAATGTCAAAATATTGGACTTTGTACCATTTTTTAGATGTGTGAACCTACCTTGCGTCAATGAGATGCAAGGTAGGCATTCCCATCTAAAAAATAGTGTCCCATATTTATCCCTACATGCTAAAATGATGTACAGGTGGGAGGAGGGGCTAAATAATGGTGCAAAGCTTGCTTTGCACTTTTATTTAATGCCTGGATCTGCTCAGGCGTTAGGGGACCTGTGGACCCATTTCCATGGTTAAACACCATGGAATGGGTCCACAGGTGCCCTCCCCAACCCTCAGGAACACCGCCACACACACCAGAGGGACACGGGAGGCTGCCAGCTCATCAGCAGACATCCGGCTCATCCTCCTTTTCCCAGACATTACCAGTGGTGAATGCAGTTCACACAAATAAAAAATTAAATGAAACTTAACCCCTTCTCTTACCCCAAATACTTAAACTACCCCAAAGACTTAACTACCCCAGACAAACTCCCAACAATACCCAGACAATTTCTGTACATTCAATAGACAAAATACAGGTATTGACGCAATAATAATAAAAATTTTACCCAGGACACAGCACAATGTACAAAACACACACTGAAACTCAAAAAGAGCCTTTTTAGAGCCTATGCTTGTCAACTCATATTTTAGCTTAGGCTGTGGCCTGTGCCCTTTTACCTAGTTATATGCTTCATTACATTTATTCGTTTTTATTCATTTTAGCATAACTGGCTTTAACCTGGGATGTTTTATTTTTCTAATCAACTGTTATTTTGCGAAAGCATTGTTACTGCTTTCCTTGCATGATATTTTACTGTACCTCTTCCCAATGCTGCTCGAGGACTGTACATGATAATCTATCTAGCATTACCACCACAAGAATGTGTAGCTAGCCTCAACACTTAGGGGGTCATTCCGACCCTGGCGGTCCATGACCGCCAGGGCCGGGGACCGCGGAAGCACCGCCAACAGGCTGGCGGTGCTTCCTGGGCCATTCTGACCACGGCGTTAAAGCCGCGGTCAGAAAAGGGCAACCGGCGGTTTCCCACGGTTTACCCCTGGCCCAAGGAATCCGCCATGGCGGCGCTGCTTGCAGCACCGCCATGGGGATTCCGACCCCCTTCCCGCCATCCTGGTCCTGGCAGTAAATACCGCCAGGAACAGGATGGCGGGAACGGGTGTCGTGGGGCCCCCTCACAGGGCCCCATAATGATTTTCAGTGTCTGCAAAGCAGACACTGCAAATCACGACGGGTGCCACTGCACCCGTCGCACACCAGCAACTCCGCCGGCTCCATTCGGAGCCGGCTTCATCGTTGCTGGGCCTTTCCCGCTGGGCCGGCGGGCGGCCTTTTGGCGGTCGCCCTCCGGCCCAGCGGGGAAGCCAGAATGGCCTCCGCGGTCTTTTGACCGCGGTGCGGTCATTCGGCGGTAACCGCATGGCGGGCCGCTACCGCCGCAGTTGGAAAGACCGCCTTAGACACATGATCACATCAGGACTGCTTCTCAGAATACAACACGTTTTATTATAAAACACCAACCAGGCCAAAGAAGGTTAGAGAGGTCATTCCAGCCAAGAGATCCATCCTTTGCTGTATTTCATTGCCATGTTGCTGACATCAGCCCTGTCTGTACTGCCAACCGAGTAGACGGCAAGCAGACCCCTGCTCTTCAGTTATGGGCATGGGTGCTCCTTCCATGGATTAAGTAAGGGCAGAGAAAAGGATTAACACTGCTATGCTCTTGCATAGAAGCTAGGAAGTGTGGGTAGGAATCCTTAGGCACATGTTTATTCCAATATTCTGGGGTTGTTTATTTGCTTTTCACTTCTTGTAACAATCCTAATTGTGCTATGTTTCACCTTCCTAATAATCCCAGCTCATGTTTTTTTATCATAGATTGCAGTCTTTCCAATAAATGCATTGAAAACTGCATCTCTTTGTCTGCCAATGTGTGTGTGAGACCTGTGCTAATGAGAGAAAGGGGAATGATCTGTCAACCAAGACTTCCCTTAGGCGTCAGGCTGCCACAAATCACCTTCACTTCTAGGTTCTGGTTAGGTGCTGCTAGCTAGCCAGAGGATTAGGCCAACAGCTACCAGACGGTGTAGAATTGACTCAATCCTCTACACACGGTGGTGCTGCCACCCGAAACCAGCAGTCTTGTCCCCATGACATGATTACGAAATGGCACCACCGAACATTGTAAAGGCACCAAGGGCCACATGTACGTACCTTTTTTCTCCTCTCAAACGGCCTGATTCACAGAATCGGGCTGTTTGAGAGGAGAAAAAAGCATTTTCGTATGTACAGAGCCATTTCTGTGATTTGGTAATCTATTTACCGAATAGCAAAAAGGGTTTGCGAGTCGCAATTAGGAAAGGGCGTTCCCTCCCCAATTGTGAGTCGCAGTCCGATGTATGATTGTTTTGAGACCGCAAATGCGGTCTCAAAACAATTGCAGTTAGCACCAGCCTCAAATTGGTGCTAACCCATTCGCAAAAGGGAAGGGGTCCCCTTGAACCCCTTCCCCTTTGTGAATGCATGCGAAAACATTTTTTCAGAGCAGGCAGCGGTCCCACTTTTCATTTTTGTTTTTGAAATGCATTCCTTTCTCCTTTAAGAAAAACGGCCTGCATTTTAAAAAAAATACTGCTTTATTTAAAAGCAGTCACAGACATGGTGGTCTGCTGACCCCAGCAGGCCACCATCCCTTTGAGTGCCGCCATTCCTAATGAGGCTGCAAACTGCGACCTACCTCATGAATACTCATGAGGTAGGTCATTTGTGACCCCATTGGGAAACGCACACAGTGTGAAGTACACTGTTGTACATATGGTTTTGGGACTCGCAATTGGTGACTCGTGAATGGGTTGCTAATTGTGAGTCGCAAAACTCAGGGTCGTACATCTGGCCCTAAGGCCCATATTTATACTTTTTGACAGAAAACTGCGTTTGCCAAGTTTTGTGTAAAAAAGTATAGTGCCGTCTTGCGCCATTCCAGGATGCCAGCCCGGCGCCATATTAATAAAGTGGCGCAATCCGGCACAAAGGGTGAGTTAGCGTAAAAAGAAAATGACGCTAGCCGGGGGGGGGGGGTTGCGGTATGGGAGGAGGGGGCTTTGCATCCAAAAATTACATTAGGCTGGTTAGAGGCAAAAAAAAAACTCTAACAAGCCTAGCGTCATTTTCTGATGCAAAACCATTTATACCACATGACTCCTGTCTTACGAAAGACAGGAGTCATACCCCCACCTGAATGGCCAGGTCCCCTGGGCATGGTCATTGCACTCTGTGCCATGCAGGGGACCACAAGCTGGGCCCCGATGGCACTTTACATTGAAAAAATAAAATACTTACCTATACTTACCGTACTTACAAATGGCTAGTGGCACAGTGCCACCCGATGATGCTGCAACTGGGTGGCCGGGTGATCCAAGGCTACCCCACGGAGGCAAAGCGGCTGCAGTGGGGCAAGGTGCTCTATCATCTGACCCAGATTTTCAAAACTGGAAGGAATGACCACCAAATCAAACCCTATATCATCACTAATGGTGTGGGGTAATAGGAACTGAAGATAAGACTAGGTCAGTCTTTTTTACAGTGGTGTTAATAAGGTCACTATAGATCCTCAGGTCGGGAAGTCATAGTTGGAAGAATGTCCAAGCTAGGCGGTGCTGTGTTGTCCTACAGGGGGGAGGGGGATTTCCCTTACGGACTAGGTGGTCTCACACACATAATAGTGTCTTGCTTCATCATATGACCACCTAGCCCCACCCAAGTAAGATGATACTACTTGGGCGGACTCGACCTCGTGGTTAAAAGAACCCGAGGGAGTGCTGAAATTAAACTAGCTGGATAGTTACATTGATCCAGAAGGGGTGAATAATAAAATTACCAAGCATGTCGCCAGTGGCTTCTGCTAATTTTAATAAAGGTGCATGTTGGTAAGGCTAAAACTAAGGGGGAAAGGCTCGTTGGAGAGTAATGTCTCTTGGAGTCTAAAAGAAAAAGTGGATGACCAACATGTTTCTGCCCTCACTCCAATACCAAGGGGGGGTACCTACATGCCGGAGCCAGGCCGCTCCGCTCCGGCATGTAGGTACCCCCCCTTGGTATTCCCTTTGGAGTGAGTGTGACTACAAGGGAACCCCCCCCCCCCCGGCACTAGCCAGACCAGAGGCAGATTGCCCCTTACTCTGGGGCCTACCCCACCGTGAACTACCCTTTCAGGTAGGCCATACACATTTTTTAACTTTTTGAGTACCCCACTTACTGTGTGTGCTCAGACCCTGACGAATGCCCCTGACCTACCAGCACTGAGTGAGGGCAGAAACATGTTGGTCATCCACTTTTTCTTTTAGACTCCAAGAGACATTACTCTCCAACGAGCCTTTCCCCCTTAGTTTTAGCCTTACCAGCATGCACCTTTATTAAAATTAGCAGAAGCCACTGGCGACATGCTTGGTAATTTTATTATTCACCCCTTCTGGATCAATGTAACTATCCAGCTAGTTTAATTTCAGCACTCCCTCGGGTTCTTTTAACCACGAGGTCGAGTCCGCCCAAGTAGTATCATCTTACTTGGGTGGGGCTAGGTGGTCATATGATGAAGCAAGACACTATTATGTGTGTGAGACCACCTAGTCCGTAAGGGAAATCCCCCTCCCCCCTGTAGGACAACACAGCACCCCCTAGCTTGGACATTCTTCCAACTATGACTTCCCGACCTGAGGATCTATAGTGACCTTATTAACACCACTGTAAAAAAGACTGACCTAGTCTTATCTTCAGTTCCTATTACCCCACACCATTAGTGATGATATAATTTCTGTAGGGAGGCGGTGTGGGCTAGCAACACTCCCATTGCTCTCCTTTTGTGTACACACCAAATCAAACCCCACTGGGCAGATCTGGTGTTGAGAGAGCAGGATCTGCTCGACCATCTGGGAGTAGAGATTGGTGGAACAGTTGGTAAGTCATCCATTGCCATACAACCTAAATTTGTAAGCATATGCATGACAGTTGCTGTTAAGTTTGAGTGCTGCATGCAGTGTATGTGGACATTTCGTATGTGAGCTGTCTGAAGAGTCTATGCCCCATGTTAGGGCAGCCTTTCAATTGTACAACAAGGAAGCAAATGCAGGACAGATGTATAATTTACCATGCACAACCATCTCCAAGTGTTGTGATGAATGCATATTGTGACTGGGTAATGAGCAGCTACAAATGAGGCCTGCGCCATGCCACATGCATGAAAGGGGGCCCAAACACATTGTTGTGATCCCAATTTTTCATCAGTTGAGTCAGAAGATAATTCCCTAGGTATCATTTTCCAGCACTCAGAATGGCTGCTGTGAGAAGCTATGTAATGTGGGCATACAAATGTATGAGAAGGGCCCCCATTTACTTAGCAGTAGTTTTGATGATCTGTTGCATCTCCTGCTGAGTGCATCATTGACCTTCGCATGAATAAATGATGTTGGACAACACATGCAACGTGGTGTGGCATATTTCTGACTATGCATACACATGGCATGGCAATGAGTAAGGGGTCCACGGAGGGCCACTAGCATAGTACAGATGCAATTGGTAATGCAATCAGGCCCTTTGTGTAAATAGTCATGGCTATGTAAGGGTGCTTGAACATGCAATGGTCCAGACTACTGGCATTTCCATGTTCCAGTTCATTGTTTATCACAAATAGCCTATACAATGTCAAAAACCAGACACATGTGCTGAGTCAGTTCCACAGGCCTGCCACGTGTCACGGACAGTATGGGGCTGCCCTGCATCAGCTCCATCACTGGCATACCACTCACTAACCTGCACCATCAGATGAATCCTCTGACCATTGAGCAAGTGTGTCCGTGTTGAGGCGTATTTCTGTGCCCATGAACTTATTCCTTACTAGACTAATGAAGGCATACCATGGCAGCAATGGCAGGCCACACACTATTGGCATTATATCCATGATTACATCCAGTCAATGTTCAGGTAGGTACCTCAACATCACATGTGTACACTCCCATAGCCATTTTGAAAGTATGTCTGCCGTGAGATGGCACACACAGATTACTTACTTGACTGAAGAATGTATGATGCCATTCTTCAAGACCTTGGGATACCCACACAACCCCAGGGTAGTAGTTTGTCAGTTAGCTGTGACAATTATGTAGATGTTTACAACATCAGATGCAGGCTGAAATGCCATGGGTGTTACAATGGGCCAGGCACTGTGACAACCATCGCATGCCCCTCAGATGGAAAAAAGATTATCAAGAAGTCCCCTTTGGTAATGAAGGTGTTGTGCTACTGGACAGCAGCATTACAAAGTCATGTATATACGGTGCAGTGAGAAGCACCACAGGAGTGTCAGGGACAGTGATGGTTTGGAGGTGCATGGCCCTACCTTATCTGAGAGTATGTGTGATTGAGTGATCATAGAAGTTGGTCAGTTGCTGTGATCTACCACTAGGGCGACTACCTCATTCAGCCTAACAAGATTACACTCTACAATGTTGTCCATGTACTGCAACTTGCCGTTTACACTAAGCAATGTTTTCCATTCATGTCTTGCAGGTGGACCAGCCCCCTACACCGTTGGTGAGGTAGTTCGTACACAGGACCCTGAAGCATCCAGTAAGTGTCACATTGTGCATCCTGTGAACCAATCCAGGGAATGCTGTGAGTCAGTCAGAGGTGCGGAATGCAATGACAGGAGTATTTGGTCCTGACCAACGGTCTGATATCATAGAAGGATGGATAGTGACATCATGTATTGGAATGTTATACACTAAGGATGTGCTGCATGTAGTTCACAGGCCAACGTGTGCTGGCATGGAATGATGTGTGATGGGAATAGTTATGGCTGACTACATATTCATAGCTGTCTTCCATTATGGGTCACACGGCAGCTGGACATGTACATAGCATGCCTGTTGACAATCACTATGTTACAGCACTATTGTCAGATGCGGGTTCTATCTGAAGAAGTCACTAGAGGGATTATGTAGGAGACGCACACACCACAGGTGTCTAAGTAACCTTCAGACCTAATGTGTTTGTAGGACAGCATGGAGCCATAATATGCTGCAAAACAGGCAGTAATGTACACATTTTGTGGACAGCTCCACTCCAGATGATTGTGGGAAAAGTCTTTGATTCTGCCACACCAGGGGCTCCATGCAAGAGACCCTAGTGCCACTGGAGCGTCACTTAATGTGACGCTCCAGTCGCGCTAACCTCAGCTCCATATTTACAAGAAGGTGTAACACAATTTTTAGTGGCGTTACGTCTCCTTGTAAATATGGGCCCCTCTGATGCAGTGTTCGGTGTCAGAGGGGCGTGCAATGTGTGTTGAAGTGGGCGTGCCACAGCAACACCCATTGCATTTTGATGCTTCATCAGATCTATGTGATTCTGTAAACCTGAGGCAGCGCCAAAATCAATTTCCACCCCAGGGATGGCATTAGCAAGGTGCTACGAGGAGGAATACGTTTTTCCTCCTCATTCTTCCCTTTTCCTATGGTGCTCCATTCTGCAGCATGTATAGAAAGAGCAAAATTGCCAGAAATTATTGTTTCTGTGCTGGAAGGGACACCTTCCCACACATTAACCATAACACCACTCAATGCAGACATCCATGCACGATGGTGCAGGGATGCCTGCGTTGGCACAAACAGATACATTTAGGGCCAATGCAGGGGACAAAACAGGTGTGCGCGTTATTCAATTGAATAAGGGGCATCCCTCCGTTGTTAAATTGATGGATGCCGGCACAGCATATTTTGGGGGTGCATCGTGCTCCGTCATTTTCCCATGAGTGTGGGCCCAGATGTCTGTAGTAATCACACCAGGGTCCTGCCACCATGATAATTGTGAGTGATGTAGGCCACATTACATATGCGTATTATGTGATTTGTGTGTGTGTAGCTGGTACATTCATAATGTATGACATGCATGTGCTAATGATGTAACACCTTTTAGGATACAGTTGCAGCAACCAATGCTGTGCCAATATCACTGTGGGCTTAAGGCCTTCCATACAGCCACCTTGTATGTGCAGTTTTACACATGTAGGACTACATAGGACAGTGTAATGTGCTGACAACTGTAATGTGCAGCTCAGACTTTGCCAACCGCTCTTCGGCCAACAATGCATCAGTTGTACATGTGGGCACATAATAGGATATGGGGTGGCCCCTTGTAACATAAACTCAGGGCAGGTCTTACACCAGGACACATGAATGTAGATTTAACTGACCTCAGAATAGCAGGTTGGTAGTTAGCAGACCCACAATGATATGGGCCACACCTTGACTCAATAATGAGTGGTCAGGCCGTGATATGTCACCAGGGGTGTTGAAGAGATGGATAGCATGCTCACACCGCCTAATGGACAGGGAGAAAGTTAATTCATACCTGTAAAGGCACGTGATCCTCACAAGTTAGATGACACAAATATTGATGAGGGTTGTATTAGTACAACCCTGGGCCCTTTTGATTTTCTATGAATTGTCATCATCTCACTGACATCTACATGATACTGGTGATGTCTGGTTGGTTTTAGACATAGATGAGAATGAAGTTAGTGTTGTGCAATGTGGGGGGGGGCTGTATGTGTTAGTTGCTGTTGTAGTGTAAATTTAGACTCTGTACAAACTCCCCCCAATGCTGATACTGATGCTTGCTTATCCTCATATTTCAGCTGCCAACATGACTCTTAAGCAGCTGCATGTCGTCATGAAGAGGGCAGACCGGTACCGCCACATCCTAGAAGTGGAAGCGGAATACCGCAGCATGGGCAGGTGTTACATTCATGAGACAGTGCTTCCGGGGAATAGTGTGCCTTTCCACATGGTGGTCCCACGATGCAGGCACCAAGGGACACAGAAGCCAGCACCTCAGGGATGCAGGGGGTCCCAGCTCCACCAACGCACTCAACATCAGCACCACATGTCACAGGTACAGCCACCAGCAGCCGGTGCCCCGACCCAGTTTGAGCTGGAACTCAGGAGGGCCATGAATGCTATCCTCAAGCGCCTGAACAAACTGGAGGAGGAATCGTCTGACAACCAGAAAATGTTGAAATTCATTAAGAAGAAGGAAAAATGAACTTTGGGACAATTTGGACTACCCTCAGTTCCTTCCCCTCCCAATTGCAGTTTTGTTTTTGGCTTTAGATAGTTAATATTCGGTTAGTGTAGGGTAGGCCTTAGTTAGGTTAAGTATGTTGTGTGTGTGTTTTTTTATTCTAATGTTTTTATTGGTGGGGGTTGAGTGGGGGTAATGTTGAGGTATGTGTATCTGTGTAGTAAAAAAATACAAATACATTTTTTTTTTTTTTTAGAAAAATCAAAAAATATATATATTTGTATAGTAAATAGGATAAGTTAGTACATGTGTAGTTTAGTAATTTTTGTCCTACTTGTATTTCTTTCTCTGAAGGGGTTGGGGCCAACGTTTAGAGTGTGGTGTTCCATGTGTAAGATAAGTTTACATTAGGTTAGATAAATATAGTTGTTTTATGGGTATAGTTAGTATAGGCTAGTTTAGGATAGGGTAGGTTTTAGTTACTATATAGGTTGTTGTTTTAATAATAAATCCTCTTTATTTTAGCATTTGTTTAGTGTCATTCGCCTGAGTATCTGGGTCTTCTCATTAGTGCACTGGGCAATTTCAGGGAATGGCTAATGGAAACCTTACTGTCTTGTAATCCTTGATTGACCATGTGCTTCCCCTATTTCAATTTGTCTGCAACATCACTTCTACTGGTCCATGCATTTGCCATGCAGTGTACCTGCCATTCCCAATGTCCATGTGTACTTTGTCTTGGACAGGTAAGTCTGGTACTTCAGCTATCATTGGTGGGGCTCTGTAGTTTCAATATTGAGAACTGTGACACATCTGACAACAGGCACATTCGAAACTGTATCCTGCAACACTGACAGGTGCCCATCACTGATGAGGTTAGCTACCTCTGTACCACACAAATGAGTTGTTCTGGGACTCCCAGCTGTGTATATTGGCTTTGACTTGGTTCTCAGCTATACCTGCTGTATATCAGTAGTAAATGAAAAAAAAAACATTTCAGTTATTGTACTCAGTGAATTAGTTGTATCACACAACACCATCTTACACCTTTCTCATGTCAGCAACCTTGTGTGTAGCTTGGTGTCCCACAGTCCTTCACTCATGTACTGCTATACTGTGATCATTGCAGTGGATTCACACAATTCAATCATTTAGCTGAGTAGTTGGTTCACAGAAAACATAGACATGTTAAATATGTTCAATGTGTTTATATACAGGTGGAAGTGTGAACGTGACTTATTTACAATGTCCAGGTCTGAGACCCCATTAGTGAATGTCATGGATATGTGACACAATCAGAGCCCAAGGTTGAGGGACATGTCATGAGACATGCTTAGGAGTAGTGTCTATTAGTGAGGAGGAACAACAATTGCCAATTGGTATGTCAGAAACAATGACAGTACATAACAGACAAGTCAACAGTGGGTGGGTGAAGAGAGCACATTTCCTACTGTCATGGCACTGACATGATCTTGAGGCCAGATCTAGGGAGAATTTTCCATGTGGCACTTACTGGTGCTTCCGGGTACTGAAAGTAATTTGTTCCACATCTTCATCCTCTGATGTGTGTGGTGCCTCTTGTGCCATTGGTGGTGCTGTTGTTGAGGTAGAGGGGACCACACACACTTGAGGGGATAAAGATGTGGAGTACAAGTTCCCAGCAGCTGCCATTTGTAGTAAGACATAAGGCATCACTGCAGCAAGGAGGAACTGCTGATTTTTCAATATGGATGCAACATCACAGTGGTAGACAGCCATGTCTCCCCTGAGGGAGGCCACTTCCAGCTGAACGGACTTCAGCCTGTTGTCTGCTATGCTGCTACCAGTTTGGGAGGGGAACTGGTGTGGCCTCTCCCTCATGGCAGCAGCTATGTCTGCCAGTGACTGCTGGACTCCATGCAGTGGGGAGTGTGTGCCTCAGTACCTGTTATCAGGCACGTCCGCACTCCCTCTAGGCTGCCTGCCACAGTCTCCATTACCACCTGTACCTGCTTGGCCAGCCCCCGCTGGACTCCCACCACTGTCCTCTGAAAGGTGGTCTCTGGGTCCTCTGTGTCCAGGGCCTTGTCAGTACTGGCAGGGGCTATAACTTGGTTGTTGGGTGGTTCATGTGGAGACCCCCCAACGCTGTGTGTCCTCCTTGCAACTGGAGGTGGTGCCAGGAGGGATCCTAGGAACTCCTGGAGAGTCGATTCATTGATGATTGTCATCTGGTCATCCAGGTTATCATTGAAATCCAGGACAGGCAGGTCGGCAGGAGGGAAGCCATCATCCTCTGTAATGAGATATTTTGAAATCAACCTTAGATTGTTGTAGCAGTTGACATGGCACATAATGTATATGGTAGTGGAGGCTCAATGACTAGTTGAATGCCCAAGGTTGTTATTGTACATTATGTGGCATATATTTTTAGCCCCTAGTACCACTGGAGTCTCCTGTGAAGGGGCGCTCCAGTGGCGCTGTGGGCTGCGTCATATTTACTAGGTGGCATTAAACCACTTCTTGTGCCTTGATGCCACCATGTAAATATCTGCCCCTTCCATTGCTGCACTCTCTGTGGACGGGGCGTGCATTGGCTGTTGCTGTGGGTGGCCCATGCCAATACCCTTTGCATTTTTACTCAGCCCCAGATTTATGTGTTTTTGCAGGCCTGAGGCTGCGCCAATATCTATCACCACCACAGGGGGGACATTAGTAAGGTGCAATGTCAACGTATACTTTATTTCCTCATCATGCTTTCCTTTGTCAATGTGTGCTGCATTACACTGCACACATTGACCAAGCAGATTGCCATATAAGTGTCTTGTTGTGCAGGAAGGTCCTCCTTCCTACACAACAATATTCTCCCTCTCAACGCTGCCTTCCATACACTATGGTGCAAGTGATGCGCCATTGGTGCTGGACAGCTAATGTACCACTGGCACAGGGGTGGGCACAGGGATGGCCCATATGCTTTAAATGTTTGGTCAAGAATACATTTACTGAATGTCAGTGCATGTTCCAGCTAAGTTGGTACACAGGCATCCACCTACATTTCCAGCTTGATCAGTGCCTCTATCTTGTTTGACGGTGTGATTGCTGCTACTTGTACTACTGCACACATGGGGCCTCATGACGAGTCTGGTGGTCCTCTGACCAGCTGACTTGCAGTGGTGCTCAGAGCAACGCCAACTGCAGTGGTCCAACAGGCACATTGGGACCATGGTGTAAGCGCCACAGTCCAATGGCCTGGCACTGCCAGGTTGCCATCAGCGTATGGGCTGGCAGTGCCACCGGTCTTGATTCTCCAGGCCAGCACTGCAATCAGCACTGCCTTCCAGATTATTATCCCACTTTGCCACCAGCCTTTGCATGGCAGTCTGTCCACCATGCATCGGCTGCTGGTAGCCCCTCTGCGCTTTCCACTGCCCAATTTACAGGCAGTGATGAGAACGCTCCAACATTGGCGCTGGTTACATTACAAGTCAGCAAGTCAGCATCAATGCTGTAGGGAGTTTCCCACAGAGCTGGCAGCCCGAGACACTGTTTCCACCCACCCTCCCAGCCAGAATCTCGTAATGCCTACTGCGGAGGGAAGACAGCGATCTTCCAACACAAGACTTTGGCGGGCAGCCTCAGCCAGGAAATATCGTAATGGGCGCCATTATGTTCACAGACATGCAACATGTGTTGTATTTGTTCAATTGTTTATCCATTCCCATGTGTGTAATATGGTTGTGTTTGAGTTGTTGTGGGTTTACCCTGTATGTGTTGTGTTCCACGGGTTGCAAGCTTTAGTGCAGATATTTCTCTTGTGGCACTGTTCAGGTCAGTAGCAATATGTGTAGCTCAACACTGCACCAGGTTAATTACGCAGGGAAGTGCCATGTTTACTGGGATATGGAACACCCCTGCAATTTCCCCTGCAGATACACTGATTTGTTCTCCCTGCACCTTGACAGGCATTGTTGCTGCATGATGTAGGTGTGGCTGTCTTGAGGGGTTGAATTGTTTCTGTGCAGGGTGGTGTCCTTTCCTGCACATGTACAAGTAATGTTAGCTAAGTTGGCATTTCAATGTGTGCTGCAAGATGTGACACACATGTGTACTGGCAATGCTACAAGGTAGTATGGGAGCATTTTTGCAAGATACACCACCCTGAGCCTACTCAATGGTATGGACTTCCGTCCCAGTGTCAGATGTCTATGTTGTGTGGGTACAGGAGGATTGACAATATGCAAGGGGTGTTGTGTTGGCACAGCCCCATGATGTAGTATATACACGTCCCTTCCAGCCTATGTGCTGCATATTTATGTGGTGGAGTATATCCCTAGTGATTGGTGTATATCCATGTAGTGTATATGTTGGGGGGCATGTGTGTGTGTACATGTGTTGCTTGCATAGGGATGGGGCATCTGGATTCAGGGCGCATGTGTCCCCATGCACTCCTTTAGCATGCATTGGATGTGTCCTATATGCCTTCCCCTTCTGGCATTTGTAAGATTACCATTAATTCCCCCATGCAACTTACCCTGCATTTGTTGTGGTGGTTGGTAGTCTGCGCTGTCCTGCCCTTGGATTCCTGTGACCAGCTCTTCCGGGATGACCACTGCAACCATCTCCCCCAGCTCATCCAGGTGCTCCTGTGGTGCAGGACTTCCACCTCCAGTCTGCAGTGCTGCCTTTCTGTTCTTGGCCAATTTCTCCCTAGTTCTGAGCTTGCAATCATGCCAGCACTTCTCGTACTCAGAGACAGTTCTCTTCACCTCTGCTACACAGTTGACTTTGTTCCCTATTTGCTGCCATATAGCCTCTCTCTTACCAATTGGCAATTTGAAGGTGATGAAGAGCTGGTGTTGGTGCTCCGTCACCTCTCTGACAAAGATGTTGTGCTCCTCCTCACTGAAGTGACACTTGCTCTTTTTCTTCTCCTTCTCCAGGGACTTCTGTGGATCCTCCTGGCTGGTTCTTGAGTGATTGGGGTCTCCCTGGTGTCTCTTCTGGCCTGATAATTCCATTTCCAGTTGCAATTGCACTTTTTCCTGCTTGTGCATTTAAATTTGGCACTAATGCGGGCTAAAAATGGCAGTAACCCTTTTGTGACATGTTTACGTGCCGCAAAATGGTTTTGCACCACTTTTGCTGCACTTAAGTCATATTTCTTTACAACAGGGCACAATGGTTAACATCATTTTTTTTTCACCCTCACCATTCCTTTGTGCCGGTTAACCCAATTCCATAAATATAGTCCCTGGCAGGCGATAATATTTTTGAGGCAAAAGTGCATTAGCGTAGTTTTGCATCAAAAGTGTAAATATGCCCAATGGGTGGTGCAAGGGTGGTCCCATGCAACCACGGAAGGTTTCTGATACTAACCCCTATTTGCATAGAGAAGCAGACAAGGTTTAGCGTCAGAAAATAATGCCCACTTCAACTAGTCACAAACACGGAGTAATGCAATCCTCCTTTCTTTTCTGACTTTGCATGTGTGTGCACTGTACAGCACTCATGCAAGGTGGGAAAAGTTATTAGGTTAGTCTAAGCGTAGTATTTTGTACTGGAAGGGTATCCTTCCATACAAAACCCATGCTAGTCTCACATAGACACCCTTGCACTATGGTGTAAATGTGAGTTTGCGATGCACAGCATCTAAAATCAGCACCAGCGCTTGGTGGAGGGGATGAGAGTTTCATATTTCAGTAAATATGGCGCTCTCCTGCTCTCTCCTTCTCACGCAGCACAGCACAGATTTTTTGGCCGCCGCCCTGCACATGAATCTATTAAATCTTGGCCTATGTTGTTTACCATTACCATGGGGACCATCAAATTCTACTCACAATTTTTAACAATCACGAAGCAAAGATACCACCTGGAAATGAAAGTGGGTCGTCTTGTTGAAAGATTATGCATGCACAATAATCCAAAAGCCTTCAAAGGATCAAGAGCCAGCAAACACCACCTCTAGTTGTCCACTTCGCTTGGGGAAAGCACGTATTTCGGTGCTGTAGAAATACTTCACCCCAGTCCAATGTGCATTGCCACTAAATTAAATGGAGTTTAAAGTACATTAAACCCGTGGTAAGCATACATGAGGAGACAGCAAGCAATTTAACATTTAACATTAACTAATCAGTCTCACAGACAAAGGACACACAGGCAGACGATCTAGGAGCTAGTTATATCCTTGTTAAAGTTTTATTTGTTGGAGCAATGTGATAAAGGTCTCAAAATATTTGCATTCTCATCTTGGGTAAAAATATATTACTTTAAGATTATGTGACATGAAACTGAAAGACTAGTATTTTTTTAACACGCTCTCGTGGAAATATATATGGAGGTCAAATGAAAATCAATATAGAAATCCCTCTGTGTGAGTGCAGCTCATACATAACATGTCAGAATGAAAAGTGTTTTAAAAGAAAAACAAAATGCCAGGTATATAAAGTAGTTTACACTACCGCAATGCATACAGTAGAAATTGGTATACAGTAGAAATTAGAACCGTGTGAAGCTCGGTAGATCTTGTATCTAAAATCTGTAGAGCCATTTTTGTTAAATGAAGATAGATTGTCTTGCTTCTCATGAGGAACATAGAAGAAATACTCTTTTGCAATAGTCTAAATGAAAATAGAAAGGAGGAGATATTAAAACACTGTTGCTGGTAAACGAAGTCTAAATGGAACTCTGTTTAAGTTACAAATGTACTGCATGGACACTAGTGTATAACAATATCTATGAGCATAAGAATTACGGACTGAGATAAATGGTTCACTTTAAAGACATACCATAATGCAAAATCGTAATTGAATTAATCTGTTTCTAGAAATTGCTCCTGATGAATGGATCAACGTCAGTCCCAAAATAAGTCGATGTTGCTGAAATTAACTATTTTAAGAGTGAAAAGCTTTCTATACATTCAAATATTTGAATGAAAAAATTTAACCAAAACATTGGCTATTGGATGCTATTTCAAGTGATCTCTATAATTGGAGAGCCTGCCTCTAGCAACGTACTTAACTCATCAAGTTTCCATATCTTGGAAGATTGCGGATTAGCGGATGAGTCCTTAAAAAACTGTTATCTATGTCCATGCAGTAAGACGGATAGGCCAAACTCCTGGGTGGTGTTTGGAACCTGACAGCCTTGGATTTCTTTGGATGAATAACATCACCATCTACGAGTAGAAGAGAGAGATTTGTAGAGTACATATGATTTCCACATTGCAGGTCACACTTGTAGGCCCTCAAGCAAATGGACTGGTAAAGAACGTATGGGACAGGACAGTCACAGGGTGGTCAATGAATCAAAGCACCCTGCTACTTAAAGCAGGGGTTAAGCCAATTGTAATGCCATCTTGCTTCATCACTCACAGTACGATGACTAAATGTCCACCAGATTTTATTTCTTTTCAGGAGAGGTATGACAAGATGCAAACAGAAGATTCCACCTTTAGCTTACATGAAGTTCAGATACTGTGACAAGAATTGTGAACAAAGTATGAAAAGATATGAGGACACAATTGATGCCCATGAGCCAGGCATCAATGTGCAGAAATGTGTTTTAGCGCCTAAAAACAAAAGAAAATATCAAGCATCTTCTTTAAACTGAAAGAATAGTAACCAGAAGCAATTACCAGGACTTACATATGCTGAGGTGAGTGTTGAACACCTCAATCAACAAATTACCCAATTCCTCCATCCCATTCACCAGTGGATACAAAAAACTCCTTTTCATGAACAGAATAAAATGTTAAACCGTAGGTAAGCCATCAATGATGCTGCCATTGTGCTGAAGAACTTCCAATCACCTCTCACGAAATAAAATAAATTAGAGGTTGGCTTTGATGCAAACCTCTCCTTAGACCAGATAAATCCAGATGTCAACTTCCTCCCAGGCCTTCAAACCCAAGATACAGTGGGGTGACTGCGGGCCACAATATTGAAGTGTCCTGACCATTGTAGCATAAGGAACACAACACTTTTCAAGAAACATACAGACAGGCCACTGAACGTCCAACATCAGGCTGTGAGTATACATCTCCATCTCTGAAACAAGGCCATGTGAAACCAGCCCTGAACTCTCTCCACTTACTGTTGTTGAAATCAAAAATTAAATTCAAGTTCTTACGTACCATCTATAAACCCTAATCAAGCAAAGACCTGGACTATCTACTAAAGTTGCCTTCTCACTACGTTCTAACTAGAACAGTTCAGACACCAACAATGTGATCCAACACAGATGACGCAAACGTAGAGGAAGATGACCGAGGATAAAAACCTCAGAACACTGAGTCCCATTGCCAGGGCTACATTGTAGTGCACGTCCTTGAAAAAGGTTCTCAAAACTAAACTGCTTACTTTTCAGGCTATCCTTTGACTAAGCACACTGACAAGGATAACAACATATTTATACTTTATTGAGATCCTTTGCATCCTGTAAACTTCTAATTACCCGGCATAACATTTAATAACAATTTTTCTACTTTAAATGTCTCTGTCTTTCAACGCTCCAAAGTGACTACCCACAATATGGCAATAGATAAATAAACGTATAAATATGTTTTTTATAAAAAAAAGATCCACTGATCTCATGGGATGTCACAAGACTCTCTTCAGGGATGTTGGGGGCTCATCCTCCTCAAGAAAACATTGGGAAAATAGACGGAAACGTGCATTTATAGATTTTTTGGTATAATATGTCTAGGAAACCTTAGGTGTTCAGGGCAGTTCAGAAAATCAAGTTGTGTATCAAGTGTATATTTTGTCATAGCATTTTTCTTCACTTCTAAATTTCATTTAAATTCATTTTTTCAAGTTATAGCTTAAAATCTCTTTTGAAGTTGACAGCAAAAGTACACGTTTCACAGACTTAATAGGCAGTCCTTGGTTTCAGGTTATGGATGGCAAGGTTGCACAGCAAACAGATCACACCAGTGAAACAGGCTAGACTCTGGAAAGCAGTAGAAATTATCCCTGAAAGTCAAGTTCTCTGTTTATGGAAATATACACATTGTTCAAATAAACACAGGCTTTTCATTTGAAAAGATAAACTCTATTCCACAAAAAAACTTCATTTTCTGTAAGTGCATGTTTGTTGTCCAAATTTGTTATGGCAGTGAAGTATTCATGAGTATTACTAATATGCATTAATACATTCTACCTTGAATTCTTAGGTGTCACCATTTCATGCCAGGAATTGCCACCACTATGGCAGGGCCAGAACTATATCAGGTAGGAGTGTGATCATAACTACAGCAATGTCAGTGCCAGCACTTATCCAGTAGTATGAATCATGCAGCAGGGTGGAACATTGAAAATCTCTTCCATGACATTTTACACAAAAACAATACACAAAAATGCATGAAATTCACTTGCCAGTATCTTGTGTGGAAATTTAATGGGAATTTCTCATAATTTAAAATTTGTGAATTTCAAGACGGTAAAAAAAATTCACAGGCGTAGAACCCTCATATCATGGATGTCCACAGTAAGATAATCACCATTTGGATTTTGCTTCATTGTGATGGGCTCCCATTATATGCCATGAATGGTCAATCACTCTTTAAGAGCGAAGAAGTGTCATCATTTGTTGTGGGGCATTGATGACTGACTTGCTACTAGTGGAGTGCTCAGAGGTAAGAAGGGAATTCCTGCAGAATCTGCAACTCCCTTCCACCAGACATAAGCACACATGCTTCTTGAGTTGCCTTGAAGAGAAGTGCAACATAACCACTGCTCAAAAAGACTTATTGGCACAATTAGTGCCATGCCTATCTGGGAGACGATTCTGCCACCCCGGCCTGTACTTCATAAACTGCACAAAATGTCATAATCATGAGAGAACATAAGGACCCTAGCCAATCTGCTGGCCTAGCTAACTCATCATCTGTAATGACTGATGCAGTTTGTACATTGTGTAATTAGTATGCAACTTGATGTGACCCTATGGTTTATCTAATCATCACTGTATGGATAGTTGCTCTGTATACACTGTACAGCGTTCTGATATCCTCTGGTCATGTACACGCTTAATCAGGGGCGTCATGAACCCCCCACTTTTGGAGCTGCAGAGGGGGTGGTGGGAGCAACTGGCAGTGTGCGCAACACAAATATTGCACATGGTTCCTTTGACTTTCATGGGACACACTCGTCTCCAAACATACATATCACTACAAGAAAATAATCTGAAGGTGTAGATGTCAAGTGGGGAGACGAACAAAACCAGGAAGTATAGAAGGGAGAAAAGGAGGAAGTGATTTATGGATAGATGAACAGTTGGGGAGAATGGTGGTGAGGTGGCTGGATGAATGGGAGTAAGGATGGATGAAAGACTGAGAAGAGAATGACAGGATGAAGGCTGGATCATGCAGAGAAGAAAAGAAGAAGAAACTGAAGGATGAATGGAGAGAAACAAGGAAGGCTAGAGAGAAGGATGGATGGACAGATGGCCAAATTCTTTTAGAATTTACGTGTGAAAGACACCGTTTAACCACATTGTTTTCAGGATGCTGTCGGAGAAGCAATTCAATGAGTTTGCTCGTCTCACTTGCACTTAATAAAGCTCTTCAATAAATTAAGTAATATACGTATCTGTACTGGGGTAGAGTGTGCCAGGACATCAAGCACTAGTGTATCAGTACATTAACTAACTCAAACTGAATGTATGAGCATGGAAAGCAACTCCATCATGTTTGTTTCTTCCCTTCATAACTATGGGGGCCTAGAACTGCACTGCTGAGGGCAAATGAACAACTTCAGACTATCAGAGAGACCTGGATAATATTCAGGAGGGACATCACAAGAATTCCTGCACGGGAGAGGCACTTCCCCAAAAGTTTTCAAGCTGTTTAAAAATGTCTTTCAATAGCTGAAATAGTAATTAAGTCAAATATTTAGAGCATTCCAATTTGTCGCGATTTGTTGTAAATATCAACATACATCTGTGTAACTTTAAAACTGTTCACTGTATTCTACAAATGCAGTCAATCGCCCATTTCACTTTCTCACTCGAGGTGGAGGCAGCGTTATCTGTGTTCTGTATATTAGTGTATAGTGAGCATCGCTGTAATTCTAGAAGTAATAGTTTTAGAAGGGTTATGAAAGGATTTGTAGCTAACAAAACCTGGGAGGTTAGAAAAGTAAAAATGAACAGTGAAACATACCTCGCATAACTTCAATAAACAGCAGACATAACTGGCGAGGCTGCCCTGCGTGAAGCTGGGCTTAGGGGGATAGACCTCAAATGAGCTCATTTGTCACTGGGAGCGGGATGTACATCTATCCCAGCAGGAAGCGAATTGGTGTTTGAGCACATCTTTACAAAAGTTAGATAGTAGTTTGCCGGGTATTTATAAATATGTTCACTTTTTTAAAACATTTTTTAAAGTTTACAAACTGGAAGGCAGGTGCAATGCGTTAAAACATTCTGACAAATAAAAGCAGGCAGTTCTCTGCTGTGCGTGCCCTGTTGTGAGAAGCCCAGTAGCAGATACCTAGGAGCAGCTGATGAAAGACTAATAGGCCATCAGAGCACCACTTCACTTCCTTCCAATTAGGAAATATTTACATCAAAGCCCGGGCCTCTCAGCACAGCGAGGGTTGTCTTGAATGAATAACAGAAGAGAATGACAGCAGTAGCTTCTTGTTTCCCTTCTTCTGGAAGCACAACCCTGCAAATGTTTTAATAAGTTGTTTGAGGTCAAAAGGTTGAGGGTCCTAGGAAACTGTCAGAGTGTTTCAGTGTGTGTGCTGCTTGAAAAGCAAGCAAGCAGGCCCGAGGATTGCCCTATAGAAGTCTGACAAATCCCACTTACTTGTGTTGGGCACTTGGTTCAACATTGGACTTCCATGTGCTTATACATCTGGAATGCTACCCAGAAAAAGGTCAGATTGTTTTCAAAGAAAGGCCCGGTCGCAGAGGATGTGCCATGTTGAGTTCTGGTGTAAATAGACGCTGTGTTTAAAAGGTCAAAGTAGAGAAACGTGCACATGTTTTCTCTTCTTTTATTTCGTAAATAAAGTTGCTGGTGTAATTTGAAAATGCAAGACATTTCTCAAAGGTAAGCTAATAACTTTCTCACAAAATAACACCTGTTCTCGCAGTGCTATCATTTCGGAGAGGCTGCTGCACTGCTGTCTTTATAGCCCAAAAACATTCTTTCTGAAGCTCAGGGTGATTGCGGCCACCCAATCTAGCTGTTCTTAAACCCAGCTCATCAAACCAGATCATGCCCCACCCTACGCTCACAAAGGAAAGTCACAATTCAAAACACTGTGCTTGGTTCACAAGGCACTGCAAGTGCTGCAACCTGAATATTTTTCCAAAATCCACGATCCATGCCGCTCCTCCACTGCCTGAGGTTTGCCTCCCAGAGCCTGTTCACAACCAGGCCAGCCAGACACAAACGACTGAGGAGCTGACTTCCCATGCACAGAGCGCAGTGCTGCGATCTATCTCGCGCACCCCACCCCTACTTCATACAGTAAGAAAAGATAAGGTGTTTTTGTACTTATGTCAAGGTCTGAAAAACACATCTTTTCATTCATCTTAGAGATAATGAGCAGCCTGTGGTTCCTAACTGTTCACCCCCTTTCCCTTAAAAAGCCATGCAACAGAAACCGTTCAGGTGCCTAAGACTGGCCCCAACACTAGGCCATTCCAGTCCGCATCTGGTATTGAATCACTTTTAATCTTACTCATTAAAAAAATGTAATCTCTTCTGCAGGGTTTCATGTCAACTAAATACCTTCTACTGCTTTGCCAATACAGGTTTTTGCAAAGCGTGCAGGTCAAAAAACACTGCTGTATAAATACTCAATGATGCACATTTCATGCAGGTATGGTGATACCCGTCCCCTCATCTTTATTGTCCTCTCTACAGTCTTTGATACAATTGATTTGAAAGGCTTGTCTATGTCCTGGAATCTTGCATTGGATGCAAAGGTATGGTTCTGAATGGTTCATCTCATTACTGGCCTTCCTACACAGTTGTTTCTAATGGGGAACCGTGTCTGTGACCCTTCTTGGATCACTTGCAATATCAGATCTTTCACTGTTCTGCTTGTATGTGTTGATACTGTGAATCCTAATAGAAGAGCCCAGTAGGTGCGGCTTCTTTGCTATGGCGAAGGAGCATCGCCCCACTGGCTGTACCAGAAGCAAAAAAATAAAAAGATAGTTGACTATTGTTTAATTTTTCTGCTTCTGGCACAGCCAGCAGTGCAGGGAGGGGTGGGGCTGTGCCACGGGAGGTGTGGGGGGAAGTGGGAGTAGTGCATCTAAGTGCACATACATGTTTGGCAGTCCATCTCAGGCCGGCCAAACACACATGCTCACTTAGGTTTCTGCCCAGAACCCGGGGCTGTATCTGAGCAGCAGTCACTGCTACTCAGACCAATCCTGGTGCTGCTTTCATGCAAGGTCTTGCATGAAAGCAGCACCAGGATTGCTGGGGAGCCTGTGCTGGTGTCCAGGCAGTGAAGGCCGGGACGCCAGAAGGCACACCAGGGACACCAGAAGAAAAGGAGAAGGAGGCGGCAGGGACGGAGGCAAGGTAAGCGCTTTTTTAGTTTTACCTTGTCTCTGTCCCAACCCTCCCCTTGAGTTATGCGGCAGCCGCTGTTGGAGCACAGTGGCCCAATTCACCAATATGTGGACTCAAATTAATTTAAAGTTTCCCTCCACTGTTCATATCGTGGAAATTGAGATCCCGTCTGCAAAAACACCTCCTAAAAAGGTAAAAATGAAAATTTTATTGTTCAGTTGCTTTTTCATGTAATACTGCCTAAGAGCCCCCGACCACGAATTCCCTGCAATTATACTTGAAACTCTCTCCTCGCTTATTTATATGATGGACTGTCGAAATTGATGATATCCAGAGAAAAATATGCTGAATAAAAGACTAGTGTACCACTCCAATTTCCTGGCATAGGAGCAACCTTCGGTGCTTGTAGGTACACTGAAAAACCCCTCAGCCTGTGGCAGACCACGAATGACAACCATTAAACGTCTAAGTGTAGTGTGTTTGCATATTTTCGCATTTGTTTACAAAGGCATGTATGTTATAGCATAACTTAATTAAACCTTTCATTGTCTGGGTGTATAAACAACAATGAGGCAAATGCTTTCTATAATTGTGCTATTTTGGTATTTAAATAATTTCTGTACTTTAGTCTTGTTGTGTACCCTTTTGAGCTATATTTTTGGTCATCATATTCAGGACTATTTATTGCACATCCGTCCGCAAAGTTTTGAACTCAAAGTATTCAGGCACGAGTGAAAATATTTGTCACTGTTATTTTAAATGAAGTTTTTCTAATTAAGGCTAATATGAAACCTGTTTCACTAACCAGACGAATGTTTCAAGTCTGGCAGTGGAAGGTGTGCCCTTACCCTTACCACCCTTTACCAGTGCCGACCCCTTAACTGCAAAATTCCCTTTACCAAGCTGTACCACTACCCACCCCTAAACCCTAAAATTATCCTTACCTCCCTTTACCAATAACCACCCTTAGACCCTAAAATTACCCTTACCACGATGTACCACTACCCACCCCTAAACCCTAAAATTATCCTTACCCCCCCCCCTTTACCATTAACCACCCATGGACCCTAAAATTGCCCTCACCACTCTTTACCACTACCCACCTCTAAACCCTAATATTACGCTTACTACCCTTTACCACTAACCATTCCCAGACTCTAAAATTACCCTTACTACATATCTATATACATGCACTTACCTTATATACTCACCATGTGTGGTAGTGGCATGCATGATAAAGGCACCTGTATGGTAAAGGTTTGCATGGTAAAGGCTGTTTCACTGGCAATGGAAAAAAAAAACATGGAGTTTTTCGTATGGGCTGGAGGTCTACACAGACACCTCATATTTACACATACCAGGCAGAGTCTCTTGTTGGTGCACTCTTTGATAACACATACCAACTCCAGTGTCCTACACATAATTCTAAAGATTCATATTTCAAAATGTTGCATTATATAAGGAATCTATTAGTGATAAGCACACCTACCACATCCTGATTTCATGGAATGAATAGTTTATGCAGAATGTGCATGTTTCTATTTTGTTAAAGAAATAGCACAAATTGTATTTTTTCATTTCCACCTCCTTCAAACACAAGCACCTTATTCTAGAAGGTGGTTTTATATTTATTTATTTAACATTGTTAGACAGCGAAGCTCTACTCGTGAAAGGTGGTATTAGGCTTTATGCAGTAACTATAATAAACAAAATTAGTTATTTTTTATATACATTCAGGAAGGACAGTCAGACCAAAGTGGAGTTAACTTCAGGAAGGTGAAGGAGAGGAATTAGGGAAGGGAAATCTGAATGTAAACATGTACCTTGACGATGTATGTCAGGGCATATAGATGTGGAGCTGAGAATAGTAAATTAATACTTACCTATATGAACTTACTTTTTTATATTTTCATCCATACAGACACTATTCCTCCATATACACCAAACTAATCATTTTACTCTGTTTATGTCTCTGCCTTGTACTACTTTTGGTCTTAAGCCATCCCTTACAGTTGTCTGTCTTCAAAACTCAATATACCAGCCAACCCACACATAGCCTAAGCATGAGGATGAAGGTAGCTGAGAACAAACAAAAATGGCTACATGGGCACAGACTCTGGGAGCCAGCCACACTTTATCCACCAACAAGCAAATGCAGACAAAAATTGAACACAAGCCCATTCACAATATCTTTAGCATAACAGCAGTAAAAATGCAAGAGTCCAAAAATCAGAAAACAAAATCAATAAACTACTGCAGACTATGCCACAAAGTGTAAAGCACCACAGTATAAGAACAACCTGGATACAAACACAAGTTAAAGGAAGAAATATATATGACCCTTACACATTTGATCCCCATAGTGCAAACTCCAGATCATCCAAAAACAAACAATAGGAAAAATAATCAAAAAAGGAAAAAAATAGTAACGCCTGCCCTCCCTCATACACCAAACATTAAGCAGAGTATGGCACTAAACTACCTTGATTTTCCAAAAAACAATGCAAACATCCCAAGGGTTGATGATGTATTGCAGATTGAAAAAGATTAGTGATACTTTCCTCCCATATTTTAAATCCAAAATGACCAAGGGCTTAAGAAAGAACAAGAGGAGTATTCAGGAAGAGAAGTTGATACATTATGTATAATAGCCTCATGTTCTATGTCAATTCCTCTGGTAAAAATAGCATTAAGAAAATGCATGCTAAAAAAGTTACCAAAATGTCTGCTCGGGTAAAAATTATTGGAGCCTGGTGTTAAAAACATCAGCAGTTCACATTCGGTAAAGTCTTCTAGCATTGTTCCTGCATCGGATTTTATACCCAAACAAAATTTCCTTTAGCCAGTGCTGTGTAATCTTGGGCATTATGGTGGTCATTATGACACTGACAGTGTGTGTTAAAGTGGGGGTAATACCGCCAACAGACTGGCGGTAATTACCACCAAATTATGACCATGGCGGTTATAACTCCCATAGACAGCCAATGTACCACACCATCCGCCAGGGCGGAAAGACCACACACGCCGGCAGTCGCCATCAACAGCCAGGCAGAAGACAAAGTACTGCCCACCATATTAAGAACCTACAATCCACTACATTTCCTGGGGTGGTACCAACACTATCAAAAGCCTGGCATAAACACAACACAGAAGAGAAAAGACTCACTATCGGAGACACATGGAAGAACAACGCTGCCATGGAACCCGAACTGCAAGTTTTTCCGATGATCTACGTTATGTTCCACCTGGAACACCAGCGCCAAGGAAGACGACGACGGTGAGTGCAGCCACTTAGCACACAAGGGAAGGAGGGAGGAAAACAAGAGTGAAACAAACATGCACAACACACCATACACACAACCAGCTCCACACGAAAAACAATTTGAACCCGACACATGGCAAAAGGACATGGACAAGGACAACAGGAATGCACCAAGGTGAATATATAAATATCAATAGCTAATTAATAAACCAATTGTCTGTGAAACAGATATGTACAAATGTACACAAAGGGACATTGCCCAGTCCAATGTTTAAAGGGCCCACATGGCCACAGGGCAGAGTCCATGCCCAACTCGAATCCTGACTTCATCCGGATAGAACTCTGCAGGGGCATCAGTTTGCAAGTGGGCAGGCACCTCAGGGGGATGGGGGGGCACCTCAGCAAAAGTCGGGAACAAGCCCACTGGTTCTGGAGGGGGCTCCATGCCCAGTTCACTGTCCTGGGGAGTGCAAGGCCACAGTCTCTGGAATGGGTGACTTTCTCACTGGTTCTGGAGGGAGTTCCATGCCCAGTTCACTGTCCTGGGGAGTGCAAGGCCACAGTCTCTGGAGTGGGTGACTTTCCCACTGGTTCTGGAGGGGGCTCCATGGCCAGTTCATTGTCCTCGGGAGTGCAAAGCCACAGTCTCTGGAGTGGGTGACTTTCCCACTGGTTCTGGAGGGGGCTCCATGCCCATTTCTCTGTCCTGGGGAGTGCAAGGTCACAGTCTCTCTCGAGTGGGTGACTTTCCCAGTGGTTCTGGAGGGGGCATCTTGTAAAGCAGCCCCTGGAGGGTGGCCTACATGGCTTCCGCTAGTGGTGATGGCTGCAGTGTGGTGGCAGATGGAGGTGCCTCCTGGGCAGCCTCTGCAGGTGGTGATGGCTGCACTTCCTCAGCTGGCAGTGGGGGCCCCGTGACCGCTGGTGGAGGTGTGACCCTGACAGCCTCCGCTGGAGTAGAAGGCTTCATCCTCCTCATGACATGGGGAGTGGAATCCTTACCCTTCCTGGCAGGGGTTGATGGCTTGTTCCCCTTCATGGCAGGTTGTACATGTTCCTTACCCTTCGGGGCAGGAGTGGAGGACTTATTCCCCTTCAAAGCAGGAGGTGCAGACTCCTTCCCCTTCTTGGCTGGAGGTGCAGGCTCCTTCCCCTTCTTGGCTGGAAGTGCAGGCTCATTCTCCTTTTTTGGCTGGAGGTGTGGGATCCTTCCCCTTTGTGGCTGGTGGAGTGGGATCCTTCACTGACTTCCCACCACGACTAGATGGTGCCACCACTGGCCGCGGGGACTGTTTGGCTGCGGTTCTGGGCTGGATCGTTGGAACCCTGCTCTTATGGGCAGGACGGGGGGGAGGGGTGTGGTCAAGTTGGGCAAGGAAAAGCTTCTTAGGTACGGTGGGGTGGGAGGAGGGAGGAGGGATAGGAGTAGAGGTTGAGGGAGTGGTTGTAGGAGGAGTATGTCTACTGGATTTGGGTGCAGGTGCATGGGCAGTATGCTGATGTGAGGTGGATGGCTGTTGGGTGTGTGAGTGCTTGCATTTGTGTCCTTTGGGGGGGACAGACAGGGTGGGAGAGGACACAGGGGACACGTGCATAGATGTTGTGGAGGTGTCTGCAAGTGAGGTGTGTGTGCTGCTTGGTGTGGCCGATGCTGGTGGTGGATGTTAGTGCAGTGCATGGAGGTGTGAGTGTGGAAGTGACTGGGAGGGAGGTGGAGGAGGGGGAGACAGTGGAGGCAGTGGATGTTTTCTGCAACTGGCTGGTGTTTGTGTGAGTGCTTGTGGGATGTAGTGTGGTACCTGTGTTTGCCTGTGCCACTCTTGGGTGTTGTCTTGTGTGCATGCTCATCTGTCTGTGTGCCTGGAATGGGTTGGGGTTGAGGAGACTGGGAAGTGGTAGCTGGAGGGGGGAACGGTAGAAACAGGGACAATGGCTGCCATTGAAGAGGAGGCCAGAGCCTGAATCGATCTCTGTTGGGCCGCCAATCCACAGTGAATGCCCTCCAGGAATGCATTGCATTGCTGCATCTGGGATGCCAGCCCCTGGATGGCATTCGCAATGGTTGATTGCCCTACAGCGATGGATCTCAGAACGTCAATAGCGTCCTCACTGAGGGCAGCAGGGCTCACTGGGGCAGGGTCTGAGGTGCCTTGGGCGAAGGAGATACCCACCCTCCTGGGTGAGCGGGCACAGGCAACTCACTGAGGGGCTACTGGGAGGGCGGTGCTGGTACGGGGGTGGCGGCTGTACCTGCAGCTGGGATGGTCAGAGAGGTGTCCACCACCACCAGGGAGCTCCCATCGGAAGAGGTATCAGAGCCTGTGTTGTCACCTCCTGTGTCTGCCATGGTGCTCCTCTCGCCCTCTGTCCCCCTGGTTCTCTCCACGTCTGTGGACTCTGCCTCCTGGGTCCTGTGGGATACAGCTCCCTCTTTCGCTGGTGCCCCTGCTCCTCTACCAGATGATGTTAATGCACACAAGGACATGATGACAGAACAAAAAAGGGAGGGAGCGATACATTGGGACAATTATGAACACCACAGTTGGCATACACAGCACTGTCACACACAGGGATCAGGCTTAAGCACTATGCATTGCACTGCCAGTGATATGGCTAGATGCTAAGGCAAGATGAGGGCCACACACCGCCCACTCCACCCTTCCTGGTACCCAGGAAACCCATTCTGAAATGGTATGCTAACAAGCTAGGTTCCCTTCATTTGCTATACAACCTTTACCCTAGAGTTGACCCACGCTGCAATGTCTGGCCTGGTCTTAGGGGCACCCACTAACTAACATACACCACCCAGATCCCACCCCACCTGCCAAATTTTGGAATGATACCCACTGTACTCACCCCCTTGTGGCTGCTGTGATTCCCTGAAGCGCCCATCCAGCAAAGTGTAGGTCAGGTTCCGACGGGCCGCCCTACCTCATTGGGAGGACATCCCCAGCTGGACCTCCGCCATCTTCCTTACCCAGCATCTCAGGTCTCCCACCGTTTCCGACAGTGGGTGCTCCACCTGCCATAGACCCCCAGGGTCCGCACATCCTTGGCGATGGCACGCCATAATCCCTTCTTCTGATGGGTGCTGACCTGCAGAGGCAATACAGACAGGAAAACACCATCCAACAAACAGTCCAGCCTGTCACACAAATGGCCCACCATACCCATTTCCATCACCATTGGCACAAACATCGCCCGGTGCACACCATGTACACCACCACAAGACATTCCCCTGCCCCCGATGACACGATGCTTGCACACACATCTCCATGCATCCTTCCCACATGCATCATGCCCAATGTGTACTCCTCCGAAGTGAAGGCAGGGGCCCTTTCCCCGGTCACACAGGCCATGGTGGGTTCCAGGCACAGGTCACAGCAGCACACGCAGTGTAGGTGTTCTCCTGTTGAAGGTCAAGAAACAAGTGAGGAATCAGGTAGGAAATGGCGGTCACGTCCGCGGCGGTGTACACCGTCACCGCCGGCGTACATACCCATTGGCCACTGTACTCCATAGAGCCCCATATTATCCAATGAGGAATTGCACATCAGTGCAAGACCGCCTTCCGCCATGATGCACAACGTCTGCGGAATTACCTCACTTCCACCTGTCCCTACAAAGAGGACAGGCGGTTGCCATTTCAGGGAGGACAACCGTCATAACAACATTAACTGCGTCACAGATTAGATTGGCACATACCTCGCCATTAACACTGTCCCATTACATATGAGCACCAAATACACTGAAGTTATGGTTCCTTTGTTCCAATTGTGACAGCATACTCACTCTTGTGTCCCTTAGATACTCACCACTGCGGATGAATAGGAGGTGGGGACATACCCCTGTGTACAGACCCTTGTGGACTTGGCTACATTAGGGGACAGGTACATTATCCTCATGTATAGACTGGACAGGGCCACAATCACAGAGCTGTGTGCTCAATTGGAGCCAGACCTGATCTCACCTATCCGTCATCCGACTGGGATCCCCCGTCTTGTGCAGGTGCTATCAGTGCTCCATTTCTTGGCAACTGGTTCTTTCCAAGTCACAGTGGGCTTGGCAGCAGGAATGTCACAGCCAATGTTCTCAATCATGCTGGCAAGAGTTTTGTCTGCCATGGTAAAACATATGCACAGCTACATTTCTTTCCTCAAGGTGGAAGATTTGGCCACTGTGAATGCCCGATTCTATGCTAAGGGACTGATCCCAGTATTATTGGGGCAATTGACAGGACACATATTGCGTTTGTCCCCCTCCGCCAGAATGAACAGATGTTCAGGAATCGTAAGAGTTTCCACTCACTGAATGTACAGATGGTGTGCCTGGCAGACCAGTACATCTCCCACGTCAATGCTAAGTATCCTGGGTTGGTTCATGATGCCTTTGTTCTGAGGAATAGCAGAATCCTAAATGTGATGGCCCAACTACAGAGGCACAGGTTGTGGCAAATAGGTGAGCCTTGGTCCCCACCCACTGTATGATAGTGTATGCCTTCAGGTGTCCCCCCCATAGGATTGTGTGAGGCTAATGTGGTCCCTCAATACTTGCAGGTGACTCTGGCTACCCAAACCTATCGTGGTTGCTGACCACTGTGAGGAATGCCAGGACAGGGACTGAGGAATATTATAATGAGGCACATGGGCCAATGTGATGGATCATCGTGAGGACCTTCGGCCTCCTGAAGGCCGGGTTCAGATGCCTCCATCTGACATGTGGATCCCTGTGCTACTCACCCGAGAAGATCTGCCTGATAGTAGTGGCATGCTGCATGTTGCACAACCTGGCCCTCAGACGCCATGTACCGTTTCTGCAGGAGGAAGAGACTGGAGATGCCCCAGTGGCAGCAGTAGACCATGAGGACAGTGAGGATGAAGAAGCTGAGGATGAGGACAACAGAACATCAGTTATCCGTCAATACCTCCAATGACACACAGTTGAGACAGAGCAAGTGCACATTCCTATGACTATTGGTGTATTCTGTGTGGCTGTAGGATGATGGCATTAAGTTTCTTTGCATCTCAACTTACTGTCACCCCTGGCTTGTCATTTTACAGATGTTGGTGATATTACAACTGTGTACTGATGTGCCAACTACAGACAGCTACAGGTCATTATATCTATGCTCTTACATTGTACAGTTGATTTGCACTAGATGTGACTGTTTCCATACATGCACATTTTTAATACATACAACACTAGTAGTCAAGATGTGTTCAAGGGTGTTTATTGTAGTGCTAAGAAATTGAGGGGAAAGTACAATGGAATGGGGTGATGATGGAGGAAAGTCCAGGGTATTGTTCCAGTCTATTTTTTGCACAGGTGCAGTGTCCAAGTGGCCATAGGAAGGGGAGCAAAGGTAGTTCAAAGTGGACAAGGTGACAGTGTGGGACACAAGGGGGTCAATCAGGAGAGTCTCATTTCCTGGCTGTGGTCTTGGCAAGTGTCTCTGGCTTCTGTCTGGTTTGCAGGGAACATTTGCGGGGTGGTTCACCTTCTGCAGGGGGAGGGATGCTGGTGGCCTGTGGGTCCTGTGGCGGGGCCTCCTGCCCACTAGCTGCAGCGGAAGTGGAGGGCTGGTTGATGGACTGGCTACTGGTAGGGGCCCGCTGCTGTACTGTTACCTCCCTCATGATGTTGGCCATGATGTTGGCCATGTCTGCCAGCACCCCTGCTATGGAGCTCAGGGTGGTGTTAATGCCTGCAAGTCCTCCCTGATCCCCTGATACTGTCCCTCCTGCAGCCTCTTGTTCTCCTTCATGTTGTTAAGGATCTGGCCCATTGTGTCCTGGGAATGTTGGTAGGCTCCCAGGATCTGGTAGAGTGCCTCCTGGAGAGTCAGTGTCCTGGTCCTGTCTTGGGTATGAAGTGTGGACTGGGGTCCCTGTACAGGTGGCACACTGCTGATTGATGTGTTCTCGGGACAGAGGTGTGGGTACGCTGGGTGGGTGTTGTGGTGTTGGATACTGATGAGGGAGGCTCTGTGGTGGACTGTGAGTGGGCTTGGGTGACCAGCTGCCCAGTGGTCCCTGCAGGGCCAGGTAGGTCATCCAGATCCTGAAGTCCAGAGTTACTGTCATCACTGGGGGCATCTTCTGTTGGGGGACTGGATAGTCATGGCACCTCCTCTCTGCCGACATTGGCTGGGGTACCTCTGGGGATGTAAGTGATGTATTATGCTTCATGTCTGTGACATATTGTACATCCCTGGCTTCCCCTCTATCATTGGTGTTGCTCTGACACCTTTTGCTTGTGTATCGTGATGTATTGTGTGATTGTTAGTTTCCCTATGCTGTGCATCCTTTTGTAATGGGTGTCCATGCAGGGCTGGGAGGGCTGTCCATGCATTGGGATATAGTCATATGTGTAGGTGCAGTATGTGGGATGTAATGGAGTGATGGGAGTGAGGGTGAGGGGGTGTGATGGCATGCAGGTGTGGGGGGTGATAACTAGTAAATACTGACTTACCAGGTTCCGTACTCCGGCTACTCCAGTGAGTCCCTAAGGATGCAGTAATGACAAGATTTGCTCCTCCCATGCTGTGAGCTGTGGGGGAGGAGGTGGGGGTCCATCGCCAGCCCTCTGTAGGGTGAGATGGTGCCTTGCAGCAAAGGAACGTACCTTCCCCCGTAAGTCGTTCCACCTCTTCCTGATGTCGTCCCTTGTTCTTGGATGTTGTCCCTTGGCGTTCACCCTGTCCACAATTCTCCGCCATAGCTCTATCTTCCTGGCAATGGATTTCTGCTGTACCAGTGCTCCAAACAGCTGTGGCTCTACCCTGACAATTTCCTACACCATGACCCTTAACTTCTCATCAGTGAAACAGGGGTGCCTTTGTGGGGACATGGGTGTTGTGTGGTGTGTGTTGGTGAGAGTATGTTGAGTAATGTGGTGGGGTGCGTGCAGTGGGGTGCGTGAGGGATGTATGGGTGTTTGTGGTGTGTCTGTCTAGTTGTCTCTGTGCTGTTCGTGTCAATCTCATGGCAGTAATTGTTGTTTGTAAAGGGTTGTGAGTAATGTGGGTGTGTGTTTTAAAGTGGTGTGGGTGTGTGGGTGTGTGGTTGTGGTCTGTTTATGAGTGTTAGGTGTGTGTCTTTAGTATTGGCCAATGTGGTGTTGTTTTGTATGTGGGTGTCCATTCTGTGCGCAGCGGTATGTACCGCCAATGGTTTACCGCAATTGAATGTCCGCCGTGGTGATTTGTGGGTCATAATGTGATGGGCGTTGTTGGCATAACTTTTCCACTGACCTTTGGGCTGGTGGATTTGTGTATGTGGCTGTATTCTGTCGGATTGGTGTGTGTCATAATATGGTGAATGGATATTCCCCACTGCGGCGGTATGTTGATGGCTGTCACCGCAGTGTTAAGCAGGATTTACCACCAATGTCATAATGAGGACCTATATGTCATATCCGTAATACAACATTTCAGAAATTATGTGAGATTGCACGGTTGTAAATGAAATTTCTGTTCAGCTTATGCAGGATCCAAGTGCTTGCTGTAGAGCTTCTCCCTACATAGTGGTGGAACAATAGTGGAACAACCAATGTTTAATTCTCAGGCTTTGGTAAGTGTATTCTGATGCAACCATTTCACAATTTTATGTAAACTGAGCTTTCCCACAACATTCCATTTCATGCAATTCTTGAAACCCTGGACGGCTCCCTTAGGCTAGTACTATACCTACTGCTGACTTCTGATTCCTCATCTCATGGAGAGGTAGGTTGCTCATACTTAGGGAGAGGTGCATCTGAATTATCTAGACCAGTCCAAAGTAGACACCACTGATTAAAAGCATCCTTAGTGGAATCTTTGCTTCCTTTGAGGACCCTTTTGTGGTGCTCTGTATTCTGATGATACCAGCATCCACCGGAACCCAACCTGTAATGACACTGTTCAAAAAAATAGCTAGGTGATGTTTTTACTTAGACCAAACAGGACCTCTCTTTTCTACTCACCCATCAACATCTCAGTGATAGTGACCAGGTACCTAAAACCCTTACAAGCCATAGTGACCCCCAAGAAGTAGACTCCATAAGTGACTTGAATGGATCTACAGCATGTGTTCCAGTCAGGGAGGATTTGGCCTGACATTTTGGGCTGAAGGTTCATAGTAGAGTGGGTCTGGTGTGCACAATACCAAGGGGCTGGGATGTTGCCCATGTAATTATCAGTGGCTAAGAATAATTCAGGCACTCAATCCATCACTTTTTGTATGCTTCAGTGCAACACAAAAGTTGGGCAAATATGCCCAAAAGTGAGAGTTGTGAACATTGTCTCACTGGAAACAAGGTATACTTGACTGATGAGCTCTAATAAGGGTGAAACCGGTCCTGTGTTCACTTGTGTCCTGATTCAAGGGAGGACATAGTCTGAAAGTATGGGCTGGACTGTTCTTATTGGAGTAGCGTTGAAACTGATTTTCACTTGCTTGGGTTCAAACTGAGGAGGCATGGTGTGCAAACTTATGATAGACTAAAATGCAGCCCAGAGGAATTACCAGTGGCTGAGATTAATTCAGGCATTCCATCCATCACTATTTTATATATTACAGTGCAACATCCTAAGTGAACAGCATGCCCAGGAATAGACCCTGTGTACTGTGTCACTGCAACCAGGTAAACCCGACTTATTAGCCCTGATAAAGATGAAAGAGGTCCTGGGTTGCTTGTGATTTGGTTTAGGGAGGATCTGGCGTATTTGTGTAGTCTGGACTGTTCCCATTTGAGCAGGGTTGAGACTGATTTGCATATAGCCAGGTGCAAACTGAGGTGTCATGGTGTGCAAAATAATGATGGACTAGGATGCAGCCCCAAGTATTTACCAGTGGCCGAGGTTAATTAAGGCAATCCATCCATCCCTTTTTTGTATGATACAAATTTACAGCAAGAACATCAACGATGATTTGGCAATCACTCGTGTCATGCATGCCAGCCAATTTGGAGTTATTTACCTAGACATGTTCCATATGGTCCTATCGTTTGGGAGGGATTTGAGGCTCCATTTGTATTTCCCTCCACCCAATCCATAGAGACTAGACCTATTTCTAAGGGAACATTCTGGCAACCATCTGCTAGACTGAAAAATAGGGTAGGCATCTACAGTGTTGGTGCTAGGTGTTGGCAGTTAGGCATCATGTGGCCTTATGACCTACAGTTTTTACACACTTTCGTCTGGATCACCACTGTTGCCACCTTTGTCAGAATTATATCCCTTTTAAAAATATGCATTCCCTCTTGTCTTTTCTTCCTGTGGTGTCATCTTGGAACGATTGTAGTTACAATATTATCACCATGGCCTTTCACCATTTAATTAACTTTCCCCTTCAGACCTACCTGAATTATTATCCGGTTGTGAACATGTGCTGCATGTCCCTTGAAATCGGGATTCTGCAAGTCAGCCAAAGACTGATGCAGCTCTATTGGTCAAACGCTAAAAACAGCAGATTGAACAAACACTTAAGCATGAGACCATGTTTTCCTTACCTACCTACTTCAATTTGTATGAACGTCATGAATACATGTTTCCCAGTTTATATTTGGCATCTTATAAGCACTCTGGAGATTTTCTAATTTTGAGCTCAGGTCAGCCAAAACGTTTTTGAACCAAAATATTATTGATGCTTTGCTGTTTGGTTCTGTTGCTGTTATTCAATACAAAAACAGCTTTATTACCCTTTAGCTGTGATCTGCTAAATATAGTCCCCACTTTATTCATATTGCTTGGATTAGGAATGGCAGAAGCCAATACAAATCCATCGATTCAAGCTATAACATGAGTCCCTATAGTGTAGTTAGGAACTGCGTCCTTAGGGCTATATAGATATAGAGAATTATTAAACTGTGGTACAGTGGTCACAACCTTTGCAAAAGCTAACTTAATGATCTCTTATTCAAGTATCTTAACCTCAGCCACATTGGCTAATATCTTTTCTTTCAATTATATTTCATGCCTCTTAACATACCTCTCTATCCTGCAAGTCAGTTCTTATTTGCTGCTCTCAGCTCATCCCTTGAACCCTTTGAACTTAATTAGGATGCTCCTTCTTTGCCATTTCTAGAAAACACTTAATAACAAGCTTAATGCTTGGTGTACATTGCTTTGCAAGATCTAGAGCCTGATTTAGAGTTTGGCGGATGGGTTACTTCTTCACAAATTTGACGGATATCCCGTCCGACAGATTACTATTCCCGTAGGATATATGGGTTCATATTACGGAAGATGGGTTATCCAAGGGCTTGGATTGAGCTTGCCTCCTGTTTTGAAGTCTCAGGGCCAACAAAGGCAAAGAAGTACAGCAGAGCAAACTGGGAGCAGAACAGGTCTCTAGCAACCATTGGATAAAGCAGGAGAAGTGACTCATGTAAAGTGCAGATTTAGTGGGCCCAGTGAACATCAGTAGCAAGAGAGGGATTATCATTCAATGGAAGTAGGATGAAGCAAATCCAGTTTGTGGGCTGCTCATGAGAGAGCGGCTTCCCAAAATAAGGGGTAAATAAATACTTGATGGGAATAAAAAAAGGGAAAATAGCTCCCCTCAAGCTGTCATTCATTTAGTTTCCACAGGCTCATAAATGCTTTTCTTTTTTATAGGTGACAAAAGTACCATTCTGGTTCAGACAGTGGTGATTTATGCCTTAATATAACTTCCTTCCACAAATACTAATTTTATTATAACCTTGTTCACTGAATTGAGCCCCCTTTTTCCAGATACCAATATTCAACATCCAGCTGAGGCTTTAATAATTCCAATCTTTCACCAGTACATATATTATTTTAAATATACCTCTTTTTGTTTCTATACATCAGAGCACACTCCTTACTGATGGTCTTTTCCCTGACAGTTCCCCAGATCATTTGTTTGTCCTGATGAGACCCTAGAATCCAGCATGTGGGTCGAAACGCCGTCGACACATTAATTAGACAAGACCTCTTCGATTAAGTTTTGAATTATCAATCAATGGATTGACAACCATACTTCATAATTTAATAAGAGGCTGTCTTTGTGAGATACACCAAAGATCACAGAACTGTAAGCAATTTCTTTATTGCTTTATGGTGTGGTGTCTCTTTTCTCACTTGGTGATCACTTGTTTCAACTATCACTCTTTGTTTGTTTTCCTAAAGTATGATTATAAAAATTATTCACCATTACATGAAAATGCAGCTTCCAAAGCATTAAAAACAAGTTTTTTGCATATGTGTTGGTACTGGATTCAACTGAGTTTTTTAAAAAAGATTTTAGACAGATGATTTTCGTCTTTATTTAAGAATTTTTTGTATGGGATAACCAGTAGTAAGATTTTTCTGCTATAATATTTAAGTTGATTGAAAATGAGTTTCACGAGGATATGTGTTTTGTGATAATTATACCCAGGTTCACTCTGACATTCTGGGTTGCTCTTGTATTTGTTTAGAGACTAGCAATTGCGCCAATCGGAGCAAGGACTTGAAGAAAGGCAGACACTTCAATGGGAATTTAAGAAGAGGCAGTAGTGGTGGTTAGTTGCCTCGTAACTGTTTAGTTTTATGGTTCCTCGCTCATAGCTCAACCACTATGTTGTTTTTCCCCATTCCTTTTCTGTTCCCCTCACTCTCTACTGTTACCATGGTAAGATACGCACATGTATTCTTGTGCTGAGTTTGATGACTCCTCTTCGTTGATGACCGAATTTGCAGCATTTGTTTTGGCATCCTCCATCCTGATTAGGGGTGGGTGATGAATTCTGCTCCGCTGATGGAGTTCGTGGAGTTTTGTCCACCTTGCACTACGAAACTCAACCAGGTGGCACAGAGCTGAGTATCTCCTCTTTCTACAGTTCGTGAATGCAAGTGAAAAAAAACAAATAATAGACCACCTCCTGGTGAGATTTCTCAATGTGAGTGGTTGCGGCAGGTTGCTACCACTGATGTTGGGAAATCTGTAGCTTGTGTTGAGGAAGCTGCTCATCGAGTAGAACATTTATTTGAGCAGCAAAAAGAAGCAGCACCCTCTTGCACTGCACATTGTGCCACTTGCACTGATTCCGCAGAGGGAGACAAACTCCCAGTGGTAATAATTAGCATGAGCAGTGCGACTTACCGCACTCGGCCGCCCGCAGAACTCCACGTAGCGCGACTGAGTTTTTTCTGCCCTTCGCGGAGAAGTCCATCCAGGCCTAGTCCTTATACCATGCAAACTCCTCTTCCAGCTTCCAGATCCTCTGTGTTGTTGAAAGGATTTGCAGTACTCCTTGATTCGTTACTAGCATTTCTCTGCTAAGACCTAGTAGGTTCCAGCCTGCAGAGTTCTACATAACAAGTCATAATTGGATTGCTGTTATAAGCCTTATTTGTTTTTTTATGAACTGCTGCAAAAAAGAAATGTGTAATGAAGTAAAATATCACGGAACAATCAGTTTTTAATCAATTTTAGTGAACCAGGCAAGAATCACGTTTTAATGACCCCGCAGCATCATTGTAGAGTATGTAAATGAGCATCACATCAAATTATAAGATTGGACTTGAAAATGTGGAAAGGAAGAATTATTTGTTTCTAACAGGAGAAGAAAGCTGGCGAGATAGCATTGTCAGAAAGACAGTGATTACGATACTGTGCGCAAACTCGTCAGATGAAAATACTTTTATCAAACAAATGTGCAAACGTGTGTTTGGCCATTGGTTCAGTTAGGAACAACTCCATTCAACGTACAGTAACTGATGAAGAACCTAATTGTGCGCACTGATTCTATGAAAATCGCAAAATAGTGCAAGTCCACAAACTGTTATCTCATTCATGACAGAAAGGAGTGCGCAAAACAATTTAACAGAGGAGCACATTGTTTATGATGTGGCTTCTGGGGAAGGAGGAAAGTAAAAGTAAAACTAATACAGCAGGGAAAAACTGCGCCCTGCAATACCGAAATTTCTCAAGGTGAATTGGAACGCACAAATACAGAAGTCTTCCTTATGAGGCTGTAAATGGCTTCTTCATTTTTTCATACAGTTCTATGGGTCAAGGCATAAGTCAATATAAAAGATCAGAGAGAGCATGGATATAATTTTGGTGAATATTATTGTGATGTACCACCACATTCCTCGCCTGACTGTTGATGATTTTGTGCAATTTTTTGTGCTCTGATCTGGTACAATCTATCTGTGGGCTTTTAACCACGCCCACCGCTCGCCTATCACTATTACTCGTCCCTGGGCTTGCCTTTCAAAAATCCTTTGTTATCATTGGTAAATGCTTTAGATTTGTCTCTCCTTGGGGCAATTTTGTTATTGCTACTTTTGCCCATATGTTTTGAATGCGAGGGAACTTCTTTTTCCTTTTGTGTCTCTCCTTCGCGCTCATGGCAGCTGTGGTGCTTTGAATTGGCTTTCTTCTGTTAACTGCTTTACTTTTCATTTTCAATTTATGTGGCAAGAAAAGTCCAGTTAGGAATTTCCAACCCTAGTAGCTCTAACTCGAGCAAACGCGAGACCCATTGCATTGCAAATGCTTGTTACACAAGCACTGTTCGCACTTGCGCAAGTGTAGATGCACAAGACTCATATAATCTTATGTAAATTGAACAATATCGACATAATGTATCTGTGAATGCAACAAATGAGATGGGATATTTCGACAAATTCGGGCACTCATTTAGTTTATATCAAACTTTTATTGTACTTAGAAAAGCATGTTGGGCAACCTGGCAGATTGACATGTCATATGCTCATGGATAATATTCATACAAAAATGTTAAAAATTTTAATTAACGTACATGTGCCAATGTTTTGTGTTTCTGAAATTCAAGCTGTCCTACAACCATAAAAATCGCACCAGTATTAAAAACACTTACACAACCACCTGGAGTAGGGTATTCTCTTTACAAAAAAGTATAGGTTCACTTGGGTGATTATTTGAAGGACCCGCATTGAAAAGCTGGCATTAGTACTTGCGAATGCTGCTATAATGTGGAAAAAATATGTGCATGATCCCTTGAAGATACCCACAAAATTAACACCGTTTTAAATATAGCTTCCAAATATTTCAGACTTCAGTCTGCACAGCTGTTAGTATTTTGTTTTGCACATTTCCACCACAGACGTTTGACATATCATTTCCATCTCCGTCGCATCAAGCTTCAAGCGCTGCTAGAGCGTGGCAGACATAAGGAAGCCTATATTTCCGTTGAAACCCACTTACAACCCAGCTACGCAGCCAGAGCTGTAAGTGACATTCCAGCGAGGAATAATACCTGTTCCACGGCTGCTGTAGGTGCTGTTTTATGAGAACATGCAACAATAATCCACAACTAATCTACAAATTCTTCCTGGCAGTATATTTTCTTAATTGAAAACCATCCAATTATATTGTCTTACTGGCAAATGTGAGGGGTTGTGACTGAAATGGCTACACAAGAAACATTCAATTTCGGGGCCTGCAATGCTTAATCCCTTCACTCCTAGGCCCTTTCCTCCCCTGTGCTAAACCTATTTTTGGCAATTCGGGGTAGCTCGTGCTTTGGTGCCCGTAACTTTTTGTCCACATAAGCTATCCATTTCAAACTTGCGCCCTTTTTTTCAAAATTCTATAGATTCTAAAGGAACCCAAGTTTGGGGATTCCTCTGGACGGGACCGAGAAATTAGCCAAAAAGCAGCTAAATTTTGTGTTTCTTGGGAAAAATGGGAAAAAGTGCTGCAAATGAAAGCATCTGTTTTTCCCCCTGCAAATGACATCAATGAAGGGTTTCTGGTGCTAAAATCACTATCTAACCAGCTTCGAGAAACAGGCAGACTAGAATAAGAAAGCAACATTTTTTAACACAGTTTTGACATTTTACTGGGATATACCCCATTTTTCCTATTTTTTGTGCTTTCAACCTCCTTCTAGTTATTGACAAATATGGGTGTGAGACTGATGGTGGATCCTGGAAAGCTATACATTTCTGAAAAGTAGATAACATTTTCAATTCAGAAAGGGGTAATTTTTTTTAGATCCTTCAAGGTTTTCCTTGAAGTTGAAATAAAAAAAATGAAATTGAGTTTAATAAACAGCCATTTCTGTCTATGTTTTCATTTGTAACTTTTGCCAACTAGGGTAGATTTTCGAAAACAATATACCCATACTTCCATTGGACCCTTCTGGTTGTGGGGATATAAAGAGCTTGTAGGTTCACCTAGAACCCGAGGTACGCACAGTCAAAAATGAGCTGCACCTTGCAATGGATTTTCATTGTGTACTCGGTATACAGCAATTCATTTTGTAAAATATAAAGAGTGAAAAAAGGTATAAAGGAAACCTATGTGTTTCTGAAATAGGCACAAGATATGGAGCTTAGGAGCAGTGGTTATTTACACATCTCTGAATTTGTGGTTATCCATACTAGCATGGGAATTAGAGGGCATTTTTCAAAATGACTTCTTTCTTACACTGTATCTTACACTTAGAAGGCACAAATGCAGAGAAAGACAATTGGTAATCATACTTGTTCTACTATTCTGTGTTCCCCCATGTCTCCTGATATAAATGGTACCTCACGTGTGTGGGTAGATTTAGTGCCCGCACCAGGAAATGCCCCAAAACACAACGTGGACACTTCACATTTTTCCACTTAAAACTGACTCTTTTTTTTGCAATGTGCCTAGCTGTGGATTTAGGGCTCTAGATCATCTGGCACTAAGGGAAACCTATCAAACCTGTACATTTTTTAAAACAGACACCTATTGGAATCCAGGATGGGGTGACTTGTACAACATTTTACTACCTAGAATCAAACCAAAAAATGTGTCTAAAAAACATTTTCCTCATATTTCTGTGATGCAAAGTTCTGGAATCTGAGGGGAGCCACAAACATCCTTCCAGCCAGCATTTACCCAAGTCTCCAGATAAAAATGATACCTCACTTGTGTGGGTAGGTCTAGTGACCGCGACAGAAAATGCCCCAAAATGCAATGAAGAAACATCACATTTTTCTGAAAACTGACTGGCTAGTTGAAATGTGCCTATCTGTTGATTTTGGTCCCTAGCTCAGTCGGCACCCTTGGAAACTTAGCAAACCTGTACATTGAGGAAAATTAACCACCTAGGGGAATCCAGGATGGGGTGACTTGTTTGACTCTCACCAATTTTCTTACACAGAATCCCTTGCAAACCTCAAAATGTGTCTAACAACTATTTTCCCTACCCAACACACCTACAATGTCAGAGGTGTACTTCAATGCTTGATTACAGTGGAGTGGTTTTTTTCGTGATTTTTATTCCCAACTGAGAGGGGAAGTGAAATAAAAACGTACTGTTGCTAGCCGCCATTATTTTTACACATACATACTAGTTGGATTTGGCATGAGGGTAAGTGATGGTTCAATATATAAAATTGTTTTAACAAGAGATTTCACAAAAATGAAATGCATTGTTATTAATTTAAACAAAAAAACAGAACTAATGACTCATAGTTCATGAGATGTAAAGCTGCAACAAGGCTCCAACCACTTCAGAGGCCATTCACACTCTTTTCATACGTGACACACACAACACCATTCACACTTCCAGCCGCGGGCCCAGCACATTACAATATTCTCAAAAAGAAACAAAGTAAAGACAATGTACAACCTGGCAGAGAAAGGTAGAAAAGACAATTATTACTGCACAACTATATATTCATCAAAACACACACATACTGGTTGGATTTGGCATGAGGGGGAGTGATGGTTCAATATATAACATTTTATTAACAAGAGATTTTACAAAAATGAAATGCACTGTTACAAATTGAAAGGTCAAAAACTGCTGCCAGCCGCAGGCCCAGCACATTACAACACTCACATCAACAGACATCGCCACTCAAGGGCCTACCAATTTCAGAAGTCCACATGCCTGACACAGCAATCACACCGGTTGATTGAGTGTATGGACTGCCATTTGGCTAGCAATGTGTGTAGTGAACAGCAGCAAATCACTACTCACACACTGCCAGTCAAGCACTAGCTCAAACACACCACCAGCCAAGAGCCCGTCCACACATACCACCAGCCAAGCCTTAGTCCATGCACACTGCCAGCCAAGTGTCAGTCCACACACAACACCAGCCTAGCACAACTCCACGCACACCACCAGCCAAGCGACACTCCACCCACATCACCAGCCAAGCACCAGTCCACGCACACCACCAGCCAAACACCACCATAACTTTTTTTAACAAAAAGAAAACACAAACTAATTGTAAGTAAATATAAAACTACAAACACAAAAGTTCTAAATAAGTACATGACACTAATGCCAACCGTGAAACTGAATACAAAATGTAAAACAATATAGAACAGGCAGTTCACTTTTAGCTCAAATAAGTGGTACATTATAAAACAAGCAAGCATACACAGCTCAGGTTTAGAAGGACAGTCAGGGCAGTACATACGACTCTCCTTCCGTTCACTTCTTCGCATACAGAATTTATGTCTCCTACTGGGAATATCTTTTTTGGGCCTGGGAGGAAAGTGATCAAGAAAGTGGAGATCTTTCAATCTAGCCACATCATCCACCACGCCAATTCTAGGAACACTTGCTTGTTCTACTACAAAAAGGCTGCCTATCACATACTCCTGAAACTGAACAAACGGACTCTGGAAAACAATCCTAATTACAACAAATGCATTAAAGGTTGCTAAGAGGAAAAGATGGATAGTCAACTTCTAGCCAACTTCTTATACCAAATGTGAGCCTTACGAACAGCAGAGTGAGGTTCCACTCTCTGATCTACTCTATCAACACCACCAACGTGCCTTTTATAGTCTAAAATGTACACAGGTTTGTGCACTTCAGCAACCTGACCCCAAACAGTCACTGGTGAAATACTTTCATCATGGATGGTCGTCAGCATGTAGACATTGCTCGGTCTGCAAATTTAACAGCTAGAAGTTCATCACTTCGCAACGCACTACACTGTCCCCTCAACTTTTTTATAAACAAGCTCTTTTGGGTAACCTTTATGGCAGAGTGGATTGTGCCACACGCAACAGTGTCCACTTTGACCAATTCCCTGAACAATTGCACACCATTGTAGATGTTATCTACATATAAATGGTGACCTTTGTTAAAAAGTCCTCTATCAACTTCCCACACAATCTTCTCACTAATTCCAAAAGTGGACGGACAACCGGGGGGAGGGGGAGTTCAATAATGGAATCCCTGCCAGTGTGTACCCTGAAATTAAAGACATGTCCAGTCCTACTCTCAGTCAGCATATACATTTTAATTCCATGACATGCCCTCTTGCTAGGAATGTACTGACTAAAAACCAAACAACCCTTGAACAGGACCAAAGATTCATCAAGATCTATTTCTTCCCATGGAACATGGATCCCTGAAAACCGATCCTCAAAGTGATCAAGGGCAGGCCAAATCTTAAAAAGACAGTCACAATCAGGGTGATCATGTGGCAACTCTAAAGCATTATCAACAAAATGCAGGAGCCGAAGCAGAAGCAAATATCAATTATCACTCATGGTTGCAGGAAATATTGCCGTTGCCATCAAGGAACTAGTAGACCAATATGAAGACAGCAACGGCTTCCTTATAAAGCACATCAAAAAAGTTAAAGCCAAGAACTTCCTCAACTCATCCAGATTTGTGGGAGTCCACCGGGTAGCTCTAGAGTGGGACTTAAGCTTGCACTGTTGTCCCTCAAATACTGTTGAGCATACAAATTAGCCTACTCAACAATTCCATTGAAAAATACATTGTCCATAAACAACTGAAAGTAATTTATAGGCAAACGTTTTCAGTATTCACTCTACACCCTGTGAAACCAGTAAAGGCAGGCAACCATGCCTGCACCATGTTTAAGGCAATCCAGAGTTCAGCTCTTCCAATAGGAAGCCTTGCAGCCCGAGGCTGCAATCCAGATGCCTCTGGGTGCACTATCGCCACATCAGTGTTCTCCTCCAAAAAGAGGCACTTCCTCCGCACTGAGAGTGGCTTCACCATCAGATGATTCCTCTCTGACAAAAAATTCACTGGCACAATCTTGCACTTCCTCTTCTGCCTCAGATGCCGAGTAAGACTCATAATCATTGTCAGAGTAAGATTAAAAAAGCATACCAACAACCTGCTGAGCTGTCATCTTGTGGCTAGCCATAATCCTTAATAATAAAAGTAACTTGGCAAACAAGTCATCAGCATCCAACACTGTAAAATAAGTAATAATTAAATTGTGGCTTCATTACAAAGACCTATATACTCAAAAACAATACAACTCACTTATCAAAGACAGTTTGACTCACCAACACCTACTCTGCACAGGCACAGCAAGCACCAACGATATCCCATTATAAAGGAAAAATAGAAGAAAATTACACACAGGACAAAACAATACACATTGAGCACAAACCCAAATATAATTTCACACACAAACAGAAACTAAATATGCTGCTATTACAGTATTTACAAAAAACACATTCATGTATGGCAATGTACTCCTTTGGAGTAGACAGTACAAAAAACATTTTCTTACTAAACACATGCAGGAGTTGCAGCAAAGGGACACAAAAGCTTTGCACTAGAAAAAAAGAAAATAAACATTTGGTTACAGATGATGACAAGAAAATAATCAGTTAACAATATAAAACAATATAAAGTCTGCCCGTCACCAATCAAACGCCAGCCGCACATATCGTCAGCCAAATGTCAGTCCATGGTCAGCACCAGTCCATGGATACAGCCAGCCAAGTGCTAGCTCACACATGCAGACCATCAGCCAAACTCCAGTTCTCACACACACACATAAACCTTCCCTGGTCTAGTGGTTTATTGCCCCCTAAATGGCCAATCTGGCCCCAATGGGGGCAGAAACGGAAGAAATACATGCCCCAAACAAGTGGAGCAACTCTTGCCAAAGGGGCTGGTCCCTGACATATAAATAAACTAAATTCCTGCTGTCTAGTGGCTTTCTGCCCCCCCCCCGGGGGAAGATGGGCCTAAATATATGGCCAATCTGCCCCCAGGGGGCCAGAAAACAGCCAAAACATTTCCCCAATAAAGGGGAGCGACCCTTGCCCAAGGAGCCACTCCCCGACATACAACAATGGGTTGCCTTGTGTCTAGTGGCTTTCTGCTCCAGATAGGGGCAGATGGGCCTAAAAATATTACTGATCTGCGCTGGGGTGGAAAATAGCCATAACATTTCCCAAATAAAGGGGAGCGACCCTTGCCCGAGGGGCTGCTCCTCAACATACAAAAATGTAATCCTTGGTGTCTAGTGGCCTTCCGCCCCCCACAGATGGCAGAACAGCTGATCTACTGTCTAGGAGGGTTGGAATGCATAAACAATGCCCCCCCCCCAAGAGGAGAGACCCTTGTCCAGGGGTCGCTCCCCGCAATCATCACTCATTTGTATTCCCTGGCTTCAAGTGGGTTTCAGCCTCCCTGGGGGCTGATCAGCCTAAAAGCAGGCTGAAACAAGAATATTTTATGCCCCCTGGGAAATGACCCTTGCCTAAGGGGTTGTTCCCTCAACAATTGCTAAATAAATTCCTGGCTGTACCACCATCATGGAGCAGGAATCCACTGTTTACAGGCGCTGAGGGAAAGTCCTTTCCCCCTGCATCTGTAAAACTTGAACACCTCTCGTAGAAGGACTTACTAAAGTGATCTCTTACTAGGCATGCTGGAAGCAAATGGCTTCCAGTGTGTTCCCGGCTGCATTTGATGCCGTTGGCAGCACAAGCATGCCAACATCATCAGATCATGATAGGGGGGTGCCCATGATGGGAGTGCCAGCGCTTCCCCCATGGGTGGGTGCGAGGACAGAATGGTTACGTCCTCAGCACATGCCCACCGGTGCTCATGACGGAACAGTTCTGTCATGAGCACTGTGGGGGTTAATAAGTTCTGGGTCCCAATGTTTTATCAAGAGCATGCTGTTGTCATATTTGAATGTTGAGGGGTGACGTATGAGGGCCTCGTTGTCTTGATTCCATATTATGGGGGTCATTCTGACCCTGGCGGTCAAAGACCGCCAGGGCCGCGAATGACGGAAGCACCGCCAACAGGCTGGGGGTGCTTCCTAGCCCATTCTGACCGCGGCGTAAAGTCGCGGTCAGAAAACCGGGGCCGGTGGTTTCCCGCCAGTTTACCCCCGGCTGGGCGAATCCGCCAGGGCAGCGCTGCAAGCAGCGCTGCCTTGGGGATTCTGACCCCCTTCCCGCCAGCCTGTTTCTGGCGGTTTTCACCGCCAGGAAGAAGCTGGCGGGAACGGGCGTCCTGGGGCCCCTGGGGGCCCCTGCACTGCCCATGCCACTGGCATGGGCAGTGCAGGGGTCCCCTAACAGGGCCCAGGGTGGCTTTTTACTGTCTGCTTAGCAGACAGTGAAAAGCGCGACGGGTGCAACTGCACCCGTCGCACCGCCGCAACACCGCCGGCTCCATTCGGAGCCGGCTCCTGTGTTGCGGCCCTCATTCCCGCTGGGCTGGCAGGCGCTAACTTGCTTAGCGGGAATGTCTGAATGCGGGAAGCGGTATTTTGGCCGTGTGGCGGCCAAATGGCGCATCCCGCCTGGCGGGCGGCAACCGTCGCCCGCCAGAGTTAGAATAAGGGCCTATATCTCTTTAATCTGTCACCAGACACCCTCTGACCATTCATCTCACTGTTTCAGGGTCTTTTACCTACCTGCTTTCAGTGTGCCCAGCGTGTCATCTTTCAATTCCTTCTTCTTTCTCCTCTTTTGTGTTTTTCTATCTCGTGATTTTGGGCCAAAGTCTACTGTGGACAAATTAGTGCTTGTAGCCCCTACTTTCAATCACTGGGTCAAATTAAGACTTAGGCCCGTATTTATACTCCGTTTGCGCCGAATTAGCGTCGTTTTTTTCGACGCAAATTCGGCGCAAAACTAACGCCATATTTATACTTTGGCGTTAGACGCGTCTAGCGCCAAAGTATGGGCAAATAGCGTCATTTTTTTGCGTGAACGCCTTCCTTGCGTTAATGAGATGCAAGGAAGGCGTTCCCGTCTAAAAAAATGACGGCGACGCAAATGCGTCGTATTTATACTCCCGGGCAAAAATCACGCCCGGGAGTGGGCGGGGCAAAAAACCCCGCATTTGCGCCACTTTTTAACGCCTGGGTCAGGGTAGGCGTTAAGGGGCCTGTGGGCTCAAAATGAGCCCACAGGTGCCCTCCCCTGCCCCCAGGGACCCCCCCTGCCACCCTTGCCCACCCCAGGAGGACACCCAAGGATGGAGGGACCCATCCCAGGGACATTCAGGTAAGTTCAGGTAAGTATAATTTTTTATTTTTTTTAATTTTTTTTGGTGGCATAGGGGGGCCTTATTTGTGCCCCCCTACATGCCACTATGCCCAATGACCATGCCCAGGGGACATAAGTCCCCTGGGCATGGCCATTGGGCAAGGGGGCATGACTCCTGTCTTTACTAAGACAGGAGTCATTTAAATGGCGTCTGGGCGTCGAAAAAAATGGCGCAAATCGGGTTGAGGCGATTTTTTTGCCTCAACCTGACTTGCCCCATTTTAAGACGCCCTAATGCCATTTTCCCCCTACGCCGGCGCTGCCTGGTCTACGTGGTTTTTTTCCACGCACACCAGGCAGCGCCGGTCTGCTAGCGCCGGCTAACGCCATTCCATAAATACGGCACCCGCATGGCGCTTCAGAATAGCGTTAGACGGCGCTAAATATTTTGACGCTAAACTGCGTTAGCGCAATTTAGCGTCAAAAAGTATAAATATGGGCCTTAGGCCCGTATTTAAACTCCGTTTGCGCCGAATTAGCGTCGTTTTTTTCGACGCAAATTCGGCGCAAAACTAACGCCATATTTATACTTTGGCGTTAGACGCGTCTAGCGCCAAAGTATGGGCAAATAGCGTCATTTTTTTGCGTGAACGCCTTCCTTGCGTTAATGAGATGCAAGGAAGGCGTTCCCGTCTAAAAAAATGACGGCGACGCAAATGCGTCGTATTTATACTCCCGGGCAAAAATCACGCCAGGGAGTGGGCGGGGCAAAAAACCCCGCATTTGCGCCACTTTTTAACGCCTGGGTCAGGGTAGGCGTTAAGGGGCCTGTGGGCTCAAAATGAGCCCACAGGTGCCCTCCCCTGCCCCCAGGGACCCCCCCTGCCACCCTTGCCCACCCCAGGAGGACACCCAAGGATGGAGGGACCCATCCCAGGGACATTCAGGTAAGTTCAGGTAAGTATAATTTTTTATTTTTTTAAAAAAAATTTGGTGGCATAGGGGGGCCTTATTTGTGCCCCCCTACATGCCACTATGCCCAATGACCATGCCCAGGGGACATAAGTCCCCTGGGCATGGCCATTGGGCAAGGGGGCATGACTCCTGTCTTTACTAAGACAGGAGTCATTTAAATGGCGTCTGGGCGTCGAAAAAAATGGCGCAAATCGGGTTGAGGCGATTTTTTTGCCTCAACCTGACTTGCCCCATTTTAAGACGCCCTAACGCCATTTTCCCCCTACGCCGGCGCTGCCTGGTCTACGTGGTTTTTTTCCACGCACACCAGGCAGCGCCGGTCTGCTAGCGCCGGCTAACGCCATTCCATAAATACGGCGCCCGCATGGCGCTTCAGAATGGCGTTAGACGGCGCTAAATTTTTTGACGCTAAACTGCGTTAGCGCAGTTTAGCGTCAAAAAGTATAAATATGGGCCTTAGTACTTTGTGGCCTCTGCCCATGATCGTTTCTCTAACATTCTATGCAGCTAACAAGCCATGCTGCAGGGCCCAATACTGACCACAATCTGAACCTTTTCCTTTGCATGACGTCTCCAATCTGAGAGACTTTCAAACACCTTTGCAATACTAAAGAGTAAGAGGGAAAGAAATAAATGCAATTGCTTAAAACAGCACCATTAAAACAGCACCTATGTTTTCATAGCTCTTTGGATGAAAAGTGAATCAATAATTTGGCTGTTGTATATATATATTGCATGACACCCCCAAACCATTCTGGAGAGCTTTACCATTGTCTGGGGTTTGAGAATTATGCTGCAATAGTTCAAAATTATGCAGTCAGAATACAACTTAGTGTACATTGTCTAGCAGTGTTTATTTTCATCCATTTTGGACAGAACCCACATTTTAGTGAAATATGCAATTTTGCAAATTATAAAGTAAATTGTGACTAATGCAGTAAATCTACCATTATGTGTTATTTGCTACAGCCACATAGCCACCCACAGATTCAGGCCCTCTCAATTGTCTGTTGTTTTATTGGCAATTTATCTTTGACAAGTAAACATAAATGTTCTAATTAAAATCATTGTCCCTAGGTAGCTGCAAATGGAAGATAACACCTATTTCAAGATAACTACCCCAAAATAAACTACATCAAAATAAATATATAATAAACAAATACATCGCAGATGCAGTCACCAAAGTGAACATCGTGCTGGGGGCAGTTACATTTCAGAAGGATCAGCTGATCCAGAGAATTTACCTCCTAAGGGCCCAGAATGGTCTTCTGGAACATCACCAGCATATTGTCACTTTACATTATAGGGTGGCTGCTGAATGGTTTCAGAAAACTAACTGTGGCAGTGTCTGACTTAGCTGTCACTTTAAGTTATCAAGCACCATCTGCTGCCAGCTCAGTCCCAGGACATCTACGGTTGCCAACTCCACAGAAAGTGGGGTACTGTGAACCACAGAGACACATGTTACCACCCCCTGTTGACACTGAGGCTTCTTCAAAAGCCCTTAGGAGGTGTCATTTATCTGGCCCTTGTGATGACCTGAGACACAAAAAGTTATCTCCTACTGTGAGAGCTTGTATTATTCTGCTTATCGATATGACCACCATGCATTTCCCATCTGTTCATGGACTGTTGTCGGGAAAAATTCTCCAAACAACTGATGGCTAATCTTAATTCTCTCATCTAATTTACCTTATTTTCTGAGAATCTTACCTGTCAAATTGTGTTGTTTATAAATGAGTTAATTAACAAATAAAAATGTCTGTAACAGCACCCTTTATATATGGTCACAACTCATAGTTTAGATCAAAGGTTAAATGTTTGATAATCATGTGGTCTACACAGACAATACACATTTCAGGACCACAATTTGAAAACAGCCAACATAAATATGTGAAACAAAAGCCACTATTAAACTTCCAAGGGCCTGAAACGATCTTCTGACAACCCAGAATGAAAGCCAGACATGTTCTTTGGAGCACTGCCTGGGTGTTCACACTTTACGTTCTGGGGTGGTGCACGATGACTTCAGAATATTTTCTACAGCATTGTCTCATTTAGCTGCTTCTGTGGTCAAGCACCATAGGTTGTCATCTCTAGCCCTTAAACATCTACAACTAACAGCTCCATTGAAAGCAGGACACTGTTACACACAGAGCCACCTGTCACCACTCCACTCTGTTGACACTTAGGCCATCTCAGTGGTCCTCATGAGGGATTGTTCATCTGTCAAGGTTGAGGATCTCACCCAATAACCCACCACTAAGAGATGCAATAAGTGATGTCCTAATAGGAGCGTCTGAACTAGTCACCTTATCCACTTTATGACCCCAGATTTTCAGTCAGCGTATGGTCTTGTTGTCTAGTGAAGGATTCTAATTAATTGTTCACTCATATTTAATTCCTCAGCCCTAAAACTAGTTAACTTATTTTCAGAGGATATCTGAAATTGTGTTTTTTTTTAACATTATAAAACAAAAAATAAATAATAAAAGTAATTTGTTAAAACATTCTTCTCCTAAAATGAATTAAATGTTACATATATATCTCTCATTAAATGTAATATGTTTGCCAATCAGTTAGTATACAAACAGGCAATACACTTTCATCATAACTCACATTTTATTTAATGTTATCTCAGTATATAAAGTATTATATTGGTTTGTATTGTAATATCAAAGTATAGTACAAACAAAATCCCAGCAAGGGCAAAGAGCGCGACAACAATGTGTACAGACACTTGTCTACATAAAGATCATGCAGACAGGATACAACAGTAAAAAGTGGAGATCTGAATTGAAAACGTTATATGATGCATAATGGAGAACGAAACATGATTCTTCCCAAATTATGCAGGAATCCATTTGCTGTGAATATATCAAGTCTGTGTTATATATCCTTGACACTCACCTACTGAATGCAGTAGGGGTACAAATAGTAGTCTTCAGCCACACATTTTGCTGTCCTCATCTTTTCACAGACATTATGTTCAGATGCAGGTTTATGCTAAACCACATTTCCAGAGATTGATGCCACAGATGCATGGCAATCCAAAGTATTCACCAATGACTTGCTAGTGCACTAGCAGATGACAAGATGATATGACCTAGGAAGGATTAAGACAATACATTAATTTGTATTAGGCTAGCATTATGTTGGCATTTGTTGTTGATAACATTTTTACAAGCCAACATCAACTTCTGTAAAAAATTAACTTGTCATGTTTATACTTTTATTTGTGAAAATATGTGTCAATTCAAACTTATTATTCAATTAAAGTCAATAGCACTTTTCAAACACTAAACAAATCATACTCAGAAAATAAACGTGTTGGTTAGCAGGTTGAACTGCAAAAGAAGATATCCCTGTAGGGCAGACTAACAAAAGACACATTCATTACTGTCACCATCAGGCATTTGTAGTCAGTGCCTTCATCCCCATCAATGTCATCTTGCAGATGCATGTAGCCAACATCACCCTGGGGTTCCCTGGTGTTTTACTGGTAATTGTCATAAAGGATAAATGGTTTGTTCTTTCACAAGGCAATACTGTAAAGCATACAACATAAAACAATTTTGCATACCTTGCCAGTAGAATTGGGAAGGACCTCTCAGGTCTTGTACAGGCACCTGAAATAGGCCTTCAAGAGCCCGAACGCCCACTCCACAGGTCTCCTCATTTGCATATGGGCTATTGAAGTGGGCTTCATCTGGCTTTATTGGGTTTCTTGGAAGTCTTAAAAGTCAAAAATGACTTTAATAACCTGAGTCCCGAGAAATACAGAACCACAAAACCAATTGTAAGAGAACTCAAGTAAACATGGGCATACAAAAACAATAAACATGACATATATATAACGTAGGGAACTTACCAACAAGAAAGGTCTTCTTTGGTGAGAGGGCTGACATCTGATGTGGTATGCAGCTGCTGCATAGCAGTAACGAGTCAGGGTTGGAACCTGAAAATCTTGTGCAGACATTTGTGATATGGAGGTCTGCAATACAAACCACCAGTGTCGTAGACTCCCGTTGTAGTAATGAGACTGCTGTATTTCGGGCGGCAACACCACTGAGTATGGGGGACTGAGTCTGCTCCCACACCGGGTGAAAGCTGTCAGCCTAACCCTTCCGGATAGCTAGCAGCACCTCACCAATACCAAAGGTAAGAGTGATTTGTGGCAGCCTATCGCATGACACTCAGATTCCTCAGGGAAGTTGTGGTGGAACAGATCGTATTCCTTTCCCTCAGTTATATGAGTCATACATGCAAAGACAAACAGAAGCAGGATCTTGGTTCAATATAAATTTTATATAAGCAATTGCGCTCTATGTAAAAAGGGATGAATTGCGATTATGAGGATTATGAAACACAGCGTTATTACAGCAGTGACCAGGAAAGTGAAACACAAGAAGCGTTTCACCATATTGTCACAATAGTGTGTCTAACAATCCCTACCTACACTACTAAGTTTCTACATGAGAATAAGTCGCAGTGGTAGCCCTAATCTGCCTTTCTAGTCCCGAGAGGGAAGCCCAACCTCCATACCTGCATTTAGAGGTGAAGAAGAAGTCTTTTAGTTTGCTGGGATTTCTCCCACAGAGACGAAGAGGAACCAAAAGGTTTCAGCTGAAACTGCAATGACGGGCAGCATGAGTTGGCAAGCTGGCTGGAATGTCCCTCTACCTTGGTGTGGGCACTGTAATGTTTTATATTAACATATCTGCTATTCTAAGAACTGCCCTGACATGACAACACTTTTTTCTATGTAGGGTAGACAGTGTGCTCTTTGGATTCGTAATACCTGGTAAATATTGTGTACAGCCTTGGACTGAGTTCAGGGTGAAAATGTAGTGCAAAGAAATGAATAACAAATACTGTGTGGAAGAACAACTGATGAAAGAATTAAGAACATCTTCACTCAAAGTAAGCTTTGCTAAAATCATAAAAGTAATAAAAGAGAAATTTGTAACCAGGTGAGAGAGCACAGGTCTCAAGCCCAGGGCTAAATAATGTGTCAGTGTAAATGCTAAAATTACCTCATGGCACAAGCACATTGAAGGAGTGGAAAAGCTTCCTATTGAGGTATATTTTCTCCCTGTCATGAGGTGGCACCAATGTAATGTGACCACTATTTAAAGCACGTCTAACATGCGGTGTGCCTCCCCATTTATAGGACTCAACATTGGGATTGTTTAGTGTACCATTATCCATTTGACATTGGAAGCAGTCATTCATAACAGTCAACAAACTCAAAATCTGGTCCAAAGTACTTTCCCTTCCAGGCAGTTAACCAGAGCAAAAACGGTCCGAGAGACAAAATGAAGGACTCCCATGATGTCACAAAGCATGTCATTTTTTGCTTTGAATATTGTAAGGGTGACATCACTGATTTTGGACATGCTGCTATTGGAGCCAAGGACATACAAGAGACTCCATCACATTTTGGATGGAGTATTGGTTCCAAAAAACCAAAGGCCCTGATTTGGAGTTTGACAGATTGGTAACTCCATCCCAATGTGACAGATACCCCATACACCTTATTGCACATGCAGTTGTATGTACTGCATGTATAATTAAGTGGTGCCCCCCTCCTGCCCATCTGTGAAGTCAGTGCTTTGCGAGGTGTGCTGACCTCACACTTTCCCCACCTGAGCAGCGGAGCAGACGCGTTGAGGCAAAAAAGGCCAAAACAGTCTCACTAAATTCCAGGGAGACTAATGGAAAGGGGAGAGGCTCCCCTTTCCATCGATGCCTTCCTGGCACTGTTTCCTGGTCATGGATTACAGAGCGGTTGCGATCCATGGCCAGGAAATGGCCATAGGCACCAGGGATGTTGTTTGGGGGGGATTGGCCCATGTAAGTGGGCCGCTCCCCCTCTCCATGGGGGCATTTTTTTATTTTTTTTAAAGACTGGATCGGCCTTCCTGACATGGACGATTCCCTAGGGTGGCATAGCTTAACTTAAAAAAATAATTGTTTCCTTTGGGGGAGGCGATTGCGCCCCCAGGGGATATGTAAAAAATAAAAAAAAATGTTAATGTTTTGGGCATATTTTCTTTTATACATGTGTGATTTGCTTTGAGGTCACTATTGGCCCTAGGAAAAGCACACATGTATTAAAAAAGTGATATAGAGAAAGACTCTCTGTGTAGAGATATATATCTATCACTTTTTTTTACATGCATGGTTTCCCTTGGTTTTTCAATGTTTCACCTTTGCAGGGTATTCTGGGTAAAAAAAAGCTTGGTGGAATTCACACAAGTCACACCTCCGTGGACACCCCTGGGTGTCTATTTTTTAGAAGTGTCTGGGTTTGGTAGATTTCCCTAAATGGTTCCAGATCCCAGTACAAATTAGTACGCTCGCCACTGTATGTTTTGGGCATTTCCTGGTATCACTTTTATCAGGAGACTTGGGGGAATGCTGTGTGGAAGGATGTTTGTGGATGCCCTTGGAATTCAGAACTTTGCAGCACCACAATTTGAGGATAGAGTGTTTTTTAAGCCCAATTGTGAGGTTTTTAAAGGATTCTGGGTGACAGAACACAGCGAGACCCCCACAAGTCATCTCATCCTGGATTCCCCCCTATGTCTACTTTCCATAAATGTACAGGTTTGCTGGGTTTCCTTAGGTGCCGGCTGAGCTAGTGGCCAAAATCCACAGCTAGGCACTATGCAAAAAACACATCTGTTTTCATTGGAAAAATGTGATGTGTCCATGTTGTGTTTTGGGGCATTTCTTGTGGCGAGCACTAGGCCTACCCACACGTGTGAGGTATCATATTTTATCGGGAGATTTGGGAGACTTCTGGGTGAAAGGAAGTTTGTGGCTCCCCTCATATTCCAGAACTTTGCAGCAACAAAATGTAAGGAAAAAGTGTTTTTAGTTCAGTTTTGAGGTTTGCAAAGGATTCTGGGAGACAGAGCCCAGTGAGAACCCCACAAGTCACCCCATCCTGGATTTCCCTATGTGTCTACTTTTTAAAAATGTAGATATTTGCTAGGTTTCCCTGGGTGCCATGTGAGCTACAGCCCAAAATCCACAGCTAGGCTCTTTGCAAAAAACACATCAGTTCTCAATGGAAAAATGTGATGTGTCCATGTTGCATTTTGGGGTGTTTCCTGTCGCGGGCACTAGGCCTATCCACACAAGTGAGGTATCATTTTTAGTGGGAGACTTGGGGAAACACAGAATAGAAGAACAAGTGTTATTGCCTATTGTCTTTCTCTACATTTTTGCCTTCTAAATGTAAGAAATGCCCTGTAATTCACATGCTGGTTTGGGGACCCCCGAATTCAGAGATGTGCAAATAACCACTGCTTCTAAACTCCTTATCTTGTGCCCATTTTGGAAATACATAGGTTTTCTTGATACCTATTTTTCACTCTCTGTTTTACCAAATGAATTGCTGTATACTTTGTATACAATCAAGGTGCAGCTCATTTATTGGCTCTGGGTACCTTGGATTCTTGATGAACCCACAAGACCTATATATCCCTGCAACCACAAGAGTACCCCAGACGTAACCGTAGATTGCTTTTAAATGGCTGTTTTTTTAAACTCAATTTCAATAATATTTCATTTCAACTGCTACTTTCTGAAGGAAAATCATTAAGGATCTACACAAATAAGCCCTTGCTGAATTCAAAATTTCGTTTACTTTTCAGAAATGTCTAGTTGTCAGGGATCCACCACTGGTTTCACATCCATTGCTGTCACTAACTGGAAGGAGGGTGAAGTCACAAAAAAATAGTAAAAATGGGGTATGTCCCAGTAAAATGCCAAAACTGTGTGTAAAAATGAGGTTTTCTGATTCAAGTCTGCCTGTTCCTGAAAGCTGGGAAGATGGTAATTTTAGCAACGGAAACCCTATGTTGATGCCGTTTGCAGGGAAAAAAAGAGATGCTTTCTTCTGCAGCACTTTTTCCCATTTTTCCCCACAACATTTAACTGTATTTTGATTAATTTCTTGGTCTCCTCCAGTGGACCCACAAACTCTGGGTACCTGTACAATCTCCTGAATGTTGGAAAAAAGGATGCAAATTTGGCGTGGATAGCTTATTTGGACAAAAAGTTATGGTGGCCTAAATACAAACTACCCTAAATATCTAAAAAGGGGAAAGACCCAGCAGCTAATGGGTTAATGTGGCATGTTTATTTATAGCATTCTTTTTTGTTTTCTTATGTCCTTCTGTGTAGGTCAGCCCCAATAAGAAGATCTGATGGGCCACTGTAGGTTGAGTGCGCAAATAAGTGGTCTTCAGATTCAGCAGCATTCATTGTTACAAATGTTGGGAGAACCTTCAGAGGTGTGCCTACCTTTCTGCATTAACAGCAGAAAATTGATTGTGGCAGGTACTGAACCCCCATTTTTTACACTTATTTTAAATTTCTCCTATGATAGAATAAGTACATAGTTAAGACTGTCAAAACATATTATAAGTAGTAATTAATTTGAAATGCAAGACAAGAAAAGGAAAAAAGTACAGAATAAACAGCTGGTTTTATCATTAAATTATTGTATGAATGAACAATCCTATTCCCAAACCTGGGGAATGCTGACTTCTAAGAAAACAGGAAAACAGTGTTGAGGTAGTGACAAACAAAGAACCTTAAATAGCCCATTTACCCAGTGTGCGCTGGAAGTGTCTGAGCTGTGAGTGGAGTTAACAAAAAAAAACAAATTAGTCAACGGTGTGTACCTTCTTGAGAACAACCAACCATCAAAAAACAACCATAGCTGGCTGATTGGAAAGCAGTGATAAGTAGGACCTCATGAAGCCCAGGATTAGGGGAAGAACTGTCTAGGGTGACCACCTGGCATAGAGGCTATTTCTGGACAGTGGGTGGAAAAAATCAGAACAAAAGGTCAAAATTCAGGACAAAAATCCTGGACAAAAGCTACAAATTCTGGACAAAGCGTTACTCATGCCTGTCAGCTGCCAGTCGTTTGGCTTTGGCAATGGTAAGTTTGTTTTGTGAGGATTCTTGTAAAACCTTACTGCTGAGGGAGATGCTGCCTCTTCAGCAACATAACAAGAATGGCTAAGATACAAAATAGTTTGAATCCCAAAAAGTACAAGTGGCCAGAGTTGTCCTTGGCATGGAGGGGGCTACTTTTTGTAGTGATGTGCTCCCTATAAAATGAAAAATAGAGTCACTCAGGGTGATAGTTAGCCAATGGCTGAAGTGGCCAGCCAAAGCTTAATGAGAGATGTATATTTGACCAAAACACCGCTGAGAACCAAAACACCCACAGGAGAATCTACATCTCAGTGGACTTGGAGTAGTTCTCTCTGGTGTGGAGTATGCTCACCAAGACATCACAAGTAGCAATGTGTGTGAGCACTTTTTAAACCTCTGTGGAGTAAAGAAAAATTTACAACTTATTTCCAATAAACACACTTGAAATGCAAAACAAACTGGAAAGCATCATAACTAATTTTAAAAACATTAACAGAGCTTCAGGTGTCAAGACCTGTCAGTAGACAATGGGGTACTCATCATGCAAATCCCACCCTGCACATGCAGCACCTCATGTGGCTATTACCCGCTCCTCTGTCCCTTTATAGATGTCCATTGCCATGCCGGGTCACCTCAGAAACATTCAGAATATGAGCTATACAACACCTAGTGTGTTTGATTTATAAGCCACAAATGTTGCACTTCCTATAAGAAGCTGGCCCACATACATAGTGCACATGAAAACTGGATTGTCTCTTAGGTCATTAATGGCACTGTATCCAGGGCGTGGGTGGGATAAGACTGGTTCTAAATTAATCTTTTAAAATAGATCACTTTTTTTAGGCACCTCCCAGTGCAGTGATAAAATGTGACTTAACAAGAAGAAAGTTTCCACGTTAAATAAATACACGTGTTTGTCTTTTGAAGATTATTCGTGGGGTTGCTGCATAATTTACATGGCAAACAGTTTCAGGGCTAGGCTGGTGCACGGGCTCTTAGAGCCAGGCAGGATCCTTGGGTCGGCTCTGCCACCTCGAATATACCACAAAATTTAACGTTTTTTCAATGTAAAAAAAATCCTAAAATCTCTCAAAGCAGTCAAGCCTGATACTCCAGGAGCACACCGAGGTGTGCATCTACGTTTGTAAAACCATCACTCGACGCAAATGAATGATGGCTGAACATCTAGGACCAGATGTAGCACACAGTTTGCACGTCGCAAACAACATTGTCAGCAAATTTCGCTGTTTGCGACGTGCAAACTGCACTTGGCAATGCACAAAACCCCTTTTGCGATTCAGTAACCTGGTTACCGAATCGCAAAACGGATTTGCGAGTCGCAATTAGGAAAGGGAGTCCCCTTCTTAATTGTGAGTCGCTGTGCAATGCCAGATTGCTTTGTGACCGCGAACGCTGTCGCAAAGCAATCGCAGTTAGCACCCATTTCAAATGGGTGCTAAACCATTCGCAAAAGGGAAGGGGCCCCCATGGGACCCCTTCCCCTTTGTGAATGGCATTAAAAACATTTTTCCAGAGCAGGCAGTGGTCCTATGGACTATAGTCCTATGGACCACTGGCTGCTCTGAAAAAATGAAACGAAAGCGTTTCATTTTTGATTTTGAAATGAATCTCGTTTTCCTTTAAGGAAAACGGGCTGCATTACAAAACAAAAAACTGCTTTATTTAAAAGCAGTCACAGACATGGTGGTCTGCTGTCTCCAGCAGGCCACCATCCCTGTGAGAGCCCCGAGTCTCAAGGGGGTCGCAAATTGAGACCCACCTCATTAATATTAATGAGGTGGGCCTTTGCGACCCCCTTGCGAGTCGCAGATGGTGTCAGGGACACCATCCTACATTTCAATTTGCGACTCGCACATTGCGAGTCGATCAGACTCGCGATTTGCAAGTCGCAAAATTGAATATACCTACATCTGGCCCTTAATCCTGTGGGGAGAGGAAGTGTCTCGAGGCACAATGTGAAGGGGAGAAGGGCATGGGAGTGAGAATTAGGAAAAAGGCTAGGTGAAGGCTTAAGTGATTGGGAGGAGGGGCAAAAGAGAGAGAAGAAAACATGCATCTGACAAAATATAAAAAAGAGAAACTTGGCCCAAACAGATAATGTTGCATTTATACACGTGGTCCTGCCGGACACTAACCAACCGGCCTCAGACACTTTAACTTAACATCTAAGTTGCAGAAGCTGAGGTTGTCACGAAACCAGTGAGTTCTTGCCATGTAGGACAGTCAAGGTCTGATGCTGGACCAGAGGCAGGTTAGTAACCTATTGCTAGCTTCAAAAGTGGAAGCCAGAATTAATGAGCCCACTCGGGACTTGACTGCCCTGGAACTAGGGAAGAGAAGGAGCAAAGGTGTGCTTGGTACCCCTTAAAGAAACACCAGGACTAATTTAAATATTCTGATGGTACACAAGAGGCATTGGGGTGTGATGAGCCCTAGGATTGGCTGGGGACATACAAGCCAATGCTAAGTAATGTTACACACTCTGACCACCTTACTGAGTGTCCACTGGAGGGTGAAATCCAGCCACATTATTGGATGGCACCCTGCGTTGTCCAAATTACCAACAAACTGCATCTGTAGAAGAAAGACAATGGGGAGGAGTCAGAAATTATAGGCTGTCTGTGTAAATTGCTGTAAATAGAACTGCCATATAGCAGTGAGTGATTATGTTGAGATAGACGTAGGCAAGGCACCGAAAGATCGAGCCAGGCTCATGTCTGAAGCCTGTCTCTGGTTCAGCTCGAGATCCTGTTAGCACCTCCAGCCCATAACGAGCCAATCTTTCATGTGGCTTCTGTCTTCCACCCTCCCTCAACCTAGGATGTGGCTTACAGCCAGAGCTGCCAACTTTGGAACTGGAGATGAGGTTTGATTCTCAGCGTCGGCTCAACATCCTGTGATTCACTTAATCTGCCACTGTCTATAAACAATGAATATGAGCTTGTGTAATGTAACTGGGGCTCAGGTAAAGGGTTCCAATACCTGCGCTAGATAAAAACTGCACAAAAAGGTAATCGCAAAGCCTTAATAAGGAAAGAAAATAGAAGCACATTTACTGGCTCATTTATACAAAGTGAAACCAGAAAACCTGGATAAATTGCAAATTCCCTGCTTATTTTGCATGATCTTAGGTAAATATTTTATTTCACCAAAACACCTTTTTTCATGGTTGCGTAAGAAAGCTCTTTCAAATATGTGAGTTCAGTATGACCTTTTTACAAAAACCTAATGTTTGATTTAATAGACTATAAAATTTCTCTATAATGGGCCACATACAGGGCTTATGTGACAACTGCTTTGCCTCTTAGCTCGCTGATGGTTCATGTTTAAAAATTAACACTTTTAATAAGGACTTCTCAGTGCAGTGCTGTTATGTGATGTATTAACGTCAAGCTTCCACATGTTAAAGTCATAAATTGTTTTTGGAAATTTGAATAGACTTTATCATATTTTATGTGATGTTTGGTTGTTTCATGTACAAAGCAAATATTTTCAGGGTTCAGCTTGTGCCCGGGCTTTAAGAGCTGAGCCAGACCCTTGGCTCAGCTCTGGCTCCTCTCCTCGTGTTAATCTGTTGCCTCACCTATGATAGCGCGTCAGAGCCTTGATAAGTAAACTTACAAGGAGACACGCCTAGGTTGATGAACCTTTGGACCACGTTCGGGGACTTCCCAGTACGAGATATCTTTTTGGCATCACAAAATCAATAGATCAATACCCCAATCAATATTCACCGTAACTAATCAACAAGTTAATCAATAACACTTAATAAGAATCAATAAAGTGAACACACCATGACCTTTCAGTCATGAATAACCACACCAATCTAGTAAAGTGTTAGGATATTTATTTCCCTATTTGTTACAATCTAAGGTCATTTCCGTTAATCTCATTAGCAGTCAATCTCATTAGTAACTCTTCAGGTTTTAATTGGAACACAATTAATCAATACATAGAGAATGTTCGTTCAGCATTAACACGTCATTATTAAAAGCAACTTAGCCAGGTCTCAGTAGTGCATGATTCAACAAAGCAAGAACTCAATTATTTGTCTATTTGCGTCAGATATTAGTGAACACCTTAACTAACCTCGGATTAGCATCAGCATGTTGGGCTTCCTGCAAAACAATTTAGCAAACACAAATTTGGAAAACATCTAACTATGGCCTCTATCAAAACGCAGTTAGCACCTAGAGAGAAAGGCAAACAGACAATTACAATTTTCATCAGATAGTTACCCATCCAACGAATCAGCAAACAGCGTCAGTCTTCGTCCTCAGGACATCAGTCGATTCACCATCAGCAAAGATAGAACGGGGCAAAGTCTCAATATGGCAAAGCTAAGGAATAAGACTCTTCCCTCATACGGAGGAGAAGTAAGTATCAGATCAGAATGAATATAGGATGGTTAAAGTATCAGAAAGAATAAACAGCCAAGTCTCAAAAGAATGCCCTAAATGCCTCAATAAAATGGCAAAGAATGGCTTGGGGTGGAATGTCCAATAATGGCTGATTTCTCCTCGGGTCATGCGGTTAAATCAATACTGCCTAATTTGCTCCTAATTCTTCATTGGGTAATAATTTGCGCATCATTATCTTCGTCCAATAATTCTCCACGCACTTCACTAGAATTTTCCATAAACCTCAGTTCTCATGTCGTTGATTGGCCCATGTTATTGATGTCTTCATCGGTTGGAATGTCAGGTAAGAAAAGTTACACTTTACGCTCCAGTCAGTAGCTCTATTGTTTTCTCCTACTCCAGGCAGCCTTGCACCTGTTACGAATTACACTGTTGCATTCAGCAAGAATGTCTCCTTGAGCAAGTCGAGTCTCATGAGAAAGAATTTACTACGGCTACACACATCTAGCTTCTGGAAAAGTACAGCTTCGTGTCCTTCAGAAAAACAGCACATTGCACGTTAGAAAACACAGTTTAATATGAGACCAGGCCACTAGGCCCAGACCCTCGCTAAACTAAGGCCTAGTAATTTAGTTAACAAACTCCTAATACATGATTCTAATTATGATATGCTAATACAAATTCAAAACACCAGCACATAATTAATCCATCATTAATAAGTTTCATTAGTCTTCGTATACATTGGTAGCCACACCCCGTGGACACATTTCAAACGCGTACATTATTTTCTACGTTAACACATTTTCTATGCAGCTTCATTACAGAATATATTTCAAGCTTTTCATGTTAATATTGCTTTTAAAAGACACACTCCAACACCTACCTCTGCCTTTATGGGGTGATATCTTGGGTCCCATATTGCCCAAGATGTAAAAGGAAAAGGGTTGGAGGAATTATAATCTTTGGGGTCTCAAATAAGGGTGGGTCCGAGGATTTGGGTGTATAATATGGTGTGGTCTTACTGTCAAATACACTCACAAAAACTGTCTTTAGTCTAGTCAGCCTCATTTGTAAAACTTTAAGGTCAACCCTGAGTAGCTATAGCTTTGAGCAGCAAGGCTTAAACAAAGGAATTAGTGTAAAGCATTTAACAGTACCAAACAATGAAATAAGAAAGACACACAACAGGAAAGAAATCCAATACCAGTTTATAAAACTAGATTATATTTTTATGAATTTATAGATACCAAGATGAGCAACATCCACAAGAAGGCTCCAGAGAAAATGATTTTAACAGAAAACTTAAATCACAGTTGAACAGCAAATGGACATTAGTAACTGCAACATTTGGAAATTTTTGAATAGTTTGTAAGAGCTGTGTTCAGCTAATCTGGCCTGACTTGGGTAGCCAAATCCAACAGGATGGAGGACTAGGGGGCCAATAAGGAGTATTTGGACAGTTATCTGGCCACCAAAGCATTTTCCAGTCCAATTCCAAAATTTACAGCACGATCGATACAGACTTAACTGGAGTGGTCCAGAGAAAACGATTTTAACAGAAAACTTAAATCACAGTTGAACAGCAAATGGACATTAGTAACTGCAACATTTGGAAATGTTTGAATAGTTTGTAAGAGCTGTGTTCAGCTAATCTGGCCTGACTTGGGTAGCCAAATCAAACAGGATGGAGGACTAGGGGGCCAATAAGGAGTATTTGGACAGTTATCTGGCCACCAAAGCATTTTCCAGTCCAATTCCAAAATTTACAGCACGATCGATACAGACTTAACTGGAGTGGTCCTGATGCTGTGAATGCAAATGGAGGATGCTCAAAGATGCTCTGGGTGCTGTGTGGTCGACAGTGGTGCCTTTGTGGTTATTCCTTGGTCCATGGGTCAGGTGGGGTGACTTTGGCCACAGAGATCGGTGTCCTTTGAAGTCCTTTTTGAGAGAGCAGGTGGCCAGCTGTCACTGGGCTACCTGTTTCTATCCACAGCAGTCCCAGTGATAAATCTTGGTGGAGGCTGGAGTCCCTCTTGGGCAACCAATCAGGATTCAGACACTCCTGGGTCTGCAACTTTTGATCGATCTCTTGTGGTGCCCAGTGGCAGTCAGCAACTATTTTTCTGGAGTGGCTACTGACTTGCCAAAATGGGCTACTTGAGCTTTGATGGCTCTGGTATTGATTCCAGGGGGTCAGCCAATTGAATCACTTCTTTGGTCTGGGGCTTGGGAGAGACTTTATCCAAAGGCAGGAGTCACAGACACAGTACCGTCTTTGCTTTCCTCAGGTGCAGCAGGTGCAGCTCAGCAGACGGTGCAGCCTCTCTTGCCAATTCCAGGGCTCAGTGGGGCAGTCCTTCTTTGGTCCTCTTTCCTGTTTAAGGTGCCAGGGATACCATTTTTTTTGCTTAGAATGTGCCCCGGGGGATGTCACGGTCACTAGCCAATAGACTACCTGGTCCCCTACCTCTTGCTGATGACTTTCTGGCTATGTGTGGCATCTAACAATCACGGAGTGCACTATTCTGCTCACTCTCAAAATATCTGAACCCTTTCTCGGATGTAGGAGCTTGGCAGCTCAGCCCAGAGGTGTGGCTACCTGTGGGCTAAGCGACCATGGAAAACCAGTTTAGGCTGGTTTCCCTCTCTGTCACCACCGCCAGCCTGGATACCTGAAGAAAGGACAGCCTCTCAGGAGTGTGATCACCATTTGCCCTCCAAAGCCAGCTTCACCTTTGGAGCTTGCCCTTTTGGCTAACATCCTGACTGTCTTCCACTGAAGGGGAGGTGCCACCTCACCCTGTAGCGGGCTGCTATTGTTCCTAAGCCTGATAGTCATTCACACTACTCCCCAGGAAGCCAGAAAGCTGTATTATGGCCAATGTTCATGTGAGGCTACGGGACAAACTGGGTCACATAGTGTCAACTTTCTCAAAGTTGCATTTCTTTAAAAGTGACATTATATTTGGCTTGCACATCAAGTTGGGTTTAATGCCACAATTAATTTAATACCTTACACTACCCAGCTAAGTAGTCCCATTTGGAAGTTAGTCAAATTCAAATGTTAGCTGGGCAGACTACAGTGTTACTTTAACATTTTTTTCAATTAATTTCTAGTTTTCTTTTAAACGTAAAGTAATATTTTATTACCATATGTAAAGTCACCTCCCTGTCACACACAGCTTATAGCCATGTGCGACTGGGGCCCTGCAGCAAACACCCCACAGTAAGCCAACCATTCTGTAGGCAGCCAACCTCACAATAAGCATTGCCTTTTGTTGAATGTGGTGTGGGATTGACTGCAAGGTCTGGCTTACAGCGAGGCCTTGCATCCAGCTCCCCACAGGTAGTCACCCAAAGGCAATCAACCACACATGCAGAGCCTTTATTCATGCCAGGCGTAGGGTTAGTTGCATGACCTGTTGGGCAGCAGGCCCTGCTTCCAACTCCCCAAGGCAGCCAACCCCGATTCTGTGTACAGCCTTTGGAAGTGTTCTGCCTTTGGAAGTCTTCTGTGCTCTTCTCCTCCTCTGCACCCCGTCCTGCATGTTCTTTTCTTCTTCTGTGTTCTTCTGTGCTCTTCTCCTCCTCTGCACCCCGTCCTGCGTGTTCTTTTATGCTTCTGTGTTCTTCTCTCCTCTTCTTCTGTGGTCTTCTCCTCTTCTTCTGTACTCTTCTCTCCACTTCTTCCGTGGTCTTCTCTTCTTCTTCTGTACTCTTCTCTCCTCTTCTTCTGTGGTCTTCTCTTCTTCTTCTGTACTCTTCTCTCCTCTTCTTCTGTGGTCTTCTCTTCTTCTTCTGTGGTCTTCTCTCCTCTTCCTCTGTGGTCTTCTCTTCTTCCTCTTCTATTCCTCTCTTCTTTTCTTCTGACTCCTCTCCTCCTCTGTAATCCTCCCTTCCCTATCTTCTTTCCCTTCCCCTCTTTTTGACCCCCCCACCCTCTGCTTTCCCACCGCCACCTACCACTCGGCCCCGCCCCCCCTGCTCCCATTCGTTGCCCCCCCTCCCGCCCCAGCTGACCCCTCCCTCTTATGGCGGCCGCTGGCGCGCCAAAGGCAAGCCCGTCTGCGCCCGTCCGCACCTGGACCGCGCCCAGCGCCACGACCCCTGGCCCCCAGCACTCCCAAACCGCAGCACCGCTACGACCCCACCTCCCCCCACGCACTCAACCGGGGACGCTCCAGAACCTGCTTCCAAGCCAACCCGAAACGCACTCATGGACCCTTCGCATGCCTTACCTGCAAACACACCTTCCACTGCGACTGCACCCCGCCCGCCAGCCCACGCGCCAATAATCATCTCAAATGCATCCTCATCAACGCACGCTCCGTCCACAAGCACGCCATTGAACTATGGGACCTCCTGGACACCACCGCACTGGACGTCGCCTTCATCACTGAGACCTGGATGAACGCCTCCTCGGCCCCCAACATCGCCAAAGCCATCCCCGACGGCTACAAGATCACCAGGAGAGACCGCACCAACCAAGTCGGCGGAGGAATCGCCATCGTATTCAAGGACTCCATCAACGCCACCACCTCCACCGAAGACACCCCCCTCGTCGCCGAACACATGCACTTCCAGATCCACACCGACCCGAGGACCACCCTCAGAGGAACTCTCATCTACAGACCCCCTGGACCACACGCCCTCTTCAGCGAATCCATCGCTGACTTCTTCTCCCCGCAAGCCCTAGCCTCGCCGGACTACATCCTCCTCGGAGACCTCAACTTCCACCTGGAGCAGAACAACGACCCCAACACCACCACCCTGCTCGCCAACCTCGCCAACCTCGGTCTCAAGCAACTCGTGAACACCCCCACCCACATCGCCGGACACACGCTCGACCCCATCTTCTCCGCCAGCAACCACGTATCCTTCTGCCACTCCTCCGTAACACACTGGACCGACCACAGATGTGTCCACTTCACCTTCAGACGCAAGACTCTCCACCTCCGCACACAACCCATCCCACGCAGACATTGGAACAAAATCCTCACGGAACAGCTACTCTCCACTCTCAGCGACAACCAACCCACCTTCTCCACCGACCCCAACAACGCAGCCCTCAGCCTCACTCATTGGATCACCAACTGCGCGAACAACCTCGCACCCCTCAGGCGCCTCCCAAGACAGACCAGCACCAGGAAACCTCAATGGTTCACAGACACCCTCAAGGAATCCAAAAAAAACTGCCTCGAGAAAGCCTGGCGCAAAGACCACACCGTAGAAAACATGTCTGCCCTCAAAAACGCCACCCGCGAACACCATCAGCTGATCCGCGCCACCAAAAGAACTTCCTTCACAGACAGACTGGACAAGAACACTCACAACAGCAAAGAACTCTTCAACATCGTCAAAGAGCTCTCCAATCCTAACGCCAACTCCAACTCCATCACGCCCTCACAAAACCTCTGCAACTCCCTCGCTACCTTCTTCCATCGTAAGATCACTGACCTACACGACAGCTTCGGACACCAGACCCAGCCAACCACCACAGAACCTACAACCCCAGCCATCACCCTCAACGCCTGGACTCACATAAGCGCGGAGGAGACCAAAGCTACCATGAACACCATCCACTCCAGTGCCCCCTCGGACCCTTGCCCCCACTTCATCTTCAACAAAGCCGACGACATCATCGCCCCTCATCTCCAGACCATCATCAACAGCTCGTTTGCTTCTGCCACCTTCCCCGAGAGCTGGAAACATGCGGAAGTCAACGCCCTCCTGAAGAAACCTACGGCGGACCCCAGCGACATGAAGAACTTCCGCCCCATTTCACTTCTCCCCTTCCCTGCCAAAGTCATCGAGAAGACCGTCAACAAGCAACTGACCAATTTCCTTGAAGACAACAACCTACTCGACCCCTCCCAGTCCGGATTCCGAGCCAACCACAGCACAGAAACCGCCCTCATCGCAGTCACAGACGACATCAGAACTCTGATGGACAACGGAGAAACAGTCGCCCTCATCCTCCTCGACCTCTCGGCTGCCTTCGACACTGTCTGCCTCCGAACCCTAATATCCCGCCTCCGCTCCACCGGTATCCAAGAACAGGCCCTGGACTGGATCACTTCTTTCCTCTCTAACCGCTCCCAAAGAGTTTACCTCCCTCTGTTCCGCTCAGACCCCACCGAGATCATATGTGGCGTCCCACAAGGCTCCTCGCTCAGCCCGACTCTCTTCAATGTCTAAATGAGCCCCCTCGCGGACATCGTACGCAAACACAACATCAACATCACCTCCTACGCCGACGACACTCAGCTGATACTTTCCCTCACCAAGGACCCCACCAGCGCCAAGACCAACCTGCAAGATGGAATGAAAGACGTCGCAGAATGGATGAAACTCAGCCGTCTGAAACTGAACTCAGACAAAACGGAAGTCCTCATCCTCGGAAACACCCCGTCCGCCTGGGACAACTCTTGGTGGCCCACGGCCCTTGGCACCGCACCAACCCCCTCAGACCACGCATGCAACCTCGGATTCATCCTGGACCCACTTCTCACCATGACCAAACAAGTCAACGTCGTATCATCTTCCTGCTTCCTCACTCTCCGCATGCTCCGAAATATCTTCCGCTGGATCCCCGCCGACACCAGAAAAACTGTGACCCACGCCCTCGTCACAAGCCGCCTGGACTACGGAAACACCCTATACGCAGGAACCACCGCTAAACTCCAGAAACGTCTTCAGCGAATACAAAACGCCTCCGCCCGCCTCATTCTCGACATACCCAGCAACAGCCACATCTCCGCCCACCTGAGACACCTGCACTGGCTTCCCGTCAACAAAAGTATCACCTTCTGGCTCCTCACCCACGCACACAAAGCCCTCCACAACAAGGGACCCGAATACCTCAACCGTCGCCTCAGTTTCTACACACCCACTCGTCAACTTCGCTCCGCCAACCTCGCACTCGCTGCCGTCCCTCGCATCCGCCGCACTACGGCAGGTGGGAAATGCTTCTCCTACCTGGCGGCCAAGACATGGAACTCCCTCCCCGCCAACCTCAGGACCACCCAGGACCACCCTGCATTCCGGAGGCAGCTCAAAACCTGTCTCTTCGAGCAGCAGTAACCCCCCTCCCCTAGCGCCTTGAGACCCTCACGGGTGAGTAGCGTGCTTTATAAATGTTTTTTGATTTGATTTGATTTGATTTGAACAGCGAGGGTTGATCACAGAGCTTGGCCTGCCACCAGGTAATGTGGCCAAAATCCCAGCACACTGGTGTTCTGCAGCTTACTGTCAACCCAGCACACTGCCAACCCCACACCATATCGTGCACAGCCTTCCCTGTGCACAGCATAGAGTTGGCCTTCGGGCCCCGGGGACTCTATCTCAGGGCTAAATGTAAAAAAAGGGTCAGGCTGAGCTTTGCCAATGCTTGTTTGCTTTCTTAATGACTGTTGTACTGTTTGATGAATCTCTACAAAACTTTCAAAACAAAAGTTTACCCACCTTGGATTCTTCATTGAACGTTTTGCACCGATCCATCAAGTGGAGGCCAAAAAAAAGGAGGGGTCCAAAATCATTGATTTCCCATAGAAAAAATTGCTCTCCGATACACAAAAAAGGCTGAACATCACCAAATGTGGCAAAATGTTAGCACTTTACTAAGACAGCATGTTGTTTGTGATTTGATGTTAATCTGCTCAGTTATTTATGAGAAATTAGCATTGATAGACGTGTTCGGTTGGAATTGAAGGGGGTGAGGTGATTTAACAGGCCATGAATGATGTAATATGTGAGGTTCAAAAGCAGGGCCTGGGGGGGTAGAGTACCAGTACCCTGCCCGCTTATATATATTTTTTTAAATAACCCCAGGACAGGGGTCCAAGTCTCGAGTCCTATTACGGTTGTCCCCAAAATGTATCCCCAGGTTGCATTCAGTCAATCAGAGCCTTGTTCCTGCTAAGCAAGGCCCAAGCATTAAAAAGCCCCCTAGGCCCAGTGTGAAAAAGCCCTCTATTCCAGTCAGAAGGCTCTATTTTTTTAAATCTCGCAAGAGTCCCTCAAATCCAACCGTCCAGATATACAATTATTGCTCAACCCTATTAGCTTAAAAATTACTGAACACCAAAACACAAAAAACATGCTTTCAGGACCAAGATCTAGCCTCCTGCTGAATTTAGCGTAATTCTGTTCAGCAGCTTTGTGTTAGTTCTGCCTAAAAAGGGAAAATGCATGGGAAAATTTAGTTTTGGGCCCCCCATTGTTTCTCGACTCCCGCTTGACGAATCACCCCAAAACATTCTAGGAAGGAGCCAAAGGGAGACTAACTTTTTTTTTTAAACATTTCGTGAAAGTTTGTCAAACATCACCAGAGTTACTAACAAATCCAAAAACATTCTTCCAATGGAAAAGCAGACCTAACTACCCACTGGCAATCACCATTGGGTAGTATACGCATACCTTTTAAAGTCATACACGCGATTGTATGTTCCGTTTCCCTAATTAACAGAAACCACTTTCTACAGGTACGTAAAGTGCTACTGTGACTGAAATGCTAATTATAATTCTTTCTTTGCTGTTTTGTGGATTGCGTTTCCATGGTGATGTGCCATAAAATAACAACACTCCCTTCAGAACTGGTGGCAGCCATCAGCAGAGCTAGACAATACACTAATAAGCTATAATTAGAACCACGTCCGAACATATCTTTATTTTAGCACAGCTGAGTGTTTGTTTTCTTTGTCTTTGATTTCTAATTTTTCGCCATCCTGGCTTTAAGCCTTCTGGGTTTAAAATGGTTATCAGGATTAGTGCACGCCTTAACTGTGTCAGCGGCGGGGAAATATAAGGTATGTGTAATTATGGACCTTCAGTGTTATGATAACATTGTGCCTGTAACAGCATCACCCAACAGTATATTTGTGGGTGGGAGGATAGAGGATCCACAGTGACGAGGTGATTCAAGGAAAATGTTGATGGAGATCCGGCTTATTTAGCCCTGTCTACCTGTTGCAACTGTGAAAAGCAATTTGGAATTTGAAGCATGGTTGATTTATAGAGCAATTTAAGAGAAAGTGATTGTTCTGCAAAAGGTTTTGTTAAAAGCATCGAATAGCACACATTTAAAGTGTCAACGTTTGTGGGTCAGTCAAACGGGTCTTAAGCAAGTAAGGTAGGGGTACTGATGTTTTCAGGTCTGACCCAGAGACAGCTTTGACCATCCCACCAGCCTCATGTGATGAAAAAATGTAATAACTAAGAACAATACCTACACTGATCAGGCCTCTTCATCCATTCGTCTGTTCTGCTGTCAGTCATTGTTTGTTCCTGTTCACCACGCCATAAGCATAAGAATGGGCAGTGGGTCAACCCAGTTCATCCACTGGCTCTGTTGAAGCACCAATGATTAGTAATTTACCTCACTGATAAGCTTCACAGGGGCATAGCGCCTGGCACCCTGAGCTCATCATAGACACGAGAAAGCACATCAGAACAAGTCTGCATTTTTTCCTATCCGCTTCAGCCTAGAGAATGAAGTAATGAAGACAAGAAATGGAGCCTTCTCTTATTGAGACTTTTTTGCTGGATAGAGTGTCTCACATTGGTCTTTGTGAGGCTTTGGTTTTGACCTTAAATACAAACTCCTTTCTGACTTCTAGCCCCTGTTTAAGTCTTTCTCGAGGGAGGCAGTAGCATTCCTTTATTGCGGAAAAGGTCCCCAAGCAGATCTCTATTTTTGAATATTCTAAGTGGACTTGGAATTTAAAAATGTAAATTTAAAATTTTCTGGCACATTGTTACTAAAAAGGTTGTTAGTGCAAAATATCTCTTAACACACTCGGCAACTAGATAGCATGGTGGAAAGTACTTAGCATATAGGAAAGCCACTTGAATAGGCCTGAGGAACAGATGAGCAGTTAAGTAATAATCAGCTGTAGAATCAAATTAGATTCTGAATTATCTGTGGAAGAGGCTGATATTCAAGCAGTGCACTGTTTTGCATGGGGTCCTTTTAGTTTTAGCAAGTGAGACGCACACTGTTCACAGGCTATGGTTTATTGTCTCTACTTCGGTGCAACAAAGTAATGTTAGAAAAATCTGTGTCATAATCAGGACTGATGACAGATGGAAACTATTAAAAAAGACTCCTCTCCCTCTTTCAACATGCCCATAGAACATGATCCAGGCCAGGGCAAGCAATTTACTAATCCCAACTTCCCATTCCCTTGTGTGATCCTGGGATGCATAGGTCGAGCATGTTTGGAATCAAGTAGAACTGAACTGTAAAAATGTCTTCAAGACTTTAACCGTGACTAGTGTTAGAAATGAGGTCTCTAGTTGGCAGTGGTTTGAACCCTGTACAAGTAGGGACCCTAACTCTAGTCAGGGTAAGAGAGTCACACAGCTAAGATAACCCCTGCTCACCCCCTTGGTAGCTGTGTATGAGCAGTCAGGCTTATCTCAGAGGCAATGTGTAAAGTATTTGTACCCGCACACACAGTAACACAGTGAAAACACTACAAATGGACACCACCCCAGTTTAGAAAAATAGTTAATATGTATCTGAATAAAATAAGACCAAAACTACAAAAATCCAACATACACATGAAAACGTATCAATTTTTATAGTTAAAAGAGTCTTAATCCATAGGATTCAATGGATGCCTTGTTTTAGCACAAAGTACCTGGTGTGCTTCAAAAATAAAGCCACAGTAGAGGTGATGCATCAGAAAACCAAGCAATGTGTCTATTCCTTACTCGCAACTGAGGCCGTGCGTCGATTCTTTGTCTCACCGGATAGTCCATGCATCGATTCTTCCCCCGCAGGAGAAAGACACATTGATTTCCGGGCAAGCAGCCTCAGCTCCTTGTTGCAATGTTGAAGATTTGAAGTCCAGGGTCAATGCGTGGAAAATTCTGACCCTCTGTGCGAAGGGTCAGTGTCAAGAACAGGTGCTGCATAGAATTTCCAGCTGGGGGATAGGCACTTCATCGAATTTTCAGCCACGGGACAGGCGCTGCGTCAGTTTTTTTGACATGCACGCAGCGGTGCGTGGATTTTCCCTGCAGGTTACCAGCTTCCACTTCTAAGTGCCCAGGGATTGGATTTGGAACCACGGAGCAAGTCAGGACTCTAAACAGAAGAGCACAGGCACTGCCAGATGAAGTCTTTGATGTCCCTGAGACTTCACAACAGGGGGCAAGCTCAGTTCAAGCCCTTGTAGAACCTTGGAAAGCGGGCTGTAGAAAGCAAAGTCCAGTCCTTTCACTCCCAGGGTAGAAGTAGCAGCAGCAGGCCAGCACAGCAAAGCAACAGGCAGAGTGGCAGGTCCTCCTTAAACATCCAGCTCTTCTCCCTAGCAGAATGTCCTCCAGACAGAAGTGTTCTAAAGTTGTGGGGCCAGCAGTCCAATACTTATACTCATTTCTGCCTTTGAAGTAGGCAAACTTCAAAGGAAAGTCTTTGTTGTGTGCAAGACCCTACCTCTCCCTGTCCTGGCCACAAACACAATCTAGGGGTTGGAGACTGCTTTTTGTGAGAACAGGCATAACCCTATTCAAGTGCATATGTCAACTCCTCCCACTACTCTAGCCCAGGAAGACCCATCAGGAGATGCATGGCACACCTCAGCTTCCTTTGTGTGGCTGTCTAGAGTGGATTCACAAACAGCTCAACTGTCACCCTGACGCAAGCATGTATTCCACAGCCAGGCAGAGGCACTTTCTAAAAGTTGCATTTTCAAACTTACAATTTAAAAACCAACTTCACAAAAAGATGTACTTTTAAATTGTGCATTCAGAGACCCCAAACTCCACATCTCTATTTGCTCCTAATGGGAAACTGCGCTTAAAAGATATTTCAAGGCAACCTCCATGTTATCCTATTGAAGAGATAGTCTTTGCAATAGTGAAAACCGAATTTAGCAGTATTTCACTATCAGGACATGTAAAACACACTAGTACATATCCTACCTCTTAAATACACTGCACCCTGTCCATGGGGTGCCTTAAGTATAACTTAGGGGTGACTTACATGAAGTCAAAGGGAAGGTTTGGGCCTGTCAAGTGGGTGCACTTGCCAGGTCAAACTGGCAGTTTAAAAACTGCACACACAGACACTGCAGTGGCAGGTCTGAGACATGTTTACAGGGCTACTCATGTGGGTGGCACACTCAGTGCTGCAAGCCCACTAGTAACATTTGATTCACAAGCCCTGGGCACACATAGTGCACTTTACTAGGGACTTGCTAGTAAATCAAATGTGCCAATCATGGAGAGACCAATCACCAACATAATTTAGATTGAGAGCACTTGCACTTTAGCACTGGTCAGCAGTGGTAAACTGCCCAGAGTCCTAAACCCAACAAAAACATGTCAGAAAAAATAGGAGGAAGGAGGCAAAAAGTGTGGGGATGACCCTGCAAAAAGGGCCAGGCCCAACACCTAGTGAGTGTAACATCCTTCTTACTGACTATAAGTAAGAGTTTAAGTGAAGTACATTATACAGATTGCACATATTTAGTGGCCAACCACACCCACTGTAACACCAAGATCTGTGCCCCCTGCATGTTCATCCACCTCAAACTCTCTGCAGCATTCAACAATATCAACCAGCATGGCCTACCCTCTGTCTCTTCCTGCAGCAAGCCTTGATTGCTCACCTGCAATACCCTTTCCAAAGGACTAGCTTTACCTATCCCATTGGTGAGCAATACTGTATAGCATCCTGGGACACCAGTGGTAAATGCCTGCACCAACAATGGATATTGCCCTTTAACCCCTGCCTATGTTCCAGAGGAAAAAGCTTCACAACTGTGCATTCAGAGATTCCCTTTATTCTTGAGGAACACTAATTACCGCAGAGATAAGGACAGAGTTTGCACAGCGCTAACTTGGCACAAACTGAAGACACCACCAGAGTCCTTTGTCTCAAACTGAGGCTAAAACATAAATTCAACATCAGTTCAAACACAGTGGAGCAGATTTTGCCCCACAGTAATGACAGAGAGGAACTTGGGTTTACAAACCATGACGGTTTTAGTTACAGTAGTAAGTAAAGTTTCGTCCCCATAATCAGAAACTCCCTAATGCTAAGCTAAGATTGTGAGTGAGTTGGGAAACTGAGAAACAGCTGGTAAATATAGCATTGAAAGAAGAATCAAAAGGAGGTTACCATCAAGGAAAAGAGAAATGTACTTGCTCTAAAAACTAACTGTATGAACAAAAATATAAAGAGCATTGGGACTCAGAGAGACAGAGACGTTCGCCTGCAAAGGTGTACACAGGCAAGTGATCTAACTAACTAAACAGCTTCAAACAGTTAAAACATGAAATTGTCTTAGAAACATATCTTGCTGTTTCCCACTGGGTGAGAACCAATCATAAATCCGTGTTCCTGTAGTATTTGGTGCCCGTCTCCTTCTCGTGCATTGTACAATGTCAGCTTCTCTCCTCATTGCAACCTTCACAATATCTCACAAATGCCTGTTTCATCTGCCTCCCACCCAGCAAAGGTGTCAAGAATCATTGCCTAACCACTTATTTACAAAAACATAACCTTGGCACAGTAAGCTAAGAAAACATAATTTTTTAATGAGAATACAATGACTTCTGGTGCCTGAAACAAAAAAAGAAGTATGCACAACAAACAGAAATTCCACATTTTATTTTAAAATGGAGTAGGACGCATAAGCCCACCGTCAACTTTAAAATGCACATCTCCTAACCAGTGCTTAATTTGTGCTTTTTGTTTCCGGTGCTGAGCACCGGCACTTATTTTTGAGGGCTGGGGCTTATTATTCTGCCTCAAGCATTTTCTGCGAGCAAAAGTTAATCTGGTAAAGACGGAGGAAGAGAAAAACAAAAAAGCGTCCCAAAGGGTAAAAGTAGAAAGCTGCAAGAGGGAGCTGAAGGAGCAGGGAGTGGCTGTAAATTGATTAAAGGGGCTTGAGATGGCTTCAGGATTACACTGCCTCAGTATTTCATGTTCGCACTTTTAATTGCAGCAGCCGCGTGTTTAAGAGGAGGGCTTTGAGCACCGGCACGTTTTTATTTACAAATTAAGCACTGCTCCTAACTATAGTTCATCAAAAGCATATAAATCACTTGTTTCACTATTTATTTTATTTGAGTTCATTCGGTCTAGAAAACTAGACCATTTAGAGTAACAAAGATAACAATCATACATGATAGATAATATTTGTTAAAAAAAACGTAATACCAATAGAAAAACAATAATAATCAGGACAGTATAACAATAAAATCAACAGGACTAAGTATTTGATCATAGATAAAAAGTACAATAAATAAGACATGGCTAAAAATGTTAAGAGAAAAAAGATAAAAGCTAAGATATAAAATTTTGTCTAACATACCAATGTGTGCAGTTATTTTCCCGTAAGACCTGGCCCTCGTCAATCCAAAAAACAAATAGAGTTCCCATTTGGATATGGGATACTTTAACAAAAAGGCTCTATAAGCTTATACAATCTCTATTGTTCATATAGAGGGCAACAAGTTCCTGCTAAAAATTCCTATTGATGCTACTAAAAAATAACAGTTGAGACTCCTTCTGTCGACTAATGTCAGGATGGCTCACATGCCCTTTGATACAATAAGCCTACGCCGGATGTACCAGGCCTCCGATAAATATTTGGTAACTGTAATTGCTACCATGGAGGATGAGTCATATGTACAGATTCTGGTGGCGTTTGCTCTATTCTGTAATGACATGTTTTTGCAGAGGGGAATGATCCACCTCCCTCTGGGACTCTTATACAAAGGGCAGAAAAATAGTATATGCTCTATTGTTTCTTTGCAATTTTGGCAAGAGATACATCTATCATTTGAAACGATGTTAGATGACCAGTGAGCCGTAAAACCATTAATAGGCAGTGTACCATATCTTAGTTGGAGATATAAAGCACGGGCGTACGGAGGCATGGGAAGGTTCAAGAAGTTCTCAGCCCAGGGCTCGTGCTTGAATTGGAGAAATTCCATTGTTAGCCTGCCCGTCCCCTTTTGGTGCAAGGAGTCTTCATTAACTTTCTCACAATATCTTTTTGTGACAAGTTTCCTTGCATTATCGGGGATTTGATCCGGATATTTCCAGTAGCAAGGAAAACCGATTTTGACCCAGGCAGATTTCATCTCCTTCAGCCATGGAATTTTCTCCAGTGCCTGGGGGGCGGCTATGAGCTCTCTTATAGCCAGCCTATATGGTTCGAGTTCAACAGATTTCCATAAACGAATCCAATAGGAGAGAGGCCTTTGGGCTGCTGTGGTTTTAATACTGTTTAAACCTAGGTCAAGCCTTAGAGGGGTCATTGGTGAGCCCATACCTAACCGGGCAATCTGTCTAAGGAAACGATTTTCCTTGCTTTGCAGAGTATCGAGGTTTTTGTGGGACCCCCAAAGTTCCGCTCCATAAAGGGCCGCTGCTCTGATTTGGACATTGTAAATCTCCGCAAGTATGTTCAAGGGGGGACTCGGAGCCTTTCTCGATCTACGGACAAGGGCCCCGCCTCTCTGGCTTATAATGAGAGCCCCTTTGTCAATGGCTGCCTTCCATTTGCCTGTGGTCGATAGTCTGAAACCCAAATAGTCGAACTCTTCTACTTTCTCCAATGGAATCGAGTTCATTTCTATACTAACGTGCGATAGTTTCTTGGAGGTACTATATATCATAAGTTTTGTTTTCTTAATGTTTATATCCAGACCATAGTCACTACAAAAAACACAGAATTGGTTGATCAGGTTTTGGATTCCCATTGGCGATTTTGATATCAAAATTGTATCATCTGCATATAGCAGACACGGGATTTTTTTCCCAACCAATTTAGGTGAATCATTTGTACAGTTCTCTAAGTGGTGGATGCAATTATTGATATATAGCAGAAAAAGAGTGGGTGCCAGGACACATCCCTGTCTAACTCCTTTTTTAATAGCTACGGGGTCAGTCAACTCGCCCCCCTGGCCACATCTAATTTGAGCGAAAGTATTTTCATGCAGTTGAGCAATGAGTTTCAGGAGACCAGATGGCACTCCCATATTTGATAATGTTGACCACAGCAGGTTCCTGGGGATCAAATCGAATGCGGTTCTGAGGTCTATGAAGACCACATAGAGATTACCCCTCCCCAGGTCAACATTCTTCCATTTTATTGACTTGAATCTTAGGGCTTGGTCAACTGTACTCACTGCAGGTCTGAATCCTGCTTGTAGGTTAGAAAGAGCTTCAGACTCCATAATCCATTCCTCAAGATGGAGCAGAAGATGTTTGGCATAGATTTTTTGGGAGTTATCAAGGAGACTAATCGGACGATAATTGGCAGGGATATTCGGATTTCCTTTTTTTAAAATGGGTACTATTTCAGCCCCCTTTCCAAGTGGGTGGAGCGGGGGCTCCTGCTGCAATTGCATTGCAGATAAGGTTGAGATATGGTGCCCATATATCTGGTCTTGATTTGTATAGATCGCCTGGAATCTTATCTGGGCCAGGGGCCTTTCCCCATTTCAATGAGTCTATTGCTGCTCTTGTTTCGGTTAGGGAGAATGTGATCGGGGTGGTCTCTTGGTTTATTGAGGCATCAGGGGCCCACAGAGATGCTTCAGATGGCCCTTCGTATAGTTGCCCAAAGTGCTCTACCCATGATGCTGAGAGGATTGAGGAGCCAGGTGCGGCAGGGGAATTACTACAGTCATCAGTTATTAGTTTCCAGAACCTAGATGTGTTATTGGATTTAGCAGTCTCCAGAATAATAACCCATCTGGCCTCTTCCCAGCTTCTGCGTGCCTTGGAACATTCCTTCTTATAAACCTTTCTGCCTGTTCTTAACAGCCCAACATGGCCTTCTTTTATTGCTTCCAGGAGAGATAGTTGTGCTTCTCTGCAACAATTGTCAAACCAAGGAGCGCAGTGCTTTTTGTTAGGATTATTAAGAATCTTTTTCGTAAAAAGATGCTTTAAAGATTGAAACAAATCAGTGTGGGCTGCTAAGAGTCTGTCACCCTCCCCATTCTCGTTTAGCTGGATCATACACTCCATCTGGTTGGCAAGCAGGTTGTAAATGGATGCCAGGTGTTTAGGGGAAGAAATAACTGTGAGAAAGTAGCCTCTTTCTAGCCTTGTTACCCCCACTTTTGGCCTGTTTTGTGAGTGTATGCCAGGGTGTTTTCACTGTCTCACTGGGATCCTGCTAGCCAGGGCCCAGTGCTCATAGTGAAAACCCTATGTTTTCAGTATGTTTGTTATGTGTCACTGGGACCCTGCTAGTCAGGACCCCAGTGCTCATAAGTTTGTGGCCTATATGTGTGTGTTCCCTGTGTAGTGCCTAACTGTCTCACTGAGGCTCTGCTAACCAGAATCTCAGTGGTTATGCTCTCTCATTTCTTTAGGCTAGTGACCATTTTACCAATTTACATTGGCTTACTGGAACACCCTTATAATTCCCTAGTATATGGTACTGAGGTACCCAGGGTATTGGGGTTCCAGGAGATCCCTATGGGCTGCAGCATTTCTTTTGCCACCCATAGGGAGCTCTGACAATTCTTACACAGGCCTGCCACTGCAGCCTGAGTGAAATAACGTCCACGTTATTTCACAGCCATTTTACACTGCACTTAAGTAACTTATAAGTCACCTATATGTCTAACCTTTACCTGGTAAAGGTTAGGTGCAAAGTTACTTAGTGTGAGGGCACCCTGGCACTAGCCAAGGTGCCCCCACATTGTTCAGAGCCAATTCCCTGAACTTTGTGAGTGCGGGGACACCATTACACGCGTGCACTACATATAGGTCACTACCTATATGTAGCTTCACAATGGTAACTCCGAATATGGCCATGTAACATGTCTATGATCATGGAATTGCCCCCTCTATGCCATCCTGGCATAGTTGGCACAATCCCATGACCCCAGTGGTCTGTAGCACAGACCCTGGTACTGCCAAACTGCCCTTCCTGGGGTTTCACTGCAGCTGCTGCTGCTGCCAACCCCTCAGACAGGCATCTGCCCTCCTGGGGTCCAGCCAGGCCTGGCCCAGGATGGCAGAACAAAGAACTTCCTCTGAGAGAGGGTGTGACACCCTCTCCCTTTGGAAAATGGTGTGAAGGCAGGGGAGGAGTAGCCTCCCCCAGCCTCTGGAAATGCTTTGTTGGGCACAGATGTGCCCAATTCTGCATAAGCCAGTCTACACCGGTTCAGGGGACCCCTTAGCCTTGCTCTGGCGTGAAACTGGACAAAGGAAAGGGGAGTGACCACTCCCCTGACCTGCACCTCCCCTGGGAGGTGTCCAGAGCTCCTCCAGTGTGCTCCAGACCTCTGCCATCTTGGAAACAGAGGTGCTGCTGGCACACTGGACTGCTCTGAGTGGCCAGTGCCACCAGGTGACGTCAGAGACTCCTTGTGATAGTCTCCTTCAGGTGTTGCTAGCCTATCCTCTCTCCTAGGTAGCCAAACCCTCTTTTCTGGCTATTTAGGGTCTCTGTCTCTGGGGAAACTTTAGATAACGAATGCAAGAGCTCAGCCGAGTTCCTCTGCATCTCTCTCTTCACCTTCTGCCAAGGAATCGACTGCTGACCGCGCTGGAAGCCTGCAAACCTGCAACATAGTAGCAAAGACGACTACTGCAACTCTGTAACGCTGATCCTGCCGCCTTCTCGACTGTTTTCCTGCTTGTGCATGCTGTGGGGGTAGCCTGCCTCCTCTCTGCACCAGAAGCTCCGAAGAAATCTCCCGTGGGTCGACGGAATCTTCCCCCTGCAACCGCAGGCACCAAAAAGCTGCATTACCGGTCCCTTGGGTCTCCTCTCAGCACGACGAGCGAGGTCCCTCGAATCCAGCGACTCTGTCCAAGTGACCCCCACAGTCCAGTGACTCTTCAGTCCAAGTTTGGTGGAGGTAAGTCCTTGCCTCACCTCGCTGGGCTGCATTGCTGGGAACCGCGACTTTGCAGCTACTCCGGCCCCTGTGCTCTTCCGGCGGAAATCCTTTGTGCACAGCCAAGCCTGGGTCCACGGCACTCTAACCTGCATTGCACGACTTTCTAAGTTGGTCTCCGGCGACGTGGGACTCCTTTGTGCAACTTCGGCGAGCACTGTTTCACGCATCCTCGTAGTGCCTGTTTCTGGCACTTCTCTGGGTGCTACCTGCTTCAGAGAGGGCTACTTGTCTTGCTGGACGTCCCCTCTCTCTGCTGGTCCAATTTGCGACCTCCTGGTCCTTCCTGGGCCTCAGCAGCGTCCAAAAACGCTAACTGCACGATTTGCAGCTAGCAAGGCTTGTTGGCGTTCTTTTGGCGGTAAAACACTCCTGCACAACTCTCCACGGCGAGAGGGATCCGTCCACTAAAGGGGAAGTCTCTAGCCCTTTTCGTTCCTGCAGAAACCTCAGCTTCTTCTGTCCAGTAGAAGCTTCTTTGCACCCACAGCTGGCATTTCCTGGGCATCTGCCCATCTCCGACTTGCTTGTGACTTTTGGACTTGGTCCCCTTGTTCCACAGGTACCCTAGATTGGAAATCCACAGTTGTTGCATTGTTGGTTTGTGTCTTTCCTGCATTATTCCTCTAACACGACTTCTTTGTCCTTAGAGGAACTTTAGTGCACTTTGCACTCACTTTTCAGGGTCTTGGTGAGGGTTATTTTTCTAACTCTCACTATTGTCTAATAGTCCCAGCGACCCTTTACAAGGTCACATAGGTTTGGGGTCCATTCGTGGTTCGCATTCCACTTTTGGAGTATATGGTTTGTATTGCCCCTATCCCTATGTTTCCCCATTGCATCCTATTGTAACTATACATTGTTTGCACTGTTTTCTAAGACTATACTGCATATTTTTGCTATTGTGTATATATATCTTGTGTATATTTCCTATCCTCTCGCTGAGGGTACACTCTAAGATACTTTGGCATATTGTCATAAAAATAAAGTACCTTTATTTTTAGTATAACTGTGTATTGTATTTTCTTATGATATTGTGCATATGACACTAAGTGGTACTGTAGTAGCTTCACACGTCTCCTAGTTCAGCCTAAGCTGCTCTGCTAAGCTACCATTATCTATCAGCCTAAGCTGCTAGACACCCTATACACTAATAAGGGATAACTGGGCCTGGTGCAAGGTGCAAGTACCCCTTGGTACTCACTACAAGCCAGTCCAGCCTCCTACATTGGTTGTGCAGCGGTGGGATAAGTGCTTTGAGACTACTTACCACTCTTGTCATTGTACTTTTCATAAGAGAAAAATATACAAAACAAGGTCAGTGTATATACACATAGCCAAAAAGTTTTGCATTTCCTCTTTTCACTCTTTTCTAAGTGCTGAAAAGTACTTCTAACTTTCTAAAAAGTTCTAAAAAGTTTAAAAAGTTTTTTCTCTGTCTTTCTAAAAGCTCTGACAAACTTTTTATCTTTTACTATCACTTTAACTCTCTCTAAAAAATGTCTGGCACAGGCCAAAATGTTGATCTGTCCAAACTTGCATATGATCACCTTAGCTGGAAAGGAGCAAGGAATCTCTGCATAGAGAGAGGTTTGAGTGTAGGGAAGAATCCTTCCTTAGAACTGTTAATTAACATGCTTAGAGTACAGGATAAGGCCATAAGTGCCCAATCTGTAGAAAAAGTAGCTAATGGTTCTCAATCAGATCCAGGGACTCCCCCAGGAAAAGATTCAGGAAAGAAACTTCCTAGCCTGCCCATTACTAGACAGTCTAGCATAGTTGGTAATGATGATGAGCCACACCAGATAAATAGTGTTGTCTCACATCATAGCAAAAGCATTTATTCTCACCATACTGGTAGTGATGTTTCTGTTAGCCAAGCTGTTAGGGTGGCTTCTGTAAGGGACAGGTCTCCTTCTGTCCATTCTCACCATACTTCTGTTTCAAGGCATGTCCCTCCCACCCACCCTGGTGACAGATTGTTAGAAAGGGAGCTCAATAGATTGAGAGTGGAACAAACCAGACTGAAGCTCAAGAAGCAACAGCTGGATTTGGATAGACAGACTTTAGAAGTAGAGAAGGAGAGACAGAAACTGGGTTTAGAAACCCATGGTGGCAGCAGCAGTATTCCCCACAGTCATCCTGCAAAAGAGCATGATTCCAGGAATCTGCACAAGATAGTTCCCCCTTATAAGGAGGGGGATGACATTAACAAGTGGTTTGCTGCACTTGAGAGGGCCTGTGTTGTACAGGATGTCCCTCAAAGGCAGTGGGCTGCTATCCTATGGCTATCATTTAGTGGAAAGGGTAGGGATAGACTCCTTACTGTGAAAGAAAGTGATGCCAATAATTTTACAGTTCTTAAGAATGCACTCCTGGATGGTTATGGCTTAACCACTGAACAGTACAGGATAAAGTTCAGAGAGACCAAAAAGGAGTCTTCACAAGACTGGGTTGATTTCATTGACCATTCAGTGAAGGCCTTGGAGGGGTGGTTACATGGCAGTAAAGTTACTGATTATGACAGCCTGTATAACTTGATCCTGAGAGAGCATATTCTTAATAATTGTGTGTCTGATTTGTTGCACCAGTACTTGGTGGACTCTGATCTGACCTCTACCCAAGAATTGGGAAAGAAGGCAGACAAATGGGTCAGAACAAGAGTGAACAGAAAAGTTCATACAGGGGGTGACAAAGATGGCAATAAGAAGAAAGATGGTGAAAAATCTCAAGATAAGCATGGGGATAAGGGTAAAACCAAAGATCCCACTTCAAATCTTAAACACTCTTCAGAGGGTGGGGATAAAACTAATTCTTCCTCTTCTTCTCAACCCACACACATTAAAAAGCCTTGGTGCTTTGTGTGCAAAAACAGAGGCCATAGGCCAGGGGATACGTCCTGTCCAGGTAAACCCCCTGAGCCTACCACCACTAATACATCAAGCTCTAGTGCCCCTAGCAGTAGTGGTACTAGTGGTGGGACTGCTGGCAACAGTCAAGTTAAGGGTGTAGTTGGGTTCACTTTTGGGTCCATAGTAGAAACTGGGGTAGTCACTCCCAAGACAGTTTCTGTCACACCTAGTGGCATTGGCCTTGCCACACTGGCTGCTTGTCCCCTTACAATGGATAAGTACAGGCAGACAGTTTCAATAAATGGTGTTGAGGCCTTGGCCTACAGGGAGACAGGTGCCAGTATCACTTTGGTGACTGAAAACCTAGTGCACCCTGATCAACACATCATTGGACAACAGTATAAGATTATTGATGTCCATAACTCCACTAAGTTTCTTCCCTTAGCTATAATTCAGTTTAGTTGGGGTGGAGTTACTGGCCCTAAGCAGGTGGTGGTATCACCTAGCTTACCTGTAGACTCTCTCTTAGGTAATGACCTAGAGGCCTCAGGTTTGGCTGATGTAGAGTTTTATGCCCATGCAGCCATGCTGGGCATCCTTGAGGAATTGTTCCCTCTCATTTCTACTGAAATGAAAAAGCAAAGGAGAGAAGGCCTGAAAACTCAGGATCCCTCTCCATCAGCAGGTAAAAAGGGTATCACAGTATCCCCTAACCACCCTACCATTCAGGATACCATTCCTGTGGTGGGAGAAACCTCTCCTGGGGTGGCACCTGTTCCAAGGGAATCAGCAGTTGGCAAAACTGTACTCCCTGAGGTGGAAGTACCTCTCTGTGGGATAACTAACATTGGTGAGAAAAAGAGCACCATTTTAGTTAACATGGAGCATCCCTCCAACCCTCCCAGAGAAACTTTAGTGCAGAAACCCTGCACTGCCTCACAACACTTAGGACAGCATCCCTGCCCTAGTGTGGAGCTCATAGGACAGCATCCCTGCCCTGCTCCAACTCAAGAGAAACAGCATCCCTGTTCTCTCTTCCAGCCATATGGACAAAGTTTTTGCCCAGCTATGGCTTTTCTGAGACAGCATCCCTGTCTGGCATTTCCATCACTACAAATAGGTTCAGTGGACAATTCCCACTGCTCTAAACTAAAACATATTGATAGAAACTCTGAAAATACATCTTCACATTGTTGCTTAGCTAAAAAACTTCAAACAGGGTGGTTTACATCCCCACAGGGAAGTAACCATATAGTGGATGATAAAGGGAGTAACCAGTCTATTGCAGAGCTACTCTCTACTTATCACCACTTAGACAATAAAGTCTCAACTGGCCAAGGTTAGCCTTATTGTCCTTCGTTTGGGGGGGGGTTGTGTGAGAAAGTAGCCTCTTTCTAGCCTTGTTACCCCCACTTTTGGCCTGTTTTGTGAGTGTATGCCAGGGTGTTTTCACTGTCTCACTGGGATCCTGCTAGCCAGGGCCCAGTGCTCATAGTGAAAACCCTATGTTTTCAGTATGTTTGTTATGTGTCACTGGGACCCTGCTAGTCAGAACCCCAGTGCTCATAAGTTTGTGGCCTATATGTGTGTGTTCCCTGTGTAGTGCCTAACTGTCTCACTGAGGCTCTGCTAACCAGAACCTCAGTGGTTATGCTCTCTCATTTCTTTCCAAATTGTCACTAACAGGCTAGTGACCATTTTACCAATTTACATTGGCTTACTGGAACACCCTTATAATTCCCTAGTATATGGTACTGAGGTACCCAGGGTATTGGGGTTCCAGGAGATCCCTATGGGCTGCAGCATTTCTTTTGCCACCCATAGGGAGCTCTGACAATTCTTACACAGGCCTGCCACTGCAGCCTGAGTGAAATAACGTCCATGTTATTTCACAGCCATTTTACACTGCACTTAAGTAACTTATAAGTCACCTATATGTCTAACCTTTACCTGGTAAAGGTTAGGTGCAAAGTTACTTAGTGTGAGGGCACCCTGGCACTAGCCAAGGTGCCCCCACATTGTTCAGAGCCAATTCCCTGAACTTTGTGAGTGCGGGGACACCATTACACGCGTGCACTACATATAGGTCACTACCTATATGTAGCTTCACAATGGTAACTCCGAATATGGCCATGTAACATGTCTATGATCATGGAATTGCCCCCTCTATGCCATCCTGGCATAGTTGGCACAATCCCATGATCCCAGTGGTCTGTAGCACAGACCCTGGTACTGCCAAACTGCCCTTCCTGGGGTTTCACTGCAGCTGCTGCTGCTGCCAACCCCTCAGACAGGCATCTGCCCTCCTGGGGTCCAGCCAGGCCTGGCCCAGGATGGCAGAACAAAGAACTTCCTCTGAGAGAGGGTGTGACACCCTCTCCCTTTGGAAAATGGTGTGAAGGCAGGGGAGGAGTAGCCTCCCCCAGCCTCTGGAAATGCTTTGTTGGGCACAGATGTGCCCAATTCTGCATAAGCCAGTCTACACCGGTTCAGGGGACCCCTTAGCGCTGCTCTGGCGCGAAACTGGACAAAGGAAAGGGGAGTGACCACTCCCCTGACCTGCACCTCCCCTGGGAGGTGTCCAGAGCTCCTCCAGTGTGCTCCAGACCTCTGCCATCTTGGAAACAGAGGTGCTGCTGGCACACTGGACTGCTCTGAGTGGCCAGTGCCTCCAGGTGACGTCAGAGACTCCTTGTGATAGGCTCCTTCAGGTGTTGCTAGCCTATCCTCTCTCCTAGGTAGCCAAACCCTCTTTTCTGGCTATTTAGGGTCTCTGTCTCTGGGGAAACTTTAGATAACGAATGCAAGAGCTCATCCGAGTTCCTCTGCATCTCTCTCTTCACCTTCTGCCAAGGAATCGACTGCTGACCACGCTGGAAGCCTGCAAACCTGCAACATAGTAGCAAAGACGACTACTGCAACTCTGTAACGCTGATCCTGCCGCCTTCTCGACTGTTTTCCTGCTTGTGCATGCTGTGGGGGTAGCCTGCCTCCTCTCTGCACTAGAAGCTCTGAAGAAATCTCCCGTGGGTCGACGGAATCTTCCCCCTGCAACCGCAGGCACCAAAAAGCTGCATTACCGGTCCCTTGGGTCTCCTCTCAGCACGACGAGCGAGGTCCCTCGAATCCAGCGACTCTGTCCAAGTGACCCCCACAGTCCAGTGACTCTTCAGTCCAAGTTTGGTGGAGGTAAGTCCTTGCCTGACCTCGCTGGGCTGCATTGCTGGGAACTGCGACGTTGCAGCTACTCCGGCCCCTGTGCACTTCCAGCGGAAATCCTTTGTGCACAGCCAAGCCTGGGTCCACGGCACTCTAACCTGCATTGCACGACTTTCTAAGTTGGTCTCCGGCGACGTGGGACTCCTTTGTGCAACTTCGGCGAGCACCGTTTCACGCATCCTCGTAGTGCCTGTTTCTGGCACTTCTCCGGGTGCTACCTGCTTCAGAGAGGGCTCTTTGTCTTGCTCGACGTCCCTTCTCTCTGCTGGTCCAATTTGCGACCTCCTGGTCCCTCCTGGGCCTCAGCAGCGTCCACAAACGCTAACCGCACGATTTGCAGCTAGCAAGGCTTGTTGGCATTCTTTTGGCGGGAAATACTTCTGCACGACTCTCCACGGCGAGAGGTATCCGTCCACCAAAGAAGAAGTCTCTAGCCCTTTTCGTTCCTACAGAAACCTCAGCTTCTTCTGTCCAGTAGAAGCTTCTTTGCACCCGCAGCTGGCATTTCCTGGGCATCTGCCCATCTCCGACTTGCTTGTGACTTTTGGACTTGGTCCCCTTGTTCCACAGGTACCCTAGATTGGAAATCCACAGTTGTTGCATTGTTGGTTTGTGTCTTTCCTGCATTATTCCTCTAACACGACTTCTTTGTCCTTAGAGGAACTTTAGTGCACTTTGCACTCACTTTTCAGGGTCTTGGGGAGGGTTATTTTTCTAACTCTCACTATTTTCTAATAGTCCCAGCGACCCTTTACAAGGTCACATAGGTTTGGGGTCCATTCGTGGTTCGCATTCCACTTTTGGAGTATATGGTTTGTGTTGCCCCTATCCTTATGTTTCCCCATTGCATCCTATTGTAACTATACATTGTTTGCACTGTTTTCTAAGACTATACTGCATATTTTTGCTATTGTGTATATATATCTTGTGTATATTTCCTATCCTCTCGCTGAGGGTACACTCTAAGATACTTTGGCATATTGTCATAAAAATAAAGTACCTTTATTTTTAGTATAACTGTGTATTGTGTTTTCTTATGATATTGTGCATATGACACTAAGTGGTACTGTAGTAGCTTCACACGTCTCCTAGTTCAGCCTAAGCTGCTCTGCTAAGCTACCATTATCTATCAGCCTAAGCTGCTAGACACCCTATACACTAATAAGGGATAACTGGGCCTGGTGCAAGGTGCAAGTACCCCTTGGTACTCACTACAAGCCAGTCCAGCCTCCTACAATAACAGATTCCCATTTTAGGTTGCGTCTGTTATTAGTTAAGGCCAGCTGGGAGGCATGGATCTTAGAGTAGGGCACATTAAACGAAGGAAAAAGTACTCTGGTCGATAAGATCAACGGGTCATGATCGCTCTCAATTTGCTTTTGGACCCTCACATCGAACATGTGGCTCCACAGTCGGATGTCAAGAAATATATAATCAATACGACTGCTGTGCCCTCCGCGCCTAAAGGTAGCTTGCAAATTTACATCCGAGCACGAGCGACCGTTGCAGGCTCGGAGGCCATGGGCTAGTGTGATGTCGGCCAGTAAGCGCGCAGATTTATTCAGCCTTGGTCTTTTGTTGGAGACTAGCTGAGGGATGCCCCAATGGGCATCCTCTTCTTTACATATTCCTTGGACTAGAGGGTTAGGTTCGAAAGTGACATTAAAATCCCCTCCAATCAAAACAAAGAAGGAGGGATTGTTTTTAAGAAAACTGTCCAAAATGGACAGGACATCAGGATCAGGGTGGGAGCTCACATTCCTGTTATAGATATTAATTAAAAGTAAAGGTCTCTCTTCAGAAATCATTATTAATAGGACTTGCAAATCAGGGCAACCCGTATCTATTTCTTCTATCTTGCACCTAAGAGAAGTATTGATCCACACAAGCAGCCCTCCCGATGGTCTCCCAGAAGATGACTTGCGTGCTGGAACCCAATAGCTTTTAAAGCCTAGTCTATATTTGGGTTCTAATGCCCACGTTTCTTGGAAGAGGCAAATCAGGTGATCATCAATGAAATGCCCCATCCTGGGCTTTGTAATTTGCTTTCCAACCCTGCTATATTCCAGCTGAGTACCTTATCGAGATCCTCTGTTTTTATGGACCCTGCTTTATTCTGAGGATATTTCCTACAGGGGGAGGAATTGCTAGGAACCATGCTATTTCCCTCAGGTATATTAGGACCAGTAGCTTTCTCGCTATGTGCCTTGTAAACCTCGCTGGATGTGACCCCAGCTATATTTAAATTTGGTAGGTTGGCCATACGGGTGGACCCCAGAATGTGTGGAACAATTGACAGGTACGGAATACATTCCTCGCTGGCTTGGCTCGTGGTGCTTGTGGGTGATCCCTGATTAACAGGATCTGCCAAGGTCGAGGGGGCAACAGAGTTAGAGATGCTGAGGGCAGTAGGGTGAATGTCCTCAGCCTCACCATTGCTCGGAGCCACTTCCGAAAGGACATCTCCTAATCAGTCTGTCTCAGAAAGAGATGACGAAGGGCATCTAGGGCCAAGTGCAGGGATTGACTGTGTGTGGATAGCCGGGGGAGCCCCGTATAACATTGGCAATTGTCTACTCCAAGCTGGCATGGGAGGTGGATAAAACACTTGTAACCTGCAAAGAGAGGCTTTTTCAATTATAGGATAAGGTCTATTAGCGTTTAAAAAGAGCCGTTGGACAAGGTCAGGAGAATTGAAGTTGATAACTATGCAGTCCCCTGAACCGATCTTCGCTAGGGAACCCACCCACCCTACCCTTCTCACCATCAGTATTGAGGGTGTCATGGAAAAAGCAAACCCCGCATTCGCGTGCAACCAATGGATGACCTTGTTTTTAAGTTCGGTAAAAGATTCAGTGGAATGAGGTTTGAGTTCAGGAACATTCGATATAATGAGCACATAATGACATGATTCTGGTGGTAAATGGAGCACTTTTGGATCTAGCAGACCCCTAATCTTGTCACTCTTCTGGTGTTCTGTTTGCGGGTGCTCCCAAGTGGGGTTGCCATCTCCCGGATTAGTTACTGAGTTATTCCATGGGGCGGTTCCTTTTGAAAGGGGAACTGAGACCATATGGGGCTTATTCATTAAAATACTAGCTGTTTTGACGGAGCTGGGCCAATCTTGGTTTAAAGAGGAAAAAGGGATTTTGGGTATTTGGCCAGTGGGTCTGTTGGCAGTGATGAGGTCATTGTTGGCAAGGGGATAGGATTGAATTTCTACGGGTGGAGCAATTTTTGGTGGCTGGCTATTAATAAGGCTTTCCAATTTGTCCTCAATTGATTGGAGGCGGGTTAAAATAGGAAGAAATAGTTTTGAAAGCTCATCTCTTATGAAATCCCTGGTGTACTCATTAGCATGACACTCATTTGTGTTGTGTAAGGGGATTAATACCGTATCCTTATTAGAAGATTGAGCCAAGTTAGAGGGGCTCAAAGTCCTGGATCGTTTGTTTTTAAAAGCGGGTTCCCTTCGTTTCCTTTTTCCTTTGGTATTAGAATCTGCTAAGGTAAGGGGGTCTTCATTTGAGGGACTCTGAGCCAGCAGAATTGGTGCAGCACGGGTGGTAATTACGATTGGGGTTTCATCCTGATTCTCCTGGGGGATTGTAGAGGAGGAGGAGAAAGGGGTAGTCAGTACAGACTGTAATTCTGTTCGCGGGGGGGCTGTGGGGCTGAGCTATCATAAGCTAGGCTGTTGGTTGAAGAAGGGGGTGCAGCTAAGCGTTGCTGCACTAACTCTATTTCTTTTTCAAGTTCCCCAACAGCCTTTTGCAAAAAACCATCTAGGGTTTTGTTAGAGTGCTGCTTTCCTTCCAACCCACCCCCACGTCGTCGGCCCATTATTCTTTAAATCAGGGGCCTTTAGTGAGCCCCCGGCTTATAGGGGTGTGTAGGCCTATGGGACCCAGCCTCTGTCACTATAGCGTGATTAATGAGCTTCTCAGATCCTACTGTTCACAAATCCCAAAGACAAGACCACAGTGAGATGCCCAAAGCGTATATATATAGCCTGGCCCAACCACTTATCGGGCGCAGACAGGCGCAAAAGAGGTAATGAATTTTGGGCTCCTGCCCTTGGGAGAAGAAGAATGGTGCCGCCTCCTTCCGCCCTCCAAGAAACGTAATTCAATAAGCAGTTATATGATGAACTGAGGTAAATTCAACTGAGTACACAGAAAAACCTGCGAGTATCCGGTTTAGATTGATAATTTTCCACGTGCTTGATGGGGCCTGGGGCTCTATGGGAGGGCTGCCTACGCACAGAGCAGAGGAACTTAAGATCTCCTTCAGGCAGCCATGGACAAGTTAGCTGTCTGGTCCACGTCTTTGGGTAGATGTCAGGGGGGTGGCCCTGCCCTGCCTCTTCCTGGCAATGACGGGCAAGGACGGGCCCGCCCTTGGCCCTCCTCCCGGCAGCAAACAGCGCTTCCCGCGCGGCGGGAGCACAAAGTTAATTTAAAGGGCTCCTGCCCCGTGACACTCCTCCCGGCAGCAAACAGCGCTTCCCCGACGGCGGGAGCGCGAAGTTAATTTAAAGGGCTCCTGCCCCGTGACACTCCTCCCGGCAGCAAACAGCGCTTCCTGCGACGGCGGGAGCGCAAACTTAATTTAAAGGGCTCCTGCCCCGTGACACTCCTCCCAGCAGCAAACAGCGCTTGTTTCACTAACTATAAACCTAAAATAACCCTAATTTCACCCCAGGTTTTTGCAGAAGACTTCACCCGGCAAATCTGCAAGAGAAAGATACCAGGTGGTGCCTGTTAAATCGCCAAAATTTTGTTTTTGGGGGGATCGGTAATGGTATCATGAGTTTCCTGGGCTGACTGCAACCCTTAATAAGTCCTTTTGTGTAATATGAGTTTGGAGGCCAAACAACGCAAGTCAGACATTACGTGATTCTGAAGCCATCCAATTTACAATGTCATGTCAGAGGCTTCCTTAAGCATTCTTTCACTGCTTATGCATAAACTTATAACTGTCACATTTAACAATTAAAAGAAAAGGGAACAATGTAGATGAATCTTAAACTGCGAGAAATTAGACTCATTTATAGGAAGAATATTCCTACATAAATTAGGACATGATTTTGATCATTAACAACGTTCCTTTCATGTAAAAGCCTTCACAGAGGCAATTATTTCATGACTGAATCAATTTGAAGTGCCTGCCAAAAGCATTTAGTTCTCTTAAAAGGCTTTATTCATTTTTAGGTACCTGCAGGAATAATCCGTTCCTAAAGCGACTGTGGTTCTGACATAATCCTGAGACATAATTCGACATCTTTATTACAGATTTCAAGTACACAGGCGCCCACCCTTTACATTGCATGTGATGCCGTGCACCTTTTGCCTCCTGCAGATTGACTTGGGAGAAAGTTATCAATCTTCGTTCGTTTGGGCAAGAAAATACATTTTTAAAAATGTATTTGGTATAACGGCACAACATAGGGTTTCAATTACCAACAGTTTTTTTTTCTTGTCAGTGTACCAACTATCTAGAGTGCAAACTGCATTGGGACTGTATGAGAGCTCAAGCCAAGTCAAGGACACTTCACTGATATGTGAGTGTGGGTCACATGCACCAAGGTGATTGTTTACGATTACTAAATAGCACATTTTTTTGATTTTCTGTTTGGTAATCACAAAGACCCATGTACAAATGTGTGTTTTATACATTTTGCGATTCCCAGTGTGTCGCAGATAGACCTACTTCACGAATATTAATGAGGTAGGTATTGGTTTGCGACCCATGGGGAATCACTAAAGTCACAGGTCAGGGGTCAGCAGACAACCATGTCTGTGATTGCTTTCCAATAAAGCAACATTTTTGTTTTAAATGCAGCCTGTTTTCCTTGAAGGAAAAAGAGATGTGTTTCAAAAGAAAAATTAAAAGTTTTATTTTTATTTTTGTAAGCGTAGGCAGTGGTCCGTGGGACCATGGGGACCACTTCCCATCTTTGAATGGATTACCATCTACTTGAAGTAGGTGATAAATTGCAAATGTTTTGCGACCACATTTTGGTTGCAAAACATTCATACATACCACTGCGATTCAGTATTAAGGAAGCCTTAAACATGCCCCTTCCTAATACCACTTCGTAAAACCAATTTGCGATTTGGTAATAAGTTACTGAATCACGAATGGGCTTAGTACAGTTCAAAAAGCCTGCAAATTGGCCCATTTGCGTACATAAGAACACTTTGTCCATGTGACCCAAACTAAGGAATATGTGATCACTGTATACTGATCACATGAGCACTTGCATCTTTCCTCATCACATATTGAAACTAAGAAACCCATAAAAGTCATGCACTGAAATTTCTACCTAAAGCACTCTTTATTTGGTCAAGGTAAGACATTGAGGAGGCAGAAAGCAGCAAAAGCAAAACAGAACAAATTCCCAGTACCACAAATACATGTAATATTTTTCCCTTTTTTTTCCCGCTCACCCATGGAAGTGCATAGCTGTCACGTTGCCTATGTCACCTGTGACCCTTGTTGTACGCCTTGTCCTTAGTAAGTAAACTTACTAGGGGACGCGTATAGGTCGATTAATCTTTTGGATCGCATAGAGTATCCTGGTTTAGCGGTAACCAATGGAACATCAATAAATCTCATAACCAACATGTAACACCATGTAAAACCTCTTCTAATAAGAAAAATACCATCACTCTAAATAAAAGTTAATCGATTTTATTCCCTATTAATTACAATTCTAGTCAAAACTTTTATTTCGAACATCAATGATCAATCAAACTTTATTAGCATCATGAGCAACTATTCACCAAGATTTATTGATAAGCAAAAACAAGCATCAACCTAAGTCAGCGAATCTTTCAGCATTGAATAATTCAGCAATGCAAGTCAGTCAGTCTATCGTCTCCATTAAGTCACCCTTGTCAGCCTACCTATCTCGAATGAGCATTAGCATGTAGGTCTTCATGCGAAAACAATTTAGCCAAAAATCATTAATTTGGAAAAATCTATCTAAGAGAGAAAAACATTTTAAGCAGTGCAGTTGGTACCTAGAAGGAAAGCACACATTAGTCAGTCAGCATTTTATAGCTACCTATCCAAGATAGATCAGCAACGAGTCAGTCTTCGTCTCCAGGTCATCAGTCATCAGCAAGACGTGGGCTCACAGAGAGCAAGCCCAATTTTCAGCACTTCGGACAGCTTCTCCTGACGTCATCAACTTTTGCCTCTCCGCTCTCTTTTCCCTTGTCACGACTTTTTATTAGGGTCTCTCAGTCCTTCCCACAAATTGCTAATTGGTCAACCTTATCTGGGGTTATGATTCTAATCTACAGTTTTTGTTTACCACTTGTTTGCGTCGGTTCAAGCATCAAGTTCCATTAACATGATTGGTCCTTCTGTCGATGAGAACATCATCCGGCTCTTCAGGTAACAAAATTGTTGCCCACAGTATTTTAGTCAATGCCTCTATTGTTCAAGTCCTGGGAAAGTACATTTAGCCTACTCTACACATAATTGTATCAATTTGTTCTGATCGTCTCCTGTCTGCTGGTGCATTGCAGAAAATTCTAGCAGAGCTCATCTGAACGCTGTGCAGTTCAAGGTCCTTTCTCCAGTTCCAGTCCTCGGCAGCTCACCGCGTCTCCACGTTTAAGCAGGCAAGGCCCAGCGCCAACCAGGCCTCTAGTTCGGCTAAGTTAAGGATACGAAGTATCATAAGACATAGATTATATAATTAATTATGACATATTAATACATAATTCTTATATTTTCACATTATTTTAGTACGTTAACCTACATGGTGACCACTCCCCATGGGCACATTTTACTCCTTACACTTTATTTTCAATGTTTAGTTTTGTTTGTCATTTTATTTCTCATTAGTCTGCACACGCAAATTATTAGAATATTCTCATATTAGCATATCTGCTCCAACACCCTTGAAGACAGGTCTGACCTTTTAACCAACATAAATTTGCACTCCAGAGTGCATAGTTTTGCCTTTGTGTAGGAGTATGGGCCTAAAGTCCTAGTAGATAAAACCGTACTAGCAAAACTCCAGGACAGGCTGAAGGTGTTGTGTTCGCTCTCATTATAACAATGAGACTGCTGGATTTAAGCGGCAGCACTACTGTATTTTGGGGAACTGATTTTGATTCTACACCATGTGTCAACTGTCAGCCTAACCCTTTTGGGCAGCTAGCAGTACCTTACCAGTACCCAAGAGTGACTTGTGGCAGCTGGGCGCATGACATTTTGATTTCTCAATGAAATCGTGGTGGAACTTCATCTCACATATGTAAAGACAAACAGAAGCAGGAAATGGTTCAATTAATTTTATTGAATCAATTGCATCCTAGATAAAAAGGCATGTACTGCAATAATAAGGATGATGAAACATGATAACAGCAGTACAGTTACAAAGTAAGTGAACAAAAGAAAAGTCCCACCATAGTGTTGCAATGCAAAGTGCCAGAATCACTTCCTACACCACTAAGGTTCTTTACCAGAGCACAGCAGTGTCAGCCCTAATCTGCCCTTCAGGACCCGGGGAAGACAATATCTCCCATACCTGAATATGGCAGTAGTGAAGAGAACTGTTAGTCTACAGAGAGTCTTCTACCATGTAGATGGAAAAGATGTTTAGTCTCAGCAGACAGCTGCAATGAATTGAACAGCATGCAGTGGCAACTTCTGGCTGGAATTTCCCTCTAACGGATAGGGGGCAGAGAGGTGTTTTATAATAAAACATCTGATGTTCTAAGAAAACTTCCCAAATGTAAAAACATGTGTGTTTCCATTAAATGACAGGGAATATGATGTTCTACTTTGTTCCCGACAACATTATCATGTACAGCCTTGAGCAAGCAGAGAGTGAAGATGGCGTGCTAAGAAATTAAAACAGTTTCTAGTCTAAAAGAGCAGTAGATGAAGGAATAAAAATCATCACCACAAAATGAGGCTTTTGCTAAAATAATTAAATTAATTGTTTCTAGGCTAAAGGGCACAAGCTGCAGGCCCATGGCTGAAATATTGTGCCTATAAATGAAGCTAAAATAACCTCACAACAGTGTCTCACATCAACATGCTTCCTGTACTGAACAGGTTAGTGTGCCCCATTGCACAAAATATGCTCTGCTGTACATTCCTCTGTGCCATCCAAATGCTCTCAATGCTCCCATGATTCACAACACTCTGGCCCAATTTAAAAATGAATTTGGTTGCTCATGTTCAACTTAGGTGTGTAAAACATTCACTTTAGGTAGGAACATTCCTGATCCTGGTCCAAAGAAATGAATGAAATTCTCTATCACAGGCATTCTGTCTGTATTGTGCAATTGCGACAGTCATAAATTTAGATGTAGAGGTGGATTTTTGGCTGCCCTTATTTCGTCCAGCTCTAAAGGTTGGTAAACACTAACAAACATGTAGGGTTGTGGGAAATCACCCACAATTTGCATGCTGTTTCATAGCACAGGAAGGCTTTCAAATGTACTCAAGTCAAAGGAATGAGGAGGTACGCTTCCAGTGTGGGAATGGGGTGGAATGTAGGGCAAGTGGGAAAAATATTACCCATGTGAACAAATATTCACCTAAAGATTTTGTAAAAGAGATTTTGGATATGCCTATGAAAGTGGCTTGCTTGTTTGAGTAGATCAGTATGACCCAAGTTATTCTGGAACATGGGCCTAGCTAACATTGGTGCAGCACGTGTAGATCACTGGGGCCAGATCTCAGAGGGGCCTATTGAACCCTGATAATTGTTGAATTTCAATATTCCAACAACAAACAAAGTGGCCATTCTCTTGGCGTGCACCAGGGCTACCCCATCCTTGCTAAGCTACTGTTTCAGAATCCTTCTTGTCATGATCATGATATGTTCCTCAGCGGAAACAACAAAGATGTAGTAGATCGTACAGTCATCTTATTTTAGACATGTGATAGGACAATGGCATGGATTAAAAATTGATTTAGATTAAGGTACTGACAACCAGGTCGCCACTAGAACATCAGGCTCACAGTCCAACTCCGCAAACTATAGACTGATCGCGCTCATCAATGTGGATGCAAAGCTCTACGCTTCAAAGTTGCTGTTAGACTTGGAGGTTTGGGTCAGTAAGGCAAATATTATCCCACAAACCCAGACCAGCTTCAGAGCAGGCATGAATACAATATATTTTCTGATTTTCACTTTTCTTATTGGAGAGGCAAAGCAAAAAAACAGCAAACTTTACACCTGCTTTGTCGACCTAAAGCTGGCCTTTGATAAGGTTCCAAGAGGGTGTCTTTGGAGCAAAATGGCTTGCTAGGGAGTGTAAACTATTGTATGCAATCATTGATTTATATGCTGAATTACTCACATTTTCATTTTTAATATCGTTCTTCTCATTAGTATGTATACGCAAATCATTAGCATATCCTAACAGTCCCTCCTCTGATGACTAAATGTGTCATCACACCTTTCTCATCAAGCATTTACAAGTTACTTTCAGTTACATTTTCTATTTCTATCTTCCCCATAAATTCTTCTTCTGGGCTGTTCTTCCCTCCTCTGTTTATTCTCAGCTCTTTTTAATTGAATGTTGTGCCATAAATTGCATGCCCCCCATAATCCTAATATGATAGAGATCACAATTAATATTCCTTGAAAGATTTTCCACAATATTCCACCCCAAATTTGACTAAACCAAGTTCCTAGTGTTGCAAATCCTTTTCCCACTTTTTCCCAAACTCCTGGTTCTTTTAACACTTTTAAATCTTTACTCGCATTAGTTAAGTTAGTAAGCAGTTCTTTTACTCTTCTCATTTGCAGGAATATAAGAACAACAATGTTTCGCAATAATCATTTTGCAGACTCCTTCGTCTTTCGCTAATATTATGTCTAAAGCAAGCCTGTTTTGAAGCGTCATAGCTCTATCCGCAGCTAATTCAGTGTTTAGTAATAATATAGCTCCTGTAAAGCTAGTTATCATATTATCTACTATAGTTGACAACTTTCTATTCTTGTTTGCTTCTAATATAACTCCTTCTGAAGGAATTACTGCTCCAAAAATATCCCCTACTATTGCAGAGGCTGTTTCTCTTTTCTGTCTCATCTGGTGTAATTCATTCATTTTTAGTATCTTCTTCAAATCATCTATTTGATAGATCTTAGAAAATACTATTCCCAAATAACATGTCCCATACCATCCCTTAGGGAGTCGGTAATAAGTAATAAGTCCACAAATATAATAGATTCCAGGAATCACAGGGTCAGCACCATTCAACATGAACGTCCATTAACTCTGAAACAAAAACATATGCCTACATTCACTCGTTCCCACAAATAAAGTGCCAATGCATGATTTTGGCCTGTATATAAACAGCTTCCCTACATGTAATGCATCTAAAGCTAACTTCCCTTGCGTTTTAATAGCAGTGTAAGCAAAATCATTTTTATAAGTCCTTTTCTCTAACCCTTTTTCTAATTTTTCTTTTAATGCTTTTCTCTTATCGTCAGTATGCCCAAAAAAGCTCTTTTCCATGGAAGTTAATAAGCAAGTCAAATTATTACGATGTGCATAAGCTGTGCCAAATGTTAGTGTAGGCTCAAAGAATACCCTAACTAGTACTATATCATGATCCTTAGCTATCTTACTCAAGTATCTAATAATAGGAACAAAGGAAAATACTAAATCATAATTAGAAAAAATCTATTGAAGGTACTCCTAATTATAGAAGCGTGTTAGTAACAAACTACAACTTATACCATAGGTCAAAGGTAGACTATGATAAGTAACTCCTTCTTCTACAGATAAAGGTATTTGTGTACACACAAGACAATCTTTTGCATCCATTGTTTCCACATACTCACTCAATAGGCGATAAAAGACATTAGAAGACAATTCTCCCCTTGCGTTAGTATAATCATGCAAATATTGCTCATCTAATTTGAACCTTTCTATAGCTGTTAGTGTAGTAGTTTCATACACAAATGTAGCCTTAATTTCTTTCATGTCATGAATTGACAAACCCACAATCATTAATACAAACAATATTCCACACACAATCGCCATACCTACACTCAAATATCTACAATACCTAATATGTCTTGCACTGTTATCTAAGTTAGCCATGATCTGTAAAGAATCAGAAACCAGAGTTTTTCAACTCCTAATTAATATGCAACACAAAGATCAAAATTTCAACAAAAAAATATATCTTTCTTTGTGCTTTAACTTCACACGACAAGACCCCTTCTTCCTTTGTCAAAATCGGTTAGCAGTTGGTCGACTCCAAAGTTTTGGTGTCATATCAGGCTATCAAAGTATTTTCCGGTAAGTAATTTTTATCAACACAGTCTATCTTTTCCTTTCCTTCAGGTTGCGTCAAAATACTGATTCAGAACTTCTCTGTCAAAGCAAAAGGACATAAACTTGTTTTGCCAATCACTTGTTGTGTCGTATGCCCACTCCGGTCCTGCATATTTTCGACTTGCCACTCTCTTTCTCTTCAACCTCCTTTCCCCTGTTAGTTCTCCATCAATCAGTTCATCTTTCTTTACGGTGTCTTGTTCTTCCTCTATTTTTCATTTATCACCAATTCTTTCTTCTTGCTTATCTGAGATTTAGGCCAATTATCCCCTTTTCTTACACCTTCTGTCAGCAATCTCTTCAAAATAGGACTTTTCTCCTTCACCTTGTCTGGTGTGCCCTCTCTTGATGGACCTGCAGCGGGTTCAGGAGGAGTCAGGTCACCTTTGCTTTGACCTGCCTCAACTATTTCCCCCTCAGGTTCTGGCACTGTGTGTCCTTGTTTTTCAGTCTCTTTTGCTTGCGATAGCACTTCTCCTGTGCATGGATCTCGTAAAGTCTTTTCTGCACTGTCTGCATTTTCTGCCTCTTGATTTTCCCCACCCTCGTCTCTTACTGGGGTGATCGATCTCTCTTCTGCCAGTTCTGGATCTATTTCCGGCTCAACCTGCTCTGGCTCTGGTTCATGCAGAATTATTCGCTTCGCTGCTGCTGGTGTTCTCAGCAACACTTCTTCATTATCTTGAGGACTCACCACCTTCTTGGTATGGCTTGCATGTATCCAATTGGGCAATCCTGCACACCTTACAGCTGTGGTAGTCATCAACACCACTTGGTATGGACCTCTCCAACGCGATTCTAGGCAGGTTTTTCACACATGCTTCTTGATCACGACCCAGTATCCGGCTCTCAAGTTGTGACCTGGATCATGGATAGGTAACAGAGTAACAGCTTGTACCTGCTGAGAAAAAGATCGAACCACATCAGCTAGACCCTTGCAGTAGTCCAACACCATATCATCTGTGATATTTACAAGAGCATTGGCTGGTATCGCGGGCAGTCTCATTGCTCTTCCCATGAGAATCTCGTGTGGGAATAACCCTGTCTTCCTGTCAGGTACATTTCTCATTGACATCAACACTAAAGGCAATGCATCTGGCCATTTCAAATTTGTGGCTGTGCACATTTTGGCAATTTTTGACTTCAGGGTACCATTAATTTGTTCTACCAATCCTGATGCTTCTAGTCGATAGCTGCAATGTAGCTTCTTGTCAATATTCAGTGCTGCACATAGGAGTTTGATCACCTCGTTATTGAAGTGGGTTCCCCTATCTGATTCTAAAGAGATCGGAAATCCAAACCTTGGTATCAGCTCTCTAAGCAATAACTTTGCAACTGTGAGATTGTCATTTCTGCGTGTGGGGTATGCTTCAATCCAATGACTAAACACACACACAATCACCAACACGTACTTCAACCCACCACATGCCGGAATTTCAATGAAATCCAATTGCGTTCTGCTGAATGGTCCTCCTGCTCTTCCAATGTGGCTCAGATTTACCACTGTCTCTTTTCCCACATTCCACTGCTGGCAAATCACACATCTATGGCACACTGCCTCAGCTGCTTGTCTAAATTTCGGATTAAACCAATCAACCTTGAACAACCTAATCATGGCATTCCTTCCAATGTGTGCCTGACCATGGTAATACTGAGCCATCTGAGACAACAGACAATTCGGTAACACCATCTGACCCTCCTCAGATACCCAGATCTCATCTGGTCTTTGTACACATTTCAACTTGATCTGTATCTTTTTCTCTTCCTTGTCTACATTTTCTTGCAAAGTTTTCAATTCCTCTAGAGTGTCAATTGCTTTTAGAGAAAAATTTGCACAACTGGTCTCTTCTTCTTGCATTAGTTCCCACTTATCCATGAACGATATACAGTTCAGGGCGCAAAATCTTGCTACCTGATCCGCATACCCATTTCCCAAGGAATAGTAGTCTGGTGTTTTCTGATGTGCACTGTATTTGACTACAGCAATTTCTTCAGGTAACTGTATTGCATACAACAATTCTTTTATCTTGTCACCAGTTCGTACTGGGGTTCCACTGGAGGTCATGAACCCTCTTTGTGACCACAACTGACCAACATCATGTTCAATCCCAAGTCCATATTGACTATCTGTGTATATTGTCACTCGCAGCCTGGTGGAGACATAACATGCTCTAGTGAGAGCCACCAATTCTGCCACTTGTGCTGAATATACACCAGGAAGCCAAGATGCTTCTAGTGTTCCTGTAGTTGTACACACAGCATATCCTGCTCCCAATGTTCCTGTCCCATCTCTAAGACATGAACCATCGACAAAAACAATTTGATCATTTTCCTACAGTTGAGTGTCTCTAATATGAGGTCTAGGCTTTGTACAGATGTCCGTAACCTCGAGACAATCATGCTCTATGTCTTCCTCCTTCTCGACTTCAACAGTATCGCTTGGCAGTAATGTTGCTGGATTTAACACTGTACATCTTTTCAGAGCGACATTTGGAGCTCCCAATATGCTCGTCTCATACCTTGTCAGTCGTGCCCCCGTCAAATGTTGGGTTTTTGGTTTTGTCGGCAAAATTTCGACTGAATGTGGCACAATTACCATCCCTGGGTATCCCATGATTACCCCTTCACATTGGGAAAGACTTTGACCAACTGCGGCTACTGCTCGCAGACAACCTGGTAAAGCTGCTGCAACTGGGTCCAAGGTAGCTGAAAAATAGGCTACTGGGCGTTGGGCGTTGGGCGATGAGCACCTCCATGGACCTGTGTCAAGACAGACAAAGAACAAGCATCACGTTCATGACAAAACAATGTGAAAGGCTTCGTGTAATCAGGCATTCCCAATGCTGGAGCTCTGCACAAACTCTCTCTCAATTAAGTGAAACCCTTCATCTGATCTTCGTCTAGAGTAAAGGGATCTGTAACTCCCTTATGAGTCAACAGTTGCAAAGGCTTGGCAATCTCAGCAAAATTTGGAATCCATTGTCTACAGTATCCTACCATTCCTAAGAACATGCGCACATCTTTCTGGGAAGTTGGTGGATTTCTCTTCGGTATCATTGTAATCCTCTTTCGGGAAATCCTCCTCAACCCTTTCTCAATCTGATGACCCAAGTATTTGACAGACTTCTGACAGTACTGCAATTTTGCAAGTGAGACCTTGTGACCGAAGTCCCCAAGATGGTTAAGTAAGACAATCGAATCATGTTTACACTCTTCTCTGGTTCTGGACGCAATCAATATGTCATCAATGTACTGTACAAGAGTCGATTGGTAAGGTAATTCCAATGACTCCAAATTCTTTTTCAAAATCTGGTTAAACAAGGATGGTGACTCCGTGTATCCTTGTGGAAGCCTACACCAGCTTTAGACTTTATCTAGGAATTTGAAACTAAAAAGAAACTGACTACGCTCATGCAGTGGTACTGAAAAGAAAGCCTGTGACAGATCAACTACTGTGAACCACTCGGCCTCACATGCAATCTGAAACAGTATCACTGCTGGATTGGGTACAATCGGGCAACACTTAACCACCATGTCATTCACATTTAGCAAATCCTGCACAATTCGCACTTTCCCACAGGATTTTTTCAACCCCATTAGCGGTGAATTACATGGACTGCTCAGCACTTCTTTCAAAACACCCTGCTTCAAGAAATTCCCAATTATTTGTGCCACTTTCATCAACACATCCTTTGGCATATTGTACTGTGAAAGTTTTGGAAACTCAACATTCAGCTTCAAAGTGATTTTAATTGGCTCCACATCCTTGATCAAACCTACTTCTTTTCGTGTCAAATCCCAAACCTTCTCCTTCACTGTTCCCTGTAAATCTGTGTGCAATTCTTTCAAAGTAAACATTGGGAAAATCTCAATCAAAGGGTACTCTTCAAATGCGTCATTTAGAACCATAGCTGATGCCTACTCTTTCTCATCGTCACTATTTGTCTGAACTTCTATTCCTGCATCTGTACAATTTATGGAGCATTTGGTTTTGCACGATAAGTCTCTGTCTAACAAGGATACGGGACTTGAGTCGCATACCCCAAATCTATGCAGTCCGGTACAATTTCCAATTTCCATTTGTACTGGTTCTGTGATAGGATTTCTTAATTGCCTATTCTTCACTCCCACAACCTGCACTGTCCTTCCAGAAATAGGTAAATCTGGTAGTTCTACACTCCTTACTATAGAGCGTTTAGCTCCGGTGTCGACCAAGAATGACACTTTGGGCCGTATTTATACTCCGTTTGCGCCGAATTTGCGTCGTTTTTTTCGACGCAAATTAGACGCTAAACTAACGCCAACTAACGCCATATTTATACTATGGCGTTAGAGGCGTATAGCGCCAAAGTTCCCGGAATGTGCGTCATTTTTTAGCGTGAACCCCTTCCTTGCGTTAATGATATGCAAGGGAGGCGTTCCCGTCTAAAAAATGACTCCCAGGCCTTTACGTGGTATTTATACTCCCGGGCAAAAGAGACGCCCGGGAGTGGGCGTGGCTAAAAACGGCGCATTTGCGCCGCTTTTTAACGCCTGGGTCAGGCATGGCGTTAAGGGACAAGTGGGCTCAAAATGAGCCCAGAGTGCCCTCCCCTGCCCCCAGGGACCCCCCCTGCCACCCTTGCCCACCCCAGGAGGACACCCAAGGCTGGAGGGACCCACCCCAGGGACATTCAGGTAAGTTCAGGTAAGTTTTTTTTTTTTTTTTTTAATAATTTTTTTTGGCATAGGGGGGCCTGATTTGTGCCCCCCTACATGCCACTATGCCCAATGACCATGCCCAGGGGACAGAAGTCCCCTGGGCATGGCCATTGGGCAAGGGGGCATGACTCCTATCTTTACAATGATAGGAGTCATGTTGATGGGGGATGGGCGTCGAAAAAAAATGGCGCAAGTCGGGTTACGACGATTTTTTCGACGTAACCTGACTTGCCCCATTTTAAGACGCCCATGCGCCATTTTCCCCCTACGCCGGCGCTGCCTGGTGTACGTGGTTTTTCTCGCGCACACCAGGCAGCGCCGGTCTGCTTGCGCCGGCTAACGCCATTCAATAAATACGGCGCCCGCATGGCGCTTCAGAATGGCGTTAGCCGGCGCAAAACTTTTTGACGCTAAACTGCGTTAGCGCAGTTTAGCGTCAAAAAGTATAAATATGGGCCTTTATGCCCCATTACCTTTCCCTTCACAAATGGCCCTCTCTGATCTACCTCTACAGATGCAGCAAGTATGCAAGCTCCTTCATCCGAACTGTCACTCATCCATCCATCGTTTATGTCATCCTCACTGTGAAATGGGAATTGGCGTACTGTGTTGTTACTGTTGTCTGATCTCTGACCATTGACCTGTTGAGTAATCATAACCTGTTGCTGTCCATCGGGGCTTGGGGTATATGCATTTGCTGTCTAGGCACCATAAACATCTGCTGCTGTACCGGTGCTAAAGGAGTAAATTGTGCTCGTGGCACCTGCATCTGTTGAACTGGTAAAAAGTTTTGACCTCAGGTTTGAACATTCGGGACTTGGCCCCTCACTCTGGGGACTTTCACTGTTTGTACTGTACTAACATCACCTTGCTGAATCATTCCTTCCTGCACCATTAACGGGCACTCCCGCTTCCAGTGTCCCACGTTGCCGCCCAGGTGACATGGCAACATTCTTTTCATCCCCTGCATGTCATTCTAAACAACCACTGAATTCAGATCCGGACCACGCATTACATCCATACCACGTCCTCTACCCCTTGCTTGAGGCTGAAACGCGATAGCTCTCTGTTGCAGCGGCATCGGCGGCACTAAAGCTCCTTGCACTCCTGACTGTGCTGCCTTAATCTGCATCACCATTGCCTTTCTTCAAACTTCTTTTGCTTTAGTTCAATCTCATCACTACAGTATTTGGCATACTGCAACACCTCATCAATCGGTTTTGCCTGCCAACAAATCAAATTATTCTTAATCATCTGTCCTACTTCAGGTCTCAACCCTTCAACAAATCTGAACACGAAATGTAACATGTCTTTTGGTTCGACTGCTTCCTTACCACTGTACTCCTTGAAAGCCTTTAGTATTCTTTCATAATAGGTATGTATTGACTCCTTGGTTTCCTGAACCGTCCTGTCAATTCTCTGCCAATCAATGTTTTTTGGGGAAATCCTAGTTTTGAGAAACTCAATCACCTTATAATAATTTTTCATTACCTCAGGTGATGGTGCGCCTGTAATCTTATGCCTCTCAGGTTCACTTGCTGGCCAGTCTACTGCTCTTTTACATTCGACCCATAAGTCGGCTGGCACCACTATCTCAAACAAGGTATTCAAGTCTTCCCACAAACATTTGGAAAGTTTCACAAACCTTTCTCTCTGTTGGTACCATTCGACCGGCTTTTCTCTCAATTTAGGATAATCATTGGTGAAGGACAATATGTCACTTCGATGCCAAGGGACATGAACAAATTGCCCTCCTGGAATTTCCCTCATTGGTAGCATTTTAACCACTTCTCCTTTCTCTACTCCTTCTGTTTCCCCTTCTGAGTTTTGTTTCCGTTTATCTTTCCTTTTTGCCCATCTGCCTTCCCAATTCTCTAGTGCTCCCCAAAATTGCGCACTCTGCAATAAATCTCTTAGATGTTCTTTCATTCCTGCTGATCTCATATGTTAGAAATCTTTTGCCTCAAAATCTAATCTTTAGCTTCGTCTCAAAGGTTTTGTTGCCTTAAGATCAATGCCATGTTTTTCTGCAACTTCTGCTAATTTTTGGTGTATTTTCCCCACTTCCTTTGTAATCCTCGGACACAAATATCTAGCTCCTCTTCAGTATGTGATTCTAACCTGTTCAATCCCATTGTTCTTTCAACCAAATCATTTGCCTCAATATTTAATCCTACCCGATTCAGTTGCTCTTCCTTGCTTGAGGCACCTTGCGAAGAATTTAAACTATCCAGCCATCTTGTTAACTGCTGTGCTGTTAACCCATGTAAGGAAATGTTACTCGTGTTAGTCGCTGGCAGCTGTTGCTTCCCTGTCCCTACAGCTTGTGGTATCAAAAGTCTCATACTCTGATTTGCATTTGGTAGTGCCACAAGATGACTAAATCCCACAGAAGATTTAAGGTCCCCCGGACAAGTACTTGATGATGATGTTGACTGTACTAAGTCTCCCGTTCCTCGTCTCACCAGACTTTGTGATCTCTCTGACTGTTCTCCTGTTTCTGATTTCTTCTGAGCATATAAGGGTACCGCTGGACCAACAGTAATCAGTAGCGATATTGCATCTGGTGCTACACTGGAACCTGCACTTTGTGTGAGTGGTACTCCCATTGCCTGATTCATAACTGGTGCAAGATCCACTGATGTCCCCATTAACCTTATTAGGTCTCGGCATGCCCTGTGTCTGTGCTGACGGTAGTAACATTTGGGTCGAGTCAGGTCTGATCTAGCATTGGTTGTGGATGTTCCTGCTCCATCAGCACAAACATTTTTTAAACAGTCTCAAGAGTGGGTACATTTGGGTAAATTCCTGGTGCAGAAGGTGTAGGCACCTGCACTTGAGCTTCCGCTCTCGTTCCTGTAACTGGTGTACTCTGTACTACCCCTGGTATCTGTCCTCCTTCTGCTTGTTCAGCACCTGCAGCTCCCTGGGATGTCCCAGGAGTAGCAGGAGGGGCTGTAGCAATATTCCCTGGACCCCCTGCATAAGTCGTCATAGGTGGAGGTCTATCTCTCAGCAACTGCATAATGTAATCTTCTACATCAGAATCGTCATCGTCTACATGAGACTTTTTCCCTTTTCTTTTCTCCTCATTCTCCTTTTCCTTGTTATCGTCTCCCTTGTCTGAATCATCTCCTTCCGTGATTGCAGGGAACATCTTACTCTCCTTCATGGTTGCCATTCTCCATCTTTTTTGTTCTCAATCCCACCTACCTTCGGCTAGTGATTTCTCTATCCTTCCATTAGTCTTTAGCTCATGCTGCTGTCTGGCCACTAGTTCCCAAACTGCTAACGCCTCAAACTGTGCTGGTCTCGGTAATGGTCTCATGTCATACAATGATAATCGCAACTGGTCTAGAACCCTTAGATTAAACGTTCCATGCTCTGGAAATGCTAAAGTTCCTTGATTCTTTGTCAATGTGCTCCATTGCTTTAACCATAGACAAGAGGCTATGCCTTTTTCTGTCATTACGAGATGTGCTGGAGTATCCTCCGGGGGGGTTGGTTCCCCCACTGAAGCTTTAATGTAAGATTCACCCTTCATAGCACTCCTAAAAGCCTTGAAAAACTTAATTTTGCCTGTCTTATGTATTACAATTCAATAAGTAAATTGACTTTTACTCCCAAGATTCCCTTCACCCGTTCGCCCAACCAATTGCCTCTCACGGACGGCTGCCAATCCAGTCGGGCTCTTCCCAGTAACCGACCTATCCCAGCGCAGCACACACTGACGTCACACTAGCACACAGTGGCTGACAAAGTCTTGCGGCTTCGCCTCCTTCGGCTCAAATTCATTCAATTAATGCAATTATTGCGACCGTCTTCATCAAATAATAACTAAAACAAATCCGCTGGTTTACTACAGGAAAGGAACACAATCGCTTCAGGGACCTTACAGATTTTCACTAAAAGCGCACTCTGGGACCTTAGCTATTCCTATTTCTCAGTCCCCCAAGTCTGCAAGTAAAATTTGACCTGCAAACTTTACTCTCAACTGATCTTAGGGTCTGTCCTAGTGCACATAGGACTCGCCAAATCTCAGTTGAAGCTTCTTTTATTCAATGTACATTCATTCAGACTTGTTGACCACGCCCGATCAACCTACTAAACCAGGCAAATTACAACATATACCCAAGTGTCTCCTACACTTGTCAATATGCTCCTGAGTCTTAGACCGCGCAGGGTCCGTATATCACCAACAACCACGTGGAAAAATTTTAAGCACAAAGCGCCACACACATATGAAGTTCGACGGCTTCCCTACTCTCACACCATTTAGGAGTACACACACTCCTACTACTCCAAACTGGAGTACGCGAACTCCCTACTGTTTTCCTCACATACATCACAACTCACCAGCGATCTGCTTAAGCTTAAGCAAGCACAATTCTACCACTCTTATGCTATCTCAAATACGCCGGGAACATACCCAACATTACTCACGGGATCCAGGATCTGGGAAAGTCATTTCTGGGCTTAAGGGAACATCATCCTTGCTACCATTGTCAGTTCAGAAAAACAAAATCCAAAAGTCATGAAATCAAAACACCTATGCTCAAATTCAAACTACCACCATAACCTTTACTAGTTACTTAACTAGTTCCCATAAGGAAACTAACCATCAAACTGCTACCAAAAACTGCTAGTGCACCTTGTCCTTAGTAAGTAAACTTACAAGGGTACGCGTATAGGTCAATTAATCTTTTGGATCGCATAGGGTATCCTAGTCAAGTATAGCGAGTAAGAAAAACTTCGACAAATCAGTCTAATCAACTTAAACTTCCATGAACTAATCTAATCAGAAAAACCACCACACTTACATGAAAGTTAGTTCTGTTCATTCCCTATTAGGTACAATTCTAGTCATAAACCTTTATTCAACAATATCATGATTTTTAAATCTTTAGTAGCAACATAAGCAACAATTTCTCATCACTTTCTTAATATGCCGTCAACGTTAAACAAAGCGAATAGAAATTCATATTATGTCGAATGATTCAGCAACATAAGTCAGCCAGTCTGAGTCACCCTAAGTCACCCTGGTCAGCCTACCTATCTCCAGATTAGCATCAGCATTTGGGTCTTCATGCTAAAACAATTTGATCAAAAATCATTAATTTGGAAAATCTACCTAGAAGAGGAAAACGTTTAAAACACATCACAGTTGGTACCTAGAAAGAAAAAGCATTCATTAGTCAGCCAGGTTATAGCTACTTATCCATGATAGATCAGCAACGAGTCAGTCTTCGTCTCCAGGTCATCAGTCATCAATAAGACTCGGGCTCACAGGAAGAAAGCCCAAGTTTCAGCACTTCGGACAGCGTCCCCTGACGTCATCAACTCTCACCCCTCCGTTCTCCGCCCTCCGTTCTGATTCTTCCCCTCATGTCATGACTTTTTATTAGGGTCTCTCAGTCTGTCCCACAAATTGCCCATTGGTCAACCTTATCAGGGGTTATGACTCTAACCTATAATTTTTGTTTACCACTTGTCTACGTTATTTTGAGAGTCAAGTTCCATTAACATGATTGGTTCTTCTGTGGATGTGAACATCATCCGGTTCTTCAGGTAACAAAATTGTTGCTCCCAGCTCTTAGTCTGTAGCTCCATTGTTCAAGTCCTGGGAAAGTACATTTAGCCTACTCTAAACATAATTGTTTCAATTTGTTCTGATCGTCTCCTGTCCGCTGGTGAGTTTGCAGTTTTCTCTTAGCAGAGCTCATGGTATAACTCTGTACGGTTCAAGGTTCTTTTCTCCAGTTCCAGTCTGCAGCAGCTCATCGCGTCTCCATGTTAAGCAGGCAAGGCACAGAGCTGACTAGGCCTCTGGCTAAGTTAAGAGCCTATGGCATTACAAAACATAGATTATATTGTTAATTATGATATATTAATACAAAACTTTAAAACATTTCACAACATTTAGTACTGTTAGCACAGATGGTGACCACTCCCCATGGGCACATTTTGCACATTACACGTTATTTTCATTTTTAAAACATTCTTCTCATTAGTATGTATACGCAAATCATTAGCATATTCTCATATTACCATATCTGCTGAAACACAAGAAAAGATGTTCAGTCCATCACTTACTACAGGTTATGAGTACAAATTTTTTTCCATCATCTACGGGTCTGAAATGGTGAAGGGGAAGGATGAGGTCAACGTAAATTTTCTACAATCTACTCTTTTTAAAAAGCTATTCGGTTTGCCACAGCACATCTCGCAACCTCAAGTCAGACTTGAGTTTGACTTTTTCCATCAGGGACAATTGAGGGACGGTGCACTTGCTAAATTGTGCTAGAAGCTTAGATCATGCCCTCCAGACACAGTAGCCCGCCTGCGTTGGCATGAAATGGAGACGCAGCCGCATTCACGTCTAATGGTCTGCTGTTTTACATCAAGCCTTTCATGAACTGAAGCTAGAAAATGCCTGAAACTCAAAGACGGAATACGCTGATTTCAAGCCAGTGACCAATAACGATGCAAAGTTTCAATCAGGAATGTTAAATTCTCCCACAAACCGCATGCCTGGGTCGCATTGACATCTTATGCCTCTAATTTTTCAGTGGCCCTGAAACATGCTACGTTGTTATTTCGACTAGGTGAATTTCCATCAAAGGACTTGGTCACCACCTTGAAGCAGTCAGGGGCCACTGCCGCTTATACTACATAGAAAACAGAATGCACAGCAAATGATATTTCGGCCTCTATTCTCAGCTGGACAGAAAGAGTTTGACAAATGTCCCTTGAGAAGCTAGTGAGGTAGTGATACGGCCGGGTCGAACAGGCCTACAGGGCAATCAGGCAGTGCCAGAAAGACTGCCATGAAAAGTCAGAGGGTGGGCCAGTTTTTGGCTGTTTGTAGGCCAGTTTTATGTTCAGTGGGTCAGATTTTACTGTTGATTTTCCTAATATTACCACAAACGTTGCCTGCAGCAAGCAAAAATGCATCCAGCCTCTCATGCCTTCCAAAAGCTTATACAGCGCGTCTCTGTAACTTCAAAACGGCCCCAATTTGTAAATGTGGACCATTTTTTTATCTATCTGATGTGCTAATGGGGGTCACTTTTTATTATGATGCATGGGCCTATTTTCTGTCCTGGTCCTACATTGTATGAGGATCCCATAGGCATATTATACCTGATTACATGCTAGTTACTGGTGATTACATTTAATCATTTTAATATTAATTTCCTCTTTAATCCTCATTTTCATTTCGGACATATTCACGTTTCCCTCATTATAAGTGCCACGGAGTGATATCACCCGGTGTTATGTCGCTCTGGATGATATTAGGACGTCCAGTGTTCGGGCACCAATGATTACTGACTATGGGAGTATATCAAGCATTGACAAGGATATGTTCCTATGTGAGGAACATTGCTAAAAATCTGACAAACATCGTGTTTAACAAAATCCCCTGCCAGCCAGTCATGGTGAGGAAGGTATGGCAACCAGTGATAGCAACCTATGGACGCACAGATGTTGGAAATATGTGATTATGATAGTTTTCAATATGAATTTCACAACAGTCACTCGACCCCAAAGTTAACGGAGCTGTTACAGATGTAACTACAGGTGAGTCCGAGTAGCTAATAACTAGTGGGCTACAGTATAATTTTACAACGATTGCCTGAGTCCAAAAGTCCAAAAGTTACCAGAGTAATATACTTACTCATAGATTCAACCACCATGTCAGACAATACTGTCCTAATGCTGCTTAGAGCAGACCCTGCCTTTGACAGCTATTTGTTTGCGGTGTAATTAACCTTTGATGAACAATGGTCACATAACTCTAAAAAGAGAACTATTGTGTTTGATAATATTGAACATTCAATGGAGGCCGTCCCTGACTCTAATTATGATAAGTGTAGGCCAAAGTGCCATATTAACTTTAAAAAATGACTGTGGCCTCCCTACTGTAAAATTGATGAGTTACTCTACCTGCATTATTATCCAGAATTGAAAGGGTACATATTCCCCTGACTACCACATTGCAGAATTCTCTTCATTATGTGTTAACAACCCTCTTGTATGTGACCTAATGCTGCATAGAAGAAGGACAGCGTATCCAAGACTCCAGTACATGGCATCAGCCCTACATTAACCCCTACGTTAGCATTATCCCTCCCAAATATGAACCCCAAATTATAAGAAGTGAAGAGCCTTTGAAGGTTATGACACAAAAATCAGATATTTCAGACAAACAACAAATCAGAACAAATGTCATTCAATGTATATACCTCATTTAACGTTTTATACGATAGACTCAGAGGCATATTACTTAAATGGTGGTGCAGAGCGGCGCAGCAAGTGACCTTACTGTGATGCCCTGTGCCACTGGGAGAGGGCAGAAATGCACCATATTTACAAAATCCTTTGTCCTTTCCCCCTTTGCTGGTGTCCTTTTGTCTGCCTAGCGCCAACGCAGACACCCTTGCACACATTCCTGCAAAAGAAACAATTCATGGAGATGTTTTCCTCTTTCTATGTGTGCTACAGAATGCAGTACACCTAGAAAGAGGAAAGAACAATGAGAAATGAGGATATTTCTCCTCATTATGCCTCCCCTTAGGCGTATGGTTTTGACGCATTCCCATGTTTACACGTCCTTGAAAATCTGGGAGTGCATCAAAACCCATGGGTGTTGCATGGGAAAACCCACAGAACGCCCGCAGAATGCCCCTCTAATGCAGAGTAAGGCAACACAGTGACTTGCTCTGCTTTGCCTTACTTTATATCTATGAGGCCATGAAAATCCACACAAAGTGGCTTTGCGTAGCCTCATAGATATGGGTCTGCAGTCTGCGCTTCTGGAGCATCAAAAAAGTGACGCTCTGGTGGTGCACGGGGCTTTGTAAATACGCCCCTAATTTTCTGAAGAACCTATACCGTATAGCAATGGGCAGGTGGAGTTGCCATCCTCTCGGCACGTGTAGCATTGTACTACCAACGTTTAGGCATGCATCACATTAGCTTCCCTCTGTTTGCAGTGAGTTTGATACACGTGTGGGGATGTGTAGTTTGGTGGATCGTACTGAAAAAGTGTACATTGTTTAATATCCACTAAAACATAACTGTAGTTGTTGTCATAATGAAACCGTTTCTAGAAGATATAGTTTTATAGGAAGAATTTGACAGCTCACTCATTCATTGTTTCTACATCATTTATGGGAGTCATAAAAAGTAGGACAAAGATTAGGGAAGGGTCACATAAGTACTGATGGAAATCTAGCGATGCAGAATCACGTAGAAAAAGGCTGAAACATGCTGACTTTGATTTAGGAAGTGAGGGAGGTATCCTAATCAATGCCACTAACCCACTCCTATGAGAATTTTAATCTTTTATAAAATAGGACTACTCGCCAATAAAGAATCTCAGTAGCATCCCTATCTTAACCCCTTCACTGCCAGGCCTTTTCCCCCTTCTGTGCCGAGCCTTTTTTTGGCTATTTGGAGCAGTTCGCGCTTAGGCCCTCATAACTTTTCGTTCACATAAGCTACCCACGCCAAATTTGCGTCCTTTTTTTCCAACATCCTAGGAATTCTAGAGGTACCCAGACTTTGTGGGTTCCCCAGAAGGAGGCCAAGAAATTAGCCAAAAAACAGTGGAAATTTCGTTTTTTTCAAATAATGGGAAAAATGGGCTGCAGAAGAAGGCTTGTGGTTTTTCCCCTAAAAAGGGCATCAACAAAGGGTTTGCAGTGCTAAAATCACCAGCTTCCCAGCTTTCAGGAACAGACAGACTTGAATCAGAAAACCCAATTTTTCAACACAATTTTGCCATTTTACTGGGACATACCCCATTTTTATGATTTTTTGTGCTTTCAGCCTCCTTCCAGTCAGTGACAGAAATGGGCATGAAACCAACGCTGGATCCCAGAAACCGCAACATTTCTGAAAAGTAGACAAAATTCTGAATTCAGCAAGGGGTAATTTGTGTAGATCCTACAAGGGTTTCCTACAGAAAATAACAACTGAAAAAGAAAAATATTGAAATTGAGGTGAAAAAAACATCAATTTTTCTCTACGTTTTACTCTGTAACTTTTTCCTGCAATGTCAGATTTTCAAAAGCAATATACTGTTACGTCTGCTGGACTCTTCTGGGATATATAGGGCTTGTAGGTTCATCAAGAACTCTAGGTACCCAGAGCCAATAAATGACCTGCACCCTGCAGTGGGTTTTCATTCTATGCCTGGTATACAGCAATTCATTTGCTGAAATATAAAGAGTAAAAAATAGCTATCAAGAAAACCTTTGTATTTCCAATATGGGCACAAGATAAGGTGTTGAGAAGCAGTGGTTATTTGCACATCTCTGAATTCCGGGGTGCCCATACTAGCATGTGAGTTACAGGGCATTTCTCAAATAGACGTCTTTTTTACACACTGTCTTACATTTGGAAGGGAAAAATGTACAGAAAAACAAGAGGCAATAACACTTGTTTTGCTATTCTATGTTCCCCCATGTCTCCCGATAAAAATGATACCTCACTTGTGTGGGTAGGCCTAGCGCCCGGGACAGGATATGCCCCAAAACACAACGTGGACACATCACAGAAAACAGAGCTGTTTTTAGCAAAGTGCCTACCTGTAGATTTTGGCCTCTAGCTCAACCGCCACCTAGGGAAACCTACCAAACCTGTGCATTTCTGAAAACTAGAGACCTAGGGGAATCAAAGATGGTGTGACTTGTGTGGCTCGGACCAGGTTCTGTTACCCAGAATCCTTTGCAAACCTCAAAATTTGGCTAAAAAAACACATGTTCCTCACATTTCTGTGCCAGAAAGTTCTGGAATCTGAGAGGAGCCACAAATTTCCTTCCACCCAGCGTTCCCCCGCTTCTCCCGATAAAAATGATACCTCACTTGTGTGGGTAGGCCTAGGGCCTGCGACAGGAAACACCCCAAAGCGCAACGTGGGACACATCCAAATTTTTGTAGGAAAACAGAGGTGTTTTTTGCAAAGTGCCTACCTGTAGATTTTGGCCTGTAGCTCAGCGGCCACCTAGGGAAACCTACCAAACCTGTGCATTTCTGAAAACTAGAGACCTATGGGAATCCAAGATGGGGTGACTTGTGTGGCTCGGACCAGGTTCTGTTACCCAGAATCCTTTGCAAACCTCAAAATTTGGCTAAAAAAACACATGTTCCTCACATTTCTGTGGCATAAAGTTCTGGAATCTGAGAGGAGCCACATATTTCCTTCCACCCAGCGTTCCCCCACGTCTCCCGACAAAAATGATACCTCACTTGTGTGGGTAGGCCCAGCGCCCGCGACAGGAAACGCCCCAAAGCGCAACGTGGACACAGCCAAATTTTTGAAGGAAAACAGAGGTGTTTTTTGCAAAGTGCCTACCTGTAGTTTTTGGCCTGTATCTCAGCCCCCACCTAGGGAAACCTACCAAACCTGTGCATTTCTGAAAACTAGAGACCTAGGGGAATCCAAGATGGGGTGACTGGTGTGGCTCGGACCAGGTTCTGTTACCCAGAATCCTTTGCAAACCTCAAAATTTGGCTAAAAAAACACATGTTCCTCACATTTCAGTGGCAGAAAGTTCTGGAATCTGAGAGGAGCCAGAAATTTCCTTCCACCCAGCGTTCCCCCACGTCTCCCGATAAAAATGATACCTCACTTGTGTGGGTAGGCCTAGCGCCCGCGACAGGAAACGCCCCAAAGCGCAACGTGGACACATCCACATTTTTTAAGGAAAACAGAGGTGTTTTTTGCAAAGTGCCTACCTGTAGATTTTGGCCTGTAGCTCAGCTCCCACCTAGGGAAACCTACCAAACCTGTGCATTTCTGAAAACTAGAGACCTAGGGGAATCCAAGATGGGGTGACTTGTGTGGCTCGGACCAGGTTCTGTTACCCAGAATCCTTTGCAAACCTCAAAATTTGGCTAAAAAAACACATGTTCCTCACATTTCTGTGGCAGAAAGTTCTGGAATCTGAGAGGAGCCACAAATTTCCTTCCACCCAGCGTTCCCCCACGTCTCCCGATAAAAATGATACCTCACTTGTGTGGGTAGGCCTAGCACCCGCGACAGGAAACGCCCCAAAGCGCAACGTGGACACAGCCAAATTTTTGAAGGAAAACAGAGGTGTTTTTTGCAAAGTGCCTACCTGTAGATTTTGGCCTGTAGCTCAGCCGCCACCTAGGGAAACCTACCAAACCTGTGCATTTCTGAAAACTAGAGACCTAGGGGAATCCAAGATGGGGTGACTTGTGTGGCTCGGACCAGGTTCTGTTACCCAGAATCCTTTGCAAACCTCAAAATTTGGCTAAAAATACATATGTTCCTCACATTTCTGTGGCAGAAAGTTCTGGAATCTGAGAGGAGCCACAAATTTCCTTCCACCCAGCGTTCCCCCATGTCTCCCGATAAAAATGATACCTCACTTGTGTGGGTAGGCCTAGCGCCTGCGACAGGAAACGCCCCAAAGCGCAACGTGGACACATGCAAATTTTTAAAGGAAAACAGAGGTGTTTTTTGCAAAGTGTCTACCTGTAGATTTTGGCCTGTAGCTCAGCCGCCACCTAGGGAAACCTACCAAACCTGTGCATTGCTGAAAACTAGAGACCTAGGGGAATCCAAGATGGGGTGACTTGTGTGGCTCGGACCAGGTTCTGTTACCCAGAATCCTTTGCAAACCTCAAAATTTGGCTAAAAAAACACATGTTCTTCACATTTCTGTGCAGAAAGTTCTGGAATCTGTGAGGAGCCACAAATTTCCTTCCACCCAGCATTCCCCTGCGTCTCCCGATAAAAATGATACCTCACTTGTGTGGGTAGGCCTAGGGCCCGCGACAGGAAACACCCCAAAGCGCAACGTGGACACATCCAAATTTTTGAAGGAAAACAGAGGTGTTTTTTGCAAAGTGCCTACCTGTAGATTTTGGCCTGTAGCTCAGCGGCCACCTAGGGAAACCTACCAAACCTGTGCATTTCTGAAAACTAGAGACCTAGGGGAATCCAAGATGGGGTGACTTGTGTGGCTCGGACCAGGTTCTGTTACCCAGAATCCTTTGCAAACCTCAAATTTGGCTAAAGAAACACATGTTCCTCACATTTCTGTGGCAGAAAGTTCTGGAATCTGAGAGGAGCCACATATTTCCTTCCACCCAGCGTTCCCCCACGTCTCCCGACAAAAATGATACCTCACTTGTGTGGGTAGGCCTAGCGCCCGCGACAGGAAATGCCCCAAAGCGCAACGTGGACACAGCCAAATTTTTGAAGGAAAACAGAGGTGTTTTTTGCAAAGTGCCTACCTGTAGTTTTTGGCCTGTAGCTCAGCCCCCACCTAGGGAAACCTACCAAACCTGTGCATTTCTGAAAACTAGAGACCTAGGGGAATCCAAGATGGGGTGACTTGTGTGGCTCGGACCAGGTTCTGTTACCCAGAATCCTTTGCAAACCTCAAAATTTGGCTAAAAAAACACATGTTCCTCACATTTCTGTGGCAGAAAGTTCTGGAATCTGTGAGGAGCCACAAATTTCCTTCCACCCAGCATTCCCCCGCGTCTCCCGATAAAAATGATACCTCACTTGTGTGGGTAGGCCTAGGGCCCGCGACAGGAAACACCCCAAAGCGCAACGTGGACACATCCAAATTTTTGAAGGAAAACAGAGGTGTTTTTTGCAAAGTGCCTACCTGTAGATTTTGGCCTGTAGCTCAGCGGCCACCTAGGGAAACCTACCAAACCTGTGCATTTCTGAAAACTAGAGACCTAGGGGAATCCAAGATGGGGTGACTTGTGTGGCTCGGACCAGGTTCTGTTACCCAGAATCCTTTGCAAACCTCAAATTTGGCTAAAGAAACACATGTTCCTCACATTTCTGTGGCAGAAAGTTCTGGAATCTGAGACGAGCCACAAATTTCCTTCCACCCAGCGTTCCCCCACGTCTCCCGATAAAAATGATACCTCACTTGTGTGGGTAGGCCTAGCGCCCGCGACAGGAAATGCCCCAATGCGCAACGTGGACACATCCAAATTTTTGAAGGAAAACAGAGGTGTTTTTTGCAAAGTGCCTACCTGTAGATTTTGGCCTGTAGCTCAGCGGCCACCAAGGGAAACCTACCAAACCTGTGCATTTCTGAAAAGTAGAGACCTAGGGGAATCCAAGATGGGGTGACTTGTGTGGCTCGGACCAGGTTCTGTTACCCAGAATCCTTTGCAAACCTCAAAATTTGGCTAAAAAAACACATGTTCCTCACATTTCTGTGGCAGAAAGTTCTGGAATCTGAGAGGAGCCACAAATTTCCTTCCACCCAGCGTTCCCCCACGTCTCCCGATAAAAATGATACCTCACTTGTGTGGGTAGGCCTAGCGCCCGCGACAGGAAATGCCCCAATGCGCAACGTGGACACATCCAAATTTTTGAAGGAAAACAGAGGTGTTTTTTGCAAAGTGCCTACCTGTAGATTTTGGCCTGTAGCTCAGCCGCCACCTAGGGAAACCTACCAAACCTGTGCATTTATGAAAACTAGAGACCTAGGGGAATCAAAGATGGGGTGACTTGTGTGGCTCGGACCAGGTTCTGTTACCCAGAATCCTTTGCAAACCTCAAAATTTGGCGAAAAAAACACATGTTCCTCACATTTCTGTGCCAGAAAGTTCTGGAATCTGAGAGGAGCCACAAATTTCCTTCCACCCAGCGTTCCCCGCGTCTCCTGATAAAAATGATACCTCACTTGTGTGGGTAGGCCTAGGGCCCGCGACAGGAAACACCCCAAAGCGCAACGTGGACACAGCCAAATTTTTGAAGGAAAACAGAGGTGTTTTTTGCAAAGTGCCTACCTGTAGTTTTTGGCCTGTATCTCAGCCCCCACCTAGGGAAACCTACCAAACCTGTGCATTTCTGAAAACTAGAGACCTAGGGGAATCCAAGATGGGGTGACTGGTGTGGCTCGGACCAGGTTCTGTTACCCAGAATCCTTTGCAAACCTCAAAATTTGGCTAAAAAAACACATGTTCCTCACATTTCAGTGGCAGAAAGTTCTGGAATCTGAGAGGAGCCAGAAATTTCCTTCCACCCAGCGTTCCCCCACGTCTCCCGATAAAAATGATACCTCACTTGTGTGGGTAGGCCTAGCGCCCGCGACAGGAAACGCCCCAAAGCGCAACGTGGACACATCCACATTTTTTAAGGAAAACAGAGGTGTTTTTTGCAAAGTGCCTACCTGTAGATTTTGGCCTGTAGCTCAGCTCCCACCTAGGGAAACCTACCAAACCTGTGCATTTCTGAAAACTAGAGACCTAGGGGAATCCAAGATGGGGTGACTTGTGTGGCTCGGACCAGGTTCTGTTACCCAGAATCCTTTGCAAACCTCAAAATTTGGCTAAAAAAACACATGTTCCTCACATTTCTGTGGCAGAAAGTTCTGGAATCAGAGAGGAGCCACAAATTTCCTTCCACCCAGCGTTCCCCCACGTCTCCCGATAAAAATGATACCTCACTTGTGTGGGTAGGCCTAGCACCCGCGACAGGAAACGCCCCAAAGCGCAACGTGGACACAGCCAAATTTTTGAAGGAAAACAGAGGTGTTTTTTGCAAAGTGCCTACCTGTAGATTTTGGCCTGTAGCTCAGCCGCCACCTAGGGAAACCTACCAAACCTGTGCATTTCTGAAAACTAGAGACCTAGGGGAATCCAAGATGGGGTGACTTGTGTGGCTCGGATCAGGTTCTGTTACCCAGAATCCTTTGCAAACCTCAAAATTTGGCTAAAAATACATATGTTCCTCACATTTCTGTGGCAGAAACTTCTGGAATCTGAGAGGAGCCACAAATTTCCTTCCACCCAGCGTTCCCCCATGTCTCCCGATAAAAATGATACCTCACTTGTGTGGGTAGGCCTAGCGCCTGCGACAGGAAACGCCCCAAAGCGCAACGTGGACACATGCAAATTTTTGAAGGAAAACAGAGGTGTTTTTTGCAAAGTGCCTACCTGTAGATTTTGGCCTGTAGCTCAGCCGCCACCTAGGGAAACCTACCAAACCTGTGCATTGCTGAAAACTAGAGACCTAGGGGAATCCAAGATGGGGTGACTTGTGTGGCTCGGACCAGGTTCTGTTACCCAGAAACCTTTGCAAACCTCAAAATTTGGCTAAAAAACACATGTTCCTCACATTTCTGTGGCAGAAAGTTCTGGAATCTGTGAGGAGCCACAAATTTCCTTCCACCCAGCATTCCCCTGTGTCTCCCGATAAAAATGATACCTCACTTGTGTGGGTAGGCCTAGGGCCCGCGACAGGAAACACCCCAAAGCGCAACGTGGACACATCCAAATTTTTGAAGGAAAACAGAGGTGTTTTTTGCAAAGTGCCTACCTGTAGATTTTGGCCTGTAGCTCAGCGGCCACCTAGGGAAACCTACCAAACCTGTGCATTTCTGAAAACTAGAGACCTAGGGGAATCCAAGATGGGGTGACTTGTGTGGCTCGGACCAGGTTCTGTTACCCAGAATCCTTTGCAAACCTCAAATTTGGCTAAAGAAACACATGTTCCTCACATTTCTGTGGCAGAAAGTTCTGGAATCTGAGAGGAGCCACATATTTCCTTCCACCCAGCGTTCCCCCACGTCTCCCGACAAAAATGATACCTCACTTGTGTGGGTAGGCCTAGCACCCGCGACAGGAAACGCCCCAAAGCGCAACGTGGACACAGCCAAATTTTTGAAGGAAAACAGAGGTGTTTTTTGCAAAGTGCCTACCTGTAGTTTTTGGCCTGTAGCTCAGCCCCCACCTAGGGAAACCTACCAAACCTGTGCATTTCTGAAAACTAGAGACCTAGGGGAATCCAAGATGGGGTGACTTGTGTGGCTCGGACCAGGTTCTGTTACCCAGAATCCTTTGCAAACCTCAAAATTTGGCTAAAAAAACACATGTTCCTCACATTTCTGTGGCAGAAAGTTCTGGAATCTGTCAGGAGCCACAAATTTCCTTCCACCCAGCATTCCCCCGCGTCTCCCGATAAAAATGATACCTCACTTGTGTGGGTAGGCCTAGGGCCCGCGACAGGAAACACCCCAAAGCGCAACGTGGACACATCCAAATTTTTGAAGGAAAACAGAGGTGTTTTTTGCAAAGTGCCTACCTGTAGATTTTGGCCTGTAGCTCAGCGGCCACCTAGGGAAACCTACCAAACCTGTGCATTTCTGAAAACTAGAGACCTAGGGGAATCCAAGATGGGGTGACTTGTGTGGCTCGGACCAGGTTCTGTTACCCAGAATCCTTTGCAAACCTCAAATTTGGCTAAAGAAACACATGTTCCTCAGATTTCTGTGGCAGAAAGTTCTGGAATCTGAGAGGAGCCACATATTTCCTTCCACCCAGCGTTCCCCCACGTCTCCCGACAAAAATGATACCTCACTTGTGTGGGTAGGCCTAGCGCCCGCGACAGGAAACGCCCCAAAGCGCAACGTGGACACATCCAAATTTTTGAAGGAAAACAGAGGTGTTTTTTGCAAAGTGCCTACCTGTAGATTTTGGCCTGTAGCTCAGCCGCCACCTAGGGAAACCTACCAAACCTGTGCATTTCTGAAAACTAGAGACCTAGGGGAATCCAAGATGGAGTGACTTGTGTGGCTCGGACCAGGTTCTGTTACCCAGAATCCTTTGCAAACCTCAAAATTTGGCGAAAAAAACACATGTTCCTCACATTTCTGTGCCAGAAAGTTCTGGAATCTGAGAGGAGCCACAAATTTCCTTCCACCCAGCGTTCCCCCGCGTCTCCTGATAAAAATGATACCTCACTTGTGTGGGTAGGCCTAGGGCCCGCGACAGGAAACACCCCAAAGCGCAACGTGGACACATCCAAATTTTTGAAGGAAAACAGAGGTGTTTTTTGCAAAGTGCCTACCTGTAGATTTTGGCCTGTAGCTCAGCGGCCACCTAGGGAAACCTACCAAACCTGTGCATTTCTGAAAACTAGAGACCTAGGGGAATCCAAGATGGGGTGACTTGTGTGGCTCGGACCAGGTTCTGTTACCCAGAATCCTTTGCAAACCTCAAAATTTGGCTAAAAAAACACATGTTCCTCACATTTCTGTGGCATAAAGTTCTGGAATCTGAGAGGAGCCACATATTTCCTTCCACCCAGCGTTCCCCCACGTCTCCCGACAAAAATGATACCTCACTTGTGTGGGTAGGCCCAGCGCCCGCGACAGGAAACGCCCCAAAGCGCAACGTGGAAACAGCCAAATTTTTGAAGGAAAACAGAGGTGTTTTTTGCAAAGTGCCTACCTGTAGTTTTTGGCCTGTATCTCAGCCCCCACCTAGGGAAACCTACCAAACCTGTGCATTTCTGAAAACTAGAGACCTAGGGGAATCCAAGATGGGGTGACTTGTGTGGCTCGGACCAGGTTCTGTTACCCAGAATCCTTTGCAAACCTCAAATTTGGCTAAAGAAACACATGTTCCTCACATTTCTGTGGCAGAAAGTTCTGGAATCTGAGAGGAGCCACATATTTCCTTCCACCCAGCGTTCCCCCACGTCTCCCGACAAAAATGATAACTCACTTGTGTGGGTAGGCCTAGGGCCCGCGACAGGAAACACCCCAAAGCGCAACGTGGACACATCCAAATTTTTGAAGGAAAACAGAGGTGTTTTTTGCAAAGTGCCTACCTGTAGATTTTGGCCTGTAGCTCAGCGGCCACCTAGGGAAACCTACCAAACCTGTGCATTTCTGAAAACTAGAGACCTAGGGGAATCCAAGATGGGGTGACTTGTGTGGCTCGGACCAGGTTCTGTTACCCAGAATCCTTTGCAAACCTCAAATTTGGCTAAAGAAACACATGTTCCTCACATTTCTGTGGCAGAAAGTTCTGGAATCTGAGAGGAGCCACATATTTCCTTCCACCCAGCGTTCCCCCACGTCTCCCGACAAAAATGATACCTCACTTGTGTGGGTAGGCCTAGCGCCCGCGACAGGAAACGCCCCAAAGCGCAACGTGGACACAGGCAAATTTTTGAAGGAAAACAGAGGTGTTTTTTGCAAAGTGCCTACCTGTAGATTTTGGCCTGTAGCTCAGCCGCCACCTAGGGAAACCTACCAAACCTGTGCATTTCTGAAAACTAGAGACCTAGGGGAATCCAAGATGGGGTGACTTGTGTGGCTCGGACCAGGTTCTGTTACCCAGAATCCTTTGCAAACCTCAAAATTTGGCTAAAAATACATATGTTCCTCACATTTCTGTGGCAGAAAGTTCTGGAATCTGAGAGGAGCCACAAATTTCCTTCTCCCCAGTGTTCCCCCATGTCTCCCGATAAAAATGATACCTCACTTGTGTGGGTAGGCCTAGCGCCTGCGACAGGAAACGCCCCAAAGCGCAACGTGGACACATCCAAATTTTTGAAGGAAAACAGAGGAGTTTTTTGCAAAGTTCCTACCTGTAGATTTTGGCCTGTAGCTCAGCCGCCACCTAGGGAAACCTACCAAACCTGTGCATTGCTGAAAACTAGAGACCTAGGGGAATCCAAGATGGGGTGACTTGTGTGGCTCGGACCAGGTTCTGTTACCCAGAATCCTTTGCAAACATCAAAATTTGGCTAAAAAAACACATGTTCCTCACATTTCTGTGGCAGAAAGTTCTGGAATCTGTGAGGAGCCACAAATTTCCTTCCACCCAGCATTCCCCCGCGTCTCCCGATAAAAATGATACCTCACTTGTGTGGGTAGGCCTAGGGCCCGCGACAGGAAACACCCCAAAGCGCAACGTGGAGACATCCAAATTTTTGAAGGAAAACAGAGGTGTTTTTTGCAAAGTGCCTACCTGTAGATTTTGGCCTGTAGCTCAGCGGCCACCTAGGGAAACCTACCAAACCTGTGCATTTCTGAAAACTAGAGACCTAGGGGAATCCAAGATCGGGTGACTTGTGTGGCTCGGACCAGGTTCTGTTACCCATAATCCTTTGCAAACCTCAAATTTGGCTAAAGAAACACATGTTCCTCACATTTCTGTGGCAGAAAGTTCTGGAATCTGAGAGGAGCCACATATTTCCTTCCACCCAGCGTTCTCCCACATCTCCCGACAAAAATGATACCTCACTTGTGTGGGTAGGCCTAGCGCCCGCGACAGGAAACGCCCCAAAGCGCAACGTGGACACAGCCAAATTTTTGAAGGAAAACAGAGGTGTTTTTTGCAAAGTGCCTACCTGTAGTTTTTGGCCTGTAGCTCAGCCCCCACCTAGGGAAACCTACCAAACCTGTGCATTTCTGAAAACTAGAGACCTAGGGGAATCCAAGATGGGGTGACTTGTGTGGCTCGGACCAGGTTCTGTTACCCAGAATCCTTTGCAAACCTCAAAATTTGGCTAAAAAAACACATGTTCCTCACATTTCTGTGGCAGAAAGTTCTGGAATCTGAGAGGAGCCACAAATTTCCTTCCACCCAGCGTTCCCCCACGTCTCCCGATAAAAATGATACCTCACTTGTGTGGGTAGGCCTAGCACCCGCGTCAGGAAACGCCCCAAAGCGCATCGTGGACACAGCCAAATTTTTGAAGGAAAACAGAGGTGTTTTTTGCAAAGTGCCTACCTGTAGATTTTGGCCTGTAACTCAGCCACCACCTAGGGAAACCTACCAAACCTGTGCATTTCTGAAAACTAGAGACCTAGGGGAATCCAAGATGGGGTGACTTGTGTGGCTCGGACCAGGTTCTGTTACCCAGAATCCTTTGCAAACCTCAAAATTTGGCTAAAAAAACATATGTTCCTCACATTTCTGTGGCAGAAAGTTCTGGAATCTGAGAGGAGCCACAAATTTCCTTCCACCCAGCGTTCCCCCACGTCTCCCGCTAAAAATGATACCTCACTTGTGTGGGTAGGCCTAGCGCCTGCGACAGGAAATGCCCCAAAGCGCAAAGTGGACACATCCAAATTTATGAAGGAAAACAGAGGTGTTTTTTGCAAAGTGCCTACCTGTAGATTTTGGCCTGTAGCTCAGCCGCCACATAGGGAAACCTACCAAACCTGTGCATTTCTGAAAACTAGAGACCTAGGGGAATCCAAGATGGGGTGACTTGTGTGGCTCGGACCAGGATCTGTTACCCAGAATCCTTCGCAAACCTCAAAATTTGGCTAAAAAAACACATGTTCCTCACATTTCTGTGGCAGAAAGTTCTGGAATCTGAGAGGAGCCACAAATTTCCTTCCACCCAGCGTTCCCCCACGTCTCCCGCTAAAAATGATACCTCACTTGTGTGGGTAGGCCTAGCGCCTGCGACAGGAAATGCCCCAAAGCGCAACGTGGACACATCCAAATTTTTGAAGGAAAACAGAGGTGTTTTTTGCAAAGTGCCTACCTGTAGATTTTGGCCTGTAGCTCAGCCGCCACATAGGGAAACCTACCAAACCTGTGCATTTCTGAAAACTAGAGACCTAGGGGAATCCAAGATGGGGTGACTTGTGTGGCTCGGACCAGGATCTGTTACCCAGAATCCTTCGCAAACCTCAAAATTTGGCTAAAAAAACACATGTTCCTCACATTTCTGTGGCAGAAAGTTCTGGAATCTGAGAGGAGCCACAAATTTCCTTCCATCCAGCGTTCCCCCACGTCTCCCGATAAAAATGATACCTCACTTGTGTGGGTAGGCCTAGCGCCCGCGACAGGAAACGCCCCAAAGCGCAACGTGGACACATCCAAATTTTTTAAGGAAAACAGAGGTGTTTTTTGCAAAGTGACTACCTGTAGATTTTGGCCGGTAGCTCAGCCGCCACCTAGGGAAACCTACCAAACCTGGGCATTTCTGAAAACTAGAGACCTAGGGGAATCCAAGATGGGGTGACTTGTGTGGCTCGGACCAGGTTCTGTTACCCAGAATCCTTTGCAAACCTCAAAATTTGCCTAAAAAAACACATGTTCCTCACATTTCTGTGGCAGAAAGTTCTGGAATCTGAGAGGAGCCACAAATTTCCTTCCACCCAGCGTTCCCCCATGTCTCCCGATACAAATGATACCTCACTTGTGTGGGTAGGCCTAGCGCCCGCGACAGGAAATGCCCCAAAGCGCAACGTGGACACATCCACATTTTTGAAGGAAAACAGAGGTGTTTTTTGCAAAGTGCCTACCTGTAGATTTTGGCCTGTAGCTCAGCCGCCACCTAGGGAAACCTACCAAACCTGTGCATTTCTGAAAACTAGAGACCTAGCGGAATCCAAGATGGGGTGACTTGTGTGGCTCGGACCAGGTTCTGTTACCCAGAATCCTTTGCAAACCTCAAAATTTGGCTAAAAAAACACATGTTCCTCACATTTCAGTGGCAGAAAGTTCTGGAATCTGAGAGGAGCCAGAAATTTCCTTCCACCCAGCGTTCCCCCACGTCTCCCGATAAAAATGATACCTCACTTGTGTGAGTAGGCCTAGCGCCTGCGACAGGAAACGCCCCAAAGCACAACGTGGACAAATCCACATTTTTGAAGGAAAACAGAGGTGTTTTTTGCAAAGTGCCTACCTGTAGATTTTGGCCTGTAGCTCAGCCGCCACCTAGGGAAACCTACCAAACCTGTGCATTTCTGAAAACTAGAGACCTAGGGGAATCCAAGATGGGGTGACTTGTGTGGCTCGGACCAGGTTCTGTTACCCAGAATCCTTTGCAAACCTCAAAATTTGGCTAAAAAAACATATGTTCCTCACATTTCTGTGGCAGAAAGTTCTGGAATCTGAGAGGAGCCACAAATTTCCTTCCACCCAGCGTTCCCCCACGTCTCCCGCTAAAAATGATACCTCACTTGTGTGGGTAGGCCTAGCGCCTGCGACAGGAAATGCCCCAAAGCGCAACGTGGACAAATCCAAATTTTTGAAGGAAAACAGAGGTGTTTTTTGCAAAGTGCCTACCTGTAGATTTTGGCCTGTAGCTCAGCCGCCACATAGGGAAACCTACCAAACCTGTGCATTTCTGAAAACTAGAGACCTAGGGGAATCCAAGATGGGGTGACTTGTGTGGCTCGGACCAGGTTCTGTTACCCAGAATCCTTCGCAAACCTCAAAATTTGGCTAAAAAAACACATGTTCCTCAAATTTCTGTGGCAGAAAGTTCTGGAATCTGAGAGGAGCCACAAATTTCCTTCCATCCAGCGTTCCCCCACGTCTCCCGATAAAAATGATACCTCACTTGTGTGGGTAGGCCTAGCGCCCGCGACAGGAAACGCCCCAAAGCGCAACGTGGACACATCCAAATTTTTGAAGGAAAACAGAGGTGTTTTTTGCAAAGTGCCTACCTGTAGATTTTGGCCGGTAGCTCAGCCGCCACCTAGGGAAACCTACCAAACCTGTGCATTTCTGAAAACTAGAGACCTAGGGGAATCCAAGATGGGGTGACTTGTGTGGCTCGGACCAGGTTCTGTTACCCAGAATCCTTTGCAAACCTCAAAATTTGCCTAAAAAAACACATGTTCCTCACATTTCTGTGGCAGAAAGTTCTGGAATCTGAGAGGAGCCACAAATTTCCTTCCACCCAGCGTTCCCCCACGTCTCCCGATACAAATGATACCTCACTTGTGTGGGTAGGCCTAGCACCCGCGACAGGAAATGCCCCAAAGCGCAACGTGGACACATCCAAATTTGTGAAGGAAAACAGAGGTGTTTTTTGCAAAGTGCCTACCTGTAGATTTTGGCCTGTAGCTCAGCCGCCACCTAGGGAAACCTACCAAACCTGTGCATTTCTGAAAACTAGAGACCTAGCGGAATCCAAGATGGGGTGACTTGTGTGGCTCGGACCAGGTTCTGTTACCCAGAATCCTTTGCAAACCTCAAAATTTGGCTAAAAAAACACATGTTCCTCACATTTCAGTGGCAGAAAGTTCTGCAATCTGAGAGGAGCCAGAAATTTCCTTCCACCCAGCGTTCCCCCACGTCTCCCGATAAAAATGATACCTCACTTGTGTGAGTAGGCCTAGCGCCTGCGACAGGAAACGCCCCAAAGCACAACGTGGACACATCCACATTTTTGAAGGAAAACAGAGGTGTTTTTTGCAAAGTGCCTACCTGTAGATTTTGGCCTGTAGCTCAGCCGCCACCTAGGGAAACCTACCAAACCGGTGCATTTCTGAAAACTAGAGACCTAGGGGAATCCAAGATGGGGTGACTTGTGTGGCTCGGACCAGGTTCTGTTACCCAGAATCCTTCGCAAACCTCAAAATTTGCTAAAAAAACACATATTCCTCACATTTCTGTGGCAGAAAGTTCTGGAATCTGAGAGGAGCCACAAATTTCCTTCCACCCAGCGTTCCCCCTCGTCTCCCGATAAAAATGATACCTTACTTGTGTGGGTAGGCCTAGCGCTCGCGACAGGAAACGCCCCAAAGCGCAACGTGGACACAGCCAAATTTTTGAAGGAAAACAGAGGTGTTTTTTGCAAAGTGCCTACCTGTAGATTTTGGGCTGTAGCTCAGCCGCCACCTAGGGAAACCTACCAAACCTGTGCATTTCTGAAAACTAGAGACCTAGGGGTATCTAAGATGGGGTGACTTGTGTGGCTCGGACCAGGTTCTGTTACCCAGAATCATTCGCAAACCTCAAAATTTGGCTAAAAAAACACATGTTCCTCACATTTCTGTGGCAGAAAGTTCTGGAATCTGAAAGGAGCCACACATTTCCTTCCACCCAGCGTTCCCCCACGTCTCCCGATAAAAATGATACCTTACTTGTGTGGGTAGGCCTAGCGCTCGCGACAGGAAATGGCCCAAAACACAACGTGGACACATCACATTTTTTCATAGAAAACAGTGCCTACCTGTGGATTTTGGCCTCTAACTCAGCCGGCACCTGGGGAAACCAAGCAAACCAGCGCATTTTTTAAAACTAGAGACCTAGGGGAATCCAAGATGGGGTGATTTGCGGGGCTCTGACCAGGTTCTGTTACCCAGAATCCTTTGCAAACATCAAAATTTGGCCAAAAAACACTTTTTCCTCTCATTTCGGTGACAGAAAGTTCTGGAATCTAAGAGGAGCCACAAATTTCCTTCCACCCAGCGTTCCCCTAAGTCTCTCCATAAAAATGGTACCTTACTTGTGTGGGTAGGCCTAGCGCCCGCGACAGGAAACGCCCCAAAGCGCAACGTGGACACAGCCAAATTTTTGAAGGAAAACAGAGGTGTTTTTTGCAAAGTGCCTACCTGTAGTTTTTGGCCTGTAGCTCAGCCCCCACCTAAGGAAACCTACCAAACCTGTGCATTTCTGAAAACTAGAGACCTAGGGGAATCCAAGATGGGGTGACTTGTGTGGCTCGGACCAGGTTCTGTTACCCAGAATCCTTTGCAAACCTCAAAATTTGGCTAAAAAAAACACATGTTCCTCACATTTCTGTGGCAGAAAGTTCTGGAATCTGAGAGAAGCCACAAATTTCCTTCCACCCAGCGTTCCCCCACGTCTCCCGCTAAAAATGATACCTCACTTGTGTGGGTAGGCCTAGCGCCCGCGACAGGAAACGCCCCAAAGCGCAACGTGGACACAGGCAAATTTTTGAAGGAAAACAGAGGTGTTTTTTGCAAAGTGCCTACCTGTAGATTTTGGCCTGTAGCTCAGCCGCCACCTAGGGAAACCGACCAAACCTGTGCATTTCTGAAAACTAGAGACCTAGGGGAATCCAAGATGGGGTGACTTGTGTGGCTCGGACCAGGTTCTGTTACCCAGAATCCTTTGCAAACCTCAAAATTTGGCTAAAAATACATATGTTCCTCACATTTCTGTGGCAGAAAGTTCTGGAATCTGAGAGGAGCCACAAATTTCCTTCTCCCCAGTGTTCCCCCATGTCTCCCGATAAAAATGATACCTCACTTGTGTGGGTAGGCCTAGCGCCTGCGACAGGAAACGCCCCAAAGCGCAACGTGGACACATCCAAATTTTTGAAGGAAAACAGAGGAGTTTTTTGCAAAGTTCCTACCTGTAGATTTTGGCCTGTAGCTCAGCCGCCACCTAGGGAAACCTACCAAACCTGTGCATTGCTGAAAACTAGAGACCTAGGGGAATCCAAGATGGGGTGACTTGTGTGGCTCGGACCAGGTTCTGTTACCCAGAATCCTTTGCAAACATCAAAATTTGGCTAAAAAAACACATGTTCCTCACATTTCTGTGGCAGAAAGTTCTGGAATCTGTGAGGAGCCACAAATTTCCTTCCACCCAGCATTCCCCCGCGTCTCCCGATAAAAATGATACCTCACTTGTGTGGGTAGGCCTAGGGCCCGCGACAGGAAACACCCCAAAGCGCAACGTGGAGACATCCAAATTTTTGAAGGAAAACAGAGGTGTTTTTTGCAAAGTGCCTACCTGTAGATTTTGGCCTGTAGCTCAGCGGCCACCTAGGGAAACCTACCAAACCTGTGCATTTCTGAAAACTAGAGACCTAGGGGAATCCAAGATCGGGTGACTTGTGTGGCTCGGACCAGGTTCTGTTACCCATAATCCTTTGCAAACCTCAAATTTGGCTAAAGAAACACATGTTCCTCACATTTCTGTGGCAGAAAGTTCTGGAATCTGAGAGGAGCCACATATTTCCTTCCACCCAGCGTTCTCCCACATCTCCCGACAAAAATGATACCTCACTTGTGTGGGTAGGCCTAGCGCCCGCGACAGGAAACGCCCCAAAGCGCAACGTGGACACAGCCAAATTTTTGAAGGAAAACAGAGGTGTTTTTTGCAAAGTGCCTACCTGTAGTTTTTGGCCTGTAGCTCAGCCCCCACCTAGGGAAACCTACCAAACCTGTGCATTTCTGAAAACTAGAGACCTAGGGGAATCCAAGATGGGGTGACTTGTGTGGCTCGGACCAGGTTCTGTTACCCAGAATCCTTTGCAAACCTCAAAATTTGGCTAAAAAAACACATGTTCCTCACATTTCTGTGGCAGAAAGTTCTGGAATCTGAGAGGAGCCACAAATTTCCTTCCACCCAGCGTTCCCCCACGTCTCCCGATAAAAATGATACCTCACTTGTGTGGGTAGGCCTAGCACCCGCGTCAGGAAACGCCCCAAAGCGCATCGTGGACACAGCCAAATTTTTGAAGGAAAACAGAGGTGTTTTTTGCAAAGTGCCTACCTGTAGATTTTGGCCTGTAACTCAGCCACCACCTAGGGAAACCTACCAAACCTGTGCATTTCTGAAAACTAGAGACCTAGGGGAATCCAAGATGGGGTGACTTGTGTGGCTCGGACCAGGTTCTGTTACCCAGAATCCTTTGCAAACCTCAAAATTTGGCTAAAAAAACATATGTTCCTCACATTTCTGTGGCAGAAAGTTCTGGAATCTGAGAGGAGCCACAAATTTCCTTCCACCCAGCGTTCCCCCACGTCTCCCGCTAAAAATGATACCTCACTTGTGTGGGTAGGCCTAGCGCCTGCGACAGGAAATGCCCCAAAGCGCAACGTGGACACATCCAAATTTATGAAGGAAAACAGAGGTGTTTTTTGCAAAGTGCCTACCTGTAGATTTTGGCCTGTAGCTCAGCCGCCACATAGGGAAACCTACCAAACCTGTGCATTTCTGAAAACTAGAGACCTAGGGGAATCCAAGATGGGGTGACTTGTGTGGCTCGGACCAGGATCTGTTACCCAGAATCCTTCGCAAACCTCAAAATTTGGCTAAAAAAACACATGTTCCTCACATTTCTGTGGCAGAAAGTTCTGGAATCTGAGAGGAGCCACAAATTTCCTTCCACCCAGCGTTCCCCCACGTCTCCCGCTAAAAATGATACCTCACTTGTGTGGGTAGGCCTAGCGCCTGCGACAGGAAATGCCCCAAAGCGCAACGTGGACACATCCAAATTTTTGAAGGAAAACAGAGGTGTTTTTTGCAAAGTGCCTACCTGTAGATTTTGGCCTGTAGCTCAGCCGCCACATAGGGAAACCTACCAAACCTGTGCATTTCTGAAAACTAGAGACCTAGGGGAATCCAAGATGGGGTGACTTGTGTGGCTCGGACCAGGATCTGTTACCCAGAATCCTTCGCAAACCTCAAAATTTGGCTAAAAAAACACATGTTCCTCACATTTCTGTGGCAGAAAGTTCTGGAATCTGAGAGGAGCCACAAATTTCCTTCCATCCAGCGTTCCCCCACGTCTCCCGATAAAAATGATACCTCACTTGTGTGGGTAGGCCTAGCGCCCGCGACAGGAAACGCCCCAAAGCGCAACGTGGACACATCCAAATTTTTTAAGGAAAACAGAGGTGTTTTTTGCAAAGTGACTACCTGTAGATTTTGGCCGGTAGCTCAGCCGCCACCTAGGGAAACCTACCAAACCTGGGCATTTCTGAAAACTAGAGACCTAGGGGAATCCAAGATGGGGTGACTTGTGTGGCTCGGACCAGGTTCTGTTACCCAGAATCCTTTGCAAACCTCAAAATTTGCCTAAAAAAACACATGTTCCTCACATTTCTGTGGCAGAAAGTTCTGGAATCTGAGAGGAGCCACAAATTTCCTTCCACCCAGCGTTCCCCCATGTCTCCCGATACAAATGATACCTCACTTGTGTGGGTAGGCCTAGCGCCCGCGACAGGAAATGCCCCAAAGCGCAACGTGGACACATCCAAATTTTTGAAGGAAAACAGAGGTGTTTTTTGCAAAGTGCCTACCTGTAGATTTTGGCCTGTAGCTCAGCCGCCACCTAGGGAAACCTACCAAACCTGTGCATTTCTGAAAACTAGAGACCTAGCGGAATCCAAGATGGGGTGACTTGTGTGGCTCGGACCAGGTTCTGTTACCCAGAATCCTTTGCAAACCTCAAAATTTGGCTAAAAAAACACATGTTCCTCACATTTCAGTGGCAGAAAGTTCTGGAATCTGAGAGGAGCCAGAAATTTCCTTCCACCCAGCGTTCCCCCACGTCTCCCGATAAAAATGATACCTCACTTGTGTGAGTAGGCCTAGCGCCTGCGACAGGAAACGCCCCAAAGCACAACGTGGACAAATCCACATTTTTGAAGGAAAACAGAGGTGTTTTTTGCAAAGTGCCTACCTGTAGATTTTGGCCTGTAGCTCAGCCGCCACCTAGGGAAACCTACCAAACCTGTGCATTTCTGAAAACTAGAGACCTAGGGGAATCCAAGATGGGGTGACTTGTGTGGCTCGGACCAGGTTCTGTTACCCAGAATCCTTTGCAAACCTCAAAATTTGGCTAAAAAAACATATGTTCCTCACATTTCTGTGGCAGAAAGTTCTGGAATCTGAGAGGAGCCACAAATTTCCTTCCACCCAGCGTTCCCCCACGTCTCCCGCTAAAAATGATACCTCACTTGTGTGGGTAGGCCTAGCGCCTGCGACAGGAAATGCCCCAAAGCGCAACGTGGACAAATCCAAATTTTTGAAGGAAAACAGAGGTGTTTTTTGCAAAGTGCCTACCTGTAGATTTTGGCCTGTAGCTCAGCCGCCACATAGGGAAACCTACCAAACCTGTGCATTTCTGAAAACTAGAGACCTAGGGGAATCCAAGATGGGGTGACTTGTGTGGCTCGGACCAGGTTCTGTTACCCAGAATCCTTCGCAAACCTCAAAATTTGGCTAAAAAAACACATGTTCCTCAAATTTCTGTGGCAGAAAGTTCTGGAATCTGAGAGGAGCCACAAATTTCCTTCCATCCAGCGTTCCCCCACGTCTCCCGATAAAAATGATACCTCACTTGTGTGGGTAGGCCTAGCGCCCGCGACAGGAAACGCCCCAAAGCGCAACGTGGACACATCCAAATTTTTGAAGGAAAACAGAGGTGTTTTTTGCAAAGTGCCTACCTGTAGATTTTGGCCGGTAGCTCAGCCGCCACCTAGGGAAACCTACCAAACCTGTGCATTTCTGAAAACTAGAGACCTAGGGGAATCCAAGATGGGGTGACTTGTGTGGCTCGGACCAGGTTCTGTTACCCAGAATCCTTTGCAAACCTCAAAATTTGCCTAAAAAAACACATGTTCCTCACATTTCTGTGGCAGAAAGTTCTGGAATCTGAGAGGAGCCACAAATTTCCTTCCACCCAGCGTTCCCCCACGTCTCCCGATACAAATGATACCTCACTTGTGTGGGTAGGCCTAGCACCCGCGACAGGAAATGCCCCAAAGCGCAACGTGGACACATCCAAATTTGTGAAGGAAAACAGAGGTGTTTTTTGCAAAGTGCCTACCTGTAGATTTTGGCCTGTAGCTCAGCCGCCACCTAGGGAAACCTACCAAACCTGTGCATTTCTGAAAACTAGAGACCTAGCGGAATCCAAGATGGGGTGACTTGTGTGGCTCGGACCAGGTTCTGTTACCCAGAATCCTTTGCAAACCTCAAAATTTGGCTAAAAAAACACATGTTCCTCACATTTCAGTGGCAGAAAGTTCTGCAATCTGAGAGGAGCCAGAAATTTCCTTCCACCCAGCGTTCCCCCACGTCTCCCGATAAAAATGATACCTCACTTGTGTGAGTAGGCCTAGCGCCTGCGACAGGAAACGCCCCAAAGCACAACGTGGACACATCCACATTTTTGAAGGAAAACAGAGGTGTTTTTTGCAAAGTGCCTACCTGTAGATTTTGGCCTGTAGCTCAGCCGCCACCTAGGGAAACCTACCAAACCGGTGCATTTCTGAAAACTAGAGACCTAGGGGAATCCAAGATGGGGTGACTTGTGTGGCTCGGACCAGGTTCTGTTACCCAGAATCCTTCGCAAACCTCAAAATTTGCTAAAAAAACACATATTCCTCACATTTCTGTGGCAGAAAGTTCTGGAATCTGAGAGGAGCCACAAATTTCCTTCCACCCAGCGTTCCCCCTCGTCTCCCGATAAAAATGATACCTTACTTGTGTGGGTAGGCCTAGCGCTCGCGACAGGAAACGCCCCAAAGCGCAACGTGGACACAGCCAAATTTTTGAAGGAAAACAGAGGTGTTTTTTGCAAAGTGCCTACCTGTAGATTTTGGGCTGTAGCTCAGCCGCCACCTAGGGAAACCTACCAAACCTGTGCATTTCTGAAAACTAGAGACCTAGGGGTATCTAAGATGGGGTGACTTGTGTGGCTCGGACCAGGTTCTGTTACCCAGAATCCTTCGCAAACCTCAAAATTTGGCTAAAAAAACACATGTTCCTCACATTTCTGTGGCAGAAAGTTCTGGAATCTGAAAGGAGCCACACATTTCCTTCCACCCAGCGTTCCCCCACGTCTCCCGATAAAAATGATACCTTACTTGTGTGGGTAGGCCTAGCGCTCGCGACAGGAAATGGCCCAAAACACAACGTGGACACATCACATTTTTTCATAGAAAACAGTGCCTACCTGTGGATTTTGGCCTCTAACTCAGCCGGCACCTGGGGAAACCAAGCAAACCAGCGCATTTTTTAAAACTAGAGACCTAGGGGAATCCAAGATGGGGTGATTTGCGGGGCTCTGACCAGGTTCTGTTACCCAGAATCCTTTGCAAACATCAAAATTTGGCCAAAAAACACTTTTTCCTCTCATTTCGGTGACAGAAAGTTCTGGAATCTAAGAGGAGCCACAAATTTCCTTCCACCCAGCGTTCCCCTAAGTCTCTCCATAAAAATGGTACCTTACTTGTGTGGGTAGGCCTAGCGCCCGCGACAGGAAACGCCCCAAAGCGCAACGTGGACACAGCCAAATTTTTGAAGGAAAACAGAGGTGTTTTTTGCAAAGTGCCTACCTGTAGTTTTTGGCCTGTAGCTCAGCCCCCACCTAAGGAAACCTACCAAACCTGTGCATTTCTGAAAACTAGAGACCTAGGGGAATCCAAGATGGGGTGACTTGTGTGGCTCGGACCAGGTTCTGTTACCCAGAATCCTTTGCAAACCTCAAAATTTGGCTAAAAAAACACATGTTCCTCACATTTCTGTGGCAGAAAGTTCTGGAATCTGAGAGAAGCCACAAATTTCCTTCCACCCAGCGTTCCCCCACGTCTCCCGATAAAAATGATACCTCACTTGTGTGGGTAGGCCTAGCACCCGCGTCAGGAAACGCCCCAAAGCGCAACGTGGACACAGCCAAATTTTTGAAGGAAAACAGAGGTGCTTTTTGCAAAGTGCCTACCTGTAGATTTTGGCCTGTAACTCAGCCACCACCTAGGGAAACCTACCAAACCTGTGCATTTCTGAAAACTAGAGACCTAGGGGAATCCAAGATGGGGTGACTTGTGTGGCTCGGACCAGGTTCTGTTACCCAGAATCCTTTGCAAACCTCAAAATTTGGCTAAAAAAACATATGTTCCTCACATTTCTGTGGCAGAAAGTTCTGGAATCTGAGAGGAGCCACAAATTTCCTTCCACCCAGCGTTCCCCCACGTCTCCCGCTAAAAATGATACCTCACTTGTGTGGGTAGGCCTAGTGCCTGCGACAGGAAATGCCCCAAAGCGCAACGTGGACACATCCAAATTTTTGAAGGAAAACAGAGGTGTTTTTTGCAAAGTGCCTACCCGTAGATTTTGGCCTGTAGCTCAGCCGCCACATAGGGAAACCTACCAAACCTGTGCATTTCTGAAAACTAGAGACCTAGGGGAATCCAAGATGGGGTGACTTGTGTGGCTCGGACCAGGTTCTGTTACCCAGAATCCTTCGCAAACCTCAAAATTTGGCTAAAAAAACACATGTTCCTCACATTTCTGTGGCAGAAAGTTCTGGAATCTGAGAGGAGCCACAAATTTCCTTCCATCCAGCGTTCCCCCACGTCTCCCGATAAAAATGATACCTCACTTGTGTGGGTAGGCCTAGCGCCCGCGACAGGAAACGCCCCAAAGCGCAACGTGGACACAGCCAAATTTTTGAAGGAAAACAGAGGTGTTTTTTGCAAAGTGCCTACCTGTAGATTTTGGCCGGTAGCTCAGCCGCCACCTAGGGAAACCTACCAAACCTGTGCATTTCTGAAAACTAGAGACCTAGGGGAATCCAAGATGGGGTGACTTGTGTGGCTCGGACCAGGTTCTGTTACCCAGAATCCTTTGCAAACCTCAAAATTTGCCTAAAAAAACACATGTTCCTCACATTTCTGTGGCAGAAAGTTCTGGAATCTGAGAGGAGCCACAAATTTCCTTCCACCCAGCGTTCCCCCACGTCTCCCGATACAAATGATACCTCACTTGTGTGGGTAGGCCTAGCGCCCGCGACAGGAAATGCCCCAAAGCGCAACGTGGACACATCCAAATTTTTGAAGGAAAACAGAGGTGTTTTTTGCAAAGTGCCTACCTGTAGATTTTGGCCTGTAGCTCAGCCGCCACCTAGGGAAACCTACCAAACCTGTGCATTTCTGAAAACTAGAGACCTAGCGGAATCCAAGATGGGGTGACTTGTGTGGCTCGGACCAGGTTCTGTTACCCAGAATCCTTCGCAAACCTCAAAATTTGGCTAAAAAAACACATGTTCCTCACATTTCTGTGGCAGAAAGTTCTGGAATCTGAGAGGAGCCACAAATTTCCTTCCACCCAGCGTTCCCCCACGTCTCCCGCTAAAAATGATACCTCACTTGTGTGGGTAGGCCTAGCGCCTGCGACAGGAAATGCCCCAAAGCGCAACGTGGACACATCCAAATTTTTGAAGGAAAACAGAGGTGTTTTTTGCAAAGTGCCTACCTGTAGATTTTGGCCTGTAGCTCAGCCGCCACATAGGGAAACCTACCAAACCTGTGCATTTCTGAAAACTAGAGACCTAGGGGAATCCAAGATGGGGTGACTTGTGTGGCTCGGACCAGGTTCTGTTACCCAGAATCCTTTGCAAACCTCAAAATTTGCCTAAAAAAACACATGTTCCTCACATTTCTGTGGCAGAAAGTTCTGGAATCTGAGAGGAGCCACAAATTTCCTTCCATCCAGCGTTCCCCCACGTCTCCCGATAAAAATGATACCTCACTTGTGTGAGTAGGCCTAGCGCCTGCGACAGGAAACGCCCCAAAGCACAACGTGGACACATCCACATTTTTGAAGGAAAACAGAGGTGTTTTTTGCAAAGTGCCTACCTGTAGATTTTGGCCTGTAGCTCAGGCGCCACCTAGGGAAAGCTACCAAACCTGTGCATTTCTGAAAACTAGAGACCTAGGGGAATCCAAGATGGGGTGACTTGTGTGGCTCGGACCAGGTTCTGTTACCCAGAATCCTTTGCAAACCTCAAAATTTGGCTAAAAAAACATATGTTCCTCACATTTCTGTGGCAGAAAGTTCTGGAATCTGAGAGGAGCCGCAAATGTCCTTCCACCCAGCGTTCCCCCACGTCTCCCGCTAAAAATGATACCTCACTTGTGTGGGTAGGCCTAGCGCCTGCGACAGGAAATGCCCCAAAGCGCAACGTGGACAAATCCAAATTTTTGAAGGAAAACAGAGGTGTTTTTTGCAAAGTGCCTACCTGTAGATTTTGGCCTGTAGCTCAGCCGCCACATAGGGAAACCTACCAAACCTGTGCATTTCTGAAAACTAGAGACCTAGGGGAATCCAAGATGGGGTGACTTGTGTGGCTCGGACCAGGTTCTGTTACCCAGAATCCTTCGCAAACCTCAAAATTTGGCTAAAAAAACACATGTTCCTCAAATTTCTGTGGCAGAAAGTTCTGGAATCTGAGAGGAGCCACAAATTTCCTTCCATCCAGCGTTCCCCCACGTCTCCCGATAAAAATGATACCTCACTTGTGTGGGTAGGCCTAGCGCCCGCGACAGGAAACGCCCCAAAGCGCAACGTGGACACATCCAAATTTTTGAAGGAAAACAGAGGTGTTTTTTGCAAAGTGCCTACCTGTAGATTTTGGCCGGTAGCTCAGCCGCCACCTAGGGAAACCTACCAAACCTGTGCATTTCTGAAAACTAGAGACCTAGGGGAATCCAAGATGGGGTGACTTGTGTGGCTCGGACCAGGTTCTGTTACGCAGAATCCTTTGCAAACCTCAAAATTTGCCTAAAAAAACACATGTTCCTCACATTTCTGTGGCAGAAAGTTCTGGAATCTGAGAGGAGCCACAAATTTCCTTCCACCCAGCGTTCCCCCACGTCTCCCGATACAAATGATACCTCACTTGTGTGGGTAGGCCTAGCACCCGCGACAGGAAATGCCCCAAAGCGCAACGTGGACACATCCAAATTTTTGAAGGAAAACAGAGGTGTTTTTTGCAAAGTGCCTACCTGTAGATTTTGGCCTGTAGCTCAGCCGCCACCTAGGGAAACCTACCAAACCTGTGCATTTCTGAAAACTAGAGACCTAGCGGAATCCAAGATGGGGTGACTTGTGTGGCTCGGACCAGGTTCTGTTACCCAGAATCCTTTGCAAACCTCAAAATTTGGCTAAAGAAACACATGTTCCTCACATTTCAGTGGCAGAAAGTTCTGGAATCTGAGAGGAGCCAGAAATTTCCTTCCACCCAGCGTTCCCCCACGTCTCCCGATAAAAATGATACCTCACTTGTGTGAGTAGGCCTAGCGCCTGCGACAGGAAACGCCCCAAAGCACAACGTGGACACATCCACATTTTTGAAGGAAAACAGAGGTGTTTTTTGCAAAGTGCCTACCTGTAGATTTTGGCCTGTAGCTCAGCCGCCACCTAGGGAAACCTACCAAACCGGTGCATTTCTGAAAACTAGAGACCTAGGGGAATCCAAGATGGGGTGACTTGTGTGGCTCGGACCAGGTTCTGTTACCCAGAATCCTTCGCAAACCTCAAAATTTGCTAAAAAAACACATATTCCTCACATTTCTGTGGCAGAAAGTTCTGGAATCTGAGAGGAGCCACAAATTTCCTTCCACCCAGCGTTCCCCCTCGTCTCCCGATAAAAATGATACCTCACTTGTGTGGGTAGGCCTAGCGCCCGCGACAGGAAACGCCCCAAAGCGCAACGTGGACACAGCCAAATCTTTGAAGGAAAACAGAGGTGTTTTTTGCAAAGTGCCTACCTGTAGATTTTGGGCTGTAGCTCAGCCGCCACCTAGGGAAACCTACCAAACCTGTGCATTTCTGAAAACTAGAGACCTAGGGGTATCCAAGATGGGGTGACTTGTGTGGCTCGGACCAGGTTCTGTTACCCAGAATCCTTCGCAAACCTCAAAATTTGGCTAAAAAAACACATGTTCCTCACATTTCTGTGGCAGAAAGTTCTGGAATCTGAAAGGAGCCACAAATTTCCTTCCACCCAGCGTTCCCCCACGTCTCCCGATAAAAATGATACCATACTTGTGTGGGTAGGCCTAGCGCTCGCGACAGGAAATGGCCCAAAACACAACGTGGACACATCACATTTTTTCATAGAAAACAGTGCCTACCTGTGGATTTTGGCCTCTAACTCAGCCGGCACCTGGGGAAACCAAGCAAACCAGCGCATTTTTTAAAACTAGAGACCTAGGGGAATCCAAGATGGGGTGATTTGCGGGGCTCTGACCAGATTCTGTTACCCAGAATCCTTTGCAAACATCAAAATTTGGCCAAAAAACACTTTTTCCTCTCATTTCGGTGACAGAAAGTTCTGGAATCTGAGAGGACCCATAAATTTCCTTCCACCCAGCGTTCCCCTAAGTCTCTCCATAAAAATGGTACCTTACTTGTGTGGGTAGGCCTAGCGCCCGCGACAGGAAACGCCCCAAAGCGCAACGTGGACACAGCCAAATGTTTGAAGGAAAACAGAGGTGTTTTTTGCAAAGTGCCTACCTGTAGTTTTTGGCCTGTAGCTCAGCCCCCACCTAGGGAAACCTACCAAACCTGAGCATTTCTGAAAACTAGAGACCTAGGGGAATCCAAGATGGGGTGACTTGTGTGGCTCGGACCAGGTTCTGTTACCCAGAATCCTTTGCAAACCTCAAAATTTGGCTAAAAAAACACATGTTCCTCACATTTCTGTGGCAGAAAGTTCTGGAATCTGAGAGAAGCCACAAATTTCCTTCCACCCAGCGTTCCCCCACGTCTCCCGATAAAAATGATACCTCACTTGTGTGGGTAGGCCTAGCACCCGCGTCAGGAAACGCCCCAAAGCGCAACGTGGACACAGCCAATTTTTTGAAGGAAAACAGAGGTGCTTTTTGCAAAGTGCCTACCTGTAGATTTTGGCCTGTAACTCAGCCACCACCTAGGGAAACCTACCAAACCTGTGCATTTCTGAAAACTAGAGACCTAGGGGAATCCAAGATGGGGTGACTTGTGTGGCTCGGACCAGGTTCTGTTACCCAGAATCCTTTGCAAACCTCAAAATTTGGCTAAAAAAACATATGTTCCTCACATTTCTGTGGCAGAAAGTTCTGGAATCTGAGAGGAGCCACAAATTTCCTTCCACCCAGCGTTCCCCCACGTCTCCCGCTAAAAATGATACCTCACTTGTGTGGGTAGGCCTAGCGCCTGCGACAGGAAATGCCCCAAAGCGCAACGTGGACACATCCAAATTTTTGAAGGAAAACAGAGGTGTTTTTTGCAAAGTGCCTACCTGTAGATTTTGGCCTGTAGCTCAGCCGCCACATAGGGAAACCTACCAAACCTGTGCATTTCTGAAAACTAGAGACCTAGGGGAATCCAAGATGGGGTGACTTGTGTGACTCGGACCAGGTTCTGTTACCCAGAATCCTTCGCAAACCTCAAACTTTGGCTAAAAAAACACATGTTCCTCACATTTCTGTGGCAGAAAGTTCTGGAATCTGAGAGGAGCCACAAATTTCCTTCCATCCAGCGTTCCCCCACGTCTCCCGATAAAAATGATACCTCACTTGTGTGGGTAGGCCTAGCGCCCGCGACAGGAAACGCCCCAAAGCGCAACGTGGACACATCCAAATTTTTGAAGGAAAACAGAGGTGTTTTTTGCAAAGTGCCTACCTGTAGATTTTGGCCGGTAGCTCAGCCGCCACCTAGGGAAACCCACCAAACCTGTGCATTTCTGAAAACTAGAGACCTAGGGGAATCCAAGATGGGGTGACTTGTGTGGCTCGGACCAGGTTCTGTTACCCAGAATCCTTTGCAAACCTCAAAATTTGCCTAAAAAAACACATGTTCCTCACATTTCTGTGGCAGAAAGTTCTGGAATCTGAGAGGAGCCACAAATTTCCTTCCACCCAGCGTTCCCCCACGTCTCCCGATACAAATGATACCTCACTTGTGTGGGTAGGCCTAGCGCCCACGACAGGAAATGCCCCAAAGCGCAACGTGGACACATCCAAATTTTTTAAGGAAAACAGAGGTGTTTTTTGCAAAGTGCCTACCTGTAGATTTTGGCCTGTAGCTCAGCCGCCACATAGGGAAACCTACCAAACCTGTGCATTTCTGAAAACTAGAGACCTAGGGGAATCCAAGATGGGGTGACTTGTGTGGCTCGGACCAGGTTCTGTTACCCAGAATCCTTCGCAAACCTCAAAATTTGGCTAAAAAAACACATGTTCCTCACATTTCTGTGGCAGAAAGTTCTGGAATCTGAGAGGAGCCACAAATTTCCTTCCATCCAGCGTTCCCCCACGTCTCCCGATAAAAATGATACCTCACTTGTGTGGGTAGGCCTAGCGCCCGCGACAGGAAACGCCCCAAAGCGCAACGTGGACACATCCAAATTTTTGAAGGAAAACAGAGGTGTTTTTTGCAAAGTGCCTACCTGTAGATTTTGGCCGGTAGCTCAGCCGCCACCTAGGGAAACCTACCAAACCTGTGCATTTCTGAAACTAGAGACCTAGGGGAATCCAAGATGGGGTGACTTGTGTGGCTCGGACCAGGTTCTGTTACCCAGAATCCTTTGCAAACCTCAAAATTTGCCTAAAAAAACACATGTTCCTCATTTCTGTGGCAGAAAGTTCTGGAATCTGAGAGGAGCCACAAATTTCCTTCCACCCAGCGTTCCCCCACGTCTCCCGATACAAATGATACCTCACTTGTGTGGGTAGGCCTAGCGCCCGCGACAGGAAATGCCCCAAAGCGCAACGTGGACACATCCAAATTTTTGAAGGAAAACAGAGGTGTTTTTTGCAAAGTGCCTACCTGTAGATTTTGGCCTGTAGCTCAGCCGCCACCTAGGGAAACCTACCAAACCTGTGCATTTCTGAAAACTAGAGACCTAGCGGAATCCAAGATGGGGTGACTTGTGTGGCTCGGACCAGGTTCTGTTACCCAGAATCCTTTGCAAACCTCAAAATTTGGCTAAAAAAACACATGTTCCTCACATTTCAGTGGCAGAAAGTTCTGGAATCTGAGAGGAGCCAGAAATTTCCTTCCACCCAGCGTTCCCCCACGTCTCCCGATAAAAATGATACCTCACTTGTGTGAGTAGGCCTAGCGCCTGCGACAGGAAACGCCCCAAAGCACAACGTGGACACATCCACATTTTTGAAGGAAAACAGAGGTGTTTTTTGCAAAGTGCCTACCTGTAGATTTTGGCCTGTAGCTCAGCCGCCACCTAGGGAAACCTACCAAACCTGTGCATTTCTGAAAACTAGAGACCTAGGGGAATCCAAGATGGGGTGACTTGTGTGGCTTGGACCAGGTTCTGTTACCCAGAATCCTTTGCAAACCTCAAAATTTGGCTAAAAAAACATATGTTCCTCACATTTCTGTGGCAGAAAGTTCTGGAATCTGAGAGGAGCCACAAATTTCCTTCCACCCAGCGTTCCCCCACGTCTCCCGCTAAAAATAATACCTCACTTGTGTGGGTAGGCCTAGCGCCCGCGACAGGAAATGCCCCAAAGCGCAACGTGGACACTTCCAAATTTTTTAAGGAAAACAGAGGTGTTTTTTGCAAAGTGCCTACCTGTAGATTTTGGCCGGTAGCTCAGCCGCCACCTAGGGAAACCTACCAAACCTGTGCATTTCTGAAAACTAGAGACCTAGGGGAATCCAAGATGGGGTGACTTGTGTGGCTCGGACCAGGTTCTGTTACCCAGAATCCTTTGCAAACCTCAAAATTTGCCTAAAAAAACACATGTTCCTCATTTCTGTGGCAGAAAGTTCTGGAATCTGAGAGGAGCCACAAATTTCCTTCCACCCAGCGTTCCCCCACGTCTCCCGATACAAATGATACCTCACTTGTGTGGGTAGGCCTAGCGCCCGCGACAGGAAATGCCCCAAAGCGCAACGTGGACACATCCAAATTTTTGAAGGAAAACAGAGGTGTTTTTTGCAAAGTGCCTACCTGTAGATTTTGGCCGGTAGCTCAGCCGCCACCTAGGGAAACCTACCAAACCTGTGCATTTCTGAAAACTAGAGACCTAGCGGAATCCAAGATGGGGTGACTTGTGTGGCTCGGACCAGGTTCTGTTACCCAGAATCCTTTGCAAACCTCAAAATTTGGCTAAAAAAACACATGTTCCTCACATTTCAGTGGCAGAAAGTTCTGGAATCTGAGAGGAGCCAGAAATTTCCTTCCACCCAGCGTTCCCCCACGTCTCCCGATAAAAATGATACCTCACTTGTGTGAGTAGGCCTAGCGCCTGCGACAGGAAACGCCCCAAAGCACAACGTGGACACATCCACATTTTTGAAGGAAAACAGAGGTGTTTTTTGCAAAGTGCCTACCTGTAGATTTTGGCCTGTAGCTCAGCCGCCACCTAGGGAAACCTACCAAACCTGTGCATTTCTGAAAACTAGAGACCTAGGGGAATCCAAGATGGGGTGACTTGTGTGGCTTGGACCAGGTTCTGTTACCCAGAATCCTTTGCAAACCTCAAAATTTGGCTAAAAAAACATATGTTCCTCACATTTCTGTGGCAGAAAGTTCTGGAATCTGAGAGGAGCCACAAATTTCCTTCCACCCAGCGTTCCCCCACGTCTCCCGCTAAAAATGATACCTCACTTGTGTGGGTAGGCCTAGCGCCTGCGACAGGAAATGCCCCAAAGTGCAAAGTGGACACATCCAAATTTTTGAAGGAAAACAGAGGTGTTTTTTGCAAAGTGCCTACCTGTAGATTTTGGCCTGTAGCTCAGCCGCCACATAGGGAAACCTACCAAACCTGTGCATTTCTGAAAACTAGAGACCTAGGGGAATCCAAGATGGGGTGACTTGTGTGGCTCGGACCAGGTTCTGTTACCCAGAATCCTTCGCAAACCTCAAAATTTGGCTAAAAAAACACATGTTCCTCACATTTCTGTGGCAGAAAGTTCTGGAATCTGAGAGGAGCCACAAATTTCCTTCCATCCAGCGTTCCCCCACGTCTCCCGATAAAAATGATACCTCACTTGTGTGGGTAGGCCTAGCGCCCGCGACAGGAAACGCCCCAAAGCGCAACGTGGACACATCCAAATTTTTGAAGGAAAACAGAGGTGTTTTTTGCAAAGTGCCTACCTGTAGATTTTGGCCGGTAGCTCAGCCGCCACCTAGGGAAACCTACCAAACCTGTGCATTTCTGAAAACTAGAGACCTAGGGGAATCCAAGATGGGGTGACTTGTGTGGCTCGGACCAGGTTCTGTTACCCAGAATCCTTTGCAAACCTCATAATTTGCCTAAAAAAACACATGTTCCTCACATTTCTGTGGCAGAAAGTTCTGGAATCTGAGAGGAGCCACAAATTTCCTTCCACCCAGCGTTCCCCCACGTCTCCCGATACAAATGATACCTCACTTGTGTGGGTAGGCCTAGCGCCCGCGACAGGAAATGCCCCAAAGCGCAACGTGGACACTTCCAAATTTTTGAAGGAAAACAGAGGTGTTTTTTGCAAAGTGCCTACCTGTAGATTTTGGCCTGTAGCTCAGCCGCCACCTAGGGAAACCTACCAAACCTGTGCATTTCTGAAAACTAGAGACCTAGCGGAATCCAAGATGGGGTGACTTGTGTGGCTCGGACCAGGTTCTGTTACCCAGAATCCTTTGCAAACCTCAAAATTTGGCTAAAAAAACACATGTTCCTCACATTTCAGTGGCAGAAAGTTCTGGAATCTGAGAGGAGCCAGAAATGTCCTTCCACCCAGCGTTCCCCCACGTCTCCCGATAAAAATGATACCTCACTTGTGTGAGTAGGCCTAGCGCCTGCGACAGGAAATGCCCCAAAGCACAACGTGGACACATCCACATTTTTGAAGGAAAACAGAGGTGTTTTTTGCAAAGTGCCTACCTGTAGATTTTGGCCTGTAGCTCAGCCGCCACCTAGGGAAACCTACCAAACCTAGCATTTCTGAAAACTAGAGACCTAGGGGAATCCAAGATGGGGTGACTTGTGAGGCTCGGACCAGGTTCTGTTACCCAGAATCCTTCGCAAACCTCAAAATTTGGCTAAAAAAACACATGTTCCTCACATTTCTGTGGCAGAAAGTTCTGGAATCTGAAAGGAGCCACAAATTCCCTTCCACCCAGCGTTCCCCCATGTCTCCCGATAAAAATGATACCTCACTTGTGTGGGTAGGCCTAGCGCTCGCGACAGGAAATGGCCCAAAACACAACGTGGACACATCACATTTTTTTCATAGAAAACAGTGCCTACCTGTGGATTTTGGCCTCTAACTCAGCCGGCACCTGGGAAAACCAAGCAAACCAGCGCATTTTTTAAAACTAGAGTCCTAGGGGAATCCAAGATGGGGTGATTTGCGGGGCTCTGACCAGGTTCTGTTACCCAGAATCCTTTGCGAACATCAAAATGTGGCCAAAAAACACTTTTTCCTCTCATTTCGGTGACAGAAAGTTCGGGAATCTGAGAGGAGCCACAAATTTCCTTCCACCCAGCGTTCCCCTAAGCCTCTCCATAAAAATGGTACCTTACTTGTGTGGGTAGGCCTAGCGCCCACGAAAGGAAATGCCCCAAAACACAACGTGGACACAACATATTTTTTCACAGAAAACAGAGGTGTTTTTTGCAAAGTGCCTACCTGTGGATTTTGGCCTCTAGCTCAGCCGGCCCCAGGGGGGGGAAATGCCCTAAAATAAATTTGACCCCCCCACCCCCCCAAACCCCCCCTGCCCAGGAGCGACCCTTGCCTACGGGGCCGCTCCCCCTGCGTGACATTGGCGCCAAAAAACAAATCCCCGGTGCCTAGTGGTTTCTGCCCCCTTGGGGCAGATTGACCTAAAATCGACCAATCTGCCCCCAAGGGGGGCAGAAATGGTCTGAACACAGTTTGCCCCCCAGGGGAGCGACCCTTGTCTGATGGGTCGCTCCCCATCTCTAAAAAAACAAACATACAAAAAAAAAACACACAAAAAAAATTTGCCCTGGCGCCTAGAGGTTTCTGCCCAGAAATGGCCTAAAATAAATTTGCCCCCCGAACCCCCAACCCCCCCGGGAGCCACCCTTGCCTACGGGGTCACTCTCCCTGCGTGACATTGGCGCCAAAAAACAAATCCCCGGTGCCTAGTGGTTTCTGCCCCCTTGGGGCAGATTGACCTAAAGTCAACCAATCTGCCCCCAAGGGGGGCAGAAATGGTCTAAATACAGTTTGCCCCCCAGGGGAGCGACCCTTGCCTGATGGGTCGCTCCCCATCTCTAAAAAAACAAACATACAAAAAAAAAACACACAAAAAAAATTTGCCCTGGCGCCTAGAGGTTTCTGCCCAGAAATGGCCTAAAATAAATTTGCCCCCCGAACCCCCAACCCCCCCGGGAGCCACCCTTGCCTACGGGGTCACTCTCCCTGCGTGACATTGGCGCCAAAAAACAAATCCCCGGTGCCTAGTGGTTTCTGCCCCCTTGGGGCAGATTGACCTAAAGTCAACCAATCTGCCCCCAAGGGGGGCAGAAATGGTCTAAATACAGTTTGCCCCCCAGGGAAGCGACCCTTGCCTGATGGGTCGCTCCCCAGCTCTAAAAAAACAAACATACAAAAAAAAAACACACAAAAAACATTTGCCCTGGCGCCTACAGGTTTCTGCCCCCAGGGGGGCAGAAATGGCCTAAAATAAATTTGCCCCCCGAACCCCCAACCCCTCCGGGAGCGACCCTTGCCTACGGGGTCGCTCCCCCTGCGTGACATTGGCGCAAAAAAACAAATCCCCGGTGCCTAGTGGTTTCTGCACCCTTGGGGCAGATTGACCTAAAATCGACCAATCTGCCCCCAAGGGGGGCAGAAATGGTCTAAATACAGTTTGCCCCCCAGGGGAGCGACCCTTGTCTGATGGGTCGCTCCCCATCTCTAAAAAACCAAACAAACAAAAAAAATAAAACACACAAAAAAAAATTGCCCTGGCAACAAGAGGTTTCTGCCCCCAGGGGGGGGGCAGAAATGGCCTAAAATAAATTTGTATCCCCAACCCCCACCCTCCCACCAGGAGCGACCATCACCTACGGGGTCGCTCCCCCTGCGTGACATTGGCGCCAAAAAACAAATCCCCGGTGCCTAGTGGTTTCTGACCCCTTGGGGCAGATTGACCTAAAATCGACCAATCTGCCCCCAAGGGGGGCAGAAATGGTCTGAACACAGTTTGCCCCCCAGGGGAGCGACCCTTGTCTGATGGGTCGCTCCCCATCTCTAAAAAAACAAACAAACAAAAAAAAGAAAACACACAAAAAAAATTTGCCCTGGCGCCTACAGGTTTCTGCCCCCCCCTGGGGGCAGATCGGCCTAATAATAGGCCGATCTGCCCCCAGGGGGGGCAGAAATGGCCTAAAATAAATTTGCCCCCCGAACCCCTACAGCCCCCGGGAGCGACCCTTGCCTACGGGGTCGCTCCCCGTGCGTGACATTGGCGCCAAAAAACAAATCCCCGGTGCCTAGTGGTTTCTGCCCCCTTGGGGCAGATTGACCTAAAATCGACCAATATGCCCCCAAGGGGGGCAGAAATGGTCTAAATACAGTTTGCCCCCCAGGGGAGCGACCCTTGCCTGATGGGTCGCTCCCTATCTCTAAAATAACAAACATACAAACAAAAAAAAAACACACAAACAAAATTTGCCCTGGCGCCTAGAGGTTTCTGCCCCCCCCTGGTGGCAGATCGGCCTAATAATAGGCCGATTTGCCCCCGGGGGGGCAGAGATGGCCTAAAATAATTTTGCCACTCCTACCTCCCCCCCCCCCAGGGAGCGACCCTTGCCTACAAGGCCGCTCCCCTTGTGTGACGGCGCAAAAAAAAGATCCCTGGTGCCTAGTGGTTTCTGCCCCCCTTGGGGGCAGATTGACCTAAAATCGGCCGATCTGCCCCCAAAGAGGGCAGAAATGGCCTAAATACATTTTGCCCCTCCTAGGGAGCGACCCTTGTCCAAGGGGTCGCTACCCATCTGTAAAACAAAAAAACAAAAAAATCCCTGGTGCCTAGTGGTTTCTGCCCCACTTGGGGGCAGATCAGCAGAATCAAAATAGGCTGATCTACCCCCCAGGGGGGCAGAAATGGCCTAAAATAATCCCCCCCCCCCAGGGAGCGACCCTTGCCTAAGGGGTCGCTCCCCTTGCGTGAAATTCACGCAACAAAAAAAAAACTCCCTGGCGTCTAATGGTTTCTGCCCCCCTTGGGAGCAGATTGGCCTCATCAAAATAGGCCAATCTGCCCCCAAGGGGGGCAGAAATGGCCTAAATATAATTTGCCCCTTAGGGGAGCGACCCTTGCCTGAGGGGTCGCTCCCCACCTAAAAAAAAAAGAAAACATAACAAAAAGAGAAAAAAAAGAAATGATCCCTGGTGCCTAGAGGTTTCTGCTCCCCCTGGGGTCAGAAAAGGCCTTCCCAAAAAAATGCCCCCCCTGGGAGCGACCCTTGCCCAAGGGGTCGCTCCCCACCTAAAAAAAAAGAAAACATCACAAAAAAAAAAAAAAAAAAAAAGCTCCCTGGTGCCTAGAGGTTTCTGCCCCCCCTGGGGGCAGATCGACCTAATAATAGGCCAATCTGCCCCCAGGGGGGGCAGAAAAGGCCTTCCTAAAAAAATGCCCCCCCTGGGAGCGACCCTTGCCCAAGGGGTCGCTCCCTTTTGAAAGTTTCATAAAAAATAAAACAAATCCCTGGTGTCTAGTGAGGTTTCAAAAGCCGGATTGCAAGCAATCCGGCTTTTGAAACCCTGTGAGAGACTTCAAAGGGAAGGAAATACATTTCCTTCCCTTTAAAGCCTCTCGGGGCCTCCCCCATGGGATTGAAAGAGAAATGCAAAAGCATTTCTCTTTCAATCGCGCTGGAAGCTCTGCTTCCAGCACGATGGGGGAGACCCTGTGACTAATCAGCGCGCGCTCGCGCACTGACGTCACAGGGGGGGTTGGGGGGGTCGGGGTGGGAGGGGAAGGGCTTCCCCTTCCATCCCTGACTTTGGGGGGATGGGGGGAAGCACAGTGAGGGAGCGAGAGCGCTCCCTCTGGGCTGTGTGCCGAGGACGTAGTGGTTACGTCCTCGGCACAGCAGCACTGTGCCGCAGGACGTAACCACTACGTCTGCGGCACAGAAGGGGTTAATACAGTTTGACTTCATTATGACAATTAACACATCCAAGAAATGGCTCTAATTAAGTACTCTGGATAAACCCAACCAGCACCAATTGGTATTAAACATCCCAATCATGAACCATAACACCTACTGTGGTTAAGGGGTTGCATTTTTTTTTAAGAAAACATCTCACAGAGCAACATATCTTTTTTTTAAATATTTCTTTATTGATGGTATGCAATAACAATGCAACAATGCTACAGGAGCCAGAACTTCAGACAGAGTTACATCCATACACACCTGTACAGGCCATTAATCTGATGTGTGCACAGCCACATCATACCCTCAAACCCCAATGCAGCAAATAGCTATCTTCACACCTCAGGGAACTCCTGGCTGTTATTGGACCTTGATGCACGTGACCTCCCTAGGGGAGCCGCTCAGCAATCCCTGTTCAATTCCACATCCACTTCCTCCACTCTACTGGGAATTCCAGTTCCTACAACATCCCTGCCCATTCGAAACAGTCCTCTTCCATCTTGTCATCTGTCCTAACCTCCCACATATTTTGTTCTTCCCCAAGTGCCCACTCCCCCATATCCTTGATCCATTGCACATGAGTAGGTAGCCTGAGGGGCATCCACAGAGAGAACAACACATCTACTATAAAACCGAAGAAGAGGAGCATTAAGAAATTTCACCAAGAAGGTTATGCATTTTTCTTTACCAGAGCCTGATAGTCTTCATTAGGCATCTAGGTTTCAATAAGATCCAGGGTTGATATATGTGTCTAAGGACAGGTGCCCTAATTGGCATTTCATTTCCTGTAGCTTTTGAACTTTCCGAATGAATTCCACCAAAAAAATTGCATGTAAGAACTACAGGCTCATTGAAAACCTACACAAGCCTGATACCCCCACATTTAGGCGACCATGGGGACGACAGATGTCAGCCAGCTCTTGGTAGAGATATGTTCCATCATGAGGAAGACTGAAGGAATTTTCATACTTTGGGGAAAGATTTAGGAAAATCCGACAAACGTCATGTTCAACGCATTTTTTCCCCTCATCAAAGAGCGCGATGTAGTCCCGCCTTTCACCAACAGATACCAGAGGCTTTACAAAATTAGAAAGCCGTGTTTACACATTTTGTGGAGCCCGGGGTTGGAAAGCTTTTATTGAATGAAGAATACAGGCTACTTAGTGATTTTGTCACACCTGAGTAATCTGAGCTAATATCATATAATTGCCTATGCATACTACACCATCCTTGCCTTGGAAAATCCTCATAGATTTGATATTTTCACACTCACGACATTTCCCAGATTAGCTTTCTGTGCTTTATGTTTGTTTATTCATGAAAGGCAGAACATTTTGAAGCCAATTTGTTAAATAAAAAGTCTTTTAAGTTTTCACTATGCCTTCAAGGGACAAATAGGCTGCATCAACACATGGAGCAGAATTGGTTAAAAGAAAACATCAAATAGGCCATCAAGTTTTATGTGCAAGAATTATCACACATCATAAAACCAATTCAGATGAGTACGGAATTGAACATGTTCGATAATTATCGCCTGTCATGATTCTGGTGCTTACTCAACAAAATCCGCATGTCCTTTTATGTATCAGGCATTTGCACAGGTGCACAAAAAGATCAAAAGATGCATGTGTCTGAACAATTCAACACCGCTTTTTTTTCTGAAAAATATTCTGGAACAGGGTGTGTGCAGACACCTCAGCAGGGAAATGGGTTAATTAGGAGAAAATTGATTTGTGAGCTGAACTTAAGAGTGTCTGTTTTTTTTCTAACTGCTGCATATTTTTGTTAATGTGTCTTGGTGATATTGTGAGGTTGGATATCTGATGGTAATTTGATATGAGATATTAGATGGATGTTGGGTGCATTTGACATGGGCACTCCAATATACCATTGAGGACGGTTGTGTACTGTACCTTCTTGGGTCTTTCCTGTAGGAGAGAGTCAAAGCAGCCAAACATGCTTGTCACCCGAGAAGCAGAAGCTGCAAATTGAAAAATAAAAACAATAATAAACGTTTATTATCGTTTTTATTTTTCAAGTAGCGAGGCCATGGGGATGACGTGCACACCACGCCCCCTGCGTGCTCGTCCTCCCTGCCATTTGTGCTCATGTGTGTTTGGCTCACCATCTCAGGACGGCAAAACACACATGCGCACTGAGCACCCGCCAACACAACACTGTGTTGCCTGGTTGGAGACAGCAGGCACGGGCTGTCTGCCTGAGAGTGCCAAGCCAGGGTGCTCAGGCTAATCCTAGCCCTGCTCTCATGCTGCCAGCAGCATGAGAACAGTGTTAGGATTGGCCACAGGGTAGGCTGGAAGCCTGTGCCTGCAGTGAAAGAGGACAGAGAAGTGGCACAGTGGCGGAGAGTCAGTAAAGTTTTTTTTTTGTAATGTTGTTTGTTTTGTGCCACCCACCCTTCCGCTTGGCCCTGACAGGAGCCGTCTCTGCAGGCAAACATTGAAAAGCAGCACATATATTAGAATTGCACTGCATAGCTGAAAAGTGTGAAAGCATCAGTTTAAAACATAGCAGCTTTAGAACCAACATGGCATGGTAATTCATTTGTCATATGATCTTAAATTAGAGATGCATACAATTACTAGCTGGGTGACTCCCTACTGCATGGCACATCTGTGCTGTGCTGAATTTGTGTGAATTATCCAGTCGAGTGTCCTGTTGAAAGCAGCACAAATAATAAATCAACACTACTTAACTATAGTGAGGGGGAAATCACCTATTTATGAGGAAGGACGGGACCAAAAAAAGTTGTGAAGTCTGTAATGACACCAAAAAGCTCAGAAACGTAGGTTCAACCAGGGGCTGCACTGAGAATGGAGTGAGTCCCCAGTATTGCAAGGCTAGTGATCGAGGTGAGTGGGATAGACAGGATACCTCTGTGGTCAAGAATGTAAGGATAAGGTGTAGGAGAAATGCACTGTGCCAGGAAGAAGGCAAAAAGTACTCAACTGTTCTAAAGAGGTTGGGGAAACTAAGCATTTGGACCACACATGATAAGTGGAGTTAGCTCTTTTGGATGTAGCCTCAATAAAGTGCGGTATGACCAAGATGGACTACAGAAGCTGCTCAATAAAGGTGACCAAATGGGTCCTTGGTACATCAGTTTGACACTGAACTTGCTCCCAGTCAGCCAGCTCAGACCGGATGCTCATGGTGATGCAGTGTGAAGAAACCAGTGACCAGGCTGATGTTCATACAGGATCTGTAGGTGATTGATAGTGGTAGACAGGAAAGCTGATAAGATGGACACTTTGTTACTGATGTAGCAGGATCTTTAGTGCTGTCCCTCATGTCACAGTAATAATCTATATGTGATAGTTCATGCATTATGTTAACCAAAATACTAATAATTTGATTGTAGAGATATGCAGTAAGAAGCCCTCTTGGTGTACATTCGTTAGACTATAGAATTCCACATAGGTTTTATTAAAGTTTAATTAAATGTTTGAAGGATTAAACTTCTATTATGTTATAATTTCAACTCCATACTAATAGGCTGTATTGAAACAATTTTACATTTCTAATAATTAATGTTTTAAATATGTGTGCAAAAATAGAGCAATGCATTTCTGTGTTATACTGACTAAAATGTATTAACAGATTAATTTAATTTGAAGTTACTGTAAAATTAATGCTAATGAATTCTTATTAATGCAGAAGTTATAGTTTGAATATTACAATGTGTTACATTTGAATGTATCAATGTGCTATTTTAATTCACTTGCATTAGCCTAAGTGAGGACTGCTAGGCCCTGTATTTCGTGATGGCGCAGAACATGTCAAAGTCATCTTGTATTGATGTCAGTTCATTTTTTACCACACCCTTTGATGCATATCTGGATTGCGCTGTCCTCATTTTCAATGTATTCTTTAGAGAATGTTTCCTCTCAAAATTCTTTTAGGGTGTAATGCTTAGGAATGTCACCGCTAAAAGGGCAGAGTGTAAGCCACTCTATGATTGTGAAGAACAAATGTTCATCACTGACCACCACTGACTATTTGTGGTGCCTGGAGTTGAGGCATGACTTGAGGTTGCACGAGCTGTAACGCAGCTTGCACCGCCAAGGCCATCAACTAATATGAAGCTAAAACTTTCATGGCCCATGCCTGTGATTCTTGTTGGGCTTGATGTCAGTCACAGTCAAAATCAAGAACTCTGTCCAGATCCTCTCCTTTACTTCAGCTCCTCAAAGCAAAAGAGGCGCAAACACAAAATGAAGTAGGAAGACTCATTACCAAGATGCCAGTCACACTCAAAGGGTAAGACTCCCTTATGTTCGCTTCTTCCTGTGGAGTCATCCTTGGAGCTGGGACTGATAGAGGTACAAACTCTCCAAGGACCTTTCTCTGGCTACGCCGCTGGTGTCTGATTCAGGGCCTCATCAAGCAACTCAACCAGTGCGGCCTTTACATGGTACTGAGTGTTGAAGCTCAGTCTGGTCTTCTTTTTGCATGCCATTATGGAGATTTTCTGGCAGACATTGGTGCTGCTTGTGCTCCTTTGAGATCCATGGAACCCAAAGGACCTCCATTTGTATTCCTACTATATGACCCCTCAGTTCCTTATGGAATGTCTCTAACTTTCATGAAGTTATTCTGATTCTGAGGCCCTCACCGGTGGATCTTTAACTGCCACCAATGCCAGCTCTGGCAACATCAATAAAAGCTTCACCTGCAGCACTATTGCAGCCAACACCACTGGCACCTCCTTTGGAGCAGCCTTTATAAAAATCTAGCACTATCATATAGAGTTTTAGCTTGGAAGCTCAAAGTATATTAGAAGAGGAAGGATTTATGAACGAACAATTAGACAACTCCCACCAATGTTATTGGCATACTATGAATGAGCTTTTTGGCTCTGATTCTGAGCCAGTTCGGTTGCAGGACATTATACAACATGACACAGATGACAGCATCGAGCCAGCCAACTTGCTCCCTCCCTACTTACTCCCTACCAGGAACCAGAAAGACGGTGACCCAAGCCCTCGTCAGTAGCAGACTTGACTACGGCAACGCACTCTACACAGGCATCCCAACGAAAGATATCAAACGACTCCAACGCATCCAGAACGCATCCGCCCGCCTGATCCTCGACATACCCCGCCGATGTCACATCTCCCCCCACCTGAAGGACCTCCACTGGCTCCCCGTGGATAAGAGGATCACCTTCAAACTCCTCACCCACGCACACAAGGCACTACACAACACCGGACCCACCTACCTGAACACCAGACTCAACTTCTACGTTCCATCACGTCAACTACGCTCTGCCAACCTTGCCCTCGCCATCGTCCCCCGAATCCAGCGCAAGACCTCTGGCGGCAGATCCTTCTCCTTCCTCACCGCCAAGACCTGGAACTCTCTCCCCACCTCACTACGCCAGACCCAGGACCTCCTCACCTTCAGGAGACTCCTCAAGACATGGCTCTTCGAACGATAGCAGCACCCCCCCCCCAGCGCCTCGAAACCCTAACCGGTACATAGCGCGCTTTATAAATTCATTGATTGATTGATTGATTGCTGCAAAACGGAATCAGTTGGAGACATTTCCTGGGATAGAAATTGAGTGTCTCTCAGGCTAGCTCCCCATTAAGTGACCTCTTTTCATACTTGTAGGAGACAACTTGTCAACATTCACACCCACAGAGCCGGACACATTCTCGACCCGTTTTCTCAGCCGGTGACAACATAACCATCTCCCACACCTCATAACACCACTAGACTGACCACAAGTGTGTCCACTTTACTTACACGAAGAACATCGCATACCGACACACCCTTTTGCCCCCGGCAGATGCTGGGGCAAAGACACAGAAGCACATCTCACCAACACTCTCAACCACTCACTCTCACCGGATGCAGCTGACGCTAATGAAGCCTCAAGCAACCTACACCGCTGGCTGTAAAACTGAGCAGACAATGTAGCCCCCCTGGGGTAATCATCAGGGAATCGGCAGAGCAAAACACCCAAGTGGTTTACGCCAGACCTACAGGAATCAAAGCATGCCTGCAGACGATTGGTACAGAAATGGAGACTCAGCAAACACACCGAAGATCACACAGCCTACAAAAATGCAGTTACCACACACCACCAGAACATCAGAGCTGCCAAAAAAGCTGCCTTTCAAGCACACCTCAACACCAGCGCTCACAACAGCAAACAGCTCTTCACTATCGTCAAAGAGTTCATGAACCCTCCCTCCCAAGACTACTGCAACAACCTCACCACCTTCTTTCATCGTAAGATCTAGGACATCTACGAAGGCTTCAGGAACCCTATGCGCGCCAGCACCACTCACCTCCACGGAACTTGCACCCCACAAGATACTGAACTCCTGGTCCCCCATCACCATAGAGGACATCCAAAGACTGATGAACTTCATACACTCGGGAACACCCTCAGATCCATGCCCTCATCACATACTCAACCAGTGCCACCATAGCACCGGAGCTTTGCCGAACCATTAACCTATCGTTCATGACCGCCACATTCCCCTCAGACTGGAAACACGCTGAAATCAGCCCACTACTCAAGAAACCCACCACCCACCCTAGAGAGCTGAAGAACTACAAACCCATCTCTCTGCTCCCTTTCACTGCCACGGTAATAGAGAAAGCCGTCAACCAGCAACTCACTGAGTTCCTCAAGACAAACCATATCCATTTCCAGTCTGGATTCAGAAGCAACCAAAGCACCAAAACTGCACTCTTAGCAGCCACAGACGACATACACTTCATACTGGACTGTGGAGGCATGGCCGCACACATCCTCCTCGACCTCTCCGCTGCATTTGACACCATCTCCCACTCCACTTTCTGTGATAGACTGCACAACGCCGGCATTTGAGACAAAGCCGTGAACTGGATCAGGTCCTTCCTCACCGGAAGAACACAGAGGGTCAGACTACCACCATTCACATCAGAACCTAAAACCACTGGCTGCAGAGTGCCCCAAGGATCCTCACTCAGCCCAACGCTTTTCAACGTCTACATGGCCCGCTCGCTAAGATCACCAAGCAACACGAGCTAAACATAGTCTCTTATGCCGACGACATCCAGCTTCTCCTCTTTCTGTCCGAGGACTCTATGCAAGCCAAGAGGAATTTCCACAACGGGATGAGAGCAGTAGCCACCTGGATGGAGGCCAGCTGCATCAAGCTCAACTTGGGCAAGACAGAGAGCCTCGTGAATGGCTCCACCTCTTCTGCCTGAAATGACTCCCAGTGGTCCACCACACTGGGTAATGTTCCCACTGGCTGTGCACGCAACCTGGGCATCATCCTGGACTTCTCTCTATCGACAACGCGCCAAGTTAACGCTGTCTCCTCATCAAGCTTCCACACCCTCCATCTCCTGTGGAACATCTTCAAATTGACTTCCCCTGACACAAGGAAGACAGTCATCCACGCACTCATCACTAGCAAACTAACTAGAGCAATGCACTCTATGCTGGCACCACCAAGAAACTTCAATCTAGACTACAAAGAGTCCAGAATGCAGCAGCCAGACTCATCTTTGACATCCTCCATCACAGCCATATCTCTTCCCACCTCAGAGACCTATGCTGGCTCCCAGTCAACAAGCGCATCACATACAAACTCAGGACCGCACCTTCAAGGCACTCCACAACATAGGACCAGCATACCTCAACCACCGCCTCACCTTCTACATACCCAACAGTAGTCTCCGTTTCTCACAGCTCACCCTTGCAGCCATCCCCAAGATCCAGAAAAGTATAGCAGGAGGAAGGTCCTTACCTAGCAGCCCAGACATGGAACACACTTCCCCTCAAGCTCAGGCAGACTGCATCAATGAAACGGTTCGGGAAGGACCTCAAGACCTGGCTCTTCGACTGAGCAGGGCGCGTACATTCAGTGCCTCGAGACCCTGTGGGTGATTAGCCGTGCTTTACAAATACATGCTTCATTGATTGATAGAAAAGTGCCCCTTTGACATGGTCACCCCCCTACTTCTTTCCTTGCTTCTGGTGCAATTTTGACTGAACGTGCACTGGGTCCCTGCTAAACAGGTCCCCAGTGCCAGATCTTTTTCCCCCAAATCTGCACAGCTGTTTTTCCCAATTGGCAAACCTCTAGCTACCACTATAATTCCCTAATAAATGGTACCCCTCACACCTAGGGTAAAGGGCACTAAAGGAGGGCCCCTGAGGGCTGCAGCATGAATTGTGCCACTCTCAGGGACCCCCTCACTAAGTGTACACTATGTTGCTTTCACAGGCTGTTTGTCTTGGTGCAGAACTAAATTGAACTAAAATGAAAACACGACATGACACACAGCCTGTGTGCCTTGTCTCATTTACACTGTATGCAATATATGTAAGTCACCCCTCTAACAGGCCTTCCAGCCCTGAAGGCAGGGGGCATTATATTACATGTGAGGGCACACCCGAATGAGCAGATATGCCTCTGCTATGCCTTTGCCAACTCTCAAACAAAGTAAGTGAACAGTGAAGCCATTTTAAGTACATGTCCTGGATACTGGTCATTACAAGTTCGCCAGCTACACAATGCTTCACTGACAAAAGGGATGTTTGGTATCAAAAATCTCATATTAATAAACCCTCATTGAATCCAGTGATGGATTTATTAATACACGCACTCAGAGGGCACCTTAAAAGTTCCCCCATAAAACCTACCAACTCCTAGCGTGGGAACTGACTGGCTTCAAATGCCTTGCCACCTTTGAAATACGACCCAGGCTTCTCCATATGGTGGAGATGAACAACCCCCCTGTCCTGATCCCACTTTTGGTGGCAGGACATGCAGCAAAATTAGCTAAATGAGGAGGAGTGCCCACTTCATGCCAGTCCCACCCCTAGAATGGACAAGCTGAAGTGAACACTACTTTTTACCATCTTGTGTGGCAAGAATTAGGCCAATAGGGTTAGGGCTATGCCCACTTCCCTAAGGAAGTGGTCATAGGAAGAGTGTAGTCACCCTAAAGGTGATTAGCCCATTGGCTACCACCTGACACTCTCTGTAACAGACCTAAATTCAGTATTTAGGGGGCACTGCTGAACCCTAGAATCAAATTCCTGTCAACCTAAGAAGAGCCGGACAACACAGAAGTCGTCCAGCAGAGAAGACACAAACTGACTTTGCCCCAGCCCTACTGGCCTGTCTGCAGCCTCCAAAGAACCTGGCTTCCGAAGATGACTTGTCCTGCATCCCAGCAACCTCCAAAGCCTTGGGCAGATGGTCTGCCTTCGATAAAGATCAAGAACTTCCTTGGACAGCGGACCTGTCCAAAAGAAACCATCCCTGGGGAAGAAGAAGTCTGCCTGAGGAACTGCAATACCGCCGCCTGGAACCACCTCTGCACCCAACGTCCCCTGGATCGAGTCAAAGTGGCCTACTAGGGCAGAGGTTCCCCAGCACTTCTGATCAAGAGTCCAATGTGGGCTGACTCCTGCAGCCTAAATCTGCGTACTCCTTCCACAACCTGCCTGGTGAGCTATTTCCTATGCCAAAAGACACCCCTGCACCTGGAGTCCCTGGGCCTTGAGGAGCTGGACAGTTGGTGTCCCTACAACCCCTAGCATCTCTACTTACCTGGACAGCTTTGGGTTGACCTCACCTAGTCTCCTGGCAAGAGCCTGCAGCCTGTTTCGGAAAGTGATCTCCTCCATTGAATAACATTGGGAGCCAGAAGCTGTGTTGGCACTCTGCGCCCAGCTGCCCCTCTGCCCTGAGGGTGGAAGTTTAGTGCTGCCTTGAGGCCACCCTTTTACTTACCTGAACTTCAGGAGATCAACCTCTAACCCTGCTTTACTCACCTGTAAGTGGCTCTTCAGAGGATACCACGTCTCCATAGCATTGGGAGCCCGATGCTGTTTTGGCACTCTACACCAGGCCCCTGCTGTGCAGCTGAGGGTGTAAGTTTAGTCCTGCCTTAAGGCCCCTCCCGGTGCCTGCCTCAACCCCCAGAGATGAACCTCTGACACTGCTTGTACTTACCTGAGAGCTAGTACTTACCTGGGAGCAATGCGCCTCAATTCTGACTCGGACTTTGACCCCTGCACCCGGCCGTCCCGCTGCTGCTGTGGGTCCACTCTTGATCCCAAACTGAGCCTTGCCCAGTGCTAGTCTAAAACCCTGAAGACTGGGATTGTAAGTTGTGTATTTACCTGCAAAACTGCATTCTTTTTCTCCTCCAATATGTTAACATTGACAACTCTCAAAATTGTACTGTCGATTTTTGAAACAGCAAAGTATTTTTAATTTAAAAAATGCTTACCTTATAACAAAGTTCTTTGGTTCAAAGCATACATAAAAACAACTGGCATTTTTCTAAATTGGCCTTGGATGTATTCTTTGAGTGTGTGTTTCATTTATTTTCTCTGGGAGAACAACAAATGCTTAACACAACTCCTTGATAAACCTAACTGCTCATCCACACTACCACAAAAAGAGCACTAGTTTCTGCCTCTGCAAGCCTTTGGGGATCCACTGGAGTCTCCACACAATGTACTACACTTTAGTGCTCCATACAGAGAGCCAGCTTCCTACAATATTGTGCTACAAAAAGTAGCAGATGCTCTCAAGCTCCCTTTGCCAGCTGTGAAGGCCACATCCAACCACATGAGAGAGATGCATCTTCTAAGCCCTTACTACCCTTTAAAAAGGCACTCACAGACCCAGTAATGGCTGCAGTAAAAAAGCCCAATTAAGTCGCTAAAGATAATCATCCGGTGGTAAGACAGTAAAGGGTTAACTCCTGGGAAACTAGCCTTCTTATTCATTCCTACCTCCCCAGAAAGTCTTGTCATACAGGACTCCTTCTGCACATAGTAAACTCCCTGGGCCTTCCCTATAGCTCCAACAGAAAGGGAGACAGAGAAGCTGGAGGCAGTAGAATTTGTTTTTTGTTTAGCAGGCAGTCTGGATCTCCCTACAGCATCACAGTTCTTGATATGTACCCAGATCTAGTGGGATAGTGCTCATCTAGTGATACAAAATCTTCAGGATCCTCTTAAGGGGTATTTTGCAGTGGTAGTTCATGATGGGCAATCAGCTACCAAACAGGTTATTAGGGCCGGACTGCAAAAAAACGATTCAGTTGCCAGAGCTATGGGCTCCTATGTGGCCCAGAGAAGATATTCCAGACTCAGATATCCCTGCTTCTCCAGTGATGTTCAAACAGCATAAAGGACATCACTTTTGATAGTACAAGACTTATTTGAACTAAAGCTGATGCTGAAGAGGTTCAAAGCAGATAGAACAACAGCCTGCTCCTTGAGTCTTCAGTCACTTGAGAAAGACTACTGCCAATTTAGAAAAATTTGAGGCTTCTCCGGGAGCTTCAATTTTCACCAGTATCAGCCCTCCCAGCCTCCTCACCAAGAGAACCAGTTACTCAGGCAGTGTAGTGGTAGCCTCCTCCTCCTCTTCCTCTCCACCATCTGGACAACCTTCAGGAAGCATTTTGGTTGAGGTGGATATTTCTACTACACAATGAGTTTCCTCCCGCACCCTTGATACCTCTGGACTAGTTGAGAAGAGGGTGGTATGCAGCCCTTTGCCACCTCTCCCTGTGTCACCGCTCTTTTTCCTCCTCTCCCAGTTGGAAGGGCTGGTACTGTACTCCAACGTCCTGAGCCTTCATCTACATACCTGAGATCGAGCGGGACCACGTGAGCTCCTTCCAACTGTCACCAGACGAGGTCAATGCCAACACTATAGTACAATGGTCCTCCTTAGAATGTGGACTAGATTTATTGTCAGGTGTGCTGAACATCATAGTGATCCATTGAGGGCTCATCAGTCGGGGGTCCATCACTTTGCACTCTCACTGGCCCAGTAGTGTTATACAGTGGGTACTGTTAAGGTATACATTACAGCATTGTCAGCATTTCTCTGTCTTTCAGATGAGGGTTACCTGATCAAGTCCCTGATCATGATGACATTTTTAAGAAAGTGGTAACAACTCCCAATGAGACTTGAACCTTGTTTTGACATGTTTGATAGGTGCTCCTATACAGTAGGCCTAGGAGAAATTTAAATTACACTGGTACAATTCACAACATTTTGGGAGTTTCATGTTATGCTTACACCACAAAATTACTGAAATTATACCATTATGGCACTTCAAGTAACTGCACACAATTTCAGTAAACTTTGAGAACAAATTCACAATTTGCACCAACACCACAAACACACAGGAACAACAGAATGTGAGTGGGTGTTGTTCATGGTGCTCTTGTGTAAATGTTACACACAAATTGATGCAAGGATGCATTTCATGCTAAAATATAGCACATAATGATATATCTCATTGCGTGTCATTACACATAATTTTGCCTAATTTCACATAATTGCATAAAAGCAAGAGATACAAATTTCTCACACACCTACTTTACTGACCCTCCACAGTTGTCAGTTGTGGTCCTTGACTTTTAAGAGCACTTTTCTTATGGCCAATGCCTTTGCAAGGCATGTCCGTAAGTTGCAAGATCTGAGAATGTGTCAAACTTCCACATGATCTTTCCCGAACAAACTGGCCCTCAGGACTAAAGCAGCTTTCTTTCACAAGCTATAGACCCCTCTCCATCACAATCCATCTCAATCCATTGTCCTTCTTACTTTCTACCCTACCCCTCATCCAGCCAGGGAGAAAGAGAGATTACCTCAGAATGACAGTGTTTACTTCAACTGCACGAAGAAAATTCTGGTGACCAACTTTTTATATGGTACTCAGGCAGCAAGCAAGGCAATCTGGTCCAAAAGAGGATGTTATCCTGATGAATAACATTGTGTATAAAGATGTGCTGCACTCTTTCTAAAAGGGGAGCCACCACAGGCAATCGTGGCCAATTCCACTAGGACAAAGTCTTCTACCTCAACCATGGACAGAGGTGTCCCTGTGGCTCAAATCTTTTATGCGGTGACATGGGGAACACTCCACAACTTTGCCATGCATTATTGTTTGGCTTCAGAGGTAAGAAGGAATGGCCTTTTCATATGCTTTATGCTCTGGGATTTCCTTGCCTGGCCATTCCTTCACACCCACCACCTGGAAGGGGCACTGCTTTGGAACCTGTTCAGCAGGTGAGGAAACTACAGGTAGGAGCATCCATGAAAAGAAAAAGTTAGTTAACTGTGATAAATAAATCTCTGTTGGATACTATGTGTACCTGCAGATTCCCCGGCAAGTCTGCTCCCCTCCCCGTTCTAGAGGATGTTCATACACTACACTAAAAGGACTCCAACTTAGGCCCTGATTTATACTTTTTTGCACTGCGTTTGTGTCATTTTTTGACGCAAAATCGGCGTGAACTTACAAAATACAATTCGGCGTGAACTTACAAAATACAATTGTATTTTGTAAGTTTACGCCTCTTTTGCGTCAAAAAATGACACAAATGCAGTGCAAAAAAGTATAAATCAGGGCCTAAGTTTTCTGCACTGACCCACATTGATTGTTTTTTCCTCATTTCTAACTATATGGACACAGAAAAAAATGTATAGGGAACTGACGTCAGTGCTCTAGAGTGAGGTACATTGATGTCACTGTGGCGTTGCTTCCAGTGCCCCCAACCTGCATGGGAGAATTATGGAAACCTTTCCCGATAACGTCTGGCACTTGGAAATATTCAACAGTCGAGGAATCTTCAGGTAGATAATATATGTACCAGAAAGATAGTTACCGTAGTTTATTTCAGGCACAAGAAACTGTCAATTGAGGAACTACTGGAAAGAACAATTGGCAGGAAGGGAAAAGGAGTGTGGGAGCAGGGATCTCAGTTACATTATCAGTTTACAAGAAAAATACACCATTTCATCTGGGAGAAATCCCTGCTACTCTTCACCCGTGAATGGATTTTTGATGTTGACTGAGATTAATCAGGAGCTGTACATCACATTAAATTATGATCACAATCTCTTGTGTATTTTCAGTCAATAATGAGAGTGTGATAAGAATTAAACAGTTTTATTAATCAAACATTGAAGCATTTTATCTTTATTAGAGTCATCATAAAAGTTCATCAATATCAGTGTTTAGTTTGTTAATCAAAATAAATAATCAGTAAGTGCATAAAGCAGGCTCCATAAAGGTAAGAATCCCTATTCCAGGAATGAGAATGAAAAGGTGTCAGTTAGAAACCCATAAAGAGCTTCAGTTCCAGCGAGAGAGAGCATAAGCACAAAGCTTTAGCATCAAAAATTGGTTCAGTGATTCAATAATCAGTCAAAGCATAACGTCTCATGAAGATATGTTTCAGAAACTCAGTAGAGTCTCACGCAAATGTCAAATGGGATACTGAGGCGAGGAAAGTGGCAAATGTGGTAACCTGCTCTCGGATCACACCCTGTTATAGAAAACACATATTTTTAATGTTGTTGTTTATTGTTTGTTTTTTCGTCAGCCAGCCAATCATCTTTCAATTTTCTGATGGGAACAGAATCACTCCCCGTCTTGTCACCAGGTACACAATGACTTTAGATTGCAACTTTCAAGACTGCAATTCTTTCTTATCAAATAACTGTTCTTCACATGATTCATTCTAATCTTCAAAACTGCTTTTCCATGCGTGAACTTTCATTTCTATCTTTCTAAACAACAAATCTATTAATTATCTAACAATTATCTTTTTGTAAATAGGACAACTTGCAGAACTAGATGAAAACATTTATAAAACTTTTGTTCATTGAGAAAAGTATATCCATGTAAAGATCAGGAATTAAACATTTTGGCCTACTTTAGTATTCTTCAGTCATATTAGCATGTCAGGCAAATGTACTTCTATTATTCAGGACTAATACAAGCAAATTTGGCTACCTAATACAATTTTTACATTTAAACACATTTATTGTCTTTAAAGCCTACATATTAATTCTTAACATTATGGGATTATTTTAGAAGATGCAGATAAGGGTTTTAGCATCTCCCCTTCTGATCATTATAAAACCATTACAATTCCTTAACAGATGAATCTTTCAAAGTTCACTCTCATCCTTAGTTGAGTCTTTCCACTTTCTCTTCAAACTCTCAGATTCCTTTAACCTCTTATATTCCTGATTAATATGATAATTTAATTCTAATTTCCTCTTTATCTGTCTGTTTCTCTTTCTTTTCAAGATAGCAGCTCTTACTGGTCGGATGATTGCTTAAAAATGTCACCAACCCATTGTGTTCCATCATGTATACTACATATATGTGTGTGTCTATATGATGGTGTTACTGTTTAAGCAGCCATACTATTTACATGATACATCTTAGGAAACAGAAAACCTCAATTGCATATACCCTCCCATTCAGCTTGCAATTGAAATTAAGCATCCTGTCCACAAACAAAATAAACTCCTGGAATAAATGCTTTTTCTTCTTGCAAAATTTGCCATAGAACTCCCATAATGCTGAATGTGCGCTCACAACTGGTAATTCCTGCAGGCCTCTTCCTAAATTTATTTGTTCTTCCATAAATGCATATTTTGCCTTTTTGTCTTCTATCTAATTTTAATTTAGGATAGAATAGATCATTTTCTTTCTGTATTGATCTTCCTCCTTCTTCCAAACATTTTTCAGAATGTCATATTTTGCTATAGGAAATGTGTTCCCTTTCTTCTAATGCCGTGATGAATGTCTTCTCTAATGGTGTCATTAGACAGGTCAAGTTGTTTTCATATGCCTTAACAGTGTCTAATGGAATGGGTGGTCTAAATTAATGCTAAGCTGTGATCAACCATTTATTTTGCTTGTGAATGGTGATTTATGCTTGTCTGTAAAGGGACTTTTGAAAGAACCATGTCAAATCTGAAATAATAATACTTAGAGTAGATTGTTCCTGCCTATACAGTAAACTAAGAAGAATACTACATGTAATTGTGTATGAAAGAGGTATGTGGTGGTATGTCACCTCCTCTGCAGCTGACAACGGTAAGTGTGCACAGATGTAACAATTTTTCATGTCTTAAGCATGTGTGTATTCTACAACTTACCTAGAATAAACATTTGTTGCGTGATCTTCTTTCATGTAATCCACAAATGATGTCTTCAAATTTTCCTCATCTATTATGGGTGTAGTTGTCATGGGAGTAAATTTTGAATTAGTTCTCTCTATTTCAAGTGTGAAATTAATTTTCATTAACATTGCCGTTAGTACTGATACTATTACTAAAAATGTAACACCATAATGATTTTACATCTAGCCTTGGATAAGAAACACATGTTTGTCTGAAGTCAGATCGTTCCGTAAAATATTGCAGCAAATAAAATCAATAACCCACTTTCAAACGTTTTGCACTAAGCAGCTTCTCAAGTGTTCTTCTTTTCTTTTACAATAAGTTCTTTCAGCTTTTATTTACAACAATCTTCATATAGTTATCCCTAACCCTACTCCGTCTTCTTCTAAAATGTTATCCTTGCTCTTGTACTGCAGCCTTAGGCCTAGGGAAATCTTTTTAATTCTTTTCATTTAACAACGTACCAGTCTTTCAGAAACCTTTTTCAGCAGTTTTTTCCCAATACTGTCATCGAGGTTCAAACAGCTCTGATCTCAAATCAATCAAACCTGATATTGGTGTGTTTATCACTTGATTCACATAATAAATCTATTCAGCTGCAGAATACCTCTGACAAGGCACTCTCTCAATCTCTTTGATCTCCTTTTTAATCGCCTGTGTCACTTATACTACTTGATTCTGTTTTCTCAGCAATTGTTTGTTGGAGGTATGCGTTCAGCTGACACACTTGAACTTAATTTCTTTGTACCATAGCTCTGTGGCCAATCAGCCTTGAAAGTGACTCTTCTTGATCCAGTACTTGTCCCTTCACCTAGATCTTCTACTTGTCCTGTTCATGTCTTAACTGTTATCTTAGGTGGAGTTCTTGTTTCTGTTTCTTCTTCCTCTTCTTCTTCTTCCTATTCTTCTTCTTCTTCATCATCTTCTTCTTCTTCTTCTTCTCCAGAAACCTTAATACCACTTTGTAAAGTCACAGAAATTTGGATTGTTGTGTGACTGTCTGTGTTTCTTTACACCTTTCTCTTTCTTGCTGTTGTGACTCCTGAGGTATCGCTCCTTACAGCTTGCTGTAGTACTGTCACCAGTGCTCTTCATTCTGGCTCAAAGAACACAGTTTCTTCATATGGACTTATTTCTTTCTGAGTGTGTGATGCATGCACCCAATTTGGTATCCCAGCGCACTTAACAGCAGTGTTTGTGATGAGGATAACCTGGAAGGGGACTTGCCCTTTTGGTTTCAAACACAATTTTCACATGTTCTTCTTTAATAGGGCCCAGTCATTGGGAGAAAGTCATGGGACTGCTTTTGATGCAAATTTGCAATGACAGCTTCAACCTGTCAAGAAGCCTAACATACCACATCAGCCTATCCCTTGCAGTAATCAAGTATCATGTCATCTGTAATGTTTAAAAGTGCATTTGCAGGGGCAGCAGGCAATCTTATTGCACTCCCCATAAGGATTTCATACAGCGGTAACCCTGGTGTACTTCGAAGACTCATCAACAATAAAGGCAAAGTATCAGACCATTTCAGTGAAGTGGATGCACAGATTTTGCCAATCGGGATTTTATAGTTCCATTGAGCTGTTCAACTATCCCAGATGCTTCTGGACGATAACTACAATGTAATCCCTGTTTGATTTGTAAAGCTGCACACAGCATCCTTAGGATTTCTTTGTTAAAATGAGTCCCACCATCTGACTCAAGAGAAACCAGTAAACCAAACCCTGGTATGAACTCTCACAATGGTAGTATCGCTGCAGTGAAACTGTTGTTTATCTGTGTTGCACTAGGTTCTGCCCCAGCAGTACATTCAGATGTTTTAGCTTTTTGATCACCCGGTTTTTGGACTTTTTACTCAACCTCATTACTGGTGTCTCAACCATAGTAATCACACAGTAAACGGACTGCTGTGTTTACCGCCAAGGCCCGCCTTTTAAGGTAAGCAAGGGTAAACTGCAAATGGCTGGCTACATGTAAACAAGTGTGCACATTGGCACAATGGGGACTCTGCAGGTATAGGTATTCACCTTGGAAAGGCCTCATGAGGGAAGTGTACACTATTGGGGAGAAGTCATTGTGCTTTACTGTTTTAACTTTAGTGACACTCCATTATAGACCTAGGGAGGGAACTGCCTTAGAGTGTAGTTTCCCTTGCCCTTGGCCTAAAGAGACCATTGATATCATGAGCTAAATTATAACCTGGGAAGGAAAATTAAACTTGCCACTTCCAAAATGATATTTGTACATCTTGTGGGTCATTCAGAGTTTTCATATTCCCCTTATTCAGCTCAGGATCAGAGCCCAGGCCTGCTGTCACACTGCTGTGTCCAGTAATTACATTCTTTCCAGCAGCAGAAACAAAGGCCGTCCCCACACAAAAGAAGGAAATTAACATTATTTCTCCTTGCTCTTGTGGAGGAAAGGGATGGGCGAAATGACCTGTATCAATCACTCAACTGTCTCACTGCACCAAGGACGAGCCTGCCCCATCCCACTGAACAAAAGAGAGTGCCCAAACAACTGCAGACAAACCAATGGTGGGGCGGTCTCTGAAATTCTAGTATGCAGGTTTCTAGCAGTGATGTCAGTGAGGGGTGGAGCTGGAGCTGAGACCCCAAAAACTGATGTGACGAGTAGCTCCATGATGATGCCATTTTGGATTGTCCCAATAATCTGTGCAAGTGGGTTGGGACTGGGGTGGAGAGGTGATGTGGCACCCCAGGATTGGTTAGCGGTGCCTGTCTTCTGGAACTTTCGTCTTCGGGAAACATCCTTTTTTACGACTTTTTTTTTCCAAAAGTCGTGGTTAACGAAAGCGCAACAACGCTTTTTTTAACCACGACTCCGTTTTTTTGTGCCTTAACTACGTATGTTCTGAACAACGAACATGGGTGGTTAAGGTACAAAGAAGGGAGTTGGCGAAGGTAAGTGGTGGGTTTAGGTTTTGGGGAGGGGGTGGGGGGTCAGGGGGTTTTAGGTTTTGGGGTGGGGTTGGGGGGGGTGGGCGTTTTTGGTTTTGGGGAGTGGGTGGGGGGTCAGGGAGTTTTAGGTTTTAGGGTGGGGTTGGGGGGTGGGGCGTTTTTGGTTTTGGGGAGTGGGTGGGTGGGTCAGGGGGGTTTTAGGTTTTAGGGTGGGATTGGGGGGGTGGGGCGTTTTTGGTTTTGGGGAGTGGGTGGGGAGTCAGGGGGTTTTAGGTTTTAGGGTGGGGTTGGGGAGGTGGGGCGTTTTTGGTTTTGGGGAGTGGGTGGGGGGTCAGGGGGTTTTAGGTTTTGGGGTGGGGTCGGGGTGGGGCGTTTTTGGTTTTGGGGAGTGGGTGGGGGTCAGGAGGTTTTAGGTTTTGGGGTGGGGTCAGGGGGGGTGGGGCGTTTTTGGTTTTGGGGAGTGGGTGGGGGGTCAGGGGGTTTTAGGGTGGGGTTGTGGGGGGTGGGGCGTTTTTGGTTTTGGGGAGTGGGCGGGGGGTCAGGGGGTTTTAGGTTTTAGGGTGGGGTTGGGGGTCGTGGGGCGTTTTTGGGAGTGGGTGGGGGGTTTTAGGTTTTGGGGCGGGATTGGGGGGGTGGGGCGTTTTTGGTTTTGGGGAGTGGGTGGGTGGTAAGGGTGTTTTAGGTTTTGAGGTGGGGTTGGGGGGGTGGGGCGTTTTTGGTTTTGGGGAGTGGGTGGGGGTCAGGGGTTTTTAGGTTTTGGGGTGGGTTTGGGGGGGTGGGGTGAGGGATGTAGGGTGAATGGTGCCTATTGCTAATGATTTTATCAGGAATGCATTTACAACGAAATATCGTTGTTAAGGCATTTGTGGTAAAATCATTAGTACTAGCAACGAGGTTGGTGTTCCGATCTCGTTGTTAAGGCAGTAGTTGTTTTTGAAGTCGTTGTTTCGTCGTACAATCTTCGTCTTCCCTTTATAAACTCTTGTACAAGGGGAAGACTTTCTCTGCAAACTTTCTACCTGCTTTGCTGCTGGAGCCAGGGGACTGCCATGGAGAACTGGAAGGAGGAAACCCCTCACCCCACTCAGGACCCAGGACTTTGTCCAGTTGACTTCACGACCAGTGGGTCTCCCTAAGGGCCAGTGAGGCTGGACCTCTATATCCCCCTGAGGACCAGCTGGGGGGAGCCCAGGACTTTTCTGCACCCACCAAAGCCCAAAGGAATCTGGTGCAGGGAGCCAGCTTTTAGAGGACTACACCAGAGAGGGAGGGTTATTGTGATTGCCCTGATGGCTAGAGCTTGCCACCAGAAGTAAAATGAGCCCAGGATTGTTCAAATCGGCCCAACGAGGCCTTAGTTATGGCATTTTAAATTTGGCCACCTTTGACCTAATTCCTCTCTCGGAGCGTGTGGGGCTCTGCTGCTGTTTCATTAATTTCCCCCAGAGTGGATCAGCGCCCAGGAAATGGTGCAAGAAGGATATTTCCTCATGTTCGGGAGAAGGAGTGTGTGGGGCCCCCTAGCCCTGCTCATATCCCACCTGGGGACTCCATCCCCTTGGGTACTTCTCCTGGAGGGAACCAGGACCACATCTCCGACCCCCGAGTACTCTCGACCATGGGGAAGCATCATCATGCTTCTCCAGGGGTTCCCAGGATGGAGGAGCACTGTTGCGCTCCCCTGGCATGAGCCAGAAGTAGTCCAGAGCCACATCCATGGGCCCGGTGGCACTCAATGAGTACCATGAGGGCAGTGCTGCCGCACCACCCCATGTCACCCACACTCCCTGCTCCATGTGCCCATGTCTTGGGAGAGCAGGAGGTGGCCACCACCAAACACATCTGTCCAGTGGAGCGGGTAGATACAACAAAAGGATTGCCAGCATCCTCAGCCGCCTACCGGAGGGCAGACCATGCAGGCAGCTGGTGAGAGTAGCTGGGGTTAGGCTTCCTGTCCTGCCTTTCAGCAACAGCCCATTTTGCTGTGCCCAGGTGCCCACTCTTAAAAACAACATGGCGCAAGGCCGCATGAAAAGGAAAAGAATGCAAAGAAAACTTCAGCCATCTCTTCCTGGCACAGTGGGGGAGGAGCTACTATAATACCATAATGTTCACTGCTCTTGAAGAATTTGCCCCATAATGCATTGCAGGGCCTTTCATGTGATTCCCCTTTTTGGCTATAACTTCTCCGGTGATAGCTGAGGGCAATTTATCTTCTTGAGGCCTAGCGGGTAGTAACATTTTAGGAGGCCTGGAAAGTCCGAAAATGTGTGCGCTGCATCTTATAGGGGTTGAATATATGGTTACAGAGTAATGCCTTTTAATGTAATTACATTATAATGATATTGCCTTGGGTTATGCCCTGTAGGGGCTAAATGTATGATTACATTACAATGCTGCTCTGACCATTACAGTCTAATGTCAAGTGTATGAAATAATGCACAACCACTAAGTTTATGTCTGATAAATGTTTTTATTTGTTTTATATGATGATCGCATATGTTTTATTGATTCATCATTATAGCAATTGCAATGATGTTTCATGCCAAAGTAATATCCTTATTACACCATGGCTGTTTGAACACACCTGGTATGTTTATGTGACCCCTCTAAGGAGTCACCAGTGGTTGTGCAATGTCAGCTATGGTATGATCCATCTACCAATTCTTATTTGTAAATTTCTGCATAATATTTAGTCGTGTGTGCATGATAAATGTACTTATATTCTAAAGAAAACATACAAACTGAACAATCATTTATTGAGTTTTATTATTGTGTGCCAGTAATTGCATTATTATTAGTCCTCACCACCTCTCTTGAGTAGGACTTAGACTGCTCCGCCTTCCTACCCTGTGAGAGTCAAGCCCTACAATGGGGTGTTTGGTTTCCAATGAGAACGACTGCGAAACTATTACTTGTGCTGGCCACACAACTAGTAGCCCAATTTCCAATGCTGTGTGTTGGGTAGGCTTCCACCCATTTAGACAAAATGCACACTATAACTAGGACACATCTCAGTCCCTTAAAAACAGGCATCTTGATGAATTCTATTTGCATCCTGTTGAAGGGACCACCTGATCTTACTACGTTGGTTAATGTTACCGATGTTCTTTTTCCTACTATCATCTGCTGACATGTCACACAGCTATGGCAAAATTCTGCAAGCATACTAAATCTGAGGTTATATCAATTCTGTCTGAATAATCTCACCATTGCATCTCTCTGTAGATGTGTGTTTGCTATATAAATGTCATGTAATGGGAGACAATAAACTGTCTGGTAACACTGGTATTCCATTAGGCCTGGGCAGAACTCACATAGCTCTGCTATGTGGAATTTTGGCGAGTGACTTAAAAAACTCCACAAGAACTCCTCCTCTCTCTGCAAATGAGCAGAGTTGTGCTCGTCCTCCTGTTCACACTGATTGATGCGAGTAGAGGGTTCCTCGTTGTGAAGCGGGCAAAATGGCACCACGTGGTCCCAGGCACATGTTGTCATTTTGTTTTACCTGATCTGTGCACGGTGCTGGGGCTAATTTTCAATCTATTCTTAATCTTTGTAATCCTTCCCCTATCCTACTTATCCACCTGTGTTCTCCCTCTACTTTATTAGTGTGTGTATTTGTGTTCCTGTTTTTTACATTTTTCTCTTTTTTCAGTGACTTTTTTTTCCCTTTATTTTTTCATGTCTTCCTTTCTATTCCTTCTATTTCCTTTCCCCCCCCCCTCTCGGTGCCATGGCAGAGCATGGGCAAGGCAGTGCCCATGCAGGTGCTAACCGCACACCTTGCCGGTGCTCTTAAGGGATGCAGCCCGCCCACCATTTTCTCTGAGGTAGAGGTGGCCTCACTAGTTTCTTTTGTGCAGCACCATTTCCCCTTAATGCTGACAGCAGAGGCAGGCCCAGAAGTGGGTATGGCCTAGAGGAGCATCAACTGCTGTGAGGCAGGATGTGCCGGTGTGTGCGGAGGCGTACTGGAGTTCGGTGCACCCAGCAGCAGTTGACACACCTCTGAGCCAACATCCTCGACAGGGAGCAGGACCTGCTGGGAATCAAAGTTGCGGAGCTTGGTAAGTAGTTATGTATTTATTGTGTCCCACAATGCTAATTTGTTTTTCAAATAACCTGCTTCTCACACTCAGAGGTAAGTTAAGTTCACATAATTTTTACAAATAGTATGTGATCCAATTTGATTGAGCCAGGTGCTCAGTGCTACCTAGTTGCAATCCTTTCTGTAGGAGCTTGTTAGGGCTGATTATTTAAGAAAGTAATGCAGAGTCCTCTGACCTGTCATTAAGATAGAGGTATTGTGGTAGTAGTACTATCAGTGAGTCAGCAGTCTCTGTGTCTATCTTTTTATGTAGCTTGTACAGTCCCAAGCAATCTCCCAACGATGTGAAGTATACATCTATGCATTGAAAAGGGAAACTGAGTTGGCCCATTAACAGGGGTTGCAAAGCAAAGATCACTCTTTGCACTACATTAGTAGTTCCACATGTAGTTTAGGAATCTTGGAATGGTGCTTACGTAGGGTTTAGGAAATTAGGAATGGGTAAATTCAATAATAATAGTATAGGCAACCTGCTTTAGAAAAGTATAATGTCAATATGTTACTGTGTTTGCCTTTGCCTGTCAAAATATTTGCTAGGCAATTAACTGTACCACTAATCTATTTTTTTTATCTTGTTTTTTTTCTTACAACAGCATCCAAGGCAAGAAGAAGAGGGCATTGAAGGGTCAGGCTGAGACTGCTACCACTGCCTTTACCAGGGCCGCGGCTGACAGGTCTGCTGGCCCCAATTATTTCTTGTTAATATTATTATTTCCCTAAATTTTACCTTTCCCCATTAGAATAACTTATACTGTGACTTTGTTTTCAAATCCTCTTCATTCTGTTTTGTTAATTCTTACTATCCCTCCCTGCATTATCCTTTTTTCTTGTTTCTGTGGCTGACTTTCTCTTGTATGTACGAATCTGCACCTTTCTTCTGCTTGGTTATTAAGCTTTCCATCTCCCCTTCCTTATATACCCTGTGGACTGGTATTTTAAGACTAAGAGAATAGATTAGGTACTCTACTGTGAAGATTGCAGAGTTTGCAGACCCAAGCAAACTATTATAGGCTTTCTTTTTCTTGCTCATGCGACGAGAGAGAGGCCATGGTTGTGGTGACCCCCCCAAAGTTGTGTTGTATGTATTATTCAGTATCCCAGCAGTTTTGATGAGAGTGCAGCATGGCAGGAAAGTAGTACGAGGATGGTCCCATGGCATTTGCCAACTAAAACCTCACCTCCTTCATTGACCAATTTATTTTACCCCTTCATTGCACTTCAAATGACTCAGAGTCATCATCATATGTCTGCTTCTCCTTTAATATATGTTTTTGGTTTGCTAGACTACCTGACTTTTCTAACATTGTCAACCAACAAGTTGCCTAAAGTGATATGTGAAAGAGAAGATACTACAAATTGAAATGTCGTGATGTATTGTGGTTGTATTTTGTTAAAAAAAAAAAGGTGAGGCATACCTGGGATCTAAAAAATGTAATTTGTTTTGAGCTGCACAGACCACCAGTGCAAGGCAATGCTGCAGTTAAAAGGGGAGTCCCTGCAGTGGCAGGGACAGATGGTGGTAAGTTGCATTGCTTGGTTATTGCCAATTGCTAGTATGCCCACTGTATTTGTTCAGCAAGGCAGATCCCACCCATCATCATTCATAAACTCCCTGCCCATGACATTTTGTGACCCATGGGCCATAATCTAACTGCAGCATGGTTCAATTTGGCACTGCAATGTTGGCAACATTTACAAATCTTTTAATGGATTGCAAAGAGAAACAAAAACAGGGTCCTAAGGGGATCATAATACAGTGGCCAGGATAGCTGTCACTTTTGGGATGGAGCATTTCCCGCCACCAAGATCTAAATCAGGCCCAATGTGTCTGTGTGTTATTTTTTTAGGAAATCCTTTCCAAAGAAGAAATATCACGCTGTCTTTTTTTAAATTTGGTGTTATGGTGCCTTAATTCCTTTTAGCCTGTCAGTGCTTTTATGTGGGGCATGTGTTGGTAAAATCAAGTCCCTGTGACCCTCCTAATCACATCAAAAAAAGCAATGGCCTTTTTTTTCTTTCTTTCTTGAGATAGCTATTCCTGCTGGTTCACCACCACCACCAATCCAGCAGGAGATAGCAGCCCGGCTCTGGCAGCAGAGGTTGGAGGCCACCCAGGTGGAGTATTAACAGCTGGTGGAAGAGCAGGGTGAGGCACATGTCCCTGTCCCAAGCCCCAGTTCCGCCAACTAGCTGCCTGTGTCTCTGGCCTCTAGACAACATCAAGCCAGCACCGTCAGCAGCTTGCAGCCACCAGCACCCACACTACTATTGCTGCCCCCACCCCCTTAGGATGGGCTATTACACCGCTGCATGCTGTGTGAGCTGGTACACTTGGGCCATTGAATGGCATGCCTCAGGCCCAGCTTCAAGACCTGCAGAGCTTCTTGGAGAATGCCCTCTTTTAAGTTCTTTTTTAATTATTTGTTGTGGTGGGTAGGAGTTTTGTTGTGGGTGGAGCAGGTAGGATTTGGGCAGGACATTTTATTATTTTGGACTTTGTTTTGGACCTTTATGAACATTTACATTTTGGGTATTGGTTGGGGGGATATTGTTTAGGGACAGGGGTGAGCTTGTTGTGGGTGGAGAGGATGGGTTTGCTTTTGGACTTTTAGTAGTAAAGGGAAACATTTCTATTATACATAATGCCTAAAGAATTGTATTTTCCTTGTCCTACTACCTTCTGTAAAGGTATTGACCATTAGGGATGTATGCTGCCTTTCCGTATATTGCCTACAGAAACCTAGAAAAGCAATTACTTATCTTATCTGTAGTAGAAGTTAATTACATACTAACTAAACTAGTTCACTTCACTCCATAGTTCTTTTACCTGAACAGATGAAGCGATGGCTGCTACCTCTGTCAATCTTCCCACACCTTACTGGAGGGTTTCCTAATGGTAGTGGTAGTACGCTGACAGGGAAGGCATCAAAAGAGAGGTCCTGCTCCCACCTGGGTGAGGTCCAACTGTAGGATAAATCAAAAAGATTATCTGTAACAGGAAAATACATTTCTGAAATACACAGTTAGTGGGTTATACATTTATATTATAGCTTTAGAGAGATTGAGACCAGACTACTACCACCATGGCACAACAAAGAACACCAGATATTATAAAAATAAGAGAATTAGTCAATTATTCTGAGCAATGGGGAGGATAGAATTAAATGAAAACCAATGTTGTGGAAAGCCTCAAGTCAGGAAAAGTATACTCAAAGTCTGGAGTGGACAAGGTTAAGCATTTATGCATAGCACAAGTCTGAATGATGATGTTGACAAATTATGTTCTTTTATGTGTGGTTGCGTAAGTGAGGCTGGTGTGGGCCATTGCTCAGGTAATAGAAGATCACACAGTGATTTGGTATTGTATTTACCTACATCAGCCCCACAAAGTGCGTCATCCATTTGGTGTAAATTGTCACACCTCAATAAATCACACAGCCTGAGGAAGAGGGTTAGGGGTTTGATGGATGGATGGGAAAGGTGATTTGACAAAGACAAACACTACACAACACAAAACAATATTCATCAGGGCAATGAGCAGCACAGCACGTCATCATCAATATGGTGTGGAAGGTAATAAAGAAATGAGTATGTTCAATTAAATGTTTTGAAAACATTCCATCAGCCCCCAGAGACCTAAGTTATTATTAGATACCTAAATGATCTGTCATCTAGGTCTGAAATTATAGAAGAGTGAATTGAACCCACTCAGATCCAAAGAATATATGATTGTTAAAAGAAAAAAGTTACTGTATTGCCAAATTAGGCAGTGCATCTGCATTCTTTTCGGAATGTCCGTCACTCTGGAGAATCTGGCTGAACCAGTCCAGTATGTAAGAAAAAGTGTGGAGCTCAGCTTTCTCCTTTCATTCGTGCAGAAGAGAAGATGGCTGAGGGATTGTAAAAAATAAACTATATTGTTGAGTCAAGGTGAAGAACAGAAGGAAGGTAAGCTTCATGAGGACTGTACCATGAAGACTTAGAAGCAGAGCTAACACAAGAGCAGTTTCAGGATTGCCAGAAGTGCAGCACACACATTCAGCAGCATTTCCCAAATCAACGCTCCTCTCTCCATTCCACAGAGCTGAGAACTCGGCCTCAGAGTTCTCATCATCATGATTTCTCTGTGAAGTAGGTAACTTCCTTCTTCTGGCTGTTGAGGCAGTCCCTCTCTGAGTCCTTCCATCCTCCTCCAGCCCCCGAGTAACTCCATCCCAGTCCCAACCTTAGATAGACCTGTAGTGCACTGCTGTTGAAGAACAAGTAGAGAAACAGAATACCTCTGTATATATATATTTTTTGGCAAACTAAGGCGTTTAACAATAAATAATTAAAAAGTGCTATGGTGGCATTCTTAGGAGGGGAAGTAGAGTTCATCGTCTGGTGGTTCCCTCAGACGTTGGTCAGCTAATACACTTGACTCTGACCAATCATTGTCCGCATTCTTCTGTGCTGTTTCATAAAGAGTGTCATCGTATGGTATGAAATTGTTCATTTTGATCATGGTCAATCTCTCCACCTTTTGAGGTGAGAAACTGGTTCTTCTCACTTTGACAACTGTTCCAGTTACACTGAACACATACTCAACAGACACACTCGCTACCAGACAAGACAGATACTTTATTGCCAGCCTGCTGACCAATGGGGTTTGATCCACATAGACCTATTTAGGGTCCTCTAGATACTCCTGGAACATCCTCACAATAGTCATTGGTGCTGTCACTTGCTTAACCTCCTTTGCCTTTGCCTCTGCACTGGATATAAGACCAGCTACTTGAAATCAAGTCAATGCGGAGGTTGAGGTCAATTCTTCTGTTACTGTAGTTGTGGTTGTTGACGGAGTTCTTGTTGCTGGATTTTGGCTGCTGTGAGACAAAACTGTCCTCGCTGGAAGTTGAAGGCAGCACCACAGAACTTCTGCCCAGAAATGGGTAATTTCCAGGCATTCTTCTTCCATGTTACTGGATTGCTCATCAATCCACCTCTTGTATTTTGAAACATCCCCTTCAAAATACAAAATGGAAGTTACCAAAATTGTTTTGTACCATGGATCAAGTAGTGTGGCACAGATGTACTCTCTGGACAACATGATGTCATTTTGCAGCCTTTCATTAACAGCCAAGTGAAGGAATAAGCTCTCAATCAAGGCATGCACTTCTGTATTTTCATTCACACCTGCGAGTGCGAAACCTTTTTAGTCACCTTCTTTAATTTGTCCTGTAACAGATGCAACAACAAGATAGCTTGACCCATCGTACTGTCCTCCTTGCTAACTTCCCATATGAAAATCCTAAAAGGGAGTAGCATCTGTGTCAGGAAATTGATGAGACCCCATTTGTCCTCATCCATGGTCATACTTTTCACAATTGCATCCCCTCCTCTTTGAAGGAGATAGTCATTGATATGTCTATACTGCTGTCCTGCTCAAAGAGATGTTGCAACATGTAATAGGTTGAGTTGCAGGGTGTTGGCATTTCCTGTATGAGGGCTTTAACTGCCACTCTACTAGCACGGTGAATGATCTGCAACAAAATCTGCACTCATTTCAGCTATTTTCTTTTTAGCCAGGAAGCAGTTGCAGATCATTCTGCAGGTGGTCAGTATGTGTTGCTGACTATGTCTTCTTATTTGAGAAAGTCCTCCACAACAAGGTTGATGCCATGCGTTAAACACAGGACCCTGAAATAGCCATCATCTGACATGGCCTTGATAACACGACTGAAAGTGTCATTGGAATAAAATCCAGTACTGAGAGCTGTGGGTTGCAGCCATTCACACACCTTGCTGTAAAATTTGTCCAAGATGTTTGCATCTGTATGGGATTTCTCCATGGCAAACATGGCTACTGTTGCATGCTGCCGAATACCCTTAAAAGTATCTTCTGAGCTGAGACCTATAAATAGCTGTTGCATAACATCTGCAAAAGTGATCCAGTGTGCAGTTATACACATGTAGTCAGTTTCTTGACAACTGGTCCACATGTCTGCCATCAGATGGATAGTGTGAACAGCACTTTGATGCAAAGCCTACCCAGCCACTTGTAGCACATCGTGATGGAGCACTGGAACAGCAACTCTGGCAAAAAAAAGTCTGACTTGGAATCTTCCATTTTGAGTAGATGGCCACCACAAATTAAAAAAATTCTACTCTTTGCACAAAAGAAAAAGGGAGGAGGTCCAGCGCTAACATTTTAGCCAGCTTCATATTGTACAAATGTGCCATTAGGTGATTGCGGTCATAGGGCTACTCCTTCTTAAAGAATACCATAACAGTAGCCTGGATTTTATTATTTTCTGAGGCCACTGACGCAGGCAACGTCTGAGAAGTAGTATGTGGTAGACTCAATGTGCCTCTTAGGGCAGTCACTGTGTGTCATGGTGTCTCCATATGACTTTGAGTCCTGTGACATTTTGAAGTCGCTGAGGTGGATGATGCTGGCGCACTCCTGGAGACAGGGCTGCTTTGCGTAAGAATGTCACCCTGTTCTTCCTCATGACCTCCCACTGTGATTGGAGCTGATGTTTCCCAACTCTCCTCACCTTCACTACTATTATGTTCAGCAATTTGTTAACGTGCTCCTCCCATCAAATTGCGTGAGGTTTTTTCATATTGGTCATTTGACCTCCAATATCATAGTGTGAACCAGGCTTACCACGATGAACACTTGCATGGCAAATGGAGCATATTGCAATGTTATGCTCCTCCTTGATGTACAAAAAAGTCCCAAGCTGGGGAGGAATACTTTCCTAGTGTGCCAGTGCCAATGCCTGAAGAAGAACTGGAGGTAGGTGGGTGTGTCATTGATTGCTTCTCTGCAGTGCATACTTCTACTGAGGTAGGGGTTGGTGCAGGACTCAACAGGGGTTTTACAAATATGGGACTTGGTGGTGGTACTTGTGCCAAATCCTTTGAAGCAGGTTGAATAGGAGGGTAATGTTGGAATCCTCTGTGCCAGCTTCCACAAAAATTATTGGCTCATGGTCATCCTCCTTCTCATCCCCTTCCATAATTCTAAAGTTTTCAGGAACTTTTCTTTTCCCTTGCCTCTCCTGGTGTTTCTTGGACTCTGCCTGGGTCCAATCCATGTCCAGATCATCATCATCAGAATGGGCACTTGGAGAAGATGGTGGAGTACCCTTCCTTTTTCTTGCTGTAGATGTGGGACCGAATGGTTCTAAAAGATGAGCATCTTGCTTGGCAGGAGCCTCAACCTCCTTTCTGCTCTAACTTCAGGAAGATCTACTATTTCTGGAAGTCACTGCTGTCCAGTTTGTTCTGTTTCCTGAAATAATTGGGTACTACTATGTGAAAGGGACAAATCCAATTCAACATCACTGCTCCTCTGTGTCACCATGATTGCTCTAGCTGCCTTACTGACAGACATGGGCTTGATCTTAGGTTGGGGTGGTGCAATTGATGTGGGAGTGCTGCTCACAGTCCCTCCCCGGAGGCTGGTGCAGCAGGCATACATCTCCCACCATGGAAATAGGTCCACAGGTCCCCTAACTCCTGCCCAGACCCAGGCGTTAAAAAATGTTGCAAAGTGAGCTTTGCACCATTTTTTGACCCCTCCTCCCTCCCATGCGTGATTTTAGCATGGAGGGATAAATATGGCGTTAAGGCCATAGAGTCATTTTTTGCACGGGAATGCCTACTTTGCATCTCATTGACGCAAAGTAGGTTTTCACGCCCAAAACAATTACTTTAACTCCATAATTTTGCCGCTTGATGGTTACAGCGCCAAAGTTTAAATATGGAGTTAGTTTTGCCCTGAAGTTGATTAATAAAATTAATCAAATTTGGCGCAAAACAAGTATAAATATGCCACTAAGTTCACCAAACCATTAAGAGAAATTTCAAAGGCAGACAGCAAAGATGCATCGAGCTCTAAGCATCGAGCACAAGAATGAACTCTGGCATTTTAAGCATGGAGCATGTAAAATAGTAGAGTAAGATCTCAGCAAAGAAGTGTCGAAGAAGTGAGTCCAAAAGAAGCTCATGGTAGTGGCCACACAAGTTCTAAGTGCAGTGCAGTTAAATTAAAGTTGTCCCACGCTGTCATTGGTAAGAAAATCATACAGGAGTTTATTAATCCAATGAGAATAATATTTCAAATCAGAGATATAAATAGACATTCTTTCACACGTCAGTGATTGGTTCTTCTCCCTTTATGCACTTTGTTGAGTTGTCAAGATGCAACATTTAGCGTTCTTCTGCTTCTTCTGTCAGTACATCCATTGTTAGCTCCTAAGATCATTACTTTCTCATACGTCTCAGCTATCAAATTGTAACGACCTTTGCACAGTCACATTTCTACACACATTGCCTAATACACAGTAACTTATGAAGAAAAGAAAAACATTTGCTTATTCGCAGTATTCGGTCAACCTTCAAGACTGATACAGTTAGTTAACATTTATTCAGCAAGCATGAGATTATATTTCATTTTGACAGTTCATTTAAGTTAATACATAACATTTATTCGTAAGTATGACATATTACTGCATTTTATTATTAATATAGACTCTAAATACGCATTGTTATATTATTAATGCAACATTTTATATTATATGGTGGCCAATCAGGTGGGCACATTTTACAAGTTACATGTTATTTTCTATGTTAAGTCATTTCCTATGCATATAAAAAGGATACAAAATACATAATAGTAAAGTTTCAGAGCTCACACCACCATCTTGAAGGGTGCACGCTATCTTATACACACAATGAGTAGTTTATAAGAAACACTTCAGTGTAGGTCCAAAAGGTTGGTGAAATTATCAAAAAATGGGCACGTTTCACACATTTAAACAACAGCGAGCTTGACAAGGCCCATGGAAGGCAAATAAAATCCAAAACGACAGTCGCCATATTGCAAAATGCACAATAGACTACAAAAATATGATAAAATACAGTCACCATATAGTGCTACTGCACGAATAAAGCTGTGTAAGTGCGGTAACCGCAAGGAAAACCACTCAAAAAGAGGAAAAGAACAATGAAATGTGCAACTTATAGACGAGGTAAACAGAGGTATTGGTGAGCACCAAAAAGGGGATCGGCCATATTGGATAGTCCACACCTGTGTACAAGGCTATGGCAGCTGATCTAATACACACTTACTATGCCCAGATGCATGTATAGATAGCCAAATCAAATGCAAAGGCAAACAAAATGGCCAACCATTAATTAACCATGCAAAATACACAAATGAAACAAATCTTCATAATTGTAGAAATTAAAATTAAATATCAGACATGCCACTGTGAACAAGAGAAAGAAGAGGCACTCAGGCTAAGCACCAAAATAAGAAAGGAGTGGGAAATAAAAAGAAGAAAAATTATTTTTATTTTTCTGTATTCTTGTCTCCTAAAAAATCAATCAATTACAATCCAACATTATACGTATGAGACAACATGCACCAAAACCTAGTTAAGGAAGTCAGTAAAGCGATTCTACACAAAAGAAACACAAGTGGTTATTACAGTCATCTAGGCACAAACCCGACTGTAAATATTAGAAAACATTATCCAATCATATCTATTGAAAATCTGTCCAGAAGAATAAACATAACAGACCATTCAAACAAGGGCAACCCAGTCCCCCACACGATTGAGGCTCCCCTGCAAACTGTCTGTTCCCAAAGTCCATCTGAGCTCCTCTTTGTTCAAAAATGTACTGATATCTTAATTTCATGGTGGTAATGTTATGACCATAATGACTTGCCAACTCGTCTGTACCAAATGATCCTTCAAATTTGTACTTTTGCAGAATGCAAATAGAGGATGTTCAATATGTAAGTCACTAAGAATAGGCCAATTTTTCAAAATACATTTTTTAAGTTGGTTAGAGCCAGGGGAGAAGGTTGTCACACATACTAAATGATCTTTATCCTCTTTATTTTTAGGACAAAGTAGAATTTCAAGGGGACAATACCAAGCTCTTTTCATTGAACTTTTAACAAGTTTACGAGGATAACCTCTAGCAATCATTTTTTTTTTAGAGAGTCCTTGCTTCCTGGAAGAACTCCTCCTTAAAGAAACAATTTCTTCTTATCCGAAGGAACTGAGAGTAAGGAAGTGAGTCACACAATGCCCTGGGATGATGACTTCTATGTTGTAGGAGATTATTCCTATCTGTAGATTTTCAATACAATTTTGTATATAACTCTCCCTCGGAGGTCTTAATCAGTAAATCCCAAAAAAGAATTTGTGATTTACTATATTAAATGGTGAATTTGAGCCCAATGCAGTTGCTGTTTAGCCATACTAAGAAATCAGTCAGTGTATCCAACGAGCCTCACCAAATCATAAAGATATCATCTGTGTAGCATTTCCAAACAGTAATATTGTCATGAAAATGATTAGTCTCACATTCAAGATTATTCATGTGCAGTATCTTGTTACATTCAAGATTATTCATGTATAGTATTGCAAAATGTTGGGCAAAAGTAGCTCCCATTGATGTACCCTTCACTTGGTGATAACACTTGCCATCAAAATAAAATAAATCCTAGAAAGACCCAGGTTGAGAATTTCCATAATCAAATTCATATCAAACGCATATACTACAATGATCTTCAAGAGTATTATTAAACTGACATCACATACAAGCCTATGGCAAAAGCACACTGGCTGGCTGCAGAAAATGGCCTCTTGCACATGGGCAGATAACAATAACGTACAAGGAGGCATGGTGGTGTTTGGGAGTGTTAAAGGGTGCAAGAAAGTCAGGCCCAAAGTCCTTAAATCCAAAAGTATATGTTTAGCAGCCAAAGACAATGCTGCTTCCATTTCGAAATCCAATTGAAAAGTGACCAGGAGATGAACAAAGCACTTGGAGGAGCCTGCTAAACAGGAACAGGAAGCTGGAGTCACTGGGGCACTTGAGGAACTTGATTCCGGTTGTGAAAAAGTGAACAAAAGGCTTCTCGCAATAAAAAATAACTCGAATGGTCCATTGGAGTGAAAAATCCACTTGAAAATGACTTTTCAAGCAGATCTAGATGCTTCTCCAGTAGATAATCTGCTTGAAGTGCACCTGCGGTCACTCACAAGCCGCAGCATAATGGAGCAGTCGTGGCCAGAATCTACACGAGTGCCGAGGCTCATGTTTTTTTTTCAAAATATGGTTGAAAATTTAAGAACTCTCAGGATATTCTTGGGGAACTCAGCACCAAGCCAAAACCCTGTCTCTGAGCACAAATGAGAACAAGAACTGGCTGTCCTCATGCAATGGGATAGAGAAGAAGACCTGACAAAAGTCCACAATAGTACACCATTCTACACTGCATGGAATTTGGAACAGGATGATGGCTGGATTCTGTTACGCAGTAAAACATGTTACAGCAATATTGTTAATCTTTCAGAGGTCTTGAACAATCTGATATTTACCATTAGGCTTCTGCAAGCTCATAATTTTAGAGTTGCAAGGGCTCTCAACAATTTCTCTTAGAATTCCTTTCATCAACATGCCTTCGATTATTGGTGGTATTCCAACCACTGTCTGCGGGGTCAAATTGTATGGTAGTGTTCTTGGAAAAACTGCATTCGGCTTCACTGTGATTCAGACTGGTTCTACTCCTTTGATTAGTCCAATGTTCTTCCCTGGAAAATCCCACACAGTGTTCACATTTTCTTTTAAATCAGGAGGTAAATCCTCTACTGTCCTCACTAGATGCAATCCTACAGCTGCTACTTGTTGGGCCATTTTGAATTCAACATCTTCCTCATGCGTGTGAAACTCAACACTGTGGTGTACAATAAATTGTAGAATTGAACTTGCACTACAAATCTCTTCGAGCAGATTTACAGGACTCAAATCACACATAACAAATTGGTTTTTCTTCACATTAACTTATTGTTGCAGGAACCTCTTCTGAAACTGGATTTATCATCTGTTTATTTGTAACTCCTTCAGCTTGGATCTTCTTTCCTGGGAGGTGTAGGTCTGGGACTTACACTGTTCTAACAGTGGGTCAGGTAGTTCCAGTGTTAATCAGAAATTACACTTGGTGGCCATTAACTTCACCTTCTACAAATGGTCCACTCTGGTCTACCTCTAGGACTGTACCAAGTGCACAATCTTCCTCCCACCTCAGGCACTGTCATTGCAAATTATCAGAGCCAAAACTCTCACTGTCAAAATAGGGAACTGCTGAAATGGGTTCTCATTTTGAGTCTGAAATGGGTTTGGAATTGCTCTAAGCATCTGATTCACATTAAATCTAGGGTTTCTCATATTTATTTGCACCTGTATAATGTGAACTTGTGTCTGCACTGGCACTTGCAAGTGTGGAACCAGTATATTCTGCATCTGCACTTGATTTTCTCCTTACATTTGACCATCACTACTTATCTGTTGGGATTCTGTCTACCTAGTTTTGTTACAAAATGACAAGGAGTAATTTTCTTTAGAGATGCAGCATCTATACCAGAATTTGGATCAACTGGAACGCCTTGGCTTCTACCCTGTAGACTAATCCTACCTCCTTTCACACCTTGAATAGCAGCTTGAAACCCAACTCCTTGTATTCCAACATAATTCCCTGCAAATTAGTCATTCTGAAATCCCCTCTGTGCCAATTGTGTGTGTGCAAGCATAAACTTTTTCTTGAGTCTCTTCTGCTTCTTTCCTGTTCATCCCTCAATAATTTTCATATTCCAGGATCTCACCTAAAGGTATTTTCTGTCAGCAAAGCACACTCTGTTGTATGTGCATACTGATCTCTGGTCCCAACCTAGCTAACTGTGACAAAAATATCCTATTATCACTGTTGTTAAGATGCTACTGCCCACTGTTTTGTTTAAACACCTGCAGCTATTGCTCATAATAGTTGCACACAGATTCTATTGCCTCTTGTATCATTTGTTTTATTTTTACCAGAGCAATATCCTTTGCTAGAAATTTACCTTTTGGAAAGGTAATTACCGCTTCATATTTATGCATTACTTTAGGAAATGATGCATCTCTTGGTGGTCCTGTATGTGGCTACTGTACTGCAATTTTACACTTGGCCCGCAGATTACTTGGCACTACAAAATCGAGGAACATATTCAAATCAGTCCACAACATCTCTGAAATATTTACATATCTGTCAATTTGTATATACCACTGTCCTGGATTCTCTCTGAGTTTTGGAAAATTATTTGTAAATGCTGCAAGATCACCTCTACTCCAAGATACATGAACATACCCTCCACCTGGTAATTGGCTCATCAGAAAAGGGAAGCCTTCGCCTTTATCAGTGGGACCTGGCAGTGACATACTATTGGTTTCAGGCATCTCTAATTGTTTATTTTTTTTCCTGCATCTTTGCCCATTTGCTCTCTAGTCAAAATCACTCTATTTACAAATTTATTTTTACTAATTCAGTAATGTGTAATCGCATTCCTGAAGACCGCTTTGTCTCAAAAGCTTAATCACCCAATTGTGACCTGAAACTTTTCTGCAATGGGCCACTTTTTGAAAGATCAGCTTCATATTTTTGGGACAATCATGTGTAGCTGATGCACACCTAGTAATCTCTGCTCAAAGAAATCAGCTCTTTTTTCTTGGTATTAATCCACACGCTCAAGATCTAATCGTCCTCTGATTATTTCTTCTACCTCCATTTTTAATCCAGGGACATTTAACGGTCTTTCCTTATTTGTCTTACTGGGTAATGAAAAAGTGTTTTTCTGTGTTTTCTGTCATGGGGGAAAAGCCCATCTTCGAATAAAATAGTCTTGCCTTGTGCTATTGCTGTTGGAAGGACAATTATTCCCTCTTCTCTCAATGCCTGAACAGTTTGTGGTGATGTTCAAGCAACAATTTGTAAGTTCTGCGATGTTAGGATGAACACCCTCATTGTTTGTTACAGGTGCCACATAAGGTGAATGCATAGCTAGCAATGCATCCAGATATTCATCCCCTGAATCACCATTAGTATCTGATTTTTTTCCATATTTTTCAGCTTCATTCCCCTGTGCTTTATTCTTTTACAATCTGACTCTATTGACTATACATTTTCCTCTGTCTCTGCTGTTCCTCATCCAATCTAGCTTCTGCAAAATTTTGCACTGTTCTCAGTCCACTGTTCTGATATTTTCTCTCACTTTAACCTGTGCTGTTTTCTGCCAAGCATTTAATGCTTTAAACTGTGTAGGTCTAGGTGGTGGCTTCATCTCATGTAGCTTTTCTCTTGCACCATAAACATGTATGCAACCCCATATTTCTTGCCATATAAGGTGCTGGTGTACACTCGGGAGGTGCCTCACAAAACCATACAGAGCTTTAAAACACTTCATGATTTCAGATTATTCAACAAATGGTAAACAACATATTTCAAATTTCCAATGTTTTGATTCTATTCTGTATACTTCAATTTATTAATAAGCCCATCTGCCAATCTCAGTGTGGTTCTGCACACAGACTATCCAATCACTGCGTTGTGTTTCATACCAACCAATCAGTCCCAGCACAACACAAAATGATGCAACTCCTTACTGCTTGCAGCAGTTCACTCTCCTTTCCAATTTTTCTCATACACACAATTCTACAACTCTAAGCACACACAAAATAAACAATGTTTATCTGCTCCTTTAACCCGTTCTGTGCCAGGGACGTAACGGTTACGTCCATCGGCACAGTGCTCCTGTGCCGAGGACGTAACCATTACGTCCTGGCACATGAGCTCGGAGGAAGCACTAGCGCTCCCTCCGTGGGCTTCCCTCCAGACCCTCCAGGGCAGGGATGGAAGGGGAAGCCCTTCCCCTTCCACCTCCGTCCCCCCCTCTAATGACGTCAGCGCGCGATCGTGCGCTGACATCATTAGAGGGTGCCGGTCGTGCAGGAAGCCATTTGCTTCCAGCACGTCTTTGAAGAAACAGGTAAGTTTCTCCTCCGGCGGAGGGGGGGATTTCACACGAAGAGGCATCAGGGGAAAGGAAAGAGTTTTCCTTTCCCCCGATGTCTCTTTGAGGGGCATATATTTTATGGCCATTTCTGCCCCCCTTGGGGCAGATCGGCCTATTATTTTTAGGCTGTTCTGACCAAGGGGGGCAGAAACCACTGGAACTCAACGGATTTTTTTTTATTTGGTTATTTCTGGGGGGGGGGGCACCCCCTTGGGCAAGGGTCCCCCGCCAAAGGGGGCATAGAACTGTTGGCCATTTCTGCCCCCCTTGGGGGCAGATAGGCCTATTTGTTTTAGGCCCATCTGCCCCCAAGGGGGGTAGAAGCCACTTAGGCACCAGGGATAATGTGTGTGTGTGTGTGTTTATTGGATGGGGGGGCGGCTCCTTGTGCAAGAGTCGCTCCCCTTAGGGGGGTATATTATTTATGGACATTTCTGCCCCCTTATTTTTGGGCTGATCTGCCCCCATGGTGGACAGAAACCACTGGAACGCCAGGGATTTTTTTAAATTTGTTTATTTCTTGGGGGGGGTGCTCCCTTGGGGTCAGATCGGCTTATTTTTTTAGGCCCATTGCCCACAAGGGGGGCAGAAGTCACTTAGGGCCAGATGTAGGAAAGTCCCAAATTGAGACTTGCAATTTGCGAGTCCCCTGCAGTTTGGGAGGCAGAAAGGTGTCTCAGACACCTTCTGCGAGTCGCTATGGGGTCGCAAAGACCCACCTCATTCATATTAATGTGGTGGGTCGCAATTTGCGACCCCATAGCGACTCAAGGCACTCACGGGGATGGAGGCCTACTGGTAACAGCAGACCTCCATGTCCGTGACTGCTTTTAAATAAAGCATTTTTTTTTTTCAAAGTGCAACCCGTTTTCCTTAAAGGAAAACGAGCTGCACTTTGAAAAATAAACCGAAACCTTTTGTTTCGGTATTTTTCAGGGCAGGTAGGGGTTCAATGGACCACTGCCTGCTCTGAAAATTTTTTTTTTGGTCCAGTCACAAAGGGGAAGGGGTCCCATGGGGACCCCTTCCCGTTTGCGACTGGGTTACCATCCACTTCAAGTGGATGGCAACTGCGAGTCCATTTGCGACTGCTTTCGCGGTCGCAAATGGAATTGCATACCATTGCGACTCACAAATAGGAAGGGAACACCCCTTCCTATTTGCGACTTGGAAATGCATTTTGCGAGTCGGTGCCGACTCACAAAATGCATTTCTACATAGCAAAGACGCATTTGCGACTCGCAAACGGCGATTTTCGCCGTTTGCGAGTCGCAAAGTCTTTGCTACATCTGGCCCTTAGGCACCAGGGATAGTGTGTGTATGTGTGTTTCTTTGTTTGGGGCGTGGCCCCTTGGGCAAGGGTCGCTCCCCATGGGGGCATACTACTCAAGGTATTTTCGCCCCCCCTTGGGGCAGATAGGTCTATTTTTTAGTAGGCCCATCTGCCCCTCTGAGGGGCAGAATCCACTTAGGTACCAATTTCTATATGCTTGATGGTGCTGTGTTTGTCAACTGGCGAAGTATTTACATTTGTGATTATAACTGTTTTTTTTCTCCTTTTTGTTCTAGTTCTAGTTCAAAGCTCTTGCTTCCTTTGCTCTGTCTCCTTACGGTTTTGGCAGTGGTTGACCAGCGGTTTGCATAGTTGCATGTTTTAGGTAAGTAAAAACAATCTACTCCAAAGGAGTACTGTTGCCATGCGTGAATTACATGTTTGTAGGTGGTGTACTAAATACAGGATTGTGTGGGAAATTGTCCTTAGATTTGTGCACAATGATATTTGTGTTGTCTTATTTCTAATTTGCTTTTCTTTCTTTCTTTCTCTCTTTCTTTCTTCCAATCTTTCTTTCTTTCTTTTTAGTGGGATATCATTGGTGATTGCTGTGTCTGTGCAGAGTACTTGCTGATGAGTAGGTTTTTTTGGCAAGTGAGAAGTAGAGTTTTTCAGTACATAATACTTTGTGATAAAGCCACACCTTGTTTCTTACTAATCTTACACAGTGCTGGTTGTTGGTGCTGCATTTGTCCAGTTACTTTTCGTATGAAGGATCATGGCTAGCCGCAGGATGACCGCTCAGCATGTTGTTGGAATGCTTTTTGAGTCATTGTCTGATCATGATTATGAGACTGACTCTGCATCTGAGGCAGAGGATGAAGTGAGAGATTCTGGCTGTGAAGTTTCTGTTGGAGAGGAATCTTCTGATGAGGAAGCCACTCTCAGTGCAGATGAAGGGCATGTTTTAGAGGAGGGGACACTGATGTGCCAATAGTGCAGCAACCTGGGCCTAAACAGTTTCCCGTTGGAAGACCTGAACTCTGGGTTGCCCCAAACATGGAGCAGCCAGAGTTGCATGCCCTTACTGGTCTCCCGGAGTGTAGAGTCAATACGGAGAACTCTTTGCCTGTCAATTTCTTTGAGTTATTTATGGATGATGATTTTTTGGAAGAGATTGTTGAGCAGACTAATTTGTATGTGGAGCAGTATTTGAGAGACAACACTGCCAGACTTAGGCCACACTCTAGAGTTACCCAGTGGATTCCCACAAATTTGGAAGGGATGAAAAGGTTTTTGGGTTTGACTCTTTTGATGGGGTTGATAAGGAAGCCATCACTGGCTTCTTATTGGTCAACAGTCCCTTGATGGCAGTGGCTATATTTCCTGCAACCATGAGTCGTAACTGGTATTTTTAGGATGCTGCATTTTGTTGACAATGCTTTAGCCTTGCCACGCGATCACCCTGATTCTGACCGTCTTTTTAAGATTAGGCCTGTCCTTGATCATTTTGTAGATAGTTTTTCAGAGGTCTCTGTTCCAGGCAAAGAAACAGCTGTGGACGGGTCTTTGGTCCTCTTCAATGGTGGTTTTTAGGCAGTACATTCCTAGCAAGAGGGCACAATGTGTAATTAAATTGTATATGCTGTCTGAAAGTAGTACAGGACATGTGTATAATTTCTCGGTCTACACTGGTAGGGATTCAAGTATTGACGCCCCTGGTTGTCCTCCCACTTTTGGAGTTACTGAGAACATTGTGTGGGAACTTGGTAGACGACTGTTTAACAAAGGTCACCATTTGTATGTAGATAACTTCTACACTGGAGTGCAGTTGTTCAAGGCATTGTTTACAGTGCACACTGTTGCTTGTGGCACAATTTGTTGTAACCGGAAAGGCTATCAAGGGAGCTTGTCTATAAAAAAAAACTTGAGAGGGGACAGTGCAGTGCCTTGCAGAATGATGAGCTGCTAGCTCTGAAATTTACAGACAGGAGGGATATCTACATGCTAAGTACCATCCATGATGAGAGTACGTCCCTTGTGACTGTTTGGGGCCAGGTTGCTGAAGTGCGCAAACCTGTGTGCATGTTAGATTATAATAAGCACATGGGAGGTGAAGATAGAGTTGACCAGAGGTTGGAACCTTTTACTGCTATTCGTAAGTCTTACGTTTGGTATAAGAAGTTAGCAATTCACCTGTTCCACTTGGCAACTTTTAATGCTTTTATTGTGTTCAAGGATAGGTCTCCAGAGTCAAAGATGACATTTGTGAAATATCAGGAGTCAGTGATAGAGAGCCTTATTGTGGTGGAACAGGCAAGAGTTCCTAGAGAAGCAGTGGTGGAGGATGTGGCTAGATTGAAAGATTACCACTTTGCTGAGCACATACCTCCCACGCCCAAAGAAGACTTTCCAGCTAAGAAATGCAGAGTCTGTGCTCAAAGAGGTATCCGGAGGGAGACTCAAATGTACCTTCCAGATTGTCCTTCAAAGCCTGGCCTGTGTGTGGGTGGCTGCTTCAGCAATTACCACACCCAGAAGAATTACTGGGAACTACTATGAGTGTAAAATGCCTGTTTTATATTTTCATGTGTTCAGTTTCATGGTTGGCATTTCTGTCATGTATTTAGTTAGAGCTTTTGTGTTTGCAGTTTTGTACTTATTTCTAATTAGTTAGTGGTTTCTTTGTTTAAAGAAAAAGGGATGCCAATGTGTGTGGAGTGGCGCTTGGATGGTGGTGTAAATATTGACTTGTTGTTGGCTGCTGCAACACACTGCTAGCCAAACGCCAGTTCCCACATTCCTGTCAGCTGGTGTGATTGCTGTATCAGGCATGTGGGCGTATGAAAGTGATGGGCCCTTGAGTGGCGCTGTCTGTCGATGCGAGTGCTGTAATGTGCTGAGCCCGTGGCTGGCGGGGTGAATAGTCTTGTGCATGTCATGTATGAAAGGTGTGTGAATGGACTGTAAAGCTGTTGGTGCCTTGTCATGGCTTTACAGCTCACGAGCTGTGAGTCATTGGTTCGATTTTTTGACCTTTTAAGTTATTATCAGTGCATTTCATTTTTGTGAAATCTCTGGTTAATAAAATTTGATCTACTGAATCATCACTCACTCTCGTGCCAAATCCAACCAGTATGTGTGGTAAAAATGACTAAACCTGCGCCGCTGTAATGAGGCGTCGCAGCACACCCATGACACGCTAGGTGTCTCGGTGGGACCCAGATGGTGAAGCATGCCATCAACTTAGTTGGGGGGTGAGGGGTCTTTTTAACATAACCTAAGTGAGTTTCTTTTCACAATTTTAGTGTTTGGAACATCACATAAGTATGTGGACACATCAAAATGATCTATTGCAAAACTACCTGTGTTTGGGGGAGAAGGGGCACCTAAGTTTTTGGTCCCGTGTGTGGCCTTCAACTAGGGAAACCTACCAAACCCAGACATGTTTTAAAAATAGACAACCCAAGGAGTCCAAGGAGGTGTGGCTTGCCTGGACCCCCCAACATTTTCTTACCCAGACTCCTCTGCAAACCTCAAAATTTGCTTAACAAATCATGTTTTCCTCACTTTTCTTTGTAGGATCACTGCTCTGGCACAAATATCCTACCACCCACTGTTCTCCTCAGTCTCCCAATTAAAATGATACCTCACTTGTGTGGGTCTCCAAAGCAGAGTCAGCTTAAAAGATGTATAAAAGAAAAATATGTGCTTTTCAACTCACTGTGCTATCCCCTCAATCTCTACAGGTTTTTGGCATTTTTCTGTTGCAGGCAACTGGGCCACCCACAGAAGTGAGGTATCATTTTTATCGGGAGACTTTGGGGATCACTGGGTGGAAGGACATTTGTGGCTCCTCTCAGATTCCAGGACTTTCTGTCACAAAAATGTGAGGAAAAAGTGTTTTTTAGCCAAATATTGAGGTTTGCAAAGGATTCTGGGTAAGAAACCACTGGGGGATCCACGCAAGTCACACCTCCCTGAACTCCGTCGGGTGTCTAGTTTTCAGAATTGTTTGGGTTTGCCAGGCTTCCCTACGTGCCCGCTGAGCTAGAGGCCAAAATCCACAGCTATGCACTTTACAAAAAACAGCTCTGTCTCTGAAAATGTGATGTGTCCACGTTGTATTTTGGGTCATTTCCTGTCGCGGGCGCTAGGCCTACCCACACAAGTGAGGTACCATTTTTATCGGGAGACTTGGGTGGAAAGTTTGGTGGAAGGAAATTTGTGCCTCCTCTCAGATTCCAGAACTTTCTGTCACCGAATTGTGAGGAAAATGTGTTTTTTGGCCACATTTTGAGGTTTGCAAAGGATTCTGGGTAACAGAGCCTGGGGAGAGGCCCACAAGTCACCCCATCTTGGATTCCCCTAGGTGTCTGGTTTTCAAAAAGGCGCAGGTTGGCTAGGTTTCCCTAGGTGCCGCCTGAGCTACAGGCCAAAATCTACAGCTAGGCACTTTGCAGAAAACATGTCAGATTTCAATGTAAAAGTGATGTGTCCATGTTGTGTTTCCTGTCGCGAGCATTAGGCCTATCCATGCCAGTGAGGTACCATTTTTATTGGGAGACTTGGGGGAACACAGAATAGCAAAACAAGTGTTATTGCACCTTGTCTTTCTCTACAATTTGTTCTTCCAAATGTAAGACAGTGTGTAAAAAAGACGTCTATTTGAGAAATGCCCTGTAATTCACATGCTACTGTGGGAACCCCGGAATTCAGAGATGTGCAAATAACCACTGCTTCTCAACACCTTATCTTGTGCCCATTTTGGAAATACAAAGGTTTTCTTGTACCTATTTTTAATTTTTTATATTTCAGCAAATTAATTGCTGTATACCCGGTATAGAATGAAAACCCATTGCAAGGTGCAGGTCCTTTATTGGCTCTGGGTAGCTAGGGTTCTTGATGAACTTACAAGCCCTATATATCCCTGCAACCAGAAGAGTCCAGCAGACGTAACAGTATATTGATTTAAAGAATCTCACATAGCAGGAAAAAGTTACAGAGTAAAACGTGGAGAAAAATGGCTGTTTGTTTCTCCTCAATTTCAATATTTTTTTAATTCAGCTGTTATTTTCTGTAGGAAACACTTGTAGGATTTACACAAATTACCCCTTGTTGAATTCAGAATTTTGTCTACTTTTCGGGAATGTTTAGCTTTCTGGGATCCAGCATTGGTTTCACGCCCATTTCTGTCACTAACTGGAAGGAGGCTGAAAGCACAAAAAATAGTGTGAATGGGGTAAAATGCCAAAATTGTATTGAAAAATGGGGTTTTCTGATTCAAGTATGCCTGTTCCTGAAAGCTGGGAAGATGGTGATTTTAGCACTGAAAACCCTTTGTTGATGCCATTTTCAGGGAAAAAAACCTCAAGCCTTCTTCTGCAGCCCTTTTTTCCCATTTTTTTGAAAAAAACAAAATGTTTGCGGTATTTTGGCTAATTTCTTGGCCTCCTCTAGGGGAACCCACAAAGTCTGGGCACCTCTAGAATCCCTAGCATGTTGTAAAAAAAAAGACGAAAATTTGGCGTGGGTAGCTTATGTGGACAAAAGGTTATGAGGGCCTAAGCGCGAACTGCCCCAAATAGCCAAAAAAGGCTCGGCACAGGAGGGGAAAAGGCCTGGCAGCAAAGGGGTTAAAGAAATACAAAGGCAATTCAACAGCCAGAATAGTTAGGTTTCAACACCCTCCGACTTTTGTCACTCAAAAGTTTTTTAACCATGTGAAGAAAATCTTGTCCAGAGGGAAATCGCTCTAATCAAAGCAACTTCACCTTCGCACAATAGGTTCTGTTAACACAAATCAATATTAGTACATTCACCACTAATCATTATACTCCCTATCTCAATTGTGCTGTCAACTGCATCTCAGGACATGCACCACAAACCTTTATCAGACCAGAAAACCATAAATCAACCTTATATACTTATCTTTCCTGGGACCTTGGACTACTTCGGAGTTGAATAACCTCTTCAACTTCTTTACAGTAAGTACCTAAACATCTCCAATTAATTCAACACACATACTCCAGCACCTCACGAGCAAACGCAAAACCAATAAAGATAATTTGCGACACACAACGTTATGGATACTCACACCTCCAATTCTGCATCCGCCTCCAAAACCACACTCCTTCATTCTTCCAAATCAGACTTTCAGCTATGGGACATGGGCATCCCTCTAAATCAGAGCAATTAATTACAGCTCCTCTTTCTCATATCATAAACTGTCCCTCTGTTACCAGCTTTTGTGGGAACGGTGATCTCAGTTATCGATTTACGAGACAAGTACACCACTTTACTGGGCAATGAATCTTTAACATTGACTGAGAATAATTAGGAGCTGTACAGCACATTAAGTTGTTATCGCAATCTCAAGCCTATTTTCAGTCAACAGTGAGAGTCTGGTATGAGTAAAAGGGTTTTCTGCCCTCCTGCTGTTTCAACAGCTCAAGCTCAGGAAGGCAGAACAAAGGATTTCCTTTGGGAGAGGGAGACAACACCATCTCCCTTTGAAAATAATTGTTATATAGCTTGGGAGGGGTGGTCTCCCCAAGCCACTGGTATGCTTTGAAGAGCACATTTGGTACCCTCCTTGTATAAACCAGTCTGCACCAGTTGAGGGACCTCCAGTCCCTGCTCTAGTGTGAAACTGGGCAATGGATACAGGAGTTACCACTCCCCTGTCCATCACCAACCCAGGGGTTGTGCCCAGAGCTTCTCCAGGTAGCCAATTGGTTCTGCCATCTTGAAACCAAGATGGACAGAGGCCTCTGGGAGCATTTGAGTGGCCAGGTTAGGCAGGTGATGACATCATAGCCCCCTTCTGATAGATGGTCACTTGGGGGGGCTTACCCATGCATAGGAGGATGATTGCCCTAATTTTTTTTAGAAAAAATGGCTGCTATATTTTCCCTTTCCTTTGGTGATCATGCCCACCCCTTTGGCATATGATCAACTGCCACAGGGAAGAGAAAATGTCAAAATAATATCATCATTACTGCTCCCTGGTGCTGTTGACCATGCCAGAGCGGCCAATCCCCGCCCCCACATTAAACCAGATATTCCTGGTGTCTAATGGGATCACTGCTCATGGATCCACACATTATTATGCATGAGCAGGCGTCTGTTTCTAAAAGGCATCATCTAGAAATTTCTGGGGGTAGGCAAAACTCAAGTAATTTAGTGTAACGTAATCATACAGAATTACCTAAACAATCCATGAGATTGTGCATAATTATGTGAGCAGAATAATGCTGGTTTACAGCTATTGCCTAACACAGAAATGCCGCCTTGTGTCCAACATGGGTAGAATGGTAAAACATCTGTTATTGCCTATTGCAGTTCTTTCCATTTTGGGCTTCCAAATGTAACCCTGTTTTCAAGGAAGAAGACATTTTGCTAAATGTCATTTAAATCATATGACAGTATGAGAACACACAAATTCAGAGATGTACACATACCCACTGTTTCTAAACGTAATATCTTTTGTACATTTCAGAAATACCCATGTTTACATTCATCATATGTCACCATACAAATTGCTGCATACTCAGTACACAATGAAAAGTCATTGAAAGGTGCAGCTCAGTTGTTGGCTCTGGTATTGTTTTTCAAGAACTTGAAATTCCTATATATCCCACAACCAAATGGTTCTATAAGGCGTAACAGTATGTTGGTTTCATAAATCAGCCTCAAAGACATGAATTTGTAGATGAAAAAGTTGTCACAACTGACTGTTTTTTTATGAATCATTTTCATTATGTTTACATTTTAAAAGCTAGGGGCATATTTATAAGCCACTAGCGCCACCTTGCGCCATATTAGTAGCATTTTCTTTTATGCTAATGTGGTCCAACAAGGCCAAAATCCTAATGCCATACTTAGAACGTGGCGCAATGCATGTAACCAGGCATAATGTATTGAAAGGGGGTGTTCCCCTGTTAGGGGGGCCAAAGAAATGGTGCAAATCTAGCAGATTTCCTTGTGTCATTTATTTTTTACGGCACTTTTAAAGCCTGCTCAGAGCAGGCATCGAAAGGGGGCTTCTATTATTTATAATGGGCCACTATGTACTCTACAGGAGTAGTGCCAATATTTTGGTGCTACTTCTGCAGAGTACATCAATAGAGTCAATAAAAATTACGCTATTGCCCCCTACACTGTGCATGGCGCACCATATCTTAGATACAGTGCACACATGTTGGTGGTAGAGGGGCACTAAGGTGCGCAAGGAAATTCCTTAAATGTGCCCCTTAGTCCTTTAGGAAAAGCACAAGGGATTTACACAAATTACCCGTTGCTCAATTCAGATTACATCTACTTCTCAGAAATTCTTTCTGGGATCATCTAAGGGTTTTGCACCTGTTTCTACCAAAAATTGCAGGTAGCTTGAAACCACAGAAATTAGGAAATATGCGTAACTCTTTGAACTGTGGTAAAACATGTTTTTTGATGCAATTCTAATTGTTCCTGAAAGTTGGAAAGAGTGTGATCTTAGCACAGCAAGCTTTTCGTTTAAGTCGCTTTTAGAAGAAAAAAAACATACACTGTCTTGCACAGCACATTTTTCCATAAAAAAAACAAATAGCTGTATTTTGGCTATTTTCCCAGTTCCCAATAGGGGAATCAACAAATGATGAGTGCCATTGGAATCTCTAGGGTGTTGGAAAAAAGGACATAAATTTGGCATGGATCCATTATGTGGAATAAAAGTTATAAAGGTGTACGCACGAAGTACCCTAGATAACAAAACAAAAAAGGACTCCACACTGGGAGTGGGAGATCCTCAGAAAGTGAGGGATTAAGAGGGATATGTTGTGAACGCTCCCAATCTCCTCTTTATTGCAAAATGTTGTCAGAGGTTGAAGTTTAACAACTTCCTTGAAAAATTGTAAATTTACATTAGAGTAGATGTTTTTTTTATAAGTATCCTCAATCCTCAATTATCATTATTTATCTTAGAAAAACACTTGATATTGGTTGGCGGATTGCATTTTTTCTGTTATTTTTTTCAAACTATACAATTGACGGCACATTTAAGACTTGGTTCACCATTGTGCCATACAACCGTTAAGTAAGATTTATAAAGTCTGGCTTGATAAATCTAGAGTAACCAGATGCAGGGAAAATTGGTGCATTCCATTATTCTGCCTTGGGAAGGCATACATAGGTGTAGCATGGGTATTCCCATGCATCCACCCATGGATTTTGGAGCATTTCCAGATTTACCATTACTGGTAGACCAGTGTATGCGTCAAAATGCTACGCCTCTTCAGATGAGGCGTAACAAAGAAAAATATCTTTATTTCTCCTTGTTACTTCTCTTTCTATGTGTGTTGAATTCTGCAGCACACATAGAAAGAGGAAAATGCCTCTGAGGATTGTTTTTGTGCAGGAAGGTACCACACTGTGCACCAGCGCAGGGAAAATGTTAAGAGCGATGCATTCCTGCCCTTTCCCTGTCACGCAGCACAGCGCAACAAGGTGACTCACTGCTCTGTGCTGCATGATTTCTTAATAACTGTGCCCTTTGGTCTTTTACTGTAATAACAAACAACTGTTAGTTAAGTTTAAGAGATATGCGTCTTATAGGTTTATCCATAGTAGTTTTGCAGGTCTCATTTGAATCATTTGATTTCTTAGTATTGCTAACATTTTCTTGTAGTTTTTATTTTTTTAAGCATCATTAAACCATAATTGTTGAGAAGTAGCTTGGGGTGCAGTGTTATCTCCATAACACCTTTTAGCGTAGGGCTGAACTGTTATACATTTATAAAGAGGCTGCTAGATTCAGAGCTGAGGGTGCCAGTAACACTGCCATGCTAAAATGAGGGCTTCTTTTTGTGAGAAAGCATGGCTGTAAATAGGCAGGAAAAAAGTATTAAAACAAAGATGCAGCATATTGGTTATCATGCTCCAATGACTCAGAAACGCCATGCAGCCCATTAGAGAAATACACCTCTTAAGAGATTCTGGAATTCAACAAACTGTAAAAATGTATGGAATTTTGATTTGAAAAAGTGCAGGCTGTTTTTAATCATAGTTGTATGTCAATAGAGGTGCTTGCTAATTAGGTTCAAACACTTTCATGTAAATTAGTTGCAATATTACTATGTATCTATTTATTCATACAGTTCCATGTGAAGTGATGAATGGCCTGAACCGTTAGAGTGTTTCACAAATGAAGAAAAGTAACCCATATAAAACAACATTAGTATAAGGGAACGTGAGAAACTATGCATTAATGCAACATAGGAGTAGCTCACATGATGAATCTTTGAGAGGGGGCTTAGCTTGAACGTGAAGTTGTCTCCAGAGAGGTAGTGGCACATATAGCTGAGGTTGGAAGTTTTCCAGATACTTGATGCACTTCCAGTTAAGGATCGCGCCATCATACTCTCCATTTTGAAAGTTGGAAGTTTTAAAGACAGAGATTCTTGGCTGTGTAAGGATCTGACCGCCAGGCCTTTTAAGTATTTCTGCAAGGTGACAGAAGTGCGGAAGGAGGATAGAACTTTGTGGGTGATATACTCCATCATGAGAGAGCTCTGTGTCATAGAGGTAGCCATTGAAGTGTTAATAGCCCTGGTGTGATGTGATCTGACCTCTTAGACCCAGAAGCATAATGTTGTGCAACATTAATTACATTCTTCAGAAGTGTGAGGCATATTTTAGTATGTCCAGTCCAAGGGGAGTTGTCATAATCGGTCCTTCACAGAACAACTAATTGATCCAGAGTCATATCAGATTGAGGGGTGAATTTGCAAATTCCCTACAGAAGACACAGATGAAAACATGAACACTTAGCAATAATACTGATTTGTATTTGCAAGTTGTGTTTATTATCAAGAACAACTCCTAGAAATGTGGCATTGTCAATGACCAGTCTGTAGTTAAAGATCCTACACCAACACCAATCTAGGATGGGACAGGCAAGGCTGATTATTTTGTTGGATGATATAGGTAGAAATTAATTGTTAAGTTTGTTAAGGGGTTGAGTTTCAGGCGGCAAAAAAGCATCCCATCTAAAACTTCTTGCAGTGTTTGGGTGAGAGTCAAACATCATTGAGGGAGGAGAGCTTGAGAAAATTTTGTACAACTTCAGCCTATTGATGATATTGTGTCCCTGTGTAGAACTCAAGAGGTTTCAATATAAAGTTAGGAATAAGAGGCAGAATGGAGTCTTGTGGGACACCCTGCTTTAGAAAAACAGGACTGGAAAAACATTTATTAATTTTAATCTGCTGTAACCAATTTGAAAAGTCTGTGTCAAGCCAATTGAGAACTATGCTGTTAATCCCCATGCGTTCATGAGGAATTTTTATAAGTATGAAATAAGTCAGTGTATTCCATACAGTAGAGAAATGAGAAGACAAAAATTGACAGAGTTTAGAATGTGAAGTGCATCCTCCATAAACTACAGCAAGACAGTTTCTATCCTGCTGCCCAGTCTGAAGCCCTATTGGTACTCAACAAAAGATCATTGTCAGAGATGTACTGAGTAAGCTGTACTGCAACACAATTTTCAATCACCTTGACAAGAAAGGTGAAACAAGTAATAGGGCGAAATGTATTGAGATTCCCACCATTTGCTATGGGTTACTTCAAAAGAGGAGTGAATTGGCCAATTTTAATACAGTCAAGGAACACTACTTGCCAAAGAAAAAGAATAACTAACCCCGACCACTGAAGCAACAGCTGGTATGCATCTTGCTTGGAAGTGTAAGTGTTATGTTCCCCTGAACTGGGTCAATGAATGATATGATTCAAGGCTTTAACCTTGGTCATTGTTTTTTGGAGATTATCTTCGGAGACATGATCAAAGTGTGAGCCAGATTATCTTGGATTTACAAGGTAGTGCAAGTACTTCCAGCAGTCTGGAAGCTTTGGCAATAATTGTCTAATAGGTTGAACTATTTGGTCAAAGAATGTGGTGAACTTTTCAGATTTAGTTTCGGGGATGAGTCAGGTTGTTTGTTTGTTGGGGTAATTTGTGTCAGAAAGAAGACATTTAGGCCCTCATCATGACTTTGGCGGCCTTTCCACAAGACTCCCAAAGCCTCGGGCTCCAGGAGACCACCAGTGTTGGGAGTCGAAGACCACCATATTACCAGTCAAGTCAGATTTCTGCTCATTTACGGGTGGGAATCCGACACCGTCGGCCTGACCAATGGTGAAGAGAGGCATTTCCAACGCCAGCACTGCTGTCTTTACCGCCGGGTCCGCGGCAGTTAGACCGCCACCGCGAGGTTGGCGGTCTCATAACCACCAAACTCATAATGAGGGCCTTAATGTGGGAGGCCTTTGCATTGAAAATATTTTGATATAATAATAGATCTTCTGGTCATTCTGAAGAAAGTCAGACTTCTAATAGTTCTCCTTTGGTTTGAGAGAATTTCCTTTCCTCCTAGATATCTTTGGTGTGTCAAGGAGAGGAGGGGTTTCGTGTAGGTATTTTGCTCAAATGTAATCATGTGTAGCAACAATATGCACAAACCTTGTCTGGACAAAAGGGAAGGGAAATATTCTAGATAGGGTATATGGCTAGCAGTGATGGAAGCCAATGGACTCTCTTCATAATTCTGCTTATAAACAGGACAAGCCAGGTGCTTCATCCACAATGACGGATGAGATCTTGTAAGCAATTGCAAATCCTTTCTGAAGTGGGAGATAGAAGCTGGGAGTTTGTGATGTGGTTTGGGGTGTACTGACTGGATCCTTGAAGCTTTAGACTATTTGCATGCTTACTTGTGGCTAAAAGTCAAGTGTTCTGGATAGTTTGTTATTTTTACACAACCTGATCTACCAGAGCATCCTACACCACACCATACTGATGCTCACCTTTGCATAGTAACCTATCAACACACAACTGCAATTCAGAACCTCTGAGATCAAGTAATGCCCCTGTGTCAGTCTAGTAAGTAACTGGGATAAAAGGCATGCACCACTGTTTTGGACACTTTAATGTCAGAGCATTTTTTAATCTCATTTATTGTCCAAAAAATTCAATAAACCATCACTGCTACGGCTTCTACTGACAGCATTTACACAACATTTCTACAACGAGTAATGTTTAGGCATAAGTAGCAGCCAAGCGCATATAAGCTTACTTTTAAGATCAGACCCAATCTTTTTCTATGGGCTCCTCATTAATTTTAAACAGACATTTTATTAGATCTAGCTTGACAGTGCAGCTGTCTACTCATGCTCAACCAATTGCTACCAATCATTCAAATCGGGCATTGAGTGGCTTTTGTTTCTCCCAGAGGAGTATTTTGCTCTCTCCTCATGCTATTGACTTTTTCTTACATCACTCTATCTTCTTTGAAGAGCTAACATTGCAATGCATGGGGGACTATTTTACATCTTAAAAGTATACCTTAGCATCACACTTTAAATGTTTACCTAATGGATGCATTATATGCAGCATGCAATCGTTTTTTTGTTTTTCTTCACTGCAGTGGATTTTTTAAATATTTTAGTCAGCACTCAAAATGAAAGCCAGACCTTTTGACTTTGCCTAGGATTGTTCTACAATGGAGACATAGCAATATTGTACTTACTGTGATGGTATGGAGTCTAAAGGCGGTACTACTGATATTTGATTTTGGCAGTAGCTCAGCAGAGCTTTGTTAATTGCTGTGTGTTTTTCGTGTCATGTTGTGATATAATTCTGTGCTTTCAAAACACAAAGTAGGTTACAGCCACTATCATTTGCCATGTACAAGCAGTGCAGGGGTGGCTCAGATATTGCCCCCCCGTCAGCAGCAGTAGCAGCTGCAAAACTTTTACAGTAAAAACATAAAACCAGGTTTGTTATGTTTTTACTGTTAAAGGGGCCGGGCCATTGGCGTGACAGGGACAGAGGGGGAGTGCACAGCACTCATCCCTCAGTGTGCATGTATGTTTGGCCAGCCGTCTCGGGCCAGCGAAACACACATGCGCACAAGGCTCTCTCCAGCTCGGCAACGCAGTGCCGGGTTTGAGAGAGCAGGCAGAGGCTCCCACTCTGCCTCGGAGCACCCTGGCTGGGTGCTCCGTCCAATCCTAACGCTGCTTTCATGCTGCCAGCATATATGTCAGGTAAAACTCATACATTTCAGAAACATTAGTTCAAAATATTAGCTCCATGACTAAACAACATTTGAATGCCGTTTTAAATTTTAAAAACAAAAGCGTCTGGTGGAAATGTTGCTGATAAAAGTCTTTTTCAAGATTGGTCTATATTTCGAGCTTAATATGGTAAAACAGGTCAAGCGGTTTATTTGATTATGTGTTTCCCAGTGCACTGTGCATGTCTGTGCCATGCTATGCTGGTGAAACACTCAATTACTCCTTTTCTTTATCGGGTGCGGAATCTTTGCCTAACACACCATGAGTAATTTTCTGGAATTAACCCCTTGTTACATCCTTGAGGAACCTACAAGTATGACTCCGGTGCTCAGATTTGAGTCACACAACATCTAACTCGCATTAGTTGCACTTGATAAACTCAGCTCTGAAATCGTGATAAAAATGGGACAAATCAATGTTTGTGACCTGAATTTCTAATATCTGATATATGGAGGAGGCAAAGATGCATGTAGGTTCTGTTTTTCCTAAACTAAGGTCCTAATATGTGTCAACAAAGGTCTTTTAGGATTGTGTCACCTGTCTTCTCCTATCACTTTTCAAAATGTTTCTTTTTCTAGCAAGTGTCACAGCCTTTGCCACAGGCGCGCGCGCATACACACACATCAGGAAAATGCTGAGATTTGTAAAAGCTTCCGACCTCTATTTAGAATTATTGTCAACTTCGACAAATCTATAGTGAAACACTCCCTTGTGACTTATTCTCTCTAATGGAAACGTGTTTTTGTATTGATCGCCATGTTTTTTTCCAGTTTACCTGTAATAGATTTGCAGTATAATGCATGAAATAACAAACAATCAATGAATGAGCACCAAATAGCACTAGACAGCATAAAACAACACACGTTTCTATTAGGAAGATGCCAGCGTACCCGAGCAGCTCAAATGCGTAATGAAAATATCCTTTACTATTGAATCAATATGTGAAAGATGGCTCAAGGAGTTATGCGGTCGTTGCTGACATCTGTTGTGAATGGGCAGGGCCAATACGGCCTTTCATCCCTCCAAGGTTGATAAATGGTGTTCTGTTAGAGTGAGAAATAGGAACACCTATTGTTAGTATTCTATGCATGAAAATATCATAGTTTTTCGCCATTGCAAAGCTCTGGTGAGACTTGCACTTTGAGCTTTGGTTTTTCTTGTGTTGTGTTTTTACATATTACTGTTTGTGTGCTGCATAAATAATGAGGCCATTACTTATGGGAAATTGGCATAAGGCAGCGCCAGAAGTCCTCTTGCTGCGCTGCCCTACGCCAATGTGAAAAGGCAGGAATGCACCGTATTTGTAAAATACGGTGCATTCCTGTCCTTTCCACCTGTGCTGGGGTACAATTAGCTGCCTAGCGCCAATGTAGTCACTCTTGCACCATAGTGCAAGGGTGCCTGCGTTGGTTCCAGGATTGTTTTTGTGCAGGAAGTGGCACTTGTCTGCACAAAAATAATCCCGAAAGGCATTTTCATCTTTCCATCTGTGCTGCTGGAAAGAGGAAAAAAACGAGGAGAAATGAGAATATTTCCCCATGTTACTCCTGCTCCGGGGAGATGTAAGGTTTTAGCACTGGCCCAGGTTTACATGATTAAGTAAATCTGGGGCAGCATCACAATCCATGGGAGTTGTGTGGGAAACTACACTGCAACACCATGGAACGCCTCCCTGGCACAATGTAAGGCAATGTAGCAACTTGCATTGCTTTCTCTTAATCTACATCTATGAGGCCATGCAAAGCCACACAAAGTAGGTTTGCATGGCCTTATAGATATGGATGAGAGGCTTGCATCACTGGAGCATCAAAAAAAGTAATGCTCTAGCGGCACAGGCCTCTTATAAATATGCCTGTTTACACTTAGGGCCTGATTTAGATCTTCACAGTAACGGACTTGCCGAAAACCCATCCGACACCTTGGCAATTCGCCTGCCAGGCCATCTGTGGCGGTCTGATCTCCACACCTGAGTTAATAAATTGGGGGGAAATGGGGTGCAAATGTACCTTTTTTCCAGAATCTACTTCCGTATTCGACTGGACACGACTGAACAACACCTTCCGTCTCTGCCATTGGACCACAGAGAAAACACACACCTCGGTCATCGGACTCGAAGGTATGAAGTCTGCATTGCCTATGTACATTGTGTGCACTGCATATGAGCTCAAGACTATGACAGTCAGATACATGTCACAGTAAGTGTTTTAATAGAGGATTTGAACAACAAAAAGCCTAAGAATTGCCGCACATTCCTACAGTGTCGGGTATTGTTAAGGTGCTCATACATTCAAAACATGCCTGTTGTCAGGCATGTGTATCGGGACAGGATACACCCGTACCAACATATTGAATCTATAGAAAAAAAGGGCGAATGGAGCACACAGACGGTAAGTATAATCCCTCTATTCACAATATCCAAATATTCTAAACATTTAATCTTGTCAAAAAGATCATATCATGAATTCCCACACTCGTGGTATCAGTAACAAATGTGACCGTTGCAAAATTTAGAAAAATACAAGTGAATTTTAATAAGTGAAACATAGAATGAATCTGATTCAAGAAAGAGAAGGGTTCATTCCATAGAAACCTAATGCAAAAAGTAAACTAGAATTAATAACAAATAAACTGTACAGTATATACAAAAATTAATCCAACATGAAACACATTAAATGTTGAGTCAACGTGAGAGCGGTGGTCCCCTAAAATGTCCATTCAATGTCCAAAAATGAAAAAGAGAAGACATTAGGGGATAGAAATTCTCCACTCCAACAATTAGAAAGTAGAAAGATTATCTTCATCCAAATAGAATGAGAAAATGTCCAATTCTTCCAAATTCAGCCGACACGTGTTTCGTCCTTATACAGGACTTTATCAAGGCTGATAAAGACAAATAATGAAAGGTTCATTTTGTACCTTGTTTACCATAAGTAACAAGAATAGCAACCTAAACATACAGTGCCACACACTATGTCAACATGCTGCCAACGGTGTAAGTGTCATAAAATTAGAAAAGAAATTCTGTGATAGGATGTATACCGATACCACAAGTGAAAGTTGTTAACATCTAAGTATTTTTGAGAGCAAGCAGAAATGATATTTATAACTACCATAAATTTTGTATCAAGAAATCGATCTCCATCGAGAATGAGGAAGAAAATAAAATGAGAGAGGTGTAGAACCAAGATACTATTATAAGAGACACCAGTAAGTAGGAACACCTCATGCGTGTTTTGTACTCTAAAAAAGTCCAACATTCGTGAGAGTATATTATATGCCATGAAACATTTAGAGAAACTAGTAATTGATAATTAGAGAGATACACTGAATTTAATACCTTTCTTAATTTTATGATTGTTGATTGAAAAAGAGAAGTTGAACCAAAATATATTCCAAGTTTCAGAAAAAACTCTGTGAAGAAAGAAGGGAACCTAGACTAAGTACCCAAACAGAAAGCTATTAATGTATTGTATGTACGATAGGTTTGACACTAACCTGTATTTCATAAATTTCTAATACACGAGGATGTGGATAAGGATCCTAAGTTCGTCTGATATTCCAATTGCCTAAAATGAGTCAGAATGACAAAGATTTACGCGTGTAAGTTCAAAAGGGAAAATGGAACTAATCGGTAAAAATCCCCAAATTCTTTAGAAATTAAAAGAAGGGGTGTTGCCAATAGATAGTGACTTTAAGTCGCTCCTTAAGTAAAAGTAATAAGGCGACTTAAATAGGAGTTCCCTTTTGACAGTACATCTAATTTTACCTCTGTGAAAAGTATGTTGTCCTGACGGCCATTCCTCCGATACCGGCTTTCTAAGAGCTGGACGTCTCCCGGACGTCCATTTTTAAGGAAGATAGCGTAATAGAAGAAGGACTTGACCTTCTCGACTAAACTCGTAAGTATACGAGAGTTGCATCACAAATGTAGACGCCATCTTGAAAGTGAAAGCCGGTGCTTATAACTAGTATCGCTTAGTCCGAACTTGGTAAAATATGAAACGATAAAGAATCCTCTAGATAACTACGTTTAAGACAAGAGGTGGAAACTCCTATTATGATCAGTAAACTAGAGGGATATAGAGAGATTACCTAATAAAGCGCGGCACAAATTTCTTCAGTGCTTAATAATATTAAAGCACACACAGAGAGAGTGAGCGAAGGTTCGTGTGCCATAAATAAGCATCTGTGATCTAATTGACATGGACTACAAGGAGAGCCCCATTAACAAGTCTCTGAATGTTGTCTCAAAGGCCAATTATCTCTATATCCTGCTATGAAGCCATCTTAGATGGTACTTAAATATGTCATATTCTTAATATACAGAATACCGTGACGTTCTTATTTTTGAAAAAAAGAGAAGGAGTTAATGGGAGTAGAGTCGATTGTTAAAAATTCAAATTATAAAATAAGAAACGTTCAATCTATATAAATGTAAAGTATATAGTCTAACAAAAATCTATTCAGTGTATCTGTGTTCTAATTATCAATATAGAAATGTGATACAGTGGCACATAAAGAAGTCAGAGATATATCTGGCCAGTTGATGTTCATTGATGAATTATGTTAGAATGAATCACATATCCATGAAAAATTTGTATCCATTGATGAAATGTACAAAATAGATCGCATATCAATTATATTCCAAGACAGATGGTACTTCTTTTACAAAGCATGAGACACATATTCATATTGGTACAGTTTTGCACAGTAACAGTCATCTAGAAAGCTTTAGCTAACAGACTTATCAAGACCATGTCATAAAAAATAATGTAGTTCATGGTCAATATTTATGACCATTCGTATACTTTTCAATCTCAGAATCCATTTGGCCTCATTTCTTCTGAGTTGCAGTTCACGGTTTCCTCCTCTAGGATGTGCCTGTGTCTGACTGATACCCAAATATTTTATTTTAGGAATTTCTATTGTGGAATGCTCAATATTGACGTGGCGTACTAAGGGTGACAAAGGATCCTTGTTTCTCAGAGCTCGCACATGTTCTTGGATCCTCTCATTCAAAGATCTAATTGTACTGCCCACGTAAATTTTTCCACATTCACATATAAGTATGTAAATTACAAATTTGGTGTTACAATTGATAAATTCCTGAATTTGGTAAGTCTTGCTACCATTAAAGTTGAAACTAAAAGTCTTATGTAGCGCAAGATTACATACATTACATCTGCTGCAACAAAAGAAACCCTTCGGTTTAGCAGGTAGCCAAGTATTCAATTTTTCCTTTAAAGGTGGAAAATAGCTTTTACATACAATGTCCCGAATAGTGGTCCCTCTTTTGTGAATCATGGTGGGTTTAATCAGCAATAGCTGTTTCAGGGTGTTATCAGTATGTAAGATGTTCCAATGTTTACACAGGATTTTGTAAATATCCTGACTGTTCTGACTGAATGAAGTACAGAATGAAACAGATCCTTTATTCCTGCTTTGTTTTGTTGTACTATTTTTAAGAAGAGAAGACCTTTGGATTTTATTGATCTTTTTCCTGGCTTTACTGATAGTTTGTATAGAATATCCTCTTTGGATAAATCTGTTTTCTAGTTTGTCTAATTCAAGATTACAAATTGCACTATTGCTACAGTTTCTTTTCACCCGAATCATTTCTCCAAAAGGAATTGCATTTTTTTGTGTTGTTGGGTGAGCACTTCCTGCATGTAGCAGTGCATTACAGGCGGTGGATTTCCGATATAGTTTGGAATGTACGTCGTTGTTCTCAACAAAAATCTCTAAATCTAAAAAGTGAATCCGATGCCTACTGTACTCATGCGTCATCTTAATATTGAAATCGTTGTCATTAATGTGATCTATGAATTGTAATAACTCTGGCTCATTGCCAGTCCAGATCATGAGTACATCGTCTATGTACCTTCCCCAAAAAAATATATGTTCTGTAAAATAGGGGGGGCCGTTGAGCCAAACATGTATTTTTTCAAAAAGGCCCATGTAAGTGTTTTAAATTCCTGACATGCATATGTCTGGGGCACGATTGGGTCAGACATGGATTGGGACACACTGGTACATCACATATATCTCACACATACACAACTGTCATTTTGGTGTCAGTATTCATTGCCAAATGAATGCTGGAATGACAATGATGGTGCAATCACACTTGTCAACAGTGTCCATGTGTGCACATTGAAAGGGGAACTGTACCTGTCATGTTGTGCTTTCAGTTGTGTATGTGAGTCAGTATGTGTATGTGTGTGTGATGCTATTGGCTGGTTGAGGTGGAGGGAGCTGGAGTTTGTGATATGGTTGTGTCAGTATGTGTGCCACATGCATATGGGTTTGATGTTGTGTATGTTGTGATGTGTATTGTGTGTTGTGTTACCGCGTGCAACATTCATGTGAGTGTTATTGTGAGTCTTTCGGTGTTGTGATGTGTGTAGTTGTGCCTTTGTGTGAGTGTGTTTGTGTAGATGAGTGTGTAGTTGTGTTAGTTGTTGTGGGTGTGTTTGTGGGGGAAATGTCAATAATGTGCGTATGTTGTGTTATGGATGTACGTCAATGTGTGTTTGCAGAATGTAAGTGTTGTGATGGAATGGCAATAGATAGAAGTGTGTGTGTGGGGTGCTGTGTCATGTCTGATGCAGGTGTACACAGATGGGCAAGGTACAGTGTGTGTTTGACTTACCTGTATTCCATAGCCATTGTCCAATGTCCACTAGGGCCAGTGATGGTCTTCCTCTGTTAGCACTTCATCTGCAGTACACCGGACAGGACTGTAACATCTGAATATGGTCGGTGGGAACTTGCTGGCTAGGAAAAGCACTCCGCCATGGCGGTCAACGGGTTAGCCATAATACATCTAAATATGGCATTCGGTACACCGTCAACTTGACAGTGTTCTCGGGCTGCTGCTGCAGCAGATTTGCAGTAAGACCACCGTGATCTAAATCAAGTCCCTAGCCTCAGAGTTAGGCCTGTTTACTTTTGAACCCAGGCACCAGATGGTTAAGTCCAGGTTGATTTGGTAACTTTTGTGGTCATCCTGAAAAGAAAGATGGTTGTTGTCTCAGTGGGGCTTCTACCCCTTAGAACCCCCCAATCATGTACTCAATTTCTTACAAATCCCATTTTACAGAGATTTAAGGTTTATAATAAAGACTTTGCAGCACGGTTTAGCTGATATATGAAAAGTTAATGTCAAATACTTTACTTGACATTTTCAAGTAAATAATATATAGGTGTGCACTCATTTATCTTTTATTTCAATAAACAGGGATATTTTGTTCAACACTTAACAGAGAGCTGCATGAACAGTGGGGACTTTGTCCATGTTTCCAAATTCAACAATTCCCAGCTGATCCATAATAGTTCCTTGTTTACCATGATGGTTAAACAGCCAGTGTAGTAGCTGCGAGTACTTAAAAAAGCATTGTCAAAGTCAATAAATTGAGAGTTTGGAACCTATTGGCTTTGCCATTGCTTTATAGCAATGCTTTGAAGCATCAGATAAAAAAGGAAAAAAGTCATGAAGCAACACTTGCATAGCACATATGCTTCATGATGCTACTAGCATCCTCCTGAGCTAGCAGGAGCAAATATGTGTTATCACACATGCATGTGTCTGTCAAAATTACAAACTTCTTGGGAGCTTTTACTACTTTGACTAATTTCAGAGTACATCTTGGTATAGTATTTAAACCTATTCCCAAAAGCATCTTGCTCAAGTAAGGGTTAGGGGTGGGAATACCTGGCATAATTCTGTTTAGTGTAATTACTCACAATTATCACAAAACTACTCAGAATTTTGCATAATTACATGAGAAGTTAGATTCAGCATTTAGCTCTATTTTCTTAGTGCAAAATACACCTTTGTGTCGAAAATGGGCCCGAGGAAATTAGCACTAAAAGCTACAGGACATGAACAGCAGTAACCAGTGACTGCTCTCTCTCTCTCTCTTAGTTTATTGTTTCTGCGTGCCCAGGCCTAATAAGCGTCCCTCAAATTACCAAGTGGGTAGTTTTCTTAAAAAGACAGGGCCTTTAATTGCCACTACCATTAAATATGGCAGTTATCAGGAAAAATAGCAGGCATTATTTTAATCTGGTTAATTCTGCTAAATTAATTACCAAAACGTAATTTAGGCTAGCCCTAGTTCCTTATCTAGAACTGTAATCAGTACATTGCGTCAGTTAGGATATGCCACCACCTTATGGAGATTCTTGACTATTCTCTAGACTTTCAAGACTCAAGACTTATTAAAGTGATATGGAAGTCCCCTGAAAATGATTAATAGGGGAAAAACTTCCATTGTAATGTTAACACCTTTAGTGCTGGGTCATCACACATCCCAACTATTACTGAGACCTATAGTATTATATTTGGGGCAGTTTGTACATACACCTTCATTATGTTTTCTACAAAAGATGTCCGGGCTAAATTTGCATCTTTTTCCCAATTGATGGGGTAAACGTAGGAAAGGTTTGTGGTTTCCCCTAGAGGGAACCGAGAAAACACCCAAAATAATGCATGTTTTGGCTTTTTTTTTTTTTGTAATGGAAAGAGTTCTATGAAAATTTGTTTTTTTTCTAAAAATGATCTCAACAAAAGGTGTGGCTGTCCTCCAATTGCCCTCTTCACAGCTTTCATACACAGAGTGAGTTGTGGGGACACATGGTTGATCCCCTACTGCTGTACATTATTGAAAGATAAACAAAATTCTAAATTCAGCAAGAGGTCATTTGTGTAGATTGCTCATGGGTTTCCCGAGGAAACTTATCATTGAACTCAAAAAATAATAAAAGCATAAACAATAGAAGTAGGTGACAATGTTTTCATCTGTATTTTTTTTCCCTGAAGGAGGGTTGTTGGACTTTTGGCCATACGCATGGTCATCCCTAGTCTTTTTGCCTCCTTCCTCCTGGTTTTTCTGACCTTTCGCTGTTGGCTCTAGGACTCTGAGCACTTTATCACTGCTGACCAGTGTTAAAGTGCAGGTGCTCTCCCATCTAAAGTTGGTATGATTGGCTTATACCTGATTGGCATATTTAATTTACCTATAAGTCCCTTGTACAGTGGTATCTCTATACCCAGGGCCTGTAAATTAAATACTACTAGTGGGCCTGCAGCGCTGCTTGCGCCACCCACTGAAGTAGACTTTCAAACCTGTCTCAGGCCTGCTAGCGCAGGGCCTGTGTGCGCAGTTTTCTGCCACAGGGACCTGGCATCTAAATTTACTTGCCAGGCCCAGGACTCCCCTTTTACTACATGTAAGTCACCCCTAAAGTACGCCCTGTGGGCAGGGTGCCATGTATGTAGAAAGGCAGGACATGTGCCATATTGCATGGCCTGTCCTGGTAGTGACAAACAGCCTAACTTGGTGTCTCACTGCTGTGAGTGCTGCCTTCTCATAGGATTGCATTAGGAATGCCCTGCCTTATGTGTAGGGGTATTGTCTGATTTATGAGGGCTAGCGTAGGCGTGTTTGGTATGGTTGTGATGGTGATAATAAATACTGCTTACTGGTGTGGGTGTATTTTTTATTACTATCACAGAAATGCCACTTCTAGAAAGTGCGCATTTATCTGTGCTTATGATTCTGGTGTTTTGCAGCTTGACTCCAATCCACGTCTGGGCAGAGTGACAGTTGGGGCTTTGTGCATACTTTTCAGACAGCCTGTACACAGGGAGGGTGGAGGTGTCACTGAGGTGCATCTACATACTGAATAGTCTTCCTGGGCTGAGAGAAGGGAGAGGCGGGGCACACCTACATTTGTAAAGGCTGTGCCCTGGCCTCACACAATAGGGTCGTTAACCCCCCACTGATGTTTGGAGCCTGTGCTGAAAGGAGAGAGGGGGCACTCCCAGAACCAGTTGTAACTGGCTGGAACCTCCTCTCCCTACCACTGTAAAACACTGTAAGAACTGACTATAAGTACAGGGGAATTTTCCCCACAATTTGAACATTCTTGGAACTTGAAACTGGACACAGGACGCTGATGAATGGACTCACCAGGAAACCGCCATGGACTGCTGCTGCTGTGCTGACCTGTGACCGGCATGGTCACTAGGAGGAACTGCCACCATCTGCACCCCTTGTGCTGGCCTGTAGCTGGGCCCACCAGCCCTGTACCTCTTCCTTGCATTTTCGTTCCCAGGGGCAGGGTGCTGTGGCCCCTGGCCCCTGCCACGATCTCCACAGCTTTGCGGAAGCACTTAGCAAAAGTGCTATCTTTTAAAAGAGCTGGGAAAGATCACCGCCACAGCCCGAGTTTTAGGTGGCTTTAGCGCTTTGGGAAGCGCTTTATTCCTAGCCCCCAAGAACAGCGCCGCAGCCCGGGAGCCTCAATGTGCTCTCGCGCTCTCCACAGCGCCTTTACTTGGATGGAATCACCGCCGCAGCCCGGGCGGAGCATTTGTGTTCGAGCGCGAGGTTCGCGCTGTCTGTAGTGCCCCCGGGGCACTACTAGAAACCAAGGAAGGAGCTGGCACGCTCCTATCGTGCTCCCGGGGGACGCGCGCTTCTCAGAGCGCCCCCGGGGCACCAACAGGCCCCACCTTGGGCCGCAACGTCATTCTGACCGGCGAGGGAGAGGAGGACGCCTCTCCCTCGCGCGTCGGAGTCCCGGAGGACTCCTCTGTACTGCCGGGCCGGGCGCAGCCTCACCGGAGGCTCGCCCTGGCCCCTGGCTCTCTGGTTGGCCCCCTCGCGGGCCAGAAGTCCCTGATTTAGGGGTCTCCCTTCAGGAAAGGGCCACGGAGGCCCAGGGAGACCCCCGACGGTAGCGGGACCCCCGGAGGGGCCCGCCTTTTTACAAGGAGGGGGTGCGAGGCGCCCCCCTCCCCTCTTTGAGCTTTGGGTGACCTGGGCCCCCCACAGGAGGGCCGGTGGAGGCCCGGGGGGCCCCCGGTGATCACGGGTCCCAGAAGGGGCCCGATAAGGAGTCAGAGAGGGTGCGTGCCGCCCCTCTCTATCTGCAATGTTTTGGAGGCCCCCGTTTTTGCGCAAAGGAGCGCAGGGGGCCCCATTATTCGTTTTAGGCACTGGAGGTGCCTTTTCATCATTTACAGGTAATTTTTAAAATGGACCAATATGATTAAGAGTTAAAGTTCTTTCTACAGACTTTGCAATTCTGTTATATTGCCTACCTGTTCTTTGATGTGTTTACATATGTGTGCACATGTTCCTTTTATGGGCATGACTTGCTAATATGTTTGCTTAACTTGCCATAGGTTTTCTAATGTTCCTACTATGGGCGTTTTATGATATTCTTGTGACAAGTGTGCTAATGTAATTACGTGTTTCCTGACTACTGCTTATGTTGCAGAATACTGAGTAACCTGTGTGTTATGTGTGACTACTGCTAGTTTGCAGAGTAACTAATGTGTAACGTTCTGACAACTGCTAAGGTAGCAGGATAGTACTGTTATGTGATGTTGGTCTAATAATTATGTTGTGTACAATACAGTGTATTTTCATATAATCTGGTGTTGTGTTTCCTTTGTGGTGGGGATATTGCGTCACATGTATGTGTGTGTTGTGCAAACGCTTTACGCATTGCCTCCGGGTTAAGCCTGACTGCTCGTGCCAAGCTACCAAGGGGGTGAGCAGGGGTTATCTTGGACGTGTAACTCCCTTGCCCTGACTAGAGTGGGTAAGTTCTGCCTGGCTGAGGTGCATACCCTAGCCAACCAGAAACCCCATTTCTAACATTGGAAGTCAGCGGTGAGGATAGGACTTGCGCTTGCACAATACCATTGTGACTCATTATTTCACTACAAGGATTGCGTTTAGACCATCACATGTTTGGCTTCTCTTAACTTTCTCTCTTTGGTCATTTTTCCTGTTTTCAGTTCTCACACTTGGGTATTGTGATTGTCACAGTTGAGTTATTTGTACCTTTTCAAGATGGGGCTTACCTTTGATTTAGAGGACCTGCCGTTTTATACGCAGGGGGAATTAGAGGGGTTCTGTAGAGAGAGAGGGCTGCCTGTAGAAGGGGACCTCAGGAGATCTCTGAATTTCTTTGAAAGGTTTGTGACATTTACCCAGGGAGGGAGTGTGCGTAGGGGGTACCCAGAGGATCTTGAGTGTAGCGAGGGTTCCCAATGGGAGGGCTCCCAGACCTCATCCCTAGAGAGTGGTAGAGAGACTGATCAGGAGGGTGAGAATGACCGGTTGGGGACGCCAGTTGACAGGGAAGGCCCCAGTGATAGGGAGTCCCTTGCTGGGTCCAGTGTAAGAAGCAGGGCTACCTCTCATTCCTTGACGCCTGATGAGCTAAGAGATAGGCGGGAAGAGAGGGACCTGAAGTTGCAGTTAGCGCGCCTAGCTGTTGAGGAGAGAAGGGCTGAGGTAGAGAAGGCCTTAGTACAGGAGAGAATGGCAGAGGCAGAGAGGGCCTTTGCCAGAGAAAGACTCGCTCTAGAGCGCAGTCTGAAGGTTCTGGACTCACCAGCGCTGCAGGTGGAGTCCAGTGGTGGCAGCAATGTACAGTGCTGTAGCAAAGATGTTCCTCACATACCCATAGATCTGGTACCTAGGTTCCAAGAGGGGGGTGACATACGTCAGTGGTTAAAGGAATATGAGAGGGCTCTGGTAGAGCGCAGGATCCCTGAGAAGGATTGGGGAACTGGCCTAGGGAGTTTTATTCCTGAGGAGGGGAGGGATGCCCTACTGACTCTAGAAGAGAGTGACAGGGAGGGGTACTCCGCTGTGAAGAACGCACTGATTGTGAAGTATGGTTTTTCCCCTGAGGAATACAGAAAAAGGTTTAGGGGTGGTAAGAAACTGTCCCACCAGTCTTGGGAGGAGTTTGTGGAAGATTGCTGCATTGCACTAGATGGATGGGTGAAGGGTAGCACAGTAAACAATTTTGAAGGGCTGTTTAATCTGATTCTCAGAGAGCACCTGTTTCGTTGTTGTTTTTCAGAGTTACGCCAACACTTGTCAGTGTGTGAGCTCTCTGACTCCAGGGAGCTTGCAAAGGAGGCAGACTTCTGGTTGCGTACCAGAGGGTCTGGTGTGACATTAGGGGGTGTTCCTAATGAGAGTGGTCTAGGTGTTTCCCAACCAGGTGTGGTGGGAAAGGCTTGTGTCCCAGGTAGGTCCCAGTGTATTGGGGCGGGTAAGGCACCCCATGTCCAGTCTCAGAGGAGAGGGAATGGGGTTGGGCTGAGGCCCAGGGTACCCGAGCTCCAGTCCCAGGTCCTGGGGGGTTCCATGAGTGAACGCCAGGAGGTGAGCCTAGCCTGTGCCATAGGGCCAGCTGTTCAGAAGGATCCCATTTTGTCATTAGGACTTGGGCGGGTGGCTGGTGATAGCGTTCCGCCGGTCCTGGTGTCTGGTAGTCTAGCTCTACAGCGGAGGAGGCGGAAATCCAGACATAGGGTTGAGAGGGGGCTGCGGGCCCCAGTGGAGAACCTGGAGGGTCAGGGGTCAGCTCTGAGTGCAGAGCCCCCCAGGAATGACCTTGGTGAGACCATTTCTGGGCTGGGGGGAATCCAGACTCTGTCAGATGGGCAGAGGTCAGGAGACCTGCGCCAGCCAGACTCTTGTATGGCCCTTGGGGAAAGTGTTTCCCTTGTGGGGGGTAGGTGTGCCCCCCAGGAAGTCCTGGTGCGCCAGGCAATGATTCAACCGCAGGGTGGTGACTCTGGGTTGGATGATCAGGTTCAGGGGGTAAACTCTGACCTGATGGGGAGTACGTGTGCTCCCAAGGAAGTCCTGGTGCGCCAGGCAGTGGTTCAACCGCAGGGTAGTGACTCTGGGTTGGATTGCCAGATTCAGGGGGTAAGCTCTGATCTGGTAGGGGGTAGGTGTGCTCCCAAGGAAGTCCTGGTTCGCTGGGCAATGGTCCAGTCTAAGGGTGTCGTCCCTGGACTAGATAGACAGGTTCAGGGGGTAAACTCTGACCTGGTTGGGGGGGCGGTTAGTGCGCTCACCTCCCCGTGTGAAACTTCTGGTGGCTTCTCCCGAGGTGGGGAGATGCAGGACTCTGGAAGTGGGGTTCAGGGAGGGGGAAGCCCGCCCTGGACCCCGGTGCAACCCAAGGGTGTCGTCCCTAGGTTGGGTGGTCAGTCGCCAGGTAGTGATCCTGGGCTGGCGAGAAAGTTGTGCAGGGCTGCTGTACCCAGCACCCTGGCAAGTGTGGATTCTGGTGATACCCCTCCTAGGAGAGGAGGGCGGGATCCTAGAAGGAGGGGTAGAGGGAGGAGAGCCTCGCCTCTAGCCCCTGTAGAACCTATGGGTGCGGACCCTAGGTTGGTGGATCAGTGGCAGGGTAGAGCCCCTGAACTGATCAGAAATGGAGTGGAGACAGGTTGCTTTGCACCTGGGGCTACCGCCCCCCACTCATTATGGTTTCAGAGACCAGAGGCTCCTAGATGGCCTGGGGCCTGGTTCTGGCCATTGGCAGCTAGAGAATCCCCGTGGGTTGGTCTAGGCTGCCGGGGACGCATTGACAGAGAGATCCCAGTGGAGTCAGGAAGGCGTAGAACTGGAACATGCCCCTGCTGTTGTGGGCCTGGGTCCTTGTTCTATCGCCCCAATCAGGAAAGTACATCAAGGTATTGATTGTTCTCCCCTGGATTTTGGCTGGTAGGGGGTTGTGTTGGACTTTTGGCCATACGCATGGTCATCCCTAGTCTTTTTGCCTCCTTCCTCCTGGTTTTTCTGACCTTTCGCTGTTGGCTCTAGGACTCTGAGCACTTTATCACTGCTGACCAGTGTTAAAGTGCAGGTGCTCTCCCATCTAAAGTTGGTATGATTGGCTTATACCTGATTGGCATATTTAATTTACCTATAAGTCCCTTGTACAGTGGTATCTCTATACCCAGGGCCTGTAAATTAAATACTACTAGTGGGCCTGCAGCGCTGCTTGCGCCACCCACTGAAGTAGACTTTCAAACCTGTCTCAGGCCTGCTAGCGCAGGGCCTGTGTGCGCAGTTTTCTGCCACAGGGACCTGGCATCTAAATTTACTTGCCAGGCCCAGGACTCCCCTTTTACTACATGTAAGTCACCCCTAAAGTACGCCCTGTGGGCAGGGTGCCATGTATGTAGAAAGGCAGGACATGTGCCATATTGCATGGCCTGTCCTGGTAGTGACAAACAGCCTAACTTGGTGTCTCACTGCTGTGAGTGCTGCCTTCTCATAGGATTGCATTAGGAATGCCCTGCCTTATGTGTAGGGGTATTGTCTGATTTATGAGGGCTAGCGTAGGCGTGTTTGGTATGGTTGTGATGGTGATAATAAATACTGCTTACTGGTGTGGGTGTATTTTTTATTACTATCACAGAAATGCCACTTCTAGAAAGTGCGCATTTATCTGTGCTTATGATTCTGGTGTTTTGCAGCTTGACTCCAATCCACGTCTGGGCAGAGTGACAGTTGGGGCTTTGTGCATACTTTTCAGACAGCCTGTACACAGGGAGGGTGGAGGTGTCACTGAGGTGCATCTACATACTGAATAGTCTTCCTGGGCTGAGAGAAGGGAGAGGCGGGGCACACCTACATTTGTAAAGGCTGTGCCCTGGCCTCACACAATAGGGTCGTTAACCCCCCACTGATGTTTGGAGCCTGTGCTGAAAGGAGAGAGGGGGCACTCCCAGAACCAGTTGTAACTGGCTGGAACCTCCTCTCCCTACCACTGTAAAACACTGTAAGAACTGACTATAAGTACAGGGGAATTTTCCCCACAATTTGAACATTCTTGGAACTTGAAACTGGACACAGGACGCTGATGAATGGACTCACCAGGAAACCGCCATGGACTGCTGCTGCTGTGCTGACCTGTGACCGGCATGGTCACTAGGAGGAACTGCCACCATCTGCACCCCTTGTGCTGGCCTGTAGCTGGACCCACCAGCCCTGTACCTCTTCCTTGCATTTTCGTTCCCAGGGGCAGGGTGCTGTGGCCCCTGGCCCCTGCCACGATCTCCACAGCTTTGCGGAAGCACTTAGCAAAAGTGCTATCTTTTAAAAGAGCTGGGAAAGATCACCGCCGCAGCCCGAGTTTTAGGTGGCTTTAGCGCTTTGGGAAGCGCTTTATTCCTAGCCCCCAAGAACACCGCCGCAGCCCGGGAGCCTCAATGTGCTCTCGCGCTCTCCACAGCGCCTTTACTTGGATGGAATCACCGCCGCAGCCCGGGCGGAGCATTTGTGTTCGAGCGCGAGGTTCGCGCTGTCTGTAGTGCCCCCGGGGCACTACTAGAAACCAAGGAAGGAGCTGGCACGCTCCTATCGTGCTCCCGGGGGACGCGCGCTTCTCAGAGCGCCCCCGGGGCACCAACAGGCCCCACCTTGGGCCGCAACGTCATTCTGACCGGCGAGGGAGAGGAGGACGCCTCTCCCTCGCGCGTCGGAGTCCCGGAGGACTCCTCTGTACTGCCGGGCCGGGCGCAGCCTCACCGGAGGCTCGCCCTGGCCCCTGGCTCTCTGGTTGGCCCCCTCGCGGGCCAGAAGTCCCTGATTTAGGGGTCTCCCTTCAGGAAAGGGCCACGGAGGCCCAGGGAGACCCCCGACGGTAGCGGGACCCCCGGAGGGGCCCGCCTTTTTACAAGGAGGGGGTGCGAGGCGCCCCCCTCCCCTCTTTGAGCTTTGGGTGACCTGGGCCCCCCACAGGAGGGCCGGTGGAGGCCCGGGGGGCCCCCGGTGATCACGGGTCCCAGAAGGGGCCCGATAAGGAGTCAGAGAGGGTGCGTGCCGCCCCTCTCTATCTGCAATGTTTTGGAGGCCCCCGTTTTTGCGCAAAGGAGCGCAGGGGGCCCCATTATTCGTTTTAGGCACTGGAGGTGCCTTTTCATCATTTACAGGTACTTTTTAAAATGGACCAATATGATTAAGAGTTAAAGTTCTTTCTACAGACTTTGCAATTCTGTTATATTGCCTACCTGTTCTTTGATGTGTTTACATATGTGTGCACATGTTCCTTTTATGGGCATGACTTGCTAATATGTTTGCTTAACTTGCCATAGGTTTTCTAATGTTCCTACTATGGGCGTTTTATGATATTCTTGTGACAAGTGTGCTAATGTAATTACGTGTTTCCTGACTACTGCTTATGTTGCAGAATACTGAGTAACCTGTGTGTTATGTGTGACTACTGCTAGTTTGCAGAGTAACTAATGTGTAACGTTCTGACAACTGCTAAGGTAGCAGGATAGTACTGTTATGTGATGTTGGTCTAATAATTATGTTGTGTACAATACAGTGTATTTTCATATAATCTGGTGTTGTGTTTCCTTTGTGGTGGGGATATTGCGTCACATGTATGTGTGTTTTGTGCAAACGCTTTACGCATTGCCTCCGGGTTAAGCCTGACTGCTCGTGCCAAGCTACCAAGGGGGTGAGCAGGGGTTATCTTGGACGTGTAACTCCCTTGCCCTGACTAGAGTGGGTAAGTTCTGCCTGGCTGAGGTGCATACCCTAGCCAACCAGAAACCCCATTTCTAACAAGGGTCTACAAAAGAAATACACCATTACATCTGTCAGACTATTACTGTTGCAGAGATATATTTTGTTTGCCTGTTGCCCAAAATCATTTAATGCCTTCAGCCATCAACCAACAGGCTTCAATCCAATAGATAAAATCTATTACATTAAAAATAGTTATGAAGGCAAGCTATGTATTTTTGAAATGTGCCTAGGAACCTGAGTTTAGGAATAGGGGCTATTTGTACAATTTGAAACTAAGTTACCTATAATTGACTGTGAATCGGAGGGCACTTTATTAAATGTGTTCTTTTATGCATGCTAACTTACATTTGGAAGCTATAAAGTTTGAGGAATCCATTAGATAGTAACACATATTCTAGTATTCTCTGTTCCCAAACTTTTCCTAATACAAACTGTACCGCATATGTGTGACTGGGTCTATCACATGGACCTGGAAAGGCCCTAAAAATACACCAAGGCAATGTCAAGATTTTTGATTTGAGTTACCTTGAGTTTTGTAATTGGATAACTACGGTATTTAGTTTTGGAGCATTCTTGCATCAAGGGTATCCTTTCAACCCCAGACATTTTTTAAAACCATACACCAGCTGGAGTCCAGGGTCATGTGCTTGATACAACCCTTTACTTTCTTGTACCCAGAAACCACTGTAAATATCGAACTTTCCCTAAAATTGCAGATTTCTCTCACATTTGCTGAAGCTAAAAGAGCATATTCTGCAGGGATTGACAAGAGTCTACCACCGAATGTTCCCACACGTTTCCTCATAAAAAGTACACCATTTGTATGGGTGATACTCTCGCCTGAAACAGAAAAGGCTCCAGAATGCGACATGGAAGCAACGAGATTTTCAATCATTGTGGTGATGTGGGTAGCTGCAGTATTTGGCTTTGAGGTCTACCAGCACCCGTGGGAATCTACCACCTATGTTGCTCTAGAAAATAGACCCTGGGAAGTTCAGATTGGTATGGCTTTCAAAGATGCCAATAAACTTTCTTATCCAGAATGCCTTGCAAAATTGAAAATTGGCCTAAAAATCCAGAATATTTTCTCACATTTTGTGTAGGAAAGTTCCAGAATTTCTACGATCGACAAATGTACTGTTACCCAGCATTCATATACTTCTCCCTATACAACCAGCTCTGCACATGTTTGAGTGGGCCTAATGTTAGGGAAAGAGAACTCCCAAAACATTCATTGTGGAAACATCAATATTTTTCCTTTGAATTTCAATAATACTGGGAAGCCACAAGATTTAGACAAAGGGTTGGTTGGCTCCCAAGGAAACCTACCAAACCATGACATTCCTGAAAACTATAGGCCTGTGGGTGTTCAGAATGTTGTGTTTTTCATTGATGACACTAATTTGTCTTACCCAGAATGCCATGCAAACCTCAAATGTGGACTAAAATTACAGTTTTTTCTTGAAGGGTCCTTATCGGATGGTACTCACCAATTAAAAACTAATTTCCAGATTGTGACACATGATTCCCAACCTTAGATATAGTCTCAGTATAAGGTGTTGCATCAGATCCCTACTTGAGCCCTCTTAAATGCTTCTCACTGCCCAGGCAGCAGTCAAGCAACCTACAAACAGTGTGCTGGCTGTTTTTATGACTCTGAATTACAATTTATTGACAGCGTAGTGTATCTATCAGGTGCAAATAGTACTCTTATCTCTACCACTATAACTGTTACGATTTTACCTATGTAGAAACCCAATACAATTGTTCACAAATAAACACTGTGTGCTAGGTAGGATGCCGAAGTATTCATAGAAATTTGTATACTGAGAATGGTGATAAGTATGTGTGATCTGAGTAGAAAGCAAGCATGTAATGCAGTACAAGTGAGAGTTGGATGCAAAAGTATTAGATAAAAATAGCAAAAGGCAAAAAGAGGAAGTAAAACACTGGTAACAGCCAATGAATTTAAATTGAAAATCACACCGCTCCGAAACAAGGGTTCACAAACTGGGAAGGAACAACTTACTTGGGAAAAACAGAAAGAAAAATACTTCACCTTGCAACACACACACACACATCTATAAGGCAAACTGAAATGCAATTACTGCATTGAACAACATTCAATAGAGAAGCAAAACTGTACAGATGATGAATGTGATTGGGCAGCAAAACCTATTTTGGGCAAAAACTCCAATGAACCTTAAAAATGAGATTACAATTCATGGGCTGAAGTAATCGGACAATTGAACTGATGCACTTGATTTGGATCAGAAAAATCGAGGCACAAATGTGGGTTCGATGAGCGCACCATTGCGTTTTGCACATCTAATAACATTATGCGCAGCTGCGATCTCTAAGCAGGAATCCTTTGATGAAGGGGCAAACAGTAAAAGGGCGTCTTTCCCCTTACCAATGGAGCTCCTCTTTCATGACATGTGCATTGGGATGGCGCAGAATGGGGAATGATCATGATGGTGTGTGCCATTTTCTCTTCCATGAGGGGTTTGATCGGGGAGGGCCGTGACCCAGATCTGCACCAGAGAGAAGCAAAAACATCTCAAAATATTATAAGCCTGCAGTGGGAATGGCCTCTAAGTCAGCTAGGGGCAGGACCCTCCCAAAAAAGATTCACTAGTATCCAGTGGAGCCTTGCTGCTCCAGGCTGCGATCCCTGAGCAGGAATCCTTTTGTGGACAGCTGGAAAGGCGAGACTCTTCCTTTTCAAGTACAACCTCTCCCATGCTGGGACATGCCTGGGGGAGGGAAATCTCCACCCAGATGCCACCTGCAAAACCTACTAGTATAGTGGGCCTCTAGATTATCTGAAGTGGTATCTTGGCAATCTATGTTTAGAATGTACTTGTTAGAATCTTGGGAGTAAACTAGGTGATGGTGGCAGTTGAGTAAAGCAGAAGGGGAGACCGGGAGCATGTCTGTAGGCTGGGGTGTTCCTTTTACAAGTATCTTAAATAAACAGAAGACTTGGGGATAAATAAGAGCTTCAACATTATTTCACTGGCGACAAGTTCTGGGGAATGCCGTAAGGACTGAAGATCATAAAATGTGGAACATTGGGAGAGTGGTGAAAATCAAAACTGAAAGTGAGGAAAATAAATCGGTGAGAAATGGTGTAGGAGAAAGGGATGATGATGATGGTCATATCAAATTGAGAAAGAGTTCAAGAATTCTCAGACGCCCTAAAACTTTAAATGACTTTGGTGTAATCTATTACTTTACTGAGATGTTTTTATTAGTTGTAATTGTTGATTTTTTTTGTATATATTTGTTTGATGATAAGAGGGAGATGTGTGGATTTTATGTTTAGAATGTACTTGTTAGAATCTTGGGAGTAACCTAGGTGATGGTGGCAGTTGAGTAAAGCAGAAGAGGGGACCGGGAGCACATCTGTAGGCTGGAGTTTTCCTTTTAGAAGTATCTTAAATAAAAAGAAGACTTTGTGGATAAAGAAGAGCTTCAACATTATTTCATGTCTTCATATGATACCAGGGTGACAAAGCATGGAAAATTATCCATCTTCCATTAGTACCTGCCTCAAACATTTTCCCTCATTAACTATGTCATTGACATTAAAAGTATGCGTCTTATGCATCTTCTATTTGAGTGGGCATCTGAATAAAAAAATTGAAGTACTATACTGCTTTGTCCAAAGTCAATCCAGCAGTCGTGGCAAGCATTTGGATATTTATTTTCAGGGATTCTGACGTACAGTGCCAACTATAGTATTACAATGTCTCTCTATGGATTTTCTACTCATTGAGCAACTGTGTATGCCTCTCCTTAGTGGGCCCCACTGCTTTGGTGTGATCTCACTGTCCAAGGCTAACCCCTCTCCTATGTAGGTACCTGTGACCAATTTGGCTGGGAGCCTAGATCAAGCAGGATTGCATACAGATGCAAAATAGTCCCTCCTAAGCTTTCCAGATTCAAGAAAAAGGATTTTAACCTGCTTGCAATCCCTCATTGTGTCTGTTTTAACTGTGGGGTATCGGCCTCTGTGCCATACTTGGGCGTGATGGAGACTTTCACACTCATTGAGATGAAATCTTGTTTTAAATTGGAAAAAGGATTTGAATACTCCCTCCAAGAATATGCGCCAAACCTGTCTACATCTCCCCTCTCTCTATTTCAAAAATGGGCATTCTGCACAGGTGGGTGTAAAGTTTGTGTGAAAGTGAATCAGGATGTATGATGTGAGAAAAGAAGTAAAATCTTTATTGACAGCTATTATGTCTGGGTCCTGGCTACTGGTGTATTAAGAGTAATGGAGGTTTCGGGGGCGTTGTATGACGCCATATGCGTCTCATACTGGTCTACCCACTACTGCATGTTCTTTAGTGCTCCATTTTTGTCTGAGTCTGATCAGAACCATTTTCTCACCCCTCAACCGTGCTGCCGCGTAATGAACACATAGATCTGGTAACGCATTTCCCCATCTCTGCCTCTGTTGTGGCAAAAAATCTAAGGTGACTCGTAGTATGGTCACAGCCCTACAAATTTTGTTATCAGCCTCTGAATTTGCTCAAGGAATGTCTCATTCAAAGGTATCTGCAAGAGCTACAAAACCTGTCGTACCGTTGACTCTCCCTATCAAGGATATAAATAATGATCATTTTAACAGATCTTACTTAATGGCTTCTGTTTAGATGTTATTTTAACCCCAAGTACTTAATACGTTGGAGCACCCATTTAAATTGAAAGTTATATTCAAAGTTTTCAGCTACTTCCAGAGCCAGAGTGAAATTCAGTATTTCTGATTCACCCAAGTTAGTTTTATCACCTGCAATGACTTCGAACTTTGTAATTGTAATTGTAATTATATAGAGCTTTCTACCCCTGAGGAGGCGTTGAAGCACTTTTTGGTGAATAGCACTCTACTCCTGAACCCAAAAGGATTAGTGGTGGATTAGGATAGAGAAATATGAGTACAGTATTAGAATAGGGAGGTATGACAGTGGCGGCTGCCGCAAATTTCAAGGAGGGGTCGGACATGGGTTACGGGGGGGGTAATAATGAAATAATAAAATAAAAAATAAAAAATGTACTTGTCCTGCCGCTGCCACCGGCCGCCTCGCTCTTTTTCTCTTCTGATGGTGAAACACTGGGACACCAGCACATGCTCCCCATGCAATCCTCGCACTGCTGTCATGCTACACTTAGAATGAGAGCAGGGCCAGGATTGGCCTGAGAAACTTGGTCTGTCACTCCAACAGTGCATTGGAGACTGTGCTGTTTGTCCAACCTGGCTGTGCAACACAGCCGGGTTGGAGAAACCTAAGTGCGCATGTCAGTTTGGCTGGTGTAACGCGGCTAGCCAAACCGATATACGCACTTAAGTGCACTCCCCTCCTCCTCCTCCTGTCCCCTTCCATGGCCCAGCCCTGCCCCTCCCTGCACATGCTGGCTCAGCCAGCAGCTGAAAAATAAAATGACAATAAAATATATTTTTATTTTTCAGCTGCTGGCTCTTAGCGAGTGGGGTGACGCTCCTTTGTCATTGCCGAGGAGCTACTCCTGAGGTACGGAGTTCATGTGAGTCCGTTAGTTGGATTGAATAGAATAATGGAGGGATAGAGGAGGTAGGAATCCACAAGTGTTAACTGCTAGTTCATAGTAGTAAGATGAAGTTTGGGATGAGTAAAGGAGAGATGGAGGGGGTAAGAATCTGTAGAAATGGATTAGGGAGATCATTAAAGTAAAATCGGGTTTTGGATGAGTCAAAAGAGAGATAAATCAGGGAGAATTTAGTAAAGGTGTTTGGGAGATCATAGTAGTAGACTGAGGCTTGGGGTGAGCCAAGAGAGGTAGAGGAGGGAAGAATCTAGGAAGGTTTTTTTTGGAGATCATAGTAGTAGAATGGGTTTGGGATGAGAGAGTGGAGATAGAGGATAGATTGATAGAGGTATAGGGTGATGGTAAGACAGGGTAAAGTTTTCAAGAGGTTTTTTTTTTGTCTTGTACAGTAGGACTAAAATATACAGATACATGATTACAGATTAATAGAATATATGTGTAAGGAATATAATATATTGAGATTTAAAGTTAGATCATCTAAACACAGACTTTCAAGAGTTGCAGTATTTGAAGTTAATTTATTTGCGTACCTTTATAACATTATTTAATCTTTCCACAATATTTCAATAGTGAAATGCTTGTAGATAAATAGTTAAGATAATATTTACCCGTCATGATAAATAAAATAAAAACAGACACTCATAAGCATCTATCAAACAACATATATAGACACTGTGGTGGTCATTCTGACCCTGGCGGTCTTTGACCGCCAGGGCGGAGGACCGCGGGAGCACCGCCGACAGGCCGGCGGTGCTCCAATGGAGATTCCGACCGCGGCGGTAAAGCCGCGGTCGGACCGGCACCACTGGCGGGGTCCCGCCAGTGTACCGCGGCCCCATTGAATCCTCCGCGGCGGCGCACCTTGCTGCACCGCCGCGGGGATTCCGACCCCCCCTACCGCCATCCAGATCCCGGCGGTCGGACCGCCGAGATCCGGATGGCGGTAGGGGGGGGTCGCGGGGCCCCTGGGGGCCCCTGCAGTGCCCATGCCACTGGCATGGGCATTGCAGGGGCCCCCGTAAGAGGGCCCCTACATGTATTTCACTGTCTGCTGCGCAGACAGTGAAATACGCGACGGGTGCAACTGCACCCGTCGCACAGCTTCCACTCCGCCGGCTCGATTCCGAGCCGGCTTCATCGTGGAAGCCTCTTTCCCGCTGGGCTGGCTGGCGGTCTGAAGGCGACCGCCCGCCAGCCCAGCGGGAAAGTCAGAATTACCGCCGCGGTCTTTCGACCGCGGAACGGTAACCTGACGGCGGGACTTTGGCGGTCGGCCTCCGCCGCCCGCCAAGGTCAGAATGAGGGCCTATGTAATGACCTATGAACATGTTAAGCGTAGAATAATATACACATATATACATACATACATACACATATACTGTATATATATATATATACATATATATATATCAAATTCTACATTTTTACATACACTAGGATATGCAGTTCACTACTGTTTCAGGATGGTGGTTATGTAGGAAAGATCTAACTCTTGAGTAGTTTTCTGAAGATAAGTTAGTTAACCGTGCATCTTGTGTTTGGGGATAATAAAATTCATAGTTTGGTCACTTGAACAGAGACAGATGCACTACCTATTATCTTTTTCTTGTATGGTGGTATTTTGAGGTGGGCTAGCACTCTTTGTTGAATTTATTTGGTGGTTTTATTACTAATAAAAAGGGGTCCTTTTCGATGTATTGCTTTGTGCTCGATACAAAGCACCTTGAAGGTGAATCTTCTGGCAACTTGTAACCAATTTAGGGCCCTCAAGGCAGGGGAGATGTAGGCTTGTGGCTTCCCATGTAGGAGTAGTCTGGCAGCCGAGTTCTGAATGCGTTGTTGTTTTTTCATAGTAGATAGAGATGAGCATGGTAGACGCCAATTGCACAATCCAGTTTAGATAGTACAAGAGAGATAGTAGCCTGCACCTTGTGTGGAAATCCGAGGTGTGGGAAGATGTGTCTCAGAGTTTTCATGGTGATGAAGCTTGATCTTGCTAATTTGTCCACTTGGGCATTCATTGTTACCTTGGAGTCCATGGTAATTCCAAGGGTTCTAACTTCCTTAGATACTTTAGGAGATGGTCCCAGATTGTCAGGCCAGTTGCAGAGTGGGACATAATTTTTCCAATCGACATGTGAGTATTTCCATTTAGAAGCATTCAGTTTGTGATTTGATCAACGGCTCTGAGACAACTGAAGATTTGTGAGTTTCCAATTTCTTTGGGTATCCCAGTTTAAGGAGTTTTTGTGAGCCATCTGCATAGTTGTAGCATGTGAGTTGAAATGCATTGAGCATTGCTGGTAATGACAACATGTAGATGTTGAAAAGCATGATTGGGGATTCTGGCATAGAGTGGGTTGCTGCAGTTAAGTCTGCTGGTGATTAGGGCTTCAATGACGATACGTCTGGTACTCTTGGGGATCCAACTAAAGATTTATTTGAGGATGATTAGCATGTGGAAGGAGGTGGAGCTGACTCCATTCACTTTAGCGGCCATGTTGAGTTTGTCATCTAATATGATCCCAAGGTTGCGGGCACGGATTGAGAGTGAAGGAGTGGGACTGAGCTCTGATGGCCCACAAGTGGAGTTCCAGGGGGAATATTTGTTCCTGAAGATTAGTACTTAAATCCTAATCATGCTGATTTTGTGGCAGTTGGGTCTCATTCATTCTGATAAGTGGATCAAGCAATTGGTGAGGTTGGATCTGGTTGTGGAGGATTTGTGTGACATGGAGAGGATGAGCTGTGTGTCATTGGGGTAGGAGATAACAGAGGTGCCGTAGGATCTGATGACATCCGCGAGTGGTGTTATGTAAATGTTGAACAGTGAGGGTCGGAGGGATGGCCCTCGAGGGACTCCGCAGATCAGATCATTGGGCTCCCAAACATAGGGGAGAGTCTGACTTGCTGTGTTCTCTTTGTGAGGAAAGAGCATATCCAGTTGAGAGCAGGGCCATGGATGCCTGTGTCATGTAATTTTTTGATGAAGCGGGAGTGTGATATGTTGTTGAAGACTGCAGAGAGGTCCAGTAGTATGAAGACTGTGGTTTGTCCTCAATATGGCAGGATGCAGATGACATCTGCTGTCTATGTGCTGTGATTGCTGCAAAGTCTGGATTGGGAGTGATTGAGAAGATTGTGGAGATACAAGTGCTTGGTGAGTTGTTGGATGATTGCTTTCTAAATCACCTTTGCTGGGTTTTCTGTATTTCGATCTCTATAGTTTTAATGTGTTCCTGCTTTCTTTTGCATCTAGCCAGGTGTGTGCCAACCTTCCCCTGCACATGTGTAGGAGCTCTGCTCTTCCCTGTTTGTATACATTACCCATTATTGGCCTCTAATCGCCAACAGCTTGTGATGTAATGATATGGATGGTTGTATCTTAACTTCTGCCTACACTTGTTTTTGCTCCCTCTCAAGATTCTGCATGTCTAGTACCTTTGCTACACAAACACGACAATAGTTCAATGTATTTTCCACAAACTACCAAATTAAAAAAGCCCCATATCCTTTGAGCAGACTTCCCATTGCTCATTTAATATGAAATATTCTTCGAATAGTTGACTCATTTCTTTGCTAAACTCTGGATCCATCAACAGTGCTGCACGCATCTCCTGATTCCTTTTCCCTTGACTCTGTTCCGATTGTATATCTATAACACCCGGTGTATGGTGTAAAGCTGATAATATTTTAGAGGCTATAGCATTGCTGGTCAATATGCAATCAATGCTTGAACTGGAGTGATGAACATGGGAATTGAATGTGTACTCTATGTCTTCTATGTGTAGCTCTCTCCATAAAATCTCTAACTCCCAATTATCTTAGTTAACTTTAAATCTTTTGTTGAACACCCCTATGTGCCCAATCCCTCATGAAGACCTATCTCTCTAAGGGTCATAAACCACATTAAAATCTAAAATGATGATGTGTCCCAATGTGAAATTGGTTAGTATTTCCAAAATGCCCCTTATTAAGGTGTCTTGTGCCATGTTGATTGCTTAGATTGTAGCAATGGTGTCACTTGAGCATATAGCAAACCTTTAAGTATCAAATATCATCCATTCTTGTCCATTGTTAAAATGAGTACAATCTTTCTTCAGGAAGTTTGCTACACCATTGTGTTTAGACCCCAGTGAATACTGTCAAGCATTCAAAAAGCTCTGTGTTTTATCCTATCCTGGTTTGCTCTCATTAAGTTAGTCTCTTGCAGGCAGGCAAATAATATTGGATATTTGTTCTCCAAGCAGGTCTACTGCCCCACATCTCACCAGGAAGTTAAACGTTTTAGTATTAAGATACACAATCCTCACCATCTGTGTCTAGTTGGTTGTCTTGATCTCCCCTTTGCCACTGTGGCATTTTTGTATACCTGGCTCCTGGAAATACTTTCTTGATCAAACCATAATTCATTAGCTCATTTTTTGTGTGGTATTCCCCTAGATTTTTGCCTTCCTATACTGAACTCATTTTTGATGGCCCTAGGAATCTGTGCACTTTATCCCTGCCGACAAGAAGTAAAATGTCTTGTGCTCTCCTTTCTGAACATAGGTAAATTAGCAAACACCTAATTGGCACATTTAATTTAAAAAACAACCAGGTGATGGATGGAGTGTTTGAATTAATCTCAGCAGTTGGCAATCACTTGGGGCCGCATCCCAATCCATCATTTTTGTGCCCACCATCCCACCTCAGTTTGGACCCAGCTGTATGCAAACCAGTCTTGATCCTGCTCCTCATGGGAACAGTCCAGCCTGAACTGCCAGGCCAGGTCCTCCCTGACCCAGAACACAAACAAACTAGGACCAGTTACTCCCTAGTTAGGACTCTTCAGTAGGGTGACCAGACGTCCTGGATTTCCCCGTGCAGCCCTGGACAGCCCTGGTTATCAGAGGACTGTCCAGGGGGCCAAAACGTTTCCTAACTTTCAATAAATGTCCCGGTTTTTGTGACAAAAATAAAGCTATTCTACAAGCAGAAATGAAGATATGCTCTCCTTTTAGGAGATGCCTCTAAAGTGATTTAATTTATTATCTGTTTGTTTCAGGCAGTACAGGAGGATGTCGACTGCAGTTTAGCAGCAAAGGGAAGAGTGAGTGGGGCAGATGGGCTAGGGATGGAGGTCCTGTTACAGCTGTTATGTAACATTGCTTTTTTAAAAGCATAATGTGGTATGTACATATACACGTGCACATACAGATGCATTTACATGGCTACGCAAAAACAGATACAGGCCAGACATAAAAGTAACATCAAAGAATTTAGTCCTACTTTATGTCTGACCTTTCCTGGTTTTGCTTCCCAAAATCTGGTCACCCTACTCTTCAGCCAGGTATAGGTTGGTTCCAGTAGCACAGTGAGCCCAGTAGCCACATTTGGGCATACATTGTATGCCTCCTAAAGTTTTCCGAAACCTGGGACTTGGAAACATTTTGGCACTTTTTTGCTCTGAAAAGCAATGGGAGACAGGGACCAACCATAAAGCCAAACTGATCAAGGTGCATCACTGCTGAACCATCCAGGTGGCCCCCTTTATGTTTTTCGCTGCAGCAGCACATCCAAACTAACAGGACTTCGCATAAAAGGTGTCTGGCCTCGCAGAGTCCTTTTTGGCTACAGCCTGCAGCCTTACCTTGCTGGAAGAATCTGAGCTACAAACGAGTGCCTGAGTCCAAAGGTGGAACTCTTCACCAGTAAAAGGGACCAAAAGTATTTGACTAGTCAGAGATCTTCTCTGGGAGCGAATTTCAAAATTCTCCCTCTTGAAACTTTTCTGCCAAAAGTCACCAACTTCATTGAGACGTCATCCAGTAGCTATCCAATGATGGTGATCCCTCTTCAACCACAGCCTGCTACCTTACTCCACTGAGGACTTTTAACTTCCATTCCAGAGTCCGAAGGTCAAACTTTTCTCTGGGACAAAACAGGTCCCTGTACCCAACCCACCAGCTGTCGTGGTCGCCCTTAAACCTGATCCTCATCCCACTCAAGCACAACCAGGTGACCATAGGTAGCGTTTAAGACTTTTGGTGCTATTTTGAACCTAAACTTTTAAAAATCATAACTCTGATTCTACCATTTGGATTTTTGTCCTTTTAGTGCCATTTTATTTATACTGACCAGTCTTCTTACGTCCATCATCTGCAAAGTTGTGTCATCTCTGAGGTATCAACCTCTTCCACTGCTGAAGAGAGTGATTAGTCCTTGAAGTTGAAGGCAGCTCCTGGTTCCATCGGGTGGGAAAGGGGACTTGCCTCCACCTGGTAGAACTGGCCGAAGATTTTTGCTGCGTTGGCTCTGCACCTTTCCATCGGGTTCAAGGGCACCCCAAACAGGTAGGTTCATCTGTATCAATGTTTTTCATTTCTCAGCAGTCGCTTGGAAGATTTCTATGTTTGGCCAGGCGACAGACGACAAGAACTCCAAAAGGCCAGATACCCTTTGTGAGAGGACGCACCATCAGAATTTGCTGCTGTGGAGAAAAACATAGCGAGAAGTCAGGACAACTGCTGATGCATCTCAGGTATATTGTTGAGCAGGTAGGTCACAGTCTCCTGTCGGTTCTGAGGCCACTTTTTAGTGGAAAAATTTCTAAACCCCAAGTTGTTTGGTTTTGGCTGTTTGAGCACCTTTAGTGCTGCTTCCAAGAATCCAGGAGTGGTTGGGCATCACATGGAGGTGCTATTTTTGACTAAATACTTAACAAATTTACAACTCCAGTTCTAGTGACTGGATTTAATTCATTTTGGTGTTATTATTTATTAGATTTGTCTAAATTGGTGTGGGATTTTTCTTGTGTTATGTTGTCACTATATTACTGTTCAAGTACTGCTTAAATACTGTACACATTACCTCTAAGTTAAGCCTGGCTGCGTTTGTGCGAAGGCAACAGATGGTAAAGCACAGCTTAATTTAGTGACTTTTAGTGGGTCACCCTGACAAAGAGTGTAATTGTTGCTTGAGAAAGTTAACAACCCCTCACCGAAAAGTCCAATTTCCTCCAAACATATTTTCTTACCTGTTATTCTGTTGTTTGAGTTGCATTTGTCAATATTTGTATGCAAATGTGTGTACATGTTAGTAGTGTGCTTTATAGTACTAGAATCATTTTGTTCGACTGCTGTCACTTGCATAGCTGTGATGACGCAAAAAAGAAAGACTAACAAATATTCATATATCATATAATCAAAATCGTATAAGGTAGTGTGATTTTAGCAAAGAAAATAATGTACGTGGGAAATTGTGCCCACAGGGTAGTTCGCCATCATTATAAACGAGCTTAAATTAACCATGAAGAATTGACAAATGTAGTAATCCGTCATAATTGCAAATGTATTCTATGATTTTCTTGTCAAAATTGTTATATGCTTAGCTTAAATTTAGCAGAGGCTTTGGCCTAGTTGCCTGGTCCCAAAATTTAACTGCATGGTTTTCACTTGCTTTAACAAAGACTTACTATTTTAGTATAATACTGTATTTTTCCAGTAAAGATGACTAATACACTTATCTCAAGGTTTCGTGCTAGGATGGTTTCATCCCTTTTGATGCAAGGTCAGCTCCTGCAGGTGCGGACAATAAAAGCACTGATACCTAAATAATTGGCAAACTTTGTTGCAACTTGTGTTCCAAGGCTCCAAGGACAATGTATGCATAAATGAGTACTAGGAGAAAGGCACTATTCATTGGTCAAATTGAAGCCACCCTATGAACCCTCCAATGGAAGACCCTGATGGATTTGGAATGTTTCTTACTTAAACCCACCGGACAAAGAGAAGTCAGCCATTTTCCTTGATTCCATCTTGAAGCAAGATTCGAGAAGCCATTTTGGACCTTTTCTCTGTCGCAGAGAAAGAGACTTTAAAGAATTCTCACCCTAGAGACTTTAACTTTAATGTTGCCCCGTCTTGCCCATGCAGTAACTCTTGCCCCATTCTTCTTGCTGCTGCAAGGAAAATTGCCCTTAACTTTGTCCCTTTGAAATCTGCCCCATGCTGATCGAACCGATACCTGAAGGACGAAGATTTTCCTTGAATGCTGATTTGGTAAATATGAAAGGATAATTGTATTATGCATTATTGTTTTCCTTCCTAGGTACCAACTGCTTATTTTGATAGGGCCCAAGCTAGAAGTTTTCTAAATTTGTGTTGACTAAATTTGTTTTGCATGAAGCCCCACATGCCAATGCTAATCAGAGGCTAGTTGAGGTATTCATCTGATGCACCATGCTAAATTGAAATCTTGTTATGCTGACCGATGTATGAAATTAGTCAAATTCAATTGCTTATATTAGTGATTTGCATTGCTATAACCGAGTGCATAATAATACAGATTTTACGTAGATTGCGTTTCTTCCGCCGCTATGGACAGCTAGTAATGTTCGTATACATATATCATTTGATTTTGAGGCTCACCTATATTGTGTTAGTTTTGTTAATATAGGGAAATAAATTCATTAACTTTCAATAAACCGGTGTGGTTATTCATGACTGAAAGGTCATGGCGTGTGAAAATACAAATTGTTATTGATTCCTAATGTGTTGTTTGATTATTAATTGAGTATTGGGTATTGGTTAGAACAGTTATTGATTATTGATTCAAGTGATCCGACTATTCCTGGATGAGGAGAACCCAACTCGGTTAAAAGGTTCACCGACCTCCAGCTTGTCCAAGTACAGGTAATTTTTAAGGACTGGACGCGCTATCAGTAGATGGTATCAGAGGATGGTTACGCCCTTTGGAACCCCATCCGAACAATAGACGGAGTCAAGTTAGAATTTTCTTTGATGAAACAAGTTGGAGAGATGATGATGCCCTAAATCCCCAATGACTTTCCCAGAATCTCGGAGCTTGCGAATGGAGGAAATGGAGGTATGAGAATGTTTCTGGCGTTTCTAGTGACAGTATGAGAGAAGTTAGGGTTTTGCGCTTGCACAGCTTATTGCCGCAGATTAATTGAGAAGTTTGTGAGGATTTTAGGGGGTTACGAACTCCAGTTAAGAGATTTTAGAGGAGTGTTACTCCAAAGTGTGAAAGTAGGGAAGTCGTCGAACTTCACATGTGTGTAGCGCTTTGTGCAGGAAAATTGTCCACGTGGTTGTTGATGTTGAGACGGGCCCTGCGAGGTCAAGAGACTCCGGAGTATGTTGAAAAGTGTATGAGACACTTGATTGATGTTGTAATCTGTTCGGTTTAATAGGTTGATCGGGCGTGGTCAACGAGTCAGTATGAATATTGAGGAATAAAAGAACATTTTCGACTTTGAGATTTGACGAATTCTAAGGTGCACTAGAATAGTTCATTGATCAGTTGAGAGTAAAGTTTGCGGGTCAAATTTTGCTTGCGAGAGCGGGAAACCGAGAAAGATGGAATAACTGCTGAGGCTAGTGAAAAATCCCTAAGGTTTCTGAAGCGATTGTATTACCCTTACTGTAGTAAACCAACAGATTTGTTTTCTTCTTTTTGGTTAGTGCTCGCGATATATTGCGGAAATTAATTTTGAGTGAAGCTGAATGAAGGAGGACAAGCCGCGGGACTTTGTCAGCCGCAGTGTGTGAATCTGACGTCACTAGGAGCCGCTCTGGGATAGGTTGGTTGGTGAGAAGGGTCGCGCACGGATTGGACGCAGCCCGTGAAGCGCAATTGGTGGGGAAAGGCAAGCGAAGAGTATTCCGGGAAATAAAGTCACTTATTGATTACATATCTTAGAAAAATAAAAGACACAAAGATGAAATTTTTCAAAGCATTCAAGAGTGCCTTGAGGGGAGATGTATATATTAAAGCAAATGTGGGAGAAGAAACACCGCCTGAGGGTACACCAGCTTACATCGTGATTGAAGAGAAGGGTGTCGCACCATGTCTTTGGCTAAAGCAATGGTGCAAATTAACAGAAAAACATGGAAGTGTAGCGTTCCCTATCCATGGGTCGTTTAATCTAAGAGTTTTGGAGAATCTAAGATTCGCGCTATACGACATGAAAGTACCTCCAAGACCAGCACAGTTTGAGGCATTAGCTATTTGGGAGCTAATAGCTAGAAGGCAACAACAACAAAAATTTGAGACAAGTATAAGAAAAGTAGAAAAGACACTAGCGGATGCTAGATGGGATAGCACACAAAAGGTTTGGAGATCAGACGTATTGCAGGGAATTAAATTGTTTCCAGCAATTACTGATGAAGCAGAGACGGAAGGAAAGCTACCTATAAAACAAACAGGAGTCAGTCCAGAGATAGAGAAAACAACAGAAATTCGAAAAGATCAGACGAGTCAGACGATGAGGAGTTCATTATACAATTGCTAAACGATCGCCCGCCACCATATGTGGAAAGCAAAAATGACTCAAGCACTAGTACTGCCCCTCCAGAACCAATACAAGCTAATGTGACACTGAATTTGAGAATATCACAGAGGCAGAGCAGTTCTCATATGCCCTTTGCACCACAAATACCACAAATTCTGAGAATATATCCTGACGAGCCTAAATTGAAACCTGTCAATAATTATCAGCCGCAGATTCAAAGGCGCTGCTGTGATGAGCATAATCTGGAAATGACTTCTGATTTAATGGCGCAGGGAGGACAGAATTATCAAAGACCAACATTGATTCAAGTCGAATCAACACAAATTTTTATGCCTCAGAAGCAGATGCAAGAGGTGCCGAGGTACACACAAATAGCAGAGACCCAGTTAGACATGCCAATAATGATGAACCATAATGTGGGAAATAACATGCCACAGAATTCGGGGAATGGACAGAATCCAGACGCAATATCTCTGGCTATCACTGTAGGTCCGCCAGTACCATTGTATATACAGGCAAAGCCGAATGCATGCGACCAAGGGCTAATGACACAAAATGAGACAGGGAGGAGATGCATAGAAAATACCCCAGAAACAACCCCGGTAGGAACACTGCCAAATAGATCTGGGTCTTTGTTGGAATTTAGTCCAATTCCAGCTTGTGTTCTGTCAACTGTGGTAAGGTCAGGTCTACCACTAGTAGTACCGCTAACCTCAAAAACAGAAACGTTACAGAAACCATCAGTAGCAGGTGATGTAAGTGCTACATTGATGTGACTGAACGCGGAACAGTTAACACAATGGTTGAACAGCCTGAACTCCCAACAGAGTACACCCAGCGGAAAGGGAGAAGAATATTTGAATAAAATAAGATTGGGCATGGAAGCAGACGAACTAGTAGAGGGAACAATGGGTCTGAACAGGTTAGAATCATACACAGAAGAAGAGCTGAGATACATGTGCCCTAGAATTACAAGAGAAGTAAGCAACATACATAAAAGGTTACAAGAAATTGCAGACAGAAACCAAGTCGACATAGGTAAAACCAAACACTTGAGCAGAAGTTACAGGTTAGACTTTGAGACAAAAGACTTTGAACACATGAGATCTGCAGGAATGAAAACACACCTTAAAGAGATACTGCAAAGCGCGCAGGTTTGGAGATGTCTAGATAAGTGGGAGAGCAGGTGGGTTAGGAAAAAGGACAAGAAGAAAGAAAGTACCCCAGACCAGAATGAGAAAGTACAACAGAATGATGATCTGATAACCATGTTGCCAATGAGAGAAACGGCAGGGGGAAAACTCGTACATGTACCATGGCACAGGTGCGATATTCAGACCTTTACGGATGATTTCCCAAAATTAAGAGAGAAACCGATCGAATGGTATCAACAAACAGATAGTTTTGTGAAACTCGCAAAATGTTTTTGGGAAGACCTAAATACATTGTTCGAAATCGTGGTTCCGGCAGATTTGTGGGAAGATTGTAAAAGGGCCGTAGGATAGCCAACAAGTGAACCAGAAAGAGATAGGGACACAGGTGCACCATCACCTACGGTGATGAGTTTGTACCACAAGGTGATTGAACATTTGAAAACAAAGGATGCGTCGAAAAATGTAGATTGGCAGAGAATTGACAGAACAGCACAAGAAGTTAAAGAGTCGATACATGCATAATATGAGAGATTGTTGAAAGCATTTAAAAATTACAGTGGCATGGAAACGATTGAGCCAAAGGACATGCTCCATTTTGTGTTCAGATTTGTGGAAGGATTGAGACCCGAAATCAGCCAGATGATTAAAATGCATCTGATTTGTTGGCAGTCAAAATCGATCGATGAGGTGTTGAATTATGCCAAATACTGCAGTGATGAGATTGAGACAAAGCAGAAAAGGTTAAAAGAAAAATTGATGGTGAGGCAGCTTAAAGCAGCTCAGACAGGTTTACAAAGTTTGCAAGGTTTTCAACAACAGTTGCCACAGCAGCAACAACAGGGAAATGCTATATTTCAGCCACAGATGAGAGGCAGAGGATGAGGAGGTTTTGTGAATAATGGTCCTGATTTAAATACTGTTATGATTCCAAATGGTATACAGGCAATGAAGAAAGTGATGCAGTGTCACACGTGTGGAATTGTCGGGCATTGGAAACGGGAGTGCCCAATGTTGGTGCAGGAAGGTGTAGGTCAGCAAAACAATGATGTCAATTCATTTCAGATTATGAGAGGACCGAAAATGAGGGGTCCAAATCCAAATTTTCAAAATAATGTGAATCAGATGTAGGGTTTACAACCCATACAACCACAGCAGGTGCAAATGCCTCGTGTACAAATGGCCCAGTTGCAGCCAATGCAACAGCAGTTTCCCATGGTACCTAATCAGCAAATGCAAATACCCTTAGCACCAATGAATCAGCAACAAGTAATGCTTCCTCAACAGGTCATGGGTCAAGGAAGGAATCAAAATGACACAGCACACCAATTCCCGTTACACAGTGAGCATGGAATAAACGATGTATGGGAGAGTGAAAGTTCAGATGAGGAGGGAAATTGTATGCTTGCAGCATCTTTGGAAGTTGACCAAAAGGGACCGTATGTGGAAGGAAGAGTTATGAGTCACAGCGTTTCATTCTTGGTTGACACAGGAGCTACACGCTGTACAGTCATAAGTATCGAAGTACCAAACTTGCCACTTTCAGGGAGAACGGTTCAAGTAGTGGGAGTAGCAAATAGGTATCTGACAAACCCAATCACAGATCCAGTGCAAGTCAGGATTGGTAACTATCAAGGGTCGCATAAGTTTGTGGTGTGTGACTCGAGTCCAATATCCCTGTTAGGGAGAGATTTGCTGTGCAAGTTGGGATGTTCGATTATGTGCTCAAACGATGGAATTAAAATACAGACAAACAGTGATAAGGAAGAAGAGGACAGTTTAGGAAGAGACGAAGTGGAAACTGTCGATGAAGAGTAACCCCTGATTACACTTTATCCAATGCTCACTGAAGCAGATATTCCTGCAGAATTACAGGAAACAGTTGGAAAGGAAGTGTGGGACATGACAGGGGAAGAAGTAGGCTTGGTTAAAGGAGCAGAACCAGTGAAAGTGACTGTAAAACCCAATGCAAATTTTCCTCAGACTTCACAATACCATATGTCACAAGACACTCTCATAAAAGTCGCCCAACTCATTGATGAGTTTGTGAAACAGGGAGTACTGAAAGAAGTACTAAGTAGTCCATGTAATTCACCAATCATGGGATTAATAAAACCGAGTGGAAAGGTCCGAATTGTTCAGGATTTGAGAAAAATAAATGACATAATAGTCAAATGTTGTCTTGTGGTACCAAATCCAGCTGTGATAATGTTTCAAATTTCCTGTGATGCAGAGTGGTTTTCAGTCATTGACTTGTCGCAAGCATTCTTTTCTGTGCCTCTTCATGAGGACAGCCAATTTCTCTTTTGCTTCAAATTCCTAGACAGAGTCTACAGTTGGTGTCGAATTCCTCAAGGGTTTTCGGAGTCACCATCAATATTCAATCAGATCCTACAGAAAGATTTGGAATCCTTGGAATTACCATTTGAATCAACCTTGGTACAGTATATTGACGATTTACTAATCGCATCCAAGACAGAGAATGACTGTACGGTTGACACTACTGCCCTATTGAACCACTTGGGAAGGAATGGACACAAAGGGCCTGATTCTAACTTTGGAGGACGGTGTTAAACCGTCCCAAAAGTGGCGGATATACCACCTACCGTATTACGAGTTCCATAGGATATAATGGACTCGTAATACGGTAGGTGGTATATCCGCCACTTTTGGGACGGTTTAACACCGTCCTCCAAAGTTAGAATCAGGCCCAAAGTGTCTCCTTCAAAATTACAGTTCTGTCAGAAGAAAGTGAAATATTTGGGTCACCAAATACAGAAAGGGTCGAGAAGAATTATGAAAGAGAGAATAACAAGTGTACTTCAAATGAGTCCACCAAAGACGAGAAGAGAGGTGAGGATGTTTTTAGGAATGGTGAGCTACTGTCGCCAATGGATTCCCAATTTCTCGGCTCTAGCCAAACCTTTGTTGAAACTGACCCAGAAAGAAGCGCTGGATGAAATAGTGTTGAAAAGAGATGAAATGGATGCTTTTGTTGAATTAAAGGAATGCATGTGCAGAGCTCCGGCTTTAGGTATGCCTGATTACACAAAGCCTTTTACATTGTTTTGTCATGAACGTGATGCATGTTCCTTGTCTGTCTTGACTCAAGCCCATGGTGGCATAAACAGACCAGTGGCATATTTTTCAGCTACTTTGGATCCAGTCGCAGCAGCCTTACCGGGATGCTTGCGTGCTGTAGCAGCAGTTGGTATAAGCCTAAATCAGAGTAAAGGAATAGTGATGGGACATCCTTTGACAGTCATGGTCCCCCACTCAGTCGAAATACTTTTGACACGTTCCCGAACACAGCACATGACCGGTGCTAGGCTTACAAGGTATGAGACAATCATTTTGGGGTCACCCAATGTGGAGCTAAAAAGGTGCACTACGTTGAATCCAGCAACTTTGTTTCCCAGTGAAAATGTTGAAATTGAGAACGGTGAAGACATCGAGCACGACTGTCTTCAGGTGACTGAATTTTGTACAAAGCCAAGACCTGATATCAAAGACACCCCATTGGAAGAAAATGATCAAATTATTTTTGTTGATGGTTCATGTTTAGGAGATGCACTAGGAATATTGAAAGCAGGATATGCCATCTGCACGATAACAGGTGTTCTGGAAGCATCTTGGCTTCAAGGAGTTTACTCTGCACAGGTAGCGGAACTAGCCTCCCTCACCAGAGCTTGCCAACTATCCGCATTAATGAAAGTCACCATTTACACTGACAGTCAGTACGGATTTGGAATAGTGCATGATTTTGGACGATTGTGGTCGCAGAGAGGTTTTATGACCTCTTCAGGATCACCAGTGAAAAATGGTGAAAGAATAAGAGAACTGTTACATGCCATCCAGTTACCAGGGGAAGTGGCAGTGGTAAAATGCAGTGCACACTCGAAATCACAAGACTTCGTTTCTTTGGGAAACGGATATGCAGATCAAGTCGCAAGGTTTTGCGCATTGAACTATATATTGCTCAGAGACAAATGGAACCTGATAAATGAGCCAGAACTTGAACCAAATGAAGCCTTTGCTTTAAAAGTTGTAGATACAATTGAAGAAATGAAATTCCTACAAAATAATGTCAGTAAGGATGAGAAACTCTCATGGAGCAAACTACAATGCATAAAGAAACCAGATGATTTGTGGGTTTCAAGTGATGGGAGGTTGGTTCTGCCAGACAGTCTTCTAACGCAGCTAGCCAGATTGTATCATGGACAAGCCCATCTTGGAAGGGATGCCATGATTAGGCTATTCAAAATTGATTGGTTTAATCCCAATTTCCGCCAAGTTGCTGAAGCAGTTTGCCATCGTTGCGTCATTTGCCAACAAATGAACGCAGGGAAGGGAACAGTAGTAAATTTGAGCCATATTGGAAGAGCAGGTGGGCCATTCAGCAGGATGCAAATGGATTTCATTGAGATGCCTATGCATGCAGGCTTGAAGTATGTGTTGGTGATTGTGTGTATTTTTAGTCATTGGATTGAGGCATACCCTACACGCAGAAATGACAGTCTCACAGTTGCAAAATTACTCTTGAGATAACTAATACCATGTTTCGGATTCCCGATCTCTTTAGAATCAGATAGGGGAAGTCACTTCAATAACGAAGTAATCAAATTGTTGTGTGCAGCGCTGAACATCGAGCAAAAGTTGCATTGTAGCTACCGCCCTGAAGCATCAGGACTAGTGGAGCAAATGAATGGCACATTGAAATTGAGGATGGCGAAAATATGCGCATCCACAAACCTGAAATGGCCTGACGCGTTGCCTTTGGTGGTAATGTCAATGAGAAACACACCTGAGAGAAAGACTGGACTGTCACCGCATGAAATCCTCATGGGCAGAGCCATGAGGCTTCCAGCCGTTCCTGCAAATGCACTTGTAAATATTACCGATGATATGGTATTGGACTACTGCAAAGGTCTAGCTGATGTGGTCCGCTCTTTTTCTCACCAGGTGGAGGCAACCACCTTGCCACCGATCCAAGGTCCAGGACACACCCTGAAAGCAGGTGACTGGGTCGTGATAAAGAAACATGTGAGGAAGTTGTGTCTGGAACCCCGTTGGAAAGGACCTTTCCAAGTGATTCTGACAACTACCACCGCTGTGAAGTGTGCGGGAGTTCCCAACTGGATTCACGCCAGTCACACAAAAAGGGTGACGAGCCCCACAGAAGAGGAAGTCAAAGGGCTGAAATTGCCAGCAACTGGCAGGGAAGTACCAGGTACCGAGACAAGACAAAGAGAACATAGAAGCGAACAAGCAGAAATAGAAGAAGGAGAAATATTTTCTGAAGAAGAAGCAGCTGACCCATTTGAGGAGGTCAGAGGAGAAACATCAGAAAGTGACAAAGATCCTGAAGGTGACGAAGAACCTGTGACAGGTGAAGAAGCAGGAGAGCCTGATCAGAGGAGGGCTTTCCCAGAAGCAGACGATACAGTGCGAAAAGAAGACAAAGCATATCGCCAGTGGGATCAAAGACTAAAGAAATATTAAAAGAAGGTGAAGAGCCAAAGTTGAAGGAGAAAAGAAAAGAAGTGTCTGTCGCAATAACATCACCAAGTGAAGAAAAGGACACAGCCAAACAACAAAGTGTCAGCAAGAGAGAATCAAAAGGAGATGCAAAATTGAAGAGGAAAAGAATACCGAGCAGAAGATATTCTGGTCCTGAATGGGCGTACATAGCCGCTAACGATTGGTCAGACGAATTCCTATCTCTCAGTCTTGAGAACGAGGAAGCAGAACGCCACTTTGGCACATGAGAAATGAAAATTCCATGAACATTACCAAATAAGACATTGACAACCTGATTGACTTTTAACCGGATAAGACATTGTTAACTTGATTGACTTTGAAACCGATCTTGAGACAAAGCTGCTAAACCGATAAGAGACTAAGCTGCTAAAGAAAACTGTGTGAACATTGAACTCGTTCAGCTTTATATATAGATATATCTGCAAACCTGATTTGATAAAGTGTCTTCAATCATCTGATTCTATATATATCATGACAGGCTACACTACAAAAGGACACAAAATGAAATGTTGTAAATACGTGTGTATAGGTCTAATAACTGCATGTGTACTAATAATTGTAGCAACAGTTCTTGGAATGCATGGGAAGAATGAGAGAGACGCGAATGATGCTTCTACTTCCAAACCTACTACTGAACTAACTCCTCAGCGGAAACTCGAACAAGACGAGAAATATTTACACGATAAGAAAGAGCTCTCCTCTAATGTTTTCTATCGCTTGCTGAATGAGTATGTTGAGACAATGGACGCGAAAGATTGTTATGTGTGCACACAAATACCTACCTCAGTAAAAGAAGGAGTGACATATCATAGCATGCCTCTTACGTATGGCATTTCATGTAGTTTATTGATGACCAGATTTTATGGCCAGGAGTATATTCACTATTTTTATTCCAATCATGATGTTGTATTTGCATATATCGCCATAATTGAGTAGCAAGAGATTATTATATAAAATTAATGAGTGGTTTCTTTGAGCCATTGTCACCTTTCCACACAGCTCACGCCCACAGAGAAAACCTTACATGCTTGCTTTCACTGATGGAGAAAAGTGTTTTAGATCACACTGACGATAGGAGGAAGGAGGGGAAGGCCAAATTAGAAAGGGAATTACACAAGAGGACATCTGTAGATAATTATGCTTTTGCCGCAATAAAGACACAAGGGTAACTAGCTTTAGATGCAATACACGTAGGGAGGCTTTGTGTATATAGACCTAAACATATTATGACACAATCTTTGTAGGAACGAGTGAATGTAAACATACGTTTTTGTTTCAAGCTAAATGGACGTTCATGTTAAATGGCCTAGATCCAGTTATTCCAGGGGTATATTATATCTGTGGACTCAATGCCTATTATCGTCTTCCAAAGGGATGGTATGGGAGGTGTTATTTGGGAATAGTATTTCCAAAGATTTATCAACTAGATGACTTGAAGAAGCTCCCAAAGCTGTCTGAATCACATTATGTTCAGAAAAGGGAGACAGCTTCTGGTGTGGTAGGAGATATATTTGGAGCAATGATTCCTTCAGTAGGAGTCATATTGAATTCAATCAAAATACGAAAGTTGTCTACTATTGTGGATAACATGTTGACAAAATTCTCAGGAGCTATAATCCTGATGGATGCTGAACTTGCTACAGAAAGAGCTATGACTCTTCAAAATCGGCTTGCTTTAGACATTCTTTTAGCAAAGGATGACGGCGTTTGCAAAATGCTTGGTGCACGTCACTGTTGTTCTTATATCCCGGACAACAGTGGGCAAATTAGAAAAATGCTTACAAATTTAACTAATGAGAGTACAGATTTGAAAGAATTGAAAGAACCAGGAATATGGGAGAAGGTTGGAAAAGGATTTGCTTCTGTGAGAAATTGGCTCAGCAACATTTGGAACGGACTATTACTGAAAATAGTAAAAGGAATATTAATAATATTAATTTGCTTATTGGGTATTTGGGGAATATGGAAAGCTATTAAAATATTGAAAACAAGAAACAAAAGGAAAAGAGAAGAGAAAGAACAAAACAAAATGGTAGAAATATACAGAGAAAAATCTAAAGGAACCAAAAGAAAGAGGGAATTGACTGAAGTGCCAAATTACTAAAATAGAATTTTAATGGAATAAAATTTGTGGGAAGATTTGATGTGATGACATAATTAGTCATCAGAGGAGGGATTGATGACGCAGAAAAGAAAGACTAACAAATATTCATATATCATATAATCAAAATCGTATAAGGTAGTGTGATTTTAGCAAAGAAAATAATGTACGTGGGAAATTGTGCCCACAGGGTAGTTCGTCATCATTATAAACGAGCTTAAATTAACCATGAAGAATTGACAAATGTAGTAATCCGTCATAATTGCAAATGTATTCTATGATTTTCTTGTCAAAATTGTTATATGCTTAGCTTAAATTTAGCAGAGGCTTTGGCCTAGTTGCCTGGTCCCAAAATTTAACTGCGTGGTTTTCACTTGCTTTAACAAAGACTTACTATTTTAGTATAATGCGGTATTTTTCCAGTAGAGATGACTAATACACGTATCTCAAGGTTTCGTGCTAGGATGGTTTCATCCCTTTTGATGCAAGGTCAGCTCCTGCAGGTGCGGACAATAAAAGCACTGATACCGAAATAATTGGCAAACTTTGTTCCAAGGCTCCAAGGACAATGTATGCATAAATGAGTACTAGGAGAAAGACACTATTCATTGGTCAAATTGAAGCCACCCTATGAACCCTCCAATGGAAGACCCTGAAGGATTTGGAATGTTTCTTACTTAAACCCACCGGACAAAGAGAAGTCAGCCATTTTCCTTGATGCCATCTTGAAGCAAGATTCGAGAATCCATTTTGGACCTTTTCTCTGTCGCAGAGAAAGAGACTTTAAAGAATTCTCACCCTAGAGACTTTAACTTTAATGTTGCCCCGTCCTGCCCATGCAGTAACTCTTGCCCCATTCTTCTTGCTGCTGCAAGGAAACTTGCCCTTAACTTTGCCCTTTTGAAATCTGCCCCATGCTGATCGAACCGATTCCTGAAGGACAAATATTTTCCTTGAATGCTGATTGTATTTGGTAAATATGAAAGGATAATTGTATTATGCATTATGTTTTCCTTCCTAGGTACCAACTGCTTATTTTGATAGGGCCCAAGCTAGAAGTTTTCTAAATTTGTGTTGACTAAATTTGTTTTGCATGAAGCCCCACATGCCAATGCTAATCAGAGGCTAGTCGAGGTATTCATCTGATGCACCATGCTAAATTGAAATCTTGTTATGCTGACCGATGTATGAAATTAGTCAAATTCAATTGCTTATATTAGTGATTTGCATTGCTATAACCGAGTGCATTATAATACAGATTTTGCGTAGATTGCGTTTCTTCCGCCGCTATGGACAGCTAGTAATGTTCTTATATATATATATATCATTTGATTTTGAGACTCACCTATATTGTGTTAGCTTTGTTAATATAGGGAAATAAATTCATTAACTTTCAATAAACCGGTGTGGTTATTCATGACTGAAAGATCATGGCGTGTGAAAATACAAATTGTTATTGATTCCTAATGTGTTGTTTGATTATTAATTGAGTATTGGGTATTGGTTAGAACGGTTATTGATTATTGATTCAAGTGATCCCACTATTCCTGGATGAGGACAACCCAACTCGGTTAAAAGGTTCACCGACCTCCAGCGTGTCCAAGTACAGGTAATTTTTAAGGACTGGACGCGCTATCAGCTGTAATCACAGCACTTAACCTCCCATTTTGATAGATGGAGACTGTATCTGCCACTTACAACCATGTTCACCTGAAAAAAAAATTGCTTTCCTCAGTGATATGGCAAAGATTTTGGCCCATGGCTCCTCCTAGAGATCTGCAATAAACCTTTTGCAGATTATGCCAAGGCCATATCCTGAACAAAGTCGTTAATGACGATCAATGACAGAGACACAGACTGGAAGATGACTCAAAACGAACATGCATTAAGCTTGTCAATCAACTCACGTTTGGTTTGCACCATATAAAATGTGGAAAAAGAACAGGAAAGCAAATAAACTGCTCGATTCCACTCTATGTGAACTGCTTCAATAAAGGATGTACTCCAATTGTTACTGCGGGACAGTTTTTAACAACTTTTTAATATGACACTTTGGTCTCGTTTTAGTGTCCTAAGTTTATAAGGGTCAATGGTAAGGCAACTATATAGCCATAAGAATATTCGAAATATAAAAGTTAATGAAGTTGACCTGTTGAAATGGTAATTAAGGAACTGAACTGTTGCAGTTTCCTGGTAGCATATTTGTGCAAAAATTGCCACAGGACACAAAAACATGAAGGTACCTATGCGATTTTTGTCACAGCATTATAAGATGCAAATGAACAGAATGAGAAAGTAATGTAACATGTGTGCAATTATATTGTGATGGATTAAAGGCTGTAGGTCTGGAATAAACTTGTTGGAAGTGGGTCACCTCCGAATTTGCCCCTTTAAAGCAGATTGGTGCTGTACTCAGAAAGCTCTGACGCCAAGTTTTCCAGCTTCTACATGAGTGAACCGCCGAAGTAAAATGAATAGGGTAAAATCCCTACTCCATGCTGCATTCTGTGGAAGTTCACATTCAGTGGATTTAAACAATAAGAGACCAGAGAGGGCCTCAAAACAGCTGCCGAGTTAGTGCTGCGGCCGCTCAGAAGAGAAGAGCCTGCTCAGATCTGGTATCCAGATAAACATGGCATTCATTCCGACCATCTGCCTTTGGGTCGGCGAGGACAAGGAATAAAAACCATTATGTTTTAATGAATGAACATCGCCTGTGAGGCACGCGGTCATGGCACACGTACAGTACATGTGGCCTGCTGGAAGGAGTTCTTCGTAAAGTAAACAACTCTAATTTGATTTTACGTTGTCTCTGGAAATTACGTACAGTAGCAGGCTTGAAATCATGGCGAGCATTCAATTACTGTTTGTGGCACAGAGATTCTCCGACGATTGTTTTACAGAACTGCATCATCTTCAAACGTGCTCGTTTTTTTGTGTATCGTGTATTCTTTTCATTCTAATAAATAATTAACCAATTTTGTATGTTTAGAGCCGCCACTGAAGGTAAAACTTCAAGAAAATCCACAGACTAATTTAATGTGGCATTTCCATAAAGCCCACTGGCAATTAAAGCGACAGCACAGGTTTACCGAAATGGAAACAAATAGGTTCTGAGCAGATTGGTGAGTGACCAAGGTGAATTTTTATTTTGATGAATTGGTGAAACTAGACATTTCCTTGTCTTCCAAGATTTAGGAAAGTGTTTGGTATCTCGCATTTCCATTTGCTTTGATTGTGAAGTCCAGTACCACAAGAGAAGAAAGAAAGGACAATTCTATGGTTTGTGGCAACTTTGCCTGTGATTTTGCTGTTTTAGATGGGCCACCTTAGTTTGAAGGGCCCCGTGGAGAGCAGAGAGACAGTCTAGTCTCTCCACGGGATTCTTCATGACAGGAAGGACATCACAGGGGACAGGGGATTGGTGGGGAGGGAAGCAGGAGAGGGTTCTAGGGGAGGGGTCGGCCTTTTCCACGCAAATCGATTGCGCTGTTGAATATGGCCAGGTAGGGTAGGGCAAGCTGCCATTGCGACATGGCAGGAGGTCATGACGCAGAGGCAATACGCGCAGCGTTCCACATTCAGGGGGAGGTCAGCCGCGTGGACCTCCTCAGGCCTGGCGTGTTGGACCAGGCTTGGGTGGGTATGGAGCGCCCCGCACGTGCATTGGTGAGAAAGCGTTGCTGCGGCGGTCGCCGCTTGCCAATCGCCAGGGAAGGGAAAAGCAAAGCGGAAGTCAGGGGGGCAGAGGACCAGTGTGTCCACCCTCACTTCCTCTCAGAGCAGCACAAGGACTGTGAGGGGGTGGAGGGCCAGGGGTAGAGAGTGGAGGGGCTCCTTATACAGAGCCCCAGGCAAAAAGCAAGCAATGCGGCAAAGCAGGCCCCAGAGGTTTGTGAGTCCCCCCCCCCTTTGGGCTGGGCCAGCAGGGCCCACAGAGGGAGGCATCCCCCTTGGATTTGTCTTCAGGGAGGAGTCAGGGCCCACTATTGGGACTGGCCAGGCATCTGCGGCCCCTAAGAAAGTGAAGAAAGGCAGACACGGGGCAGGGCAAGGCACAGAGCAGGTGGGTCCAGTGAAGCCGGCCCCCAGCACAGAAGTGGTACACAATGTAGGCAAGGCAGCAAATAAGGAGATGGCTGGCACCAGTGGGGACGAAGCGCAGGAGGGCGGAGCAGGCAATGAGATGGGCCTGGATTGGGAGACAGTAGACACGGATCAGGGAGCAGCGCAGGCTGGTGGTAGAGACAGAAGATAGATGGGCCAACCAGGTGAGGCTGGCAGAAAGCTGGCATACCCAAGGGGGTGCAAAATGGCCTCTGGACGTTGTTCAGAAGAATTAGTGGGGCCTTCGGCAGCCTTCCCTACAGTGGGGGATCACACAAGATAAATTCATGGCAGAGGCCATGGGGGGGTACAGCACAGCAGAATGCCCAAGGGCCTTGGATGCTGAAGATGAAGGAGTGGGAGATGACATGGATGTGGAAGATGTGGTAGAGCTTGACTATGAGGAAGACAGTGATGAGTGGGAGGCTTGGGAGATTCGAGACACAGAGGTGAGCAAGAGGAAAGGGAGGGACAAGGGGTGCAGGAGCGGCACAACCCCCCCTTCATTTGATGTTTTGCAGGAACCAAAGTTGGGAGAGAAGGTGCACACGGAGGCATGATTGTGGTCATGGTCGCAAGAAGGTTCGGGAGGCAGATACTCACGAACCAGGGCTACAAGGTAAAAGGGAGTGGTGGTCTGCGTGGGGGCCAACTCAGGGCATGGCAAGTGTGCCTCAGTTCAAGTACATCGGGGGGATGAGTCCATTCATGCCGCGCCTGGTGCGGAAGCGGCAAGTCATGCGCAGACAGGTGCCCCCATGGCTCAGAAGGATGTAGTAGCGGTGGGGGAGGGGATGAAGGACCCTGGTGCAGACGTCGATAGTCAAACGATGGAAGGAAGTGGACATAAAAAGTGCCTCCCTTATGTTGGATTGGCGATGCCATTGGGGTTACATGTGGGAAAGAAGACCAAGAACCATATACGGAAACATGAATATGTTGATGTGTTCAATCATCTCCACAAGGAAATACAGGTGAAAGAGGGGTCAAAGAAAGAAGAGTGAAAGTTGGCTTGCAGGCCGAGGGTTCCTATAACAATGGAGAACTGGACATCAGTGTTTCTTATCTATGCAAGCATTTATTGCGACAAATACCCTGACAGGGCCATTGTGATGTTTAAGTATATGGATATCATTTGCAAGGCACAGATGCATTTCGGGGGTTTTGTATGGCTGAGTTACGATGAGGAGTTTAGGGTGATGGTGAGTGTAAACCCAGACAAACCATGCGGGGATGTGGATTCTGAACTGTGGATGCAGTAGATGGCTTTGTACCATTCTGCCACATCGACGCATACAGCGAGCGAGCTGCCGGTGATATATAAACCTTTTCAACCACGTCCTGCCCAGGCTAGGTGGGTACTACAAAGCGAGCTTCAGTTCCCAGTGTGGGAGCCTATTGGAATTTCAACAAAGGCTTCTGCTCACATCACCCCTGTATATTTAAACATGAATGTTCCAAATGCGGGGGGAGGCACCCGGTCATGCAATGTTGCTCACTGTCAAGCCCAGCGGAACAATGGGGAGCTACCCAAGGTTGAGCGCTCCTGGGTCAAAGGGCTCCTACACCAATTGAACTACCCAAATTGCTGCCCTGGTTGCGCAGGTTCCCTAAAACGGACGTAGCGAGGAGATTGGAATGGGGTTTCAGAGAAGGTTTCAGGTTGGGTTATCAAGGACAATTTGTGGTCAGCCAGGGAGTTAACAGGAGTGGTTGCTGATAAATTGAGTAAAGAAGTCGCTGAGGGAAGAATTGCTGGCCCTTTTTACGAGTGGCCTATGGAGGATTAATTGATTCCACCTTTGGGAGTGGTGCCGAAAAGAAAGAGGGGGAGTTTTGGTTCATCCATCATCTGTCTTGGCCGAAGGGGGTGACAGTGAGTGATTTCATTGCGCCCGAGGACACGAGCATGCTGTATGCGTTAGTCGATGATGCTATTAGGCTGGTTCACAAGTGTGTTAGGGGTTTGGAGCTGGCTAAGTGTGACATTAAGGCGGCTTTTCGGCTCTTGCCCATTCATCCTGAGAATTTCCCATTGCTAGGCAGGCAGTTGGATGAGCTATCTATGTAGAAAGGGTCTTTCCCATGGGTTGTGAGATTTCATGTGCCTTGTTTGAAGCGTTCAGTATCTTTTTAAAGTGGGTGTTCACGAAAGTGAACGGCCATTGGGCAGTATCACATTACCTGGATGATTTTCTTTTTGTAGGTGAAGCGGAGTCTGGGTTATGTGGCAGGGCTTTGCAGTGTTTTGAACAGATGGCGCTGGACATGGGAGTTCCTCTGTCCCCAGAGAAGACTGAAGGCCCTAGTACTGCAATGACTTTGCTAGATATTGAACTGGATACGGTGGCACTCATAGCACGGCTGCCAGCGGATAAAGTAAAGGAGATTGTGGCTTTTCTTCAGTATCTTTGTTTGCTAAATAGGATTGAGTTGAGGGTGGCACAACAGCTGCTGCGTTTCCTCAATTATGCTTGCAGGGTGGTGCGAGGCGGTAGAACGTTTTGACGGTGCATGGTCCTGGCTATGTCAGGTGCATCACTACCTCATCACCAGATTTGGATGTCTGTGGGATTGAGGGGGGACATCAGGGTCTGGGAGATGTTCCTTACTCGGTTCAGTGGGGTCTCCATGGTCTTTCGCAAGGAGGACACGGTGTGGCAGGTGAAGATATTTTCCGATGTGGCTGGAGAGGCAGGTTTCGGTCTTTTTTGGGATGGTAGAGTGTGCACGGAGGTGTGGCCTCAACAGTGGCAGACACTGGGCAGGAGCATGGCCTTCTCGGAATTTTTTCTGTTGTTGTTGGCGATAGCTGTGTGGGGTGGTGAACTTGCCAATAGGGCGGTAATGTTTTATGTGGACAACCTGGCAGTGGTGTAGTTGATGAACAAACAGAGAGCAAGGGATCTCAGAGTGTTGTGGCTGCTAAGGCACTTTGTTCTTCACTGTGTGACTTTAAATATAATTTTTAAAGCAGCCCATATTCCTGGGGTTAACAATTCCATTATGGATTCACTGTCTCGTTCACAGTGGCAACGGTTCCACACAAGACAGCGGTCCAGGTGGACATTTGGGAGTGGGGGGGGCATGATGATCGTTGGGCTTGTGGAGCATTCTGTAGCAGAATCCACTCAGCAGAGCTATCGGATGGGATGGTTGGAGTTTCTGTCTTTTGAAAGGATGGAAGGCCAGTAGTGGCTATAGGAGCGGGGCGTGCTTGAGATGTGAGCGATACGTTTTGTGTTGTTTTTTATTAAAAAAGGTCTGTCACCTGCAACAATTGGGGGCAAGTTAGCTGGAGTGTAATTTTATGGGAAGTTGTTTTTCAGTTATGACCCAGCAAAGGATGACATATTGGGAAAAATGATAAAAGGTTGGAGAAAAGAAAGGGGAACAGGTTCAGGGGTAAGGGAGGCCATAACATTTGAATTATTGCGTGAAGTGTTACATGTGTTATCAGTCTGTTGCACAGATAGTTACGAGGTGGCGCTGTTTTGGTTATGCATGATATGGATGTTCTTTGGGGCATTTCAAGAGTGTGAGTTGTTGGGGGTGGGTAAGGCTGTTGGGTGAAGCATGGGGAAGTGCACCTGGAAGGTGACCGTTTGGGCATATGGCTGTGGAAGTCTAAGACAGATCAGCTTGGAAGGGATAAATGGGTGTAGATGCATAAAAGGGGGAATGCAGCAGCGTGCCCGGTTTGGTGAATGGGGTGATTTCTTGACGCAGGAGGTGCATGGGTATGAGGGTGTTTTTTGTCATGCAAATGATGCAAAGCTTATGGCTTTTCAGTTGTTGGCTGTGTTACATAGGGTGCTGCGAAGGCTGAGACATCAGGCGGGTAATTTTGGTTCTCACTCATTCAGGATTGGGGCAGCAACTGCGGCTGCATGCTTGGGGTGGGATTGGTCACAGATTAGGTGGATTGGACGGTGGCGTTTGCAATGTTGTGAGCGGTATGTGAGAGCATGAGCGGCTTTGGCAAGGGGTGGGTTTTTTCAGGAAGAATTGGGGGTTTCCCGATTCTGATATCTTTTCTCTCCTAACAGGATGTTTACAGGGCCATGGGAGGTCGAAAGTGGTCACGTGGCTGGTCGGCCACTCCTTCATTCATTGGGCAGCATAATATACGGAGATGCAGATTTATGGATGCTCTCTTGGGCTAAAAAGCAGCTTTCATGAGGTTTTGTGATGGTGGAAGAGCGGGATGAGATGGGCAAATTTGCTGCCTTTTATTACATCCATGTTGCCTACTTGTGGTTGCCTGGATGCACTACTGCTTCACTTGGGGAAGAATGATTTGGTACGACTCTCTGGGCTCACCCTACTGCAACACATGCAATGTGACTTAGAGCTGCTTTGGAGTAAGATGGCAGGAACCTGTTTGGCGTGGACAGAATTTGTCCCCAGGCGAAAAAGGAGGGGAGCAAAGAAACATGGGGCGATTGAAAAGTCAAGGAGGAAACTTACTAGAGCCATGGGGGTTTTTTGCTGGGCAAATGGCATAAAGGTTTTGACACATGACGGGATCAAGGATGAGGAGGTAGCGCTCTTCCGAGATGATGGGGTACATCTGTCAGTTTTGGGTATTGCATACTACAATGTGGACTTGCGGTTCTTTCTGGCAGACCTGTGGAGAGAGATAGTATGGTGCAGAGATTTGGTGTAAGCGCGTTGCAATGGTCTCACTGGTGTGGCAGCAAAACACCTCTCAGGTTTGTGCTGGGTAGCAGTAGATGGGGGAGGGTGGAGAGCCCGATCAGGGCCTGGCCACCCTTTCGGGGGGTGGGGAAGAAGCAGGTGAAGAATGACGTAGTGGGGGATGCCAGAATGAAGCAGGGTATGAAAGGAAATTGTGGAGAATAGGTGAATGAAGGCGGAGGATGGGTGAATGAAGCAAATTGAGGAACGAAATGGAAGAGTGAAAGGTGGGGTCTTTCAAAAGGGGCTGTGTGGAAAAGAAACTGGGAAGCTGGAATGTTTTCAACGTGTTCAAATATTTTGTTAGTAATTGCAACCCTGTCCGAATAAATGGCCTTTTACACTATTCCAGAGAGTGGGGTTGATCGTGCCATGATGCACTGCGTTGACCATGTGGTTCCCTCTGTAGGCTTTGGAATCAAGTCCTTTGTTGGGAGAAGGGTTGGCTGCAATGTCCCATTGCATAGAAGTCAGCCTCCACTGTGGCCAAATCTTCAACCTGGGGGAAAACAATGTAGCTGCACATGTGTTTAATCAGGGCAGACAACACTCTTGTCAGCACTATTGAGAACATTGGCTGTGACATTCCTGCTGCCAAGCCCACTGTCACTTGGAAAGAACCAGTTGCCAAGAAATGGAACACAGATAGGACTTGCACAAGAGGGGGGATCCCAGTGGGGTGATGGATATCAGATATCAGGTCAGGTTCCAGTTGGGCACACAGCTCCGTGATTATGGCCCTGTCAAGTCTATAGGTGAGGATAATGTGCCTGTCCTCCATTGTTGCCAAGTCCACCAGGGGTCTGTACACGGAGGTATGTCTCTATCTCCTATTCATCCGCAGCGATAGCAATCTATGGGGCAAAAGTGTGATGAGTCGGTCACAAACTGAAGATTGTAGCCACAACAGTACAATGCATGATGTTAATTTGTAATGGGAAAGTGATATTTGTCCTGAATATCCTATTTTGAACGGTGATGCAGTTATTGTCCAGGGCGTGCCCCCCCTGAAATGGCATGCGCCTGTCCTGTGTGGAGGGACAGGTGGAAGTGAGGTAATTCTGCTGACGTTCTGTGCCGTTGCGGGAGGTGGTTGCGAACCGCCGTACAACTCCTCATTGGATAACAATGGGCCATATGGGGGTACAGTGGCCAATGGTGATGTACGTCGGCGGTGACGGTATGCACTGCCACAGATGTGACCACCATTTTCTATCTGATCACTCACTTGCTACCTGACCTTCAACAGGAGAGGACCTACATTGCATGTACTGCTGTGACCTGTGTCTGGAACCTACCATGGCTCATGTGACTGGGGAAAGGGCCCTGCCTTTACCTCAGCAGAGTTGGAGCGACTGGTGGATGGTGGCATGAATGCGTGGAATGGTGTATGTGGTGGGTGGATGTCCCCTGTACAGTGTGCAGCTTGTGTGCTGGGCTCTGGGCGGGCAAATGGCAATGTGAAGGGGTATGGTGGGCCATAAGTGTAACAGGCAGGATGGTCTAACTGATGCCATTTCCTGTATGTATTTCTCTGCAGGTCAGTGCCCATCAAAAGAAGGGTATATGCTGTGCCATCGCCAAGGACGTGCAGACCCTGGGGGTCTACGGCAGGTGGAGAACCCACTGTCGGAAACAATGGGAGGACCTGAGATGCTGGGCACGGAAGACCTGCTGGGGATGACCTCCCAACGAGGAAGGGGTGCCTGTCGAACCCTGAACCCGCTGGTGGCCTGCATACTGGCGGAGGCCTATCCAGAGCTGGATGGGTGCTTGAGGGCATCACAGCAGCCATAAGGGGGTGAGTACAGTGTCCATCATCACTACTAATGCATGGTAGGGGGTACCCCGGTGGGGGATGTGGGTCAGTGGGTACCCCTAGGCCAGGCCTGACATTGCAGAGTAGGTCCCATGGTGGCCAGGGTTCTGAAGTGATAATCCTGCTACCCAGCTTGTAGTAATCCACAACTGGTCAGGGCTGTGTGTGTCCAAGGTGTGCTGCATTTGGTGATATGTGCCCCTCCCCATGCCTTGGTGGCTAGCATTATTACTGTTAGTGCATTGCATAGTGCGTAGGGCTGTTCCCTGTGTGTGACGGTGGTGTGTATGCCAACGGTGGTGTTGGTGCAGCCATTGACCAACTGCATCCTTTGTCTCTTACCCCCCTTTTTGTTTTGTCATCCTGTCCTTATGTTCATTAGCATCATCTGGCAGAGGAGCAGAGGCACCGGCGTCAGAGGGAGCTGCATCCCACAGGACCCTGGAGGCAGAGTCCACCGACTCTGAGGGCACCAGTGGTTCGGAGGGCTAGGGGAACACCCCGGCAGAGACTGGAGGGGACAGTTCGGACACAGATACCTCCTCCGATGGAAGTTCCCTGGTGGTGGACACTTCTGTGATCACCCCAGCTACAGGTACATCCGCCACCCCCGTACCGGCACCGCCCTCCCAGCAGCCTCTCATTGAGTTGCCCGTGCCCTCTCACCCAGGAGGGTGGGCATCTCCTTCGCCCTAGGCACCTCAGGCCCTTCCCCAGTTAGTCCTGCTGCCCTGAGTGAGGAGGCTATTGGCCTCCTGAGATCCACCTCTGTAGGGCAGTCAATCATTGTGAATGCCATCCAGGGGCTGGCAGCCCAAATGCAACAAATAAATGCATTTCTGGAGGGCATTCACACTGGCTTGGCGGCCCAACAGAGATCAATCCAGGCTCTGGCCTCCTCTCTGACGGCAGCCATTGTCCCTGTTTCTTCCGTCACACCTCCAACTTCCTCTTCCCAATCCCATTCCCCTCAACCCCAACCTGACCCAAGTACATAGGCAGATGAGCATGCACAGAGGACATCACACAAGAATGGCACAGACAAACACAAGCACCACACTTCATCCCACAGGCACTCACACAAACACCATCCAGATGCAGACATACCAACATCCACTGCCTCCAATGTGTCCCCCTCCTCCTCCTTCTCCACCTGCCCCCAGTTGTGTCTACACTCACACCTGCATGCACTACATCCTCAGCCACTACCAGCATCACCACCACACCTAACAGAACACACACCTCACTTTTAGACACCTCTACAACAGCCATGCACACGTCCACTGTGTCCTCTCCCACTGTCACCCCCCCTCCCAAGGTACACAAACGCAAGCACTCAGACACCAAACAGCCATCCACCTCACAACAGCATTCAGCCCATGCACCTGCACCAAACACAGCAGACAGACACCTCCTACAACCACTCCCTCTTCCTCCACTTCCAAACCTTCTCCTTCTTCCCACCCCAAAGTCCCTAAGAAGCTTTTCCTCTCCACCATTGACCTCTTCCCTACCCCTCGCCCCATCCTTCACGTCTGGGCAGAGTGGCAAAAACCCAGGTAAGCACCTCAGCCACCCAGTCCACGGGCCCAGTAGTCTCCACACCCACTCGTGGTGGGAAAGGATCCAGAACACCAGCCAGCCTCAAAGAAAGTGTGCCTGCCCAAGCTGCTGTCTGGAAGGGCAAGGAGCCTTTCCCAGCTGCTGCCCGGAAGGGCAAGGAGCCTTTTCCAGCTGCTGCCCGGAAGGGCAAGGAGACTGCCCCAAGTGCTGTCAGGAAGGGCAAGGGGCCTGCACCAGCAGGCAGGAAAGACAAGGGGCCTGGTGCAGGGACTCAGATGGAGCCCCCACCACCAACCATGGTTGTGCAGCCATCCAAGGCTGCAGGGTATGGGCTGGAGCCTTCCCCCATCACCACTACCATCAGCAGCACCACCACCAGCAGTGGGCAGCTGTCCGAGGCTGCAGGGGATGGACTTGAGCCTCCCCCACCACCACCAGCAGCACCACCACTGAGCAGCCATCACTGCCGGCAGACGGTATGTAGTCCTGCCTCCATGGGCTGCTGTGTGGCCTGCCCCCTGCAAATCCTGTGAGTATGACACCCAGCTTAGAGACTGTGACCTTGCACTCCCCAGGATCAAGAGCACAGGGCAAGATGCCCCCTCCAGAACCAGTGGGTAAGACACCCACCAAACCCAGCCTCCCCAGGATCCAGAGTACAGGGCACAATGCCCCCTCCAGAACCTGTGGGTAAGACACCCACCAACCCCAGCCTCCTTAGGATCAAGAGCACAGGGCACAATGCCCCCTCCAGAACCAGTGGGTAAGACACCCACCTGAGAGACTGTGGCTTTGCACCCCCCAGGACCAAGCACAGGGCATTTTGCCACCTCCAGAGCATGTGGGCAAGTCACTCACTTGAGAGATTGTGGCCGTGCACTCCCCAGGACCAAGACCACAGGGCACGTTGCCTCCTCCAGAGCATGTGGGTAAGTCACCCACCTGAGAGACTGTGGCTTTGCACTCCCCAGGACCAAGCACAGGGCATGTTGCCCCCTCCAGAGCATTCAAGCAAGTCACCCACTTGAGAGACTGTGGCCTTGCACTCCCCAGGACCAAGCACAGGGCATGTTGCCCCCTCCAGAACCAGTGGTTTTATTCCATCTGCCGGCTGAGGTGCCCCCATTCCTCGTCCCCCTGAGGTGCCTGCCTATTTTCCAACTGATGCCCCTGCAGTGTTCTCTCTGTGTTGGTGCAGATGACACAGGGGGCCTTGGACTTTGGCCTGTGGCCCTGTGGCCCACGCACAATGAGGACTGGGCAGTGTCCCTTGAACTATACATATGTATATAGCATGAGATTGACTTTTCAGATTTCTACTGTGTTGTTATCATTACAATCACTTTATCACATTCCTGTAGTCCTTGCATTATTCCTCAGGGGTTCGGGGTGAATGTGTTTTATTGCTGCAGCTGATTGTGTGCATGGTGTTGGGGGTGAGGGTGGAGGTGGGGGTGTATGTGTTGCATGTGTGTGTCACTCTTGTTTTCCACCCCCCCTTCCTTGTGTGCTAGGCGACTGTACTCACCATGGTCGTCTTCACCGGCGTTGGTGTTCGTGGTGGAGCAGGACATAGAATATCATAGGGAATATTTGAAGTTCAGGCTCCATGGCGGTGTGGTTCTTCCCTGTGTCTCCAAAGGTGAGTCCTTCCTCTTCTGTGATGTGTTTCCGCCAGGCTTTTGATGTCGTTGGTACCGCCCCAGAAAAGGTGGCGGATTGATGTGTCTTATTATGGTGGGCGGAACATTGGCTACCGCCTGGCTGTAGGCGGCTACCGCCGTGGTGGCTGTTGTATACGCCCTGGTGGTCAGTGTGGTAAAGTGTCTGTCTATCTGAGTTCTCACCGCCATGGTCATAATTTGGCGGTAGTTACCGCCATCCTGTTGGCGGTATTACCGCCACTTTATCACTGACCGCCAGGGTTGTAATGAGGGCCTAAATGTTGAAATAAAAAAACAATGATTATTACTAGGAAAAACCTTTTTGTGATTACATTAACATCTGTAATTTCTTGTCATGATGGTCGACTTACAAAAGCAATATAACTTCTGATTGAAGTGATAAATAGGACTTTCTTTCTTGCACATTGGCTTACATTTGAAAGGCACAAATGCAGAGAAACCCAATTGGTAATAACACATGTTCTACTACTTTGTGTTCCCACATGTCTACCAATAAAAATGATACCCTACGTGCGTGGCTGGGCATAATGCCTGCAACTCAAAATGCCACAAAATGCGACCTGGAGACATCATATTTCTCTTGCTCTAATAAGAGCAGACTCATAGACTATTACTTACTGTATACATTTGTACTAGTCTATTGGCTGGAACTGTGTACTTTTGTTTTTTTTACATCAGATTTCAACCTGCGAAATCCATGCTATTTTTAGAATGTGGGTAGGTGTGGATTTTGGGCCCTAGCTCATACACGACCCAGGAAAAACTACAAACCCATACCTTTCTGAAAACTAGACACAGGGGGATAGTCCAGTGTCTTGTGACTTGTGAGACTTTTGTCCAGATTTTCTTAACCGATGGCCTTGCAAACCTTAAACTATAGTTAAAAACACACATTTTCCTCACATTTTTGTCACTGAAATGTCTAAGATCTGTAGGGATTCCCACACATTTGTTTCCTCTGACTCCACAGGTGGAAGAACAACTGGGGGTGAGGTTAATTAAAGAATCCCTACCAGTGTACAACCTGAAATTATACACATATCCAGTGGCACTTTCACACAACATGAACAGTTTACTATCATAACGTGCTGCCTTCCTTGATATATACTGTCTGAGAACCAAACTGCCCTTTAACAGGACTAGATACTTGCCCACAGATATGTCTTGACCTGGAACAAAGATCTCTGAGAAATGATCAACTAAGAGGTCAAGGACCGGCAAATCATGTAGAGATGATCACAGTTAGGGTGATTGTGCGGTAATGCGTCATCCACGCATCTAGCATTGTTCATGTAGCATTCACTGCAGAAGCACATATGGATCTTGCCTCATTGTTGCTGACAAAATATCAGTTGCCATCAAGGAATGAGTAGACCAATATAAGGACAATAATGACTCAAAAAATTAAAACCCAGACCTGATTCATCTCATGGAGATTTTTAGGAGTCCACCAAGTAGCTCCAGAGTGGGTCTTATGTGTTATTGTTGACCCTCAAAAACTGTCCTGCATACAAATTGATCTGCTCAACAATATTACCCAAAAAATACATTATCAATAGAGCGCTGTAAAAAACTGATTGACAAAAAGTTATCTGTAAGAACGCTACATCCTGCAACACCACTAAAGGCAGGCAGAACAGGCTGCACCATGTTAGGGGCAAACTGGGGTTAAGCACTTTTAATGCAACTCAATCCTTCTGTATCCTGGCTGCAGTCCAGCTTGCTCATGCTGCACTTCAGGCATTTAATTAGTGCTAAAAGTTGACTCCTCATTATATGATTCCTCTTGGACATAATCTTGCACTTAGTACTCTGCCTCAGATGCAAGAGCAGATTAAAAAATGAAACCAACAATCTGATGGGTGGTGAGGTTGCAAACAACTTTGAAATATAAAGACCAGAAAACTAACTATCAATAAAAATCACAATTAATTTTGTACTACAAAAAGATACCGCAGTACCTCTCACTTGCCATGGACAGCTGGACTGCAGCTAAAATGTACAGACACAGCAAGCAACAAGGATACCCAACTAGAAATGAAAAAGGAAAAACAAATGACACACAGAATAACACATTATATATCTTGTACAAATCCAAACATAAATTTGATAGACAATAACACGTAAACTAAACCTGCTAAAATTATCACAACAGTAAAAAAAATACAAGCAGGGCGATGATACACATTTGAAGTAAACATTACAAAAAAGTTTCCTTGACACACATATGCAACTTTCTAAACTGCAGATATACCAATACCAAACCCAAAAGCAGGATAGGAAGTAAATGTTGTAGAACACAATAAAGTCTGCTCTGCAGGGCATATCGACAACAACAAAACCATTTATAAAGTGCATAGCTACCTCAAAAGAGGATCACCTGAACAAAGTCGTCAGAGTAGAAGCTAACCAAGACAAATACAGAAATCAAAAAGGAGAGTTTTTAAAGACTTTCTAAAAGATGTTTTGGACAGGGGGGTGTATTCCACAGCTTAGAAGCCAGGTGGATAAATGATCTGCCTCCTCTTCTGGCCTTCTCGCCTTATGAATACAGGGAATTTGGAGGAACTTGCGATTGCTGGATCGCAGTGATTTCTCTTGAAGGTATGGTAAAGATAAAGAGGGCCCTTGTGATTGTAGGCTCTAAAGGTCAGGGTTCTCTGTGTCTGGTTCTAGATTCTCTTGTTCACAGAAAACCAGTGAAGATGACAAAGATAACTTGACACTGAGGGGGGCCTGGAGGGGGATTTTGAGAATCAGATGGGCAGTAATGTTCTGATCAGTTTGGAGACACTAAGGGGGTCATTCTGACCCTGGCGGTCATGGACCGCCAGGGCCAACGACCACGGAAGCACCGCCAACAGGCTGGCGGTGCTTCCTGGCCAATTCTGACCGCGGCGGTAAAGCCGCGGTCAGAAAAGGGAAACCTGCCGGTTTTCCCCTGGCCATAGGAATCCTTGCAGCGCCGCCATTGGGATTCCGACCCCCTTCCCGCCATCCTGTCCCTGGCGGTTCTTACCACCAGGAACAGGATGGCGGGAACGGGTGTCGTGGGGCCCCTGCATGGGCAGTGCAGGGGCCCCCTAACAGGGCCCCATAATGATTTTCAGTGTCTGCTTAGCAGACACTGAAAATCGCGCCGGGTGCCACTGCACCCGTCGCACCCCAGCAACTCCGCCGGCTCCATTCGGAGCCGGCTTCATCATTGCTGGGTCTTTCCCGCTGGGCGGGCGGGCGGCCTTTTGGCGGTCGCCCGCCCGCCCACCCAGCGGGAAAGTCAGAATGACCGCCGCGGTCATTTGACCGCGGTGCGGTCTTCTGGCGGGGGAACTTTGGCGGGCGGCCTCTGTCGCCCGCCGAAGTTGGAATGACCCCCTAAGTCAGAAAGGCTGGGAGCCCCAAGTACAAACTGTTGGAGTAGTCTAGCCTAGACGTTTTCAGGGCATGGATGGCTTGGGATGTTCTACAGGAATTAGGTGGAGCATCCTTCTAAAACATCTAAGAATGAAGAAGTAGGTGGAAGATACTACCTTAATCTGGGGTTCAACGGTAAGGTCTGAATCATATTTCACCCCAAGATTCCTTACTAGCGGGGAAGGAAGAGGGGGGCATCCATATCCAATGGCTACCAAAGGCTGCATGAAAGGGTAGACTTAGTGCAGACAAAAAGAATCACAGTCTTGTCTGAGTCAAGTCTCAGACAACTTGTGTTCATCCAGCCCATCTCAGATTTAAGGCAGAGTTTGAAGTCATCAAAGGATGTGGGAGCATTTTCCTGGAATGCCAGGAGGAGTTGAGAATCATCCATGTAGGATATAACTCTCACTCCCTAGGATTTGACTAAATTAGTCAGATGCTCCATATAAATATTAAAAAGTGTAGGCCTGAGAGCAGAGCCCTGTGCGCCTCTGCAATCTAAGGTTTTCACCTTCGAGGTGAAAAGAGGAAGTAAATCAGCCTGAGGGCACCCGCTGATAAAAGACTTAAGCCAAAGTAAGGCTCGATCTCTGACACCAATCTTATTCATTCTCTTCAGCAAAATGGTGTGCGAAACTGTGTTGAATGCTGAAGACAAAACGTATTACCATGGTATTTAAATCTAGATTAGCTTTAATGTATTCAGAGACTTCAAGTAGAGCTATCTCTGTACCTTAACCAGAAAGGAAGCCTGATTGCTAGCCATGGAGCAAGAGCTTTGATTCCAGAAAATGTGATAGTTGCTTACTTACACTCTTCTCAAGAAGGTTAGCCACTGTGGAAATTAGAACAATAGGTCTAAAGTTGCTAAAACCTTGTGATCAGTTGATGTCTTCTTCAACAGGGGGAGCAGAAAAGCTTGTTTCCAACTGGATGGAACTAGCACCTGGTCAAGTGATTCATTAAGCAACCTATCACTAACGGGATTCACCAAAGGTGTGGAGAGCTTAAGAATGATCGGGGGACAGGTGTCAAGTGAAGAGCCTGACTTGCAATTTGGGGGCTGGGATGGTGCTCCTTGATTGATGGAGCAATGTCCGGAAAACTGTATATGGTTTGAATTTTCTAATGAAAAAAGACAGAAAGGCCCTTGCATAGATTCATTCGAGAAAGGAAGTTTTTAGTTGCCATGGCGGAGAGAAACAAATTGACCACTTTAAACAGTTCTCGAGGAGTATTTGCAGCCTCTGAAACAGATATGGCAATAAAAGATTGTTTGGCCAACCGAATTATACTTTTTGAGAGTGGAAGGATAGATCACTTTTTCCCCCTATCATACTTAGATCTCCATTGCCTTTCCAATCTTCTGCACACAGATTTCTCAGCCTTAATGGCATCAGAGAGCCAGGATGCAGAGGGCTTAAGTCTCTTTTAGAAGGAGGCTTTCCAAGGTACAATGGTTACAGTAGCCATGGTAAGCCAATCATTGAAACAGGATACATCATGATCTAGGTCCCCTGTACTCGGGCAGGTAAAGGACTGAAGTGACTCCAGGAAAGGCATTTTAGTAATTTTGTGCCAGAGTCTGGACAGCTTCTTGGTTAATATTTGCGGTTCGTGGGGAGTTGAAGTAACAACATAAAGGGGATCAAAGCATGGTCAGACCAATACAGATTCAGAACCGGCTTTACTTTAACAATCAGCGAGTTAACCAAGATCATGTTAGGTGTGCGACCAGCATTATGGCACCTTGATTAATTATTCCAGATTAAGGGGGTTATTATAACTTTGGAGGAGGTGTTAATCCATCCCAAAAGTGACGGTAAAGTGACGGATATACCACGAGTCGTATTACAAGTCCATTGGGATCTCCGTCACTTTACCGTCACTTTTGGGACAGATTAACACCTCCTCCAAAGTTGTAATAACCCCCTATATCCTTCTAAAGACCTCAGATATTGCTTGGCAGGTTTATTACAAAGGTCACCCATGTGCAAATTACATTTGCCTAATACCATGTAATTGGCATGGAGTGGTGATAATTGACCTAGAATATCTGCCAGGGGCTGTAAAGATGCAGCTGTTGAATCAAGTGAACGACATATAAGCTTTCCTGATACTACAAAGGTTGGGGGCCTCAGATGATAGTGAACGACATGTCTTAAATGTTATCAACATTAATTATCTTTTTAAAAGAAGCAGGAATAGGCAGTATGCTGTATAATAGCTACACCACCCCCTTTTTTGGCCAATCCATACAAGTGTTTGATAGAGAAATCCTGGTGAATGGCTGAAGCAATATCAGCGGCTGAGCTATCCTTTCACCACATTTCAATAAGAAATAGTAAGTCCCATTTATTATCACTTAATAGGTCGAAAGTATTCAGAGCATTATTGGGTAGGGTGCAACAGTTTAAGAGACCTGCCAGGAAGGAGGCTCCAGAGGGGGAAGAGGTGGAGTCACCGGCTTCGTCCTGTGTCGCCAGTCCGTAATCCTTGTTGTGATGAAGGCTACATAGATTAGCAGCTTTAGTGGCGAAACCACACCCCAAGAGTAGAGCAAGCATTTCTGCCTTGGTATAAATCCTACTGGGTAAATTATGGCAGGGAAAAGCAGCAGCATGGCTGGTGCTGGACGTGATCTGGATGTGGAAGGATGTAGATTTGATTGCCTTTGGAGCATCACTCGCTATAAAAGGAATCAAGCCACTAAATTACTAAAGTGCAACCAAAACAAAATCAGATTAAAAAAAGGCCAATCGACCCTAAGGGGGGGCACAAAGTGAATGCAAAACATTGCACCTTAGAGAGGAGCAAAGCCTACTCCAGGAGCCGCTCCAAATACAGATATGTATTCCATGGTGTCTGGTGGGTTTCCACTCCCAGGGGGCAGATCAGCCAATAAAATGGCTGATATGCTCCCAAATAGTGGGGGATGGGGGTGGAAGTCAAGAAAAATTGCCCACTTGAGGGGAGAAACCCTTTCCCAAGGGGCTGCTTCCCATAAGCATAATTATCACATTTATCCCTAGTGTCTAGTGGGTTTATGAACGCCGGAGGCCTAAAAAAACACAGATCTGCCCCCAGGGCAGCCAAAACAATACAGTGATGCTCTGTCCAGGTGGAATGTCCACCAAAGAAGTACAAAGGGATGTGAGCAGGCTGCATCCACATGCCTATCCCCTACTCCTGGATATCAGGAAGACAGAGAAGAATCTGTGCCTCTTCTAAGACACCTTTCCCTAACAACACATACCTAACGGCAGTTGCTTTCAGAGTCCAGAGCCCTGGCACTTTCAAAGAAATCCTGTCTTTTCTTTCCTCATGATAGGCGTCGAGTGTCCTTGCTTCTAACTAGGAAAATGTTAGGAAATATGTTCTTGATATTTAAAACGTACTCTTCAGAATACATCGCTCTCATTTAACCTGCAACTTCTTTCTTACCACACTCAGGCCCTTATTACAAGTGTGGCAGTCTTGAGATTGCCACACTTGTGGTGGCGGTTGGACCACTGCCAAAGTGGCGGTCCGACCGCCATATTATGACCATGGCAGAGCAACTACGGTCGGAGAGCCGGCACCACCAGGTTGCCGCCGGTCGACAGCCTGGCAGTGCCGATGGTCTTAATCCACCAGGGCAGGTCTGCAAGCAGCAATGCCCTGGGGATTATGAGCCCCCTCTCCGCCAGCTTTTGCATGATGGTTCGAAGCAAAGGCTGGCGGAGAGGGGGTGCCGGGCGGCCCATGGGGGCCCCTGCACTGCCCATGCACTTGGCATGAGCAGTGCAGGGGCACCCATGGACAGCCCTGTTGCGCTTTTCACTGGCTGATATACTGGCAGTGAAAAGCGCGACGGGTGCTGTGACACCCGACACGCCACAACATTGCCACCGGCTCAATTACAAGCCTGTGATGATGCAGTCATAGGCGTGGCGGTGTAAGGAAATTCAGCGATGCTGGTGGAGCAGCATCCTAGGAGCCCGATCCCTCGCGGAGCAGCACCACAGAACAGAAAAGTGCTGGCAGAGAGGGAAGGGGGAGGTGGTGTGTGTTGAGTGAGTGAGTGAGTGCATGGGGGTGTGAGCATGTGTGTTTGTTAAGGGGGATGGGTGTCTGCGTCTATGAATGCATGTGTGTATGTCGGTACATGGGTACATGTGTATGTGTATGTGGGGTTGGGTGGACCTGAACCGTGGAGAGTTGGAGGGGAGATGGTGAGCGGGGTTTGTGGAGGGCCAACAGGGAGATTGGAGGGTGGAGGGATGGGGGTCGATTTTCAGGGTTCGGGGTTGGTGGGTTGGGGCGGGTGTGGGGGCTTGGAGGGTGTGTGGATGTTGTGGCAAGGGAGGGCCTGGCGTGTCACATACAGGTGACAGGAATGAGAATTCCTGTCACCCGTATGCTTTCTGCCAGGGATTACCTGGCGGGTTATCCCACCAGGAAGTCCCTGGTGGAAATAGGAACATTATCCCACCCGCGGTCTGCCCTCCACCACTGGGTCGAAAGTGGCTACAGTTGGCCCGGCGGATGAATATGGCCTTGCTGTGGGTAGTAGTGAACTCCTTTGCAGCCAGTTCACTGCTGTTTTCATTATACGGTGGTCTGAACCGACATGTCGTCGAGGTTCTTACTGCCACTGCCGGCAGTGCGATCTGCACCGCCATGTTCAAAATGAGGGCCATAGTCCTCAAAGAGCTTATCAAAGTAGCTTGTGCATAGTGCACTTCAAATGATGGATATTAGTTGGGTAAGACCCGTCTCTCAATTAAAATAATGGGAGGTCACGAACAAGGTTTTAAAGTGGCATAGGTGTGGATCCTGGTCCACCCTCCCCACCACATCAGTCCAGACCCGGCCACGCCTATAATGATGGAGTCATAGGTGTGGCAGTGTATGGAGACGCAGCGATGCTGGCAGAGCAGCATCCTAGGAGCCCGTTCCCTCCCGGAGTAGCGCCACAGAACAGGTAAGTGCTGGCCGAGAGGAAAGGGGAGAGGGAGGTGAGGTGGTGTGTGTTGAGTGAGTGCGTGCATGGGGGTGTGCATGTGTATTTGTGAAGGGGGGATGTGTGTCTGCGTGTATGAATGCGTGTGTGTATGTGGGTATATGGGTGCATGTGTATGTGGGGTTGGGGACCTGAACCGAGGTAGGTTGGGTGGGAGATGGTGAGCAGGGGTTGTGGAGGAGCCAACAGGGAGATTGGAGGGTGGAGTGATGGGGATACATTTTCAGGATTCAGGGGGTGGTGGATTGGGGCGGGTGTAGGGGTTTGGAGGGGTGGGTGGAAATTGTGCAAGGGGGGCCTGGCGTGTCACATATAGGTGACAGGAATAAGAATTCCTGTCACCCGTATGCTTTCTGCCAGGGATTAGGAAGTCCCTGGTGGAAATAGGAACATTATCCCACCCGCGGTCTGGCCTCCACCGCCGGGTCGAAAGTGGCTACATTCGGCCCAGCGGTCGAATCTGGCCTGGCAGTGGGTAGCAGTGAACTGGCTGTCTTGAAGCCAGTTCACTGCTGTTTTCATTATATGGCGGTCTGAACCGCCATGCCATTGCGGTTCTTACCGCCACCGCCGGCAGTGCGATCTGCACCGCCATGTTCAAAATGAGGGCCATAGTCCTCAGAGAGCTTATCAAAATTTCTGTTATCTTGCCTCTACATATTTTGAGCTCAGTTCTCTTCTGCCTCTCAAATATGTTTAACAAAGAAGCTCTGAAATACAATTTAAATATTATATTTTATATTCACCTTGCTATTATTATTACATTATCTATATTTAATATTAAAAAAAATACAAAATTTGTCTGATTGTGAGGCTCAGCAACTGCCTATCCCTGAGGGTAAAATTACTGAGGAGCAAATTAGAAAGCTCATACTGCACAAAATGAGTTTCTGCATTTGTGAGACAATAGGTCAAGTTATGAGCAGAAAGAGGCAGTCTAAGAGCTCTGATTATGAGACATGCTCTGTGTCTGATGATGAGTGTGAATATACCACAAAAAAAGGAAAAAAGAAAAGAAAAACTAAACACTTGAGCAAAGAGCATTTACCCTATATTTTGATGGAAGGTCTAAGCATCCTCAGCAAGAATGGAGTTCCAAGCACTTCACAAAGGAGTGGTGACCCTCGTCAACAAGACAGGTTCACAAAAAGATTGGATGACCCTTGCGGCACAGAACAGATTGGGACCCTAGACTTACAGTTTGGGGATCAGGACCCTGATGAGAACACGTATGATGAATATATTTTTTATTTGGACCAAGGAGACTTGGATACTGATGATATTTTTGACAGCCCATAATCCCCATCTAGCTCAAAAAATATCATTAAAACCCCATTGGGAGAGGAAATGTTCTCTCCAAAAAACATAAGACACTCGAGGAGCTCAGAGTGATGGCCAATGGAACATGTGGGCAATTTTATAAGAAAGTGGATTAGGAACCCACTAGAAAAAGAGGCACACAATCTGCTCAGAACTGAATGTAGGAAAGTACCATCTTGCCTGGAATGTTACCCCCATATTTCACTGTATATATGTTGTTTTAGTTGTATGTGTCACTGGTACCCTGCCAGCCAGGGCCCCAGTGCTCATAAGTGTGCCCTGTATGTGTTACCTGTGTTATGACTAACTGTCTCACTGAGGCTCTGCTAATCAGAACCTCAGTGGTTATACTCTCTCATTTCTTTCCAAATTGTCACTAACAGGCTAGTGACCAATTTCACCAATTTACATTGGCATACTGGAACACCCTTATAATTCCCTAGTATATGGTACTGAGGTACCCAGTGTAGTGGGGTTCCAGGAGATCCCTATGGGCTGCAGCATTTCTTTTGCCACCCATAGGGAGCTCTGACAATTCTTACACAGGCCTGCCACTGCAGCCTGAGTGAAATAACGTCCACGTTATTTCACAGCCATTTTACACTGCACTTAAGTAACTTATAAGTCACCTATATGTCTAACCTTTACCTGGTAAAGGTTGGGTGCTAAGTTACTTAGTGTGTGGGCACCCTGGCACTAGCCAAGGTGCCCCCACATTGTTCAGGGCCAATTCCCCGGACTTTGTGAGTGCGGGGACACCCTTACACACATGCACTACACATAGGTCACTACCTATGTGTAGCTTCACAATGGTAACTCCGAATATGGCCATGTAACATGTCTATGATCATGGAATTGCCCCCTGTATGCCATCCTGGCATTGTTGGCACAATCCCATGATCCCACGGGTCTCTATCACAGACCCGGGTACTGCCAAACTGCCTTTCCCGGGGTTTCACTGCAGCTGCTGCTGCTGCCAACCCCTCAGACAGGTTTCTGCCCTCCTGGGGTCCAGCCAGGCTTGGCCCAGGAAGGCAGAACAAAGGACTTCCTCAGAGAGAGGGTGTTACACCCTCTCCCTTTGGAAAAAGGTGTCAGGGCTGGGGAGGAGTAGCCTCCCCCAGCCTCTGGAAATGCTTTGATGGGCACAGATGGTGCCCATCTCTGCATAAGCCAGTCTACACCGGTTCAGGGATCCCCCAGCCCTGCTCTGGCGCGAAACTGGACAAAGGAAAGGGGAGTGACCACTCCCCTGACCTGCACCTCCCCTGGGAGGTGCCCAGAGCTCCTCCAGTGTGCTCCAGACCTCTGCCATCTTGGAAACAGAGGTGCTGCTCGCACACTGGACTGCTCTGAGTGGCCAGGGCCAGCAGGTGACGTCAGAGACTCCTTCTGATAGGCTCCTTAAGGTGTTGCTACCCTATCCTCTCTCCTAGGTAGCCAAACCCTCTTTTCTGGCTATTTAGGGTCTCTGAATTGGGGAATTCTTTAGATAACGAATGCAAGAGCTCATCAGAATTCCTCTGCATCTCTCTCTTCACCTTCTGCCAAGGAATCGACTGCTGACCGCGCTGGAAGCCTGCAAAACTGCAACAAAGTAGCAACGATGACTACTGCAACACTGTAACGCTGATCCAGCCGCCTTCTCGACTGTTTTCCTCGTGGTGCATGCTGTGGGGGTAGTCTGCCTCCTCTCTGCACTATAAGCTCCGAAGAAATCTCCCGTGGGTCGACGGAATCTTCCCCCTGCAACCGCAGGCACCAAAGAACTGCATCACGGTCCTCTGGGTCTCCTCTCAGCACGACGAGCGAGGTCCCTTGAACTCAGCAACTCTGTCCAAGTGACTCCCACAGTCCAGTAACTCTTCAGTCCAAGTTTGGTGGAGGTAAGTCCTTGCCTCCCCACGCCAGACTGCATTGCTGGGAACCACGTGTTTTGCAGCTACTCCGGCTCCTGTGCACTCCATGAAGATTTCCTTTGTGCACAGCCAAGCCTGGGTCCACGGCACTCTAACCTGCATTGCACGACCTCCTGAGTTGTCCTCCGGCGGCGTGGGACTCTCTTGTGCAACTTCGGGTGAGCACCGTTTCACTCCACTTCGTAGTGCCTGTTCTGGCACTTCTGCGGGTGCTGCCTGCTTCTGAGAGGGCTCTTTGTCTTCCTGGATGCCCCCTCTGTCCCCTCACGCAATTGGCGACATCCTGGTCCCTCCTGGGCCACAGCAGCATCCAAAAACCCTAACCGCAAACTTTGCAGCTAGCAAGGCTTGTTTGTGGTCTTCTGTGGGAAAATATGGCTGCACGACTCTTCACGACGTGGGACACCTATCCTCCAAAGGAGAAGTTTCTAGCCCTTGTCGTTCTTGCAGAATCCTCAGCTTCTACTGTCCAGTAGCAGCTTCTTTGCACCCACAGCTGGCATTTCCTGGGCATCTGCCCACTCTCGACTTGATCGTGACTTTTGGACTTGGTCCCCTTGTTCCACAGGTACCCTCGTCTGGAAATCCATCATTGTGGCATTGCTGGTTTTGGTCTTTCCTGCAGAATTCCCCTATCACGACTTCTGTGCTCTTTGGGGAACTTTAGTGCATTTTGCACTCACTTTTCAGGGTCTTGGGGTGGGCTATTTTTCTAACCCTCACTGTTTTCTTACAGTCCCAGCGACCCTCTACAAGGTCACATAGGTTTGGGGTCCATTCGTGGTTCGCATTCCACTTTTGGAGTATATGGTTTGTGTTGCCCCTATCCCTATGTGCCCCCATTGCATCCTATTGTAACTATACATTGTTTGCACTGTTTTCTATTACTATACTGCATATTTTTGGTATTGTGTATATATATCTTGTGTATATTTGCTATCCTCATACTGAGGGTACTCACTGAGATACTTTGGCATATTGTCATAAAAATAAAGTACCTTTATTTTTAGTATATCTGTGTATTGTGTTTTCTTATGATATTGTGCATATGACACTAGTGGTACTGTAGGAGCTTCACTCGTCTCCTAGTTCAGCCTAAGCTGCTCTGCTAAGCTACCTTTTCTATCAGCCTAAGCTGCTAGACACCACTATACACTAATAAGGGATACCTGGGCCTGGTGCAAGGTGTAAGTACCCCTTGGTACTCACTACAAGCCAGTCCAGCCTCCTACATTGGTTGTGCAGCGGTGGGATAAGTACTTTGCAACTACTTACCACTTTTGTCATTGTACTTTTCATAAGAGAAAAATATACAAAACAAGTTCAGTGTATGTACACCTAACCAAAAGGTTTTGCTTTTCTCCTTTCACTTCTTTGTTAAAGTGCTGAAAAGTACCTCTAAACTCTAAAAAGTTCTTTAAAAGTTTAAAAAGTTTTTTTCTGTCTTTCAATAAGTTCTGAAAAACCTTTTTCCCACTTTTTTTTTATCCCTTAAACACTTTCTAGAATGTCTGGCACAGGCCAAACTGTTGATCTGTCCAAACTTGCTTATGATCACCTTAGCTGGAAAGGAGCAAGGAGTCTCTGCATTGAAAGAGGTTTAGGGGTAGGGAGGAATCCCTGTAGAGAACTGTTGGTTAATATGCTCATTGAACAAGATAAGACCAGAGTTGGCACTTCTGTTGAGAAATTAGCTGATGGTTCCCAATCTGACCCTGGGGCACCCCTAGCAAAAGATTTAGAAGGGAAACTTCCTAGCCTGCCCATTAGCAGACCACCTAGCATAGCTGGTACTGATGTAGAGTCACATCACAGTAATAGTGTTGCCTCACATCACAGTAAGAGTATTCCTTCTCATCATAGTAGAAGTGCTGTTTCTGTTAGCCAGGCTGTTAGAGTGCCATCTGTTAGGGACAGGTCTCCTTCTGTTCATTCTCACCATACTTCTGTTTCAAGGCATGCCCCACCCACCCACCCTGATGACAGCGTGTTAGAAAGGGAGCTCAATAGATTGAGAGTGGAACAATCCAGACTGAAGCTCAAGAAGCAACAGCTGGATTTAGATAGGCAGTCCTTAGAAATAGAAAGAGAAAGACAGAAAATTGGGTTAGAAACCCATGGTGGCAGCAGCAGTATTCCCAATAGTCATCCTGCAAGAGAGCATGATTCTAGGAATCTGCATAAGATAGTTCCCCCTTATAAGGAGGGGGATGACATTAACAAGTGGTTTGCTGCACTTGAGAGGTCCTGTGTTGTACAGGATGTCCCTCAAAGGCAGTGGGCTGCTATCCTATGGCTATCATTTAGTGGAAAGGGTAGGGATAGGCTCCTTACTGTAAAAGAAAGTGATGCCAATGATTTCAAAGTTCTTAAGAATGCACTCCTAGATGGTTATGGCTTAACCACTGAACAGTAAAGGATGAAGTTCAGAGAAACCAAAAAGGAGTCTTCATAGACTGGGTAGACTTTGTTGACCATTCAGTGAAGGCCTTGGAGGGGTGGTTACATGGCAGTAAAGTTACTGATTATGAAAGCCTGTATAACTTAATCCTGAGATAGCATATTCTTAATAATTGTGTGTCTGATTTGTTGCACCAGTACCTGGTGGACTCTGATCTGACCTCTCCCCAAGAATTGGGACAGAAAGCAGACAAATGGGTCAGAACAAGGGTGAACAGAAAAGTTCATACAGGGGGTTACAAAGATGGCAAGAAGAAGGATGGTAAGCCTTCTGACAAGGGTGGGGACAAATCTAAAAATGAGTCTTCATCAGGCCCACAAAAACACTTTGGTGGGGGTGGTGGGCCCAAATCCTCTTCAAATCAAAACAAAGAAAAGAAACCATGGTGCTATTTATGTAAAATAAAAGGCCATTGGACAACAGATCCCAGTTGTCCAAAGAAAAGCACCAAGCCTCCTACCACTACAACCCCTGCTGCTACACCTAGTGCCCCTAGTAATAGCAGTGATGGTGGGAGCAAACCTACTAATAGCCAATCCAAGGGAGTAGCTGGGCTCACTTTTGGTAACTTAGTTGGGATTGGTCTTGTTAGGGAGACCACAAAGGCTGTGTTAGTCTCTGAGGGGGCTATTGATTTAGCCACCTTAGTTGCTTGTCCCCTTAACATGGATAAGTACAAGCAACTACCCCTAATAAATGGTGTTGAGGTTCAGGCCTACAGGGACACAGGTGCCAGTGTTACAATGGTAATAGAGAAACTGGTCCACCCTGAACAACACCTACTTGGTCACCAGTACCAAGTAACCAATGCTCATAACAACACACTTAGCCACCCCATGGCTGTTGTAAATCTCAACTGGGGGGGGAGGTTACTGGTCCAAAGAAAGTTGTGGTTGCCTCAGAGTTACCTGTAGACTGTCTACTAGGGAATGATTTAGAGACATCAGCTTGGTCAGATGTGGAGTTAAAGGGCCATGCAGCAATGCTGGGCATTCCAGGGCATATTTTTGCTTTAACCAGGGCTCAGGCCAAAAAGCAAAAAGGACAGGGTGACTTGGATCCTGAAAGAATGGACCAAGTGCTCCCTAAAGCTAGGGGTAGTAAAGGTAAATCACTACCTACTATCCCTCCCTCTACAGTGGATTCAACTTCTGAGGAAGAAGAATTTCCACCCTGTGCAGAACCTACACCAGAGGAGCTGGAAGCAGACACTGCTGAGCTTTTGGGTGAACGGGGGCCTGCCAGGGAGGAGCTGAGTGTGGCACGGCATACCTGTCCCACACTAGAGGGTCTAAGGCAGCAAGCTGTCAAACAAGCAAATGGGGATGTCAGTGACTCTCACAGAGTTTACTGGGAGGACAACCTCTTGTACACTGAAGCAAGGGATCCAAAACCTGGAACTGCCAGGAGATTGGTGATTCCTCAGGAGTACAGAAAGTTCCTCCTAACTCTAGCCCACGACATTCCCTTAGCTGCACATTTGGGGCAAATGAAAACTTGGGACAGGCTTGTCCCCTTGTTTCATTGGCCTAGAATGTCAGAGGACACAAAGGAATTTTGTAAGTCCTGTGAAACCTGTCAAGCCAGTGGCAAGACAGGTGGCACCCCAAAGGCACCCCTTATCCCACTGCCTGTGGTTGGGGTTCCCTTTGAAAGGGTAGGGGTTGACATAGTTGGCCCCCTTGACCCTCCTACTGCTTCAGGCAATAGGTTTATCTTGGTGGTAGTGGACCATGCCACCAGATATCCTGAAGCAATTCCTCTAAGGACCACTACAGCTCCTGCAGTGGCAAAGGCCCTCCTGGGAATCTTTTCCAGGGTGGGCTTCCCAAAAGAGGTGGTATCAGACAGGGGAAGCAATTTCATGTCTGCTTACTTAAAGGCCATGTGGAAGGAGTGTGGTGTTACATACAAGTTAACCACACCCTATCATCCACAAACAAATGGACTGGTGGAGAGATTTAACAAAACTCTCAAAGGCATGATTATGGGACTCCCTGAAAAACTCCGCAGGAGATGGGATATCCTGTTACCTTGCCTCCTTTTCGCTTACAGGGAGGTACCCCAAAAAGGAGTGGGCTTCAGCCCCTTTGAACTCCTATTTGGACACCCTGTGAGAGGTCCTCTAACACTTGTTAAGGAGGGTTGGGAACAACCTTTAAAAGCTCCAAAACAAGACATAGTGGACTATGTACTTGGCCTCAGATCTAGGATGGCTGAGTACATGAAAAAGGCCAGTAAAAACCTTCAGGCCAGCCAAGAGCTCCAAAAGCAATGGCACGACCAGAAGACTGTTTTGGTTCAGTACCAACCAGGGCAGAAAGTGTGGGTCTTGGAGCCTGTGGCCCCAAGAGCACTCCAAGACAAATGGAGTGGACCCCACATAATTGTTGAAAAGAAGGGTGAAGTCACCTACTTAGTTGACTTAGGCACTGCCAGGAGTCCCCTTAGGGTGCTCCATGTCAATCGCCTGAAACCCTACTATGACAGGGCTGATCTCACCCTGCTCATGGCAACAGATGAGGGACAGGAAGAAGAGAGTGACCCTCTCCCTGATCTCTTCTCTTCCACAGAACAAGATGCTCTAGTGGAAGGTGTAGTTTTGGCAGATTGTCTTACTGCTGAGCAGAAAGACCACTGCATAAATCTCCTGGGTCAGTTTTCTGAACTCTTCTCTATTGTGCCAGGCACCACTTCTTGGTGTGAGCACACTATAGATACTGGAGACAGCTTGCCTGTCAAAAGTAAGATCTATAGGTAGCCTGACCATGTCAGAGACTGCATAAAGCAAGAAGTGCAGAAAATGCTTGAACTGGGAGTGGTTGAGCACTCTGAAAGTCCATGGGCCTCTCCTGTGGTACTTGTACCAAAACCTCATTCCAAGGATGGAAAGAAGGAAATGCGGTTTTGTGTAGACTATAGAGGTCTCAACCAGGTAACCAAAACTGATGCTCACCTTATACCCAGGGCAGATGAGCTAATAGATACACTGGCATCTGCCAAGTATCTAAGCACTTTTGATTTGACTGTAGGGTATTGGCAGATCAAGTTATCAGAAGATGCAAAAGCAAAAACTGCATTTTCAACAATTGGAGGCCATTACCAATTCACAGTAATGCCTTTTGGATTGAAAAATGCACCTGCCACTTTTCAAAGGTTGTTGAATACAGTCCTGCAAGGGCTGGAAGCTTTTAGTGCAGCATATCTAGATGATATAGCTGTCTTTAGCTCCAGCTGGGATGATCACCTGGTCCACCTATGGAAAGTTTTGGAGGCCCTGCAAAAGGCAGGCCTCACTATCAAGGCTTCAAAGTGCCAGATAGGGCAGGGGAAAGTGGTTTATCTGGGACACCTGGTAGGTGGAGAACAGATTGCACCACTTCAGGGGAAAATCCAAACTATTATAGATTGGGTTCCCCCTACAACTCAGACCCAGGTGAGAGCCTTCTTAGGCCTCACTGGGTATTACAGGAGGTTCATAAAGAACTATGGCTCCATTGCAGCCCCTCTTAATGACCTCACTTCCAAGAAAATGCCTAAAAAGGTATTGTGGACAGCTAGCTGTCAGAAAGCTTTTGAGGAGCTGAAGCAGGCCATGTGCTCTGCACCTGTCCTGAAAAGCCCCTGTTACTCCAAAAAAATTCATTGTCCAAACTGATGCATCTGAATTAGTGGTATGGGCAGTCTTATCACAACCTAATTCTGAGGGCCAGGATCAACCTGTTGCTTTTATCAGCAGGAGGTTGACCCCTAGAGAAAAGCGTTGGTCTGCCATAGAGAGGGAGGCCTTTGCTGTGGTCTGGGCACTGAAGAAGTTGAGGCCATACCTGTTTGGCACTCACTTCATTGTTCAGACAGACCATAAACCTCTACTTTGGCTAAAACAAATGAAAGGTGAAAAACCTAAATTATTGAGGTGGTCCATATCCCTACAGGGAATGGATTATATAGTGGAACATAGACCTGGGAGTACCCACTCCAATGCAGATGGACTCTCCAGATATTTCCACTTAGACAATGAAGACTCATCAGGTCATGGCTAGTCTTATTGTCCTTCGTTTGGGGGGGGGGGGTTGTGTAGGAAAGTACCATCTTGCCTGGCATGTTACCCCCATATTTCACTGTATATAAGTTGTTTTAGTTGTATGTGTCACTGGGACCCTGCCAGCCAGGGCCCCAGTGCTCATAAGTGTGCCCTGTATGTGTTACCTTTGTTATGACTAACTGTCTCACTGAGGCTCTGCTAATCAGAACCTCAGTGGTTATGCTCTCTCATTTCTTTCCAAATTGTCACTAACAGGCTAGTGACCAATTTCACCAATTTACATTGGCATACTGGAACACCCTTATCATTCCCAGTATATGGTACTGAGGTACCCAGGGTATTGCGGTTCCAGGAGATCCCTATGGGCTGCAGCATTTCTTTTGCCACCCATAGGGAGCTCTGACAATTCTTACACAGGCCTGCCACTGCAGCCTGAGTGACATAACGTCCACGTTATTTCACAGCCATTTTACACTGCACTTAAGTAACTTATAAGTCACCTATATGTCTAACCTTTACCTGGTAAAGGTTGGGTGCTAAGTTACTTAGTGTGTGGGCACCCTGGCACTAGCCAAGGTGCCCCCACATTGTTCAGGGCCAATTCCCCGGACTTTGTGAGTGCGGGGACACCATTACACGCGTGCACTACACATCGGTCACTACCTATGTGTAGCTTCACAATGGTAACTCCGAATATGGCCATGTAACATGTCTATGATCATGGAATTGCCCCCTCTATGCCATCCTGGCATTGTTGGCACAATCCCATGATCCCACGGGTCTCTATCACAGACCCGGGTACTGCCAAACTGCCTTTCCCGGGGTTTCACTGCAGCTGCTGCTGCTGCCAACCCCTCAGACAGGTTTCTGCCCTCCTGGGGTCCAGCCAGGCTTGGCCCAGGAAGGCAGAACAAAGGACTTCCTCAGAGAGAGGGTGTTACACCCTCTCCCTTTGGAAAAAGGTGTCAGGGCTGGGGAGGAGTAGCCTCCCCCAGCCTCTGGAAATGCTTTGATGGGCACAGATGGTGCCCATCTCTGCATAAGCCAGTCTACACCGGTTCAGGGATCCCCCAGCCCTGCTCTGGCGCGAAACTGGACAAAGGAAAGGGGAGTGACCACTCCCCTGACCTGCACCTCCCCTGGGAGGTGCCCAGAGCTCCTCCAGTGTGCTCCAGACCTCTGCCATCTTGGAAACAGAGGTGCTGCTCGCACACTGGACTGCTCTGAGTGGCCAGGGCCAGCAGGTGACGTCAGAGACTCCTTCTGATAGGCTCCTTCAGGTGTTGCTACCCTATCCTCTCTCCTAGGTAGCCAAACCCTCTTTTCTGGCTATTTAGGGTCTCTGATTTGGGGAATTCTTTAGATAACGAATGCAAGAGCTCATCAGAGTTCCTCTGCATCTCTCTCTTCACCTTCTGCCAAGGAATCGACTGCTGACCGCGCTGGAAGCCTGCAAAACTGCAACAAAGTAGCAACGACGACTACTGCAACACTGTAACGCTGATCCAGCCGCCTTCTCGACTGTTTTCCTCGTGGTGCATGCTGTGGGGGTAGTCTGCCTCCTCTCTGCACTATAAGCTCCGAAGAAATCTCCCGTGGGTTGACGGAATCTTCCCCCTGCAACCGCAGGCACCAAAGAACTGCATCACGGTCCTCTGGGTCTCCTCTCAGCACAACGAGCAAGGTCCCTTGAACTCAGCAACTCTGTCCAAGTGACTCCCACAGTCCAGTGACTCTTCAGTCCAAGTTTGGTGGAGGTAAGTCCTTGCCTCCCCATGCCAGACTGCATTGCTGGGAACCACGTGTTTTGCAGCTACTCCGGCTCCTGTGCACTCCACGAAGATTTCCTTTGTGCACAGCCAAGCCTGGGTCCACGGCACTCTAACCTGCATTGCACGACCTCCTGAGTTGTCCTCCGGCGGCGTGGGACTCTCTTGTGCAACTTCAGGTGAGCACCATTTCACTCCACTTCGTAGTGCCTGTTCTGGCACTTCTGCGGGTGCTGCCTGCTTCTGAGAGGGCTATTTGTCTTGCTGGACGCCCCCTCTGTCCCCTCACGCAATTGGCGATATCCTGGTCCCTCCTGGGCCACAGCAGCATCCAAAAACCCTAACCGCAAACTTTGCAGCTAGCAAGGCTTGTTTGTTGTCTTTCTGTGGGAAAATATGTCTGCACGACTCTTCACGACGTGGGACACCTATCCTCCAAAGGGGAAGTTTCTAGCCCTTGTCGTTCTTGCAGAATCCTCAGCTTCTACTGTCCAGTAGCAGCTTCTTTGCACCCACAGCTGGCATTTCCTGGGCATCGGCCCACTCTCGACTTGATCGTGACTTTTGGACTTGGTCCCCTTGTTCCACAGTTACCCTCGTCTGGAAATCCATTGTTGTGGCATTGCTGGTTTTGGTCTTTCCTGCAGAATTCCCCTATCACGACTTCTGTGCTCTTTGGGGAACTTTAGTGCATTTTGCACTCACTTTTCAGGGTCTTGGGGTGGGCTATTTTTCTAACCCTCACTGTTTTCTTACAGTCCCAGCGACCCTCTACAAGGTCACATAAGTTTGGGGTCCATTTGTGGTTCGCATTCCACTTTTGGAGTATATGGTTTGTGTTGCCCCTATCCCTGTGTGCCCCCATTGCATCCTATTGTAACTATACATTGTTTGCACTGTTTTCTATTACTATACTGCATATTTTTGGTATTGTGTACATATATCTTGTGTATATTTGCTATCCTCATACTGAGGGTACTCACTGAGATACTTTGGCATATTGTCATAAAAATAAAATACCTTTATTTTTAGTATATCTGTGTATTGTGTTTTCTTATGATATTGTGCATATGACACTAGTGGTACTGTAGGAGCTTCACTCGTCTCCTAGTTCAGCCTAAGCTGCTCTGCTAAGCTACCTTTTCTATCAGCGTAAGCTGCTAGACACCACTATACACTAATAAGGGATACCTGGGCCTGGTGCAAGGTGTAAGTACCCCTTGGTACTCACTACAAGCCAGTCCAGCCTCCTACACTGAATGCCCACATCTGGTGAGTGACAAAAAAGTTTGCCTTACACAAAAGCTTGATCCTGAGCTGATCACATTTCTCTTCAAGATGGGACGAGACCCAAGGAAAGGCTTTGAGAGGTCCCTTAAACTCTGGCAGGATCGTCTACTGGATGTTGTAGCTCCGTTGGCAAGGATAATCAACGTGTCAGAGGAAACCTACTTTAAAGGACTTCCGGTAGACCTGGATCTCCTGCATGGCTGGAGTCAACAAGCCATGGTGCTATTGGAAAATGCCAATGTTGGCTTTAACCCCGAAAGGCACAAGGCAGTGCTTCTCAAGATTAATCTGAAACTCAGTGACATGGTGGAGAAGGAAAGCTCAGAAAATCTTAAGGGTTTACCCTTCGGCAAGAATCTGGTCAAGAGCTTAGGAAGATATGTGACAATGTTTACGGCAGTAGATAAGGTCCAGTCTAACATGCACATCGTTTTTGCAGGGTCGGCAGAAGGAGACTTTCTGTTGCCCGGTCTCATTTTAAGTCATCCAGAGCAAGAGGAGGTTATGGTAGGGGATACCGAACTTGCATCCAACCCAATTTCTACCCACAGAAAGGATGATTCCAGAGAGGTACAGGAGGCAGCTGTCGTGGACAAACTCCCACTCTCCAAGATGAGTGTCTTCAAGTCTCTTCCTTTCTCTTCCCAGGAAACAGTGGTGGAATGCCTCAAATTGTTTAAAAACAAACTGAGAATTAATTACTCATGACCCATGGGTATTTCAAACTATCCAAGGTTTCAAAATAGAATTATGGGAGACTTTTTATCAACCATTCAATGTGAGGAAGCTGGTATTCAAAAAAGATTAACAGGTTATTGTAGACAAGGAAGTGGCGTTCATGTTTTTAAAAGGCGCCATTCAAGAAGTCAGCCCAGAAAACAGGCTTTTCACAAGTTCTCTGTTTTTGGTAGAAAAGAAAGACAAAGGATGGAGACCTGTGATAAACCTAACGAAGTTGAGCAGGTTCTTAGTCTACAGGCACTTCAAAATGGAAGGTGTCCATCTCCTAAAGGATTTATCACTGAAAGCTGACTGGCTGGTGAAGATAGACCTGAAGGACGCATACTTCATGATTCCCGTGGCATTGGCATCCCAGCCCTACCTTCAGTTCATTTGGTGCAACTGCTTTTATGAGTTATGTGCTCTACCCTTCAGACTGTCTTCAGCTCCTTGGTGCTTTACCAAGGTACTGAGACCAGTGACCTCCTATCTAAGGGAGAGGGGCGTACGAATAATTATCTACCTAGATGACATTTTGATATTATCCCAAAGCTATGTACATATATTAAAAGCCTTGAACTCAGTCATATCCTTGTTGGAGAATTTGGGATTTATAGTCAACAAGGAGAAATCGATCCTTACCTCTTCTCATACACTTGAGTTCCTAGGCTTTACTGTAAAAGTCATTCTTCTCCTTCCCCAAAAGAAGGTCAAGAAGATCAGGAAAGAAATAAGATATGTCCTCGGTCTAGACTCCTTAACCCTAAGAAAATTGTCAAAGGTTTTTGGGGTTAATGTCTTCCTCCCTCCAAGCTATCTTTCCAGGTCCGTGGCACTACTGTGCAAGACAACGGATAAAAGGGAAAGCCTTTGGTACGGGGATCAGGTTCTCCTAGATCAGGCAGCGAGAGAGGAGTTGAATTGGAAGCTTGGAATGGCTGGGTAATTTTTGGTTGCTCACCAGACTTTGTGCTGGAATCGAATACAAGTATGACTGGCTGGGGTGTAAGTCTGGGTGTTCACGAGACTGGTGGATTATGGTCAAGCTTAGAGAGGCTAGATCATATAAATTATTTAGAATTCACTGCAGGATTTCATGCTCTAATGAGTTTCAAAAATTAGTTGCAAGGCAGAGTAGTGCTTTTAAAAATGGACAATGTCTCTGCAGTAGCTTATATCAATTGATTAGGAGATACTAGATCCATAGATCTAGCTATCTTAGTGAAGAAACTTTGGTTACTTTGTCTAGAGCACAAGATTAGTCTAAGAGCAGAATATTTGCCTGGGAAGGCAAATGTTTCTGCAGATTCAAATTCAAGGTTCTTAAAGGACTACAGTGATTGGAAACTGACCAAAGCATGCTTCGAGGAAATATCTCGCATTTGGGGCCCGCTAGAGATAAAACTCTTTGCGAGCAGACTAACATTTCAACTGGACAGGTATTACAGTTGGATGCTGGACCCAGGTGAGCTGGCAGAGAATGCATTTCTTCAGGCTTGGAAAGGGATGAAAGCTTATGCTTTCTCTCCTCTCACAATGATTCAGAGGTTCCTTCTGAAGGTGAGGTTAGAGAGCTGCTCCCTTATTCTGACAACTCCATTTTGAAGCGCACAAGCATGGTTCCTAATGACTTTGGAACTCCCTTGGGACATTCCATTTCTTCTCCCTGCCATGGAGGGTCTACTAAAACATGTAGATGGAAGGGAACATCCTTTAGTTCCGGCGGGGACTTTGAACCTTCTTGCCTGGAAAGTGTCAAGCGATCTGGGGAGCTGTCAAACCTTTTGGGAAGAGCTGCAGAGCTCCTTAAAGATTTGTGGGCCCTGGAACTAGATACAGATATAAAGGAAACTGGAGAATCTGGGTTTCTTGGTGCCTGGAAAGGGACTTGGATCCTGTGTAGGCTCCTATAACCAAAGTGGTTAATTTTCTAGTAATTCAAGTCGACAATGGTTTAGGTTACAGGATGATCAACTGTTACATATCCACAATTTCTGCAGGTCACAGTTTGGTTCATGGTAAGAGAGTGGGGCAAAATGTTTCGGTTAGCAGTGTACTCAAGAGCATTGGATTAAGAAGACCCCCTAGACCAAAGTATCAGACTCTTTGGTATGTAAACTTAGTACACTTTTTGTTTTCAAGTTGGGCAGTTAAGAGGTATCTAAAAACTAAAAGACTTTCTATGAAACTGCCTTGTTTATTATGTTTAATTTCTTGTTGCAGGATCTCCGATGTCAAGGCTTTAGAATTTACACTCTTTCAGGGTCATCTTTGACATTACCAAAAGAACAAAGACAATGTCCGACACAACCTTCTACCCAAGGTTTGGTGCATGTAAAAAGTTGTGTGTTGTTGAGTGTATGAGGGAATATGATGCTCGTACGTTGGAGTTTAGACCTGATGGTGTCAATGAGTGGCTAGTTTCATTTGTTAAACCGTTTCATGCTGGTTCAACGTCGACTATTGCAAGATGGATGAAATGTATCATGCAAGAGGCTGGTGTGGTTTTACAAAAATTTCAAGCACATTCCTTGAGGAGTGCTATATCCAGTCAAGCCTTATACAAAAATGCAAGACTGGAGGATAATATGAAAGCAGCTGATTGGGGTAACGCTGCTACTTTCGCAAAGCATTACTTTAAACCTATCTAGCACATGTCTAATGCTGTACCAACATGCATAATGGTAGCCTCCGGTCCTGTAATGAACTAACAATTCTCAAAGTTTCAATGTTAAAAGAATCTGAATTTCATTAAGGACACAGAGAGTAACATATTCCGCCCCACTCCTCCCTTTAGTTATTTTGATTACTGAGGTGTACCAAAAAAAAGTAATAAAAGAAATGAGGAGGAGGTGTGCAAAATTATTATTAATTAATATATGAATTAAAAAATGACAGAGATTGTTATTTATTCATTTGTAATAAGCTATATTAGACTGACAAAGTTGATTCACCACCGACCCCAACGACGCAGCCCTCAACCTCACAAACTGGATCTCCAACTGCGCAGACAACCTTGCTCCCCTCAAACGCACGCATCGACAGACCAACACCAAAAAACCTCTCTGGTTCTCTGACACCCTCAAAGAATCTAAGAAAACTTGTCGCGCCCTTGAGAAAGCCTGGCGCAAGGACCACACCGCTGACAACATGACCGCCCTCAAGAACGCTACCCGCGAACACCACCACCTGATCCGCGCTGCCAAAAGGAACTTTTTCACCGACAGACTGGACAAAAACAGCCACAACAGCAGAGAACTCTTCAGCATCGTCAAGGAGTTCTCCAACCCCAGCGCCAACGCCGTCACGCCCTCACAGGATTTGTGCGAATCCCTCGCCACTTTCTTCCATCGCAAGATCAGCGACCTCCACGACAGCTTCGGACACCAGACCCAACCAAACACCACCGAACCCGCATCCCCGGCCATCACCCTCAACAACTGGACCCACATCAACACGGAAGAAACCAAATCCATCATGAACTCTATCCACTCCGGCTCCCCTTCGGACCCCTGCCAGCACTTCATCTTTAACAAAGCCGACGACATCATCGCCCGCACCTCCAGACCGTCATCAACTCTTCTTTTTCTTCTGCTACCTTTCCCGAATGCTGGAAACACGCCGAAGTCAACGTCCTACTAAAGAAACCTACGGCTGACCCGAGCGACCTGAAAAACTTCCGACCCATCTCTCTTCTGACTTTCCCAGCCAAAGTAATAGAGAAGACCGTCAACAAACAGCTGACCACCTTCCTGGAAGACAACAACCTGCTTGACCCCTCACAAACCGGATTCCAAACCAACCACAGCACTGAAACCGCCCTCATCTCAGTCACAGACGACATCAGAACCCTGATGGACAACGGTGAAGCAGTCGCCCTCATTCTTCTCGACCTCTCGGCTGTCTTTGACACCGTCTGTCACCGCACCCTAATCACACGTCTCCGCTCCACCGGGATCCAAGGCCAGGCCCTGGACTGGATCGCCTCCTTCCTCGCAAACCGTTCCCAAAGAGTTTACCTCCCTCCGTTTCGCTCAGAACCCACCGAGATCATCTGCGGCGTACCTCAAGGTTCATCGCTCAGCCCGACACTCTTCAATGTCTACATGAGCCCCCTCGCCAACATCGTACGCAAGCACGACATCATCATCACCTCCTACGCCGACGACACCCAACTTATACTCTCCCTCACCAAGGACCCCACCAGCGCCAAGACCAACCTACAAGAGGGTATGAAGGACGTCGCAGATTGGATGAGGCTCAGCCGCCTAAAGCTGAACTCGGAAAAAACGGAAGTCCTCATCCTTGGCAACACCCCGTCCGCCTGGGACGACTCCTGGTGGCCCACGGCCCTCGGCACCGCACCGACCCCCACAGACCACGCCCGCAACCTCAGCTTCATCTTGGACCCTCTTCTCACCATGACCAAGCAAGTCAACGCCGTGTCCTCCGCCTGCTTCCTCACCCTCTGCATGCTCCGCAAGATCTTCCGCTGGATCCCCGCCGACACCAGAAAAACCGTGACACACGCCCTCGTCACGAGCCGCCTGGACTACGGCAACACCCTCTACGCCGGGACCACAACCAAACTCCAAAATCGCCTGCAACGCATTCAAAACGCCTCGGCCTGCCTCATCCTCGACGTACCCCGCAGCAGCCACATCTCCGCACACCTGAGACACCTGCATTGGCTCCCAGTCAGCAAAAGGATCACCTTCCGACTTCTCACCCACGCACACAAAGCCCTCCACGACAAGGGACCGGAATACCTCAACAGACGCCTCAACTTCTACGTCCCCACCCGCCTCCTCCGCTCCTCTGGCCTCGCACTCGCTGCTGTCCCTCGCATCCGCCGCTCCACGGCGGGTGGGAGATCCTTCTCCTTCCTGGCGGCCAAGACCTGGAACTCCCTCCCCACCAGCCTCAGGACCACCCAGGACCACTCCGCTTTCCGGAGACTCCTAAAAACCTGGCTGTTCGAGCAGCGATAACCCCCCTTTTTCCCCTAGCGCCTTGAGACCCGCACGGGTGAGTAGCGCGCTTTATAAATGTTAATGATTTGATTTGATTCTGTCTATATATATTTTTTCTGCTTCATAGCCTGTTTTAATTATTTCCTTTGTTTACAGACAATTCTCAGTAAAGCCATCATCATGAACAATTCCATGCCCAGTTTGATGTTCAAGTTTACCTTTACCAATAGAAGATTGCAAGTTTCCTGCCACGCCGCACATTCTAAAGAGGATGTTTGTTCGAAGCAGTTGTTATGGTTTCATTCTGGATTGTTTAGGTTTTGTGATGTAATGTACTTTCAAGTGCTGCATAGGAGTGGCATTAAAATGATTTATGCATAATGTTAGCCTCCGTGTCCTTAATGAAATTCAGATTCTCTTGACATTGAAACTTTGAGAATTGCTATTCTCTTCTATGCTGGGGGGATTATGCTCTTTGCCTAAGGTTGTAGATGGTATACTTTTCGCTTGGACAAAATACATGCCTTTTGACTCCAGTAAGAATGTTAAATAATATGTGCTGGCCCAAGTGCCTTCTCATTTTGTAGTTCAGAATAATCAATCCTAAACTTTGTGATTTTGATTATTCCTGGTCTCAGAAATGAGTGCAATAAAGTTAAATTTTTTACTTGTCTGTGCTTAGATTTATTAGGGACCGTGATGCTATTCAATTTCAAGTTAAACATCTGCTATGCCAGTCAGAACCAAGATACCCCTGCCGGGGTCAAAATGCACTTTACAAATGTATGTCATGTCGTGTTATGTTATATGTTATTTATTTGTGTTACAACATGACACCTACTAAAATTATAATCTCTAAATTATAATAGATTTGGGGACCAAATCGATTATTCTGACTTTATTCCCCAGTTGTGGCATTTATATTTCCTAAAAAGCCAATTTAGTGGCAGGAGATATTAAGGCTACTTATAACTGGTTATGTGAAAAATAGGGGTAGGTTGTTCCATTATGTTTGGGTTTTTTGTTTGACTTCTGCAATAATGTTATGATAATGACATATCTATTGATGCTTAAACATGTGGGACATGAGTCATGCTTGGGGTATTTAATAGCAGTGGTAGATGGTATAATGTGTACTCATGCCAGTACTTTTCTGTAATTGTTACTTCCTGCATAACCATTTTGAGTGTTCTCTGTTAGCACTTAGTATGTTATGAAATTGATTTGCGAAACAAGCCAACAAGAGGGCATTAAGCAACAAGCATAGCACCTCACAGTTGTTTACAGTGCTATATTACTGTACAGTTCAGATCTATGCTCCGTTTCTCTCTTTTCTGATGCCTAGTACTTGCCACTGTTATTATAGACTCATTCCCTACACTACATGGACTACAGAGGCATCTCTGCTCTGAAATAGTGTATTTTGAACCACAAAATCATGACCAGTCGGTTTCACCATTCTCAAACTGCATTCATGACTGTCAAAACAGGCAGATACGCTAGCTAGGGATCGGCAAATGGCCATCTCCGTGTGAGGTGCGTAACACAAAATGTTGCCCCTCACCCCCTGCAGAATCTTGTTAGTGCGTCTGACCTTAATAATAAACTTACAAGGGGACGCAAATAGGTTGATGAACCTTTTGACTACGCCTAAGATGTTCCCACCATATATCCTGTACATGCAGATCGATAATCAATAACACTCAATAACATTAGTAATCAATTGGAGTCAGTAATTGTCACACATCTTGACCTTGCAGTCATCATTAACCATACCTTTATGTAAAAGTTAGAATATTTATTTCCCTAGATTAACAATGCTAAAGTCACATAGGTTAATCTAAAAATCAACTGATGTACATACAGAAAGAACACTGGCTGACCAAAACGTTGAAAGAATCTCAATCTAATCAAATCTTGAGCTACTACACATTCTAATATTATTGTGCAAATGAATAACAAGAATAACTGTGCAAACATAATAATATACATTTAGGTTCAGCAAAGAAAAGACATCAAATGTTATTTCCTGTAGCGAACTCCATTAGTGAGGACCCTAACTATCACCAGATTAGAATAGCATGTTTGGACTTCATGCAAAACAATTTAGTCAACACAAATTTGGAAAATATCTGGCTCTATCAAAATAGTGGTTGGTACCTAGAAACAAAACCATATAGACATAGCAAACAATATAATTTGTCAATATACCTATCCTCATTTGGATCAGCCAGCTGTGACAGCCTTCATCCTCAGGACATCAGTTCGGTCGGCTAGGCATCAGGATTCAGCATCAAAGTTCAGAAAAGGCAAAGTCTTTAAGCAATAAAGATAAGCATGTCTCTTCTCAAGACAGAAAATGAGCAAATGCGTTGTCTTTCCTTATTGCAGACTGGCTAAGTTAGATTTCCTAAAAACTACTTCCCAAGTCCCAGTTGGTCAAGGGATCGCATGTTCACACTTTGTCCAATAAAACTAAAACTTCAGATCTATATTTCTACTAGTACATGGTTCGCATGTCATCACCCGGCTCATCAGATAACAATATTGTTGCAGCTTATACTCCAGTCAGAGTCTCTATTGTTTTCTCCTGAGAAAGTTAGTCTCACACACATTACATTCAACATTGTTGCGCTAGCAAAGACCTCACCTACTAGCAAACAGTTCTCATGAGAAATACTCTTAGCTACGAGCATTTGGTCAGCACAGTGGAAAATCACAATTTAATTCTCTTTTATTAGATGCTTAAGAAATACAGCTTGACATAAGGCCGTGTAACTAGGCCAAAACCTCTGCTAAGTTAAGGCTTACAATTAATAAAGCTAATATATAACGCATAACCCTTAATATGAGGTATTACTACATTAATCAAACATAAGCTTATCATTTCATATTAATAAGTACACTTTGTGAAAATTGACGGCCACTCGCGTGGTCACACTTTCAAATGTGTGCAATATTTTTCCTGATGTTACTACATTTTCTGTGCAATTTCAACACTCAGAATACATGAATATTCATTATTAAAATCAGCTTTAACAATCTGGTGAGGGGCTTGAGTCTCACATATCTCAGAGATAGTCTTTGTGCCTGCAGGTTATGCACACCACAATCCAGCATAGGATTGGGGCTAATAGGCACATGCCAGAACAACTGCAAAATTTCAAATCTCCTTTCAATAATTTTAGTATTGCCATATTCAATAGCATGAGACTTTATTTAGAGTAGGGTGGAGAGGGTGTGTGTGTTTGTGTGTGTGTGTTTGTGCACTAGCAAACCAGTGAATAATCCTTTCACTGATGAAAAGGGTAAGGCGAAATTCAAGTTACATTTAAAATTGTTTTAAAGTTTACTGCAGGAAAGGCACATTTGTTCCTCGAAAGAACAACATTGGCTACTACAACTTTTCTCTTCAGGATATTTAGAAAAACACGAACAGTTATTGAATCCCCTATGTGTCAATTACTCTTCCTTGGATTCAATCTTTTTAGGTTTTGGGTATTTTTCCATCTGGTGCTGGTTTCTGTCATTTGGAAGGTGGTGCACAGAATGACTCCAAGCAGATGTTTTTCTTGTAGTAGTTCCGTAGTGCCTGCAGTGCTTTCTGTGTCTGATATCCCTCCGTACATTTTGAGGGGTAGGCTGACAGCCTGCAGTGATTAGGTGCTTTGTACAGACCCCTGAATGTAAAGGGAAGGATGTTCAACTGAAGATACTGGCTTATCTTTGCACCGGGTGTAAAATCGAGTTTTGGCTCCATGGGGAGTACTCTCAGACAGGCAAAACAGCTTGCAGAAGTGCTGGTGATATGAATCTTATAGACTGTACCCGTATAAAGACATTGCTTGGTGTCACATATGCCCCTGGGCAAGGATATCCCTGACTGGAGGACGGGCACTGTTCCAACGCGACAGATGGGCATGCCTGCAGCCAGGCAGGACACCATGTCTGTGCGCGCGCCTGTGGGAGTGTCACAGCCACAGTTTTCTTCTGAGACTGCCAAGACAGCTGCTTCTGCTGAGTTCATACCGGGAGAAATAATTCATCCTTTTGGAGGTTTGCTTTTAAAAAAATATTATCTTTTGTTGTTAAACGCGCATTTTTCACGAGGGTATTCCTTCTCCCGCCTGTTTTAAGATGGCGTCTGAAAGGAGGATAATTTATGATAAGGTACTAAGAGGGAGAGAAAGACGGTAAATAAAGAAGATAAGAGGGAACGGAGGGATAGGTAATGAGAGGAAGCGAGGGAGACAGGGGAAAAGGAAGACATGAGGAACGGAAGAAAAGAAGGTAGTGAGAGTGAAAAGAAGGAAGAAGGTAAGGTTAGGAGGAAAGAAGTGAGTGAGATAAGGAAGAAAGGACGAAAGAATGATAGGAAGTAAGGGAAGGAAAGAAAGAAGAATTAAAGGTCCCTTCTCCTCTTCCTTCCCTTAAGGAAATTAGTGAGGAACTAAGGAAGGGAAGAAGTAAGAAAGAGTGCTTAAGTGGAGGAATGAAGGGTGGACGAAAAGATGTAAGGTAGTATGGGAAGGAAGAAAGGAAGCGAAGAAGAAAGAAAGAAAGGTAAGAAAGGAAGATGAATATGAATATGAGAGAACAGAGGAGTAAAGGAAGGAATGAACAAAGGAGGTGAAGTACTGAGGAAGGAAGGAAGGGAGGGAAGGAAGGAAGGCGAGTAAAGGAAGGGATGAAAGAATGATGGAAAGGAAAAACGAAGCAAGGAAAGAAGGAAGGAAAGGTGGACTGAAATAACTAAGGGCCTCATTACGAGTCTGGCGGTCAACAGACCACCAGACTCGCGGTGGCAGTCATGCCCACTGCCGGTTTGGCGGTCCGACCGCCAAATTAAGAGTTTGGCAGTCTGAGTGCCAAACGATTTCAGTCTCTGCCGAGAACAATGTTCCCGACGGGCTGACGGTGGTGCAGGTTGTAATCAGCCAGGGCAGCGCTGAAGTCAGTGCCGTCCTGCTGATTATGACCTGGGGGCCACACGGGTGCTTCTGCACTGCTCATGCCCGTGGCATGGGCACTGCAGGGGCACCCCTGCCCAGCACCCTCATAATGCGCACTGCCTGCTGTGCAGACAGTGCGCATTACGAGGGTGATGGTGCCCCTGTGGGCAGCAGCATTTCCGCCGGCTCGATTATGAGCAAGGCGACAATGCTGCAGCCACTTTCCCGCTGGGCTGACAGGTGTAAACCTTCATTTCCACCCATCAGCTCAGTGGGAAAGTCGTAATACGGCCCGCAGGGAGGTCACAAGTAAGGCAGCAACTTCCCTGTGAGAAGTTCGGCAGACTGGTCTTCCCGTCCGCCTAACTCGTAATGAGGCCCTAAATGAGGAAAGTATGGAATGACAAAAGGAGGTGAGGGAGCAAGGAGAGTAATTAATGACAAAAAGAGGGAGGGAGAGAAGGAAGGAAGGAATTAAGGAAGTCAGGAAGGAAATGATTGCTCAATTATTCAGTGCACACTAGTTATATTTGGTGTGAACCGAAGGCGACATGATGAAGTCCCAGCAATACTAACCCGGGATTTCATCAGGATTCTATGACTAGGAAAAAAATGGGGACTAGTTATCCGATTAACTTGATTGACTCGACATACAGAAATTGTAAACATTGAGATATGAAGAAGCACTATATAAAAATAATTAAGTTATCACTGTTTTTCAGGATGGAAAGAAAGGAAACGAAGACAGAAAATAAAACTAAATAAAAGGCACACTTACGCTTACTTTTAGCTGGTACACAAGGGTTTGAAACATTATGAATATTAAGATGTCATGGGAAACTCTCACAGTAAGACCTTCCATCTTACCACTCAGCCTACGCTGTTTGTCCTGAGCACTCCTTCTGATTCCCATGAAAAAATGATTTTAAGACAAAGAAATGGAAGGATGACATTTACTGAACTCCACTTTGACTCATAATTTGTGCCACCTACAATGATTGGTTATTTTAGCAACTAACGGCTCGATAGATCTGAATACCTTTAGGTTTCTATGCTTTGAAAAATATATCTAGCTAGGAGTTATCCCAGCAGGTTATACACCTGTGAAGCTCTTGTTTATGAATCCAATATACTCCTGCGTTTGATCAAATATTTATCAAAACAGAACCCTCTTCAGGTACTGTGGCATAAGAAATCTCTATTTCGCAACTTAACATCCTTGAGTAGAATCAGCATTGTTGGTATACAGCTGAAACACATGTGATCTGATGTTCAAACAGGATTCCAGTTATTCTTAGAAGTGCTCTGATAATCTTTATTGGTCATTCTAAATCCTAAACAGATCCTGTGCATACTGGGCATATGCACAGCTGCTTATATCCTTGCATGGTACTGGTATTCTATACCTTTCTTTGGACTCTGGTGATGACACTAGTGTTGAAGCCCCAGGTAGATCTTTAGCATCATACTATAATGTGAATTGTGGTCTTAAGTCTCGTGAGTGATATATCATTTATAAGTTTGTGCATGTGTGGGGTGGGTGCATGTGTGTCTGAGAGTACTAGAGAGAGGCAATAAGAGAGAGAAAAAAAAAGATTTCTTGCTTCTCACCAATGCATCTGCTCCAATGTTGCTCCTTAGCCTCCCTCCTGCACTATCGGTCTGCTTTGGTGAGTAAATTACAGTGACAAGTTGCAGAATGTACTCAATGCCCTAGCCTCCAGGCACCCTCTCCCAGGTGCAAAACAGAGAAACTGGTTCCTGGCCTATGGATCTCCACTTCTTGGGACTTTTTAAATTATTTTTCTCGTATGGCTAGTTACAATAAGATGCTCAAGTTATCCTTCAGAGAAGGGCTTGCAGGGTTTATTCATCCTAACCAATGACATTCATTAGGATGCCGTTTGCTACTGAGTCACCTTCACTCAGTAAATGATGTTGCAGGTCGGGCATCATTCTACTGTTGTTTTCTGGTTTCCCACACCATTGGTGCCATACTCTATTACGACTGCTGGGTCTCCATCCACCTCATCACTCTATTGCCGCCAGTCAGGTCATCTTAATGTCTTCACCTCAACAAATGAAAGATGATCCAAACCACAAAATCTGAAATATTGCAAACCAAAATATTTCTAAAATTCAATATAAAATTATCTATATCCATTTATATATTTATTTTAAACATTAAGCATATATTTTTAAACATATACAAGTACCAACAAAAGAACAAAATTAGTGTTTACTGTATAAGGCTAAACAATTTAAACAAAACCCCAAGGCCAACCTGCAACCAATAAAAGTAAACTTAAAAGCAGCAGATAGAAACACTTTCCCAATGTACAGTATAAAAAGGGGAACAAAATGTGAAACTAAATGCTGCAGAAGAAGCCACCACTACTGGGGAGCATCATTCTGCCTGAGTGAAGGCAGAGACAGAAAAGCTGCAACAATCTTCAAAAATGAAGGCCTTACAACTACAAACTAAGGGCCTGATTACGACCTTGGCGGATGGGATACTCCGTTACAAACATGACCGATATCATGTCCGCCGTGTTACAAATTCCATTAAATCAAATGGAACTTGTAAAAAAACGGATAGGATATCCGTCACGTTTGTGATGGAGTATCCCATCTGCCGAGGTCGTAATCAGGCCCTAAGTGTTGAAATAAAGCATCATTTAAGCTTAACTACAAAAGTAATTCAAATATTCTAATATACACAAAGTAAACTAAGAATTATCTAAAGATTACGTGCCTGATTATGACCTTGTCGGAGGGGATTTCTCCATCTCAAATGTGACGGATATCCCACCCGATGTATTACAAGTTCCATTATATACTATGGAACTTGTAACACGGTGGACGGGATATCCCTCACATTTGAGGTCGTAATCAGGCCCTGGAGGTCCAGAACATGGCTACCAAGACTGCACAAGATATGCCAAAAAAACACAAAAAGAAAACCAGGACACAAAATTAAATAACAATCATGTCACAATAAATGAAAAATAAAATGTAAGCATTATTATGAATAAAATAAAAAAAGAAAACATAACGATTAAAATAAACTGCTGGGCAATAAAATGTAGAAAAAATAAATTATACTTCAATAACTGAAATATTGCTCCTTCTCACCAGTAATATTTAAAAAGAGATGAATGAAAAGAAGAAAAAGAATAGCCCTACAACAAACACAAGACCCACGAAAGAAGCAAAGAATAAATACCAAAAAGTTAAGTAAATAATGTAAAATATGTAAATTTATTAAAAACCACATAGTGTATACAAACATAACATATTTAAGTAATTCTGTGATCCATAAATGTTGGATACTGCAACATATATCAAATCACGAAAAGGGAACATACTATAAATTTATAGGGGATAGATCTATAGTAAAGTAAGTGAAAAGATGCATCGCAATTCACCAAACATTACTTCGGTGCTTGCTATGGTAGGTCCCCACAAAAAATACAAATTGCAAGCATAAGGGAACAAAATCCTTCTCTAAACATGACTGAAATTCAAGTCAGGATGATCCTGCAGGAGTAGAAGAAGAATACACAAGCTTATAAGAGTGCACAGGAAACATACAAAACAATATTATTCCCAAAGTTCATGAAGAAGCAACTAAGCAACTCCCTGCCATAAAAAATCTAAAAAGTCTAATAACAAGAGCAAGGACTGTTGCTAGGTAAACACAAAGAGCACCCAGAATAGAAGAAAAAAGAGGAATCCCCCAAAATGTAACAATAACATATACCAACCAAAATTTCTTACTACATGACAAGAACAATAATGAAAAATGAATCATTGTCTGTGCAACTATCAATAACTTGCTAAGTCTCCCACAGTGTGACATATGGATGAGAACGGGCCATTTTAATCATGCCATTAAAAAAAATATATACTAAACATGGTCAGTATCATAACACAAGTGTTCCTTTATTATATGCACTACTCCTAAACAAGTGTCCTACAGCAAACTGTTATTTCTAATCAAACAAAAAACAAGTAATTACAATCTCCAAAATCAATGTTGATTTTTAACATGCTTTGATTTATGCAATTTCAAAGTGTGCCCACACATAGTAATATAAAGGTGCTAGTACCATTTGAATCGAAGTATATGGGGGCAAACACAAAAATCAATGCTTAATGTAGAATACACCACAAATGCAGAATATGCGTAAGTAAAAGAATTCACAGGTTTAGCCTACCTTCCTGTCACAGAACTAAACAAACACTAGGGGCCTCATTATGAGTTTGGTGGTCTTTTGGCAAGACCACCGCAGTGGTGGCCACCAAAAATCCACCATGTTGGTGGTAATCCGATCTCCGTATTACGAGTCACACAACGAAGCCTGCCAAAATCCAGCCATATTTCTGACACCGCCAGAGCACTGGAGCGCGGGAAAGAGGCGGTCCCACCACCAGCACCGACAGCCCACCAAAAAATTTCTGATCATATTACGATCTACAAATCACAATAGCGGTTCTTCCATGGCGGAAAATCAAAGGTGTTGTGAACCGCGGCAGTACCATAAGTAAAACACCACACCACAATGGATAGTTTGAAAACCTGACACACATCCACACACCTGACACACCCACACACAGCACTATAAAACACACCCCTTCACACCTCACAATCCTTTGCAGCAAAAACGCCAAAAACAGCCAAATAGAAGCCACTTATAAAAAATTACAAAGCATACAACAGGCATTCCTACACATTTTAGCTAGCACTCACCCCACACCTGCACAACACACACAACACACAAAGTAGTACCCCACACAATAGACACCAACTGTCACCCACTCACATCACAGCACCCACACCTAATCACAAATTTATTTTCCTTTCCATTTCTTCTACCTCTTCAAAGTCCTCACAAAAACATCCACGTTTCACTGATGATGAGTTGAGGGTCATGGTGGATGAAATTATCAGAGTAGAACCATACCTATTTGGAGCACAAGTCCAACAAACATCTGTTGCCAGGGAAATGGAATTGTGGCAAAGTATAGTCGTTAGGGTAAATTCTGTAGGCAGCCATCCACGCACAAGGGAGGACATCAGGAAGAGGTGGAAGGTACATTCGATGATCATAACTGGCCGTAACTGGCGGTGGGCTCCCACCTCCTCCCCCAACTTTCACATCATGGGCGCAAAAGGTTTTGGACATTGTGCATCCTGAGTGCCTAACAGGAGTACTTGGGGGAGTGGAGTCTGGTAAGTCACAACACCATTAATGTCACCAAAGAGTTTTGTCAGGCATGCTCATTGATCACCTTTGGCCACCTCAACAACCAGCCCACCCACCACCAAATGTCCAAATAACCCTCTCTGGCATGCCTCATGTCAACGTAACTTACTTGGGGGTGCATTCTCTGTGTAGGTCATAGGGAGCACAGGGACTGACAGCACTACAACTCCCAGCAGGCACTGTTCCACCTTTAGGAAAACCTGAACAGTGTACTACAAGTAAAATAGCCTTGCATGTTGCTAGTGCAGGAGCTTTACTGACAATTATTAATTAATATGCATGTATCCTGAATGTTGAATTCGCATAGAAATTATAATAATTTAGAGAAATAATGCACACATATGAAAGTATGACCATGCGAGTGGCTGACAATGTTCACGCAGCATAATTATTAATGGCTTATTAATATGAAATGTTGAGCTTATGTTTGATTAATGTAGTAGCATGTCATATTAAGGGTTGCTCCTTAATGTATTAGCTTTATTAATTGAAAGCCTTAAATTAGCGGAGGTCTTGGCCTAGTTGCAGGGCCTCATGTCAAGCTGCATTTCTGAAGCTTCTAATAAAATATCTGCTTAGAGAATTAAATTGTGATTTTCCATTGTGCTGACTTGATGTGTTCGTAGCTAAATGTCTTTCTCATGAGAACTGCTTGCTAGAAGATGCTGTTTTTGGGAATGCAACATTGTAAATGCAATGTGTGTAAGCCTGACTTTCTCAGGAGAGAACAATGACCATACTGACTGGAGAGTAAGCTGCAACAATATTGTTACCTGACGAGTCGGATGGATGAGAACAGTACGAAAGGAGCCAATCAGCGACATGTGAACCGTGTACTAGTAGAAATGTAGAATTGATGGTTTAGTTTTATTGGACAAAGTGTGAACATGCGATTCCTTGACCAATGGGGAATTGGGAAGTAGTTTTAGGAAATCCAACTTAATGAGACTGCACTGAGGGAAGACAGGCCATTTGCCCATTTTTTTTATCTGACCGAAAATACATTATGGGCGTCATTATGACCCCAGCTGTCGGAGATAATGTGTCGGTAGTACCGCCAACGGACTGGCAGACTGGTACTTACTGCTACATTATGACAATGGCGGGTTGGCTGATTGTACCACTCCGACCGCCATGGCGGTAGCAGCCGTCGGGCTGGAGATAACAATCTCCAGCCAGGCGGCTGCTATTGTGCTGCCGTGGGTATCATGACGCTGCCTACCGCCATGGTTTCTGTGGCATTCGTAATGCCATGGAAACCATGGCGGTAGGCCCTATCAGTGACGGGGAATTCTTTCCCTGTCAATGATAGGAGGCCCCCTCCCCCAACACTCCCCAGACACCCCGCCTTCATCCACACCCCCCTAAATTCCAACCTCCCCCCTTACCCACACAAACGCAGATACACACTCATTTACACAGACATACACGCATACATACAGGCATGCATTAATTCATTCATGCATACATCTGCACACACATCCACATTTACACGCAGACACATTTCCATTCATACACGCCCTCACACACATGCATACACGCACGCAAACAACACTAAACACACACTTGCATTCACGCACATACTCACACATACATGCACACCCCCCCCCACACACACACAAAACACCCCCCTCCCCTGTCATAAACCCGACTTACCTGTAGTCCAGGGGGTCTTCCGTCAGGGGATGGGACAGGGCGCTGCTACCGCCAGCAGCGCCCACCAGCAGAACACCGCCAGGCCGCATTATTTTTCATAATACAGCTGGCAGCAGTCTACTGGCGTGGCGCTGCTGCTGGTAGCAGCGCCACCTTACCACCATCCGCCAGTATGGCCACAGCCCGATTGCCGCACTTCTTGTGGCAGAAATCCGGCTTTGGTTATAATTTGACGAATGGATGGTAGCCGTGGCGACAGTCTCTTGAAGGCCACCGCCACAGCGGTAGGTGATTTTTACCGCCATTGTCATAATGAGGGCCTATTTTCTTACACGTCTTGAGAAGATACGTGCTTAACTTTACTGCTTAAAGACTTTGCCTTTTCTGAGCTTTGATGCTGAATCCTGATGCCTAGCTGACCAGACTGATGTCTTGATAACAAAGACTGTCGCTGATTGCTGATCCATACTGAGGATAGGTATATTGGCGATGATTTTTGTTTGCTTTGTCTATTTGCTTTTGCTTCCAGGTACCAACCGTGCTATTTTAATAGAGCCATAGTTAGGTGTTTTCCAAATGTATGTGGAGTAAATTGTTTTGCATGAAGCCCAACATGCCCATTCTAATCTAGTGGTAGTTAGGATCCTTACTAATGAAATTCAATACATGGAATGACTAGTAATGTCTTTTCTTTGCTGAAACTAAATGTATGTGATATCGTTTGTGCAGTTATTCTTGCTATTAATTTGCACTGTAATATTAGAATTTGTAGTATAGCTCAAGCCTTGATTAAATTGCGATTCTTTCATCGCTTTGGACAGCCAGTGTTGTTTCTGTATGTTTATCGTTTGATTTTGAGATTAACTTATGTGACATAGGCATTGTTAATATAGGGAAATAAATATTCTAAATTTTATATAAAGGTGTGGTTATTCATGACTGCAACGTCATGGTGTGTGATAATTACTGACTCCTATTGATTACTAATATTAGTGATTGTCATTGATAATTGATGTTAATAATTGACAATTGGTTATTGATCGATATTGGTACGGGGCCTATATGGTGGGAACATCTCAAGTGTTGGTCAAAAGGTTCATCAACCTATCCGTGTCCCCTTGTAAGTTTACTTATTGAAGTCTGACGTGCTAACAATGTAAAAATTAACAATCAATTCAATACACCTGAATGCACCACTATTGTACAGTCTATGGAAATGACATCAATGATATGGCCTACTACCAGTACTATTGGAAGCAACACACAGCTACAGCTGTGTTCCCTACTAAGCTGGCCCTTGAAATTACCATCCAAACAATGTCATGTACACACCTGGTGGGGAAAACTAAATAGGAGGCTGGGTGTACATGTAGTAGACCCATACAGAAGGCCAGGTTAAAGGTTACTGTTGCCCAGTTCAAGTACCAGAGTCTCCTGTTGTGAACCTTGCCACCAGTGGGAGTGGGCAAACTGTGCCAGGGGCACAGGCATGTGGGAGTAGGGTATGTGGGAGGGATGGTGTGTGCCAGGGAATGGAGGCTCCTAGGGACACAACTGGCCAGGACACCATCTCTCAAGTCTTGGGAGCTTACCAACAAGGTGTGATGGGCCAGGTACTTACAATGAAGCGAGAGATCAGACAGCTGCAGAGGGACAACCACCAGGAAGTCATGCAGCAGTGGCAGGCCCAAAATGCCCACTTTGCTTCCATTGCAGGGGTGCTGAGAGATATGAATACCACCCTGAGTAGGTTTTGTTCCCAACATCTGGCCTCTTTCAATAGCAAAGAAACATCAGCCCCTTCTACATCTGTGGCGCTAGTGGAATGGGGGCCCTGCCAGGGGAAGGGTATATCTCAGAGAACCCAGCTTCTGTAACTGAAGAACCCCTCCGCAAACATGGACGTGCCCCCAAACATTCAGGAGGAGAAGATGGCAAGACCAAAACCACTACCAGACAGTGAATCTCTAGTGATTGGTTCCTCTTGTGTGGCACGGATACACCCTGTTGACTGTTTTGAGACCTATGCCCATTTTCCTATGGGACAAAGACACTGGACTTGTGTCCCCAAATGTTGGAGCAGCTACTCTGATGATGTCATCCACCATGACTAAACCCTTCACTGTTTACATTGTGTTCTGTTTTGTTTCAATTCACTCATTTTGCTGTGCACTCCCCAATAAATACCACTTAACCACAGATCATGTGTTAGAGTCATTTATGAAGCATATACAAGTGTCATGTAAAAAAACCTCTTGCACAAAAAAGTTTCTCTCAAATGTATTAGCTTTGTAATGTACCACACACATTTGCTGCATAACCAGGCTAGATTTTGCATTACCTAATAATGATAGATATAACTCAAATCACCTCAGTATTACACCATACCAGGAGGCAAACATATTGTTTCAATGTATCATCAGCTAAAGCCTTATCACATACCCATACCATAGCTCCCAAATGACCATACCCCATGAAACAGAAAGAGGTCAGTACAAATGACCCCAGTCATGGAGCCTTCCAACCTACCATGGCCAGTAATCTGTAGACTTGGCACACACCTATGTCATTCTTTAGTCTTCAGACACATGCACACTGGTCTCCAATGAGGAAACAGACTGACAGCTGCATACAGGTTTGTTTTTACAGACACAAACCATCATGATGTTAGAGGGTATGGATAGCACATGATGACATGTTTCTGAAACAAATGAACACACATATGGCGACATTGTCCCTACATCCAATGCCAAACTGATCTTTAGTGTGGAATAGGACACTATCATCCCACTGTCCTGACAGTCTGGGCATAGAACTCACACACAACAAACCTCAAGCCTGACAGTGCCTGGTTCAATCCATGACCATCTCAATTGTCAGTCTGCAAATCCCATTTGCCTGTGACACTGTCTGATATTGCCAAATGAGGATGAGCCTGTTTGTAAATGACAAACATAAGCTACAGGCCACATTGATACATAAACATTACACAGCCAATTCATACATACAAATGTGACTTTGACTGTGCATTGTGAAAAGCTTAGACCATGTTGATGAAATGGCTGGATATTACACTATGTAACAATCTGCATGCACAACTGAGTCATGTGCTTTGGAGCTAATGATGACTACTCTCATGGACATACTAAGACCCTTATCAAGCATTCATAACCTCACCAAATTCCCCACTTATTAACTCTAATTATATCATATTACACACCTAAAGTCAGGTGATGTATTGATTGATTAGATCAGCCCTTATGTCTCTAGCTTCATCCTCATCATACTCATCCTCGCTGGTAAATCTGTATTCTCACCCGCTGGAACTGCTGGCTCCCCCTAACCCGGTATAAATGGGATTTGACATCTCAGGGAGAGGTTGCGGAGCATGCAGCAGGCAACAATGATTTGACATACTTTGGTGGGTGAGTAGATGAGGGCTCCTCCAGACTTATCGATACAGCAGAATCTTGCCTTCAGGAGCCAAAAAGTCTGCACCAAGACACGCCTTGTCCTTCCGTGGGCCTCATTGAAGCAGGCTACCTCTGGCATGGTTGGGTATCTCACTGGTCTCAACACCCAAGGACGGTTTGGGTAGTCAGAGTCCCCTGTAAGGAATAGCTACAACAAGCCAAACATAAATCTTGGACATCCACACATCTGGTAGCAGATATAAGTTACAGACACACAGAACATATGTTACTTACCAACCAGCCAGGCCATGTCTGTGTATTGTTGTGTCATCAGCAATGGGATATTGCTGTTCTGCATGATGAATGAATCATGGTGTGACCCAGGGTACCTTGCACAAACCTGTGAAATGTAGAGGTCAGCCAAACAGACCACTTGGACATTAATGGAATGGAAGTTACTCCTGTTCCTATACACCTATTCATTGGCATTAGGGGGAACCAGGGCTACATGGGTGCCATCTATGGCTCCAACCACGTGTGGAATGTGTCCCAAAGCATAGAAATCACCCTTTACATTGGCAAAATCTTCACATTGTGGAAATCAGATGTAGCTGTCCCGGGTGTTTCAACAATGCAGACAGTATAGCCTTCAAGACCAGACTGAATATAGGCTGTCCAGGTGTTTCTTCAATGTAGAAAGTACAGTGTTCAAGACCAGACTGAACACAGGCCGAAACATCCCTACAGTTAGGGCCCCAGTATTTTGAAAGGAGCCTGTGGCCAGGAAGTGCAGTACTGATATTACTTGTACAATGGTAGGTATGCTATAGGGATTATGAATGGCAGGCATCAGATCTGGCTCCAACTGATGACAGAGATCCATGATTGCATCCCTATCAAGGTGATAGATCTGAATCACATGGTGCTCCTCCATGGTCTGTCGGTCTGCTAGTAGACAGTACACTGGAGGTTCTCTTTCTCTTCTCATGCCAGGGTAACTATGTGGGAGAAAACTAGTATGTATGTGTATCACTCAATCCATACAGCATAAGTATGTTCACAGCTACATCACATATGATGGTAAATATTTAAACATTCATCTGTACATATGTTGTACACAGCACATACCTAGGCAAATAATGGCTTATAGCTGCATTCACATCCCCTAACCCTTATCATGTTTTTGAAATGAAGAAACATGTCACTGACAGTCTATGTGACATTAACGTTCTGTACATGTTGCACATATTTGATACACCTATACCATTTTCAGATTGCCATCACTCTGCTGACAATACTATTACATGTACATAACTGAGGATACATCAAATTTACAACCTGTACATTATACATGCACATTTCAACATTTTCGCTTAAAGCCACACAATGTTGTAGGTATGTTTCACAGCTTGTGACAACAACCTTAAAACTTTTTTGTTCAGAAAATGACAGTTGCTTGACCTTACTGTACTGGACATTAGGAAGTAACTTAACTCTGCTGGCGGATGCCGCCATGGCAGTAGGCGGACACAACCACAGTGGACATTGCCATTGGAACACATTGCCACCTTTTGCGATCTTGAGCCAATGGCGATCTCCGCTGGCGGTAACGGTCTTGTACGTGGCAGACGTGACCACGATCTCATACTTCATCTCCCTCTTGACTCCTGACACTGCTGTCAGCAAGACCACCACGACCTGAGCTGCTGAGTACTGCCTGTAGGAGCAATCATGCCATTTCCTGCAGGTGATAGGACCCCTCCTTGCTCAGTAGAAGAGCTGGACAAGCTTGTGGAGGAGGCCCCACCCCTGTATGAGCAGCTCTACGGTGCACCAGAGGAGCAGATAAGTGCAATGCAGTGTATGGTGATGTTCAGGAAATGTGGTTGAATGAATGATTGTGGTAATATGTGTGGGTAGATGGACATGTGCACACGTGCATAGGTAGATTTTGAGTCCTGAGACATGGTAGAGAGTGTGTGATGTATGTACCCTGACCCAACTACATACACTATTACATGATAATTGACGGTGGTGTTAAAAAATATTTGGACAGATATACCATGTTTAGAGATATGCTTGTGGTCTGGTCAGATGTTTCAAGCTGACACATGGTACTGGATATGCATGTTGTATGCCTGTCTCCACATCACACATGGACTGACTGCAGTTGGTCATTCCTCATTGAAGGGGATGTTGTAAGCAGTCTGTGTATGGCCTACTTGCACTAACTTGTATTTTCACCCTGCTAGCTTTGGTATAGTGCATGTGGACATGACAATCTCTTCTTATCTGTGTCATCCATGTAGGTCAATGCCTATCAGAAAAAGGGGATTTGGTGTGCCATCATGAAGAAAGTGCGGACCCTGGAGGTCCACAGCTGGTGGAGCACCCACTGTCGGAAGTGGTGGGAGGACCTAAAATGCTGGGCCCGGAAGACCGCAGAGGCACAGCTGGAGATGTCCTCCAAAGGAGGAAGGGTTGCTTATCGGAACGTGACCCACCTAATGGCCCACATATTTGCAGTGGCCTACCAGGAGGTGGATGGGCATTTGAGGGCTGCACAGCAGCCACATGGGGGTAAGTACAGACTTAAGACATTTGTGTCCCTTTACCAGGTTAGTGTATGATGTGAAAGATTCTAAGCTCTGGCAATGTGGCAAGTGCAAAGGGTCAAAGATTAAGGCCCATATTTATCCTTTTTTTGCGCTGTATTTGCACCATTTTTTGGCGCAAAAGCGGCGCAAACTTACAAAATACAATTGTATTTTGTAAGTTTGCGCCGCTTTTGCATCAAAAAGCGCCACAAATGCGGCGCTAAAAAAGAATAACTAGGGGCCTAAGTGCTGAGACACATACATGTACAGCCCCAAAATTGGTACACAGGTGTGCGCATTGTGTATAGGAAGATATTACTCACCTATGTTGTCCCCTCTGTACAGAATATGATGATGCACATGTGATTGTCTCATATGTGTACCACTATACAGCTTTTCATACCATGCTGGTTTTCCCAACCCACCAACAGACCAATACTCCCAATATCATTATGGTTTGTCATCCAGGTATCTGTCCGTTCCAATGTCCCTTGATCCATGTCAATGTGCAACGTAGAGTCTGAGAACTTAAATCAATTCCTACTTTCCTTTAGGTTTCTGATGAGTGACAGCGTCATGTGAGGCTGTGATGTCAATCTGACAATTCACATGCCATATTTGCAAAACTCATTCAGACCTGTTACAAGGTGTACCCCCTTGATAAGTGAGGGATATATGTAGGCCTTTGTAATGTGTCATCTGAGTGGACATCCTTCATGTGGGTAACCATGGAGGTATTGTTAGACTCCTATCAGATCACATACATTGATGTCAGAGCTATGAATGTTAGTACCATGTTCATGGTCTGTAGGTGTTAAATGGCTACACAACTATTTCCTTAGCCATTGTGTTGTTAGCATGATAAATAGGCCAATACATCCTGTACACAGTTACAATCTTAAGTGGTTAGTGCCAGCATCATGTGTACATTGTAAGGTTTAGTCTTCAATCTACATTGAAATGAGTATTAAACATCATTTGTAGTCTATTTTGGATATGTTTTGAGTCCTTGTTGTATGGAAACCTATTGTTTGCACTGACTATTTGTGTTGCAACTGTAGAACTTCACATACACATGAGAGTGGAAATGTATGTGTAGTCAGGCATTTGGCTTGCACCAAGGTGTATGTCTCTGTCATGGTAGCCTCAGATGTGGTTTGTGTCTCTCAGGTTTTTCCCCAAACAGTTGTAGGGTGAGTCATGTCTGATGGGTGGATAGTGATGTTGCCACTCAGTCATTGGCTCTTGATGGAATAATAGCACGATACCTTGAACTATATGTCACCATCATACACATGACAAGTGTCCATTGTATTGAAAGAGTAGTCATACTACATGTGAATGTGTGTGGGTGAATGCTCTGAGATAATTAGGCCCTTCTAATTGTGCTATACTTTCTTTTCAGGAGGACAATGACTTAGATGACTTGGTTCCCCAGTATGTAACATCCTTTCCTACATCACTTTTGGTACATGTATAGGTGTCAAGTGTTCTGACTCTATCATAATCAAATTTTGGATATGGCAATTAGAGTAGTTGCATGTTTGCAAATTTCCTTTGTGAAGGTTGTGTACTCAGTGACATGAAGTGGGTATGGCTTGTATGTATGCAACATGCTGTCTTGTGTTTACTATACAACAAGGCCCCTCTTCTGGTACATGACATCAGGTCATAATGTTAGTATTTGTTTAGTTTGTGTATGTGATGTATGGAAATGTATGTTACCGCTATTTCCAATAGCCCATTGTTGGTTGACTGTGTTGCTGTGGATAGGGACCATTATCATGTTGGCAAGTCAACTGGTCAAGGACTGGTTGGTGTGATAGCTTTACTGATATCATGGTATTGTAGGTGTAATATAGGTAGCTTAGCTGGTGTGTGACAAGGTTTCATTGAGGGTTGTATATTGTATCTTTTTGTGACATGATGTTGGCATTAAAGTGGTACTACCTGGGGGTGTTGCACAACTAGATGTGATGTTGCTGAGGTGTACAGTGTGATGTAAGTGGTGTAAAGAATGTGATAACCCTACCTCACTTTCTGTGTTCAGCATCAGCAGGTGAAGGAGACAGGGCACAGCCGAGAGGGGAAGCTGCTGGCCACGGGACCTCCAGTCATAAGAACACCCACAGTGAGGGACCCAGTGGCCTGGAGGGTGAGTGGAGTGCCACGGGGGGAACCGGATCCAGTCCTTTATCTTTGGAATCCTTCTTCCAGTGGACACTCCCTGGTGGTGGCAGACCCATCTAAGACCACCCTAGCACCATCTCTGTCCACCATCCCCCCTTTATCTTAGCACCCTCCCTGTAGCTCCTCACCCATTTGGCCGTGCCCGCTCACCCAAGAGGGTGGGCATCTCCTTTGCCGCTGGCACCTCTGCCCCAGCCCCTGCCAGCCTTGCTGCCCTCAGTGAGGAAGCTATTGTCCTCCTGAGGTCTATCTCGGTGGGTCAATTGACAATCGTGAATGCCATCTAGGCACTGGCATCTCAGATTCAACAGAGTAATGCATTCCAGGAGGGTATTCATGCTGCACTGGCTGGTCTACAGAGATCATTTTAGGCTCTGGCCTCCACACTGACGGCAGCCAGTCACCCTTTGCCTACCATTCCCCTACACCTTCATCGTCCCAATCCCCCTTTCCCAGACCTAGCCAAAGCATACAAACAGACAGGCATGCACCCACCTCAACTGCCAAGAGTACCGCAGACAAACCATAGCACCACAAGACATCCACCTACATATGTACACACAGCAATAATCACAACCTGCCCTAATACTCCCACCACCCCAAGAATCATAGACACCACACCTGACATACCTGCAGATACCACACCAACATTTACAGATTCAGCCACCACACCCATCCTACCCACAGATAGCATCCAAGCAGACCCACAGACATCCACCCCAGTCACCACACCCACAGACACCACAACCACTGACACGTCTACATGCAGCCCATCCACCATACTTGCAGTCAGCACTGCAACAGCCACCCACCCACCACGGCATCCCCCTCCACCTCCACCCCCCTCAGCCCAAGACACAGAAACACCCACCCAACAGACACCCACCACCCACAAGCATACCTCCCACAAACATGCACCCAAGACCTCCACACCAACACCTCATACAAGCACTCTCTCTCCCTCCAAACCCAAACCCTTTTGTTATAACCGTCCCCATGTGTCTAAGAAAGCTTTTCTCTCAGAATTTGACCTTTTCCCAACTCCCCCCCATGACATCCCTAAACATTCAATTTTTCTCCCCAAGGCAACCACTTCCACCTCCAAGGCCTCCCCTACCCCCTGCCAGTGCCATGCCCTTCCCTCTGCCAAGAAATCAACCCCTCCCAAAAAGAGCCAACCCTCCCCAAGCCTAAACCGAAACACCCCCTCCCAAGCCAAAGCCCAAACAGCCCCTTCCAAGCCTAAGCCCAACCTCCCCTCTGCACCCCGATCTTCCCTGAGGTGCCTGCCTGCCCCCTTGAAGCCCCCACCTGTGAATGTTACATGGCAGTCAGGAGTCAAGTTGGGGCACCATATAGTGCCTTTGGCGCACCTATTTCTTTATATATACAATCTAGAGTCACTGTGAAAGGGGGACGCTCCCTGACCATCATCCTCTTGGCATGTCCAAAAATCAGAGCACCAACGAGGGCCCAGGAGGAACAGAGATGCAACTCAGATACGGGACATTTGATGCATGTGTCTGGTTCCACCCTGGTGACCTGTCACAGGGGAGTGAAGAGGGCTCCCTTGAGGCCATTCAGGGGACAAAAAACACAACTATTAATGAACAACGGTGGGGGGAACTCATATGACCTCTTGGTCACAAGGTGCCACCATACCCTCTCCTACTACAACAGTGCACACATGACCCCCTCAGCAAAGAGGGGGGATCCCTGTCACCCAAACAGGAATTCTTATGGCACCCTAATACTGTTTTGCATTCTGTTTTTATTTTGGCTTATTTGTTTTACACTGTTTGGGGTTACAGTGGACGGAGGGGGAGGGACGAACAAGCTGAGGGGAGTTTTAGGGTTGTTACACCTCATGCGGAGAACACTCTTCATGGCCCACATAGCCGTTTGGATCCTTTCCAGTAAAACTATGACTTGGCATCTTGCTCCCTTGAGTACCTTGCAAAATGGGTAAGAGGACCTTTCTTCCTAATCTCCCTAGTACACAGTCTGGTTAAGGTCCTCTCACTCAATATTAAGCAGATAAACATCCCCAATAAATGGACCACAATTCTGCATTTCATGGAGAGTGGCAGGTATGATCTCATTGGATTTCAGAAACATACCTTAAACGAGGAGATGACACTAGATTCAGACATAAAGTATACTCTCTGGCCTATTTATCATCAGGTACCACTAAGCACAACAGGCCGCCCTCTTTGTGCACATTGGGTTCCCTTTCCATGCTGTTGAGTGTAAGAAAGATAGGAAGGGCAGATACCTTGTTGTCAAGGGCTCGATGGAAGGCTAAGCACTGACTGTGGCAGTGTTGTACTCCCCAATACTGGACTTTAGGTGAAAAACTGTTGACCTAGTTCACTCTAGGTGGCATCATCTTAATGGGAGACTTCAACGTAGGCTGCAGTCTCTAAGATGAAATGATAGGAGCGAACACTCTGCACACTGGGTGATTTTCCACCACACTGAAAGTAAAGCCGCAGGACATAGGGCTCCATGATATTTAGCAAGAACAACATCCCATGGACAAAGACGATACTTTCTTCTCCCATGTACACAAGACATGCTCAAGAATTGACTATATATTTCTCCCCACTAGTTGCATTAACTGGGACCTCCAAGATTAGCATGATGTGCATATCTGACCATGCACTGGTTACAGTGATGCTTGATCTGGCAGCCTCCCTCAGAGATTCCCCTGACCAATATTTAACTCTGGCCTTATTAGGGACCAGGAACTATGGTCTGAGCTGACGTATTCCATAAAGGACTCTTCCCAGTGTAAGAACGTCCCTGAAACATCCGAGGAGCAACTATTGGACACCTTTAAGGCAGGAGTGTGGGGTACTTGCATAAGTAAATTATCCTATCTTAGAAGTGTCTGACAGCAACAACTGAAGACTCTCAAGAGGGAGTTTAAAGCCTTTGAAGCAGACCAGACACTGGTCCTCATTATTCTCAAAGAAACAGCAGCTTATGTTGCTCTGAGGCCAAATACACACTATTTACACTAATAAGGCCGAACTCACTTTCCTCTAAATAAAATACACACATTACCTACACGGTTAGAAGATAGCCTCCCACTTAGCCTACCTACTATGCATAGAACGGGAACATCACTAAGTTATATTGTTTTGGAAGACTGTACCAAGTTTACTAGAGAGCTTATTGGCTTATTGGCTTTCTCCTCTGACTATACTCACCTATATGAGAAGGAATATCCCAGCATAACAGCTCAAACTGAATACCTACAAAAGGGCAGCCTCTACAAACTTACTAGGTCACAATGCTTACAGCTAGAAGACCTTGTTATGGACTAAGAAGTCAAATAGGTTATTAAGACCCTTAAGGTTAATAAGGACCCTGAACTCGATGTATACATGGGCAGTTTTAAAAAAACTTTTGGGGTACTATTGAGCCCCCTACCTGATGAGAGTGTACTACTCTTTTCTGTCCATGTAGTCAGTGACCCCGCCAATGAGGGAATCCAGGAAGCCAGGGAAAGACCCCAGGAGATGCAGCTCCTGTCAGCCAATAGCCATTTTGAATGTTGATGCCAAAAATACTCGTGACTTGCTTAGCAGGTATCCTTCTAGGGTTTATACATCTGAGCCTATTTGACTTCATCAAACATCTCAAAACACACACTAATTTCAGGAAAGTATTCCCCCTGATCAAAAAGGCAAACTCAAAAAGTAATACCAACCATGTTGGTCACTTAAATGTGGAAAAAGCCTTCCACTGGGTTAACTGGTACTTCTTAGCCTGACTTTTAAAGACAGCAGGGTTTGGACCCACTTCCTAACATTGGCGGTCGGCCAATATTATCCTAAATCAGGGTAGTACACCTGCTTTCCTTCTGAGAAGGGTCAAACACCCCCTCTTACCCTCTTTCCTCTTCGCACTCTGAATGAATCTCCTAGTGGTATGCCTCTTAAAGGACAGCAAGGTCTCAGGCAATACTTTCAGAGTAGAGGCACACAAAGTAAAACTTTTCACAGATGGCTTTCTGCTGGTCCTGACAAACCTGAGCATGTTACTCCCGAAACTCCTCACCCACCTAGAGAGGTTCCAATGAGCATCCGGGTTCAAAATCAACATGAGTAAATCAGAAGTACTAAATCTCACTCTCCGAGGGGAAGAGGCCACTCAAGTTAAGGTTATGCTGCTGTTTTGCTGGAGGTCTACCAGTATTTCACATTAAGGGCTGCAGATCTTGCTGACTCTAACCAAACTCTACCAGTTGACTATATACTGTTACTAACTGAAATACACAAAGATCTGCAAGCATAGAGTACTCTCCTGGTATCACGGCAGGGCCAGTGAACACAATTAAATTGAACATATTACCTAAACTATTGTATCTCCACCAAGCTCTTCCAATCTTGGTCCCAGACTCCTTTTTTTGGACGATAAAGAGTGCTTTTCTGAACTATACCTAGGGAGGTAGAAAATCTAGAGTATCTTACGCCATCCTCTGCAGACCAAAAGACAGCGGTAAAGTGGCATTACCGGATGTCCACTTGTACTGCATAGCTACCCAACTCCGAACCCTGGTGGACTGGAGTATGCAGGAATTGAAAAAGGCATGGGTGCCCATAGGTTGGGCCATTGCAGGCCCTTTCTTGTGAGATTTGATCTGCAAAACTAAGGGGCATATTTATACTCTGTTTGCGCCGGAATTGCGTCATTTTTTTTTACGCAATTCCGACGCAAAACTAACTCCATATTTATACTTTGGCGTTAGACGCATCTAGCGCCAAAGTCCATGGAGTTTGCGTCATTTTTTAGCTTGGACACCTACTTTGTGTTAATGAGATGCAAGGTAGGCGTTCCCGTCTAAAAAATTGACTCCGAGGCATGTGCGCCGTATTTACACTCCCGGGCAAAATTCACGCCCGGGAGTGGGCGGGTCAAAAAAAATGACGTACGGCCGTTTTTGCGCCGTTTTTTAGCGCCTGGACAAGGCAGGCGTTAAGGGACCTGTGGGCTCGGAAGGAGCCCAGAGGTGCCCTCCCATGCCCCCAGGGACACCCCCTGTCACCCTTGCCCACCCCAAGAGGACACCCAAGGCTGGAGGGACCCATCCCAGGGACATTAAGGTAAGTTCCAGTAAATATATATATATTTTTTTTTGTGTGGCATAGGGGGGCCTGATTTGTGCCCCCCTACATGCCACTATGCCCAATGACCATGCCCAGGGGACAGAAGTCCCCTGGGCATGGCCATTGGGCAAGGGGGCATGACTCCTGTCTTTGCTAAGACAGGAGTCATTTCTATGGGGGTTGGGAGTAGAAAAAAATGGCGCAAATCGGGTTGAGGCGAAAAATTCGCCTCAGCCTGACTTGCCCCATTTTTTGACGCCCAAGCTCCATATCCCCCTACGCAGGTGCTGCCTGGTGTACGTCGTTTTTTTCCACGCACACCAGGCAGCGCCGGCGGCTAACGCCGGCTAACGTCATTGATTAAATACGGCGCCCGCATGGCGCTTCAGAATGGCGTTAGCCGGTGCTAATTTTTTTGACGCAAAACTGCGTTAGCGCAGTTTTGCGTCAAAAAGTATAAATATGGCCCTAAATGTGATAGACCCCACGTCTTAACCTAGGCACCCCGACAGCCACTGTTTTGACGATCTGGGATGATGTCAGTAGGTGACTGCATCTGAGCACGTCTCCTTCGCCATACACTTCCATTCACTTCATTCCAGAGTTCACCCCTGCATTTACAACTAGACTATTTGACAAATGACGCTGGTGTCAGTGCCTCTTGATCCAGGATCTGTACTGCATGAGTGACATCAAATCCTTTATTGTAGGCAAGAACTCGTCCTTGTTGAGACTTAATGGCTTCGCTGCGCCCAACTATGAAACTGAGTGACACATCTCAACATTAAAGTGGCTGCCCATAGAGATATACCACAGATGCAGAACTTGGTCCGCCTCACTAGGGGCATACAATGTGTCATTTTTACATTATACGAAATACTCCTGAAGGCCTGGCCCTCACCCACCCATCCTTACCTAGAAATGTGGACCACCCTCACAGGTCACACATACATGGAGGACCAATGGCTATGTATGTGGGGCGATCTAAACCACTATTCCCATAGCATATGAGGTAAAGAAGCTCACTACAAGCTGCTGTACGACTGATACATGCACTCCAACAAGCTGCACAAATGCTATCCGACAGCTATCCTGCTGTGTTGGAGAGAGTGTGGGTAATGAGGAGATGTACCTCACACCTGGTGCACATGTCCCAAAATATGGGGGTTCAGGAATGAGGTGTTTGCAGAAGTAAGTACGATGGTAGGCTATCCCGTGTAGGAGGTATTTCACCTCATGCTCCTGGTACTGGGTACCCAGAATAATCAAATCCAATCAAAATCTGACAAATTTGCTACATGGGCTTGTCTAGGGGTGGCAAAGGTGATGATCTTGGTTGCCTGGAGGAAAAAAGAAGCCCCAGACATTCTACAGTGGCACTCGTGTCTCTGGAACATTGTGGCGATGGAAAACCTGAAGTCTGCCACTACAGACAGTACTGATGCCTTTGTAATTTCCTGGGACCCTCCATTACAATATTTATTGGAAGTCAGCCCAGAAAGCACTTTTGCCTTGCCTGATGGATATGAACTTTTCGGATCATTCACCTAACGTTTGCACTGATATTAGTTGTGATGCTGTCTTAACATAGATTTCTTTCAATGATACACTTCATCCTAGTGTAGAGACCCTGAGCTAACAAAAAGCAAGGAATGCCTGGTTGGTCTACGGACACTATGTGGAAATGGATAAACTGCATGGGGGGGTTGGGGGTTTCTTTTCCATTATGGGTTGTGTTTCTGCTTGGGTGGGCCCTGGCCGAGTGCCTGATATGATGTGCACCTTGTACGAAGCAATGCAGAGAGTTTCTACTGTATTTCAGTGTGAAAACCTGTAAAAAATGTTTGAAGAAAAAGAATGCACATGCAGTTTTGTAACTGAAGTCCTCTGTATGCACTGTAACATCCAAAAACAAAATAAATAACCCATCAACAATATGTTTTAAAGTATTGCACAAAAGTGTAAAAATGTAGATAAAGAGTAAAACCCATTCCTTTCCACCAAATAAAATCTAGGAAATTTCTCTGAAGTCCACTAATCATTAAAATTGGCAAAAAAACGCCCCAGTATAATCACAACAAGCAAGGAAAAATAAATAGTTGATGAAAAATAAACAACACTTTTTCCTTGAAAAAAATGAAATGCATCCATCTTTTAAAAAGTGAAGTTTGACTTTAATATAAAGACATATGAAGAAAAAAGCCTTCTAAAGTTACTACAGCCAAAAGGGACCCAGCAATTCAACATTAAGGGGGTCATTACAACCTTGGCGGGCGGCTTGAGAGACATGTCCGGTATTAGCTACATACACAGCTCACTCTTCGGAGAGACTAGCAAAATGTTGACAGGTGTGATGGCTGCATATAAACAGTTAAGGCAGTTTTTATAGTAGCATAGGGACACTGAAATCAGCCACTAGCCAAACAATGATACATCCACCAGACACTGCCATTAATCCACAGTTTTTAAATGCACCAATGGGAATTCCATTCATGGGAGCAAGAAAGACCCATCAGTGGGTGGTGGTTTATCTTCATTCAAATCTTCAGGATAGATATTGTATAACAAATATATGCCTCCTGATTGGGATGGTGCCGAATTCACAGCAATGACAATCATTGGGAAGCACATTTGCGACCCTCTATAACTCTATGCATTGTTCCCCTTCCTCGCTGTGACTAAAACGTAAAAACAAGGATGAATGGAGCATGAAAGAAAAGAAACAGGTTACACAATGACACAGAGGCAGAGGATATAATTACCCAGGGTGGAGTCTGGAAAAATTAAGTCCAACATTATAGTAAAGACTATGAGCAATGGAGATAAGACTTGAGAAGTATAAAAGCATGTAAGTGTCTTGAGAAATAGCAATCTAATGAACCCCCTTCTTATTCTTCATAGGATCATGAAGAGAAGAAACTAGAACCACATAATGAGCCTAGTTTTTCCAAGGACCTGACAAGAGCAGAACCTATCCTCAGGTAAGAGTGGACAGAAGGCGATCAGGATGAGGACCAAAGTGGAACTTTCAAAAGAAGAAGGTAGCTCCCACCAGTTTTCAAGGTGCTTCACAATATGAGTGTCCTATTTAAGAGAAGGGAGTAGCAGGGACCAGTACAGACAAGGTGGCCAAAATAACATTAGTCACCTGAACCTCAAACCTCACCTGATCATGGAAGACGAGACTAACGACTATGTTCAGGGTGAAATTCAGGATAGGCATTTACACAAATGGAATTAGTTTGCAAAACCCAGATTCAAATGAAAGGGGACATTGAATAAACAATCTTAATGATATTCTGGGCAAAATTAACTAATTCCTATGATATTACACGTGTTGGGAAGACTAGCCCTCACAAGTTATGAGTGAAGATCCTATTAGAGAGGAAGTTATAATTGGTGCTTCGCTAGTAACCCAAACACTGAATATCACTGGGCATTATTTACAAATGTCTCCAGCTCTATGCAACAATTCAGTTGGGTTGGAATAAAAATGCAATTTCATCTGTCATACCCTCAGAAGAGAAACTGCAGGTTCTGAAACAGTATCCAATAAAATCTGATGAAATGCAGAACTTAAATATAATTTAGATGAATTACAGTATCTGGGAATAATTACTTCATGCCAATTTACCTTGAATGCTGTTGTATTTGTGGTGGTAAAATCTGAAAAGATATTGGTCTATTGCAATTTGAATCAGTATTGCAAAATATATGCCATACAGATTGAACATACTACTTACAATCAAATATAAAACCACAATTGACATAGCAAATGAGTTATTCACCCAAAGCATAGATCACATTACTTATGATCATTTACATGTGAAGAGGCATAATATGGATTTATAGAATTAACCTAAGAGTATAAGAATAGCCCAACGTCTGGTGTAGGGTCTCTTATATAGATGATTAATTAGATTGGACCCTCCAATAGGCATGCATAATAGTGAAAATACCAACAGAACCCGTTTACAATGTACATTTCAGGAACTCCAAGAAAACTGTTTAAATTAGGGGTCTTTGAAATTCCCATAATTTGTATCGGCAAAATTACACGAAAGTATGCAAAGTTACTTGAAATGGAAGACTCTCATTTCACACTATATTTAGAATGAAATTTCATGTTAAAAATATTGCAAATGAAAACCCACTGTGAACAACAGCTGCTTATGTTCTGCCATTACTGTGTGTTTGCTGTACATTTTTACCATGAGTCTGTGGTACATTTTTATAGCAAATGTCGGGTAATCGTCCAAAGTTACATAATGATGTAATTTTTGGGAATTTCACAAAACAAGCATAGTGAAAAATTGCTTGAATTACCTTAGCATACTTTGAATTTCGCCCATATCTAATCTAAATGTGATATTTAAGGGATATGAATTGTCTTGTGAAAGGAAAGGACTTACATTAGAGTTTCTGCAAAAGTGTGTAACATTAGAAACTCCCCAATGCACTCAAAAAGTTGCAAACAATTATAGGATTCCTACATTTTGGATGAACATATCTCCCACATTATGTGCAGATACGAAAACGGTTGTACTAGTTAATAACCCTGTGCTTAAATGGAAGGACAGGAATGAAATATACTCAAGACCTCAGGGATTTACCGAAAGATGTAATATCACCAGCACATTTACAAACACAGAACAACAAACACAATTTAATAAGAAGAATAGCTCCTACCTGTTAGACCTGGCATCCTTGGAGTGGTTTTCCCCTAGCCTTTTGCTTTCAGGTTTCCTGTTTGGCTGACTTTGGTTTTGTTGGCTTTAGGACATTGCACACTTTTCTACTGCTAACCAGTGCTAAAGTGTTTGTGTTCTTTCCTTGAAAGCAGTAGAATTTACTTGTAAGTCCCTAGTAAAGTAGTATTACATGTACCCGGGCCTGTAAATTAAATGCTACTAGTGGACATGCAGCACTGATTGTGCCACCCACTTAAGCAGCCTTTTAAACGTGTCAGGTCTGCCATTTCAGCCTGTGTGATTGCAAAGTTAAACTGCCATGTTGACCTGGCAAAGGAAACTTTTTCCTCTCAGACAGTCATATGAAAGAGGGATTAGGCATGCCTGAGTGGAACATCTGCTGGCAGGCAGGATGAGCACAGCCCCACTTACACCTGAATAGCCTGTTCTCTGCCTTCTCACAACGGGCCTAAAGACCCTGCATTGTCACTACTGCCAGCCTGGAGCCACGGCAGGGAAAAGAGGAAATTCCATGCACTACAAAGCCTCTGTCTAGAAGCTTCTGCCACTTTCGAGAACCAGAGCACCAGGGTATATAAAAGCACCTCAGACACCTTTTCAGTACACGTTTGGACCTCTGGATGCTCTACCAGGAAGAAGGACTGCTGTGCTGCTATAGGGACTCTCACTCTGCTGACCTCCTTCCTCCTGCTTGTTGTCTGGGGAAGAAGAACTGTATCTGCAACTTCATCTTGACCTCCTGATCTGAGCCTCAGGAACAAAAAAGGCTCCTCATCCAGGTCCTGGACCCTGCTGCAGTCAGTTCCTGACCCCCACGTGGTGCCCCTCAGGTCCTGGACGCGTGTGTGGTGCATGCGTTCTTGAAATCAACCTTTTGGGCTCTTCATGACCCCAAAAGGGCCTGTTCACACTGGAACTGCTTCACTCGGCCTGAAGTTCAGCGCAAGCCCCCATCAGCATGCCCATCCATGACACCAGGCCTGCTCTTTGTGGTATGCCAACCACCGCCTGTGACACTCTTTTTGCTCCCTGTGATCCTCTCAAATACGAACAGGACACTTGGCACAAAATTGGTCTGGGACTGTATGCAACGCATAATCCATCATGGTCGGTCTCAACTTTTGACTCTGATTTAGTCCAGCATGACCAAATAGCTGCAGTGGGCACTTTATGCTTTTCAGAGCTATTTTTTCTTTATTCTTTAGATATTCTCCAGGTCTACTGATTGAAGTTTTGTCATTTTGGTCTTGTTTTATTTATTAAATTTTACTCTATTTTTCTAACTTGGACTGGGATAGTTTCTGTGGTGCATTCATTGTTTTACTGTTTGAAGTGTTGCACAAGTTCTTTACACATTGCCTCTATGTTAAGATAAACATGTTTCAGTCCTGCCTTTGCAGCCTGTACGTGCAGTTTTAAATTGCCATCTTGACCAGGCAAAATAAATCTTTCACATGTCCAAACCTTCCCTTCTAATACATCTATGTAACCCTTAAGGTAGGCCCTGATCAGCCCAGACAGCAGGGTGCAGTACATTTAAAAAGTTGGACATGTACTTCTAAGTTTTAAATGCCCTGTTAGTGAAAAAAAAAGTCTTACATTTGTTTTTCACTACTGCAAGACCTGTCTCTCCCATAGGATAATATTGGAGCAGATAGACAGTTTGGGTTTGGTGTCTAAAAAATTGTAATTAAAGCCATTGTTAACAGTAGAATGGGATTTATAGTCACAAATCTGATAATGTTGTTTTTAGAAAGTTGGCATTTTCTTATCCTAACCATTTGGTGCCTGCAGCCTGATCCTGGGTTACGTGACTAGGTGGAGCTGGCAGTAGGTCAGTGAGAAAAAGGGAAGCTAGGTGTTGGCAGGATGGCCACTCTGAGTTAACCTGGGGGAGGAACTGTCCCATTTCACATCACAAAGGCTCTACCTGAGTACTCTCACAAAGGGATTGTCACTGGTCTTCCGTTACCCCAGACGAGCTGGGGCCAGGATAGGGAGGAAGAAAATGCTTGACACCTCAGTGGGTGGAAACCTCTAGAAGCTCCCTCTACTTCATAGTGGGCACCAGGTATGAATATTGGACCCTTTGACCCAACTCTTCAGTACACTTCAGGACCTATGGACCCTGGCAGGACGAATGACTGCTTTGCTACTGAAATGACTGCCACTCTCCTGGAATGCTGCCTAGAAGGACTGTTGCCCGGCTGTGATAAGGGTGAGAATGACTGGACCTGCATCTCTAAACCTAGGACCCCCGAGTGACCCCAAGGGGTAGTTGGCTGGCCTCCCGATCAGAGGCCTCGGGGACAGAACAGGCTTCCAACCAGCTTGAACACAGCACCTGGATTCTGCCATCTGTGACTTCTTCCCTTCCAAGTGGTGGCACTCCTGTCCAGACCCTTGGAACTTGGACGGAAGTTGCTCAGTCCACCCATTTCTGGATTTAGCAGAACTGATGCATCTCCTCAGTGGTGCAGCACACCTCCCGCAGAACAGGTGCATCATCTCTGCTGCTCGACACATGAGCCTCAGAACCAACAAATCTCCTCTGTGGTACAGATTTCCCCAATGCAAGGACTTTGGAATAGGGATGGTCGGATCTTTTAAGTCCACAAGCAGAGATGGAGGAATTTAGTAATTCTGTGTTACTCTTGTAACATGCAATTATGAATGAATTCCACTGCACCGCTCTGCAGGTGGAATTAATTAATTAGCACTGTTACTAAATAGTGTAGTCTGGGGTAAGGAGCTTCTTAGCATTACCCCTAGAACACTTAACTTTGTCTGGTACCCCAGGATTGTAGCTAAGAGTGTAATTTAGTCAGTGGGTGTGGTTAAATGTGGTTCATCTGGAGTTATTCTATAGTTCTGCACTGAAGAATTGTGGTCTTCTGATACCAAAGCATATGTTTTGAAGAAGCAGACAGGGACTGCAGAATAGGTGAGCAGGTAAGGGCAAAATCGTGCTCACTGTGTACAGATCAGAGCAGGTCACTGGAACCCCATGATTGAGTCCTTTCACTGCATTGACTGTTCCTTTGTAGCTTGCAGTCATTGCTCTGTACTAGCCTGTAATGATTGCAATGTTTATTGGCGTATTTGTTGTGAAATTTTACGAAAGCTGGTATAAATATTGTATTTCATTTGGACACTAAGTAGGATGCACAATGCATCTTGGAGGGCAGGTTTCCTTGATAGCTTCATTTACCTCTAACATGAGGATCTCCGTTTGGTCAAGCACCATTCAGTGATTACGTTTTTTGGCAGTTTCAGACTGAGGCAGCACAACAGGATGCTGGAATCCTTGAAAGGAAGTTGCATTTGCCTTTGCAAGGCCTTTGTTTCTTGGGATGGCTGCAGCATGTTGTGTGTCTGAGAGGTGGTAAACATTCTCATGGTGCGCTTATAGCTTCAGAATTCTGCTGAGTGCGGAGGGAGGGGGATACAACACCATGTTTGTGATGCCGAGAGGGTGGGTGTTCCTCCCAAGTTCCTCCCACCCCTACTTTGGAAATACCACTGTGCGATGCTTAACGCAACCCATCAGAACCATCAGTGCGTGATGCATCTCCACGCAAGGACATCGCATCACACTTCACATCTGTTCAGAACCACTGCTGAGTGACACATCTTTTCACCTAGACCTTGCATCACCTTTGCTGCATGATGCATCCTCAAAGCGGGACTCCGCAAGCCTTCACAACCAGGATTAAGATACTGTGTTCAGCTGGACTAAGTGGATAACTTTATCAGGCTCATGCTCCATTGCAGTTAGCCTGAACTTGTGACTTGTCCTGGTCCAGCATGACCAGATACCCCCAGAAAGATCCTGTTCACTCTTACTCCTGAATCAGGCACCAGGCCCTCACACCTGCCCAGCGCCTGAGTACTCTCACTGGCGATAAACCGTGGTTTACAAATTCTTATACCATACCATAACAACATAACATGACATAACATAACAAAACATTACATAACCACAGCTGTGCCATTGTGCTTTTTGGTGCTATTTTTACTGAATCTTTAAACTTGCATATCTCTGGTTCTACTTATCCAATTTTAGTTGTTTTGTTCATGATTTATTTATACAATCTTACTGTATTGTCCTAATTTCTTGTGGGATTCTTCTTGCGCTGTGTTCTCACGTTATTACTGTTTGAAGTGTTGTACAAATACATTGCCTTTAAGTTAAGCCTGACTGCTCTGTCCCAAGCGCCCATAGTATTGAGCACAGGCAAATTTGGGGTCTGCTTGTGACTTCACTCTCACAAAGATTGTGGTTGCTGCTTGAGTAGCGTTTCACCCCATTGAATCTGCAACCCAATTTCTTCCACAACATAAATATGAAATCCTCTTATGTGTGGCAGTGGATTTATGGTGGATCAAGACCCATCTAGGTTGCTTAATTTGGCAAAAAGCAAAGAGGTATTTCATGCGTCTTGACACATTAGCTACTATAGTTTCATTAAAATTAAAGCAGGATGTAGAACCAAAGCACCAAATGATTACTATGCTTTATATGTGGCACATGTAGCACGTAGTGCAGCAGAAATTGCATAGGTGCTACAGACAGAATATCCATAAGCATTTCTTGGGGCTATAAAAACAATTATACATACATCAAACCTGACAGGGCTGGTCTTATACATAAAATAAACTGAAAAAGGAATGTTAAATGTGTTCGAATACACTTTAGAATCAGACGCCTCGTAGAAATTATGGTATTTTACAACTAATATTTTATCCGAATTGGTTCCAAATAATAATGGAAGGCTGTCAGTAATAACTGCAATGCCAATAATGAAGAAAGTAATGCACTCAGTACACCAAAGAGACATTTAAAGTATGAATCAGAAGATGAAGATATTTGGTTGCGGGCAACCCATAAAATATGCACGACGGAGTAAAAGTACCTGATTGTCCGGAAATTGCCATGTATCTGAACGTTTCTCGTCTCAGAATTACTGTTCAAGTAAAAAGGCGCTAAAAACGTGATTTGCCATTTGGATGATTTACTGAAAAATAACACCATGTAGAAATAATGGTCTGAAGCACTGAGTAGATCAAAGCTGGAAGCCCAACGAGTAATTTATTTATGCCATATACTTATACATAAAATTAGGCCTGAGAGTAATTTTAATAATGTTGGTTGTAATTTTGATAATTTGCGTGTTCCTCTATCATGCAGAATTACCCATAATATTTACCCTTGCTCCTGTAATTTAGAGTAATTTAGAGGAAAGAATCCTACAACGAGAGCATATCTAGCAAGTGTGAGTGGTACTCACACAGCAATTCGTTTTCTGTTGCATTTTTGCGCTATTTTCTTAGCGCAAAATCTACCCTTGTGTGCATTACTCTTCTCATGTAATTCCATGTTATCTTGCAGAAACTTTAGGTAATTCCATGTGATTACACTACACGGAATTACAAGAGTTACCCCACCCTTATATAGAGACATTTAACACTACATAACCATAGGTGAGAAAGATGTTCAAATTAATTGTTAAGGTACTAACTACGGGTGTGCAACATTTTTGTAATTTGCTTTCACATAATAAGGTAAATTCTTTCAAAATTATCTGAAATGCGAATCCATCATTTTGCGCTATATTTTATCTTTAAATGCGTCCATGCATCAATTTTTGATGCAGGGTGCAAGGAAACAAAAGAGCCACAAACAACAGCTGCTCGCATTTTGGATTTCTTTGCATTTGAGGGAAATGGTTTCAGCAAATGGTGCACTTTGCTGTAAATTATTGCTGCGAATGGCACATGATTATAGAGAAGTGGCATTATGGCGTAATTTTGCAATCTTTGGGTAACATACGTACTGTTAAACTCCTGAAATTACACAGATCATGCCAACACGAGATAAATTTTGCCCAAGCCTAGTACTAACATGCATACAAGTTGGGTGCAAGAGATTGTTAAGAAATATGTATAAGGTACTGGTGTAGAGACGGACACATGATTCGACTGATGGCATGGATGCTGAAATATTGAGTTTTGACTTCTGGTATGATGATACAACGAGGTAAGAAGGGAGGCTTATATAACTTGGCATAGTATGAAGTACTTAAACAACCACGGCTAGTTATAACTTCGGTCTCAAACTGATTCAATAGGGATGAGTGATGAAATATGGTTAAGACGTATTTAACTTTTGCCCTAATTTGTATAACCATTGTTGATCTGTTTATAATACTTACAATCATTTCAATACATGATTTGTAAACAGATAGTGTATTATAAGTAAGCATTTATTGTGAAATACCAACCACTCTGTGTATGTGTTCTGATTTCTGGGCATATGTTGTAGCTCTTCATATGCAACTTGCAGATAAGAACTTCTTTGAAAGGTTTGTCTAACTCCTAATCCTCCCTCCTACCGCAGCATAAATTAGTAGGGGATGAGTTAAAGCCATCTACCTGTTCTCCTTTTCCCAGAAAGCACACAGTTACCTTTTGAGCATTAGGCTATCTTCTAGGTGTGACCCCTGTACTACTGCTGGGTTGAGTACCCAGTTAAGTCTAGGTTCACTTTTGAGGCAAGGACAATCAGTATGGATTTGAGACCCCTAAAACATGGGTCAATGTATTCTGCAGTCACTCAAATAAATGTTGGACCGGGTCAATCTTACGTGGTTGCTGTGGAATAAATAGGGTGCTTTTCAGAACTTCTTTGGAACACCAATTGCTTACTAAAATATGGCAAACTTGCAGTTCGTTAAGGGCTTTATAGTTCATGTGTCCAGGTGGAGATGGCACTCTTGCACAACTCCTGTCATGTCCTCTTAAAACAAAGTTCCTCTCTGTGTAACTTTCCATAACCTGCAGCCTTCTATTTAATTTATAGCACAGACGGGCTGGCAATGTGGTTTTGAACATCTGGAGAGCAAGGTCTTGGGCATATCTGCTTGACAAGTAGACCTTGTTTGCTGGGTTTCTATTACTTGAAAGCACCATGTTATGGAAAGTCAAGCAGTATCATTTCGCTTGCTTACTGTTTGTTTGTTAATAACTTACATATAGCCAGATAGTCTGTATAATATTGTTGCACATGCTAATGTAGAGGGTGCATTGTCCCTCACCTACAGAACAACTTACAGAAGATGTTCATAGCCAGAATACCTGCAACTCACTGTCTATACAATTGAGACACAAGTCTTGGTATCATCATGTGCACAATAGTTGACTTAGCGCTTGTCACATCAGCAGAAAACTCAGTTCAAGTTATACTCCAAGCTTTCCCTACAACAAAATTACACATTAGAAACAACTTCTAGCATCACCACTCAATATTAGCAGTATGTCTATTCCTTGCCAATCTACAGATCAACCACCTAGAAGAATCTAACTTGAACCTACTTCACCACCATACATATAGAATGGTATCAAAGCCACGAAATTGGCAAAGAGAATTTAAAAGATAACTACTATCTTAAACAGAACAAAGACAACCTTACACACCAGGTGACTAGAAAAACCCCAATGTCCTTCGGCCCATGCATCTATGGTCCTAATACAAACAGATCCATATATGGATCCAGATGGCCACCGTATGATATAACTCATCCTTAAACCATACATTTCCATAGTGTAGCAAAACATTCAACAACCCTTAGTCACTGCCCCCAGTATATGTCACACAAGCTCTGAAAATATAACACAGCAGATTTTATTTTACATTGTGAACTTCCACTTAAATACCATATTTAATTTTATCACACATTTTCCTATTGTTTAATGGATTTTTTTTTAACTTTTCTAAATACAGGGCGGTTCCACAGTTGGGACACAGAACTCCATATGGTAAAATATAGGTAAAAGTAAGAAAATTGTTTAAAGTTGGGAAAAATGTGGTTAAACTGTTTTTAATGTAAATATTAATGTGCATTATTTTATATATTATTTATATTTTTTATATATTGAATTTCAACTGCAGAACACAAGAATAAATGTTACATGGCTATTCACCTAATTTTGAATAAAAGCGTATGATTTTTCTAAACTTTAAGTTAAAAAATAAATTCCTACCTACAGTAAACAAAATATATTATGCATCAATAATTACTAAAAGTGGTGTGTAGCATTCATTAAAGGTAATTTAATTATATTTTAGTAACATGTATTGTTACATTAATTTTAATATATTTAATATTTATATTTATAACTAAATTTCAATAATGTAATTTGTTAACAGTATTTCATATGGGGTTTTGATTTATTTCACCACTATTATTTTCTATGGCAGGGTGTTGCTGTATCAGTGGTTGACAATGTGTGGTTCTGGACTTGGGGCCTGATTTAGAGTTTGGCGGATGAGTTACTCCATTACAAACGTGATGGATATGCAGCCCGCTGTATTGCGATATCCATAAGATATAATAGGCTCGTAATACAGCGGACGGGATATCTGTCACATTTGCGACGGAGTAACCTCATACACAAAACTCTAGCTAAGGCCCTTTGTACTGTTTCTTTTCAGTGGCAGTCATAAATACATTTGTAAATTTGTTAAACTCCCTGTTTAAAGGGTGGAGACGTGTAAGTCTATACTTTCAATTAACTTTACAATTGGATTTTGTGAAAAGGAAAAGTAGTAAAGTTTTCCTGTGTAAATAACTCACAATTAAAGGTTACCTTTGTGACTAGCCCCGAAGGTTACTGTGCACATGTATATTCAAGTGATGGCAAGAGAGGGTTATTGTGGGGTTGTCAATGGTATTCAATCTGGATGTGCAAATGCCCTGCTGTTGGAAGTTTCCTTCTTTGGTGCCCCCCTCAACTGACACCTGCACTGACTTGAAAGTAATATGGAGGAAGTCCAGCAGGCATTCTGCCTCTTTCTCATAAATGTCTTGAAACACAGTTTGAATACATTTACCCAAAGCAGTGAATTATATTCTAGGTAGCCCCTTACTGAAAGCAAAATGGAGGAAGGAAATTCAGAGCCAATGAAGCAGTGCAAATCATACACATTCCTCCATGTCATTACCAGAGAGCAGGGCTTAGGACTTGCTCATTATCTAGTGGTGAAACGAGCAAGGACCATGACCACATTGAGCTGGCAGATGAAAGACTGGGCATTTATCACTCTCAGCAAATTGACAGAAAACAGAGGTCTTTAGAGTTGAGAGTGAATGCTGCAATGTCCCAACATAGTATTTGGAAGTGAAAGCTAAAAGTGCAGAAGTGGTTTAAAAAAAAAGCATGTAGGGTAACAGATTTTCGTACTTCGTGTATTCTGTCTGTGCACATACATGTGTATGTGGGATTCATATATAGTGCAAACCTATTGATCAAGCTGTAATTGATAGGACAGGTTTAATTGTTTTTGGGGTAAAGAGCTCTCTCTTCAGCTGGTCATTGCTAGGCAAGAAGGAGGCATTTTTTCTTATGCATGAGGTGTTATTTGACAATTTGACTTTTGAGGTCATTCCTGAAGCACAGGGATGAGGGTCCAAGGTAGAGTCTCATTGGAATGTTTTTTACCAAGTTCTTGACAACCCAAAGGAAGATTTTCGGTGGATCCTGAACCTACTTCATTAGGAAGGAAATATCTGTGGTACACCTGCCGGAGACCCTTGCGTTGGTACCTCAGACACAGATTTACTAATGCTAATGCAAATCCGACGTAAAGTGTTAACCTGGTATTTGCTATCTAACATAAATTTGGATTTGCCTTGGATAGAATCTTGAATGTAAAGTTGTGCAATAGGCTGCCTTGAGTTAGTTTGTTTCAAGAGGGCGCCCGAAAAAGTATTGGTGTTCTGTCTGTGAATGTAAAGATATTGGTTACCAGGCAGATGAAGCTTCATGTCAGGCAGATTGACGGAGTTCAGAGTTATGTTCATCACACGGACAGCAATGTTTAAAGGTTGAAATGATTGCGCCTTTATAATTGTATACAATGAAGGTTTCATTCTTGACCCTACAGATGCGAATAAAGCAGGTTTGAAGCATTAGAAAAATCTTCAGGGTTGTGGAATGTTTCCACAAAGAAGTAAAATGCTCGCACACTTGATAGCGCCTGACGTGATGAACAAATGTACAAAAAAATAGATAAAAATATAAATCTTATATCGCTTGGTTGAAGTCTAGTGAGGCAAAGCCTTACTAAAAGGACCACTTAGCACTGCCACACTGACGTTATTGACGTCTATTCTTTGCCATAATTCCTCAAAAGGAAGTTTTCTTTGAAACCTGTAATAGTTGCAAAAATAAATTTGAAGGGGAAGTATTTGGATGAAAAGCATGTTACACATAACATCAAGTCACTCTGTTCTGCTCGCTCTCTAAAGCAGACAAGTGTATTGGTATTAGAACTGAATCATTACATAGGTGCAGATTTATAACGAACATTTTTTATCATCAACAAGTCAGAGGCATTTAAGACAATTAGTTAAATAAAAAGTACGGAATTGTCTACTGGACAAAGATAGACGTCAACACCATAAAAGTCTTCACAGTGAGTTGAAATGTGCCTCAACAATGATATGTTAAGACACCAGATGACAGGGTTTGGGAACCTATACACGTCTATGTCAGTTTTCTGCACTTTCTTTTTTATTCCGCTCAGACATACCCCAACCACTTACTTATCCGAGTAGAATGTTGAACATTCGCCATTGATCTGCTCCCCCCCTCAAACACTTACAAATCTGGCATTGTACCCACTTCAATATCTGTTTGGCATGTTGATAACAGCTGAGCAATAGCTGTTTAGTATTTACATTACATCACAAATTCCTGCGTGTTCGACCACGTTTGTTTACAATGAGATTTATAACTAATGTGGCTTGAATACAAATGTGTGTTTTTTAACACCGCAAATCTGTGTCACTCAAAAGACAATTTGCTGGCTTTATTACTGGTCATCAAATTTTATTTTATGATGCACACTGCTTGTTGTTTTACATAGCACAGTGACACTGAAGGCCTCATTACGAGTTTGGCCGTCTGATAGGCAGACCGTTACGGTGGTGGCTACCAAAAGACCACCATGTTGGCAGACATACACAGCGCCGTATTACCAGTTACACAGCCAGCACTGGCAAAAGTCAGCCAAAATTCCAAAACCACCAGGACTCTGGAGGGCGGGAAAGTGGTAGTTCCACCACTTGCACCCACAGCCCGTCAAAAAACCATTGAACATATTACAACCCACAAATCGCAATAGCGGCTCTTCCATGGCTGAAAACCAATGGCAGTGCAGAACACGGTTGTCAGCGGTCACCACAGTAATACACAACACCACATTGGATAGTTTGAATTCCACACAGCTGACACACATCCACACACCCGACACACCTACAAACTGTATTATGAAACACACCCCTTCACACACCACAATCCTTTGCATCCAGAACACCACACACAGCAGGATAGAGGTCGCTAATTTAAAATAAGAACCATAGATTAGGCACCCCTCCATAGTTCAAATACTACTCATCCCACACCTACACAACATACTCAACACACAATTTTGTACCCTACACATCAGACACCAACCGTCACCCACCCACACCTCATCACTCTTTTTAAAATCTTTTGAGTCGTCCACCACCACCATGTCCCGACAAAAACATCCCCATTTCACTGACGATGAATTGAGGGTCATGGTGAACAAAATCATCAGAGTAGGACCACACCTATTTGGACCCCAAGTCCAACAAACTTCTGTCCCCAGGAAAATGGGGATGTGGCAAAGAATAGTTGACAGGGTGAATTCTGTAGGCAGCTATCCACGCACAAAGGAGGACATCAGGAAGAGGTGGAACAACCTCAGGGGAAAGGTCTGTTCCATCATCAAGACTGGCGGTGGGCCCCCACCTCATCCCCCAAAGTATTCACCATGGGAGGAGAAGGTCTTGGCTATCCTGCATCCTGATGGCTTGACAGGAATACCTGGAGGAGCTGAGTCGGGTAAGTCACAACCACAAAAATGGCAACCAAAAGTTTTGTCTCGCATGCTCACTGATCAACTTTTGGTACCTTAACAGCCAACCCACTCACCACTCCTGTGTCCAACTGTCCCAGTACCCCTGTCTATCATTCCACATGTCAACTAAACTCACTTGGGACCAGAGTGTTTGTGTATGGCGTGGGTAGTATAGGGACTGGCAGCACTACAACTCCCAGCAGGCACTGTACCACTTTTAAGAAAACCAGAAGAGTGTACTACAATGACAAATGCCTTGCATGTCAACTAAACAATCAACTATACCCACCTGAATGCTTCACAATTGCACAGTATATGACAAAGGCACCAATACAATGGGCACCTGGCAGTACAATACCACCTACACACAGCTACAACTGTGCCCTAAGCTAAACTGGCCATACTACCACCACCCATTGAAGTATACTCACCTGGGGAGAACACACATATATTCAGTGTACTGTATTTGGTGTAACCACACACATATGGGAAGGATGGAATGGTTACTACCAAAATGATGGTCAGGTCAGTATCCACTTCAAACTGTGCAGCTCTCTGGTGACTCAATACTGAACTACTGCTAGCTGGGAGGTAACATGAGAAACCGACAGCTACGCAGAAGGCAAGATATGAATCAAAGAACAGACATCCAACTGCCAAGATACTCTAACATTCTGTAGCAAGATGTAGGAGATATGAATTCCCTGTGTCCCATATAGCTGTTCCCCAGATGTCACTGTCATATCAGGGGATCAGGCTAAGCCTTTCTGTACGTAGCTCAATGCACATCTTGCTGTCAAAGTTTTATACCACATGTTGCATTACAATCTGTAACTGTCTGTTCAACTGCCTCACCAGGTATACATATGATTGGGACCATGGAAATGACACGTGAGACAGACACTTCCCCCCTGGAAGAAGCCCTCAGGGAGGAGAGTACTCCTGGATGTATGGACAATGAAGGTGATGTCGTAGTTTGGACTTGCTCTGAGCAAGACTGCTGGTCTCAGGATGACAGTACTTTCGTTTGTAGGTGACTAAGTCTCTTCCTACAACTAGTTGTAACTGTTGTCCAAACCTTACCGGCTTACTAGCAGTACCTCACCAGAAACACAATAGTAAAAGGTGATTTGTAGCAGTCACTTACGCATGGACTCAAAGTAAGATCTCTCAGGGTTGTCGTGGTTAAAGGGAAATTACCCTTTTCTCACAGATTTAATATGTCTCATACAAACAAAGGCAATAACACAGATGCAGTGAAATTATAATAGTTTTTATTCAACATAACTGCAATTTGGGATAAGTTGCATGAACTGCAATGATTAGGATAATGAATATACCAAGCAACAGTATTGTGAAGAAGAGAGTCATTGTTATAAAGACCCCCACCATTGTGCAATATATAAAAGAAATATATGTATATGTATAAGATGGAATATGCCCTAATACCCTAAGGAGAATAGGTCTAACCTCCTACCTAAAAGGAGAGCTGGGTTTGTTAAACCTAATCTGCCAAAGCCGTGTCCATGAGAGGAGCCCCCAACCCTCGTTACCTTGGAATGAGGTCTCTATCTCAGACTCCGCAGGGACACGAAGACTGGGTCAGCGTCAAGATGACTGCAGCATCGGTATCAGCGATGGTGGCGATGCCCTCTGGTCGGAATCCCTCTGATTATCTGTCTAAAGTGTGTTGTATTTATACAGATCTACAAGGTCCCCTGACATAAGTGTTATTCATAACAATAGATAACAGGCATGCTTGGGACGGCAATTAATATCAACAATCCCTCGAAAGTACAGAGAGGGAAAATCCCTAAGTGTGAATACCTACTGTATGTTTGTCTTTCGTGTTTGATCTTGACGCCTTGGAGCAGTGACACTGATAATAGAACCCATAACAAGTGGCCTAACTATAAACAAGGCCGCCATCTTAAAGGAAATAAATAATTAAATGGACTAAGACAGAGCAAGCTAAGTAGGTTAAAAGTCACTGGGTGACGGGGCACGAGTTTACAAGCCTACGGCTAAGCTAACTCCTGTTATCCCGTTAAAACAAACTAGGATTCACTACACCCTCCCCATTGCCGTAACAGGTATGATGAAGGTAAAGCAATCCAAATGCTAAAAAAGCTGCTACTGAACTAAAAGCAAAAAAACAAAAACGAAAACTCAAGCTAAAAAATGTACTTAATGACAAAATAATTGCTGTGTGTTAAAATTCGTTTTAAAAACATACAGAGATGTTAATATCAACCATGACAAGTATAACAAACTTTTAGTATAATCGCTTATTTTAGAACCGGGAACTGGTAAGCAAATTCATCAAATCATGTGTTATATGCAGGATCTTGAAGAATGTCATCGAAGTCACCATTCAAGGATCTTAAAAACGAGTCAACATCGTCTCAAGTGAAATCGAGAGCTGGACGGACAAACGGATCCACAGTGTAGAAGTGAGCCACATTCATCGGTGTATCGACACTCGCTGCAGCGTCCTCATCCATATTAGATCTTATAACATAAGGTTCATAGGTGGCCTCGCGGACCAACCTCAGTCTCAAGGGGCATGACCGTGTATGAACCCTCATCGGGGACATCAGCAGTTCGTGGTCCACAGGAGATGTCGGTGCAACAGCAAGACAGACCATAGGCAGATGTTCAAAGAGACACCATATGCAGCGGAACACCGGTTGCACACACCAAAGTATAGGCCGGAATGACAATGGCCAGTCAAACTCCAGTTCCACCAGCAAAGGTGTACCGAAGATCCGAACCATGCGTTCACGGCACAGCGGGGTTGATGGGAGCGGCTCCATTGTTCTGTGTCGCTGGAAAAAAACAACCACCGCGAATCAGAAAAAATAGCAGTAGCAGTCCGCCAATGAAAGCCAAAATAATTGGAAAGCCACCAAACACACTGGAAAAGAGAGAATGGATGGCTGATGGGATGACTCCGAAGACAGTCTGGAAGATGGGCACGAAACCAGACCCGACAGCCTTAAAGAAATGAACAATCCCAGTTGTGCTTGAAGCATTGAATATTCTGGATACCAACTCTCCAAAGTGTTTGGGGAAATCGGTATTTAAAAGGGATTGTATCTCGGCTGATGATCTCGCAATCTGGAGAGCATACGTCTCTTTTGCGGATGTCAAGGCGACCTGTTTCTGAAACAATAGCACATTTAGGGCCTGATTCTAACTTTGGAGGACGGTGTTAAACCGTCCCAAAAGTGGCGGATATACCACCTACCGTATTACGAGTCCATTATATCCTATGGAACTCATAATACGGTAGGTGGTATATCCGCCACTTTTGGGACGGTTTAACACCGTCCTCCAAAGTTAGAATCAGGCCCTTAGTCTACTCAACTTGTCATAATTCACATTAATAGTATCAATGTGGGGCCACATTTCAGATACTTGTATCTCTCGTGTGGGCGGAAACAAAACATGGCCACAACACGTAACGACCTTCGTGACTGAGATTGCGTAGGCAATTCCAGGTCGCAAGCCGCAACAGCTGTCATCGCTCAGTAGAACATAACTCCCATTAGAAAGTACATGAAACACTGAACGAATCAAGGGGACGGGAGTACCCTTCAGAAAACAGGCCAAATTTGCAACCCCCGCATTGCAAAGACCGTGAAGAGACACCTGTTTGCATATCATGGAATGACGAACAGCAGTCTCACATTCACTTCCGCTAAGAAAGACCTCCTGTTCACCGTTCAAACATCGATACTCAAAGGGCAACTCCCACTCTTCCTTAATAAAGCTATCTCCTAGCCGTTCATATCGTCCCCCTGCAAGATGTTTCAGGCAGCTCGAGAAACGAAAGGTCGAAAACGGTAAATTAATAATGCAGTGTAAGAGCCAGATAGTTGAAGGACTCTCTGCTACCGTGAAGGGCAACTTATCTAACTTCTCTACTTGAAGCAAGGTGAAACGAGCCTCCCTTTTAGCCATTGTCTCCTGTTCCCTGGAAAAATTAAAAGCAGCGAATAGTTCACTCCCATTAATGTATTTCCATGGAATGTGGCCACTTCTCAGTGTCTGTAATGCCCAACGCAGCTGCATGATGGAACGTAGCTGTGTTTGCCCATGATATAACCGGGACAAATCAGTCTGAGTGATATCAATAGCAGACAACACTATATTTGACAGTGAATAAATCCTGTTGGACAGTGTGTTCATGCCATTGTCGACAACAGTCAATGTTTTTTCCAAATTCTCCTTATCAAGTTGCCTTAAACGTGCAGCAGCCTCAATTTGAGAAAGTTTCCAAATTTCATTATACATAGCATATAAAAACCGTTTTGAGTGTTGTTTCCTAGGACCTAATAGGAAATCCTGTAAGTCTATACTATCAGAAAGAGTGTTCAGGTGTTGTTTAACCGCTGTTAAAGTGTTTGTCTGCACCCATTGCTGGCACAGCTTACCCACACTGTATGTTGTAAGTATACCAGTATGTTGACCTGATAGAAAGCGAGGGTCTGGCCTATGAATGGAAAAAAACCCTGAAGAGTTCAAAAAACGCCTTTGACACTCATCAGTGTCGGTGGGCCATACCAACCATCCGCCGGGACGGGAAAGTGAAGAATTATAAGCACCAGCCTTAACCATTGCATCTAGCCTGTCCTCTGAAATATTAAGAAAGTATTGCCAATCTCTAAATTTTGTCGGAGTGGGGATACTGGGCATGTTCAGATCTTTAATTTTTGCTAACCCCAGACATGATGTGTGCTCAACAGTGTCATTTAAAAAAATCATTTGCACAGGAATCAAGCAAGCTCGAAACAAAGCCTCCCTACCCTGTATCTGCCAATCTTGTGTTCCCCATACACTCTTCAGATCGATAGTGTTCTTCCAATATTCGTAACCCTCAATCGAGAGCCCGGAAACCAAAGGATCTGAATAAATCAATTTTGTATCTGTTAGCAAAAGTTTTTTAAATTGCGCTGTAGGTAATTTAAAATAATATGATTCAGCTTTCTTTGTATCATGCCCAGAAAAGTATGTGAATTTGTCACTGTAATACTTTGGACTCCCCACCTGTGGTGTTGAACAGTGTTCCCATTGTGTGTAGTTAAAGAGAGGCCAATATCTAGTTGCACGGTGCAGGTAGTGATGTCCCCAATTGTTATAGCAGAACATTTCCCCATAATTCATTGTATAATCATATACATCATCACTTCCAAAAGCAGAGTAGCCCTTCATTTCAGTTAGCATTGAATCAACTGTTTGGACATCCCAATCATCAGAGACAACATTAGGTGTAATAACATCAGACATTGAAATTTTGAACACGTATGGTATTTGAATTATCTCTGTAGGCCCATATATATCGAATGGAACTTTGTCCCATACAATCCCATCAGGAATCGGAATAGCTGTAATATTGACAGGGGACAAATCACGTCGGACCTTATGTGATGAATGATGTGGTGTTAACATTTCATCAACAGGCTCCACAGAGGAGCGATCAGCGATATAGTGACCATTAATTAGTAAAAAGAAAACAGTCACAAAACCAATCCATAAAAATAATGCAATGAATGTCAAACAGAACCAGAGATAGTTCCATGGATATATCAAATAGTTCTCCTTAAGCCATCGATAGAATTTGCTACTTCTCGAAAGTTTGTCAGTCTCAGTTGAGGATGAATCCGAAGAAAAATCATCAATGTCTACAAAATAGCCAGAGGAAGTCTCTGCAAACACAGGACCCGTCGAATTCTCATCCATTGCTCGTGGAAGTTCTTGATAGACAACGTCATTCGCCGTGGAAGTGTTCGTGTAAAACACAGCCAAATCCTGAAGCGGGGTGGTCTCCGAAGTTGTTACTGGAACCAACAAAAGTTCATTTTCCGCCCTCCCCATGGTCGAGGAAGTGTTCGGAACAGCAGTTGACATAGTTGCATAGTCAGTAGTAGTGATATTCATCCTACTATGTAGATGGATGTCCTGTTGGGTAGTGAGAGGGGATCAGGAACTACCCAAGGGACCTCCTGGTCTACTGTGAAGAATCAGCCACATGGTGTAATTTGATGTCACCAATGGAGATGAATCTGTTGGATTTGGAACCAGACAATGGTGGAAGGATGACAGTCCTGGTGCCTTTTATCCCCAAGACCGGTACAGGTGCTCTGTATGATGGACCAAACTCTTTTTTCACAGCGATCTTCTCACGAACCAGATCCCCAACGTTAGGAATCCAGCCAGTCGAAGTTTTCGCCAATTCCCTTATTCCCAAGGTGGCAGCACTTGTAGATGATGTATCATCACGGAATTGTTGAAGCTCCTGTAAAACAGCGAGACGTTCTTTTATGTCAAATGGTGTTTCTGCTGCAACCATACCAGGGGCATCAAGATCGGGGACATACATAGGTGTCCCAAAGAGAACCTCATATGGAGACTTTCCCCCCAAGGACCGTCTTGGCAGATTATTCAGTGCTCTCTGGACCCCATATAGGTGATGTAACCAACTGCGGCCTGAACCTAATACTTGAGCTGTTAAGGACTGCTTTAGATCACGATTCCGCCTCTCCACGACCGAATTTCCCTCGGGATGGTATGGTGAGGAGTAATGGAGTTCAACACCCATCGTTCTCATGGTGTCCCTGAAAGCTTTAGAGGCAAATGCAGGGCCCTGGTCCGAATGGAATGATGCAACCGCATATGTACCAATAAAGATCAGCAAATCTTTTATAACAGTCCGGGCGTCAGCCGACCGCTGTGGCCATACCCACAGGAATCTAGAACAGGAATTTACAGCCACTAAAATGTATTTATATGCACCATCAGGCTGCAAGGGACCACAATGGTCCAGGTACACACAATGGAGTAGCTTGTCTGACACTTAGAGAGATGTCTGCGAAGGGCGTTTGATATTTGAGCCCTTAATCTGCTGACAAATGTCACAGCAAAGGACATACTGTTTAGTCCGTCTGCATAGACCAGGCCACCAGTACCGTTGTTGTAAAATGGTGATAGTGGCCTGTATACCAGCATGTGCAGAAGCGACACCCTCATGTGCAGCTGTAATCAGCTCTAATCATTGGTCTTCATTGGGGATCACTCGATCACCTACCTCAGGAATTGTTGCAAAAGCAACATTCTGTGCACTGATATGATAAGTATAGTTCGTAGGGTATCCTTTCGGAAGGGTCTTGCCTGCAGCCGAAGCTTTAACGGCAATCAGTATTTCATTATCCAACCTCGTCCGAGAACGAGTCACTGCAGCCACAGAAGCCGTAGCTACTGCTGCTTTGGCTGCTTCATTAGCCAATGTATTGCCAGCAACGTGTATTCCTACACGTTGGTGCCCTAATGTATGAACTACATGGACACATGGAAGCTTATCTTTAAGATCAGCCACTCTTCCCCACAACATTTTGTGTTTAATGGTGTTCCCTTTAGAATCTCTAAACCCGTTCAGTTTCCAATGATTGAGATATTCATTGTATGACTGGACGCAGTAATATGAATCACAGACGATCAAAGTCTGTGTTCCTGGCTCAGAATGTTCGAGCGCTAGAAGAAGAGCTTTAAGCTCAGCCAACTGGGCTGTGCAGTTCCCTAAGGTCTGAGTGTATTGTGAGGATGGAAAACTCCTTTTTCCATTACTCCGCACACGGCTGCGCAAGCTGACGAGTATTGATGTTTAGTACCCACAGCCGGTTGTGCCGATCCGTCAGTATAAATGATGGTATTATAACTGTCTATTGGCAATATATGTAGAGGAGCGGGGTACTCCTGTTCATACTGGAGAAATTCTTGTGTCTGAAGTCTTGGGTCAAACACATAATCAACATCAGTGGCGGTCAGAGACGTTGCCCATTGAATCCAGCGTGGATGTAATGCCTTAGCGTTTGGAACGCTCGCTTTAGTGACAGCCTCTAAGGCCGGCACCGGGGAGACAACAATAATGCGTTTCCCCTGGGCAAGTGGCCTCTCCTTTATGACGGCCATCTGAACTGCTGTCAGAATTTTTTCAGTAGGAGCAAAATGTTTCTCAGCATTGGAGTACAAATGTGATTTGTATGCTATCGGCACCGTGTCACCCTCATTAAAGGTGACATAGGTAAATCCAAGGGCACCAGCTATTATTCTGATGACCAAATTTGTTTTATTGTCACGTGTGTATAAGTGTCTAGCTTCCAGCATGTCCCGTTGTATGTCCCTAAGGATGTGTGTGTGTTCAATCGTCCATCGCCTGCTAGAAAAATTGGGCTGAATTAAGTCAGAAAGAGGCTTGATGCGTTCAGCATAATCTGGAATGTATGTTCTGCCAAAATTAAAGAAACCCAGTAATGACTGTAATTTCCTAAGCGTGTTTGGAGGCTGTAGCTGAGCACACTTTTCAAGGAAGTGCGGGGCCAGGCTCTTCCCCTCGTTTGATAGCTCATATCCTAGGAACAATACACTAAGAAAGGCTATCTTGCTTTTCTTAAAATTTAATTTATAGCCGAAGGCTGCAAATCCCAAAATTATACGATCAACCCTTGCAAGATGAATGTCGAGGGTGTCGTCAGTGAGATAGATATCATCCACATAGGATAATGCATCGGAATCAAGCTCGTGCAAGATTGATGTTACACGGGCCGAAAACAGTCTTGGGCTGTTTTTATAGCCTTGGGGTAAACAACAAAAGCGTTTCTGAGAGCCAAAGGAAAATGCACTTAGGTCTCTACTTTCATGTGCTAAATTCTGCCAGAAAAACCCATTAGATATATCCAATGTAGTTTTATATTTTTTACGCACTATATTATTGATCAGCGCTGTGCTGTGTGAATTTTGTATAGCATATGTGCGTGTATGATTATTCAAGTGTCTATAATTAACCACTATTCTATATGAATGATCAGGTTTTGCAACGGGAAATAACGGATTATTCATTGCCGATGTACAGGGCTCAATTACTCCCTGGTATTCAAGTTGTGACAGTATCTCTGTCACTGGAGCTTTCGCTTCATGTTTAACAGGGTATTGTGGCTGCGGGTGTGGTGTAGACCTAACGGGAATAACATGACAAGGAGAGTCCTTGTCCCAACCTACATGATTACGGTATAATGCAGGTGCCTGCGCAAAAGCCCATTCAGCAGCATAGGCTCTTTTGTCTGCCTCCGGAACAAGATCGGAGAAAGAAGGCAAAATTACATCTTCCCCATGTGGGAGCTTGCGGACATGTTCAGGTGGCCAGTCTCTCTCGGCCAACAGGATATCACTAGTAAGTTCATCCCAAAATATTACACTAATAATGCGTTCCACGTCTCCCTCTATCTGAATTGTTAAATCATAAACCCGATCGGGTGGGAGAACGCGGCCATCCGCCATCTCAACCGCGATGTAATCGCTAGTTGCTGTTGCATCCAGATGATCTTTCAGACTCTGGCGACATATCGTGACCTCTGCCGCGCTGTCCAACAGAGTCACTGCCCACCTCTTGTTCCTCAACAGTGTTCTCAATACTACTGGCATTTTTAACGGTCAGTGCTGCCACTTTCTTCTTTTTAAATTGTGGCTTTTGCTGAGGAGTCTTTTCTTCTTTTTTAATGGTAGACTGTGGCAAGTCTTTCTTTTCTTTCACGTATTCCGGACGTCGATCTTGACGGCCCCCTCTCTCGCTATGTTTATCCGGTGCATCCTGAAAGGAACGAGAAGGACGTGAATCAGTATATCTGTCTGGAGTTCTAATGTTATCCCTATTCCTGATATTATACCTCCTTTCGGAGTACTCCGGATGTGGGGAATCAGCTCTTTTATTTCTCCTGTCTTTGAAATCTTTTTGTTTGTCCCAGCGCTTTTTAGAGCCCTCTTGTGCTTGTTTTGTACCTTCCTTATGGGCGGTACTCGGTATGTCCAATTTTTTAGGTTTGGCTCCCAAACCATCCCGTCCTATACTAGTATAGGTATCGGAGATTATTTTCGGTAGCTGTCTCTCTTGTTCCATATTTGGACTTTCCCGGAGACGCTGGCGTATTGCCAGTGCCACCGCTTCCCCTTTAATATTACTTAGTATTATCGAGGAGACGGCGTCAAAGTTACGCATCAATTTCATCCCCAGATCCAGGGCCGGTGCAGCCCCATGCTCATTTTGTATTTGTTTTAACACTTCCGGTAAATTGGCAAGTGTAGGGGTACCATGTGTGGTAGTATAAACGGCAGTGAAGACTGTACCCCAAGTGGCACATTCATCCACCGAGGGAACCATCCCGAACGGCAAGCACATAGTGAGCAATCTGTGTTTCTCCTGTGGCCCCGTATGGGGGAACACAGCTTCCAGCTGATTTGTTTTCTGAGCAATCCAGAACGGTATTTTTTTCCCGTTCCGTGGGCACTTTACCCATAATAGTATGCACTGTTTGTGGATTCATCCCAGTAGCCAATTGATATCCACCAGGTACTGGTGGTGCTGGACGCGCTGGTGTAGTGTTCAATGTTCGCATTACGAACTGAACCAATCGTCTATATAATGCCACTAATTCATTATATAATATTCGTAAATCTGCGATCGGCATAGTCTGTATGCCTGGGTGAGGTGAAGTAGAACTCCACAATTTTGTGCTTCAGCATAGGTTTGTTAACTAACATCCCACAGACCACTGAAGTAAGGGACATGTCATACTTTATCCATCCAAATAGACAAACAGATTGATGTAATGTGTCATCAGCTAAATCCTTATCATATACCCATACCATATCTACCAAATTAACATAGCCCATAATACAGAGGTCAGTACAAGTGTCTACAGTCAGAGAACCTTCCACCTACCATGGTCAGGTATCTGTAGGCATGCTACTCAGCTATGTCAGTCTTAACACACATGTACAGTGCCCTGCAATGAGGAAACACAGTGACAGCTACATAAACGTTCGTTATCATCATTATCAAACTAATGAGAAGGATTACAGAGGAAGACATGTGTCATAGCCACAAGACAAATCACATTACACCATTGGACCCACATACCATGGCAAACAGGTCTATTGTGTGGGACAGAACACTGCCATCCCATTGTCCTGACAACGTCGGCATAGCACTCGGACACCATCAATATAATGTCAAAGAGTACCTAGATCATTCCATGTCCACTTCACATGTCACACCGGCCAAACCCACCAGGCAGTGACACAATTCCGAAATGTCCACGTGAGGATGACATTGTGAAGAAATCTGGAAAGTAAAAAATTTAGAACAATAACTTTACGAAGGTAATGGTAAATATGACATAGTAATACATGTCCCAAATACAATGGTAATTCTGATTGTCATACAATAACAAAGGAGATCACCACCTTTGTCACAACTCCATGTACTAATTTGCATGAAAACCTGAGCTATGGAAAGCTAAGCAACTAATAACCTGTCTGATGGTCACACAAAGGCCTTCCTCAAACACCCCTAACAGCCTAAATACCCCACTGAGTCAATCATTTCACAAAACAACACATGCCTACAGTGAGTTGAAGTACTGATTGATGAGATCTGCCTGGATGTCTCCACCTTCATCCTCATCACTGTCATCCTCACTTGGCATTTCTGTATTCTCACCCGGTGGTACTGCTGGCTCCCTCAGACGTATGGGATCTGATGTCTCAGGGTGAGGTTGTGGCGCATGCAGCAGGCCACAATGATTTGAAACACTTTGACGGGTGAGTAGAGGAAGGCTCCACCAGACTTATCAATGTTACTGAATCTTGCCTTCAGGAGCCCAAAAGTCCACTCCACAACATGTTGTGTCCTTCCATGGGCCTCATTGAAGCATGTTTCCCCTCGTGTAGCTCGGTACCTCACTAGTGTCAACAACCAGGGATGGTTTGGGTAGCCAGAATCCCCCATGTAATGAATCATTACATGTGTGCAAAAATTAATCTTGGACATCCTTACATTTGGCAGCAGACATAGGATACTGAGACACATGACATATATGAGTTACCGACCAGCCAGGCCCTCTCTGTTTACTGTTGTGTCATCAGCTGTGGGATAGTGCTGTTCCGCATGATGAAGGGATCATAGATTGAACCTGCGTACCATGCACATATTTGGGAAACGTAGAAGTCCACCAAATAGACTACTTAGACATTTATGGAGTGGAAGTTCTTCCCGTTCTGATAAACCTGTTCATTGCCATGTGGGGAAACCAAGGCTACATGGGTACCATCTATGGCTCCCACTACATGTGGGATGTGGGCCAATCCATACAAATTTGCCTTCACATGGGTCAAATCCTCACATTGTGGAAATTTGATGTAGCTGTCCACGTGTTTCAACAATACTGACAGTACAGTCTTCAAGACCAGACTGAACCTAGGCTGGGACATCTCTGCAGTTAGGGCCACTGTATTTTGGAAGGAGCTTGTAGCCAGGAAGTGCAGCACTGACATGACTTGTACAATAGGTGGTATGCTATTTGTATGACGAATGGCAAATATCAGATCTGGCTCCAACTGATGACAGAGATCCATGATTGTCTGCCTATCCAGGTGGTAGATCTGAATCACATGTCGATCCTCCATGGTCTGCAGGTCTGCTAGTGGACGGTAAACTGGAGGTTGTTTGACCATTCTCATTCCAGGGTAACTATTCGAGAGGAAATAAGAAGGTATGTCTATCAGTCATTGTGTCCCTTGTAAGTGTCAAAATACATATGCCTCATATAGTGATCGGACATGCCATATGATACAGTACAAACATGGTACATAGCACATAGCTATGGAAATAATGACATGTTAGCAAAATCTCATCCCCCTCCCTCTATTTTAAAATGGAAATGTAAGCACATGCCTCCGTGAATCGCTGTGATATTGACATCTGACTATGCTTTTTATTAAAAATCCACAAAAACTATCTATCCACTTGCCAAAAGAGTGCTGTGCCACTAAAGATACCATACAAATATTTTATCAATATAACAACATGTCTGTTCATTTTGACAATTCATACATGGTTTGTCAATGGCAGCACTAAAGACTGTGCAGTAGATATGTTTCCCACCTTGTGACGAGTCATTAAAATAACATTTCCGACCATCTATGCGATTTAAAATGGCAACTGCCTGACCAACTTGTCAATAGGAAATGACATGCGACCACCGGCGGAAGTCGTTATGGCTGTAGGTAGATACTACCGCAGTGGACATTACCACTGGAACACATTTCTGCCTTTGGCGGTCTAGGGCCACTAGCGATGTCTTTTAGATGGCTGATGTGACTGACATCTCATACTTCATCTCTCACTTGACTCCTGACACTGCTGCTAGCAAGACCTCCACGACCTGAGCTGCTGTGTACTGCCTCTGGAAGCAATCATGCCACGTCCTACAGGTGATAGGGCCCCTGCCTTCTCACTCAAGGAGCTGGAGAAGCTGGTGGAGGAGGTCCCACCCCTGTATGAACAGCTCTATGGTGCACCAGGTAAGTGCACCATGTGCACATATGTTTCATTATGTTGACTTTTCGTTTATGTGCTAAGCTAACGCTGATGGGCAATGCTCATGAATGTGTCCTTAAAGTCTTTTTGGTACAAAAGTTGTGCTAGAATGGGTGACTTCCTGGCCATGGGGCTTTTATGCCATTCTACGCCTGATAAATCCCATCTTTATATGAGTTTAGAGTCTGGTCATATGTGATAACATGACTGCTGGTGTTGTAGAAGCATGTTGTCTGCCTGTTTTGAGCTCAGATATGTCCTCACTGTATATGCTCTTCTATCAGTGGAGAGGATGTACAAGACTGTCTGTGTTTCACTTGCTGTACTAAGTTGTAGATAACTCTGCCTATTTCAGTGTGGTACATGTGGACATGACATTCTTCATTGTCAATGTCATCCATGCAGGTCAACGCCCATCAGAAGAAGGGGATCTGATGTGCCATCTCCAAGAAAGTGCAGACCTAGAGGGTCCACAGCCGGCAGAGCGCACACTGTCGGAAGAGATGGTGGGCCTGAAAGACCTGCAGAAGCCCAGCTTGGGATGTCCTCCCAACAAAGAAGGGGTGCCCCTCAGACTGAACCCCTAATGGCCTACATTTTGGTGATGGCAAACCCTTAGTTGGATGGGCGTTTGAAGGCAGCAGAGCAGCCACAAGGGGGTAAGTGTAGATATAACACATATTTACCCCTTTAGCAGGTGATTCAGTTATGTAATAGAATGGTTGCTCCGTCAACACAGTAAGTGCAAAGTGTCAAAGATCTCGTGTGAACACATTGATGTAAAGTAGGCAGGTGTGGACATTCAAATGTATTTTGGTACATGTTACTATACTATGTTGTCCTCTCAGTACAATGGCACTTAATGGTGGAAATATGGCTGTGTCATATGTGTACCAGTATATAGCTTCTCCAACCCTGTTGATTGATACTTCCCACTAACAGGTCAATCCTCGCAACGTCATTATGGCAAAGTGTGCAGGTCTTGGCTCTCTGTCCTCTGCAATGTCTTAAGATTCATGTCTATGTGCAACATAGAGTCAGACATATTAGAGGCATCTTCAGTTTTTAAAGGGTTTCTGAGGAGTGACAGGATCAAGTGAGGCTGTGATGTCCATCTGACATGTCACATGGCATACACAGTTGTCATCTTCACACCTGTTGCAAGGTAATCCCCCTTGGTAAGTGAGGGATGTATATAGCCCTTTGTGATGTCTTATCAGAATAGACAATATGCATGTTGGACACCATTGAGGTGTTGCAACATTTCATTTGGCACACATATTTTGGAATCAGAGGTAGGAATGTAACTACCATGATAATGTACTGGTGGTAGAAAGTGGCCAAACAGCTTTGTACATAGGCATGCTGTTGTAGGTATGATACATAGGCAGTGCCAGCCTTTAGACAGTTTTGGCCCAGTTATTTGTCAACATCCTGTGTCAATGGTAAGGTTTAGTCATGATTCAAAACTGGTATTTGTTATGTGTACCTGCTGTTGCTATGAAGGATATGTCAAATGAGGCAGGCTGTCTTGGAACCTCATGTTTGCCCTGATTTGGTGCAGTAGTGGTAGTTCATGTACACCTGTTGGTAGGTTGGTTAGTGTGTCCAGGCTGTTGGCTTGCATCATTGTTGGTGTAGACACCATGTAAGCATCACATATGCTTTGGCTCTGGGTTTCCTCCACATACAGATGTCAGGCTTGCCATGACTGATGTGTGGGTAGTGATGTTTTCACTCAGTCAGTGGCCTATTGATGGACTAATCACTTAGTTACCTATGTCTGGTTCTGAACTTTCACCACAGTACAGTACTCCATTTGTTACATACACTTTTTGCCAACTCGTGATTGTGTGTGGGAGTTTGCTCTGTGCTTACTTGTTCCTTACATGAGGGACCAAGGTCCTAGATGCCATGGTCAAAAATGTATTTTCACTCCTTGGTACATCACAAGTGGTGCATGTGTATGTTACATGTGTTCTTAGTCCTTGACCTAATTTTGATATGTGTGGCAATTTGAAGTGTTACATGTTGGCATGTGTCCATAGAGTATGGTAGTAAGTATGTGACATGAGGAAGGTATGACTTGTTTGCACATGGCTTGCTTTCCTTCAATTTACAACACGTGCCATTGCATGGTACATAACATCAGGGTAAAGTATTTGTGTGTTACATGAGTTTTGGCTTTGTGGAAAGCTATTTCACAATTCTGAACGGTTGTTTTATTTGTGCTTAACTATGTTCTGGATGGTGAACCTGATCAAGTGACATAGTCAGCCTTGTCATGGTATGGTCAGTATGATCGGTCAACTTAAATCTTGGTATAGTAGGTGTCTGTTAGGTAGCTTTGCTGGAGTGTCATAATGTAGATTTTGAGGAACATACATTCAATTTTGTTGTGACATGATGTTGGCACAATACTGGGTCTTCCTGAGTGTGTTAGTGCACAGGATGTATGAGACTTATTTGTAATGTATGATGGAAGTGTTATCTTATGAATGAGATGACCATGCTTCACTATCTATTTTCAGCATTAGCACCAGCAGGTGAAGGAGATGGGGCACAGCCGAGTGGGGAAGCTTCTGGCCATGAGACCTCCAGTCATGAGAACACCAACAGCGAGGAACCCAGTGACCCAGAGAGTGAGGGGAGTGGCACTGGGGATACCGGATCCACTGCATCTTCTTCAGAATACTCCTCCAGTGGCGACTCCCTAGTGGTGGCGGACCACCCCAACACCATCTCTGTCTGCCACTCTCCTTTCTGCTACCGACCTCCTTGTAGCTCCCTACCCAGTTGTCCTCAGTGTGGAGACTATTGACCTCCTGAGGTCTATCTCTGTAGGTCAGATGGCCATCATAAATACCATCCACACTGGCAACGCAGATCCAACAGAGCAATGCGTTCCTGGAGGGCATTCACTGTGCAATCTCTGGCCTACAGAGATCATTTCAGGCTCAGGCCTCCACACTGACGGCAGCCAGTCACACCTTCCCTCCTCCACCTTCCTCTTTCCAGTCCCAATATCCCCTTCCACAACCCAGCCAAAACACATAGACAGGCATGTATCCACCCCAACATCCAAGGGTAGCGCAGACAAAGAAAATCACCACAAGACACACAGCCGGCATGCACACCTGTAGACATAGCAAAAGTAACGCCCTCACTCACTCACCCAACAGACACCCACCACCCACAAGCATGGACCCAAGACATCCACACCTAAATGTCAGACAACCACTCCCTCACCCTCCACTCCCAAACCCCCTTCTGATGACCGGCCCCATGTGTCGAAGAAAGTTTTCCTTAGTGAACTTGGCTTTTTCCCTACTCCTTCCTGTGACACCCCTACATGTTCTTTGACCCTCCCCAAGGCCATCCCTTTCACCTCTAAGGCCTCCCCTACCACCCTGCCAGCACTCATGCCTCTCCTACTGAGAAGAAGTCCATCCCTCACAATAATGTCCAACCCCCTTCTAAACCAAAGCAAATAGCCCCCTCCCAAGCCCAAACTCCTCCTCCTCCACCATCTCCTAAAAATTCCTGAGGTGCCTGCCTGACCCCTTGATGCCCCTACCTGTGGAGGTTACACAGCAGTCAGGAGTCAAGTCAGGGCACAATTATGTGCCCTTGGTGCAAAAAGGTTTGTAAATACTTTTATCTTTTTGCATAAAATAATCTATTATACCCAACCAGTTGTTTGTTTTCTGGTTACATCTTTGTCCTGCATTTCCTTTCCTAGCTTTGAGTTGTGCCTGTCTGACATTGGTTGTGTGCCAGTATTTGTTTGTGTGTGCTGCTTGCTGCCTCGTGTATCATTTGAGCAGTATGTGAGGTTGTGTGCAGTGCTGTTGTCCCCCAGGGGTTTAGTTTGTATTGTGTGATAGGTACGTTTATGTAGCTGAAATGTTGGTGTCATGGTACTGTTTGAGTCTGCGTGTATTGTGCATGGCATGCTAGGTTTGATGTACTGTGTGTGTGTGTGATGTGTGTGTCGATTGCTAGGTTGTCTGATGGTGTAATTGTGTGTGTTCCACAAGACATGGTTGTGCATTGTATTGTATGTGTGTTGAATCCCTGGGCAGTGTTAGTTGTAAGTGTGCGACGTGTGTTTATATTTGTACGGTTGTACTGTTGTTGTGACGTGTTGGCATGTTGTATGGGTATGTGTGAGGATGGGTCTGTGCTGCCTTGCGTTACTTTGTGTTATTGACGTGTGGTGTGTGTGGTGTGTGTATGAGGGCTGGCTGCAGTGTGCGTGGAGTCTGAGTGTCTTTGATGCAGTAGGTGAGTGTGTGTGTCCCTGTACTGCTATGTGTGTGTGCAGCCCTCACACACCCCATCCTATGGTATATTAGGTAACTGTACAGAATTTGCCATATTACAAATGTAACAGGTGAGTGTGTGTACTTACGGTTGTTGTCATCGGTGATGATTTCATTGTCTTTCTGCGAGCAGCGGGATGATGTCTAGTTGTGGTTCCATGGCGTCTCTGGACATGTTTGGCTTCCTGGAGGTGAGTGTCTCCTTTTATACTTTACGTTCCCGCCTGGTGTTCCGTGGTGGTTCGATCGCGTCAGCCACATTGGCGTTGTGCAACTTCGTAATGAGTCTGGCAGAAACATAGTCTCCGTCGGACTGTGTGCGCCTCCATTCTTCGGTCAAAATATATAATGGGGGTTAGATAGTGGAGAAAAACAAGGGTGTTCAGGGATCAAATCAGCAATCAGTAAATGACAAGCGTATTATTACAGCGGTGATCTCATGAGGGGAACACCCAATACCCCTCTTCTGAAGAAACCAAGTTTCCAGTCAAATTTACATAGGTGGAGGCACACACTAGAAAGTCTGCAGTCATAGTGTGAAATTATCACGTAAATTATGTTGATGACTAACAATGAAATGTCTAACTCCCCAGACATCAAATTATAGAAAAGTCTGTATCTTGTAGATAGGTGAAATCAAAAGTCGTTGTTCTTCCGTTTACTCCAACCAATGAGAATTCTATTGGTCACATAATAATTCCTCAGATTTCCACCAGAAAATTGATGACTTCTACATACAACTCTGCCAATACGTGTTTCGTCTAGGGAAATGACCCCATGACTTCCTTAGGGCTAAAAATATAAAAACAGAACTCAACGTAAGCATGTATTTGTATAAAGAAGAATGTATCTCCTTCTTTGTATACTCAGAATAGATAAGGTTATATATACAGTAAATCACACATGATTTTCCAAATGAAATATCAAATCATAGTAGATTTAACATGAATTACATCCTTAGAGTTTAGTGTCCACAAACATTCCACCGTAATTAATACATTACAAGATACACCCAGAAAATGTGGTGTGCTTAAAACATACCAGAACCATAAATTCCAAACCAAGAAACAAACCACATAAATCAGTAAAAGTCAAACTAGTGGGCCACAGTAATAAGTACAAATGGACAAGCAAGATGATCCATGTACACACGTGCTACCCAAACGTGTTTCCTGTTATGTTTACGTCATTGGTGCATACCAGGTATGCGAGGGGTGGGCTTAGACCGTGTGGTGTAACACGTGTTAGCCATCACCCCTGTTAGAGGAGGGGAAGTTGGTTTGACCAGGAGTTAGGAGAGAGTTAATAAAAGAGCCGAGAGCTGCGCGCGAAAACAGACGGCGCGAGGCATGAAAGCCGATGTCAGCGTCTGAGTGTTTTTATTCCAATGCGCGTGGTGCCCGTAATTACCGTGCAGAGTAACATCCACTGATTCAGGCCCTCCAGGGACATAACAAATTGGCGACGAGCGGGAAAGAACAATGCGGCCGGTCAAGCGGTACTTGTCAGCTGCGTGAACTATCAACGCGTGCTGAAAAGGAAGGAGCGACCGCTCGGAGGAACGATCAACACGGCGCCTGGGGAGAGAACGGGCTCACGGCCGGAGCACAGAAGGTGAGCGCGCTCACACGCCGATAAATCAAGCCAACAGCTGATGCTGACTCAGAGGCAGAACAAACGGTGACATCAGATGGAGTAGATCCTTTGGGGCGGTGAGTTGAAAGCAGTGGCCCCGCCCCCCCCCCCCCCCCAAAAAAAAAAGAGGGATATCACGATGGAAAAGAGTGCACTAATCGCACTCATGCACAGGAGAGTTTTGGTCATAAAACACGAACTCTAGTAAAAAAAAAAAGAGGAAAAGATTTATTTTCTCAGTTTCCAAGGAAGACTCACCTAAGTGGAAGAATCAACAATATGGCCACATTCCCAGCATTAGAACCTTTTGTCATGGAGGGGCCTCCATCAGCACAAGCCGCTAAATGGAAACTATTGGTGGAACGCCTAGAAAACTATTTTGCAGCCACCGCGTTACACCCGGAGAGACAAAGGACGATGCTTCTTCATATGGGAGGAGTGATGCTGCACAAAATTAGCAAAACAGTGACGGAAGAAGAACCCCCATTCAATTACCAAACTCTAAAAAGAGCGATAACAGCATACTTTGAACCAATGGCGAATCCCGACTATGAGCGTTTCATCCTGCGACAAGCCAGACAACAACCAGATGAGTCGGTAGACACCTACTACGCAAGACTAAGGGAACTGGCCAGCACATGTACACTACCAGATACCAATGATGAACTAAGGGCGCAATTTATTCAAGGATGTCATTCCACAAAACTCAGAGAGCACATTCTGCAGATCCCAGGCATGACAATGGAGGACATGCTGACCATGGGCAGGTCGAAAGAACTATCCAGAGTTAGAGCGGCACACATGGAGTCGGCGCTTGCACAACACATTAAAACAGAACCGGTGAATGTCGTGGCCGCAGGAATCACAACAAGAAGAAAAGACAAGACAAAACCAACCGGAAATCACCGATCCTGTTACATGTGCGGAGGACTGTTCCCACATCAAGGCAAATGCCCAGCTCTGGGGAAACAATGCACAAATTGTCAAAAATTAAACCACTTAGCAAAGGTCTGTCGTTCAAATTACAGAGCAAGGGGAGACACGCAAAGGACAAGTCAAGGAGTAAAAGCAATCCAACCCCCAGATCTTATCCCCGACATGGATGATGACGATGAGCCAGAAGGGACGGTGTACATTATTCACGCCGCGGAACCAGGTAGTCAAATCCGGAAGAAAATCCCAAAATGCAAAGTGCAGGTGGCCGGACACCAAGTAACAGCCCTAATTGACACCGGGGCCCCAATCAACATAATAGCGCAATCAGCACTGGACCAAATGCCAAATCCTCCGACTCTCCGCCACACGGCAGTACATGTGTTCGCGTTCGGATCAACTCAACCGCTCCCAATGGCAGGAGTGTTCAGGACAAGTATCACTCATGACGAGACAACTGTGCAAGCCAAAGTGTACGTCACCAAGATCGGGACAGGAATGTTACTCAGCTGTCGAACGGCTGAAGAACTGAAGTTGGTAGCGTTTGCATTTAGCATACACGCGGAAGAGTTGGAGAATCTGCAAGAAGAATACGCCGGGTTGTTCCAAGGGATAGGCTGTCTCAAGGACCGTCAAATAAAGCTGCACATAGACCACTCCATAGAACCAGTGGCCCTAAAACACAGGCGCATAGCTTTTCACCTCAGGGCACAGGTGGAGGCTGAGTTAAAGAAACTGGAAGAGGCGGACATCATTGAAAAGGTGGAAGGACCAACTCCATGGGTGTCGCCCATTGTCGTCACATGAAAACCAAAGCAACCAGGCGAGGTACGCATATGCGTAGACATGCGCCTTCCCAATGTGGCCATTCGGAGGGAACGTCACCTAACTCCCACGATTGATGACATCGTGACTGAAGTCAGCGGATCCAAATGGTACTCAAAAGTGGACCTAAGAGCAGGATATCATCAGCTCATGCTAGCCCCCGAGTCTAGAGCAATCACCACGTTCTCCACCCATGTGGGACTGAGGAGATACAGACGCCTAAGTTTTGGCATTGCCAGTGTGGCAGAGGTTTTTCAGGACACAATAAGAGGATTGCTGGCTGGATTAGAAGGAGTCATCAATGTGAGTGATGATATCTTAGTGCATGCTCCCACGGTGGAGGTCCATCTACATAGGCTGAGAGCAGTATTCCAAAGACTACACACAAATGGACTGACATTACACAAGGAAAAATGTGAATTCTTGAGGCAGGATATTGCCTTCTTTGGGTACCATTTTTCAGAGAAAGGTGTCCAACCCGATCCAGAGAAGGTGGCGGATATTAAGTCCGCGACTGCCCCCACATCGGTCACAGGTGTTCGTAGTTTCCTGGGAATGGTAACTTACTGTGGCAGGTTCATTCAAAATCTGACCTCCCTCACTGCCCCACTGCGTGAATTGACAAAAGCCCACACCCCATGGGAATGGAGTCGGACACACGAAAAGGCATTTCAGGACACAAAAAAGGCATTGTCTGCAGAGACAACCTCAGTCTTCTTTGACCCTATCAAGGATACGGAACTGTCAGTAGATGCCAGCCCCGTAGGGCTCGGAGCCGTGCTGTCACAAAGAGGAAAAGAAGGCGAGTGGGCACCAGTGGCATATGCCAGCAGAGCTTTGACGCCCACGGAACAACGATATTCTCACATAGAGAAAGAGGCACTAGCGGTAAACTGGGCATGTCGCGACTATCATCTGTACATTTACGGTCACCCCTTCAAAATATATACAGATCACAAGCCACTCATTCCGCTGTTCAACAAAATGGGGTCGCAGCCTCCTCCGAGAATCGAGAAATGGGTTCTTCAACTACAGGGATATCAGTTTACAGTCACATATCGCCCAGGTACTCATAACCCTGCTGACTATCTATCGCGACATGCCCGGCCCGTCACAGCAAGCGAAGAAGAGGAAATAGAGCATACCAAGGAGTATGTAAGACTGATAGTGTAGAGATCTCGGCCTTTGCCCATGTCCCTCAACGAAATACAAGAGGCCACAAAGGAGGATGAAGTATTGCAAATGGCTATTTCATGTGTCAGTGATGGAAGCTGGCACCTGCTGAAACAAAACCTATCTCTGAGAACCGCAGAAGCCACCAACACATTGCAAGCATTATTTCGAGTCAGACACGAACTGGCAGTGTCGTCAGAACATTGCCTTTTGCGAGGTCACCGTCTTGTCATACCTGAACGGCTGAGACAAAGGACAGTTGACTTGGCCCATGTTGCTCACCAGGGCATCGTGAAAACCAAAGCGAGACTGAGGAGCAAAGTGTGGTTTCCGGATATGGATGCACATGTGGAGCAAACTATACAAAGGTGCCATGTTTGCCAACTGGTGGGGCCGGCGGAGCCGCCACCCCCCATCATTACTGAGCCCATCCCGACCAATCCCTGGCAGAGAGCCAGTGCAGACTTAGGAAATTTACCAGATGGACGACATATGTTGGTAGTGATTGATGATTTCTCCAAATACCCGGAGGTGGAGCTGCTGGAATCCACTGTCACTGAGAGGATCATACCCTGTCTGGAGAAAATAATGGCTACCCATGGGATAATACAAGAGCTCAGAACGGATAATGGTCCCCCGTTTTCAAGTCATGACTTTGCATCATATTTGGCCTCACATGCGATCCAACACATAAAAATCACGCCGCGATGGCCCCAAGCCAATGGAGAAGCTGAGCGATTTATGAGGACTTTAAACAAAGTTTTGAGAATAGCGGTGGCAAAAGGAAGGAACCTGGACTGTGCCATTTTTGAATTCCTCAGAGAGTACCGTCTGACGCCACACAGCACGACGGGAGTGTCCCCGAGTTCAATCTGTATCCAACGGGAGGTAAGAGATACTATCCCTCAGGTGGGAAACAGAAACAAGTGGAAGCGAATTTGCGACGAAGACACATTCAAAATGAGCGAATGTCAAAAAAAAGGAGGGCTCGGATGAGGTATTTCAAAGTTGGTGATGTGGTCCTGGTGAAAAACAGACATCCGGGTGGAAAATTCAAAACACTGTTTGAACCAGAAGTATGGACAGTCACCCGAGTAAAAGGAACGCTGGTAACAGCCATGCGAAGAAATGAAATAGTAACGAGAAATATCTCATGGTTCAAGTTATATCATGGGAAACCCCGGGAGTCAGAAAGGTTTGAAATAAGCAACGAACCATCTCTGGGTGATGAGGAGTCCGTGATAAATGGTCCCGTCCAAGCCGGTGGAGAATCGGAATAAAGGTACACCACCTCGTTGAAAGCGCCCAACAAGAGTGAGGAGAGAATTGCAGCTGAGGTGCCATCAGCGGTCGGTCAGAGAGGAGGTTTGGACAGGTACAGCCTACGACCCCGTACTTCGGCTCCTGAAAAACTGAACGACTATGTGAGGTATTAGTTAGACTTTTGAGGAGGAAAGGGGGTCCCTCAGTGCCCGTCAGGAAATTGTAGACTGAACGCACCAGTGCTCAATGTGGGTCGGGAGGTCATATGCCATGACTCTATCGATTGCGTGGGTGTTTTTTTCAGTTCATGTTTGTTTTAAATCCAAGTTGAGGAGGAATGTTATGTTTACGTCATTGGTGCCTACCAGGTATGCGAGGGGTGGGCTTAGAGCGTGTGGTGTAACACGTGTTAGCCATCACCCCTGTTAGAGGAGGGGAAGTTGGTTTGACCGGGAGTTAGGAGAGAGTTAATAAAAGAGCCGAGAGCTGCGCGCGAAAGCAGGCGGCGCGAGGCATGAAAGCCGATGTCAGCGTCTGAGTGTTTTTATTCCAACGTGCGTGGTGCCCGTAATTACCGTGCAGAGTAACATCCACTGATTCAGGCCCTCCAGGGACATAACATTTCCCACCTGATATTGCAGTCCATAATTAGTTAACAACAGGTTTCACTTTTCATTAGCAGGCAAGTTTCATAGTGAGCCCCACCTCATATTAACTGAAAAAAACGTTCGAAAAACAAGATTGAGTTAAGATGTAAGGTGCATGAAAACCATTGCCTAAACGCACGAGAGAGCGGAAGGTAAAGCCACGTAATTAAGGTAACATTATAACATTGATTGACAAAATAAACAATTATTTGAAAAAAAATCTTCAGCGCGAATCCATGATATCTCCAAGCGTATAGAGACTGTGCAAAACGCTGAGAGCAGTGTGTCGCCCAATAAACAACAAATTGACCGTTCTACCGCATCCGGGCAGAAACCTAACGTTCAGCGCATCGGTGAAATTCAAGAACTACGAGTAGTTTGAACAATATTGCACAGAGCCGCCCTAATATCATACAGATTATATAATTAAAGGGTTAAAAAGATGTCTTCGTATATTGACTTGAAGTGCAACCAATGTTACAATTTCGAAGAGACAGCAAACAACATCAATAGAAGTTCCAGAAGTACTTTTATTTTAATGAAGCCTAGGTTTGAAAAAATACATAGCACGTAGTTAAAAACAATTTTCTGAGTAAAGGTAAAACACAATTTTAAATCATACATTATAATGTATGAAATTTAGTAGAAGAAAGTGAAATGAGTTACTGTTTAGTTAAGGAAAAAAGTTTTGTAACGTTCCATATTAAAAGAACACTTTCCTGGCTAAACAGTGTAACTGTTCCTGAGACACTAAACCCCAAGGGCAACTGAGCACTAAGCACATTGCAGCAACCTGCCCCTTTTGCATTCACATTATAAAGCAGATCATTTATATGTTGAAAAGCTTTCAGGTCCTGTCTCATAGAAGGACAGCTTGGAATCGGTTACAATTTCTTGTGAGAGTTTGGAAGCTGAAAATCATTTAGATTCAACCGTAATTTTGACCAAAAGCGAGTGCTGATGAAGGTGCACAGGACAAACAAACGGAAGAGAGTATTGTTCGGTAATAAGTGGTTGTGGGTAACTCTGGACCGCATGAGTCATGGATAAGGCAGTAGTTTGAGCCTTTGGATGGCACAACTCATAAATCTGCAGAAGTAGTAATACTTGGAGAATATGTGGATGTCCCTAAATGTAGTAACATTCTGATTGATTGCGTCTAGAAATAATCACAATAATAAGTGTGGTAGTGTATACTTTTTATATGTACCTTGTGACATTTGTTCACTCTCCCAGTAAAGTATTATTTGACACTGAAAGGAGAAATGCTCTGCTTTTGAATTTATTTGGCAAAGAGGTGCAAAAAGTTTTCGAACATTTATCTAAATGTCCACTTCCCACTAACACTTCCACTGGATATTACAATCAGTTTGTAGAGGCAGTGGATCAGATGAAGTTACATGTTACTGATGATCTTCATATTGTGATAGAAACACCCAATTTTATACTACATTTCAGCTTCAAAAATAACCCATTAGAGTGCATGGGAGTGTATGTAGAAACTTTAAAGTACTTAGCTTCACATTGTGAGTTTAACAGTATTATCAACCACAACATAGGAGACCAGGTTGATGTGCACTACTACGATAAATATATTCAGGTAGACATTTTCTGAAATAACCCACCTTTAAAGGAAACATTTGGTACTTTATTAAATTCCATACACTTTGTAAAATAATTTGCAGGAGTAAAGCAGTCATCTGGAGAGGCGTGTCTATGAAATGCAAATCTTTGAGGGAAAGTCATGAAGACACAAATAAACAAGCATTTACAATGCAACGGGTCTCGCGTTTGCTCATGTTAGAGCTGATTGCGTTGTAAACTCCTAACCCGACTTTTCACCTATAGGGCAAAAGTGCATTTATGTACACAACCCGAAAAAATGAAATTAACTATGTGAAGCGCTCGACTTCTGCCAAGCGAGGTCGAGCTCGTAAATTAGAGAAAAAGAAGTCCACGAGCCCTTAGAAAACAGCAAACCTCGCATGTTTTCTGTACTTGGTCGCTGCGCTCGAGGAGGGCTAGCCACCGGAAAAGGCATGGCCTATGCGTGCGTTCGACTAATGAAAGCAAGCAGATTTTATTAGGCAAACCCCACGAACCAATAAAAAACACTGACGTGAAGTTGACAGGGCTCCGAGCCCTTTTCTAAATACAAAAGCGTCTTGCTGCGATACGCATGCGCGAGCGAATGCAACGCAGGCTCGACCCTAAAAAATACAGATAAAGCCTTTTTCAGTGTTTCTAGCAGAAATAGATGCTACCCTTGTGGTTCTTGTTCTCATGCTGCCACAAAGAAAATTTGTCCAGCTTTAGACAAAGAAAGTTTCAAGTGCAAGAAGATTGTTCACCTTGTCCGTGTTTGTAGCAGCACCTGGGTCACTGTTAATTTGTTACAAGACGATGAGAATGATGGGGCTGATTCTAGATTTATCATGCTTCCGACCATCCAGATTATAAAACAATTCCCGCAAAAGAGAAACTAGATCATTATGATGCAGATGAAGAATCTCCTCCTATTTGTTATTTTTGCATTGAGAGTAAGATCACTCCAGTGTTAGCAGACTGCAGTTCATCCGGCACAATTTTGTCAGACACGTTTGGAAAAGAATTAGCATAACCAAAATTGGAAGATGCTCATTTAAAAACATTCTATTATTGATGTAACATACTGACTTTAAATTAATAAATATTCCCCGTACAGTGTACATCACCAAAAAAGGTCAAGCCCTTCTTATATAGCAACATCAATATAATTTAGATATGATGCTAAACCCTGGATTTGCTGTTCTCTTGCCTTTCATTTCGATGTAAAATGGTAATTTTCTACAAATGCTAGTGAAGTACACTAAAGTTTTTATAAAGGAAATGAAATTAACCAAGAACGCTCGAAAATATTTCAAGTGGCATAAAAAATGGTTGCCTATCCTAAAAGACATGAAATGAGTCAGTGATCTTTCTTCGATCTCCGTGAGTACTATTAACACTTTGCAGAAAGATTCTCTATGCTAACTTTTTCGATGATACCCTTGACGAGAAAAAAAAATCAAACTTTGAATAAGTGCTACATATTACTGACTTTTAGTGCATGTCTACTGTGGGTGCGAGTGGTCTGGGTTTGGGTGCAGTTGTTATTCAGAAAATTAAAGGGGGCGTTCAAAAAGAGATAGCAGTGTTGCTTGCCTTTGAGGATTTATCTGCCGAAGAACAAAGATATTGCATAACAGAAAGGGAAGACTTACAGTGTATGTGGGCAGTAGAACATTTTAAAACATTTTTCAGGGACAGAAGATGTAGTAACAAAACAGATGAGAAACCCTGGATTTTTCTTCTTTCAGAAACTGGTACTGGAAATGAAACATCAAAGCTTGCCAGGATTTTGTCCTATTTTTATCATGTAAAATTTCACTTAGATTTTGTTGTAGGGAGGGACTAATGTGAGGCAGATTGTTTATTCAAGTTGCACGTTTATTGTGATATTGTAGATATCCATCTGAACAATGAGGATTGTGTAGTGTGCTTTGTTGGTCATTCTAATAGCATTATGATTGATTACCTCAATAGTAAAGATTGTCATGAAGTCAAACAGGAGTTTGAACAAAGTGAAAAATCATTTTGAAGGATTGTCTGAAGGAGGATCACTGTCCCAAATTTACATGCATTGTGGAAAGCTAACAATAAATTGCCTTGTGAGGAGAGAGGGCATATGTGCACCTCTTGAGCTTTTTGTTAACTCTCCCTTTCTAAGATCCTCTCTCAGGCCAACAATCTTTGAAGTAGATGAGCCATGGTTTCAATATATATATTTTGTATGCGTGTAGTATGGATGGACATCACTATGTTGCTTGTGAACATCTGTCACTTTTTAAAATCAGTTAAAATAACATATTAATGATGTCAAATAAAGGGTAGCTTTAAAAAGATCACTGGGCTTGGTGGAAACGTGAATAGAGGTGACTAAGCACCATACTTCACAGTATTTTGTAAAATATAAAAGATAGACAGTATTTTCTACATCAATGAGATTAATATATTCTCTCAAAAACAGATCTGAATCTGCCAAACCTTGTACTGCCATGGAAATACTGTGAAACTGGTAATCTTCAAAATACACAGTCACTCATGGTGACTTCCGGATAAAGTCAGTAGTGAAAAGCCACTTACTAATGTGCTTTTTTTATCTGAAGAAAATTGATGATCATACGAAAGTTATGGAAGTGATAGCAATATATTTGGACAATTGATAAATAAATGGTTGTTACTAACACTGTTCAAGTTACACATAAAAAAGATGTCCATATTTATTTATTTATTTAAAAGACATTCCCACAAAATCTAAGGATGTGAAAGAGTTAAGTTTGATCAGTATGTCACGTTCCCTGCCCTGTGTGCCCGAATTGGGAGAATGTGAGATCCAGCTTGTTAGATTTTGATCTTTCCACACACTAATCTGGTATGTGCAAAGGCCTAGGACTGCTGTTGACTGCAATATTTTCTGGAATTGCCCTAATCCTGCAGGGGTTTACAAAGTGAGCCCTGATAGAGGTAGTTGGACTACAATCACACATGTAGCACAGGGGTGACAGCATACCAGGTGTAGCAGTGATTTTAGTGACCATGCCTTTTTACCTTTCCATGTTACTGTGAGACCATACTGCTCCATCCATCTGACAGTTCTGCTGTTCATGGTGAACCCATAATCCTACTGTTGAAATCCTGAGTGCTGAACATGTGCATGTGCTGGTATACAGCACATGTGTCTGAATGAGCCAGAGTGATTCAGGCCTGTGTGCTCTATTTTGAAAGCCTCTGACATCAGCATGTGTACAAGGTGGAGGTGAGGTTGTATTAAACCAAATGGCAGAAATGTATTGTTGACATTCTTGAGATGTGAGCGGAGAACCATGACATAGAAAGGAAGGAAGAGGAAACAGGCTATTTGTCCTTTCTGGTACAGGGGACTGTTAATTAGTCTTCCTGTAACTGCCATTTGGTGGATTGCAGGGGCAAAGGGTGAGGATTTCAGTATCTGTTATCAGGGATCAATGGTTTCTTTGAAGAAGAGTAGCCCTTTGTCTCTCTTCCTGATCTCTGTCAGAGGCGGTTGGACCCTGCTCACACCTCTTTTGTAACTCTGTCCTGGGTGCACCACCAAGAGACTGCCCTGCTATCAAAAGCATCATCGAGATAAAAGCTGAGTCAGGATGGTGCGCTGGATGGAGCAAATGAAAGAGAAACCAAACTGGTTTGGTGAAGGCAGCTTTGCGATCCACATGCTCTGTCTGCAAAAACTATATAAAAGTAGACGTTTCTGACCAACTCATTGTTCATGTTTCAAGTTCTCTTTGACTGAGGACGGGATACTCTGCACCGATCTATATGTACAGCTTCATCAAAGAGGAACAGCACTGACAAAGTGTGTCTGGCGATCTCCTTGCATCATATCCGTCTTTTACGTCAAGGCACTAGGCCCAACTGAAGCCAGGATAAGTGTGTAGTTGTGTGTGTGTGTCCAAGAACTTTGATGGTGTGACCACAACACTGGCAATCCATGCCAGGTGGTCTCAAGAAGCAAAGACTACCATACCTGGGGTGCCCCATGAAACAAGTAGAGGACACACAAGTGCCCCAGGCCAACCTACACATAAGATTCTCTGCCATCACTTTGTAGTACTACATGACAAAGATAGTGCCTGGCTGCTCAGGTGCAGAAGATCTGAGCATTCTGTTAGGTGACTGCTGTCACATAATGGGACAGTGCGCCACCATGACTGGAGCCTCGGCCCAAGAGAAGAGAACTGCCCCCTGCATTCTGGTAGGCCCCAGGACAACTGATCTCAGGAGACTCACTAGAAAATCAAGACCCGGACTACAGAAGCCCAAAGTTTGAGCCCAGAAGAGGGCCATTACTATCAGTAGTTGCTGCAGCCTCCTGGAGAATTTGCTGTTGACCAGCAGTTGCTGGCATCCAGTGACGCTGCCCCACAATGTCAGGGGAAGGCCCGACCTATCACAGGCGAACTCACAATCTCGGGACAAATCAACAGGGCCTCTTTGCAGCTGCAACCAATGATAGGAAATATACTCCAACTGTGCTTAGAAACTGTAGGATTGATTTAAGAAACGTGGCGCTGCACCCAGCGCAGAACCACTTTTCTGGTGTCCCTTCAACACCTACATGTGTGCGCATATCTAAGATATGGCGCACCATGACGGTAGTTGGGGAAACTAGCATAAACATTTTTGACGCTAGTTCGGAGCTTTGCAGGAGCAGCGTTAAAAATGTTGACGCTAATCTTTCAAATCCCATTGAGGCCCATTGTTAACTTTGGTGTGCCTCCTTTTAACGCCTGCTCTGAGCAGTCTTTTAGTCTTTTACATAAAAAAATCTATGGTACGAACTGTGAATTATGACACACTACTCACATGTAGCTCAGTTCCACAATGCAAAGTTCATTTGTGAATCACACATACTTGGGGCCAGATTTACAGCTTGGTGGAGAGGGTACTTTCTAAAGCTACAATAGAGTACCCTCGGCATGCAGCATACTCCATGTAAGCAAGCAACAGAGCCTACTCCAGGCTCTTTCGCTCAGGGGCACAGCTTGAGGGGGTGTTTGAGTTGTTACAACCCCCAAAATATTTTTTCTGTAGTAAATGGGTAGTTACAAGTGCTTTCAGTACTTAGTTGTATATTGATCCTATTAAACTGTTGGGGGTTCTGTTGCGCGCTGAGTCCGAGTATCCCCGCCCTAACATCCTTGAGAAGCCTGTGACTACCTTTAAGAGTTGTGTTCTGAAATGGTTCTGAAAGGGTTGTACTTAACCCACTTAGCAGAGATATGGTATTTTTTGTTTTTCACACAGAGATTGTGTCTGCTGAAATCAGCCAAAATGCCCCATGATACTCTGGGAGAAAACATGTTGGGATCAGTGCAAAAGCATTGATTTCCAATGTTATTCTTCAGTAACTCTAAGAGTATGGCAAATAACAAGAATTTCCGTAGCCACTTATAAGGAGGGCCTTTATGTATTAAAATGGTTTTCTAAAAAAGAAAAAAAGAAGTAATGTTACCCTTTTGTTATAAAGTGCTTGCTTCTGATTTCTCAACAGCAGTATTGATCTCCTCATTTCCTTTACACTTCAGAAGAGCCTACAATGTAATGTGAATGAAGGAGTTTTGAGATTGCAGGAGCTGGTCCTCAGCATATTTCTTTCTTTTGTGGTTTGTGTTAATTTATCTATACCAGCGGTACCAATTATAAACGAAGCTCAAGTGTTGAGAATCCTTAACTGTGTCTCTTACACACACCTCAGTGAGCACAGAACCATACCAGGCTACGTTTGATTTCTTTTCACTCAACAGTGAAACAAATATTACATTTGCTCGAATATCCTTCAGTGCTGCAACTCATCCAGGGCTGAATTACAAATAAGGTGCATCGTGTTACTCCCTGCAGATGGAAACCTGTCCACACGTTGAAGAGGGAAGAGAGATCCTCTTGCAGACAGGTGCAGTGAGTGACTGCACCCACCTGTAGGTGGGTGTTTAGAGGATCTATGAGACCCACTTTTACCCCTAAAGAGGGCTGCCCTCAGGGGATGCACTGACAGTACACCATCTTTCAGTGCCTCTGTGCCCACGTCCATAATACGGCGCAGGTGCAGAGGCAAAATGATACCAACATTTGCATAGGGCCACTTCCCATTCAAATGAGGGAGCACTTGCTGAAAAGAGTGCTGGTGCTACTTGTACGTCAGTGATATCAGTATTACAGAAAGGGGCGCATGCGCATCTGTGGCCCCTTCATAATGCCAAAGTGTGAAAGCACCTGTTACACCCCTGGGGCACTCTTTATTATCACCCCAGCCTCCTAAAATGCTAGCAGTTATGTGATAACCCATGTTTACTGTTAACTGTATAATATGCAGCAGAAAAGAATGTGATGCACAAAGCTGGCATCACATATTGTTTCTGTGGAATAGAAAAGCTCCTTGGAGAATTCCAAGGTGGTAGTACTCCTAAAGAGACATGGGAGGAGCTCAAAAGTCTGAAGGAACAACAGAGCAGAAAGTTGAACTTCATTTCACTCTGATAACGTTTTGTATAGCAGGGCCAGTATTCTTTCATAGGTTTAGTAACAAGGAAAGCAAAGTTCTAACAGACCCATCATGAAGAATGCACTCTCTTACATGGAGGTTTACATGGATGCAGTTCACAATGCCACACATGAAGAGCCTACGTTGGCTTAGGCTTGAAAGAGAAGACTGTGTCTGTAGAATATTGTCCTGAGGTCAGTCCATGATAGTAGAACAGTCCTTGTTCAGAGTATCCCCCACAGGGCATGATTTACAATTATGAAGGTGACAGAGAAATCAAAGAACATATATAGGACTTGTTAGCTCTCAAGAAGGGGCAACAGGATCACAGCAACAGCAATTCATCAGGTATTCTAAAACAACACATCCATGCAAATTCATTCGAACAGTTGCTAGATCTACCTGTTAAGGAGAATATAAATAGCCTAAAATATACTATATTTTACAAGCATTAAAAGGGGAGCATGCAATAAAGGGCAAATCTTGAGATGCATTAGAAATTTGAACTGTAACACCACCAAACATAAACTGACAGGGCTGATATTTTCAGGGAATCCCTTTCTGAGATCATAAAAAGTAGGATTTTGGTTGACAGGCAGTTCAATGATCCAAATATATACAGCAGTGTCCCCTCTCTGATCATCAGCCTGTGCTTTCATTCTTTAGAGGCTACCTTTACAATGACAGTTCCTGGCTCACTACTGCATAGTAACTTTACAGATACAAACAAATGTTACAGAGAAGTACTTGAATAAGTCCCAACTACTGATAATTAGCCCATTGCAGTTCATTGTGTTTGTGCTCATGTTTCTACTACAGGCAATGACCAACCTTATGCAATTAAGCTTTGGTCCTTATCAAATCTGCCTATACTGCTAGGCCCCTTCTGAATAGGAACAAGTTAAAACCCACAGTCATTAAAAAAAGAAGATGGACATTGTTTAAGTCTAATGCCAGCATTTACCCTGTCACCTTTTTCGTTTACTTAGTAAGTTGTTCACAAATTTGCCATGAAACATATATTTTCAGTGTCATATTTGGCTTTTGATCAGTGGCAATGGAATTAGAAAAGGACATCCCTTAACCCCTTCGCTGCCAGGCCTTTTCCCCCTCCTGTGCCAGGCCTTTTTTTGCCTATTTGGGGCAGTTCGCGCTTAGGCCCTCATAACTTTTTGTCCACATAAGTTAACCAAGCCAAATTTGCGTCCTTTTTTTCCAACATGCTAGGGATTCTAGAGGTACCCAGACTTTGTGGGTTCCCCTGAAGGAGGCCAAGAAATTAGCCAAAATACAGTGAAAATTTCATTTTTTTCAAAAAAATGGGAAAAAGTGGCTGCAGAAGAAGGCTTGTGGTTTTTCCCCTGAAAATGGCATCAACAAAGGGTTTGCGGTGCTAAACTCATCAGCTTCCCAGCTTTCAGGAACAGGCAGACTTGAATCAGAAAATCAAATTTTTCAACACAATTTTGGCATTTTACTGGGACATACCCAATTTTTGCAATTTTTTGTGCTTTCAGCCTCCTTCCAGTCAGTGACAGAAATGGGCATGAAACCAATGCTGGATCCCAGAAACCTAAACATTTCTGAAAAGTAGACGAAATTCTGAATTCAGCAAGGGGTCATTTGTGTAGATCCTACAAGGGTTTCCTACAGAAAATAACAACTGAAAAAGAAAAATATTGAAATTGAGGTGAAAAAAACATCAATTTTTCTCTCTGTTTTACTCCGTAACTTTTCCCTGCAATGTCAGATTATCGAAAGCAATATACTGTTACGTCTGCTGGACTCCTCTGGTTGCGGGGATATATAGGACTTGTAGGTTCATCAAGAACCCTAGGTACCCAGAACCAATAAATGAGCTGCACCCTGCAGTGCGTTTACATTCTATACCGGGTATACAGCAATTCATTTGCTGAAATATAAAGAGTAAAAAATAGCTATCAAGAAAACCTTTGTATTTCCAAAAAGGGCACAAGATAAGGTGTTGAGGAGGAGTGATTATTTGCACATCTCTGAATTCCGGGGGGGACCATACTAGCATGTGAGTTACAGGGCATTTCTCAAATAGATGTCTTTTTTACACACTCTCCTATATTTGGAAGGAAAAAATGTAGAGAAAGACAAGCGGCAATACCACTTGCTTTGCTAATCTATGTTCCCCCAAGTCTCCCGATAAAAATGATACCTCACTTGTGTGGGTAGGTCTAGCGCCCGCGACAGGAAACAACCCAAAATGCAACGTGGACACATCCCATTTTTTTGAAAGAAAACAGAGGTGTTTTTTGCAAAGTGCCTACCTGTAGATTTTGGCCTCTAGCTCAGCCGGCACCTAGGGAAACCTACCAAACCTGTGCATTTTTGAAAACTAGAGACCTAGGGGAATCCAAGATGGGGTGGCTTGTGGGGCTCTGACCAGGTTCTGTTACCCAGAATCCTTTGCAAACCTAAAAATTTGGCTAAAAAAACACATGTTCCTCACATTTCTGTGGCAGAAAGTTCTGGAATCTGAGAGGAGCCACAAATTTCCTTCCACCCAACGTTCCCCCAAGTCTCCCGATAAAAATGATACCTCACTTGTGTGGGTAGGCCTAGCGCCCGCGACAGGAAATGCCCCAAAGCGCAACGTGGACACATCCAATTTTTTTAAAGAAAACATAGGTGTTTTTTGCGAAGTGCCTACCTGTAGATTTTGGCCTCTAGCTCAGCTGGCACCTAGGGAAACCTACCAAACCTGTGCATTTTTGAAAACTAGAGACATAGGGGAATCCAAGATGGGGTGACTTGTGGGGCTCTGAGCAGGTTCTGTTAACCAGAATCCTTTACAAACCTCAAAATTTGGCTAAAAAACACATGTTCCTCACATTTCTGCGGCAGAAAGTTCTGGAATCTGAGAGGAGCCACAAATTTCCTTCCACCCAGCGTTCCCCCAAGTCTCCCGATAAAAATTATACCTCACTTGTGTGGGTAGGCCTAGCGCCTGCGACAGGAAATGCCCCAAAGCGCAACGTGGACACATCCAATTTTTTTAAAGAAAACAGAGGTGTTTTTTGCAAAGTGCCTACCTGTAGATTTTGGCCTCTAGCTCAGCCGGCACCTAGGGAAACCTACCAAACCTGTGCATTTTTGAAAACTAGAGACCTAGGGGAATCCAAGATGGGGTGACTTGTGGGGCTCTGACCAGGTTCTGTTACCCAGAATCCTTTGAAAACCTCAAAATTTGCCTCACATTTCTGTGGCAGAAAGTTCTGGACTCTGAGAGGAGCCACAAATTTCCTTCCACCCAGCGTTCCCCCAAGTCTCCCGATAAAAATGATACCTCACTTGTGTGGGTAGGCCTAGAGCCCGCGACAGGAAATACCCCAAAGCGCAACGTGGACACATCCAATTTTTTTAAAGAAAACAGAGGTGTTTTTTGCAAAGTGCCTACCTGTAGATTTTGGTCTCTAGCTCAGCCGGCACCTAGGGAAACCTACCAAACCTGTGCATTTTTTAAAACTAGAGACCTAGGGGAATCCAAGATGGGATGACTTGTGGGGCTCTGACCAGGTTCTGTTACCCAGAATCCTTTGCAAACCTCAAAATTTGGCTAAAAAAACACATGTTCCTCACATTTTGGTGACAGAAAGTTCTGGAATCTGAGAGGAGCCACAAATTTCCTTCCACCCAGCGTTCCCCCAAGTCTCCCGATAAAAATGATACCTCACTTGTGTGGGTAGGCCTAGTGCCCACGAAAGGAAATGGCTCAAAACACAACGTGGACACATCACATTTTTTCATAGAAAACAGTGCCTACCTGTGGATTTTGGCCTGTAGCTCAGCTGGCACCTGGGGAAACCTAGCAAACCAGCGCATTTTTGAAAACTAGAAACCCAAGGGAATCCAAGATGGGGTGACTTGTGGGGCTCTGACCAGGTTTTGTTACCCAGAATCCTTTGCAAACCTAAAAATTTGGCTAAAAAAGCACATTTTCCTCACATTTTGGTGACAGAAAGTTCTGGAATCTGAGAGGAGCCACAAATTTCCTTCCACCCAGCGTTCCCCTAAGTCTCTTGATAAAAATGGCACGTCACTTCTGTGGGTAGACCTAGCGCCCACGAAAGGAAATGGCCCAAAACACAACGTGGACACAACATATTTTTTCACAGAAAACAGAGGTGTTTTTTGCAAAATGCCTACCTGTGGATTTTGGCCTCTAGCTCAGCCGGCCACGGGGGGGGGGCATAAATGCGACCCTTGCCTACGGGGTCGCTCCCCCTGCGTGACATTGGCACCAAAAAACAAATCCCCAGTGCCTAGTGGTTTCTGCCCCCTTGGGGGCAGATTGACCTAAAATCGGCCAATCTGCCCCCAAGGGGGACGAAATGGTCTAAACACAATTTGCCCCCCAGGGCAGCGACCCTTGCCTGATGGGTCGCTCCCCATCTCTAAAAAACCACCAAACAAAAAAAAAAACACAAAAAAAAAAAAATTGCCCTGGCGCCTAGAGGTTTCGGCCCCCCCCGGGGGCAGATCGGCCTAATAATAGGCCGATCTGCCCTCGGGGGGCAGAAATGGCCTAAAATAAATTTGACCCCCCGGGAGCGACCCTTGCCTACGGGGTCGCTCCCCCTGCGTGACATTGGTGCCAAAAAACAACTCCCTGGTGCCTAGTGGTTTCTGCCCCCTTGGGGGCAGATTGACCTAAAATCGGCCAATCTGCCCCCAAGGTGGGCAGAAATGGTCTAAATACAATTTGCCCCCCAGGGCAGCGACCCTTGCCTGATGGGTCGCTCCCCATCTCTAAAAAAACAAACAAAACAAAAACAAACAAAAAAAAAAAAATCCCTGGCGCCTACAGGTTTGGCCTAAAATAAATTTGCCCCCCCAACCCCCACCCCGCCCCCCGGGAGCGACCTTTGCCTACGGGGTCGCTCCCCATCTGTAAAAAAAACAAACCAAAAAAAAAATTGCCCTGGCGCCTAGAGGTTTCTGCCCCCCCCGGGGGCAGATCAGCCTAATAATAGGCCGATCTGCCCCCGGGGGGGCAGAAATGGCCTTAAATAAATTTGCACCCCAACCCCCCCGGGAGCGACCCTTGCTTATGGCGTCGCTCCCCCTGCGTGACATTGGCGCCAAAAAACAACTCCCCGGTGCCTAGTGGTTTCTGCCCCCTTGGGGGCAGATTGACCTAAAATCGGCCAATCTGCCCCCAAGGTGGGCAGAAATGGTCTAAATAAAATTTGCCCCCCAGGGCAGCGACCCTTGCCTGATGGGTCACTCCCCATCTCTAAAAAAACAAACAAAACAAAAACAAACAAAAAAAAAAAAATCCCTGGCGCCTACAGGTTTGGCCTAAAATAAATTTGCCCCCCCAACCCCCACCCCGCCCCCCGGGAGCGACCTTTGCCTACGGGGTCGCTCCCCCTGCGTGACATTGGCGCCAAAAAACAAATCCCCGGTGCCTAGTGGTTTCTGCCCCCTTGGGGGCAGATTGACCTAAAATCGTCCACTCTGCCCCCTAGGGGGGCAGAAATGGTCTAAATACAATTTGCCCCCCAGGGCAGCGACCCTTGCCTGATGGGTCACTCCCCATCTGTAAAAAAAACAAACAAAAATAAAAACACAAAGAAAAAAAATTGCCCTGGCGCCTAGAGGTTTCTGCCCCCCCGGGGGCAGATCAGCCTAATAATAGGCCGATCTGCCCCCGGGGGGGCAGAAATGGCCTTAAATAAATTTGCACCCCAACCCCCACCCCACCCCCCCGGGAGCGACCCTTGCTTATGGCGTCGCTCCCCCTGCGTGACATTGGCGCCAAAAAACAACTCCCCGGTGCCTAGTGGTTTCTGCCCCCTTGGGGGCAGATTGACCTAAAATCGGCCAATCTGCCCCCAAGGGGGGCAGAAATGGACTAAATACAATTTGCCCCCCAGGGCAGCGACCCTTGCCTGATGGGTCGCTCCCCATCTCTAAAAAAACAAACAAAAAAAAAAAAAACACAAAAAAAAATTTGCCCTGGCGCCTAGAGCTTTCTGCCCCCGGCCCCCCCACCCCCCCCGGGAGCGACCCTTGCCTACGGGGCTGCTCCCCCTGCGTGACATTGGCGCCAAAAAACAACTCCCCGGTGCCTAGTGGTTTCTGCCCCCTTGGGGGCAGATTGACCTAAAATCGGCCAATCTGCCCCCAAGGAGGGCAGAAATGGTCTAAATACAATTTGCCCCCCAGGGCAGCGACCCTTGCCTGATGGGTCGGTCCCCATCTCTAAAAAAAAAAAACTAAAACAAAAGCACAAAAAAAACCATTTGCCCTGGCGCCTAGAGGTTTCTGCCCCCGGGGGGGCAGAAATGGCCTAAAATAAATTTGCCCCCCCACAAGGGAGCGACCCTTGCCTACGGGGTCGCTCCCCCTGCGTGACATTGGCACCAAAAAACAACTCCCCGGTGCCTAGTGGTTTCTGCCCCCTTGGGGGCAGATTGACCTAAAATCGGCCAATCTGCCTCCAAGGGGGGCAGAAATGGTCTAAATACAATTTGCCCCCCAGGGCAGCGACCCTTGTCTGATGGGTCGCTCCCCATCTCTAAAAAAACAAACAAACAAAAAAAAACACAAAAAAAAAATTGCCCTGGCGCCTAGAGGTTTCTGCCCCGGGGGGGGGGGGGCAGAAATGGCCTAAAATAAATTTGCCCCCCTAACCCCCCACCCGGAGCGACCCTTGCCTACGGGGTCGCTCCCCCTGCGTGACATTGGCGCCAAAAAACAAATCCCCGGTGCCTAGTGGTTTCTGCTCCCTTGGGGGCAGATTGACCTAAAATCGGCCAATCTGCCCCAAGGGGTGCAGAAATGGTCTAAATACAATTTGCCCCCCAGGGGAACGACCCTTGCCTAATGGGTCGCTCCCCACCTCTAAAAAAACAAACAAACAAAAAAAAAACACAAAAAAAAAATTGCCCTCACGCCTAGAGGTTTCTGCCCCCCTGGGGGCAGATCGGCCTAATAATAGGCCAATCTGCCCCCAGGGTGGGCAGATATGGCCGAAAATAATCCCCCCCCCCAGGGAGCGACCCTTGCCTAAGGGGTCGCTCCCCTTGCTTGAAATTCACGCAAAGAAAAAACTCCCTGGTGTCTAGTGGTTTCTGCCCCCCTTGGGGGCAGATTGGCCTCATCAAAATAGGCCAATCTTCCCCCAAGGGGGGCAGAAATGGCCTAAATATAATTTGCCCCTAGGGGAGCTACCCTTGCCTAAGGGGTCGCTCCCCACCTAAAAAAAGAAAAAACATTAAAAAAAAAGAAAATGATCCCTGGTGCCTAGAGGTTTCCCAGGGGGGGCAGAAAAGGCCTTCTCAAAAAATGCCCCCCCCCCCCCCGGGAGCGACCCTTGCCCAAGGGGTCGCTCCCTTATGTCAATATCTGAAAAAAAAAAATCCAGGGTGTCTAGTGGGGTTTCAAAAGCCATATTGCAAGCAATCCGGCTTTTGAAACCCTGGGAGAGACTTCAAAGGGAAGGAAATACATTTCCTTCCCTTTGAAGCCCCCCCCCCGGGCCTCCCCCACGTGATTGAAAGAGAAATGCTTTGCATTTCTCTTTCAATCCGATGGGGGAGGCCCCTGTGACAAATCAGCGCGCGCTCGCGCGCTGACATCACAGGGGGGTGGGCGGGGGGTTGGGGGTGGAAGGGGAAGGTCTTCCCCTTCCATCCCCGCCTTGGGCGGGAGGAGGGTGCACAGGGGGGACGCGCTAGCGCTCCCCCTAGTTCCTGTGTGCCTTGGGCGAGGTGACCTCATCCAAGGCACAGGGGAACTGTAGCCTTGGACGAGGTCACCTCATCTAAGACACAGAACCGGTTAAATATTGTTAGTGCTCCTCAGTGATCTTTGAATATATTAATATAACATCAATATAAACCACAACACTTGTGTTGATAATATACCATAGGAACTAATTTAGAAAAAATGAAGCTTGTGAGAGTATTACAAATTCCTGAAGACATCAGCAGCTGGTATTCATAGACAATAAATAAAACAATGGGAGAAATGGAGGTACTCCACCACCCACCCTTAACAATCAACAAAGTAACCACATTTAACTGCGATGTCATTGAGTAGAAAGCCAATTTTTGTCCAAACCATTTTTTAATGAACATAAATACTGAAAGAGGCCCAATTAGGGTCTCAAAGGAATAACTGTCCTAATCCACAGTGCCAATTAGATTGGAAGAGGAGGAGGCCTCACCCACTGGCATGCTTAATCATCAGCACCTCATCCAACCTTAGTAAGATGGTACTACCTAGGCAGACGCAATCTCATTAAGAAGGAGTTCTTAAATAAAAACTAACTGTACAAGATGGGATCCAGATAAACTAAAAATACCTTGAGGTAAACCCGGGATAATACTTTTGTTGGTGGGTACCTTAGGTACAACTAAAACCAACAAGAGGATAGTATTTGGGAATATTTACCTAACCACCATGTTAAGCCAACATTTTCCTGCCCTCACTCTTGCCAATACTGGTTGGGGGCATTCATCAGGGCCAATAGGGATGCATACCTCTACTCCTTATCCTAAGTGAGTGACTGTGATGTATATAGTGGTCAACATGAGTCCTACCTTGACAACCCAAGGAAAGGTTTCTCAGAATACAGTGAAAAACTAAAATTGCCAATCTATTAGGATTCATTAAACGTGTATATGTGGCACTCAGGTGGAAATTTACATGCAAGGTGATAGTACACACATGTGCAATATAATTATGTGACACTGCAAACAAAGAAACGCAGTCATGTTGGGTGGGCACATCCAGTAGCACAATCTCATACTATCTCCATTCACATCAAACCTTCCTATATTTAAGCTTGCTGGCACCCACCGTGCACAGTTTTTCATCAAAACTTTTACTGCAAATATTGCATTGATATTATCAATCATGTTATTAAAGATGTCATGAGTGCCCTAGTTTGTGGGGTAATTAGTAGAGCTTGAGTAGTTACTTGAGATAACTCTAACAGGTGAATTTCTAAGGTTTTGTACATTTAAAATGTGAGCTTTACTATAACGTCCCTGTAACCTTTGGGTTTTTGAACGAATTTCTATGCTTTTTTAAAATCTACTTTCAAACTATATCGAACATGTAACCTTTGTTTTTTTCAGTGAATTTCTATTTTTTTTTAACAAAAAGGAATTTCATTACAATATGTTAATCCAACCATCACCATGCACAGCCAGGCCATGTGGCCAACCTCCTATAACCACCCAACCTTGCATCACGCTTTGGGCATGTGTGGTGGGGTTGGCCGCAGGGCCTGGTCTGTGGCCAAATCCTGCAGCCAACCCCCCTAATCACCAACCACACTTTGTTCATGGCCTTTGGCCATGCACAGCAGAAGTTGGCCACAGGTCCATGTTGCCCCCCTCCCCTGGACGATTTTGGCCCTGGAGACCCAATCCCATGGGGCCTGCTGTTAATATATATTGACGGGGCTGGGCACATGGCCCCCCTCTCCGGGCTGATCTTGGCCCCGGAGACCCCATACCCTGGGCCTGGCCTTCTAAAGTTTTTGGGGGGAGTCAGAAGGGACCCATTCCTCTGGGGCTCTACATTAATATATTTATTTTTTGGGAGAGGGAGGCTGCATTTCCCTCCTGTCCGGGTTGATCTCAGCCCTGTGGAATCACGTGGCCCCCCCTCCCCAGGCCGATCTCGACCCCACAAACCCCATCACAACAGACCCCACATCTTATTTAAATTCAGCTCCAGGGAGGTGGTGGTCCATAGGGCTGTGGGGGGTTTTGCGGCCCCTGTACTTCACTGGATATTGTCTCCGGGGTGGTGGCGGTCCTCAGGGCTACAGGGAGGGACTGCACAGCCCTTACGCATTTCATTGAATGTTTGCCCCAGGTAGTTGACAGTCCTCAGTTCTGTGGGGAGGCCAGGTGGCCCCCTGCACTTAATTGAATATTTTTTCCTGGGCAGGTGGTGGTGGTCCCCAGGTCTGCAGGGACCCTGGGCACCCCCCCCACATTTAATACTAGGGGTGTGGTGTGGTGGGGTTGGCCGCAAGGCCTGGTCTGTGGCCAAATCCTGCAGCCAACCCCCCTAATCACCAACCACACTTTGTTCATGGCCTTTGGCCATGCACAGCAGAAGTTGGCCACAGGTCCATGTTGCCCACCTCCCCTGGCCGATTTTGGCCCTGGAGACCCAATCCCATGGGGCCTGCTGTTAATATATATTGACCGGGCTGGGCACATGGCCCCCCTCCCCGGGCTGATCTTGGCCCCGGAGACCCCATACCCTGGGCCTGGCCTTCTAAAGTTTTTTGGGGGAGTCAGAAGGGACCCATTCCTCTGGGGCTCTCCATTAATATATTTATTTTTTGGGAGAGGGAGGCTGCATTTCCCTCCTGTCCGGGTTGATCTCAGCCCTGTGGACCACATCAACTGGGTTCCAGATTAGACATTTTATTTTGTTGGGGGGAGGGGGAATCACGTGGCCCCCCCTCCCCAGGCCGATCTCGACCCCACAAACCAGATCACCCGGGGCGCAGCCATGTCACCTGGGTGCCCCTCAGGGCACCCAGTCAAAATGGTTGGGGACTGCAGGGGGAGCCCAAAGGCCCCTGCAGTCCCAAAGGCCCAATGGTTGGGGACTGAAGGGGGAGCCAAAAGGCCCCTGCAGTCCCAAAGGCCCCTGCAGTCCCAGTCAGTTCTCTGCCTCCTGCGGGAGTCAGCATTACTGTCACAGAGAGGGCGCTGATAAACATACAACTCCTTTTCTGTGAGAGCAATAGTTTCCTCTGTTTCTGAAATAGAGGAAACCTCCGCTTCCAGCAAGTGAGAGTTGTTTGACACTTGCTGGAACTGGGGTGTTTGCTCTGACTTGACGGGAGCAAGTAAGGACAAACAGCTATATCCCAGGGGTGGACACCCTGGGACATAGCAGGAGCCGGCCCTGGGGGGGTCCCTAGGGCCATTATTGGCTCCATGAGGGGGACCATGCAGCGCCACTCCAACATTTCAATTATTCCCAGGGAGGTTATGGTCCCAGGGGTCCACAACAGACCCCACATCTTATTTAAATTCAGCTCCAGGGAGGTGGTGGTCCATAGGGCTGTGGGGGGTTTTGCGGCCCCTGTACTTCACTGGATATTGTCTCTGGGGTGGTGGCGGTCCTCAGGGCTACAGGGAGGGACTGCACAGCCCTTACGCATTTCATTGAATGTTTGCCCCAGGTAGTTGACAGTCCTCAGGTCTGTGGGGAGGCCAGGTGGCCCCCTGCACTTAATTGAATATTTTTTCCTGGGCAGGTGGTGGTGGTCCTCAGGTCTGCAGGGACCCTGGGCACCCCCCCCCCACACTTAATACTACAACTCAACTCAAACAAGACAGAGATCCTCGTATTCGGCTCCACCCCTTCCACCTGGATTGACTCCTGTTGGCCCACCACACTGGGAAACGCCCCCACTCCCACGGACCACGCATGCAAACTGGCCATTATCCTGGACTCCCCTCTTTCCATGACACACCAAGTCAACACAGTCTCATCATCATGTTTCCACACCCTTCGACTCCTGCAAAAGATTTTCAAGTGGATCCCATCCGACACGAGGAAGACAGTCAGCCACGCCTTTGTCACTAGTGAACTGAACTATGGCAACTCACTCTATGCCAGCATCACAAAGAAACTACAATCAAGACTACAAAGAATCCAGAATGAAGCAGACTCATCCTGGACATCCCCCCGACACAGCCACATCTCCTCCCACCTCAGTGACCTACACTGGCTCCCATTCAACAAGCGCATCACATATAAACTCCTTATCCACACCTACAAGGCACTAAACAATACAGGACCGGCATACCTCAATCACCACCTTGCCTTCTACGTACCCATTCTTCTGAGCTCGCCCTTGCAGCCGTTCCCAGGATCTGGAAAAGCACAGCAGGAGGAAGATCCTTCTCCTACCTTGCAGCCCAAACATGGAACACGCTACCTCTCAAGCTCAGGCAGACAGCGTCACTGAAGCAGTTCAGGAAGGACCTCAAGACCTGGCTCTTCGATTGAGCAGCACGCCCTCAAACAGCGCCTTGAGACCCTACAGGTGATTAAGTGTGCTTTAAAAATCACTGATTGATTGACTGATTGATACTATCTTTGGACTGGGGGAGGGGGTCACTGGGGCTCTGGAGGGGCCGGCATTAAGCCCATGTTTGCCTGGGGGAGGTGGCAGTCCCGGGCTGGGGGGTCCGGGCAGCCCCCCGGCTTTTTTTTTTATGTGTTGGCTCAGGGGAGGTGACCATAGGTCTGCATGACCCCCCATAGATAAATAAAAGCATTTTGACCCAAGGATCTTATTGCCCCTGCTTTCAATGTAATAATCGCCCCAGAAAGGTGGCGGTCACTGGGGCTTCAGTAAGCCCAGGAGGAGTGCCCCGAGCACCCAACCTCCTTATTTTTAACATGCATCTGGGACCTGGCCCACCCGGGGCTTCATTTAAACAAGTGCATGAGCCCATACATTTTTTTATTTTATTTTTCACTGGATCTGTGACAGCTTTTTTCCTCTTGGGAGAGTCCCTCTGGGACTCCAGCACCAGAGCTAAGTGGTCAGAGTGTCCCTACCCTGGCCTCTTTCTTTTTCATTTTTTTTTCTGTGATGTGACTGAAGCCTAGTCCCAACATGGCTGCCAACACTCCCTTGATGAAGTGGTGGCAGCTGATCAGATCTGTCAGCCCTGGGGATCAACATCTCCCTGGGGCTATGTGCACGTTGGAGGGGGGCCCCATGGCCCTCCTTGTGGAGCCACTGATGGTCTAGGGGACCGCCATTCCCCAGGGCCTCTTCCTGCTACATCCCGGGGTGCCCACCCCCAGGACATAACTGTTTGCTGTGGCCTGGCTGCAGCTTTGAAGCAATGTATGCATAGAACTACATGCACAAATACACATCAGCAACTTATTTTATAATTTGCCCTGCACAGACGTGTCCTACTGTAGCTCTGTCTCTCGTGCCTCACCCACCACGTGACAGGCCGTGCGCATGCAATTACAAAGTGACTGACAGAAAAAAAGAGCCTATAATACAGCTAATCACAATGTTGATTGAGCTACTGATGTCCCCAATTACCATGTGAATTGAGCTATGTGGAGGTTGGCTGCATTACAGGCCTCTCAGTACTAGTTACATTATATTATATGTATGAAACAGAGCCCTTTAATAGTTTTGGGGCACTGATGTACATCACTTGCTGGAGATTTGTGGTCACAATTTCGAGCTACCCCTCTTTCTAACAGTGCTTGTGCATCATAGCTTTAAATAGTACCAACCATGCAGTGTCTAATGTGACGAGCATGGCCCTCCTGATTTTCAGAGATTATGGTGTTTCTTTTGTTTCTCCACTTGGCGGGCCTGGAGGGGTGCTGCATGGTCTTGATAAGGTTGTGTTGCACAACTTATGCCACTGGAGTAACAGAGACAAATGGTGGGGAACTTCCAAATGCCTAAAAGGGTGAGCTGGCAATAGCACTCAGCATTCACAATGTCAGAATTCAACTCAAATGAACAAGCCTTACAATAGGCGTCATACCATACATTCACCTAAGCAGCAAACAACAATACTGCTGCTCTACCTCACAGTCACCCTTGAAAAAAGGAGCATGGCATTCTGGTGAAAAGGCTGAATGAATTGACTGTTCCAGCATGAGTTATCATATTCAGATCAAGTTAGCCGGATTCTCAAGCCTGGTACCATACAGGATACTGCAGGTGAGAGCCTTATCTTATCTTGCCTACTGATTAACATATGCCACCAGCATAAGTTCATGTGAACCAACTAAACACTAATACAATTCCGACTGAAAAATAGACCTGGGATCAGGGGCAACATCACTTACATGACTTGATCTTATGCGTCATAGGATCAAAGAAAGACTGGAATACTTGTGCAGGCAGGAGCGGTAGTAGTACATGTCTCGCTGTCCTTCAAATGACCTCTAAACCTAGCAACGCCACTTACCACCTCAATGAAGTTCAGGAAGCTAGGACATCTACTCTCAACTCTTTCACTCCCTCATTGAGCACAGTGCTCAAGTGTCTCTTCTTTACAAATCCTCACGTTGTTACAAACTGACCATCTAGGGGAACTGACTGGAGCCCTAGTAATGACTTGCGTAGAGTACTACTAAGTATCATTTATACATGGCTCCCACAGAATCACAGATTGCAGATGATACCAAACAAGGCAGCTAGACTGGGCTTGAACTGACAAAAACACAATAACATGACACCAGCATTGAAAGCACTCCACTGTACTTTTTCATTGGAAAAAGATTATATCACAAGAACTATGCATGGGACCCAAACCTACTGTTGCAAACAGCCAGAGTACCTCCACAGTTCCCATCACACTCCACTAAGCAGAGGCTAGAAAACTGTACTCAAGCCATTCACAATTAATCAGTCAGCCAATCTTTAAGCACGCCCATGGCCCCTTGCTGTGAGGTGTTCCAAATGCAAATCTAAGGTCAAAACTTAACTGCAGACCTAGCAGGAATTGCCTGAAAAGCTAAACTTTCAGACTTACCTTGAACAGAACACCACGTAAGACAGAGGCCACTAACAAAACATTTCAGACAAGGATTACCAACTAAACCCGATTGAGCTTCACCCTGCACTTGCTCTCACACGGACTTTGTTATTAAAAACATAGTGCTGTTGAGTAGCTGAAGTGAACTGAAAACTAATTTATAAAGTGCAGAAGCCATTCAAAAGATTTCCCGTGAGAATCATAAAAAAGCCAGATTCGTCAGGATTTTTTTAATTTGAAATTGTTTACTTCTTTTAACTAGTGTGGTGATTATTTCCAGAATCCAACAATGTGGCTGGAAAAGGCCCTACTGCTGGACAAAGTCTTATGAATTTTAGGAATTTCAAAATGAATGGCAGTTTTAAATCTTAAACAGTGAGTATGATTATATTTTTTAATTTGTCGCATAGGTACATAGAGCCAGAAGCATGGAAGATGTAATGTGCTAGGTAGAGCCTTGTGAAGATTACCTTTTTCCAGAAAGTCAACCAGTGCAATGTGTTAAGCTATTGACTGAGCAATTCTAGCTAGATGCGGGATATAGTTGGAGAGCTTGCTCTTCTCTGTTGGGTTGGACGGTGTTTGAAAGGGACAGCCTTGACTATGAAGGAGCAGCTGCTAAAGGTGATTTAGACTCGCAGGGCTAGCCAACTCGTTCCTGGAATTTAAGGAGTTATCAGTCACATTTTGTCAGTCTTTTATTGATCTGTCTGGAGGATACTCTTTAGTGCAGTGAGATGGATTTCTAGGACACTAGCAAGCAGGGGATAATGTCTGTCTACGCGTGGCAGGAGTAGTGTCTGGCTTCACTTCTGAGTCATGATGAGGAAGGATGCTTTCACTTTGTGGGGACTGTCAAGCCAGTGCCATGGCCCCTACAACTTCAAAGAGATATGGGTCACTAAACAGGGGATCTGCTGTCGAATTCAGGGGATTTTATACTTTATACTAGAGTTGAGATGTTATCTATCAAAGGTAATTTAGTGACCCATTCTTTCATTCTTTCCTTTGAGGTTGTTTATAGTCTTTGATGAACAACATACACATTATCAGTGTCAGGCAGTAAGATAGCAGCTCTTTGATTACTCTAAATTCAGTAGTCCCGTGACAAGAAAACAAATCACTGCGAAGTCCATGCAAAGGTTGTTTTCCAGACCTGATCTGGCTATTAAGTAGACTGATCAGGAATGTTTAAAATGAATTATGGAATTCCAAATCTCCCATGTGTGACACCAATTTAAAGAAGTTTAACAAAGGTTTCAAGCATACTGTCTTATTTATGAAATCCAACTTGATCAAAGATTGGATTAACACATCACCTAATGCTGAACAGACCTGCAACTGGCATATCATAGCAAACTCTGTTCCCTCAGGCGTTTCATACAGTTTACTTCTATCAGTAAATTTTAGCAGTTGATCCACAAATTCATTTCTAAGATATTTTCCATTAGTAACAAAATCATCTTTTTTTCCCATCAAAACATGTTTATTTATTTTTTATATTTCTTTATTGGCATTTATAGGTTCGGAAAACAATAAACACAGACAATGTGTATAAAAATCACAACAGCTTCACATTGATTTGTGGGCAATCATCAATCTCAGTGACTTGACGCCAGCATGTAAGGCTGCTGGAGTGGTGTTAGTGGGCGTGTGCAGGCCATGCCCCACTCCACCAACTAAAGCGCTCACCAGACCGTGGGGGGATGGCAGGCTAGGACAGCACCCTCCCTGTGACAACCACTATTGGGGGAGCTTAATCGCACAAATCTCTGACAATATAATGACCTGGTGCCTCAAAAACAAACTACACATGAACTGAACTACCTGGGACATCAAGGAGAGACAAGTAGCGGTGTAATGTCACAATGGTACAATTGGTCAGTCCAGGTGTGTAGGAGGGAAGTGGGGGGTGAGGTCCACCAGTGGGGTGGGGGGACAGGTCGGCAGCAGTGCAGCACTGTTTCTGTCCCGAGTTCGCATTTTATCATCCCGGCAGCCCTGTCAGGGATAGTATTTATGTAGGTGAGTCGGATTTGCACTACAGTCTGAGCACATACGTGTACCACAATGTGGCAGTGTTGCTGCCCCCCTCTTGCCCTACGGTCTCGCACAATGATGTCAGTCTTAGCAGTCGTCCAACAGAGCATGACCCTGAGCCAGTAATCAACCACGGGAGGCTGCATTGACTTCCAGGACTTGGCTATCAGGCACTTGAAAAGGGCCATTGCCAGATCAGCAATATTTTAGTGGGGACTTAGCACATTTTGAGCACTTAATGATCCCGTGCAAACAGAAGAGAGGATTTGGTGGAACAGGCATTTGCAGTATCTCTGATATGTGCTCCATGACCTGCACCCAGCTCTGTGCAAATGGGGGGCACTCCCACACCATATGAGGGAAGGTTGCATCCTGGTGGCCACATCAAGGGCATGTTGTGGCCACTCCTGGGAAAGCAACAAAATAATCTTGGCATTGTCACAGAATTAATTTCCTCCACCAATAAAAAAACACATAGGGATCATTCTGACCCAGAACGTGGTACTTGTGTACTACCATTAAACTGTTCAAAGTAACAACATACTACCTCACTCACCCACCAGCCAATATGATAAAATACAATTCCTCAATTTTGTTTTATCTATGTGGCATAGTTTGATTTAAGTTTCACTAACACAAGGCACTTCCCTGGATACACTGAAGATTGGTCAAATAACTTTCATTTAAAAATATCTGATGACCCTGATTTAGGGTTTGGCAAGCTACCCACCATCTGTCAGGGTGCTGGAGAACATTATGTCCATCACCCTGACAGACTACCACCTGCTAAATTTAGAGATCACCACCAGACCTGCAGTTCCTCTGAAGGTGCCAAACATTTGTTGGACAGCGGTTGTCGGTTTTAATGGCCATTCACCAAACATTTTATTTTTCAAACACAAACACTGGGAGATTAATTTAAAAAAAAATCAATTATGGCGCATGCACAGACAGTTATTTTCCTTGATGTGGGGGTCGTTATTTTATTTTTTCTCTTCATCACTATGAAGTTTTCCCTGGCAGTGATGAAGAGAAAAAAGGGACATACTGTAAGTCTGAAATAAGCTGTAATCATACCCGGGAAGTACGTTTTGCCATCAAAAGTTTATTGAAGATTTACTTCCAAAGAAATTACCCCAGCGCAGGGCAGGCCGTCGAACAAAGAACTCCCAGCTAGGATACTACAAAATCCTAAATAGTTCAGGTGGTTTGATGCTCTTAATCTGAAGGTCAGTACACTATCAGGAAGTTGGAGTAAAATTTCCATCGACTGACCCAATGGGGGCACCACTGGTGATCCTCCTGACCTTTAATAGGGGGGACCAATAGTTTGGCAGACAGGATACTATGTCCCGTTTCCTGACGCCCCTAATCAGGATTTCGAATCTGCATTGGAAAATCCTCACCTTTGGTCTTCCGAAGTCACACCTCGCCTGTCAAAGTAGATGCCATATATTGAATAAATGTCATCGGAATGAGCGAAAAATATGCCTAAACATTGCACAAACACTGATTTCCATGGTTATCTCTTTCTGAGAGATCAAAAAATCATAATGGTGCAGAAATACAGGACCTGATAAATACCATACCCCCACATTACCAGTACCCAGTGTAGTTTCAGCAAATCGGTTTCCTGCAAAACATGTAAATAGCGTCTGCCCAAGATAATATAGTTGTATTGTCTACAAGGGACAGAAACATTCCTCTGCAAGCTGCGGTGCTGGTTGTGGGTGGTCTGCTTTCAGGGTTGGACTGGCTAATGGATGCTCATTCCATCCAGGCGTAAAAATAGTCACGATTGAATGACACATATCAAGGATTGTTACTGTGTAGAAACAATTCTCATAGCTACTGCAAGAGACCATCAAAATCTTGAGTTTCTCTTTAGTACTGAATGTAAAACATATGTCACTATATCTGGCAAATTGTGCTCTTTTAAAGCAAAATACTTGGAGGTGAACTTCTTCAGACCCTCCTGCAGACGAATGGCATTGCTTTGTTGCAAGTAGGAATAATGGGTGAGTGCTTATCATTTACCAGTGCCTGTGTTAGCTCCCAGTTCAGCCTCGATCTGCCCTTTTCTATATAATACTGACGTACATTGCTCTTAGGGTATGTTTTTGTATTTTAGTTACACGCTTTTGCTGAGCACAGACCAGCTTCATGAGGATGTCAGAGCTATGACAGAAGATACATTGACTATATACATATTGTACATAAAAACGGCATTACAAATTATGATAATTATTCTGCAGGTAGTTTACCCAGAGATATTCATCAATAGATAGACTCTCAATAATGTACAATTAGCATGGTGCTTGCCATAGGTTTCAGCTGACTGATGTTTTAAAGAGCTGACGTGATGTGGAAACAGTACGTTACCACATTACACACACATGTAAGTGGCTATTTGTCACTGGAGCTTTGAATTAATATGCTGCTTTTGGCTGGAAATATAGCAACATGTGTTGATGTTTCCTAAATAACTACAGAACACAACACATCATTAGATAATAACATAACACAAAGCAAAATATCAAGACATTAAAAACATGGAAGGATACAACCTAAATCAGAATACAAAAACACAAAACAATTGCACATTTTTGCTTTTATTCCCTTTTGCTTTGGTTAGTTTTATATTGTGATATTGTATTGGTGTCTTAGGATGATTTACTTTTGTTGCCAAAGTTGTGTTATTTGTTGCATTTGGTTGATGTTTTGAACTGCGCTGGTGTGTTTGTGTTATCGCTGAATTGGCATTACCTACTGAGGATTATTTACAAAGATGTCTGTGGACACGTGAGTGGTGCAAAGCCACATAAAGCTATACAAAGCATTGCATCAACTTACTTACCATTAAAAGGCTTCCTAGAAACTGTTGATGGGTCATTGGACAACCCCAGAAAAGCCCTTGAGTAATGCATACATCCAAGGGTGAGCGTGAGGTAGAGGGGTGCTGAAAAACCAGCAGAGAATCAGTCAGCATTGAGAGTCGTGCTCAACAGAAGCAGGACCTGTACAGTCTTCACAGTAGGATTATTTGCATCTATTTTTACCATTAAAGTTCTATAGAAATATATTTTATTGGGGAAATAAAATGAACACAATATAGTCATTTTATTTAAAGCCTTGTGACACTTTTTGTATGTGAGATTCCAACAGAAGATAATTAAGGTTTTTTAGTCTTTCTTTGTACTTAAAAAAGAGAAAGAAACATCCATTAATAAAAAAAAAACGTATCTCAGTCATAGCTGTCACCACCGCGCTGCTCCTCTCCTGCACAGACAGGCTGCATGCAAAGGCTACCAGCCTGCCCTGCGGCCAATCCTGAAATTGCTCAGAGCAACGTTAGGATTGGCTGGGAGAGTCCTGCCAGGGCGCTCCCAGGCAGACTGGGAGTCTGTGCCTGCTCTTTCGAGCCCAACAACACTGTGCTCGGCTGGAGAGAGCCTACTGCACGTGTGTATTTGGCCAGCCGAAGACAGCCTGCCAAACATACATGCGCCCCCTCAGTGCTTATCACAGCCTGTGGCCCTGCCCCTTTTATAAAAAAACGATAATAAACATAGTTTATTATCGTTTTTTGGTAAAAGGTTTGCAGCTGCTGCTGCTGGCGGGGTGACACTCCTCTGCCCTAGTGGAGGAGCGCACCAGTATGAAGCAGGTTCTTAATTCTATTGCACCTTATTTGGGGTGTGCACACTGCATATGAAAGATGGCATAACACATTTGAGATGGATTTTTCACAAATGTGCTTCTCAAAAACCAACCGATGAAAAGAAAAAATATCCTGCAGCATGATATGTGCTGTTTATTTTTATTCTAGGTATATACTTTAGGATTATTTGGGACTGTATTAACAATTGAGGGCAATGCACTGGTCACCATTGTGGTGCAACCCTTACTAGGTCTGCGAAGGCGCCAATCAGGATAGTAAATAAGTCTATTACAAGACCAAAGGCTCAATTATGATTAAAGATTCTTTACTACCAAACTCTAGCTGCAAAGACAAATACACATAAAAGAAATTGAATATGTATGCAGTTTAATACCGAAGTATATCAAGAGCTGGATATTAGCAGTGCAGTGACAGTAACTATCCCTGCAGAGCAGCAAACCTACACTTCGTTGCTGGCCTAGTGGTAGGTAAGTCTTGGTTTCTCTTTTGCTACTACGCGTCTGAGCATAGTTGCTTAAATTGCTGTGCATAAGGGTTTTCATTATTTTTCATATTTTTTTGCAGATGATTTGTGAGTGTCAACGGTCCATTTCTTGTCTCTTCCTGTTGCCTCTACAGCCGCTATAAGTCCCTTTAGGCATCATTTCCACTGGTATGGCTGGGAGGGTTGGCACCTACATACAATTTACTTTTCACTTATGCAGTGCGTTTTGCTGACTGGGCAGCCATAGTATTTCTTTAGTGGTTCCTTGAGAAGGGCAACAGTGTGTCCTGCGCTGGCCTCGCAGTGTCAAGGAGGCCAGCGCATGTGTTCTCTGTCTTTGGAAGTTGGAGCTATGAGGCTCCTATTGTAGCACAGCTCAGAACAGGGCTGGCTTTAGGGGGGTGCAACTGGTGCGGCTGCACAGGACGCTGAACTTGAAGTGAGGGCGATGTCCTCAAAGGGAGGGCGCTGTTTTGAGCATTAACTTAGAGTTCCTTGCGGGCCCAGCTTTCTGGCAGCAAATGTCAAGATACCTTTTATGATTAATGTTCCTACTTGAGAAAGAGATCAGAGCATTGTCTAGTGAAATTTTTGACTCCCCATAAAGTAACGCAGAGGGTTAATATACCAGCTCCAAAGAACAGGTCCGTGTTTTAGGTGGATAGCTGAGTGGATTAGTAAAGACAGTCTTTACCTGAACTTTAAAACAAATAAAATCTATGTCAGAGAGAGGCTATGGAGAGATAAGGGGCATTTTTTGCAGGGTGGTAGTGAGAGAATCCGAGGAGGAGGGCACGAGGAGGGGCAACAAAAAAGATTGTCGCACCGGGAGCCACCAGTGCCAAAGCTGCCCCTGGTTCAGAATTCCCCATCAGCTGTTGTTGGTCTTCTGCTGCTCACGGACCTGTCTGCCTGTCTCATATGCTGTCACACATTTGTTTTTTCTCATCCTGATCTTCATGAGAATTATTTTCAGGGCTCCTTTGTTATTTTGTCTTCCAGTTTCAGGTATATAATGAGTGGAATACCTGGACAGTTATAAAAAAGAAACAATAGTTACAGCCTATATTTGGTAAGGATTTGCTTTCAATTGTTACATTTGCCATATTTAAGGCTGCTTGACTGGTGTCTTGCATCAGCTTTTAGCCAGGTCATGAAGTGTACAGTAAAAAGTGGGCTTAAGAAGCTTTCTCTCCCAAAATCTCCACTGAACTCAAGCCTTTGTCAGTCTGAGTTTTTTTTTAATGTGTATGGGAATAATTTATGAAAAAGAAAGAATGCTCTCTCTAGTGGTCAGATATCTGTCCAGGAAGCGATCCAGTTAGAGCTGCTTGCGGGTTCCTTCAGTGTAAAAAATCTGGCTCAGAATCAGGTGAATTACTGTGTACTTCTATTAAGAGTCAATGTGTAGGCAGATGATCAAATTGGGGTGTGTGATACAAGGGTTAGTAATTTGGCCTATGATTGTTGACATTCTTCTCTAGACAGAGGGATTATGACTCAGGAGGACTATATCTGGGTTGGATCCAACTCAGCCGAGCACTGGGCATCCAGATTCCTAGAGGACAGAAATCATTGCTTCCTTGCTCTAGTCGTTTTTCAATGCCTTCAATATATTTGGGATCCATTCCAGGTGGACTGCTTTGCCTCCCAATTGAATTGCAAGATTTCATGGTTCTGAATCTGAAGCTGAATCCGGAATCAGTGCAGTGGATGCATTCCTTTAGAATCAGGAGTCCTTTCAGGGTTATGCCTTCTTGCAATGATGCTCAGGACACTGGTGCATGTCTAGAGGGAGACAGCAAACCTGGTACTAGTAAACGACATTTGGTCAGTCAGGTATAGTACCCTGAGCTACTGGAGTTCTCTGTAGATTTTCCCCAGATTTTTCTAGTTTTGTGTCTGTTACTCTGAATCATGAATTGTTGTACTTATGAGCTGGTGGTTCAAGGATCTTCTATAGGTCATATCTTGGAGATTTTTGGGATGTCCTGGCATGCCCTTCGACTTTCGCAGGAGGCACTATTGGGCATTAGGATTACTTCCACTCAATTAGGTTATAAATATGCCTGGGCAGTCTAAGTTAGCTGTTGCATGGAGCAAGAAACGGATCCCATGTCTCTGCCCCCCAGTGAAGTTTTTCATTTTTTTTATTTGCTAGTTTATTTCAGGAAAAACCAGTAGGAGGACACTTGCTTACAAATTGGCAATATCAACAGGTGACATCTTGGTCAAAGGCAAACCAGTGGGACAATATTTTCTTGTTTACTGAATATTGAAATCAATTTGTCTCAAAGTTTCTCCATAACCAAAATATTCTTCATTGTAGGATGCAAAAGCAGAGTTAGATTAATGATTAGCTCGGTCTGAAAAGTATGATTTTTAAAAAGGTTAAGGATGTAAGAGCTTCAGATATGAATTATAAATATTTTTCTCCACAGGGTGATACCTTTTTCATTACTAAACGTACAAAATATTTGACTACTTACATTTCTTAACCCCAATTTCCCTAATTGCAAAAAACTCAGAGACATACTTACAAGCCCCTTCCGCCTCCAGTGTGTCATTTTGTTTGACGATCCTATGGCACAGACTGCAGAACCATATCTATTGGGCCACTCAAAGCCACTTTGTGTGGCTTTTCATAGCCTCATTGATATGGAGCAAGGCAAGGCAGTGCATGTTACTGCGTTACCTTACTCTGCGTCAGGGGGGGCGTTTCATAGGCGTTGCAGTGGATTTCCCCACGCAAAACCCATGGTTTTTGATTCTGCTCCAGATTTACTAAATGACCTTAACCTTGGACAGTGCCAAAACCATATGACTCTCTAAGGGTGGTGCAAGCAAGAGAAATACTTGTATTTCTCCTCATGTTTTCCTCTTTCCCTGTGTGCTGCAGAGTACAGCACACATAGAAAGTGGAAAAAGCCTCTCCTGTTGTGTTTTGTGCAGGAAGGTGCCCTTTCCTGCACAAAAACAATCCTGCATGCAATGCTGGCACCCTTGCACCACGGTGCAAGGGTGTCTGCATTGGTGCTAGGCACCAAAATGTGCTCCGGAGCTGGGTGAAAGGACAGAAATGCACCATATTTCATAAATACGGTGCATTCCTGTTCTTTCACATTGGTGTAGGGAAGCGCGGCAAAAAGACTTGCGCCGCTGCCCTATGTCACCTTGTTGTAAATATGTCCCTCAGAGTTGTTAGATGTCTTGCTTTGAGTCTCAGACTTTCACTATCCGCTCTATCTCTGACTCCACTGTGGGCAGATAGGTCTATTTAGTGCCCTCTCTTCAAAAAGGGGCTATTGCGTCTAAAGTCTACATTTCTTCTAGGAACCTAAAACACATTTTGAAAGTAGCAGACTGATCTTAAGAGTCTATATTTAAAAGCATATTCCTAAAAGCCTGTAGATCATGTTTCTCACATTGTAAGGTTTTAAACTTGTCATAATTGAGTCTCCTACCTTGTAATAGAATGGACCCCCCCCCCACCTTGAATGTGACAAGAGGTTTGGATATTTTTCAAGACAAAGATCATCCTTGCATCTTCCTTAATTTTGTTTGGATTGTTTATAAGTTTGATCTTAAAACCACTCCGTATCTTCATGGGAAACCAAATTTTATCAATTTTTATGGAGTTTGAATTGATTGTGTTTAGTACCAACCTCTCTGCTATGTATAAAGTAAAAGGACTGTGGCAGACATCTTTTGTCTTTGGAGACCTTCTCATATGCATTGACTGCAAAAAAGAGGGTTGTTGACCTGTTCGTATGCACTGACTTTACAAAGAAATAGTAGTTTGCTTCTCTGAAGGGACAATTGTAGAGGTTGCCTAAGGTGACTGATGGATCATTCATGGGGTCACTAGAATGCAGATTCTGTTATATTGCTATGTTGAACTTCATTCTTCTAAGTGCTTTTTCTCTGGTGTTGACGTTCAAAAGTAAAGAAGATTCAGTCATAAAGTTTGTCTACGTTATGGAAAAAACACACTGCTCCATGTTTCCAAACTGTACTATATGCAGAGTGTGTGGTTACTAGGTTATATGCATATACAGCTCAATTTCGTTTGAAACAGGTGCATACCTCCATTCTGCACATGTACACAGTGTTTATGATGCAGTGCATTGAAGTTCTGAGATAGTGAAAGGTGTGCTTGCTTAGAAGAAATGAGTTCAACACACCTTTGTTAGCTGCTAATTAATAAACAAAAAGAGAACTTTGAAAAGTAATTGCAAAATAGTATCTGTAATTATGTTTATTCTTAAAATTAAATTCTGAGGAAACAAGTTAGTAAATAAATTTAAAGAAGTTACTTCACAGACTTTCAAAAGTAGAACAAAATTGACATGAACATGCAGAATCATGGCTCACGCAGGTTATTTTACTCTGAACACCTGTTTACAAGAGCATTCCACCCACCTAAAGTTACCAGTATCAAGGGACTCTGTAATTTGGGGGTTAAATACCACACAAATTCTGAGTTGTCTCCTTAAGTAACCCTTATACATAAGGAATTACCATAGTAACTAGGAGTAGTGCACCCATTTTCAATGCTGTAATGGTTTTTCTTCATTTTCCCATGGTATTTCTATAGATCATTCCAGAACCTATCTTGACCAGGTGAAACACCACAGAAATTTGGATTCACACAGAGCTTGAAGGCCTAAAATGATGATTTCTCCTCTCTAGGGATCTGAGCCACCAAGATCCTGTACCATCCTAGCACACCCCTGACCTTCTGCAAAATGCAAAATGCACCCTGGCCCCACATGATGTGATGGCAGCCTTCTCCTCGAAGAAATCTCATGGGAACTGAAGCCTGGCTCTCTCAGTGAGACAAAGACAGGCGGAAAGAAGACACAGTCCAAGCAGAGATCGGGAGAGCTCTGTGGGTCAAACTTTAGGCAGACACAGGTGGAGGAATAAAAGTGGGACTTGATGGTCGGTGCTGTGTTGCCATTCAGGCCAGGATCCATGGCCTAAGCCCATTGCCATGATGAGCCAGGCTAGTGGGGCTTGAAGGATGCATTTGCAAACATGCATAGCAGTGCTGTTCTGACACAGATCACCACTCTCCTTGAAAGCTGCAGTATGTGCCATCGAGGTCTATACCCTAAGCATAGGCTTGTGAGCTGTACCATGATCAATACCCTAGGGATGTGAATGAGACAGTAATTGGCCCCAAGAGCTTTTTTTCTCATTTCCCAACATGCAGTGGATGCAGCAGGCAGCATGGGGTAGGAGGTGACCAATCTGGACCATGTGAAGGTGGCTGGGAGTGGTAAGATGTGGACCCCAGAACCAGAAAAAACAGCGGAGGCACAACTTGGGTGAGACTTGTCCAACAGTAGCCAAACCATGCAACAAGTTGTACTTCCTCCCTACAAAAGATGCAGAGATATTTTACCATTTCTCACCACACAAATAATTGAAAGGTGCCTTGTATTCCCCAAGTCCTGAAACTTCAGCTGGTAGGGTAGAAGAGATACTAAACAGACTGCGGTGGGCAAAGACAAGGGTCTTGGTGTCTCCTTTCAGGAGAAAATTGAAAAATGTATTAAACCTCTCACATTCCATCCGGGTCAGATACTGAGGAGCTCAGAAAACTCTGCAGGTATCTTTTAGGAGACAGCTTCCCCTTCAAGCACTCGGGGGAAACTGGCACTTGAAGATTAGATTGACGGAATTGGAGTGGAAGTGTCATTATTTCAACAAGATCTTCAGAACCTGGCAGACTGCACTAAATAAGCAGAAACTTGTATCTCCATGGTGCAACATGAGGCACAATCATTTATTATAGACCTGAAACATCTGCAGGAGGTGTTGCTCTCACTGGAAGGCACGGAAGGCCAATCTAGGAGGAGTAACCTGAAGCTTGTGGGCATTCCAGAAGGGGCAGGGTACAATAGACCTGAACAATACATCATCACATGTGGGTTCCAGAAACACGCTTGATTCCCTTCTTTGTACTGGAAAGGGTAAATTGTGCTTCAGCTCCCAAGCCCCCACCCAACGGGTGCTCCTCCATGTCCCATAATTGTAAGGGTGCTGAACTATGCAGACCGAGACACCATCCTTAAAGCAGCATGAGCAAAACAAGATGTTCACTGTATTTCCATGAAAGTCGTCTTTTTCAATACACGCCCTGGATGTAGCAGCAAAACAAAAACTCAGGACTATACAACTTAAATATATGGTGCAGTACCTAGCAAAACTGAAAGTGTTGCACCAGAGAAAATCCTTCCTTTTTGAGATCTCAGGCTGTGTTTGGAGCTATATAAAATCCCCCACTAAAATCATGAAACCCCCACCAAAAGATCAGAGAACAAATAGGTTCTCTCTTGGCCGCATCCCAAAGAATAACCTCCTCATAAGCGCTGGAGCAGATGACATATCGGATCACGGGAAATGGAATGGGGGTAGCATAATCTCTTTCTCTTGTACCAGTGATGACGAATGCTGTTTTACAGCTGTGTTCTGTACTGTGAACAATGTGATGAAGATCTCCGCAGTTGTAAGCATTTTTATTTACACAAAATGGGTCTTTATATCCATTTTCAACAAAGTGACACATTTGAAGTGCAAAATAACTCATGTTCTGTTAATTTGTGTCATTCCAGTGCTTCTGCAATATCTCAATTACGTGAAGAGGTATAGTGGCGAAATCTCAGGCATTTCACATGATGCACAATGCCAAAATTGCACAATATTACACTGCCATAATTAAGATTTCTCCTAGTCCTAAAGAGATGTGTATGTCTAAACGTAGGTGTAAATCTACATTCAGAAATGGTGAGTAGCAAAAGAGATAGAGTTACACCTTGTTGTAGTAGTAAATATACACAAGTAAAAATACACGCGTATTTTTAATTTTGTAAATCAAGCCCTATGATTCCAGCACTGAGATTTCATTACAAAATCAGTAACTCTTGTAAAATGAAAGGCCATGTCAATGGAAACCATAGATGGTCATTATGACAATGGCGGTGACTGTTCGCCAAGAGGCTGGCGATAATTACCGCCAAATTATGACCATGGCGGTGATAACTCCCATAGACAGCCAATGTACCACACCAACCGCCAGGGTGTTAACACCACTGACCACGGTGGCAGCCATCAACAGCCAGGCAGAAGACAAGGTACCGCCCACCATATTATGACATAGCAAACCACCACGATTTCCGGGGCTGTACCAATGCCATCAAAAGCCTGGCAGAACCAGAACACAGAAGACGAAAGACTCACCTTCAGAGACACAGAGAAGATCAACGCCGCCATGGAACCAGAACATCAAGGCTTCCCGATGCTCCTCTATGCGATGCTCCACCTGGAACACCAACGCCAACACACACAAAGGAGGGAGGGAGGAAAAGGAGAGTGGCACAGACATGCACAACACACACCATACACACAACCAGCTGCAGAGGAAAACCAGTCTCACAAGACACACGTCTTAATAATGCAAGGACAACATTTAGCCATAACTGATTGTATAATTTGATGCCAATAGCCACCATATTGTCCATGTGATAAGATAAATTTGAGGAAATGTTCGTAAAGAGCCAAGGACAAGCCCAAAGTACAAAAGGCCCAAATGGCCACAGGGCACAGTCCCAGCCCCAACTTGTTCCCTGACGAAATCCGCACTACACTGTGCAGGCGCATCATGTTGAAAATGGCCAGGCACCTCAGGGGAAAGGTCGGTTGGGGGCACCTCAGCTGAAGTGGGGAACTTGCCCACTGTTTCTGGAAGGGGCTCCATGCCCATTTCCCTTTGCTGGGGAGTGCAAGGTCACAGTCTCTGAGGTGAGGAACTTGCCCACTGGTTCTGTTCTGGAGGGGGCTCCATGCCCATTTCCCTTTGCTGGAGAGTGTAAGGCCACACTTTCTGAGGTGGGGAACAGTCCCTAGAGGGTGGCCTACATGCCCTCTGCTGGAGGTGAGGGCTGCTGCGTTCCAGCTGGAGGTGAGTTCTGTTGTGTCCCACCTGGAGGTGAGGGCTTCTTGCCCCCTGCTGTTGGAGGGGAAATCCTGCCAGCCTCTGCAGGAGGTGAGGGCTTCTTGCCCACTGCTGTTGGAGGGGACTTCCTCTTGCCTCACTTAGTTGGTGGAGTGGGAATCTTCCTTTTCTTGGGTGGTGGAGTGGGATCCTTCCCTCTCTTGAGTGGTACAGTGGGAACCTTTCCTCTCTTGGGTGGTGGAGTGGGACCTTTTCCTCTCTTGAGTGGTGGAGTGAGATCCTTCCCTCTCTTGGGTGGTGGAGTGGGATCCTTCATTTTCTTGCCTCCATGACTAGGAGGTGCCTCCATTGTCCCCAGGAACTGTTTGGCTGAGGTGCTGGGCTGGGTCGTTGTGACCCTGCTCTTTCGGGCAGGACGGGGGGTTTAGGGGGAGGGAAGAGGTCAAGTTGGGCAAGGAAAAGCTTCTTAGGGACGGTGGTGCAGGATGAGGGAGGGGAGATGTGAGTGGAGGTTGAGGGAATGGTTGTTGGAGGTGTATTTCTGCTGGACTTGGGTGCAGGTGCATGGGCAGTGTGCTGATGCGAGGTGGATGGCTGTTGGGAGTCTGAGTGCATGTGTTTGTGTCTCTTAGGAGGGGGGCAGACAGGGTGGGAGAGGACACAGGGAACAAGTGGATGGATGTTGTGGAGGTGTCTGCAAGTGATGTGTGTGTACTGCTTGGTGTGGGGATGGTGGTGGTGGCTGTTGATGCAGTGCATGCAGGTGTGAGTGTGGATGTAACTGTGAAGGAGGAGAGAGAGGAGGAGAGGAGACAGTGGAGGCAGTGGATGTTGTTGTGTGTGCAAATGTCTGTTGTTTGTGTGAGTGCTTGTGGCCTGAAGTGTGCTGCCTGTGTTTGTCTGTGCCACTCCTGTGTAATGGTTTGTGTGCATGCTTGTCTGTATGTGTGCATGGGATGGGTTGGGGTTGAGGAGACTGGGAAGTGGTAGTTGGAGGGGGGACGTTAGGAACAGGGACAATGGCTGCCATCAGAAAGGAGGCCAGAGCCTGAATCGATCTCTGTTGGGCCGCCAATCCAGTGTGAATGCCCTCCAGGAATGCATTGCATCATCTGGGATGCTAGCCCCTGGATGGCATTCACAATGGTTGACTGTCCTACAGAGATGGATCTGAGGAGGTCAATAGCCTCCTCAAAGAGGGCAGCAGGGCTCACTGGCACAGGGCCTGAGGTGCCTGGGGCGAAGGAGATGCCCACCCTCCTGGGTAAGCGGGAACGGGCAATTCGGTGAGGGGCTACTGGGAGGGCAATGCTGGTACGGGGGTGGCGGCTGTACCTGTAGCTGGGGTGGTCACAGAGGTGTACGCCAGCACCAGGGAGCTTCCGTTGAAGCAGGAATCAAAGTCAGTGTTGTCACTTCCTGTCTCTGCTGTGGTTCTCCCCTCGCCCTCCGTCCCACTGGTTCCCTAGGTGTCGGTGGACTCTGCCTCCTGGGTCCTGTGGAATGCAGCTCCCTCTGTCACCAGTGCCCCTGCTCCTCTGCCAGTAGATGCTAATGCACACATGGACAGGCTGACAGAAGAAAAAAGGGGGAGAGAGAGAAAGGGAGCACTGGGTCAATTACAGCACCAACACCACAGATGGCATACACATTACCGTGACACACAGGGATCAGGATTGAGCACCATGCATCGCACTGGCATACCATTGGCTAGGTACCACAGCAAGATGTGAGCCAACCACCACCAACTGCACCCCCCTAGGATTCACTAAGCCCTGCCTGACATGGAATTCAACCTAGCTAGGTTACCAGATTTTGCAATACACCCATTACCCTTGAGCTGGATCATGCTGCAATGTCTGAGCTGGCATTAAAGGGCATCCACTAACACCCACCACCAGGTTCCCATGCCACCTACCAATTATACTTGTAATGCCCACTGAACTTACCCTCTTGTGGCTGCTGTGCTGCCGTCAAGCGCCCATCCAGCTCTGGGTAGGCCACCGCCAGTATGCGGGCCTCCAAGGGGTTCAGGTACCGACGGGCACCCTGCCCTCATTGGGAGGCCATCCCCTGCTGGGCCTCCACAGTCTTCCGGGCCCAGTGTCTCAGGTCCTCCGACCTTTTCCTTCAGTGGGTGCCCCACCTGCTGTAGACCCCCAGGGTCCGCACGTCCTTGGCAATGGCATGCCACAATCCCTTCTTCTGATGGGCGCTGACCTGCAGAGGCAACACAGACAAGAAGACACCATTACACATACAATCCAGCCTGTCACACATATGGCTCACAAATCCCATTTCCAGCTCCATTGGCACACGCATTACCCAGCGCCCACCATGTACACTACCACCAGACATACCAACCCCCCAAATGACAAGATGTTTGCACACACATCTCACCTGTGTACTCACCTGTTGGTCTGGAAGCCCATACAGCTGTCCATACTGGGGTAGGACCGCATCCACCAAGCGCTCCAACTCCTCCGAAGTGAAGGCAGGGGACATTTACCCGGTCACATGGGCATGGCAGGATCCAGGCACAAGTCACAGCAGCACATGCAGTGTAGGTGTTGTCCTGTGGAAAGTCAGGGATCAAGTAAGGATTTAGATAGACAATGGCGGTCACATCCGCGGCGGTGTGCACCGTCACCACTGCCGCTGATCCCCATTGGCCACTGTACTCCAAAGAGCCCTATATTAGCCAATGAGGAATTGCACGGCGGTGCAAGACTGCCTTCTGCCATGATGCCCAATGTCAGCAGAGTTACCTCACTTCCACCTGTCCCAAGATACAGGAAAGGCAGTCGCCATTTCATGGTGGTGGACTACATTCAGATAATCCATAATTGCATAATTGCCACAATTTGCACATACATTGACATTCCCATTGTCCCATCACATCAATGCTCAATGTACACTGAGGAAGTGGTTCCATTGGTCAAATTGTGACAGCCTACTCACTTTTGTGTCCCTTAGATATTTACCACTGTGGATGAATAGGAGAAGGAGACAAGCCCCCGTGTACATACCCCTTGTGGACTTGGCTACACTGGAGGAGAGGCATTTGATACTCACCGATAGACTGGAAAGGGGCACAATCACAGAGCTGTGGGCCCAATTGGAGCCTGATCTGATACCAGCTATCCGTTATCCCACTGTGATCCCCCGTCTTCTGCTGGTTCTACCAGTGCTCCATTTCCTGGCAACTGGTTGTTTCCAAGTGACAGTGGGCTTGGCAGCAGGAATGTCACAGCCAATGTTCTCAATCGTGCTGGCAAGGGTTTTGTCTGCCTTGGTCACACACATGTGCAGCTACATTGCTTTCCCCCAGGTGGAAGATTTGGCCACTGTGAAGGCAGGATTCTATGCAATGGGACATATACCCAATATTATTGGGGCGATTGACGGTACACATATTGCGTTTGTCCCCACCCACCACCAGAATGAACAGGTGTTCAGGAATCAGAAGAGTTTCCACTCACTCAATGTGCAAATGGTGTGCCTGGGAACCAGTACATCTCCCACATCACTGCCACTTATCCTGGGTCGGTGCATGACGCCTTCGTCCTGAGGAATAGCAGCACCCCAAATGTGATGGCACAACTACAGAGGCACAGGGTGTGGCTAATTGGTAAGCATGACTCCCCACCCAATATATGTCAGTGTATGCCCTCTGGTGTTAACCCCATACCATTGTGTGAGGCTAATGTTTGTCCCTCAATACTTGCAGGTGACTCTGGCCACCCAAACCTATCGTGGCTCCTGACCCCTGTGAGGAATGCCAGGACAGGGGCTGAGAATCGTTATAATGATGCACATGGGCGAACCAGGAGAATTATTGAAAGTACCTTCGGCCCCCTGAAGGGCATGTTCAGATGCCTCCATCTAACAGGTGGATCCCTGTGCTACTCAGAGAAGGTCTGCCAGATAGTAGTGGCATGCTGTATGTTGAACAACCTGGCCCTCAGACGACATGTGCCTTATCTGCAGGAGGAGGAGACTGGAAATACCCCTGTGGCAGCAGTGAACCCTAAGGGCAGTGAGGATGAGGAGGCAGAGGATGAGGATGTGGACAACAGAACATCAGTTATACATCAATACTTCCAATGACACACAGGTGAGACAGTGGAACTGACCATTCCTCTGAATATTAATGTTTTCTCTGTGGCTATAGCAGGATAGCATTCAATTCATTTGCATCTCAACTTGCTGTCACCTATGGCTTCTCATTTTGCAGATGTTGGTGATATAACAACTGTGTGCTGATGTAATGACTACAGACAACTACAGGTCATTAATTGTATGCTATCACAGTGTTCAGATCATTTGCACAAGATGTGACTGTTTCCATTAATGCACATTTTCATCACATAAAACACTGTCACTCAAGTTGTGTTCAAGGGTGTTTATTGTAGTGCAAATAATTGACGGAATAGTGCAATGGAATGGGGTGATGGTAGAGGTAAGTCCAGGGTATTGTTCCAGTCTGTTTGTAGCACAAGTCCAGTGTCCAAGGGGCCATAGGAAGGGGTGCAAAGGTAGTTCAAAGTGGACAAGGTGAAAGGGTGGGACACAAGGGGTACAATCAAGAGGATCTCATTTCCTGGTAGTGGTCTTGGTCTTGGCAAGTGTCTCTGGCTTCTGTCTGGGTCGCAGGGAACGTTTGTGGGGTGGTTCACCTTCTGCAGGGGGAGGGGTGCTGGTGGCCTGTGGGTCCTGTGGCGGAGCCTTCTGCCCACTAACTGCAGCGGAAGTGGTGGGCTGGTCAGTAAACTGGCTAGTGGTAGGGGCCCGCTGGTGTTCTGTCCATTTCCTCATGATGTTGGCCATATCTGCCAGCACCCCTGGTATGGAGACCATGGTGGTGTTGAGGGCCTGAAAATCCTCCCTGATCTCCTGATGGTGTTCCTCCTGCAGCCAACTGTTCTCCTGCATGTTGGTAAGGATCTGGCCCATCTTGTCCTGGGATTGTTGGTAAGCCCCAGGACATTAGTGAGTGCCTCCTGGATAGTCGGTTCCCTAGACCTGTCCTCCCCCTGGTGCACAGTGGTCCTCCCAGTGTCCCTGTTCTTGTGTCCCCTGAATGGTGTGCCCACTGCCACTGACCCCAGGACCCTGATTGTCTTAGGGGTGAGGTGTGGACTGGGATCCCTATACAGGTGGGCACTCTGGTGATTGACGTGTCCTGGGAAAGAAGTGTCGGAACATTGGGTGGATGCTGTGGTATTGGATACTGATGGGGGAGGCTCTGTGGTGGACTGTGAGTGGGCTGGGGTGGCCAACTGACCAGTGGTACCTGATGGGCCAGGTAGTTCATCCAGATCCTGAAGTCCAGAGTTATTGTCATCACTGGGGCATCTTATGTTGAGGGACTGGATAGTCGTGGCACCTCCTCGCCGCTGAGATTGGCTGGGGCACCTTTTGGGACGTAAGTGATGTATTATGCTTCATGTCTGTGACATATTGTACATCCCTAGCTTCCTCTCTATTGTTGTTGTTGCCCTGCCTCCTTTGTTTGTGTATGGTGATGTATTGTGCAATTGATAGTTCTCCATGCTGTGCATGCTTTGGTGATGGATGTACATGAAGGCTGGGAGGGCTGTCCATGCATTGGTATAGCATGCAGGGCTTGGCATTGTGGTAGTCAGTTGTGTAGGTGAGGTGTATGGGATGGAGTCGAGTGATGGGAGTGAGGGGGTGTGATGGCATGCAGGTATGGGGGATGATGAGTAGTAAATATTGACTCACCAGTGTCCAATCCTCCGGCTACTCCAGTGAGTCCCTCAGGATGCAGTATTGCCAAGACTTGCTCCTCCCATGCTGTGAGCTGTGGGGGAGGAGGTGGGGGTCCATCGCCAGTCCTCTGGATGGCGATCTGGTGCCTTGCTGCTATGGAATGTACCTTCCCCCGTAGGTCGTTACACCTCTTCCTGAAGTGGTCCCTTGTTCTTGGATGCTGTCCCACAGCATTTACCCTGTTCACGATTCTCTGCCATAGCTCCATCTTCCTGGCAATGGATATTTGCTGTACCTGTGCTCCAAACAGCTGCGGCTCTACCTTGACTATTTCCTCCACCATGACCCGCAACTCCTCATCAGTGAAACGGGGGTGCCTTAGTGGGGACAAGGGTATTGTGTGGTGTGTGTTGTGCAGAGGGTGTTGAGTGATGTGGTGGGGAGTGGGATGTGGGGTGCATGACGGATGGATGGATGTTTGTGGTGTGTGTGTGTAGTTGTTTCATTGGTCTTTGTGTTAGTCTTGTGGCGATTAGTGGTGTTCGTAAAGGTTTGTGTGTAATGTGGGTGTGTGTTTTATAGTGCTTTGGGGGGTCGGTGTGGTGTGTGTGTATGAGTGTCAGGTGTGTGATTTGCATTTAGGCCAATGTTGTGTTGTTTTCTATTTGGGTGGCCATTCTGAGAGTGCCCGTGGGTACCGCCAATGGTTTACCTCCATTGAATGTCCGCCGTAGTGATTCGTGGGTCATAATGTGGTGGGTGTTGTTTTGTTGGCGTAACGGTATGGGTTTTCGTGCTGACACTTTACCACTGACCCCTGGGCTGACGAATTTGTGTATGTGGCAGTATTCTGTCGGTTTGGTGTGTGTGTGTCATATTATGGCGAGCAGATATTCTCTGATGCAGCTGTATGTTGGCGGCAGTAAGTGGCATTTACCGCCAATGTCATAATAAGGGCCATAGTGTCCATCTGCCATTAAGCTATCTGGCAAATCCCACACTCATTCTAATTATTTTCCTACTTCTGCCCATCATCCTCTACATCCACTGATCTGCTACTCTGCATTCTCTTCCTTTGTGTCTACCATTCTTCCTCACTTTTTTACCAGAATGGTCACCTCACTTTCTGCACACTCTTTCATGTTGTCTCAATCACAACTGTAACTCTCTCTAACTCCATAAAGCCACATGTCACCCTCCCAATATTGATACTGCCACATTACCATCCTATACACTCACTGCCACCTGTGACCCTCCTTACTTCTCAGTGCCAGCTTTTATTCTTCTATTCCCCTTTCACTTGTTCTTCAATAATCCACTCTTCTTCCTTCACACTTATCGCCCTCCCTCTTTTGTCACTCCCACCTACCTCAGTATTCTGAGTCACATGCTCAAGAGTATGTACACAGCTCTCCTTTACCTCTTCTAGAAGCTCATGTCTCTTATCCAGACACATGTACCAGCTTTAAAAAATGAAGTCTTGAGAGGGCAACCGTCTGATATATTTTACCATATCAGGAGCAGGCAGATTTCTTTGACAAGAACTGCACCTAATAAGAAAGGAGGAAGAACCTGAGAGTTAATTTCAACTCCAACCTGTACTTCTTCTCAGTTAATGTGTAAGAGAATAATGCAACTAAACCTGTCCAGCAAAAGCTGGCCAACAATTGAACAGCAAAGTGGTTGTATTTGATGCAACTGGAAACTATAGGCTCAAAGGGGTTGTGGGATTGGACGATTTGAGGCACAAGAGGGCAGGAATCCCTGACCAACCACCACACCCAACACCCCTCAATATTTCCTTCTACTGCCTGGCTCTGACTTATTCTTGTGTATATGGTGATAGATAGGTAAATTAAGTCAGGCAGGTGCAGGATAGCATACATTAACGTATGTTCCGCTGCACTTATTTCTGAGAGTGGCTCTTGTTAGCTGGCTAATACCACATACAACAAGAAGAGTAGACTGGAACATTCAAAACAGGTTTCTGCAGGTTTGTGATAATACAGGGACTAAAGACTGCGACACAGCATTGCCCTGGCTGCCCTGGCACTGATTTCATTATTCCTGACCAGGACTAGTAGAAATTCACAAGCAGGAGACCTTTTCCACCGGCCAGGTTCATGGCATCAGCTTAATGAAGGTCTTGAACTGGCAGCCAGCTCGACTCCCGGGGGAAAGGTTGGAGCCCCTGCATTCAGTTACTGGCATCTGACACGAGGAACCCCAACTCCCACCTGCTGTCAGGCCATCCTTAATTTCCTGCGCCCTGAGTCACCCAAAATCAGAGGGCGGTTGCCGCTACAAGTCCAGCCCAGGTCACGCTGCACCACAAGAGAGATCATGTCTCTGAACCTTTCTCACCATCTCCTCTGCTATAGAGTGATCACACATTGACTGCGTCACCCATGTCTTCCCGAACAGAAAACACCTCTCCCTTTAATTGACACAGGTTGGTTGCTTTTAGATGAAGCGTTTCACGTTTGGAAATGCACATGCAAGGCCTGCTGTCGCTTGGAGGCTACCATCCCTCCATTTGCATCCAGTCGTCAGAGGTTCGTTTTCTAAAAACAAAATATAAATTACCCTGATGTTCAGGAAGCTTTCACCTGTGCCTAGGGCCCACTTAACATTTCTCTTGTCAATTTCCACCATGCTTCGTATGGAGGAAATGAACAGGGAAAATAAATAATGCTGGTCCCTCCCTCAATAGGACGGGATGACTGCCACCGTGACCCAGAGGTCCTGTGGTAGACAGACCACGTAGGGATGAAACCCAGCAGTTCCATGACTATAAATATAGTTGGGAGACCTAAGAATTCGTGGGCATGAGGACTGAAATTTTGTGGCATTCCTGCCCTCTGCCAAACCTTAAACGAGACCCTTACTCTTGCGATTGTTGACTTTATGTGGGTGACATGCCACATATTTATGATTAATGGTATCCAATCGAAGAAGGCGTTTATTCCGAACATTGGGAATCTATGTCCATTAAAATAACTTCAGGTGATCTATGTAAGCACACTATTTCCTTGAATAAAACCGGAGCCAACTCTGGAGCCGTTGGTATCTTCTATAAGGGGGTGAACTGCACTGGTTTAAATTATCTACATATATTAAAGTATTGTATATTGTTGGCATGTTACCCTATGAGTAGCAAAGTGTTGGTAACGGCGATAATAATGCCATTGGTTTATTTCGAGCGTTTTTGCTTAAGCACCTGTACCACAAAAGTTCATACAGGTACTCAGCGTGACTCTCATATGTAGCCACCAAGAATGTCTCACCGACAGCTCTACCATCTTGTGTATTCCCAGATGACCTGGCGCAAAGATAATGTAACACCATTGAAGTAACTGCAGCTCAGGGCCTTGCTGGCCACCTAGATTTTGTGTTTTTGAAGCAACACATTTTGTAAAATTCTTGTGGGTTTTACATAAATCACGCCGCTTAATGTATGGTTTTATGCTCTTATTGGGGGTTTTCAAAATCTATTTACATTTCTGCCTGTGAAGTAGTAAGCATAGCTAAAGGCTTGTGGGAGTATGTCTGTTTGTCTTCAGCTTGCTGGCAGAGGCATTCCCATGACAGTTCCCTGGACGATAAGAGATGATGTAATTGAATAAAGAGAAAGGCAGTATCCGTCTTGCATGGCGTGCATTGATGCTGTTCATTGATTACAGAAAGTCAAGGTTCTATAGATCCATCCAAACCATGATGTGATGTTTAGTTCCTTCTAACTAATGCCTCTATTAACTAAAAGCGTTTTAAAAAGGACTAATTCTTAATCATTGATGGTATATTTATTTTCTGATACAACAGTGTGTGAAAATAGTAAACCACTGATTGCAAGGGCTCAGTAACAGTGTAGTTTTGACTGGATCACTTCTATGGTGAATGAAAAAGCATCAGTAAAAAAAAACAGAATACGATGGTCAGAATCTACATGACGAACTATAGGCACAATACTGAAAACATGTGTTAATGTGGTTAAGGCTTTATCTTGCTTTAGTCCACATGCAAAAGCAATTACCTTGCTAGTCAGTTTGGTGAGGGGGATACAATTTTAGAGAATTGCTGGAAGAAATGGCAATAGAAACTAGCAAATCTAAACTACACTTGTATTTTTTAAACAGTCTTAGGCATAGGCCTACTAAGGACATTGATACTATATAAAGGTTCATTTGGATTCTTTGTTCCGTGATCTAGAAGCAAATCAATTTTAACATATGAGTGAACTTGTTGTAGTCTGCAGGGAAGCTCTTCATGTCAAAAGTCAACAGCTTCACTGGGATCTCATCCGATGGCTATCTGGCCTCGTGGAGACCTTCTCGGCCACAGCCTGCTGCCTTACCCCACTGAGACTTTTTTGCTTGAATTTAAGAGACTATGGGCCTGATTTAGATCTTGGAGGAGGGTAATACTCCATCACAAATATGAAGGATATCCCGTCTGCTGTATTAAGAACCCGTTATAGCCTATGGGGATTGTGATAAGGTGGGCGGGATATCCGTCATGTTTGTGACAGAGTATCCCATCCACCGAGATCTAAATTAGGCCCCAACTCAGAAGGTAAAATTTCCTACCGGGATGAACCTAATTTTTGTATTGGACCCTCGCTTTATTACATTTGGCTTCAAATCAACCTGGTTACCAGTCAAGCGCAATCAGATGACTAGGGTTAGCACTTAAGGCTTTTTGATGCTATTTTCATGTAAAACGTTAAAAGTTCATAGGTCTGGTTCCCCTTGTTCTTTTGTCAGTAACCACGGTTGGCCCTTAATGCTTTTTGATGGTAGTTTCATTTAAAACTTGCAATATTCATAGCTCTCGTTCCCCTTATTAGACTTTGTTATTTTGGTGCATTTTGTTCATTAAGTTATTTTCTTTTTTTTATAAATTACAGTTGGATTTTTAGTGTATTGTATTTTGAATTTTAAACTGTGCTGGTACTTTTAAATGCTTTACACATGTTCTTAAAATAATCCTGTCTGGCCTGTGACATAGCCGCCATTGGCTGAGCTCAGGTTTAAATTTCTGAAACCTTTACTCGGCCTAACTAAAATAGTGACATTATTACATGTGGTGGATTACAATCCGCCCCAATTAATAGTCCACTTTGTCACATATACAGATCATGAAAATCCAATTTAGAAAACATTTTGACAGATTTTAAGTGATCTAATAGAACAGAGATTAACAGGAGATGATATCTATCCCAAATTATGATTCTATTCATTTCAGGATTGTTGATGCAGGTTCTATATTCTTCCTTGGATTCAGGATTAAAGAAAATTGGTGTCCTCAGCTGGTTAAGTTAAATGTTTAATGAGTTTTTTTTTTGTAGATGTTCTTTTAAATATTCCCTGAGAACTGCATGTTCTTGATATGTGAAACAATAAAATTCTCGCATGAGGGATTTTTGTTTCTGGTATTAAATCAATTTTAAAGTCATACTCTCTGTGAGGCAAAAGGCAATCTACTACTTATATCCATGTCTAGTCACCATTACAATGCTTTTGGTTCTATGCTTATGTCTCTAGGTGCTTTCATCCGGTACTTAATTGAAAAAATAAATGTGTCAGAGCCCACAGTATATCATGGAAGGCAATTTCACTTTGAATGTGAGACTGTCTGTATTTATTTTCAGAAGGCATCATTACTGGACTTCAGGAAGGGACCGATCTCTTTTCAGACTTTTGCATTTTCTGCTGAGGTTTAACCTGGATGGTTAAGTATATTAGAGTGGGGACCGTATTAGGACAGTTAACCAATAGCAAAATATAATATTTTAGTTCATTTTATAGGCCCCAGTAAATGACTGTGGCTGCAAGATTGCTCTTTCTCCAGAGAAGGCTTGAAAGTTTATAATGAAGGTATCATATTTAGAAAAACAAAGACTATTGTTAAGGATAAATGGGGTAGCCCAGGTTAATGCTTCATTTAGAAAGATATGATTGCAAAAAAACTTTAGTTTTGTCTCACTGAATTTGGGAAAAGACAGGGTGAGTTGATGGTGATAAAAGGTGATGGTGATGATCCAGCACACTTTCCTGCATCTCAATATCCTAGTGTTGTCATCTATTAAATGGCACCACTGGTTTTATGAACCTTTGATTGTCAACTGGAAGCTTGTAAAAGAAGCTACAACACGTGAAACCAATGTGGCTCCACAAAAAAGGCGGCGAGGATGGTGTTCAAACTATGAAGATTTATTAGCAACATTTAGTAAATTTACACATCCATCAACAGGAGATCAGTGTATCCAAAAGCATGTATAGCCATTAAATTAAGCAATCTGAATTTGTATATATAAAGAAGAAGATGCAAAATATAACAAGGCCCAAAACACAGAACACAAAATAGATTGGTTCCATAAAGGAACTTCCTTATTCTAATTAAAGCTCCCAAAGTGGCAAGGGCAAGTTAGGAGGAAGCTGTCTGCATCAGATGAACCAAGTTAAGTTTCAGTGGCATAGACACAGATGTTCAAACATAAAGCTCAACACTAAGGGCTGTGAAAATCAGCTAAGTTCGGGAAAGGTCTTCCCTCAGTGAAGTCAAGAACCTATCAGCCAAACTATTCTAAAATCACACAATTATTATGTAATAGAAGGGTCTAGAACCTTTGTCTTACTAACTCCTCCTGGTTGAGCGAATCAGGATGCGTCGTCTTCTGGGAACAGGTAAATTCCCCACCTTCTCAACCACCGGACAGAGAAGCACACAGCTGCATGGCCTTGAAAAGTAGCAACAGTCTGCTTTTTTTGGTACAAGAGACTTTCAAATCCCCATGCATGGCAGGTATATGCTAAAGCCTCAAATTGTGCTCGTCTCGGTAACAGCCTGTCATACACTGATAATCGCAACTGGTCCAAAATTCTAAAATTTGAACGTTCCATGCTCTGGAAACGGTAATGTCCCTTGATTCTTAGTCAATTTACTCCATTGCTTTAACCAAAGGCACAAAGCTATACCTTTTTCTGTCATTACGAGATGCGCCAGAGTATCCTCTGGGGGGGTTGTTTCCCCCACTGACGCCTTGATGTATGAATCACCCTTCATCGCACTCTTAAATTCCTTGAAAAACTTCATTTTGCCTGTTTTGTGTACTAAAAATTCAATAACTGAAATGAATTTTACTCCCAAGATTCCCTTCACCCGTTTTCTCAACCAATTGCCTCTCACGGGCGGCTGCCAATCCGGTCGCGGCTCTTCTCACTAACCGACCTACCCCAGTGCAGCACACACTGACGTCACACTGACTCACAGCAGCTGACAAAGTCTTGCGGCTTGTCCTCCTCGACTCATGATCATTTGCATTAAAGAGTGGGATCTGTACCATATGAATAACTGACATACACTCTCTGTCTCTGGCTATATTTAGATAACCTGGTACAAGGACTATGTCAAATTCTGACCCATAACCTGCTCAAAATGTGTATGGTTGGTTATGTGCATGTTTATTTCACACATACTGCACAATCATTTGCTTTCAGGTGCTTCGGAAACCTATGAGCCAAGGTGAGAAGCCCAGGGTTACATTTACTGGCCTTAAATCCATACTTCATGAAATGAAGAAATCGAAGTCTCTCCAAGAGGTTTTCCTGGTGAAGCATTAAAGATACAGCACACTGACAGACTTTGCAACCTGGCGTACCCTTAATTGGCCACAGACAGTGGCAGTACACTGTATCACACCAAAAGTGTTGTTCCCCATACAATCTGGCGAATGTACTGGGAAAATTGCATTAGCGAATGGAGAACTAGTTGTTTGAAGCTGCAGGCCCACTTTTCACAGGAAGCTGCAAATCCACCCTCACATGTAAAGTGCACTCCCCTGGGAGGGTGTAATTGCACCCTCAAGGTGGGCAAGATCATGCCCCATGAGAAAAAAAAAATCACTGCACCCACCTTCAGACTGATGGCTATGGGCTTCCTGAGACCACTGTGCCTCCTCACAAGGTGGGCCTTCAGGAGGCACACTGACTCTACACCATCTCTGTATGGCACAGAGTCAGTTAACCTCCTGACGGCCTCTTTTCCTTTCACCCCATCTTTAAAATGGTGCAGAAACAAAGGCAATGGATTCCCTCATTTGCTTGGAGCCTTGCTTCGGTGCCATTGCTGGTACGCTGTCTTGGGACTGAGCCGGTGCAGCTTTAGCACAGAGCTGCTCCTTATCACAGAAGGAGTCTCAGAAGCGTGTGCAGTCCCTTTTGTTATACCATAGTGACCCCGTGTGCAAAAAGCGGGCGCAAATGTCATTTGCCCTCTTGAGCCCTATGTTTAACAAGCTCTCTGCTTTGCGAAGATCACCATCTTGAATTCTTAATTGAAATGTCAGATTTAATACCATACAAGAGAACTGGTGTTTTCAGATGGATTGCTAACACGTAGTTATGTCATTTTAACACAGGTGCGCTAGCAGGACTTGGATTGCTTCTTTCAAATATATGTAATTATTTCAGGGCCTTGAGAGTTAGAACTTTAGACAGCTTTTAAATCAAAGGCTCAAAAAATGCAGTTACTTTCAGCCATAAAAGAGCTACTAACTAATTCACTACTGCTTGATATTTGTGTCTATTTTCATACAATGCGAGCTAGATGTCTCATATTTACTATTTTCCAAGATGCACTATTTACTGTTAGTATCTGCAATAGTCCCTGCTCAAGTTCACTGACACAACAGACATGATTTGGGGTTTATATTCAAGAAGAGTTGTAAAAAAAACATGAATTAAATATTCCATTCGATTGAAAAGAACTGCTGTTTTCCTTCAGGGGAATTTAACACACTTGTCAGATCTTTGTGCACTCCTGTCATAGTTCAAAATCCTGACTGGCTAGGTCCACATTTCAGAAATATTTCCATACCAAGCGCAAACCTTCCCAGTGCAGATCATTCCCAAGCTTGTCAATCAGGTGCTCAGCATTCCTTTAAAGTTTAAGCCTTATTAACCTACACACTGGATGTGACTGATGATAGGCCACAACAAACAAAGAAAACCTGCTCTCAGGTTCCAAATCCTGTCATCCCAGTTCAGAAGGGCCCTGGAAACCCCGGGAGGAGATGAAAGGATTACTCACATGTCTGATCAGGCAGAGACTGCACATTGTGCGGAGTTAGTAACCCCCCGCTGATTGAGATATCTTAGCCCAAAAAAACTCTCTTCAGAACGAGGACTTCACAAAAGTGGCGGCAATCTCTATCTGGGATCTTCGCAGCCGTGTCAAACCCTTGCTGGGAACACACAAGGTCAGATCAGGCTTCTCTACATATACTTGGCAGCAACATCAGAATTCAGATTTTGCACTGCCAAGTTTGTCCGCGTACTAAAAAAAAGACTCACCAACTTGCTATCGTTTTTCAGTGCATGTAATTCAGATGCAACCTGCAGCCGGGTCTTTTGGAAAGATATACCACGATATGCTTACATGTAATTCAGAAATTAAGCTGCAGAACTGACAGTACATGTGGCAAAGCATCTGTGGGATAATTCTACAAAAAGTATGTGTGGAAAAATGGCAAAGGGGTGGGCCAAGGATAAAGATTCAGATTAGCAGCAAAGTTTTCACAGGAAAAACATGCTTTGAGGGCAAGAAGTACCCTTCAGGGTTCAGGGACACTGCCTTACTGACATAAGGGAACTTATAAAGTAATCATTTTTATAATCTTTGCTTTTGTACACGTGATTAAATATTAGTTTGTTTAAAAAAAAAAAACTAGAAATTCAGTGAAAAAAAACAAAGGTTACAGGGACGTTATAGTTAGGAAATAGAATTTAAAAAACTTTAGAAATTCACTAAAAAAACAAAGGTTATAGGAATGTTATAGTTAGGTTCAGAATGTAAACACCTAAAACCAGAAATTCAGCAATCATTGTTATAGCTATCTCAAATAACTATAGCTCATGCCCTAAAGTAACTATAACTCGTGCCCTCACCATGCACTGCTAATTACCCCACCTATTACATCACTCATGACAACGTCTATCAATTCATTGATAATATTACCTGCATTATTTGCAATAAAATTAATAATGAGCAAACTGTATATGACAAGGGCGCCAGTTATAATTACCCTAGGGTACGAGTTGAAACAAACCTCAAACGTCGCATTAGTAAAGACTGACTCCATGTCAGGTTGCGTATCCCAGTAAATGAATTCAAATAAATTACAAACAGATGTTTAAAAAGAACGCTCACTCAGGGACCAGTGGTTGAAAGGTTGTTTGTTCCTTGTTCCCCACGACACAATTTGGGCTCAAAGGGCCTTGATCACATAACAACAATAGTGGTGTACAGATTTTTATCAACACAGAAAAGGACTCAACTGAATCCTAAATCAGCACTGTCTTTAAACAGGTGAAAGTAATTATAATGACGCAATGAGCCAAACAGAAATGTTATATAGGATTGATAAAAGTGAAAAGAATGGAAAAAATAAGTGGAGGACGAAAAGGCTCTAAGGTAATCAATGACATGAGAAAATCCAGTACAAAATCTATTACATAAACATACCAGAAATGTAGTCTTATGTGTCATTTGAGAAATAATTCCGTTATCATAATAAGGTGAGGTTGCGCATGGCCTCCCTCCCTGAACCTCTAGGGGATCCATGGACCCAATCTCTCAGGTCTGTTTAAATTATTAGGGGGGGGGGACATCGCCCCCCCCCCTCCCTGAGCCTAGATCGGTCCCCGGAACCCCATTCACTGGGGCCTGATCAAAACAGTGTCCCAGGGACCTCTTACCCCAGGACAGTGCTTTTTCCTGCCCAGTATAGCGCACTACCATGGCTGCACTCTCCTGGGCAGGAAATTAAACTTTGCTAATGCTCGGGGTGGAGCAGTGAAAAATGCTACTCCCACCCGGGTGGAAGCAAAGGTACTGAGCGCCGGGTTCCATCAGCCCCCCAATGGGTGCTTGATGGGAAGTTGTCAGGGGCCACTGGGGCATTTGGGACTCCCCTCAAACCCCTGAAGGTTTGCCTGTATGTGGGTCCCCCAGCTTGTATGTGGGTGTCCCAGCTCCTACCAGCTGCCGGTGTGGGTGCTGGTGGGGAGCCAACAGAGGCCCTGCATGCCTTTGGGAGCCTCCCCATGGCCCCTACAATTTAGGTGATGTTGATGCCACAGGTGGGCTCTGGGACACCCACTTCACACAAAAAGGGAAAAGAAAATAATAAATGAGTGACAGGAGCTGCTCATTTACTATTCACTGCTTCATTGAAGGAGCACCCCATAATGCACTAGGGCATTTTTCTATAATATTCTTTTGTTCCTAGTGGTGTTCCTAAAAGGGTTAGGGGCACCACAAACATTTTGTTTGATTTTGGGGGGGTCTGCAGGAATTACAGCAGCCCCTTAGTAACATAAAAAAACACAGTACATGTTCTGGGCTATTGAATTCATGATCCCAGGAAAGCTTGTCATATTTTTCAAAACACTCAGAGCTGGAGTTGTATGCTCAAGTGCAAAGTCCCCTTGTGGTTAGTTCTATAGCTGTCCATTGTGGTTTACAAAAATGTTAAAAATGGCTCAAACATATGTGTAAAGATTTTTGTTAAAAATATTTTATTAACAATTATTTGGGACAATCACTCTTAATAAAAACTGCACTGTGTGAATTTCCGACATGTTTATTTGACTATAGTTATTTTTGAGTTTTTTACAATGCCAATAAGGCCAGTTTATTGATATGTTGATGTGTTGACCCCTTGATAAAGCTGATAAGTCCAAGTCTTTATTTATTTTGACTCATTAACAAAGCCAGTGGGCCTTCCTTACTTAAAATAACACCCTTTGTATTGGCACATCACATAGTCAGAAATGCATGACAGGCAGGTATGGGTGCAGACCATGGCCGCAAGCCAGACTCTTTGCCAAATCCAACGCCTTGCATGGCTCACTCTTGGAAAGAATATAGCCACTGAAGAGTCCAGGGTCAAGACCCTCTATAAAATGTGGCTGGTGTTCAAGCAAAGAAGCTTGTTATGTAATCTAAATGTACATGCTGTGTGAGAGCTCTACAGGTTATGTATTCAATCACAGAGTGTATAAAGGGAAGGGGTCCATTCTGAATCCTACAAGTTGCCCTTCATGCCTGTAATCACCACAAAGATTGTATTTGAGCTTGTCAACTCACTTCTTCATAAAGGTTATAACCTTTATCTACACAACTTAAGCTATTCAACGAGATGTACTAGGGTGGCATTGGCATGAGATACAGTTCAATATTGCGGCAAAAGATTCCCACAGGAGCTTCCAAAATGGCAGAGCATTGTGTTGCATTTCAACCAACTGCTCACACTCAAATTCTGAGATAGACAGGATCTGTACATGCTCACTACAATCCATGATCGGACCACTTCCCTGGTCACAGTTTGAGTTTAGTTGGTAGAATTTCACAAGCTCAACTTTATATTTGATTACAGCAAGTACATGAGAGGAGCGGATAAAAATGACCATGTACTTCAGCAACATAATGCGCGTCATAAAACTTGCACTTGGTATGAGAAGTTGTTTATCAACCCCATCCAGTTGGAACATGAATGAGTATGTTGTTTACGGTAAGACTATCACAGGAAGACTGATGTCTTTCATTGACTTTCAATTGCTCGTCATTGAAAGTTTTACTGCTGCAGAAGTAGTAGCCTCTACTTCATCTGCTGTGAAGAACATTGCAAGACTGTAAGATATGCATTTTGCTGACAGCGTTCCCGCAACAGAGAGAAAGACTCGACCATGTCATCATTGCAGATGTACTTTATGCAAGGAAAGTGTCAGGAAAGTCAGCATCACTGTCCCTGAGCCCATCTCAGACACACCTCTATTTTCCCCTTTGTACCTTACAAAAGTGAAGTATTGGGAAAGTAGAAGAAGTTAAGCTGCCCATCTGATGGTATATGCACACAAAACTTAACACAACAAGGTGCATGTGGTTAATTGGAAACATGTGTATCTCTACTCATAAAAAAATATTTTTTTCAGAAGGTGAACCCTCACTCACCCTTAGCTGGCATGCTTCATCATTAAGTCCCTCTTCACATCAAGACCAATACAACCTAGAGAAGGCTCCAACTCTTCATGATAGAGAGGAGCTCTTGTGGTGTTTTTAATAATGTGGAACCTTGTGAAAATGATGGTATGGATGAGGAGTGCAGAATGCTAGATAAGTATGTGAAGTGAATCAAAACTAACTCTTGATAGGCTAAATCTAACATTTATTCTGGTACCCCAAGGGACACATTAAAAAGATCTAGGTGGAGTCAAAACATCACCCGAGTGCAAAGATGGTCAACATGTTTCTGCCCGGCTCATGACTTTGCTATGAAGTTGTTAGGCATTCTTCACAAACATAAATGTACGTCACTCCACAATCTAAATAAAGTGTAATGAAATCAAAAATGGTAAATAATAACTAGATATAGACGGTGACTCACAGGTTCCGTCATTCTCACCTAAAAAAGTACTGAAACATTTAAACATCCACAAACACAATTAATTACTACATAGTTGAACTAAAGTGATGTCCATAGCATAAAAAAGTGGGCATGTACAAGTGATATTACACACCACCTGTGTCATGCTAAAAGAAGTGTGGTGCTTCATGATGAAATAAATCTTACCCACAACAGTTATGTGCTTTACTTCAACTATAGCTGATTAAGGCTGCCTATATGACAGTGTTACATACAAATAAAAACCAAAAGAAAGAAGTTAAAAACATTGTTGAACACTGGTGAAAAATAACCGTTTCCATAGAGAAAAATAGCTAATACAAATGCACTTTACTCACTAGGGAAGCACAGTATGTAGGTCTAGCAAGAGTCTTTTTTCAATAATAAAAAATAAAACTAGAAAACCAATAAAACGTTTGGGGCACAACAATGTATTTAAAGTCAAAAAGAGAGTCGCCATTTCAATGCACATCTCCAAAGTAATTCGCTCTATTACGCAAGGCTTCATTCTTACACAAGGACGAAAAGGATGCTGAGAAATGTAGCTCCAGAAAAACAGTCACGTCTGTAGATACGTCCTCCGAAAAAAAGACTAAGGGCCAGATGTACCAAATATTTTGCATGGCGCAAACAGTGAAATTCGCTGTTTGCGCCATGCAAAACGCGCATCACGATGCTCATTCCCATTTTGCGAGTCGTTAACTTGGTTACCGACTCGCACAATGGGAATGCGACTCGCAAATAGGAAGGGGTGTTCCCCTTCCTATTTGCGATTTGCATTGCGATGCAGAATTGCTTTGTGACCGCTAACGCGGTCGCAAACCAATTCGCAGTTAGCACCCATGTGAAGTGGGTGCTAACCCATTTGCAAAAGGGAAGGGGTCCCGATGGGACCCCTTCCCCTTTGTGAATGGCTCTGAAAAAATGAAACCAAATGGATTCATTTTCTCGAGTGTATTGCAACTCGTTTTCCTTTAAGGAAAACGGGCTGCAATACAACAACAAAAACTGCTTTATTAAAAAAGCAGTCACAGACATGGTGGTCTGCTGTTTCCAGCAGGCCACCATCCCTGTGAGTGCAGGGAATCGCAAGGGGGTCACAAATTACGACCCACCTCATTAATATTAATGAGGTGGGTCTTTGTGACCCCCTTGCGATTCGCAGATGGTGTCAGGGACACCATTCTGCATATGGGTTTGCGACTCGCAAATTGCGAGTCACTTCAGCTCGCAATTTGCGAGTCGCAAACCCATACTTACCTACATCTGGCCCTAAATTCTAATAGCTACTAATCAAAATTCATATATTTGTTCTGTGCATTTTTCCATGTTTGTTAATATGATGTAAGTGCAGAAGTTAAGTGCACAGACATACAATTACACTTTATGCATGAAAAGTGATCTCATCATCCTGTTGGATTTAGGTATAACATAGTACATATATGTCCTGCCTTACTCTCTCTATAGGAGAGTATGTTGTAACCCGAAGAAGAAGAATATATCTGTATAGCTGTGTAACATGGTATAAATCTTCTGCTGCAATTCAGTATAACATAGCACAGATATGTCCTTATATACTCTCTCAAACAGAGGGGCATATTTATACTCTGTTTGCGCCGAATATGCGTCAAAACGTTTGACACACATTCAGCGCAAACCGTGCACCATATTTATACAATGACACCGGGGTGCCCGCGAATGCCAAAAGTCCACCGTGTGTGTCAATTTCTGGATGCGGGAAACCGCCTTGCGTTAATGACATGCAAGGTAGGTGTTCCCGTCCAAAAAATTACTTAAACAACCGTTCGCCATATTTATCCTACCGTGCAAAAATCTTGCACGGCCGGGAGGCGGAGACAGAAAATTACGCACAGCCCGATTTGCGTCACAAAATAACACCTGGGTCAGGGCAGGCGTTAAAATGGGGCAAACACACCAGTACTTAAGGAAAACACACAGAAGCAACAGCAGAGCTCCAAAAGGAAGACATGGAGGTGCTTTTCATCCAGCATGCACGCCGAAGCAGAGCACAGGACCAACAACAGCAGCTTCTACAACACCAGCAGGGACCCCAAAGGCAACGCAGAAGGCAGGAAAGGATATTCCGCACCAGGACAACCCTTCTGGGACTCCGGCAACAAGACATCATCCAGAGGCACAGACTCAACTGGCAAGCCATTCAGCAGCCGCTGCACAACATTGAGCCACAGTTGGCACCCAGCTTGCAGACACCCCACACCATTCCACCAGAAACCAAGCTTCTAGCTGTACTCCACATGTTGGCAAGTGGCTCCTTTCAAACCACTGGTGCCCTGGTTGCTGGGAACTCACAGCCCTCATTCTCTGCCATCCTACGCAAGGTATTAGATGCCATCATCTCACTCACACCCCGCCACATCAGCTTCCCCAACACACAGCTGAAGCAGCAGGGGACCAAACAGGGCTTCTACCAAATCAACGGCTTCCAACACGTGCTTGGTGCCATTGACTGCACACATATAAGCATTGTACCACCTGCTGCAACCGAACATCTATACCGCAACAGGAAGCACACACACTCCATCAATGTGCAGGCCATTGTCAATCCCAGGGGATTGATCACCAACATCGTGGCAAAGTATCCTGGGAGTGTACATGAATCATTCTCCTTCCGTCACTGCACCATCAATCAACACTTCCAGGATGGACAATATGGAAATAGCCTACTTGTTGGTAAGTACAGAAACCTACTTATATACACACTGCACAGCAACCATCTAGGACAAACAACACATACACCACTACATTGACACATGGCCAGGAAAACACTGAGGTTGTGACACTGCTAGTCATGTTTGATATCCTGACCCAATGGGATATACACCTATGGACAAATGACAGATCCAAATAACAACAGATGCCACTCCACAGACACAAGGGAACAATTTAAAACAACACAATGACATAGCCTCAACTGGCAGTATAACTTGGAAGATTAATCTTTCAATATCACATCCATAACACTCAATCAAACACCCTTCCAAGCAATAAGTACTGTGTAAGGGGTGTGTGAAGTGTTTTCCTGCAGGTCAAACACCATGACACACATAGCATGATGATGATGACTACAATGAAGGGGACATGGAATCATTGAGGCAGTACCAATATCTCACATCACTCCTGCTCTGACATTGCCCACTACCAATAAGCAAATGGACTGTGCTAAGAACACACATTGATGTGACATTATTGAAAGTGCACATTCCTACACATGCGGATTGAGACAATTACACATATACACAACAGATGTACAAGCATGTGGACCTTCTGACACTGTAAATGACAACCTCACAATCAAGTTAGCCAGCTGAACTAGAACATGTTCAGTAGTATAACTACACGTTTGAACCTGAGTCGACTCAGCAAGGGCAGAGGTCTGCAGAGAACTTGTCACACATGGGATATTTGTGCATAGTCAATTGTCAACACGTCAGTGCTGACAACTTATGGAGATGTGTTGTACATGGTCACCTTGCCAAATCTAAGCGCCTCACTGATGTTCAAACAATTCTATTGCATATGGTAAATTGGATGGGATGTCCAGGCCATGTAGATGCAACCGTGTTACCATCACTGTGGAATTAATTCTGTGTATGGAAGTATCATGTCACCCCCAGTTAAGACACATGGACACCTCTTTCACATGACATAATGCAAGAGAGTACACAATGTACTGCAACTCTACAAAAATATCGCAGACATCCGGTCAATCAGCCAAACACCAGTTCAGATAATGAAACAGCCCAATGCTGATTGTACATCCTAGAAGCCTAGGATTCCACACAATAACACAAACACCGATGAATCACAGACAACACAAGAGAACAACTGCCATGCAAAGTGATAATCATGGTGCAAGCAACATCAACATTTTCTCACTCATTTTCTCTTTCAGCTGATCAGGGGTATGGGATCCAGCCATGGATCATGACCCTATTTGCAAACCCAAGCACAGCATCAGAGCGTGCCTATGACGAGGCACATCGGAGGACACGCACCATAGTCGAGAGGACCTTTGGCATCCTGAAGTCAAGATTGAGGTGCCTCGACATCACCGGAGGCAGCCACCTATACTCACCCGAAATGATCTGCAAGATCATTTTGACCTGTGCCATCCTGCACAACATATGTGTGAGGAGAAAAATTCCCCTATATGAACCCGACCCACAAATGCCTGAAGAGGAGGACATTGTCCATCAACATGAGGGGGACCATCCAAACACAGCTGCAGGATTGCTTCGGAGACAACACATTGTACAAAATTTCTTTTAACTCTTCTCACCATCACCACTGTCTTACCATATGTCAATAAACACCTATTCTAATCACTATATCATGGTCTGGGTAATCGTTTTTGAATAACATTATCCCTAAGAATCATAATCAGAGCGTAGTCTCATGGAGCATTGCAGAAATACATATTAGGATACAGAAAAATCCTCATCACATTTGATGGGTATGAATGTACACCCAACTTCACACACACTGTAAATTACATATATCCTGTCCATTGAAGGGCAATAGCAGAGGAGCACAGCTATTTCACACATACATGTTGGCAACATGGTTCATTGCAGGATATGGCACACAACTAAGACACCATCATTCACTAAGGAAATAAATGCCTCATGCATGAGGCAGTGGATATGCTAGAGCATTGGTAACAAGAAGGTATGACCAGAGCCTTGACAGCAGTAAGTGTGACATCAGCTATCTTTGCAAGGAGTATGTGTGACAAGAAATCCATATAAGCAGCAAATGGATAGCATGAGTGCCCCAGGTATGACTAGCATTGCTCAAAAGACATCCCCTGCACATGCCATCCCAGGTCATAAGTCCTGTCACTGCCATGTTCCCTGTCTCACCCCACCCTTCTTCAGGGGCCCTGGAAATGGATAATTTGTACCCCGAGAATCCCTCATCTACACACACCCAGACTCACATTCTGACTCCAGTGTGCTTCCCTCTTTAGTATGGTATGCCATAGTCATTGTTCTTCTGTCTGTGTGGACTTCTGGTCGAATAATGCACTGCCTTGTAGTCTGTATGACCTGTAATCACCTGTTGATTGCTTCCCATGTGAAAGGTACTGTTGGCCCTTTGAACTTGATACTCACCTACAGGACTTGTGAGAGACTGAAGCTGCACACACCTGTGTGCACCTCCATGCAGACCAGCCATATGAACATGCACTGCCCTTGCAGCTGCCTGGAACGGCATAGAAACTGCCATTATATGTATAACACTGTTATGCATTGCCGTATAAATCACCTGGGTAACACAGGCCTTGGGTTATTGTGTTACGTTCCAACACACAGGACAAATACAGTTTTCATTTTCTACAGTGTTGTTCCAGCTTTGACCAGTCTCAGTCTGCTCACTGTGTATTTGCCTTGTTCATTTTTGTTCCTGATTGACCATGCATCTTGTTAGCCTGACTAGTTCCTGTCTTTGCATCACCATAAAGGTTCCCTGTGGCTACATTTGTCTCATAGTTGCTTTCCATGCCCTCACTCTCCTCCTGGGGTATTGTGTCATGTAGGTCTACAATGAATACTCAAATACATTGTATAGGGTAATCTGTTTACTTATCATATCATGGGGTGGAACTTGTCTTCGAATAGCCTAATCATGACACATCCCTTGTCTGGGTTTCATGCATGCATGAGTGACAAATAGTGACAGTGTACCATGGCTGTATGCATGGATTGGGTATAGAGCCTCCAACACAACAAACTTTAGATAATGTGCATGAAATGGCAACATATGTTTGAACCATGACAGTCCACTCACTGATTCACATTGCCCCCAACATATTGATGGGGCTTGCGTGGTGAATAGCTGTGAGATTAATCAGCACAGAGGCACTGATGTTCCCGGCTGCAGTGGGAATTTTAGAGGCCACCATGTGTACAAATGTTGTTATGAAATCTACTGGTTTAAAATTCCTGATCCATTAACTTTGTGAGCAAACCAAGGTTGCCCTGTTGTCAGTCTCATAAAACATCTGCAGTGTCATAGCTGGACTATCCCCATGTGTGTTCTCAATTCCTCTTCGGCTTTCCTTCAATTCAGCTGTGAAGGATACTTTGTAAATGCAGGAAATGGCTCCACAGACTCGTGAGTAGACCTGCACGTAACTGTGACAACATGGACCCCAATAATGACACAGGCTACACATGGCCCCACACACTTGAACTGGACAACTTTGTGCAATTAACCACTGGAAATATGTGCACACGTGCTGTTTGGTCTGCTGGTCCTCCACTGCCACAGGAGAAACATAGGTCATTTATATGACACAAACTGTGGCATGACATTGTATTTGTGGATTTGTTTTGGGACTCAGTGTCACAAACACCGTACCCACATAGCATTTTCCAATGCCTGACTCATGGGTAGTATACAAACAAGTGCCCAGGAAGTGGTATCCAACATTCCAGGACATGTGATGGCCTAGTCTTGGAACTTTGCATGATCAACCGTCTTCTATCTATCCTGTGCATGGTTTGTCATTGGCGATGCTTATGTCCCAAAAAACCTGGGAAGTTCACACAGCATTTGTTGCTACGTGTATGACAAACACATTTCCTTTCGCATTTCCACAGTGAATAGCATCTGATGGTTGGCCACATTGAGAACACATGCATACAAGCACATTTAAGAAAACACGTCTTGTGATGTTCACACAGTGGGACAACTACATTAGTAAGAGCCAATTCACACAGATTGACACACGGGCAATGAGTTACTGTATTGAGTTGCATAGCCTTGCTATCTTCTATTGATGCACAACATGCCCAAACTGGGTAATACCAATTTGTATTCCACACGTTTGGCCATCTATTGCGTCAGTGAAGAGTGCAAATCCGGTACAACAACTAGAGGATCATGGTCCGCAGTAGTATGATCTGTTACATGTTCCCATACACAGGAATGCACAATGTAGGTCCAAACAGCCTATCTCTGTATAGTCACACCTATCATGTACTATTAAAATTGAGAAATGACCAAACCCCGTAAAAGACAGAAATTTTGACGCATACGTAGCAAAAAAGATGCACATGCGTCAAAAAATTATGCATATGCGTGGAAAGATGATGCTCACTGCCATGATACATCCATTGGCCCTGAGCAGTAGTTCCCAAACTGTAACCCATGAAATTGGTTAAGTATGAAAAATAATTGAAAATATGGATGCAGGTTAATTTCTAAGCATGTGCGTAAAAAACAAATGATGCACAGACTGTAAGCGTCATAATATTTTGGAGCATAAGAAAGAAAACGCACCGCATTTGAGAGAGGAAGTGATGTAATAGGATATCCTGTTTACAGAATTGGTACAGTGGGTGTACTTTCACTTTGCAGTCTGTGATTTTTCCTGACTGTGTGGCTGTGTTTGGACTTGTCTCTCTGTGCATATTGTGAATTTGTCTCCTGTGTGGTCTTTAAATTGTCTTTTGGTGTTTCCTAAGTGTCTGTGTTATCCTGTGTAAGTGTATTTTTGTCATTTCTGGAGTCTAATTTTGTCTTTGTACTGTTGGGAGTCTGTTGTGGGTACTGTTAGTTTTGGGATAGTTGGCCTGTTTTACTGTTCATCAGTTTTCATTTCCCTCTCCTACTTTCCCTTCATTATCCTCTGTACCCCTTTATTACATCTTTTTTTTCAAGCTTGTTGGGTAGGCCATGTCTTGGTAGGATGGGAGAAGAGGAGCTGGGGGGATTTATTTGGCTGGTGTGCCACTTCCTCCCATTAATGATTGAAGCAGGTGGCCGTGTGATACAGGGGTATCACACAGAGGCAAAGAGGCTATGATGGGCAAAGGTTCTGTATCATTTAAAAAGAATCTACAACACACCGCGCAACGACCACCAGCTGAAACACCGTTGGGCTGACCTGGTTGCCAGGGAGCAAGACCTGCTGGACCACCTGGGGATTGTGATTGGTGGCCCTGTTGGTGAGTACAATTCAGAGTAATGTGCACATTTAAATACTCTGTAGTGACAGTAGCAGATTTGTTCATATGCTGCAGGCAATGTTTTTGGACATGTGGAATGCAAGTTAGACATACAGTTGCCGTGAGTTATACAATAATTACTACACATTACCGTCATGTGTTGACGCAACAGCTGCACTAACTTACAAAACACAACAGGAGCCTCTAAATTAGTGCTGCCTTCACATCAATAGATGATGCAAATGTGGCTCTAACATTTGTTTTATGCATGGTCTGTGAGTGAACCAGGAAAGACATGTTTTTAATCCAGTTATTTTCAAGAAATGATGTGTACCTCAATTATTTCTGATACATGTATGAACTGGAATCTGACACATACGTAACAAGTTATATCTGACCTCAGGTAACATCTTAGGCTGATAGTTGGACTTGGTTGTGCCGCAATTAAATTAGGGATGGATGCCAAAAGTAATGCACATGGGTTCATATCAAAATGTACAATGTACAGAGGGCCATGGATAGTTGTTACCCCTCAATTTGTATCATTTGCTTCATTTTATGTGCCACAGCTATCATTTGTTACATTGTTCAGCCAGGTTACATATTTGTACGTACACTCATACACATCCATTCATGCTGTATGGTGTGTGTTAGGTAAAATTTGGGTCACATGTCACATAAGTAAATGTTGGCTTGAAGAAAAAGTTGAAGGCAATATTTTTTGGCTTAGACATCCCTTGAGGAAGTGTTATTCTGTCCAACACTGCGTTATACTGTATAGTTTCTATTTCCCTCAGAATTAACCCTCAGGAAGGGCAGATGATGGTGCAATCCAGACCACAGTGCATAGTTATCAGCCAACATTCTTTCAGGTCAGTTGTATTTACAATCTATAATCATTGACCTGAGGTAAACGTCACTGATGGCCATCACAGCTGATATGTCATATTACACAGAAACAAAGTTGTTGTGTAAGTGCTATTTATTTTAAAGTGCTGTCGTGCTATCTGTACATTGTCCATGATTGTGAGTCCATTAGTGTGACACCTTCCATTGTGATCCTACAGAAGTGCAAAAGGACATGTCATTGGGCATGCTGGAGTGAAGTGTCAGAAAGTGCAGAGGGACAGGATTTGCCAATGAGTTAGTGAGAGACAATCACAGGGCAGGGTGACAAGATAAACAATGGGCTGGAGAACAGTGCTAGTGAGCAGCTGTTGCAAGACTGGCATGTTACAAAGCACAGGGCCTTGGTTATAGGTGGCCATGTGGCAGGGACAAGTGCTACTGGGTACTCTTACGGGTGAAGGTGATCTGTTCCACGTCTTCATGTTCTGATGAGTTGTGTTGTCTCCTCTGCCCTGGGTGGTGGTCGTAGTGAAGAAGTCGTGGAGTCGACACCCCGTAGCTGCCAACTGTGGGGCTATTAAGGGCAGTACTGCAGCAAGGAGGAGCTGCTGTTCTTAAGTATAGCAGCCACATCACTGTGGTAGGCAGCCAGGTCGGCCCTGAGGGGGTCAATATTGCATTCGTGCACGCAGTGAAAGGTTTGGTGTGCGAGGTGTTGTGGCAACTCCCTTACTGCTGTGCTGATTTCTTTCACACTTTTTTCTAGTTCATGCAAGATAGATGTTCGCCCTTGCATGGCTGCTGCCTGTTCAGCAGATGACATCATGCACGAAGCACCCCCTCTAGGCTGGCTGCCATATTATGCATCCCCACCCGCACCTCCTTGGCCAGCTCCTGCTGTACTCCAACTACAGTCCTCTCAAAGCTGGTGCCAGTGTCGTCAGAGTCCTCAGCTGGGTTGGAGCTGGCAGGTTGTACAATTGGGGTGGTGGGTGGGTCCTCTGTGATGGCTGCTGTATCTGTGGTCCTCTTTGCGACTGAAGGTGGGGTCTGGAGGGTCCCAAGGACATCTTTGAGGGTCTGATGGCTGGTGTTTGTCAGCTCGTCATCCACGTCATCAGGGTAGTCCAGGACATGCATATCCCCAGGAGAGCCATCGTCCTCTGCAATGAGATATAGTTCAATTAGTGTGTCTGTGTTGTGGGATTTGTAATGTGACGTGCCTGCCTTCGTATTTGTTGCACATTGTGATCTTGGTTCCGGTTTATTACTCCTGTCTTTCATATTAGCATTGTCCCAGGCCTATGCCCCACCTGCATGTCACATGTATTGTGGTCAGTTTGGGGACTTGTCAGCATCACATTCTCTAGGTGTTAGTTCTGGCCAAATTGTGAAGTGCCACCTTCCTGTCCTACTCAACCCTCTGTCTACTTCCATTCTCATGGTGAGGCCTTTCACTGGCTGCGGGTGTTCCGATGGCACTTGCACCACACTTAACAATCTAGAACTGTCCCAGTCTCAGATATTTCACATCCAGCTATATGTTGCTGAGACCTAGCATATACTATGTATAGCACTGACATGGCACACTACGTATGTCAGCATTGGTAGTGTGTAATGTTGATGTTGGGGAATGTGTGCTACATTGGATGGAACTGATGGTCCTAGCAGTGTTCCATTTCCTCTTCTGACTGTGAGGGTGAATTTCACTAGCCGGTGACATATGTCCTCCCCCTCAATGCTGATGTCTGAGCAGTATGACATTTGAGATGTTGCATGGTGTCATTGCAGCTATTGTGACCCAGGCACAGGGTGGACCCTAACATATGCAGCATAGGTATGAAATTAGTGCTGTGTACCTCATAATGTTTATGACAATGGCTAATGTTTGTAGGAACTATGGACAATCACAGTTGACAGGATTGGAACAATTGTATTGATTACAAGGGATTGATAAAGTTGTCATCCTGAACCCTCTAATTTGGGTGTGTTTGATCCATGGGGACATTACTGCCATTAGTTACTTGACTTGCACACACAGTAGAGGTGGTAGTGGCAACTGTTGTCAATGTTAAATTCCACTTGCTGATATGGCCTGGGACTGTTAATTGAACCCTAGTTCATGTAGGGAGCTGACGTGTGACAGCAGGCCAGATTTACATTGTACCCTACCCTCCTAGACTGGCTTTACCTTTCCAACATCCTTGGCATGGCAGCATACCCCCATGCAAAGGTTGTTGGTGTAGTGTAGCACTGTGCCCCAGGTGTGCCCAGCACGGCCCATGCCCCCGTGCCGTGCCCCTTTACCCATTCCACTCCCTGAATTCCATGGCTGACATGCATTGTGTAGTAGGTATATCCCCCCCGCTTACAGTTAACATTTAGGCATTTTTGTCCCCCCTGCAACTTACCTGCATCTGTGTCGTCACCTGGTAGTTTGCACTGTCCTGTCCTTGAATCCCTGTGACGAACTCCTCAGGGATGACAGCTGCCACAATCTCCTCCAGGTGGTCCAGGGCCACCTGTGGTGCTGGACTCCCACCTCCAGTCTGCAGCACTGCCTTCCTGTTCCTGGACATCTTTTCCTTGGTCCTGCGCTTGAAGTCATGCCAGCGTTTCCTGCACTCGATGACTGTTCTCCGTACTTCTGCCACACTGTTTATATTGTCAACAATTTGTTGCCATATTGCCTCTCTCCTACTGATTGGCAACTTTGAGGTGACAAAAAGTTGGTGCTGGTGTTCCGTCACCTCTTTCATCAGAATTTCCTGCTCCTCTGCACTGAACCGACACTTTCTTTTCTTCTTCTCCCTGTCCTGGGTCTTGTGTGGGTCCTCCTGGCTGGTTCCTGGTCTGCTGTCATCTTCCTGGGGTCTGTCCAAGCATCTGGGATCCATTTTGGCTCTCTTTAGCAAATTTTGCAGTGTTTGCGCCGCTTTTTGATGCTATTGCGTCAAAAAACAGCGCGTATCTGGTTTGCGGCATCGTAAAACGTCCCACAGTCATTTTCGCCGCGTTATTCGTCGTTTTTCTTTACCACGTGACACATTGGATTAAGTTAAAAAAAAATACTCACACCAGTACTTTGCGCCGCCGTGCGTCAAAGTATAAATTTGACGCCCAAGCGGTGCAAATAAATGGCGTTAGCCGGGGGTAACATTTTTGATGCAAAACTTTATCTTCGCAGTTTTGCGTCAAAAAGTATAAATATGGCTCAGAGTGTTCTTACCAAAAAGCAGAGTAATGGATCCACATAGCTAATGGCATATACCTTTCAATGGCTGTGCATGGATACATATGTTCCATGGCCCATTACTTCACTAAGCAAACAGCTTTCTGTTTCCTCTAGTTGAGCAAATCTTGGTCTTGCTCGTGGCCTTCTTGACACCTCCATCCATTGTCAGAACATGGTAGTTTCAAAGGTAGATATGCCCACACAGCTCGATGTACGTAGGTCAAGTGCTGAAGCAATCCTCCAACACCCTCCAACTTACATGCATAAACTAGAAGGAGTTGGATTTAGCTAGTATGCCAAAGGCACATGAAATCAACCACTGTGACTAGGGCTTTAAGTGGGCCAGGTCCCTCTAGGTCTCAGACCCGGAAACAGGTCCCCTTGTGGCCCTGTAGTCATGTCCTTAACTTCTCATGCAAAGACACTGATCGATTTTTGAACAATTAAGGTAAACCATGTTGTTCGTGCTTATATTTCACATGCTTTAGTTAACGATGCATTCCCTATGAGTGCTTTTTGCATAATGTATTGTTATGATTTTTTTTTGTTCTGGCAGCATTTTACTCTTAACTAGTGCATAATTTGAATTGAGTCACATTCGGTTGAGTTGTGGCTGAAGGTAATGCAAGTTTATCTAAGTGTCTGTCAGGGGTAAAAACGAGTTCAGAATACGTGGTCACCCAACCCTTGGCCTCTCTGCAAAGCGCACAGAGCAAGGTCACGTGTGCAAGTTAAAGTTGTGATTCTAAGCAAATGAGTGGGTAGGGGGCCATTCTACATAAATTCAGTGTGCATATTTAAGCCACACCCTTAGTCATATAGGTCCCGGCCCTTTCAGGGACCCCCCACCCTGATTGTGAAAAAAAGTTAAAGATTAAAAACGTTATCACTAATGACTGTTTTTTACCTACTCATTCTCATATTTTTTTTTTTTATTCAACAGTTAGGGGCTTATTTACAAGCCCCTTGCCCCACCAGAGCGTCACTTGTTGAGGGGTGCACCCAGAGATGTTAACAACATCCTGTTAAGATTCGCCGTTGCCCTGGGGGGGTATAACTACATCAGATCCACTGTCGAAAACAGGGACCTAGCGCAAACTGTGCCAACACCGAATGGAGGTATGGCCAGTATACTCAATCGAATTCCTTCTCTACATCATTGGAGAGGCGAACGGCCAGTATATGAGAGCGCTGCATCTTGTCTAGAAGGTGGCAAATGCATCGGGTATTATCTGGGCAGCCTCTTTCATTTATAAACCCAGGGCCTTATTTATACTTTTTGGTGAAAAACTGCACTAACGCACTTTTGCACCAAAAAGCTTTGCACTGGCTTGCACCATTTTTTAGCACCAGCTGGGCACTTCACAAAGCATTAAGCCCATGGACATTCAAGGTAAGGATATTAAACACATAAGAAGGAGGTTATGAGGGATCTGAATTGAAATGGGGATGTCCAGAGGGTCACTATAGGCCCCAGTAGGCAGTGCAACCAAATGGTGTCTACAAAGATATGAGTGTGAAGGTCATCAGGAATGTAAGGGAAACAGAAGAACAAGTAGAGTCAACAAGGCAGTTCTCCACCTGGTAACACAAGGAACAAACACTAGAGGGTCCATATCGTCGGTAGCAGATCTCACCAGTCTTCAATGTGATGGCACCTAGGAGCTCCACCATTGAGAAATAGCCTCAGATGTGTGGGGATCCATTCCCAGGATGAGGTAGCATGCCAGCAAAGGGGGTGCTGAGGTCTCTGATGCCACAGGATTAGCCATCACCAGTTGATCCGAAATGAGACTGTCTCAACCAGTCAAATTCTTATTAGCTCACTCTTTGGGCCAGAGGCACTACTGCAACATTGCAAATGGCACAGTAGTGCCGCTCGATCCTTGCGGCTCTCATTCTTACAGACTTTTTTCATCTTTGGCTACGTAGAACTGTGCAATATTGTGGGAGGGAAAGTTGCACCCTTCGAGGGTGATTGGGTGGGGATGTTACTCTGAAGAGTCACTGCATCAAACAGAGAGTGGGCTTCATCCAAGGGACAGAGAGCGGGCTTCATCCAAGGGCCGAACACTCTGTTTTTCATTTTTCGAGACAAACTGCAGTCTAAAGGGGTGCCCCCACTTGTGCTTGATTCCTTTCCCGCAGAGAAACTTTGTCACCAGCTGCAGGGCCCTACGGCACTGTAGTGTTACTGGAGAAAGGTCCTGATAGAGCCAGAGTCTAGTGCCCTCAAACTTGATAGGGTTTTTGTCATGAACCACTGACATGATGGCTTCCTTCTGCTGTAATAATGTAGACACATAAGGATGTTCTGCGGTTGCTCTGGGGAGCAAGCTGGACGGCCCACTCCATGAGTGCAGTTGAGAAAGATATGTTGATCAGCTAGTTCTGGGGTCACATAACGGAACAACCAGATAACATAGTCCTTTCGTCTCTCAGACACTGCCTGTAAGGGAACTCCTTTGATGCAGATGTTAGAACTCTGTGATCTCTTTTCAAGATCTTCCGGCTGATAGTGGAGTTCCAGATTATTATCTCGTAATTCAAGGAGTTCCCAAAACTACCCATCCAATTCCTCCTCTCAGGAGTCATAAGTTTGCTTCAAAGAGTCCACTTGCTGACCCAGGTCATTGAGGTCTCACAGAAGGTCCTTCAACTCAGTCGCTATATCCTGTTTAAGTGCTGTGTCGTCTCCCCTAAGAGTCCCAAATAGTTTATCCAGCATTGTTCTTGTCATAGAAGCATAATTCCCGTCAGCGTTTCTCATGGCTGCCTGGTCTGGCTGGGCCATGGGCACAGACACCCCACCATTCTGTCTGGATTTCTTTGCAGGTGCTTTGAACAGATCTTTGAGGTTGGTGTTCTTTTTCTGGTTGCGTTGGGAGGTCATTGTGGTGCTGTGTACAAGCTATTGTCATTCCACCACTTGTGTTTTGTGCCTGGCAGCACTGTAGGGGAGGGACCAAGTGCCCCAGGGCCCACCTTCCTCCTTAAAATTTTGGTCTTGAAAAAAGAAAGGACAGGGAGTGATGAAGCAAGAGCAGGGCCACTGATGGGGGAGGAACCTTTTTTGTGTGATACTGTTGACGCTCTATGCTCTGAGCACAAACCATGGGTCGGGCTCACTGTGGCACACCGGAGGCCCCCAAGATTATCTGGGACAGAAGTTGCCCATAACTGGTGGTCCAAGGAGGGGGGTCCTAATCCAAGGAGTGTGGGCGGGTGCGCAGGCCTTCCAGAGAGCAGCCATGGGGCAGCCAAGAGCAGATCAGTGATAGGGGAAGGGGTCTGCTGCCTGGGAAGGAAGGGCAGTGTTGTGTTTTACCTTATGGGATGCTGGGCATGCAACTAAGAGCCTCCTCGCTAGTGAGGTTCCAGATGAGAATTCTGGCATGAAGGTTCTACGGCAGTTGATCTTGGCCAGTAGATGCGTGTGCCTGCCCTGGGTTGGTGGCTGGAGAATAAACTTACCTTACCTGAATCCATCCGTGTGTTGTATCGTAACAAGCACCCAAGAGAAAGTCAGCCTGAGGGGGGGCCTGAACCTCTCCTTCTGCATCACTAGGCCCCCCACCTAAGGCTCACAGTTGTTCACTGCATATGAATCTCCCCCCAGAGCAGAGTGTCCAAGCTGTGCGGTAATGGTGAGGGTATCGCTACAAGACCAACACCCCTGCAATGTGTTGGGATGTCCAGAAGAGGGGGAACAGGCACATACCAGAGCCTTCAAGCCTCACAGGTCCCTCCTATAGCTCCCCATAGAGTATGTGTCTGGTGATGGCTGCACTGAGTTAGGAGCCCTACCGCAGCAGCAACCCAGGTGCAGGTGGCCTGGACAGTAGGAGGATGATGCCCAGCAGGCAGTCCCAGGTCTCAGAAGACAGAGGCAGCACCAAGCAACTTGGAGGGTAGCAGGTGCTCGGCCTAAATCAGCACCCCTTGCAGGGTGCACACAGCTGGGAGCAGATGTTGGCAGAAACTGGTCCCGTCGAGCCTCAAAGGCCCCTCGCCTACCTCTCTGGTGATTCAGTGTCCAGCGGCAGTCTCATTGCGTGTTGGGCCCCCCACCTCAGCAACATTCGGCACCAGCCAAGATGTAGGAGACTGCAGCCTGACAAAGGCATTGTGGAGGTGCCCAGTGGGCCAGGCCAGGCCCCAGGGAGGCAGATGGAACAGGGCACCAAGCAGGAAGGTGCGGCAGCCCACAGCAAGCTGCAATGGGCGTGACAAGGCTGCCCCATGCCGGGCAGGCTCTTGGGTAGTACTCCAGTTGTGCCATAGATGGAAGGCACCTCAGGGGAGAGGCCCCTTCACCCAGGTGCGATTCAAGGTCTGCTAGTCTAGTGGGGAGCGGGAGACCACGGGAAGCCGCTCAGCACTGTCTAAGCTGATCAGGCCTACAGCTATGAGGCGGCCGCCATCTTAGCAAGGCGATCGTCCGGGTCAGTGTGCAATCAGCCAGTCCACAAACTGTTCCAAAGGGGCTAGACCTGAGCAGCCTGCTTCTGGAGGCTTAGATCCCGCTCCAGTGCCAGGATCTGGTGTCACATGGTCCCAGCGAGGGCTGCATCCACCTCGAAGCAGAATGTGGATGGCGGAGCCCCGTGAAAACACTCTCACACGGGCGCCATCTTGGACACAACCCCAAGAATCAGCTTTTAGAACTTAATAACAATCCTGGCACTCTGACTGTTTTAAAAAATAGGCAATTATGCTTGGTTTACATAGCCTAACTGGAAACAATAGGTGGGTTGGTATTACTTCTGAATGTCTAGCTTGGCCATAAAATCAGGGCTTATGGAGACTCACTCAATGGTTAAACATTTATAGGAAACACCAGGTATTAGCAGGGATAATTACTTTGTAGAAGATGGCATGCATTAATAGTATGGTAATGTTACTAGCCCTGCAGGAGTGTTGATAGTTTTCTACAAAGTGTTATGTGGTAAACATCACACATCAGTGTGAGAAAGCCGAATACAAGAGACAGCAAAAGAAAACACCTTTTGTACTGCTTGATCCATCACGTTGGTATGCATAAGCAGTCTGATCATGTCCTCTGTGCTGCATGTGATGTAGTGGACATAACATCGACACAAGTTATGCAGCAATCATTATTTCACTAAGGACCTTTTCACAACTGATCTTGGAATTCCCTCTCAGGCTGTATACCTGCTGAAGAAGGTTGCTCTGCCATCGCTTTAAAGCACTGTATCCAGTGCTATATATTTACAGATATTCAGTTGTGCTATCAATGTAATACAAGCAAAATTAAAAAATGATGCACACCCTGAAAAAAGTGTTGTATTGGTATATACTTTCCACACAAATCATGATTTATGTTGCAAAGTTGCCTGAAGTAACCAAAAAGTAGAGTCATTAGCTACTTTGTGCTATTTTGCATCAAGGGGAAAGTTTCATGTGTGGTACATTGGCGTTCCCATGCAAATACCTATTAGTTTTGATGCAAATCCCTGTCTACTAACATTTGTAGACAGGGGTTTATGCAAAAATGTTATGCCTTCTCGGAGCATAGTTTAGGAACAAGTTTAAAAAAGTCAACCTTTTTCTACTTCTTCTGAGTGCTGTTCTATACTGCACAACTTCAAGGTGGGAAAAATAATAAACTTTGTCAAAGCAGAGTACATTGTACCAGAGAGCTATGCTTCCAGTATAAAATCTATGCTTGACATAATGCACACACCAATCCCTTACATTATGGTGGAAAAGTGTATGCATGGGGCATGACAGCCTAAAGTACACCAGGCGGGAGGAGATGTGTCATAGTCTTACTAGTTATGGTGCTGTATTTCTCTCGCCCTTTGATACAACCCAGTATGACAATTTTGTTTGTTGTCTGCTTTCCCTCAAAATCTAGTAAATTTCACCCATAGTCATGATGAAAGTCTAAAAATATAAAGAATAAAAAGACATGTCTATAGTTCCTCGACAACTGGTAACGTGCATGGAACCAGGTAAGTTTGATTGCACCAGAAGACCAAGGCCTAGATTTATACTTTTTGCTGCAAAACTGTGCAAACACAGTTTTACAGCAAAAGTATAGCGCCGGCTTGCGCCATTCCACAGCATCAGCCCGGTACCATATTAAAGGAATGGCATAAGCCGGTGCTAACCTTGGGCTAGCGTCTTTAAAAAAGAAGCTAACCGACTGGGGGTGGCGGTAGGGAAGGAGGGGTTGTGCATCAAAAAATGACACTAGCCTGGTTAGAGGTTAAAAAAAAATGCCTCTAACCAGACTAGCACCATTTCCTGGCACACAACCACCAAAAACATTACTCCTGTCTTAGAAAAGACAGGAGTCATGCCCCCACACCAATGGCCAGCACAGGGGACAAGTATCCCCTGGGCATGGCCATTGCACCCTGTGCAATGCAGAGGGCCCCAAGTTAGGGCCTCCGATGGCACTTTAAAAAAATAAAATCAAACCATACTTACCCTCCTTACCTGGGATGGGGGTCCCCATCCGCCGGTGTCCCTCTGGTGGGGGTGGGGGTGTTCCTGGGGCTTGGGGTGGGCACTTGTGGATCCATTCCAGGCCACCTAAAGCCTGGTCTGACCCAGGCGTTAAATTGTGGTGCTAAGCAAGCTTAGCACCATTATTTAGCCCCTGCTCCCACCCATGTGTCATTTTAGCATGGGGGATAAATATGAGGCTATGGGTATAGCACCATTTTTTGGATGGGAATGCCTACCTTGCATTTCATTGACGCAAGGTAGGTTCACTCATCCACAAAATGGTTCAAACTCCTATATTTTGACGTTAGACGTGTCTAACGTCAAAATATAAATATGGAGTTAGGTTTGCGCCTAATTTGCATTAAAAAAAATTACACACATTTTGCGCAAACAGGGTATAAATATGCCCCCAGGTTTGTAGCACTGTGACACTAGATAAAAGTTTGTAAATGGTCCCCAAAGTGGTCTTCAGGTACAACACTACCAAGGAATGCAAACCATGTGCACTGAATTTCTAACTATCTCAGCAATCTTACTTGTATCTTGATCTTCTAGCAGGTACTGAATAAAGTACTGGAATTGGAACCCTGGATGAGTTCTAGCAATTTGCCACTGGAAAGCACAAGAAAAGGCCTGGGTGAAATTGTAATTATGCCAGAGTAAACAGAGAAATTTAGGTAATTTTGTGTTACTCCTGTGATGTGTAATTACTGACAACTACACTATTATGCCCATTCATGCATAATTTCAGGCAAAAATGACTCTTTTGATATCTTGTCGCTTTTCCCATTAATCAGTTAGTATGATTGGACCTTTGCAATTGGTAAGTGACCCGACACAGGCAGATGGATTCACTTGCCTTGTTTTTCCCTCCAAGACTTACTAAATAATCTAGTGATGTAAGCCCTTGTTTGGTCAGATCACTTCCATATCAAATTCTCTGTGATCTAGTGTATGGATCAATGAATAATGGAAGTTTTACTCTCGGCTTGGCCCACAATAACACTGGTAGCACTTCTTGTGAATGTGTACCATTCCTCTGGGTTGCCTTGGCATATTAGCCTTTAGGTTATTCCTTGTCTATGGATAAGATATTCTACTGTTGTACTAGAAAGATGTTCCACTAGGAAGGAAACTAAGATCAAAGTCTTCTCAAAGCCTTTTTGCTGGACAAAGTAAGGAAACAACCCAGGATTCCAAATGTCTTTCGGGACGTGACTGTAAGAGGAACTGAAGAGCTGCCTGCAAATTATTTATGATCAGTTACGGGGGGAAACCTAAAAAGCTTTCATAGCATAATATGTAACACAGAATCTGTCAGAAAAAAAACAGAAGGAAAATGTCTTTACACTTAAGGAATTATCAGACTGATTGGTACCCAAGTGTAGGCACTTTGCTGCAGTAATGCAATGCTTTAGCAATGTTTTTTTGTTTCCAAAGTAGATAACATTAAGGGGTTATTGCAGATAACACATTTGATTCTCTCGATACATTGCCGTATCTACCATTTATTTATTTTATTGACCTGTTTCCTTCCCTTTGCCTCTCAAATGCTTCTTGGTGCTATCAGTAAATTGAAATCTGGTTCACCTCTTATTGTTTCTCGAGCTGGCCTGATTAGAGCAATGGGTCGTGTGATCTAAAGTCTATGTACGTTTTTTAATAGAATTCTCCAGAGTGTGGACATCTTCGCCATTCCGGGAAGCATCTGAGGTTGGGCATTGCATAGGCAGATTTCCAGCCTAACCATGGTGCAAATGTGTTTTGATGTCTGTGTTGATGACTTCAATTGATAGCTGATGCGAGTGATGTAAACGTCCTAATTGTATTAGTTCTGTCTGAGACGTTTCAAAATGTTGAGCCTAGTGTTTTACAGTAGGATTCAAAGAACTGGGATGGGACGAATAGCTCCAAGCTGTCTAAGTGCCTTTCTTTCTCAGCATACACAGTGCATTTCATTCCACTTTTTACTTTGTCCGTTCATCCCTTCAGCTGTAGAATGCCCCACAGTATGCTGTTTCTCCCTGCCGCTTTAGAATCTATTTTAGAGCTCTTTCTAGATTCCCCTGCTACCCTGATCTCTTATTTTACGTTTATGCAGGTAAGACCCAGATCCCCCCTTGGTTGGGGAAGAGTTTACAGGCATCAACATCTCAAAAATGTATGCTGGAGGTCAGTGATTGGATAGACAGCCTTTGAATTAAGTTGAAGTCAGAAAAGAACGAGGAACCAGAGGGTACAAACAGCCCCATGCTTTGGACCGCCACATCTGGACTCAAACTTTTGGTGACAACTCAAGCTAGGTGTCATTAACTCCATCCAGCTGTTATTTAAACCCTGGCTTATTGAGTAAATGCGTTCCCTCTCGTACCCAGGAGGACAGATGCCTTGTGGTCATGGCCATAACAGCCAAGAACTGTTTGCTACTATTTGACAGCGCACACCCATGCCCTCTGAGAAAGAATCTCCCCTTTGGCCAGTTCCTCAGACTCAGGAGAAACTGTTCTGAGGTATCCGATTACAAACAGCAAGCTCAGAACCTGACATCCAAATTGGAGGCTAGAACCTACCCCCCAAGAATCATCAGCCGTGCTATGAAACGAGCACACAACAACAGGGAGTCCCTTTTGGACACCCCCCTTTCGAAAGAGAAAGGCCCATATGTATCACCACATTTAATGTAGCCTCCAATCTGGTACATAAGACTATCAACAAACATTGACACATTCTGAACAGCGGTCACCTGAACCTTCCCAAACCTATTTTTTCCTATGGACGTGGCAAAAGCATAAAGGACATACTGGTACACACCTGACCATGCCAACCCAAGAGAGGGTTGAATCTCACCAATCTCCTACCACCCCCCACAGGACATTATCCATGCGGCAACTGTAGTGTATGCCATTTGACACGTGCAACCAAGAGGGTCACTTTCAATAACAACTCCACATGGGAAATCAGAAGTTTTACCAACTGTAACACCTAAGGAGTAGTTTATATGATTACATTCCCAGGCAATCTGCATTACATTGGAACGACTACCCGCAAAGCAAAGATTCACATAGGGGAACATCGCAGTAACGTAAGGTGTGGCCGCGCTACAGCAAAAATGTCCTCCCATTACATCGATAGCACCCACACAGTAGATGATTACCAATGGGTCATCCTCGAACATCACAAGGAGGTTAAGTATGAGTCCTTCCTTCTTGAAAGGGAACCACGCTGGGTCTTCAAATTATGCACTCATCAACATGGTCTCAACGAAAACATCCCATGGGGACAACTAATGCAACATTAATAACTGTTTCCCCTACTTGAGCAAGACACCTGGATTCCTCAACTACCATTTAGACACTTCTCGGCCCTTTTTTTCAGCCCTAACTACAGACAATTTTTTCTTGCATATATATTTTTCTTATGTTGCGTAACCCTCCCTCCTTCTCCCTCACTCTTTTTCCCCCTTTCCCCCTCCTTTTTCCCCCTCCCCTTTTTTCCTTTTATTTCTTCTCTCTTTTTCTTTCTGAAATTTCCTTTATTTTTCTTTCCTTTCCCACATACTCCCGCCCCGCCCCCACTTTTTTTTCCTGCCTTGTTATGTGTCCGTTTTTAAGTTAAGTGATGCCATTACAATACAGGCATCTCGAGGGACACCCATATTTCAAGGCCCTCGCAGTCCTTCATTAGGCCACCGACGACTGCCATCTTTGAAGGTGGTCGGTCTAGTCTTTTATACGCCGACAAGCCTGGACGGTGTTATTTGGGCCCCGGTGAGGTGAGGAGAGGTTATTGGCGGGAGTGTCGCTTTGAAGAAGTAAGAAATAGTAGAAGATAGGAATATCATCCAGAGGGTAGTATTTTTAAGTTACAAAGACCCACCACGCCTATCCTTTTCTAGCATTTCAAATCATTGATACCAACAGTGCTCCCACATATTCAGTCGCAGCACGCCTCGTTCTACAGAATGGGAGGAAATCCAATGATGAACCATGCCACCAAGGGGTAACCCCGGGTGGGTGAGGGTTTTTCTAACAAAAAAACTTTTTTTCTGTGGAAGTTTTCCCTTCTGGGTTGGGTCTCTAAATACATTTACTATGGCCATAACAGGCCATAATCAAACCACCTCGATTATGACAATGCTCTATATCCTGGTGTGAGAGAGAATTAGAGAGCAGGGTGAGAGAGACTCCTAATATTGTACAATGTCTGCAGGTGTAAATAAATGCAAATCTGAAATTCTGCAATATGTTGACAGATGCCACTTTGTGCATTTAAGTTCAAATCAGGTGAAAAAAACAAAATTGGTACCTTAGATTGTTGGTCAAGATTTAAACAGATTGCAAACGAGAATGCCGATATTAAAAGCAGGAAGTGTTGCCATACCAGTTTACAAACCCTCTTGGGTGAGTGTTTGTAGGTCTAGAACTCTGAGTAGAACAACAGGCCTCAGGTTCAACCACTAGCTAGTTTTCATCTAACAAGCTTCAAAAGGCTAATAGCAAATGGGTCACAGCGGTGTGACGTTTTTAGCAGAAAAAGTGAATATAGTTTGTTGTGTGTGTTGTTTGAATCACTCATTCTATTAAAAGTGTAGCCACTTCATAAAAAGCTCTCAGGCCCTCAAACTCTTTCCAAAAACATTCACAGCAGGGAAGACTATTACCACAGCCAGCTTTGGCCCATAATGAGAAGAACTAAGAGTCCTGAAAGCATCACAGCACTCATAGTGTGCATGTGCCATTAACATATCCTCTCTTCGTTTCATTCTTCTATCAGGGTGAGAAAGAATGCCTTATTTAGGCATGTTTTCTTCCACAGCTTAATTATCTTTGTTTTAATTTTCCTTGGTTTTAGTTTAAGGTTCCTTAGCCATTACCACCATTCAGGGACCCTGGATAAACTCCAGCAAGACGCGTGAAGCTGGCACAACTTTCTGATAAAACAACAGGATTTGAGCATAAGGAGAACAGCCCATGCAAAATTTAGCTGCCTAATCCGCTCCTGTGGACTGGGACAAAATCAACCAAAGAAAGGAACCAAATTACTCGGCTCAGCCTTGGCAGATTGAGCCACTGTCAGCAGGCCAGAAGTTAATTCCCTCATATTCTTGTTTGCCACCAACTCCAGCAGGTCGCCGTGAGCCAGCCTTCCTGCGTAAATCTGTCAGGCGCGATGATGCGCAGCGTGAAAAGCGAGCGAGGGGTCACGCTAGGAGTGTGGTCCAGCCGCCAAATCAAATCCCAGATCTTGAAACTGGCCCAGGAACTACCTCCCTTTCACTTGCACGTGAGTGATGTCTTTGACATTGGGCAAGGGCGAGTGTTTCTCAAGCAGTCAAAGGGAAAGTCCTTGCCAAGGGTTGTAGACAGCACGCTGTTGTTGGTCTTTGTGTGGGGCAGCGTGCCTTTCCTGGCAAGACACAGCAGCAGCAAGCTGCTTAGCATCTCACTAAGATGCAACAGTACTTCAATGCTTATATATTAATAAAGAATGAAAGGCCTTCGTTAAAGAAGCATTAAGGATCTCAAAGCGAGGAAATGGCTGGGAGTGGTCGGGAGACTAGTTTTAGGACTCCCAGGGAATGAATTCAAGAGGCACCGTGTTCAACTGTAAGAGTCTGTGCCTACAGCCAACAGTTCGGAAGGCCATTTTCTGTAGTTATTGTATGGTAAACCAATATGCTGGGCCCTTATCTTTGCAATAAAGAACAGAACATATAACTGAGTTAATTCTAGAGAACAACATGAACGTCCACGCAGGGATTGTGTGAGACACTACAACTCAAATGATGTTGACTATAATAAGGGAGCTGAATCCAAGGATGAAATGAAGCAGGAGGACTGAATATGGCGAAAGAAGGAAGACATAAAGAAAAGAATGAATACATGAATCAGAGTTTTGCAATGTTTCTTGAGAAGATGTCTCGGGAGTAGATGGAGGGGGGGTGTTGAGTGGCGGAATACCTAGGCAAGAAAACGAATGAACCAGCAAGCAAGCAAGGCACAAATGGAGTGATTGGATGAGTGACTAGGCGAGTGAGCGTGAGCACTTACAAATAGCTCATAGTGTGAAAAAAGCTTGCAATAATCTCCCGAAGGTTCTTGAGAAACTCGGGTCCTGTGATACAGGAAGTATCGATGCCCACAGTTGATGCAGGTGCATTTACTAGGGATGGTTTGCCAAGTTAGATTCATGACAGGGCGCACTGTTATTGGGCTTAGATAGCAATATGGTAGTACACTTAATATGCTGATTAGTTTTTTTGCATGATCACTTTACTGATTTCAAGCTTTAATCTATATTGCTAAATTTAAAATGACAATAATTGAAGCGCTGAAAATTTCACCCACTGTGGAAGAACTGGCGACTAAATTTTTTTGGGACTACGCTAATACTTTAACCAAAATAACTATAAGACCAGCAAAAAAAAAAAAAACAGCATTATCGAAATCATTAGATTTGGTTTTAGCAAGCTGGTGCAATGGTTAGTATTAGTTATACTTTTTAATTGCAAGTATATGCCACAAAAAAAAAACAGACCATAACTTAAACGACGTGTCCATTTGCTTACAATAAAAACATTAGGTTAGAAAAAACGACATATAATTTTAATAAAAGAATATCGTGACAGAAAAGGTTTAGAAAGACTTTTAGCTCTATTGCCATTCATGAGCTTACTGATACAAGAAAAGACATGGTTGGCTTTGAATTACTGTAACCTGAAGATATTGCGCCTCATTTACAACAAACTGGTGCATCGGTCACGATGGGCCAGTTTGCTTGCGCTGCCCTGAGCCCCCTAACGACACCATGATAGCACTGTATTTACAATACAGCTCACCATGGCAGGTATTAGCACAACTGCATCAGAATTTCTGGTGCAGTTGTGTCGCTTTGCTGGACTAGTGTCAAAACCTTTGATGTTAGTCCAGCAAAGCACGGGGAGGCCCATTGAAAACAGCCTAGTTTCACTTTAACGCCTGCCCTGAGCAGGCATTAACAAATGATGCTAAAATGATGCAGTGAAATCTTGTAGATTTCACTGTGCCATTCCTGTGGGCCTCCTAGCAGGGAAATGCCTCCCTTGCATATGTTGTACCTGATGCAGGTATAATGTGGCACAAGAGTTTACAATGGTACCATTGCGCCAGATTGTAAATATGTCACGGGGTGGGGGACTGTTCTTCTCCAAAGTAGCATTAAAAAAATGACACTACAGTGGTGCAAGGGGCTTGTAAATGAGCCCCATTGTTTTAGAACACAGTGATGCTTAACAAATAGGAAAAAGAATGCAAAGACAAAAATCACTGGCAAAGTAAAATATTGGCCCGACTTAGTGGCCAACATGGCGGCCACTCTTGAAAAGAGCACCGATTCACCAGCTGACAAAATCCTCCATAATCTTCTCCTGGGGCTCGACATCACACATCCTTTGGCTGGGGGCTCAGCTGAAATGTCCATGGAGCAACCTGTTGTGGCCGGACATTGATGCTCGGGGCAGGGTGCAGTGGTTGCCTACCCTGGACCCAGGCCACTGCCAGACAAGCCTTGCCTCTCCTCCTTGAGCCTGCCCTAGCCCGCCAGACAGCATTGGAGGAGATTCCGTTTAGGGGCCACTGCTCAGATGTGGAAGGACTTGCTGCAATAGAAGGGTGGCCACCACTGAAATTCGTGAGTAGGGATGCCCCTCTATGGTCTACGGTCTTCCTTGGAATTAGGTACAGCCCCCCCAGGTCCCTTCCCTGCAGGCGGCAGTGACTTTCAGCATCTGCACAATAGGGAGCCCCCGTCTGTTGAAGAGGACTAGCGGATGGCCCTGACAACACCTCTCCACCATAACTGTTTCTTAAAGCACTATAAGACTCCAGTCGAACCCCCCCCCCTCCCCACAAGGCAGTCGTCCTGCTGGTAACCAGCTCACCTTGGCACAACTGAGACAGTCAGACCTCTAGCAACCAAGCTACCTTTTTCCACTGGATGCCTGAGACAAGCCCAACCTATGATGCCCCCATTGCGGCCCCAATGTACACTCTCCAGCCCCCCAGCTGTATGCTCTGAAGACCTCAGGATGCCTTTTGACACTACTACCTCTCCCCCCTTCCAACTCCCTAGCAGCCCCCTTTAGCTATAATGGGCCACCTAAGATCTGCTGCACCGGTGCCAACGCCACCAGTAATTGACCCTCCAACAATCGGGCCAGTCACTCCTCTACCCAACAATTCTACACAAAACCTGCCACCATCAGACGACAAGCTTGACAAAGTCCTCACAGACAGTGTGAACTCTCACAACTCAACGATTCTTGCAGGAGCTAGAAGGCCGAGAACCTCTGACATTCTTAGAAAACTGGTTTCCTTCTTTTGTCTCCGCTTCTGACCTCACGCCATTTTTTTCTTTGGAGACAGCATACAGGGTCGTGGTGAAGCCAACGATCCCAGGGGCCTCCCATGCTTGTCAAACTCCTTCACTTCAGAGATCGCGATGCCAACCTGAGGTCAGTGAAATGAGATCAACCAGACCTCTGAAGCTTAAAAACCAACCCATAATGTTATTCCCTGATTGTACTCCAACTTCAACATCAACGGGTATCGTTTTTGGGTAAAAAGTGGCTTTGCGAACTCACCATTCAGTACATATTGCTGTTCCCTGCCTGCCTCAAACTCTTATCAGAGGGCAAATCTTTTTTCGTTATGGATCCTAAAGATAAATGGGACTAAATCAGTCACCACCACAATGTACCAACGAGACACAAGATGATAGATGAGAAGGCAGCGGAGATGACATTGAGCCCAACAGGGTACTTCTCTATCCCCTGCAATCTCCAAGTCACCCCCCTTGATCAGCTCATTGCAGACAAGTGATGGGCAATACAGGCGGCATCATTGGGGCACAGCACCGGCTCCTTGGAGGGGGAGAGAGGTCCTCCCATCTGCACATCTGAGAACAACTCCATGGTGATGGACGGCCCACGCCATGGCTCCCAGGCTCCTCCGCCAGTCATCACATAAAGAGCAGGCAATATAATATAACTAAGATCCCTTCCCTCTTCCTCCTGTTCCCCCCTCTTTTCTTTTTCAGCTTCCTTTTGATGCCGAGCCCTGGATAGTTCATCTACACTATGTGGTTGACCCACGTCTCCGTCTTTTCTCTTTTTTCTGAGTAACCAGCCCATTTTCATTCATGGATCATTATTCCACCAAGTTTGTACATACTGAAATTGTAGCATGTCCCACACGTTGTTTTGTTTCACTCCTCCAACCCCCACAATTCCTCACGCCACGATCTGACCATGGTCGTACATCTAGTAATATCCATGAGAGGAAAGGCACTCAACTGAGTACCCCTGGAAGGCTCCCCCATCCTGCCTTTTACCCTTGTCCAGTAGCTCATGTGGGAAAAGCTGCCCATCACCTCATGTCCTCCTAGATAAGACAAGACTCCTTACCCTAAATGTCCCTGGCATGCACACGGTGGGAAAATGCTATGCTGCCTACTCCTATTTTAAACTCCAGAAGGTGCACATTATCTTCCTTCAGGGGACTCCCTATAGCTACCACCTATTCTGCCAATGTGCGCGAGACACTCATCTTGATCTGCTCAGGGTCCTCTTCCAAGCTTTACTTTTGTGGACAAGGAGGGATGGTAAGCCATAGCAAAGGGCCACCTTGACGGTTACAGAATCCTTCTAGGCAGCATATGTGCTCCCAATGTGGACCAGGAGACCTTCTGGGAGATACTCTCTGGGGTGCTAGCGCATAGAATCAAAACTTCATGGATTCTAGCTGGTGACTATAATTGCTCACTCAACCTACAACTTGACCACTCCTGTCTTTGCCTTTCCTTTTACTCCCCCCATATACTCAAACAGACGATTTTCAAAGGTGGTTCCAGCAGTTGATGCTCGTGGACATGAGGAGATCCTTAAATCTCCACTCTAGGGTCTATTGCTTCTATTCAGTGGCACGTGACCTGCATGTGTACCTCGACTGCATCCTCTTCTCAACCTCAATCTTAGATACCATTCACCACACTGACTACTTAGGTCACCTAGTCTCTGATATTGACGCACACAAAATTGATATGGCGTGGAATTACTTGGTGCCCCCAGTGCTCTTATGACGACTCCCCAGGGAGACATTGGAGGATCCAGCCTTCTGTGAATCCTAAGGCTTGCACATCACCCAATCCTTTTCAGACAACCGAGACACAGTGTCCTCTAGAGCAATTGGATTGGACACCTTCAAAGTGGTAACTTGGGGCTGTGCTAACAGGAAATAGCAGGAGTCTGTAAGACACTTGAACGCAAGATTGAAAACTCCAAAAGCCAGATTGCTACTCTGGACAAGGCAGTGGCCGTGGATGCCTCCAAGAGTTGCACACACACGTAGGCTAAAACCCATTTTGCGACCCTTCTAGAGCAATTGCATTGCTTCAAACTCAAAGCTTATGTGGCTAGGACACACCAAGAGGGGGACAAGTCCAGTAGTCTCCTTGCATGGCTGGTTTTCCAGGAATCCCACTCTGGGTTACCTTGTCTCCCGGTGGCACTCTGCATGCTCTGCTGAGGTAGTTTGCTTGTACTTGGTGGGACTCCAACATGTCTCACCCAATACCAGGGACGAGCTAGATGACTCTGTCATGATGGCTGAGGTCAAACAGGCCATCCAAACCGCAGTCAGAAATAAAACTCCTGGCCTCAACAGTCTACCATTGGAATATTACAGCGCCTTTACCTCGCTCCTTGTGCCCAGGCTATCTGAGATGAACAATGAAGCTGTATGGATTGGGCGCCTTCCCCCATCCCGGAGAGAGTCCTTTTTTATTATCCATACTGAAACTCAACAGAAGTCCAACCCTCCTGGAATCTCATAGAACAATAGCCATTCTAGGCTCAGACTATAAGATGGTGGGGAAAATCCTGACTGAAAGATACTACCAACCTTAGTACATCCTGACCAAAATGGCTTTGTGCCAGGGTGCAGCACTTCGCACAATATACGCCACCTATTCCTTCTGATGGACCAAGCCTCACATCAGTTTTGTATAGAGCTTGATTAAAACTCAACTTGCTACAGTGTGACTATCTTTTTCAGATGCCGGTCACTATGGGGATAGGTGAATGTCTCAGAGCCTACACGCGGCTACTCTACGCTGACCTCCCCTTCAGGGTCCGCCTGAGCTAGTTGATCTTATTACCATTTCCTTGAGAAGGGGCACCAGACAGGGCTGCCCCCTCTCCCCATTATTGTTTGTGCTGTCCATATAGTCTATTGCCACTAGGCTTTGCCTGTAGATGGTAGTCCGAGGGATACCTTTGGAAAGCAAAACTCATGCAGTGTCCCTTTATGCAGATGTCCCACTCCTTTATATCCGTGACATCTGCTCTGACCCCCCATACCACACTGCAGTTTGCACAGGTTACTGGCCTTTGAGTGAACTGGGGCAAATCATGATCATTCCCTCTGAGTTGCAACCTGCCCCTGCTGGAGTTGCGACTGGTGTAAATGCTATTAGATTGGAAGATGGACACTGTTTTCTGCCTCAGGGTGCACCTCTACTACTCCCCCATAGACCTCTTTAAAGGAATTTCAAGAGACCCTTCTCTGCCCTGAAATCGCAGGTACAATTGTGGAAGGTACTCCCCTTGGCTACAACAGAAATATAGCTCTGACCAAAATGATCTTTCTTCTGCGCCTTCTATATTACGTTGCTAATCTACCCGTGGCCCCCCCATTGCTTTTTCAGTGATTTGGACACAATGCTTGGAGAGCTCATTTGGGGGACCAAACGCCACCACATTGCGTTCCGTGACCGCAGTTACCAGTGGGCAGTTGTAATCTTAGTGTGCCCTTATTTGAGGTCTATTACTTGACAGAACAGCTCCAGTGAGTCTCACGACAGCTCACAGAATGCAACTTAGAATAAACCTGTGCAGGATTAAGCCCCCTGCCTCTTTCAGTGCTCAAGAGTTTCCTTCTGCCTGTGGCTACCCCTCAGACCCCACAGTTTGTACGTGTCACAATAGCTCATAGGTGTCTCAAAAGAGTTGCCTGTCTTACCCATCACGCCCCACCTTATGCTCTGACATTCACCCTGTGGGGTCTGCCATGACCCCCAGGATACCCTTCCTGAGCTGACTTAGCAGCCTGGTCTGCCTCCTCCCAGTCAACTCTCTGCGGCCTCTTTGCAGAGGGACATCTCTCCTCGAGCAACTCATAGATGATTACACCCTTCCCAGAGGTCTATACCGGACATACCTCCAATTGTGACACACGTTCTGCACCGTCTGGTCCAATTTGAATAAGGAGCACCAAACCCACTCTGTATTGCAGACTCTTCTATATATGGTAATGGGTTCATATGCAAGGTTCTGAGGGTGCACACAAAGGTCCTACTGATATCACTAAGAGACAAATGGGAGGTGGACTTCAGATAAGCACCGCATGACACTGAAAGGGGAAATGCACTAGAGTTCCCGCATCGTGCTTTAAAATCCCTACACAGGGCGTACCTAACACCTGAGCAACTCAATTGCTATTTCCCCACTGCCCTCCTGGGCTGCCCGCACTGCCAAACCACGTCGGCAGACCTCAGACACATGCTATGGTTCTGTCTAGCTCTTACCACATATTGGCACTCAGTCCACACTACACTCTGAGGAGTAACAGAACTTCCTGACATTTACAAATGGGAAGCCTGTGCCCTGCGTATCTTCAAACATAGGAAGTGCACAGAGGTGAGAGTGCACTTTGCAGGCCTCGCTCTCCTCCTTGCTAAACAAACCCTCACCCTACATTGGCGATCAGGTCAGGCCCCTGCGACTGAGGCCTGGAATGGGGAGCTGTGATTCTGGTGGAGAGCTGGGGAGACACCCTGTGCTATGAGGATATTCAACATTTCCATAAGCATCCCATCTCCCCCGTTTTGGACACAATGCTTGATCATTTCCTACATCTTATTCAGAATGACGACCTGCCCCCATGAACCCTGGGTCGCTGGCTCCTCACCTGTGCTCTCCTATCCTGGGTGCCAGCCCATTGGCTTCCTGAGCAGTCCTCCCCCTCTGATAGCACAAAGCTTGCCGAGCCCTTAAAATGCTGCTAGTGGCCCTTCCTTGCCACAACCCTAATTCCTACGTAGCTGCCTCAGTGCACCTTTCAAACCTTATACACACACATGCACACTACCTAGCCCTTGTCCTGAACTGTCCCCCCGGCTTCTTTTCCCCCAGTTTACGTATGGACCCCAACTCCAAAAGTCTGAGCTCATACCCTGAGTCAATATCAAATTCTTATCTCCTTGTACTGCTATTAACGTTGCTATATCAACTGTCAGGCACCTTGATCACTTGTATCTGCTTGTTGCAGTTATTGTTCTGACCTACACAATTGTACAGTTTATGGGGCTGTTAATATTGCTGGTACTGTTTAATGGAAATTCTTAATAAAACAATTGTATATCTGCTCTCCATCTGAGGTGGATGTCTCCCCACCACAATCCTGACCCTGTAAAATTTTCCAATCTTTCATTCATGAATCTACTTTGTGTGCCTTGTCAATTATTCATAGATGTCTTCATAAACCGTATTCAAATGTTCCACTACTGATTTTTTCTGAAATGAATTTCTTCATCACATTGCTTTATTTCCTGATGTAGGTTTGTTAGATTATTGGATAGTTCCTCTAAGATTAATAAAAAATATTGAAAATCAAAAAAGGGAACGATTGACCCACCAACCCTAGTCCAGAAGTGGCCTAATTGTTATTTTTTTGTCACCCTAAGTGGGAAGGGTATGCCCAGATGTGGGTCCCAAACTCACTCTGCCACTGAAATCAAGCTAGCCTGGTTGATGAGGGGTGATACCCCGAAACCGGTCCCATGATGCTAGTTTTCGGTCCAGAGTAGACCTGGCCTGGCAGTTCAGGCTGGACTGTTCCCATGGGGAGCAGGGTCAAGACTGATTTGCATATGGTTGGGTACAAACTGGGGTGGCCTGGTGAGCACAAAAAAATGATGGATTAAACTCAGATCTGTGACTGGGGCTGAATGTTTGATATGTTCCACATTATGTCCATCATCTTTTCTTTTTGCTAATTCCACTCAAGAAGTATTGGCATGAAAGGATACGGAGTGATTCTTATCCAGTTTGCAGACTTTGTACAGCAGCCCTGAATCCTCCACTCATATTCTGTGCACATTTAGTAAATTGTTTCATTGTGAAACCTTTGGGCCCGCCCTAGATTTATAATTCTAAAAAGTAGATCTTGCAAAAAAGTGATGGAGTTCTGCCTAAAAAGGGAAACTAGCCCATTGATTTGAAATATATAACTCTGGTAATCGACAAGTTGAACAGACCAGCAGCAGAGGAAACAATTGGAAAGCTGGATTACACATAACTGAACAATATCTACCACCTACAGAATGATATTCGGCAAAACTTTGCAGACTGGGGCTTGCACTGACAAGGATCTGCACATTGGGACCTTTGCACATCGTATTTTTGCACAGGTCAGTCAGTGAATAGCTGCACATTGTGAACCTGTAATGGTGAGAACCTGTCTATTAACTGGGTTTGCGGCAGCACACTGCTATTTTGCACAAAACAGTGGAATTTCACCCTCTCAAACCCTAACCCCGGGAAATTTTCTGTAGTTTGCAGACACCCGAGTAGAACTTAAGGTTGACAGTAGTACTCATGGTGTAAGCATGTAGTGAGGAAAGGATGGGGCAGTATATTCTCACCATTCCTTACTCCACATCTGTGTACCTTGAAGATCAATATTCTAGTAGAACACCCTTCAGTAATTCCAAATAAAGAGCATTACCATAGTTCAGTATTGAATTAATGGTGGGAAGTGAGCATGTCAACATGGACTTGTGTTTTCTTTTTTATAGAGAGAATTTGGAGGGATCTCAGGGGTGGTGACTGGTTCATCTGCCAAATTGAGTAAAACGTGAATGGGGAAGCTACCCCTCACTCTCCTCATCTCCATTGAGGAGCCTCGTCCTAGGACCTGGAGAAAGATCCTTGTTATCCATTTCGGATCTGACAATTAATGCATCTGGTATTAATTGCCAGGCAGCCAGCACAGTACATCAACTGTTTCCATGTCAATGTCCTCTCAGTTTATTTGTAAACGGATTATACCTCGGACCATGGAAAGTATGTAATTTTGTGTCTGTGGCATTTGATTCATAATTACGGACTTATCACGCTTGCTACATACTCCTCCATCCGATGTATAACAATAAAATTAGCTTTTGTAGCTGAAACAGATAAAATATTACTGAAAGAAAAAGTGCCACACATGGTGCTGCACAGTGTCAGATCCATTCCAAGCTCTATAGTTACTTTTCAGATGCTGATTGATGTATTTGGGTGTTGAACTGAAAATAATATGGAACATCTGATCAAAACAGTATTTATACCCATTGGAATTACAAAATCACAAAGTTATCCTTCTACAGAATCGGCCCCACATTATGTTTCAGGATTACCTTTCCGCAGGAGTAAAATGAACACATCAATGGTTCCCAGCTTCCCTATGAACCAAGCAGACTCAAAAAGTTACGCCTGATCCACCCGGATGAAGGGACAAACCTTGATCAGGACCAGACCTTCCCTCAGGTACCTATGAAAAATGTAAGAGCAGCCTTAGTATGAAATACTAGATAAACACTGTTCCCAACTTAAGTATGCAGAGCTATAGTTACCTACTGTCCCTTCTCCCTTTCTGTAGTTCCTGGTTCATGTATACTGAACAGTTATGCAATACTTCTGAAAGAAATGCAAGAGAATTACTTCCACAGGTAATATTCACATATACATATAATACAGAATGGGTCACACTAACATCTACCAAAGTGCATAAGTATGAGTCTAGAAAATCAAGTATCAGATCTTCACTAAACAAGTTTTCTAGGTTAATCAGTTTTCTTCTTCCTGTAATCATAATATGCAATATACCATCAATGCAGCTAAGAATGGTTTAGTTATAATTACATTTGTAGACATACTGCAACACCTTGCGAGTCCTTGATTACTTCTACACAACACTGCTGAAAACAAAAACTACGGGGCATATTTATACTCCGTTTGCACCGGAATTGCGTGTTTTTTTTGGACGCAATTCCGACGCAAAACTAACTCCATATTTATACTTTGGCGTTAGACGCGTCTAGCGCCAAAGTCCATGGAGTTAGCGTCATTTTTTAGCGTGGACACCTACTTTGCGTTAATTATATGCAAGGTAGGCGTTCCCGTCTAAAAAATCGACTCCGAGGCATGTGCGTCGGATTTACACGCCCGGGAGTGGGCGGGTCAAAAAAAATGACGTACGGCCGCTTTTGCGCCGTTTTTTAGCGCCTGCAAAAGGCAGGCGTTAAGGGACCTGTGGGCTCTGAAGGAGCCCAGAGGTGCCCTCCCATGCCCCCAGGGACACCCCCTGTCACCCTTGCCCACCCCAGGAGGACACCCAAGGCTGGAGGGACCCATCCCAGGGACATTAAGGTAAGTTCAGGTAAGTGTTTTTTTTTGTTTTTTTTTGTGGCATAGGGGGGCCAGATTTGTGCCCCCCTACATGCCACTATGCCCAATGACCATGCTCAGGGGACAGAAGTCCCCTGGGCATGGCCATTGGGCAAGGGAGCATGACTCCTGTCTTTGCTAAGACAGGAGTCATTTCTATGGGGGTTGGGAGTGAAAAAAAATGGCGCAAATCGGGTTGAGGCGAAAAAATTGCCTCAACCTGACTTGCCCCATTTCTTGACGCCCAAGCCCCATATCCCCCTACGCCGGCGCTGCCTGGTGTACGTTGTTTTTTTTAACGCACACCAGACGGCGCCGGCTAACGTCATTCAATAAATACGGCGCCTGCATGGCGCTTCAGAATGGCGTTAGCCGGAGCTAATTTTTTTGACGCAAAACTGCGTTAGCGCAGTTTTGCGTCAAAAAGTATAAATATGGGCCTAAATGTCATTTATTTTTCTTATAGATGAATTGAGCAAACATAAAATAAATGGTTAACTTCACCAATCCTTATCAGATAAGAACACTTCTTGTCTGTAGATTGCCTCATACATGTTGCCAATGTGCAGTTTGTTGCTTAAGATAATGCCATTAGTGTTTTCTCTTTTGCAGGATTCCAGGGAAACGGAGAACAGAAGCTGGTCAAAAAACAGAAGCCTTAATAAAGTAACATTTAACTTGTAGAACTTTTAGAAATGTTACCCAATACATAGGTTGCCATTTTGAATAATGCTTTTGTTTTGTTTATATCCTGCTCCAGGTTTCGCTTGTAAAAATGCAGAGGACGGGAGCTGGGGAACCCGGCGAGGATGACAAGAAAGAACAACCCGCCGAGAAACAGCGAGTGCTTGGAAGACACAAAGCCACTCACAGGAGAGTGCTGGGAAAGGAACCGACAACGAGCAGTTGTCTGAAGGCAGCGCATAGCCCAAAAAGGCTACATGCTCCACCTTAAAGGGTCCGCCGCGTTATGCATGCGGCGCCCGACATTATGTGATTAATTTGTCTTTTCTTGCTCCATAATTTAGTCAACCCTAGATCACAATTTGGTCCTCCATTGCTTCATAATTTCAGTCACTTTGGATATACCACTTTAGTTACAGGATGAGAATATTTAATATATATAAAGTGGCACTTCTTTAGATATCATCAATAAATAGATAACAAGAGCATTGCTAAGCACGCAATGTGGAAGGGCATATCTCGGACCGCTCCCGGGACCCGCCTGCCACTAATCCTGGCTATATAGAACACCCTGGGACCTCCTTGGGAGGCTAAAGATTTCCTTCGACAGTGGAGTACCTGACTCAGGAGTCTGCTCGGAGCCCTGGGGTCAGTGACTCTGCTGGGTGAAAGACTGACCCAGGCGGATGCGAGGAGCCATACCAAAAAATGCCAACCATGCCCTTCCGCAGTTGATCTGTAGTACTCAAGAAGACATTCATTATGTGGCTCTGGTGAGGTGAAGCCTGGGGTATCACAGTGGATCCAGGACATGGCCCAGGCCATTGGCAGTGTAGTTAATATCGGTGGAGGAGGGTAAAAGAAGATTGCATTGACCCAAATCTGAACAGAGGATGCAACGAGGCTCACTGGAGCAGCGCGCTTCTGTTTACAAGTGATGACGCAGAAAAAGAGGGTCCAACATATATTCATACATATCGTGTAATCAAAACGTATAATGTAGTGTGATTTTAGTAAAGAAAATAATGTACGAGGGAAATTGTGCCCTCGGGGTAGTTCGCCATCATTGTAAACGAGCTTTATTAATCATGAAGTATTGAAAATGTAGTAATCCATCATAATTGCAAATGTATGCCATGATTTCTTGTTTGAAAACTGTTTTGCTTAGCTTAAATTTAGTACAGGCTTTGGCCTAGTTGCCTGGTCTCAAATTCTAACTGCGTGGCTTTTCCTTGAACTAATGAAACATATATTCTTGCTTGAAGTTGTAATTTTCCAGTAGAGCTGACTGATACACTTATCTCCAAGGTTTCGTACTAGGCCGGTTTCATCCCCTTTGATACAAGGTCAGTCTGCAGGTGCGGACAATGAAGGTACAGATAGTAAAATAATTGACAAACCATGTTGCAACTTGTGTTCCAAGGTCCCAAGGACAGTGTATGCATAAATGAGCGCTAGTAAAAGACAATTTTCATTGGACAATTTGAAGCCAACCTATGAACCATCCAATGGAAGACCCTGCAGAATTTGGAATGTTTCTTACTTAAACCCACTGGACAAAGAGAAGTCAGACATTTTCCTCGATGCCAGTTTGAAGCCAGATGCCAGACTCCATTTTGGACGACACCCTGATGCCCTTTTCTCTATCTGAGAGAAAGAGACTTTAAGAATTCTCACCCTAGAGACTTTAATTTTGATTTCCCCCGTCTTGCCCATGCAGTAACTTTGCCCCATTCTCCTTGCCTCTGCAAGGAAGCTTGCCCTTAACTTTGCCCCTTTGAAACGTGCCCCATGCTGATCGAACCGGTACCTGAAGGACGAAGACTTTTCTTGAATGCTGATTGTATTTGGTAAATATGAAAGGATAAATGTATTATGCATTGTGTTTTTCCTTTTAGGTACCAACTGCTATTTTGATAGGGTCCTAGCTAGAAGTTTTAAAAATTTGTGTTGACTAAATTCGTTTTGCATGAAGCCCCACATGCCAATGCTAATTAGAGGTTAGTCGAGGTATTCATTCAATGTACCATGCTAAATTGAAATCTTTTTATGCTGACCAATGTATGAAATTAGTCAAATACAGTTAGTCATATTAGTGATTTGCATTGCCATAACTGAGTGTATCATTATCCAGATTTTGCGTAGATTGCGTTTCTTCCGCCGTTATGGACAGCCAGTAATGTTCATATACATATATCATTTAGATTTGAGACTTATATACATCGTGTTAGCTTTGTTAATATAGGGAAATAAATTCACTAACTTTTAATAAACTGGTGTGGTTATTCATGACTGAAAGGTCATGGTGCGCCGAAATACCAACTGTTATTGATTTCTGATGTGTTATATTGATCTATTAATTGAGTATTGATTACCGATTGCAATAGTTATTGATTATTGATCTGAGTGACTCGACTATTTTAGGATGAGGAGAGCCCGACTCGGTTAAAAGATTCACCGACCTCCAACGTGTCCAGGTACAGGTAATTTATAAGGGCTGGAAGCGTTATCACAAGCCCTAGCTGCAGCTGAGAAGGAGGCGCGGATATTGAAGCACCCTGAGTCTGACATATGTGGCCAGCTAATGGAGCGACTGAGGCGGCATTATTCTCATCATATGGGCACTGCAAAGCAAAATAATGGAGAGAAGGCTCCAGGGTGTGTCAGGGCTCATTCCTGAGCTCTATGAGAATCTGTGACATTGTGCTGGTTTCAGTTTGGCTGGGAGCCCCTTGCATTAAGTGAATGTGTGGCTGTGAGACTGCTGCTAAATATGAGCAAGAAGAAGAGCGATGACCCTTTCCAAATTGTGGGTGCCACTTACAAGACTTTGGTATGCTCTACTCTGGTGGGTGCATCCCATGGGGAAAGCAGACGGGGTGCATCATACAACACACTCTTTCTCTGCACAAGGTATTTTTATAGTGGCACAGGGATGGAGTACTACCAAAAAGATCTCTTAGACCATGGTGGCAAGTGAAGTCCAGAAATAGCAGACAGTTCTAAGTGTTGGTGGTGCACCCATGCATTTACCCTGGAACCTAGAACAAAAAAAGTCCTCGACTGTGAGGGTCTCTCTGGAGGCTCTCTTATTGAGTCACAGTGATGAGGGTCTGACTCTGAAAAGTTGAATCCGTACTAGGAGGAAATACAGAATAATTTCAAAAAATGATCTCTCCGTTTCTAACCTCAAGGGAAACATTGGAAGTGAAAATATATGAAGTCCAGATTGATGTGGACCTTGATCATGCAGATCACAAAAAATTAGAGTTACAGATTGAGGGACAATGAGTCTATGCTGTCTTCCCTGAGACCTTTGGTCCAAGAGTTACAATCACATATGAAGTAACTGACAGAAGTGATTCCTTACCTTCAAGACAAGGCCATGAATGCTGAGGGACTCCCTGAACAGCTGGATGGGGAAAACGTTGAGCAATCTGTGTAAACATGGCTGCTTGAAAATGTATTTAAGGAGGTGTCTCCATCTTTTTTTGTGGTAGAAACAGCAAATTGAGTCCCAGGACACGCCCCGTCCCTAGATCACCTCCTCTTTCGTTAGTGGCTAGACTGCTTATTTATGGGGACCCAGAGGGTCGATAAATGTTGGTGCATGAAAGAACTGAGGGGGTACCGTTGAACAGTGCCATTGTATATACCCTTAATGTGAGGCAGAAGACCCGGTTTTCGGAATCCCTGACAATTTTATTGGTTCAATATTATGACTTCAGATGTATATGGGTGAATTAAGTATGGTGCAAAACTGTGACTTTAATAGGTCCTTCCCCTCCATCCTGGTGCACACAATTAATTAGTATCACACAATATTTCATCCTCTGTGAGGCATGGAGGGAACTAGACCTGAGAGCATGCAAATATGGGTATTATTCCCCATTACCTGTCCTTTATACAACACTCTATGTTCTCTTGGGTATGTGAGGGATAGAGATGCTAGTAACCAAAATAGAGCATATGTCCCAGTCTGTCTCAGACCATAGTCCAGTTATTCCAGTACATTTGCCATTTAGATGGAGAAAAAACATTCTAAGGGTGCCACTCTGATGTTTGCAGCCAGAGGCACCTCATGATGCGGTGCTCCATGCAATGATAGCTAAGCAAATAGACCTGTATTTTGACATCAATAGGGGGTCCACCCCGAGTGCTACTGTACAATGGAATGCCTTCAAGGTGACAATAAGGTGAGCATGTATTAAATCAAGATGTGGGGTTCATGTGACCCTGAAAGAAGAAATCTGTGAAGAAGAGCAGAGGATGCATGATTTGGAATGTCAGTGGTCATGGACCAGTGTTGAGAAAGGTAGAGTTGGCTGATTCTCGATCAAGGTATATGGAACTAGTTGACAGACTAAAAAAGGTGAATTATAAGGCAAATGTGGCCAGAAGTCATCTTGCGGGTGATAGATGTCAAAGACTCTTTGCATGGTTGATCAGACAGGATGTGAATCACAAGCCTTTATGTGCTATACAACCAGAGAAGGAGATTCTCAGCTAGTAGTCGTAAACTAATCAAGTCTTTGAATGCTATTAACATGGGCTTTATGCCTTGATTCCATGGTATATCTGGTCAAGGTTACCGATTATTAGACCTGATTCTCATGCAGATATTATCTAATGAGAAAGTGAAGAGTTAGACCAGCCACTCTCTATGGAAGAGATTTAGGAAGCTGTAAGTCATCTGACCACAGGTAAAGATGCCTGTATTAGATGGGGTTCGATCTGGGGTCTATGCTACGTACAAGGCAAAAATAATAGCTAAGCTGTTGAAAATGTGTGTGAAGTCTCTCATGGACAAGGGCTCTTTGCCATTGTTCATGGGGGAGTGTTTGCTAGTAGTGCTACTAAAACCATACTGAGGCCCTTAACAAGGGCTGTTTTCCGTTGTCCATGAGGGAGTCTTTGCTAGTAACTGCTAAAGTCATAAGGAGGCCTTCAACAAGGCCCTTTGCCATTGATAAAGGAGAAATCTTTGCTAGTAGTGCTGCTAAAGCTGGACAAATATCCTTCGGTTACAAAATCGTATGACCACTCTTGCTGTTCAGTGTAAAAATAAGATCCTTGGGAATATAGTAATGAATAGACAGTTGCACCTGATTGGGACACTGCTGCACTCAAGTCAGAACTGGTTCCCTCCTGGTCAGAACATCTACTTAAATCTTTGCTGCCTTTTCTGTGTGATGGATTTGGCGCTGAGGATTGACCCACAGTCTGTGGCGGCCTCGCTTGACATTAAAAAAGCATTTGATACAGTCCTGTGGTGTAATTTATGTGAAGATTTAGTGCATATAGCTTTGTTTGAAGGAACTCTGAAATGGATTTGTCTCTTAATGGGTCACCACTAATGTAGGTTGATATGGGTCTAATAGTCGCAGAACAGTGCCAACTCTACAGAGGCACTAGGTAGGGCAGCCCACTATCACTTGTGCTATTTATAAAGGAATTGGAACCTTTAGCTGTTTTGATACATAACAAAGGCCTGGGGTTGTGGTAAACACTTCCTGGAAGGAGTACATATCATCTCACTTTGCGCAGATAGTTTTTAAGCAACTTTGTTACAGAAATGCTGGCTGCAGGAATTGACCATCATTTAGTGGTAAACCCTCAGATTTTCTGCCTTGACTGTTTGTGCTGGCTGTAGAACTCGGTGCATTTTACCCCTGTTAAACAGTGTTAAAGTACCTGTGCTGCCCCTTTGAACATAATGAAATTGGTATACACCTGGTTGGCATATTTACTGTTTGCATACGTCCCTTATTTATGGTACAAAGGGTACCCAGGGACTGTAACTTAAATGTCACTAGTGGACTGTAGCCCCCATGGTGCCATTCACTACAGTGACAGTGCAAACATGACTGCAGGCCTATCATTTGTAGCCTAGCCCTTGCAGTTTTTAAATAAAAATTCAACCTGTAAACATAACCCATTTTAACAAGCCAAAACCTCCATTTTAAACATGTATAAGTTACTCATGTGTAGGTCTTATTGCCCATAAGGCAGGTGTATGTTATTTAAAAGTAGGGCATGTAGGAATGTATTGTAAAAAATGTCCTTACAGTGCATAGAATCCCAAAAAGCTATTTTCACTGTAGAAAGGCTGGCTGTTCCATTGAAAAACACTGCAGTACATTATTACATCTAATAGGGCTAATTTTAGTTAGGAAATAGCTAACAAAATAAAATATTTTTAGCAGTTATTAAAATCCAATTCAATAGTGAAGTTAGATTGTTGATAAATTATAAGGAAAGGACACTTTTAGAAAATTAAATTTTCCTACCTGTAGCCTCTGCAAGCCCATTTGCATTTGCTCTCCCACTTCTGCTAGCCAGCAATTAGCATTTGAAGAAGTGTGAAAAATGCTCCCAAAGCAGAAAACAAAGGAGTGGGTGTTGGGAGGAGTTGTTCCCTTGACAGAATGAGGGATTTGGCCCAGGAACTGGATTAGCTTCTAAGAGGCCTCCCCTGTCACAGGCAAACGTTAGTTGGTACCTGAGCAGGGCACTTCCTTTGTCACTCCCCCAGACAGTCAGACAGACTTCAATCACAGCGGGTCCTGTTTGACATTATAGTGCCAAATCATGGTGACTGTTTGGCAGGTCTGCTGGCGTTTAACATATAACACAACGGGACACTTCAAAGGGCAAAAATAGGATGTAAAAACATTTCTAATTTACACTCTGTCTGGTTATTGGAAGATCAGTCTTTGTCCTACCAGACTTCTACTCTGGATTTATAGGGGGTACAGTGACTGCCACCAAACTCGAGTTTAGTATTGTGTATGGGAGGGAGCTAGGATTACCATAGTACACCCCCACATGCACCCCAGCCACCAGAGCCCAAGTTTATTGTGGCTGAAGACTTCTGCCAGATTAGTAATGCTCAGAGCGGGTGAGGTTGCCCACAGAAACTTTTACCCCATTGCTTATGGCATGCCCAGGAGTCATTCCCCTCCACTAGCTCATGTCAGGCATAAATGTGGCATCTTCCAGCACTTCGGAACACTCCTGGACCTGTAAAAGATTAGAAGAGGACTGAACCTGCAGTCTGCGACCTGAGAAGAAGGACTGGACCTGCTCTCTCTTGTGCCAAGGACAAAAAAGTGGACTCCAAGGCTCACAAGGCTAACTTGCTATTAAGTTATAGCTACAGGAACACAATAAGCTACAAGAAGCCTTTGCCTGCTATTGCCCAACTGACCAGTGGAAACTGGATCTCGACTGGGGACCCTGCTGTTTGACTTCTTCCTGCCACCTGTGAGTCTCTTAGCTTCCCTCCCCTGAGGTTTTGGAGGCTTTAGTAGTATACACCTGTGTTGGATTAGGACTTAAAGTACTCAGGTCTGAAGATAAAATCTTCAACTGGGATAAACCTAGTTGGTGTAGCCAACCCGTCCTCCATCATGGTCAGCCTGAAACTGCGCATAGGTCCCGGTCAACTACGACCACTGACTATCATTAGCATTGTATGCTTCTTGGTGCTATTCCTATTTGAAAATGTAAAAATTCATATCTTCAGTTACATTTATTGTATATTTATTGACATTTTGTTTATTTCATTTTATTCTATAATTCGGTTTTGGGATTTTATTCTGCTGCATTTCAACCTTATTACTGTTTTGGTGCTGCATAAATACTTTACACATGTAAATCTATCTACTCTGTGTGATAGCTACTGGGAGTTCAATTCAGGTTAATGTAGTGACTTTAAGGGTTCACTCTGACAAGGGTTGCGGTTATTCCTTGAGGTGGGTAATCACTCGCCCCAATTAATAATCAAATTTTTCACACTGGCGGTGATGCAGGAGCTGACGGGTTTACTCAAGTATCTGGCATAATGATAAACTCGGGGAAGTCATGTGTTTTACCCTTCTGGCATGAAAATCCACTGGAGGGTTGGGCAGCCTGTGTATGGCACTTCAATAAAAGCCAGATGTGTTTTGATTTGTGGGGGCCTGCATATATCGCGATAATCAATGGTTATTTACATGGAATATGGGTAAGGCTTTGTCAGCAATAAGGCAATCAATGACTTTTTGGACAGAGCTACCAGTCCCCCCGATGAGCCAGATTGTAATAGCCAAATTGCTGGCATTATCTTGGTCGCCGCAACAGATGACATCCACACCCTACTTGACAGAGGAGAAGCAGCCCCCCTGATCTTGCTCAACCTTTCCACCACCTTCTACGCTGTTTCCCACCACACAATCGTCGACCGACTATACCAGATCGGCATCACAGACGATGCGCTCAGATAGATGCCCTCCATCCTCACGGGATGTACCCAAAGAGTCCACCTCCCTCCTTTCACATCACAAGCCTAGCACACCATTTGTGGCATCACCCATGGCTCCTCCTTCAGCCCAGTTCTCTTCAACATCTACATGACACCACTCGCAGACATTGTGAGATCGTACAACATCAACATCATCTCCTACGCCGACGACACGCAGCTCGTCCTCTCGCTCTCAACAGACCCCACACGGACAAAGGCCAGCTTCCATAACTGTATGCAGAATGTATCTGCCTGGATGAGGGACAACTGCCTAACGCTCATTGCGAACAAACCTGAGGTCCTGATCTTCTGCAGACACTCTGGAATGACTCCTAGTGGCCATCAGAGCTCAGCCCCACTCCCACATGGAAAGATCACGCCTGCACCCTCAGCATCATCCTCAATAGCAAACTCTCCATGAAACACCAGGTGACCGCCTTTCCTCAGCCTGCTTCCACACGCTCCGCATGCTCTGCAAGATTTTTAAGTGGCTCCCCATTAGCATGAGGAAGATAGTGATGCAGGTCCTCACCACTAGCTGACTTGACTATGACAATGCACTCTACGCAGGCACCACCACCAAACTCATGCAAAGACTTCAGATGATCTATAACGCAGCTGCCAGACTGATCCTCATCCTGCCCAAGAAAATCCACATGACCTAGCACCTGAAGGACTTTCATTGGCTCCCGATCCAGAAGAGATGCCACTTCAAGCTTCTGACCCATGCATACAAAGCCCTCCATAACCAAGGACCCGCCTACCTGAACCATCATCTTCACCTCCACCAACTGACCAGGAACCTCCGCTCTGCACACCTCTCCCTCGCAAAGATACCACGCATGTGCTGCTGTCGCACCAGAGAACCCTCCTTCTCCCACCTTGCCCCCAAGACCAGGAATGCCCTCCCCCTCCACCTCCGCACCCTTGTTGAACCACTTAAGAAAGGGGTTGAAAACCTGACTTTTCGAATAACCCCTTCAGCAAACGCCTGGATACCCACTCGGGTGACATGCCGCGATTTACAAATACCACCTGATTGACTGATTGTGGACCTTACTCTGAGAATTTTGGTAGAATTCTATAGAGAACTGTGTTCACTTTTTGGTATATTGTTCTGGTGTCGTGGCTGGGAAAGGCTGTTCATCCATTGGTTGTGGGTGGCATGGGTGCACTTACATTTGAAGGTTATCATCTCTCAGGGCAGCTGTAAGGCCCTTGTGATGGAAAGGTGAGGTTGTGAAGACAGAGACTGTCATAAATAAGGACTTGTTTCAGGGGCAGACCATGATGAAAATACTGATGAGTCCAACTAAGCTGACCTCTAAGTAGCCCTGCACCTTACATGTGGCTAGATGGTACTGGAAATAATACCTGTGGTGCTTGGGACTGCAGATGGCATATTTCTACGGGTTACCCTTGAGGATTACTTTGAGGCTGAAAGGTAGAGTTTATAGTGAGAGAGTGTGGATGAAGGTTGGAATTGAGACTGTGGGGGGCTCTTGTAGAAATGAGGAGCTCTGTTCTTTGAGGAGTTATGGAAGGGGTTTGGCTGGGTGTTAATCAGTTTCTTGGATTTGGAGCACTTGGAACTGCTGTTAAAGAGCACTGAGCCTTTGGGACTAATGCAACTCTGAAAGATGATGTTTTGATGTTTTTGCAAAATCATGGAATGGGATGCTTGGATATACCCAGGGGCTGCTAGTCTTTGTCTGTGTTGTGATGTGTTGCAAGTTTATTTCTACCACATGGTTTGGAACTATGGAGTAATAGGCAGTTTGGATCACAGGCCTGCTTGATACTTATGACCTTATAGGTAAGGGGCTTTCGTGACTCCTGAGCTTGTCTGCTGAGTAAATTACCTAGAATTGAGAAGAATAAGCAGATCTGTAAATTTATAGATTTAGGGCCTGATTTAGATACTGACGGATGAGTTACTCCATCACAACGGTGACGGATATCCTATCCACACTGAAATCTGAATCCCATAGGATATAATGGGATTTAGATTTCAGAGGACAGGATATCCGTCACCGTTGTAATGGAGTAACTTGTACACCAATATCTAAAGTAGGCCCTTAGTTTTGATTCTGGCTAAACGTAAGATAGTGATAGGTTGTGTAAGAAATTGGGTTATTGGTTCTGCAGGATGTGACTCCTATGCAAGTAATAGGTCCGCAATTGGCTTCTTACTGTGAGCCAAGTACCCCTTGTAGCACTTGACTCTCTGAGGGAAGTGAAGCAGAGCAGTCTAAGACCTACTCAGCGAAGGTCGTGTGGGATAGTAATCTCCACCCAGTAGCACTCAAGAAAACACTCAATAAATCATTGTCCAGTCAGTGCTTTTTAGTTAGCTTATTACGTGCACACTTATAAATAATATGCACTAATTAAAATCCACACATGAGGTAGATGAAAATACCTTTGGTGACATTCTCGTATCACATTGGGCCCCTGTTGGGTCATGACCCTCAAAAACCCTTTCTTCAAATAAAACAGATGCTAAATTACAATAAAAAAGTCATTTTAAATAAGGCATGGTAATGGATAACCACATCAGGCAAGCCTATTGGCTTTGTCATGGGGTCATCACATTAACATATAAGACATGCCTATTGAGTTTGTCAAAGGGGTCACCACTTTAAAATATAAGGCAGGTCTATTGGCTTTGTCAAAGGGTCATTGTTAATATAACAGGAACAGGAGATGCCCTCAAAAAATGAAATCAACAATCATGTTTAAATGTATTCATCAGCTCTATTATCATATTAACCAATACCCATTGTTAGTAAAGTATTCTAATTAAAGCATTTAAGATCAAAAATACATGTCAGATTCTTTCTTTATACTCTTTAGGCCATATAATGCAGCCACAGGACCAACTGCTAGGGGTCCCTGCATTCTAGAGCCAAGGAGCACATGCTCAAACTCTGAGTGTGCTTTGAAAAGGAAGGAACCCCCTTCCAGGGTCATACTTTTTAGGTGCCATGGGAGTCAAGGCTGGAATTGAATAAGTATGCATTGGGAGCTGCTGCACATCATGCAGCCCCCCACAATACTTAGATTATTCAATAGTGGTGCCCCTGTCCCTCCTTGGGGTACCAGAGAGAGAAGAACGTGTTAGGAGAAGGGTGTGCAGGGCATTTTTAGGCACTTCTTCTGGAGCTTCTTCATATTTTCATAGCAGCTTTGCTGCTGCTTTTCTTCCTGGGCAGCCTCGCGCTGAGGCAGCCATAGCCTCTAGTACTCATTAGAGGCAGGGGGAAGACACAAGGGCCATACCAGATCCTTGCACTCAGCAGGAGTCTAATTCGGGTAAGTGTTGCTCCTGAGGTGGGAAGAGCATGTCTCCTGCTCCCGCTTCTCTTGCTCCTGCCTCTCTTGCACTGTAGTCAGGCAGGCAGGGGCTGCCATGGCAGCCCTCTTTTGTTGTTGAGGGCCCTAAGGATGGCTCCAAGAATGAGGTCCCAGGGTCTGCCATAATTGCACCTACCTCCTTTCATGAACTTGGGTAGATGGGGGGGCCCCAGAGCTCAAAGAGGGACCAGGGGTGCATGGATGCCATTGTCCCCTATAAATTAGTAAAGCCACTGCTGCATCAACACCCCGGTTCTTGCCCAACCCAGGGGTGATTGTTTTTAAATACAGCAGCGCCCCAGGCACTGTGTTTTTTATCACATTCGGACAAAGATCAAATCTTTGCAGGAGGATAAGTCTGGTCCAGAAGGGCTGAATTTGTTGATCTGAGGCTCATTTTACTCATGGTGGCAAGTCCTAGACACTACGGTCTGTATTGCAGACAGTTCCCCAGCGGCACAGGCATGTGCACCCACTTTGTGTACTCCATGGCATTTTGGTATTACAGAAGGGGCCACAGGCGCTTGTGCTGTCCCTTCTGTAATGAAGATAGTGTTAGTGCACATGTAGTGTAAACGCTATCTCAACAGGGCATTCCCTCATTTGTATGGGGCGTGGGCCTATGCAGATGAGGGAATCTATTTGCCTCTGTACCTGTGTTATATTATGGATGCTGGCACAGAGGTAAAGAAGCTGTGAAAAGGCACACTAAAAGTGTGCCACAAAAAGGAGGCACACTGTCAGTGGGCTACCTCATGGCAGCCCTCTGGAGGGGGAAAAAGAGGTCTCATGGGCCCTGCAGATATCCCCTTGCAGGTAGGTTCAGTCACTCACTGTAGCTGCCTCCAAAGGGATCTCTAATCTCTCTTTAAAGTTCAGGTGGGTTGCTGCCTGCACTGTGAACCATGGATAAGCTTTGAAACAGGAGTTCCATATTTCACTTGAGTGTGCTGCTCCCGGGGCAGTGCTAGTTTGCGGCAGCCCCTAGTGCAACACATTGTCTGAAATAGGGTGCACATTCCATGTTTGTGCATGGCACATCTATGTAAAGTTGCACCATGGCACAAAGAGGAAAAGTGCTCCCTATCTATAATAAGGGCCCAGGTGAATTTTCAACAGGCCTCTTGGCCTTTAAAGGGTGTACTGTGTAGTGAGCTGGTTGTACTGGCTACCTGCACCAGTCTTCTCCTCTCCTCTCCTGGCTTCTGATAGTCCTCACCTCCTGGTGGGCTCATCTTGTGTGGTCCCTCAGTCACCACCCAGCAGAGTAACCTCCTGCCTACACCCCAAAGCCTCAGAGCCTCTTGGCTGTCTTGCAGGGCACTTGGGGTGGCAGTGTAGTCCAGGTCTTCCCCGCCTACTCCTCAGGGGTCTACGGGGGCCAGCACTACTGGCTTTGGAAAGACCCACCAAGTCCTGGTGGTCAGCTGGAGACAAGGTCCTTAGCAAGGCATCAAATGTCCAAAACAATGCAAACCATTGCCTTCCACTTTCAGGGTCTTGTTTATTGTCTCTCTCGTGGAAGGGTTTATAAGTAAGGGCAGGAAGTTCTAGATGCCAGGCAACCTTACCCAATCCTAGAATGCCATATCATCCATCCACCCTTGTCCCAACCCTCCTGCACAGCATGTTGAGACAATCCAACATGGGGCCATCAGGTTTTTCGATGAAGAGCTCCTCTGAGGACCTCTTCTTCACCTCTAGCTAATATGTCTTTCAGATACCTCCTCACCCAAACTTCAAAGGGGAACCCCTCCTATGTCGGCTCCAGATGTCTGGGCTTCCTCATTGATTCAGTAGGTCTGGGCTAACAGAGGCCCAGGTGTAGTGTGATACCTAATTACCAAATGCAGAATCTGAGTCAATCACTGATAATTGCTCCTTTTGTGTGGGGATGCCTTTGTTCCCTCTGCTTCAGAGCAGAGTAATTCACTTGGTCCAGCAGGTAAGTCAAAGTCCATAATATAATTAAGAGTTGAGCTACAATAATATTACAACTCTTGACGACCCATGAGATGTATATGTGAGTTATTGGAACTTGCAAAATCAAACACAGCATGTATGTTTTACCCCATTTTGAAATGGCGTTGAACTGTGTAGGCCTAAGTGGAGCAAAACTACACTATAAGGCAGATTTCATCTATATGTATAATAATACAGTGAAAGCACTACAGATTTTCCAGTGAACTCTACTGATCTCTTTATGCAATCCCACTAACATTATAAGGCTTAGTCCAAGTCAGCACTTATCCTTGCAGAATCTGTTTTGAGCCAGGCTATCTGTGCACAATTATGGGCTGCGCGCAACTATAGTCTCTTGGGTGCAGCCCACATATGTGTAACTAGCCCAGTGCTCCTTACCCTAGCTGCACTGCCGCTGCCTTATCATAAAACACAGATACTGGCAGAAAACGTACTCAGTCTAATTACCAGGAAGTTACTGTGAGTGAAACCCAGAGAGTGAGACTCTTCTACAGAAAATGTGCAAAAACAGGGTGATCTAAAGTGAAAATACTGATTGACCAAATGGGATCAACTCATTTGCAACAGGCTGGAATGCACAGGATGCTCCAAGTATGGATGTCTTGATGCAGGTTGAAGGAAAGTTTAAGAAGTAGCTGCTATCCTGGTCAGTTGCCTCATACGTGCTTTGGCTGTCACACTCAAACGTATCCCCCACTGCATGCTCCTTGTCTGCACCTTTGTTGTTTTCTCCCTTCTTTTTCTTGTTTACTTCCCCCTGCTGTGTCTACCTTGTTTAGATTGCCCACTCCTCAATTAGCTTTCTCATCCTACCACTTACACATTGAAATTACTCGCCTCAAGTGCTTCTCAGTTACTAACTCTCATAATATTCCTCTGGCTTCCTCTCTGTGTCCTCTTGACCCATCTCTTTCCCAGTCCTCAGGTTCTCTGGGTTGTCAGAGGTTTAACAGTACTCTTGGCATGTTATCAGCACCTCTTTACTTTGAACCTAGTAAGTCCTAAACTGGGGTGGGGTCCTGGCTGGAGGTGGTTCTGCTGTATATTAACTGTCACTTATTTTCTTCTATCTAAACAGTATGGGGAGGACACATACTCATAATTGTGAGTCTGAAGAGCTACTAATTCATGTGAAGTTGGTATTAAACAAGCAAAGATGCTTATGGTGTTTATCTAACCTTTTGTGGTGACTCCCTCCTAACATCCACCTGGGACAATCTAAAAAAACACAGTAGACCAGAATGCCTGGTTGCTGTCCTACTTTTCTGCATCTTTGAGCTGCCTTCCACACAGTCAATCATGAGACACTAATCCTAAGACTCAAGGAAGCTGGCACAGAGGTTGCCGCTCTCACTTCGATCTCGTCCAACCTACCTAATAGAAAACCGTTTATCGAAACTTCTTCTTTCTCATCCAAACCTTACAACATAACAGCAGGAGTAAAGGTTCCATCATTTCACTCCTTTGTTTCCAACATCTAAATGAAATTAAATGAAAGTGGATGAAATGAAGAAACCTCCACTTGAACACCTCCAAAACTGTAATACTCACTTAAGGCAATTGGAAAACTTATGACCTTCTCTGTGCCTGGCCTGATGATTTGGGAACACCACCAAAAAGATCTAAGGTGGTAAGTAAAAATTTGGAAATTAACATGGACTCCTAGCTGTCTTAGAAAGCCCAAGTGGATAAGCTGTCCAGATCCAGCTTTCATACCATGAAAAAGGTGCAACGCATCTTCCTGCACCTAGGATTTTCCCACAGGGTCCAAGCAACAATCTCTTGTCGTATGAAAACTAGATAACACCAATCACAGTTCACCTTAATCAACCATGAAAATATTACAGAGAATTCAGAACTCTGCTGCCAGACCACCCCAACATGCATATCCACAAGCACATATCTCCCCTGCCTTGAGGGCCCTATGCTAGTTACCAGAAGGTCCTCCTTTGTATCACCCACAAGGCAATACATGCCAAGGACCACTTATCATCAGGAAAAATAAAACAAATACATCCAACAAAGGAACTTATGTGTAGACTGGCACCACTTCTCAGAATCCTAGCGCACAAGAAAAAACAATGGTTGGAACAACTTTCTTTGTGCAAGCAGCCAAACTGCAAGAGCGGGCTCTTCACTACATTGTCACAATATTCACAGCACATCTGTTCACAGCAATATTATGAGGAAGACACCACAAAGATAAGTTCAATGCATGTATATTCCACCTTACACCCACACACACATACATACGCACTCAAACAAACATATATATATAACTATAACTCTCATCCCTACCATGCAGTTTTCCCATTAATAATTTCACTGCAAAAGTTGCAGTGATGTTATTAATGATGTCATAGAAGATGTCATGAGTGATGTTATATGTGAGGTAATAAGCAGTGCATGTCGAGGGCACAAATTATGGTTATTTTATGACGAGGTGGATCCACAGGCCCTCATGCACCCCCCAAAAAAACAAGTTTAGGTAATTTCTTGCCCCTGACGGGTCCCTCATAGACCCCCCCGCAGGCTCTTAGGATCAGGATACCTCTCCCCAAGTCCCTTCTATCACTTTTAAGCTTTGTCCCCCCACCCCGGACCAAGTACTGATATTCAAAAATACGGCTGCAATTTTTCTCTTAGTTTGTGGCCAGACAATCACTTCATTGCTGTTGGTACTTGGATCCCCAGATCCATGGCCTGTGTTTCTAGAGATACATAAATCTTTTTTCTTTAATGACTCCAAAACTAATGAACAGATTTACACCAAATTCCAAAAAGAGATCTTTCTGTACCAAGATCTAGCTTTCTGCCAAAGTTGGTGTAATTCCATTCAGCGGTTCGGCAGCGGTGAACGCCGCAAATGTCAAAGGGACATGGAGGTTACAGGGGGACAATGGGGATGGGGGGAACAAATAAAAGAATTTAAACGTATTGTTCCCGCCGCCGCTGTCTCCTGTCACCTCACTCTTCTGCTGTTCTGGTATCCCAGCATTCACTGGGACACCAGCACAGGCTCCCCAGCAATCCTGGCACTGCTCTCATGCTAACCCTAGCATGAGAACCACATCAGGATTCGTCTGAACTGCTTGGACTGCTGCTCAGACACTGCCTTGGGGCCTGTGCCGTTTCTACAGCCCGGCTGTTCAACACAGCCAGGTTGGAGAAACCTAAGTGCGCATGTGTTTTTGGCCAGTCTAAGACGGCCGGTAAAACACACATGTGCTCTTAGTGCACTCCATTCCTTCTCCATGGCCCAGCCCCACCCCTCCTTTCACATGCTGGCTGATCCAGCCGCAGAAAAATAAAACGATAATGAAGTAGCATTTTATTTTTCTGCTGGTGGCTCTTACCCAGAGGGGAAACGCTCCTCCACTATTGCTGAGGAGCCACCCCTGCAGTTCGGATTGTAGACGTGTCTAACATCCTTGTGGGAAATTGCAAGAGAAAAGCATGTTTTGGGACCCCCCCTTTTCTCTGCCCCCTTTTGCTGAATCACCCCAAAACTTTCCAGCAGCAGCTGAAGTGAGTACCAAACTAGTTTTGAAAATGTTTTGAAGATTTGTGAAATGGTGACACAATTATTAACAAAACAAAAAAACACTTTTCCTATGGGATACAATGATTCCGATCAGTGCAACGGTGGCGATGTGTTGCTTTTTGTAGACAAACAGCTGCAAAATACACTTTCAAGGCCCAGGACTGGATTGGCACCTCTTGGTGGGGCAAGACTCACAGTTAGCAGAGTACAGCAGCTGATGCAGGGTTAAAGGAAGTCTTTGATGGCCCTGAGACTTCAAAACAGGAGGCAAGCCAGCAAGCCCTTGGAGTCACGTGGGTTTTTGGAGGATGTAGAGAGGAAGGTCCAGTCCTTCTAACACAGGCAAGAGGCAGCAGGAAGCGGGCCAACACAACAAAGCAGTTCAGCAGAGTGGAAATCCTTCCTGGCAGTGCAGCACTCCTTCTTTCTGGCAGAATGTCCTCAGATCCAGAAGTGTACTGAGCTGGTGACATCAGAGGTCCCGTACTTATGCCCAGTTGTGGGGGACAAAGAAGCATTTGAAGTACACAAGGTCCCTGCTTTTTCTGCCCTGGCTCTAGACTCACTATGGGGGTTGGCAGCTCTTTGTGTGGGGACAAGCACAGCCCTATTCATGTGCAAGTGTAAGCTCCTCCCTCCCATTCTAGCTCGCTCAGGAAGGCCCATCAGCCCGATGATTGGCCATCAGGATGTGAGTGTCACACTCCAGCTCCCTTTGTGTGTGACTGTCTAGAGGGAATGCACAAAGCCCAGCTGTCACAGACCACAGAGTGTTCACAGGCAGGGGGGCACAGTATGGTTAAAGTAAGAGAATTCTAACTTTCTAAAAGTGGCACTTTGAAACTTACAGTGTAAAATGTGATTACACCATAAGTTTTGATTATAAATTGTGAGCTCAGAGACACTAAACTCCAAATGTCTATCCTTTCCCAATTGGAAATTACATGCATAAACTGTAACAAGGTAACCCCAATGTTAACTTATGGGAGAGACAGGCCTTTCAGTAGTGAAAAATGAATTTAAGAGTATTTCATGACCAGGATATATAAAACTTAAAAATATATTGTCCTACTTTTAAATAGATTGCACCCTGCCCTCAGGGCCACTAGGGCATACCTTAGAGGTGATGTACATGTAATAAAAGGAAGGTTTGGGCGGCCTGGCAAGTAGGTGAGCTTGCCAGTTTAAAACTGCACAAATGGCTCTGCAGTGGCAGGCCTAAGACATTTTAAATGGCTATTGAAGTGGATGGCACTATAGGTGCTGCATGCCCACTAGTAGCGTTAGATTTACAGGCCCTGGGCTCATATAGTGCATTTTATTAAGGACTTATAGGTAACTTAAATATGCCAGTTGTGGATAAGCCAGTATTGCCATGTTTAGAATACAGAGCACCTGCACTTTAGCACTGGTTAGCATTGGCAAACTGCTCAGAATACTAAAGCCAGCAAAACAGGAGGTCAGAAGGCAAAATGTCAGGGTAAACCATGCCAAGGATCTCAGGTATATATATATATACAGACACTGTTATGGGTGTGTACATATGTGGACTTATATGCATATATGCGTCTGTACTTTGAATGGGAGAGGCACTGTTATCGCCATGTATATGTGTACATATATGAATATATATGTCTGTATGTTTCTATGTGTGTATATGTATATACATATTCACTGAAAAAACAAAGGTACATGTTTGTTATAGTTAGGAAATAAAATGTAAAAAACTTCACTGAAAATATCAGAGGTTACAGGAATATTATACTTAGGTTCATATTTTACACACACAAAACCATAGAAATCTCAAGTAACTATAACTTAGTGAATTTCTTAGTTGTTTGTAATTTTATTTCCTAACTCTAACATACCTGTAACCTTTGATGTTTTCAGTGAATTTCTAAGGTCTTCTAATGCTATTTCCTAACTATAATGCCCCTGTAGCCTGTGTGTGTGAGTGGTTGTGTAGGTGTATAAGTGTGTGTGAGTGTGTGGTGGGTGTGTGAATGGTTTGTGGGACTGTGAGTGGGTGTCTGAGTGGCTGTGTGAGCGGTTTTGTTGATGTGTAAGTGGGTGTGAGTGTGTGCTATATCTGTGAGTGCATGTGTGACTGTGTGGGTCTGTGAGTGGGTGTGGGAGTGGATGCGTGTGTGGCTGTGTGAGTCTGTGAGTGGTTGTGTGGGTGTGTAACGGGTTGAGCAAGTGTGTGAGCGGTTGTGCGGGTGTGTAAGTGGGTGTGTGAGTGAGTGTGTGAGTAGGTATGTGGGTCTGTAAGTGGGTGTATGTGGTTTTTTTTTTAATTGGGGTCTGGATCCATGGATCCATCTAAATATGTGAGGATCTGTGAGGATCCAGGAGGATTGCAGATCTTCAAATGCTCATAAAAACGTTTGTAAGCAATTTCTTGCCAATAAGGGGTCCCTCACACACCGCTCCATCAGTCCCATGGGGTCACGATGCCCCACCCACCCCTTCTATTACATTTAAATTTTATTTTTCCCACTGGGAACTGAGTCCCAATGAACAAAATGGCAGGAAAACTGCTGAAAGAATTGCTCCTGCACGCAGGGAGCAGCATTTTTGCTGCTCCCTGTGTGCAGGAGTAATGATGGCTCCCACAGGAGGTGGAGAGCCGGAAGGGACCGGGAGGGCATTAAGGCTCTCCCATAAGTCCTCAAAGTTCCTAACAGTGCACAATGGATGCCATTTTAGTAATTGGGTGGATCCTGGGAATGGAGTTCCTGGGGCCGTAATTGGCCCAGAAAGGGGACTGCGTTCCTGCTTCCCAGGTTGCCTACATTTGGGCGATAGGCCCTGCACCATTCCCTTGCCAAGCATGGCTGAAAGCAGTGCGGGGTTTGGCGCCTACAGGGGGTTAGGCGCAGGGCCTGGCCAACTCTCGTGCCTGGACATACGGGGTGGGATTTGGATTAACGTAAAGTAAATAAATATTTCTTAACATTAAAAAAAAAAATCACTGAAAAAACTATGGTTATAGTTAGGAAATAGAAGAAAAAAAACTAAGAAATTAATTGAAAAAAACAAAGGTTACAGGAATGTTATATTTTGGTTCCGATTTTACACCCACAAAACCACAGAAATTCAACAGTTGTAGTTATACTTACCTCAAGAAACTATAACTCATGCCCTAAGGTAACTATAACTCGCACGCTCGCCATGCACTGCCACTTACCACACATATTACATCAGTAATAACATCTTCTATAGCATGTTTTATAATAATATAACTGCAATCTTTGCAGTAAAATTATTTTTTGAAAACTGTTCATGCTCAGTGCGCGAGTTAAAGTTACTTAAGGCAAGAGTTATAGTTTCTTAAGATAAGTATTCAGTAACTGTTGAGTTTCTATGGTTTTGTGTGCGTAAAATGTAAATCTAACTATAACATCCCAGTGACCTTTGTTTTTTTTCAGTGAATATGTATATATAAATAATTTAGTGTATTTCTTTAGTGTGAGGGCAGACACTCTCTGACGAGCACCAGCAATGCTCACGAGTAAGCCGCCAGACACCAATGACTTTGAATGCCCTGTAAGTTTCTGAACATATTCCTTATAATACATGGTCACACCATCACCTTTCCTATAAACTTGTTGAATCTATAGGGGCATATTTATGAGAGCTTTGTGTCATGCTTACACCATGCAGCTTGGTACATGTGTGACTCAAACCTCTAAATTTGATTTTTAAAGCCATACAAAGCCATTTCTTGATTTTGAATGACGTACAAAATCTGGAGTAATGCAACACAGTGCAAATCTCTGTGTTGCATTACTCTGTGCAAGGTAGGCATTCCATAGGCTTTGCTTGGGTGTTCCAACGCAATTCTCATTGTTTTTGATGCATTCCCAAATTTACCAAACCTGGTAAACCGGGGAATGCACCAAAAAGATACATCTCCCCAGGAGAGGTGTAACGAGGAGAAATATCTTTATTTCTCCTCATTAGTTCCTCTTTCTACGTCTATGCATTCTGCAGCACACATAGATAGAGCAATATGCCTATGGGGATTGTCTTTGTGCAGGAAGGTGCCCCTTTCTGCACATTACAAACCTGCATGCAATGCAGGCACCCTTGCATCACAGTGCAAGGGTGCATGTGTTGGTGCTAGGCAGCCTACTGTGCACGTGTAAGCACCAGGAATGCGTAGTATGCCTTAAATACGGCACACTCCTACCTTTTCCCAGTGACACAGTGGAGCGCAACAAGGTGACTTGCTGTGCTGCGCCACTTTGCCATAAATATGGCCCATAATGTCTTTCTCTTTCATGTTCAAACCAGACATGAAAAATTAAAACTGAATCTGTGCTGCAAAATTAAACACAACAAAAAAGCAGTTAGTATTTTTTTCAAAAACTACCAGAATTACTTTAACGTAAATTAGATTTAAAAAATGCTGTGGCTCAGAGTCTGTATAAACATGCATAGATTATTTTTCCCATGAGGATTTACGAATGATAAACTGAAAAGAAATACTTGATAGTAAAAATTCAAACAGAATGACATTTTCCCCAACTATTTGTGGAAGTTTGCCCACTGCGATATAGTTACATCCATCGAGATTTGATAAAGTGATTACCACTGAGTTGAGGAATGTTGAAACCTACACCTTAACATCAAGAAAGAATTATTTTGTGGTGGGCATTAATAATTATTATTGAGATTCTCTGTATATTATTCCCAACTACATGCTTGCCTGCTCCAAACAACAGCAGACAATAACATGGAATTTGTACTAACTGTTGTTTTTCTACTCTTGCAAACTTACAAAGCTATGTATTCTTTCCGGAGAGTTGAACACAGGATGGCTCAGTGAGCTGAACGCTCTTTATTGTCATGTAAGGGCTCTGAAGGTCATAAGTTTGAAGGCCATCAAGGCAGACTCAGCCTTCGATGCTGCTATGGTTAGTAAATAGCGTTCCATAAATTGGGAAGTAATGATATCTGTTATTTTACAACCTTTACAAATGGCTTAACTGAGAGGACAAGCACTATATAAAAAAACAAGTTATTATTATGCTGAGTAGTCAGTACTTGGCCGTTGTATGCTAATTTGTCAGCAGTAAATCGCACAGTGCTTGATGCTACCGGGCCACATTGGACCACGTGATGTTTTGTGACAGTAGTATTTAAATAAATCTCATTTACCACAACAAATGAAAATACAGCAACTAAGTTTTCACCGCATACAAAACTGATAACTTGGCACGGCTCTCCATCAGTTCAAGCCTCAAGTAGTATTTCCCCAGCTTTCAGTTCGCTTTTTATGTCAGGATGCTGGTTTATTGTGTCGTGCATACGTTGGGAAGATGTCTGAAGTCCCCCGTGTGTCCTTAAGAACACAATAGTGCAGAAAGTAATTAATCTTAGGCTCAAGAGTTCCTGATGGGAGCTTCTTGACCCAATCACAATGGATGAAAGTGGCGGATCATGTGTGCTCCCCTCCTGACCCCTCGCCTCCCTGATTCACGCCCTGTCTCCCCTCGTGTCCTATTCAGGAATTGTTCAACGCCCTGATGTCCGAGGCCTCTTGACCCGCGATTGGCACACATTAAGCGAGCATCAGTGCGCTTGTTTAAGGAGATTAGCACATGGGGAAACCGGACGGATTTATAGGACAGAAGCACCTCAGGTACTCTCGCGTGTCCGTATCTACGGTGTCTATAACCTGCTGCAACCTTTGCAAAGCTGCAAATTCATAAACAGCCAAAACATGTAGGTTGAAGTGAAATGGTCTGCTGCATTCAAAGTAATAGCATCAATTGAACAAATCACGTTCGTTTCAAGATTATGCTGAAGGGATGATGTAATCCTAGTGTTAAAACTTTTGAATTTCAGTTGTTCTGCCATTTTATTAATTCATTTATTAATTTCTTCCTTTATTCGGTTCACACATACAAACCATAAAGGCACATACAATACAAATATTAAAAAAGTTAAAACAAGGCAAAAATATACCAGGCATTGGCAAAGCCAATAGGTTTCGCCTACGCCAAATCTATTGTCTTTGTCATTATTTGTGATGATTACCATTTGTGATCACATATTAAGATGAGGTGATGAAAGGCACTGGACACAGTTGCGATCCACGGTATACACAGATAACACATCAACAGCTGAAAACCGAGGGGCATATTTATACTCTGTTTGCACCAATTTTTTACTATAATTCTGTGCAAAACTAACTCCATATTTATACTTTTTTTGCGTAGCATTAACGTCATTTTTTGATGCAAAAGTGGCACAAACTTACAAAATATTGCCCCTTATTTATACTTTTTGGTGCAAAACTGCACTAACTCAGTTTTGCACCAAAAAGTTTAGCACCGGCTTGCACCATTTCTGTGCACCAGCCGGGCACCATATTTATGGAATGGTGCAAGCCGGTGCAAAGGGTAGGCTAGAGTGCACACAGTTGTTTTTTAATTGGCAAACCACTTATACACAGTGCCCACGGAGACCTTTTAGAAACACATAAGCAAAAATCCCGTACAATAAAAGCACCAGGCACTTTAAGATGGTCATAAAAAACATAAATGTATGTTAGCAAAAAAATGAACAAGGCGCCTTGATAAATTATACCCTTACAAGTGTGAACACATATGTGTTTTATCGCGGTGCTTTGTTAATTACTTACTCACGTTTTTTTATGCGCTATGTAGAGGGTGACGGAGGCGCCACCGTGGAACACCAATAAAGACTGCGCAGACACCAGTAGTACTTCTGTGGAGAACAGCGGCCGGGGTCAATGGCTCTCCCTTTTATTATTTCCCGGGTTGCCCAACCCCCTTTGACCGACAGTTGCTACAAAGTTTTGGAGAGCCCAGATGGCTCTCTACATCCCTTCCAGGTTTTAGTTATCAAATGAAAGAATCACCAGAGGAAAGAAAAACCCAGAAACGGAAAAATGGGAAAACAGAAGAAGGGGGAAACACAAAAGGAAAAGGTAAACCCTTGAAAAATAAATTGAGCATGTAAACTCCTGCTAAATTAATATTTATTCACAGAAACCTACAGAAACCACATCAACATGCAAAGTCCCTCAGTCTCTGGCTGAGTGCAGGATTAGGTGGCAAATGATACCTGTCACTCCGACAAGTGGTCTCCTTGCAGCCCACATCACCTGTCATTGACCCAGGCTCGGACCCCTGAGCCGGCGGACCGCCCATCTCTTCTGGCGCCAGAACTTCCTCGTTCCCATCTTTATTTTCGGTAGGGGTATCGTCTCTGCCATTCTCACAGGAGACCTCAACCAACTTGAACCATGATACGTTCTGGGTTACTTGCCGCCCTCCTCTTTGGGCAGTCACCATGGTCCCTTTTATTCAGATCACCTTCTACCGCCCTGACTCATATAGAGTCTGAAACTTTCCACTCTGACATTGGTTTCTCACCACCACGACATAATTCACCTGAAGATCCGAACACCGGGTTCTTCTCCAGTTACTGGCACTTTGATCAGTCAATCTCCATCTGCTGGGCTGCTTCCATATTCAATTTGGTCGGTTCCCAGTGTAGCCCAGTTGGAATACAGTGGTGCTGTGAGGCGTCTGCCTATATGCCCGCAAAAACGTATGCATACACCACTTGATGTCCTCTTCTTGTTCCAATCCAATCTGAAGCGCTCTGTTCAGAGTCCACATGAATCGCTCTACATCGCCATTGGCTGGTGGCCAATAGGGAGTGATCTTTTGTTGATGGATTGCCAGGAAGCCCAAGTAATCTCAAAGCTCTTGACACTGGAACGGCGGACCATTATCGGTGCAAATTTCATCAGGCAGGCCAAAAAATGCAAATGTTTTCTCCAGGATGGGTTTGACATTTTCAAAAGCAGTTGATGTCACTAACTCCACCACAGGGAATCGGGTGCACGGGTCCATCATAACCACAGTCAGCCTCCCATCAGGAAAACTTCACAAAGCTTTCCATTCTTTTTCCTTCATCTTCAGACTCCTCATCAGATGGATACACAGGGTTTTGCTGGGACACGTAATCAGCCGGGTTGTTTACTCCCGGCCTGTAGGCAACCTTGAACCTATATAGCTGAAGCAAAACAGCCCAACGTTCAATTCTCGGGGGAGCCAGCCATGTGGATCCCGCAAACAGCGGCACAAGGGGTTTGTGGTTGGTTATCACCTGGGATTCCTGGCCGTGTAGGTATAGGTGAAAATGCTGACAGGCCCAGCGGATTGCCAGAGTCTCTCTTTCGATTTGTACATACCGCACCTCCACCGCTGACAGGGCTCAGCTTACGTACACTGCAGGCGCCCACTCCTGATCACACTGCTCCTGCAGTAGCACCGCCTCTAACCCAACCAGGCTAGTATCCACAACCAGTTCAGTCCTTTTTCTGGGGGCGGAAAAAGGCTATTGTCAGCTTATCCAGCAGCGGCCCCTTCACATCCTGAAATGCCTTGCTCGCGTCCAGACTCCAGTTCCATTTGGAATCCACTTTTGTAAGCCGTTGCAGGGGTTCAGCCATCGTAGCCAAATGGGGTATGAAACGGTCAAAGTATGTCGCAATCCCCAGGAAGCTCCTGACTTCGATGGCGTTTCACGGAACTGGTAAATGGCTTCCACCTTCTTGGGGTCCACTCTCAACCCTTCCCGGGAGAAACTGTAACCGAAAAACTCAACAGAGTTCTGGTAAAACACGCATTTCTTTCTGTGAAGTGTAAGAACTGTGTCAGACAAACCCTGCAGTGTGGCCCTCAATCGGCGGTGATGATCTTCCAGCATCTCCGAGAAGATCATAATGTCGTCACTTAAGTTCAGCACTCCCTCCAGACCGGACAGTGTCTCTCTATTAGCATTCAGAAAAACATCAGCAGCCGACAATTCTCGTTCTCGTTCTCGTTCAAGTCTGCCACAATTTCGTCCCTCGTAGGTGTGATGTGCTGCTCCCTCTTGATGGCATGATTCGGCAGCTGCATGTCGACAGCTAGGCGGATGGCCCCAGGTAGCTTGGGTTTTGGTGCGATCACCAATGGTGATACACAGGGGGTAGGCCCCGTTACTTTCTTGATCACACCTTGGTCCTCCAGAGCTCGCAGCTCTCTTTCTACTGCCAGTCTGAGATGAAAAAGAACACGGCGATGCTGCAGTGCAGTGGGGGCCACTGCTGGGACAATGTGAAGCTCGAATTGCTTACCCTTGAGCTTTCCGAGACCCACAAATAGTTGTGGAAAGTCATCAAGTATGGCCTCTGCATGCGTGTCGTGAACCTGACATGCAAAGAAAACAAGCTCCGGGTCCTCGGCTGTGTGGCATCCGAGGAGGGTACCCCTGTTCTCTTTAGCCACATACAACTTGGTTGTCATTGAACGACCCTGGTTAACTACCTCCACTTCAAAGGCACCACGCAGCGGGAGCGGCTCCCTCCCCCGTAGGTGTAGATCTTTGTGTTGCAGAGTAATAGTGGTGGTTTCGGGGACAGCTGGTCGTACAGCGTCAATCAACATGGTTGTCCTCGTGCCATGCATGTCCACATTGGACATGGGGGGCGGGCGTCGCTTCTGTTGCCTCCTTCCTGTGAATGAAATGACAAGAATGTCTTCCTCTTCTTCGCATCTTCCACTTCCTGACCTTCCTGCGCCACCATCCGCGCCATCCCCAGGTGTCAGTTGTCTCACCGTAGCGGTCTTTTCTGATGCGGTCTTTTGTCTGAACCGGCCAGCCTGACACACTCTGGCAAAGTGATTCCCCTTCCCCCATCTGTTGCAGGTCTTTCCCCCTGCAGGGCACATGGCAGGCGTCTTGTGGTCGTAGCCGCAGCTCCCGCACTCTCCTTCACTCTGTTTTTGGGCATGTGGCAATTTCAGTCTGACTGGACGCGTTTGTAGACCGTGTACTTGCTCCTCCTTCACCACGGGGTGCTTGACAACCCTCGATGCGACCGAAGCCTGCCCTCTCGTGGCAACCATCGCATCTGCCCGTGTGGCTGAGAGCTCATGCGTCCGGGCGAGGATTAGTATCTCATCCAACGTGATATCCGGCTGTCGTAGTATTAGTTTCCGAAGCATGTTGGAGCGACATCCCTGAATAATCTGTGCACAGATCTCTCTGTGCTGGTTCAGGCCAATGCAGGTACTTGCTAATTTCCTCAATCTGGCATAGAACGTATCCACCAACTCAGTGTCGGTTTGCTGCACTTGGTGTAGCTTGAACCTTTCATAGTCCGGGTTCAATTGGGGGTCAAAGTATAGGTTCAGTGGAGCGACTGCCACATCAAAGTCATTGGCGCACCCATGTTCGGGAGGGTGCTGAAGAGCTCATACAGTTCATCCCCACCCGTGTGTAACATCAGGGATCTACGCACTGCACCATCCGTCTCCCTTGTGGCACAGAAGTAATTGTCTAGCCGGCCTAGCCAATGGCGCCATCGGGGGGCGTTGTGGCAGGATCCGACAGCTGGCTGAAGGGGGGCAACGCTGCCACCGACGAGTGGACTCCCACTGTGGGTGGTGGAGGCAGCTGGTCCCGGTTCTGCTGCAATTGTGATTGTCTGTGATTATGATTATCTGTCACCGCTGGTGCTATGAATGCACTCCTTTCGGAGCGCCGAGGTAAGTGGCGCACCCAGGCCCCAGGGCTATGGGGAACAGCACGACAGCAGGTGGTTACCCTCTGGTCGCCAATGTAGAGGATGACGGGGGTGCCGCCGCGGAACACCAATAAAGACTGCACAGACACCAGTAGTACTTCTGTGGAGAACTGCTGACGGGGTCAACGGCTCTCCCTTTTATTATTTCCCCGGTTACCCAACCCCCTTTGCCCCACGGTTGCTAAAAAGTTTGGGAGAGCCCGGATGGCTCTCTACACGCTACATGTATATACAGTGATTACAATTTGCAATCATATTAAAAAAATGAGGTTTGGAAACAAAGTGGCGAAGGCTTTGACCCAAGGTTGAGGGTATATATAGATGCCACATCAAAAGCTGAAATCCAAATGGCTACACAGAGCACAAAAGAAGCTATACACAACCTCACGGCAATGAAGAGAAAACAACTGTAAATTAGCTTAATTTTACCCGAGCTCTCATCCTAATGTCTTTCCTTATCCACTTTTAACTGCCCCATATCATGTTTTCAAAAGGTCAGGAACTCTGTTATAAACTGTTCCCTGTTGTTTTTATTTATCTAACCATTTTTATGCAGGTCTTTCACCAAAGCGCTTTACATAAATAAAAACGGTACATAAGGCAGAGACCATTTTTGCCCTATATATTATAATAAAAAATTAACAACAGCAAGCTGGATTAAAAAGAATATAAAACACAAACTAACTCTAGGTCTGAAGTACACATGCAGTAGAAAGCAAGCTGCATTAAAAAATAAATGAAACACGAATTAACTCCAGCTCAATAGAACACATGCAGTCAACAAGCAAGCTAGATTAAAAAGAAAGAAATAGCTCCAACAGGGTGAAGGAAATGTGCCAAAGGAAGAAGTACTTGTCACATGCTCGACAGAACAGAAAAAACACATGAAAAGCACAACTCAAAAAGGAAATCACAAGTCCAAACCAATAAAATGCAGGAAACAACAGACTGACAGGAAAGAAAACAAATGGTAAATTAAAACACAGTTGGAGGTGAGATATAAGACCCTCCAAAGTATTTTTTTCACTCGCAAAAGGCTTTACAAGCAGAGCGCAAGCGCTGTGCAGGTGAAACCTAAAAAGGAGCACTAATGTAAAGCACAAGAAAACAGCACAAATAAAACAGACTCAGCATCTGGCTCAGTGTTTGACAAGAAGAGTCCAAAAGCACAAAGTGCAAACTAAATGATAAAAACCACACATGGCATAAGCGAAAACATCCCGCTTGGTGCCAGTTTTTCATAAGGTGCTCAGAGGAGGCACAGCAGCAAACTGGAGTTTACATACATCACAGTGAGAGTCAGGTCAGCTGCACAATAGTGTTTTCCTATGCTGGGCGGCAGGAACAAGTGCTGGGATGTGTCTAAAATCAGAGGCACCTTTGAGAAGTGGGATTAAAAACCTTCTGTTTTAACAACAGTAATACCTTCAAAAACATAAAAAGAGTACCAGAGTTTGCAGGGAGTGCTTGTTACAAAGGCAAACCAAAATATGTTTGGGGTCAAACAGGTCCAAAGGAAACAAAAACTGGTTCCTAATCTGGCCCAGCCTAAATCAGCTAAGTAACACCATGTCCCAAGTTTTCTGCACCATCTCCAAGTATGGTTCCAACCCTAGAGTGGTTTGGACCAATAAGTACTCAACTGAAGTAGTTCTCTTTCCCCCCTTCTAAGTTCTCTACAGCTGGATTTAATCCAGCTTTTGTCCCTCATTGTGATGTACACTGGCAGGCATAAGCTATCAGATCTATCTAGCTTATAACAAGTGTCCTTAATGGACACTAGCCAAGTCATAGGGTGGCACTTGTCACAAGAGAGACAATCCCAAATGATCTCCTTGTTAAAAGAGGCTTCAGGATTATGACAAATGGAGCACCATAACAACACCAAAGCTCGGTTAATGTTGTCGACTACATACTGTAGCCCTAATTCCTCACTGACAACATACATCGGTGACTTTGGCGAAATGGCAAGAGTACGCCTGTATAATCTGCTCTCCTCATCCTGAAGAAATCTGACTGCCTTATAACATCACAAAAAAGAGCCGTAAATTAGAACAAGAAGGCACTTCCTTTTGTAAATCTCAACGATAGGGATGATAGGTTAGTGCTGATTTTGGAAGCCAGACTAAAGAGATAACCAAAGTTACAGAACTTGAGTCTCCTCTGTTTCAGAAAGGGGCATCAGGTCCGCTGGGAGACAAAAGTGACCCAGAGATATGAACATTCATGAGTTCTAGTGATGGAGATTCCCCAAAATACAAGGCTTTGAAATTTCAGGTTTCTGAGGCCACAAGCCATAACAAAGATTTTGGCCGAATTTGTGATGGGGCGTAGGCCAGATATGAAGCTCACAAAGGTATATAACAGCTGCTGAAGGCCATTAGGTGTGCGGGACAGTAAAACAGCATAATCTCCATAAAGAAGGACAGGGACACTCTGCCCTTTCACAGTTGATGTATCATTCCCCTTGCCTGCTAAGACAGACTCTAAACCATTAATATATAGAAGAAACAAAATTGGAGCAGGAAGCAACCTTTCTGAATGTTTTGGCTCAGGACATAAATCTTACTGTATTCACCATTCAGGTCAAATCTAATAGAGGCAATAGATCCGTGTGAAGGGCTTGTAAAAAAGACACCTGGCCGGAATCCATCCCTTTTGATTCTAACGCTTCCCAGAGTTTGGACCTGACAACGCTGTCAAAAGTGCAGGGCAGGTCCATAAAAGCTAGATAAACAGAACCACTTTTAGTGACAGTGTATTATTTAATTAGCAATTATAAGTTGAGGAGCTGTTCCTGAGTGCCCAAGCCTGGTCTGAAGCAATACTGGACATCAGAAATAATACAATTATCAATGGATCAAAACATAATTCTATTAAGAACAACCCTATCAATGACTTTCACTGCGAAGTCTATTAGGGAAATAGTTCTGCAACAACTAGGGGAAGCCCTGTTATCTTTTTTTAAAGATGGGTTCAATATGGGGTGGGTGAGATGACTCAGGGATGCCACTCTTACATGTTGTATTAGCATAATTTGTTATGACAGGTGTCCACAGGTCCACCTTCAATTTGGAAACGTCCATGGGTACCCCATTGGGGCACGGGGTTTTGTGTACGGGGCTTTCACAAATTGCCTCTGTTGCTTCATACACAGTGAATTCTAAACCAAGTGGACAGGTAGATGAATTAATGTCAGACACCCCACTGGCAGTATCCGTTGAATGGTACACTTGTCAAAAATTATCATCCTAAGTATCTGCACTGATGCTGGCACAAACCAAGCTAGAGCCAGTTTGAAATATTTTATTATTGTTAACTGTGTGCCACAACAGCCCGGTGTTTCTGACCCTACAGGAGCTGACCAAAGTGGTCTAAGCTTCCTTCCATAGTTCAGTCTTCCTCGGGCTAATAGCCAACTTGCAAGTCCTTCTGTTGGCAGCGATTGCGGCCAGATCCCTGGGGATAGTCTTTAGGGTACTATACAGGCATCTCTGGGCCTCCCTAAATGCCTTGTCAAACCAGGCGTGGGTGGGCTTCTTGTTGCAGACCATAGGTTTCAGGAGATATAATCTAATGGCATTGTCTAGGGTGACAAAATGTACATGGTAAATTTGGGATCATCAATCAGTCTGAGGCAATCAAAAAGCAGGGTCAAATGGTCAGCACAGAGCCTCCACTGGACATCATTCAAGTTAATCGATTTCCCCACCAGTCCATCATTCCTCGAGAGAACGTCAATACCTCCTACAGAATTGACTCGAAGGACATGCTCTGGGCATGCCAACGTGATGGAGAGAAGGTTGTGTTCGCTAAAGGTACTGGGAATTACAGCTCCATCGTCGATGTGTTCAAGCACGTTCCTACTGACAAAAGTATAATTGATGGTGGATGAGCTGGCCTCTCCGATGACAGTGGGGATCCTGAGGCACCTCAGGGCAGCCCATTCAGGCGTGTTGCAGAGATCGCATTTAAGCAAGTAGGAAAGTAACATCGACCCACTGCAGTCCCTAAAGCCGTCAGGGGCAGTTGGTGAGGAAAGGGTTAAAAATATGTGGGTCTGAGCAAGTTAGACCTCCCATCTCAGTACCAATTTTTCATTGAAGTCCCAGGCTAGGATTATGTTCAGACTAGTGTCTAAATGGTTGGGACTGAGTTCCAGCTTGCAAATAAAATCAATAAGGGAGGCAAAATTAGGATTGTCATTGGTGGAATTTTTTTTATTATAAAAACTTATAAAACACAATCAAGAATCCCAGAAAGAGTAGCATAAACAGAAAAACAGATAAAACCATCACAGAATAGATCTCTGGAAGCCCAAGTCTCCTGTACGATAACAATATCATATGCTGAGATAATGTCCATCCAACTCTTCATTTTAACTTTAGCTACACGCCCTGCAATGTTCCAACTCAGCGGTTTTACCTTATTAACAGGGCACCAAAGGGAGGAAAGAACCCCAGTGGGGCAACGTGATTGAATCATAGACAGGTGGCACAGTGGACACCCTTGTGAGTGCATTACCTTAAAAAAAAAAGCATCGAAAGGCAGTGGGATAGGGCTATTAAGTCAATGAATATCGCACACCATGGAGAAGGTTGAGAAATGGTTGTTGATGGGAACAGAATAAGATAAAGACCAAGACGACAGGGGGACAAGCCTAACCCTTGAAGCACCACCCCTCAGGTCCAGGTGCCTACAAATGTATAGCCCAATGGCAAAACCTTTACTTCACTAGGCCTGACAAGACCTTGATAGGAAGAGCAAATCAGCACTCCAGCAACAAATTAATTAACAAAATGAATGATGACACAGTCACCCTCATACTCCTCATTCATAGTGCCCACTCTGTGTGCAAACAGAATGTCTGAAACAGGTTAGCTTTACAACATGCATGAGAGTGAAGCCAATGGATGGCGTTTTGGGGCTCTCTGCTGCCATTTTTTATTAATTCATATATTCCAATGCTTTTATTCACTGACAAATTACAGTAGGTAGTACATAGTGCAAAAAAACATTACAAAAGCTGCAGTCTTGGTTAAAAAGCTCCTGAAAACTATTCTTTAAAGAGTGTTTTTTTAAATTCCTTCAATCATCTCTCCAGTGTAACATGCACTGAAATACAACCTTGTGATTTCGGTTTACGGCCAACTGAATCCAAGTATAAGACCCCTTCGAGAGGAGGAGGAGTTGGGGGGGGTGGGGACAGGGGAAGCAGCGGCTACTGGGCCTCAGGCATGGGAGTTGAGGTTAGTTGACTCTGATGTCTAGGTGTCTGTCCTAATATAGCTCTGCAAACTGGGTCAACTACAACCCTTTCGCCACTTGACTCTCGGGGTAAAAAGGATGAGTAGTCACAGGCTCCTCAGGGAGGTATTGTAGGGGGCTCGAGGTCCACAGTCAAACAATATACTCAGTAAAGTTAATGCTCAACCCAGTGCGTATCTTTGCAAGAAAACATGCGCTTTAATCAGACAACTGTATTCAATACTACACACGATGTTAATCAAAAGGAGTCAGTATCACTGGGAACTACTTTGGCAGATGGTGCACCAACCGCCCACTCCCTCTCTGCCCCACTATCCTCAGATTTTTTGTTTTCCCAATTTCTACATTCCTTCCCCCAGAGGTGAATATTAGTAGGGCGAAGTTAGCACAGGTGCAGGTAAATTACTCACATGCATAGGTGCACTCTTTCTCAATTCTTTTTTCCCTTCAAGGAATGAAATGGTCATCTCAGGGTTGCTTTCAGGCAGCAGAGTGCCCAGAAGGGTTGCCCACACACTTGTGAAAGTAGTGGCATCTCTGTAGGCTTTTGTGGGGTTCTTTTGACAGAGGTGCAGGGCTGCATTCTGTGGTGCACCTATTCACCTTCTTCTTCGCGGTTGCTCAGAGTGGTTGTATTGAGATGTCCTGGTCCCACCCTTGCCATTGTAAGTGTAGTCCATTGGGGTCCTAACAGTCGTGAGTTGCTGCCCATGCCAGGGTCAGTTAGACCACAGATCGAGCCCCCAACAGGGCCTCTAACACTTGGCTATTAGTAGTCCCACCGGCCACATATTCAGCAACTGCAACCCCATACGGACAAATCAGGAATTTGGCAGACAGCTCTTCATGGGCCGATTAGCAATATGCAATTACAGCCACGACTGGGCCACGGCAATCATATTGTTGCAGAGTGGCAGTTGAACATGGATCGAGTGGAAGAGTCTTGAGGAGGCCCTCTGATACCTGGGTTTCAGAATGCTATCCAGCAGGGTGCATCTTCTGCCACCTCAGAATCATTAAGGAAGCATTGGGACTGGCTATTCCATGGCCAGACTCTCCTCCTGCTGGGTAGGCAGGCTTCTCTCCTTCCTCATCAGACAGCTGCTTCAGAACAGGTACCCCTCTTCTGCAGCAAGAGACCGAGACTTTAGGTGATGTCTCTGGGAGATTGGCCGGCAATCAGTGCACCAGCCATTGTTGCACAACAGCACTCTGAGTATTTTGTGGAGCATTTCCTTTCTTGGTCATAGGGGACTTGGGACTAGAACAAATTGAGGTAGTTGGGATCCCACTTTTAAACACAACTGGCAGAAACAAGAGGTCGATCCGCTGTCTCAAACTTTTGAACCCATTTGAAGTGATTCTTATTTTAGGGGTCCTTTCCATGCTGTTCTCCAGTCACAGTCTTTGTGTAGAGGGATGGTTCTCCATCCTGGAGCACCTACACAGAGGCACAAAGAGGTATGAGGTTTCTGCATCTGGCTGTCATAAGCCAAACTGAAGGAGCAATCAGGGAAAGACAAAAGTGCAGACCTCGTCTAAAGGCAACTCCCTTTCACAATAGAGTCTGCAGTTCCACCCTTATAATCTACCAAGTGGTAGAGTTCAGAAGCACCTATGGACAGCTCTTCCCTAACCAACAGGCATCTTAGGATATCTTAAGGAGCCCTGTCTCCACTCAACTCACGTTTTAGCTCTGGGAATGCTCACCTCTTTAGCTATGAGAATGTGAGCAATACACTTTCACTGTCTAAGAGCATGGTCCTCACCCTCTCTCCTGTATAATAACATGCCAAGGGATCCTAAATGGATCCCACCAGCCTCCATTAGTCTCAATCACACAAACCATAAAAGTCACACACAGGCCACACACACACCAATATGCTAGCTTTGCACTTGGGATGTTAGTGCTGTGGACTAAGCAAGTGCATAAAAGTGGAACTTGAACTGGCCCACTAGGTCTCCACTCCAGTGCCCTAAATGAGAAAGGTTTGATCACACTACAAATCCTTAGAGCACAGTATGCTCCCACCACTGCTCTACATGGTCAACCCAATGACAGGGACTGTAGCCCTCTAGCTCAAATCAGTGCAAGATTGGTGCAATCCTCAAGGTCATAGGAGAAATCCAGGACTTTTCACAGTCGGGGTCAGGCTCGGCCTAGGTTCACATTCTGGATTAGCTTGACACCACAATACAAAATACAAAATGCAGTCAGGAATTCAGGGCAGGGGAATACATCAGTTTAACATGCAAGAGACATTCCTGTCGGAAAGCCCAGAAATAAAATGCTTCACAGTTCTATGTAAAATGTGGTAGCTCATGAGGGAAGTGAAGACGGACACCTACTCTGTGAATAGTAATGTGTGGTAAACAAGAAGTCATGAGGTAATTTCAGATCCATTTCACTGCATCATACTTGCAACTTTAGAATGGCAGATGGGAACTTAATATCATTTCCAGCTTGTTCTTATGTGCATGGGACATGTCAGTTGTTTAGTGTTGTCTGGAATTCATGAGTTGACAGTTTGCATCTCTGTCAGATGCCTTGATTTCTGTCTTGAACGGCGCAACATCAGATTTCTTGGCTAGTGCAAAAATATAAACTATCTCGTAGATTGGGGTGCTGTAATATTACAAAAATTGACTTAGAAATAGCTCTTTTGATCTAGTCAAACTAAATATGACCACAGACTAGTAATACCACTTCGTGCTATCCTATGCGGAATTCATTTTGAAATACACATATAGGGGCATATTTACGAGCCCCTAGTGCCACTTTTCATGACGCTTTGGTGGCATTATGCCCTGTGCCATATTTACAAGGTGGCGTTAAGCCACTTTTTGTGGCTTAATGGCACCATGTAAATACAAGCTCTTTACAGGCAGCACTTTGCGTGGAAGGGGCATGCATTGTGTATTGTTGTGCGAGTGCCACAGCAACACCCATTGCATTTTGATGCTGCCTCAGATTTATGAGTTTTCGTAAACCTGAGGCAGCACCAAAATCTAACGCCACCCCAGGGGTGATGCTAGCAAGGTGTATCAAGGAGGAATACTTTTATTCCTCCTAGTTTTTTTCTTTTTCTATGTGTGCTGCATTCTGCAGCACACATAGAAAGAACAAAATGCCAGAAATTATTGTTTATGTGGGGGAAGGTGTCCCTTCCTGCGTATAAACAATCATTTCAATTGACGCTTTGGCACTTCTGTGTGTGCTGCACTCTGCAGCACACACAGAAGTGCCGAATCGCCATTAGTGATTGTTTATGTGCAGGAAGGGACATAAAAAATCACAGCCCTCAACGCAGACATCCTTGAATGATGATGCAAGGATGCCTGTGTTGGCAGCTAAATCGAGCGCCAGAGCAGGGGACAACACAAGGGTGAGCCGTAATCAATTAAATACGGTGCATCCTTGGGCTGTGAAAATGACGGAGCGCAACGCTGTCTATTTTGGCACAGGGTCATGCTCCGTCATTCTCCTTTAAATATGGACCTTAGTATTTCAAGAGTTTCCTGGATAACAGCATGTGAAATAATGACACGAACTCTATTACGTAGTAGTGCATATTTTGCCTCCCTGTGCAGCCCCTAAAGCAGAGGTCTTCAAACTGGGGGGCGGGCCCCCCTAGGGGGGCCCCAACTGATCCTAGGTAGGGCACGAGACTCTGGCCAAAAGAAGCATTATACAGATAACAGGTCTTTGTTTTGAGCAGAAGCATGTTATTGCATTTAAAAAAAGGTAACAGTACTTAACTGCAATGTTTAAATAGGCTTGGACATATTTAAACATTGCCATCCTTATAAAATAATTGTGAAAAATTCTGAGGGGGGCACAAGGATTTTTATTTTCCAACTGGGGGGGCGAGGCATTAAAAGGTTTGGGGACCACTGCCCTAAAGCGAGGCTACTCGTTACCCTCCTGCTGTTAATGTGTCACTTTTGAGAAAAGGTGCTTTTATAGCAGAGAAATAGGATCCTTGCGGTGGGATGATTTATGTAATATGAGCAGACATATTTCAATAAGAATAATTATTTTTGGCTTAAAAAGTGTTCTTCATTGTATTAATCAATATCTATGAAGAATGGGTTCTGCCTTCCCTCATCCCTCACTATTATTCACAGATAACATGGACAAAGAAAAAACATGAAACGTAGTTCAGGGAAGAACCTTAAGTAGAAGTCAAGTACAAAAGCACAATTAACACATATAATGAATGCCACGGTGACTAGTATTTTGTGCGAGATTTTTTAAAGTAGATGCATGCTAAACAAACATTGCTAAAGCCAATAGGTCGCACCTTTGAAAAGCGTTAGCCAACTCTTTGGCCAAAGCTTTTTATAGTGTCTGATGCCAATAATGGCCAGAATTAGCAAAAAAACTGCGATGACTTATCTATGTCTCGTGAGACGGCCACCATTTTTTATTTACAGTTCTAAAATGCAAATGCCCATCTTGTACTGTAAATTAAAAAATATATATTGTGCACAAAGATGCCTATTCACAAAGGACTGGCCCAGTAATAAATTGCAGCTGAACATATATTGATCATGAAATGATCTAAAAGTGTCTGTTTGCACTATTGCTCGATATTCAAGTATACAATGGATCTATCCCTATAGGAAACATTATTCTCAAAACAGTTCACATAGTCAGGTTCACATAGGGTTATTCAGATACTCACACTTAACTTCTGCTGGTGCATTAGAGGATGTCAGCGTTATTTTGTTTCAATAGCCCTGCAGGAAATTGGGTTACTTGTTAGGTGGGGTAAACCCCTACTCAATCAGCAAACACAATTCTCCTCAGGGTGAAACACAAGCAAACCCCAAATTAACCTGTGCTTAACCCTCTGGCAGCTTGTCACAAAAGCAGTCAGTCTTAAATTAACTTAGAAGCAATGTGTAAAGTGTCTATGCAGCACCTCAAACAGTAATAACTTGAAAACAAAACAAAAGAAAAATCCCACACTAATCTAGAAAAATAATGTAAAATGAATACATTATTTGACACTAAAATGACAAAAATCCAGTTAGTAGAATCGGAGATATGCAATTTTAAAGATTTAGGTAAAAGTATTGCACACAAGCACTAAGCGCCAACTGTGGTCATCTGGTCGTGCAGGACTGGGACAAAGCCACACGTTCAGGCCGACCGTGATGGAGCACGGGCTGGATTCAGGGACCGAGTTAGGCCCACTGAACAAATTACCTTATATCCTGCTTGCGGAGCATCCTGAGGTCCTGTGTCGTTGATACGTTGCACAGCCATGAGTTGGATCTGCGATGCAAGGTCTTGCTTCAAGAATGCATCACACAGTGGTGGTTCTGAGGAGCTGCAGACTGTGATGTGAGGTCCTGCATCGAGGATGCATTGCACAGCAGTGGTTCCGAGAAGTGGCTGGCCTGCAATGCTAGGTCTTGCACAAGGATGTGACATGCAGGAGCTGTTCCAAAGAGCTCTAAGGTTCTGCATCGGGCATGCTTCACTCAGCCACAGTTCCAATGTCAGGCTCCAAGGTAATGCATCACACTGTTGTGCTTGGGCCCCAGCTGAGCTGGCAGAACATCTTCAGGTCCACTTCCAAGGGCACAGAACCTTATGGCAGCACTTGTGGTGCAAGACACACAGCAGACAGAGTCCAGGTGCTGGAATCAAGGTGTTTGGAGCCTGCCCCTGAGGCTCTGATCAGCAGCCAGCCAACTAGCCCTTGGAGTCACTCTGGCAGTCCTGGGTTAAAGATGCAGGTCCTATCCTTCTCCCTCAGGCAGCAGGGCAGCAGAGTAGCTGTCCTTCTTGCAGCAAAGCAAGACAGCAGTCATTCTGAGTCTTCCACAGGTCCAGAGGTGCACTGAAGAGTTTGGTCTGAGGGCTCTTTATTTATCCTTGGTGCCAGCTCTGAAGTAGGAGATGTTTCTAGAGGGTTCCAACCCCAGAGATGTTTGAAAATTCCTTCCTCCCTGCCCTGGCCTCAACTTATTTGGGAGCACAAAAGACTAGTGTGAAATTATTTGTGAGTGTGTGGAGGTAGAGTCTTTTTGATGTGTAAGTGGTGCAGGTGACAGCTATGCTCTCCCTATCAAGTCAGAGATGGTCCATCCTTCCAACACCTATTTCTTATTTGTCTTACAGTCTGAAAGTAATACAAAAAGACCAACTGCCAGCTACACCTAGTCATGTGATCCAGGAAACAGCATGCAGGCGCCGGATGGTTAGAACAAATAAATGCCAACTTTGTAAAAGTGGCATTTTCTGGACTGTGAATTAAAATTCAACTTTATCATTAATGAAGGTTTTAAATTACGATTCTTTAGAGAACAACCTCAACATTCTTACCTGCTCCCAATTGAAAGTCATCACTCATTAAATGCAAAAAGTTAACCAAATGTTATCCTGCTGAAAATGTAGGCATCACAGTAGTGAAAAATGAACTTGGGAGTTTTACACTACCAGTGCATGTAAAGCACACTGCGTCCTGCCCAATGGGCTGTGCAGGGTCTACCCAACAGGTGACATATGTATTAAAAAGGGAGGTTTAGGCGTGGCAAAAGGTTTATTTTGTCAGGTCTAAATGGCAGTTTAAACCGGCACACACAGGCTGCAATGGCTGGCCTGAGGCATGTGTAGGGCTACTTAAGTGGATGGTACAATTAGTGCTGCAGCCCACCTAGTAGCCTTTCATTCACAGACCCTGGGTACAAGTACTACCACTTTACTAGGGGCTTACAAGTAAATTAAAGATGCAATTTGGAGGTAATCCAATTGCACCATGTTTAAAGGAGACAGCACAAGCACTTTAGCACTGGTTAGCAGTGGTAAAGTGAGCACAGTAATAAATCAACAAAAACAAATTTAGCAAAAACAGGAGTAAGGAAAAATGTTTGGATAAAATCTGCCCTCATGCTGACAGGTCTAGCATGCCTTTATTACAGCATAGAGTTCTTTGCCGATCAGAGATGCGTTACTCAGAGTTATATTTGTTTCAGTGAGCATTTGTCTCTATGACAAATATATGTCTGATTGATTTTGTGGAGGAGATTCTGAAAACAAGCCAGTGCTGAAGCACCTGTGATGTCACCAATGAAATGTTGGTACTGAGAGGAAGAGAATCTGCACCAACAGAAGACTGAAGAGGACTCAGGGTGGAAGGGACAGAGTCCAGGAGTCACAGATTTTACGTGTAACCCTAATAGAAATCTACATACATATTAGTGAAGTTCAAAGATAATCGAAGTGATAATCCAATGAAATGTGACCACCAGCAAGAGATTGGGTGTTATACATAATGGTGATAATTCATTCAGATAACATGTTTATACACTGGCAAAAATCACTTAACAAAATCTGTCCTATTATTGAAATTGAGTTTTGATTGCCTGCATCTACGAACTCCAAGGCATGTTAGGGGAACATTGTCTACAGGTTCCAAAGTAGGCCATGTAGCATCTTTCCCAGCCAGGGTGCATGCCAATAACTACACCACACATGGAGCTGGGTATTACACGTCTTTATTCATATGTGTGTAACCACAAACTCAACATTCTAAACCTTCATTTACTCCAGTATGTTCAAACAGTTATGTCACAGTTCTACAGAGTCCTTCAGGAGCCAAGACAGTTCTGTCATTCATAACTCACACAACACTACATGTTAAATAAAAAAAATCAGATTTTTTACAAATTATACAAAATTATAGCTGTTCGATTACCCTTCGTGGTGCTCTGATTACTCATCCTGATCATGTCTTTGGAAACTGGGAATCGGAAATAGGAGTGTCCATGATTGTGCTACCACCATGTGTCCGTTGCTGGTTACAACACGGTATGGCTCGGCATCAAATGAAGCATCAGGCTTACGTCTTTGTAGTTGATGAACAAGCACTTGATCTCCTCTAGTGAAAACAATGTCCTATGCATATCAAGTCTTTGGTACAGATTTCTTCCTCAGTAATTGTGTTGTAGTTTTTTTGCGTTTAACAGTAGATAACATACCAAACCATTACAATATGACATAATACGACATAATACAACCTTACAAAGTGAAAAGGGTAATTAGTCCACATGAGTTAGGTTATAGGACAACGATTTGCAGATAACATGTTCTAGAGGGAGTACATGAGTGTTGCCTAAGATACATCTGTAGGTACGTGGCACATATATCAGTGGTTGTGGGACCTAAAAAATTTTTTTGGGGGGGGGAGATAAAGGGATAGCAGTAGGGACCAGCAATGAGGGGTAATAAACACTAGTAATAATGATAATAGCAAAAATTATACTTTTAATATTAGTAATAATAATAGTGACGTCGGAGGCGATCGTCAGAAGACAGCAGATCAGAGAATACTAATCTATACTAAGAGGGGGTGGGGAGTGGGAGGGGAAGGAGAAGGAGATGGGAAGTGGAGGGAGGGGGGTGGGGATGGGTGGGGGATGCAAACCTTTGAAGTATCTGCTGACAAAAAAAGGCGGGGGAGAAGGGGTAGAGGAAATCAACTGTTGAGATTTCTGAGGTTTGTCCGCCACTTGTGGATCTAACATCTCTGTTTATCGTCTTCTCCCTGGTTTATGATTGGAGTAAATAAGTAGGCTTGCATCTATCTCAGACGGGATCCTTCTAATAGTAGCAGGGGCTATCCGAGACGTCATAAGTGGGAATAATAAAAGCTGTTCCATGATAGTCGGATGGTTCAATAGCAAAGGTTGAGGTGGCAAGGATGGTAGGAGAGTGGCATGTCCAGTTCTTATAGTGTTAGGCAAGGGGTGGGGAGAGATGGGAGAAGGGAAGAACATAAGAGATGATAAAGAGAAGAAAGAACGAGGAAAAGGAAGAAAGGAGGGGAGAGAGAGGAAAAGAGAAGAGAAAAAGGAAAGAAAGGAGAAGAAAGAAGAAGAAAGGAGAAGAAAGAGGAAGAGAAGAAGAAGATGAAGAAGAAGGAAGGGCTGGGAAAGCGGAAGGGGAGAGAGCTGGTGTCGGAGAGAGGAGGGAGAGGGGAAAGAAGGGGCAACATGGAGGAGATAGATAAGTAGACAGGAGGGGAGGAGTAGAGAGGGAACGTGGGAGGGGGTGTGAGAGCCAATTAGCCAAGTGCAGTGGTCCCAGGGCTAGGAAAACAAAGGAGGAGGGAAGTTATGGGATGATAGAAAATAGGAGAGTAGGGAGGGGGGATGCGGGTGGGAAAAGGAGGAAGGGAGAGAAGGGAAAGGTAACGGGGAAAAAGAAAGAGAGCAGAAGGCACGTGCGTGGGGTCGGCTGGTGAGCCGCAGTAGTGACTGTGATGTCAGTTAAACATCAGGAAGGAAGGGAGCCCATACCTGAGCTAAGATGGCAGCCTGATCCTGAAGGTTGTAAATGACTCTCTCATGTGTAGCAATGGTAAACATAGCCACAGTCCATTTCTCGGGCGTGGGTGGCGTTGCAGATCTCCAGTGTTGCAGGAGACATATTTTTGCAGTTGCCAGGGCTGTGTGTAGGAGTCTTTTTTGCAGTCGTGATAAAGCCGGGAGAGAGGTCATGTCATGTAGCATAAGCAACGAAGGGGGTAAGGGGGTTAGCAGCAGCATGGAGTCCGCCAGGGCATGTTCCACCGCCTTCCATAAAGGCTGCACAGATGGGCAGCTGCTGAGCACATGAAGTAAGTCACAATGCGGTTCCGTGCAGCGCCAACACGACGCGTGTGGAAGGAGGCCGGCCTTATATAGCTTCATCGGATTCCAGTACCAACATGTAGTATCTTGAAAAGGCAAAACTTAAGGTGAGCCTCGCGAGTCCCTCTGTCCAGCGCTTCCACCGTGTCTGCCAAGTCCTCCTCGAAAGTCAGCTGGAGGCAGGTTTGCCATTGCAGACGTAGCTTATCCAAGACAGGTCGAGAGAATGGATGGCTGACAAGGACTTCGTACAGGCCAGCCATAATGCCCTTATGTTTCCTCCATGTCTTCAGGTAGGCTATTATGGGTGAGGGTTGCAGTCTCCAATGAATAATGTCAGGATTTTGACGCATACAATGCTGGAGTTGTAAATATTTCCACTTCTGCGTAGGGTGGAGGTGGAATTCCTCTATCAGTCTAGTGAAGGGTTTGAGCTTGTTGGTCTTCAATACCTGGTCAAGGTTAGTTATACCGGCGTCTCTCGAATGCGGCCAGTTCAGGGCTGCACCCACCATGCGTATACTATCGTTATGCCATAAGGGAGCCTGGGCGTGGGGGGAGGGGTGAACCCCCAAAAGGCGATGGGCCCTCTGCCATGCTATACACGTCGCCTTCAGGATTGGATTCGGGCCATCGGAGGGGACGGTGGTCCTGCGGTACAGTCCATTAAGGCATTCCCTGTGGGAGAGCAACTCCCTCTCCACTGACACCCATTGTGGCGATTCTGCAGGACTATGCAGAGTGGCAGCCAGTGATGATAGCTGGAGGGCTAGGGCGTAATGTTCCACCGAAGGGAGTCCCATTCCGCCATGTGGCCTACGTGCTATGAGCCTGGCCGATGCTAGGCGGGGGCGTGTGGTTCCCCATACAAAGGCCCTAATTGCGGCGTCCACCGACCTCAACGTGGGCAGGGGTTTCTGAAGAGGGAGAATCCCATTACATATGTGAAGCGTGGGACTGTGATCATGTGCACTGCCTGCAGGCTGCCCTACATGGAGAGGCCAAGCTGTGCCCATTTGTCAAAGTCCAGTCTCATATGGGCAGTGAGAGGTTCTAGGTTGTCCCTCGTGATGCGTTCTAGGCCGCGGTTGACAAGGATCCCCAAGTATTTAAGGCGTTTCGGGGTCCAGTGGAAGGGGAAGCCCAGGATCGCTCCTTTCGTCGTCTCTCGCGACAGAGGGAGGGCTTCGCCCTTATCCCAGATCACCCGATATCCCGAGAGGGGGGCAAGTAAGGAGGATGTCGTCAGCATACAGGTAGAGTTTAGAGGTGACGCCGCCCGGCAGTGGGATGCCCGTTATCCCAGGGGATACACGAATCACAGCTGCCAGCGGCTCAAGTGCCAGTAGAAACAAAAGGGGGGAGAGCGGGCAGCCCTGCCTCGTTCCTCTGCAGATAGGGAAAGGATCTGAAAGGAAGCCTCCACAGTTGACCCGTGCAGTGGGTTGGTTGTACAGCAAAGGTACCTTGGATATAAATTGATGGCCCAGACCAAATTTTGTTAATGTTGCAAAAAGGTATGGCCATTCTATTCGGTCAAATGCTTTTTCGGCGTCAAGGGACAGTGCTAAGTCTGTGTCAGCTGTATTCCAAACCCCCCAAAGGGCATGGCATAATGTACGAAGATGATTCTGTGAGCTGCGACCCGGCACAAAGCCGACCTGCGACTGATGTATAAGGGACGGTATGACCCTGCGCAGATGGGCCGCTAAGACGCTGGCCAATATTTTTATATCACCGTTCAAGAGAGATATTGGCCGGTAGCTGCTGCAGAGCAAAGGGTCCCGATCCAGTTTTGGTATGACAGCAATGACGGCGGAGTTGGATATCACGCCCAGCGAATTAGTCTGACAGGCTTCGTCCAGCACCCGTGTAAAACATCGAGCGTCTCCTCCCCTGCCCATTTATAGAATTCCGCAGGGAATCCGTCTTCACCTGGTGACTTGTGGTACGGGAGACCGGAGACAACCTTTAGAATTTCCTGGCAGATGATGTCCCCCCTGGCAGTTCCCGGCCCTCATCGGAGAGGGAGGGCACGGTGACAGTACTGAGAAAAGCCTCTATTTGGGTGGGGGAGGACTGTGAGTCCGAGGTATTGAGGCGGCGATAGAAGGATGCAAATTCATCCACTATGTCCTGCGGGTGCATGAGGATCTCTCCCGACTGGGCCCTGATAGCCGGTATAGCTAGGGTCGACGCTCTTTGGCGACGTTGTGCGGCCAAAAGACAGCCAGCCTTTTCCCCTTGCTCATAGTGCCGTCCCTGTAAGCGTTGCAGCGCATATTCAGCCTGGGAGGTAAAGAGTTCGTTCAAAGCCATGCGGGCTCTCTCCAAGTCCCTGCGGGTGGAAAGGGAGGGGTGGGCTGTGTAGCGCTGCGTCAGGCATGTAATATCAGTCTCCAAGGCCGTTTGCCGCTCCGCCCTATCTTTATTTGCCAGTGCGGCATCGCGCATCATCTGTCCCCGTATCGTTGCCTTGGCCGCAGCCCAGATCATCCTTCTGGATGCCACTGACCCAAGGTTGTCCCGGATATGTGTGGAAGTGTGTGCCTGCAGCTGTGCCTTCCCCTGAGGGGTTCGGTAGCGTTGGGCAGCGAAGCACCACGGTTTGCGGCCTGGGGACACCATGCCCAGCTGAAGGGCCAGCAAGATCGGGGACTGGTCTGACAAGCCCCCACTCAGTATGCGAGAGTCCTGCGTTTGTGCTGCGAGGTTGTGTGAAATAAGGAAGTAGTCCAGTCGGGATTGGGTGCCGTGGACTGGGGATGAGAAGGTATACTCCCTATCACTCGGGTGCGTCAGCCTCCACAGCTCAACCAGGCCGTTGTCATGCATTACGTTGGACAGTAAGGCTCTGTCTCTGTTATTGATGGTGTCCAAAGGCCCTGTCCTATCTAATACGGCATCTCAGGTTAGGTTCCAGTCCCCGCCGATAATGCCGTTCCAATCTCTGTCAGGAGACGGTTAATAAGGAGGAAAAATTGCCTCTTGGAACCTATTGAGGCATAGACGGATCCCACGCATAGCGAGGCGCCTCCCAACTTCAGTTTGGCAAATACGTATCGTCCCTCCGGGTCGGCCCATGACTTGGTAACTGTGAAGGGCAATCTCTTTCGCAATAATATTGTAGTCCCGCATTTCCGCAGCACTGTGTTCTGGTCATCCAGCGAGGGGGTACTACAGCTGGATATCACAGTCGTTACCCAGTCCCTTCGTAGTTTATCAGATTCTAGTCTGGTCAAGTGGGTTTCCTGAAGGAGGGCTAGGTCCACTTGTTTGGTATTAAGGTACGAAAGTATTTTCTTCCATCTAATGAAGTGGGTAAGACTGTTGACGTTCCAGGAGACGACCCGTAACAGGGCAGGTGAAGCATGCGTATGTCCAGCCATGAGGGAAGACTATTAAAGGCGGCGGACCGAGAGGTATATAGAGGAGGGGTAGAAGGGCAAGAGAAGGGGTAGGGAAGGTGCGGGGTGCTGTTGTATTGAGGGCTAAGTGGCTTGCGAATGGGGAGATGGGGTGTGGAGGGGGGATAGGGGACGGGGAAGGCGAAATAGAGAGAGACACTGGGGGGGAGATGGAACGGATGGGAGGCAGGAGGTAAGAATGTAGAGGGGAAGGGAGAGAAGAGAAAAAATAGGAAATAGGAAATAGGAAATAGAAAATAGAATATAGAAGGGGAGATACAAATAAGAAAGAAGGAAGGAGGAGGGAGGAGGAGGAGAATGGAGCTAACTGAAGCCCCAGGAAACCTAAGCTTTAATCTGCGGGTCTATACTCGAACCATACTAGTCCCAGCGGGGGGCAAGGGCGGCCAGACGGCAGCCAGGGACGGGGCCGCAGCGCAGGGCCATCATTATCCATTGAGACCAGCTTCCCATGATCCCGGTGCTGGGTTCCCCCCGGTAGGGGCGTGTAGGAGAGCGCCGGAGGAAGCCCAATCATGGCGCTCTCCGAACGCCTCGCCGGATCGACAACCCCGTCGTCATGGAGACGCATCGGGAAGGAGACGGAAGTCGGCCCCGGAGTTCCGGGTTGCCGAGAGTGAAGAAGGGCACGGCGGGACGAGACGGGACTCCTCCTCAGGACGTAAGACGGACCCCGAGGGAGAGACGACCGGAAAGCGCGAGACGGAGAGAAACGGAGAGCCAGACCCCCGAGAGGAGACGGAGAGAAGCGTCAACCCGGAATACCCAGGAAGAGAGACGGAAGAAAGGACGGGAGAGCCACCCCGAGAGGAGACGGAGGACGCGACAGCCTGCCACGGCCCAGGAGGGTCGTGGCTGGACAAGGTACGTGCCTTAGTAAAGGGCCACAGCAGAACCCAGGGAAGGGGAAGGGTAGGAGGAGAGGGGAGGATTAAAAGGGGGAGGAAAGGGGAGGAAGGGAGACAGGGTGACTACCTCTAAAGGGGGAGCGCCTGAGGCGGGGCAAGTTCCCTGGGCACCCTAACAACCACGTATACGGCTGACACTAGGAAAGAAACCCACTCACCTCCCCACTAAAAAGGATAGAGTAACCCTTCCGTCACCCCCCCCCCTTTCTTATTTCACCTCCTCTCCCATACCCCCACACAGAACTAAAACCGTGCTTACCCTCCCCACTTACCGGCTGCCACCTTGTTTTTTGTTCTTCCGAGGAAACCTGCCGCCAAGATACCGGAACACGCCACCTGGAAGGAAAAAGGAAAGGAAAGGAGTAAGCAACCCCCCTGAGACGGATAGAGACCAGAGAGGGAGAAAAGGAAAGGAAAACAGAACCCAGAACCACCGGTTACTCACAGACTGTTCTAAGTTATTCTCCCCCTTTTCTACCGCCAAGAACAATAAAAAGCACGTAAACCCCTGTAAAGGGTAGTTAACCTCAGTGTTTGTGTCCTCTATCACCCCTACACCGCACCCATCGCCTACAGTGGTGTCAGAAGTGGGATTGGACAGATACGGGATAATGGAGGACAAGTCCAGCATGGAAGAAATGATTAAGCAGTTGGCCGAAGGGCAGCGCCATCTCCAGCTAGTCTGGGAAGCCCAGCAACGAGAGGCCAAGGAGGATAGGGAGGCCCTACAGTCGGCATTGAAAAGCCAGGCCACCATTATGGCCAATAATCAGCTAGTTCATGAGACTGCCATACAAAAGCTGACCGACACTATAGCCGCAAGTAAGGTGCATCCCAATGTGCCAAGTTCAGTCCTACAAAAATACCAGGAAGGAGAAGACCCTGACTCGTTTTTTACGAACTTTGAGAGAGTCGCTTCCAGTGCTCAATGGCCGGCAGAGAGGTGGGGTCAGTATATAGCTCCCCTCCTGACAGGAACCCTCCAATCCGCTTATCAGGCCGCAAACCCAGGAGGTGTCACCCCGTATGCCGAGATAAAGAAGAGTATTTTGGAACGAGTCGGACATGATGTCGAATACTATAGAACTAGATTCCGGAAAGTAAGATGGGGACCCCATGAAGACCCTCGGACATACTATTACCGGGTGAAGGATCTAGGGTTGAAGTGGCTGGGACCACTAGGAGCGGAACGTGAGGACATAATTAAGGCGATTATTCTGGAGCAGTATCTAGATTCCCTACCGCCCCATACCCGACACTGGATCCGACAACACCCCAATATAGATACTGAGACAGCGGTTGATCTAGCTTGTGCTTATCACAGATCGGGAGAGGGTAAACCACAACCCGTCCGCCCCATGGGGAAACCACCAATAACCCCTACTCAATTCCACACACGACGAGCAACCGAAGAGACCGGCCTACCTAGAAACCCAGAGAGAAGCCCGATGCAGCAACCACAATGTTTTAACTGTGGGGAGTGGGGCCATATCGCTCGTGGATGTCCCAGAAAGCAGGAGGGTATAGAGCCAATGGAGATAGGCATGACTAGAGGCAGAGTCTTATGCCTAGGAAAGAGTGGTGTGTCCTTTAAATACCCCCTGATAGTCAACGGAAAACTTGTTATGGCCTTAATTGACTCCGGGTGTAGTCAGTCAGTAGTCCGACGTAGTCTGATTCACCAGATACCACCCCCTGAGGACCAATGGGTTACGATATGCTGTGTTCATGGAGATCGAGCCCAGTATCCGCTTCTCAACATAGACATAGGCTGGGACGGACATATAGACAGTCTGCCTGTGGGGCTCATGGACAACCTAATAGAGGAATGTGTAATAGGAACGGACTACCAAAGGTTCGACGACCTCTTAGACAGGACCAGACAGAAAAACCCAGTGGACAACTGGTGGGGTGACGCGCCATTCCGAGATGATGCTATACCTAGCCATCCCACTAGACGGAAGTTAACACGAAAGGAGAGGAGAACGGAGAAACAGAGATACGCCTGGCAACAGGACCAACAAAACAAAGAAGGGGTCATGGCCCTCCTAGACGTAGCCCCCACATCGTTTAGGATGAGTCAACACGAGGATCCCACCTTAAAACATGCTTGGAAAAATGCTAAAACCGCCTCAACTGGAGAGGTAGGTCCTTACTTCTTGACCTCAAAAGATCTGTTATATAGGGTCACCACCAAAACAAATGGGGAGAAAAGACAGCTCGTCGTTCCCGAATCCTACCGAACCCAGATACTCTTCCTAGCCCACAACCAACCAGGGGGAGGACATTGTGGCAGGGAGAAAACAGAAGAATACTTACTCAGGCGGTTTTACTGGCCGGGAGTATATGCCCATATCAGAAGGTACTGCGCTCAATGTCCTAAGTGCCAACTTGTGGAGCCAGGAACCCTCCGTAAAGCACCTTTGCAACCCCTACCTCTGATTGATATACCATTCAAACGGGTCGGTATGGACATAGTTGGTCCCCTTTTACCGTCTAGTAAAGGGCATACCCACATTCTCGTGCTCGTAGACTACGCAAGTAGGTACCCCGAGGCCATTCCCCTTTCCAGCACCACTACGAAAAACGTAGCACAAGCTATGATATCTTTCTTTTCCCGGGTAGGATTTCCCGAAGAAGTCCTTACGGACCAGGGGACCCCATTCATCTCAGGACTAATGAAACAAATCTGTACATCCCTAGGGGTTCAACAAATAAAAACATCTGTATACCATCCCCAAACGGATGGATTGGTCGAACGGTATAATCGCACCATAAAAACCCTTTTAAGGAAAGTGGTGAATGACAGGTAAGGACTGGGATCAGAAGCTTCCCCTAGTATTGTACGCGATAAGGACACATGAACAATCCTCCACTGGGCATAGCCCGTTTGAACTGGTATTTGGGAGACAACCAAGAAACCTCCTAGATATGGCAGTGGAACTCTGGGAGGAGGAGGAGAACGAAGAACGTCCTATCCTAGACTATGTCCATAAGCTAAAAACCCAACTCCAATCAGTATGGGAGGACGTAAGGCAGCATCTAACAGAAGCCCAAAATAACCAAAAGACTTACTATGACCAGGGTACCAAACTCAGGATCTTACAACCCAATGACAAAGTGTTAATCCTCAGGCCCACCTCAGAGCACAAATTAATTGCCAAATGGCAGGGACCATACAAAATCATAAAAAGAGTTACCCCCGTTACCTATTTATTAGAATTAAGAGATAATCCGAGGCGAACCCAGATTTACCACATTAACCTATTAAAGAAATGGGAAGAACCCGCAAGCGATAACTTAGCATTAGCGAGGGGATGTCTGATCACGCCAACTCAACCTTTAGGGTTGGAATTGTGCCCAACCTCACTGTATGACCCTCAACAGCTCCCCAAAATCAGTGAATCCCTTTCCGAGATAGAGACCCGACAAATGACGGAGTTAGTCCACCGTCATGCCTATTTTTTTTCTGAACTACCGGGGAAAACAGCACTGGTCCAGCATCACATTAGAACCCCGGAAGGAAAAGTAGTACGACAACGACCTTATCGAATTCCCGAGGCAAGGAAAACCCTCATAGAAGAGGAAGTCGATAAAATGTTGCGTTTAGGAGTTATTGAAACATCTACCAGCCCATGGTGTTCTCCGATTGTCATAGTGCCGAAGCCGGATGGCTCTATCCGCTTCAGCATTGACTTCCGGAAGCTCAATGAGATATCCCTTTTCGATACATACCCCATTCCTCGGGTAGATGAAGTCTTGGAGAAGATAGGGCAAGCCCGATATATGACTACTATTGATCTGACAAAGGGGTATTGGCAGATCCCCTTAGCACCCTCTGACAAAGAAAAAACGGCGTTCGTATCCCCTTCAGGCCTGTATCAATTCACGGTGCTCCCTTTCGGGCTTCATGGTGCCCCAGCAACGTTCCAACGACTAATGGATCAACTACTAAGACCCTACCATGATTTTACAGCCGCATATCTTGATGATATTGTTATTTTTAGTTCTACCTGGTCTACCCACCTCCTTCACCTGGATAAAGTGTTCTCCGCACTATCCGCAGCCGGGCTTACCGCCAACCCAAAAAAATGTGTACTAGGGCAGACCCAGATAGCCTACCTAGGTTACGTTATTGGGAATGGGCTCTTGAGTCCCCAAAAGGATAAAGTAGCCACCATTCGACAGATTCCCCTCCCTACCACCTGGGGCTAGTTGGATACTATCGAAGGTTCATCCCTCAATACTCTACTATCACAGCCCCCCTTACGGACCTCTTAAAAAAACAATATCCGACGGTCCTACCTCCTTTTTCCCCCTCCCAACTTCAGGGATTCCAGTGGCTCAAGGAAGCCCTTACAACCGAACCAGTATTGCGTTGTCCCGATTTTGCCAGGCCCTTCCATCTTTTTACGGACGCATCCAATGTCGGGTTAGGGGTCGTGTTGGCACAACCTGACCGCCAGGGACATGAACATCCGATAGTCTACATCAGTAGGAAGCTATTACCTAGGGAAACGAACTACCCCACTATAGAAAAGGAATGTTTAGCCATTAAATGGGCAATCGAATGTTTGCAGTATTACCTCCTGGGACGCCCATTCATCCTCTTCACCGATCATGCGCCTTTGACATGGTTGACTTCCCATAAAGACACCAATTCCAGAGTGCTCCGCTGGTTCCTTGAACTGCAACCCTTTACTTTTCAGATCCGCCATATCCCTGGGGCTCGCCAATGTCCCGCAGACTTCCTCTCCCGCTGCCCTGACTCCTCGGGCCTATACCAGTCCCGATCGTGGGAAGGGGTGTGTAGGAGAGCGCCGGAGGAAGCCCAATCATGGCGCTCTCCGAACGCCTCGCCGGATCGACAACCCCGTCGTCATGGAGACGCATCGGGAAGGAGACGGAAGTCGGCCCCGGAGTTCCGGGTTGCCGAGAGTGAAGAAGGGCACGGCGGGACGAGACGGGACTCCTCCTCAGGACGTAAGACGGACCCCGAGGGAGAGACGACCGGAAAGCGCGAGACGGAGAGAAACGGAGAGCCAGACCCCCGAGAGGAGACGGAGAGAAGCGTCAACCCGGAATACCCAGGAAGAGAGACGGAAGAAAGGACGGAAGAGCCACCCCGAGAGGAGACGGAGGACGCGACAGCCTGCCACGGCCCAGGAGGGTCGTGGCTGGACAAGGTACGTGCCTTAGTAAAGGGCCACAGCAGAACCCAGGGAAGGGGAAGGGTAGGAGGAGAGGGGAGGATTAAAAGGGGGAGGAAAGGGGAGGAAGGGAGACAGGGTGACTACCTCTAAAGGGGGAGCGCCTGAGGCGGGGCAAGTTCCCTGGGCACCCTAACAACCACGTATACGGCTGACACTAGGAAAGAAACCCACTCACCTCCCCACTAAAAAGGATAGAGTAACCCTTCCGTCACCCCCCCCCCTTTCTTATTTCACCTCCTCTCCCATACCCCCACACAGAACTAAAACCGTGCTTACCCTCCCCACTTACCGGCTGCCACCTTGTTTTTTGTTCTTCCGAGGAAACCTGCCGCCAAGATACCGGAACACGCCACCTGGAAGGAAAAAGGAAAGGAAAGGAATAAGCAACCCCCCTGAGACGGATAGAGACCAGAGAGGGAGAAAAGGAAAGGAAAACAGAACCCAGAACCACTGGTTACTCACAGACTGTTCTAAGTTATTCTCCCCCTTTTCTACCGCCAAGAACAATAAAAAGCACGTAAACCCCTGTAAAGGGTAGTTAACCTCAGTGTTTGTGTCCTCTATCACCCCTACACCGCACCCATCGCCTACAGGGCGTATCATGATAAGGTGTAGTTTGGCTTGATGTCCCCGAACAAGGGGGGGAGAGGGGAGGGCAAGGCAACGCAGCGTCACACTGCCGAAGGATAGGCCCACCGAGGCGGGTGGGGAGTGGCGGGACAAAATATAAGCGACTAAACCGTAACTTAAAGAGGGAGAGGATGTAGGGAACAGCACTGGGTCTGCAAAAACTGAAACATAACAATGAAAGATAATCAATCGGCACTGCACTCTTCACTATGTTAACAGCTATGACATTAAAGCCATTGCAGGGCTATAAGGCTTAAGGAGCATGAATTGTCCCACATGTCATCAAACCCAACAGAGCATGAACAGTCTACATAAGTCTAGTCTGCTTGACCCCCATTTGATGAATATAAGAAAACTTTGCCTGACAGGAATAACAAAGATATAATAAAAAACACCTAACATTATGTAGGGATGAAAAGAACTGTACTCAGCCATCTGACGGGTCAGTAGAGTGTCCGCTGCTTCCAGGCCAAGGAGGGGCCATGGCCACGAGGTTCTCAGTTTCAACTATCCCAGAGGATAAGGCAGGTTCAAGTGGTCTATGCTAGGGGCTTTAAAGGGGAGCGGGATATGTCTCTGTCCGCCACTTGCATATGGAGCGCCACCGCCTGTAGTACCTGTCCCCTGTCGTCATGGCTGTGAAGGAGTCTCTCCAGGTTCCCGTCCCCTGGGGCAGGGGGGAGGAAGTTGGTGGACAGACCCTGACCTCCCTGGGGCAAGGTCTTGAGAGGGAAAGTTCTGATCTGAGGCCATTGTGTCTTGGTGTAGAGTAGAGGTGGAAGAGTCTGTGAGAGGCAAACCATCCAAGAAAGAATGAAATTCTTATGGATCATAGAAGTCTTTGGATGCGCCGTTTTTTGTTATCCACATTCTCACCGGATGGAACAGGCCATATTTCACTTCCAGCTGCCGTTGTCGCTGACGGAGGGCCAGGAATGCCCTACGCCGGTCGCTGGTTTCCTTGGAAAAATCTGCTGATATTCAAATTGTGTGTCCGTCTAGCTGACAGAGACCTTGAGTTTGTGCTTTCTGTATGAGTTGACGGGCCTGTGTATGGCGAAGAAGACAGGCTATGATCAGTCGGGGGCGAGCGTCCATACCGGTTCTCCGGGGGCCCAGTCTATGGGCTCTTTGGAACTCCAAGGGTGGCTCAAAGGTAGTGCCAGTCAGCCTAGGCAGAGTGTCTCGCAGGAATCTGTGGAGGTCCTCACCCTTAATGTCTTCAGGAAATCCTATGAAACGGACATTGTCTCTTCGGCTCATGTCTTCCAAGTCCCTCAATTTGCTGCGAAGAAAGAGGAGTTCCTGATCTCTGTCCTGGAAAGAAGAGGCGTGGGCCTCCACTTTTGACACTCGTTGTTCCAATCCCAGGACGCGTGTCTGAAAGCTTGCAATTTCCGTACGGATGGATTTCGTTTCCGCCCCATTGAAACCATTGCGCTATCCATCCCCTACAATCTACGGCCAACTGCTGAAATTTCCTGAAGGATTTGGTCCATTGTGGGTTCCTGGGCTGAGTCTGCCATCTCTTGGTGTGTGGCAGAGGGCTGTGCCGCCGTCGGTGGGGGGACCCCCTTTGCCTGGAGTAAGGTCTCAGAGAAGAGTAACTGCCTTGCCGGCTCGCCCTTGTTCTTGTGGGAAGACCGTCAGACTGGCATCTCCGGCCTTCGTCGTAGGGCTTGGTGATGACAGCGTGGGGGGAGGAGGACCAGAAGATTCAGAGGCCCCCTCCTGAGGCTGTAGCTGGTCCCACTCCGTGCGGACGGGTAGGTGGTTGGGGGATAGGAGGGGGGATAAACTGACGGGTTCCCGGCCTCATCGTGGCTTAGCCAGTGGGTAATTCAGCCCCCTCGGGGGCCGTTGTGTCACCCGTGCTCCGGCAGTGGGAGGAGGTCGCAGTCCGGTGGGAGGGGGTGGTGTCCGGTGCGATGGCAAAGGGGGGGCGACTGGTCACGAACTGCAGGCTCAGCGTGCCAGAGCCAGGTTACTCCGGTGGATGGGGGGGTACTGGATCCTCTTTTTTTGTAGTGATGTGGGCCGTCCTCCGTAGGTCTCTGCAATGGGCGTAGCGCTGGTACCCATGTTATCTTGATGCACTGTGAGTCCACCAGACCATGTCCACGGAAACGGGCGGGTGAAGTTCATCTGGCAGCGCAATGAGGATGTCAGTCAGGTCGTGGTGGTAGGCGCTGACTTGCTCGTGCTGACAGTTCCTCCAGGACTCTCCTTCATCTCAGGGCGCACAGTGTGGGAGGGGGGTAACCAGGCTATGTCCAACAGGTATGGCAGTCCAGCAGTAAGGTATAAGAAGTAAGAAGCAGCCTGGCCTGTCCCTTCGTACCCTGTCATGGTCCCTGATGTGTCACTGGTCCACTGGTTCGCTCGTTCGCTGTCCCCTCTCATTGTCAGCCGGATGCGTGGGGAGGGGGGAACGGGGCAAACATGCACGTGGGAGTAGGGAGGTCCCCATTGGGAGGGAAAGGCAAAGTCTCTTCTCCTCTTTATTTTTCAGGGCCCCCAGCTCCCCGCGAGGCTCTTGCCAGTTCTCGTTACCCCCCCCCCCGGAGGGCGGGCTGGCCCCAGTTCCCAGGGCATCGTGGCTCCGGGGCTCCGGCCTCATGGAGCTCTCCTCCCCCGCCTTGCGCAGCACCCCAGCGGCAAGGTGGAGAGCCAAGCAGCGCGTTGGCAGGGGGTGAGGTCGGCAGGGGTTTAAAGAGTAAAGAGCTCAGGTGTGCTCCCTCCGCTCCTGAGCCCTACAGCTGCCCTCCGTGGTCTAGGTCCTGTTGTGGTCGGAGGCCGCGGCTCCGAGTTCCCTCTCAGGCCGCCTCACCTCAGCGCCGATTTCTTCTGAGCTCCTGCTCCGCGACTCTCACGGGAGGCAGCTACACCCGCACAGTACCTTCCAATCTACTTTGTGCCCCTGAGGGGGGGTTTCGTGCCCCCGCAGCGCCCCATCCACGGCCCGGCCCAGCCACCTCGTGGAGCACTCAGATTAGGCGGCCATCGCGCTCTGTGGGCAGACCACGCCCCCCTTCCTCAGTAATTGATATTGTGTTGGTCCATTGAGGTAACTTGGTTGTCATTGCTCTCCCGAACATCAATGTTGCAGGGCTTTCACCTGTGGTTAAGTGAGGAGTTGAACAGTAAGCTCATAGGGTAGAATTTAAGACAGTTTTAAGGTCGAGCTTTTCCACTATGCACACTGAACAGCTTTCTTTAATGTACTCATGAAACGTTCAAGAAGGCCATTCGCCTGTGGCCAAAGAGGTGTGATCTTCTGATGCTTCACATTATGACTGAGAAAATCTCTGAATTCTCGACTATTGAAAGGTGGGCCATTGTTAGATTTTAAGATAACAGGAAGACCCCATGTCACAAAGATGCCATCTCCTTCTTGAGTGAAAGATGGGAGCTCTTCTACCAATGGAAAACATGAGTATTCATCAACAATCACCATCAGGTGATGTCCAATGTCAAGAGGACTGAAGAGTCAATACAAATTCTTTCCCATGCATGCTTTGGCAACTCTGATATGCTTAAGGGGTGTTGAGATGAGGAACCAAACTTGTTGTCAGAGAGTTTGCACGGTAACAACGATTCCACAATGTCCTTCATGGGCACCTTCAATTATCTGTTGTTGCAGACTCTCCGGAATAACAATTCTCAAGCCTTGCAGGATAATGCCTTCTTGAGTCACTAACAGTTCATCTTTGACATTCTTGAACTTCTGGTATTCACTGTCACTGACGAGAGGTCGAGTGTGCTGGTTCCATGACTGATGTGTAATAATGTCTTTCAGTTTCAACATGTCACTACCTTGACTCATGGCAGTAATAGTTTGCTCCACCAATATGTCAGCTGGGGTGTTTTATTTTACAATTAAGTTTATGTAAGATTCAGCAGTCTTGGAAGGTGTCTTGGACACTGTATGGACAATCTGGAGAAGCAGTCAGCAGGATTTTGATCTTTCCCTCACCCAATTGTGTAGTTGTACTCTTGCAATCGTAGACCACAATACAACGTTCAATGCGAGGAGGCATCTTGGCCTTCGGATTGCCAAAGATGGTCAACAATGCTTGATGATCCGTCTCAAGAGTAAAAGGCTTTTCATATAAGAACATGTGAAACCGTTCACAAGCCAACACTACTGCTAAACTTTCTTTTTTAGGTTGTGAATAAGCATGTTCAATTTGGGACAAACTTTTGCTTGCATATGCCTTGAAATGTCTTCAAGCATTTGGGTGTCTGTTGTGCTGTGCCTAACCCACCTGGGGCTCCAACGACTTCTGAATGGAGCTTTGGATCAAAATATGCCATTTCAGTAGTGTTCTCAATAGCTTGTTTGATTCTCTTAGAGCTTTGTTCACATTCATGTGACCAATGAAATGAAGCAGTCTTTTTCTTCAAGTCTCTCAATGGAGGGCTCATAGTGGCAAAGTCTTGAATGTATCTGGAACAGTAATTGGCCATTCCAAAGAATGAATGTAACATGGAACCATCTTGTGGGGTACTTGCAGTTGACAGCACTTGCAATTTAGCGGAATCAGGTGTCATACTCCCATCAGAAAAGATGTGGCCAAAGATCTTTAGCTTTGTTTCATTTAATTAACATTTCTCAGCATTCAAAGTTAAACCTGCATCAATCAGTAAATGACACATTTGCTTGAGAGCTTTATTGTGCTCCTTCTTTGTAGCTCCGTTGACTAATATGTCATTACTATAGTTAAAAGCATTTACAACAGGCTGCATGTTACTTCAAATGGTATCTTGAAAGATCTCTGCAGCTGATGACACACCAAAACGTAGTCTTTTATATTGAAATAGACCAATATGTGTAGAAATGGTTGTAATGTGTCTGCAATTCTCCTCGAGTTCCAATGGATGATACCCTTTATTTAAATGAAGGCGAGAAACAACTTTAGCATCATTCATTGTGTTATCATGTCAGCAATGTGGATGTTGTTTTCTTTCAATTGCCTTGTTCATTTGACCCATATTCACACAGATGCATACAGCTTCTTCACTGTTGTTTCCAGCACTACCACTATGGGAGAAACCCATGGCGTTTGACCAGTAGAAAGTTCAATGAAATCATGTTAAGTAATAATTTGAGTTCCTTTTCAACAGCTTCTTGTAAATTAAATGCATTTCTTCTGTCTTTGTGCAACAGGACAGACATCCTCATTTATATGCAACTGAACTTTCATAGTCGTAAGTTTTCTTGACCCATAAAACAAAGAAGGGAACTTATTTACTATTTTGTGATGAGCATTCATGTTGTAGTTCACTGAAATCAGTCCCATATCAGCAGCTGTACTGAAACTGATTAAACAGGCACTTGACGCCGTGCTTTCAAGCACATGAACTGTTGCTTGCACTTTTGTCTTCTATGTTTCATTGTCTTTACAAAAGAGCGTTGACTTTTCAATGGTGTTGATGCAGCCCATGTATATACTTAGGTTTTCAATATTTCAATATTGTATTGTTTTCAATAACATTTGCTGCAATGGAGTTAGTTCATTATATATCTTTTCAGGTGTAAGGTTTATCGGTGCACCACTATTGATAATGAAAGTTTACTTTCAGTGTAATTTTTGGACAATGTTTGAATGGCTTTGGTGCTTTTTAATGTCAACTTTTCCTTGACTGATGTTTCGCTTCACATGAGGCCAGTCCCACATGCACACATTTTTCTGAGGTAAACATTGACATTGCACAATCATCTTCTTCACTTTCACTTCATATTGGTACTGAAGAACTTGATTATGATCAAGCGACGATCAACTTCGCTTGGTGTCGATTTGTCTCAACTGGTGTTGTCGCTTTGGCCTTGGGGTGTGCATCGAATGTCGCTTTTGGAAAGTTTGTGCTGCCATTTAGTCTTCTTTCTGTGACACTCTTTTTCCTTCACCTTGCAATCTGTTACAGAACGGTTCTCTTTTCCACAGCCTTTGTAAATCTGTCCCAGGGTGGGGCATATACCTTTGTGTGGAAACAACAATCCACACCTGAAACACGCCATCTTTTTCCATGGAGACTTTACCTTGTGTCCTTCAGCTTTGTATTTCTGCTCGCTTTTTATGTTCATGACTGACTCTCTTTGGTCATTTCCATGTCAGCAAGTTGTCATTTGATACGCTCTTCAGCTCTGGCAGCCATGAGAACTCGCTCCAGACTAAGAGTTTCTCTCAGCATTCATCGTCTGAATGAATCTGACAAGCATCCATGAGTAACTCAGAGACATATTGCTTCCTCCCCATTAAATTAATTAAACTTACAGTGTTTGATGAGCATATCCATCCTCTCAACAAATTTGCCTATGGTTTAACCAACTCTCCATTGTTCTTGACTGAAAATGTACCGTTTGTAATCTATATTCGGTATTGGATTGAACATGAGGTTCAAGGCATCTTTAATTTAACAGTAGATAACTTCATCAGCTCACATCATTTTCTTTATGACTTCTTTTACTCCTTCACTAGCAAGATTCTTGAGATATTTGATAAACTTCTTGTTATCAGTTTCCTCTGGAGCATCATTGAAATCATCAAATGTCTCTATCCAAGCAGTCCACATACTGTCAATATTCAGTTTTTTCACAAAATGGTGGCCTTTTCAGGAAGACGGCAGAATTATAACTGTTTATGGGATTGGCTGACACTGAAAATGGAGATCTCTCTGACTCCGCTCGGCGGTCTTGGTGAGCTTCTTCATGCACACCATCTCTGAGGCCTTTCGACTTGTTGACCTCTGGGTCATCCTTGACAATTGCGGGAAAAGCAGTCTCATTCTTGATCTTCATTGGAAAAACAGCCTTTGACTCCTTTGATCCCCTCTTCAGGTATGGACGGTTCTGTAAGCAGAACCCTGGGCACTTATCCTTGGGCCACTTTCCAGTGCTGTGGGATGCTGACTCTCTTTAATCGGTTCTGGTAAGCAGATGATCTATTCTCGTATCTGAATTGCTGTGCATTCTGGTTTTTTTGGGCTTTATTCTTCTGCGTGTAACCATTCACTTCACTACATTCTAACATTTACATCACAGTTCTACGGAGTCCTTCAGGAGCCAAGAGGGTTCCGTCATTCATAACTCACATGACTCTGCAGGCCATGCTTGGGGATTTAGGGGATTTGGGGTGATTTAGTACAACATAGGAAACTAAGCGTTTATCTTCTCCCTGAGTTCCAGTTAGCCAGAGTGAGCAAACTTACAGTCTTCAGTGTGTCACTGTGGTCAAAGTATAAACATCCTCCATGGTATGAACACATATTCATGCAGCCTTCCACTTCCCTGCAGTGCAATGCTGGCTATCACAAAAGGGGATCACAAAAGAAAATCCGGAATAGTTGCAAACTTGATGCAAACATGATGGTGTCGGCAGCTACCAATGGATGCTGATTCTTGTGCGCAAGATGAGCCCACCTGGAGAAGCCATTGGAAATGCCTAGACATTTCTAGTTAGGGAGAGACTTTTGAAACTTTTGTTAGTCTTGACATGCTGGAGATCCTAGATGTGGTTCTGCTCTCTGTTCTCCTTAATCCCTATGATCCTGAGATGTCATCTGAAGAATTACATTTATCTTTTCTAATTGCCCCACTTGTTTATGCTATTCAGTACTAATATGCCCAATAATTTCTGAACTGCTGACCCACTCAAGTGCAGACCATGTTCTGCACTGTCCTGATGCTGCTGTCTACTGATGCTGCCCAACTGTGAACGTTCTACTTGATGAAACTTTCCTGTCGGCTGCCCCATGAGGACAGGTATAAACTAAATGTAGTTTCTTTTTCCTTTTCAGTTTAGATAATTACACTAGTGTATTTCTTATAGAGAGTTACCCTAGTTAGATGATTTTCCAAATTATTTTTGCCTTTCTTTTTGTTTTGTCTGCATGTGTTAGCCCGTTCCCACACATGCAAGTCCAAATTCGTATAAGGATGGCCCAGTTCTGGAACTAAATGTCATTAACTGACTTTTAATGATTTACTGATGTGACCCTCATCTGCTTTGAAATTTGACCTTAATGTGCATATTATAGTCTTGCTAATCTGTGTTATACTTTTGGAGTGTTTAACAGTATTGATGTATGGTAGGCTTAATCTCTTTTGATGTTTTGGTCAGCCTATGGTTTTCATGTATGTTTATAACATAGTTTTGCACACCATTTACTTTACATTAGTTTTGTGGTTGTAATAAAGCTTTGAAACTTTATTCAGTTTGGAGTTTGTTTTATGGTTAAATTAGTCATGGCCATTAAAATGTTAATGCATCTCATGTTGCTGGTTTAAATTGAATGAATCAATTTACCACACTCCTCACTGAGGCCCAAGATCCAGTCAACTTCTAGTGGTAGGATAAGATATGGTGTCTCAACAGAGAGCTTTCAGTTTCAGAACCCGAGGTGGGGAGAAGACCTCTGCAGGCGCTCTAGCAACAGCATGATGGAGGGAGTCTTCTTTAACTGACAAACAACTGTTCTGTGTATAGTAAATCAAAAGGAATCTTGAATATGTTAATTATAGTCCTTTAAAGACCACGGAAGTGCCTGCATGTAGTCTTATCTCCATGTCTATGGTTGTCCTGAATTTTCAGTGTGAAAATCTGGTCACCCTACACATTAGGAAAAACGTTAGGGGTCAGCATTGGTCAGTGTTTGCCCTGGATTTTGAGTGCCACCTCGCAATGCGAAACAACATGTGTGAAAAGATTTTGCAACTGGTTTTACCACATGGTACTCCCTTCAAGGCACTGTTTTGCGTGCTGACTTTACTCCTGGTAGCACCTGGATAAATTGCATTTTCAGAAAGATAAGGACAGAGCACAATTTTTCTGGACCCCTTGATTTAAAATTAGGTGCAAACACTATTTGTTCTCAGGCCTGATTCTAGCGGGTGGGCCAAGTGGGCGAGGTCCACCCAAACATGACCCCTGGCCTTCCCAGTCACACCAGAAGAGGCCACGGAGAAAGCACCTACTAACTGCTTCCTCCATGTCCACGATAGAATGTTGTAATTTTTTTCACTTTGTTTACCGTAATGTACCTCTAAAATACATTGTAAAGTGCATTGCTTTAATATTAGCTGTTTTAATTATGGACTGAATGGGAGTGGAATTGTTGTACCAGCTGAGACATTAAAATACTGGTCATGCCGGTAAAACAATAAAGCTCGGGGGCACCTCTAGCTTGTGTATGAGGCAAGCTGCAGTGGGGAGGTGCGTGTTGGGGGAGAGGTAAGAGGGGTTTTCATGCCTATGATGCAGAAGGTGCAGTGGCACCTGGACCCAGGACTATAAACGGCCTTCTGTACCACAAGTATGGTTGTTTCTTTGTGAGGTTTCTAAGAGTGTTATGTAGTTTAGTCTGTGTAGGATGCGTGCAGCAATAACTGTAGAATGGGGTGTGCATTATACTTTTCAAATAGTGGCAGTTCATTGGATGAGCAGCCACAGTTTGGAATTACAATGTCTACTAGAATATGTATCTGTTTGTTTTCTGCCACATGCTGTGGGAAAGTAATTAATCGTTTTATCTCAAGTGAGAAATTGTGCTGGGATGAATTTATTCTCACCAGTGTGGCAGGGTTACAAATGTGGAAATTTCATATTCTGATATCTTGTTACAGTACATTGCACATTCCCAGGTTGTAGTCGCGGCAACTGGAATGATGCCATTTTTTGGCTATAGTGTTTTCCACATAATCATGGATTCAATGCATTTGTCTCATAATCCATTACCTGATGCATAATCTGCAAAGTTCAAATATTGATTCTAGCTCCAATGGATCAAAAGTTGCTAAAGATACTGCAACATGTGTTGCTGCACAACTGAGGGGGCTGATTGGCCACCTTTCTGTTACTTATTGCTATATTTTGTTGGTAAACTTGTACTACAGAGGTGCAACCTATGCCCAGATAGTGATAACAAGTGTGACAAAGTAATGAAAAATACTATCACAAAATGTTCCTCATTACGCTGCTTTATTTGTCTTTCCTTGCTGCATAATTTAGTCAACTCTGCCACATAATTTGGTCCTCCGCTGCTGCATAATTTAAGTGATCGTGTTTATAGTGATTTTACTCTTTACATGTACTACTAGTGGTACTGTTCAAAATTCAGTTCAATGAAGAGCTGCCAAAATGTATGCAATCTGGCATGAATTACACATGGTGGCATTAAATTAATTCATTCCACAGGTTATTTCAAAATTGATATCAGTAAAGTTTTGCCACAATGTATGATTTTCAGAGAAAGGGACAGTCTCTGCGTACAACATAACATATACTTTATACCGCTATGTCAAAACCAAGTATGTACAATCTTAAAACAAAATCTAATCTGTTCTATTTGGTCACATTTCCTCCGTGTTGTATTGTTTGCTTTTTACATGTCACTATAAAGCACTAGGTTTGATAAAGTTTGCTGTTGCAAAGAGAGGTTTCACACCTAATGATTCATACACATGAGCTGTATCACATACACATTCAGAAAATACATGCTGTCTGCTAACCTCAAATAGGTTATTGTGTCATTTTATCAGTATCATTTTGCACACTCATCCAGTGTTTAATGAACATAAAACACACCACATACAAGAACCCATACTTGAATAAACACCATGGGCCATATTTATGACCAGGTTTGCATCACTTTTGCAACATGCAACATGGTGAAAGAGTGGCGCAAACCTTAAGTCATATTTCGTAAGTGATTCAAAGCTTATTTGTGTGGCTTTGAGTGACTCCAAAATTATGGAGTAATACAATGGAGCGCAAATCACTGAGTTGCATTAATCTGCCCTGGGTAGACATTCCATGGCCATCGCGTGGGTGTTCCCAAGCAACTACCATGGTATTTGACGCACTTCCAGATTTACAAGTGCTTGTAAACCTGGGAATCCGCCAAATGGAAACATGTTTATTTCTCCTTGTTTTTCCTCTTTCTGCAGCACACATAGAAAGAGGAAAAAACCTCTCAGGATTAATTCTGCCTACAACACAGCACCATTACACCATGGTGCAAGGATACCTGCATTGGTGCTAGGCTGCCAAAAATGGCAACAGCATAAGTAGAAAGGACAGGAATCTGCCGTAATGGATTAAGATGGTGCATTTCTGCCCTTTTCCTGTGACGCCGGGCAGCATAGCAAGGTTACTTGCTGCATTGCCCAGAGCCATTAGACTCGTAAATATGCCCCCATGTTTATAACCGTACACACTACACTTAAGCATACTCACACAAGGTCCAAACATTACACACAGAAACAGCTACACCAGAATGGCCATGCCACTCACATGAGCAAAAATAGGCACGCACACCTACAATACTCACTGAAACTGCACATGTACATATGTAGATCCCATATACTAGAGATACAAAAGCACAAACCTTCACTATTCACAGACACAGCCTCATAAACTGCAATACCCATGAGCTCACAGTGCTTCTCTCTCCTTAGCTAAATCTGCCTAGATTAAATATATATATCACAATGACCAATGAATGATAGATGAAGTACAACTGCCTGAAACTGAACACAGAGAAGACTGAAGCTGTGATCTTTGGGGAGAACTCTTCTCTGCGCAACTCTACTGGTGGCCAACAGAGCTAGAGCTTACTCCCACCCCAATAGCCCATGCCAAGAACCTCACGATTGTCACCGACTTCAAACCCGACATGACAGCACAGTGAGTGCTTTCACCACCTCATGCTTCGACACCTTGAAGACACATATCTCATCTCACCTCAAGGAGCTACACTAGTCCAGATGTTGTCACTATTTGTGAACTGGTACACGAGAGCAACAGTGTTTGCAAAGAACAAGACCTGTATTACAGAGAGGGAGTACTGTCCATGTTTGCATCACTGTGCACCTTTAAAGAGGTGCACCGGGAACAAACAGGGACAGTGCACCATCTTACAATTAATGTGCTGCTCTCAGGACAGCCGGGAACCTGTATCTACTCTGGGGAAAGTGCTTTCAGTGAAATATGGATCAGTTGTTTCTAAGTATAGAAATCATGTGTTTCACAATACAGCCAGCATGCTGCCTGCAATATAAAGAGGGGAGAGAGATCACCTTGCAGGCAGGTGCAGTTAGTGACTGCACCTCCCTGCAGGGTGATGTCTGGGGGGTCCATGGCCCATTCCCACCCTCCAGAAGGTTGGCTTAAGGAGTGTGAAGGTGCTCCCGTCCCAACCCCCTCCTTACCTGGCGTGTCGCTAGGTCTGGACACGGATCGCTTCCCCTCTCCTCAATCCATGCAGCTCCTGGAACAAGAAGTGAAGGAAAACTGATGTCTGGAGGGCAGGGACATGAAAACAACAACAGTGACAAAGGACTTTTGCTTGCAGGAAAGGAGACCCGGAAGCGACTTCCCAACCAATGAATTCCATTGGATGCACCCAGGAGATCAACCGGAAAGAGAACAAGAGAAAACTGGCACTCCCTGGTCACAGTTGAGCCACATACACAGGACGCTCCCTAAGGAAGAAAAAACAAAAGAAGCATTGTTATTGTTGCAGTGTTGCAGTGTTGTAATAAACGCCAAAATTCAACCAGGACCTAAGGCTCCTAAGCCTTATTTCCAACCCACCCTTTGACAAGTGGTGTCAGAAGTGGGATCTGAGGAAATAGAGGTGGTGGTCACCAAGTTGGCAGGGGGGCAACAGAAACTGTAACGGATAATGGAGCCATTTCTAGAGGCCACAACCAAGGACTGAGAGACTATGAAGAAAGCTATATCGGGGCAAGCCGAACAGCTGGAAACACTTGTTCAAGTCCAAGAAACCTCCATCGGACGACTGGCGGATCTTCTGGGCCAACAGCGTGGACATACTGCCTTACCATCGGTGGTCCTGCAGAAATACACTGAGGCAAAAGACCCAGACTTTCTTCAACAATTTTGAGCACATGGTTCAGGGGGCAGCATGGCCGAGGGATAGGTGAGGACAGTATCTAGGTCCACTGCATACTGGGGAGCTACAAACAGCCTATCAGGTGGTTAACCCTCTGGGGAATATGGCCTACGGAGACATCAGGAAGAGTGTTTTAGAACGACTTGGGGTGGATGATGAGACTTACTGCCTACGACTGCGGCAAGTCAGAGAAAGGTCCCAAGAAACCCCTATGGCCCTTTTTTATCACGTCAAGAATTTAGCAGATTGATGGATTCACCCGGAAACCTCAACCAAGGAAGATATTATGGGGAAAATCTATTTAGAGCAGTATCTAGACTCCCTACACACCCATGTACAAAGTTGGGATTGCCAACACAGGAAAGTGACTGTAGAGACAGTGGTTGAAATAGCCAATGCCTTTAGTAGAACACAGGAGGCACATAAGCGGAGGGATGACTCAGGGTGGAAGGGCAGGAATGTCCTTCTGTCCAAGAACCCTAGGCCATCAAACCCTAAGCAGACCGAATCCTTACCCCTACCTTTGTAGCCCGGTCTTAGAATCAATGCCCCTGTTCTGACATGCTTTCACTGTAGGGAGTTGGATCATATTGCCTGCTATTGTCCCCAGAAGGATGAACCCATGGAAATAGGGATGGTCAAGGCATCTTATCATGTCACTTCAGAGAAGAAACCTCCTGATCACTGTCTCATGAGTGTCAATGGTAGCTGCATCCCGCTATGTTAGATATGGGTTGTTATCATAGTGTGTTAAGAACTCAAGATATTACTGCAGGAGTGACCCCAATGGGGAGTCAAATGACACTTTAGTGCGTCCATGGAGAGAAAAGTCTTACCCGCTTGCTGAAGTGACTGTCCAACAAGGAAACTGGCCAGTGGTACTACTCAGGGTAGGGGTTGCTACTCAACTCCCAGGATCCATGATAATAAGAAACGACTATCCAAACTTGGAGAAAATGATAAAGGAATCCCAATAAAAGGAAGAGACTTGGCTAGTTATCGCTCATTTCCCACAGGCAGAAGAGGAATGACCCATTCCAAAAGTTCTTAAGAGCCGAAACCAATGCCTAAAAGAGCAGCAGGAAGTATCCAAAGCCCTCCCTGTCCAGAGGGACGACTTCATCTGGGAGTCTGACAAAAAATTTGGGATGGCCCAAAGAGAGGAGCCCCAATTTCGAGAGGCTTGAAAAAGGCCCAATGAAGAGGAGGATCCCCTGGTGGTTGGCTCCCACTTTGTTAATCGACAAGGACTATTGTACAGGAAAGATGGTCAGAGTAGCCCCCAGCAACTATTGGTCCCTATCCCTTTCCATGAAAAGGTATAATACCTGGCACATAGCCATTTATTAGGGTGCCATTTCGGACCTGAAAATGTGGAAAAGCAATCTTAGAATGTTTTTATTGGCCGGGCATATTTAGCCAAGTAATGAGATACTGCCAGGAATGTACTATTTGTCAGAAAACTAGCATAAGTCTCCCCAAGAAGGCTCCCCTGAGACACCCTGCAAGTTATTGAAGTCCCATTTTCTCGGATAGGCATGGACATAATACTTTCTACCAGAAGTGGCTATTGATACTGGTTATGGTTGATTATGTCACCAGATACCCAGAGGCCGTACCCCTACACCGGCCTACCACTACTCTAATAGCGAAAGCCATGATAGATGTCTTCTCCAGAGTAGGTTTTCCCCGCTAAATCCTAACCGACCAGGGCACACCTTTAAGACAACTTGGTATTAAACAGATCCGGATGGCTGTGTACCACCCCAAACAGATGGTCTGGTCGAATGGTATACGCCACATTAAACTCAACCGTGAAGAAGTTGTTAGAATTTGAGACCCGAAAGTGGGACCAGATGTTACTCCTAGCCCGGTTTGCGATCAGAAGCCAAAAGTGAAGCAGCACCGGTTATTCCCCCTTTCAATTAGCTTTTGGCCATAAACCATATACTCTATTAGACGTGACACAGGAAGCTTGGGAACAAGAAAAAGATTATTTCAAGCCTTTACTGAAATATGTCACTGAGCTGAATACTCGTTTTAGTCAAATTGTTGAGATAGCGTGACATAACTTAGCAGACGCACAGCAGTCTCAATAAGAGCAATATGACAAACACACCATCCTAAGACAGTTTTCTGAAGGAGATATGGTATTGTTGATGCTGCCCACTTCTGCTAATAAAATGGTGTGTCAATGGCAGGGACCCTACAAGGCATTGGAGATGGTATCTCCTGTAACTTATAAACTAGAATTGAATAAAGAAAAAAAAGAGAGTCAAATATACCACATTAACTTGCTAAAAAAATGAGAGGGACCAACCTTCAGCCTTCATGTAGCTTGTGAAGACGAAAAAACCCAAGTGTCTGATAGTATGTTGGTGACACTTGATCTATGCAAGAAAAAAGAGCTCCTCAAGTATTTATTTCCATACCTGTCTACCTTTTCCACCCTCCCAGGAAGGACTGCCATACACATTCTATTCCTACCATACCAGGATTGCGCACCTTAAGCCACATCGCATACCTGAAAGCCCGAAGACAGGCTATAAAAGAGGAAGTCCAAATAATGATAGAGATGGGAGTCATGAAGCCATTCATATGTGAGTGGAACTCACTCATTCAGTTAGTTCCTAAACTTGATGGGTCTATCAGGTTTTGTATAGATTTTCACAAGGTGAACAAAATTTCTAAATTTGGTTCTTATCCCTTACCCAGGTTAGACGAAATGATAGAACGGTTGGGCACCGTTCTGTACATCAGTACATTAGACCTTTGTAAGGGTTACTGGCAGGTACCATTCAACCCTGCTGATAAAGAGAAGACCGCCTTCTCCATCCCAGAAGGGCTCTTTTAGTTTACTGTACTTCCTTTTGCCATTCATTGAGAACCAGCTACGTTCCAACGAATGATAAACACTGTGTTGGCCTCCCATAAAACGTATGCAGCTGCCTAGATAGATGATATCATTTTCCATAGTTCTACCTGGGAAGAGCATTTACAACACTTAGAGAAGGTATTATATGCCTCAATCTCAGTTGGCCTGACAGTCAATCCCAAGAAGAGCCATCTGGCAGCCACCACTGTCAATTATTTAGGGTACCACATGGGGGAGGGTATGATCAAACCACAGACTGAGCAAGCATTTGCAATGCAATGGGTCTCGTATTTGCTCGAGTCAGAGCTATTATCGTTGTAAACTCCTAACCGGACTTTTCTTGACACATAAATTGAAAATGAAAAGTTAAACAGTTTCACTTAAGCGAGCAGATTCAAAGCGCCACAGCCACCATGAGCGTGAAGGAGACACACAAAAGGAAAAAGAAGTTTGCTTGCAGTCAAACATATCAGCAAAAGTGCAATTAGCCATGTAACAGAGTTGATGTCCAAGGCAATAACCAAACTGCTCCAAGGAGGGACAAACATAAAGCGTTTGCCAATTATAACAAAGGATTTTTGAAGGGCTAGCCCATGAACGAGCTATAGCGATGGGCGTGATGTGGGCATGGTTAAAAGCCCAAATAGATAACAACACGTTGGAAAAAGCAGCACTTCCGCGCTGCTCAACCTAAAAGATAGCACCAATCCAACAATTTTCATTTTCCTAGACCAAACGCAACCTCAGAATATTTCTCGGTTTAGTCAGGTGCTATAGGAGGTTCATCCCTCAGTTTTCCATTATTGCAGTCCCCCCCAATGGATCTCCTAAAAAAAGGGAAAACTGCAGAAAAGGCCTTAAAAGAACCCACACCCGCCATCGTAGAGACATTCCAACAACTAAATCAAGCCCTCATGGTGAAATTGGCATTACAAAGTCCAGACTTCAGGAAACCTTTCAACCTTTCCCAAACAGATGAAAATGACCTATCTTATACATAAGCAGAAAACTGCTTCTGCGTGAACAGAAATATGCAACCACAGAAAAAGAAGCCCTTGCCATCAAATGAGCAGGAGAGACCCTACGATATTATCTACACTATTGTGTGTTTACCTTTTATAAGGACCATGCCCCTTTGGAATGAATGTCCCATAATAGAGGCAATAACTCATGCATCCTTAGATGGTTCTTAGCCCTAGAGCCTTACAGAATCACCACATTACATAGAGCAGGAAAAGAAAAAGTTAACGCTGACTTTCTGTCCCGCTATTCCTGCAGTTCGTTTCTTCCAAGGAAGAAAGTAGGTGTGAAGGTATGTGAAGGTGCTCCTGCCTCAACCCCATCCTTACCTGGCATGCCGCCAGGTCCAGAGACAGATCGATTCCCCTCCACTCAATCCACACAACTCCTGGAACAAGAAGTGAAAGAGAACAGATGTCAGGGCTATGAAAACAACAACAGTGACAAAGGACTTATGCTTGCAGGAATGAAGACCCGGAAGTGACTCCCCAACCAACGAATTCCATTGGATGCACCCAAGAGATCAACCGGAAGGAGGGCGGAACATGGACATAAAAGGGCGAGAGAAAATAGAGTGTAAGGAGGCGAAGGAGCAGAGAGAACATGAAGGAGAGAAGAAACAAAGAGAAAGCGGATATATCAAGAAGCAAGATCAACATAGGAGAGGTGTGTCGGACATGGGCTGTAAAACCCCCTTGGAGTCAAACCAGACGTAACGCAACCCGACGGAGGAAGCTGACCGGGAAGGCACCGATTGGAGAGAGGAGAAGGAGGATGAGACCTGGATGGAAGAATGTGGTGTCCATCGCTTCCTGGCTTCACGCTGACTCTGCCACAACTCAGAGAGAGTTGGGGCCCTTGCGGATGATGGCGGGAGATCAGCAAGAACTCTGAGAGAAGGAAAGAGAACAAGAGAAAACTGTCACTCCTTGGTCACAGTTGAACCACATACACAGGACGCTCCCTAAGGAAGAAAACATAAGAGAATCATTGTTATTGTTGCAGTGAACACATGTACTTGTAATAAATGCTAAATTCAACCACAACCTAAGCCTCCTAAGCCTTATTTCTGACCCACTCATCGACAGGGAGGCACACAAACCTTTCACTACCTTTTTGTGACGTATTGCCAGTAGACATCGTGAGGGTGTATTTGCCCCTGCACCCACCTCCTTGTTATGGGTTGGGAGCACAGGCAAAGTCTTTCATTCATTTGAATGGGGTCATGCTCCCATAAAAAATGAGTGAATTTGCTCTGAAGATAGCTCTGGCTCTACATGTGTGCTATCAGTATTAGAGAAGGGACTGCACAAGCTGCCCCCTCCTGTAATACCATAGTGCCCCAGGGTGCTCAAAGAGGGCCGCTGCACCCCGGGGGCTCTCTGTGTGATACACCCTAAAAGGTTACCTCTCTGACTGCAATTACCGGTTTGACAATAGCCAGCATGAAAACTGCTCCAAGGTATCAAAAGTACTGCTTTCCTTTGGTCCAAATGTGTTGCTGTTTTTAAACTTTGTTTCATCAGTGAAGGCAAAAGAATTACATGAAAATAAGCATCTACAAAGATCACAGTGTGCAAAGAAATAGGTTTGGGGGAAATTGCAAGGAGTAAATAGCAAGTCTTCCTAGTGCAGAGGTGTCAAAGCTTGAGTGTGGGTACAGGGACCTCCTTAAACTTGAACTACTATTATAATCTGTTTGGTATCCAAGTGCTTTTATTGCAGTCTGGCATGCTGGAAATTAAGAGGGTTGGGCTAGACATCATCTTTTACTTTTTTATGTGTGTGTTAGTTATATTTTGATGAATACGGCTGTAGAACGGGACTTGGTACACAATACATATGTAGAGGAAAATTGATTATACTGAAACAAAAGGTTTTCAAACATAGGTGCAATGGTGGGGGGGGGAGGGGCTTATGCGTATGTGTTATGAAAAATGAATTCATTTAGTTGAAAAAACACAATAAACGCCTTTAAGGACTTGCCTGCTGTAGCACTCTGGCTGCTGTCAGTTTGAGCTGGCTTTAATACCAGTCTTTTCAGACTTCCCCATCGCCTCGTTGTGTCTTGCACAGCGCTGAAAGGGAAGATTCATCTTTTGTGTTAGCACAGCCTGAGCCACATAATGATTAACATGTAAGCTAAACATTTTAAGAAAGGCTTTGGCTTTTGAGCCCTCATCTTGCAAATAACGCACCTTTTTCTTTTTTCCACCTCCTTCAATTACAGGTACTCTAAAAAGACACATTTTCGGCAAACTATTCGTTTTTTTCTTTTTCATATTTAACCATTAAAACAAGCGCCCAACTCTTTTCTGTCCCTCTTCAAACACAATGAATGCTCTCACCAGTGGGAGATAAGGAATCCTCCCTTTTGAGTAAAGACAATGGCCTCACTGCTTGGCTTGACGTTTTCAAATTCATGACCTTTGGAGGAAGCGTTCCACCTCATTAATCTGTTCAAGTGCTGTCATATCCAGCCCACTCAGGTAGGCTTTTGAGAACTCCCACTGTATCTGATGAAGTGGTCGTCCAGTGATGCTTTGAAAACGTGTCTTCTGCATTCTTCTGTGTTCTGATAAGCAGAGTTATGTAGAAACCAACCATGTACAAGGGGTGAGAGATGTGCCTGGAAGAACTAGGAGCCCTTGGGAGTTGACAGACAGGGCCAGAAGCCATGAAAAGAGGTCAAGACGAAATTCAGAGATTAAATCTCCAGCTCTATAGGATGCCACGCTGTGTAGGTATGGGTGGAGAAGAAAGGGTTCTTGGTGAAGATATTGACTGTTTCAATAAGATATTGTGCACTTTGGAAGCAATGTTAAACAGCCAGGATTTGTTAATCAAAATCTGAAATCGAATGAAAATGTTATATTCTTTCAACTATAAAACTTACTTGTTGAAAAATACTGGTCAAGTATATAATGTGATTTTTAATCTGGAGCACACAAATACTTATGGCTTGATTGCAGATTGCCTGTAATTATGTGTGGTACTTCCACAATCTGTAAATGTGTTGAACCTGGTGAAGGGGGCACTTTCCCATGTTCAGTGAACTCCTCCTGCCCCAAAATCATTTCCTGGCATCCAAAGGGTGAATGCCTGCTTGTGGACGCTCTCCTGTGGTGATCCCAAAGTAGGGATCCTCTTGCGAAAGGTAATTCTGTAAAAGGTACATTTCAGTGACACCTTTCCTGCTTTGATCCGATTTGATCTGATTAACAGAACTCAGTATGCACCTACTTGCAATACCTGCTTTCAGCTTTATTTGTGTGACGTCAGCACCAGGGGAATTTTCCACCGCTGTTCAGAGGTCGAATTGTTCACTTCATCCACATTGCAGAGCAGTGACAGGAACGTCTCGTCCACCACACTGAAGCAGTAAAAGCAATACAAACTCTTAATATCCAATAAAGATTTGATTCGTTGTTAGACTTTAATATAGTCCACCCCTGCAGGTGCTGGATTATAAAATGTCCTTGCATCAGGAATGACATGCATAAGGGATGACTTAGAACAGACCACCCCTCTGTGTTCTCACCCTCAATATGTCCCTAAAAACATACATAGCATCTGTCTTGATTGCTGTATCCAATACAGGATGTGAGCTGCTAGTTCATTAGTCTCCCGAGAATTTTATGAGGGACCTGCATAGACCAGATTAACTGTGTGCACTCTATCTTTCCCACTTTTCCCACCATCACATTAAGTGCTGCGACTCACCGTAGATCTGAATATGTGATTCCAAACAAGCACCTCCTCATCGTGTTGCATTCTATTTATTTCATAATTCACTTTGTCGCCTTATAAGGTGTAAGAATTGCTATACAAATGAAATTATAAATACAAATGTCCTACAGAAATATTCCTGCAAGTCTTTACTAAATCAGTTAATCTTGGAACCTACTTTTCTCATTTGTGAAGTTTGAGGATACATGTATTAATAGCAATCAATATTTCAAACATTAGAAGTTAACTAATCTGAAAATGAAAAAAGAAACACTTCTTTCAGCAAAGGATAATTTAATTGCAGAATGTGAAATATTAATATAAATATTAGGGGAATTAAAAATAGTCCATACAATTAGATTTTCTAATTTCTTGTCAATTGAAATTTCACGAACACAGAAGGAAATTAATCTTCTAACCTGTTCCCAAAACTATAAAAACTACCATGCCTCTTTCTTACCAGTCTTCAACAAAGCAGTCAAACTATTTTAAAAACATTCCTCACAGTGTGAAGGGGATGGCTTTCTCCATGCACAATTGGAGTTCAGGTATTTTGGACACTGTGTAATCATTTACAAGTTGTCCTTTAATTTCAACAGGTGTCAGCAATGTTATTTTGGATGCAGCCCTGTAATGGATTTCTTCAATCTAAATCCCGATAGAGGGTTAGGTGCCAATTGAACAAATTAATAAACAGGTCCTTCATTACAGTAATAGTATTGTATGCACATCAAATACATAAGACCCAGAAAATCCTGTTTTGCAATAATCATAAGAATGCTTACTTTATTGGTTATACTACTGAATATCAACACCAACAATATTGAGATAGATGAATATCGAAAACAGAATATCGAGGGACAAAACATTAACAGCAAACAGATATAGTGGAGTATGGATGTACTATTCTTATGTCCACATATATATGTACACCACTGTGTTGTTCTGTCACTCACCTGCACTCACTCCACTCTGCTATTCAGTGCCACGGATATCACGCAAACTCTTACACCCACACTCGCACGCACTTACTCCTAGCACCCTAATCTGGCGCACTGTTATCCAGCCAGTTAATGTCACTGCGTTCGCAGACACTGCATAAACCGGCCTTCACCCGCCAACCAGTTCCTGCTACCCCCCCTCGGTCCGCAAGCTGGATAACAGGCCGCTCATGGCCGAAGTCACACTTCTCAGGATCCTAGGGACAGGGTGGTGGGAAGACACAGATAATGGCTGATCAGGCAACGTTAATATATAGAGAGGTGTGGCCAGCAATTGAGAGGTTCACTCAGAGGTCTAAACAGCACAAGGTCACAGGGGCCGCATGCTAGTCACAGCGGTGCCCAGCCAGGTACTCCAATACCGAAATAGTTACTGAATTAGCACCTCCCAGGAAGGAGGCACACGCCTGGGGTGTGATGACTTGAGCCGCCCAGCAATCCTGGTTGTACAGCAAAAGTTACCAGGTCCATACCTCCCAGGAAGGAGGCACAATGTCTGGTGTGCGATGATTTGAGTCGCACCAGATGATTCTGATCCCACACGTAAAGTGCTCATGCCATGCCTTCCTGGAATGAGGCACATGGTCTGGGGTGCGATGACTTGAGTTTCCTCAGACAGTTCGGTCACACATGAAAAGGGTTCCAATGCAGTACCTCCCGGAAATGAGGCACAAGTCGTGTGCAATGACTTGGGTTACACCAGACAATTCCGGACAATCACACAAAGAACTCTGATGCTGAACCACCCTGGAATGAGGCACAATGTCTGGTGTGCGATGACATGAGTCGCAGCAGACAATCCGGTTACACACACAGATGGAAGTTCAGCTGTGCCACACAAGGTAGCATGGAGCACTGCTCTTGATGCACCCCCGTCTCCAAGGGTCGCAACCTATGAATCGGGCACCACACACAATGAGCATGCAGTCAGGCTCTGCACAATGCACTCAACAAAAGCAGGCCATGTGTGGTCCTACAACCGCTGAATCTGGTCACAACATTCAAGACGTTGAGGCATGCAGTGGCCCCACGATGAAGGGCCACACTCCGTAAGTGTGGGCAGTACTTTGAAGGCTCCACACCAGGCATCTCCGGTCTCCAGGAGCAATACTTCTACGCTCACACCGCTGCTACCAGGTGGAGTCTAGCATACGATGTAGGCACGGAGAAGGGTACCTCTCTCCAAATGACACCAGTAGATGGTGAAGGTCCCTAGCAGGGGGTCTTTGATATCCCTGAGATCTCCAGGTAAAACAGGCAGCAAGCCAACAAGCCCTTGGAGAGCACGCTTTAGAGTGCCACACAGCATCAGACAATCTGCACAGGTCAGCCACGATGCAGGAAGGGTGTGCAGATCTCTTCCAAGGACAGTAAATACTCCAGTGCACAAAAGATTCCTCTGGCAGTGTGCACCATGCAGTCTAGCGGTACCGGTCCCACGTCCCTGCTAGTGTATCTCTAAGTTGCTGAAGTGTGGTACTCGTAGTTGTACTCCAGTGTGCTTTTGAAGTTGGAGTGGTTCAAAGGGGTCCCTTTTGAACCACAGATGTCTCCACTAAATTTCAGTCCTGTCTATCATGGCGCTGTGGAATGCAGATCTTTACCTTTAGTGGAGCCATGATTTGGCTCCGAGAGGCCAAGTGTCAGAACCTCGCTCTACAATCTATCCAGCCAGGCCCTCAAATGGGAGAGGTCTAGCATTCCAGTTGCCTAAGTTTTATAGCTGTCGCTGGGAATGCACTGATGTGCTTACTCACCACTTCCAGTGGAATGAAGCTGAATCAAAAGACACAAAAAAGAGTTTTTAGAACAGAAATGCCCACTTTCTAGAAGTGGCATTTCTAGTGTATTATTGACAAAACACCTTTACCATGAGAAGGGGTTTGTCATTGTGAATTCAATGATAGTAAACATCATGAGGGTGCCCCACTGCAATCCAGGATTATTTATAAACTTCCTTCCATGTTAACCTGTGGGCAGAGCAGCTCTCATGGGCAGTGAGAACACACAGGTATTCTGCACTCCCGGGGCACTGCAGTACAGTGGGAAAGTACACAGACTCCTAAGGCCACGTGAAGAGAGTCAGCAAAAAAACTGGGATAAAAAAGGCAAAACGTTTCAGGAACATTCCCTAAGAAGGCCATGTTCAACACTGTCTCTATTTTTTTTAATTTTGTCCTCAATATTCTGTCCCATCAGTATTGTGGATTTTATATTCAGGGTGTTTACATTACTTTATTAATCCTGCTTGTCATAGAAATGACAAATCTGAAAACTAAAGGTTAAGGGTCACATTACAAAACTGGTGGAGCCACACAGCTCCACTAGTCTACATATTGCCCTATGTTTCCCACATTGAAGGTTATTGGGTGTGAGCACAAAAATTGGCCACAGTTGTACTAGGTGCAGATCTCCAGGTGCTTTCAGCTGAGACAAAGCCAGCCCTCTATCAACCCTCTGGAAGCACCACAGGGGATGATAAACACTCCTCTCAGTACTGCCTGACACTGACACCCTCCAGCATTGTGGGAGCCTACTCTGTCTCCTGATGCCACAGTGAAAATGAAGGTGGTGACCCAGGCCCACTAGGTAGAGCTTTCTGATGCAAGTGGAGATCAGTGCATGGGGACCAGAATCTAGTACTGGGGATCTCAGTCTGTGATGACAATCTGCAGGGTGCTGGGTGCCGGTACGATACTGATAACTGTCACTGTTCTCCATCAATGGCTGGCCCCAGTTGTTTTGCCTTTGTGCAGCTCCTACACTGCAACTCACCAGATAGCTGTTTGCAATGTTCTGCTGCTGAAGAAGCTTCAATAGTTGTGTGCTTCCAATATTGCCACAGAATCAGATGTATGAGTTTAGCTTGCATGCATGTTCTTCTTTCCTTATCTCTCTACTGCAACAGCTCCAAAATGTCTATGTTTAACAATGTAGGAGAAGAGGAAAGATCAGCAGTCCCAGCACCAACACCATCTATAGACTTCAAAAGCATGATAAACTAAATGAAACAGCAGCAACACTGGAGAACAGGGTGTATGGTAACCAAACTTGAAACAGGAGTGCAAGATAATAACAAGAGTGTCAAACACTTTCAAGAGGAGCCTGCTGGAATGCAAGAGAAAACTTCAGACATATTGAGGCATCAGCCAATGGATTGCTAGAGGAGACTCCTTCATGTAATATTTTTGGCACACCATCACAGTTATGTTGCCCCATCATATCTGAGACAAATCCACTTACAATGACCAGTGGTTCAGTTTTATTCCTAGGCATCACTTGAACACTTACGGCCTGATTTAGATGTTGGGAGTAAACTTTTTACCTCCACCAAAGTTGGACAGTAGGACATCAGGACCGCCAGGACAACTTCAGTCTACCACCCGTGAGGCAGGATCCACGCAGCTCTTCAAGAGAGGGGACCCACGCCACCAGTCGTGGATGCAGAGAGGTGCCTGCTGAAACAGGAGAATGACTCCTTCACTCCAAGGGAGATTCCTTTGTTCTTCTGGTACAGGCTGAAGACAGGCTGTCCTCTGAGGATGCACAACCAGGAAAAAGTTGCAGTTGCTGTCAGGAGCTGAAGATACAATGTTGCAGAAGTCATCTTTGGCTTGTTTGTTGCAGTTTGTAGAGTTCCTGGAGAGTCCAGGTGCAGTGTTTTCTGTAAGAAGGTGAAGTAAAGGATGCAGAGGATTGCTGCTGGAGTCTTGCAATCCGAATCTGAAGAACCACCCAAGATAGAGACCCTAAATAGCCCTGAAAGGGAGCTTGGTCAGCTAAACAGGTAAGCACCTATCAGGGGAGGGCTCTGATGGCATCTGCTGGCACTGGCCACTCAGATGCTCCCTGAGTGCCCTGCCAACTTGGAACCCAAGATGGCAAAACCCAGGGACCCTCCAGAGAAGCTCTGAACACCACCGCTGGGGTGGTGATGGACAGGGGAGTGGTCACTCCCCTTTCCTTTGTCCTGTTTCGTGCCAGAGCAGGGACTGAGGATCCCTGAACCAGTGTAGACTGGATTATGCGAGGAGGGCACTAAATGTTCCCTTCAAAGCACTTTCAGTGGCTTGGGGAGGCTACCACTCCCAAGCCGGTAACACCTATTTCCAAAGGGAGAGGGTGTAACACCCCTCTCCCAAAGGAAATCCTTTGTTTTGCCTTCCGGGCTTGAGCTGCTCTAGCAACAGGAGGGCAGAAACCTGTCTGAGAGGTGGCAGCAGCTGGGGCTGCCTGGAAATCCTCAGAAGGCTGTAACGGCAATACTAGGGGTCCTCTAAGGAGTCCCCAGAGTGCAAGGAATCATACAACCAATGCTTGCAAAAGCATTGGGGTATGATTCCAACATGTTTGATACCAAACATGCCTATGATCGGAGTTACCATTATGTAGCTGGACATAGGTAGTGACCACACGTAAAATGACATCTCCGCACTCACGAAGTCTGGTAAAACGATCCTGGAGGTCGTGTCGGCACCTCTGCTAGTGCATGGGTGCCCTCACACACAGGTACTCAGCACCTTGCCCTCAGTGCTGGAGGGCCTGCTATAGGGGTGACTTATAAGTGACCTGGTGCAGTGTAAATGGCAGTGAAAGGGTGCATGCACCTTTACACACAGGCTGCAATGGCATGCCTGTAGAAGTCTTTGCGTGGGATCCCTATGGGTGGCAAAAGATATGCTGCAGCCTATAGGGATCCCCTGGGGCCCCAATGCCCAAGGTACCTAAGTACCATATACTACGGACTTATAAGGTGGCATCAGTATGCCAATTGTGGATGAAATACTGGATTACCAGTATGCAATAACCATAATTTAAGGAAGAGAGCGTAACTACTAGGGTGCTGATTATCAGCATGCCAGTACACAGTCAAACACACTGACAAACAGGCAAAACGTGGGGGTAACCAAGCTAGAAAGAGGCTACTTTCCTACAAGTACAGGCGGCTGTGCAATATGGTTTAAAATATGGCTTAAAGAAAAGAAAAAAGCACTATGACTCAGCCAGCGTTGACCGTGTCATAGTGCTTATCTTCTTCAAGGCATATTGCACAGCAGGCAATGCTGCTGTGCAATTTGTCTACAAATGTGCAAGGGGGCAAGCCACACAAGTGAAGTCGGGAAGAGGGAAGGAGGTGCAACAGTGGACAGCAGGAGGGACAGTAACACAAGGGAGGCCCAGTGGAGGAGGTTGGGAGCAGCAATAGTGGACAGTGGGGCAGGGGAACCAGGACAAGGGAAATGCAGGGGATGTGAAAGGAGCAGCACCAATGAACCGCAAGAGGGAGCAATCAACACAAAGGAGGCATGGGGGAGTAGGGTAGCACCATTGCAGCAACAGACAGCAATCGGGGAGAAAGCAACATGAGGGAAGTGTAAGGGATGGGGTGGGAGCAACAAGAACCGTTAGCAGGAGGAGTGCCAGAGGGTAAGCAACATAAAGGAGGTGTAGGGGAGGAGGGAGGGAGCAGCAAGGAGGAGGGTGAGTGGGACAAACAAAATGGGAAAAGTGTGGAGGAGAGAGACAAACTCCAGACACATGCAAGTTAAAAAGAGTACCTGCAGGAGCCTGCGACTAGTGAAAGGACATTGGTTGCAGACAGGAAGCTGTACTAGGTCCATGCTTCACAGCAGGGACAAACAGGGAAGTGCAGCGGATGGAGAGAGGGAGAGCAGCAACAATGGATAGAGGGAGGAGAATGGGGGAGGCAACATGAAGGAGATGCTGGGAAGGAGGGAGGGTGCAGCAGGGAGGAGGGTGGGTGAGACAAGCAACAAGTGGGTGGGGTGGCGGTTGGAGACAGACTGCAGACACATGCCCTCTACTAGAGTGTAAGTCAAAAAGTTTTAAAGCATACCTTCAGAAGCCTACAGAAAGTAGAAGGCCACTTCTCGCAGGCAGGAGGCTGTACTAGGTGCATGCTCCATGGCAGGAATGAAGACTGGGAGCGCCTTGAAAAGGCATGGAGGAGCAGGAGAAAATGACCATTCAAAAGCAAGGAAACAAAAGTGACATGGAAGCCAACCAATGGTAAATAATGAATGGGCTGAAAGCCCATTTTTAGCTTTTTTTTTTTATAACAATAGATTTCGCCAACCACGCATATTCACTGTATCAGGGGAAACCTAATAAGCCTTCCACGCCCTCCTCTTCCTTGACTGACTCTGGGCTTGTATAGACATGAGGAAGGCAGGAAGAAGAATTATGAATAAATCAATCAATCAATCAACAAGTAGAGCGCGACTCGTCATCTGTGATGGTATCCAGGCACTGGCAAGGTCCAGGGCCTCAGTCGAAGAGCCAGATTTTCAGTGTCCCACGGAACTCCTGTTCAGTATGGGAGGTCCTGAGGGGCAATGGGAGGCCTTCCAGGCTTTGGCTGCGAGGTTGGAGAAGGAATGTCCTGCTGCTCAGCTGCATTGTATCTGGGGTTATGGGCCTGCAAGGGAGGCAGACAAAAATATGACAATGCTTGAATGACACACCCCTTAGAGAGCATTACAGGATATTTAGGGCCTCATTATGGGGCCGGTGGGCCAACTGCTGGCCCGCCAGCCCCATGGGGAGGAGACCGTCGCTGAGCTGGTGGTCTTTCCCTAGCTCTATTACAACGTTTCCACTGGGCTGACCAGCATAAAAGTCCATATTTGGAGGTTTCCGGCGGTCAGACCAGTGGAAATCGAGCAGCAACATTGGCCTCAGCTCCACATGGAGCAGAGGTCAATGCCGTCGCACAGAGGGTGCTGGGCAGGGGCCCATCTGCAGCCTCCAGCACTTCCGACCCACCAGCCTTTTCATGCCGGTTAAACTGCCATGGAAAGACTGACAGAAAGGGGACTTGTGAACAACATGGCCATGCAGAACTCAGCATAGCTGTGGCTGACCATGACTCTGACTGCCGCCAGCCCGTCGGGAACCATGTTCCTGTCTGTGGCATCAGTTCCCTGGCAGTCTGACCGCCAGAGTCGTAATCTGGTGATAGGATGACCAGGAGTGCGGTGGTCCGACCGCCACCGCTGCCAGACTCGTAATGAGCCCCTTAGTTTATGAAATATGTGTGCTCAGTAACTGGCCAAGGAGACACTTCTGGGAAGGCTGAGCCTGCCTGATGGTGCTGCACTCCTCACTTCTCCACAGTTGTATTTTAAATTTCAGGGATGGTATAGGGGAGATAGACATCAGAAGGCGGGGAAAATATGTGGCCTCCTGTTGTCAGAGCAGAGAAAGAATGCACGCAGTACCAGAATGTGTATTCTTCAATGCCTTCATTCCTATATGCCTCATTTTTTCCTCTGTCTACATGTTCTGCATTCTGCAACACATATAGAAAGAGAAAAATACCAGTGAGGTTTATTTTTGTGCATGAAAGTGTCAGTTCCTGCAAAAACACAATCCTGCCTTTTAACGCAGGCACCCTTGCATCATAGCACAAGAGTACCTGCATTGGTGCTAGGCAGCAGGAATGTGCGCTATCTTAGTAAATATGGCACATTCCTGCTCTCTCCGTTTGACACAGCGCAGAAAGTTGTCTTACTGTGGTGCATATGTTAGTAAATAAGGGCCTAAGTTCCCAGAACTGGATCCATACATGCCATTTTTGGAAACAGGAAGATAGAGATTTAGCCATTTAAAAAAATAATCGGGGTGGGTAATTTTTCCCAATGACTTCAAGATTTTAGGTGGGAGAAAGGCTTTTTCTGCTATACAAATCATGTGTCCCCCGTCTGAATTATGTCTATTTGCTTGTATGTAGTTCATATCAATATACCTAAACCGGAACATTTGTAAAGAGAATTGTTAAGCTGCTGGTGCGGTAGTTTGCAGCTGCTAGGAGATGTTGTTTGTGGGATGGCAGGAGGTGTGCAAGCACCTGAATTGACTTTGTAAAACTGTACGCCACTCCTGTGGGATTGTCCAAATCTGAAACAGCCTAAAATCAAGCAAAGGCAAACGAGGGCTGGCTCAATCTGACTAATGCCTGAAGGGTGCAGACCCAAAGGGGCAGATTTATGAAAAGTGGTGCTGCACCAAGTGCAGCGCCACTTTTCCTGCACCCCTTAGTGCCCCCTAACGCCACCATGGTAGCGCCATATTTTAAATATGGTGCACCATGGCGGTATTTAGGGTGACTAGCATCATAGTTTTTTACTCTAGTCCAGCGCTTTGGGGGATAAGCATCAACAATTATGATGCAGGATTATCCTGCAAAGCACCAAGAGGTCCATTGTAATCAATGGGAGCCTCTTTTTAATGTTTGTGCTTAGCAGGCTTTAAAAAAGCAGATAAAAATGGCGCAAAGGAATCTCAAAGATTCCTTTGTGCCATTTTTACAGTCCCCCTAGTGCCAGAACGCACCCCCCCTTGCATACATAATGCCCGGCGCAGCCATAATGTGGCAAAAGGAGTTACAAAGTTGTGAAATGCAAGCATTGCACCACTTTCTAAATATGGCACTGAATTTTTCTCCTTCCAATGCCACAGTAGCGTAAACAAATGACTCTAAGGTGGCGTTAGAACGGCGCAAGGCCAGCATAAATCTGGCCCAAAGTGTTCACATTATGACATCTTTGGCTTCACTAGACCTAAAATGTTTTGTCCCAATTTGCTTTACTAATCAGTTAATGACTTCAAGAAAGAGGGTCAGAAGACTGCATCCAAACATGCTGTGAATCATTTAACCATCCCTATCTGGTGGATGAAACCACTCTCAAACAGTGCTACTGGTGTAAATTCGATGCCCTTTACCAATGCCGGTAAAGAATAAATACTTTTGGCAAAAATAAATCTGTAGGTGACTGTTAGAAATGGGGTTTTTGGTTGGCAGGTAGGTTGCCCTCTGTCCAAGCAAGAACCCTCACTCTAGTCAGGGTAAGTCACACACAATCCAAAATCAGCCTGTGCTCACCCTCCGGTAGCTTGGCACGAGCAGTCAGGCTTAACTTAGAAGGCAATGTGTAAAGCATTTGTGCAATAAATCATACAACACCATAGTATAACACCACAAAAATACACCACACAGTGTTTAGAAAAATATAGAATATTTATCTGGATAATTGTAGGTCAAAACGATCAAAGTTGCAATACGAATTTGTAAAGATATCACTGAAAAGTGATATTAAGAGTCTTTAAGTCTTTAAAAAGCAATAAAGTGTCTTTCAAGCACAGAGTACCTGGTTTCTGGTGGGAAATCTCCTCAGAGGGCCACAGGAGAAGAGATGCGTGGAAAAAGGGGTGTGTGCGTCGTTTTCCGCTCAGCACACACAGACTTGCGTCGTTCTTTTCCACGCGGGGAAGTCGGGCGTCGTTTTCCGGCGCGCAGACAGTCTCTTTTTGTGGATCGCGAGGATTACCAGATGTCCCGGGTCTGTGCGTGGGTTCTCCTGCTTATTTTCCGGCTGCGCGTCGTTCTGCGGGGCTGCGCGTCGAAGTTTCGATCTCACGGTAGGCGTCGCGTCGATTTCTCCTTGGAAGTCGGGCGGCGTTGTCCTTGCGAGGCCGTGCGTCGAAATTTTGGTCTCACGGCAGGCGTCGCGTCGATTTCTCCTTGGAAGTCGGGCGGCGTTGTCCTTGCGAGGCCGTGCGTCAAAGTTTCGCACTCACGGTAGGCGTCGCGTCGATTTCTCCTTGGAAGTCGGGCGGCTTTGTCCTTGCGAGGTTGTGCGTCGAAGTCTCGATCGTCCCGAGGGCGTCGCGTTGATCAGCGTCGGTGTGCGGCGTTTTTCTCGCCGCGAAACAAGCTGTGCGTCGAAATTTTCGGCGCACGGAGTGTCCACGTGAAAGGAAGAAGTCTTTTTGGTCCTGAGACTTCAAGGAACAGGAGGCAAGCTCTATTCAAGCCCTTGGAGAGCACTTTCTCAGCCAGACAAGAGTTCAGCAAGGCAGCAGGGCAACAGCAAGACAGCAGTCCTTTGGAGAAAGCAGACAGGTGAGTCCTTTGAGCAGCCAGGCAGTTCTTCTTGGCAGGATGTAGTTTCTGGTTCAGGTTTCTTCTCCAGCAAGTGTCTGATGAGGTAGGGCAGAGGCCCTGTTTTATACTAAGTTGTGCCTTTGAAGTGGGGGTGACTTCAAAGAGTCTCTAAGAAATGCACCAAGTTCCCTTTCAGCTCAATCCTGTCTGCCAGAGTCCCAGTAGGGGGTGTGGCAGTCCTTTGTGTGAGGGCAGGCCCTCCACCCTCCCAGCCCAGGAAGACCCATTCAAAATGCAGATGTATGCAAGTGAGGCTGAGTACCCTGTGTTTGGGGTGTGTCTGAGTGAATGCACAAGGAGCTGTCAACTAAACCTAGCCAGACGTGGATTGAAGGGCACAACAAGATTTTAGTGCAAAGAAATGCTCACTTTCTAAAAGTGGCATTTCTAGAATAGTAATATTAAATCCGACTTCACCAGTCAGCAGGATTTTGTATTACCATTCTGGCCATACTGAATATGACCTTCCTGCTCCTTTCAGATCAGCAGCTGCCACTTCAACAGTGTATGAGGGCAGCCCCAATGTTAGCCTATGAAGGGAGCAGGCCTCACAGTAGTGTAAAAACGAATTTAGGAGTTTTACACTACCAGGACATATAACTACACAGGTACATGTCCTGCCTTTTACCTACACAGCACCCTGCTCTAGGGGTTACCTAGGGCACACATTAGGGATGACTTATATGTAGAAAAAGGGAATTTCTAGGCTTGGCAAGTACTTTTAAATGCCAAGTCGAAGTGGCAGTGAAACTGCACACACAGGCCTGGCAATGGCAGGCCTGAGACAAGGTTAAGGGGCTACTGAGGTGGGTGGCACAACCAGTGCTGCAGGCCCACTAGTAGCATTTAATCTACATGCCCTAGGCACATGTAGTGCACTCTAATAGGGACTTATCGGTAAATTAAATAGTCAATCATGGATAAACCAATCAATAGTACAATTTACACAGAGAGCATATGCACTTTAGCACTGGTTAGCAGTGGTAAAGTGCTCAGAGGTCAAAAGCCAACAACAACAGGTCAGAAAAAATAGGAGGAAGGAGGCAAAAAGTTTGGGGATGTCCCTGTCAAAAAGCCAGGTCCAACATGACCCCCCACCAGCCTAAAGCCAGGGGAGAACAATCACTATCCTGATGTACTTCCCTGTTTGAGGCGACAGAACAAGGACCCAGGCCTACAACAGCAGGGGCATGCTCCAGTTCTTCGCCTTCCTGACTCCAATTGGATCCCTCTGTCCATACTCTCAGGGCCCACTAAGCCCATCCATGGGGAACCTTTCTCCTTTCCTGCGGATCCCATCTGTGCAGCACCTAACCTTACTTTGCTCACAGATGTATCCCAGGAGCAGGATAGTACCCCCATGACCAACATAGTGGTGTTGCCCACTCTACCCCTGGTGTGTGACACTTGTCCCCTCCCCAGGGATAACTCTGTCCACCCGGACAGCAAGCCACAGTGATTACTGACAGCTGCCAGGGATGAGAGCCAGGCCCCAGGCCTCTCAAAGCTCTCCAACCACTGTGGCTGTGGAGAGTGGGGGGCGGTAGCCCCAGGTGCTGGGCACCCTTGAACCACTCTCCCTTCCACCAGGTCAGGGATGACAGCCTGAACCTGGTCCTCCCCTCTGGGGCTTTGTACCCTCCCTCCTGGAGCGGTACCCCCAGAGTCCAACATGGCCAAGGGGCTTACAGAAGTCGCCCTGTACCATTCCTCCACCAGTGCAGGGCTGTTAACCTGCCACTGGCCCTCCAACCTGGGGTCTGTACCTTCAGGTTGGACTAGGGCCTGGGGTGAGGCTTCCCTCCCCCTGCCCTCCCTTCTGGGGTCCAGCACCCTCCAACTAGGAGTGGCCTCCTCAGAAGACAACATGGTAGGGGCACTGTTATCAGTAGCCCCTCCCTCCAGGTCCGGGGGGACACCCTGAACCTGGTCTTCCAGCCCAGGGTCTGTACCCTCAGACTGGATCACCGCCTGGCAAACCAGGACTTCCTGGGAGGCATACCTACCCCCCACCAGGTCAGAGTTTAACCTCTGCACCTGCCCATTCAACTCAGAGTCACCACCCTGAAGTTGAACAATTGCCTGGCACGCCAGGACTTCCTGGAGGGCACACTGACCCTCCACCAGGTCAGAGTTTAACCTCTGCACCTGACCATTCAACTCAGAGTCACCACCCTGAAGTTGAACAATTGCCTGGCACACCAGGACTTCCTGGAGGGCACACTGACCCTCCACCAGGTCAGATTTTAACCTCTGCACCTGACCATTCAACTCAGAGTCACCACCCTGAAGTTGAACAATTGCCTGGCGCACCAGGACTTTCTGGGAGGCACACCTACCTCCCACCAGGTCAGAGTTTAACCTCGGAGCCTGGTTCCCCAACCCAGGGTCATCACCCTGAGGTTGGGCAATTGCCTGGCACGCCAGGACTTTCTGGGGGGCACACCTACCCCCCACCAGGTCAGAGTTTAACCTCTGAACCTGGTCATCCAACCCAGAGTCAACACCCTGAGGTTGGACAATTGCCTGGCACAGCAGGGCTTCTTGGGAGGCACACCTACCTCCCACCAGGTCAGAGTTTAACCTCTGAACCTGGGTATCCAACCCAGAGTCAGCACTCTGAGGTTGAACAATGGCCTGGCACGCCAGGACTTTCGGGAGGGCACACTGACCCTCCACCAGGTCAGAGTTTAACCTCTGAACTGGGCCATTCAACTCAGAGTTACCACCCTGAAGTAGAACAATCGCCTGGCACGCCAGGACTTCCTGGAGGGCACACTGACCCTCCACCAGGTCAGAGTTTAACCTCTGAACCTGGTCCTCCAACCTAGGGTCACCATCCTGAGGTTGGACAACTGCCTGGTACACCAGGGCTTTCTGGGGGGCACACCTACCCCCCACCAGGTCAGAGGTTAACCTCTGAACCTGGATATCCCACCGCTGCCACCAATGTTAGAAATGGGGTTTTTGGTTGGCAGGTAGGTTGCCCTCTGTCCAAGCAAGAACCCTCACTCTAGTCAGGGTAAGTCACACACAATCCAAAATCAGCCTGTGCTCACCCTCCGGTAGCTTGGCACGAGCAGTCAGGCTTAACTTAGAAGGCAATGTGTAAAGCATTTGTGCAATAAATCATACAACACCATAGTATAACACCACAAAAATACACCACACAGTGTTTAGAAAAATATAGAATATTTATCTGGATAATTGTAGGTCAAAACGATCAAAGTTGCAATACGAATTTGTAAAGATATCACTGAAAAGTGATATTAAGAGTCTTTAAGTCTTTAAAAAGCAATAAAGTGTCTTTCAAGCACAGAGTACCTGGTTTCTGGTGGGAAATCTCCTCAGAGGGCCACAGGAGAAGAGATGCGTGGAAAAAGGGGTGTGTGCGTCGTTTTCCGCTCAGCACACACAGACTTGCGTCGTTCTTTTCCACGCGGGGAAGTCGGGCGTCGTTTTCCGGCGCGCAGACAGTCTCTTTTTGTGGATCGCGAGGATTACCAGATGTCCCGGGTCTGTGCGTGGGTTCTCCTGCTTATTTTCCGGCTGCGCGTCGTTCTGCGGGGCTGCGCGTCGAAGTTTCGATCTCACGGTAGGCGTCGCGTCGATTTCTCCTTGGAAGTCGGGCGGCGTTGTCCTTGCGAGGCCGTGCGTCGAAATTTTGGTCTCACGGCAGGCGTCGCGTCGATTTCTCCTTGGAAGTCGGGCGGCGTTGTCCTTGCGAGGCCGTGCGTCAAAGTTTCGCACTCACGGTAGGCGTCGCGTCGATTTCTCCTTGGAAGTCGGGCGGCTTTGTCCTTGCGAGGTTGTGCGTCGAAGTCTCGATCGTCCCGAGGGCGTCGCGTTGATCAGCGTCGGTGTGCGGCGTTTTTCTCGCCGCGAAACAAGCTGTGCGTCGAAATTTTCGGCGCACGGAGTGTCCACGTGAAAGGAAGAAGTCTTTTTGGTCCTGAGACTTCAAGGAACAGGAGGCAAGCTCTATTCAAGCCCTTGGAGAGCACTTTCACAGCCAGACAAGAGTTCAGCAAGGCAGCAGGGCAACAGCAAGACAGCAGTCCTTTGGAGAAAGCAGACAGGTGAGTCCTTTGAGCAGCCAGGCAGTTCTTCTTGGCAGGATGTAGTTTCTGGTTCAGGTTTCTTCTCCAGCAAGTGTCTGATGAGGTAGGGCAGAGGCCCTGTTTTATACTAAGTTGTGCCTTTGAAGTGGGGGTGACTTCAAAGAGTCTCTAAGAAATGCACCAAGTTCCCTTTCAGCTCAATCCTGTCTGCCAGAGTCCCAGTAGGGGGTGTGGCAGTCCTTTGTGTGAGGGCAGGCCCTCCACCCTCCCAGCCCAGGAAGACCCATTCAAAATGCAGATGTATGCAAGTGAGGCTGAGTACCCTGTGTTTGGGGTGTGTCTGAGTGAATGCACAAGGAGCTGTCAACTAAACCTAGCCAGACGTGGATTGAAGGGCACAACAAGATTTTAGTGCAAAGAAATGCTCACTTTCTAAAAGTGGCATTTCTAGAATAGTAATATTAAATCCGACTTCACCAGTCAGCAGGATTTTGTATTACCATTCTGGCCATACTGAATATGACCTTCCTGCTCCTTTCAGATCAGCAGCTGCCACTTCAACAGTGTATGAGGGCAGCCCCAATGTTAGCCTATGAAGGGAGCAGGCCTCACAGTAGTGTAAAAACGAATTTAGGAGTTTTACACTACCAGGACATATAACTACACAGGTACATGTCCTGCCTTTTACCTACACAGCACCCTGCTCTAGGGGTTACCTAGGGCACACATTAGGGATGACTTATATGTAGAAAAAGGGAATTTCTAGGCTTGGCAAGTACTTTTAAATGCCAAGTCGAAGTGGCAGTGAAACTGCACACACAGGCCTGGCAATGGCAGGCCTGAGACAAGGTTAAGGGGCTACTGAGGTGGGTGGCACAACCAGTGCTGCAGGCCCACTAGTAGCATTTAATCTACATGCCCTAGGCACATGTAGTGCACTCTAATAGGGACTTATCGGTAAATTAAATAGTCAATCATGGATAAACCAATCAATAGTACAATTTACACAGAGAGCATATGCACTTTAGCACTGGTTAGCAGTGGTAAAGTGCTCAGAGGTCAAAAGCCAACAACAACAGGTCAGAAAAAATAGGAGGAAGGAGGCAAAAAGTTTGGGGATGTCCTTGTCAAAAAGCCAGGTCCAACAGTGACCGATTCACAAAGCCATCTGTGCATTCCAGAATGCATGTGATATGCCTGTGCACTGCTGACAGTCACCATTGCTTAAAGAATCCACAAAGATCAGAATATGTAAGGAAGTAACTCATAAATTACAGACGTTTGCCTTGAAAGGCTTGGTATTCCCATTAATTGAGGGTATATGAATATTTTTCTAATCCTAAATGTGCACAGGGTTTAGCTATCTTTAGTAGGCCACGTTCTGGTGCCCAGGGGTAGCATGGGCCTACTTTTTGCCTTTAGGCAGTCCTGTGCTTCAGAAATAAGTTGTGCTATAATAATAAGTAATCATAGACATCTTTTACCACCCAGTTGGGGAGAGGGAGCTCAATTTTTTGCAAGTGCCTGGATTTTGCATGCACACTCAAGTTTTTGAGTAGGAGGGGGCAAAGAATTCCACTCCGTCTCCGGAGTTGACAGAGTTTTCCCCATTCTGCTTGGAGCACGGAGTTCCGACAAACTCGGTGAAGTGACACAGAGCAGAGCTTTTTTCTGTCATTCGCAAATGTTAAGTTGGTGAGCGCGAGTGAGAAAATCTCTAAGTGGGCGAGCACGAGTGAGATTTATGAACAGGAGCAGTCGGGGTAGGCCTCGACTGCTTGTGATGAGAATGCTGCTGCTCACGTTTAGGAAGCTGTCGCTCGAGTAGAAAATCTACTCAAGCGACAGAAAGAAGTCCGCGCCCTCTGGCGCTCCGCGTGATGCCATTCACACTGATTTTGCAGTGGAGGAGAAACTCCTGGTGCTGAAAATAAGCGCAAACATTACAACTTACCCAAACCCTGCTGCTCGGGGAACTCCATGTAAAGATTTCTGGTGCTTCGCAAAGTTCCGCGCAGCAGAACTCTGCGAACTCCGCCCAGGCCTAGGGGTGAAAAAAAACCCATTTCAGCTGGAGATTTTTTTTAACTTAGACTGACATGAGGTTATCTTTCAGACATGTATGTTTAAAGCACACTGGGCGAACTGTGATTTAGGTGTGAGGGGATATTTAACAAAGTAGGGTTATTTATATACCTGGAGTCTGACGGTCTGTACGGTCCTCTCAGATGTGAAACTTTCAACATGTTAGAATGCTCAAAGACAGAGTCCTTCAATACTTGAACAAAAGAGTGACTGGCAGGTCCGGTAGCATAGCCAGGATGCCACAGGCCCTGGCTCAAACATGGAAAATGGCCCCTTTGACTGCTGTTGGGTAGTAAAGTACAGCAATTATCAGTGCTCAAAGGGCCCCTCAGTGCTCTGGGCCACAGTGGCACTGCACCTGCTGCACCGATGGAAGCTACGCCCCTGAGCAGGTCATCAGTCCGAGACCTGGTATGCCTCTGATGTGGAATACCATAGCTTGTGTGATAGATATACCCGTTATTGATAGTGCAAGAAGCGCAGTATAGAATACAAGTTATTATTGTTATATTCAGAATGATCACACCTGCTTTAGCCATAATTTGTTCCAGTAAGGCGGGTAAAGAAGGGGAGAAGGTTCGAGACCCTAACGGGTGGGCATCACAGAGTAAAAAAATGTGGCAAACATCACAGATGAATAACCAATTTATCTCCTTTCTCTCTTCATGGAAAATGTCTTCTATGATATGACACGCCTTTCCATTCTAAATATCCCAGGCACTTTCTGTTGAGCACACAACTTGGGCATTCAACTGAAAGATGTGCAAACAGATCTATCTGTAAATGCCCACTTAGGCATAACTGGGAGGGTCGGTGGGCAAGCTCGAAATGGACCTAGGATCCATAACAGAAGCAGAGCCAAGGAAACAACCGTCTTGGGCATCACTCAACAACTAACACGAGGAGAAGCTATTTGATTATCAAAACTTAACTTTTTGTATACTTTACTGTACACTGTTTATTTAGTAAGTATTCATACTATATATGTGAGGCAATATCATACTCTCTTAACCATGTGTGCATGCACTTTCTTAGCATTGGCAGAAATCATTTGTAGAAATGCAAAATTTGCCACTTAAGGACAATTAGGCACACTAACATAAAGTGATTTGTGCAAGGTCCAACTGTTGCTTCAAGAAGGAGAAGCTAGGATTTGAGTCCATGTCTTGCAGTCTGTATTTTAATTGGGAAATAAGCAACCTTTGTTCAATAATGCTAAAGTTTAAAGTGAACAAATAATATGTTAAATCTGGCTGCCAATATAAGATAATTATGTATAGAACCTTGGCAGCCAAATCAAATGGCTATTGGATTTTTAACTTTGATGGCTGTGCCCCAATCATGGGGAACTAGTGCCCAGACAACTGTCACCACCCCAAACATTGACAGTAAGATTCAGTGACATCCTTGTACTTTCCCGGGAAGGGTGGACACTTCGACGCAAAAGCGGGGCAAACTTACAAAATACAATTATATTTTGCAAGTTTGCACCACTTTGCGTCAAAAAATGATGCAAATGCAGCACTAAAAAAGTTTAAACCTCCTTACGTGAACGTGTATTGCAGCTAGAGGACAATGAGAACCCTCGGGTGAAGAGGTGGCAGGCCTGCAACAGGAGGTAGTCCGTCTTCGAGAGCAGCAGGACCTCCTCCAGATGGCGGTTGAAGACTTGGAAAATCGCTCGAGGCGACAAAATATTCGTATTAGAAGGGCCCCGGTTGGTGCTGAAAAAGAGGACATTGGGGGCTACGTGGTGGACCTGTTTCGCTCCTTGCTTGGCACAGACGAGACACAGGAGGTAGTCCTGGACTGGGTACATCGAGTTGGGCGTGCCGGAGGTCCTGGAGACCGCCCCCCTGACATTTTAGCCTGTCTCCACAATTTTGTCCTTAAAGAAAAGATTCTACCGCGGGCCCGCACCCTCCAGAGTGTACTCTTTCGAAGGCATGAATTCCAGCTATTCCATGACCTATCGGTGCGGACTTTGCAGAGGCAGAGAGAGTTCAGACCGATCACGGATCACTTGAGAGCGCACAATGGGCCATATTTATACTTTTTGACGCAAAACTGCGCTAACGCAGTTTTGCGTCAAAAAAATTAGCGCCGGCTAACGCCATTCTGAAGCGCCATGCGGGCGCTGTATTTAATCAATGACGTTAGCCGGCGTTAGCCGCCGGCGCTGCCTGGTGTGCGTGGAAAAAAACAACGTACACCAGGCAGCGCCGGCGTAGGGGGATATGGAGCTTGGGCGCCAAAAAATGGGGCAAGTCAGGCTGAGGCAAATTTTTCACCTCAACCCGATTTGCGCCATTTTTTCTGACTACCAACCCCCATAGAAATGACTCCTGTCTTAGCAAAGACAGGAGTCATGCCCCCTTGCCCAATGGCCATGCCCAGGGGACTTCTGTCCCCTGGGCATGGCCATTGGGCATAGTGGCATGTAGGGGGGCACAAATCAGGCCCCCCTATGCCACAAAAAAAAAAAAAAAAAAATACTTTCCGGAACTTACCTTAATGTCCCTGGGATGGGTCCCTCCAGCCTTGGGTGTCCTCCTGGGGTGGGCAAGGGTGACAGGGGGTGTCCCTGGGGGCATGGGAGGGCCCGGGAGTGTAAATACGGCGCACATGCCTTCGAGTCAATTTTTTAGATGGGAACGCCTACCTTGCATCTCATTAACGCAAAGTAGGTGTCCACGCTAAAAAATGACGCAAACTCCATGGACTTTGGCGCTAGACGCGTCTAACGCCAAAGTATAAATATGGAGTTAGTTTTGCGTCGGAATTGCGTAAAAAAAAACAACGCAATTCCGGCGCAAACAGAGTATAAATATGCCCCTATGTGTCCTATTCCTGGGGCCATCCGTTCCGCTTGGTCTTCCGCTGGGAGGAGCATCTCCGGCAGGTGAAATCCGTCTTGGAGGCTAGCCGCGTCCTGGGTCTGGAGGATTTAGGCCGGGACGCAAGCGAGGGGGTGGTTCTGCCGGCGGGGAGGCCCTCCTCGTTGGCGGAGAAAAGAGAAGAAAAGAAGCTGCAGAGCCCGATGGCCTCGGAGTTGAGGTCGGAGAGAGAGGCCACTTTGAACAATGTGGCCGCCGGAACTTCAGCCTAGTGTGGACTCCCGGGGGCGCCCGGGATTGCTATTGGCCACATTGCTAACAATATGCTGATCATCGAAGAGGGTCGAGGTGGCGGGGGCAGTGGACCTGATCACCTGATTTGATTGGATATACAGCCCCGTGGAAACTGCACCTCGTGAGTATGGACGACCGAGGACTTCTGTGTTTTACGCACCTGTTGTGCTTATTAGTTGTCTGTTGTTGGGTTTCCCTGCGATGCTGGCTTTTTGTGGAGATACCCTCAGGCCTGAGTGCTCTAGATGGTCTAGATATTGATGTAGGGCGTAGTCCTCTGCTGTGCCCCTGCCTCCTCTGCTTGCTCCCCTCAGTATAGGCTATGACCATTAAATGTTCAAGTTTAAATGTTAGGGGGCTCAATAACCCTACTAAGAGGCTAGCCATCCTATCAGCTCTAGAGAGATCAGGGAGTCATATATGTCTCTTGCAGGAGACGCACCTTGTCTTTAAAGATACCTACCGTATGCGCTCTAAGTGGTTCCCCAGGCAGTTCTGGTCCTCGCTACCATCAAAGCATGCAGGGGTGGCGATACTTCTATCACGTTCATTTCTGGGGGAGGTGATATCAAAATTGCACGAGGTCCCAGGGAGGCTTTTGGCCATGAGGCTTAGGCTGGGGTTTTTTTCCTTCACGATCGCTTCCCTTTATGCACCTAATTCCCAACAAGAAATCTTCCTGAGACAGTCTTTGACTCCGTTGCTCCAATCCCCTGATGGTGCTGTTTTGCTGGGGGGCAACTTTAATTTGGTGATGGACAGGGACCTGGATCACTCAGGTCATCGGTATGGGCAGACTGATCAGTAGAACCCAAAACATGTGCTGTAACATAGGGACCCCTCTGATCTACTGGATCTTCAACTGATTCCTTACCCCATCCTAGGCAATCCTATGCATAAGCAGAATCTTGGAAATCAGGCTGCACTTGGTTAGACATCTGGTATTGGTTCCGTCTATCAAAGGTGTTAAACACATCCTGCCCTCGTACATTAGCATCAACCCCAGCATGATCATTCGTGCTTCTCCTAGGTCCTGAATATCCTGACCGATTTCTCATTTGTCCCCGACCACGTGAACACTGCTGAACACGTAGTGCTGGACAATCGGCAGCCCGATGCCCAAATTTCTTACAATACGCACACTGATCAACAGACAAATTCAAACGAGTGTAAGAAGAACCATAAGATCCACGTCCACCTCTATCACTACCTCTAAAAGGCGGACCATAAGCTTGAGCCAACATAACCTTCGTCTTTAATTCTTTAATCTTTTTATCCTCGCTACCTTTTGCTTCTAATTCCTGACGTTCATAATACTGAGCCATAGTCAAAAGAGAAACCGGAGTAGAGGTAGTCCATGAACTTTCACTAGCTTTTAGATGACTAGCTATTCCTGGTAACAGATTTGCGACATATTTATCGACAAACAAATGTCTGCCCGTATCATCTGACAATAACTGGCCACTAAAATCATGAAATGCTTCTTCAAAGCGTGTAAAGAAATCAGAGACCGATTCATCTGCCTTTTGCTTACAAGATGCTAAAACAGTCCAATCTATCTTTTTAGGGGGAATAATCATTTTAACTTAACTAATATGGCTGCAGGAAGATCTAGAATCAACTGATATGGCTTTTTCGCAGGTTCCCTATCCCCGTCCATCTGTTCTAATTCTTTCCATGACGCCCCAAATACTACACGATCATCAATTTTACGAACAGTTCTCCACATATCTGGCGGTAATATCAATCCAAAAAATAAATCAATGTCAGCCAAAGTCATAGTACAAGAACTAATTGCTCCCTCAACTTCCTCATAAAAGGCGGCTGGATTTTTCCGCGGGTCAGGTAATGTTGTTTTAAGTGCCATTACATCTGCCCTATTCCAAGGAGTATACACCCAATTATAAATAAAATAACCCCTAGCATCAACAGAAGTTTTATCATCACTTGTACCCAATCCTTTAGGAGGAACATACAAAGATGCGGCCTCCCGCATTGGTTTCGCGTGAACTATCATAGTCTTATCTGTTCCGAATATGGAAGCTTGCACCCCGCCGGTCTGAGATGTCCGTGCAACTACGTCCACAGCCTTTTCTCCTCTTGCAAACGGACTGCCACAACACATAATTTCACCAAATGCCTGATTGCATCAGCCACCTGGGAGAAAACAAAAAGGCCATCACGCATTTGCTTATGATCAGCTGCTACATCATCGGGCTCTAACTCATCAGAATATTTCCGATATAGTTCAATAACTTCTGCGCCAAATGCCTCAGTAAAATATAGCTGCTCCTTTTCCGTCCACCCTTTCATGTTGTCTAAAAGTTCAGAAGCAGAGACAACGCTACAAATTGTTTTAAGAGCAATAGATCTAAGCTCAGATGCACGGTCAGCAGGCAACATAGAGCGACTGTCTCGCATCTTCTGTTGCTCCGAACTAGAGACCTTAGCTAACTCATGAGGGGCAGAAGGAACGACATATGGAGGTGGAGGGCGATCTAGTAACAAAAAATCATCATGTGGTTTATTAAGGATAGGATAGAGAGGTTGCCTAACGGTGTATTGGCCAGTTACCTGTAATTTACGTTCTTTCTCTTCTAGCTCCTTTAAGTCATTTATTTATTTATTTCTCATTTCCAATGCTTTCACATATACATTCTTCCGCTGCTCTTTCTCAAGCAAGGCATGCTCACGCTTCACTCGTCCACGCACTTCTTTCTCCCACATTCGTACACAGTCAAACATATCATGCCTAGACTTTCGCTTACACATACATTGTTCCACATACTCAATCTTTCGCAAATCAAATGACCCATGCATAGGCCAACGTAACTCAGGATCCGCACGAGTGTATTTATTCCATAATGTGCTTTACATTATAGAAGAAAGACCATGTTTAACATACATATCTCAATTGGGCGTCCCCTCTGGGGGTGCCGGTTGCGATTCTTCCAGTCTCAAATGGGTACCATTACAAAAGCAACACATCCCACGAAGTGCGCTAAAAACAGGCATGCCAAAAATAGTGCAGAATATGCAATATTATAATCAAAGTAGCACTTAAGGTGCCGTTCAAATCAAAATTAAATTGGAGAAAATTCTCCTCATTACCTGCCTATATAAATTGCAATTTATATATCAATTCAAAGGACACAAATTGACTAGTCACCCAAAACACCAGAGCCACATTAAGTAGTGCTAAACTTCATTACCAAGCAAAGGCATCAAAACCCACAGCAAGTGCTGTAAAACGGCTCTTACCAATCACAGGGTGTCCAGGTTCCAACTGCTAAAATCGACCAAATGGTCACTGCATGACGAATTAACAAAAAGGATCTCAGTCGAGGACCAGTGCCACCTGGATGGTCAAATCAGAAAGAAGGGAAAAACGCCGTGGTTGCCAAGACTCGGGTCTCCTCAGGCATTCATCGTCCGCAGCGAGATCCCAATCCTTCGTCGCGACCAATCCGTTGGGCGTCCGAGTCACCGATGAGTCCCTGTTCGGGCGCCAATTTGTTGAAGTAAGTCTCAGCAAGGCCTACTAGTGCAAGGGGTTCACCCTTCTCTGCACAAAGTCCTCAGACCATATAGGAAGAAGTTGGCACAGAAACTGAAATAAAAGACAAAGTTTATTAAACCTCATGAGGTGGTACTACAGTTCAAACAGCACCCTTCGGTAATGTTTGAAGTAGCACACTGAACTGAGAGAGCATGGTCCTTTTATACCCACGCAGGGGCTAAAAGGAGGTGGTACAATTATAGAAGCAAGACTTGCATACATGTAAGGTCATGTGGAAATGCACAGTCGACAGGTAGGAGGGGCTAACAGTTTTCAAGGACTAACAGCAGCAGACCTTACTGGGCATGTGCGAAAGTGGGAGATGCTAAATATAACTTGTCACTAGGCAGATTTTCAAGAGTAGTTAACAGAAAGGTAGGACAGAGCACATGGTGAGCACATGGCAGCATGTGGCAGAGAAAATGGCTGCCATGAATACAAAATGGATTCCGCGAAATGTTCACAATAGTTACTAAATACAAGATGTCTTCTGCTAATGCTTAATCTAATCGCTGCTAAACTACAACATATCGACGCTGAAAAGGCGTTCGATAGGGTTTACTGGCCATACCTGTTCAAGGTGCTTGAACGCTTCGGACTGGGATCGGGCTTCATGGCATGGATTCGTTGCATTTATCAAGCGCCTCGGGCGGCGGTTCGAGTTAATGGGACACTTTCTTTGCCGTTCACCATCCGAAGAGGGACCAGGCAGGGGTGTCCGCTTTCACCCCTCCTTTTTGCGCTCTACATTGAGCCTATGGCGCAGAGGCTCCGGGACAACCCTCAGATCAAGGGCGTGAAGTTTGGGGCAGATGAACATCTCATATCATTATACGCGGACGACGTCATCCTTACTCTGGCAGAGCCTATGACCTCACTACCGGCGCTAATGGGTGTTTTAGAGGAATTTGGACAGGTCTCGGGGTTTCGAATGAACATGCTTAAATCGCAGGCCATGGGCAAGTTTATCAGTGCGGAGCACGAACGGGACCTGAAGGCCCGATTCCACTTCACATGGTCCTCCTCGGGGCTCCCATATTTGGGGATCGAACTGGGCTCCACAGTCGCCCGCACAGTGACGTTGAACTATGCGAAACTAACCCGGGAGGTGCATTGCGACTTAGAGACATGGAGGAAACTTAAATTGTCCTGGTTGGGTAGGGTCGCGGCAGTGAAGATGACCATGCTACGACGTATACTCTATCTGTTTCAGGCGCTCCTGCTGGAGCCTCCGCCGCGGACGATAGCGACCCTCCAAACAGGGGTTCTAAGATTTATATGGGAAGAGAAGACAGCGCGGTTATTGTGGCAGGTCCTGTATCACCACAAGAGGGAGGGGGGGCTGGCAGTCCCCTGTCTCCTTCGATACTTCCAAGCAGCACAGCTGCGTTTCCTCTTGGAATGGAGCCGACCGTCTTCTGAGAAGCATTGGTGTTTTATGGACCAGGCAATGGCTGGCTCTCACATATGGAAGGAACCCTGGCTTAAGCGCCGTCACAGGGCGCAAGGACTGTATATATCCCAGGTCACGGAGGTTTCGATGAAAGTGTGGGTTCGGGTGGCTGACGGGGTGGGTTTGATGACCTTCCCATCCCCAATGACTCCTCTGGGCGTGAACCCCGATTTTAGCCCGGGCCTACAGTCTGAAGCATTGCGTCGGTGGTATGAAGGGGGTTGCAAAAGGGTGGGATATTTATTCGATGAGCAGGGAGTTATCCCCTTTGACCGGCTGAGGGAGCTATATGGCCTAACCGAGGCTGACAGGATGATGTACTATCAAATAAGACACTGGGCCCTGCTTCCAGCCAATAGGATATTAATAGATAGACCGTTAACACCATTTGAAAAATGGATTCTAATGAAAAAGGACGATAAGCAAATGGTTTCTGAGCTTTATGTCCTTTTACGGGGGGAGGTCCGCTCAACCAAGACTAAGGGGCAATTGAGATGGGAGAAGGAACTAGAGAGGGAGCTATCGGAAGATGAGTGGGAGAGTGTCTTTTATAGGGCGCATCACACAGCTTATAACTCAGCAGGTACAGAGACAGCCTATAGAGTAGTCTCCTCCTGGTATTACACCCCAAATAGGATCCATGGTTGGGATCATGGCAAATCTAGTCTTTGCTGGAGGGGCTGTGGGGGAGGGGGCTCCCTTCTGCATTTACTATGGCATTGTCCCAAACTACACTGGTACTGGAAAGACATAATAGACACTGTGAACAGGGCTTTTGACACTCAGGCCCGTATTTATACTTTTTGACGCTAAACTGCGCTAACGCAGTTTAGCGTCAAAAATGTTTGCGCCGGCTAACGCCATTCTGAAGCGCCATGCGGGCGCCGTATTTATTGAATGGCGTTAGCCGGCGCTAGCAGACCGGCGCTGCCTGGTGTGCGTGGAAAAAAAACACGTACACCAGGCAGCGCCGGCGTAGGGAAAAATGGCGTTAGGGCGTCTTAAAAATGGTGCAAGTCAGGTTGACGCAAAAAAATCGCCTCCACCCAATTTGCGCCATTTTTTACGATGCCCAGACGCCATTTACATGACTCCTGTCTTAGTAAAGACAGGAGTCATGCCCCCTTGCCCAATGGCCATGCCCAGGGGACTTATGTCCCCTGGGCATGGCCATTGGGCATTGAGGCATGTAGGGGGGCACAAATCAGGCCCCCCTATGCCAAAAAAAAAAAAAAAATTATACTTACCTCAACTTACCTGAATGTCCCTGGGATGGGTCCCTCCATCCTTGGGTGTCCTCCTGGGGTGGGCAAGGGTGGCAGGGGGGGGTCCCTGGGGGCATGGGAGGGCAGCTGTGGGCTCATTTTGAGCCCACAGGTCCCTTAACGGCTGCCCTGACCCAGGCGTTAAAAAGAGGCGCAAATGCGGGTTTTCTTTGCCCCGCCCACTCCCGGGCGTGATTTTTACCCGGGAGTATAAATATGACGCATTTGCGTCGCAGTAATTTTTTTAGACGGGAACGCCTACCTTGCATCTCATTAACGCAAGGAAGGCGTTCACGCAAAAAAATGACGCTCTTTCCTCATACTTTGGCGCTAGACGCGTCTAACGCCAAAGTATAAATATGGCGTTAGTTTTGCGCCGAATTTGCGTCGAAAAAAACGACGCAAATTTGGCGCAAACGGAGTATAAATATGCCCCTCAGTCCCTAGATTTCCTGCCTATATCTTACTGGGCCTTCCCAATCCTCTCACCTTTCCCCTGAGATCACTGAAGGAACGGCAGATGGCTTTAGCCTTGAATGCAGCAGTACAGCTGTTGCTATCCGTGTGGGGGACAGAGCGGATCCCGACAACAGTCTCGTGGCTGTACAAGCTCTGGTTTATCCTCGCTATGGAAAAGCTCACCCTGACTTCTCAGCAGCGGACTTTAAAGAACTTTGGCAACCATTTTTATGTATCCTGTCCGGGGAGTTTTCAGAGCTGACATGCCCAACTTACCTGAGGGTTCTGAATTTGAATTGAGTGCAGGGGATTGCACCTGCAAGGAGATGTATATATAGGACTAGATTTATATGGTATAAGAGCCTGGGATTGTTTGATCACTGTATTGCTAGTCAGAAGTGGGGAAACATATTTGTATTAAATCATTAACCTTCTTTTTTCTATTGTTTCGCATGAAGTAAGCTAATAACGAGCCTTTTGGCATTATTGTGTTGTATTGCATATGGGATGTTTTATAATTGAAAACTAATAAACAGATTTGATCCATAAAAAAGTTTAAACATGGACCTTCGTTCTTTGGTTGGAGTACCTTGGCCATTAAAGCACTTTTTCTCAAATCCAAATCACAGGTACCGAAAACCACAGAGCTGTAACTGCAGCCTTTAAGGTCATACTTAGGGAGCTATTAACCAAACTAAATTAACGTGTATATTTACTGTTTTGCTATTTACCATTTCCGAGGATAGTTTTACATCCAGGGGTAGACTTACATGTCTCCACACCTCAAATCCAGGGATGGAGAATCCTAAAACAGGACTTAAGAGTATAACGAGTATATTTACACAAATAGGTTGATATCGTCACCTTTATAGAGGAGAGCTCTCTATGGGAAAGTAGTGGGTAAATAATTAAAGATTATTATTCTTTAATACAATTATTCTAAATATGTTATATAACATATACATGTAAGTTAATCTTATTATTTTACATTTAACCTAGATCTAATAACATAAATCTAAAACTAGTCAAATTAAATGTATACTAAACAATTCCCATCCTTGCTAACATTTATTTTAATTTAATATGCAATACATTTTGTTAAAAATATGTTGAATTAGTGCAAGTTATGTTTAATTGTTGTATAACATGTTGAAGTTTAATTCATTTTTTTTAATTATGTTTATTATTACCTTTTAAAATAATTAAATGTACATATTTTAGCTTAAAATTTTATATATATATACATATATATATATATAGTAAATGCAGGCATAATTTAATTGATTTGCCATTTGTTCCTATGAGCTGTTATTTTATTTCCTGCTTTCCTTGTTTTCTATAGGAGTCTGTTCAAAGACTGTGAGTGGCCTTATGTGATGCTTGAACTCCTCCAAGGCTGGGCTAAAGTAAACCTACACCTGTTTTGACTACAGGGCGGCTGTAGTAACTTTAGCAGTGTCGTTTGTGACTAGCAAACGTATTTTACGTGTGGGTGTGTGTTTTGTATTGGCATGTCTCTCCCTAACCCCCTCAATAAATTTCCTTACATACTTCCCAGTTTTTAGTAAGAATTCCCCATTTACCTGAGTTTTTCTCCCTTGTCCCTGCCACATTTACTACTAAAATGCATACCTACCTATGTGTAGAGTTCCACCACTGTCGTAGAGATCTCCGCACAGAAAGCATAGGAGACGCTAATCTCCTTCTGGAGGTTTACGAATACCATCTCGTAACACGGAAGTAGTATTAGAGTAGTACTAGCTTATGTACAAAAACAGTTTGTGAATAGGCTCCTTAGTATCTTTGAAAGCAGCAACTATATTTCGGTGCCCGGTGCCTCTGAGTAAGTCTGATGACCTCTGATAGACGAACCTGGGTCATACGTCTCATAGTTTAAGAGGGGTGTAGCACTTGGCGCTTAAAAATGTTAACTCTATTCTGTCCCTGGACCAGAAGGTGCTAGACACTTTTCGTTTACACTAGTATTCCTGTTCAAATGTGAGGAGTGCAATTCCTATGAGGAATAATGTACTTTTCCTTTATAAAGTAAAGAATTGTCTGGACATTAGTATTAAATGTTACAGATGTGTTAACTGTATCTGACCCTATAATGCACCCATAGGAATGCTTTTTCTGCTTGAACCTGCTATCCTGGAATAGTGTTAAAAAGGCATTTGTGGCCTTCCGTTTGGAATGCAACAGCATCATGGCCCCGGACAACCGTAACTATATTAACCATTTTATTTAATGCCGAGAAACCTGACTTCCCTGGGACCCTAAGTAAAAGTCTATTTACTCAGGGTGTAAAAGAGTATGGCCACTGCAGTATGATATGCTTTCAACTTGTCCCATTTTTAGTTTAAGTCTGATCAATGATCCAATTTTTATGTCTTCTTCACGCATAATAAATTTGTTTGCGTTTTCTGTTTCCATATCCGTAGTTGTAGGTATGATGCAAGAAACATGGTGTATGCTTGGTTCTGCGGCTGTGGCATTATAGCTAGCCTAGCACCAACCGCCTATGGAGACCACTATAATATTGAATGCCTACATGGCTGATTATAAGAGCTTTAGGCTTCACAAGAGGTTTGAAAAGTGCTGTGTCAATACCAACATAGTACAATACAATTCGTTCTCTTGGTTTTGGCCCATATAGCATTTGGAGGGGGTGAACATTAGCACAAAATCAAATGAATATACACATTGGCAAACAATGTGTATTTATAAAGCACATATTCACACACAAAAGAATCTTGGTACTGAATAACAGATGCTTATTTTTATCCAAGTCAATGGTACGCGTTTTATCAAGCGTGAAGGTTGAAAAGTTGAGTGGACCCAGTTGATTTGATTCTGCAACCATGAGGTCAAACACAGATACCTTCAGTGGATGTATTAGTCCACTGGGCTACCAGACCCTGAGCCTAACACAAGCAATCATCCAGAAATGAAGTTTCTATGCAATAGTCAGACCCATTTGCCATGTCAGTGTTTGGTAGTTATGGTGGTGATAGTGACGCCAGTAATGGTCATTGACTGTTTTGATGTTTGTAGTGTTTGCATTGGTGGTATTGGTGGCAGAAGGTGTGATATTAGTGGCAGTATTAGTAAGGTTGTGTTGCCACTGGTGGTATTGGTAGTGGTGAAAATATGGTATAGTATAGTTATTGTCAATGAAAGTACTGGTGGAGTGGTATTGATGGGATTGCTATTAATGTTATTGGTAGACTCCTCCCTCAGCCCTGCACTGTTCAACATCTACATGACTCATTGTCAGAATCCACGGAATGAACATTACATCCTACGCAGATGACTCACAGCTCATCCTCTCACTATCAGAAGACCCTCCACCAGAAAGGCCAACATCCGCAGATACATGACAAACATCGCAGACTGAATGAAAAAAAAATTACCTAACATACAAAACAAACAAAACAGAAGTTCTTATCTTCTGGAACAACAACTCCCCTTGGAACGACTCCTAGTGGCCTACTGAACTAGGACCAGCACCCACTCTGAACGACTATGCTTGCAACCTTGGCATAATCCTGGACAGCAAGCTCACTATGAAAAACCAGGTCAAAGCAGTATCTTCCACCTGCTTCCTCACTCTTCACATGCTCCACAAGAAATTCAAAAGACTCCCCATCACCACCAGACAAACCGTTACTCAAGCCCTAGTCACCAGCTGGTTGGACTACGGCAATGCACTCCACATAGGAATCACCACACACTCCTGGAGAGACTACAGACTATTGAGAATTCAGCAGCCAGACTCAGACTCACCCACGATCTCCCCAAATGGACCTAAACCATCCCCCACCTCAAGGTGCTCCATTAGCTCCACATTCAGGAGGGATGCCAATTTAAGATGTTGATCTACACCTAAACGGCCCTTCACAATCAAGAACCAGCATACATCAACCACTGCCTGAACTTCCACCAACCCTCCTGACACCTGTACTCCACTTCTCTCTCCCTTTCACACACCCTTGCATCCGCTGAAGCAACAGTGGAGGGCGCTCACTCTCCTATCTCACTGTGAAATCCTGGAACGACATTCCCCTTCACCTACGAACCACATCCTCTTTTCTGGAATTCAGGAAAGGACTCAAGATCTGGCTGTTCAACTCAATCCCTTAGCAGCTATTTTCCCAGCACCTGGATACCTTCATGGGTGATTGACCACTCTCTATAAACCCTGTGTGATTGACTGATTGATGTTAGCTGTAGTGGTCGTATTGGTATTTGGGGTGATTCTATCGGTGTTGGTAGTATTGCTGATACTGCTGATGTTAGCATTGGAAGGTGGTAGTAGTATTGTTTGTGGTACTGAGGTGATATTTGTGGTGGTGTTATTGGTGGTATTTGTGGTGTTGGTATTGGTGTTAGTGGAGAAGGTGGCGCTGCTGGGGTATTGGCAATGGTACTATTTATGTTATTGTTGCTGGTTTTGGTTGTGGTATTGATGTAGGTGGTATTGGTAACAATGTGGTAGTAACAGGGGTGTGATATTGGTAAAACTAATATTTGTAGGGTGTGTTTTTGATTGTATTAGTATTTGTGGTACTGGTGTGTTATCGGTGCTGATATGGAACTGATGGTGATGGTACTGAAGGTGTAGTATTATGGGTGGTGGTGTGCTGGCTGCAAGAGACATGTCTGGCTACAGTGCCTCAGTTGTACTGTTTTCTCACACAGTCTGCTTGGGGGAAATCACATCTTTAATCAACCACTGCAGCAAGAGAGATTCTTGATGGCATCCACCTCACAGCATCAAAGTTAATTTTCATTAGTTAGCTACAAGGCACAGGCTTAATTTCACTTAGAAACAGGAGCAGGACTATATTGGATGTTTCCTTACTATCAAGAGCATCCATTATAACCCTATTTTTGTTTCAATATGAAGCAAAGTTCAGATGGCAAATAAGCCTACATTACAGCCCTCCTGTGTGTCTATGTTATAGGTGGTAGAATGATACACCAAACTACGAACAGCAGGTTGGTGAAAAATAAATACTACTCTGGCTGGTCTACAATATGACTGACAATGACCCAAACTAGTAGCTGAAAGAGGCACATTCAAAAAGCCAATTATTATAAGAGGCAGATCCAAGTCAGGAAATGGTTGAAGGCGACTCAAGCAAAGCCCGATCTATGTATATCATATTTAATAGGTCTTTCAGACAGCTGCATTGTTAACCCAGGCCTAGAAATAGGATGGTTCCATCTTTCTTCTAAATTAACTGAAACTGTTTCTTTCACAGAGCAACTTCACAACTGCTATTTAAGCCCTCCTACTAGCACATCTGGATGGTGGAATGCATGTTTCATGGCCTCCCCGACTCCACACTGGCACCCTTTAAGGGCATCCTACAACTCTCATCCAGGGCCTGAAGAAATATGATCAACACCTCCACTGTCTCCTCTTGCTGGCCCGGACGATGTTCAAAACTATCTGCATCATTTACAAAGCCTTCATGAGCAGCACCCCTATCTACCTTGCAGAGAACCTCACTGTCTCTGCACACCTGCACCCAGGACCCCATCAGGCTGCAAACTAACAAGTGTAATAAAGAAACAAAGACTGCAGGCCTTTTCTATCAATGCACTCAGGATCTGAAGCCACATTGCTGCACCCACCAGGACCCCTCCAGCACTGCTCCAATGTAGGAAAGAGTTAAAGATGCAGCTCTTTCAAAAACACTAAATCACAATGCATTAACAGTTCACAAACCATCTACCTATGCAATCACTTATTGACTCACTACTTGTCTTCAACCATATACAGCACTCTGCTGCCTTTTGGTTAGGTTAATGCTATAGAAATACCACACACAAATTCAAATAGCCAGGATCATAAATTTCGGAAACACTTAAGGAGACAATAGATTAATTCAGTGGTTCCCAACCTTTTGATTTCTGTGGACCCCCACTTTAATATTAATGGAAACCAGGGACCCCCACTGAATCATCATTGAAATCCGGGGACCCCCGCCTGAGTCATTACTGGAAGCTGGGGACCTAATTTGTCAATATTTGTTAATATTTTTTAATTTTCTTAGCAGTCGCAGACCCCCTGAGAAGGCTTCGCGGACCCCCAGGGGTCCCCGGACCACAGGTTGGGAACCACTGGATTAACTGCATGTCTAAATTAAGCACTTCAACCAGAAATATTGTAGAAGGTGTTTAATTGGATAAAAAGGCAGAGGAATGGCCACATAGAACAATGGTGAAGATGAATTGTGAATGGGACAATGAAATGGCATTGCATCACATATTTATTTGTTATTTCAATTGTAGGATGGTGAAAGGTACCCCACATTGCTCAGGAGAGTATGCAACCCTGCCTCATATTCAACATAGCAAACTCTTGATTTTTTACCCTTGCCTCAGCACACATGAAAATCATATGTGGATTTGAGGCTTTTCTTTGCATAGAATGCAGGTTTCTGTGGTCCAAAAGGGATCACTAAGTATACCTTCATTATCGAGAGTGACTATCCTTTCCTCGCCAGGCTATTAAGGACTGTCAGTGGCAGTAGCAATAAGGCTGTAATGAAAAGGCCAGGTTTTTCTTACCTGTTTCGGCCAGGCGAATCACTGACTGGCCTCTCTCACATTTTGAAATTGGTCTGCTAGAGTTCTGAAATGGGATTTGTAGCCCATCAATGTGGGACATGGATGTATACCTAATTTCTGTAATTTCTGGCCACACTGGACTCCATATTGGTTTCCTATTTGAATATGGTAACTAAGATGGGGTGTGTCAAGATACCCAGGCAGCAGATGTGGTTTGAAAGGCTCTTCCAGGACTTTCCAAGGATCATTTGTAGAGAATCAGCCTCTTGGACTCTCTAGAGGAAAGGAGAGAGCCAGCCAATTTGAAGCTTAAGGAGTTTTCCCTGTCCTTTCAGACCCCATTGTGTGGGCTACCCTTTATAATTTAACAGGAAGTTAAGTGGAGCAACTTCCCACTGTTATGTACTCTTGTGCTGTGTCTTTCTTGACAGGAGACTTCCTGCACCACCCCACCTTCGTCCTAACGACTGACAAAAAAAATCATGGCTCGACCTGCCTGAATGGTGTAAGCTGAAGGCAGAATTTGCCCAGAACCTGTTTTAGACTTGACTACTGGAATATGCAACTGCTGTCTGCAATTTGGATGTGAAGATAGGACAGAAACTCAAGTCACTGTGCCAAGATGTGTTTACTAGAATTCAGGGTCCCTACACCAGTGGCGAATGGAAAATTCTCAGTGTGCAGAAGTTATGGTAACTATTGGTAACTCCCCTTGCCATGTTCAAGGCCAGAAATCTTGCGACTTCAACTATAGTGCTGAAGAGATCTCCCTGAATCCTGATTCGAGGGAGAGAGCTGACTGACTGGTCAGAAGAGGTATTAGAGGTGCCACTGTACAAAGAAAACATTGCTGAGGAGCAGAGAGAATATGGAGGAGCCAAGCCAGGATGAAACAAAGCTATCTGCTGCAAAATGAGGGAAGTACTTTCACTACTTTGCGAAGGTGAGGCCTGAGAGTCTGGAAGTGTCCCCGTAGTACAAACTGAACTATGTACGCGGTGGATGGCAATACTGTGCAGCTTTACTCTGCTCGAGTTCCACTGAAGAAGCCAGGCACCAAGAAGCAGAGCACTAGAAAAACCCAGACCACAACCCCTGGTCTTCCTGAAAGAAGGAAAAGATTACCGGAGGAAGCCCTGCATCATTGGAAACACCAGAGTCACGTTCTATATACTCATCACTTCGACCATGGGTGGGCCGAAGCTTGTCTGGGTGGTGGACTTTGAGATTGGGCCTAAGGAAGAACACAACCATGCACGATTTGCTGGACTGGAAACACCACAACCCCAACACAGCATTCTTCTCTGGTGCTGCCTCCATTTACCTGGATCTCTCCACAGGCACGATAGACAACTGGGCAAACAAGCCAGTTGGGCCAGGGCAGGGACACTGTCATCCTTCCATAGTGGGCTGTGTAGTGTGCACAACGAACAGACGAATGGTGCCCTGCCGACCAACAAACATTGCAGGTGTTGCATGCATTGTTGAGAGATTCATAATTGGAGCTACGGTACTGTGCACCCTGGGAGATTCCAAGTGGGATGAGAAGCTCATACAAATGAGGAGAGAGTATTCACAATTGCTGGCTGAGATCAGATCATAATTGTTTATGCTGGTTTGGAGCTTTGCAGAATTAGCGTAAAAAATGTTGATTGGATATTGGATTGTTAACTTCTATTAGTTGGTTTATCAAGGTCTGAAGTGATAAAGGAGTGGACCTGGTGCTCAGTTTTGGGCTCAGTAGTAAGGATAAACTCCTGAACAACAGCAACAAAGAAGGCTCAGCCTGGGCAATTTTGAGCGTAGTAACCCCTGTCTGCCCTGGACTCCTCAACATTTCCCACATCGTGTATATGGTGGACACTATTCACTAAACGTCTCTAGGTGCCTATGGACATATTAAAGGGAAATCACAAACTAATTGACACAATAGTGATTGAAAGACACATATAATGCCAGCATTAGGAGAACCTTCATTTTCTAAAAAGTGGGGTTTAACAGCTTTTCTACAATCCATTAAGATAGTTTTCCCCTGTATATCTAGGGGCAGAGAGGTTTCAACCTAACACTGCAGGTCTGCAGTCTTCAAAGAAAGTGAACTTTCATGACTGTCAGTAGCCCCAAACTGACAGTACGAGCAGTACAATATTTGACAATTTTTTCTTTCTTAGGTACTAGGGCCATTCCGTTTGGACAAGCGCCACACACAAGGAGTACCACCTTGCACCCATGCTATGGATGTTAGTTCACAAAAAATGGCAAAGTTAGAGGACATGACATCACACACCCTTTGACTCCAATGACATCATTGGAAGTAACATTATATGACCTTTGACCCCGAATCTCAGGAAGTGATGCCACATGACCTTGATCCTCCTGACATCACAATAAGTAGTGTTACTGAATCCTAGTGTATCACTTAAAGAGAAAGTGCATTGCTAAACCACAGGGGACACTTGTATGAAATGATCACACTTGCAAAGCAAAGAGGTGACGTTCGTAAAAATGAAATATGGCCACAAGCGTAATAAATGTGTATTTTTAATGTGTTTCGTTGTGATGTATGTATGAGTGTGACACTGCTGAGTGTAGAAAGCAGTTGGGAGCACCCTGCCTCACATTCCAGGATGCAGTCACCCCCATTGCATCATGATAAATGTAGTTCAAATTCTTTCTTACTTTGTTAAATTGTCGTACTCCATTAAATAGTCTGTAGTATTTCACCTCAGTAGGTGTCGCCAATGCTGTATAATTTCATATATCTCTGGACACGTGAATGTGTTTATGTTACCCACTGGAAAGTGTAAAGTCCCAGTTGGTGCTGTAAAAAGTAAGCTGTGCTCCAGTTGGCACTGATTACCTTCTGCTCTTGGCACTGCTTTTGCTACCTCTGAAGCAGCTGTTGCCTCTGTCGCCCCCTAAATGACATCCATGAACACTTTTTACTCACAAGGCTATACAGTGGTTTGCCAAGAATGAGACGTTTGGCCAAGTGTAAAAGCCAATTTTAGGCCCCAGGTCTCTAGAGTTTGAGGTCAGTAAACTATCAAGCCACATCACCTATACAGTGCCCTAGGGCTCTATTTTCTTTTGTTGTTCCTTCCTTTGTACAATTCACATAGGTCTGTTTAATAAATGACATACAGAAGGCAAAAGTACAGAGGGCCTTGGACGGTGTGCTGTTTCACAAGATGGCCTAAGCATTTCAAATACTTTAAGGGGAAAAACACATCAAGGTGTTCTGTCAGTGAAACATAGCATGCCTACTTTGGTCAAAAAGTTGAAAAAGTGTGTTTTTTAACTCAGTGTAATTTTAAAAGCCCATTAAATTGTCCTAGGTTCTGTTTTAAAAATGCACATCTGTCAAGTTGGCCAAACTTGGCAATACTGAGAACAACATTTGTATAGGGCACATGAGGAGAAGGCCTCGCTCGAACAGTACATAAAAGACAAGGTAAATATATCTAGCACACCGTGTAAATAAGCAACAAGCACCCTGCTTGTGCTGCGCGTGTGTCCAATATCAATTGGTCTGTCAGTTCTCCACCAACTCTTTCGTCATCCCTGACAAGAGGCAAACAGACTAAAACCAGGGGAGGCAATTAAGGGATTTCTTTTTCGCTCTGGGCCAAGTACTGTTTACTGTTTCCTAAACTTTAGTGGAAAATTAAATAGGGCGAGAATGCATGACATGAAATGCCCATACAACGCCTCAAGAGATGTCTGTACATTGATGGTACCAGGTCAACGTCCAAAACATCTGATGCTGCCTAAGGTTTTGAGAATATTCTTACCTTGCTAAAAATGTAACTTAGCCAGTGCGCGTATCATAGCACCATCAGAAGGGGCACTGTGTGTACACAGCCACACTCTGCCCATCTATGTTCGCCCCATAAGTTCTGACAATACCCTGGGTACGTGTTTGCCGCCATTACAATTACATAAATGAATAAAATGTGCCCTCGCTGCAGAGATGCACATTGCAGTAGAAACGCAGGCAACAACTATCTGATCCTGGGGAGCTGACCTTTGGTTGCTTTTGTCCTTGACCCAGGAATGGGGAACATTTTGCATCTTTTAATTTGTCTAAAATCTGCACAACCAAAGCACCGGGTAACTCGACTCCTTGAAAATGGGTCATGTGTGATACAGAAAACATGGATTAGTTATTTTATTCTGTTCCTCTTCAAACAAGGTCGACAAATGCACCTAACCTTGTATCTTAACTGACCCTGAAAAGAGCACTTTTTGGCGGGTAGGAAAATAAAGGATTGCCCTAACCTACAAACATAACATCAACAAACAAACAGGATGAACACACGCCGCTCCTTCATAGCCTGTACCAGATCTGACCTTTGGAGGATCGGCTTGCTGATGCACCCCTAATATCTAGATAATGCAAAGCTGTCAAGTACCCCAGGTCCATGTGCAAGTCCAGTTTTTTTCTGTGCATTCTGAGATTTCTAGTTCAATCCGTGAAAAGACTGGACCACAGCTGCCAGGATGCAAAGAAAATGTTGGCCAGGATGGGCTACTCATGCACAGACTGCAACCCTTAGAACTCTGTATGATGGCAGGAACACTGCTTCTCATTGAACTCAGATTGTTCCTCTTGTCAGTAGCTACTGGGGCACCAGATTCAGACAGGTATTAGTACCAATAGTTAAAGCAGTCGTTTCCAATAATAATGTTCACAGAGGGAATTACAAAGATGGAGAAGTTCTATTGTTTTCACACTTGCACCTTTTAAATCGAATCCAGCTTGACCTGTTTAACATTTTAAACTACTTTCTGAATGAAAAATGGAAGCCGTTATGTGCTGTATTTGGAAAATGATACACAACTGAAAGTATATGTTAAGGAGCAGAGAAAGGTGGAGATGTATGTAGTGGGATTAAGGAAGTACACAGTTCAGACGGTTTGCTTCAAGCTGGATCATGGTTGAAACACAGAAACAAACTGGGAACAAGAGGTATGAGCTGCTAAAGACGTTCAGAGACTTGCATGCTCGTAGGTGACCTGTGGGTTGCAGGCACATGCAGAGCCAGAGCTGTCTTCAGGGGGCATTCCCTCATTTGCATGTAGGCATTGCTCCATGAAGATGAGGCAATCGCTTTGCATCTGATCCATGCCATACTATGGAAGTGGGCGCAGAGCAAGCATGCCCTTAGGAGACACACTGACAGTGTACCACGAAAAAGTGACACACTGTTAATGGGTCTCCTTAAGGCAACCCACTGTAGAGGTAAATGGGGATCATGGACCCCCCGCCCAGGCATCCCTTTGCTGGCAGGTGCAGTCACTCACTGCAGCTGCCTGTAAGGAGATCTCTGACCCATCTTCAAAACATAGGAAGGTTGTAGCATGCAGAGAGAAACACAGAGTGTCTTGTAAACAGCCGCTCTGGCTTTCAGTGAACGCGCAGCCCGCAGGAAAGCACAAGTTTGCGGTTGCCCGGGGGCACCACATTCATCATAATAGGGCGTGTGTTCCCAGTCTGCACCAGGGGCAACTTTTGAAAGGTTCACTGTGCCACAGACAGGGACAGTGCACCCTATATATAATACAGGCCCAGGTGGTAGAGCTGTGTTTAGACAGGGACCTTTTCCGAAAACTTTTGTACATATGAGAGAGAAGACTCCACATGTTTTGGGGATCTATCCAAAGTAATGTCACTCTGGTCAAGTACCCCAGTATATGCTTAGGTAAATGCTTCATGCAGCAGGTAGTAGACTTTAAAGCGCATTTGTTCATTAATTGGAACCCAGTGCTGGGACTTCCTGGTAGGGGTAATGAAGTTGGACCTTTGCAGATGGGAAATGAAAATATTTGTTTGACTTTTCACCCGCTGAGACGGTCCTCGTGAGGTGACCCTCAAACATTCCATAACAATAGTCCAGGCAGAATAGGACTACCATCAAGACTAGTGGGATCTGCTATGGCTAGGGGAAATCCCTTGTAGGACACACCTGTGGTATAAGGCACTGCTTTGTATGTTGGTTACTGGGAGGATTACATTTCAGGATGAACTGGTTCCTTCACTGAGATGCAAATGTTTTTTCTTGTGTGAGTCAGGGTGCTCAAGACGTGTGGTCGGTTTGTAGTGAAGTGACAATGAAATGGCATTGTCCACTGATTAACAAGCATTCTGTTTCATCAGAATCTAGCCATTTTAAGCTATAGAGCAACCAGTTATGGTTTTGTTTTAGACAACTTGTAATGTCATTGTGATTCCCCAACACCCTTTCCTGTGTGGTCTAGCCTAAAGGTGATGCTTATTATTGGAAAAACAGAGGACAGTTTGACCTGGTTTTTGTGGCCTGAGAGAAGAAACCTCAAACACAAAGTTGAACCTCTGATTCCCATCAGCTTTTCAAAGAGGGGCAGCAGTGGTTCTTGGTCAATCACGATAAAGGTGGTGGAGAGATCTAGGGGCATATTTATACTCCGTTTGCGCCGAATTAGCGTCGTTTTTTTCGACGCAAATTCGGCGCAAAACTAACGCCATATTTATACTTTGGCGTTAGACGCGTCTAGCGCCAAAGTATGAGGAAAGAGCGTCATTTTTTTGCGTGAACGCCTTCCTTGCGTTAATGAGATGCAAGGTAGGCGTTCCCGTCTAAAAAAATGACTGCGCCGCAAATGCGTCGTATTTATACTCCCGGGCAAAAATGACGCCCGGGAGTGGGCGGGGCAAAAAACCCCGCATTTGCGCCAGATTTTAGCGCCTGGGTCAGGGCAGGCGTTAAGGGACCTGTGGGCTCAAAATGAGCCCACAGCTGCCCTCCCATGCCCCCAGGGACCCCCCCTGCCACCCTTGCCCACCCCAGGAGGACACCCAAGGATGGAGGGACCCACCCCAGGGACATTCAGGTAAGTTCAGGTAAGTATAATTTTTTTTTTTTTGTATATTTTTTTTGGGCATAGGGGGGCCTGATTTGTGCCCCCCTACATGCCTCAATGCCCAATGACCATGCCCAGGGGACATAAGTCCCCTGGGCATGGCCATTGGGCAAGGGGGCATGACTCCTGTCTTTACTAAGACAGGAGTCATGTAAATGGCGTCTGGGCGTCGTTAAAAATGGCGCAAATCGGGTGGAGTCGATTTTTTGCGTCAACCTGACTTGCACCATTTTTAAGACGCCCTAGCGCCATTTTTCCCAACGCCGGCGCTGCCTGGTGTACGTGGTTTTTTTCCACGCACACCAGGCAGCGCCGGTCTGCTTGCGCCGGCTAACGCCATTCAATAAATACGGCGCCCGCATGGCGCTTCAGAATGGCGTTAGCCGGCGCAAAACTTTTGGACGCTAAACTGCGTTAGCGCAGTTTAGCGTCAAAAAGTATAAATACGGGCCCTAGTATTTATATGGTTTTCCCTTATCCATGATATTTAGTGGCGAGTACCTCCACTTTAGTGGTTAGAATGAAGGTTTATATTCCTCTGTGTGGGCTTGACTGGGGGTGTCTAGGGGGGCAGTTTTGTTACAGGTAGGGAATGATTTGAGGTAGAAATAATATTTGAAGGGCTCTGAACACCCATGATTTGCTAGAAAGATGATGGTAATTTATCAAGGTTGGTGGTCTGTTTTTTTTTAAATCTGGTTATGACAGCGAGTACATTAACATCTTATAGGTTCTTCAGCGATGGTTGCATTTATTAGCTGTGGAATGAGGGTGAGCGCCAGCAATCCTGTTTGTACTATCTTCCCATTGTAATTCTCTTTTGGCATGGAGGAAGATGAGATGAGGGTCTCGGTACTTCAGTGAGCAAAGAACCTCTCTGTAGCGGTGGACATCCATGTTGGTGTGATGTTTAGAAATTAACAGTATGCCCAACAAAGATAAATGGGACCTGAGGTGGGGAACACAAAATCTGTGATGGACATGGAAAAGCCCATTTGTCATTGAGATGAGAGGGTGACAACCTATTAGGAGTAACAGGTGTAGTGATCAGTCCTTGGGCTAGAAAGTTGGGCGCAAGATACTGATCCTTAAATTATAGCAGGTGTAGTTTCACAACAAAAAGTGATTGATGGCTATTTTGGGAAGCCCAGTGAAGCTGTTTCTGAGTTTGCAGCTGGGTTTGATTTTTGGGTGGCCTGAGAGCTAGGGCAACTGGGGGGTTACTTCTGTTCAACATGTGCAATTTTTTGTAAGTGGTCATCCCTCATAGTGCCATAAGGTGCCACAACTTGTGGCTTCATTGAAATCGGGGTGACATAGTGGAACATTTTCACTAAATTTTGGGTGACTTGCTTAATTTATTACTTTATTTTTATTATGTTCTGTAAGGCATATATGGTTTAGGGCACAAGTTCTGAACAAAACATTGAAGGATCTGATTATCATATGTAACACAGTGATGTAACTAGAAGTTGTGTTGAAGGAAGTGATATCACATCCCTATCATAACTCTCCTTTTTATGAGAATTAGTTGATTTTATAATCAAAATTGAAAAACAATTACTCTCTAGTGCCACTTTGAAGTGTCTTTCTAGCCTAATTACCCCTGTACAAAAAACAACAAACAAACAAATACAATCACTATTAATCTGCCTAATTCAACATTAGAATTCACCTCCTGTTTGAAACACATTCCAGTAGGCAGATATGAAAAGCTGGGAGATAGTTACATCCATGAGGTGTGGGAGCTTCCCTTCTCATACAAATGCTTCAATGGCATGAAAGAGGTCTCTTTTTAGCGGTAGTGAATGCGAGACTTCTGTCAGCCATTCGATGATTTGTAAACAGCTGTCCTTGCACGGGGCGTGCAACGCCTCGGCTGCACATTTGGCTTGTTATCTTAAGGGAGTTCCATTCCCCTTGATTAGACCTACGTTCCAGGTGCTTTCGAAAGGCAGCTACGTCCTTCTCAACAGTGAAGACTGTTGTGGGATGCAGGCCGGAATAGTTTACGTTGTGTCTCTAAGGTCGTTACATGCTGCGGGAATGTACTGTTTCCCCCCACTAAACTGGAGGAGGTAGTGGATATCTGGCCTTGCATTGTTACTTTAAATGTGAATTTTGACAAGTTAAGTAGACTCAAGGCTTTATTGTTTCAAAAGCATGTGGCCCTTACATCTGCACGCGAGACCTACGCACTTCAAGTGGCAAGGTCATCAGCAGAAATACAGTCCCTGTTAAATACGAACTTTCCGAGGCACTTTGGTGAACTTGTGGGACGAATATTTAAGGCGTCCAGCATGACTGGATTAGCACATTTTTTCAAAGCTGTCGGTTCTGGTTTTGTTCACACCTTCTCCTCCATATTCGGTTTGATACCTTCAGCTATCCACTCAATTTTCGGTAGTATTTTTGGGGGATTTCCTATAACTTTGGCTTTATTAGCCGGCATCCTGCTGTTGCTGTTGTTTATGCGCAATGGCTGTCCCGCCACAACAAGGACAAATGACGGCGCTCGCATCAGCGCAGCTGTGTCGTGAACGTATGATGCAGCATTTTGGAGCAACACTCCTGGAACATTTGGAGTGTGACTGGTCTTTGTCATTCAGACCGGTTTTGTATTGTGTGCAGCCCGTGCTCCGGTGCCTTTGGTGCTCTTTTGAACATACACAGGAAGTTTTTCTTTCACAGCAGCGCCCCCCAGCAATAGATGCTGATCTGTTGATGTTCTCGTTGAGGGTTCATCACCAGTCATGCGCACTGAGGCTGCGTTTGCTGCGTGAAGCTAATTATGAGTTACCCTTCCTGGAGGAAGTTGCCATCAACTCATCAATGGGCACTGCACGTGATGCCGCCTTGTTTGATACTAGGGCTCTGAAACACACCTGCTCCTAGATCATTTTTGGCGCAGGCTTTCCGGTTTTGTCATCTGCCGAAGTGGAAGATCTCCTGCTTTCCATGACTCGTGCTTGATTTGGAACAATTCTAAATTGTCATTTTCATTGAATTCGGTTCTAAGCCACATGCTCGTTGTTTAAATTGCCAAGTAGTATGCTTGTGTATCCTTTTAACTTGTCAAAATTGTGTAGGGTTTTAGGTATATCTTAAGTTGAGATATTTTAGTTTGGGTTTGAACCACTTTGTACCGACAAGGGGAGGGTGTTGTGTAGCCATTTTTAGTTATAGCTCCATGCATGTTAGTTTAATACACAAGGCCGCTGTGCACCTTGACCTAGATATATTTTATTCAGCTTCGCATTGTTATTTTTACAATAACCAGTTTTACAGTCTTGTTTTAATTTCTTCTATCTAACGGTTTTGCTTAGTTCAGCATTGTGTTCTCAAACAACACATTCTTGATCACTCTGTGCTTCAGTCAAGGCTACAGTCTGGTACATTGCCGGTAAATGTGGTAGAAGTTTAGTCTCCAACATTCGTAGAAAATACACATACTTACGTAGGGAGTCAGAAGGTCATTTTATATTTCATTTTTAGTTTTTTGTAAATCACAGATATGTTTTCTGATATAAAGTCAGAGACTGAACATTTATTGAGTCAGACTTTATTCCATCTCCAATGCTTCAATTGTCCATCCCCTTCACACAGCTTCCCTTGTGCTTGCTTCCTGTCACAGATCCTCCAGCATTCTAATCTGCCCTCCTGTACTCAACATTCCGATTGTCCCATTCTTGGACCTAGGGGGAGAGGGAACTACCATTCCTAATTAATTGTAATCTCTAACAACATCCTATGATTTAACCTATATGATATATAAATAACTTATATGATATACCAACTATATTACAACATTTTCCCCACATGAAGGCGGTAATTGAGCTTAGGAATGTCTGAAGTCACAGTACTATTAAATAAACGTGTTGCAAATGGTATATACATGTACAAACTGGTACTTTCACTAAGCAAATTAAATTTGATAGATACATTTAAAAAAAAAAACCTTTTGGCTTCACTCTTTTGAATTTCTGCTTGTGTATTTTAACTAGAGTCAAAGCACAAAAGTGCCTCTCTTCCATTTGGAGTCATTGCTACCTCTTAAGGACAGAAAGTATAAATAGTCATTAGTTCCCTCTGAAATTATGAGTTCCAAACATGACCCACTTCCCTTCTCAGAGACTCAGAGATAAAGAGGGCAGGTGGTTGAAAAACTCTCCGTCCATCATTTTATTTTTCATTTTGCTATGTGCGCCCTAAGTAGCAAGGGCATGCCCAGACATGGGTCCTTTGATCGCTGTGCCACTGGATTCAAACTAGCCTGGCTGATGAGGGGTGATATCCAAAACAGGTCCCAGGATGCTTATTTCTGGTCCAGAGAGGACCTGGCTTGGCAGTTTGGGCCGGACTGTTCCCATGAGGAGCAGGGACAAGACTGATTTGCATATGGCTGGGTCCAAACTGGGGTGATGTGGTGAGAAAAATAATGATCAATTAAACCCAGATCTGCGACTGGGGGTGAGTGTTTCAAAAGTTTCAATACTCCGTCCATCATTTTATTTTGGTTTAAAAACACCTTCAGATTGCTTTGCAAATTTATGCTACATAATTGGTTGCTTTGCAAATGAATGCTACATAATTGGTTGAGTCACAGGTGACACATTCCATCTATTCCTAAGAACTACCGCCAGAATTCTTGTTTATCTTTACCAACCAAAATAGTGGAGAAAATCATGAAATTTGTACAAGATAATTATCTCTTAGACCCAACCTAATTTGGCTTTCGCAGTGGTCAAAGTACCAAAACAGTGTTACTCAAAGCCACAGAGGATCTACGAACAATACTCAACCAAGGGAAGAGTGCAACCCTCATATTAGATCTCTCAGTGGCTTTTGACACCATCTGCCACATCAAGCTTCTTAACCGCCTGGCTTCTGTGGTTGTCAGTGGCCTTGCCCTGAACCTGTTCAAATCATTCCTTGAGGGGAGAGAACATATTTTAAGACTGGGTACACTAACTTCTCCTCCATTTTAAGCCCTTTGTGAGGTCCCACAGGCTTTTTGTTGAGCCTGACCCTGTTTAATGTTTACATTACTTTGCTGGCTGATCTGGTGCATTCCTTCGGCTTTTCCTTAGCTTCCTATGCTGACGATACCCAGATGGTGGTCTCTCTAGCCAAGGATGACAGCTGCCTTGGTCCCAGGCTTTGGGACTGCATTGGATGGGAAGCAATAGTTTGAAACTGAATTCTGAGAAAACTGAGGTCACCTTATTTGGCTCTCCTCTGTCATTTTGGTCCCTGTCCTGTTTGCCTTCTGATATGGTTCCCCTTACCACCCTTGTGAAGAAAGTCCGTAACATAGGCTTTCTTATTCATGATAAGCTTAGCTATGAGCATCAAGTTAATGCCATGGCCTCTTCTTGCTTCTAGTGCTCAAATTGTTGAATAAAATCTTTCCTTATATCCCTGTCTATTTGCAGGAGACTCTGGTCACAGCATTAGTCTTGGCTACATTGGACTATTGCAATAGTCTCTATCTAAATGGTCATCAGTATATCCTGAACAAACTTCAATTACTTCAGAATGCAGCCGCAAGGCTCATTCTAAAGTTCCCTAAATATTGGTTGGTAACTAAGGATATAATAGAACTGCACTGGCTACCCATACGGCAAAGAATTACGTTCAGATCTCTGTGCATCACTTACAAGGCCCTTCACGGCATGGGTCTGGAGTTCCTAAAAAATTTACTTGATTGTATACCCCAAGGGGAATGCTCAGGTCAGTGAATGCTATACTCATTCTTGTCCATAAGTTTAAATGCGCCTCTTAGGGCACAAGTTTTTTTGTTTCTTGGGGCTGCAAGAGCCTGGAATGCACTGCTTACAGATATCAAGAATGCTCCTAATCTAATACAGTTTCTTAAGCAACTAAAGACCTCGCTGTTTAGATCTGCCTTTATTCCATTTTCAGCATCAGCGCCTAGACCCTCCGGGTATTTTCTGCGCTTTAGAAATTGTTTAACATAACATAACGCAAGGAATTGTTCTTAGATTCCCTCAGGTTAGTGTGGATGTGCGTCCTCTCTACGAATAGTAGTTGGACTCCCCCCACTTTGGTTGAATCCTCACTTGAATCGTGATATGGCGTCTTGCAAGTTTATATTCAATTTATGAGCACCAGAGCATCAACTGAAAACGTACAGACTTCTTTCCTGCTCAGTCAATGCCCAGACTCAGCAGTGGGAGGTTGACTTCCATGCCTTGCCAGCAAGGCTTTTTTCAATGAAGGTGTTTGCTGCAGTATAAAGGGAGTACCCCAAATAATAATAATGAAAATATTGTATAGAACATAACTGACAGTTAGCCCTGGAGAAGGGCTCATTAGTGCTTGGTGCTGTGCACAATGAAATGTGATGACATTTGTTATCGACTTCTGAAGACAGCAATGAGGTTTTAATGGACATGGGAATTCTTTGCTGATTTATGTTAACTAAAAATAAAACCAAGTTTTCCATAATGTTGCAAGTTGCTAAGTGCATGCTATAGGTGTTTGACCAGGAAAAGTGACTGAATTTAAATTAAGGAATACTTTGTAAAATGAAATATATTTGAATTAATTTGTGTTAATTATGTTTAACAAATTAATCCCGATATTGTGTATGATGTGAGTGTAAGGAGTTTGCTGGTGTCAAACTGAAGAGATCTGTAATCTGTGATTATGATTAGGGCTTCCAGTTTTAAGGTATTTATGTTTTTTAACATTTCTCTCTGTATTTATCCATATTTATTTTTTGGATCTTGTTGAGGGTAAATGAGGATGTAAAATGGTATATTTCTGCATTTATTTAAGTGATAATTATGCACTCATTTTTCTACCTATTACGTTATAGCTAATTAAGAAGTCAAATATAACAAAACACTACACCCACAGGTAAATATTAGCATTATGTACAAATATGTGTTAACATATGCCTGTATTTAGAGAAATTAAATTTAATGCTGTTTTTTTAACTTGCTGTGGTTCCTATTTGCTCAACTGTTGGCCTAGACTTCATAAAGAACAGACTGGAGAGTGTCTCAAAAGAAGCATAATTTTCTGTATTTTTCCATGTTAAAAAATATACAGACAGGAAACACATAGTGCCTGATTACAACTTTGGAGGAGGTGTTAATCCGTCCCAAAAGTGGCGGTAAAGTGACGGATATACCACCAGCCGTATTACGAGTCCATTATATCCTATGGAACTTGTAATACGGCTGGTGGTATATCCGTCACATTTGGGACGGATTAACACCTCCTCCAAAGTTGTAATCAGGCCCATTGTTTCCTGTCTTTATTTACCAGTAAAAATCAATAAAAACGGAATAATGGGAGCCTTAATTATTTGTATTTTGTATTTGTATTGAGTATTTATAAAGCGCCTTCCGGCCCAAGGGCATCGAAGCGCTAACTGGGTGAGGCGGGGGGAACTAGACCGGAGAACTCCCGAACTCATTGGGGAAACAGCCAGGTCTTGACCAGTTTCCTAAATGTTAAATAATTATGTTCTTGCCTTATGTTCAGTGGCAGGGAGTTCCAGATTTTAGCAGCTGCAATAGTAAATGCTCTGTCTCCCCATTTTACTTTCTTAGTGCGGGCTGTTTGAATTTGGTAGGCACTAGCAGAGCGCAACAGCCGATTAGGTCTATGCCATTGCAACTTGGTGGTAAGTATTGCAGGCCCAATCCCATGGATAGCCTTGTGAGTGATGCAAAGAGCCTTAAACGAGAGCCGATGAATAACCGGAAGCCAGTGTAGGTCTTTAAGGCACCTCTTAATAGAGGCCCCCCGAGGCAATTTTAGTAGCAGCCTGGCAGCAGTATTCTGCATCAACTGGAGTCTGCGCAAAGATTCTTTGTCCAAATTGAGTAAGAGCGCATTTCCATAATCCAATCTGGAAATGACTAGAGCCAAGATGACGGTATCTCTGCAGGACTGTGGAATAAAAGGAAATATTTTTTTTAATTTCTTCATAGTCCACAAACAGGACTTGATTATCAAATTGACCTGAGGTTTGAAAGATAATTGCTCATCAAATACTACTCCCAGATTTCTTGAGGTGGACCGTGGAACAGGAAGCGTCCCACACTCTTCAGGCCACCAACTAGAGGACCAATGAACTCTTTCAATTCCAAAGCACAGAATCTCAGTTTTCTCACAGTTGAGTTTCAACCAGTTGGACTTCATCCAGTGATTGACTGCTGTCATACAGGCGTTGAAACGAATAGCCACTTCTTCCAGATCTTTATCAATAGGGATAATGATTTGAGTGTCATCGGCATATGAAGTGGGAAAAAAGCCGAAAGAGCGAACCAGCTCTGCCAGTGGAGCTACGTACACATTAAATAGCGTTGGGCTTAAAGAAGAGCCCTGAGGAACCCCACACGGCAAAAGGTAGGGAAATGATCTAAAATCACCACTGCTAACTGTAGCCCACCTATCAGATAAAAAAGATTAAATCAATTTGAGAGCCTGGTCTCTAATGCCAGCCTGATATAGGCGGTCTAGCAGAATATGGGGAGCAATGGTGTCAAAAGCCGCCGACAAGTCCAATAACACCAAAAAGACCCCCTGCCCCTTATCCACCAATCTGCGTATGGTGTCTGATGATGCAATAAGAGCTGATTCCGTACTGTGAGATTATGATATGATAGTACATTGAGGAGAACCAGCGAGTATATTGGTTTTGATAGTATTTAGAATATTGCGTTCCCTTGCTTAGAGAAGTTCCCTTATTTGCCTATGTTTACATAGCTTCTATGCCTGTGTCATTGTCAATACTCTTTTATCTGTGTTTCACTTTTAATCTTGCCTAATAGGAGGACGCCTCTTTATCTCATTACAATTTTCTCTGCCACTTTTCAATCTTGCATCCCTAGTGAGCTTTCCAACAGCAATTTCTTACCCATTGCTGTCTCTTGGGCCTGTTTACTTCTCACTGCAACCCTGTTTTACGCACAAAACAGAGGAGGTCCCTGAAACTCCTTAGCCCTATAGTCTCTATACCTCTAATTACTCTTCTTACAAATATTAATCAAGTATCACTTACCCCTTTCCCCGTTCCACTTCTCACTGTACTCAGCTATGTTTCTTTAAGAATGGAGAGGCCCACCTGTACCATCTTTCCCTTCTCTGTGCCTCAGCCATGCTTTCTACTTGAATTCACTTTACCTGGTTCTCGCTAAAACCATCCCCTAGGGACTTCTGATTGAATGTTTAATATTATTTTCCCTCTATGCCTCCCTTTCAAACACTTTTTTGTTGTATGTTCACACTTCTTATCTTTTGCGGTTGTTTTTTTCTCACTTGTCTTTTAGAAATGTTTGTATTTCTCACTTTTCTATTCACGTTCTAAATAAATCCCCAAAACAAGCTGTTAGCATGTCTGCATCTCCATTCAACCACCATTGTTAACGATTAATTTTTACTAAGAATATTCATGTATTCTGAGTGTTGAATCTGCATAGAAAATGAGTTACATAGAGAAATAATGCACACATTTCAAATTGTGCCTACTTGAGTGACCACCAATATTCACGAAGTCTACTTATAAACAGCTTATTAATGTAAAATGTTGAGCTAATGCTTGGATTAATGTAGTAGTATGTCAAATTAATGGTAATGTCTTATGTATTTGCTTTATTAATCGTAGGCCTTACTTTAGCGAGGTCTTGGGCCTAGTTGCACGGCCTCATGTCAAGCTGCATTTCTTAAGCGAATTATAAAATGGCTGCTTAGAGAATTAAATTGTGATTTTCCATTGCATTGACCAAATGCTCGTAGCTCAAATTCTTTCCCATGAGAACTGTATGCTACAATATGCCATACTAGCTAGGGATAAATTGTATAACTTAGTGTGTGTAAAGACGACCTTCCCAGGAAAAGACAATGGATGCACTGACTAGAGTATAAGCTGATACAAATTCGTTACCTGACAAGCCCAACGACAAAAACAGGAGAAGAGGAGCCAATCATCGACATGTGAACCGTGGAGTAGTAAATTCTTAGATTCGATTTCTACTTTTATTGGACTAAACATAAACGTACGATTCTTTGACCAATGGCAATGTGGAAAGTAGTTTTAGGAAATCTAACTTAGTCAGATTGCACCGAGAGGAGATACGCCATTACCTCTATTCTTTCAAACTGCCCAGAGAGGCCATTGCGTGATATTCTTCTTAACTGTCTTGAGTGTTTAGATATTATTCTTACTGAATTGCATGAAGAGACTTTGGGGCATATTTCTACTCTGTTTGCGCCGATTGTACGTCAAAAAATTTGACGCACAATCATCGCAAACGTTGCCCCATATTTAAACTCTGACGCCCGAGCCCGCGGACGACAAAATTCCGCCATGTGTATCATTTCTTGGATGCGGCAACCCGCCCTGCGTTAATGATATGCAGGGTAGGCGTTCCCGTCCAAAAAACAACACAAACGGCCGTGCGTCGTATTTATGCTTCTGGGCAAAAATGACTCTCGGCCGGGAGGCGGAGCAAAAAAATGACGCACAGCCCGATTTGCGTCAAAATTTAACGCCTGGGTCAGGGCAGGCGTTAAAATGGGGCAAACACACCTGTATTTAATCAGAACACACAGAACAAACAGCAGAGCAGAAGAGCAGCAACAGGGAGACATGGAGGTGATTTTTATCCAGCGTGCACGTAGACGCAGAGCCCAGCAGCAACAACAGCAGCTACAACAACGCCAGCAGGGACCCCAAAGGCAGCGCAGAAGGCAGGAGAGAATATTCCCCCCAAGAACAACCCTGCATGGCCTCAGGGAACACAACATCATACAGAGGTACCGGTTGAACTGGCAGGCCATTCAGCAGCTGCTGCGCAACATTGAACCGCAGTTGGCCCCCACTTTAGTGACACCCCGCACCATCCCAATAGAAACAAAGCTGCTTGCCGTACTTCACCTGCTGGCAAGTGGCTCATTTCAAACAACTGGTGCCCTGGTTGGCGGAATATCACAACCATCATTCTCCGCATTTCTGCCAAAAGTACTGGATGCCATCATTCGCCTGACACCCCTCCACATCTGCTTCCCTAACACACTGCAGAAGCAGCAGGAAACAAAACAGGGGTTCTACGCAATTAGTGGCTTCCCACACGTCCTTGGTGCAATCGATTGCACAAACGTACGCCTTGTGCCACCTGCTGCAACAGAACACCTCTACCGCAACAGGAAGCACACACATTCAATCTACGTGCAGGCCATAGTCGATCACCAGGGATTGATCAACAACATCGTGGCTAAATATCCTGGGAGTGTACATGACTCATTCATCTTCCGTCACAGCACCATCAACCAACACTTCCAGGATGGACGGTATGGCAATGGACTACTTGTTGGTAAGTACAGAAACCTACTTATATACACACTGCACAGCAACCCTCTAGGACACACAACACATACACCACAACAGCAACATCTAGACAGGAACACACTGAGGTATTTACATCACTAGCCATGTTTCTTAAGTCACCATTGAACCTGTCACACATTGGAATTTACTGTACAGCCTAATGTGAAGACATTAATGAGTGTGGTAGCCTAAATGTCACCTTACAAATTGTAAGTGTCACAATGACCTTTACATTAATACATTGCATAAGTTTCAAGGTATGGGATGTACAGGGTACTTTGATATGAACGTGTTAACAACACTTCCAAATTTAAATGTGCATGGAACTATCATCTCACCCTCAGTGAAGACACACGGACACCTGTATCACAAGTCACAATGCTAGGGAGGGCACACTGTACTGCAAATCCCAAAACATACTGATGACAAACGGTTAGCAGACAAACACTCGTTCAGCCAAGGAAACAACACAATGCAGATGGTATAGCCTACAAGTATAGGATGTCACATTAGTACACAAAAGAGTCACAGACAACACAAGACAACTACTGCCATTAAAGGTCTTTTCAATAGTGCCAGCTACATCTACATGATCCCATTCTGTGTTTTTCTTTCAGCTGATCAGGGGTATGGCATCCAGCCATGGCTAATGACACCATTTGGGAACCCAAGTACTGCTGCAGAGCGGGCATACAACGACGCCCATAAGAGGACACGCAGCATTGTTGAGCGCACCTTTGGGATCCTCAAGTCAAGGTTCAGCTGCCTTGACATCACTGGCGGTAGCCTACTATATTCCCCCGAGATGGTCTGTAGGATCATACTCACATGTGCAATATTGCACAACATTTGTGTAAAAAGGAACATTCCCCTCCTCGAACCAGACCCATACATGCCTGAAGACGAAGAAGAGGAGGATGCTGGCCTGCAACAGGAGGGGGAACAACCAAACACGGCTGCTGGAGTGCGTAGGCGCCAACAGATTGTAAATAATTTCTTTTCATAATTATCACCATCACCACTTAATGCACTATTGTAAATAAACACTGATAACAAACACCACATCATGGTTTGGCCTATTCATTTCTGCCCACCTTTAGCTTGAAATATCTGAAGAAGAATGTCGTCTCATTGAGCAAGAATGATATAACACTCATGACACAAAAAAATACACCACAAATGTAATGGCCACCATACAATGGTCAAATACACACACAATGTAAATGACAGACATCCTGTACAGTTCACCTTTGAAGGGCAATAGCTGAGGACCACACATATGACTCACATACATGTAGTAATCATGGATCATCGCAGCAGATGGCACACAACTAAAACACCATCACTCAACTAGGGGAAAACAGGCCTCATACATCAGGCAGTTCACATGCTAATGCTTCAGGAACAGGAATGTAGTACTAGACTCTTGCCAACAGTAATTCCAACTACTTACTATCATTGCAATGACTATCTGTCACTAGAGTTACACATAAGCAGAACATACACAGCACAAGTGCTACACCTATGACAAGCATCCAGCACATCACATCCCATCTACGTCAGCCCTTTTCTAAAAACATTACACACACTTGCAGCTGCTCACACCCCACCTGTTTGAAGAGGTCCCTGGAATGCCGATTTGTGTACACTGAGATTCCCTCATCTATACACACACACTCACAAGAGTCATCCAGTGTGCCACACCCTTTCATATGCCTACCATTGTCATACTACCATCTCACTGCATGGAACTCAGCTCATATAATACACTGGCTTGGAGTTTATAAGGCCTGGTATCACCTGTAGATTGATTCTTCTGTGAAAGGTACTGTAGGCAATTTATCAGCAAATCCCATCTGACAGGACTAGAGAGACACAGATGGAGGCCACACCAGTGATCCCCTCCATGCACACCACCCAAATGTACATGCCCCGTCCCTGCTGATGCCTCCTACTGCATACATGTTTGAATTTGAGGTATTACATCATTAAGCTTTGACACTAATGTTGCCGTAGAAAACTTTATCAGGGTTCATGTGTCACCTTCAAAACAACACTGGACATACACAGTGTGACATCTCAACTGTCTACTGCTCCCTCTGACCAGTCCTAGTCAGAACACGTGATCATGTAATTACTGAAAGAACTTGCTCCTGATTGACCCAGCATCCTGACAGCCTGACTGGCACCTGTCCGTGGGTCACTCTACAGATACCTGGGGTCCACCTATGGACCACACGTGCTGTCCAAAACCTCTTGTACGTCAGACACTAATTTGTAATTAGCCTCATCAATGTATACTCAAATACATAGGCCCTCATTCTGACCCTGGCGGTCTTTGACCGCCAGGGCGGAGGACCGCGGGAGCACCGCCGACAAGCCGGCGGTGCTCCAATGGGGATTCCGACCGCGGCGGTAAAGCCGCGGTCGGACCGGCACCACTGGCGGGCTCCCGCCAGTGTACCGCGGCCCCATTGAATCCTCCGCGGCGGCGCAGCTTGCTGCACCGCCGCGGGGATTCTGACCCCCCCTACCGCCATCCAGATCCCGGCGGTCGGACCGCCGAGATCCGGATGGCGGTAGGGGGGGTCGCGGGGCCCCTGGGGGCCCCTGCAGTGCCCATGCCACTGGCATGGGCATTGCAGGGGCCCCCGTAAGAGGGCCCCTACATGTATTTCACTGTCTGCTGCGCAGACAGTGAAATACGCGACGGGTGCAACTGCACCCGTCGCACAGCTTCCACTCCGCCGGCTCGATTCCGAGCCGGCTTCATCGTGGAAGCCTCTTTCCCGCTGGGCTGGCTGGCGGTCTGAAGGAGACCGCCCGCCAGCCCAGCGGGAAAGTCAGAATTACCGCCGCGGTCTTTCGACCGCGGAACGGTAACCTGACGGCGGGACTTTGGCGGGCGGCCTCCGCCGCCCGCCAAGGTCAGAATGAGGGCCATAGTATTGCATCATCTGACTGTTATTTGCATCCGATTTGTGACAGTGCCCTTGAATAGCCAAATCTTGGCCCTTCCGTTGTCTGGCACTCATTAATGCCTAAACTACAAAGTGTGACAGTGGACCAGGACCATAGTGTATGATGGTGTAAATGGCCTCCATCAAAGCCAGCAACCTCAGATAATGTCCATGAAAAGGTAACACATATGAGGACCCTGACTGTTCAAACGCTGAGTAACATTTTTCAAATGATAAAGATGAGTCGTGTGTTGAATACCAGCCATTTACTTCTGCACAGAGGCTATGATGTTTCCTGATACATTACAATCCACAGAGGCCAACTGGAGTAGAAATGTTGCAATGACACATGCCGGATCCAGATACCTGAGACATTCTCTCACTCAGCACACCAAGGTTTCCCAGTTGAAAGTCTCATTACACGTTTTCAGTGACAGGGTGGGACTATCCATGTGTAGGTGACCATGTCCTCAATGGCTTCTCTCAAATTTTGCTACAAACAATACCCAATTGAAACAAGATTAGCTGCCACTAACTCATGAGGAGACCTGGAAGTTACAGTGACAACATACACCCTGACAGTTGATACTGGATCAATATTGGACCACACACATAAACATGTACCATCCAATCAACAAAATATTTGCAAGCAGACGATCACAGTAGTGTCCCAGTTGTAACCTAGCAGGTAGAATGAAACATGCCACTAAACCAGGTAATGCATAAAGGGCCACATACATCAACAACCTATTTGCCATCAGAACATGAAGAACGTTGAGATCTAGCAAAAAATATCAATGCAAAATGGTATGTCAGATTTCTCCAAAGAATCAATAGGGCAAACGTCAAATGGGCAAATGGGATTACAGAATGGCGAACAGTGAATCATACCCTATTTGCTTCCATGAGCCTGCTGCTGCAGGTTTAGCATTACTGAATTTGGGAAAACCTTGGATAAATTTGCAAGTCTGGAAGAGCAAACCCTAGGGTGCTGGGGGCCTAAGTCCACCTCTACTGCCCCCCAAATAGACATTATATATGCACATGTGAAGCACACACATGCATAAGGCGCATGTGTGGCCTACATGTCAAAAGTAAAACACATTTAAGATACATTAACTCGTAATTAGGACATGGTTACCCCCTTAAAAAGTGTAGGCGACAATTGCACTACCTATTTGGCCTTTATATAATTTTGATTACCGTGATGAATGTGGACACATTTTTGCTAAGGAATACATCCTGGTATCCCATTCATATTTTGAAATTAGCCATCAGCAATTACCCACATATGTGTACAATTATGAGTAATATCCATTCTGACCAATCATTACTATTGCACTGTGAATACCTTCTATACATCCTATAAGGGACATTTGCCATAGCTAACCCCAAATGTGTATCACTTAGCACCGTTTGGTCATGACAAAATTCTTTTCACAATTTGATAAATGAAAGACATATTTGTCATAATGCGTCATATTTCCACGCATACAGCTTGTGCATCATAATTTTTGACGCATAGGAGTGCAGATAATGCTGAGTCAAAAAAATATCTTAAAAATAGATATAATACTATCCAGCATTACATGGCCACCATTTTTTTCCATAATGCGTCATATTTCCACGCATACAGGTTGTGCGTCATAATTTTTGACGCACAGGAGTGCAGATAATGCAGAGTCAAAATTATTTTTTAAATTTAGATATCATAATTGCCAGCGGCTTAATTTTCAACTCTAGAACTGTAAAATAAGCCTCAAACAAATATAATGGACCAATGATTAATTTTTTTTGGACTCTGCATTATGTGCACTCCTATGCGTCAAAAAATATGACGCACAAGCTGAATGCGTGAAAAAATGACGCATAGCGGAAAAAAACGGCAGCCATTTTATGCAGAATGTGATGTAATAGGATATCCTGTTTACAGAATTTGTACAGTGGGTGTACTTTCACTTTCACTTTGCAGTCTCAGATTATTCTAGACTGTGTGGCTGTGTGGAAAGTGTTGTCCTGTGTATTAGTGCTTTTGTGTCCAGTGTACCTTCTCAATTGTGCTTTTGTCATCATTGTCTTGTTGTTGAATACTGTCTGAGTCTGTGTTGTATTATTTTGTCAAGTCCAGTGTTTCATTTATTGTCTGTGGGAGTCTGTTGTGGGTACTGTAATATAGGGGTTAGTTGGGCTCTTCTTCTTAATTTTTCTTTGTTTTTCACCACTCTACCTTTCCCCATTTCCCCCTTTTCCTTTTTCTCCAACTTTTTCCCCTTTGTCATTGCTGACATGTCTGGTAGGCCACGGCTTGCCAGGATGGGTGAGGAGTAATTGGGTGGATTTATATGGCTTGTTTGCCATTTCCTCCCACTCATGCAGGAGGCTGGGGGTAGGGTGATACAGGGGTATCACACGGAGGCCCGTAAAGTCCGGTGGGGGAAGGTGCGCCATCACTTGGTCCATGTATATGGTAGCCTAAGGAATGAACATCAACTGAAGCACCGCTGGGCTGATCTGATATCCAGGGAGCAAGATCTGCTGGACCACCTGGGAATCAGGATTGGTGGCCATGTTGGTGAGTACACATCAATTACATGTGCACAATTTAAAGCTGTGTGGCGACATGTGATGATTGTTACCCATTCTGCCAGATAAGTAGCTGACTGTGTGTAATGCTAGGGAAACCTACTGGGTAATTGTTGCACAATGTGAAGGAAGACAAATGTTAGCATTCAGGTAGCTCATGTTTTCAACACATACCGGTTGCCTGTAGCAGTATGTAATGTAGTGCTGCCTTTGTGTCAGACAAGCAACACGTTAATGACTCAATTAGAACTCTACAGGTCACAATAGCCAGTGAAAAATGGATGTTGAAACATCATACCTACATATGTAGACGCCATAGCTAGACTGACATTTGTAAACCCAACATGATGCTATAAATGAGTGCTGCCTTCACGTCAATTGAAGTTAGCAATGTTGTCCACACATATGTCACATGTGTGTCTGGTTGGTGTGTAGGGAAAATGACCACATAGGCTGTTTGAGTTTGAGAGGTCATGCAGTCCTCAAGTAACCAGCTTTTGGATGTCTCTCTTGGATGCACATGATGAGATGAATGCACCCCTATATTGTTGGGGCATACTAATGGAGGTGCATCTTTGACACCACATGACTGTCCAGGCCCCGGCATGTGTGTAGTAGGGTGTGTAACTGTAGCAGGACACTCATCCAATGTAAATGTTGCTCAAGAATAATTCCATGCAGTATGAGCATGTGTGAAAGTGTTTCATTACTCATGTCATATTCTCACATTGTCTTTGTAATTGCAATTGTTTGTCAGTGCACGGATTCTGAGTATATTCTTCCTTCCATGCTTTACAGGTGGACCTGCAACGTACACTGTGGGAGAGGTGGCTCATTTTGCGGACCCCGACACCTACAGTGAGTGTTGCATGTGTGCTATTTTTAATGTTTGGTGGTGATGCATGATGGACTACTGTGTGTTCAACAGAATTCAAGGTTTGATGCGCTGCCCATTCATTAGTATTGTTCCATTAGTGGGATTTTAATTATCATTTCATTTTGAGTAGACCTATGCTTATCCATTTCTCAGATTTTGGGTCTGTAGGCCATTCCAGTAGGGCCCGCTATGGGGAATGGGGTGAGTCATGTGGAATACACTGGTTAATATAAGAGTTGCTCTGGGACTTGTCTCGGACTGAGTCTGCATTTCAGACTGACATTCTCCCAGATAGCTTCTGCAAAAGGCTTGTCTGAAATATGCTGCTTCCCTAGTTAACGATGGACTGAGTACACTGTAGGTTGGATCTTCCGGGGGCATGTACTTCCACAAGTTGAACTAGAAGTGTGTGGGACTAGAGTGCAATGGCCTAGGTGTACATTCTACTCATGATCATGGGTGTTCTTGCTCCTCTGTGTGTGTAGTAAAATATGCCTCACTGGTAGTATGTGATGTTGGCCTAAGTCAGTACATTTTGACATGTGTGGACCTTGGATAGGACAAGGTTTAGCTGACTCCAATTTGTTGCTAGGCCTTCACTGGTGTTGTGTGTGTGGAGGCAAAAACTTGTTGAGCTTTCTAGACACTCCTGGGTGTGCATTGATTATGGGATTGTTGGTTGTTCTTCCCACCCCACCCTCAAAGACTGCCATGTGTTTGGGAATAGAGTACCTAGGACTGTAGCAACCAGTATGTTCCACATACTTGTGACCATTTGCAACTTTGTTTTGAACCTAGTGTACACACTCGGTTATGGCACATGAGTTCTATACTAGCAAAAACAATTACAAATGGCAGATATTGAGGGTTGTGATTGTTATCACATAGACTGACATATGTAGTCAAGGCAATAGGCGGAGGAGGTGCAGCCATAATGTCAGCTGCATTACCAATTATTTTGATGAGAAGTTTAGGCTGATGTCACCCATCATGTATAGACATGTATATGCTAGGTGTGAGATGCCCTTTTGTATGCAGGCTTCCCATGTACTTCCTCTGAGACTTTCAATGATCTATGTGGTAAAATTAGCTGTTAAAACTACAGTAAAAGTAATTTCCAATTGACCCATTGTGCTATTCCACCCAATGCATTTCCTATGGTAAATAGTTGCCCTTTCTCTTCACAGCTGCAAACATGAGTGCCGCACAGAGGCATGATTTTGAAAGGCGGGCAATGAGATACCGGCACATCCTGCAGGTGCAGTCGGGGTTCCGACGGATGGCCCGAAAATACCAGGCGGATCGGGCCTCCGGAGCATGGTGGGCCTCACCACAGGGTGGCCCAACGTTGCCCACTACAGCCACCACCACCACATCCACCAGTTCTCCCCAAGTGGCCCCAGCAACGGCGGGGACAGTTGTCCCTGCCTCTGCAGCACGACCTGGACCCAGCAATTTCAGAGCTGCAGGACAGTCCAGTGGGCTACAAACAACTCCCACACCGAGCACCTCTGCCAGCACACAGACAGCAGCAGCACCTCCAATTGACCCTGCGGCATTCCAGGCTTTAGACCGGAAAATGGACAAGTTCATTCGGAAGGTGGACAAGCTGAGCCAGGATGTGGCGTACATTAAGAAGCGGGTCAGGTCCATCAGGCGGACCCTACGGAGGCCCAACCTCTAGGACTTATTTGGTTCATTTAAATTTATCCCTCCCCTCTCTCCTCTTTCCTTTTTATCATGATAGGTGGGTTTTGGGGATTAGTGTTAGGTTAGTATAGGTTGTTAGCTTAGTTAGTGCTAGGGAGGGGGGTGGGGGGTCCTTATTCTTTCTAGTTTTCATTTTCGAGTGTGTGGGTGGGTGGGGGTCAATGTTGGGATTCCTGATTGTTTAGAAAAAAAGAAGAAAAAAAAATTAAAATAAAAACACTAAAAAATATATGATTGTTTAGGATAGTATAGTATGTGTGTAGGTTAGTATGTGTTGTCCTACATGTGTCCTGTCTCATAATGGTGGGTGGGGGGTTGATGTTTAGATCGATTCGTGATATGTGTAGGGTAAGTTTAGATTAGGTTAGTTAGGGACAGTTGTGGGTAAGGAGTAGTCAGGTTAGATTAGTGTAGGTATGACTTTTCCCTTAGTTGCCTCTGGTGTGAATACATATGAATAAATATATAGTTAACCCTTTGCATTATGTGTTAACTGCTACTTGATCATGGCCTTGACATCAGTGTAGGTGATTGTTTTTCTATGACATTTGTGTCCTATGCTACACACCGAAGAAAATAGAGGTTTAAAATGGCAGCTACCCCTGTGCTAACTTGGTAAGTATCCACCATTTGATAGAACCACCATTTGTAGTTTACATGGATCACCAAGGAATTGTGTTGATGAGTATGTTTTCTACATCACAAAGTGTGCTTCCAGACTTGGTATTGTGGGTAATTTATTAGGTCGGACTGCAGTTTGATGTTCAGGGACATCTTTGTAGATGAGGTGTTGTTAACACTCTTGTCTTGTTGTCTTCATTGCTGACATAGATCATGTGTGCAACAATTCAGCATTACTTCCCTTCATGGAAGTATACTCAGAAAGGGTGATTGATGCTATGTTTAGTTGTGTTTGCTTAGATTATACTGCATAATTTCATGTTTTAGTATTGCATGGTGCCCACATTTATCAGCCACCATTAGTTGACTTTGATTGCTATTGATGGAGCATTATTCTGTTCAACACAGCATGATTGTGTGTGGTTTGTCCCTTCATCAGTTATTCTCCTCAGGATGGTCAGGCTATGATGCAATCCTGGCCACTTCACAGATGTCTCAGACTACATGATGTCAGGACAGTTGTATTGACAAGCTACATGGTTGTCACACAGGCACTTTAGAGTTATCTACTGCACAGTTGATGTGTCAAATAACACAGAGACATATTAGTTGGGCAAGTGCTATTTATTGATAAGTGCTGTAGTGCAAAATGTACATTGTCCATGTTTGCCGAGTCCGTTCTAGTGCATTCTTACATGGTGATCCTACAGAAGGGGTGTGGATGATGCTCCTGACATGCTGGGGTGATGTTACAGACAGTGCAGAGGGACAGGATTTGCCGATTAGTAGGAGAGAGACATTCACTGGCAATGCTGACAAGTCATACAGTGGTTAGCAGAACAGTCATTGAGTATAGTTGTACTGAGACTGGCAATTGACAAAACGTAGGACCTTGGTCAAAGTAGGCCATGGTGCAGGGACTAGTGCTTCCGGGTACTCTTCCGTGTGAATGTGATCTGTTCCATGTCTTCTTCTTCTGATGTGTGTGTTGCCTACTTTGTCCTTGTTGTTGTTGGTTGTGAAGGGGCAACACACACCTCAGTGTTAGAAGACGTGGAGTCAGACATCCCGGTGGCTGCTCCCTGTGAAGTTCTTAAGGGCAGTACTGCAGCAAGGAGGGCCTGCTGGTTTTTGAGAATAGCAGCTACATCACGATGGTAGGCAGCCAGGTCGGCCCTGAGGGAGTCATGATTGCATTCGTGCATGCAGTGGAAAGTTTGGGGTGCGAGGTGTTGTGGCAACTCCCTTACTGCAGTGGTGAATTCCTTTATAGTTTCTTGTAGTCCTTGCAGTATAGATGTTCGGGCTTACATAGCTGCTGCCTGATCTGCAGATGACATCATGCACGAGCGCACCCCCTCAAGTCTGGCTGCCATAGTTTGCATCCCCACCCGCACCTCCTTGGCCAGCTCCCGCTGTACTCCAACTACAGTTCTTTCAAAGCTGGTGCCAGTGTCGTCAGAGTCCTCAGCTGTATTGGAGCTGGCAGGTCTTGCAATTGGGGTGGTGGGTGGTTCTTCTGTGATGGCTGCTTGTTCTGTGCTCCTCCTTGTGACTGAAGGTGGGGTCTGGAGGGTTTCCAGGACCTTTTGGATGGTCTCCTGGGGAATGTTTATGGGCTCGTCATCCATGTCATCAGGGAAATCAGGGACAGGCATATCGGCAGGAGATCCATGTTCCTCTGCAATGAAACAGGGTACAATTAGTGTGTCTGTGTTGTGACAATTTTGACGTAACATGCCAGCCTTTTGATGAATTCACTTTGTGATCTTGTTTGGTATTGGTATCTGCTGTCCTTCATATGGGCATTGTTATAGGCCTATGGCCCACCTGTGTGTCACATGTATGATATAGAGTTATCTGACTTGTCTGCCTAATCGCCTCTAGGTGTTGCTTTGTACCAAATAGGGAATAGCCATCTTTTTGTCCTACTCGACCCTCCGTGTATATGTATTCTTATGGTGAGACCTTTCACTGGCTGTGGGTGTTGTGATTGCCCTGGCAGCACACTTGCCTCTCAGGACCTGCCCCAATCCCTGATTGTTCACATTGACTTAATTGTAATTGACATGTGGCAAATCCTATGCATGGCAATGTTATGATGTGATATGGATGTAGACATTGTTAATGTGTCCAGCTGATGTTGGGTAATGTGTGTTTAATTGGATTGCCCTGTTTATCGTATCAATGTCCTATATGGTCCTCTGACTGTGCAGGTGTATTTCAGTGACCAGTTGCATGTGTCCCCTCCTCAATGCTGTTGTCTGAGCAGTATGACATTTGTGATGTTGCCTTGTTAGCCAGGCATGTGAAGGACCCTGACATATGCAGCATGTGTGTGTCCTTAGTGCTGTGTGGCTCCTATTGCTGTTTACTTTGGCTGATGTATGTGACAACTATGGGCATTGACATATGAGTGTACTGGGACCTCTGATCCTGTTTCAGGAGATTGTTGCAGATGTCATCCTCACCCCCTAATTTAGGTATGTATGTTCCATGGGGAGGTTACCTACCATTGGCTACTTGAGCTGCACAGAGATCAGAGGTGTTGGTGTCAACTGTTGTCGCAGTTACATTGCAGTTGTTGTTTTGGCTACTGGATTACTGATAGGGCCCTAGTTGATGTAGGAGATATTTTGGCTGACGAGTGCCAGGATGTAAGTTTGATGTAGTGGCCTTCCCTCCTGTCGAGGCTTTCCCTTAGCTCCATTGTTGTCATGACAGGATGCCCCCATGGGACTGTTGTTGGTGTTGTGTAATGTTGTGCCCCAGCTTCTGTATGTGCAGGGCATGCCGCCCTGTGGTGCCCCTTTACCCATGCCACTCCATGTATATGCTGACTTACATGCAATGTGTAGTGGTATTTCCCCCCCTGCTTACAGTCAACATTATTGCATTATAATTCCCCATGTGACTTACCCTGCATGTGCGTTGTCTCGTGGTAGTCTGCGCTGTCCTGTCCTTGAATCCCTGTGACGATCTCCTCAGGGATGACGGCTGCGACCATCTCCTCCATGTGGTCCAGGGCCTCCTGGTGTGCTGGACTCCCCCCTCCAGTCTGCAGTGCTGCCTTCCTGTTCCTGGCCATTTTTTCCTTTGTCCTACGTTTGCAGTCATGCCAGCGTTTCTTACACTCGGTGACTGTTCTGCGTACTTCAGCCACACTGTTGATCTTGTCAACAATTTGTTGCCATATGGCCTCTCTCCTACTGATTGGCAACTTAGAGGTGATGAACAGTTGGTGCTGGTGTTCCGTCACCTCTTTAACCAGGATTTCCTGCTCCTCTGCACTGAAGCGACACTTTCTTTTTTTTCTATATATGTCCTGGTTCCTGTATGGATCATCCTGGCTGGTTCCTGGTCTGCTGTCATCTTCCTGGGGTCTGTAGTGGCATCTGGGATCCATTTTGGCTCTCCTCTGCTGAAAGGGCAGTGTTTGCGGGTATTTTTTATGCTATTGCGTCCAAAAAAACGGCGCTTTCCGGGTTGCGCTGTCGTAAATTGACCCACAGTCATTTACGTCGCGTTAACGTCGTTTTCCTTTACGACTTGACGCCGCGATGTGCGTAAAAAAAAATGACTCCCACCTGTTGGTTGTGCCGCTGTGCGTCAAAGTATAAATTTGACGCCCGCACAGCGCATCAAAATGGCGTTAGCCGGCGGTAAAAATTTTGACGCAAAACTGCGGCGGCGCAGCTTTGCGTCAAAAAGTATAAATATGGCCCTTTGTTTCCTTGACCTTTAATGCTGGATTCCGATGCCTTGCTGACAGAACTGTTGTCGTGTTGACGAAAACTGTCACAGCTTGCTGAACCATACTGAGGCAAGGTATAAGACAATGTTACTGATTGTTATGTCTATTTGCTTTTGTCAATGGGTACCAACCGCTAATTTTGATAGAGCCATAGTTAGATGTTTTTCCAAATTTGTGTTGACTAAATTGTTTTGCATGAAGCCTAAACATGCTATTCTCATCTGAAGGTTAGTTAGGGTACTCACTGATGATGCTCGCTACATTTAATAACAGTTGATGTCTTTTCTTTGCTGCATCTAAATGTATGACATTTTGTTTGCGCAGTGTTTCTTGCTTTTGATTTGTACTGTAACCTTAGAATGTGTAGTGGTCCAAGCCTTGATTTCATTGCGATTCTTTAGGAGATTTGGGCAGCCAGTATTGGTTCTGTATGTTTATTATTTGATTTTGAGACTAAGTTACGTGATACTAGTATTGTTAATATAGGGAAATGAACATTCTAACCTTTACATAAAGTTGTGTTTATTCATGACAGAAAGGTCATGGTGTGTGGAAATTACTGACTCTTATGATTGTCGATGCTATTGATGACTATTGCTATTAATTTGTATTGGTAAAGGGTCTCATGGTGGGAACTACTCTAAGCGCAGTCAAAAGATTCATCGACCTATAAACACATCCCCTTATAAATTAATGCCAATTAACCAAATGACGTCTGACGTGCTAACACCATCTACAAATCAGAACCAAGATCGGAAATTGTTTGTTTTATTGCTTTGAGTTCGCCGCTTCCCTCTCTAATTACAAATACAGAAGTGCGGGAGGCACTTCTCCAGGCTGGTGAGAAATGGCAGTGCACACACATTAAAAGATTTAGGCCCTCATTACAAAGGTTGGACCGCCGGGCGGCCGCCAATGCAGCCGCACTCCCGCCGCGGTCATTTTGAGATCCCCGCTGGCCCGGTGGGCGGAAACCTGGTTTCCGACCGCCGGCCCAGCGGGGATCACGGCTGCAACACAGGAGCCGGGGGTGTTGCTGCTGTGCGACGGGTGCAGTTGCACCCGTCGCACTTTGACAGTGAAAAGCTGCACGGGCCGTGTCAGGGGCCCCGCGACTCCCCGTACCGCCAGCTTTTTCCTGGCGGTTCAAACCGCCAGGAAAAGTCTGGCGGTAGGGGGACTCGTAATCTCCTGGGCAGCGCTGCAAGCAGCGCTGCCCTAGCGGATCAAAACCGCTGGGACTGAAGTGGCGGTAAACCGCCGGTCCCGGCGGTGCTACCGCGGTGCTACCGCGGCGCTTCCGCCGCGGTCGTAATACCATGGGAAGCACCGCCAGCCTGTTGGCGGTGCTTCCGTCGAAACAGCCCTGGCGGTCTTTGACCGCCAGGGTTGTAATGACCCCCTTAGTACTGAAAAGTGCTCTCACACCCCTTTTCAAATTACAAAAGTACCAATACTCATCATCCTACGTACCTACACCTATGCACAGCTACTCAGCACTGATCACGGTAACAAGCATTTCTGTGCCACCTTTCCTGCAGGTATTTGTATTTTGAATGGTCACACAACGAACTGGTGTGCCGTTTCACCATTTTGAATGACTTGTGTTGTTCTATATAGTTCAGAACAAAAATTCAAGATAATCCAGTCAGGTATTTGAGAGTAAATACATACAAATATTCCCTTGTCAGCAGTAGAATAACGCAAAATGACCCCCCCCCCCCCCAGCAAAATGTGACACAGATATTTATTGAATGGGGTACCCGTGCATGGGCCTTCCCTAAGCCCCTGCTTATCAGCAGAATTCCTCAGCTCATAACCATCGTTTTCAAAACGAGAGCTAGCTGCCCTCTTTTGCCAAAAGCGTAATTGTCATCCATACACGCAGGGGAGTGCGTGCGATGGACTCCGGAAATACAGTTTCCCTTTTCAAGGTCACGCCATCACATTTTACCGCTGAACTTCAGAGAAGCAAAATAAAATAAAAAAATCTAGCCTAATAGCGACTTTCGTATACACTCATTGTCTTAAAAATATAATTACTCCCCCAAGAATGCTTCACTACATCATTTTATAATTGAGAGCAGGATTAAGCATATAGCATGCCCCCAACTCCTTCTGACCAATAATATCTGTCCATGCATATCAAAGAGCGGATGAGGCAAGTTGTTCATTATTTTAGAAGCATAATGAGCGCATAAGAGGGTTTTAAAGCACGCTATCTGCAGCAGGAAGCTGTCAGAGAACGTGGGAACAGAGCCCTCCTGCATTTTTGTTTCAGCTCCAGTGATCAGAAGCCTGAAAGGCTTGCTCTACCTACAGGGGTCCTCTGTTCAGGACCCACAGGGCAATTATAATCCATCCTCACCTCCTTCAGAATGACAGCCCACAAACAAAGCCTGGGGCCTCCGTGCAGCTTAGCATTCCTAGGAAACAAAAATCTTCATTCCTTGTACTGTTTTCCCCTACTCTTAAGATTTAATTAAAGTTGTTCTTCTATAATATCGACGGATAAAACAGCTTTAATTTATCTAATACTTTTAAAGGGGGTTTAGACCACAACTGGATTTTTCCATTGACGTTTCACCAGGCTCAGTTGCTAACTGATACAAAGTGGGCAGGCTGTGTGAGCTTGGCGACACTTTGCCAAAAGGGAGGAATAGGTGTTAAGTTTCTTGGTGGTTTTCGGGTTATTTCTTGTATTCTTTGCTCTTTTGGTATTCGCTCTGTGCATGATTTGGAGGTGGAAACGGACACAGGATGAACTCAGCAGAAAAAAGATTCCCAGGTCTCTTGAAAGAGTCCATCGCGATCCACGGATAATCTATGACAGTGGAAATAAAAAAAAAAGTCTCATTCACATTCCTCCTTTTTTCATTTAGCATCAATGATAACGCTTTCAGTATGCAATATTTAATATAATTCTAGTTCTACTAGTAAATGTTACTTATTTTTAAACCCTTGCACACTATTTGGATCAAAACTGATTCCTTTCTCACAAAAATGTAGGGCCATATTTATGGATGGTTAGGGTCACCTTAGCGCCATTTATTTTGGCGTAAAACGACGCTAACCTAAATCCATATTTATATTTTGACGCTAGACCTGTCTAGCATCAAAATAATGGAGTTAGCGCCATGTTTAGGATGCGCAAAACCACCTTGCGTCAATGATATGCAAGGTAGGCGTTCCCGTCCTAAACACAACGCTACCCCCCTAGCGCCATATTTATCTCCCGGCGCAGAAACGACACGCACTGAGGAGGCGGACCTGAATAATGGAATTAACCCCGCTTAGTGCCATTCTTTAACTCCTGGGTCAGACCTTGCGTTAGAGTGCAGGTAGGCCCATTTCCATGGTGGATGCCCACCCCAAACTCCAGCAACGCTCCGCAACCGCCACCCACACCACAGGGAACCTACAGGAGGAGGGAGCCTATCCCAGGTATGTTGCAGGTAAGTGTATGTGTGTGTTGTGCCGTTGGGGGCCCCTTACATGGGGCCCCTTGCCTGGCACTGGGTATTTTGGGCTTGCCCAAGGAACTCTGATCCCCTGAGTTGGGCACTGGGGTGGTGCGCATGACTCCTGTCTCAACTTAGACAGGAGTCATTTTTGGGGTGAATGTGCATCAGAAAATTACACTAGGCTGATTAGCGGCAGAATTTTTGCCGCTAACCAGTCTAACGTCATTTCTGAGTCACTTGCACCATTCCCCCTAATGCCCCACCCCCCCGGCTTGTGTCTTTTTTTTACACTAGCCATTCCTTTGTGCCATCGTGCGTCATTACTTAAATATGGTTCACGGCTGGCACTAATGAATGGCGTTAGCTTGCGCTAAATAAAATTACGCACAACTGCGTTAGCGCAGTTGTGAGCCTTTTACATAAATATGGGCCTTAGTGAGCATCTCCTATAGTTTTGTTAGGTTACCGCCTGACTGGTATATCAGAATGATATGGCAGAATCTCCAGGGTAGGGGCAGTTTGTTAGATAGTTGGTTGAAGCAAAAATGTGCAATGGAAGGCTATTATTTTAAGTGTCCTTATACTTACCAACAACTGGCTAATCAAATAAGAATTAATTTAGGGACACAGCCTTTACCGCGCAATGCCTTTACTACCCATGGTAAGCACTGGAAAGTTAAACAAGAAATTAGGGTTTACCAGAGGGTAGTGGGTAAGGGCAGTAATGGTAGTCTTAGGGATTGGGCTGACTGGAGGTAAAGGGAGGCAACACTAATTGTAGGGTTCATGCGTTGGTAGTGGGAATCAGTGGTAAGGGTAACTTTAGGGTTTAAGGGTGTGCAATGATAAAGAGTGGTAATGATAAATTTAAGGTTTAGGGGTGGGTAGTGGTATAGGGAATCAAGGGTAATTTTTGGGTTCAGGGCTGGAAAGTGGTAAAGGAAGGTTAAGTGTAAATTAAAAAATATGAGGTTTAGTGGAGTAGTTCCTCCCAAAAAAGAAGCAAATTAATGAAATATTAAGTTTTGGGTTTAGAAATAGTTAGTAGTAAAGGGAGAAATAAGGTGTATATATATATATATATATATATACAGAGCTATAGAGAGGGAGAGAGAGAGTGTGGGGATTACTTGCCTTATTATACTTACCACAAGTAGTAAAAACATCTGCGTGATAAAGGCCAGACATCCTTCATTTATCATCCAGAAACGTGACATTTGTAACTGCTTAAAGGATCACACAGATGGGACAGAACATTTGTACTGTGCTTGTTTTACTTTCATATTTGCTTAAAACGTATTTTGAAATTTCCCCCCTAATTCATTTAAGCCCTAACTTAGAATTGTGCACAAAGTCTACCATTATCTGAAGGGAATGCTAAATCCGGAGCAGAATCCACCAGTAGAATGTCCTCGACTTTATTAATCCTGCAGTAGATGAAACTTAGCTGGTCGATTTTCCTGCATATTTAGCCCTTCTTGCAGAAACTAGAGGTTTTTCCTTGGCCACATGATTCTAAAATAGGCCCCAAGGGGCATATTTATACCTCATTTGTGTCAAATTTGCGTCATTTATTTTTTACGCAAACTTGGAGCAAAAAGAACTCCATATTTATATTTTGACGTTAGACCCGTCTAACGTCAAGATATTGGAGTTTGCACCATTTTTTAGATGAGTGATCCTACCCTGCGTCAATGAGATGTAAGGTAGGCGTTCACATCTAAAAAATCGTGCTAGCCCCATATTTATCCCCAGTGCTAAAATGACGCATGGGTGGGAGGAGGGGCTAAATAATATTTAATGCCTGGGTCAGACCAGGCGTTAGGGGACCAGTGGACCCATTTCCATGGTTAAACACCATGGAAAGGGTCCACAGGTGCCCTCCTCAAGCCCCAGGAACACCCCCACCCACACCCACACTAGAGGGACACCGGTGGATGGGGGACTCCATCCCAGGTAACTAGGGTAAGTATAGGTAAGTATTTTTTTTGTTGTTATTAAAGTGCCATTGGGGCCAACTTGGGCCCCCTGCATGGCACAGGGTGCAATGCCATGCCCACTGGACACTGGTCCCCTGTGCTGGCCATTGGGATGGTGGGCATGACTCCCGTCTTTTCTAAGACAGAAGTCATGTGATATGGATGGTTTTGCGTCAGAAAATGACGCTGGGATGGTTAGAGGCATTTTTTTTGCCTCTAACCAGCCTAACGTCATTTTCTGGTGCAAAACCCTCTTCTCCCATACTCCCACCCCCACCTGGCTAATGCCATTTTTTTTTACATTAGCCCACCCTTTGCACCGGCTTGCACCATTCCATAAATATGGCGCCAGCTGGATCTCAAGAATGGCGCAAGCCAGTGCTAAACTTTTTATAAAACTGCGTTAGTGCAGTTTTGCACCAAAAAGTATATATATGCCCCTTAGTGTCTCTAATCTAGTGGCTAATTATTCAAGCAGTGGCCTACACTGGTGATGTCATCAGCAAAACTGGGCCATCAAACATTGGATTTTAGCCAGTCACCTGTAGCCCCAGATTTATTCATCATAAATGGGAAAGGAGTTTAAATCTGTGATTCCATTAGCAAAACCCATGGGCACGAAATAGAAGGTTTACAGGGAAAAATATAATGTTAGCCTTCCAATTATCAAACTCAAACGAAAACATGGAAAATAGATTACCACATGTTACTGAACGACCGAAAATATGTCTCTCTGTGCATCTTGTTCACAATAGCTTTTGGATTTTAGCTCACAGTAATGGTAATTTTGATTTCCATTTTAATCCAGTGTGAGCATAAATTAAGAACAAGAGCATGCAAAGCATTTGCTGTCACTCAGTGATTTGTGCATATTTTAATCCATCAATACAAAAAAGGAACTGATTCATTTCTAATACAAATGGGAGAAAAATATGACCCAGATTTAAGAGAAAATGATGGAGCACAATGCTGCTCCAAACTTGGTAACGCCGCGCTCCATCATTTTCATAACTCAGGGATGCGCCGTATTAAATAGAATACGGCGCACCACTGTATTGCCCCCTACGCCGACACTAAATTTGCTGCCATACGCCAATGCAGCCACCCTTGCGCCATGGTGCAAGGATGGCTGTGCTGCAGGGGAGATTGTTTTGTGCAGGAAGGGACCCCTTCCTGCACAAAAACAATCTTCAATGGCCTTTTGCTCTTTCTATGTGTGCGGCAGAATGTAAGTTTGCGAACAGGAGGCCAATTACTTGACCCTTAGAGAGTAGCTCAAGTCTCTGGGCAACAGTAGGATTCAGGAGTCCTTCACTCATTGACTCTTTAAGTTAGTACTCTTCTTCCAGCAGGAGTCAGAAGTCTTCTACTACAGGAAGATGTAGTGTTTGAGGTGCCGAATATATATCCTGTGTACTAGCCAATGACTGGAGAAATCCTGCTATCCAATCCTAATTATTTTCTTGCAGTCTGGCCACCACTTCTTGCAATAGTTCCTTATTGTAAAATTTCCCAACAACCCCTGTTTCAATTTGGCAGAATCGTTCAGGCACCAGCAAGGCCTGTCTTCAGCTTCTTGACCACTCCCCTATATAAATGACCCCCACACCCCCCAATCTGGAAGGGTCGACACCGACTCTCCCTCTACTATGATTGAAGCCTGGGTGTCTAGGAGGTTCTTTGGAATGATTAGGAAAAGGCTTCCATGGCATCTCCAAGTCAAAAAAGTCAGTGCTAAAGCTGCCCCTTTGTCTACTAATTGCTCCTGTCCACTCCCAGATAGCTAAGTTAAGTGATCAGCAGTTAGCCGCCATCTGCTATGAACGCAGAGGCAAACTTCCATGCTCTGCTTAGCCTTCCACGCTCAATGTGCCTTCTATGGTATGTGGGCTGCAGCTCAGTGGCCACGAGGTCTGACACGACCACCAAGACCCTTCTTGCCTCACCCACATATTCCTGAATAGTGGCTGACTCCCTAGGTCCTTCCAACCTCTTCCATTTCCTTTCTAGTGATTGCCAGTTGCTATTCATTGTACTCCTGAGGAAACCAGCTTTGCCTTAATGGCAGACCCCATGGACCATTTCCCTCCCTCCTTCCCAGGGTCCATCACTTTGAGGTAGTGACTGAAATCCCACGAGATTTCAATTCTTGTGAGATTTGGCAGCCATTTTGGGTGCAGTATTATAAATACCACCCCTTTCAATGAGTCCGTGCTTGGCTGTGAGTCTCTTTCTGAATATAGGTGTCCTGTGCTCCTCCTGGGTAAGCTTCCTGTCATCTGTTAGTCTCATCTTCAGCAACTGATTCAATGATTCTAAAACCTGCAAAGGAAAACAAAAGATCAAGTATTTAAAACAACTTTTAGCAGGTAAGTGCACTGTACCGTGACATTATAACAACCATTGAACATAATTGGGGACCTCCAAACGAATCTCCAAGATCCTTCTTGTATGGAATTGTAGGTAACTAAATCTTACCGTTTAAATGTAAAGGACAAATGTGATTTTTACTCTGCACCAAGCTAAGAGTATGCTAGAATACTCTGTCTAACTGTGCTTTGAGACATCAATGAAGTAATTGAGGTAGGACTAGCTTAGGACAACAAAAGGTGCTATTAAACTCTGATACAGCCGTGGAAGAGGCATAAGTGGACAAGTGATTCCGGACAATTAGGGATTGGGAGGGATAATGAAATTACAATCCTGTAACTGTTGTCTTTTGCTAATGTGTTATATTTTGTTCTCATACAGTGAATGAAACCTGGGAAGGAACACAGAACCCAGAACGCAGGGAAAACAGTGAGATGAGAATCCAGAAAACCATGCCTGGGGGAAAGATCTCTCTCTCATCCCCATCTATCCAACAGCCCAATTCCCTGGGGCCAGTCGCCAGATTCAGTTGTCATCCGTGTGTTGGTTATTGCGGGTAAGGGAGGACTCTATTCATATCTGCAGATCCCTGGACTACAGATGAGTGGAGTCTTGTCAGAAAGCAGAGCCCACAAAATTCTGTCTGACGGAACAAAGATGGAGCAGAAAGATCACTTTGATCCTTCAGATTTGGGTCAAGCCCAAAGCAGTGCATCACCACAGTCCATAGATGATTTAGCCAGGGCACTAGCAGCAGTCCAGGCTGAACTGCAGGACGTAAAGCAGGAAAAACAGGTGCTGAAGCCAGCACTAATGAAATTTGAACCCACAGTAGGTCCATGGAGGAAACACCCTGGTGTAGTCCTCAAGACCCATGCCCTGTCAGTTCAACCAGCAAGGTTTACTCTCCCTACAAATGATGCTGCGCTCAATAAAACCACAGGGAGTCCACTTGTGAATCTTACTGTAATCACTTCTAGTCCAGTATCTCAAACATTTTAACGGACATACTTCCAAGTACAAAGTCTTGATGACTTACTGTCACTTATATCTTTATTGTGGGAAAGCAGGACATTTCGCTCATGAATGTCTAGTGAAAGCTAAGGTACCAAAGAAAAGAGTTGCCCTTTACACCCCAGGCAGACAACTAGTACTCTGGAAGAGGAGTGAGATTGCCTCTTTGAGCATAAGTCCTTCTGAGCTCTCTCTGTACTGAGCAAACACAATCTTGTAAATGCCTGAGAAGTTCACTGTAACTGTGAGTCTTGCAATTTGTACTCAATCAAGAAAAACATTGCCAATTCTGTTAGATTCTGAAGCCACAGGCAACTTCCTTCACATTTCTCTGGCTAAAACTCTAAGAGTGTCATTAAAGCTCAAGGATCAATCCCAACCTGTCAGACCTGTGGTCAGTTCAGAGCTGTTGTCTGGGTTGTTCACCTACCACGCAGGGCCCCTGCCTTTCATTTATGATAATGGCCATACAGAAAACATTTGGTTTGATTTAATTGATACTCCAATTTTCAGGGCTATACTGGGAGTCTCATGGATTCAAGAACACAACTCAAACATTGACTGATCATCCAGAACCATGACATTTGATTCACAGTGTGGTTTGCAACACTGTTATAAAGAGGCATCTGACTGAGTAACTCCATTGTCTTGTGCTTCCAGTCTCTCAACTGAGTATGATTTTCTACCTACTCAGTATAATGCTTCTAAAGATGTTGTTGGCAAAGTAAAAGCTATTAAACTGCCTGCCTACAACCGTTTTGACAGCAGACTAGATCTGGTGCCCGATACTGAGTAACCAAGCAGTTGGGTCTACATCCTTACCGAACCTGAAACCAACCACTTGCAGGTCTATTTAGAATAAATGCTATCCTGTGCATTCGTTCACCACTTTTCTTTCCCAATGTTGTCCTCACTATTTTTTGTTCCTTGGAAAAGTGTGAAATAACATATGCGCTTTGATTACCGGGCCTTAAAAAAGTTGACTATAAAAAACAAATGTCTCCTCCCTCTTTGCATAGTACTCTTGGATCAGTTATGAACTTCCATAATTTAAACAAAATTAGATTTACATAGAGCTTGCCACTTGATTCGGGTCCGCAAAGGAGATGAGTGGAAGACCTTGTTCAGGACCAAGAATGGTTTATTTGAGTACTGTGTAATGCCTTTTCGACTGTGCAATGTCCCAGCGGCATTTACATTTTTTATCAGCTATGTGTTGCCTAACTTTGTAAACATCTCTGGAACAGCTTACATTGATGACATTCTGATTTATTCACAATAAGTGGAAGAAAACGTAACACAAGTCAAGGCGGTCATGCAATGGTTATGTGGCATTCCTTTGTTTGCCTGACTAGACTAGTGCATCTTCCATTCAACTCAGGTAGTGTTTGCTGGGACTCATAATAACCCCAGCAGGAATCCAAGTGGATAAAAAGACATTTGAAGCAATACTCAAATGGTCACAACCAACTACTGTGAAAAATGTCCAATCATTTTAAGATTTAGCAAACTTCTGTAGGAGATTTATTTCACATTTCTCCGATTTAATACTTCCCATAACAAGACAACTGTAAAAAAAGGTGTTCCTTTTGAAAGGTACAAAAAAGCAAATCATGCACTTACCCAACTAAAATAACATTTCACCAGATCTCCTGTCCTAAAACATGCAGATTCAAATTGATCATTCTTTGTGAAAGCAGATGCCTATCAATTTGTGCTCTTGGTAGATTACTCTCCAAACAGGCATAAAATCTAGATATATGCATCCCATTGCATATTTTTCCCAAAAAAATACTGCCGCAGAGCAGACTTATACAATAACCGAGAGTGAATTGCTGGCCATAAAATTGGTCTTCCAACAGTGGGGCATTACCTTGTTGGGGCCCTTCACATTATCACAATATACTCTGACCACAAGAAACTTCAGTTTTTTAGATCCACCATGGCACTCACTCCATGTCAGAAGTGATGGGTCCTGTTTTCCAATGACTATGACTTTGTAATAACTTATCATCCAGGAACGAAACAGGAGAAAGCTGATGCTCTCTCTCTCTAGTGTTGGTAAACCTGTCCCAACCAAAGAACACACATGATATAGAGTCTCCATCTATTTAAGCTTCAGAGAAATAATTGGGGAACGTGAAGCAGCAGAATTTCTGAAGGGCCTGAAGGAAGCACAAAAGAACAAAGATTCACAAAAGTGGTTAGAGAATCCAGTCCATTCCATTAGATCAGGATATATGTATCATAAAGATTGTTTATTCCTACCCACAACTGAATTATGTAATAAAGCATTGAATTGATGTCATTCTACCTCTTTCACAGGGTATACTGGGAAACGCTAAAATCAAAGCAAATTTTCAATGTTGACTTTGGTTGAGGGAATGAACAACAACATGCAGACCTTTGTGCAAATCTGTCCCATTTATGCCCTCCGGAAGACCTTTAACACTGGCCCACCCAGGCTATTGCAACCATGAACTATACCACCCAGTCCTTAGCACTCCACTGACATACCCCCAACGAGTGGTTAAACTACCATATTGGTAGTAGTAGATTTATTGACTAAAATGGCTCATTTCATCCTGCTTAAAACATTGCACACTTCCAAAGAATTGTCTGAGGTCTTTATTCAAACGGTAATTCAGCTAGATGGTTTGCTCTCTGGTAGTATTCCAGACCAAGGGGCCTAATTTGTTTCAAAATGTTGACAAGAGGTCTACACGTCATTATAAAAATAGATAATCGTTTGTCCGCAGCCTACCACCCACAAATTGATGGATAGGCGGAACGCACCAACCAGCCCATGAAAAAATATTTACAGTGTCTTTTGTCAACTTGTACCAGTAATTGGTTTCAGGCTTTGCAAATAGCAGAATTTTCATATTACAACCTCATGCGTTCTGCAATAAGGACCTTGCCATTCCACTACTATTGTGGTTACCATCTCAAAGCAGTTCCTTTGGGTTTTCCAGACGGTGCTAATGAACTTCCAGCAGTGATACAACATCATGTAAATCTGGTCAGAATTTGGACAAAAGCCAAAAAGGAATTAGTTTGCTCCAAAGAACTCATGAAAAAATGCTCTAATCAATATAGACGCCCCGCTTCACCATACTCTGTAGGGGATGAAGTGTGGCAAAAAACCTCCATTTAGTGGGTCCACACAAATTACAACCCATGCTGCATTGTGCCTTATAAGGTATCCCAGGTCATAAACCCAGTAACCTTAAAACTTGAACTACCTGAGGCTACCAAATCCATCCTATGTTTCACACTTCCCTCCTTAAACCCCCATAATCAAAATACACAACCTGATTCCACTGTACTTACAGTTGTCATTTTTAGGTCACATGGAATTCAAAGTAAGCTGTATTCTCAATGCCAAGAGTTGTTATGGCAAAACGTTTTACCTGATAGAGTGGACAGGATACATCCCCGAAGATAGGTCCTGGGAATCAGCAGACCATGTCCATGCTCCAAGCCTAGTATGCCAATTCCATGCTAGGCACCCTGACAAACCTTATCCTGTTGGCCAGTCTTAGGAGGGATAACTGTCACATTCTGCTCCACTTCATACACCCAATGTGCCCTCTAAGGCATGTGTACTACCGCTAATTAACCACAAGGTGTGACTCTGGACCCCTGAGGCCTTTCCAGTCTCACCCATATATTCCTGGATGGTGAATGACCTCCAGGCCCTTCCTGCCACTCCCGTTTCCTTTCTAGTCATTGACAGTTACTATTCATTGTACTCCTAAAAAAGCCAACTTCACCTTTGTGGCACACCTCATGCACCATTTCCCTCCCTCCTTTTTGAGGTAGCCGGCAAAATCCCACAAGACTGCAAGAGGCTGGTCACATTGAGGTAGTTTGCATTGGCTGTCCTACGCAATCATGGATTATGGTTATATCTAAGTAGTAATGGCATACTTACTTCCTTTATCATGGCAGCACTTAGACCCTGCATATAGAAGGTCTGTGATGGGGTCTTTTGAGGCATCAGCAGAAACGGGAAATCTGACCATTTCAACAAGCTTACTGGGCCATTGTGCCAAAGCACAAGCAAGTCTCCAAGTCAACTATGTACTGATGATGACCCTGACATTGATCTCTGAGCAAAAACATCAACACAAGCAGATAAACTATGGACAAATTTGATCTGATATGATTTTCTAATTATCCTTGTTTGAGTACAGCTGCATAAACCAATTCCAGTCAAGTGACCTGTACACATCGGAAATGTATTCCTGGCTTCTTCAGATGTAATAAATATCTCCCCCTCATACAGGTCCCCCATCTCCCGAAAACCCTCTTTGATCCACTCTTCAGTCTCTGCTACTTTTTTCAGATTTCAGAAACTCTGGTGAGGCCATATCTCCATGGCAGACACAAAAGGTTGCCTCTTACTGCATATTTACTGAAACATTTCCAGAACTAAGACATCTGAGCTAATAAATATAGCACTCTCTGGGACTCACAGGAACTCACATCTCTGAGTCCTCTCCCTGTTGAGGTTTTCCACCTGCTACAGCAGGAGATGTTGTAGCTAGGAGACCACATAATAATATAAAAAATCTAGGAGAGGTAATCTACCCTCCCTGTATGTGAGCTTATGTGTACTCAATTTAACCCGAAGGTACTTAAAATCCCAAGTTAACTCAGTGATTATGGTGTTGATCCATCAAAACATGGATGAGGGCAGAAGACACATCATGCCCTGGAATGCACACAGGCATCGAGGGAGTATAATCATTTTACTGATGGCTATTCTGTTCACACTGGACGGCGGCATTTTCCACCTAAATGGGAGTGAGCATTCCAGTTTAGAGGGTATGCATTTAATGATCAAGGTAATGTCTTCTGTTAGTGTATAAGATATGTGTATACCCAGATATTTAAAAGAAATAGGTTGCCATGTCATTTGCATGTCTAGGAGTCTCTCCTGCAGTTCATGTGCCAGGACAGACATAGGGAACTGTGTGGACTTTGTCCAGTTAGTGGCCAGTGACGGCATGTTTAAAATTGTCTAGTAAGCGTAACAAGTGGGTAACTGAGTCAACTGACTCTTCCATATAGGGCAAGGTGTTGTCTGCATACATTGATACCATGTGTTGTAAGGTCAATCTGAACACCTTTTTTCACCAGTACCCTGTGCAGCATGTTTGCAAGCGGTTCAGTGGTGCAGACAAACAACAGGGGAGACATAGGCACCCCTGCTGTATACCTCTCTCCAGCACCCAGTTGGGTAGATGTACAGTAATTTTATCTACAAAAGTACACTGGGCCCAAAATTCCTTAGGACACCAAACATGTAGTCCCACCCAACTGTATAAATTTGCTTTTCAAGATTGAGGGAGGCCACAACATACCGACCCACATCCATACTTAATGATGTTCCACGTGCACCAAACAACATAAACTGAAAATGTTCCTTCTGTGAAGAATTAAGCCTGTCTGATCTTCGTTATAATTATGGGTATAACCCTCGTCAATCTGTGGGCCAACAATTTGCTAATGATTTTGATATCTGAGTTAATCATAGATAAAGGGCGGTATGAGCCCTGCTCTCTGGGGTTTTTCTTTGCCTTAGGGATCATGATAATTAAAGCTTTCCTCTTTGTGGGCACGAGATAGCCGTCCCACTAGGCATCCTCCACCACCTCACGGAGTTGCTCCATATTTCTGAAATTCTGGCAGAAGTCAGTCATGCCAGCTTTTTTCCATTCTGCATGTCACTTAAAGCTGCACACATCTCTTCATTTGTTAAAGGTTGCTCTAATTCCTCTTTTAAGTCCATAATTAATATGGATAGTCCCGCTGTCTTCAGATAGTCAGTCAGTGTTCATCACCTGTTCCTGCCTACATGTATACTTTGTTTATGTGTGACTGAAATGCTGCATTAATGGCTTCCTGTGTCTGATGCACTTGTCCATCATGGTCAGTTATAGAGGTAATACATAAACTATTCAGTACTCTGTGGAGAAGCGAGACCAACAGGGCCCTGGATTTATCTCCCCTCTCTATGTAACCTCTGTAGGTATATTTGCCTAATCTGTCATGTCTCATTGATGTGTCATTTTAGGTCCATCAATGTTTTAATATTTCCCCCCAAGTGTGACATTTGTGTCTCAAACTTAGTCAGCCTCTGTTCCTCAGTCATGAGCTCCTCAAGTACTCCGACTGTCCTGCTGATGGTAGCCCCAGGACTACCAACGCTCTTGGCAATGGACTCCCAGTTAACCTCAAAATATTAAGTTGTAACCTGGAAGATGGGCTGCAAACTTCACAACCTGAGCTCTCAGTCATGAAATGGGTATGTATTTGTGTCGTCGGCCGCACAAGAGTGTTAGCAACACAAAAGAATGGTTAAAAGGGTTCTGCCCATGTAGGTCAAATTCAAGGCAATCGACACAGAGCTCTTGGCTGAGGGAAAATAATCCAGCCTACTGTAGGAGCTTAAATTCAAGGCAATCGATATAGAGCTCTTGGCTGAGGGAAAATAATCCAGCCTACTGTAGGAGCTATGTGGCAGTGAATAGTGTGAGTATATCCTGTTCTGCTGGAGTATGAGCTGACACATATCTACAGGAACGCGGCCCCTGGTAGGTTTCCGGCTGACAACAGGTGCATCGCAACACATACCTGTTTCAGGGTACGTGTATTCCTATGAAGCCCGTGCTTTAATTGGGGATGGGCGACTTGCTGACCGTGACTGACTTTGATGAGCAGTTGGCATGAGTAAGTGATCAGTTATTGTTTACTCTACTGTGTCCTAAATTGGGTTTGAGCACTATTATTAGGAGAAGCTATATATATATTTTTTGGTCCTGAGGAAGCGTCACTGGATCCTTTTTGACCATTTAGACGCAAAACATGTCGACCTAGTTCTATAGGAATTTGGAGATTGTTCATTTTCCTTACACTTACGTGTGTGAGTGCGGTTGAGCATCACCTCCACAAGTACTCCCTTCTTTTTTAATCTTGGCCTGGACCATCTTCTGAACTATTAAAATATGATGGTTATGGTTTAGAGCCAATTTTCGGTTTCACTTTATTTTTCTCTCTCCTACATACATCTCAAGCTTGTGTCTACTATGGGCATATTCACCATGAGGAGTAAAATCTCTGGCTAAGAGCCACCTCCTTCTTTGAAAGGGGTGGCCCGTCAGACATTGCAGTGCCGGTCTGATGAGGAGCTTGCCCAGAGATGAAGCTTGACATCCTATTGAATGTGTGAGGTCTGTTCTGCTCCTGACTATTCCCGCCTTCTTGTAGATTCGTTGTGTCTCTTTGGAACAGTGTACTTTATTAGTTATTACATATCTACATTTGTTCCATGATGTTGTTGCGTGGGCTCTCATTATCCTAAGGCTGCTGGACTCGGGTGGCAGTATCACCTGAATTGTGGGGAACTGAGTCCAATCCGACACCATGTGACAACTGTCAGCCTAATCCTTTTGCAGCCAACTAGCAGGGATGATTTGTGGCGCATGACCTAATGACTTCTCAGGAAAATTGTAGTGTATCAGATCTCATCCTTTTCTCTCAGTTACTTTAGTCTCACACAAGCAAAGACAAACAGAAGCAGAAAATGGTTCAATAAGATTTATTGAAACAACTGTGTCTTAGATAGAATGGCATGAATTGCAATAATTAGAATGATAAAACATAATAGAAGCAAGATGGGGACAAGTAGCAGGCCTAGTTGCTAAAATAACATGCCTAGAGGCAACACTAAAATGGCTATACAGCAATGTATGTTAATGCTCGTCCAATGTGGGGGATATAACACAGTTAAAATCATTGCCCAAATCATAAGGAGAACCAAGCGCATCAGTGAATGAAGTTTGGGAAAGAAAAAAGTGTCATCTATATTGGGGCGATACACATTGAGTAGGCAGAGTGGCACACCATCTATGGTGCCCGTAATCAAGAGATGATGGCCCTAGGGATCCCAATCACAGCAGTAAATGTAAAGGGCATCCTGCTGTCCACATAGACAGAGATCCCCCATGCATAAGATGAAAAGACTGTTGAATACAGCTGGCTCTGTGCAGCCACTATGTGGCTAATTTAGTGTTCCTTTGGGGTCAAGTGTGTTTCTTGAAGGAGTATTCTACCATTGTGGTGATGCTTTTTATAGGAGAAGATTCTGTGTCACTTGGTGTAATTGTTTGAAACCTAGAATGTTCACTGTGACTATTTTAATGTTATTTGTCATACTAATGAGGTCCCAGAGAGAGGGTCTCCAACCCAGGCCTTATCTTGTATGACATCAAAAGAATAGGGTTGATAGCTGAGGCGTTGAGTATAGTGTATAAACCATAACATTTGTCTCTATCTGGGTACTTGTCAAAGATAGCTCTACCTCCCACCCACCCTCTTAGACACTAACTAGGACTTCTGGCCAGAACATATGGATGAGTGAGTCAGATACCTTTAACCGTGTGTATCCCGTAATGTATTGCAGCAAAAACATGAAATCAGGCAGTACTAAGAAGCTCACACAGTTCCTCCAGGTTCTGGTCCAGAAGACCCTCCCCCTCCCAAACATACACCCACAAAAAATGTAACCAACAATAACAGAAAAAACAAATGATATAAAGTATCTCAACTGAGCTTGACAAAGTCACTTAGGCCACCTACGATGCCAATCCCAGATGTCCTATGTCTCAATGGCCATTGTGGCATCTGGAAGGGTGCAATTGCGGACTTGGGGAAGGCGCTCTCCTTCTTGTCCAGTGTACGTCAATAATCTTACCAACAATTCAATATATAAAGACACCATTTACCACAATTGTCACCATCCAGTGTTCGTCCTAGTCATACACACATTCAGTTTAGGGCACCTTTTAGATAGCAGCCAGTGTGGCATTGATGGCTACCTCGTTGAGCTGCAGGGAACACTGAAGTGGTGTGACTGTGTGTCTATCTAATGAGTGTGTTCCAGTGTCATTCATGAACTGTGAGCTTGTGTGTCTTGTTCTCTGAGGCTACACCAGCCATCCACCCATTCCTAACCTAGTTTAGCAAAGGAGAAGAAGTGCATCTTGTTTGGTTTAATAACTTTTAGTCTGGTCAGGTACAGGAGCATGTATGTCACACTTTTGTCCCTGAGCTCCTCTTTACCACTTCCAAGGACATCCATTTCTATTGTACACATCAGACATAATCTATGATGATCTGCAGTGTTTTATGGCACAAGCTTGACCCGGAGGTATTGGAGCACTTTACATGAGCACCAGTTACATTACACAATGTCATTTTCCTTTTTAGGCACGCCGCGATTAAGCGAATTGCACAGGATGTCAAGCCTACACTGAGTTTCGAACCTGGTTTCCCAGTTACAAAGTCGGCAGCTCTGGCAGGAAGCACCCTATGGCTGATCTCAGAGGGGCTCCAGGCCTCCATGGCAGTGGCAGCACTCTATGTACAAGTGTTATTGAAAAGTAATCAAAAAAGCCCTTATGTTTTAGCACATTTAGTATCCAGTCTTTCATGAAACGGTCCACTAATGGGCCTTCCACCATCTCCGGAAAGCCCAAGAAGCACAAATTATTGCACCTGGATCTGCCTTATGCTTCAGCTGGCCTCTCCTGTAGTATTCATCTTGACTCTTCTAATTTGATCGTACTCATGAATCTCCTCAGTAACATGCATCTCCTGCATATTTGTCCTGTTTGCACTCATTGTGTCTTCTGTAGCCTTAGTCATAGTAAAGTCAATTCAATTGCCATAGTGTGAATTTTATTTTCCAGAACCTGTCGCAAGTTGCTTAGTCCACTCTTACTGGAGAGTACTTCTCTGGGTGTCCATCCAATGGAATTGGTTAAATCCAAACTCACTTGTAGGTTCATTATTGGTTACACATCCACCTATTTTGAATCTCTGGATACTGTTTGTTTGATGAATCCTTATCTACCACCATGTGGGCAGTGAAAGCCAGCCAAGGCTAGGGGGAACACACCTCCTGTGCCAATGGTGCTACAGAATGCTAAGGCTTCCTAGAATTGATTCCACCACATGCCTCTTTCTTCTACCACCCAACACTTCCTGTCTCTCTTCTATTCTCTTGAACTTTGTTTTTCATACCTGATTTCTCTATGTCACTGTTTCCCTTTCCTTCTCGACCACTTTCTTTCTCGCTTTTCTGTCTTTCTCTTTTTTACTCTTGGTCAAAGTCTGAAGATGAGACTAAGGTCGGTGTACAAATAAATGTTTGTGCCCACCACTTGCAACCAACAGCACAAATTAAGCACTGCAAACACCTCAAGACATGTTTCTGAAAGGTGTAATTGCTCATTGTGTAATAAATTAACGAGCCAAGTTAACTGTGACGAGGGGATGGATAACGAGTCGGATGGAAAGAAATCCCCATGTTGGACACTGCCCCTCTTGATTCTGAGTTCACCTGTTGTAGATTCTTGCCTAGTAATTCTCAGTAATTGCAGGACCTGCAGTTTATTCCCCCTTCTGGGCTCGAAATCTTGCAATTGCTATTGCAGGAGCAGGGATACTGGAAGAGAAATTATAATCCTAGCCCTGGTATTACAGTGCTCCAGAAGTTAGAAAATTGTATTTGGGCACTATGATTGTTCGATTTCTCTACATTACACTAACAATATACGTTGGTCTTCAAAGAGCTACATTGTGCCCCATTGCAAATGTTAATTTACTCCTTAAGCTATTGAGAGTCACATTTTCCACGACTTGACATTTGTTTACCATGGTTGATAATTGGCCACAGCTGAAAAGTGATGATTACCTATGGCATCCATTATCACATGGCCATGGGGGAAACCTAAGTACCTATGACCCAATCCTAGCTTGTTAAAAATAATATAAAATGTAATTGCATATTCTCTAATGGAATGCTGACCTGAAATATTCTTTCCATTAATTAAGCATATGAAATATTTACCGATGACAGAAATGGAAAGCGCATATTTTAACAGCATATATGTTTTCATTTCCTGAAAAGGAGTTTTAATATGAAATTCTGTTGTAAATTGTAGGATCCATTAGGTTCCTGTGGAAGTATCTCGGAGGGGAACTGATAGACACCGAGAGAGCTGACATTGCTGAGACCTCTTTTCTGCAGATAGATTAATCTCATTACTCACTTTGCCAAAAAAAGGAAAACAGATTTGCCAAACACTCAATCGTTTGATTCCCCTTGTATCATGGTGTTGAGAATGGTTTTGGCAAGCCTATCATCTTATTTTTAGACCATTAAACTAACTTTATTTAGCTATTAGGGTATAATTGCACTACAACATCAAACTGTTTTCAGGATAAATGATTAAACCCAAACATGGCAGTTCAAGTTCCTCACTAATCCAGATTTGGCGGGTAATGGATGTAAACAGCAGAACTGGGTTGTTTTTCCACCTGGAAACTCCCCCTGCAAAAAGCAGATTCATTCTCCAGGTGAAATCCAGTGAAATTATCAGCGGAATCAGTACAGAAGTTGCAATTCCTTTTTAAATTTCTCATTCCTAAGGAGAGCCAAAGTATCCCAGTCTGAGGGGAGGTTTTCAGGGGGAATGGTATCATTTTCAGTTACCATTGGGGAAGAGGGTTCGGGGGCAGGTAGGGAGGGGAGGGAACACTGAGGATTATGCCAAACCACTTGTAAATTGCTTCTTGGTCAGCTATTTCGATTCGCCATTGTGCCACTGAAAACTGCTGTACTATGATTAACGTGCATGAGTGCATATCAGGGGCATAGCCATCAACAGTGCAGCAAGTGCAGTGGCACCAGGCTCCATGGGTATTAGGTGCCCAATACGCCCAAATTAAGGCTGTTTTCTACTGTGCAACCAGTGGACGGAGACTGGGAGGCACTTTTACTTTGCCCCAGGGCTCATGGAACATTTGCTACGCCACTTGACCCTCTTTCATTAGCCCTGCAGCCATGTTCCACCAGTGAGAGGTCCTCCCTCTTCTGGGTCTTATAGTAGGGTCAAGCACTACGAGACTAAGGAAAGAGAGCCCTACAATGGGCTTTGCATCGCTGGGTCACAGCTACATAATCCATGAGACAGGGCCCTCTTTGAGGTGTAGTTATCAATGTTCCACCACTGAAAGGCCATCCCTCCCCTGGGTCTTACAGCCAGGGTCAAGTGCTGTGTGGCTCAGGAGAGATGATCTTTTACCATATGTTTTGCAGTGCTGGACCATGACTGTGAGTCCCATGAGACAGGGCCCTCTTGTGGCATAGCTATCAACAATGCAGCATGTTTCGTATCACCAAGACATGTGGATGTTGGTGACCCGGGACTCAAATTGAGGCTGTATTTTTCTGGCCAGCCAGTGGACAGGTTTACTTTGTTTGCATCAGGACTCATGCTGCCGTTGCTACTCCATTGGCTCATCTCCCTAGGGCCTCACGACCATGATCCAGAGCTGTGAGAATCAGGAAAAGCGTATCCTTTCCTGGGTGTGGTAGAACTGGACCATGGCTAAAAGGCCAGGAGAAGATATCCCTCTGAAGGGTGTAGCTTTCAATAGTGTAGCAAGTGCAGGGGCACTGTGGCCCTGTGGGGTTATGGGCCCAATGCACTCAAATTAATTATGGCTGTATTTTACTGTACAGCCAGTGAATGGGAGAGGAGGCGGACAATTTAACTTGTCTGCTCCAGGGCCAGTGGCATCCTTCTGACATCACTGGGCCTCTCAGCCATGGTCTTATGCTGCAAGGCTTAGAAAGGGGGTGGACAGTTGTCCCTCCCCTGAGCAACTGCACTGACCTCCTGGTCAGTGTCTGCTGCCCTCCCCAGCTCCTCTGGCTGCTGCTGCCTCTGCCTTCTGCCTGGGATGAACTGAGAGTCTCCTGACTCTCAGTTTGAGGCCCTCTCCCACCCGCAGGCTCTTCCCTGCACCTCATCCCTGGTGGTCTAGTGGCCATCACAAGTAAGTATTTTTCTCTCTATCTCTCTTTCACTCTTGCTTTTCTCTGCCTTTTCACTCGTTTTTACTTCTGCTTTCTCTTTCATCTCTTTTTCCTTTTTTACTCTCATCTGCTGTCTCTGCCTTCCCGTGCCGCTCCAGCCCCTGTGGCCCCGCCCTCCTGCCACCCCGCAAAGAACCTTTCTCGCTCTCCCGCCTCCCAGCTGACCACTCCTCCACCCCCTCCCCTTCCTAATGGTGGCCTCAGCACTGTGAGAGGGCAACTGCACTGACCTCCTGGTCAGTGTCTGCTGCCCTCCCCAGCTCCTCTGACTGCTGCTGCTTCTGCCTTCTACCTGGGATGAACTGAGAGTCTCATGACTCTCAGTTCGAGGCCCTCCTCCACTTGCAGGCTCTTCCCTGCACCTCATCCCTGGTGGTCGAGTGCCATCACAAGTAAGTATCTTTCTCTCCAGCTCTCTTTCACTCTTGCTTTTTTCTGCCTTTTCACTCGTCTTTACTTCTGCTTTCTCTTCCATCTCTTTTTCCTTTATTACTCTCACCTGCTGTCCCTGCCTTCCCTCCTGTGCCACTCCGGTCCCTCCGGCCCCACCACCCTCCCCCAAGAAGCACCTTTCCTGCCCTCCCACCTCCCTGCTGACCCCTCTCTCCTCCCCTTCTTAATGGCAGTACGGTCGCACAGAGGACGTGAGCAGCCGGTGTACCACGGGCATGCCAAAGACAAGTCTGTCTGCGCCCATCCACACCCGGACTGCACAGAGCATCAGAAATCATGGATCTCCGTCACGCCACCTCCTGGCCAACCTCCGTTACGACGCTGAGACCCTCCACCTCCTTAACATCGGACGTCTCAATGACTGCTGCACCATCTCCCCCAAGGACACCCACGGACCTTTCACCTGCAGGAACTGCAACTTCAGCACCGGCCTCAACAAGCTGAAGGTACTCTGCACACACAGAGATACCAACACCCTCCACAGTCCCATCAACTGCCTCCTCCTGAGCATCCGCTCCCTCCACAAATACGCCACCAAACTCTGGGACTTGATTGACACCGCCTGGCCGGACATTGCCTGGACCAACCCCACCTGGGGACCTGACATCGGCATGGCCATTCCCAATGGATACAGCATCCTAAGGAGGGACCGGCCCTCCCGCCCGGGCGGAGTACTCGCCATCATACACAAGTCCTCACTACATGTCAAGACCATCCCAGAAGAACAGTGCACCACCATGGACCACCTTCATTTCCTGGTCCACTCCAACCACAACTCCTCCATCCACCGCACCCTGGTGTATAGGCCACCTGGCCCCCGCACAGCATTCATAGACACTGTAGACATCACTACCTACAAGCCCTGGTGTCAGACGACTACCTCCTACTCCACGACCTGCATCTCCACCTCAGGGACCGCGCCGACCCAAAGAACACCAATCTACTTGACAACTTTGCTACCCTCGGCCTCAAACAGTTGGTCTCTGCAACCACACACATCACAGGACACACACTGGACGCTATCTTCGCCTCAAGCAACCGGATTACCATCAAGACCATCTCTACACCAGACTGGACCGACCACCGCTGCATACATTTCACAATCACCGCACCCAGCAGCTGCACCCACACCTCCAGGACCCTCCCACAGGAAATGGAACAAAATCACCAATGAGCAACTCACCTCAACCCTCACCAAATCCCTCCTTGCTCCCTCCGATGAGGCCAACACAGCAGCTTGCAATCTCAATGGATGGATCACCAAATGCACCAACACTCTAGCCCCCCTCCGGCTGACATTGACCAAATGCATACCGAAGAAGGCCTGCTGGTTCACCACTGAACTCCAAGAATCAAAGCGCACCTGCAGACGCTTAGAAAGAAAATGTTATGTTCTGTTATGTTATAAGATTTTATATAGCGCATTATCTGCCCGAAGGCCTCGTAGTGCTTAATAGGGGAAAATAGAGGAACTGCCAAAACAGCAAAGATCTCGCCTCCTGCAGAGCCACAACCGTCACCTGCCACCATAGCATCAAGAATACTAGGAAGGACGCACTCTGGGATCGCCTCAACTCCTCCACACACAACACCAAGGAACTCTTCTCAGTCATCAATGAGTTCACATATCCCTCCTCCGAAGCCACCAGCATCCCCCGTCACAGGACCTCTGCAACAAAATCACCACCTTTTCCACTGCAAGATCTAAGACATCTATGACAGCTTCCTCACAGAAACATCTGGCACAGGAACCTGCAACCGACCCACCCGACCCGAACCCTCCCAGACCATCCACAGCTGGTCCATGCTCAACACGGAGGAAACTGTCAACATCATGAACAGCCCCCACGGACTCCTGCCCACACCACATATACATCAGAGCTAGCCTATTCATCGTCCCCTAGCTCTGAAAGATGATTAACTGCTCCATCAACACTGGCACCCTCCCTGATGACTGGAAACCTGCCAAAATACACCCTCCCCTGAAGAAACCGTTGGTCGACCCATCAGAACTAAAGAATTTCTGGCCCATCTTGCTGCTAACCTACCCTGCCATGGTACTGGAGAAAGCATTCAATGCACAACTACAGAATTTCATTGAGACCAAAAACTCCCTGGACAGCTCCCAGTTCGGATTCCGCAGCAACCACAGCACGGAGATAGCCCTCCTGGCAGCCACCGATGACATCCAACCACTCTTAGACCGTGGCCACACCACAGCACTCATACTCCTCGACCTCTCAGCAGCCTTGGACACGGTCTCCCACAGCACTCTATGCACCAGACTCCATGACATAGGAATCCGCAGAAGATCCCTGGAATGGATCCACTCCTTCCTCTCCGGGAGGAATCAGAGGTCCAGACTCCCACCCTACACATCCAGATGCACAGGAGTTAATTGCAGAGTCCCCCAAGGATCCTCACTGAGTCCCACACTGTTTAATGTATACATGGCCCCTCTTGCGGCCATTGTCAGAAACCATGGGATGAACATCGTGTCAGAGGCTGATGACACACAACTATTTATTTTCCTCACCGAAGACCCGGACACGGCCAAAAGTAACTTCCACTCAGGAATGGAAGCCATCACCACCTGGATGAGAGAAAGCTGCCTCAAGCTGAACTCTGACAAGATGGAGCTCATCATCTTCGGAAACGCTACCTCAACGTGGGATGACTCCTGGTGGCCCACATCCCACAGTGACCCCCTGCACTGACTGAGCACGCCCGCAAACTAGGCATCATCCTCGACTCCTCCCTATCCATGACCCGCAAGGTAAACTCAGTCGTCTCCTCCTGCTGGCACACACTCTGCAAACTTCGGAAAATCTTCAGATGGATCCCAGCAGACTGCCGCAGGACAATCACCTAAGCCTTAGTCATAAGCAAGCTCAACTACGGCAACACCCTCTATGCCAGTACCTTGACGAAAAACATCAAGAAACTACAACTCATCCAGGGTGTCGCCACCAGACTCATATTGGACCTCCCACACCAAAAACATATCTCCCAACACCTGAGGACCCTCCACCAGCTCTCGGTTGAGACACGGACCACTTTCAAGCATACGGTCAAGGCCATACACAATCCAGCCTACCTGAACCACAGCGTCTACTTCCACACCCCGCTAGATCCCTCCACTCCACCCAGCTGGCCCTGACCACCATCCCTCGCATTTGTAAAACCAGCGCCAGAGGACGATCCTTCATCTATATCGCAGCAAAGGGCTGGAACAACCTCCCCCTGCACCTTAGACAAAGCTCATCCCTCACCATCTTCAGGAAGAACCTCAAGAAGTGGCTCTTCGGATGATGCTCTTTAGGACGAGACCCCCCTCTTTCCCCAATCCTCCAGCACCTTAAGACCCTCACGGGTGAGTAGCCCCACTTTACAAAAACTGATTGATTGTTTGATTAAGCCTCACAATACAGGTCCATTGCTGGGAGGTCCACATGATGAGGTCCCTCTCAGGGGTGTAGCTATCAATATTCTCAGTAGCTGTAGTGACACCAGAGCCCAGGGGAACCCAACCTATAACAGCAGTTTACTCTCCAGCCATTTACTTTGCTTGCATCAGGATCCATGGCAGCATTGCTGTGCCACTGGCCCTTCTCTGATGACCCTTGCAGCAATGATTCAGTGTTGTGAGGCTCAGGAGAAGCCCCTTCTTCCCTGGGACTCACAGCCATTTGCCAGCACTGTGAGGCCCAGCAAAGTAGGGTGGCAGGGAGAAGGAGTGCCCCTTATTTTAGATATTTTGCTTGTATTTTCAAGTAGGCTGATACAGGATGCCACATATTCAACATTTTTTGTTTGCCAGTGGCTAATGTTGGCAAGCAGGATAATCAATAAGAGCTGTAAATCAAACAGACCAACTGGGAGTGAGATGCCCAGCAATGACATGGAACAAGCACTGTTCAGAGGTGCAAGGGGCCAACATTTGTTAATATGGTGACTGGGAGGGAGAACTTACAGCTAATGGCAGTGAATACTTGTTTCAAGACCCATAACTTTCTCACTATACCACATAGTTTAACTGTTACAGAGATTAGTGGCCTGGTTTATGCTAGGGTGTTATGGGTGATGAAAACCCAAAAATTAGCTCAGTGATTTTTGGTAACCCCATATAGAAATCTTCTTTGTGAAACTACAAGCACTGTAAGTGTCCTGCAAAGTGATCATCATAAGGTGGGTGAGGGTAAAGTCTGTTCTTCACTTTTAGAAGTGACAGAGGGGCTAGAGGTTGATTCTTATTATAGAGGGCTCCCAGCCTTTGGCACAGAGCTGTGAAGCTCAGGGGAGGAATACTATTCCCTGTGTCTAGCAGTGCTTCACCACGGATGTGAAATCCAGAGGAGAGCTCTCTCATCCATGGACCTCGGTCAAGCACTGGGAGGTCCAAGGAAGGTGGCCAAAGAGTTGCCTTTGATTACTTCTGAATTTCAAAAAATGATTTATTTGTTACTTTCTTGCCTGCAAGCTGGTGTTGATGATTTTTTTCTAGATCCCAATCCTTCTTTACCCAATATCTTGCCAACATTTTAATACACAGTGGACCTTTCATATTATCCATGCCCATGTCCATTCAACAAAGGCCTGCTTTATTTATGTGAAAAATAAACTATTCATTTGTGTTGTGCTAAAAGACAATCCACATATTTACTGGAAATGACTAATTGGCATGGTGCAATATATAGCCGATTGTTCCAAGCATGTGACCTGGGTTGTGTTAATGATGTATATTGAACAGTGGAATATTCAGTCTTTCAGCTACATGTAACCTAAATAGTCTTCAGTTTTACCCTTGCTTTCTCACTTTCATGCACCTTGGCTTGGAGATAAAACAGATGCTATGTTACATTTATTTTCAGAGCACAGTTACACTTAGTTTTACATAAACAGCCTAAATAAAGAGAAAGAGAAGTCATTTTCTAATGTGTCATGCATTCCTGAATTTAATTAAAATAGGCTCCTAAAGACCCATGAATCAAATCCAGCTGCTGAGTTTTGAAGAAAGGCAAAGAGGTTTCATAAATGTAGCTGGGCATACACCAGTCAGGTGACAGCTTGGAACAGTGACATCATGTTTGGCCCAATCATTAGGTGTGAAAGAGTTTAAAGTAGTCATAGGTTGGAAATTGGAAGTTTTAATAGGCCAAATATTGATTATAGATATTGTCACTTACTAGTTTAATCTTGTTGAAGAAGAACTTATCAACATTATCACACCGTTGTTTGAATTGTTGTAATGTAGCTTACGAAGGTAAAGGCGGTAATATTTCTGATACAATATGGAACAATTTGACCTGGCAGAGGATGCAGGAAATGATCACATAAGTAGCTTCTCTTTGCTTCCCTGATTTTACGTTTATAGGTGGCAGCTACCTTAATATATTCTGTTCTTTTATTTATACCTTCATAGTCTTTACACCATTGTACTTATACTCTGCAAGCTTCCAATTTGAGAGAATGTATTTCATAGGAGAACGTAAGATTTGTTGCTCTATATAGTTCTATCCCATGACGTTCTGTTGAGATTTTTGTTATTTTGTTCAGCTGAGGAAAAGAGAAAGTGATAGTAATATTCCTTAAATTAATCTCAGACATTGGTTGTTACTTAGATGGAATTCCATCCCATGTTTTTTATTCACTGTGTTACTACTGACAGAAACAACCTTATGCAAATTAGAATTACTCTTGCTCAGAGAGGAACAGTCCAGCTATGTAATGTTCTCTGTAAATGGAAATGCAAGCAACTTTAGACTGGTCTCTGCCTTGTTAGATATCCTCGGTGAGGTGCATATTAAATCTTGCGGCCCAGTGAGCCACAGGGCCCATATTTAGGCATACCCATTGCTCTTAAGGAATTTCACTGAAAAAAAGAAAAAAGTGACCAATGGAATGTTTGAAATGATTTTAGTGCCTGGTATTTATGTAGAACGCATTACAGGCCATTGTTGTTTTGGTCAGTGTACTAACATGCAGAGCAGTCATGTGCGGGTCATCCTTGGTCTTTCAGCAGAAAACATTGAAAAATATCAGCTATTGCTCCTTTATCCAATTTCTGGCTTAGACATGAAAATAATGACACGTCTGTAAATTAGTGACCAAGTTGCATCCCTAGAGGGCTGGCCTTTTTCTCCTGGGCCATACAGCCATAACTCTCCACTGTGAGACCGAAGAAAACGGGCCTCTTGGTGAGACAGGCTCAAAGTATTTTTTATTTGCATTTATTTATATATATGCTTATTAATTGTATTTATTATTATTTGTTTTGCATTTGGAGACTCTCCAGGGTAAAACACTACATGTAGGTGAAAGGGTACATATATCTTCAAATTCAAAATGATTTGAATCTGCATCATGCTTATTTACAAACGGAAACGTACTCGGTACTCGGGAACCACCTAATTGTATAATAATAATAATTAGTTTTGGAAGTTTTTAAAGCTGCAGAGGATGTGGATAGGATTTTTGAAAGCCATTGCTCAAGTCACATGCCACTTAACACTTTTTGCCTACTTATCACTGCATTGAAATTTTAGTCCACTTTGGTCTCCGTGAGGCCTTTATACATGCTGCAGTACATCTCTTTAGGTCCTGAGCAAATATGACCACACATCCAACCCTGACGGAACTCCAATGACTGCTCTTGCCAGCCTATACCACCTTCAAAACCAGCTGCATCATCTACAAATCCATCATGATTGGCACCATTGCGTACTTGGATTACAAGTTCACAATCACCAGTGGCTCTCTGCATACCCACAGACAAGACGTTTTCAGAAGGGAGACAAAGAAGCGCAAAAAAAAAGAAATAGGATAAAAGGCCTTCTCCATCAATGCACTGAAGATCTAGAATGATAGCTCTCCATCCTTCTGCACAGCTTCAGCCCTTGGTTACATTTGCACTTTATATATACCACATACATACATAACAGCACACTAATCTAGAAAAAAAATAACTTTAGAGTAAAGACACATGTTTTGTAGAAACCTCACACATGTTTGTGTTTACTAAGACAATGGGGGTGATTACAACATTGGCGGTAAAAGCCGCTTACCGCCGTGCAGAAGACCGCCAATACACTGCCGCGGCCTCGGAATTCCAACACAGCTATTATGACACACATCTCGGAATCCGCCGAAACTAAGACACCCACACAAGTCCGCCACACCAAAGGTCAGTGATAAACTGGCGAAAACAAAACCTCCACCGTCACGCCAACAGAAACACGACCATGCTATCACAACCCACAAATCCAGGCGGCGGTCTTTCAACCGCGGTATTCCATTGGCGGTACACACCGCCGCGCTCAAAATACACACACATCTCCAAAACACCGCCACATTGGACAATTCAAAATACACACACCTGATACACATACAAACACCACTCCCACACACCAAACACAATATAAAACACACGCCCACATCACCCACAAACCCCTATGACAAAAAATTAGAGACGAAGGCGACAGAGAGATGGCACAGCAATAGGCAACCCCACCACACAGAGGCACACAACACCATCACCCACACAACATCCACGCACAAAATACCACACACCACTACACATCACCACACTCATCACCACATACACCCCACACACATCACCTACACCACCCCATGGCACACCAAAGACACCCCAGGTTTTTGGAGGAGGAGCTCAGGGTCATGGTGGAGGAAATCGTAAGGGTAGAGCCACAGCTATTTGGATCACAGGTGCAGCACACCTCTATAGCTAGGAAGATGGAGCTATGGCGGAGAATCGTCGACAGGGTCAACGTAGTGGGACAGCACCCAAGAAATCGGGAGGACATCAGGAAGAGGTGGAACAACCTACGGGGAAGGTGCCTTCAGTGGTCTCCAGGCACAACATCGCGATTCAGCGGACTGGCGGCGGACCCTCACCTCCTCCCCCACAACTAACAACATGGGAGGAGCAGGTCTTGACCATTACGCATCCAGAGGGCCTCGGAGGAGTCGGTGGAGGAATGGACACTGGTAAGTCTAATCTTAACTATCATTTCCCCCACCCTACCTGCATGCTATCACACACCCCCACCCTCAGCCCCTCCCCTATCACTCCAGCTCCTCACTAATGTACTAATAACACAAACCACACATCCCAACACCAAGCCCTGCATGACACAACAAAGCATGGACACCCATCACTAAAGCATGGCCACTGCACATACCCATAACAACCCCCCAACCATCATCACACAAGCCCCCACACAGGAATGCTAGCACAGGGGTACACGCTCACCCACCCATTGCACACCATGAGACACACAGATGCAATAATCATGCTTTTACACCCCTGCAGGGCCACTACCTAACGCCACCAGACAGGAGGGTCCAGACATCTCCACCCCACCCACAGAAGAGGCCCACAGTGATGACAGCAGCTCTGGCCAACTGGATCCAGATGACCAGCCCGGCCATCGTGGGCCTCGGGACAGTCGGTTCCCCTCGCACAGGCACAGCCCAACACTGACCTTCCCCCCTCTGGTAACACCAGCACAGCACCCGCCCAGCGGGCCCATACCTCCGTACCCAGGACACGTCAATCAGCTGTGTGTCCACCACTACAGGGAACCCAGGATAACCCACCACCCCAACAACAACAGGGACCTGGGGGCAGTGGCAGTGGGCACACGGTCCAGGGGACGGAGGCACAGGAACACAGGGGAAATGGGAGGGCTGCTGTGTGACAGGGGGCGAACAGGCCCAGGGAACCCACTCTCCACGAGGCCCTCTCCTCCATCATGGAAGCCTACCACCACTCCCAGGAGACGATGGCTACGGTCCTGGCCAAGTTTCAGGAGACCCAGCGCATGCAGGACGAACAGTATTTGGGGTTCAGGGAGGAGCTCAGAACCATCAGCTCCGCCCTGGGCACCATCGTAGGGGTGCTGAAGGACATACAGAAGACCATGAGGGACACCGTGGCACACCAAGGGGCCCCTGACACTAGCCTGGACGATGAACTGCCCACAACCTCCGCCGGTGCTAGTGGACAGGACGCCCCGCCACAGGACCACCACACCAGCACTCCACCCCCTGCAGACGCAAGCGGTCCCTGAGATCCAGGAACAGGACAGAGCACGATGGCAAGACCCCCGCCAAGAAATGAGACCACCCTGATTGACATCCCATTGTCCCACTTTGTTACCCTGTCCAGATTGGAACTGCCCCAGCTCCACTTCCAATGCCCATATGGGCAGTGCACCTGTGAGACTAATAGACTGGACTCTGCCATGGACATTCCTCCACCATCACCCATCACCATTTTGCCACCCCCTCCAATAATTAGCACTTCAATAAACACCCTTGAACCACAAAACAATCTGGAGTCAGTCTGTGATTTTGAAAATGTGTATTATCTATGACAATGACAAAATCCGGTCGAAAATGTAATGTCAACATACCTATGTAACACATCACAAGCCCATGAAGGATGCAAGCAGATGACACACGTTGGTAACCACACCTGTGAAACCGTAATGGAAATGTACCACTCAGTTAGCAAATACTGCTTCAAATTGACAGACAGGATAGAGGTAGAAGTGTGAAAGTAAATATATTAGTAAAAAAATTGTTCTCACCTGTGTGTCACTGGAAATATTGCTGTATGACAGAGTCCCTGTTATCAATGTCTTCTTCCTCTGCTTCCTCCTCATCACTGTCCACAGGCTCCACAGCTGCCACAACACCGTCATCTGGACCATCCTCCTGCAGAAAAGGCACCTGGCGTCGCAAAGCAAGATTGTGAAGCATACAGCAGGCGATGATGATCTGGCACACCTTCCTTGGTGAGTAGAATAGGGAACCACCTTTCATATGGAGGCACCTGAACCTGGCCTTCAGGAGGCCGAAGATGCGTTCGATCACCCTCCTAGTCCGCCCATGGGCCTCATTGTAGCGTTCCTCTGCCCTGGTCCTGGGATTCCACACTGGGGTAACCAGAGTCCCCTAATAGCCACACACGGTGCCTCTGGAGCTGACCCATCACATAAGGGATGCTGCTATTCCGCAGGATGTAGGCGTCATGCACTGAGCCAGGGAACATAGCATTTACCTGTGAGATGTACTGATCTGCCAAACATACCATCTGTACATTCATCGAATGATAACTCTTCCGGTTCCTGTACACCTGTTCACTCCTGTGGGGGGGGACCAAAGCCACATGGGTCCCATCAATGGCACCTATGATGTTGGGGATGTGTCCCAGGGCATAGAAGTCACCTTTCACTGTAGCCAAATCCTCCACCTGAGGGAAAACGATGTAGCTCCTCACGTGTTTCAGCAGGGCAGACAACACTCTGGACAATACGTTAGAAAACATAGGCTGGGACATCCCTGATGCCATGGCCACTGTTGTCTGAAATGACCCACTTGCTAGGAAATGGAGTACTGACAACACCTGCACTTGAGGGGGGATACCTGTGGGATGGCGGATTGGTGACATCAGATCTGGCTACAACTGGGTACACAGTTCCTGGATTGTGGCACGGTCAAACCTGTAGGTGATGATTAAATGTTGCTCCTCCATTGTCAACAGGTCCACCAGCGGTCGGTACACCGGAGGATTCCGCCATCTCCTAACATGTCCCAGCTGACGGTGCCTAGGAAGGACAACAGCAACTACAGAGTCAACCAATTCTGAGGTATGTACCCACAGCTACACAGAACACGACACAAAATACAAAAATCTTCCTGAATGTGTGTTGAGTCCAGGCCTAGGTATGTGTGACGCAGTTGGAAATGAAGCCATGTGGGTCCCTGAAATGGCGGATGCCTGACCTCTAAAGTGGGACAATGGGATGTGAGGTAACTGCGCTGGCGTTGTACACCGTTGCTGTAGGTGGTCGAAGACCGTGGTGCAATGCTGCTTTGGTTAACATTGGACCCTATGGGTCCCAGGAGCCAATGACGAAGTGCGCTGGGCGGTGATGATACGCACCGCCGCGGACGTCACCGCCGCGGACGTGACCGCCAGTTTCTATCTGTTCAATCACTCGATACCTGATCTTCGACAGGAGAGGACCTACACTGCAAGTGCTGCTGTGACATCGGTCTGGAAGAGACAATGGCATGTGCGTCTGGGGAAAGGGCCCCTGCCTTCACAGCACAGGAGTTGGAGAAGCTCGTGGACGGGGTCCTCCCCCAGTACATGCTACTCTACGGTCCTCCAGACCAACAGGTGAGTACATAGGGTGCAAGTTGTATGGGCTATGCCTGGGTGGAGAGGGCTGGATGTAAGTAGGAAGGGGGCAGAGTTATGCGAGCATGAAGGACTGTGAATGCATGTGTCACATGGCAAGGGTAGGGATGTGGGCCACTCACTTCGACGGTGCAGTTGTTAATGACTTCTCTTCTTCCCCTGTACATTTCATGTAGGTCAGCGCCCACCAGAAGAAGGATATTTGGCATGCCATCGCCAAGGAAGTCCGGACCCTGGGGTTCCACCAGAGACGGAGCACCCACTGCCGTAAAAGATGGGAGGACATTCGCTGCTGGAGCAAGAAGACGGCGGAGGCTCAGCTGGGGATGGCCTCCCAACGTGGGAGGGGTGCCCGTCGCACCATGACCCCCCTGATGTTCAGGATCCTGGCGGTGGCCTACCCTGAGTTGGATGGGCACATGAGGGCATCACAGCAGACACAAGGGGGTGAATACACTCACATTCTCATGACCTTGCGCGCAGAGGAGGGGTCTGGGTGGGGGAGGAGGGCTGTGGGTTTCCCTAGGCCAGGGCGAGTTCCGTAGGCTAGGCCCCTCCGTAATGCAGGCAATGTGCCACTCCACCCCACCTCTGTAGAGTGCCAAAAACAGGTATACATGCCCCTGTGTCATCTATGTGGGCAGATGACACTCATAGGCAAGTAGGCCATATCCCAGGAACTGCATCTGTAGAGGCCAAGAGCACGGCGTAGTGCAGGGGGCAGCTGTGTTTGTATTGTCCGCCAACGGTAGCGGTAAGCCATGCACTCATCCTGTCTTTCTTCTTTCCCCCCCCCCCTTTTTGTGCTCTCCCTGTTCTTTTGTGCATCAGCATCATCAGGCAGAGGTACAGGGGCACCGGAGCACGAGGGGGCTGCGTCCCACATGGCCATGGAGGGCCACACCACGGACTCCGAATACACCTGTGGGACGGAGGGCGAGGGGAGCTTCACGGCGGTCAGCGGATCAGCAAACAGCGACACAGACTCGTCCTCCGATGGGAGCTCCCTTGTGGTGGCGGCACCATCTGTGCCCCCCACTTCTACAGGTACAGCCGCCACCCCCCCTACCAGCACCGCCCTCCCAGCAGCCCCTCAGCCTTCGCCCCGTGCCCGCTCATCCAGGAGGGTGGGCATCACCTTCGCCCCAGGCACCTCAGCCCCTGCCCCTGTCACCCCTGCTGCCCTCAGTGAGGAGGCCATTGACCTCCTCAGGTCACTCACTGTTGGGCAGTCTACCATTGTGAATGCCATCCAGGGTGTAGAAAGGGAGTTGCAACACACCAATGCATTCCTGGAGGGCATTCATTCTGGTCAGGCTGCCCATCATCGAACCCTGCAATCTCTGGCCTCAGCACTGATGCAGCCATTGTCCCTGTGTCTAGCCTCCTCCCTCCAACTTCCTCCACCCAGACCCAATCCCCTGTACCTCAACCTATCCCAAGCACACCATCAGACCAGCCTGCACACACCTCAACACACAAGGGCAGCTCAGGCAAACATAGGCACCACACATCCCACAGGCACTCACACAAGCATCACCCACATACAGACACAGCAACACCCACTGCCTCCACTGTGTCCCCCTCGTCATCGTCTCCCTCCTCCCTCCCAGTCTCGTCTACACTCTCACCTGCATGCACTACCACAACAGCCACTAGGACTCGCACCAGAACACTCAGCACCACACCCCGCTCACCTGCACTCACGACCCCCACTACCATATACACGTCCCCTGTGTCCTCTCCCAGTGTGTCTGTGACGCCCCCTCCCAAAGTACACAAACGCGGGCACACACACACCCAACATCCATCCAACTCACGACAGCCTCCAGAACATGCACCTGCACCCAAATCACCAAAAGTTACACCTCCTACAACCACCTCCTCTTCCTCCACTCCCAGACCCCCTCCAGCTACCCGTCCCAGTGTTTGTCAGAAACTTTTCCTGAGCAACCTTGACCTCTGTCCCATCACCCCCCCTCCAATTCATAGGTCCCCTAGTAGCACCTCAGCCAAAAAGATTCCGGTACCAGTGGGGCCTGTTCGAGGTATGTGGAGTGCATCGGGCACCAGGGCAGCCAGTGTGACACGGAGCCAAAGCACTGCCAGTCCACCCCCTGTGACGCACCAGAAGTTGGACAGTGCCCGACGGGAGAGGGGGAAGACACTTGCCGCCCACAAGGGTCCCGGGGGGAGTGTCGAATCAGCTGTGACTCCTCCCAAGGTGGTGAAGGGGCAGAAGAAGTCTCCAAAGTCTGGGAAGATCAGCAAGGCAGAGAAGGCCGCCATCCTCCCCGCTGCCCAAGACGTCACCGCCAGCCCCATCGTCACTGGTCAGGAGACCACTGCCAGAGTCAGTGCCCAGGAGGGCAGCACTATCGTCACTGGTCAGGAGACCACCGCCGGAGTCAGTGCCTAGGAGGGCAGCACTATCGTCACTGGTCAGGAGACCACCGCCGGAGTCAGTGCCCAGGAGGGCAGCACTATCGTCACTGGTCAGGAGACCACCGCCGGAGTCAGTGCCCAGGAGGGCAGCACTATCGTCACTGGTCAGGAGACCACCGCCAGAGTCAGTGCCCAGGAGGGCCCCGGCAGCCACAGCCCCGCTGGGCAATGAGGGACCGCCATGGCACACACCGCAGCACAGGTCAGAGACAGCAAAGTCAAGCACCGCTGAACAGGGCAAAGACCGCCATGGCAAGCACCGCTGAACAGGGCAAGCACCGCTGAACAGGGAAAAGACCGCCATGGCAAGCACCGCTGAACAGGTCAGAGACAGCAAAGTCAAGCACCGATGAACAGGGCAAAGACCGCCATGGCAAGCACCGCTGAACAGGGCAAGCACCGCTGAACAGGGCAAAGACCGCCATGGAAAGCATCGCTGAACAGGTCAGAGACAGCAAAGTCAAGCACCGCTGAACAGGGCAAAGACCGCCATGGCAAGCACCGCTGAACAGGGCAAAGACCGCCATGGCAAGGACCACTGAACAGGGCAAGCACGCCAACTCAAGCACCGCTAGCCCATGAGCGGCAGGGGCAGTGACGCAACAGGGACCGTCACGGGGTGAGTGATGCACTCTGGGTACCAGTCCCCCTCCAGAACCAGTGGAGACTGTTATCCACTTTAGAGACTGTGGCTTTGCACTCCCCAGGATGGTACAGTGGGCAAGCCACCCACTGTAGAGACTTGAGAGACTGTGGCTTTGCACTCCCCAGGATACAGCAGTGGGCAAACCACCCACTGAAAAGACTTGTGAGACTTTGGCTTTGCACTCCCCAGGATGGTACAGTGTGCAAACCACTCACTGTAGAGACTTGAGAGACTGTGGCTTTGCACTCCCCAGGATGGTACAGTGGGCAAACCACCCACTGTAGAGACTTGAGAGACTGTGGCTTTGCACTCCCCAGGATACAGCAGTGGGCAAACCACCCACTGTAGAGACTTGTGAGACTGTGGCTTTGCACTCCCCAGGATACAGCAGTGGGCAACCCACCCACTGTAGAGACTTGTGAGACTGTGGCTTTGCACTCCCCAGGATACAGCAGTGGACAACCCACCCAATGTAGAGACTTGAGAGACTGTGGCTTTGCACTCCACAGGATACAGCAGTGGGCAACCCACCCTCTGTAGAGACTTATGAGACTGTGGCTTTGCACTCCCCAGGATACATCAATGGGCATGGAGCCCCGTCGTGGATCTGGCGTGGTGCAGTCATCCCGCTGAGGTGCCCCCCCTTCCCTTCCCCCTAAGGTGCACGTTGTATTTCTTTTCTGATGCCCCTGCAGTGTTCTCTCCGTTCCAGGACAGGTATTGTGTGTGGGCCTCGCACATGCATTTTGGGCCCAGTGGTCCACGGACATTAAAATGTGCATACCTGTACTACTAATCGTGATGTATATATTTGGAATGTGTATATATTGATGTATATATGAGCTAACTGTTTTTTGATACATTACAATGGTTAAACTAATTTCCTTTTGTCTTAGCATTCTTCCGGGGGTATTGGGGGTTGTTACTGTGATGTTCGGAAATGCATTGGTGTGTGTGTTGTAGTGGGTGAGGGTTGGGGGTGGGGGTGTTGCATGTGTGTGTCCGTGACTTTTGCCTCCCCCCTCCCCTATGTCGTAGGTGCAGTACTCACCGTTGTCTTCGGCACCGCCGTTGCTGATGTTCGTAGAGGAGCAGGAAGACAAGTGCAGGGAGTATTTGGAGTTCCGGCTCCATGGTGCCCTCCTTCCTCGTGGAGTTTGTTCAGGTGAGCGTTTTCCCATTGAAATGTCTGTTTCGGCCGTGTTTTTATCCACGGTGAATCCGCCCCGGAAAAGGTGGCGGATTGGCCTGTTGTAATACTGTGGGCGGTACTTTGTCTTCCGCCTGTCTGTTGGCGGTGACCGCCGCGCTGCTTGTCTGTACCGCCGTGGCGGTCGGAGTGTTAAAGTGGCTGTCTATGTTGGCGGTTTCCGCCACGGTCATAATTCCCTTTTTTTTCCGCCGGCCTGTTTGCGGTCTTACCGCCGCTTTAACACCGTCCGCCAGGGTTGTAATGACCCCCAATGTCTTTCCACTAAATAGTGTTTTAAAATTTATGTATTTACTTTATTAGCATTTTTTATGTTTTTATTGTTTTACTGATATCCACACTAGCAAAGTTGCTTCTTGCAAAGTTGCTTCAAGAATGGCTGAGAATTAATATTCATTTGATGGCAATTTCTGTGATGTTCGGTTGTATGAAAATTAGCAGAGCTTCACACTTTCCCTTTCTGCCCAGGGCCCAAAAATCCTAAAACTGTCCCTGAGAATGGCAAGTGTGTTGATTTTGAAGTACAGCTAGGGAAACGAAGAATCTGGTGGATGAAGTAATGTGCATGGCTCCCCAAGGCTCAGCTCCCTGTTAGCAGCTGATCCATTGGACCAACTGATTGAGGAAAGAGGATTGTATAAGGCTAGCTATCATGAACATGGAGGTTTCTACCTCCAGATTTCATGTAACAGCAGGAGTGTTGCTCTTGTTGGCTATCTGATGTTAAAGCAGCCCCTCTGTGGAGTAGAAAGCAACAACCCTGTGTTTGACAGCTGCCAATCTGTAACCCTGAATATTGTAGCTGGATTAAGGAATTCTGGTAATGGGAACATTGTGTGTTCTAGGATAACCAGAGTGTGGATAAGACTAAAGGAATTTGTTTTACTGTCCAGCTTTGTGCCCCAAATAAAACTGTGGTGCCCCCACCCCCATATCACAGAATCTCAGTTACAATTATAACTCGGGCTTTACTTAGCTGTCCTCTAAAGCGAAGTCATTAACAAAATCATTTGGATCCTCTGATCTACACTTTCACGGAAAAAAATAAAAGAATTGTTGCATTAATTTGTAGGCAATTTTGAGGTAATTGAAAGGAAAAGTGGCAATGGTAGTTTCCTTTCAATACTTAATAAACCCCTCTTGTGCGCCTGGGGAACTTTTAATAAACAATAATTGCCCCATTAAACCTCAATATGATGACTGCTGATGGAGTTAATTATACTGATACAGTAGTTCAATAATGTTAAAGTGCACAATGGATAACTGAACATTTATTCATCTAACAGACATGTCAGTAATAGTAAAAGATTACAAGGCAAGGTCTAGTCTTATTGAAATACAAAGCCAGTAGATGTATACAGTAAACCACTACTAAATCATTATATCGCCACATACTATACTTCTGACTTCACAACTAGACAGCTAAAGATCACTATGCTTTATAAGATCCCCAACTCATTTTAAAAACCCTTGATTGCACACCACTGAAGGCACAACATTATGTGTGTGTTGACCAGCTGCATATCAAGGATAATTCTAAAGAGTTTGCCAAGTAGAATAAAAAGCAAGAAATGCAACTGCAATAGAATATATCCATCAAACACAGGTGGGCTCATCTTAAGCCTGGGGATACTTGAAGGAATTTTCTCAAGCAAACATATTTTCGCATGTTATACGCCAGTTAGAATACTAAATGTTATGCCGAGGGTAGCTCGAAATGTCTTTATTTTCAGGAATTTACAAGCTTGTAGTGTGTATTTGATGTATGGCGTGAAGGCGGGAGAGAAAACATGCCTGTGTAGCACCAATCTTCGACATGTCAAGGCGATGAACTTAACATATCGAATAATTCTGCACATGGATATGTTTTTATATCACATAAGAAAGAAAAATTCTCTTTAATTAAATTTCTACTGCTACAATCGTTGCATGTTCTGTATTGCTGTGCATATTTGAATTTTTCAAAGTAGTGGTTTCTGTTGTTTGTGGCAAAATCATCTAACATTGGTTTTGAGAATTACATCTAGTTATTGCCATGTCACGCTATGTTTTAAAGCAAGTACGTGTAACTCCTGTTGCATGTATACCTTTTTAGAGCATATCACGATTGATTCCTTTTGTCACTTGTGATGCCTTATGTTGTTGATCAGCAACCTGTGCGCCTGGTCAACAGAAGCTTTTCTGCCTGTTCTTTGCTGCTGGTACAAGCGGGTGTTAATCTAATTTACTTGCATGTGGATTCAGTAGTTAAGGGACTGTGCTTTACGGTAGCTACACTAGAAAACGTATTTGATTTCTGTCAACAACTGTATAAAATCCCACTGACAGACAAGAAAACTTGTATTCGTTTCTGACAACAGCTTTCAGTACACGCACAGTTGGTGGCATTTTGGATGGCGATAAAGACACACTTGAAGAGTAAAATGTTGCAGGATCGTTTGATGGTGTCTCCGAAGGCTATTTCAGGCATCAATTTAGAGTCTAGGAAAGACTGCAGATCTAGAGTGACTTTTCATCACTGGTGACTGTTTAAGATTCTTAGTGAAAGGTTTTAAGGATTTCTCAGGTTTTACACTGAGTACCTGCATGTTTCTTTGAACTTCTGTGTGTTTTATGAGTAAAGTTAGTGTTGTTCAACGCTGTTGTGAGTTTTAAGCTGTGAGGATCAAAATATAAAACGACCATCATGTTTCTTGAGATCTCCAGGGCAGCCCAATTTGAAGAGGGCAGGCGGGAAATGTTTGGGTAACATGCCAAGATGTGTGGAGCAAATCTGAGGGCGGAAAGGAAAACATTACTGCTTATGCAAAGTTCAAAGTGGCAAAATGTTTTAGAAACTTTTAACTTAATGTTTGAATGATGATGCAAAAAGTCTAATTAATATGAGACCTGAGAGAACAAGTTTGGGTTAAATGCAGTAGGAAAGCCGGTACCATAGTCAAATAATGCCATTTAGGGATGAGATTGCAGAAGGTTGGAGAAAGTGTTGAGGAATGTGTCATGAGTAATTTTGTTTGGCTTCATCTTCTAAATTTGGTGCACATATTGAGATTATGTGAGCTTATGTTGAGATGTAGCCATCCTTAATTTAAAAAAGAATAAGGGGGTCATTCTGACCTCGGCGGTAAAAGGCGCTTACCGCCGGTCAGAAGACCGCCATAACACCGCCGCGGCCGCGGAAAGCCGCCACGGTCATTCTGACCCACAACGGCCAAACCTCCAAAAATCCGACCTCCACTGCAGGCCGCCACATCAGCGGGCAGCGATAAACTGGAGATGACCAAACCTCCACCGTCACGCCAACAGAAAAACGCCCATGCCATTACGACCCACGAATCAACGCAGCGGGCTTTCCAACGCGGTATTCCATTGGCGGTACACACCGCCGCGGTCAAAATACACACACAGCACCAAAACACAGGCACATTGGACAATTACAAATACACACACCTGATACACATACACAACCCACTCCAACACAATCAATCAACTATAAAACACACCCCCACATCACCCACAAACCCCTACGACCACAATTACTGAGAGAAGGAGAGAGAGACACAGCAGACAATCCATAGCAATACACACTGAGGCACACTACACCATCACACACACCACATAGTAGCACAAAGCACCACACACCAACATACTCATCATCACATACACCACCCCACACCTCACCCACACCACCCCATGGCACCCCAAAGGCACCCACGCTTTTCGGACCAAGAACTCCGGGTCATGGTGGAGGAAATCCTAAGAGTGGAACCCCAGCTCTTCGGCTCACAGGTGCAGCACACCAGTATAGCTAGGAAGGCGGAGCTATGGCAGCGGATCGTGGACAGGGTCAACGCGGTGGGACAGCATCCCAGGAATAGGGAGGACATCCGCAAACGATGGAACGACCTACGGGGGAAGGTCCGATCGATGGTCTCCAGGCACAACATCGCGGTCCAGAAGACTGGCGGCGGACCCCCACCCACCCCTCCCGAATTTACATCATGGGAGCAAGAGGTCTTCAACATCCTGCATCCTCAGGGCCTCGCAGGAGTAGCCGGAGGAATGGACTCTGGTAAGTCCAATCTCAACTACTAGATCCCCCCCACCCCACCAGCATGCCAACCCACACCCCCACCCTCACCCCCAACCCCCCAGCACACATCCTCCCTGACAATGTCTCACCAGCACAACCCACCCATCCCAACACCAACTCCTGCATGCCAACACAATCCATGGACACCCATCACCCAAGCATGACCACTGCACTTACCCCCCCCCCCCACTAACTACCCTCACAACACCTCCCTCAAGGGAATGCCTGCACTGGGGGACGAGGGCACCCATAACACGCACGCTATTGCACACACAGAAACAATAACCAAACTCTCTTACCCCATGCAGGACCCGAACGCCAAAACACCAGCCAGGAGGGTCCAGAAATGTCCATCCCACCCCCGGAACAGGCCCACAGTGAGGACAGCAGCTCTGTCGACACTGAACCTGATGACCAGCCTGGACCATCGGGGACCTCTGGGCAGTCGGTTCCCCTCACCCAGACACAGGCCACACCAGACCCGACCCCCTCTGCCAACACCAACACAGCTCCCACCCAGCGGGCCCATGCCTCTGTCTCTAGGACACGTCAATCAGCGGTGTGTCTGCCACTACAGGGCACCCAGGCTAACCCAACACCCCAACAACAACAGGGACCTGGGGGCAGTGGGAGTGGGCACACCGTCCAGGAGACTGAGGCCGGGGGAAACCGGGCAGCTCGGAGGGCTGCTGTGCGACAGGGGGGAGGAGAGGCCCAGGGAACCCACTCTCCAAGAGGCCCTCACCACCATCATGGGGGCCTACCACCACTCCCAAGAGACGATGGCGACGGTACTGGCCAGGTTCACGGAGATCCAGGCACAGCAGGAGGAACGCTACATGGGGTTCAGGGAGGAGCTGAGAATCATCAGGACCGCAATGGGGACCATCGTCCTGGCCCTCAATAGGATAGAAGACGCGTTGCGGGACCATGTGGCACCACACAGGGCCCCTGTCACTAGCCCGGACCAGGAACAGCCTACCACCTCCGCCGGCGCTAGTGGACAGGAGGCCCCAACACCACGGCAGGCCACCAGAACCCCACCTCCTGCTGAAGAACAACCACCCCGTAAGAGGAGCCTGAGATCCAAAAAAAAGACAGAGTAGGATGTCAAGACCCCCGCCAGCAGGACATACCCCCTGAACTCTTCCCACTGTCCCACATTGCCACCCTGTCCAACCATGAACTGCCTCTGCTCCATCCTTCCACAGGCAAAAGGACAATGCACCTGTGAGACTGAGAACTGGACTCTGCCATGGACATTACTCCACCCCCACCCATCACCCTTATAATCACATGTACCAATATCTAGCCCTGTAAATAAATCACATATTGCACACAAATCAGTTTGGAGTCATGCTGTATTATTAGCAAATGTATTACATATTACTGTTCAATATCTGTTCTGTCAATTAGTGATGACAACATACCAATGTCAATACGCTGTAGTTCATGGGCAAACCAAGCAGAAGTCAGGCACTGAGTCATACAGCACTGAGAAGGGAAGGGAAAAACAAAAATTACCCAAAAAGATCTGGTGGGAACTACAGAAAGTACAGATGCAGGAGGCTAGAACCAATTGTGAAATGGCGTGGGTGATTCTTACCTGGGTGTTACTGGAAATACTGTTGTATCACTCTGTCCCTATTGTCTGTGTCGTCCTCTGAGTCTTCCTCCTCTTCACTCTCCACAGGCTCCACGGCTTCTACAACACCACCATCTGGACCATCCTCCTGCAGGAAAGGCACCTGGCGTCGCAAAGCCAGGTTGTGAAGCATACAGCACGCCACCATGATATGGCACACCTTCTTTGGTGAGTACATTAGGGATCCACCTGTCATATGCAGGCACCTAAACCTGGCCTTCAGGAGGCCAAAGGTTCGCTCAATCACCCTCCTAGTACGCCCATGGGCCTCATTGTACCGTTCCTCTGCCCTTGTCCGGGGATTCCTCACTGGGGTCAGTAGCCACGGCAGGTTGGGGTAACCAGAGTCACCTATTAGCCACACACGTTGTCTCTGTAGCTGCTCCATCACATAGGGGATGCTGCTATTTCGCATCACATACGCGTCATGCACTGACCCTGGGAACTTGGCATTTACATGGGAGATGTACTGGTCAGCCAAACAGACCACCTGGACATTCATCGAATGATAACTTTTTCTGTTTCGGTACACCTGCTCATCGTCTTTTGGGGGTACCAAAGCCACATGGGTCCCATCAATGGCACCAATGATGTTGGGGATATGTCCAAGGGCATAGAAATCACCCTTCACTGTAGGCAAGTCACCCTCCTCTGGGAAAATGATGTAGCTCCGCATGAGTTTCATCAGGGCAGACAACACTCTGCTCAAAATCTTAGAAAACATAGGCTGAGACATTCCAGATGACATGGCCACTGTGGTCTGGAATGACCCACTGGCCAAAAAATGGAGGACTGACAAAACCTGCACCAGAGGGGGAATCCCTGTGGGTTGGCGGATGGGGGACATCAGGGCTGGCTCCAGCTGGGCACACAGTTCATGGATAGTGGCACGGTCAAGTCTGTATCGAAGTAATATATGGCGTTCTTCCATTGTCGACAGGTCCACCAGCGGTCGGTACACGCGAGGATTCCTCCTTCTCATCGCAAGTCCCAGCGGACGGTGCCTAGGAAGGACAACATGGAGCAGAGAGTCAGCCAAACCACAGGTACGTACAGACAGCTTGCACAGTTAAAGAATGGCAATGGGTTGAAAGGCGTGTATGTGTGGCAATGCAAGGCCTAGGCCTGTGTGTCGCAGTCAAAATTAAGCCATGTAGGCCCTTGAAATGGCGGCTGCCTGACCTGTGAAGTGGGACAATGGGATGTGAGGTCAATGCGCTGGCGGGGCACACCGTGCCGTGGCGAAGACCGCGGCGCAAAGCCGCATTGGTTAACATTGAAGCCTATGGGTTTCAGGAGCCAATGACGAAGTGCGCCGGCGGTCGCGGTACGCACCGCTGCGGTACGCACCGCCGCGGGCGTGACCGCCATTTTCTATCTGCTTAATCACTCGAGACCTGATCATCCACAGGAGAGGACCTATACTGCAAGTGCTGCTGTGACCTCGGTCTGGAAGATACAATGGCTGCTGCGACTGGGGAAAGGGCCCCTGCCTTCACGTCTGAAGAGTTGGAGAAGCTCGTGGATGGGGTCCTCCCCCAGTATGCGCTACTCTACGGTCCTCCAGACCAACAAGTGAGTACACCGGGTGCACATGGAATGGGCTATGCCTGTGTGGATTGGGGTGGATGTAAGTTGGTGGGGTGGGGGGCGAATGAGGAGTGCAACGCCCGACAGATGAGAGCATGTGCCATATGGCAAAGTTGGTGGGGGGGGCCAATCACATCTAACATGCAGGTCATTGATGATTTCCTCCTTTCCACCCTGTACATGTCAAATAGGTCAGCGCCCATCAGAAGATCGAGATTTGGCGTGCCATCGCCAAGGAAGTCCAGAACTTGGGGGTCCACAACAGACGGGGCACCCACTGCCGCAAGAGGTGGGAGGACATCCGCCGCGGAACAAGGAAGACAGCAGAAACACTGCTGGGGATGGCCTCCCAACCTAGGAGGGGTGCCAGTCGCACCATGACCCCCCTGATGTCCCGGATCCTGGCGGTGGCCTACCCTGAATTGGATGGGCGCTTTAAGACATCACAGCAGACACAAGGGGGTGAGTATCAGCACATTCTCCTATCTTTCTGCGCAGTGGAGGCGTCTGGGTGGGGGAGGAGGGCTGTGGGTGACATTAGGCCAGGGCGCTTTCTGTAGTGTAGTCCTCTCCCTTAGGCATGGCCCTGTGCCCCCGGCCCCCACCTTGGTAGGGTGACAAGTACAGCCATTGAAGGTCCAGCATCTCCCATGTGCGCGTTTGACGTCTCTTGGCCTGTTGTCTTAGTCAGTAGTACTGAGTAGTGTACCCCGAATGCGCGGCTTAGTGCATTAGGCACCTGTGTCTGTCCTCTCCGCCAACGGTGTTGACATTGCATGCACTCAACCTGGTCTTCTTTTTTCTCCCCCCACCCTTTCTCTTCATCTTCTTGTGCATGTGTGCATTAGCATCATCAGGCGGAGGAGATTTGGCATCGGAGCACGAGGGAGCTGCAGGACACAAGGCCCCGGTGGGCCCAGGAACAGACACCGAGGGCACCAGTGATCCGGAGGGCGAGGGGAGCACCACGACGGGGACCGCTGGTGAGAGCAGCGAAAGTGACACGTCCTCGGATGGGAGCTCCCTAGGGGTGGCGGCAACATCCGTGCCCCCCGCCTCTACAGGTACAGCCGCCACCCAGCGCACCAGCCCCGCCCTCCCAGCAGCCCCTCAGTCTTCGCTCCGTGCCGGTTCGCCCAGGAAGGCGCGCGTCTCCTTCGCCCCAGGCACCTCAGCCCCTGCCCCTGTTGCCCCTGCTGCCCTCAGTGCGGAGCTCATTGACCTGGTAAGGACGCTCATTGTTGGGCAGACGACCCTTTTGAATGCCATCCAGGGTGTGCAAAGGGAGGTGCAACAGAGCAATGCGTACCTGGAGGGCATTCATTCGGGTCAGGCTGCCCATCAACGAGCGTTCACTGCTCTGGCCTCAGCACTGACGGCAGCCATTGTCACTGTTTCCAGCCTCCCTCTTCTTACTGCCTCCAGCCTTTCTCTGTCTCCTGTTCCTCAGCCTATCCCATCCACACCATCAGACCAGCCTGCACACACCTCAACACCCAAGAGCAGCTCATCCAAACACAAGCATCACAGATCCCACAAACACTCACCCAAGCAACACCCAGATGCAGACATGCCAACAGCCACTGCCACCCCTGTGTCCCCCTCCTCCTCGTCTCCCTCCTCCCTCCCTGTGACGTCTACACTCACACCTGCATGCACCCCAACATCAGCCAGTGCTTCCATCACCACCTCACCCTCCAGTACAGTCCACACTCGTGCAGTCACCACCCCCACTGCCATTTACACGTCCCCTGTGTCCTCTCCCACTGTGTCTGTCACCCCCTCTTCCAAGACACACAAAGGCAGGCAGACACCCACCCAACAGCCATCCACCTCACGACAGCCTACAGCACCAGCACCTTCACCCAATGACAGCACACCTGACTCTCCTACAACCACCTCCTCTACCTCCACTTCCATCTCCACTTCTCCTACCCTTTACCTTGGCCCTAAAAAACTTTTCCTGGCTAACCTTAACCTCTTTCCCCCCGATGAGCTCCCCCATCCATCTTCAAAGAGTCCCAAGAGCACCGCAGCCACCACCAGCCCAGCTTCGGGTGTCACTGTTGTGCCTGGGTTCTGGAGCCCACCCTTTGCCAGCAGTGACACATCGATCAGCAGCAAGGACACGTCCAGCCCCCCCCCCGGCAAGAGGACCCGCAAAAACAAGGGCCGCCGTGCGAGGACCAACAGGGCTGCCCCCAAGGAGCAATGTGCGGCCACTTCACCACCCACACCATCTAGGGGAGGCAAGGGCCCGAGAGCCCCATCAAAGGAGCGGAAGGGCAGCAGGAGCGCGGAGAAGGTGGACCCCACATGCCACATCCCAGCTGGGAAGGAGGACACTAAGGAGGCCAGGAGTCCGTCCCCGAAGGGTCCAGAAACGTCACAGTCCGAGGGCGACTGAGCAGGGAGTCCAGGCCAGGTCTGGCTCCCTTGACCTGCTGGATGAGCACCGCTGAACAGGGCCCGCGGTGCAGAAGAGCACCGCTGAACAGGGCCCGCCGTGGAGATAGGCACCGCTGAACAGGGCCCGCGGTGCAGAAGAGCACCGCTGAACAGGGCCCGCCGTGGAGTAGAGCACCGCTGAACAGGGCCCGCGGTGCAGAAGAGTACCGCTGAACAGGGCCCGCCGTGGAGTAGAGCACCGCTGAACAGGGCCCGCGGTGCAGAAGAGCACCGCTGAACAGGGCCCGCCGTGGAGATAGGCACCGCTGAACAGGGCCCGCGGTGCAGAAGAGCACCGCTGAACAGGGCCCGCCGTGGAGTAGAGCACCGCTGAACAGGGCCCGCGGTGCAGAAGAGCACCGCTGAACAGGGCCCGCCGTGGAGATAGGCACCGCTGAACAGGGCCCGCGGTGCAGAAGAGCACCGCTGAACAGGGCCCGCCGTGGAGATAGGCACCGCTGAACAGGGCCCGCGGTGCAGAAGAGCACCGCTGAACAGGGCCCCGCCGTGGAGAAGAGCACCGCTGAACAGGGCCCCGCCGTGGAGAAGAGCACCGCTGAACAGGGCCCGCCGTGAAGTAGAGCACCGCTGAACAGGGCCCGCGGTGCAGAAGAGCACCGCTGAACAGGGCCCGCCATGGAGATAGGCACCGCTGAACAGGGCCCCGCCGTGGAGAAGAGCACCGCTGAACAGGGCCCCGCCGTGGAGAAGAGCACCGCTGAACAGGGCCCCGCCGTGGAGAAGAGCACCGCTGAACAGGGCCCGCGGTGCAAAAGAGCACCGCTGAACAGGGCCCGCCGTGGAGATAGGCACCGCTGAACAGGGCCCGCGGTGCAGAAGAGCACCGCTGAACAGGGCCCCGCCGTGGAGAAGAGCACCGCTGAACAGGGCCCCACCGTGGAGAAGAGCACCGCTGAACAGGGCCCGCGGTGCAGAAGAGCACCGCTGAACAGGGCCCGCCGTGGAGATAGGCACCGCTGAACAGGGCCCGCGGTGCAGAAGAGCACCGCTGAACAGGGCCCGCCGTGGAGAAGAGCACCGCTGAACAGGGCCCCGCCGTGGAGAAGAGCACCGCTGAACAGGGCCCCGCCATCTCAAGCACCGCTCCGCTGGGCCCTTCCTCTCAAGCACCGCTCCGCTGGGCACTGCCGTCTCAAGCACCGCTCCGCTGGGCCCTTCATCTCAAGCACCGCTCCGCTGGGCCCTTCCTCTCAAGCACCGCTCCGCTGGGCACCGCCGTCTCAAGCACCGCTCCGCTGGGCCCTTCATCTGAAGCACCACTCCACTGGGCCCTTTCTCTCAAGCACCGCTCCGCTGGGCCCTTCATCTCAAGCACCGCTCCGCTGGGCCCTTCCTCTCAAGCACCGCTCCGCTGGGCACCGCCGTCTCAAGCACCGCTCCGCTGGGCCCTTCCTCTCAAGCACCGCTACGCTGGGCCATTCCTCTCAAGCACCGCTACGCTGGGCACCGCCGTCTCAAGCACCGCTCCGCTGGGCCCTTCATCTCAAGCACCGCTTTGCTGGGCCCTTCATCTCAAGCACCGCTCCGCTGGGCCCTTCCTCTCAAGCACCGCTCCGCTGGGCACCGCCGTCTCAAGCACCGCTCCGCTGGGCCCTTCCTCTCAAGCACCGCTACGCTGGGCCATTCCTCTCAAGCACCGCTATGCTGGGCACCGCCGTCTCAAGCACCGCTCCGCTGGGCCCTTCATCTCAAGCACCGCTCCGCTGGGCCCTTCCTCTCAAGCACCGCTCCGCTGGGCACCGCCGTCTCAAGCACCGCTCCGCTGGGCCCTTCCTCTCAAGCACCGCTCCGCTGGGCACCGCCGTCTCAAGCACCGCTCCGCTGGGCCCTTCCTCTCAAGCACCGCTCCGCTGGGCCCTTCATCTCAAGCACCGCTCCGCTGGGCCCTTCCTCTCAAGCACCGCTCCGCTGGGCACCGCCGTCTCAAGCACCGCTCCGCTGGGCCCTTCATCTCAAGCACCGCTCCGCTGGGCCCTTCCTCTCAAGCACCGCTCCGCTGGGCACCGCCGTCTCAAGCACCGCTCCGCTGGGCCCTTCATCTCAAGCACCGCTCCGCTGGGCCCTTCCTCTCAAGCACCACTCCGCTGGGCCCTTCATCTCAAGCACCGCTCCGCTGGGCCCTTCCTCTCAAGCACCGCTCCGCTGGGCACCGCCGTCTCAAGCACCGCTCCGCTGGGCCCTCCTCTCAAGCACCGCTATGCTGGGCCATTCCTCTCAAGCACCGCTACGCTGGGCACCGCCGTCTCAAGCACCGCTCCGCTGGGCCCTTCATCTCAAGCACCGCTCCGCTGGGCCCTTCATCTCAAGCACCGCTCCGCTGGGCCCTTCCTCTCAAGCACCGCTCCGCTGGGCACCGCCGTCTCAAGCACCGCTCCGCTGGGCCCTTCATCTCAAGCAGTGCTCCGCTGGGCCCTTCCTCTCAAGCACCGCTCCGCTTGGCCCTTCATCTCAAGCACCGCTCCGCTGGGCCCTTCCTCTCAAGCACCGCTCCGCTAGGCACCGCCGTCTCAAGCACCGCTCCGCTGGGCCCTTCATCTCAAGCACCGCTCCGCTGGGCCCTTCCTCTCAAGCACCGCTCCGCTGGGCACCGCCTTCTCAAGCACCGCTCCGCTGGGCCCTTCATCTCAAGCACCGCTCCGCTGGGCCCTTCCTCTCAAGCACCGCTCCGCTGGGCACCGCCATCTCAAGCACCGCTCCGCTGGGCACCGCCGTCTCAAGCACCGTTTATGGTTCACTGTGCCCACCATGCCTCCTCCTTGACCAGTGGAGACTGTCATCCACCTGATGGACTGTGGCTTTGCACTCCCCAGGATGGTCCAGTGGGCAGCCCACCCACTGTAGAGACATTGAGAGACTGTGGCTTTGCACTCCCCAGGATGGTCCAGTGGGCAGCCCACCCACTGTAGAGACATTGAGAGACTGTGGCTTTGCACTCCCCAGGATGGTCCAGTGGGCAGCCCACCCACTGTAGAGACATTGAGAGACTGTGGCTTTGCACTCCCCAGGATGGTCCAGTGGGCATGGTGGCTCCTCGTGGATCTGGCGTCGTGGACTCATGTGGCTGTGGTGCCCCCCCCTTCCCTTCCCCCTGAGGTGCCTGTAGTTTTTACATCTGATGCCCCTGCAGTGTTCTCTCCAAAGGACTCAGGTCTCCTGTGTGGGCTTTGCCCTTATTTCTCAAGACTTTGGCCCACGGACATGCTGAATTCGTAGGATGTGCAGGACTTGGTACTTCAGTTATACACTGATGTGTATGTCATTAGTTTTGTTGTGAATATCTTTCATGGTTGTACGATAATTTTCTGGAGCTTTTTGGTACATAAATATTTATTCCAAATATGATTATGTCCTAGCATTTTTCAGGGGTGTTTGGGTGGTGTCACTGTGACTTGGTGCTCTGCATTGGTGAGTACATAGTTGGGGGGGGGGGGTCGCATATGTGTGTGCCCGTAACCTTTCGTCCTCCCCCTCCCGTGTGTCGTAGGTGCAGTACTCACCGTTGTCGTCTGCGCCGGACTTCGTACTCGTGGTAGATGAGAAGGTAGACGAGAGCAGGTAAGATGTTTAATTCGGGTTCCATGCTGTCCTCCTTCCTCCTGGAGTGCGTAGTGGTGAGCGTTTTCCCGTCCGTAGTCTGTTTCCGCCGTGTTTTTATCGGCGGTGCTCCCGCCCCGGAAAAGGTGGCGTATTGGTGAGTTGGAATAGTGTGGGCGGTACATTGTCTGCCGCCTGTCTGTTGGCGGTGACCGCCGCGCTGTTTGTTTGTACCGCCGTGGCGGTCGGAGTGTTAAGGTGGCTGTCTGTGTTGGCGGTTCCCGCCAGGCTCAGAATCCCATTTTTTTTACCGCCAGCCTGTTGGCGGGTTGCCCGCCGCTTTAACACCGACCGCCAGGGTTAGAATCACCCCCTAAGTCTCATCCCCAAAGTATTTTTTCAGATGTCTGTGGCCAGGGCTATCAAAGGTCAGGGTGCACAATACCAAAGCTGCAAATTCTTGAGTCCACATCATGTCTCTAATCCATTACCAGCTATTCTCTGTCTCTTTTCCCTCACCCTTGCATGTTCGTTTGATCCCTGCTTTCTCCCTTAGTCATGGTTTTCCATCATTCTCCTCCTGCTTCTTTTCTGATTTACCCTCTCTTGCTCTGGAGCAAAGGTTGTTGCGGAAAAATAAGCATCAGTCCCCAAAAATGAGTGCCTTTTGACCTCACATTGAACCGCTGGCTCAAATTAGTCACCTGGATGCATCATTGAGAAGGTGAGAACGAAATTTCAATTGTTCACATTGAGCAGTTTTATCTTAATATTTAACTTAAATTGCAAACAGAAGTATGTTTGTCCAATTCTGATCACTTTTATCATAGAGATGATGTGATGTCCATGAAATGGTCCTATGCAACAAGCATGAACTAACATCCATTTTGTACCATAGAGATCTTATATATGTTTGAAAGGCCATTTCGAATACATTAGTAGATATGGGGCAGCCATTCAAATACTGGCTTTTCTACTGAAGGACACATCAGATGGGTAGGCTGTTATGCACAAAACTTTTTAAAGGTACGTTGTGATGCACACTACTTAAAAATATATATTAGTTTCACTAAATATACTATCTTGGATTGTAATTACATTTATACAGCCCTTAGTACATCTGACAAGGCTTTGAAACACTTTGGACGGGCAGCACACTGCTCCTGAACCCTTCGCAGTAGTCAGTCCACTGTTATTGGAATTAGTCTTGTGCACAAGCAAACCAGTCCATGCATTTACTCCAATTACTTTGTGGTAGATTAACTTAATAGGATTTAGATGAGATCATTAGTGGGGGTGTACATTCATGCAGATGTTTCATATATTACACACAATCATGTTGAAAATCCTGCAATTCTAGCATTTCCATTAAAATTGTTAGTTAACACTAATAAAATTCAAAACATTTATTTTTAAACCAAAATACAATACACCATTAATAGTGTTCTACTGACATTACAATGCATGGCTAGGTGGCTTTCAGGATTACAGTTGTCAGACACGGCTACCACACTACCATCCTGGACACTGTCCAATGTGTCCCAATTGTTCCATCCGATTACATGTACTAAAGTGCTGCAGCAGAACTGGAGGCATGGCATGCTGTCGGACTGCACACATTAGGAGACCTTTATGGCAATGGTACTCTGACCCCCTTTGACGTACTGACGGATGACACTAGCCTGCCGCTAGGGCAGTTTCTCCTGTATAACTCCTTATTAGAGTTACTGACTTGACACTGGGGAGACTTCTCACCCGAGCTGTGGATTCACTTAGTGGTACAGTATCTGCAGGTCATTGGATCAGGCTAGGACCCGGTGCATTGGTTCGCTAGTTTACTACAAGCACACACTACACCCACACATGCTGCTCTGCATGCCTGCTGAAAAGGCTACTTTGCTCAACCCTGTATTTATAAGGAATGGGCCGCAGTCCTTTCACATACTACAGTTTTATATACTACATAGGGCCTATTTCACCTCTGCCAAAATCAACTGATAATTCCACTGTGTGGTCCTGCACACTTATTGGCAGGGCTTATTGGCCCAGCTTTCAATCTGCACAGCACATCCAACACTGCAAACATGGGAAGCATGTATATTGGGCTTGTTCCCTAGAGCTAAGAAATAGAAAGTGACCTCTAGGTTTCTAGTCTTAGGTTTTTTGGTGGCTAAGCATCTTATCACCAGAAGGTTGAAGTCGCTGGATCCTTCCTCACTTGAAACGTGGACACAGTCCTTTCTTATGTGGGCACAGACGGGGGGCACTGTGGAGAGAGGATAATATGGGATTGCACAAGTACCCACTAGCTTCCAGCTGGAATGTGATGCTATCTGATCTTCAGATGCAATGCTATCTGATCTTCGAGTGCCGATAGACAAGGTGGATGGAGATGCCCCAGATTCGTGAGGTACACTGGGGTGCTATCATGGTTTCGATGAATGTCTCATACTCAGCCCGGAGCCCTACTACCCAACTTCATTCTCTGTTACGACCCAGGTGGTCTACACTTGGTTCAGGTTTGCTACTGTGGTACTGGGATGCCTGGCTGGAGGGGGCGAGCCAAGAGGGGGTAGGGGACTTGCTGGTAATTGTAGGTACGGGCTCTAGTTGTTGTTATTAACGGAATCTTTTTCTTCTTGACAACACTGAATATTTTCTCCTTTATTGCAAAGATATGAATGATCAATTATTATGGGGCCTATCCGGTCTGCCTGCCATTCTGCATTTTTGCATTTCCTGTTGGCCATTGATATATATGTATATCATCCGGTACCCAAATGTTTCCTTGACTGCCTTACATGCCACACCTATTGGTAACTGGTTTATGTAACTTTGGCATAAATGCCTGTTGGGTTTATACTGACTGTACTCGGGACTGCACCCAGACTAGTTTTGCTGTAGAATTTGTATACTGATTGAAACCATCTGAAACCTGAATAATTTTTTTTAATGTGTTCTACTGACACCACTATAAAAATAAATATTAAGAACAATAGTTTGTTCAATAAGAGCTTAGAGCACATTCTAAACTGATATTTAAGGGGAAAGTGAGAGATGAGGAACTAACCCTCACTGCTCAAAAGGTTGTATGTGACAAAATAATGAATTGAACTGACCAACTAATAGAGGGTTAGTGTTTTTAATTAACTCACTATACTTCCATCGTTGTTTTTCAAATTTTATGAGAATGAAGAGCATGGAACACAGCAATGCATAAGTTGCATGAGTACGCTAGCTTGGATACTTGTTAAGGACTAAAAGCTGCAAAGGTATTTTTAGTTATCTTGATTGCCTGCAGAAAGGGTAACACCTCGCAGTAACCAGGGTGCCACCCTAGACTGAATACTATTACCTGAATGGTGTTAAGTGTCTTCTTAAAAGAGACTCTGAAGGAGTCAAGAACAATGAAAGGAAAAAGCTCTCTGCTATCTAATAGCTCTTCAATGAAAATAAAGATTGTACTGAAGAATATGAGCAAGGCATTAAACTCCCCCTGACATCAGGAAAGCAAAAAGACAGAAGCAAACTACAAGCAGAGCACTCCAGAAATAATCACATGGAAATAAAAGTAGCAAAAATCTGGGAGAAAATGAAAGTAAAGAACTATGAATGTGACGCAAAATAAGGAACAACTGCAATGCAACACATCCCCACTTGAAAATGGACCCTTATTTATGGCAATTACAAGAACTATCACACAGGAAGAACTTAACCCCTTCTTGGATTGGGAACCTCCACTATAATTTCATGGGCAAACAACCATCTTCAATAGGGCTATTAAATACGGCTAATCCACAACTCCTTTCTGGCATCCATGTTGTTCAGCAGGTAGTCGAAAAAGAATCCCAAGTTAGACATTCTTCAGTTAGCTCACTGTTTTGCAACTCTTCGCTACCCTACGTGCTTGGGGCCATATTTATACTTGTTTTGCACCAAATGTGCGTAATTTTTTATGCAAAATCGGTGCAAAACTAACTCCATATTTATACTTTGGCACTAGACCCATCTAGCACCAAAGTTTTGGAGCTAAAGTCGTTTTTGTGATGTGGAAACCTACCTTGCGTCAATGAGATGCAAGGTAGGCTTTCCCATGTAAAAAATGACTCTATGGCCTTAGCGCCATATTTATCCCCGTGCTAAAATCATGCACGGGGGAGGAGGGGTCAAATAAAGGCGCAAAGCTTGCTTTGCACCATTATTTAACGCCTGGGTCAGGGCAGGTGTTAGGGGACCTGTGGGCATGTTTCCATGGTTGGAGACCATGGATGGAGCCCACAGGTGCCCTTCCCTGGCCCCAGGGACACCCCCACCCACACCAGAGGGATACCACAGGATAGGGGACCCATCCCAGAAAGTCCTGATAAGTATTTTATATATTTCTTTCCGTCTCGGGGGCCCTAACTTGGGCCCCCTGCATGGCACTGTGCCCAATGGCCATGCTCAGGGGACTTAAGTCCCCTGGACATGGCCATTGTTCTGGGGGGGCATGACTCCTGTTTTTACTTAGACAGGAGTCATGTCCATGGGGGCTGTGCATCTAACAATGGCGCTAGTCGGGTTAGAGTCATTATTTTGACTCTAACGTCACTGGCGCCATTGTTTCATGCACAGCAGGTTTGTGTCAAAAAGTATAAATCAGGGCCTTGGTGCTCCAACTAATTCACGGAGCACTCCCCAAGTAACTGTGAGCTGAAAAACAGTAGAGCAGCTCAGGAGGTGCAGGTACTCAGCAATGGCCTGAACATAACCGGTGTGTACATGCTGAGCATTAACTCTAACTGCTAATCTTTTTCTTCTCAGCTCACACACACTGCCTCTGGTGGGTTTCTGAGTTCAGTCTTGACCCTGTTACAATGGTATTTGAGTACATATCCATGAACGAATCCAGGAATTCTTATATGCCCCTTTCTTCTGTTCTCCAGGAGCCTTGCAACTTCTTTTTCTTTTGAAGCATCAATATGTCTTCCTCCACCTGCTTTTTATTTGAACATTTCACAATGTACAACTTTTCCCTCATCCCTGCTTGTTGTGTAAATTGCAAGTATTTCATATTCTCGGTTTCCACAGTATTAATATACAACGTCAACACTTTCACCAGTTTTGAGAACTCAGGCTAATCATTTTGACACACAAGTGTTTTGATTTTTACCAAATTCCATACCTTCACAATGAACACTCCAACAGCCTATCTGTGATCAAATGTATTCTTCTACAGCACACATTGTCTAAACTGAACATTATTTCTCTGCACCCCCAAACACTACTTCTTTCACCTTGGACAAGGACAGATTTTAAGGGCTTTTTTTAGTGAAATTAATGTATTTTCTACTTATCAAACTTGATCAGAAAAGTACCCGCGTGATTGTACAAAAGAAAGAGAGAAAATCTGTCTCTTTGTTTGAAATCCAACATAAGAGGTATGAGAATTGAGAATTGATAAAACTAGTATGTGATACCATCTTTAAATAGACATGCACGTCTGGTATGTATTTACTGTATTATTATTGTTGTATCTCTTCATAACCACGATAATAAAAGTGACTGCTACGTGCACCTTTACCCATTTCTGAAGGCCAATAGTGCAGAGGAGAAATAATATGATATATCTATAAAGAGGCTGAATCAGTACCTACTGCTATCCTAATTGTTGAGTTGGAAATATACCATATTTTAAAGAGGATACAGAAGCCAGAAGAAGCAGTTGTAACTTGTATACACTGCTTCTGCATGTTTGTTATTTAATACCTGCAGTTTTGGTGTGCCAACAGAGTTTTTGGGGTAAATTATGTTGAAATACGGAGATCCAAATTCAGGGACGTTGTGTGGCTACACAGTGACCCTGATTAACCAAAGAAAATACAACAGTACATGTGCAAGTATTGAACATACTCGAGAGATGACGCCCGTGGATATACAAGCAGTATGAGGTCAGCATAATGAGAGTCAGAGGACTATGGGTCCAGGAAAGGCATATTGTGGGAAAGATAGTGAGAATGAAGGAGAACCTCTGTAGTGATTTGCCAGCCATTATTAGTAAATAGTCGGCATAGGCAAAGGACTTTCTATGATATTAGTATGTAGAGGGAGTGGGATGCAGTGTGCAGTAGCCAATATTAGGATATCATTGGCTCTAACCACTTTCCAAAAAAGGAAGGAGCTCATAAGTTCTGGGTCCACAGGAAGTTACTCTAACTAAAAATCTGTTTGTTACTTAGGTTTTCCAGAACCTGTCTGGACCACGAACGGCATGAATCACATTCAGGCTCAATAATCATGGAAACTGGTCCAATGGTCATAAACTGTCTTAACAAGCTTTTTTACAATATATGATTACATTTGTTTAATGCAATTTAGTTTATGATGATTCCGAGTGCCCGAGCTTACTTCAACTGGGCTTTCAAATTCGTGTTGCTATTCCTCAGGTTATATTTCCCAGATATTTGTTACACCAGAGGCTTGCATAAGGGGCTGGTCCCAAAACCTTAAATATGGAATGAGGTTAACAAACACATAGATCTGACAATAATTTCAGCTAAATGATACACAAAAATGCCCTGACCTGTTTAAATGCCCCAACCATTGACACATGGCAGCATGATTTTGCCCTGAGGGCCAAGTCTGAAAGTCTTGCACTACATGCAGAGGAGAGAAGGTGTCTACATAGAGGGCAGCTTGCTCACCTGTGGGGCAAGATTTTACAGCTCTATGAAAACCCTGGAATAGGGGAACAAGACAGAACTTGAATAAAGGAAAGCAGGGTCATAGGTGTATGACCCAAAGCTTTTAATCTCCCCTCTCACTAAGAACTGAAAAAAGCTTTGAATCACGAGGAGTTGTTTTGTATTAACTTTTTTTGTGTTTTGATGCACGACTGCATATTTTGTGATTATTGGCATTCCTGACCTCATCGCCTACATTTATAAGTCTTAATTGCAATGTACTTTATGTTTTTTTCAATTGATTTAAGGAAGAATTATATGCTACTAAGAGACAGATTTAAGAAAGGTGGCTCTACAATCCATGTGGCACTTTTCTTGCAGCCCCTGATGCCCCCCTATGTCCACCGTGTGTGTGCCATATTTAAAATACAGCGCACTATGGCGCAGGGTAGGGGACAATGGCATCAGAATTTCTGACGTTATTGATCTACTGCCAAAAGTTTGGCGCTAAGCCTGAACAGTACATAGGGGCCCGCTTTTAAAGCCTGCTCTGAGGAGGCATTAAAAATGCCCAAAACATTTGCAAAGAAATGTTTTCGATTTCTTTGTGCCATTTTTAAGGCTCCCCCAGTGGGGGACATACATTATGCCTGGTGCACAAGAGGTTATAAAGTGGTGCAATGCATGCATTGTGCCGCTTTGTAAATTTGGAGCAGCGATTTCGGCCTCTTTGGGCCATAAAAAAAATTACGCTAATGTGGCGCAAGGAGGTGCTAGGGGCTCTTAAATATGCCCCTAAAGATCTTTAGTCCTGCATAAAAATGACAAAATCAATATCCAGACTTAGTAAAAAATAATAATCCACAGATATTTCGTTGATAACTCATCTACAATTATTGAAGCATTCTGAAATTGCAACCTCTGGAATGGAAATCCTTTATTGATATCATCTCAAAAGAAGCATTGCTTCGTTTTTCAATCCCTCTAGGTGGCATCGATGAAGAGGGTGAAAAGTGCTTACAGGGCATTGTCACTGTAAAGATGTTGGAAAATATATCAATATTTATAGTGCGGTTTAGTGTGTAATAAAAACATTATGGGGGTGATTCTAACCCTGGCTGTCGGTGATAAAGCGGCGGCCAACCCGCCAACAGGCTGGCAGGCCAAAAAATGGAATTCTGACCCTGGCGGGAACCGCCAACACAGACAGCCACTTTAACACTCCGACCGCCATGGCGGTACAAACAAACAGTGCGGCGGTCACCGCCAACAGGCAGGCGGCAGACAATGTACCGCCCACACTATCACAACTCACCAATCCGCCACCTTTTCCGGGGCGGGAGCACCGCCGATAAAAACACGGCGGAAACAGACTACGAACGGGAAAACGCTCACCTATACACACTCCACGAGGACGGAGGACAGCATGGAACCCGAATTAAACATCCTACCTGCTCTCGTCTACCTTCTCATCTACCACGAGTACGAAGTCCAGCGCAGACGACAACGGTGAGTACTGCACCTACGACACACGGGAGGGGGAGGACGAAAGGTTACGGCCACACACATATGCGACCCCCCCCCACCCTCAACTATGTACACACCAATGCAGAGCAACAAGTCACAGTGACACCACCCAAACACCCCTGAAAAATGCTATGACATAATCAAATTTGGAATAAATAGTTATGTACTAAAAAGCTCCTGAAAATTATCGTACAACCATGAAAGATATTTACAAGAAAACAAATGATATACACATCAGTGTATAACTGAAGTAACAAGTCCTGCACATCCTACGAATTCATCATGTCCGTGGGCCAAAGTTTTGAGAAACAAGGGCAAAGCCCACACAGGAGACCTGAGTCCTTTGGAGAGAACACTGCAGGGGCATCAGATGTAAAAACTACAGGCACCTCAGGGGGAAGGGAAGGGGGGGGCACCACAGCCACATGAGTCCACGACGCCAGATCCACGAGGAGCCACCATGCCCACTGTACCATCCTGGGGAGTGCAAAGCCACAGTCTCTCAATGTCTCTACAGTGGGTGGGCTGCCCACTGGACCATCCTGGGGAGTGCAAAGCCACAGTCTCTCAATGTCTCTACAGTGGGTGGGCTGCCCACTGTACCATCCTGGGGAGTGCAAAGCCACAGTCTCTCAATGTCTCTACAGTGGGTGGGCTGCCCACTGGACCATCCTGGGGAGTGCAAAGCCACAGTCCATCAGGTGGATGACAGTCTCCACTGGTCAAGGAGGAGGCATGGTGGGCACAGTGAACCATAAACAGTGCTTGAGACGGCGGTGCCCAGCGGAGCGGTGCTTGAGATGAAGGGCCCAGCGGAGCGGTGCTTGAGACGGCGGTGCCCAGCGGAGCGGTGCTTGAGATGAAGGGCCCAGCGGAGCGGTGCTTGAGATGAAGGGCCCAGCGGAGCGGTGCTTGAGAAGAAGGGCCCAGCAGAGCGGTGCTTGAGACGGCGGTGCCCAGCGGAGCGGTGCTTGAGATGAAGGGCCCAGCGGAGCGGTGCTTGAGAAGAAGGGCCCAGCGGAGCGGTGCTTGAGACGGCGGTGCCCAGCGGAGCGGTGCTTGAGAAGAAGGGCCCAGCGGAGCGGTGCTTGAGAAGAAGGGCCCAGCGGAGCGGTGCTTGAGACGGCGGTGCCCAGCGGAGCGGTGCTTGAGATGAAGGGACCAGCGGAGCGGTGCTTGAGAAGAAGGGCCCAGCAGAGCGGTGACTGAGAAGAAGGGCCCAGCGGAGCGGTGCTTGAGATGAAGGGCCCAGCGGAGCGGTGCTTGAGAAGAAGGGCCCAGCGGAGCGGTGCTTGAGATGAAGGGCCCAGCGGAGCGGTGCTTGAGATGAAGGGCCCAGCGGAGCGGTGCTTGAGAAGAAGGGCCCAGCGGAGCGGTGCTTGAGACGGCGGTGCCCAGCGGAGCGGTGCTTGAGAAGAAGGGCCCAGCGGAGCGGTGCTTGAGAAGAAGGGCCCAGCGGAGCGGTGCTTGAGACGGCGGTGCCCAGCGAAGCGGTGCTTGAGATGAAGGGCCCAGCGGAGCGGTGCTTGAGAAGAAGGGCCCAGCGGAGCGGTGACTGAGAAAAAGGGCCCAGCGGAGCGGTGCTTGAGACGGCGGTGCCCAGCGGAGCGGTGCTTGAGAAGAAGGGCCCAGCGGAGCGGTGCTTGAGAAGAAGGGCCCAGCGGAGCGGTGCTTGAGACGGCGGTGCCCAGCAGAGCGGTGCTTGAGATGAAGGGCCCAGCGGAGCGGTGCTTGAGAAGAATGGCCCAGCGGAGCGGTGACTGAGAAGAAGGGCCCAGCGGAGCGGTGCTTGAGATGAAGGGCCCAGCGGAGCGGTGCTTGAGAAGAAGGGCCCAGCGGAGCGGTGACTGAGAAGAAGGGCCCAGCGGAGCGGTGCTTGAGATGAAGGGCCCAGCGGAGCAGTGCTTGAGAAGAAGGGCCTAGCGGAGCGGTGCTTGAGAAGAAGGGCCCAGCGGAGCGGTGCTTGAGACGGCGGTGCCCAGCGGAGCGGTGCTTGAGAAGAAGGGCCCAGCGGAGCGGTGCTTGAGAAGAAGGGCCCAGCGGAGCGGTGCTTGAGACGGCGGTGCCCAGCGGAGCGGTGCTTGAGAAGAAGGGCCCAGCGGAGCGGTGCTTGAGAAGAAGGGCCCAGTGGAGCGGTGCTTGAGACGGCGGTGCCCAGCGGAGTGGTGCTTGAGATGAAGGGCCCAGCGGAGCGGTGCTTGAGAAGAAGGGCCGAGCGGAGCGGTGACTGAGAAGAAGGGCCCAGCGGAGCGGTGCTTAAGATGAAGGGCCCAGCGGAGCGGTGCTTGAGAAGAAGGGCCCAGCGGAGCGGTGCTTGAGATGAAGGGCCCAGCGGAGCGGTGCTTGAGATGAAGGGCCCAGCGGAGCGGTGCTTCAGAAGAAGGGCCCAGCGGAGCGGTGCTTGAGACGGCGGTGCCCAGCGGAGCGGTGCTTGAGAAGAAGGGCCCAGCGGAGCGGTGCTTGAGAAGAAGGGCCCAGCGGAGCAGTGCTTGAGACGGCGGTGCCCAGCGGAGCGGTGCTTGAGATGAAGGGCCCAGCGGAGCGGTGCTTGAGAAGAAGGGCCCAGCGGAGCGGTGACTGAGAAGAAGGGCCCAGCGGAGCGGTGCTTGAGACGGCGGTGCCCAGCGGAGCGGTGCTTGAAAAGAAGGGCCCAGCGGAGCGGTGCTTGAGAAGAAGGGCCCAGCGGAGCGGTGCTTGAGACGGCGGTGCCCAGCGGAGCGGTGCTTGAGATGAAGGGCCCAGCGGAGCGGTGCTTGAGACGGCGGTGCCCAGCGGAGCGGTGCTTGAGATGAAGGGCCCAGCGGAGCGGTGCTTGAGAAGAAGGGCCCAGCGGAGCGGTGACTGAGAAGAAGGGCCCAGCGGAGCGGTGCTTGAGATGAAGGGCCCAGCGGAGCGGTGCTTGAGAAGAAGGGCCCAGCGGAGCGGTGACTGAGAAGAAGGGCCCAGCGGAGCGGTGCTTGAGATGAAGGGCCCAGCGGAGCGGTGCTTGAGAAGAAGGGCCCAGCGGAGCGGTGCTTGAGAAGAAGGGCCCAGCGGAGCGGTGCTTGAGACGGCGGTGCCCAGCGGAGCGGTGCTTGAGAAGAAGGGCCCAGCGGAGCGGTGCTTGAGAAGAAGGGCCCACCGGAGCGGTGCTTGAGACGGCGGTGCCCAGCGGAGCGGTGCTTGAGAAGAAGGGCCCAGCGGAGCGGTGCTTGAGAAGAAGGGCCCAGCGCAGCAGTGCTTGAGACGGCGGTGCCCAGCGGAGCGGTGCTTGAGATGAAGGGCCCAGCGGAGCGGTGCTTGAGAAGAAGGGCCGAGCGGAGCGGTGACTGAGAAGAAGGGCCCAGCGGAGCGGTGCTTGAGATGAAGGGCCCAGCGGAGCGGTGCTTGAGAAGAAGGGCCCAGCGGAGCGGTGCTTGAGATGAAGGGCCCAGCGGAGCGGTGCTTGAGATGAAGGGCGGAGCGGTGCTTGAGAAGAAGGGCCTAGCGGAACGGTGCTTGAGACGGCGGTGCCCAGCGGAGCGGTGCTTGAGAAGAAGGGCCCAGCGGAGCGGTGCTTGAGACGGCGGTGCCCAGCGGAGTGGTGCTTGAGATGAATGGCCCAGCGGAGCGGTGCTTGAGAAGAAGGGCCCAGCGGAGCGGTGACTGAGAAGAAGGGCCCAGCGGAGCGGTGCTTGAGACGGCGGTGCCCAGCGGAGCGGTGCTTGAGAAGAAGGGCCCAGCGGAGCGGTGCTTGAGAAGAAGGGCCCAGCGGAGCGGTGCTTGAGACGGCGGTGCCCAGCGGAGCGGTGCTTGAGATGAAGGGCCCAGCGGAGCGGTGCTTGAGAAGAAGGGCCCAGCGGAGCGGTGACTGAGAAGAAGGGCCCAGCGGAGCGGTGCTTGAGATGAAGGGCCCAGCGGAGCGGTGCTTGAGCAGAAGGGCCCAGCGGAGCGGTGACTGAGAAGAAGGGCCCAGCGGAGCGGTGCTTGAGATGAAGGGCCCAGCGGAGCGGTGCTTGAGAAGAAGGGCCCAGCGGAGCGGTGCTTGAGAAGAAGGGCCCAGCGGAGCGGTGCTTGAGACGGCGGTGCCCAGCGGAGCGGTGCTTGAGAAGAAGGGCCCAGCGGAGCGGTGCTTGAGAAGAAGGGCCCAGCGGAGCGGTGCTTGAGACGGCGGTGCCCAGCGGAGCGGTGCTTGAGATGAAGGGCCCAGCGGAGCGGTGCTTGAGAAGAAGGGCCCAGCGGATCGGTGCTTGAGACGGCGGTGCCCAGCGGAGCGGTGCTTGAGAAGAAGGGCCCAGCGGAGCGGTGCTTGAGAAGAAGGGCCCAGCGGAGCGGTGCTTGAGACGGCGGTGCCCAGCGGAGCGGTGCTTGAGATGAAGGGCCCAGCGGAGCGGTGCTTGAGAAGAAGGGCCCAGCGGAGCGGTGACTGAGAAGAAGGGCCCAGCGGAGCGGTGCTTGAGATGAAGGGCCCAGCGGAGCGGTGCTTGAGAAGAAGGGCCCAGCGGAGCGGTGCTTGAGATGAAGGGCCCAGCGGAGCGGTGCTTGAGATGAAGGGCCCAGCGGAGCGGTGCTTGAGAAGAAGGGCCCAGCGGAGCGGTGCTTGAGACGGCGGTGCCCAGCGGAGCGGTGCTTGAGAAGAAGGGCCCAGCGGAGCGGTGCTTGAGACGGCGGTGCCCAGCGGAGTGGTGCTTGAGATGAAGGGCCCAGCGGAGCGGTGCTTGAGAAGAAGGGCCCAGCGGAGCGGTGACTGAGAAGAAGGGCCCAGCGGAGCGGTGCTTGAGACGGCGGTGCCCAGCGGAGCGGTGCTTGAGAAGAAGGGCCCAGCGGAGCGGTGCTTGAGAAGAAGGGCCCAGCGGAGCGGTGCTTGAGACGGCGGTGCCCAGCGGAGCGGTGCTTGAGATGAAGGGCCCAGCGGAGCGGTGCTTGAGAAGAAGGGCCCAGCGGAGCGGTGACTGAGAAGAAGGGCCCAGCGGAGCGGTGCTTGAGATGAAGGGCCCAGCGGAGCGGTGCTTGAGCAGAAGGGCCCAGCGGAGCGGTGACTGAGAAGAAGGGCCCAGCGGAGCGGTGCTTGAGATGAAGGGCCCAGCGGAGCGGTGCTTGAGAAGAAGGGCCCAGCGGAGCGGTGCTTGAGAAGAAGGGCCCAGCGGAGCGGTGCTTGAGACGGCGGTGCCCAGCGGAGCGGTGCTTGAGAAGAAGGGCCCAGCGGAGCGGTGCTTGAGAAGAAGGGCCCAGCGGAGCGGTGCTTGAGACGGCGGTGCCCAGCGGAGCGGTGCTTGAGATGAAGGGCCCAGCGGAGCGGTGCTTGAGAAGAAGGGCCCAGCGGATCGGTGCTTGAGACGGCGGTGCCCAGCGGAGCGGTGCTTGAGAAGAAGGGCCCAGCGGAGCGGTGCTTGAGAAGAAGGGCCCAGCGGAGCGGTGCTTGAGACGGCGGTGCCCAGCGGAGCGGTGCTTGAGATGAAGGGCCCAGCGGAGCGGTGCTTGAGAAGAAGGGCCCAGCGGAGCGGTGACTGAGAAGAAGGGCCCAGCGGAGCGGTGCTTGAGATGAAGGGCCCAGCGGAGCGGTGTTTGAGAAGAAGGGCCCAGCGGAGCGGTGACTGAGATGAAGGGCCCAGCGGAGCGGTGCTTGAGATGAAGGGCCCAGCGGAGCAGTGCTTGAGAAGAAGGGCCCAGCGGAGCGGTGCTTGAGACGGCGGTGCCCAGCGGAGCGGTGCTTGTGATGAAGGGCCCAGCGGAGTGGTGCTTGAGATGAAGGGCCCAGCGGAGCGGTGCTTGAGATGAAGGGCCCAGCGGAGCGGTGCTTGAGATGGCGGGGCCCTCTTCAGCGGTGCCTATCTTCACGGCGGGGCCCTCTTCAGCGGTGCCTATCTTCACGGCGGGGCCCTCTTCAGCGGTGCCTATCTTCACGGCGGGGCCCTCTTCAGCGGTGCCTATCTTCACGGCGGGGCCCTGTTCAGCGGTGCTCTTCTGCACGGCGGGCCCTGTTCAGCGGTGCTCTTCTGCACGGCGGGGCCCTGTTCAGCGGTGCTCTTCTGCACGGCGGGCCCTGTTCAGCGGTGCTCTTCTGCACGGCGGGCCCTGTTCAACGGTGCTCTTCTGCACGGCGGGGCCCTGTTCAGCGGTGCTCTTCTGCACGGCGGGCCCTGTTCAGCGGTGCTCTTCTGCACGGCGGGGCCCTCTTCAGCGGTGCCTATCTTCACGGCGGGGCCCTGTTCAGCGGTGCTCTTCTGCACGGCGGGCCCTTTTCAGCGGTGCTCTTCTGCACAGCGGAGCCCTCTTCAGCGGTGCCTATCTTCACGGCGGGGCCCTGTTCAGCGGTGCTCTTCTGCACGGCGGGCCCTGTTCAGCGGTGCTCTTCTGCACGGCGGGCCCTCTTCAGCGGTGCCTATCTTCACGGCGGGGCCCTCTTCAGCGGTGCCTATCTTCACGGCAGGGCCCTCTTCAGCGGTGCCTATCTTCACGGCGGGGCCCTGTTCAGCGGTGCTCTTCTGCACGGTGGGCCCTGTTCAGCGGTGCTCTTCTGCACGGCGGGGCCCTGTTCAGCGGTGCTCTTCTGCACAGCGGGCCCTGTTCAGCGGTGCTCTTCTGCACGGCGGGCCCTGTTCAGCAGTGCTCTTCTGCACGGCGGGGCCCTGTTCAGCGGTGCTCTTCTGCACGGCGGGCCCTGTTCAGCGGTGCTCTTCTGCACGGCGGGGCCCTCTTCAGCGGTGCCTATCTTCATGGCGGGGCCCTGTTCAGCGGTGCTCTTCTGCACGGCGGGCCCTCTTCAGCGGTGCCTATCTTCACGGCGGGGCCCTGTTCAGCGGTGCTCTTCTGCACGGCGGGCCCTCTTCAGCGGTGCTCTTCTGCACGGCGGGCCCTCTTCAGCGGTGCCTATCTTCACGGCGGGGCCCTGTTCAGCGGTGCTCTTCTGCACCGCGGGCCCTCTTCAGCGGTGCTCATCCAGCAGGTCAAGGGAGCCAGACCTGTGCTGCACTCCCTGCTCAGTCGCCCTCGGACCGTGAGGTTTCTGGACCCTTTGGGGACGGACTCCTGGCCTCTTTAGTGTCCTCCTTCACAGCTGGGATGTGACATGTGGGGTCCACCTTCTCCGCGCTCCTGCTGCCCTTCCGCTCCTTTGATGGGGCTCTCGGGCCCTTGCCTCCCCTAGATGGTGGGGCTGGTGGAGTGGCCGCACATTGCTCCTTGGGGGCAGCCCTGTCAGTCTTCGCACGGCGGCCCTTGTTTTTGCGGGTCCTCTTGCCGGGGGGGGGGGCTGGACGTGTCCTTGCTGCTGATCGATGTGTCACTGCTGGCAAAGGGTGGACTCCAGAACCCATGCACAACAGTGACACTCGAAGCTGGGCTGGTGGTGGCTGCGGTGCTCTTGGGACTCTTTGCAGATGGAGGGGGGAGCTCATCGGAGGGAAAGAGGTTAAGATTAGCCAGGAAAAGCTTTTTAGGTCCAAGGTAAAGGGTAGGAGAAGTGGTGATGGGAGTGGAGGAAGAGGATGTGGTTGTAGGAGAGTCAGGTGTGCTGTCATTGGGTGAAGGTGCTGGTGCTGTAGGCTGACGTGAGGTGGATGGCTGTTGGGTGGGTGTCTGCCTGCGTTTGTGTGTCTTGGAAGAGGGGGTGACAGACACAGTGGGAGAGGACACAGGGGACGTGTAAATGGCAGTGGGGGTGGTGACTGCACGAGTGTGGACTGTACTGGAGGGTAAGGTGGTGATGGAAGCACTGGCTGATGTTGGGGTGCATGCAGGTGTGAGTGTAGACGTCACAGGGAGGGAGGAGGGAGACGAGGAGGAGGGGGACACAGAGGTGGTTGTGACTGCTGGAATGTCTGCATCTGTGTGTTGCTTGGGTGAGTGTTTGTGGGATCTGTGGTGCTTGTGTCTGGATGAGCTGCTCTTGGGTGTTGAGGTGTGTTCAGGCTGGTCTGATGGTGTGGATGGGATAGGCTGAGGAACAGGAGACAGAGACAGGCTGGAGGCAGTCAGAAGAGGGAGGCTGGAAACAGGGACAATGGCTGCCGTCAGTGCTGAGGCAAGAGCAGTGAACGCTCGTTGATGGGCAGCCTGACCCGAATGAATGCCCTCCAGGTACGCATTGCTCTGTTGCACCTCCCTTTGCACACCCTGGATGGCATTCAAAAGGGTAGTCTGCCCAACAATGAGCGTCCTCACCAGGTCAATGAGCTCCGCACTGAGGGCAGCAGGGGCAACAGGGGCAGGGGCTGAGGTGCCTGGGGCGAAGGAGACGCGCGCCTTCCTGGGCGAGCGGGCACGGAGCGTAGGCTGAGGGGCTGCTGGGAGGGCGGTGCTGGTGCGCTGGGTGGCGGCTGTACCTGTAGAGGCGGGGGTCCCGGATGTTTCCGCCACCGCTAGGGAGCACCCATCCGAGGACGTGTCTGAGTCGCTGCTCTCACCACCGGTCCCCGTTGTGGTGCTCCCCTCGCCCTCCGGATCACTGGTGCCCTCGGTGTCTGTTCCTGGGCCCACCGGGGCCTTGTGTCCTGCAGCTCCCTCGTGCTCCGATGCCAAATCTCCTCCGCCTGATGATGCTAATGCACACATGCACAAGAAGATGAAGAGAAAGGGTGGGGGGAGAAAAAAGAAGACCAGGTTGAGTGCATGCAATGTCAACACCGTTGGCGGAGAGGACAGACACAGGTGCCTCATGCACTAAGCCGCGCATTCGGGGTACACTACTCAGTACTACTGACTAGGACAACAGGCCAAGAGACGTCAAACGCGCACATGGGTGATGCTGGACCATCAATGGCTGTACTTGTCACCCTACAGAGGTGGGTCCCGGGGGCACAGGGCCATGCCTAAGGGAGAGGACTACACTACAGAAAGCGCCCTGGCCTAATGTCACCCACAGCCCTCCTCCCCCACCCAGACGCCTCCACTGCGCAGAAAGATATGAGAATGTGCTGATACTCACCCCCTTGTGTCTGCTGTGATGTCTTAAAGCGCCCATCCAAATCAGGGTAGGCCACCGCCAGGATCCGGGACATCAGGGGGGTCATGGTGCGACTGGCACCCCTCCTAGGTTGGGAGGCCATCCCCAGCAGTGTTTCTGCGGTCTTCCTTGTTCCGCGGCGGATGTCCTCCCACCTCTTGCGGCAGTGGGTGCCCCGTCTGTTGTGGACCCCCAAGTTCCGGACTTCCATGGCGATGGCACGCCAAATCTCGATCTTCTGATGGGCGCTGACCTATTTGACATGTACAGGGTGGAAAGGAGGAAATCATCAATGACCTGCATGTTAGATGTGATTGCCCCCCCCCCACCAACTTTGCCATATGGCACATGCTCTCATCTGTCGTGCGTTGCACTCCTCATTCGCCCCCCACCCCACCAACTTACATCCACCCCAATCCACACAGGCATAGCCCATTCCATGTGCACCCGGTGTACTCACTTGTTGGTCTGGAGGACCGTAGAGTAGCGCATACTGGGGGAGGACCCCATCCACGAGCTTCTCCAACTCTTCAGACGTGAAGGCAGGGGCCCTTTCCCCAGTCGCAGCAGCCATTGTCACTTCCAGACCGAGGTCACAGCAGCACTTGCAGTATAGGTCCTCTCCTGTGGATGATCAGGTCTCGAGTGATCAATCAGCTAGGAAATGGCGGTCACGGCCGCGGCGGTGCGTACCGCGGCGGTGCGTACCGCGACCGCCGGCGCACATCGTCATTGGCTCCTGAAAGCCATAGGGTTCAATGTTAACCAATGCGGCTTTGCGCCGCGGTCTTCGCCCGCCTACCGCCACGGTGTGCCCCGCCAGCGCATTGACCTCACATCCCATTGTCCCACTTCACAGGTCAGGCAGCCGCCATTTCAAGGGCCTACATGGCTTAATTTTGACTGCGACACACAGGCATAGGCCTTGCATTGCCACACATACACGCCTTTCAACCCATTGCCATTCTTTAACTGTGCAAGCTGTCTGTACGTACCTGTGGTTTGCCTGACTCTGTGCTCCATGTTGTCCTTCCTAGGCACCGTCCGCTGGGACTTGCGATGAGAAGGAGGAATCCTCGCGTGTACCGACCGCTGGTGGACCTTTCGACAATGGAAGAACGCCATATAATACTTCGATACAGACTTGACCGTGCCACTACCCATGAACTGTGTGCCCAGCTGGAGCCAGCCCTGATGTCCCCCATCCGCCAACCCACAGGGATTCCCCCTCTGGTGCAGGTTTTGTCAGTCCTCCATTTTTTGGCAAGTGGGTCATTCCAGACAACAGTGGCCATGTCATCTGGAATGTCTCAGCCTATGTTTTCAAAGATTTTGAGCAGAGTGTTGTCTGCCCTGATGAAACTCATGCGGAGCTACATCATTTTCCCAGAGAAGGGTGACTTGCCTACAGTGAAGGGTGATTTCTATGCCCTTGGACATATCCCCAACATCATTGGTGCCATTGATGGGACCCATGTGGCTTTGGTACCCCCAAAAGACGATGAGCAGGTGTACAGAAACAGAAAAAGTTATCATTCGATGAATGTCCAGGTGGTCTGTTTGGCTGACCAGTACATCTCCCATGTAAATGCCAAGTTCCCAGGGTCAGTGCATGACGCGTATGTTATGCGAAATAGCAGCATCCCCTATGTGATGGAGCAGCTACAGAGACAACGTGTGTGGCTAATTGGTGACTCTGGTTACCCCAACCTGCCTTGGCTACTGACCCCAGTGAGGAATCCCCGGACCAGGGCAGAGGAACGGTACAATGAGGCCCATGGGCGAACTAGGAGGATCATCGAAAGGACCTTTGGCCTCCTGAAGGCCAGGTTTAGGTGCCTGCATATGACAGGGGGATCCCTGATGTACTCACCAAAGAAGGTGTGCCACATCATCGTGGCCTGCTGTATGCTTCACAATCTGGCATTGCGACGTCAGGTTCCTTTCCTGCAGGAGGATGGTGCAGATGGTGTTGTTGAAGCAGCTGTGGAGCCTGCGGAGAGTGAAGAGGAGGAAGACTCAGAGGACGACACAGACAACAGGGACAGAGTAATCGAACAGTATTTCCAGTAGCACACAGGTAATAATCACCCATGGCATTTTACATTTCCTGAAAGCCTCCTGCATCTCAACTTTGTCGATTTCCCCCCAGAACTATAAACATGATGTTTGATTTTCCCTTCCCTTTTCTGTGCTGTATGAGCCACTGCGTGACCTCGGCTTGGTTGGCCCATGGACTAATGCTAAGTTACCTCAGTATGTGTAATTCACAATGTTAAAAATACGTAATTGATATGTAATGTGTCATACATTTGTAAATAAGACAGGCTGAGTCCTGATTGATTTCAGTGCAATGTGTGATCTATTATTAGTGCATAGATATTGGTACATGATAGTGAAACAGTGATGGGTGGGGGTGGAGTAATGTCCATGGCAGAGTCCAGTTCTCAGTCTCACAGGTGCATTGTCCATATGCCTGTGGCAGGATGGAGCAGGGGCAGTTCAAGGTTTGACAGGGTGGCAATGTTGAACAGTGGGAGGACTTCAGGGGGTATGTGATGCTGGCGGGGGTCTTGACATCCTACTCTGTCGGTTTTTTTGATCTCAGGCTCCTTTTGCGGGGTGGTTGTTGTTCAGCAGGAGGTGGGGTTCTGGTGGCCTGTTGTTGTGGTGGGGCCTCCTGTCCACTAGCGCCGGCAGAGGTGGTAGGCTGTTCCTGTTCCTGGCTAGTGACAGGGGCCCTGTGTGATGCCACATGGTCCCGAAACGTGTCCTCTATACGGTTCATGGCCTGGACTATGCTCCCCATAGCGGTTGAGATGTTGGTGAGTTGGTCGCTGAACCCCATGTAGCGTTGCTCCTGCTGTGCCTGGATCTCCTGGAACCTGGCCAGTACCGTCGCCATCGTCTCTTGTGAGTGGTGGTAGGCTGCCATGATGGTGGTGAGGGCCTCTTGGAGAGTGGGTTCCCTGGGCCTCTCCTCCCCCCCTGTCGCACAGCAGCCCTCCGAGTTGCCCTGTTTCCCTGGGCCTCTGTCCCCTGGATGGTGTGCCCACTCCCACTGCCCCCAGGTCCCTGTTGTTGTTGGGTTGGTGGGTTACCCTGGGTGCCCTGTAGTGGTAGACACACCGCTGCTTGACCTGTCCTAGAGACAGAGGCATGGGCCCGCCGGGTGGGAGCTGTGCTGTTGTTCCCAGAGGGGGTTGGGTCTGCAGTGGCCTGTGTCTGGGTGAGGGGAACCGACTGCCCAGAGGTCCCCGATGGTCCGGGCTGGTCATCAGGGTCCAGGTCGACAGAGCTGCTGTCATCACTAGGGGCCTGTTCCGGGGGTGGGATGGACATTTCTGGTTCCTCCTGACCGGTGTGTTGTCGTTCGGGTCCTGCATGGGGTAAGAGGGTATGGTTATTGTTTCTTTGTGTGCATTAGCTTGAGTTTTATGGGTGCCCTTGTCCCCCGGTGCTGGCATTCCCTTGAGGGAGGTGTTGTGAGGGTGTTTTGTGGGGGGGGGGATGGGTATGTGCAGTGGTCATGCTTAGGTGATGGGTGTCCATAGTTTGGGGATGGCATGCAGGGGTTGGTGTTGGGTGGGTTGTGCTGGAGAGACATTCTCAGGGAGGATGTGTGCTGGGGGGTTGGGGGTGAGGGTGGGGGTTAGCATGCTGGGGGGGGGTGAAGTGGTTGGGCTTGTACTTACCAGAGTCCATTCCTCCGTGTACTCCAGCGAGGCCATCAGGATGCAGGATGTTTAGTACCTCTTGCTCCCATGCTGTGAATTCGGGTGGAGTGGGTGGGGGTCCCCCGCCAGTCTTCTGCACTGCGATGTTGTGTCGCGAGACCATCGATCGCACCTTCCCCCGTAGGTTGTTCCATCGTTTGCGGATATCGTCCCTATTTCTGGGATGCTGTCCCACCGCGTTGACCCTGTCCACGATCCGCTGCCAGAGCTCCGCCTTCCTTGCTATGGTGGTGTGCTGAACCTGTGAGCCGAAGAGCTGGGGTTCCACTCTTATGATTTCCTCCACCATGACCCGGAGTTCTTGGTCCGAAAAGCGTGGGTGCCTTTGTGGTGCCATGGGGTGGTGTGTATGAGGTGTGGGGGGGTGTATGTGATGATGTGTGTGTTGGTGTGTGGTGCTTTGTGCTTCTATGTGGTGTGTGTGTTGTTGTGGTGTGCCTCTGTGTGTCTGGCTCTCTATTCTCTGATGTGTCTCTCTCTCCTTCGTCTCTGGTTTTTGTTGGTAGGGGTTTGTGGGTGATGTGGGTGTGTGTTTTATATGGTATTGGATGTGTGGGAGTGGTGTGTGTATGTGTTTCAGGTGTGTGCCTTTCAAATTGTCCAATGTGGTAGGGGTTTGTAAAGGTGTGTGTATTTTGACCGCGGCGGTGTGTACCGCCAATGGAATACCGCGGTTGAATGACCGCCGCGTGGATTTGCGGGTCATAATGGGATGGGCGTATTTCTGTTGGCGTGGCGGTGGAGGTTTGGTCTTCTCCAGTTTACCGCTGTCCGCTGATGTGGCGGACTGCAGTGGAGGGCGGATTTTTGGAGGTTTTGCAGTTGTGGGTCAGAATGTCCGTGGCGGCTGACCGCGGCCGCGGCGGTATTGTGGCGGCCTTCTGACCGGCGGTAAGCGGCTTTTACCGCCGAGGTCAGAATGACCCCCTATTTATTTTATTGAGTGCTTTTTTGTGGTTCAGACCAGGCTCAGGAGCTTCAGCTTTGCACCATGCTTGGTAGCAGGGGGTGTACATCAGGCATCTGAGAATGTTTACATAGATCAAGACATACCAAACGTATTATAGATTGTAAACTCATCTACATTATGTCTACATAGGATGGGTTATTTTCAGAAACCTTTATATTCCTAAGAGGAAACAAAATGTGGGAACAACTGTAAAAAGAATCCCATATTTCTGATTTACAATGAGCATTTGTGGAATTTTATAAATGCATTCTTACAGAATTGAAGGCGGAAAGTAAGGGAGTATGGACATAAAAAAATATAAATACCAACAAATTGATAACTCTGTGGCTATTCACACACTTTTCCAACAGAGTTTTCGAACACTATTAACGAACCACACAAAAGGTAAAATAAATGTACGATAACGTGTAAACGTTCCCTTGACACCCCAAATGTTGTAGAGAGAGGGCAGGGCGTTTCCAGTCTAATGCACATAGATAATATACAACATTAGGAAACAACTTTGACCAAAACGGCCCAGGCTTGCCTTTATCCTGAAGACATCAATCACACAAGGCTGTCAAAAACGTTCCTCACCATGTTCCTCTTAAGAGACTTAAATGAATCTATGCTCATTAATATCCCAGGCAGTCCATTGTAGGGAAGACGCCTTGGTGTCATGGCAAATTTAGGGAAAATCGCCAATTAGTTGTGGTGAAGATAAGGTCAAAGAAGCATCAAATGCAAGTAAAAGTGCAAGATAGTCGCAATTTTTGGTAAAGCTATCTATTGGTTTGTGAATTTTCCTATGCTTTCACCTTTAAAAAAAAACAATAGGCAGGTTTTTAAAATAAAATTGCAAAACACTTATAATTTTAGGTCAACCAAAGTAAGCACGTCAATAGGAGTGAAAATGTATGCATTTTGACCAATACTGCGGGTATATTTTAGCAACTGAAATTAGAAAATAAACATAATGGTAATGAAAAACATTTGGAGCGTCATGGACCAAGATTAACGTTTTGAAATTTGAGCATTTGAGGCCAAAACAAATGATTAGGGACCGGCTGACTAGAAAATCCATAATAAGCCAAAGGACTGAACCCAAAGCTTAACATTAGTGGCATCATTGCCACACATGTAAACTTTAGGCATAAACTGATGCAATTACCATCCAAGGGGCAGCCACAATTCCTATTGAGCAGCACCACATTGCAATGTTTTGAGAGGACACTCAGAAAACCATTTTTGCAGCCAACCAACTTCCTTGAATGTGGCAATCACTCATCAATTCTCATCAAATGACAAAGGACCGGCGTTGCAATCGTTCCTGAATAAGACATCTTCAAAGTAACCTTACCCTCTAAATGGTAAGACCATTCATATCTGCTAAACAGCACCAGCCACTCTCATCCCCTGACTAAGGATGCTCTTTTTGACCTTTGAATGCCTGAGACCACGTGCTGCTCTGGTAGCACAGAGCTGCCTCCACCATGCCCAACCCCACCCTTGCAATCATGTCCTATTGACAGCAGTTGAGACTGTTGCCTCTGCTAATGAAGCCAACAGGCTCATGAAGCCCTCATAGCTACCACTTCAAGGTGACCTCACAATATGCCCCCGCACATGTACTCTTTATCCATTTCTCCACAAATGTGCCCCTAGGTTTGTGCACACTCACAATTATTTGCATGTAGAGCACTTGACATAGAAGACACTATAAAAACGCCATCATCATCATGTGTGCCATCACTTAAAGTAAACAATGCCTACAAAGGCTTTCTGGTTTTGCCTTGTTTAAAATTCAAGCCCTCTACCTTGGAGAGATGTGTCTTCTGCTTAGAGGAATCAAAGAGTTGACAATTTAAGGAACACCTTGAGCATTTCCATTGTTATGCATTGTTTATGTTTTTTGTAAAATATGATCCAAATGTAATAAATACAACCCACACTTGTTGTGCAAATTATGAGTTTGGACTGTGTTTTGGGTGGATAAGCAATGTGGTCCAGTACAATTTAAGTGCTCGATCCATGCGTGATAAATACACATATTACACGATAATGATATGAAGCAGTGTGTACTATATTAATTAAGGAACAATAGGTGGCTCCATATAGGTTAATGAGACGCACATATATATATATATTTTTTTAAATGTAATCACAACATATATTTTCATGTTAACTGTACCTGTTTGAAATTCATTTCAATGCTAAGTTAGCCTACTACGTAACCATGCTTAAGTAACATGAATTTCATTTTATTAAAGGCTTTTTCTCTCCTTTGCGGGTGTCTTATCATGTGCCCTTTTAAGTTAGACTAGGCCTGTTGTTTACTGTATTGGACTAGTAGACAACTGAACTTTAATTAGAGCTTGGCCTCGGATATTAAAACTGAGACAGAAATCTTCCTGTACCAGGCAGACCGGACTGATGTTACATCCAACATTGCCTAGATGATTGCTCCTTTGTTGAGAGGTGAGAATTTAGGAAGTCTACCTGCTCTAAGAGAACACTGTCTTTGGATTGGCTTGTTTGGTGGAAACTGCTGTGGAGAAGCCACCTAGAATCTTCTTTCATTCTTTAATTGTGTGATCTTTAGAAAAGATGAGCAAACCCATCCTGACTTCGCTGAGAGAAGACTTGTTGTCTCTGCTGATTGCCCAGCCCAAAGTATTCAGCCTCATGCTTGAGCTTGAATACTTTCCCTTTAAACTAGGCGTGGGCGGAGTTCGGGGAGTTCTGCCTAGACCAAACAACTCCGCTGCACTACGGGAAATTCCGCAAGCAGCAGAGTGCATTAGGTAGCGCCGTTCGCGCTGATTTTTAGCACCAGATGTGTGTCCTGCACTGAAAAATCTGCGCAAATGCACCACACACAGCACAAGAGGCTTCTGCTTCTTTTCTGCCGCTCGAGTAGACTTTCTACTCGAGCTGAAACTTCCTCAACGCAAATGGAGGGTTTCTCAATGCGACCGCCCGCGTTGAGAAATCTCGCTGGGAGGTGGTCTGGAGTAAGACTTTCCTCACTCATGGTCACCAACTTAAATGTTAGCGAGCGCGAACGAGGAAAAAGCTCTGCTCCCCTATGCAGAGTTTTTCGAAGTCCACGCTCTAAGCAGAGCATGAAGTGGTGAAAACTCAGCAAACTCCGCAAGAGAAGCAGAGTTCACCGCCCACCCCTGCTATAAACCTGAAACTTGGTTCATCTGATGCAGTCACCTTCTATATGGAACCTGCTTGGTTGATATTTTGCTTGCTGTATGTGATTCTGTTCTGCATCTTTTTCCTTATGATATACACGTTTCTATTGCATGATCATGTAAATATGTACTCTTACAATATTTTTCTTTCAATTATGTTGTCTGATTTAATCTGAAGTAAATTGTTAATAAACCCTTAAAGTTTGGGCACCATTCTCTCTGTCAATTAATATGGATTTCACTGTACTTGAAATGTATTGCCAATGTCAGCTCCTTTCTATCACTTCCACAATCACAGGGCCAGATGATTAGTGGGGGATACTCTTTGGTGAGTTTACTAAGAGTTTGAAATTCAAGAAACTCTACTCTGTCAATTGCTGGCAACAATTACTCACGACCTACAAATGGTGTAGTAACAGGCACTCATCTGTGCACCTTACTGTCACCCCATAAACAAAAACATCACACTTTGCACCAACATGTATCACCTCTATAGAGTTTGTGACCCTTATGCATTGGAGGTACTGTTCAGTCACAGTTGAAAGACAATCTCTGGTGAGTGCCAGCTATGTACTGCAGTGCTTTGAAAGGCTAGCTCTGTCCCCAGGTGCATTCATTAGATGTACACGTGTATGTATGTGATGTTCTCTTAGCATGGATGCAGCTAAGTGCACTTGCAATATGTTTTAGGTGCATTAATGAATGAATGAGTGGAGAAATACTTAAATAGTAAACTTCCTAACATTTGTTGCCTCTATGAAGCTCATTTATCTCACCTAAAAAGTATGAGAAAGATTCTAAAAAAGAGTGTGTTCAACTTATTTTGACTATCTAGAGAATGGGTCTTTTCTTGGCATTTTGTTCCAAAAGGAAGATCTGACTGATGTCTCCTCATCTCTCTGGGTGCCTACTTAGTTCCCAAATTGCCAGACCATGAAAGTACTTGAGCATCATTGTTGGAAATGGCCCTTTTTGCATGGTTAACCCTGAACTTTTTGCCTTCTTCCTCCTGTTTTTTTCTGACCTGTTTTAGTTGGCTTCAGGACTCTGGACACTTTACTACTGCTGACCAGTGCTAAAGTGCAAGTGCTCCCAATGTTCAATTTTATTGGTGATTGGTTTCTCCAGGATTGGCATATTTGATTTACTAGTAAGTCTTTAGTAAAGTGCACTATGTGTACCCAGGGCCTGTAAATCAAATGCTACTACTCAGCCTACCAGCACTGATTGTGCTACCCACATGAGTAGCCCTGTAAACATGTCTCAGACCTCCCACTGCAGTGTCCGTGTTTGCAGTTTTTAACTGCCTATTCGACCTGGCAAGTGCACTCATTTGCCAGGTCAAACCCTTCCCTTTACTACATGTAAGTCACCCCTAAGCTGGGCCCAAGACAGCCACATGGGCAGGGTGCAGTGTATTTAAAATGTAGGACATGTACTGGTGTGTTTTACATGTCCTAATAGTGAAATACTGCTAAATACGGGTTTCACTATTGCAAGACACATCTCTCCCATAGGGTAACATGGGGATTGCTTTGAAATATCTTTTAAGTGTAGTTCCCCATTGGGAGCAGATAGAGACTTGGAGTTTGGGGTCTCTGAACTCACAATTTAAAAATACATCTTTTTGTGAAGGTGGTTTTTAGATTGCAAGTTTGAAAATGCCACTTTTAGAAAGTGGGCATTTTCTTGCTTACCCTGTCTTTGCCTCTGCTTGTCTGCTGGAATACACGTTAGGGTCAGGACGACAGGTGGGCTGTTTGTGAATTCACTTTAGACAGTCACACAAAGGAACCTGAGGTGTGCTCTACATATCCTGATGGTTCTTCCTGGGCTAGAGTAGTGGGAGGAACTGACACTTGCAACTGAATATGGCTATGCCTGTCCTTACACAAAGCAGCCTCCCTCCCCCTGGAGGGTGTCTAGGGTCAGGGCAGGAAAGGCAGAGTCTTGTGCACTACAAAGACTTTCTTTTGAAGTCGGCCTCCCTCAAAGGTAGAAATGGGAATAAATACTGGACTTCTGACCACATAGCTTTAAAAAATTTCTGGACTGAGGACATTCTTCTATGAAGAAGAGCTAGATGCTGTAGGAAGGACTGCCACTCTGCCTGCTACTTTGCTGTGGTGGCCTGTTGCCTGCTGCCTCTGTCCTGGGAGTAAAATGACTTTACTTTACTTTCTACATCCTACTTTTCAAGGTTTTCAAAGGGCTTAAACTTAGCTTGCCTCCTATTAGAAGCCTCAGGGGCATCAAAGACTTCGGCCCGTATTTATACTCCGTTTGCGCCGAATTAGCGTCGTTTTTTTCGACGCAAATTCGGCGCAAAACTAACGCCATATTTATACTTTGGCGTTAGACGCGTCTAGCGCCAAAGTATTGGCAAATAGCGTATTTTTTTTGCGTGAACGCCTTCCTTGCGTTAATGAGATGCAAGGAAGGCGTTCCCGTTTAAAAAAATGACGGCGACGCAAATGCGTCGTATTTATACTCCCGGGCAAAAATCACGCCCGGGAGCTGGCGGGTCAAAAAACCCTGCATTTGCGCCACTATTTAACGCCTGGGTCAGGGTAGGCGTTAAGGGGCCTGTGGGCTCAAAATGAGCCCACAGGTGCCCTCCCCTGCCCCCAGGGACCCCCCCTGCCACCCCTGCCCACCCCAGGAGGACACCCAAGGATGGAGGGACCCACCCCAGGGACATTCAGGTAAGTTCAGGTAAGTATAATTTTTCATATTTTTTAATTTTTTTTGGTGGCATAGGGGGGCCTTATTTGTGCCCCCCTACATGCCACTATGCCCAATGACCATGCCCAGGGGACATAAGTCCCCTGGGCATGGCCATTGGGCAAGGGGGCATGACTCCTGTCTTTACTAAGACAGGAGTCATGAAATGGCGTCTGGGCGTCGTAAAAAAATGGCGCAAATCGGGTTGAGGCGATTTTTTTGCCTCAACCTGACTTGCCCCATTTTAAGACGCCCTAACGTCATTTTTTCCCAACGCCGGCGCTGCCTGGTCTACGTGGTTTTTTTCCACGCAAACCAGGCAGCGCCGGTCTGCTTGCGCCGGCTAACGCCATTCCATAAATACGGCGCCCGCATGGCGCTTCAGAATGGCGTTAGACGGCGCTAAATTTTTTGACGCTAAACTGCGTTAGCGCAGTTTAGCGTCAAAAAGTATAAATATGGGCCTTCATCTTCCACCACATGGACTTTTTTGCTGAGAGGCCTGACTTGCCAAGTGTACCAAATCGAGGCCCTGGCGCTTTGGAAGTGGGTTATGGTGAAACCAAGAAGAAATCAAGTGCATCAACTCCAGAGTGACTTCGGAACCAGCGCAGCTGTCTGACTCCGCGCCGCTATGTGTACCAGGAGTCGTGGTCCCTGCTGAGTGCAACCACTGCAACTGACGCCGCAGGCCCAACACTGCTGCAGCACCTCCAAAGTCCCGCTGCAGTGTGGGTCCTGAGTGCTGTGTCCCCAACATCCAGGGCACCCAGCTTTGATCCCGCCACAGCACTGGTGGCCCCATGGTGTGATCGCAACACTGCCAAGTCGGCACCGCACATCTTGACCTGCTGGATTTATCAACCTCGCAGAATCATAAGGAACCAACACCTTGCCACCAGCACCGCATCACCACCCCTGCAACCGAACCGATGTCTCACCTCCCCTGCCTCACAGTAAGGAAACAACGCCTCACCTCCCCAGGACAGTAAGGAACCAACTCCACACCGGTTCCTGTGATGCCTCACCTCCCCGACTCTGTGCAACGTCTTTACTTCCTCATCGTTTTCTAAGGTACTGTACCTGGGGGCCCATGCAACTCCGTGACCAGCCCACACTCCCTTGTGAGTGGCAGTGGACTGTTGGGAATGACTCTGTCAATGACATCATGATACCTTCAGTTGGAGCTATTGTGTTTCTAAGCGCTTTACTGAGATTTAACCTTTAAAAATGTGTATCTTTGCTTATGTGTGTTGAATTTTTGCCGTTTTGGTCTTGTTTTATTCAGATAAATATTGAATATTTTTCTAAACTGTGTGAAGTACTTTTGTGTTGTTTTCACTATGTTACTGTATTTGTGTGTGTGTGTACAAATAAGTTACAAATTGAGTCTGAGATAGGCCTGACTTCTCGTGCCAAGCTACCAAAGGGGCTAGCAGGGGTTCTCTTAAGTGTGTGACTCCCTTACGCTGACTAGAGTGAGAGTCCCTACTTGGACAGGGTACAAACCACTGCCAACTAGAGACCCAATTTCTAACTGTCATGAATGAGGCTGTAAAGTGGATTCAGGACTGTGCTGACAGCCAATGTAGCTATTGTCTGGCCTCCAATTTAGGATCATATCTCCTTCAGTTGGATGGCCATATTCTGCACCCTCCTGAGCCAACAGATACCATTTATTTGAAATGCCAAAATAAATAGCAGTCCTGTGATGAAGGCACACATGTATTACTGCACCACCACCTAGGGTCTTAATTTTTGGGGAATCAGATTGATAATTTGTCTCATCTGGGCCAACTGGAGCATGACATTTTTTGTGACCGGGGTATGATCGCAGAGTTCTTAGGGAGGAGTAAAACTGAATCCTGGAGGACAGATATACAGGCCGGACTGGTGCAAGGTCCTATGCATTAGGGTCAGGATCTTCAACTGGATCCTTTTAGCCAGTGTAGGTTCCTGAAATGAGACGTGATCGAGGCTCACCTGGGTAATTGAAGAGATGAATGAGCTGCTGTGTTCTGAACAGATTGTAGCTTCTGCAGCAGGTACTGTGGATGTTCTGCATAAAGTACATTGGCTTAATACAATCTGGTTACCACCAGTGCCAGGAGGACAGTGATCCTAACAGGTAGGGAGATAATTTGCAAAACTTTTTTGACCATTCGCAGCAGACCGAAACCCTGTATCAACCACAGTATTCATTTTAGCTTGTAGCTTGTTGCTTGTCAATCATAACATCCAGATTTTTTTACTACTTCTATTTGTGCTTTGGGTTGAGGAACATCATCCAGACAGTGGGCTTGTAAATTGAAAATGAAGTTGTGCCCAAAGCTAAGAATCTGGGTCTTATCAGTATTGCATTTAAGATGATTAAGACCTATTCGCTGGGAAATGGCAGATAAGCAGGGTTTGATGCCATTATAGTGAATTAGCGCATCCTTCTCAAAGAAGAAGAGTAGCTGGGAGTCATCAGCATAGGAAGCTATATTGGCCCTAGGAGACTCGACTAGTGTTGCCAAAGGAGTCATATAGATATAAACATACTTAGACTGAGGGCCAAGGTAGACCCACTGAGACCTTACTCTAAATAGTTGAGAAAGGTGGTATCTGTCTTCAAGAAATGACCAAACAACTGGATAGCAGGTGGAGGATGAGGCAAGATGCCACAGACAAGGACATCTTCAAATCCACCCTGAGGAGTTACCACCAGCAAATCTAAACCAGCAGGAAATAAATCTTCTCTATCATCAAAGATTTCACCACACAGCAGCCACCACCAGCAAAATCACCTAAACACAAAAACTGTGCATTGATCTGTCATGCTTTTTCAGTGACAAAATAATAGTCATGTGGGACAGCTTCAACCCTCAACCTGACCCCATCTACCTCACAGGCAGTCTTCCAATCTCGGGCAAAGAACACACCTTGACCACATGGAAGGCCATCACCACAGATGAGAGCACCACAGCTGTGAAGTCCATCCTCTACATGGCCCCATCAGACCCATGTTCTCACCACACATTCAACTGAGGTTCACCCTCATCAGTGAAGCTCTCCCTCTCATCCTCAACACTTCCATCAACACTGCAGCATTCCCAGACACATGAAAGCATGAAGCCATCAACGACCTGCTGAAGAAAACCTTAGCAGACCCAGTCTAGCTCACTAACAACAGGCCCATCTCGCTCCTACCTTTATTAGCCAATGTCCTGGAAAAAGCCTTCAACTCACACCTCACTGACCATCTCATCAACCACCAGCTACTTGACACCGCGCAGTCAGGATTCAGACCCAACCATTGCACGGAGACAGATCATATTACAGAACCAGACTACACCTCTAAGATTCTAGACAGAGGAGAAACTGTGGTCCTCATCCTATTGGACCTCTCTGCAACATTTGACACAGTCTTTGTCCCATCCTCATTAGACAACTGCATGAGATTGGCATCCAGAGACCCCATCACCACATCTTGCTTTCACACTCTGAGAATGCTCAGAAAAATCCACAAGTGGCTGCTGAACAGCACGACCAGAAAGACCATCACCCAAGCCCTCGTCATTGACAGGCTAGATTATGGAAACTCTTTAGGCAGAAATCACCAAACATCTTATGAGAAGACTGCAAAGCCTCCAGAACGGGTTGCCAGGCTCATCCTCAACCTCCCACACAGCACACACATCACACCACACCTAAAGGAACTCTACTGGCTCTCAATACACATGTGCACAGTTCAAACTCCTCACCCACACATACAAAGAGATACACAACACGGGCCTAGCCTATCTTTACATCGTTTCCATCAGCCATCCAGGACCTCCACTTAGCAGGACTCTAGTTAGCAAATATTGATCACAATCACATCAGCAGAATCGGAGGTGAAGCCTTCTCTTACATCGCTCGTAAAGTGTGGAAGGACCTTCCACTGCACATTAGAGACAGCTGCTCTCTTCATGAAATCTACAAGAACCTGAAGACATTGCTCTTAGAGTAATTACACCCCCCTCTCCCAGGGCTAGCCGTTCTCATCTGCGCAGTGCCAGGATACCGTCACAGCTGATAGTTTGCTCTACAAATGTGCATAACATGACACATTTTGACAGAATCTTCGTTGGATATGATCTGGTGATCATGTAGCTCTATAAATTTGTAGTTAGTAATGAAGTTGATGGGGAATGGGGTGTGGTTGAGGTTGCTTTTTGGGTAAGACTTTGCTGTGGCAGTTTCTTATTTTAAGAATGAATGTTATTTGCATTTAACAAAAAATATAATTATTTCAGGTAATAAACAATAGACTACAAAGTGACCCACTCATTCAAAACAAAATCTGGACTGTTTGAAAACAATATCCACATGAGGGGAAATGAGGAAATAACTAGGGATGAAGGAGGGTTAAGTAAAGAAAGAGAGAGAGGTTAAAGCCGGAACTGGTAATTGTGGACTGATGCATCTGCTGCAGGCATCTTTGCTTTAGCTCATGGTCATAGGTTTGAATCCTGGTGGGTCCACTCAACCTTTCTTCCTTCAGAGGCAGACCAAATGAGTTGGGTAAAAATTTACATATTTTATTTCAATGTCAAGATGCAATTCTGATTGAATGTGGACTGTACAAATTAACTTGTGTTATATTTCACAACGGGAAGACCCTTGTAATGATAGAAGTGATGGGAAAAGAGAGAAGTTTGGAAGGTGTTATCAGAGGACACCTATTCACACCATCGTATTGATGAACTGTGAAAACCAAATAAAGTAATTTATTCAGTCGGTTTGAGGGCCACTTCCTGCAGTGCAGAACTAGCATATTCATAGAATCCTGTAGACAACTGGTTCATCCTAATTTGGTCATTTGAGGCTTGAAGAAGCCACTCAAAGTGTCCTCTGCAACTGGATTTCAGTGTCCACCTTCCTGAATTACAGTAGATTCCAAGACGCATTTAAGTCATCTTCTAGGAGTTCCTCTTTCTCAGCCATTCCTTCCAATTCTTCTAATGAGCTTCTCTGTCCTTGGGATCACCAAGTGGTGCAGCCTCCTGAGCAATTGTTAATCACTAAATACAATTGTGTACATTTTCTCTTTCTCTCACCTTTAAAATAATGAAAAAGTGATGCTTTGAAATAAATTACAAAAACATGTGAATGAATGTAGGCTTACCATTAGGTGTAAACAACATACTTACATTGTCAAATAGGATAGGCAATGTGTTTGCAATTATAGTAAAAGATAATTAATCCTGGTAATGCCATAAATTTGAAGCGTCATGCAGCAATATGAAAATTAGTAAATTTAGGTCCACAGTGGATGTATTTACTCTCTGCCTATTATTGCAATCCTGGGCTGTCAGATACACTCCAGCACAGTTTCACTCCTGGTCTCATTGATTGTGGTGTGCGGTGTCTCAATGAGAGGATTGCGTCTCTAATGTGAATTTCTGCTCCCAAAACAATTCATTTTATTCACCAATCGAGACATAGGTGTGTTGTAGTTTGGACTCTTGCTCTGAGCAAGACTGCTGGTCTCAGGATGACAGTACTTTCGTTTGTAGGTGACTAAGGGGGTCATTCTGACCCCGGCGGGCGGCGGGAGCCGCCCGCCTGGAGGGAACTGCCAGAATACCGCTGCGCGGTCAAAAGACCGCTGCGGGTATTCTGGGTTTCCCACTGGGCTGGCGGGCGACCGCCAACAGGCCGCCCGCCAGCCCAGTGGGAAACACCCCTCCATGAGGATGCCGGCTCCGAATGGAGCCGGCGGAGTGGAGGATGTGCGACGGGTGCAGTAGCACCCGTCGCGAATTTCAGTGTCTGCTAAGCAGACACTGAAATTCAGGGTGGGGCCCTCTTACGGGGGCCCCACGACACCCCATACCGCCATCCTGTTCCTGGCGGCCGAAGCCGCCAGGAACAGGATGGCAGTATGGGGGTCAGAATCCCCATGGCGGCGCAGCAAGCTGCGCCGCCATGGAGGATTCTACAGGGCAGCGGAAAACCGGCTGGAGACCGCCGGTTTTCCCTTTCTGGCCGCGGCTGAACTGCCGCGGTCAGAATACCCTGTGGAGCACTGCCAGCCTGTTGGCGGTGCTCCCGCCGACCCCGGCCCCGGCGGTCCTTGACCGCCGGGGTCGGAATGACCCCCTAAGTCTCTTTCTACAACTATTTGTAACTGTTGTCCAAACCTTACCAGCTTACTAGCAGTACCTCACCAGAAACACAATAGTAAAAGGTGATTTGTAGCAGTCGCTTACGCATGGACTCAAAGCACAATATCTCAGGGTTGTCGTGGTTAAACGGAAATTACCCTTTTCTCACAGATTTATTATGTCTCATACAAACAAAGGCAATAACACAGATGCAGTAAAGTTATAATAGTTTTTATTCAACATAACTGCAATTTGTGATAAGTTGCATGAACTGCAATGATTAGGATAATGAATATACCAAGCAACAGTATTGTAAAGAGGAGAGTCATTGTTATAAAGACCCCCACCATTATGCAATATATAAAAGAAATATATGTATATGTAAAAGATGGAATAAGCCCTAATACCCTAAGGAGAGTAGGTCTAACCTCATACCTAAAAAAGGAAGAGCTGGGTTCGTTAAACCTAATCTGCCAAAGCCGTGTCCATGAGAGGAGCCCCCAACCCTCGTTACCTTGGAATGAGGTCTCTATCTCAGACTCCGCAGGGACACGAAGACTGGGTCAGTGTCAAGATGACTGCAGCATCGGTATCAGCGATGGTAGCGATGCCCTCTGGTCGGAATCCCTCTGATTATCTGTCTAAAAGTGTGTTGTATTTATACAGATCTACAAGGTCCCCTGACATAAGTGTTAGTCATAACAATAGATAACAGGCATGCTTGGGACGGCAATTAATATCAACAATCCCTCGAAAGTATAGAGAGGGAAAATCCCTAAGTGTGAATGCTTACTGTATGTTTGTCTTTCGTGCTTGATCTTGACGCCTTGGCGCAGTGACACTGATAATAGAACCCATAACAAGTGGCCTAACTATAAACAAGGCCGCCATTTTAAAGGAAATAAATAATTAAATGGACTAAGCCAGAGCAAGCTAACTAGGTTAAAAGTCACTGGGTGACGGGGGCACGAGTATACAAGCCTACGGCTAAGCTAACTCCTGTTAACCCGTTTAAAACAAACTAGGATTCACTACACCCTCCCCATTGCCGTAACAGGTATGATGAAGGTAAAGAAACCCAATCGCTAAAAAGCTGCTACTGAACTAAAAAGCCCAAAAACTTAATGATAAAATAAATGCTGTGTTATAAAATTTGTTTAAAAAACATTTCAGAGACTTTAATATCAACCATGACAAGTATAGCAAACTTTTAGTATAATTGCTACTTTATTAGAATCGGGAACTGGCAAGCGAATTCATCAAATTATGTGCTATATGCAGGATCTTGAAGAATGTCATCGAAGTCACCATTCAAGGATCTCCAAAATGAGTCAACATCGTCTGAAGTGAAATCGAGAGCTGGACGGACAAACGGATCCACAGAGCAGAAGTGAGCCATAGTCATCGGTGTATCGACACTCGCTGCAGTGTCCTCATCCATGTTAGATCGTATAACAGAAGACTCATAGGTGGCCTCGCGGAGCAACCTCAGTCTCAAGGGACATGACCGTGTATGGACCCTCATCGGGGACATCAGCAGTTCGTGGTCCTCAGGAGATGTCAGTGCAACAGCAAGACAGACCATAGGCAGATGTTCAAAGAGACACTATATGCAGCGGAACACCGGTTGTACGCACCACAGTAGAGGCCGGAATGACAATGACCAGTCAAATTCCAGTTCCACCAGAAAAGGTGTACCGAAGATCCGAACCATGCGTTCACGGCACAGCGGCGTTGACGGGAGCGACTCCATTGCTCTGTGTCGCTGGAAAAAAACAACCACCGCGAATCAGAAAAAATAGCAGTAGTAGTCCGCCAATTAAAGCCAAAATAATTGGAAAGCCACCAAACACACTGGAAAAGAGAGAATGGATGGCTGATGGGATGACTCCGAAGACAGTCTGGAAGATGGACACGAAACCAGACCCGACAGCCTTAAAGAAATGAACAATCCCAGTTGTGCTTGAAGCATTGAATATTCTGGACACCAGCTCTCCAAAGTGTTTGGGGAAATCGGTATTTAAAAGGGATTGTATCTCGGCTGATGATCTCGCAACCTGGAGAGCATACGTCTCTTTTGCGGATGTCAAGGCGACCTGTTTTTGAAACAATAGCGCCTTCAGTCTACTCAACTTGTCATAGTTCACATTAATAGTATCAATGTGGGGCCACATTTCAGATACTTGTATCTCTTGTGTGGGGGGAAACAAAACATGGCCACAACACGTAACGACCTTCGTGACTGAGATTGCGTAGGCAATTCCAGGTCGCAAGCCGCAACAGCTGTCATCGCTCAGAAGAACATAACTCCCATTAGAAAGAACATGAAACACTGAACGAATCAAGGGGACGGGCGTACCCTTCAGAAAACAGGCCAAATTTGAGACCCCCGCATTGCAAAGACCGTGAAGAGACACCTGTTTGCATATCATGGAATGACGAACAGTAGTCTCACATTCACTTCCGCTAAGAAAGACCTCTTGCTCGCCGTTCAGACATCGATACTCAAAGGGCAACTCCCACTCTTCCTTAATAAAGCTATCTCCTAGCCGTTCATATCGTCCCACTGCAAGATGTTTCAGGCAGCTTGAGAAACGAAACGTTGAAAACGGTAAATTAATAATGCCGTGTAAGAGCCAGATAGTTGAAGGACTCTCTGCTACCGTGAAGGGCAACTTATCTAATTTTTCTACTTGAAGCAAGGTGAAACGAGCCTCTCTTTTAGCCATTGTCACTTGTTCCCTGGAAAAATTAAAAGCAGCGAATAGTTCACTCCCATTAAGGTATTTCCATGGAATGTGGCCACTTTTCAGCGTCTGCAATGCCCAACTCAGCTGCATGATGGAACGCAGCTGTGTTTGCCCATGATATAACCGAGATAAATCAGTCTGAGTGATATCAATAGCAGATGACACTATATTCGACAGGGAATAAATCCTGTTGGATAGCGTGTTCATGCCATTGTCGACAACAGCCAATGTGTTTTCCAAATTCTCTTTATCAAGTTGCCGTAAACGTGCAGCAGCCTCAATTTGAGAAAGTTTCCAAATTTCATTATACATGGCATATAAAAACCGTTTCGAGCGTTGTTTTCTAGGACCTAATAGGAAATCTTGTAGGTCTATACTGTCAGAAAGAGTATTCAGGTGTTGTTTCACCGCTGTTAAGGTGTTCGTTTGTACCCATTGTTGGCACAGCTTGCCCACACTGTATGTTGTAATTATACCAGCATGCTGACCTGACAAAAAGCGAGGGTCTGGTCTATGAATGGAAAAACCCCCTGAAGAGTTCAAACAACGCCTTTGACACTCATCAGTATCGGTGGGCCATACCAACCATCCCCCGGGACTGGAAAGTGAAGAATTATAGTCACCAGCCTTAACCAATGCATCTAGCCTTTCCTCAGAAACATTTAGAAAGTGTTGCCAATCTTTAAATTTTGTCGGTGTAGGGATACTGGGCGTGTTTAGATCCTTTATTTTAGCTAATCCCAGACATGATGTCTGCTCAACAGTGTCATTTAAAAAAATCATTTGCACAGGAATTAAGCAAGCTCGAAACAAAGCCTCCCCACCCTGTATCTGCCAATCTTGCGTCCCCCATACACTCTTCAAATCGATAGTGTTCTTCCAATATTCATAACCCTCAATCGAAAGTCGGGAAACAAAGGGATCTGAATAAATCAGTTTTGGATCTGTTAGCAACAGTTTTCTAATGTGTGTCGTGGGTAATTTAAAATAATAAGATTCAGCTTTCGTTGTATCATGCCCAGAAATGTATGTGAATTTGTCACTGTAATACTTTGGACTCCCCACCCGTGGTGTTGAACAATGTTCCCATTGTGTGTAGTTAAAAAGAGGCCTATATCTAGTTGCACGGTGCAGGTAGTGATGTCCCCAATTATTATAGCAGAACATTTCACCATAATTCATTGTAAAATCATATACATCATCACTTCCAAAAGCGGAGTAGTCCTTCATTTCAGTTAGCATGGAATCCACTGTTTGGACATCCCAATCATCAGAGACAACATTAGGTGTAATACCATCAGACATAGAAATTTTGAACACGTATGGTATTTGAATTATCTCTGTAGGCCCGTATATATCGAACTGAACTTTGTCCCAAACAATCCCATCAGAAATTGGAATAGCTGTAATATTGACAGGGGACAAATCACGTCGAACCTTATGTGATGAATGATGTGGTGTTAAAATTACATCAACAGGCTCCACTGAGGAGCGATCAGCAATATAGTGACCATTAATTAGTAAAAAGAAAACAGTCACAAAACCAATCCATAAAAACAATGCAATAAATGTCAAACAGAACCAGAGATAGTTCCATGGATATATCAAATAGTTCTTTTTAAGCCATTGATAGAACTTGCTACCTCTGGAAAGTTTGTCAGTCTCAGTTGAGGATGAATCTGAAGAAAAATTATCAATGTCCACAAAATAGCCAGAGGAAGTCTCCGCAAACACAGGACTCATTGAATTCCCATCCACTGTTCGTGGAGGTTCATGATAGATGACGTTACCAGTCGTGGAAGTGTTCGTGTAAAATACAGCCAAATCCTGTAGCGGTGTGTTCTCCGAAGTTGTTACAGGAACCAACAAAAGTTCATTTTCCGCCCTCCCAATGGTCGAGGAAGTGTCTGGAACAGCAGCTGACATAGTTGCATAGTCAGTAGTAGCGATGGTCATCCTACTATGTAGAGGGATGTCCTGTTGGGTAGTGAGAGGGGATCGGGAACCACCCAAGGGACCTCCTGGTCTACTGTGAAGAATCGGCCACATGGTGTAATTTGATGTCATCAATGGAGATGAATCTGTTTGATTTGGAACCAGACAATGGCGGAAGGATGACAGTCCTGGTGCCTTTTATCCCCAAGACCGGTACAGGTGCTCTGTATGCTGGACCAAACTCTTTTTTCACAGCGATCTTCTCACAAACCAGATCCCCAACGTTAGGAATCCAGCCAGTCGAAGTTTTCGCCAAATCCCTTATTCCCAAGGTGGCAGCGCTTGCAGATGATTTATCATCACGGAATTGTTGAAGCTCCTGTAAAACAGCTAGACGTTCTTTTATGTCAAATGGTGTTTCTGCTGCCACCATACCAGGGGCATCAAGATCGGGAACATACATAGTTGTCCCAAAGAGAACCTCATATGGAGACTTTCCCCCCAAGGACCGTCTTGGCAGATTATTCAGTGCTCTCTGGACCCCATATAGGTGATGTAACCAACTGCGGCCTGAACCTAATACTCGAGCTGATAAGGACTGCTTTAGATCACTATTCCGCCTCTCCACGACCGAATTTCCCTTGGGATGGTATGGTGAGGAGTAATGGAGTTCAACACCCATCGTCCTCATGGTGTCCCTGAAAGCCTTAGAGGCAAATGCAGGGCCCTGGTCCGAATGGAATGCTGCAACCGCATATGTACCAATAAAGATCAGCAAATCTTTTATAACAGTCCGGGCGTCAGCCGACCGCTGTGGCCATACCCACAGGAATCTAGAACAGGAATCTACAGCCACTAAAATGTATTTGTATGCAGCATCAGGTTGCAAAGGACCACAATGGTCCAGGTACTCACAATGGAGTGGTTTGTCTGACACTAAGAGAGATGTCTGCGGAGGGCGTCTGATATTCGAGCCCTTAATCTGCTGACAAATGTCACAGCAAAGGACATACTGTTTAGTCCGTCTGCATAGACCAGGCCACCAGTACCGTTGTTCTAGAATGGTGATAGTGGCCTGTATACCAGCATGTGCAGAAGCGACACCCTCATGTGCAGCTGTAATCAGTTCCAATCTTTGGTCTTCATTTGGGATCACTCGATCACCAACATCAGGAATTGTTGCAAAAGCAACATTCTGTGCACTGATATGATAGGTATAGTTCGTAGGGTATCCTTTCGGAAGGGTCTTGCCTGCAGCTGAGGCTTTAACGGCAATCAGTATTTCATTATCCAACCTCGTCCTAGAACGAGTCACTGCAGCCACAGAAGCCGTAGCTACTGATGCTTTGGCTGCTTCGTCAGCCAATGTATTACCGGCAACATGTAATCCTACACGTTGGTGCCCTAATGTATGTACTACATGGACACATGGCAGCTTATCTTTAAGATCAGCCACCCTTCCCCACAACATTTTGTGTTTAATGGTGTTCCCTTTAGAGTCTCTAAACTCGTTCAGTTTCCAATGAGTGAGGTATTCATTGTATGACTGGACGCAGTAATACGAATCACAGACAATCAAAGTCTGTGTTCCTGGCTCTGTATTTTCGAGCGCTAGAAGAAGAGCCTTAAGCTCGGCCAACTGGGCTGTGCAGTCCCCTAAGGTCTGTGTGTAGGTATTATGAGGATGGAAAACTCCGTCTTCCATTACCCCCCACACGGCTGCGCAAGCTGCCGAGTATTGATGTTTAGTACCCACAGCCGGTTGTGCCGATCCGTCAGTATAAATGATTGTATCATAACTGTCTATTGGCAATATGTGTAAGGGAGCGGGGTACTCCTGTTCATACTGGAGAAACTCCTGTGTCTGAAGTCTTGGGTCAAACACATAATCAACATCAGTGGCGGTCAGAGACGTTGCCCACTGAATCCAGCGTGGATGCAATGCCTTAGCGTTAGGAACGCTCGCTTTAGTGACAGCCTCTAAGGCCGGAACCGGGGAGACAACAACAATGCGTTTCCCCTGGGCAAGCGGTCTCTCCTTTATGACGGCAATCTGAACTGCCGTCAGAATTTTTTCAGTAGGAGCTGTAGGAGGCTGGACTGGCTTGTAGTGAGTACCAAGGGGTACTTGCACCTTGCACCAGGCCCAGTTATCCCTTATTAGTGTATAGGGTGTCTAGCAGCTTAGGCTGATAGATAATGGTAGCTTAGCAGAGCAGCTTAGGCTGAACTAGGAGACGTGTGAAGCTACTACAGTACCACTTAGTGTCATATGCACAATATCATAAGAAAACACAATACACAGTTATACTAAAAATAAAGGTACTTTATTTTTATGACAATATGCCAAAGTAGCTTAGAGTGTACCCTCAGTGAGAGGATAGGAAATATACACAAGATATATATACACAATAGCAAAAATATGCAGTATAGTCTTAGAAAACAGTGCAAACAATGTATAGTTACAATAGGATGCAATGGGGAAACATAGGGATAGGGGCAACACAAACCATATACTCCAAAAGTGGAATGCGAACCACGAATGGACCCCAAACCTATGTGACCTTCTAGAGGGTCGCTGGGACTATTAGACAATAGTGAGAGTTAGCAAAATAACCCTCCCCAAGACCCTGAAAAGTGAGTGCAAAGTGCACTAAAGTTCCCCTAAGGACAAAATAGTCGTGTTAGAGGGAAAATGCAAGGAAAACACAAATCAGCAATGCAACAACGATGGATTCCTGACTGAGGGTACCTGTGGAACAAGGGGACCAAGTCCAAAAGTCACAAGCAACTCGGAGATGGGCAGATGCCCAAGAAATGCCAGCGGTTGGTGCAAAGAAGCTCTTACTAGGCTGAAGAACTGTGAATACTGCAGGAACGACAAGGGCTAGAGACTTCCCCTTTGGAGGATGGATCCCTCACGCCTTGGAAAGTTGTGCAGAAGTGTTTTTCCGCCGGATGGACGCCAACAAGCCTTGCTACACGCAAATCGTGCGTTTGACGTTTTTGGACGCTGCTGGGGCCCAGGAGGGACCAGGAGGTCGCAAATTGGACCTGCAGAGAGAAGGGACGTCAAGCAAGACAAAGAGCCCTCACTGAAGCAGGTAGCACCCGGAGAAGTGCCAGAAACAGGCACTACAAGGATGCGTGAAACGGTGCTCGCCGAAGTTGCACAAAGGAGTCCCACGTCGCCGGAGACCAACTTAGAAAGTCGTGCAATGCAGGTTAGAGTGCCGTGGACCCAGGCTTGGATGTGCACGAAGGATTTCCGCCGGAAGTGCACAGGGGCCGGAGTAGCTTGCAAAGTCGCAGTTCCCAGCAATGCAGCCCAGCGAGGTGAGGTAAGGACTTACCTCCACCAAACTTGGGCTGAAGAGTCACTGGACTGTGGGGGTCACTTGGACGGTGTCGCTGGATTCAAGGGACCTCGCTCGTCGTGCTGAGAGGAGACCCAAGGGACCGGTAATGCAGCTTTTTGGTGCCTGCGGTTGTAGGGGGAAGATTCCGTCGACCCACGGGAGATTTCTTCGGAGCTTCTGGTGCAGAGAGGAGGCAGACTACCCCCACAGCATGCACAAGCAGGAAAACAGTCGAGAAGGCGGCAGGATCAGCGTTACAGAGTTGCAGTAGTCGTCTTTGCTACTATGTTGCAGGTTTGCAGGCTTCCAGCGCGGTCAGCGGTCGATTCCTTATCAGAAGGTGAAGAGGGAGATGCAGAGGAACTCGGCTGAGCTCATGCATTCGTTATCTAAAGTTTCCCCAGAGAGAGAGACCCTAAATAGCCAGAAAAGAGGGTTTGGCTACCTAGGAGAGAGAAAAGGCTACTAACACCTGAAGGAGCCTATCACAAGGAGTCTCTGACGTCACCTGGTGGCACTGGCCACTCAGAGCAGTCCAGTGTGCCAGCAGCACCTCTGTTTCCAAGATGGCAGAGGTCTGGAGCACACTGGAGGAGCTCTGGACACCTCCCAGGGGAGGTGCAGGTCAGGGGAGTGGTCACTCCCCTTTCCTTTGTCCAGTTTCGCGCCAGAGCAGGGGCTAAGGGGTCCCTGAACCAGTGTAGACTGGCTTATGCAGAATTGGGCACCTCTGTGCCCAACAAAGCATTTCCAGAGGCTGGGGGAGGCTACTCCTCCCCTGCCTTCACACCATTTTCCAAAGGGAGAGGGTGTCACACCCTCTCTCAGAGGAAGTTCTTTGTTCTGCCATCCTGGGCCAGGCCTGGCTGGACCCCAGGAGGGCATCTGCCTGTCTGAGGGGTTGGCAGCAGCAGCAGCTGCAGAGAAACCCCAGGAAGGGCAGTCTGGCAGTACCAGGGTCTGTGCTACAGACCACTGGGGTCATGGAATTGTACCAACAATGCCAGGATGGCATAGAGGGGGCAATTCCATGATCATAGACATGTTACATGGCCATATTCGGAGTTACCATGGTGAAGCTACATATAGGTAGTGACCTATATGTAGTGCACGCGTGTAATGGTGTCCCCGCACTCACAAAGTTCAGTGAATTGGCTCTGAACAATGTGGGGGCACCTTGGCTAGTGCCAGGGTGCCCACACACTAAGTAACTTTGCACCTAACCTTTACCAGGTAAAGGTTAGACATATAGGTGACTTATAAGTTACTTAAGTGCAGTGTAAAATGGCTGTGAAATAACGTGGACGTTATTTCACTCAGGCTGCAGTGGCAGGCCTGTGTAAGATTTGTCAGAGCTCCCTATGGGTGGCAAAAGAAATGCTGCAGCCCATAGGGATCTCCTGGAACCCCAATACCCTGGGTACCTCAGTACCATATACTAGGGAATTATAAGGGTGTTCCAGTAAGCCAATGTAAATTGGTAAAAATGGTCACTAGCCTGTCAGTGACAATTTGGAAAGAAATGAGAGAGCATAACCACTGAGGTTCTGATTAGCAGAGCCTCAGTGAGACAGTTAGTCACTACACAGGTAACACATTCAGGCACACTTATGAGCACTGGGGCCCTGGGTTACCAGGGTCCCAGTGACACATACAACTAAAACAACATATATACAGTGAAAAATGGGGGTAACATGCCAGGCAAGATGGTACTTTCCTACACAACCCCCCCCCAAACGAAGGACAATAAGACTAGCCATTACCTGATGAGTCTTCATTGTCTAAGTGGAAATATCTGGAGAGTCCATCTGCATTGGAGTGGCTACTCCCAGGTCTATGTTCCACTGTATAGTCCATTCCCTGTAGGGATATGGACCACCTCAACAATTTAGGATTTTCACCTTTCATTTGTTTTAGCCAAAGTAGAGGTTTGTGGTCTGTCTGAACAATGAAGTGAGTGCCAAACAGGTATGGCCTCAACTTCTTCAGAGCCCAGACCACAGCAAAGGCCTCCCTCTCAATGGCAGACCAACGCTTTTCTCTAGGGGTCAACCTCCTACTAATAAAAGCAACAGGTTGATCCTGGCCCTCAGAATTAAGTTGTGATAGGACTGCCCCTACTCCTAATTCAGATGCATCAGTTTGGACATAGAATTTTTTAGAGTAACAAGGGCTTTTCAGGACAGGTGCAGAGCACATGGCCTGCTTCAGCTCCTCAAAAGCTTTCTGACAGTTTGCTGTCCATAATACCTTTTTAGGCATTTTCTTGGATGTGAGGTCATTAAGAGGGGCTGCAATGGAGCCATAGTTCTTAATGAACCTCCTGTAATACCCAGTGAGGCCTAGGAAGGCTCTCACCTGAGTCTGAGTGGTAGGGGGAACCCAATCAATAATAGTTTGGATTTTCCCCTGAAGTGGTGCAATCTGTTCCCCACCAACAAGGTGTCCCAGATAAACCACCTTACCCTGCCCTATCTGGCACTTTGAAGCCTTGATAGTGAGGCCTGCCTTTTGCAGGGCCTCCAAAACTTTCCATAGGTGGACCAGGTGATCATCCCAGCTGGAGCTAAAGACAGCTATATCGTCCAAATATGCTGCACTGAAAGCTTCCAACCCTTGCAGGACTGTGTTCACCAACCTCTGAAAAGTGGCAGGTGCATTTTTCAAACCAAAAGGCATTACAGTAAACTGGTAATGTCCTCCAATGGTAGAAAATGCAGTCTTAGGTTTAGCATCTTCTGACAATTTGATCTGCCAATACCCTGCAGTCAAATCAAAAGTGCTTAGATACTTGGCAGATGCCAGTGTATCTATGAGCTCATCTGCCCTGGGTATAGGGTGAGCATCAGTTTTGGTTACCAAGTTGAGACCTCTATAGTCTACACAAAACCGCATTTCTTTCTTTCCATCTTTAGAATTTGGTTTTGGTACCAGTACCACAGGAGAAGCCCATGGACTGTCAGAGTGCTCAACCACTCCTAGTTCCAACATTTTCTGAACTTCTTGCTTTATGCAGTCCCTGACATGGTCAGGCTGCCTATAGATCTTACTTTTGACAGGTAAACTGTCTCCAGTATCTATAGTGTGCTCACACCAAGAAGTGGTGCCTGGCACAATGGAGAAGAGTTCTGAAAATTGTCCTAGGAGATTTATGCAATTATCTTTCTGCTCAGCAGTAAGACAATCAGCCAAAACTACACCTTCCACAAGAGCATCTTGTTCTGTGGAAGAGAAGAGATCAGGTAGAGGATCACTGTCTTCTTCCTGTCCCTCATCTGTTGCCATGAGCAGGGTGAGATCAGCCCTGTCATAGTAGGGTTTCAGGCGGTTGACATGGAGCACCCTAAGGGGACTCCTGGCAGTGCCTAAGTCAACCAAGTAGGTGACTTCACCCTTCTTTTCAACAATTGTGTGGGGTCCACTCCATTTATCTTGGAGTGCTCTTGGGGCCACAGGCTCCAAGACCCACACTTTCTGCCCTGGTTGGTACTGAACCAAAACAGCCTTCTGATCATGCCATTGCTTCTGGAGCTCTTGGCTGGCCTGAAGGTTTTTACTGGCCTTTTTCATGTACTCAGCCATCCTTGATCTGAGGCCAAGTACATAATCCACAATATCCTGCTTAGGAGCTTTTAAAGGTTGTTCCCAACCCTCCTTTACAAGTGTGAGTGGACCCCTAACAGGGTGTCCAAAAAGAAGTTCAAAGGGGCTGAAGCCCACTCCTTTCTGGGGTACCTCCCTGTAGGCAAAAAGGAGGCATGGTAGGAGGATATCCCATCTCCTGCGGAGTTTTTCAGGGAGCCCCATAATCATGCCTTTGAGAGTTTTATTAAATCTCTCCACCAGTCCATTTGTTTGTGGATGATAGGGTGTTGTGAACTTGTAAGTTACACCACACTCCTTCCACATGGCCTTTAAGTATGCAGACATGAAATTGCTTCCTCTGTCTGATACTACTTCCTTTGGGAAGCCCACTCTGGAGAATATTCCCAGGAGGGCCTTTGCCACTGCAGGAGCTGTAGTGGTCCTTAAAGGAATAGCTTCAGGATATCTTGTGGCATGGTCCACTACCACCAAGATAAACCTATTGCCTGAAGCAGTAGGAGGGTCAAGGGGGCCAACTATGTCAACCCCTACCCTTTCAAAGGGAACCCCAACCACAGGCAGTGGGATAAGGGGTGCCTTTGGAGTGCCACCTGTCTTGCCACTGGCTTGACAGGTTTCACAGGACTTACAAAATTCTTTTGTGTCCTCAGACATCCTAGGCCAATGAAACAATGGTACCAATCTGTCCCAAGTTGTCATTTGACCCAGGTGCCCAGCTAAGGGAATGTCATGTGCCAGTGTTAGGAGGAACTTTCTGTACTCCTGAGGAATCACTAATCTCCTGGCAGCTCCAGGTTTAGGATCCCTATGCTCAGTGTACAAGAGGTTGTCCTCCCAGTAAACTCTGTGTGAGTCACTGACATCCCCATTAGCCTGTTTGACAGCTTGCTGTCTGAGACCCTCTAATGTGGGACAGGTTTGCTGTGCCACACTCAGCTCCTCCCTGGCAGGCCCCCCTTCACTCAAAAGCTCAGCAGTGTCTGCTTCCAGCTCCTCTGGTGTAGGTTCTGCACAGGGAGGGAATTCTTCTTCCTCAGAAGTTGAATCCACTGTAGAGGGAGGGATAGTAGGAAGTGGTTTGCTTCTACTAGCCCTTGCTTTAGGGAGCACTTGGTCCATTGTTCCAGGATCCAAGCTTCCCTGTCCTTTTTGCTTTTTGGCCTGAGCCCTTGTCAAAGCAAAAATATGCCCTGGGATGCCCAGCATTGCTGCATGGGCCTCCAACTCCACATCTGACCAAGCTGATGTCTCCAAATCATTCCCTAATAGACAGTCTACAGGTAAATCTGAAGCTACCACAACTTTCTTTGGACCAGATACCCCCCCCCAGTTGAGATTTACAACAGCCATGGGGTGGCTTTGTGTTATGTTGTGAGCATCGGTTACTTGGTACTGGTGTCCAAGTATGTGTTGTTCAGGGTGCACCAGTTTCTCAATCACCATTGTGACACTGGCACCTGTGTCCCTGTAGGCCTGGACCTCAACACCATTTATTAGGGTTAGTTGCTTGTACTTCTCCAAGTTATGGGGGCAAGCAACCAAAGTGGCTAAGTCAATAGCCCCTTCAGAGACTAAAGTAGCCTCTGTGGTCTCCCTAATTAGACCAACCCCAACTAAATTACCAAAAGTGAGCCCAGCTACTCCCTTGGATTGGCTATTAGTAGGTTTGCTCCCACCACCACTGCTATTAGTAGGGACACTAGGTGTAGCAGTAGGGGTTGTAGTGGTAGGAGCTGTGGTGCCTTTCTTTGGACAACTGGGATCTGTTGTCCAATGGCCTTTTATCTTACATAAATAGCACCATGGTTTCTTTTCCTTGTTCTGATTAAAGGAGGATTTGGGCCCACCACCCCCACCAGAGTGTTTTTGTGGGCCTGATGAAGACTCATTTTTAGATTTGTCCCCACCCTTGTCAGAAGACTTACCATCCTTCTTTTTGTTGCCATCTTTGTCACCCCCTGTATGAACTTTTCTGTTCACTCTTGTTCTGACCCATTTGTCTGCCTTCTTTCCCAATTCTTGGGGAGAGGTCAGATCAGAGTCCACCAAGTACTGGTGCAACAAATCAGACACACAATTATTAAGAATATGCTCTCTCAGGATTAAGTTATACAGGCTGTCATAATCAGTAACTTTACTGCCATGTAACCACCCCTCCAAGGCCTTCACTGCCTGGTCAATGAAATCAACCCAGTCTTGTGAAGACTCCTTTTTGGTATCTCTGAACTTTATCCTGTACTGTTCAGTGGTTAAGCCATAACCATCCAGGAGTGCATTCTTAAGAACTTGGAAATTATTAGCATCATTTTCTTTTACAGTAAGGAGCCTATCCCTACCTTTTCCAGTAAATGATAGCCATAGGATAGCAGCCCACTGCTTTTGAGGGACATCCTGTACAGCACAGGCCCTCTCAAGTGCAGCAAACCACTTGTTAATGTCATCCCCCTCCTTATAAGGGGGAACTATCTTGTGCAGATTCCTGGAATCATGCTCTTTTGCAGGATGACTATGGGGAATACTGCTGCTGCCACCATGGGTATCTAAACCCATCTTCTGTCTTTCCCTCTCTATTTCTAAAGACTGTCTATCCAAATCCAGCTGTTGCTTCTTGAGCTTCAGTCTGGTTTGTTCCACTCTCAATCTATTGAGCTCCCTTTCTAACAATCTGTCATCAGGGTGGGTGGGAGGGACATTTCTAGATACAGAGGTATGATGGGAATGAACAGAAGGAGACCTGTCCCTTACAGAGGGCACCCTAACAGCTTGGCTACCAGTATAATGTGAGAGCACACCATTAGTATGGTGTGATTCAACCTCTGTACCAACTATGCTAGACTGTCTAGTAATGGGCAGGCTGAGAAGTTTCTTTCCTGAACCTTTTCCTGGGGGAGTCCCTGGATCAGATTGAGAACCATTAGCTACTTTTTCTACAGATTGGGCACTTATGGCCTTATCCTGTACTCTAAGCATATTAATTAACAGTTCTAAGGAAGGATTCTTCCCTACACTCAAACCTCTCTCTATGCAGAGACTCCTTGCTCCTTTCCAGCTAAGGTGATCATATGCAAGTTTGGACAGTTCAACATTTTGGCCTGTGCCAGACATTTTTAGAGAGAGTTAAAGTGATAGACAAAGAGAAAAAAGTTTTCAGAACTTTTTGGAAAGACAGAAAAAAACTTTTTAAACTTTTAAGAACTTTTTGAAAGTTTAGAAGTACTTTTCAGCACTTAGAAAAGAGTGAAAAGAGGAAATGCAAAACTTTTTGGCTATGTGTATATACACTGACCTTGTTTTGTATATTTTTCTCTTATGAAAAGTACAATGACAAGAGTGGTAAGTAGTCTCAAGCACTTATCCCACCGCTGCACAACCAATGTAGGAGGCTGGACTGGCTTGTAGTGAGTACCAAGGGGTACTTGCACCTTGCACCAGGCCCAGTTATCCCTTATTAGTGTATAGGGTGTCTAGCAGCTTAGGCTGATAGATAATGGTAGCTTAGCAGAGCAGCTTAGGCTGAACTAGGAGACGTGTGAAGCTACTACAGTACCACTTAGTGTCATATGCACAATATCATAAGAAAACACAATACACAGTTATACTAAAAATAAAGGTACTTTATTTTTATGACAATATGCCAAAGTAGCTTAGAGTGTACCCTCAGTGAGAGGATAGGAAATATACACAAGATATATATACACAATAGCAAAAATATGCAGTATAGTCTTAGAAAACAGTGCAAACAATGTATAGTTACAATAGGATGCAATGGGGAAACATAGGGATAGGGGCAACACAAACCATATACTCCAAAAGTGGAATGCGAACCACGAATGGACCCCAAACCTATGTGACCTTCTAGAGGGTCGCTGGGACTATTAGACAATAGTGAGAGTTAGCAAAATAACCCTCCCCAAGACCCTGAAAAGTGAGTGCAAAGTGCACTAAAGTTCCCCTAAGGACAAAATAGTCGTGTTAGAGGGATAATGGAAGGAAAACACAAATCAGCAATGCAACAACGATGGATTCCTGACTGAGGGTACCTGTGGAACAAGGGGACCAAGTCCAAAAGTCACAAGCAACTCGGAGATGGGCAGATGCCCAAGAAATGCCAGCGGTTGGTGCAAAGAAGCTCTTACTAGGCTGAAGAACTGTGAATACTGCAGGAACGACAAGGGCTAGAGACTTCCCCCTTGGAGGATGGATCCCCCACGCCTTGGAGAGTTGTGCAGAAGTGTTTTCCCGCCGGATGGACGCCAACAAGCCTTGCTACACGCAAATCGTGCGTTTGGCGTTTTTGGACGCTGCTGGGGCCCAGGAGGGAACAGGAGGTCGCAAATTGGACCTGCAGAGAGAGGGGACGTCGAGCAAGACAAAGAGTCCTCACTGAAGCAGGTAGCACCCGGAGAAGTGCCAGAAACAGGCACTACAAGGATGTGTGAAACGGTGCTCGCCGAAGTTGCACAAAGGAGTCCCACGTCGCCGGAGACCAACTTAGAAAGTCGTGCAATGCAGGTTAGAGTGCCGTGGACCCAGGCTTGGCTGTGCACGAAGGATTTCCGCCGGAAGTGCACAGGGGCCGGAGTAGCTTGCAAAGTCGCGGTTCCCAGCAATGCAGCCCAGCGAGGTGAGGCAAGGACTTACCTCCACCAAACTTGGGCTGAAGAGTCACTGGACTGTGGGGGTCACTTGGACGGTGTCGCTGGATTCGAGGGACCTCGCTCGTCGTGCTGAGAGGAGACCCAAGGGACCGGTAATGCAGCTTTTTGGTGCCTGCGGTTGCAGGGGGAAGATTCCGTCGACCCACGGGAGATTTCTTCGGAGCTTCTGGTGCAGAGAGGAGGCAGACTACCCCCACAGCATGCACAAGCAGGAAAACAGTCGAGAAGGCGGCAGGATCAGCGTTACAGAGTTGCAGTAGTCGTCTTTGCTACTATGTTGCAGGTTTGCAGGCTTCCAGCGCGGTCAGCGGTCGATTCCTTATCAGAAGGTGAAGAGGGAGATGCAGAGGAACTCGGCTGAGCTCATGCATTCGTTATCTAAAGTTTCCCCAGAGACAGAGACCCTAAATAGCCAGAAAAGAGGGTTTGGCTACCTAGGAGAGAGGAAAGGCTACTAACACCTGAAGGAGCCTATCACAAGGAGTCTCTGACGTCACCTGGTGGCACTGGCCACTCAGAGCAGTCCAGTGTGCCAGCAGCACCTCTGTTTCCAAGATGGCAGAGGTCTGGAGCACACTGGAGGAGCTCTGGACACCTCCCAGGGGAGGTGCAGGTCAGGGGAGTGGTCACTCCCCTTTCCTTTGTCCAGTTTCGCGCCAGAGCAGGGGCTAAGGGGTCCCTGAACCGGTGTAGACTGGCTTATGCAGAATTGGGCACCTCTGTGCCCAACAAAGCATTTCCAGAGGCTGGGGGAGGCTACTCCTCCCCTGCCTTCACACCATTTTCCAAAGGGAGAGGGTGTCACACCCTCTCTCAGAGGAAGTTCTTTGTTCTGCCATCCTGGGCCAGGCCTGGCTGGACCCCAGGAGGGCAGCTGCCTGTCTGAGGGGTTGGCAGCAGCAGCAGCTGCAGAGAAACCCCAGGAAGGGCAGTCTGGCAGTACCAGGGTCTGTGCTACAGACCACTGGGATCATGGAATTGTACCAACAATGCCAGGATGGCATAGAGGGGGCAATTCCATGATCATAGACATGTTACATGGCCATATTCGGAGTTACCATGGTGAAGCTACATATAGGTAGTGACCTATATGTAGTGCACGCGTGTAATGGTGTCCCCGCACTCACAAAGTTCAGTGAATTGGCTCTGAACAATGTGGGGGCACCTTGGCTAGTGCCAGGGTGCCCACACACTAAGTAACTTTGCACCTAACCTTTACCAGGTAAAGGTTAGACATATAGGTGACTTATAAGTTACTTAAGTGCAGTGTAAAATGGCTGTGAAATAACGTGGACGTTATTTCACTCAGGCTGCAGTGGCAGGCCTGTGTAAGATTTGTCAGAGCTCCCTATGGGTGGCAAAAGAAATGCTGCAGCCCATAGGGATCTCCTGGAACCCCAATACCCTGGGTACCTCAGTACCATATACTAGGGAATTATAAGGGTGTTCCAGTAAGCCAATGTAAATTGGTAAAAATGGTCACTAGCCTGTCAGTGACAATTTGGAAAGAAATGAGAGAGCATAACCACTGAGGTTCTGATTAGCAGAGCCTCAGTGAGACAGTTAGTCACTACACAGGTAACACATTCAGGCACACTTATGAGCACTGGGGCCCTGGGTTACCAGGGTCCCAGTGACACATACAACTAAAACAACATATATACAGTGAAAAATGGGGGTAACATGCCAGGCAAGATGGTACTTTCCTACAGGAGCAAAACGTTTCTCTGCATTGGAGTACAAATGTGATTTGTATGCTATTGGCACCGTGTCACCCTCATTAAAGGTGACACAGGTAAATCGTAGGGCACCAGCTATTATTCTGATGACCAAATTTGTTTTATTGTCCCGTGTGTACAAGTGTCTAGCTTCCAGCATGTCTCGTTGTATGTCCCTTAGGATGTGTGTGTGTTCAATTGTCCATCGCCTGCTAGAATAATTGGGCTGAATTAAGTCATATAATGGCTTTACGCGTTCAGCATAATCTGGAATATATGTTCTGCCAAAATGAAAGAAACCCAGTAATGACTGCAATTTCTTAAGCGTGTTCGGAGGCTGTAGCTGAGCACACTTCTCTAGGAAGTGCGGGGCCAGGCTCTTCCCCTCGTTTGATAGCTCATATCCCAGGAACAATACTCTAAGAAAGGCAATCTTGCTTTTCATAAAATTAAATTTATATCCGTAGGCAGCAAATCCCAGAATTATCCGATCGACCCTTGCAAGATGAATGTCAAGGGTGTCATCAGTGAGATAGATATCATCCACATATGATAATGCCTCGGAATCAAGCTTGTGCAAGATTGATGTGACACGGGCCGAAAACAGTCCTGGGCTTTTCTGAGAACCAAAGGAAAATGCACTTAGGTCTCTACTTTCATGTGCTAAATTCTGGCAGAAAAAACCATTAGATATATCCAATGTCGTTTTGTATTTTTTACGCACTATATTATTAATTAGCGCTGTGCTGTGTGAATTTTGTATAGCATAAGTGCGTGCATGACTATTCAAGTGCCTATAATCAACCACTATTCTATATGAATGATCAGGTTTCGCAACGGGAAATAGCGGATTATTCATTGCCGATGTACAGGGCTCAATTACTCCCTGGTATTCAAGTTGTGACAGTATCTCCGTCACTGGAGCTTTTGCTTCATGTTTAACAGGGTATTGTGGCTGCGGGTGTGGTGTAGACCGAACGGGAATAACATGACAAGGAGAGTCCTTGTCCCATCCTACATGATTACGGTATAATGCAGGTGCCTGCGCTAAAGCCCATTCAGCAGCATAGGCTTGTTTGTCTGCCTCCGGAACAAGATCGGAGAAAGAAGGCAAAATGACATCTTCCCCATGTGGGAGCTTGCGGACATTTTCAGGTGGCCAGTCTCTCTCGGCCAACAGGATATCACTAGTAAGTTCATCCCAAAATATTACACTAATAATGCGTTCTACGTCTCCCTCTATCTGAATTGTTAAATCAAAAACCCCATCGGGTGGGAGTACGCGGCCATCCGCCGTTTCAACTGCGATGTAATCGCTAGTTGCTGTCGCATCCAGATGATCTTTCAGACTCTGGCGACATATCGTGACCTCTGCCGCGCTGTCCAACAGAGTCACTGCCCACCTCTTGTTCCTCAACAGTGTTCTCAATACTACCAGCATTTTTAATGGTCAGTGCAGCCACTTTCTTCTTTTTAAATTGTGGCTTTTGTTGAGGAGTCTTTTCTTCTTTTTTAACAGTAGACTGTGGTGAGTCTTTCTTTTCTTTCACGTATTCCGGATGTCGATCTTGACGGCCCCCTCTCTCGCTACGTCTATCCGGTGCGTCCTGAAAGGAACGAGAAGGACGTGAATCAGTATATCTGTCTGGAGTTCTAATGTTATCCCTATTTCTGAGATTATACCTCCTTTCGGAGTACTCCGGATGAGGAGATTCAGCTCTTTTGTTTCTCCTATCCTTGAAATCTTTTTGTTTTTCCCAGTGCTTCTTAGAGCCCTCTTGTGCCTGCTTCGTACCTTCCTTATGGGTGGTATTTGGTAAGTCCAATTTTTTAGGTTTGGCTCCCAAACCATCCCGTCCTATACTAGTATAGGTATCGGATATTATTCTCGGCAGCTGTCTCTCTTGTTCCATATTTGGAGTTTCCCGGAGACGCTGGCGTATTGCCAGTGCCACTGCTTCCCCTTTAATATTACTTAGTATTATCGAAGAGACGGCATCAAAGTTACGCATCAATTTCATCCCCAGATCCAGGGCCGGTGCGGCCCCATGTTCATTTTGTATTTGTTTTAACACTTCCGGTAAATTGGCAAGTATAGAGGTACCATGTGTGGTAGTATAAACGGCAGCGAAAACTGTACCCCATGTGGCACATTCATCCACCGAGGGAACCATCCCAAACGGCAAGCACATAGTGAGCAATCTATGTTTGTCCTGCGGCCCCGTATGGGGGAACACAGCTTCCAGCTGATTTGTTTCCTGGGCAATCCAGAACGGTATTTTTTCCCGTTACGTAGGCACTTTACCCATAATGGTATGCACTGTTTGTGGATTAATCCCGGTAGCTAATTGATATCCACCAGTACCTGGAAGATGTACACCGCCAAGTATTTCATTTATATAACAGATCTCATCCTAGGCTATGTAGAACTACAAATTGAAAAGAATGGGGAAACAGGCATCACCAATCACCAAAACAAATAAAACACATCTGACAGTTATTAGTACCCAATGCACATAAGTATAAGAGGCACCTGGAGAGCTGGCCTTTTCCAAATTACCTGCAAACTGTTGCAGATCCGGAAAAAGTTGCAGAGCCAGATATCACCTGCATTTGAGTTCTGTGGAGTGCGTTTGTGTGGTTTTCGACCATGCCAGGTGTAACGATGTGCTTGAGTGTATGAAGGGTAGTGTTAGGATTTGTAATTTTCTACATACCAGTTACGTTTTTATTTTTATAATGTGATTGCTATAGATGTCTGCAATGTTTGCAACTTTAGAACCATAGTTTAAGAATTTTAAATATTTTCATATGTGTGTGATGCGATTTGTATAGATGTTTGCAATTCTAATAGGTATTTGGCTATTACTTTTTTACATTTATATTTTTTAACTGTGAAATGCAATGCAAATGGGTGTAGGCAATGGCAAAATGTAAGTAACTATTTTTAAAATAATTTGATTTGTATTTCATTTATTTTATTTTGTAATATGTTCTACATTTGTACAATATGTTGTACATGGGTGTTTGCAATATCTAAAATAATATGACATTTTTTTTCTTTAATATATTTTGTAGGCGTTGGGCTTTGTGCTGGAAATTTCATACTATTGGGCATATTTACAAGAAAGTGGCACATCATAGATGATGCACCACTTTTCTTGCGCCCCCCCCACCAGCACCAAATGACTCCATGGAAGCACCGTATTTATTCTACGGTGCACTTTGGCGCTCATTGGGGCAAAAGGGTACTAGCGACAGAATTTTTGAGGCTATGGAGGCACTTTGCTGCACTAGCTTCAAAAATGTTGACGCTGGTGCAGCAAAGTGCAAGGAGGCCTATTGGCTACCATGGGTGCGTCATTTTACCGTCTGCTTTGGGCAAGTGTTAAAAATGATGTAAAAAATGGTGCAGTGAAATCTTGTAAATTTCACTCCACCATTTTTGCAGGCCTTCTAGCGCTGGAACACCCCCCTTGCATATAGTATGCCTGGCGCAGGCATAATGTGGAGCAAGGGATTACAAAGATGTGCAATGCATGCATTGCGCCACTTCGTAAATATGGCATGACAAAATGCATCATTAACGCTGTATTAGTGTAAAAAAAAATATGCTAATTTGGCGCCAGGAGGTGCTAGGGGCTTATAAATATACCCCTATGTGTCCAAAGATTCATGTTGATTCCCTTGTCGTTCCTCTGAGCGGTCCTGCATGGTGTGATTTGCTCCAACACGTAGCTGGAGTAGACTTAAGTCTCTTCAAGCTGTAGCAATGCAGCAGTAAATGTGGGAGTAATATTACTGAATGACAACTTATCCTTCTGTAGTACTTCTAGTTTATGCATTAGCCCAGTGAGCACTTTACCCAAAAAGTTCTGTTGATATTTTTCAGCCTTCTTTAGTTTTTTTTCTATTTTCACACGGTTTTTCTTTTCCTTCCCTTTCTAACTTTGCAAATAATATCTTTGGTGACATGAAAGAATTTAACTCAGGTTACTGATTGGTAGTTTGTGAAGTATATTTGTTTTGTTAATTTGCAGCTTCCTTTACATGATGCTGATATATTTTGAATGCTGTATGAATTCATTAAAATTGAACTTACAAAAACAACAAAACCACTAAAATATTTACTCCTGTAACGTGTTGCTTTGTTAGGACTTTATACATTTCAACATATGCACATAAAAGGCACTTGTCTTATTTAGCAAATCGGCTATTTTAAAAACTGTTGTAAATATATATTACCATCACTGGGCCAGGGCTAGCATTTTACCAGAAGCAGTCTTTGTGGCATGGATGCCAACAAGTTGCCCAGAAATACCACCATGATGTAAGGACCAACATTTTACTAAATGTGAGCATTTGGTATTTTTGCTATGGATGCCCTTACGTTGCCAAGAGTTACCACCACTGTGCTAGAGCAAGAAGCTTTTTTCCCTAGAGCTGGAAGGGGCATCATACCATGGATGCCCAAAAGTTGTCAATAAATACCACCACTGGAAGCCAGTGCTTTACCAAGGGTGAGGTATGGCCATCCTCCCATGGATACTAACAAGTTGCCAAGAAATATCACCATTGTGCCAATGGCAGCTTTTTACCTGATGGGAACTGGCATTATCCTGTAGATACCCAAGGAATTGTCATCATAGTGCAAGGGTCAGCATTTTGCCACAATGGCCATAGGGCTCAACTCAAATACTCCTAACACATTAACACACATACTCACAGACATGCATTCACACACACGTTGAGACAAAACCCACAGCACCAATCTTTTTTTAACACTTACTTTATGTTTGGCCTCTTGTTCTACTACAAGCTGTAGCTCCTCTCCCTTACATGGTGTGGCTGTTTCTGCCATTGCTCCTCATTGGAGGGCAGGCAGCTACACTTTTTTGCTGGGCCGCTCCTGTTTAAAAGAAAAAGTGCTTTGCCACCCTTTTTACAATTTTTTAAAAAAATGTATTTATTTAACACTCCAAGCTGGGCATTTGGCTCCTTGGAATGGTAAATTAAAACTTCAACAAAACAGATGCATCATCATGACATATGCATGCATGTGTATTGACATATGCGTGTAGATGCATCATCACACTGGGTCCTCCATAGCTTTTTTTTGTCTATACTGATCATCATCGCCAACAACCACTTCTTTTGTCTTTTCCATACAAACCAGCATTGTCAAAACCCATTGGCAGCTAGTAGGTCTGCATTGCCAAAGTACAAAAGCAAGAACCATTGGCTTGCTATGCTTATTTTATTTCTCCTTTTCCGTGGCTTTCTTCACTCTTTTGCCCCATTCCACACTCTGCCCTTTATGCATTGTCTAGTTAATTCTTTTTGGGATGCACACTGCGAACGGACCGCTCACAGCTACCAATTGCTCTTGCATTATTGAACCACAACTTTAGTTGCCCTCCACATCACCATTACTTCTTGTATTTTTTTTTAATTGATTGCTTGCTTTTGGCAGTTGCTCCTGTGCCATCACCCCCAACTCTTCAGTTCCTCATTAGCATGTGCTTCCTTTCCATCAAACTCCCTCCTACTCCTTGTCGTTTAAAAAAAATATTTTGTGCAAGGCCGCACAGTTGCACGGTAGCTTCTTTCAGTCTGCATGGCACTCATGCACACATTTATTTTACTGTTACAAAATAGCTCTCAAGCAGCTTGGAAAGGTAAGTTAAAGTAAAAAAAAAATCATTAAGAATGGCCTTTGGTGGCTCCGTACACAAGGCACTTCAGTTATCACCAAAGGGTTGGCCATCTTGGATTTTTTTTTATCATAAATTAAAAACTTTCTAAAAATGGCCTCGTGTGCATGCACATGGGTGCTTACACACCTACCACCATTTTGGAATGTTAATAATGTTTTTAAGTTATTTTATGCGATCCAAAAAGCATTTGTAAGGCCTATAGCTTTGTTCCTCATTACAAAAGGCTTTGCCAATGTTTGCTGCCTATCGAGATGCAGCTATAGCCATCATCTTCATCCTGCATAGAAACAAGGTAGTGGAGCTCCACTTGACAGACAGCTCCCAATTAATCGTTTTTGGAAAAAATAGCCTTTTCTATTGGCCTTCAGGCACAACTAAGTGGCCTCATTAAGGCAAACCCTAAAAGTACCTGTTGTTGACATAACGTAAATCAAGCGTACTTCTTGTAAACTTCCACTAGTGTATCGCGAGATTTGAGGGAATGTAGAACTAAAGAGGTAGAACTCGATCGTAGTTATTTATAACGTTTGCCTCAGAAATGTGCTTACACGTCACATAAATAGAAAGTAGGCCTGCCCAGGCAAGGTAGACAATAGTCGCTCGATTTACCATCTGAGTAATTTAGTTGTGTTAATGCAGAAATGCCCGACACGATCAAATGGGGAAGTTCCGCTTTATTCCCTCTATTTCTAGCGTGAAGCATTAAAGATAGCTGTGATCAGTAGCGTGAGGAAAAGAAAACATGAAGCAATTACTTCAAGTGCGACAGGAAACGCTTCATAAACTCAAGTGTTTTCCCTGTCGGTTCTCACCCAGTGATGGAAATGCAACACCGGATCTCAAGCAACATTTTCCCATCAATGATTTATGGTATTGCTTTTTTGGATTCGGACATCCCTCAACATTTAAAGGCGTCCGTGGGTGTAAAATTGGGCTGAAAAAAATGAGAAACGCATCGGAGCAAACACCGTAAAAACAAGTATTTGTGACGGGGGTGGTCACGTGATGTTGGACAATGCAGCGGTTTCGGCTTTTGTGCTACTTGACGAATGATACTCTCGCGCTCCCTTTACTGTAGGCACTGCAATGATATACTCTGCATATGTTATGCAAATTAACCAGACTGATTAACAGGGAGGCAGATTAACATTCTTTGAGGTGACGCGGTCCGCTTTCATGTGATTGATTCAATGTGTGAACTCTGCAGTTCTTCCCGGTTCATTGCCCTTTGCCTTCACGCCACAGGTTTAGGAAATAGTCACTCGCTCCTGAGGTGTACTCTCGCTCGTAGCGTTGATTTCAAAACAGTGGACAGAATACGGCTATTCTGAACCTGAGAATGCACAACAGCATTTTGCTTTGCAACAACCATATGCATTAAACTACAGAAAACGAAACAAGAGGCGCTTGGAGTAAATTAAATTCAGATTCCGTGAAAAAAACACGAAGCCAATCTTGTGTATTGCAGATTCACGGGAACAGACCAAAGGTCTGGTGGTAAGTTATTCTTTTTATCATGTCCTGTATCTCATCACGTTCACAGGATGATAGTAAAATTGGTCCTATTTTTTATATAACAAATGAGCTATAATATTATTTAGCCTACGTAGCTAAAGGCTATTACATGAGATCACCGAAAAAAATAACAAACTTAATGGTCATTGCAAAAGAATAATTAAAAACATAAAATGCATCACCCTTCGCCCCGTCTGGCACAACGAAATAAATTATCGGCGAAAATATATTTCAAAATGATAACCTTCTAAGAATTTTGGTGGATATTTTCTTCACCTTTCAGTTGACTAATGCTTGTATAGCCAGTAACCAGCAACTGATCGCCATTTAAGTTAATCCATCCAATTAACACTTCTAACAAACAGGAAATTCTTACCCACACGAGGCTCTGCACATTTCACAACCCTGTCCATAAGCCCAACCCTACCACTTGACAGCTGCACCGCATTCCTCAAAACCCTCATAGTATCATAGCAAACTCTCTCCTTTAGGAACCTTTCCCAGTCTTTTCACTTGTACCTACTGCCCAACACCAAGCTGCTCCTCCTAAACATTCTTTTTATTATCGAAATTATTTTTGCAATTTTCTCTAGTTTTTTTGATTCTTTACCTCAACTTGTAGTTCTATGCGACCATACAGTTTTTTTCATTTGAATTTACCAATCCGAATTACTTCTCACACGTAACTGAATGATTACATTGATCATCCTATTAAAATGTTTTACTGTGCCATTACCACTGGAAGCATATAATGATATCCTGTGTATAATGTCTACTTTTTAAGAAAATGTTCCTTCATCTTAAGGAAAAAAACGCACCCCTCCTCTTTTGTGTTTGGTGATATACCGCAGTTGGTCAAGGGTATACCCAGATGTGGGTCGTTCTCTCTCTGATTGCCACTGGACTCAAGCTGCACCTGACTGAAGAGCCCCCAATCAGGGCAAAAACCGGTATTGGGTTACTTGTGTTCTGGTTCAGGAAGGATCTGTCCTGACAGTTCAGTCTTGACTGTTCCAATTTAAGCAGGGCCAAGACTGATTTGCATATAGCTGGATCCAAACTGAAATGGCATGGTGGGCAAAAGAACAATAGGGTGGAATGCTACATTGAGAAACTGTAAGTGGTTAGACTTATTGAACCATTCCATTGATCACCTTTTGTGTATTCAACCCCATTATTACTCACCAAGATTTGTGGCACTCCTTCCTCTAGAAACAAAACTCATCCATAAAATTCAACACAATGTTTATTTCCACCTTCTCAATGTTACAAACAACTGGCCATCTGGAAAACAAATCAGTCATGACTACAATGTACTTGTTAAGTTCTCTTCTAAGACCCATTATATCCACAGCAACTTTTTGCCACGGTTCTTCAGGTGCCTCTTATAAGTTCATTTTAGATCTAAAGGTCTTCATAGTTTTGTTTGCACTACCACACTTTCCATGCTCTCTTACCACACGTTTCAGAACTAATCCACGTGGAGGCCACCAATATCAATTGTTTATATCCAGTTTAGTCTTTACAATTCCAAGATTACCCTTGTGCCATTGTCTTATTATCTTTTCTGAGCATGAGGAGGAGCAATCATTCCAGGTATCACAAGCAAATCTTTCTCAACCCCCAGCTCATGCCTCACTTCCCAAAACGGCAATACACCAGAAGTTACATTACCTCTCTTCAGCCAGTTACCCATTATGTTGTTTTGTACTTCATTCAATACATTGCCATTCTCACTTTTACATTTCCACTCATCTTTTAAAACTGCTGGAAGCCCACTGTCCCATTTTAAAGCGATTTGACAATTCTCCCACTCACTAGTGACAGACTCAGGTAATTGAAGAGGCATTCTTGAAAATACATTGACGATTATAATTAGTATGCGCAAAACATAAACAACCTTTTATATGTAGTCCTGCAATCAAATTTAAAATCTTGAAAATCTGTGTGAAGTACTAATTATTCCATCCATCGTGCGCAATTGTGCAATTGTGTCGAATGTTTATGGTCACACCTCAAAATAAAAGGCTTATCCCAAAGGACATTTCTGAAATATTCCATTGCCCATGCATGAACCAATACTTCTCATTCAATTCAATTTCTCTTCTGTAGGTGATAACGAATGTGAGGTAAAAGCGACAACACATTCTTTTCCTTTTCCTTCATGTTTTGAAAATATGGCATCAATTCCTTTAATACTTGCTTCTGTAGTAAGGACACTATTGGCTTGAGGATTACAACCCTGTAAAAAAATGGTGCATTCTTAATGTCATTCTTATTTTGTTTGAGAATCATCCTAGTATTTGTAACCACCTGCAAACTCAAGTCCTTAATTAGAGTTTGGTGGATGGGATACTCTGTCAAAACGTTATGGATAGCCCACACACTGTATTACAAGTGCCATACACTAAAATGCATTTGTAATGTGGCAGACAGGATATCCACCATATATGAGATGGAGTAGTCCATCCACTGAACTCTAAATAAGGCCCCCAGTCTTGTTCTTAAGCAGTTATCTAATTTGATAAGTCTTTTCAGAAAATGCCTTACTATACCTAGCATAACATTCTGCAAGACCTCAAAATGATCTATTTCCACCTTTGTTTGAAGGAGTCACCACTCCTTTTTAGAATAATCACTTTCACAGGATGATGTTAAAAGTCATTTTGTTAATGCCCATTTCTAGCCTTCCCTTCAATCACCATTCTCCCTCTCTCACCATACATTGGTTCCAGTGCAGGGGAAGTTGGAGCATACACTACATGGCCTTGCCTCCATTGTCCCACTACTTATGGGAAGCTTATTTTTCACCAATTCTGTTCATTCTCTGTTCTGCCTTGAATGCCTTTCCTTTCTCGTCATACTGTCACGTAGGTTCTCATTATCCTAATGAGACTACTGAATTTGGGTGGCAGAATCGCCTGGTGTGCGGGGCACTGAGTCTGAACCTGCTCCAGGTGACGCCTGTCAACCTAATCTGGGTTTGTTCCGGCTAACTAGCAGTGCCTCAACTCCATCCAAGAGCAGGGGTGATTTGGGCAACCGGGCACATGACATAAATGACTCCTCAGGGGCATCCTGGTCACTCAGATCTCATCCGTTTCTCTCAGTTACATTAGTCTCAAGTATGCAATGACAATCAGAGGCAGAATAAAATTAAATAAGGTTTTATTGAAGCAACTGCATCTTAGATAATAAAGCATGCATTGCAATAACTAGGACGATGAAGCACAAAAGGATTAAAAAAGTGACAAGGAGAGTAAAACACAAGAATAACGCTACCAAATCATCACTGGGGTTTGTATAGATAGTTCCTACCTAGGCTATGTTAGAGCACAGCATGTTAAGCTCTAATACTGCCCTTCAGGTTCTTCCTGGGAAGACATCATTCCTCATACCTGAGCAAGAAGCCTGTAGTCTACATAAGCAGCTGCAGCAAAGCGATCAGCAATCAGCATACAGTCATGGTCATCTGGCCGGAATCTCCCTCTAACGTACATGGGTTAAAGTAGTGTTTTTATAATAAAACAGCTGATGTCCCAGGAAAGTATCCCCATGTAAGAGTGTTTATGTTTCTGTGAATATTGGAGACAAAGCGTACCACTTTTGCCAGCAACCTATCTCACTGCAGCCTTGAGAAAGCACAGAGTGAAAGAAATGTCTTTATTTAAAAACGCAGTGCTGACCAAGGTGAGGAGCAACTAGACAGAAAATAAAACAAGACCGCAAATGTGACTCTTATTAAAATAATATAACAAAGCTAGAATAAAAAAATTATCTAGGTTAAAGTGCACAACGGCAGGCCTAGTTTGCTAAAATAACGTGTGTAAAGCTATAACTAAAATGGCTACACAACAATACCTGTAAAGCCTTTGAGACAGGGAAGGTTGTCAGGTGGCCTAGATGTAGACCTGGGGATATCTGATTTCACAGGGTCTTCATGTCCTTATCATAACACAACTATCTCCAGCTTATCCCCCATTGTTCTTCCATTTTGAGGCTGTGTTAGGTGAGTAAAACAAACCCTGAATGCTTCAAACTCCCTTTTACCGTTTCCTTGTGATTGCTTATGACTGCTGGTGATGTTTGAGCTGATAAGCAGTCAATTATTTGTTTTGACCTGTCCATTATTGTTACATAATCATCAGACCTGCTGTAAATTATTTCTTCTTATGACTTTATAACTGTTGCTTATCCATCACCCCCATCCTTTGTAGGTCTTGATTAATAGATAGCTCTACGCTGTCTGTTGTGAGATTCACTGCTAGCTTACAGTGGGCTCAGAGCCCACCTACTGCTTATTACTACTTGTCTTCAATGTCACTCTCATTTGTTTGCTTCTTATTGATCAGCTGTGTGGGCTTTCCATCCTCGTTTTGTGTTTGTCCCTTCTCTGAAGCATAAATGCATAACTTTGACCTTCCACTGCTTGCTTTTTTTTGGGTGCTACTTTTCCTTTTTGTTTAAGCCCTCTATGAGAGTGCACGTTTCCCATTGTCTCCATCGTAAGCTTCTCTCCTCAGCCGCTGTCCATGTTCCTCTCTCTTGCCCATGTGCTTCTCTCCTACTACCACCATGTTGTCTTCTCAACTGTGTGCTTTCTCTACCCCAGCTCCATATTGCTGTCTTTCACCCGTTTGATCCCCCTCCCATGCTGTTATGTTGCTTCTTCCACCCATGCACCCTGTCCTGCTTCTGCCCTTCATCCCCCATGTTGCTGTCACACTCCCACCCACACCCTCATGTTTCTTCTGTTTCATTGTTGCTTCCACCCTACTGTGCTGCTCCACCTGTGCTGCTTTCCCCCTACCCACTTTAAAAAGAAAGAATGCTTTCTCACAGTGTTTAGGTCTTGCCTGAACCAGTGCATGCACTGTCACTTGTGAGATATATTTACTAACAAGGGACTTAAAGCTTGCCTATTGATTACTATTGGTTGGCTTCCTTGTCTGTCTCATTTGTTTCTCCTCTTAGGTCAGCGTATGCTGGCTTGACTTCCTCTTCTTGTGTTTGGCTTGCCCCTGGAGCAGTGTCAAAGTACTGCCGCCGTGCTCAGTGTCCTTTACTGCTTGCATTTTGGAGCTATTTTTTTTCTTATTGTGGAAGCAATCCATAGGAGCACATTTTGCTTGACCCCTCCTGTCATCCTCCAGGCATTATTGGTGTTGCTCGCCCCTCCCATCCTCTTCCTGCTGTATGTCATGTTGCTTGTCCCCTTCACTATTCTCATGTTGTTTGCATCCTCCCATCCTCCACCTGGTGTCTATCATGTTCCTTGCCCACTTTCCCCCTCCAGCATTGTACTGCTTGCCCCACCCCCTACATTGTGTTCCTTGCTCCGCCTCCCAAGCCCTTTCTCACATTGTGTTGCTTGCCTCACCCTTTCCTGCTTGTGTGTTCTTTCCCTGCTTCGCTCTCACATTGTGTTGCTGGCCCCATCCTGGCTGCTTACAAAGAGGTTGAGCAATACATGGCTCTGCAAATACACTTCACCCTGATGCAGGCTTTCTGCTGCAAGAATGACTGTTGTACAGGAAACTGCTTTTACAACACAGTAGTTAGCAATCAGTGCTTTACCACACATTTGTTACCATGCAAATCTTTACCACACATATGCCTTTACCATGCATGGAAGATCTATTTAAAGTAAGTATGAATGTGTGTGTGTGTGTATATATATATATATATATACTTATATATATATTGACACTTAAAAAAACCCAAAGGTTACAGGGATGTTCTAGTTAGATTCTGAATTTACTCGCACAAAACCATAGAAATTCAGCAGTTATAGTTAGAGATATTTCAAGTAACTATAACTTGTGGCCTAAGGTCACTATATTTCACTCTCTCGCCATGCACAGTTTTGTCTTCAATGATTTAACTTCTAATGTTCCAAAGATATTTTTAGTGATGTAATAAAAGTTGTCATGAGTGCTGTAATATCTGGCTCCAGGCGGGGGGCGTGAGTTATAGTTACTTGAAATAACTCTAACTATAACAGGAACTTCTGTGGTTTTGTAAGTGTAAAACGTGAGCCTGACTATAACGTTCTTGTAACCTTTGTTTTTTAAGTGAATTTCTATGGTTTTCTCTGTTTTTTTAAATTCTATTTCCTAACTATGATGTCCCTGTAACTTTTATTTTTTTCAATGAATATAAATAATCCTTTCTAGACTCTCCTCTCCTCTATCCCTCTTTGGATCACCCCAAACCCTAATTTTCTAAATTCTTCCCTCATGTATCCCTCCTTTGACTAATTCCCAAATCTCATCTTCCCTCTTCTATCTCTCCTTTTACTCATCCATAACCTCTTCTTACTACTATGAGCTCCAAAATAACACTGTCTAGACTTTCCCTCTTCTATCCCTCCATTATCCTATTCAATCCAACTAACAGACACCCCTTAATTTCACTTGTATTTTAATATACTAATCCACTACTAATACTTTTAGGGTTCTGAAGCAGTGTGCTACTCATCGAAAATCGCTTCTACGCCTCGTCAGAGGTAGTAAGCGCTATATAAATATAATTACAATAATATACAATTAAGGGTTTAGTTTTAGGGTTGGGCAGGTGTTTAGGGATGTGTAGGGGTATTGGGAGGTAAAGATAATTTAGGGTTTAGGGATGGCTAGGGGTTTTTGCTAATATTTTATGTGAATAATAAGAGTAAGAATAATGTTTTCCATGGTTTCATCACTATCTTGATTCCAAGCATATTCAACTATGGATTTGTGAGAAAAGTAATATGTTTGGATCTAGATAGTGATGAAACCTTAAAATTATTCTTTGGTTGAGGTACATAGATGATCTTTTAATAGTTTGGCATGAAACATCAGAAGATTTCAGGGACTATTTAACTACTTTGAACAACGACATAGGTCTTCAATTTACATGCACTATGAGCAAAGATCAAGTCAACTTTCTAGATTTACAGTCTATGTCCAAAATGGCCAAGAAGAGACAACTCTTTACTTCAAAGAAACTTCAACTAACCATGTTCTGCACAGGAATAGTTTTTATCCGAAATCACTGATTAACAGCATACTGCTGCGTAGAAACTACCCTAATGATGAAGATTCAACCTAAAAGCCGGAGGAAACTTTACAAAGGTTTAAATTGAGTGGATACAAACAAAGTTTTAAGAGTAATATGGAGAAAATGAAATAAAAAACTCTTAGTGACACATGAATCACCAAGGACACGCAAACAGCTTAGTATGATAATGAAGGGTAACTTAGACTAATAATTACATATAGCAAAGAGAGTAAAACAATTAAAAAAATCCTTAACCAACATTTGGACTTGATATTGGTCAATGGATTGGTAAAAAACCATCAATAACTTTCCGAAAAGCTCCATCACTGAAAAACAAGCTGGTAAGAAGCCACTTTTTTTTAACAGTGGTGCAAAAAACTGGTTACAGAAGTTACAATTGGGTTTTCCCAAATCTAACAATTGCAAAGCTTGCAAAATTGGTAAAACTTCTAAGGAGCTCATAGACTAAAATGATCAGATCATTCAAGTTAAACACAGAATAACATGTGATTTCAAGTTTGCCGTATACACTATTGAAATCCAATTTTGACTGAAATACATAGCACCACCTGATTGCTTAAAACGAGAATATTAGAACATATAAGAGCAGTTACAAACAGATCAATCCTATGCGGTTGTGAGACAGTTAAATCAGCGTCATGATAGTAGCTGGAAATCCCTGAAGTATTACGGGATAGATCATGTGTCGGAACATGATGGGGGAAGGAAATCATACAAAGAGACTGTGTCAACTGGAATCAAAATGTATAATTCAACTAAAATGTAAGATTCAGGCCCTCATTACGAGTCTGGCAGTCTTGAGACTGCCAGACTCGCCGTGGCTGTCTCACCACCGTGGAGCCGGCGGTGAAGACCACCGTATTACGAGTTGTGTGGTTGGGCTGAAGCACCTGGCCTGCCGGTGCGGTTGCACCGCCTCGGCTGGAGGTGACCTCCTCCAATTTGCCAGCCGAGGCTTCAGGCTGCCGTGCGGATTGCGAGGTTGTACACCACCAGGCTTTCTGTTGCGGTCACCCCGCCACGAAAAGCATGGCGGTCACGCACCCAGCGACAGAATCTTCATTCCTTTCACAGGCACACACACACACACACACGTCAACACACATGCATACATCCCCCTCACCCGTCCATACACTCACAGGCACCCCCCACCCCTTCACACACGCATGCATGCATGCATGCAGGTTACACATGTGGCCTACTACTTTTACAATGATTTGCCAATTGTTGTGTCTTAGGAATAACAATAACATTGGTGTGAGAAAACAGGGCTGATTGCAGAGGCCCCATAACATTTTGCCCCCATTTTCCTCTTTTTGCTGGTGTTTTCCTGACTTTGATGGTGCCCTGGGTACTGCTAACCAGTCCCAGGGCCTGTGCTCTGTGTAAAATGGATATGCAAATTAGGCTAATTATAATTGGCTAAGTTAACCTACCTATAAGTCCCTAGTATATGGTAGGGCATGTAGGTTTAGGGACCACAGCATAGGTGGTGCACACCTAGGTGCATTGCTGAGGTGCCCAGTGTCATTTTAAAAGCAAGCCTGCCTTGCTGGCTGCTTTTAAATTAAAGTTATATGCAAATTCGACTTTGGAATTAAAGGTACTTCCAAAGTCTTAAACTACCTTATTTTTACAAATAAGTCACCCCTAAGGTGTGCCCTATGTGCCCCTAGGGCTGGGTGCCATGTAACTATAAGCAGGGACTTTATAAAAATAGATTTATAAGCCCTGGTGAGGTAAAAACAGCCACATTCGTTTTTCCCTCATTGAAGTAAATGGCCTTCATAGGCTAGAATGGGCAGACTTTATTTTAAATTTTAAAGTCTCCTTAAATGTTGCATACCAAGAATTTGGTATCAAATTAATTGTTGTAATAAATCCTACAACTTCCAGTTGTTGGATTTAATATAACTAGTTCAGGTAAAAAGTTTAGACTTTACCTAAAAAGTTGCCAATTTCAGCTCTGCATTGTTTTTGCTGCTGTGCTCTGATTGGCCAGCCTACAGCAGCTTCTGCCAGGCTGCCTTGATGAGGTGTGAAGTGGCCAGGCTTCACACAAAGGAATGTGCTTGGGGGAGAGAATCTCCCCTCAGCAGATGGTGAGGCAGGAAGGGGGAGGGCTGCCAAACTGGTCTTCAAAGGCAGAGAAGGACATTTGCAGCACCCAGCAACACCCCCACATCCTGCAACCCCAGACAGCTAGGTGCCCCCTTGATTAGATTAGGAGAGGGCAGGAGTGGGGGGGGGGTTTATGATTTTTAGCCACACCAGTGGGTGGGATCAGCCAGATGTAACCTCCAAAAATCAGATTCATCCATGTTGGATTTTTAGAGACTGTTGCCTTCTGGGATGGATTTTTGCCACACTTCCCAGGAAGTGGTCATCACAGGGGGACGACCCTGTCCCTGATTGGAGAACCAGGGCCCCCCTGCTTTTCACCCAGGAGCAAGGATAAAACTGGCAGACCTGCCCCCACACCTCAGATCCCCACCAAATTTCAAGAAGAAAGAACTTAAGGAGAAGAAGGACTGCCCTGCTGGACCCCTGGCCTGCACCTGGAACCTGCACTCAGAAGGACTGCACCAACTGCACACTTGGGCTTCACCACAAGAAGGACTTTGCCTGTCTTCAACTGGTTCAAGGAGGGACTCCCTGTTTGCTACAGGTGAAAAATTGCTAACCAGAGTCCCCTGCACCAACTCCTGAAGAAAGCGACCAGCTGACCACTGTCCAGTGGCCAAAAAGGAGTTTGCGCCAGGTGCATTCTGGGAGTTGAAGTCCGCACCCCCCAAGGACCATCACAGAACTTCTGGACCCTTGGGGTGAGCTGTGGACCCCAAAAGAACCTTAAAAGAACATCTGGGTGAAGCCCCAGAAGTTTGGAAAAGATTTGAGAATTTTTGGCAAAAAGCTCCAGAGAGGGACCGACCCGCCGCGGAAATTCTAGCCGGCTTGCCTCAACCGCGACCCGGCCTGACTTCGTGGTTCGTCCCGGTGAAGAAAAACTTCAAAATAAAGACTAAGTCAGAAGGTAACTTTTTAACCGAGGCCTCCCGCGACCTGTAGCCGAGCAGGGCTCCATCGCGGTCGGCCTGAAACTTTGACTTTGCCCCGGTCCTGGTGCAACCAGATGACCCGATTGGCGCTTTTTGTTTCTAAGCGCTAGAAAAGTAATAATTCTTTAAAAATCCATATCTCCGGTTCCCCTGAACCGATTTTAATCGTTTTTATGTCATTTTAAAGATATAAATATAAACTATTTTTATAAATTGGTTTTTGATTTTTAAACTGTTTCCTGTGTTTTATTTGATTACTGTTTTGTGATATTTGAATGCTTTACACTTTGTCTCCTAAGTTAAGCCTTGACGCTCGTTGCCAAGCTACCAAGGGTTGAGCTGGGATTAATTTACTGAGACCTAACTGTACCTATGTGGAGGTTAGTGGCTTGTTGCTAGGTGTAGGTACCTACCTGCCCTACCAATAACCCATTTTCCAACATAATTGGAAGCAGCGACGGGATCCTGTACTTGTGTTCAATATCACGTTACAGTTTTAGGTAAAACAAATTAAAAATCCTTTAAATTGTCCTAGTGCAAAAATTGTTTTTAATTTTTAATTTGGATTAATTTCAATTATTGAATTTTTTTAATTTTTCTAAATTCTTGTTTCCAATTTTTGCAAAAAGTTTTTGTTGACACAAAACTAGGGAACCATGGAGCTTGATCTGGCTAGCCTACCCACACTGACAGTAGTCCAGCTTAGGGGGTTGTGTATTGAAAGAGGGTTGCCTGCAACCACTGATCTCAGGAAGCAAATCCTGATCACATCCCTGACAGCATGGGCTGAGGCCCAAGAGGTAGAGTCAGAAGAAGCTCCAGAGGAGGGAGAAAGAAGGGAGGATGCAAGCTCTAACCACTCAGGGGAGGGAAGGCATCTGAGCCCAAGTGAGGATGAGGAAGAACGGTCCTCAGTAAATACAGTCACTAGGGGCAGATCCAAAGCTAGTGGTGGGAAGGGGGTCCTTTCAGGAGGAGAGAACCCATCCATCAGAGAAAGAGAGCTGGAGGCCCAGCTAGCATACATAGCTTTGGAAGCAGAGAAGCTGGCCCTAGAAAAGAAAAAGTGGGCATACAAAGAGAAAAGAGATGGAAGCAGCGATAAAGAAGCTGAGGTGTCCATGGGTGGGGGAGTTTGCCCCAGATTACCCAAGGGGGTAGTTCCTGCTTATGTAGAGGGGGATGACATAGATAAGTGGCTGGGGGCCTTTGAGAGGGCACTCCAAATGAGAAGGGTTAGGCCTCAATACTGGGGTTCCCTTTTGTGGGAGTTGGTCCCCAACTCAGGGAGGGATAGGCTTCTGACCTTAAGGGGGGAGGAGGCAGATTCATACCCTAGTATGAAGAGGTGCTTAGCCAAGAAGTTTGGTCTGACCCCAGAGCAATATAGAATGAAGTTCAGGGACACCCAGAAGGTCAGTACCCAGTCTTGGGTTGACTTTGTGGACATTTCACTAAAGGCACTAGAGGGCTGGATTATTGGTAACAAAGTAGATACTTATGAGGGGTTATACAATCTGATCATGAGAGAGCACATCTTGACCAATTGTACCCAAGAAAGGTTACGCCAGCATCTAGTGGACTCTAAGCAGACCAACCCTAGAGAGCTAGGGGAGGCAGCTGATGAGTGGTTGAGAACCAGGGTGGTTGTCAAGTCCCAGGGGGGAGACTCCAAGAAGGGGGGGTCAGGTCCCCAAAAACCTAAGGAGGGAGGTGGTAAGCCCACCACAGAGACTCCCTCTGTACCCCAGAACCCTAAGGAGGAGGAGAGAAAATCCCACTCCCACTCTGACAAGCAGAGACAGGGAGACCCAGGGTTGAAAAAGCTCTTGGACAGTAGGGCTTGCTTTGACTGTCAGCAGACAGGTCACTTCAGAGGAGATGCAGCCTGTCCAAAGAAGGTGGTTAGCACTGGGCTGTCCAGTGTAGCCATAGAGGAGGATTCCTCAGATGATGAAGTCCTCCTAGCATTGTGCTGGGAGACAGGACCAGATGGTAAGCTGGTGATCCCTGAGGGTGGGAGTAGGCACTTCCACCACATTCAAGTGAATGGGATCCCTACCACTGGCCTGAGGGACACCTGTGCCAGTCACACTATAGTGAGTGACCGGTTAGTGACCCCAGACATGTATGTCCCAGGAAAGACAAAGAAAGTCAGGATAGCCACAGGGGAGGTCACCTCCAAACCTGTAGCCATAGTGCCCCTAGAGAGGGAGGGTATCCTTGACTGGATTAGGGTGGTAGTCAGTGCTGACCTTCCCCTAGATTGTATCCTGGGCAATGACCTCCCAGAGGTGAGTCTGGTCACAGATGGGGTGGTCGCCCAAGGCGCCCCCCCAACCCAAAGTCCTGGGGAGTCAGTCCCTACAGTTAGGAGACAGGGGTCCCCAAGAAAAGGAAAGAAGAAAAGGAAGGGTAGGCCACTCTTAAAGAGAGTTCCAGGGAGCCAAGGGCCTTCTGCCCCAGTAAGGGGGGAGCCCAGAGTTGGCACTGGTGAGGCCTCACCTGACCCCAAGGAAGTCCTGAGTAGTCAGGCAGCTGTCCAGATGCAAGGTGTTGCCCCTGCACTGACAGAAGGGAGAGTGGAAGGAGGGTGTCTGCCACAGGAGGTGGTAGCCCCCCGCTCTAGACAGCAAGAGGGGTGCCAGGACCCCAAAGATGCCCCTAAAGCAGCTCAGCCACCTGTCAGTGGAGAGCTTAGGGTGTGGTTCTGGGTACTGACAGCTGTCAGTAGCCTCTGCTGGGTGCTAGCCTTCCTGGCAGCACTGTACTTGGCCTGGGAGGCAGACCCCAAAGCCAATAGCAAAGTAGGCCCCCTGACCCTATTGGTCATGGTGGGGTTGCTCAAGTGTTGGGTGACCTCTTTGGGTAAGCTAGGTGTTGCCCTAGCAAAGTTTGGAGTAGGGGAGGTGGGCACCTCACTACCCAAGTTGGCAGAGAGAAAGGAGGAAGACCCCCCTAGAGGAAAGTTTCAGTTGAGTTGGGTCCTTTTACTGTTGGGATGGCTTCACTACCCATAGGGAGTGACCCTGACAGGAGGAGATAAAGCAGAGTAGGCCCTGCAAAGGGACAGCCAGTTTTCTTCACTGTCTTCCTCGCCTAACAAGCCAGGAAGACTCTCCCGGGGTTGGGCTGAGTCTCCTGGGCGTGTGGGCGGGGGGGGGGGGGGGGGGTTGTGTGAGAAAACAGGGCTGATTGCAGAGGCCCCATAACTTTTTGCCCCCATTTTCCTCTTTTTGCTGGTGTTTTCCTGACTTTGATGGTGCCCTGGGTACTGCTAACCAGTCCCAGGGCCTGTGCTCTGTGTAAAATGGATATGCAAATTAGGCTAATTATAATTGGCTAAGTTAACCTACCTATAAGTCCCTAGTATATGGTAGGGCATGTAGGTTTAGGGACCACAGCATAGGTGGTGCACACCTAGGTGCATTGCTGAGGTGCCCAGTGTCATTTTAAAAGCAAGCCTGCCTTGCTGGCTGCTTTTAAATTAAAGTTATATGCAAATTCGACTTTGGAATTAAAGGTACTTCCAAAGTCTTAAACTACCTTATTTTTACATATAAGTCACCCCTAAGGTGTGCCCTATGTGCCCCTAGGGCTGGGTGCCATGTAACTATAAGCAGGGACTTTATAAAAATAGATTTATAAGCCCTGGTGAGGTAAAAACAGCCAAATTCGTTTTTCCCTCATTGAAGTAAATGGCCTTCATAGGCTAGAATGGGCAGACTTTATTTTAAATTTTAAAGTCTCCTTAAATGTTGCATACCAAGAATTTGGTATCAAATTAATTGTTGTAATAAATCCTACAACTTCCAGTTGTTGGATTTAATATAACTAGTTCAGGTAAAAAGTTTAGACTTTACCTAAAAAGTTGCCAATTTCAGCTCTGCATTGTTTTTGCTGCTGTGCTCTGATTGGCCAGCCTGTAGCAGCTTCTGCCAGGCTGCCTTGATGAGGTGTGAAGTGGCCAGGCTTCACACAAAGGAATGTGCTTGGGGGAGAGAATCTCCCCTCAGCAGATGGTGAGGCAGGAAGGGGGAGGTCTGCCAAACTGGTCTTCAAAGGCAGAGAAGGACATTTGCAGCACCCAGCAACACCCCCACATCCTGCAACCCCAGACAGCTAGGTGCCCCCTTGATTAGATTAGGAGAGGGCAGGAGAGGGGTGTGTTTATTATTTTTAGCCACACCAGTGGGTGGGCTCAGCCAGATGTAACCTCCAAAAATCAGATTCATCCATGTTGGATTTTTAGAGACTGTTGCCTTCTGGGATGGATTTTTGCCACACTTCCCAGGAAGTGGTCATCACAGGGGGACGACCCTGTCCCTGATTGGAGAACCAGGGCCCCCCAGCTTTTCACCCAGGAGCAAGGATAAAACTGGCAGACCTGCCCCCACACCTCAGATCCCCACCAAATTTCAAGAAGAAAGAACTTAAGGAGAAGAAGGACTGCCCTGCTGGACCCCTGGCCTGCACCTGGAACCTGCACTCAGAAGGACTGCACCAACTGCACACTTGGGCTTCACCACAAGAAGGACTTTGCCTGTCTTCAACTGGTTCAAGGAGGGACTCCCTGTTTGCTACAGGTGAAAAATTGCTAACCAGAGTCCCCTGCACCAACTCCTGAAGAAAGCGACCAGCTGACCACTGTCCAGTGGCCAAAAAGGAGTTTGCGCCAGGTGCATTCTGGGAGTTGAAGTCCGCACCCCCCAAGGACCATCACAGAACTTCTGGACCCTTGGGGTGAGCTGTGGACCCCAAAAGAACCTTAAAAGAACATCTGGGTGAAGCCCCAGAAGTTTGGAAAAGATTTGAGAATTTTTGGAAAAAAGCTCCAGAGAGGGACCGACCCGCCGCGGAAATTCTAGCCGGCTTGCCTCAACCGCGACCCGGCCTGACTTCGTGGTTCGTCCCGGTGAAGAAAAACTTCAAAATAAAGACTAAGGTGGTCATTCTGACCCTGGCGGTCTTTGACCGCCAGGGCGGAGGACCGCGGGAGCACCGCCGACAGGCCGGCGGTGCTCCAATGGGTATTCCGACCGCGGCGGTAAAGCCGCGGTCGGACCGGCACCACTGGCGGGGTCCCGCCAGTGTACCGCCGCCCCATTGAATCCTCCGCGGCGGCGCAGCTTGCTGCACCGCCGTGGGGATTCCGACCCCCCCTACCGCCATCCAGATCCCGGCGGTCGGACCGCCGGGATCCGGATGGCGGTAGGGGGGGTCGCGGGGCCCCTGGGGGCCCCTGCAGTGCCCATGCCACTGGCATGGGCATTGCAGGGGCCCCCGTAAGAGGGCCCCTACATTTATTTCACTGTCTGCTGCGCAGACAGTGAAATACGCGACGGGTGCAACTGCACCCGTCGCACAGCTTCCACTCCGCCGGCTCGATTCTGAGCCGGCTTCATCGTGGAAGCCTCTTTCCCGCTGGGCTGGCGGGCGGTCTGAAGGCGACCGCCCGCCAGCCCAGCGGGAAAGTCAGAATTACCGCCGCGGTCTTTCGACCGCGGAACGGTAATCTGACGGCGGGACTTTGGCGGGCGGCCTCCGCCGCCCGCCAAGGTCAGAATGAGGGCCTAAGTCAGAAGGTAACTTTTTAACCGAGGCCTCCCGCGACCTGTAGCCGAGCAGGGCTCCATCGCGGTCGGCCTGAAACTTTGACTTTGCCCCGGTCCTGGTGCAACCAGATGACCCGATTGGCGCTTTTTGTTTCTAAGCGCTAGAAAAGTAATAATTCTTTAAAAATCCATATCTCCGGTTCCCCTGAACCGATTTTAATCGTTTTTGTGTCATTTTAAAGATAAAAATATAAACTATTTTTATAAATTGGTTTTGGATTTTTAAACTGTTTCCTTTGTTTTATTTGATTACTGTTTTGTGATATTTGAATGCTTTACACTTTGGGGCTGATTCTAATTCTGGCGGGCGGCGGAGGCCGCCTGCCAGAATTCCGCCCCCATAATACCGCTCCGCGGTCAGAAGACCGCGGAGGGTTTTATGAGTTTTTCCCTGGGCTGGCGGGCGGTCTCCAAAAGACCGCCCGCCAGCCCAGGGAAAAACTCCCTTCCCACGAGGATGCCGGCTCGTAATCGAGCCGGCGGAGTGGGAAGGTGCGACGGGTGCAGTAGCACCCGTCGTGTATTTCAGTGTCTGCAAGGCAGACACTGAAATACCTTGCGGGGCCCTCTTACGGGGGCCCCTGCCGTGCCCATGCCATTGGCATGGGCACGGCAGGGGCCCCCAGGGGCCCCGCGACCCCCCCTACCGCCGGGATATACCGGGATATGGCTTTCCCGCCATGAACAGGATGGTGGTAGGGGGGGTCAGAATCCTCATGGCTGCGGAGCGCGCTCCGCAGCCATGGAGGATTCAAACGAGCAGCGGAAAGTCGGCGGGAGACCGCTGACTTTCCGCTTCTGACCGCGGCTGAACCGCCGCGGTCAGAATGCTCGTTGGAGCACCGCCAGCCTGTTGGCGGTGCTCCCGTGGTCGGTGGCCCTGGCGGCCACCGGCCGCCAGGGTCAGAATGACCCCCTTTGTCTCCTAAGTTAAGCCTTGACGCTCGTTGCCAAGCTACCAAGGGTTGAGCTGGGATTAATTTACTGAGACCTAACTGTACCTATGTGGAGGTTAGTGGCTTGTTGCTAGGTGTAGGTACCTACCTGCCCTACCAATAACCCATTTTCCAACAATTGGTACTTGACTTTACATCTGCTTACAATGCAAACTGTTGCTCATAATATCATCAAACACAAAGACTGCTTCTTGAGCTTTGGCTTATGCGGTATGAATAATTGTCCTCAGAATCATGGGTCGTGTCACTTTAAATGAATATGCATTCATTTCAAATACCATTGCAAAAATTGTGTGTAGCCACCAAGTCTCAAGTACAATGATTCCTATCATCATTGATGTAATAAACTGATTCCACGCAATGTTTTTTGTTTTTGTTGGTACTAGTCCTTAAGTTTGTTTACAATGAACACTGTTCTCAGAGTATAAATAGGCAGTAAAACCACTTCTTGGGATTTGGCGTGTGGAGTATGAATAATTGTCCTTAAATTATGGGTCTTGCCACTTGAAATGAATACGTATGTGTTTCAAATACTAATGCAGTTTTTGTGTAGCCACTGACTCTCGAGTATAATTCCTATCATCATTGAAATAATGAACTAGTTCTATGCAATTATTTTTTTATTTTTAGATTTGCTTAGATTCATTTGTTTTCGAGTGATTTTTTAACATTGCTTACATTATCCAGAATGTCCCACAACAGGGAGAATGAACAGATGTAAAAATAGTGACAAAGTAAAAGGACTCACCAACCATGAGAAAGACAACAAGGGGTGAAATGCACTGAAGCAACAGTTTTTAGTTTTTTTAATAAACTTAATTATCTTCACAGAGTGTGACACCTTTCTTTTTGGTGATATATATCTAGATGTATATATATATATACAAATTATATCTACATGTATCACTTTTTAAAATCTCACCAGATATCTGCCAATCCACTCGAGGCATGTCTATGAGAGTGTGAAACAATTCCACAAAACTTTTCTGCCAAAAAAAAATGATGGGAACTCGTGGGGTGTTCTTCTCTATACTTTACTGTTTGCAATGCAGTATAGAGAAGAAAGGCGTGTGAGTGCCCATTCATTCTTTCTTACAGAAAGGTTTTCTGGAATATATATATGTCACTCAACATTTTTATAAAAATGTTATAAAAGAGGGTGCAAGCTTAGGGCATGAGTTATAGTTACTTGAAATAACTCTAACTATAACAGGTGAATTTGTATGGTTTTGTACGCTTAAAATGTGAGCCTAACTATAACGTCCCTGTAAACTTTGTTTTTTTCAGTGAACTATGTTTTTTTAATGTATAGTAATTTAAATTACTATATGTTAATCCAACCACAGATGCCCAACTCCATGCCATACGGCCTATGGCCGTGCGCAGCAGGGGTTGGTTGCAGGGCCAAGTCTTTCAGCCAAATCTCTATAACCACCCAACCCTGCATCGCGCGGGAGTTGGGTCTCAGCAGCAGCTGCCAAACAAGAACCCACTCATCACAGTCACTACATGAGATATGGTACTAAAAAAAAACAAGGATGCAAGCACCTCCATCAAGAATTACAGATAACTTTTCATGGTGGAAACGCAAAGAAGAAACACTTGCTTTGCCTCGACTATGCACAAAAAATTAGGATAATTAGTACCTTAAAAAGTGGACTTGAACTTGGGCACCTGCTTTGTTTATATCTGTAAGTGTTTCCCTTGAGGTTTCATTTCTGTCAAATGACATCATGCCAGAATTAATCCTGCCCTGCATATTTATTCAAGAAGAGGCCACAGTTTTGTGCAGAATGTCTACCCAACTCGAATACTTTTTACTGGGTAATTAGTAAGTGCTACCTCATTGGGTATATGTATAGTGCATCTCCTACACTACAGCTGCTTAAAGGACGCTGTGGTAATGTCTCCAGGGACCTTGGTTGTGTGTAACCTTGCCAATGTGATTGTTCCTCAAGTGTCTTTATCAGACAACTTTTCAAGGTGGAACTGTGGATCTGTAGTTCCACCTTGAAAAGATATATATTTTTTGCTTTTCATCTCGGGGACTTTGGGGGTAGCCTCAAGACCCCTACAGCCCAGCTTTAAATAGCAGCTCCCTGCTTGTGGGAGCAATGTTTTCATCTCTTTCCCTGCTCACATGACAGCGGGCAGGGAAAGAGATTAAATCTCCGCTTTCAGAAAGCAGGAGCTGCTCAAGAGCTCCTACTTGCTGTAAGCAGTGTTTGCTTTTGCTTGGCGGGAGCTGTCAGCTCCCACCAAGCAAAAAGAAAACAGCTATCTCCTGAGGGTGGGCACCTAAGGAGGTAGCAGGAGCCACCCCTTGGGAGTGGCTGTCCCCAGGGCCATGTATGGCTCCAGGAGGGTCGCTGTGTGGCCTCCTTCCTTCCTTCCTTTCAATTTGTCCACAGTGAGGTGGTAGTCCCCGGGGACAGGGATCTGTGACAGACCCCCTCCTGATAACATATGGCAGGCCCGGGGAGGTGACAGTTCCCGGGGCTTGGAGGGTTCTGAACGCCCCCCACCTCATCTAATTCACTAAATTTGGCCCTCGGAGGTGGTGGTCCCTGGAGCCTCAGGAGTCTGGTCTGCTCCCTTGCACATAAAATAATTGTTGCTCTGGGGAGGTGGTAGTCCCCGGGACCCGGAGGGGGTCCGTGGTGCACCCCCATTCATTTTCTGTTGCTTGCCCCAGGGAGGTGGTGGTCCTTGAGCATGGGTGGGGCAGTACAGCCCCCCTGCACAGTAAATAATTGTAGCCCTGGGGAGGTGGTGGCTCCTGGGGCCTAGAAGGGGCCCACAGGATCCCCCAGTCATTTTCTATTATTTGCCCCGGGGAGGTGGTGATCCCCAGTGTGCAGGAGGGTCTGTGCAGCCCCCCACATATTTTAGTACTCTAACCCTGGGGAGGTGGTGGGCCCCAGGGCTTTGATAAGCCCTAGGAGGGGGCCCCTGTGCCTCCCTCCTATATTTTGTAAATGCCCCCGGTACCTGGCCCACCCGAGGGACAAATGAAAAGCAAGCGGAGGGAACTGCGCTCACTTTTTTTTTAATCCACACAAAAACCACAAATATTTGCAGTTTTTGCTGTGAATTAAAAAAATACTTTTTTTGGGTTGGGGTAACAGTACCCTCCACCCTTTTCTTTTTTTCATTTATCCTGGTTGAAGTGTGGGCAGCCAATCAGATATTTGCACGAGATCTGCAGTATTCACAAAGTTGTTGCAACCCTATTTATATACAAATGTGGATTTCCTTTAATTTCTCCTAAACTACAAAATGGATTTACACCAAATGAACAATGCATCATCTGCACACCAACAGTTACCTTTCTGTCAAATTTGGTGCATTTCTGTCCAGCCATTCGGGCTACAGGCGTGTTTAAAGAGTTCGCGGGAATTAACATGGGACAGGTGCTTTTTTTTACCCCACCCTTTTCTCGGTCCCCGCTTGATGGATCTTCTCAAAACTCTCCATGCACAACAAGATCTTAGAGGGCCCTTTGTTTTAGAAAAGTTCGTGAAGATTCATCAAACGGTGCCAAAGATATAGGCAAGTCAAAAAAGGCTTTTTCTATGGAAACTAGGTCCTAACTACTTAACAAAAACCAGCTACTGTCGATTGCCAGTAGGATGGATATCTATATTGACATCTATCTATCTATATATATATATTTATATATATATATAAAACCTACTGGCGGTTGCCAGTAGGTAGTTATAGTTAGGACCATGTTTCCATAAGAAAAGCGTTTTTTGACTTGCCTATATCTTTGGCACCGTTAGACGAATCTTCACAAAATTTCCCCCAACAAGTGTTGATATGATTCTTGTTGCACATTGAAAGTTTCACAGTGATCTGTCAAACATGGGGTCGAAAAAAAGGGGGGTAAAAAAAGGTTACATTTGCCATGTTCATTTCCATAGGATTCTTTAGACACGACTACAGGCCGAACCACTGGATGAAATTACACCAAATTTGGCAGAAAAGCTAGCTGTCGGTATGGAGATTATGCTTTCGCTTGCTTGGTGTGAATCCATTAAGTAGTTTTGGAGAACTTTAGGGAAATTCAAATTTGTATATCTCTGGCCGTGAAGTATTCACGAACAATGATGAACTTGTGCAGGGAAATGCACAGCTCTGATAGGCTGCCAACACCTCAAACCAGGAAGTGTTGGTAGCCATCTTGAGACTTGGCTTCAGCCGAGTCCCAGAAAAAATAAAATAAAAGGGGCCAGGGTAGAGACACCCTGACCCCTTAGCACTGGTAGGGGGATCCCAGAGAGACACCCCAGATACAAAAAATTGTAATTATTTCTTGCAGCAGGTTCGCGATAAATGCAGATTTGCGGCAAGAAAGTTAAAAAAACAAGTGTGGGCTTCCCTGCTTTTTTTATATGTCCCCGGCTGGATCAGGTCCTGGGGGCATACAAATTTAGTGTAGGGGGGCCTTCTGGCTCCCCACAGCTCCAGGGACCACCACCTCCCTGAAGCTTTCATTTTTTTATATGCAGGGGGCAAACAGCACCCCCACTGCCCTGGGAACCACCACCTCCCTAGGGCTTTCATCTTTGTATACGCAGGCGCGGTCCAAGACCCCATGATGTCCTGGGGACCGCCACCTCCCCAGGGCTTTAATCTATAAAAATGTTGGGGGGCCCACGTCCCCCACTGCACTGGGGACCGCCACCTCCCAAGGACTTTCATCTTTGTATACGCAGGCAAGGTCCAAGACCCCATGCTGTTCTGGGGACCGCCATCTCCCCAGGGCTCTAATCTATAAAAATGCAGGGGGACCCATGCACCCCCACTGCACTGGGGACCGCCACCTCCTCAGGGCTTTACTTTTTATCTATGTGGGGGGCCTGCGTCCCCCCCACAGCCCAGGGACCACCACCACCGGGGCAAATTTGTCTTTAAAAAGAGGATTCCTTTGGGACCCCCGTAACAGGGGAACACCATCCCTGGGATTTCTATATAGTTATATGCGGGGGCCCGTGTACCACTGGAACCCCAGGGACCACAACCCCCTTGGTCAAATAAAAAACAATGCAAAGGATGTCCGTTTCACACCCCCATTAGACACGGGGACCATCACCCCCAGGGCTATCTTCACATTGGAGGGGGGCCATGTGGCTCCACTCATAGAGCCACAGATAGTCCTGGGGACAGCCACCCCCCCAGGACCAGCTCCTGCTATGTCCCGAGGGTACCCATCCCTGGGGCATAGCTATTTGCCATGGCTGGGCTGAAGCTCTGCAGCGGCAGCCAAGGCACAGCAAACACTTCAGCGTTTGACAGCAGGACCTGTAAAGCAGGTCCCGCTGTCAAAATCCAAAGTTTCATTTCTCTCCCCTGTATGTGTGCAGGGGACAGAGATGAAATGTTCCAGCAAGCAGGGAGCTGCTGTCAACTGCGAGGGAAGCCTTAAGGCTTTTATAAAAAATAAATCAAGAAAACAAAGTAGGGACCACGGGGGAGCCCTTGAGGTCTCCCTGCTTTCCCAGATAGCCCGTAAAGGGCTTGTTCTGAAATAATGTAATTAAAGAAAAAGAAAAATACTTATATGAACCACTGGGGAGCCCTTGCGGGCTCCCCCACAGTTCCAGTTAGCCCCTAAAGAGCAGAAAAAATAGGGCTGAAACAAAATAAAGATAGCTCAGCATGAAAGTCAAGGACTTTCACACTGAGCACTGAGGTTTCGAGTCCATCTGGACTCATGCACTCTTTTTAAAAAAAATTACAAATGTTTAAGTAAAAAATCAAATGTGATTTTATTTCTTAAAAATAAAAAACACATTTTCATTTTTAAATTAAACAAAAATATGTCATATTAAGTACATCCTACATCAAAGCCAAAAAAAGTCTCTGTCTCTCTCTCCATCTGCCTCTCTCTTTCAATCTCTTTCCGCCACTCACACACCCACTGAGACACTTATGCACCCACTCACAGACCCACTGAGACCCTTTTTCACCCACTCACAGCCCCAGTCAGACACTTGTGCCTCCACTCAGACACTCGCGCACCCACTAACAGACCCACTCACACCCTCATGCACCCTCTCACAGACCCGTACACACACTGACACACCCACTAAAACACTGATGAACACACTCTCACACCCAGACGGACAATCTGACAGCCACTCTCATGCCCAGATACACCCGCTCACCTCAATTCTCACACCGAAGCCAACTCCTGCTGCACACGACCAAAGACCCGTGTACAGAATGGGGCTCAGTGGTTAGGGGAAGTTGGCTGCATGGTCTGACTGCAGGCCAGGTCTTGCGGGCAACCTCCCCTGCGCATGAGTGAAAGCCGTGCACAGTGCAAGTTTGGGTGCTTATAGGGGGTTGGCATTAGGGCCTGGCCTTGTGGCCAACCACCGAAGCGCATGGTGGTTGGATTAATGTATAGTAAAGAAAATTACTGTACGTTAAAAAACCATAGACATTCACTGAAAAAAACAAAGGTTAGAGAGACGTTATAGTTAAGACTCACATTTCAAGCGTACAAAACCATAGAAATTCAGCAGTTCTAATTAGAGTTACCTCTTAATAACTATAACTCATACCCTAAGGTAACTATAACTCACGCCCTCGCCATGCACTGCTAATTACCCCACAAATTATTGCACTCATGACATCTTTTATAACATCCTTGATAATATCAATGTAATATTTGCAGTAAAAAAATGTAGGTAAAAACTGTGCATGGCGGGGGTACGAGTTATAGTTACCTTAGGGCATGAATTATAGTTAACTTGAGGTAACTCTAACTGTAACTGCTGAATTTCTATTGTTTTGTACGCTTGAAATGTGAGCCTAACTATAACGTCCCTCCAACCTTTGTTTTTTTCAGTGAACTTCTAAGTTAAAAAAACAAATCTATTTCATAACTATAACGTCCCTGTAACCTTTGTTTTTTTCCATGAATATATATAAAAACACCTTAATTATACTTACCTGTGTGGTAAAGGCATATGCATGGTAAAAGCATTCTTTGTAAAAAATGTGTGGTAAAGGCATGAGTAGTAATTGGTAACATTGAAATATCATACAACCCTGTTGACAACATGACTAAAAGACATTGACAAAGCCAATATCTCTCGCGTAGCAACTTGCAAGAGTGGAACAAAGGAGGGGGGGTGTCTGTTGGTGGGTTAAAAAACATAAAATGGAATCAGGATTATGAAGCCATGGAATTCAGCACACAGACATTTAAAAGTGTTGGCCACGTACTCTTTTACAAATTAAGCATTGACTCACTAATTCTGTCTGAACATCTCACTAGAACATTAACTCCAAAATATTAATCCACAGTCAGATGGATTTGTGTGGAAGTCCTATCCTCAAAACTGTCATCTTTATTGAGACAACTAATCTCATTGCCTCTTGTTCCACCATGGGCCTGGTCCAACTTGTGCCTGTGCCCATGCACTGTGCAAGACACTACTTTCAAATATGACATTAGTCATACTCACATCAGTTTTTTACGTGTCATAGACTGACTAAGGGTCTGTTCTATTCTCATTTGAGCACCCCCATGCTCACATCAGATCTACTGGTTTACATCTGTCTTCTGTGGGCAGCGGCTGGACTAGCCCAAGCTCTTGGATAATACCTTTACATCCTTTCTTGAGTACTCTACACTTTTTATTGGCATTGACATAGATACCAGTATGTAGAAGTTCAACCTTAGTATCAGAAAGACCCTGAATAATATCAACCCTCTAAAGACTTCATGGAGTGTGTCACCACCTCCCACAATGGGCTCTTCTGAGCTGGCTGAAATCAAGCACAACTTACTCTGGAGTATCTCTGTGTGTCATTCCATGAGTCTTCTGGCAAAGTAAACTATTCTGCTGAACTAGGCAGATACAAAGAAAAGTGATTAGACAGACTACTCCTCATATTATCAGAATTGCATTGAGGGTGTCCCAGACAAATTAGGGAAGTCTTCAAAAGCATACACATTTGTATTGCATTTGTGAAGATTTTTAATTAACAAGAATGGAGTTCAACGATTAAGGTATTTAAAAAAATAATTTAACTGCAAAAAAGAGAGTTCATATTTTGGTTTTTGTTTTACTTTCTATAAAGTTTTCTGATTTTACATAAATGATTTTATATATCAGAGCTAAAATAGTTCTTGAAATAAACACTAATTTTGAGAATAAATGTATTATTAAATACATGTATATTAATATATTTAATGTATACTATACAGTGGTAAAATAATATAATTTTTGATTGAATATTAATTAAATTTACCTAATCTAGATTTAGGTATTGAAAATATTTTTATTTGACTTTATTTCCTCTTCTCCATATCTGTACTTTCCTCACTGTTAGTGAGACAGAACCTTCAATTGCAATTCACTGCTACCCCTCAGCCAAAATAAAACATGCAATTTCCCAGTATTTGTGGGACTGAAGTTAGAACAGTAAATTAGGCTCCTTCCTCCGTTGTGTAACTTTTCTCCAGTGCTAGTAAGACTGGAGGTTAAATAGTAAATCCGGCTCCCCCTTAAATGCACTCTTTCTCCAGTGTTTGCAGGACAGGAATTAGAACAGTAAATCTATTCCCCAACCCAAAACATATCTATACTACACTTTACACAATGTTTGTGTGACTGGAGTCAGAATAGTAAATCACCTCCTACCAAATCAATGCACTTCACCTAATGTTTGCGGCATTGTAGTTAGAATAATACACTGAGGCCTTCATTATGAGTCTGGCCACGGTTTGACTGCCGGCACTGGCATATTTGCGCCGGCCTGGAGGTGCCGGCGGTCTGAATCCACCAGCACTGCCCTGGGGATTACGACCCCTGTGTCTGCCAGCTTTTGCATGGAGGTTCCACCGCCATGCAAAGGCTGGCAGAGACTAGGTGCGGGGGGGGCCATGGGAGCCCCTGCACTGCCCATGCACTTTGCATGGGTAGTGCAGGGGTCCCAATGGGCAACCCTGTAGCGCTTTTCAATGCCTGATTTACAGGCAGTGAAAAGCACGACGGGTGCTATCACACCCGACACACCACAACATTGCCGCTGGCTCTATTTCAAGCCAACATCAATGTTGTGGGTAGTTTTCCACTTGGCCAGTGGGCGGAAACACTGTTTCTGCCCATTGGCCAACGGGAAATTCATAATAGGGCCAGCGGGTTGAATACCGAACTGGTGGTCTTCCGGAGGCGCGAGTTTGGCGGGCGGCCTCTGCCACCTGCCAAACTCGTGATGAGGCCCTAAGTCTCCCTCATCAAATAAATACATGTTACTCAATGTTTGTGGGAATGGCGTTACAATAGTAATTCTGACTCCGTACTCCAAATATATCTTTTGTTACCCGTTGTTTGTGACACTGTGTTTAGATTAGTAAATCTATCCCCCATAATCTGTTAACTGGCCAGAGCAATAACTACACAAAGTAATAGTCAGAATGCAAGTCCACAGTGAAGTGATATTTCTTCCACCCCAATCCTGAGATTCTTGCTACTGTAGAGAAGTTGCCTGAAAAGCAATACACAAACTCAGAATTACAGATTCACCTAAAATTATTTGCCATGGCGATATGACACACTTGAAAGAAAATGTACTCTCAATTCATTGGTTGACCCCAAAGCTTTAGGACACCTTAGAATGTGATTGCAATTTGGACCTGCTTTCCCAAGACTATATGTATGCTGCTATCTGCATTGTATGCACAGTTGTCATTTTACTGAAGGAGATGTGCACTATTTTGAAATCAAAGGCGAGAACCTGGGGGAAAAATCATGGTAAACTTCCTTTTAGTGGCAAGGACACACAATAGTTGAAATATAAACTCTTCCCATGTTGCTACTGTTGAAGGAATCCATGAGGTAGACTTCCCTGCATGAGGTCTACCTGTCCTGTTAATTTACATGAGGAGTCTGGCATGAAGACATTTTCACTAAAAGATCAGAGAAGCCAATCCTCTGACAATCCGAGCCTCCAATTTCTCCCCATCCCGACCTGTATGCTTTCATGAGCTGTTCTTTTAAAGGCCATGTGCTTCCCAGTGCAGTTGCTGTGTGCAACTTTAATTATGTAGAGCAGGTAATTGTGTGAGACTTGGGTGCTTGGTACCTTCATTTGCAATGTGCCTGTTCTCCATGTGGCTTAACGATCCTGCATTGTCTTTGTGCCTGCACTCTGCAGTTGGCACGTGCATACTTCTAAATGTATCTTCAAGCACTGCTGATGAATTTCTGAAGTCTGCGTGCCATTACTAGGATATTTTATTCAGGAGACACTGATAGCTCCATGAGGTCCCAGTGCTTGCGCCCTGCATCTTTACATCAAGAATGATTGAAGAGTGTGAGGCTCATGAGCCTGTTCTTAGCGTCGCCATACATCTTCTCTTCAAGTGACCATGGTGCCTGTGTCAGGCTCGAGTGCTGTGCCACCCACATTTTCAGTCTGCAAACTATTCCTCAGCTGAATGGCAGCCCAAGTGTCCAGATCCATTTATCATTGGCCTCTGCTCACAGACTCTCACCGCATTATGCTGTCTGCTGTTTCCCACAGCTGCCAGCTGCCTTAGACCATCTGATCATGCAGATGAAGGTGCGTCAAGCAGCATGGTACCCACATTTTGCTTCCATGTAAACCTAACCAGTGTGTCATGGGCTTTGTTGCAAGGGAGGAAAGGGCCCCTTAAGCTTCTCTTTGCATTGTAAAAGATAAAATAATCATGGTTGAATGGGTCCTTCGGGCCTCTGGGCCCCTGTGCAGCTGCACCATTGGAAGAGATGCTCCTGTGTCGTCAGGTCACTTGAAAAGCAGACAATTCAGCTTCTCTATTCTATGATATTAGGACTGCTGATGTAGCCCCCTGGATCCTTGCACATAGGAATTTTTTACAGAGTATCAGGGATATCACTTTCAGAAGAGTTATTAATGCCATTCAACCTTTTAAAGTTACTGACTATATTTCCTTACCAATAATAATACATTGTTTTCTATTTACAAAAGTATAAACAGTGCTCGGACATTTTATTGTGAGTGACACCTACTGCTCAAACTAGATTTTTGGCCCCACTCCACCCCTCTAGGAGTAAGCCTATAATGCTTAGTTCCTCTCTTTCCAAGAACATTGCCAATCCTTTCTGGTTCTGTCTTTTTGAAGGATTGACTAGCTGCCCTTGAGTCATACAGGCTCTGGAGATATGGCCTGATATCTAGTTATAAAAGCTAGTGTCCAAATTACATCATCCTCTCATCCCACAACTAGCTTTTCCATGTCCTGCAAGCACTAGGGCCCATATTCATTTCCTGCAAGCACTAGGGCCCATATTTATACTTGGTGTGCACTGAATTAGCGTCATTGTTTTTACGCTAATTCAGCGCAAACCTAACTCCATATTTATACTTTGGCGCTAGACACGTCTAGCGCCAAAGTTATGGACTTAACATTGTTTTCTGGACGTAAAAACTTACCTTCCGTCAGTGAGATGCAAGGTAGGCGTTCCCGTCCAGAAAAGGACGATATGGCCTTAGCGCCATATTTATCCCCCCATGCTAAAATCCATCACGGGGATTGGGGCCTTAAATACTGGCGGTAAGCTTGCTTAGCTCCATTATTTAACGCCTGGGTATGGGCAGGCGTTAGGGGATCTGTAGGCATATTTCCATGGTCAGAGACCATGGAAAGAGCCACATGTGCCCTTTCTTGGCCCCAGGGACACCCCCACCCACACCAGAGAGACACCACAGGATGGGGGACCCATCCCAGGAAAGTCCTGATAAGTATTTTTTTTTTTAAGCTCAGGCTGTGACTTGGGGCCCCCTGCACAGCTCTGCCCCCAGTGGCCAGAGCCCAGGGGACATTTGTCCCCTGGGCTCTAGCCACTAGGGTGGTGGGCTTGGCTCCTGTCTTTACTAAGACAGGAGCCATGTCCATGGGGGTTGTGCGCCAGAAAATGGCGCTACACTACTCAGAGAATTTTTTTTACCTCTATACAGTGTAGCGCCATAATTCAGCGCACAAGCTCCGGTTTTCCCTACGCCTCCCCCACCCTGTTAGCATCCTTTACAAGGACGCTAACAGGGCATTAGCGCCGGCTAGCACCATTCCATAAATATGGCGCCCGGCCGGCATCTTGGAATGGTGCTAGCCGATGCTATACTTTGTCACGCAAAACTGTGCTAACGCAGTTTTACATGAAAAAGTATAAATATTGGCCTAGGTTTGGCTTCCAATCCATGATTCTTAGAAAATAAAATATTACTTATTTCCTTTTTCTTTCATGAATATTGTTAAAACCGTTGGGAATCCAAATACTGCACCAAGCAACGTATCAAGAAAACAGTTCAATATGAATGCAATTGGAATAAATATTTCTTAAGCTCCTTATAACAATTGGTCCGAAATCTCTTTTATACTGTTACCTAATTCTACTAGGCACAAGCATGATTTAGAAATCCACATCCTCCTAATCTTATTCTGAGCATTGCTGGTGCCTTCAAGGTACTCTTGCTACTACGACACTGCAGAGGTCTCCTCAGTTTATAGAGTTATATTTGTTCCTTCAATTATTGTGTGATGCCCCAATCATCAACCTGTGGGCTAGAGTAAGATATTTAAAATTAACCATAATGGAGAGTAAGTGCATATTCCTAATGATGGGTATCATATGCAACCTTTGAGGAGTCCTCTCAACATATCTCATTACCAAATTCTGTACTACTTTGAGATTACTGATGTTCTCCTTTAAGGATCAAATTAATGGGAAATAACAGTTGTTTATGTTAGCTCCAAATATTACTCTTTATTTTATGCCTTTGTTTACATTTCATGTGTGAAAAAATGCAGTCAACAACAACATAATATCCTACATATTATTTAGTCTTATACTCAAATAAGAGGAATGTCTTAGGGCCACTGTTTCCATATTGAGGCGTAGGGCACAGGGCAGTACACACTTCACTGCTTTTTAGGCGAACGCCTTACAAGACTAGGCAATACTTTCCTTGGTGGGATTGTTTTGCAGATGTTGCTGAAATAACTATGAAACTGACTGAACTGGTTGGCAGATGTGATGTTGAGATAAAAAGAAGAGCTATTTGGCTGCTCAAGGATGTGACTTTATTTCCAGCTTCTTCATTGGTTTCTATAATAGATTTGCTTCAACACGTGCCGGTCTGTAACACATTGGGCCTCATTATGACTTCGGCAGACGGAAAAGCCAGTCTGACGAAGTTCCGACCAGTAGGTTGCCGCCAATGTGCTAGCCTCCCCACCGGGCCCATTACGAGTTTCCAGCTGGGTCAGCGGGCGGAACCTCAGTTTCCACCCGCTGGCCCAGCAGGAAATGGCACACAGCATTGTCTCTGGCTCATAATAGAGCCAGCGGCAATGACGTAGTGCATAGGGTGCACCAGCACCCGTCGCAATATTCACTGTCTCCATGCCAAGTGCATGGGCAGTACAGGGGCCCCCCTGGAACTCTCTGCACCCCTTCTCTGCCAGCCTGTTCATGGCGGTGTTACTGCCATGAAATCGCTGGCAGAGAAGGGGGTCGTAATACCCAGGGCAGCGCTGCTTGCAGCTCTGCCCTGGCGATTTAGGACCTCCACGACCGCCAGACTGCTGGAACGACTAATCCTAGTGGTGCGGGCGGGCCGATTACGGCAATGTGGCGCTCGGACCGCCATACTGGAGGTGGTCCAAACGCCACCACAAGTCTGGCAGTCAGTAGACCACCAGACTCGTGCTTTGCAGACAGTGAACATTGCAAGGGTGCAGGTGCACCCTGCTCGCTACAGCATTGCCACCAGCTTGATTACGAGCCGAAGACAATGCTGTAGGCTGTTTCCCACTAGACCAGTGGGTAGAAACTTAGGTTTCCGCCTGCTGACCTAGTGGGAAACTCTTAAAAGGGCCAGCGGGGAGATAGCCTTTGTGGCAACAACCTCCCCATCGAAAGTGCGGCGAACTCAGAATGACCCCCTATATGTTTAGCTATGAGAAGGGTAGATTCTAAAGCAAAGTAAAAGACGAAGTTGGGAAATAGGGAATGAGGGGGAAGGGAGGGCAGTAAAGGGTTTTGAGGACAAGAAAAGTAATATATCACAGTAAGCCGACAGGTAAACAAGCTGCTCAAATGTCTCGGAGTGAGGCAATTAATATAAAGTGCACTGGAAAGGCACAAAACAAAAGAACTTGCTTTTGTTTTGCTATCAATAATAACTGAACGTTCATGTTTCAAAAACCAATTTGATTATTGGTGTTAACAATGATTCGTGTTTTAGGTGCCCACGACAGGCTGTCTGTCGGCTGCCTGTGTTGTCCTCTTGCCCTCTCTCCTTTGAATGCACCTCAAACAGGAATTCCTCCTCCTCCAAAGTGATCTCCCTGCTACATCTGTAGTGATTAGGTGTAATTTCACTTTAAAGTGTCCTCGAAACAGTCTCTCATACTTATACTTGTAATTCAATATAAGTGCTTCAGCCGCTAAACTACAACAAAATATGGAGGATAGGTTGACTCATATTACATATAAGGCAGAAGTGCACTGCTGGTGGTACCATGAGATTACCACCAGTGATACATTGCTGACCTTTAACCAAGGAATGGCTGGATGTTCCAGTAGTTTTATCTCCCCTTGCGGAACTCATTTGAATGACTCGTGTGTCGTGCAAATGAGCCGTTTCCCATAACTCCTCTAGGATTATAATCGCTTCTTGGAATGGAGTACAAGCAAAGGCAAGTGGATAACAGACCAGAGTGAAACCACCCTATTGGCTGGTGAAATCAGTCTGTTTTTAAGGAGGCACTGCTCAGACTCCCCAAGACCGGGGGATTTGGGGAATCAATAGAGGACCTTCCCAACCCTCAGTGAGTTGAGAGGATCCACCATTTATTCCACCTCCCCTGTCTGCAAGTAAACAGAAGGAGGGTGGAAAACAGAGGGTGTCAGTCCCTAGTCAGTGGCACAATTAGCATATTGTACCATTTTAACACTTGGTAGGTCAGAAAGGCATTTTTATTTCTAAATGGGTTTGTTTTGCATTAGTAATGAGACCGGGCATTTAATAGTTAAGTTCATGCAAGGAGGTTTTATAGAGCAGAAGCAAGGCTTCTCTGAACACCAGAAGATTAGTGAATAAATTGAACGTGGCTTTTTAGGTTGAAACTGACGTGAAAGTCCTATCTAAGTATAATACACAAAATCTATTTCAATTTAAGTTTAAGACTGGGTCTAAGGATTAATACTGGGTCTAATTGTAAATTATTGCTTGTACTTTGGAGCTTTTTACCAAATTTTACTACATATATCCAGGTACCTCGTGAAGTTGGCAGCTTTCAAGCAAACACTGGCAAAGCCATTAGACCCGGTGTAGGGCACCAGCCTTTTGGCTTTGCCAACCCATGTTTTGTCATGGTTTTCATAATTGGTTCCTCTTGTTTGCTGTCTCCGTTTTTAACATGACCACGGTGTTTACTATGTGTTAAAGTGACTACGATAGTTGTATATTGATAAGTGATCTGGTACCCAGTAATGGGAGTGGCTGGTGCTACAATAAACAATTAGGTCCTGGTTCTGGGTTTGTCAGAGTTTTCCAACCTCTGCGCCAATATAAATGCTGAATTGCGTGGCATTGTCCGGTGCGATAAGTACCTCACAATTTTTTGTATTTTGGCTAGCCAAAGCTGATGAAATTTAACATGAGAAAATAATACGATATTTGCTGAGACCTGCAGATTTTTAAGTGGTAAGCACCAAAATCTGTATGATATCCCCCCAAAAATTGGAACAGGTGTTGTTTACGGTATCTATTAAATTCTGAATCCCAGGGTATCAGAATATTTCGGCTGCTATAAATACGCATTCGATCTCACAAACTCAGAATCAGGCCTTGTTTGTAGAATAAGACTGAATAAAGCAGAACCCCAGAGCAAAGGGGAAATCATTTGAGGATTTCCGAAGCTATCTGCTCTCTCAATAAAACAATATTCTACGCTGACCCTGTCTTTACAAAGCGCGCATTGATCTCTAAACGCGTCCTCCCAGCCTCCCTCGAGTACCAAATGCAAATTGCGCGAAGTGGCTGCATATTCTTCGAAGTTCCCAACAGGTCCAACATTCCTGAGAAAGTGTATTTGAATATGTATCGGGTTGAAATGGTTTTGTTGTGGTTTTGCTCCTGTTGTTTTTTCTCGGTCCCACATGGAGAGCAAACATGGCCTGGAAGAGTGTCATGTCAAGTACCTCCCATCATGCATTGTCACTGCTCGGTGAACTGCAGTCGGGGGAAAAAAGTGATTCCTCATTTTTATCCAGACTAGGAATCCCCTTTTCTTTGCCGTGAAGCTGCACTAATCTTGCATTCAGGCCGACCCACACCCTCTGGTCCCTTTGGGAGATCTCCTTTCTACCAGTCATTGTGTGGGCGCCCAGAGCCTTGGTCTTCCAATAGCACCCCTTGAAAGCTTTCACAGACAAGAAAGGACCAGCCCCATAATGGCTAACTTGGCCCTTTTATTTCCTTCTCGCTTTTTTTCTGTTTTGTTTTGTTTTCTCTTTTTTCCAAGCTTCCGACTGAGCTTTGCTATTTAATCTTCTTGAGGCGTTCAAGATGTCACTTGCCTCTGATGAGCGGAGACAAAGGCCGGATCTACCCAGCCCTCATGCAGTGTGTTTCTGAATGCCCCGGTTTGCTTTGAAGAGCTCTCTCTAGGAGCCCCTCGGTTTCTCGGCAGTCCTGGTGGCCCTGAACCAGCCCCCTGTGAGAAATTATACCTCCTGGACATACATTCTGCCTCTGAAAGCAGGGCACGATGACACACACCCTGCCATTTTAGCTGTCGAGGCATCACATGCTAATGTGTGGGTACCTTTTAATATTCACCTCGCATGCCCTTTAAACATACAGACAAATTAACAGGCGAGGCCCTGCGTGTTCTGACTAAATTCCTCATTTGATTCATATAAGGGCTCTGCCCTTCACTGCCAAAGTCCCTTCCCTTTTTGTAGGCCTCACTTTCTAATTCTAAATACATTTCACTTTTTTCCCCACGGGGCCCAGCTTGGTTGGCTTTTGCCGAACTCTGGTGCACGTCTGTCATGGGCGAGGCCTACGTGCATGCTCTCTGTTCCCCTGTGCTCGGCCACAGTTGCAACAACCGACACACACCGGTGTGTACTGTGCTGTCTAGAACTAAGGTTGGGTCACCCTGTTCGATGAGCAGGTAGTCTCTGTGGCGACTATTCCAGGGTTTTGTCTTCTTAAAGCTTTATGACGCACACAAAAAGTGGCCTCTTTATTAGTGAACACTACAGTGAAGTATAGTATGTATTGCTTCGTGTTGACCAGTAAGCGACGTCTCGACATGAAACAAAAACCGGTGTTCATAGTCTAACTCAAATTTGTGAGTTTGGAGTTTAAGCATGTGGTTTGCAAGGTCCTGATTAGCGGTTTCCTGCTTTCTATTTGCCTAGCCCCAGGCAAATGTTTGTCTCCCTACTTTATTCATACATCCAATAAAATATACCCACATAACAAAATAAAAAATCTTTGCGTTCTCTTGCTATCATCTCTTTCATAGGAGCAAGGAGAGTAAAATTTTCTCTACGAGTTCATACCTTACATGATGTGTCCAAGAGGGCTAAACTTCAAATACAACATGAAATGTTTGAGAGCATTTTCTTTATCATCACACTTTTGTAAATGCGTAACGTTCTGATTTATCCACTCATTCCTACCTTGTGGGAAGTGCTACATGCCACTTTCTGACCTCATGTAAGCACTTCGGTAAGAAAACAAAATGGGGAAAAGAAGAAGGTAGCTAAGAAGTCATTTGTGGCTAAGGAGGTCTCAGGCGTAAGAAAAGTGTTGAGGACTACAAACTGCAAAAAATTGTCCCCAGACATCTAAACTTGATGGGAGACTTTGAAATTCAGCAATATGTGAGTGGTAGTGGACATGACATAACCTTCCCTTTGAAAAGGGCAACGGGAAGCGGTAAAAAATGTAAAAAGTAAACATGGCCTCTGGAGACAGTTGTTTTCTGATCCTGCTGTTGTATTCAAGACCACTAAGAGCAGAATTAAAAAGGGTGGTACCAGGGGTACCAAAGTGCAATTGAGGGATAGAATTTGCTACGCTTAACTCACGTCCATGGGTGATTACTTGCACCAAATAGTGCGAGATAGCCCGAAAACAGCTTGTAGCTAACTTGAATACTTTTGGGGGCATATTTATACTTTTTGGTTCAAAACTGCACTAATGCAGTTTTGCATCAAAAAGTTTTGCACTGGCTTGCACCATTCTTGAGTGCCAGCCGGGCACCATATTTATGGAATGGTGCATGCTGGCGCGAAGGGTAGGCTAGTGTAAAAAAAAATGACGTTAGCCGGTGGGGGTGGTATGGGAGAAGGCGGTTTTGTACCAAAAAATGACGTTAAGCAGGTTAGAGTACCATCCTAGCGTCATTTTCTGATGCAAAACCATCCATACCACATGACTCCTGTCTCAGAAAAGACAGGAGTCATGCCCACCACTCCAATGGCCAGCACAGGGGACCAGGGTCCCCTGGACATGGCCTTTGCACTCAGTGCCATGTAGAGGGGCCCATTTCAGGGCCTCCAATGGCACTTTAAAAAATAAAATAAAATACGTATCTGTACTTACTTATACTTACCTGGGATGGGGTCCCCATCCTCTGCTGTCCCTCAGGTGTGGGTGGGGCTGTCCCTGGGGCCTGGGGAGGCCACCTGTGGGCTTATTCCATGGTGTTCCACCATGGAAATAGGCCCAAGGGTCCCCTAATGCCTGCCCTGACCCAGGCATTAAATAATGTTGCAAAGCAAGCTTTGTACCATAATTTGACCCCTCCCCCCGTGCATGATTTTAGCACGGGGATAAATATGGTGCTAAGGCCATAGAGTCATTTTTTGCACGGGAACGCCTACTTTGCATCTCATTGACGCAAGGTAGGTTTCCACATCCAAAAAATGACTTTAACTCCATTACTTTGGCGCTAGACTGGTCTAGCGCCAAAGTATACATATGGAGTTAGTTTTGCTCCGAATTTGCATAAGAAAAATAAGGCAAATTCGGTGCAAAACAAGTATTAAAAAAGCCCCTTGATTTGGTGGGCCTTTCCAGAATAAAACATCTATCTAAAGTTTAAAATGGTGTCAGTGGGTTGTACTGACATAGAGGGTTCTTCCTTATCTTATCCACACATATTATGACCACAGTTTCCTGGTGGAGATTTCATCTAAAGTGAAATTAAAATATAGCAATTCCTCTTCTGTTGCTTCCGCTTGAAACTCAGAAAGAGTTCTTGGCTCCTACCCTGATTTAGATAGTGCATAAAAAGCTCTCGTAAAGTAGACCCCTTTTTCCACTATTCCCTAATAAATTAAACTTAGGAGGTTTGCACTGAGAAACGTTTCTGACTTGCCTTCAAAATTCAGGAGTGGGTTGAACAAAGTGTGCTGTGTTTTGTTGCGGACAAAAGATAGACTGCAATATGGTCACCCCTTTCAATATTAAATAAGCCACAACATAATGCACACCTGGCACATGCCATTCACCCAAGTACAAATTGTTGGAAAATGTGTGCTTTGCTCTCAGGATCGAACTTGGGGCAGGCTGGAAATATCTGATATTCATTACTGGTGGATTGTTGTTTGGAGAACAATATTGAATGAATTGCTTATCTATGTTCACAGTGGGCGGGTATGTAAATGACTAAAATCACCATCAGAGTTAATGCTAATTGGATGTCATGGGTGATTGATTGGCTACATAATCTGCATTGATTTCCTACTGAATCAATTGGTCTTCAGGCACCCTGGCAATACGTTTGAATAAGTATGAGGTGACACTACTGAATACAAGCAGCAGCTGGTGGAGGACTTCTGTTTCAAGCACTGGCAGGTAGGAAATGTGAAGCCTGTCTTCAGAGTCTCAGTCTCTGTGGTCCTCTGATCTCTATGGTCACTTCCTGGATATCTAAACATGCATAAGACATTTATGAGAAAATTGGCAATGGGACAAGAATGCTGTGATTCATATTTTTGGAACTATCTCCTGTGGTAAAACGGGCAGGCTTTACACTGTACGCCCTTTAGTGCTAAAAATGTTCAGCACTTCAACTTTATTTCCTCAGGAATTGTTGTGAAAAGTAAAAAAACAAACAAAAAAAAACACGTTCTGCATGTGTGTTTCGGAACGGCGCTTTCCTTTCACCACTTGTCAAACGGTCTATGATTTGAGAAGGCTAAATTTGTTCTATGGACATGGGGCAGGCTCGCTGCATGGTATCCTTCTTGGCGTAGTTGGGTTCCCAAGCTCCCATGGGCGTCACCAAAGTGGCTTTTTAGCCATGCGACAGGGAAGGAGCCCTGACCTGCGCCTGCTCTCAGTCCCCATTCTCAACCTGCTGGCTGAGGCAGAAACACAGCCTGGTTGAAGCTGATCCTGGAGCCTTTCAAGGGCCACACCAACGTCCTTTGCGGACTTTTATGATGCTTTTATAATATTACATCTATCCATTATGAACAACAGCCATACATGACACTCAACATACGACAAACCCTCCTGAACTTATCCAGGCGCACGGCCCAATCACAGAATGCCCCATTGGAGAGGGCAATCACTTACTACCATGCTGTATGACTAAAGCCTAAAGTTTAATTTTGCCTAAGCAAAGCTAAACATAATGAGCCATTGCCTTTCTATACTAAAACTGTAAATGTGCAAAATGTAATCGCGACTACATAGCTGCTTCCTTCTATTTTGCTCTCTTGTTTTTTTTTCTTTAAAAAAATGGTTTAATGTCTTTTTCTGTGGGTGTATTCCCCTCACTCCCCGTCCACATCCTTAGATCATTACTTAGTGGTGGCAAGTTACTGAAAAACGTTAGGAAATTTGCCTTTTTTTGGCCTTGATTAGGAGTGTCCCAGCTTCAGTTGCAATAACAATTTTTTATGTATCAGATATAATCTGAAAACAAGTTGTTTGGAATTTATCGGGTGCAATAATTATTGCCTGCTCTTAGTGCAACTTTTGGTACTTGTAGTACAAAAAACCACGTTTCTCAGTATATACCAAGAATTTTGTCCCAATAAATATCGGCAGAGTTGACTACTGAATTTACTTAGGAAGCACTGCTCCCCTGCAGTGCTTGTCCTGAAACTCATTATTCCGGGGGTGGGGTTTGGCCGCTGATCCGAATGGCCCCCTGAGAACAGAGCTCCGTGTGCCGGGCCGGATTGGGGCCTGTGGAGGTGGCTCAGTACCTGCAGGGAGCCTCTCCTGCTACCCAGAGGATCCCTGGGGACACTCGGGACCCGAGGAATGGGGACCGAGGCATCCCGTGTCACCCAGCAGCTGTGGCGGGCCATCACAGCGTTCGGCCGAGAGCAGCCTTGTGAGGCACGCTGAGCTGCGGCCTCAATTTCAGTCTCAACCAGACGGGAGCTCGTCGCCAGTATATCGGGAGGTAAGGACCGCCTCCCGCAGGCCGCACGCACCCGTTTTTGTCTTCCACTGTCCATGGAGACCAGGACATCCTGGGGAAGATGAGAGAGGAAGGGTAATTGCCATCTCCCTTCTGGCCAATAATTTAATTCAACTTCCGCAGTACCCTGATACGCCGGAGGACCACCCTGAGAGCCCGGAGACGCACTCAATAAGCGCCATCGACCATACCCAGTACAGGATGGCACACTGGGACAAGTTGAGGGCGCAGTGCAAATAAAGTACGTGGGAGGGAGTAGCACCACTCTACTCCATCTAGAACCTCCTCAATGGAAGCTGGTGCCTCCCTCGGGAGATCAGGTGAGGAGCCACACTCTCCATGGAATAGCTGGGCCCCTCGGGGAACATCTCACAAGGCAAAGACTATTGGCCTGTTTGCAATGCCACAGAGGCAGGGTCCCCATCAATTCGACCCACCCGGCCACCTCTACACAGTTATCCCTCCTCTGCCCTCCACTCCTATATCCTGGCTTTTGACTGGTAAGCAACGTTGGGCCTGGCAATGCTGGGGATCACATTTAGGGGTTTGTGAGGCAGAGTCCATTACCTCTTTAACAGAACATTGCAATAGGAGTGTGAGGAACAATGGACATAGCCCGGTGCCCTGAATCTCCCATATGCCAGTGTGATCCATACATCGACCTTGTCTCCTTTCACGGACTCGCCCTGTCTATTTGCTATCTGTTTGATATCTTTTGTCGACTACAATCATCAGCCTTTCTACCGGCCACGTTACTAACGAAGTACCCTGTGCACATCCTTACTCGGTACTTCATTCTCAGAATCTCCGATACCCTGGGGCAATTCCAAGTCGAAAGTCCTCTGGTAAACGCTCCCGCCAACTATTGTTCTCTGAGGCCCTGGCACAACCTAAGACTATGGCAATGCAGCGAACCCCTCCGGGCGCTGCACCCTCACCCGCTGCTCCCCCCGCTGGAGGTGACAGACCGCATATTGCGGGAGATTGCTGCAGTGGGGCGCCGCCTGGAGACACTGGATTCCAGAATCTCTGAATTGACTGTAGCCTCCTCCTCCATTCGGGGGCATATAGCTGGCTTTCGAGAGACTGTGCATAACTTAGATCAGCGCCTCACAATTGTGGAAGATCATGTAGCCGTCCTACCTGGCCAGGAGGCTGAGTTGAGATCCCTACGAGCAAAGGTCACTGACTTTGAGGATAGGAGCCATAGAGACAACATACGCCTTTTCAGTATTCTGGAACACAAAGAGGGCTCTGATGTAAAAACTTTCCTTAAAAATCTCTTGCCTGACCTTACAAGTTTGGAGTACTCACCACCATTGGAGTGCCAAAGAGCACATAGAATTGGTCCTCTCCATAAGGCAACCTCCGATAAACCATGGCCCATTATCGTATGCTGCCTGCGGCATGAGCAGGCCCGCCAAACTATTTTGGCAACCAAATCTCAAGGATCTTACTCCCTTGAGGGACATGAGATCAGGGTGGCGGCTGATTTCTCCAGACCAACAAATGAAAAACAGAAAGCATTCTTGGCCCTTCGTCCCAAACTCAGAAACTTAGATTTCAAATATGGTTTCTTTGAGCCAACGCGCATGTGGGTCACTTACAATGGCAAATCCAGGGATTCTACTGAACCAGCGGACCTCAGCGCCTTTATGAGCGGCCTGGCTTCTCATCCTATGGACACCAACTCTACGCATTCAGACCTGGATGACTCCACCCACAAGGATTTCCCAGCAGTCTCCTCTTCGCTGTCTCAACCTCAGCGTCTTGTCTCGCAAAAGAGGGGCAGGATCTATGATCGCTCATCTAAATCTCAGGAAGGTCGCGACCATGCCCTGCAAGCTGTGATTGATAATTCTCAGGATCAGGGCAGGGATAAGTCCCACTCCCCCTTGATACCAACTCTTGAGGAGCACCCTTGATGCTGGACCTAGGGGAAGTCGGAGATCTTCCCACTTCTTATTCAACAACAAGTTACTACTCTTAGGACAGCTAAGTGCCAGAACAAACTATCCCTTTCATTGTCCTTTTTCCTGGTGGGGTGGGGTTGAGGGGGGGCCTGGGCTGGCGTCTTATCCTCATGCACTAACTGTAGTTATTATGACCTGTCTTTACTCCTGATTGGGCTATGTGGCCATCTCTCTTGCGAATGTCATATTACCCTGAGGATTGGTTATGGCTCCTGTTTCGGAGCAGCAGCGGATTTACCATTTTGCTACCATAATGTTGCATTTGCTCTTTGGTATTGCTAGTTGAACGTTTGTTCCTTTTCGCCTAGGTTTAGTGTATGATATTGATTATGCTGGGTATGTCATGTGCTCAACCCCTGTTTTTTGATTGGGGTCATGCTGTTAGACACTGACGATTCTCCCCTTCCCTTCCCTGTCCCACTCCTTTCCACCCACTATCCTGAGAAAATGTCCGGACTGCATGGGATATTGGTCTCTCCGAGCCTCTCCAGGATTCTAGGATTGTGTTTTCCTTTCCTTGGGCATTGCTTCACTTGTTTTCCTTTCTCAACCCTAGGGCTCTTATCTATCTTGGCCTTCCCTTGAAGTCCGTGGACCTACCTCGTTGGTGTTGTTGACCTTGGTGTGCGTGACATAGACTGCATGCTTCTCTATTACTCTGGTTGATTCTCTTTTTACAACTACTTGTCTGGATGGTCGATCAGAGTGTATTTCTTTCTCCTCCATTCTATGGAACAGTCTATTCCCATAATTATATTTTGTTCTCTATTGCCTTTCACGTCCTGGCCTCATTTCTCAACCTATACCACAACATAGCCCGCATGTAGGAAAGATCCCTTGGAAATCATATTAGTTATCTTATTTCTTCCCTTGTCACCCCTCCTGGTTCCCCCCGATGACCACCCGGCGCACGGGTCTCCCAGGTTCTGACCCACAGTTTAACAGGACTCCCAGTGACTGGATATTTGTCGTTCACCGTAGCTACCCCTTCTTTTCTCCCTTAGCTTTGGTTCATTAATTTTTCTTCCTACTTTCTCCCCCCTTTGTTTTTTTTCTTTTTTTCTTTTTTCTTTTCCTCCTTTTCTGTGACCGAGGGGTTTTCTCCTCATCTCCCGTCTTACCTTATTTAATTGCCCCATTTCAAACCACAAGTCCACGGAGGTCCGCTATATCTAGCTCCTACGTATATATCCACTATATCGCCGACCGCGAAGTCCTCAACTATCCATAAGCCTGCGCTACTAGTCTACTGGATCATGGGGTCAACGGCCCCGCTCACAGTTCTCTCTTGGAACGTACATGGCCTGACACATTATATCAAGCGTCAGAAGGTCCTTTTTTTTCTCCAGTCAAAAAATACTGACATTGCTCTCTTACAGGAAACTCACCTCACCCCATCTGAGTCAGCAAAACTCTGCAGAGACTGGGTAGGCAAGGTGCTTTTCAGTGGAGCGCCAGCTGTGCATGGCGAGTCTCAGGGCTCGGGGAGGAAGTGCGGGGTTGCAATACTTCTTCGTCATTCGATGGAACGATCCGGAAGGGCACTACGTATTGGCCAAGCTTGCTCTCAGATCTTCTACGATTCGTGTTGTTCCATATATGCTCCGATTGGCTCCAAACGCTCTTTTTTCCTCTCTCTTAACAGAGTTTTGACAGAGATTGGGGCCTCCCAATATTTATTGGGCGGGGACTGGAATTTAATGCAAGATAACATTTTAGATCTTTCCAGCGGCCTAGATATGGGTAATAACGTGGACTGGGCCCTTTTCTGTGATGTTTTGTCAGATCATGGGCTACTGGATCATTGGCGCCTTTGCCATCCAACCGACCGCGAATATACTTTTGTTTCTATGGTGCATGGGACTCAATCCCAACTAGACTACTTTTTAATCACCCACAGGTTATTACAATCGATCCAAATGTCTGAAATTCTTCCGGCCGCACTGTCTGATCACTCCCCGATTTTAATAGCTTTGGAGCTGGGGATGGCCTCGCCGGGTCGTAAGCCTTGGCGTCTCCCAAACTCCAGATATCGATCCCCGAAGGGAAAAGAACTAAGGTCTCATCTTGCCACATATCTCCAGAATATTAGGGGTTCTGTCTCCTCACCACAGTTATTATGGGCGGCAGCGAAGGCGACCATTAGAGGACAGCTTATGAGTGACGCAGCCATTTCCAATGCCCAAAAGAGGGCCAAGAGGGCCAAGCAGAGCGATCTGGAAGCTTGTATTGTCCAGGCCACCCAGAAATACACCCGAACGCCCACCCCAACCATTCATGATGCCTGGAGCTAGCTAAAATGGAGCTCAACTCGCTCTATACGTCGCGAGCAGAATATGCCTTACAGCGACTGAAAGGCCGTCACTATGAGCACGGTGAGAAGGCAGGTCGTCTGTTGGCCGCTCAACTCCATCAGAGGGAGGCGGCGCTGGCCATACCAGCTTTACGTAGTTCCAACGGTTCCTTTATCACTCATCCACAGGCAATCGCGGAGGAGTTTGGTCGTTTTTATCGAACTCTTTATACACCGGAAACACCTGAAGATATCGGGCGCTTTGAGGCCTTCCTTGAGAGAGCAAATATACCATGTCTTTCAGATGCAGATGAGGGTAGAGCACTTCTAGAGGGTGACATCAGCAAGGAGGAGATACAGCAGGCGATAGCCAATCTTTCTTACCATAAGGCGCTCGGTGAGGATGGGTTCACGTCAGAATTCTATAAATGGTCAAGAGCAGATATGGTAGATGCATTATACAAGGCATTTTGAGGGGCTGACCAGATGGGATCATTACACCCTCTTTCCAACAAAGCCTCCATAGTGGTTCTCCCCAAGCCGGGCAAAGACCCTCTTCTGTGCAGTAGCTATCGCCCCATATCTCTTCTAAATGGAGATATCAAGATACTTGCAGGGATTCTGGCATCTCGCCTCAGGAAGGTCGTCTCCTCCTTAATCCATCATACCCAAGTAGGTTTTGTTCTAGACCGTTCATCAAGAAACCACCCCTGTACATTATTTCACGCTATTTGGACTGCCCAAGAGTGAGGCGCTGCCAATGTCTCCTATGACAGTTCGTGCTTCTGTCCAGGGATTTTCAGTTAAGTGGAAACAGTCACGTCTTTGTTACCTGGGCATCAATGTTAACAGAGGTTTAAATAACATAGTGGCAGACAACATGAATCCTTTAATTTGTAGTATGAGGCGGGACTTCGCAAAATGGACTCATCTGGGCCTCTCCATGTGGGGTAGAGTTCAGGCGGTACGCATGGTGACCTTGCCACGTTTCCTATATGTTTTAGGTATGTTGCCCCTAGGAATACCGTTGTCCCTCCTCAGAGAGATAGATCGTCATATCCGATCTTTTGTTTGGGGATCCATGCGTCCGCGGTTGCCCCAAACCACTTTACTTGCCAGAAGTGAGTATGGAGGTTTGAGTCTCCCCTCGGTGGAATATTACACCTTGGTACTACATCTTTCGCAGATGGTCTGTTTACTCCCAGGAATACGGGATCCCCCACTTTGGGTGGAAATCGAACGAATGCTTTCAAGTGTCGCATCAGGACTCCAGGTTATTTACAATACAGATTTGACCCCACAACAAATTCGCAACCCTATGATTGGAACCGCATGGCGGCAAGCACACCGCCTATTGAACACAGATCCCCACATACATGACAGGGCAGTCATCTGGGGCAATAAAGGTTTTCGCATTGGGGGAAAAGACCATTTTTTGGAAGGAGTGGTGCTTGAAAGGTCTAGCAAGGGTAGATCAGTTCCTCGCGGGAAGACATTCCCGGAACTTAAAGAGGAATTTGGTCTCCCCGAACATAATTCGTGGCGTTTTATACAGCTCAAGCACTGTCTGATGAATCGCCTTCTGAACTCCCCTCGGCGACTCATTCAATCCCCGATACTTCATTACTTGTAAACCTTGGGGCAAATGAGGGGGGCTATATCAAGCCTTCAAGCCTTGCTAAATCAACATCTCTTTTCACTCCCCCTCCTGGTTTCCCTCAAGAATAATTAGGACGCACACTTACAGGTCGAGTACAATTTGGAGGACTGGGTGGATATAATCGAGGCCAGAGACCGCGGAGCCCGAGAGGCCTGTGCAAAATTTAGTCTTTTTAAGACGTTACATGACTGGTATTGGACCCCCAGAAGCTCCGTACTGCGAGATTATTGCCTCATGCCTCCTGCTGGAGATGTCCTTATGTGCGCTGTGACTTACTTCACATCTTATACGACTGCCCAGCCATACAGCCTTTCTGGCAAGCAGTAGGGGCTACTCTTAGGGAAACACTACCCTTACCACCCTCTCTTGCCCCCACCTTCTTTTGCTGCATGACCCCGCGGAGCTCCCTGATTTCTCCAGGCCGCACCTTCGCTTATTACATACCGCACTAGCCACGGCAAAGATATGCATCCTCAGATATTTGCGAGCGGCCCCTTTACCCTCTAACGGGGAGTGGATTTCTGCAATGTTTTAGGCTGCTTCCCATGAACGTCTTATTTACGACCCACAGGATAAGACAGAAGTGTTTCTACAGACATGGTAACCCTTGCTCTCTGGCCCGGTGACCTGATTACCCCCATACGGAATACATCGCGGATGCTCCAGTAGCGCCACGCCTTCCCGATAATCTTATCATTCTACCTCAGTACACGTCGGTTCTTATTATCCTTCTTTATTCCGCATTGGACTCCACCAAGCGCGCACACACACATTTTCTTCAGTTCTTTCTCCGCGCAGGTTTTTCAGAGACATATCCCCTGCTTTCCTTCTTTCCCCCTCCCCTTTGAGTTCATTGCCTCCCCCTTGGTCACTATTACTATTACTATTACAATCATCATCATCATTACCCTTCTCACCTTCACTATTATTATTTTCCTCATTCACATCTTCGTTCTCCCTTTCATTATCATGCTAATTTCTATTTACATCCTTTCCCTGTTTCGATCCTCTTTATTTTTCCTTGTACTTTCCCTTCTGTCTTTGCCCTTTTTGTTTCTCTCTTTGATATCCTCTTTCCCTTTTTTCCTTTCTCCTCTTACTATCATTTCTTTTTCTCCTTATATATTTCTGTTTTTCCTTATTTGCCCTTTTTAATTCTTTTTTTAATTCATTTTTGTATTTTTGTATTCATTCCTATTTTGTCAGATAAATTGTCTTTAATTATGATCCTATCCATGTCATTGCTCATTACTACTCAGAGACACTCATTCCTCTCTCCCACAAGGCTACCAATGAGGTGCTTTTTTCCTCCAATACCTCTTCTTCTATGGCTCCTCTTGGGCTTTTCCTTCTTTAAGCCCAAAGGAGGAGGATTACTCTCCCGCCAGGGGTCCCATTGGCCATCATGTCCTGTCTATAGTCAGATGTCCCCAGCATGGAGGTTTTGTAGTATTATTTGCCCAAGATATCTTGATGCTCCTTCTCATCTCTTCCCCTGTCCAGTTGTTTTTTTTTGTAGCTACAGGATCTCTAATGCTGGGGCAGGTTGGAGAAGGCATGTTTATTAACCCTGTTAGAAATACATATCTCTGTGTCCTTTCTTGAGGCCCGAGATGAGGTACAAATTAAGATAACTTTACATAATTGTACAATGGTGACGCTGCCTTGTTCTTATAAGCACATGTTATGATATTTTATCCTATGATATTATATTATTGCATCCCTCCTATTGAGGTTCGGTATTTTGTTACTGTATCATATTGTTATTGTACTATGGATGCTCCATATAGAATACTTTAGTAGATGTTGCATATCTTAGAAATTATTATTAGTTAACAGACATCCTCAGGAGGCTTCACTGCCATTGAATGTCTCTATTCCTTCATTTGTTTGATATTTCCCTGATGTGGCCTTATCAGGTCTTCGGTTGTATAATGTATGCAGATGTAAGGGACTTGCTGTTTATTTTCTGTTTCTGTATATTACATATTGTTTTAAAAAATGACAATAAAAATATACCACACAAAAAAAGAAACTCTTTATTCCAATATGTACAGTAACAAGTTTGAGGAAGTTGTAATAGATCATACTGAGGACATCATGGCAGGGGCCATATGTGTAACGTAGGGTAAATGGTGCCAGTAGCTGGAACACAGACTTTATTTGATTTATATTTATTAAACATACTAATAACCTACTAAGGGCTGCACTGGAGCTGAAGCTGTGGAATCAGACTAGAACCCTGCAGGCTTGTCATGCCTGCCACCGAGGGCAGGACTTCCTCTGGAGTGTCTGCAGACATAGCTGAACCTGTAGCGTTTCTGACAATTTTAAAAGAATCAGACGTTTTCATTGGCTCACGTTTTGTATATCCTTCCAGAACATCCAAAAGTGCATTCTCCATAGCAACAGGAGGAGCATCTACCATTTTGTAACACCTATGCAATTCTCAAAGAATATTTAAAACTAAACAATGGCTAACACAGCAGGTTCCTGGGGCATTCTGTGTATCTCTAGACGAAGAGCAACTGATTTGAACTTGGTAGAGTGTGAAACCAGAAAATCATACCAAAGAGAGAAAAATAACACCAGAGGGTCACCTGCAAGCCTGCTTCCCCGAAATCAAAAGGGACATAGAGGTTTTTACTCCTTTACACTTTTGACCATGACACAACTTTTGACTTCAAGTCAAAACAAGGGAAGGAGAATATGAAGTTCCAGCTAAAACAATTAAGAATAATACAAACACATGAAATAAAGGATGCAGAAACAACACAAAATGTTGCTGTATAGGTGCTGCAGCAACTACTAATAAACATTTCTTTATAGAACCACCCTCAAAGTTTAGCAGTTTACCAAATGAGGCTATAACTATTAATTCCAAGGGCCTGGCAGCCTGCCCATGGCAGGGTATGTACAGGGCATTCCTGTCGACCAGTCCCTGCAACCAACCCCACTAGGCATGGCCAAAGGTCGTTTTCAGTGGGGGATGTCCACCACTGGGTGTTGGGTGCAGAACCTTGCATTCAGCCAGGCACTGTGCCCAACACCTACTGAGTCAGACCACAACCAAGCTCAGCAGGGTGTTCTGCACAGCACAATTGGTCACCCATTCAGGTTCAAGTCAAATGGTGTATTTCATTAAAAAAAACGAAATATATTCACTAAAAATTGGTTATAAAACCATGTAGGTTTAAAAACCTCTGAAATCCTACTGTTATGGTTATGAAATAAAACTGAAAACGATTGAAATGTGTCAGTTATGGTTAGCTCAACAAACTACAACTTAAATACCAGCCATGCAAGCCATAACTCATATACACAGTGCAATGCTTACGGCCTCACAAAAGTTAGAACAATAAGTAATTATAACTAATTTCACAACATCGTTGAATAACAACACATATTCAAACCAATAAATAACACCATACAATAATAAATAAATCAATAACACTGATAGTGTTAATGGCAATGTTATATGTAATATCACAAGTAACATAATTTAAATCATTTGTAATTGTATCTGTCACACTGAGTTGCATGTTTTCGTGGTTATTTAGGGTTTTTGATCATATACCACATGCAACAGTTTCCTACACGCAGGTCAACATGGTCAGCCAAACCCTGCTAAGCATGACAGTCACCCATGCACAGCACTAGGTGGCACTCCGCCCTCTATCTGCAACCAAGCCCTGCACCCAACTTGTGGTGGGTAACCAACATTGCTGACCATAACCTTTGGTCTGCACAGCGAGGAAACAGGGCCACACAAACAACTACTGCTGCAGGTGGCAGAAGGGCATGTGCAGAAGGGGTTTGCCAAAGGGCAAAGCCCAGGCCTGGAGCTTGTTGATTGTTTGTTTTGTGTTTTTTAAATAACGGCTTGCAGATCTCATGTTGTGCTTCACAAATCCTCCCAAACGCATGTACTTTTTTTGGTTATTCCACATGGTTCATAGACCTAGTGCCGCAATCCCCACAGCAGGTTCAAATTAAAAAAAGGTCACGTTCCCATGCCAGGTGTTCATGGAATCTTGACATAGGTTTGCAGTCCACTGTGGCTGCGCTAGGGAACAAAATTAGCCTCCGGGAGAGTGAACTCTGCAGCAAAAACAGCATAATTTTATTTGAAAATCAGGTGACCTAGGAATGCTCTCCCTGCCCCCCGTCCCCCACAATAGCTCCTTCATTTTTTTGCTGGAAGCAGGGACCATGTCTCCATATGCTGTCAGAATGGCAGCAACATTTTGCGTCATGTTTCCGCAAGTCATTCACAAGCTTTGGTTTCACAAACCCAGCATTGGATTCATGGACCCACAAATGGATGACAGCAGTAAAATCTTAATCCAATTAGACTACTGTACTTTTTAAAATGTGGATGTCAGGACCATTCTTAGTTTAACAGCCTCATATCTCTATCATGGTTAAGGGTGGGCAGAATTGCTAGAGTTTAATTCTGCGTAATCATATGGAATTACATTCAAATTGTGCCAGATTTCACAGAAAATGGATGCGAGGCTGCATTTTGTGCTATGAAAATAGCACAGCCAAATTCCACTCCTTGCTCATGTATACTATTCAGAGTATGCAAGGGTGCTAAGTGGTATGCAGTGGTTTCTTCACTTTAGAAACAACTGCATAATTTAATTCTGTCAGCACGGCTGCAGAATTTTAATTAATCAATAATATTTTGTTACAAGAGTAACAGAGAATTACTAAAATTCCTCCGATTCTTCAGGCGGAATCAAAACCTCTGCCCATGACTAATCTTGATTGACAGCTACTTCATTTGTTTATACCAAACCAAGCAAAATCACTTCCTTTCGTAGAATTCTACTTTTGTGTCAGGTTTGGTGTAATTCCATCCCATCATTTTCCTGTGTTGGAGAGCTAGAAATCCTTTTGGATCACAAATGGGGAAATGTCTCTTGTTTGGCCCCTTTTAACTTTTCACCCTACATTACAGATATTTAGAGATCTGCAGAATAAACCTGAATTGGATGAACTGCTTTTTTTTTTGTAAATACTGTGTGCAAATTCTTCCAAGGTTGCCAAAGTTAAAATAATTATCTATCTATCTATCTATCTATCTATCTATCTATCTATCTATCTATCTATCTATCTATCTATCTATCCTTTCACTGACAAAAAGCAAAGGATAAAGCAAATCCCACTGTGTACGGCTGAAGGCCATGCATGGTGGGGGGTTTGGGCACCCATGGGAGATTAGCCGGAGGGCCTGGTCTTTGGCCCATGCGCCTAACCCCGCTCCCTCCTGCCCCTTCACACGGTAAAGGACATCTTACTTTACATTAAATAAACTAGAAATTCACTGACAAAACAATGGTTAACGTGATGTTATATTTAGGAATTGTAATAATATAATAATATCTAACTTTACTGAAAAAACATAGACATTCACAAACTAAACGTTAAAGGAATGTAATAGTTATTATTAGCAATATTAGAAAACCAAAAAATAAATTTCCTCTGGAATCATCAACCTAACTATAAGTACCCAGTTGTGACACTGGGTAATATGTAATCCATCTATCTATCTATCTATCTATCTATCTATCTATCTATCTATCTATCTATCTATCTATCTATCTATCTATCTATCTATCTATCTATCTATCTATATATATAGAGAGAGAGCGACAAATCACTCAATAGAATGAAAATCAAAGCAGCACTCCACAAACTTTGTATTAAAATATTATATTATACAGACTTGTTTCCTCTCTGTAGTATACCACTTGTTATAAAATCCATGGTATTGATCACTGATAATTTATTCCTTCATTCATTTCTCTTTTTATAGCTTTATAGGGCGTCATGATGCATGGCTCTCAGTTTAGGTTCCAATGTCTCTTGGGAGTTGCAGTTCTCCAAGGCTGTTGTTGTTTAATGTGTCATTTTATTTTATTTTGATAACTTTACAATCAGCTATGACCCCTTAGTGCACATCAACCTTAATTGGATTCAATTTATTACCAATGTTCTTGCATTCTGATCAGAGTGCTGGTATGATGTAATTTGTTTTCACTCCTGCAGTGGGTATAGTAGTCATCACGCTTGCTACTGTCATTTCATCTTCATCAATTACAAAGGATGGAGATGCAATTTCTCACCATGGTTTGGCCAATTTGGTTGGACTGCACGTCACTTGAGACCAAGAGGAGAGCCAGAAGTGAAAGGAGAAGCATTAAAAGTAAGAGGATGGATAGACCAGTGAGACAACAACACGTTTTCAGGATTTGCTTCCTCAAAAACAAGTTGCGTTGGAAACAGTTCTACTAGCAAGGCAGAGCTAACAGTGGGTGATAAATGCAGTTAGAATGTTCATGAATAGATTATTGATTAAACAAAAGTCAGGGATCATACTGGGACACGGGTGATGCTGCTGCCTGCACACCCACGCTAACAATGAACCTTCATTACATTTAGAATATTATGGGTTTGACTGGCTTTGACAAATGGATTAAACAATGAACCATGGCTAAGCTCAGATCTGGTTCAAATTTTACTATTAATGAAACAATGGTCAGTGGTGCAACTTCTGAGGCCATCATTGTGGTCTTATTTCTGTTACATGGCAAATATATTATAGGTCCCTGTGAAATGTGGGTTTTGCACATATTACGCAATTACCCATTAGTTATGGTCCACCAAATACAAATCTGAAAATCCCTGGACTTTGACAGATATGGGCGGTCATTCTGACCCTGGCGGTCAAAGACCGCCAGGGCGGAGGACCGCGGGAGCACCGCCGACAGGCCGGCGGTGCTCCAATGGGGATTCCGACCGCGGCGGTAAAGCCGCGGTCGGACCGGCAACACTGGAGGTCTCCCGCCAGTGTACCGCCGCCCCATATAATCCTCCAAGGCGGCGCAGCTTGCTGCGCCGCCGAGGGGATTCCGACCCCCCCTACCGCCATCCAGATCCCGGCGGTCCGACCGCCGGGAACCGGATGGCGGTAGGGGGGGGTCGCGGGGCCCCTGGGGGCCCCTGCAGTGCCCATGCCACTGGCATGGGCATTGCAGGGGCCCCCGTAAGAGGGCCCCTACAAGTATTTCACTGTCTGCTTAGCAGACAGTGAAATACGCGACGGGTGCCACTGCACCCGTCGCACAGCTTCCACTCCGCCGGCTCGATTCCGAGCCGGCTTCATCGTGGAAGCATCTTTCCCGCTGGGCTGGCGGGCGGCCTGAAGGCGGCCGCCCGCCAGCCCAGCGGGAAAGTCAGAATTACCGCGGCGGTCTTTTGACCGCGCAGCGGTATTCTGGTGGCCCCCGACAGGCCAGCGGCGACCGCCGCCGGTCAAAGTCGGAATGAGGGCCATGGTGTGTAACATACAATGCACACAATAAAATATTTACTTAATTTACAACCAGAATACGATAAACTGAAAACCATGCTGAATGCAGCTTCCAAGAGGAGTCCCAAGAACATTGTGAGATCCTTTTCCCTTAGAAATAAAATAAACACCATACAGGCTAACATTGCATTGCTGCTACTGACACCAACGGAGTGGCCTCTGCCATGTCACATTCTATGAATTTGCCATTGTAGAAGATGAAGAAGTATTCAGACTCATCAGAGTGCTGAAGCCTTTGACTCGTGTCACCAAGTAGTGCAACACCAAGGTTGGAAAACCAGGCCCACTACCTTTGTGCCCTTCATCACAAATTTTATCAGTGTCTCATTTGTATAAGTGGATGTTCTCCTGCATCTCAACAAACAGTGATAAGTCCTCTGTTCTAGACACCCAATTCTACTTCCTAATCACTGGCCAACTACAAGCCATGTTTATCCTGCTCTGCCTAGACAGTGTCCTCAAACCACCCAATGAGCATTAGTAAGGAGAATATTGACCACAATGGACTGATGCCAGGCCTGTGCCATGGTCCTCCTTCTTGACCTTTCAATAGTAAACAATTTGATTAAACACAAAGACTCCCAGATTGTTTTGCAGCTTTCTGTAGTGTCAGAGCAACTATCTAATGATTCAATTCCTGCCTGATGTTTCATCAGCTACAGCTAGCAGACTTACTATCAATCCGGATGATCATAACCTGCAGAGCCACACGAGGGTTGCCATTAACTCTCATTCTCATCACTGTCTATCTGTTACTCCTGTCTAACATATTTGACACCTAAACAATGGGCCACCATATTTACATTGACACTGAAGGACCCAGAATTTATCAGCCCATTGCCCAGTACATATTCCAAGATGGATATATCATAACTGGCCCTGTTCGACTACTCAAAGAATGAGGTCATGCTGCTCGACTATGGAAACCCAGCCTCTTTTCCGTATGATTGGCTACCTTCTTTCTAACGCATCTTTCCCATAAATCTTAACAAGTTACTAATTTTGTTTTTATCCCCCAAATGGAAAACATTACCAGCAATGGTTGGCAATCTTCAAAGGGCACAAATCTATGCTGTCCACATAATATGTGACCTGAAGTGCATCAGCCGACCATAACTAACCATCTTTGATAAGTCTCCACTGGAACCCAGCCAAATATATTGCCCATTGTTCACCACCATTTGTAATAATTAACAGCAGCCCAATAAACTTTGTGTCAGTACTTTCTGTGTTGGCAAACCCCACCTCTGCTTCGGCTTCAATGACTGCTTGTTAATTGTGATATTTCAACAGGCTCTACTCACTCCGCAGTGTAATATACATTGTTTCACAACTTTTTTAAATTCCTGACCATTCTGAAGACTCATCTGAGATGTAAGGATGATCAATCTGTCATTGGTGTCAAGCAAAGGAAAGCTTTCCTATAGAAAAAATAAATCTTGCTGTCATGCGTTTTTAGAATGCCTCCAACAACTTTCTTCTAGTTGTTTAGTAGTCATATTGTTATTGTTCTTATGTTTTTTACTACTCATTCAGGTGCCTAAAGATGATTTAACTTGTAGTGCTTGCAAACAATAGCTGTAGGTAATAAAATGAAACAAATATTAAATACGCTTCAAAGTTGGTAATTCATTGTGTGGACCTTTTCATGTGACCCCTGGCAAGCAGTAGCACTTGGCTGCAATTTACCAAGCTGACCTTTGAAGACTTGGAGAGTGTTAGACAAACAGGAGCAAACTATAAATCCCATTGCACAGCCTAGCAGACAGCATAGAAGAATTGGCAAAGCCAGTAGGTCTCACTGAGGCAAGGTATTGACTTTGTCAATGTTTTTAGCTATGTTGTACAGCAGAGAGGCAGTTGTGCAGCATGGCCGAAAATGTTAGTGTTAGCCATGTCATAGCACTTTTCTTTATTGCTGGTGGGAGGGAGGGTGGGACATGAGGCAACATAGAGGGGGCGGGAAGGCACCACGGAGGGCTGATGGGATGTAAAAAAGGGCTTTGACTTGACCAGCAGTGTCCACATCATAGCTCTTTATTCTCTCATGATAGCTGGGGGGGGCCAACATGGGCAATGGTAGGGGGGCGGAATGGGTGGGAAAGGTAACATTTATTATATGGTTCCTACACAGTAAGGTAGGAAGGACTGTGTACCAGGTCAACATATATTTCAGAATATAGGGACTCAGTCCATCCAGACCATCAGGAAATGCTAACACAATTCCTAGCTAGCTCACAGTGCCCCATCTGAATCTCTAAACTTATCAGAGTAACAGATGGTATCAGCAACCTTGAATATGACTACTCTGATTCCCGAGGAAATTGTGGAAACACTGTTACCTTGCATGCCAAAGGTAAGACACAAGAAAAACATGACAATTGCTTTTGAAACATTTATTGAAGCAGTTGTATTCTTGTAAAGAATGCATGAACTGTGGTTATTAGGCATATGAAACAAAGCATGTTAATCAGCATTATAAGAATGGTAGAAAAGATAAACAATTCAACCATGATAATGTTACTATGTTGTGACACTCTTATCTGTTACTACCCTCATTATCAAGAGCATAGTGGGAGAACCCTCTGCCTGATTCAGTGGGCCAGCCTAACCTCCATACCTGGGTAAGATGTACCAGTAAGCCGGTCAGATGTAGTGCAGGCTATCGTCATTTGCAGGATGGAGGTCAGAGTCAGCAGGGCTGCATTTCAGTCACAGTGCACCGTGTTCCAGGATAATTCCAGCAGAATTGCTCCTCTGCTGAATGTAGCATTGAGACAGTTTACATAGTGAAAGCACTGTTGATATCACATTGTGTCTAAGGTGAGAGCTGATGTGATGATTTGTCTTTAGCTTCAGAGATGTCTCCAATTGACAACCATAAAACAAGAGCATTGAATCCTGTGTGCGTAGCCTTGGACGTGGTGTACAGACTACATGTAAGCAATGCTTATGAGAAACAAGTGGCATGTACAGTGTCTTCTCAGTACATGATCGCACACATTTAAAAGCATGTAAAAAGTCATCATCAGAAAAAGATGCCATGCTAAAATGTGCAATCTAAAATGGAGACTCAGCGTGGGCCCTAAGGTGCTTCTCCACACCCTCTCCACACCCTCCCCTTGGCTGTGTGAGATTTAGGTCAAGACTCATATAGAAGCATAAAAGCTAGCCTAAAACGTCAACATTGAATTATTATAAAATGTACTTTAATAATAAAAGCAGATAAAAACCAGATAAAAAATATGCCAATTAACCTTAAGAGCACACACCTATTAAAATCTAATAAAAATAATGTGTTTTAAAATGAAAAAGGGCCACATTTAGAGCTTATGAGGCTTCCAAAATGTTCCCATGTCCAGAGTCAGTGGGGTCCAGGGAGAAACCTGCATCCACAGACAACATTTCCACAGTGTCCTGAGAAGCAAGTTCCAAAGAACAAAAATGGTCATATCCAGCCCAGTCCACAGTGTCCTGAGAAGCAAGTTCCAAAGAACAAATATGGTCATGTCCAGCCCAATCAGCAGATGCTGAAGGCATGACAGCCGATAGTACAACTGCAACTTTACAACCAGATCCCAGGAATCCAGGATCCGAAGCCTCCATATAGACCGGTGACAATGGCTCATAGAACTCATCCAGCAACAAAGGCAACCTCATGGGTTGGCAATGAAGGTGTGTCCTCATCGGACACGCATGCAGATCCATAACTGTAGATTGAACGAATTGCATATCCAGTCACAAGTTTAGTTCACACTCAAAAGGGCACAATAGGCATTGGAACACAGGCTGTACACATTGGAACCACACAGGTCTAAAGGACAAAAACCAGTTCACGTTCAATTACTCGAAAAAAGACATTCCGAAGTGCTTTATCTTGCAATCATGACACAGCAGGACGTGTGGTAGGTTCATCACTATTTGGCCTTGAGATGGAACATTCATTGTGGAGCAACAAAAATAGGACCAAAATAGCAATGACCAGGAATGACACAACCGGTACACCTCCAAAAACACTTAAACCAAAGAGTGCAAAAAGGCCAATATCACTCTGAATACAGTCTGGAACGTGCTCCCAAAGCCAGAGTTAATTGCTTTAAAAAAGTGCATGACTCTCATGGTATTTGAAGCATTAAATATTCAGTGAACAAGTTCATCAAAATGCTGCAGTCAGTTTGTGCACGAAAGATTGGACTTCAGAAGAAAACCTTGCAACTTGAACATCAAAGGTTTCCCGAGCAGATGTTAAAGCAATGTCCTAAAGGAACAATAAGGCTTTCAATCAGCTTAACTTATCAGTTAATTTTAGAATGGGATGGAAGGCCACGAGGTAATTTCCCTCACTGTATGTGTGGGTGGAAATAACATGTTATTAATACAGGTCATGACTCTAGAAACCTTCACCACATATGGGATGCCTTTTCAGACTACACACCAAATTGGCCATTGAAGCATCACAAGCCCTGTGTAGTGTGTCACCTCTTTACAAAGTAAGGAATGGCCGAATCAAGCTTCAAGTTCGTTTCCACTACGGAAGACTTCAGTTTCCCCATTCACACATTTGTAATTGAAAGGTAAAATCTAGGACTCATGAATAAAATTCTCCCCCATTTCTTCATATCTGTCTATGTGGAAATGTTTCAGGCAAGATGAAAACTGAAATGCAGAATCTGGTAATAAAATAAATCAACCACACACCAGATCGTGTTTCAGTGATCGAAAAGGCAATTCTTCCAAAAGTTTTATATTCAACATTGTGTAAGTTGCGTCTTTTCTTACCATCAGTCTTTGTGTGCATGTTTAATTATATGGCAAAACAACTCTATTTCATTCAAATATTTCCAAGGCACACAGTCTGATTTTAAAACCTGCAATGTCCAACTCAGTTGCACAATCAATATTAACTGACTTTGCCCATGCTGGAGAAGAGTTGTGTCAGTCTGTATGACATTGAACGCAGATGATACAATATTATTCAAAGAATAAATGTGAGTCAACAATATAGTTATGACCTTACCAACAACAGCCAGTCCATTATCCAAATTGTCCCTGTCAATTTGTCTTATGCATTCAGCAGCTTCTGAATCCATCCAGGTGTCAATAATGCAAATTGTGCTTATAAGACTGAACACAGTAATAGAATCATACACTATGAGTGTGGGGAAATCAGGATCCCTATTGTCCAGTGCCAGCATTAAAGCTTACAATTAAGCCAGATGTGTGGTACAATCCCCTAAGGACTGTGTACATGTTTTTTGTGCATTAAACATTCCATCTTTCATGACACCAAGTCTGCAGCACATGCAGCAGAATATTGTTGTTTAGTGTCAACAGTGGGCTGAGCTAAACCATCAGTATATATTATGTCATCATACTGATCAAGAGCCAAAATATTATTAGGCATGGAGTATTCTTTTTCGTACTGGAGGAATTCTAATATTTGTATAGTGGGGTCGAAAACATAATAAACATCAGTAGCTGTTAAGGAGGTGGCCCACTGTATCCATCTTGTATTTAAGGCTTTCATGTTTGGAATGCTTGCCTGATGACAGACTCTACTTCTGGAATCAGGGTTACAACAATTGTGAGTTTCTCATGAGCCAACAACCTTTCCTTTATAAAGGCTGTCTGAACTGCAGTGAGTATTCTTTCAGTTGATGCAAAATGCATTTCCACATTGGCGTATAAATGCAATTTACAAGCAATCGGCACTGTATCACCCTTCCTGAAGGTGGCATATGTATAGCCAGTGGACCCCACAATTATGCAAATCACCAAGTTAGTTGCGTTGACACAAGTGTGTAAGTGTCTGGAACCAAGCATGTCAGTTTACAGTGCTCTGAGAATATGTGTGTGTTCTGATGTCCAATGTGTACTGGAGAAGTCAGGACAAATTAAATCATACAGTCTGTGTTGTGCATAGTCTGGTGTGTATGCATATTCTATCAAAGTTTTTAAAGCTTTAAATTGATTGCAGCTTTTTGTGGTGTTTGGTGGTTGCAAGAGAGTGCATTTCTCCAAGAAATGTGGAGCAAGGCTTTTGCTTTCATGAGATAGCTTGTATCCCAAAAATAGGATCCTGAGAAAGGCAACTTTTGTTTTCCGAAAATTGAATTTATAGCTATGTTCAACAAATCAAAAAACAATGCGATCCACTCTGGCTAAGTATGTGCAAGTCATCACCTATGAGGTATATATCCTCAAAGTAGAAAAATGCTTCTGAATCAATTTCTTGTAAAACTGATGTTACTCAGGCACCAAACAGTCCTGGATTTTTCTTATACCCCTGGTGAAATAAGCAGAATTTCCTCTGAATTCCTAAAGTGCTGAATATGGTTAGATATCTACTTTCGGCACTATGTTTTGCCACTAAAATCCATTGAAAATGTCCAGTGTTGTTTTATATGTTTATGGACAGTATTCTTCATTAAAGCCATATTGTGTGAAATTTTAATCGCAAGGGTGTGTGTATGACTCTTTAAATGTCTATAGTCTAATACTATATCATAGGAATGATCTGGTTTCCTTACATGAAAAAGGGGATTATTCATGGAGGATACATGGGGCTCTATTACGCCTTGGTGATCTAATTGTGAGAGAATCTCTCTTCATGTTTAATTGGGTATTGTAGTTGCACTTGTGAGCTAGAGCAAATAAGTATAACATGGTAACGGAAACCTTTTTCCCAACCTAAATGATTGCGGTATAATGCTGGGGCTTGTGTACGAGCACATTCTGCAGCATATGCTTGTTTAACTGCTTAAGGGATAAGAACAGAGAAGGAAGGTATAATTACATCTTCTCCTTGTGGGACTTTTCTAACAAACTCAGGCAGTCAATCTACATCGGCCAGGAGAATGTCATAGGTAGTTGTTACATTTTCCCAGAAATGTACTTGAATAGTACGTGGTACATCACTCTAAATTTGAATATCCAAATCATAAAGTCTGTCAGGAGGGCTAACTCGCTGATCCGGTGTTTCAACTTGAATAAATTCACTAGTTGCTCTCAAAATCAGAAACTCTTGAAGATTCTGGCAAACTATTGCGACCTCTGCTGTGCTGTCTAGCAGTGTCCATGCCCACATCCTGTTCTGGAGGGGCATTCTCAAAATGCGTGGAATATTTAACTGAAATACCTGCCATATTCTTCTTTTTAAACTGGGGTTTTTGTTGTGGAAGTTTCTCTTCCTTTTTTATGATGTCAGATGAGCGTTGTGGGTCTGTTTCATTTTCACATACCCTTCATGCCTGCATTCTGTTAGCCCTTCTCTCTCAAATCATTTGTCTGGTGAGCCCTAAAAGAAACAAGAAGGACACGTATCAGTGTACTGATACCTATCAGGCTGTTTAAGTGTATCACGGTTACGTAAACTATAACCTTTTTCAATGGGCTCTGGTTGCGGAGATCCACCCCATGCTTTTGTTTTCTCTTTATTTGTTTTCTTTATCCCAGCATTTCCTAGAAGACTCAGATGACTGCGTGGTATTATCTGTTTCAGATTTGCCTTTAACATGCAGATTATTTGCCCTGGCTCCCAAATTATCTCGACCTATAGATGTATAGGTGTCTGCAATCTTTTTTGGTAATTCATGCTCTTGGTCTACACAGGGAACCTGCGTGAGGGGTTGGCGTACTACCAGTGCTGTTGCCTCATCTTTGATATTACTTAAAATAATTGAGGAATCTGCTTTAGCACTTAGGCAAAACATCAATAGACGGTATAACGTATTATTATATATATGACAGCAAAGGCGGTTCCCCTAAGTGCCACAATCCTCTATAAGGGGAACTATACCAAGTGGTAGAGACATTGCAAGAATTCTATGTTTCTCTTGGGGTCCCGTATGGTGAAACACTGCTTCAAGCTGGTTTGTGTTTTTGTGCAATCCAAAAAGGAATTGATACTTTGCCAATAATTGTGTTAATAGTGACAGGACTATTTGCAGACACAGATAACTGTGGCTGCACAACTTGAACAGCCCTTGCTGGGGCAGTTCTTATTGTACGCATAACAAACTGTGTTAAAATTCTACAGAGTCTAACCAGACCTGTGTACAGGATATGGAGTTCACCAACATTTAATGGTGCTAACTTTGGGTATCTGTGTAGCTAGAAATGGCCAGATTGCCCCATTGTTGCTGAGGGGACCTAGTATTACATGTTGAGGTGGATATAGGAGGGTGCCTTGGAGCCAGTTAGGATGTTCCTAAAAGGTTTATGCTATTTCTAAATGATGATTAGGTATTGTAGCCTCAGTGTAAGTAGGAAATGCCTGTGGTGTGGAATCTGTTGCAGGAAAATTGACCCAACAATAAAAAACTTCATACTTATAGGCTTTGTGTGCCTTGACCACAAACGTAAAATATACACCCCTCACAGGAAGTCCCTGTGCCAATAAATGTGCTGTAACAGGATGTCTACAATTAACAGGAATGGTAATTGCATTCATCATTTTAATTAATATAATTCAGAGAGGAAAACACTTTAGTGGGGTAATCCTTTTAATGGTTCAAGAACAACAACCTACAGACAAAAATAGGTGTTTCCTATTAAGCTAAAGAGGATTAATCCCTAAAGTCAAAGGGGTCTCCATATAAAGGTGAAAAGTGGTACACATAAGAACTACTCAGGAGACCCATTAAAAACGTACCTGACCTAGAATTTTGGTGGCATCATATTATGCGGTACCCACTAAAAAAGTAGGATTGTGTGTCAAGTCAGCATAAACTTCAGGATATAGGGACTCTGTCTATGCCATCAGGAAATTTTGACATAATTCCTAGCTAGCTCACAGTGCCCCATCGTTACCCCTAAACGTACCAGAGTACCATATGGTACAGGTAACCTCAAACCTGATTATTCTGATTCCCAAGGAAATCTTGGAAACAGTTCTACTCTTTTATCGTTACTTTGGGTGACTAAGGTAAGACACAAGAAAAATATGAAAATTGTTTTTCAAACATTCATTGAAACAATGTTATTCCTGTGTAGAAACATGAACTGCAATTATTAGGCAGATTAAATAAAACATGGTAACCATCATTATAAGAATGGTAAAAAAGATAAATAATTCAGCCATGATAATGTTACTACATTGTGACACTCCTGTCTGTTACTACCTACACTACTGAAAACATAGTAGGAGTATCCTCTGCCAGACCCATTGGGATAACCGAAATCCCCATACCTGAGTAGAATGTAGCAGGAAGCTGGTCTGATGCAGAGCAAGCTATCATCCTTTGGGGGATGGAGGATGGAGGTCAGAGTCAGCAGGGCTGCATCACAATCACAGTGCACCACGTTCCCGGATAATCCCAGCAGAAGTGCTCCTCTGCCGAATGAAAGCAGTGTTAATATATCACACTGTGTCAGAGGTGCAGAGCTGAAGCTATGATTATTTGTCTGTAGCTTCAGTGCTGTCTCCAATGGACAATCATGATATGATCACATCGCAGTCTGTGTTCCGAGCCTTGGATGGACTGTACAGACTGCATGGCAGCAATGCTTATGAGGAATAAGCAACATGCACAGTGTCTTCTCCGTACATTATCGCATAAGTGTAAAACCATGTCAAAAGTCACCATTTGCAAACTAAAATGTAGACTCAGTGAGGACCCTAACATGCTTCAGCACAACACAGACAATTGAAGGAGGTGGGGGCACTATGACAAAGCCATCAGTATCTGTTTCAAAGCACCTTATTTTGTTACAGTGAGTGATTGGCTGCAACATGGACAACTGAAGGAGGGAAAAGGAAACCAAAGCACTATGACGCAGCCAGCGGTGTCCACGTCAGCACTCTTTTGTGTTAGATTGGGAGTGAGAGTAGAGCAATTCAGACAATGGGAGGGTGGGTGACAGCAGGGACTTGTGGACAATGCAGAGCAACACAGACAACAGGTGGGAGGATGGTAGCAGGGCAGATCTTACAATGAGAAGGAGGGTGGCAGCAGGGTAACACCTACAATGGGGAGGAGGGTGGTGGCAAGCCAACATGGGCAACGGGATGCAGGGTGGGATCCAAGCCAACGCAGACAATGAGATGGAGGGGAGGTCAAGCCAATACGGATGCGGTCTACAAGCAAGCCTACATGACAATGAAGGAACTCGAAGAGGGGAGAACACGAGGACGCCAGCTGAAAAAGACGCAGTCTGGTAGTGTGCTTAAATACAAAATAGCACCCAAAAAGGAGTAGTGGAATGACAAGAGTAATGTGGCCATGCTTCAGGAGAGGGTCAGACATATGAAGAGGAAGAAAGCCAGTAGCGGCTGAAGCAAGTGAATGAGCATGAAAATGAAGCCAGCCAATAGTAAGCAACCCGAAGAAACCTGTTACCACGTGTTTAGCATATAATTAATACTTTGACTATTCTTTCCTAACTGTTTAAAAGAAACATAAAAGTTTTTTTTTAATTCCAGGATTCTATTTTCCACCATTAAAGGACATGTTGGAATGTTAACATTTTCACACAATCTCACTGTAGTGTTAATGTGAGAGCACAGGGAAAACTTTACACTGAATAAATAGCACTTTATTGTTTTTCATTAGTCAGGTACACTGGCTTTCCAGGTAGTCAAAATCTGTCAATATCACCAAATCACCTAACAAAAATTGATAAATCATGATCATGCTTGAATCAAAACCATACTCTGGCTGTGCGTAGAAAATATATTTGGTGCTTATTTACTGTAAATCTTAATCTGTGTTGGGTTCTAGTCGAGTTTGCTTATCACGTGTACTACCAGTGCTAAGCCTGGTTCTAAGTAATTCCAACCTCTGTAAAAAACTGGAGCAGAAGCATATGTTAAAGAAATGTTTTTTTCAAGAGCACACAATTTGGCACATGTGTAGGCTGTGAATGTAAAACAAATATTTTGTTTCCACTGTTTGTAACTTGCCCGTTACACAACAGGATTGGGGGAAATTCCAATGACGATGACCTTGTGGCAGACTTTCGTAAGTGCCGGTGTTGACGATAAAGTGCTGCGCACCGGAAACCACCGGCTCAAAATAATCACTTCAATACAGACTGGAGCACAAATACAGAATAACACAGTAATCGCACTGGATAGACTCATCTGGTTGGATCCAGATTGCCAAAAGTGACAAGAGGCCTAATTTAGAGGAAAGCAGTTTGCAACGCGTAACAAAAATGTTCTCTAGCTCATAGTCTCCCCAAGACTCCCCCTTCAGCTGCATCAATACGGCCTTCGGTCACAACGTCAGCTGTACATATTGGCCCTGATTAAATGTTTGTGAGTATCTGTATCTAGACTAATGAAGAAGGCCAACTCCATACATGCAAATAATGAAAAAATGAGTATGATAATATTTTATAATGCTGATATTTTTAAGTCAATATATGATCATATTGAGCATTACAGGAAATGAGCACCAAATACTTTTTCTAAGCGCAGGTCAGAGTATGGTTTTGGTTCATGCAGGATTATGATTTATCCAATTGATGAAATAAAAAAAAGAGGGAATGGGTTCTGCATGAGTGACTCAAACAATGAAAACCTAAGTGTGTGTAGGGAATCAAAGTTCTTTGAGATACCACAAAGAGATTAATAATCAATCTGCAATCAAACTGTCACTTGCATGAGAAAAACCTGGCTTGTTTTTTAAAAGATGAACTTTTCATTTCCCATATCAATCAAGGGAAAAAGTTGAAGTTCAGATAATGGCCGGTTCAGTTTGGCCTGATTGTTAAGGACTTAGCCTGACTGTTTGCATTACAGAGTGCGGCCACTGGGCTCTCAGTGGGGGCTCGCGGCCTGCGACATTCCATAACAAACCCATGTTCATGCGTCGATTCAGATCCATCACGCTGAGATAAACTCTGAATATTGCCCTTTGTGCCGGACCCCATTCTTTCGTGCATTGTGCTGCAACTATTTCAGGATTTTAAGGCTCATTTGCACAATTCTTTTGTTAGGGGCCTTAGTCCAGAAGAAAAAAAGTGATGGCTTCTCTGTCTGGGCTTTGCCCTGGAGCTCTTGTGAGGGAAAGCTACATGCATATGTTTCCCAACGTGTTTTTTGCCCATACAGAACCACAACGCTGAAAAATGACCCCCCGCCCCTCTTTCCCTCTACTCTCCCGAGATTTAGAGGTTATGGGTTAACATGTGATGCGATTTGTTTTCATATTTTAGCTAATTGAAAATGCAACACTTGTGGAATGACAAACCGACAAGGAAACAAGGAAGAAAAATGTATGTATTTTAGGTTATTTGACAGGATGTTTTACATAACGGAGCGACAAGAGAGCTGCCTAAAATAGGCATCATCATTTTTTTGCAGTTTTATATAGCGGGAACTCGGCCCAAGGGAGGTCATCGGAGCGCTTTAAATGAGCACCAAACTAAGTTACACAAGGTCAGATTCATGATTTTTTGGCACGGGAGATTAAGTGATTTGCCCAGAATCACAGGATATTGAGCCAACGCCTGGACTCTGCTCTTACCGGCTCCGAAATGATAGTTTAAGCACTTGTGAGGTAGCCAGCCTAATGTTATTGTTTTGTTAATTGTATTGACATTAAAGTGTTTCACCCTGCGACTTCCTAGTCACGAAAAGACTTGAACACAAGTTTTGCTGAGGGCTATTGGAGTAAGGCATTTTTGTTGGGTGGAGCTCGAACTGAAAATAAGAGAACCCTCTTGCCCTGCAGGATGCTTCCCTGAACCCAGGCATATATAGAGCGAGCAAATTGCAGCGGGACAATGTCAGCAAATTCCATTCGGTATGGTCTGGATCTGGTTCAGTAATAGCTTTCGGATCCATGATCCAGCTACACCCACCTCTTTTCCAGCTCTGCCTTCAGTCCTCATTTTCAGGACATCTAACTCAGGTGTTTTCTCCAGGGCATGGATGAATAGCAGCACACCTCCCACAGCCTTTTCAGAGATCTGACAGCTAGTTCTAGAACCTCCAATAAGCTTACTCTGGTTAAGCCAGCGCGGGCCTTACCCCCTGTTAACTATTGCACACTTGTAGCATTGTGCCTTCACCACACACACTACTGTAATATGGTATGTTTGGTTAAAAATACTTAATGTAGCATAAGTTCACCAGCGGTTTCTTGCCTGGTTTCTTGCCACTGTGAAGACTCAAGGTGGCAGGAGGGAGACCGACATGTCTTGAGGGTTTTCTTGAAGGCTTTAAGCTCTGCTTCTGATTGCATGTGACCTGGATGAAAATTCCACCAGGTGGTTGCAGGGGCATTGATTAGCACTAGAAGATCTTACTGTATATAAGGGTGTGCATTTTATAATTTTCTTTGCAAGAAAACAAGGAGCCGTGCACTCATCCAGCAGTAAACTTTGCATGACCCCTTTGACAACACCAGACAAAGCACTGACTCATTGACTTATACCTTGTAGTAACCAAAGTTTTCTAAGGAAGTTCTCCCTGATTTTATTATTTAGCCAGTGCCTACTTCTTGTTTTACTGTAGCCACACATTGGAAGTAAAGCACTAAATATAGGTTCTCATTTTGATCAGTCCAGAAATACCAACACAGTGGTCCCACCAGGACAGGGAAAACCCTTACAGCCCCATTGGTACCTTCAGAAATGGGGAATTATTGTGTATATTACCGTTGATAGAGCGGTCCGTAGTAATAATTTACCTACGTTTGGACGCTCTTTAGGCCGATGAATCTTTTGACTTAGTGGGAACTCTCTGTACTCTTATATCGATCAATCTCATCAAAATCAATAATCAATAACGAACATAAGCAACCCCTTGAACGACATAACACTTTACAATTAATCCAGAATACATTTCGGCGAACCCTGACCTTTCAGTCAGGAATAACCACACCAGTTTATTGCAAAGTTAGTGAATTTATTTCCCTATATTAACAAAGCTAGCACAATATAAATGTGTCTCAACACCAAATGATAAACATATATGAACATTAATAGCTGTCCATAACGTCGAAACAAGTGCAATCTATGAAGCATTTGAATCACAAGGCATTCGATAATAGCAATGCAAATCACTAATACGATAATCTGTAATGAACTAATAGCATACATTTAGTCAGCATAACAAGATCTCAAATTGCATCGTGTGACATATGGAATCCTCGTCTAACCTCAAATTAGCATCGGCATGTGGGATTTCATGCAAAAACAATTTAGCAACATTAATTTGGAAAAACTCTTAACTAGGGATCTTACCAAAATCAGCAGTTGGTTACCTAAAAGAAACACAATGCAATTTTACAATTTCCTTTCATATTTACCAATTACGATCAGCATACAAGGAAGTCTTCGTCTCACAGGTACCGTTCTTCGGTCATCATGGGTACCATTTCTCGATCAGCATGGGATGGGACAAAGGGGCAGGGGTGGACGGGGCAAATGCCTCACGGCGGCAAGGTAAAACTATTACTTCATGCAAAGGGACAAATCAAAGTTAAAGTCTCTAGGGCAAGAATCATCAAAGTCTCTTTCTCTCGATTAGAGAAAGAATCAAAGTCTCTCAAAATGGCGTCGCAGCAAAGTGGGCCATAATAGCTACGAAGTCAAAATGGCGTAGTGTCCGGGTAATGGCCGATAATAGCTACCTTCTTCTCGTGCACCTGGTTTTTATAGACAACAGTTCAAGTCCTGTAGGGTCTCCATTGGAGGGTTCATAGGTTAGCTTCAAATTGACCAATCAAAAACGACAGTTCTCAAGCTTTTACTTAAGCATACATTATCCTTGGAGATGGGTACGCAAGTTGCAACATTGTCTCCCAATTAGCTTACTCTCAGAGCCTCCATTGTCCGCACCTGCAAGTCGACCTTGAATTAAAGAGAAAATATGCCAGGCTGGCACTAACTTTAAGATAAGCATGTGAACAGTTTCTGTGGAAAAGTACAGCTTCAAGCTAAAATGCACGTTTATTAGCACAGTGGAAAAATACGAGCATCTAAACCGTGAGACCGGGCAACTAGGCCAAAGCCTCCGCTAAAGTAATGCTAAGCTAAAACATTTCAAATAAGCAAATCGTAGCACACGTTTATGATTATGTCGGATTAGTGCAATTCTAATTCACCACGTTATATAAAGCACGCGTATAAATGATGGCAAACTACTCTAAGGGCACATTTTGTCCCCGTACAATCTTAATTAGTTCGGTTAATGTAACACATGATTATTTCAGCTCTACGTTTAAGCGTTAATAAATCAAAACCTTCATTTTCTGCTTCATCAATCCCTCCTCTGATGACTACTTGTCATCACACCAAACCACGCCCACAAATTTTATTCCATTAAAATTCTGTCGGTTCCCTTTTCCTTTTAGTACCCCTAGTTTGCGCTTTGTATTCTTCTGCCATTCTTTTCATAATTTTCTCTTCTTTTCTTCTTTTAATTCTTTCCATAATCATTATTATTCCCCTTTTTATTCCCCATATTCCAAATATGCAAATTATTACTATTAATATTCCTTCTATTATTTTCAATAATATTCCATTCCAAATTCCCCCAATCCAATGTCCCACTGAAGCAAGTCCCTTTCCAACCTTCTCCCACACTCCTGGTTCTTTCAATTCCTTCAAGTCTGCACTTTCTTTCGTTAGATTAGCAAGCATAGTTTTAATCTTCACACTATTATCGGGTATATAGGTACAGCAGTGACGTGCACCAATCATTTTGCAAACGCCTCCATCCTTTGCTAAAAGAATGTCTAAAGCAAGCCTATTTTGAAGAGTCATAGCTCTTTCCGCTGCAAGCTCAGCATCTATCAGGATTATAGCACCTGAAAACTTTGTCAACATGTTATCCACTATAGTAGACAACTTTCGTATCTTGATGGAATTCAACACAACTCCTAATGAAGGAATCATGGCTCCAAATATATCACCTACCACAGCAGCTGCGGTCTCTCTTTTCTGGATACGATGGGATCCAGATGTCTTTTGAATCATCGATACGTCATCCAGTTGATAAACCTTTGGGAACACTATGCCCAAATAACATCTCCCCCACCATCCCTTTGGAAGACGATAATAAGCGTTATGCCCACAAATGTAATATACACCTGGAATGACAGGGTCAAGTCCGTTCATCATGAATGTCCATTTGGCCTTAAAAATAAACGTATGTTTGCATTCACTCGCTCCTACAAAAATATTGTCATAATAAGATTCTCCTCGATAGATACAAAATTTCCCTACATGCCAAGCATCTAAAGCTATTTTCCCTTGTGTCTTTATAGCAGCAAAATCATAATTATCTACTGAAGTCCTCTTATGCAGCTCTTTTTCTAATTTCGCCTTCATCTGTGCCCTTCTATCATCTGTGCGATCTAAAAAGCTTATTTCTACAGCAGAGACTGAGCAAGTAAGGTTCTCCCTATGAGCATGAGCCGTTTCAAAAGGTTGCATTGGCTCGAAAAATTCCCTCATTATTTTAGCATCCCAATCTTTAGCAATCTGTCTTAGCTGTGCTATTATAGGAACATAAGCAAAGGTAACATCATAATTCGAGTAAAAATACTGTATGTTAGTTTGACCATAAAACCTAGACATTACTATACTACACGTAATCCCATATGTAAGAGGCATGTGGTGATAAGTTACCCCTTCCTTTACTGATGTCGGTATCTGTGTACACACATAACAATCCTTCGCATCCATAGTCTCAACATACTCTGTTAGTAAGCGATAGAAAACATTATACGAAAGCTCTTTCTTATCGTGCAAGAGCCTCTCATCCAATGCTAGCCTTTTCAATGGGGTTAGTTCAGTGACAGTAACAGGAGCAATAGTAGAAGCCTCGATATTCTCACTTTCACCCTTTCCATGCATTCCAATCACAATTGCCATTATTATTATTACACATGTAATTACCAAGCCTATACACACATATTTACAATATTTCTTTCTATTATTTTGCGTAGCGTACCTAGTCATGATCTGTATAGAATCAGAGAGCTAGAAGCACTTATAAATGAAACTATTTAGCAATTCAGTTACAAAGCTGAACAAGCGCAATGTTCACACCGTCTTCTTCAAAAGGCCAGTCACTTATCGGTTAGCAGCATTTGTCTCAATTCGGCAATAACTCAGTCTTTATCAGTTTAGCAAATGTCTCATCCGGTTTAACAATGTCTCAGCTGGTTGTTTCTTTCACGTTATATTGTAGCGAGCAATATCATTTACTACTTTTTCAATCGACAGAGTCTATGAAACTTTTCTTTTCTATTGGTATCTCTTCTTCTTCTTCGTTCTCGATGCTTAGAGATACAAACTCGTCAGTCCAATCATCATTGACTGCATATGCCCATTCAGGACCGGAATATCTCCTATTTGGTATCCTTTTTCTTTTCAATTTTGCTTCTCTTTTCGACTCTGCTTCGCTGGTACTTTCCTCTTTTGTCAAGTCTTTTTCCTCACTTGACGATTGTTCCACAACAGTCACTTCCTTTCTTTTCTCTTTCACTTTCGGCCTTCCTCCTTCGTTCAAACTTTCTTTACCCTTCTCTTTTATTGGTGAGATACTCAGTCTTCTCTTTGCACCATGTCCATTTGATGGACCTGCTGTCTTTTCTGTGGAAGCTTGAACCTTTTCGTTCTGTTCTGCCTTGTCCCCTTCTTCCGGGGAATCGATCACGTTCTCCTTTTCTTTTTCTGTGTCGTCTGCTTCTGGGAAAGCCCTCCTCTGATCAGGCTCTCCTGCCTCTTCACCTTTTTCGAGCCCTTCGTCACCGTTATTTTCTTCAGGCTCTTTATCACTTTCAGCTGCTTCAGGCTCCTTGTCACCTTCAGCTGCTTCAGGCTTTTTGCTACCCTCAGCTGCTTCAGGCTCTTTGTCACCTGCAGCTTCTTCGTCGCTGTCTGAACTTTCTCCTTGGTCTCCCCCAAGTGAGTTGGTGTCTTCGTCGTCGGAGAATATCTCTTTCTCTCCTGCTTCTGCCTGTTCGCTTTCAGTTCGCTTTTGTTCTGTCTCAGCACTCAGCACTGCTTTATCAGGCACTGGTAGTTTCAGCGCTTCAACTTCCTCATCTGTGGGACACAACACCTTCTTTGTGTGACTGGCGTGAATCCAGTTGGGAACCCCTGCACACTTCACAGCGGTAGTTGTCGTCAGGATCACTTGAAAAGGGCCTTTCCAACGGGGTTCCAGACACGACTTTCTCACGTGCTTCTTTACCACGACCCAGTCACCTGCTTTCAGTGCGTGTCCTGGACCTTGGATCGGTGGCAAGGTGGTCGCTTCCACCTGGTGAGAGAAAGAGCGAACCACGTCAGCCAGTCCTTTGCAGTAGTCTAACACCATATCATCTGTAATATTCAAAAGCATGTTTGCGGGAACTGCAGGAAGTCTCATAGCTCTGCCCATGAGAATTTCATGCAGAGACAATCCAGTCTTTCTATCAGGAGTGTTTCTCATTGACATTAGCACTAAGGGCAATGCGTCAGGCCATTTCAAATTTGTCGATGCACATATTTTTGCCATTCTCGATTTCAGCGTACCATTCATCTGCTCCACCAGTCCTGAGGCTTCAGGGCGATAGCTACAGTGCAGCTTTTGCTCAATGTTCAGCGCTTCGCAAAGTAACTTTATCACCTCGTTATTGAAGTGACTTCCCCTATCTGATTCTAAAGAGATCGGGAATCCGAAACGTGGTATCAACTCCCTCAACAATAGCTTGGCAACTGTAAGGCTGTCGTTTCTACGTGTGGGGTATGCCTCAATCCAGTGACTAAAAATGCACACAATCACCAGCACATATTTCAGACCCCCATGCACAGGCATCTCAATGAAATCCATCTGCATTCGACTAAAAGGACCGCTTGCCCTACCAATGTGACTCGCGCTCACAACTGTTCCCTTTCCTGGGTTCATCTGCTGGCAAGTGACACATCGATGGCAAACTGCTTCTGCAGCTTGACGAAATCTGGGGTTAAACCAATCAGTTTTGAACAATCTTATCATGGCATCTCTCCCTAGGTGAGCCTGCCCATGATAGAACCGCGCAAGCTGTGATAAGAGACTATTTGGCAAAACAAATTTTCCCTCATGTGAAACCCATAACTCGTCTTGTCTCTTTATACATTGTGATTTAATCCAGGAATCTCTTTCATCCTCCCTGACATTATTTTGTAATGCTTTTAATTCCTCTATTGTATCTACGACCTTCAAGGCAAATGCTTCAGCTGGTTCGAGTTCTGGTTCATTTATCGTATTCCAATCATCCCTTAGTAATATACAGTTCAAGGCACAAAATCTTGCGACTTGATCCGCATATGCATTTCCCAGAGACACATAGTCCTGTCCTTTCGTATGGGCACTACACTTTACCACTGCAACTTCGGCTGGCACTTGAATGGCGTGTAACAATTCCCTTATTCTCTCCCCGTTTTTCACTGGGGATCCTGAAGAAGTCAGGAAACCTCTTTGTGACCATAGTTGTCCAAAGTCATGCACAATCCCAAACCCGTATTGACTATCCGTGTAAATGGTTACTTTCATCAATGCAGACAGTTGACATGCTCTGGTAAGGGCTACTAGTTCTGCTACTTGTGCAGAATAGACTCCTTGAAGCCATCCTGCTTCCAAGACCCCTGTTACAGTACATACAGCATATCCTGCTTTCAAAATCCCCATCCCATCTCTTAGACATGAACCATCAACGAAAATAATTTGGTCATTTTCATCAAGCTTGGTATCCTTGATGTCCGGTCGAGGTTTTGTGCAAAATTCAGTCACCTGAAGGCAGTCATGCTCGACGTCTTCAGCGTTCTCAATTTCGGCATTTTCTCCAGGAAGCAAGGTTGCTGGATTCAACGTAGTGCACCTTTTCAGCTGCACATTCGGTGAGCCCAGAATAATCGTTTCATACCTTGTGAGTCTTGCTCCAGTCATGTGCTGCGTTCGGGAGCGGGTCAAAAGTATTTCAACTGAGTGAGGGACCATGACTGTTACTGGGTGTCCCATCACTATTCCTTCACTCTGAGTGAGGCTGATACCAACTGCTGCTACGCCGCGCAAACACCCTGGGAGTGCTGCTGCGACCGGATCCAAAGTAGCTGAAAAATACGCTACTGGTCTGTTTACGCCACCATGGGCTTGGGTCAAGACAGACAAAGAACATGCATCACGTTCATGACAAAACAATGTAAATGGCTTTGTGTAATCAGGCATACCTAAAGCTGGAGCCCTGCACATGCATTCCTTTAGTTCAACAAAAGCATCCATCTCATCTCCTTTCAGCTCAATTTCATCCAAAGCATCCTTCTGGGTCAATTTCAGTAGAGGCTTTGCTAGGGTCGAGAAGTTGGGGATCCACTGGCGACAATATCCCACCATTCCCAAAAACTTCCTCACCTCCTTCCTTGTCTTTGGTGGACTCATTGGGAGTACGCTTGTAATTCTTTCCTTCATTATCCTCCGTGACCCTTTCTCTATCTGGTGACCTAAGTATTTCACTTTCTTCTGACAGAACTGTAATTTGGAAGGAGACACTTTGTGTCCATTCCTTCCCAAATGGTTCAACAGAGCAATGGTATCGGCTGTGCAGCCACTTTCTGTCTTTGATGCAACTAGTAAGTCATCAATGTACTGTACTAGGGTTGACTCGAATGGCAATTCTAATTCTTCCAAGTCTTTCTTTAGAATCTGATTGAAGATTGACGGTGACTCAGAAAACCCTTGAGGAATTCGACACCAACTGTACACTCTGTCCAGGAATTTGAAACAAAAGAGGAATTGGCTGTCCTCATGAAGAGGCACAGAAAAGAATGCTTGTGACAAATCGATGACTGAGAACCATTCAGCATCGCAAGGAATTTGAAACATTATCACAGCTGGATTCGGTACGACAGGGCAGCACTTGACTATGATGTCATTTATTTTCCTCAAATCCTGCACGAGTCGGACCTTTCCACTCGGCTTTATTAGTCCCATTATTGGTGAATTACATGGACTGCTTAACACTTCTTTCAGTACCCCCTGCTTTACAAATTCATCAATGAGTTGAGCAACTTTCATGAGGGTATCTTGTGGCATGTGGTATTGTGGGGTCTGGGGAAAGATTGCATTGGGCTTTACAGCCACTTTCACTGGTTCCACTCCTTTCATCAATCCCACCTCTTTCCCTGTCATGTCCCACACTTCCTTTCCGACTGTCTCCCGTAATTCGTCTGGGATGTCTTCTTCAGTTATCATCGGGAAAAGACAAATCAGAGGATACTCTTCATCGACAGTTTCCATCTCATCCCCCTCTACACTGTCCTCTTCTTCCCCGTCACTGCTCGTCTGGATTGTTATTCCTTCGTTCGAACACATGATCGAACAACCCAATTTGCACAATAGGTCTCTCCCTAACAGTGCTATCGGGCTTGAGTCACATACCACAAACTGATGCACCCCTTGATAGTTACCGATGCTAACTGGAACCGGATCTGTAATTGGGTTCGTCAGGTGTCTGTTTGCTACTCCCACCACTTGAACTGTCCTCCCTGAGAGTGGCAAATTTGGTACTTCACTGCTCTTAACTGTTGAACGAGTGGCTCCCGTGTCAACCAAGAACGAGACACGATGACCCATTACTCTTCCTTCTACGTACGGACCCCTTTGATCGACTTCCAAGGATGCCGCAAGCACACAATCTCCTTCTTCTCCTGAACTTTCACTCTCCCATACGTTGTTTATTCCACTCTCACTGTGTAATGGGAACTGTTGTACGGTGCCATTTGTACTCATTACCTGACCCGTTACCTGCGGAGGAACCATCACTTGCTGCTGACTCATTGGTGCCAATGGTATTTGCATTTGCTGATTAGGTACCATAGGTAACTGCTGTTGCATTGGCTGCATTTGCGTCATCTGCATACGAGGCATCTGCATCTGCTGCGGCTGCATAGGTTGTAATCCCTGCAATTGATTTACGGTCTGAAAATTTGGGCTTGGACCTCTCATTTTCGGTCCCCTCATTGTCTGAAATGCATTGACATCATTGTTTTGCTGACCAACACCTGCACCTGCACCTGCACCTTCCTGCACCACCATCGGGCACTCGCGTTTCCAATGACCGACTATTCCGCACACGTGACACGGCATCACCTTCTTCATTGCCTGCACACCCGTCACAACAGTGTTCAAATCCGGACCATTATTCACAAAACCTCCTCTGCCTCTGCCCTGTGGCTGAAACGCCATGTTTCCCTGCAACTGCAACTGCTGTTGCGGTACCTGCTGTTGGAACCCTTGTATCCCTTGCAAGCCTTGCAGACCTTGCAGACCTTGCAAACCTGTTTGAGCTGCCTTAAGCTGCATCATCATCACCTTCTCTTTCAGCTTTTTCTGTTTCACTTCAATTTCGTCGCTACAGTATTTCGCATAAGTCAAGACTTCGTCAATCAGTTTAGACTGCCAACAAATCAAATGTGACTTTATCATTTGACTTATTTCTGGTCTCAGCCCTTCCACAAATCTGAACACAAAATGGAGCATGTCCTTCGCCTCAATTGTTTCCGTGCCACTGTAATTCTTGAACGCCTTCAACAACCTCTCATAGTAACTATGAATCGATTCCTTAGTCTCTTGGGCAGTTCGATCAATCTTCTTCCAATCCACATTCTTCGCGGGTACCTTCGTTTTCAAATGCTCAATCACCTTATAGTACAAGCTCATCACCAAAGGTGATGGTGCACCTGTCTCCCTGTCCCTTTCAGGTTCACTTGTCGGCCAACCTACAGCTCTTTTGCAATCCTCCCACAAATCCGCCGGAACCACAATCTCAAAGAGAGTGTTCAGGTCTTCCCAGAGACATTTTGCAAGCTTCACAAACCTATCAGTCTGCTGATACCATTCACTCGGCTTCTCTCTTAGTTTGGGAAAATCGTCCGTAAAGGACTGAATGTCGCTTCTGTGCCATGGTACATGTACTAATTTTCCCCCTGCTGTCTCCCTCATTGGTAACATTGTCACTGTATCACTACTCTGCGGTCTTTTCTCATTGTGCTCTGTAGCACTGTCCCTCCTCTTTTCCTTCCTCTTTACCCACCTGCTTTCCCATTTGTCTAAGCACCTCCACACTTGTGCACTCTGCAGCAATTCTCTAAGGTGGGTCTTCATGCCTGCTGACCTCATGTGTTCAAAATCTGTGGTCCCAAAATCTAACCTGTAGCTCCTGCTCAAGTGTTTCGTCTTGTCTATGTCAACCCCGTTTCTGTCAGCTGCTTCCTGCAAGCTCTTGTGTATCTTGTTCACTTCCTTCGTAATCCTGGGACATAGATACCTCAGCTCTTCTTCTGTGTAGGACTCTAACCTGTTCACACCCATAGTCCCTTCCACCAATTCTTGTGCTTCCATGTTCAACCTGACCCTATTCATATAGTCTTCTCCTTTCCCATTAGCTGAATTTTGTGTGGAATTCAGACTGTTGAACCATTGTGTCAACTGTTGCGCGTTCACCCCCATCAGGGTAGCGTTCACATCGACTGCCATCGATGGCTGCGGCAGCTTTTCAGTGTTCGATGTGAGAGGTATTATCAGTGGGGGGCTCGACCTCACCAGTGTTGACTGAGCACATATGGGACTAAACTCCATCAAGGACCCAGACCCAGTTGGCTGAGCCGCTATCGGAGTTATCCCTGGAGTGTTTTCTATGCACCTTCTTTCTGTCCCATTCTGCAGCATTGATCCCTGACTGTTCAGACCCGAATTAGGCTGACTATACAGAGGTACCGCTGGACCTACAGTAATGGGTAAGGATATCGCGTCTGGGTTCTGTCCATTCCCCATGTTCTGTGGCATGTTCATTCCCACACCATGGGTCATCATTGCCGGCATGCCCATCTGGCTCCCCGTCATTTGAGCATATGCGTTTCCTCCCTGCATCTGCTTTTGAGGCATCAAAAACTGAGTTGATTCAGCTTGTGCCATTGTTGGGTTGTAACCATTCTGTACTCCCCTTACGGTTGGATCTAGAATCATTCCTGCACTGTTATCACCGTTGTAGTACCCTGGCATCTGCGGCTGATAATTTTCTGCTGGTTTCAACACGGGCACATCTGGATATATTCTCCTAACCTGCGGTATCTGCGGGGTGAACAGCAGACTCGGGTCCTTAGATCCCGATGACGCTCCTGAACTCTGGGTTTCACTGTTCTGTACCGGTGCCGGAGGGGCAGAACTGGTACTTGGACCTTGTCCATTCTCTGCATAAGGCGGTGGACGGTCGTTCAGCAATTGCATTATCAACTCCTCATCCTCTAACTCCTCTTCTCTTCTCAACTTTTCCTCGTCCTCTCTATCCTTGGAACACTTCCTGTCTGTCTTACAGGTGGCTTTCTTACCTGTCTCCTCTCCTTCCTTAGTAATTGCGGGGAACAATTTTATCCCCTGCAATACATCTGATCTCCACACCTTCTGTGCATTATCCCACCTAGCATCCGCTAGTGTCTTTTCTACCTTCCTCATTCTGGTCTCGAACTTCTTTTGCTGTTGCTGTCTGGCCATTAGTTCCCAAATTGCTAGAGCCTCAAACTGTGCTGGCCTTGGAGGCACCTTCATGTCGTACATCGTGAATCTCAAATTCTCTAAAATCCTTATATTGAATGTCCCATGTATCGGGAACGCTACTCTCCCATGTTTTTCTGTCCACTTGTGCCATTGCTTTAGCCAAAGACACGGAGCTACCCCCTTCTCCTCCATTACAATATAAGCTGGTGTACCCTCAGGCGGCGTCTCTTCTCCTACGCTCGCTTTAATGTAAGACTCCCCCTTCATCGCGCTCCTGAATGCTTTAAAGAATTTCATTTTCTCGTCTTTTATTTAACCAAGTTTATAGTCAATAGGTAACTTTAATTCCACAAAACTTGTAATCAATAGGTGACTTTAATTCCCGGAATACTCTTCACCTGCCTTTCCCCTTCCAATCGAGTCCCACGGACTGCGTCCAATCCGTGCGCGACCCTTCTCTGCAACCAACCTGTCCCAGCGCGGCTCTTAGTGACGTCACACTCACACACACTGCGGCTGACAAAGCCTCGCGGCTAGTCCTCCTTCACTCACCTCTTTTCGTAACAACTTCTTGCATATATTGCGAGCTACCAAAAAATAAAACAGATCTGTCGGTTTACTACAGGAAGGGTAACACAGTCGCTTCAGGACCTTAGGGACCTTTCACTAGCCTCGGGACCTTTCACTAGCCTCCGGCCGCTATTCCGTCTTTCTCAGTCCCCACATTCGCAAGCAAATCTGACCCGCAGACCTACTCTCAACTTGTCAATGATCTGTTCTAGTGCATTTAGAATCTTGTCAAAGCCCGAAGTCGAAGTTTCTTTCACTCCCTAACACACGTACCGACTCGTTGACCACGCCCGATCAACCTACTAAACCGCCCAGACCACAACATGGATCAACATACTCCGGAGTCTCTTGACCTCGCAGGGCCCGTCTCAACAACAACAACCACGTGGACCTTTTTATGCACAAAGCGCCACACTCACATGAAGTTCGACGACTTCCCTACTCTCACACTCGGAGCCGCACCTCCGCTAACTCTATGAAGTTCGACGACTTCTCTACTTCTACACTCGGAGTCGCACCTCCGCTATCCTTAAAAAGAAAATCCTCGCAACCTTTTCACACACCCTGCGGCAATAAGCTGTGCAAGCGCAAAACCCTAACTTCACTCATACCATCACTAGTACCGCCAGCGCTGATTCCACACCTCCGTTCTCTCCATTCGCAAGCTCCGAGATCCCGGGAAAGTCGCGGTGGACCTAGCCCATCATCATCTTGTCAATCTGTTTTATCCAAGAAAATCTAATTCAACTTTTCGAATGGGGTCTCAAAATGCGTAACCGTTAATTCAACACCATGTACTTTAATAGTACAGGGTCCCAAAAGACGAAACCGTCCTCTGCTACCATCTACTGATAGAGCGGTCCGTAGTAATAATTTACCTACGTTTGGACGCTCTTTAGGCCGATGAATCTTTTGACTTAGTGGGAACTCTCTGTACTCTTATATCGATCAATCTCATCAAAATCAATAATCAATAACGAACATAAGCAACCCCTTGAACGACATAACACTTTACAATTAATCCAGAATACATTTCGGCGAACCCTGACCTTTCAGTCAGGAATAACCACACCAGTTTATTGCAAAGTTAGTGAATTTATTTCCCTATATTAACAAAGCTAGCACAATATAAATGTGTCTCAACACCAAATGATAAACATATATGAACATTAATAGCTGTCCATAACGTCGAAACAAGTGCAATCTATGAAGCATTTGAATCACAAGGCATTCGATAATAGCAATGCAAATCACTAATACGATAATCTGTAATGAACTAATAGCATACATTTAGTCAGCATAACAAGATCTCAAATTGCATCGTGTGACATATGGAATCCTCGTCTAACCTCAAATTAGCATCGGCATGTGGGATTTCATGCAAAAACAATTTAGCAACATTAATTTGGAAAAACTCTTAACTAGGGATCTTACCAAAATCAGCAGTTGGTTACCTAAAAGAAACACAATGCAATTTTACAATTTCCTTTCATATTTACCAATTACGATCAGCATACAAGGAAGTCTTCGTCTCACAGGTACCGTTCTTCGGTCATCATGGGTACCATTTCTCGATCAGCATGGGACGGGACAAAGGGGCAGGGGTGGACGGGGCAAATGCCTCACGGCGGCAAGGTAAAACTATTACTTCATGCAAAGGGACAAATCAAAGTTAAAGTCTCTAGGGCAAGAATCATCAAAGTCTCTTTCTCTCGATTAGAGAAAGAATCAAAGTCTCTCAAAATGGCGTCGCAGCAAAGTGGGCCATAATAGCTACGAAGTCAAAATGGCGTAGTGTCCGGGTAATGGCCGATAATAGCTACCTTCTTCTCGTGCACCTGGTTTTTATAGACAACAGTTCAAGTCCTGTAGGGTCTCCATTGGAGGGTTCATAGGTTAGCTTCAAATTGACCAATCAAAAACGACAGTTCTCAAGCTTTTACTTAAGCATACATTATCCTTGGAGATGGGTACGCAAGTTGCAACATTGTCTCCCAATTAGCTTACTCTCAGAGCCTCCATTGTCCGCACCTGCAAGTCGACCTTGAATTAAAGAGAAAATATGCCAGGCTGGCACTAACTTTAAGATAAGCATGTGAACAGTTTCTGTGGAAAAGTACAGCTTCAAGCTAAAATGCACGTTTATTAGCACAGTGGAAAAATACGAGCATCTAAACCGTGAGACCGGGCAACTAGGCCAAAGCCTCCGCTAAAGTAATGCTAAGCTAAAACATTTCAAATAAGCAAATCGTAGCACACGTTTATGATTATGTCGGATTAGTGCAATTCTAATTCACCACGTTATATAAAGCACGCGTATAAATGATGGCAAACTACTCTAAGGGCACATTTTGTCCCCGTACAATCTTAATTAGTTCGGTTAATGTCACACATGATTATTTCAGCTCTACGTTTAAGCGTTAATAAATCAAAACCTTCATTTTCTGCTTCATCACCGTCTTTCTGCTTTCCTATCATAATTTATACATTTTGGGCCCTTTTGCACCAGCACATTTCGCTCAGTTTTTGGTGGTGACAATTCTGGGATGAGAATACCAGAAGTGCAGCAGTACCACGTGATTTATAATCCCTATTTGACAGATAATACAAAATCAGGTGTTGGGTATCACCCTGAGACACCTCTGAAAACTCTCCATGGTCGGAGCTGCATTCTCTACTGCATGTGTTACAACCGAATGCCCTATGCTTCTTAACCAAGAGTACACTGCCCTGGACTAGTCAGACCATCCTGTGTTCCCATCATCATATCGCACCACATACCACCACACAAAGACTAACCAAAGCCTTTAACAATCATAATAAAGACAATTGAAAACATCCCCATCAACTAACTTCAGGATTCATTATCAATTTACTTTTAACACTTCAGCACAAGATACTGCCTCTGGAATCAATGTTGAAATCTCTTAACACTATCCCAGACAAGACATATCTACACATTCCCATCAACACAATCATTCATGTTCCTTAGAAATCATACACTTAGCGGTGGAACACTCATCAGCAAGAGAGATATCTCCAGAATTCGTAGACAATAGAGTAACACTCAGTCGCCACAAAATCCCCTCTCCTTATTGGCACCAAATTAGCCGAATCATCACGGACTGTTATCTTTTCCCCCATGTCTACTTTAATTTCCTCTTATCCAGGTCCCACACTACATCACACTTCTCATCCCTCTTTTCCTTCTAACACTTGATAGACGCCGCTCCTCTTCTGGGTCAGCATCACTGAAAATAGCCACCAGACCTCCACTGGGAAGTGGAGAGGACCAGTGAATGAAAAGGATTCTATGTCATCTCCCTATATTGATCTTGTTGCATTAGTTGTATGTGAAGAAAGTGCTGCGTGCTAGCTCTTCACATAGTTGCTTCTCTACAAAACAAACAAATACTTAAATTCCACCTCATAGGAACCATATCTCTGTTATTGCTCCAGAAGAGATGCAAGGGAATTGGTAAGAGGGCCATGCTTTAACATAGCTCACCCCTTTGGATCTCTTTACTCCATGGATATGGGCTTCTCTAGTATGTTGTTGACTCAATTCATGCATCTCATTGTCCTCCATCATCCAATTCCCTCATCAATTTGAAGCGCTACTGAGCAGCTATTATTCTATTTCTATGTGATCAAGTCACACGTAAACAGTTATGGCCAGTCAATTCAACATTATCATTAGCTTTTTCCTAAATAATTGATTCCGAAGTCTGGAAGTTCACCAAAGCAAATCTGCATAATTCTCACTTTTGATTTTTCCTTTCATGTTATCTGCCCTGTGCACTACATGTTGCTCCCTCCTCCCTTCACGTGTTGTTTTCCCCAGGTGCTGCTTATTCCATTTAATATCCACTCCCACCCCACATGCTCCATATTGCTTCTTTCACATCACCCCAGTTTTTTATTTATTTATTTTTCATTTATTCTCCCCACCAACTTCCCTTTAGTTCCCCCATCCACTCCTCTGTTGCCCCCTATGGTCCACCCCATATTGCCCCCCACACTCCTCTGTTACACTCCCCCCCCATGGTCCATAAAACAAAAGTATGTTATAAATACAAACATTTTGTCCCAGCACCACCTCTATTTGTGTTCATACAATCCGTATTTAAGAAAAAATATTTCATAAGCACTCTTGAAACCAGCCTTATGAAAAATCTTCAGTCCATTTCTTTTCTTGCATAAAAATACATCCTTTATTCAATTCATTCTTCTTTTTTAAAAAATGCCTTTCCATTGAGTTAATTCACCCCATAGCGAATGTGTTTTGTCCTTTTCCAGGACTTCTTCAGGCCTGCTGTGTAGTGTGCAGTTTGAAATCAGTCCTATCTTCTTCATTTTTCTAAAGACCAGATATATCCATCTGTTAGCATTGATCTGCTACATCCATTACACGGTCCTGCGATATGTACTGCATGGTTCACCGATCTCCAAACCACATAGAAAAATCAATTCTGTCTTCTAGATTTTCTAAAGCACACGTCTATCCATGCATCAGCATAGACCCGCTACGACCACTGTAAGGCCCTGTGGGTACAAATCTCCCTAACTCCACTTGACTGCAGTATTCTCTTGATTCGGCAAAGAAACATACATATAATAGGACCATAAAATGGTTGTAGTGGGTCCATGCTAACGCATCTGGTCTTCAGAAAATCAAGAAGATAAAGAATGATTTTTATAACATTTCACACGAATTGGAGATTGTCAAACTACGCACTACACATAGCAGCCCTGAAGGAGTTCTGGAAAAGGGTTAGATACAGGGAGAATGAATGCAACATAAAGGCATTTTAGAAAAAAGAAGAATGAAGTGAATAGAGGATGTATTTTTGTACAAGAATAGAAATAGACTGAAGATTTTTCATATGGTTGGTTTCAACATTGTCTGCTTATGAAATTAGTTTTGTTAAATACGGATTGTATGAACAAAAATAGAGGTGGTGTTGTGACAAAAGTTTTATATGTATGTGTATATGGGACATTTTGTCTCATAGAGAAGGCAAAAGGGACTGGTCTTCCAGTTCCGTGCACCCGGTATTCTATAACATGTCCCTACATTAGATAAGTGCTACAGCAAATGCTCCAGCCTTTTTATAAATTGTTTGTTGTACCAAAGTATGTAATGTATATGTTTTTGGAGGGCACAGAAGCTGCTTCCGGCTGCCAGGCCACATCGCTTTCAGAAAAGAGCTTTTGTGCAGTAAAAATTATTTTTTTAATTTCCCATTCCAAGTGTCGCCTGCCATCTTGGATCAGCGAATGAAAGAAATAAAATGGTGCCAGTTTCAATCTGCAGGTGCGAACATGCATCATTACAAGTTACCACGCATGCACACCTACGAAATGACACTGCTCCCAGCAGCACCATGACCTGCATTGGCTCATGCATGTGTCACATCATTGTGCCTTCTTTCTGTTATTTTGCCGAAGATGCAAAGCATCAGAAAAAGGCTCTGGGAAAGCCAATAGGTCAAAAAGGCAAGGCCTTTCGGTTTAGTCAGTGTTTATTTTGATATACCTATTCGCTATTTAAATTATTTCCTTTTAGATTTACTGACTGTAAGTTAATAACTGGGATAGCCAAATCAGTAATGGATCCGGCCACTTAGGTCCAATATTGAACATTCCTGTTGAACTTAATTTTAGGGTGACATTTCCCATTGCAGAGGTCCTGGATGTTATTTAATCAACCACAAGGACGCAACCAGGCTATATTTGTGCATCCATGATCATGACATGTCAGTTAGAAACGGTGGATTGGGCAGGTAGTTGAAACGTTATCACTCAGTGTGAGGTTGGCAGGCTGTGCTGGTGGTCAATTGTTTATGACTTGTCAAACAGTTATAATCGTTTGTTCAAGTTGTGTAGTATGGTGTTACGTTGCCATGTGTGATCACTCCATGTACTCTTCATGGCCCCTCACAATATATGTGATAAGATCAATATTACATTCTTGTCACTGTGTAATAGTGTAGCACCTTGCAAGTCCCAATGTGTCATTATATTCACAATGTTACTTGTAGGTGACTAATTTTCAGTTTGCATTCAGAAGAACGCACTGCCTCTGAACTTGCAATTACGCTTTTCCTGACTTCATGTACATGGATGTCGCATAAAGGGCATCCACTGGGTTTTGCATGCATCGCATATTTTTTGTTTTTCTTAAGCGAATGTTGTGTCGGTGCTTTTCACCCCCAGTAAACTGATTTGAGCAGCAAAGCCAGTGTCCCGAGGCTGCAGGCACTTTTCTGGTACCTTTCATTGCCTGACAGAAACTTTGTGATTTAAACATTGAACAGGCACCTTTCATGACTTTTGTGCTCAAGGGCATATCTGCAATCAGTTTTCACGCAGACAGATGCCCAAATGTATTTTGAGTAACACATCATTTTCGCGAAAATTATGCATATTTTGTGCGTGAACTATGTACAATGTTTCTTCTGAAAGAAACAATATGTTAAACGTTGGTCCACTTACTGAATGCGTGTTAGTTCAATGATGTTTGTGTAGGTTTCTGAATCGACTGCCGAAGAATGTCGATTTTGCACCGGATCTTAGCACTTGCATTTATCTGATGCACAGCAAAGAGCACTTCACCTTAATTCACCAATTCCTCGTAGGTATCGAGAGGCTCTAATAAGTGACAGTAAGAACCTATTTGGGATCGTGTCCAACTTCAGCTTAAATTTCTATATGACTCATTTCCAAAATTGTATTGCTTGAGATCACTGCCTTGTGAATCGGTCACATTAAACAAAGGCATTCAGCTATCTTCTCTGCAAACTCATCTGTGTGAAGGATGTATTTAGGTTACTTAGCGCCAGGGTGACTAGTAGTAGTTCATATCTAAAGACAGCTATTGCATTCAGTAATGTGCAGTATTTTTGTTTTTAATCAATCGTGTTTTTTTGGCAAAATCTGCACAAAGATTACTAATGACACCGGTTTTTTTTACAAACCCTGAACTGTTTCAGGACCTCAGACAAACATGCACACTAGGCAGGAGATGCTGCCTAGCGGTTCGAGTTGTAGGGGTTCGAGTTGATTTATTTGGAACCTGATTCATATCCTGCCCATGGTGCTAGGCCTAACATTATGTGATTCTGGGCAAATAGCTTACTCTCCCGTGGCTAAATATGTGCAAAATCCATTTTTTAATCCCCATGTGATGTATGCATTCTAGGACAGTCTCGAACCACTCATGAAATGTAGAGAGAGCGCTGCTTTACTTCACAGCCAGGGTTGTGCATGATAATCACTAATACAGAAGTACAGAAGTACATATCACTAAACTAGTACTATTTTCCAAACAAGACACACCGTGTAAAAAATAAATCAATAAATTGTATAACGTCACCTATGAAATCCTGTACATAGTTTACTGTAAATCAATAAAGGCAACATTTTGCGCACGGGAGTCAGACCTCAAATCCATTAGCTATATTTCAGTGCCTTGTTTATTCAAGGTCATTTATCAAATAGTGATTGGAACCGGACTAAATACTGGCCAACAAATCCCCTTGCACACATTTGTGTAGTAAATTATGCAATCGGAAATTTAGAGAGCTTTGAGAGTGTTGCATACATGCACATTTAAATAAATGCAGCATGTTGTGTGGTTCGCCTCCACATGAGCTCACAGCAAATACATTTCAGTAGATGCCAGGTGTGGTAATCTCTTACTATCCTGGAATAAAACATTTCCATAAGGTAGGAAAAGTGATCAAAATCCCTTCAAGAGCGTTGAAAAATGTCCACATTTAGTCCTCTGCATAAGCACACATTACTTTTCCAAGGGCTCTTCACAAGATATTAACATGCACCCCAGTTCATCAAAGTCCCACAGGTAGCACAAAGGGTCATCACGCACCCTTTGACCTCCAATGGCTCTAAACGTTAGCCACTTATCGCCTTATACTTTCTTCTCCTGTCAGAGCATTGATGACCTCAGAGTTCTTCTGAGGAAAGGGCAGTGCCAGGGGTACCAAGGGACAAGCTGGAACCTGAGCTGCTACATCTTGTTTCCCCGGTTGATATCCATGGTGAGAAATAGCTTGCTGAGCATTATAAGCTTAAGACATACTGGCTGCCAAAACACATTCTCTTTGCATGCAAAGGCATCAAATGTAAGCCACCAGTTCTCTACTATGCCAAAGAGCTGAGAACCGCAAGAAACAATTATGAAAAGTAGAAAAGAGTTAGTAAAATTCAAACACACATCTATAGTATCTCTCTGGAAAAGTTATGTACTCAGACATCACTCACCGAGTATTTGTTGGCAAAATATTTAGGCCCCGATTACGAGTAAAGAAAAATTACATGAAGAAATTTCAGGCCAGAATTATCATTATCAGCTAAAATTTCCTCATGCAGTTGCTGCTATTATTAATCCCCGAAGAATAGGGGATTCGTGTGTGGAGTCAAAGTAATCTTTGTTTTTGGAAAATCATTTTTATTGTGTATTTAAAAATAGGGACAGTGAAATCAACATCAGCAGTCACATTAAAATAAGCGAATTCAAGTCATTATCCACAATCGCTTTTTAATAGCAAGTATGAGTACAAGATATGGTATGTGTAATTGGGGTGATGAGGAACGGATGGGATAAGAGAGGACTGTGCTGTATAGTGTAGGGATGGGAGTACGAGTGTGTGACGTCTTGGTTTTGGGAGCATCGGGAAGATGCTTTTAATGGCAGTGCATTTTACCGATCGGAGTGCACTTGTCAAGATTGAGGATCATAGGATGGGACTTTAGTGGTTTGGTCTGATGGATATATGTTGGTGGGGTGACTGGTTGCAAGGTGGGCTTGAGCAGTGTTTTGTTGGTGTCCCCCCGGTTAGTATGGGTATTTCTCAGAGGGGGTATAGGGGATGCGAAGAATTGGAATGAAAACCTGGAAGAAGGGGTGGAACTGGGAGCCAATGTGCGAGCAAGGAGATAATGTGTGTTTTTATTGGTTGTGGTGGTTTGGTGCGGGCACAAGGATTAGTGAGTTGGGGGATGGGAGAAGTAAGAGGGGTGAAGGGGGGTGTCTCTGCAGCTAGCACCTGGAGTTGGAAGAGGATGGTGTCCCAGGCTGGATCAATTGGGTGTTTGGGGATTCAACGTGCTTCTTCCCAATGCAGGGTTGAGCTTTCTCCTGTACTCCATTCGACGAGCATGGACTGCTATTGGGAATAAGTGGGGAAATGAGGGGCGCGCCAGTGCATGGTGAGAAGTCACTTAGATAGTAAATAGTGCAAAGTTAGCAAACTGGGCTCTAACGTTTTGGGATGATCATCATGGGTATATGTGGATATGGGTATATGCGGAGGGCAGTATATACCCACGTATTAAGGTTTGGGAGCTCGGTTATGGTTGTTACGGTGGAGTGTACATCACGCCAAAAAGTGGTTATTACTGCACTTGTCCATAGCATGTGCTGGAGGCCTGCTGTGGGAGAGTGACACCAAGGGCATGTCGGTGAGGTCGTGGGGAACATGCAAGTTAGGCGTGCTGGGGTTAGGTATGCTCTGTGCAGGATGGTGAACTCTATATTCTTAAATCGAGCATTCCTGGAGATCTCTTGTGGTGACTTTAATGTTCTGGACCACTCTGAATCATGGAGGGGCCTACCAAGGTCTTCTTCCCATTATTGACAGAGGGATGATAAGGAACATCCTGTGTGGTCCCTGAGTGTGGTGTGCACACACATAATAAGGTGGCATCCTTCCCCCATATTGTATAGTGTGTATCACTTGATGGGTTGGATACTCCCCATTGGTTATGTTTCAGAGGGATTGGAGGGCCACGAAGAGGTGCCTGTAGTTAGGAACTGACCAGGTGGCATGGCATAGTCTTGCTGAAGTCTGTCAAATAGGAGGAGCTCTGAGTTGTTAAAGCGTTCTCCCACTGTATATAGAGATCACATGTGCCATTCCGTAAGTTGGGTGGTAGTGAAGGGCCCTAGGGGCCCGGTAGATTCAAGAGGGAAGTGCTTGGGGAGTATGGGATGGCCTGTTGCGTTAGTTGTAGTACTCTTATGATGCATTTATGTGCCACCCACACATGGAGTGACCACGATCGTGAGCGATGGATATTTAGGTGGAGTTGGCGCAAGACATGGAGGGGGAGTGTCCCTTCACCCGTACTGGTTTTGTATGTGTTTCTACCCGCTAGCCTGTGAGAGAACCATTGAAGCTGGACCACCAGGTAGTAGTTTTCGAATGCCCCACCGGTAGCTGCAGTTTTCGCAGGGCCGCTCGTCACCGCCTCCCATCCCAAAACAAATTACCAAGTAATTGATCGATTTCCTGAAAGAAGCTCCAGTGTGGGTCCACTGGTACATTAGTGAAGTGGTAGAAGAGACAGGGGAGGACGATTATTTTAGACAATGCGATTCTGCCTGTAAGGGCTGGCAGTAGTTTTTGCCAAAAGCCTATTTGTGCTTCGATCCCGGTGAGTTTGCATCACAAGTTTCCCTCAAACAGATCTTCTTGACTATGGTAGATGCGGATTCCCAGGTATCGAACTACTGTTGCAGCACAAGCCAAATGGGTCTCATCAATTTTTATGTTTTGAGGGATCGCATCGCTACAGAGTGGGAAGGGTCATGGTTTTTGTCAATGTGTAGCCCAATGCAGCTTCAAATTCTTGGAAGGTCAATGTAATGGAGAGGTTGATCAGTGTGTCTCAGACGTACAAAAGAAGGTCATTCACATATAATGATACTGCATGTGTGGTGTCGTCCAGATGGATGCCCCAGATTTATCCTTCTTGGTGCAGTTGATAAGCTAGGGGCTCCATAGCTATAGCGACCAGTATGGGGGAGATCGTGCAACCCTGTCGGGTTTCATGTTCAACTCGCAGGGTGAGGTTAAGAGGCCTATTAGGGCTCTGGAGGTGGGATTGGTGTATAGTAGTTTGGTATATGCAAGTAATCTGTGGCCTATGCCAGTTGTCTTGAGGACTTCAAAGAGGTAATCCCAGTACAGGGAACTAAAGGCCTTTTCTAGGTCTAGGATTAGGGACAATGTCCGAACGTATAGCAGTGGGGCCTGATCCATAATGTAGAAAAGGTGTCTGATGTTACAGGAGGTGCACCACCCAGGGATGAACCCATTCTGGTCAGGATGAACCAGGGCTGGGAGGACTCTCTGGTAGTTGTCAGCTAGGATTTTACCTAAACTTTTGTAGTCAACTCCTAAGATTGCTATTGATCTGTATGATGACTGCAGGGTGGGGTCACAGCATGGCTTGAGGAGGGAGTTCAATACTGATTCCCTAAGTGAAGGAGGAAGCGTTCCAGTTGTGAGGGCCTTGTTAATATCGCCACTAGGCGCGGTGTATGGAGGGTCGAAAACCGGTTATAATATGAGACTGCAAGGCCATTGAGGCTGGGAGTTTTGCTGCAAGCCAGGTTGTGAATAGCTTGTTTCACTTCATCTGGAGTGATGAGCTCATGTAGTTCTTCCCGCTCTAGTACGTTTATGTTAGGCAAGGCTAAGGGACTCAAGAAGCGTTGGGCTTCTGTGAGGGTTGGGGTGGTTGGTGCTTTGTAAAGTTCTGCATAAAAGGATGTGAAGGCTTGTTATACCACAGATGGGACTGTAATATGTGGCCCATAGTGGTTTGGATTTCCATAATGGTAGGGGTCCATGTTTCCTGTTGAGCCAACCAGGTGAGAAGGTGACCCAGTTTGTCTCCGGTCGCGTGCATGCGGACCGTGTAGGCGGCCTCAGCCTGGTGTTTTTTGGCATCTATGAATGCCTGTCGAGTCACGTCGTCCATAAGAAGATGGTTTTCTAGGGAGGTGATGGAGTCGTCAGCTGCCCTGAGTGCCACCGCTAGTTCCCTTCGTACTCCTGTGATATTCCGAAAGCAGTGACCTCTGGTGACCACTTTAAAAGGGTCCAATTCAATGGCTCGCGTGGTAGCCGATTTGGAATTTGTCCCCTAATATTGGCTTATATGGGTGCTTGGTCGTCTAGAGCGTATTTGGGTATATGCCATGTGGGACCGGTGATAGAGGGACGTCCCAGGAAATGTCTGCTATGTGGGCTGCATGGTAAGAGAGAACTTGACCTAGGTAATCTGAATGGATGCACTGTGTTAATAATGCAGGGGAGCACAAGAAGCGGTCCAAGAGGACATACAGGCTATATGGGGCCGAGTTGTGAGAATATATGTAGGTAGTGGAGTTGCACATCCTCCAGACATCACGTATGGACCAGTGCTGCACCCATGCACCCATGTGGTGTGGGTGCAGGCATAGTGGTGGGTTTAATAGGGATGGAAGGGAACGATCCAGGTGGGCTCCTAAGACATAATTGAAGTCCCCTCCCAGGAGCCAGGGAATGTCAACCCAATGAGCTAGTATTTGCATGAGGGCAGCCCACAAGGGCAACTGATTGGTGTTTGGTGCATAAATGCAGCCTAGTAGTATACAGTCTCCATCCAGTCACCCCTCCACAAGGACATATTGTCCTTCTTTATCTCTAACTGTATTAAGGATGTGTAAGGGCTTGCCTAGTCATATCCATATCACTGCACCTCGGGCATAAGCCGAGTAGGATGTGCAATGCATGGTGGTGCCCCTCTGGCATCTATGAAGACGGCGTGAGGTGTGTTTCTTGAAGGAAGCTAACCTGGGCCCTCTGTCTTTTAATTTATGCATACACGGCGTAGCGTCATTTGGGTGTGTACATTTCTCATACATTTAGTGTAAGAAAACCTGTAGTATAATTGGTGGCCATGGATCAGGTGGGATAGGGTGGGCAGAGTGTGGAATTACGTTTAAGGCTAAGTCATGCATCGTATTGCATATGAGTAGGACTTGCCTGCACTTTTGAGGGGAGATGAACATTGGGGAGTAACATCAAATTAACCAGAAAGGGAGCCTGCAGCAAAGCGCTGTATGCCCAAACTATTGCAACTTGTGGAACAAAGGTGGGGGCCAGCTCATTATTGAGTCCTGAGGCATGTGGTGGAGCAGACGTCATGTGTCTGCAGCTTAAACATATGTTGCTGCAGGGTTCTCTGCTCTCTGTGTGGAAGGTAATGGCTCACATGGGCTCCTGTGCCTCCTGTGTTGAGTTTGGTTCAGGGCTGTCCGGGTCACATTAGGTCTTCTGCTGTCTGTGGAGTGATCCATGGGCCCAAAAGGAGGCCTTCCGATGTTTGGTTTATAGTGGTAGCTTTGTCCACGCTGTGTGAGACATTCATATCAGAAGGTTGTGGCGAGTTGGAATGGCATAGGGAAGACTCTGCCTCAATGGCTGATCTCTGGCTTTGCTACAGATTTTGTGGGGAAGGGACCTTTGCCCCTCCTGAGAGGCAGCCGCGTCGCCGGGTCCACTGGACTCTCTGTCTTGAGGAGCATCTTGAGTCACTGCCCAATGGCGGTTGGCGTTGAGATCCCTCGAAGTGAGTTTCCAACCATTCCCAGGCTGCTTCTAGTTTGGTGAAGAGGTGAGTTCACTGTTCATGTATGACTTTCAGCTGGGCCAGGAAGAGTAGGGAGTGTTGTAAGTTAAGCTCTCTCAGACTCCGCTTTACCGATAGGAACAAGGACCATTGCTTTTGTAGGGTGAAGTCTGGCTATATTGAGACCTGGCTGTTGCCATGCATGAGGGGGGCTGCCTGTCTGGTGGCTTGCAGGATAGCATCCCTGTCTTTATAGTGCAAGGGTTTTGCAATGATGAGATGTGTAGAGGCCCCAGAGGGGATCTGCGGGCTGGGACATGATGAGCATGTTCCATTGTGAAGTGTGAGAAGAGGCAATGGGCTGGTATGAAAGAGTGGACCCATTCCTCTAGGAATTCGATCATAGGGCCAGCTCCTTCAGCTCCTTCTGTCAATCCCGCCATGAGGATGTTGTTACGGCGGGCTCGGCCTTCCGCATTTCTGCTCTTTGCTCTAGGCGTAGCACTCTGTCCAGTAGGTCTTGCGTGGTCTGCTCCTGAGTTGTGGCATGTGTTCTGCTGCTGAGACCCTTGTAGCTCATTTTCTATGATCGTCTCGAAAGTGGCCAAACTCTTCGTGGATCTCAGTGATGCGTGCCTCAACTGAGGAGCTTGAGGATTCAATTGCCTGCAGGATAGCATCTAGTTTGGGAGTCGGGGCAGGTGTGCCAGTGGTAGCAGGTCGTCAGCTTCCCACCCCAAGGGTGAAGTGTGGCTTAATGAAGGTGGAAGTGAGGGAGTTTTTACTGTCGTCTGCCACGCCACTGCTGAGGTGGAAGATTGCCTTGGGTATCTTTGTAGTCACCAGTTAGGATTGTGGCAACTTGTAAGGTTTGTGGAGTAGGTAGGAGTGAAGTTACGCTTGGGTGTTAACGACTATGGTTTATGCCAAGTGGAACTTTAGTGATGTTGGGACCGGATCCTTAGCTGTCTCAATTGGGTGATGCCCCTGAGCAGGGTTAGTGGGTCACAGCAAAGGGCACTGTGCCGGTTTGTTATAGTTCAGTCCAAGCCGGTGGGGGTATTAGTAGCAGGGTCTCTTCTCTCCTTCCATCTCAGTTTTGTAGAGCAGTGTGGGTGGTGCAGTGGGGGGAGGTGGATATGCCACTCTCAGAGGGGTACACAGCTAGCCCCTTCAACGTATCGCTGATAGGAGTTATGGGGTCTAGACAAGTCCACTTCTCAATGGGGGGGGGGCAGGCGTGTGCCAACTGTATACTGATTGGATGCCCAGCACAGTGCGGGGATGATGGGCCGTGGGGCAGGCCGGTGCTCAATGTTGATGTGAGCACAATTGTTTTGAGGGGTGCTTCACCACGTCTTGTGGCCCTATGCTTGTCCCCAGGGGTGCTGTGCCCTTGACATGCAGTGTCCAATGGAAGCAGGGATAAAGTGATCTGGACCCCAGTGGGGCACCTTCTGAGCTTTGCAGAGGATGTGGGTGGCAATTGAGTTTCCATGGGCGCCCCTCATTGCCAGAGATATGACGACCAAGGCTGGTCACTGGGTCTCCATCTGAGCATGAACAGAGAGTCCTGCCCCCTATAGGTGGTGGTGGGCAGGCCGTGAGCAGGAAGGGGGGGCGAAGCACCTCTGTTAGTCCCAGTTATAGCTAGAGGCCCCTCAAGCCCATGCATTCGCTATCTCTGTTGGGGGACAGATGCTGCTATCAACTGGGCAGGCCGGGGTCTGAAGGGTATTGGTGCTGGGCTGGTGGACTGCAGGGCCCATTGGTACTCACATTTCTCGTGGGTTAGTGTTGTTTCAAGTTGGGAGGTGTGTCCTTCCCTCCAGCTGTTTAGGCCTTTGGACTGTTTTCCTAGACGCTGGCTATCAATGTGGGTAGGGCTAAGGTGGAGAGATTCCGACTCCGATCAGTCACCGCGCCGGTCCTGTCACTGGTGCGGGTGGCAGTTAAGCCTCCACTGCCGCCCAGTGCGGTCTCCAATCATGATGTGTGAGGTGAGCCCATAGGCATCCTCTGGGGTGCAAGCAGCTAATCCTGGCCCCCGCTATCAGGGGCAGGCAACTTGTAAGCAGGGGTAGGGCCTGGCGGGCGTCAGCACAGTGCCCTGCTATGTATAGAGGTTCTTGCCTGGGTGGTCTCTGTTTTCGTGGGCAGGGGCTGCTGCCTCCACCTGCCAAGCTGCCGAGGCTGTTGAGCATCAGCAAGCCCCTGCCGCTGTCCCCAGGAGTTGCGGTCCAGGTCGGGGAAGATTATGGTGTGCTGCTCGAGTCACAGCACAGGAGCTCATCTAGAAGACATCCACCATATTTGGTGTTTTAGTCACCCCCCCAAGTCAAAGTAATCCTTATTCAGCTTTGAATCAAACTATAAAAGATAATGCAAGAAAATCAGAATCGCATCAGCACATAAAAAAAATAATTAAACATTTCATTGTAACCATGCAAGACATACAATGCAAGCATGATCACAAGAAAACGGGTAGAGCTCAAAGGAAACTCCTTAATGCATCCAACCTAAAAAAGCTAATGATAAGGTCATAGCTCAGTCTTCCATGAAATTCCTGCACCTGACAGCCACCTTAGGGAAGAAACTCTAAAACACGCATCTGGACTCCCTAAAAAACACTTTCTAAAACCAAGGGACTTTAAAACAGGCTTCAGATAGATAATAAAAGGAGCTCTGTAAAATTAACGGACAAACATAAAGTGCATCAAAGTCTGGGTTGAGGACCTGTCACAAGGACAGGCCTGAGCACGCAACCACAACCCAAAGGGACTTTCCCAGAAACAAAGAAGGCACAAAACCAAGCCTTTCCTGAAGAAAAACAAGAGCGATCTCTCCTACCTAGGAAGAGGTAGGTATAAATACATTGTCGGTATCTCGGAGATATTAAGGGCCTGATTTATGAAAAGTTAGTGCTACTGGTGCAAAGTTACAAAATATAATTACATTTTGTAAATTCATGTTGCTTTTATGTCAAAAAATGACGCAAAGGTGGCGCTAACTTTCCATAAATCAGGCCCTAAGTGCTAAAAACTCCCTAACTGCCCTTTTGTTAGACTCAGAATGTAGTCTTCCAGAGAGTTTGAAATCGTTAAATCTTAATTTAACCTCCATTTCATAAGATTTTAATAAAGTGCGAGGTGCATGGGACATGGAGGTTAGTCCTAGCTCGTTGAACGTTCTGGAAACATAGCTGAATCAGGGGATAGAACAACCCCTGTCAATGTTGAGATAATTCTGGATGATTTCCCCACATAGACGGCCTTCACGTTGGTCCATAAATTGACCCAGAGCATTAATGGGGCCAATTTCATTTATCTGTGATATAATCCAGATTAAGGTCAGAATGAATGATAAAATGGGAGCCAGTGGAGGGGGGGAGGGGAATGAAGCAAAATCCTGCAAATTTGGTTTTCCTCCAGTTGCAGGAGCTGAAAGAATTGAATAGCCCCAGACTCCTGCGCCATACAAAGCTGCAGAGATGGATTGCGAATTAATTTTTTTTAAATGGTGTTGGTGAGCCCTTCCAAGTTGCTTTCGGAAGATTAAAAAGGGGCCCAGCCAACCTACTTCCTTTCAGTCATGTTGAGGTAACTTGAGAATGCTATGAGCCTGATGCATCAAAAATAACACTGAGATAACAAAAACTGTTAATAGTGGTCAGAATTTTCCTGTTGAAGTAAAATATCGAAGACCCTTTCTTGTCTGGGCCATATGCCATGACGTGCAACTTCCCATAGTAGATAGAGGTTACTCAGAAAAGCAAAGAGCGTCTCAATCAAAATACGTAAGGCTCCGAGAGTCCAGGGTAAGAGGACCGCCTCATCTGCATATAGCAGCACAGGTACCAGCAAGTTCTGTACTTTCACACATCCATGGTTACACTGGACAATTGTGAACTCAATTTGTTTATATAAAGAATAAACAATAAAGGAGCCAAAATATATCCTTGGTGCACCCCTCTGGCCAGCGAAAATAAATCCGACATTTTGCATGTAGGACCAAATCTTACTTTGACTGTAAGATTCTCATGCATGGTGAATAAAAAAAATCACCAAAGCGATGTCCTACCCCAATTTCAACAGTATTAACCACAGTTTAGCTCTGTTTAAACAGTAGAATGCTGTAGACAGGTCCATAAAGGTCAGGCAGAGTGGACAGTTCCTGGCCACTGTCTATTTGCCAAGAATCAAATGTAGATTCAAGCACTGTTTCATGGTACCCAGTACTGCATGGACGCCAGATTGAAAAGGACACTAAACCTTGTTCTGAGTTGCCCAAGCTCTTACTTGGTTAAAGACCACCCTAATCACAATCTTGAGGGTGCTAACGAGCAAGGAATTTGGACGATAGCACTTGGGCAAATTCCTATTACCTTTTATGAGAAAGGGACCACATTTAGACAACATCCAAAAACTTGGGGCCAGATTTACAAGGCCCTATCTCCTCTTTGCACCACATTAGCGTTATTTTTTTTTACCCTACTGTAGCTCAACGAGGCAACAATCGCCACACCATATCTGTAAAGTGGTGCAATGCATGCATTGCACCACTTTGTGACCCCTTGTGCCACATTATGCCTGCGCCAGGCATAATGTATGCAAGGGGATGTTCCGGTGTTAGGAGCCCCTAAAAATGGTGCAATGAAATCTACAAGATTTCATTGCGCCATTTTTGGCGTAATCTTTAACGCTTTAAATGCTGAAAGCAGGCGTTTAAATGACACTCCCATTGAAAACAATGGGCCTCCTTGCACTTTTCTCCACTAGCTTCAAAATCTTTGACACTAGTGGAGTAAAGCGACACAATAGTGTAAAATTTTTTGACACCATTGGCCTAACGTGCGCCATGGTGCGCCGTGTTGTAAATACAGAGCACCCATGGTGTCGTGGGTCGGAACCAGACACATTACAAGATAAAACTGGTTCACCAGGGCATCTCTGCATCTAATTCTACTCACCAGGTCCCAGAAACCTTTACTATTATGCTGTGTAGCTGCAAGCTTCAGCTTTTCTCATTCCCTGTTAAACAGAAGATCCCTCCCCGCCTTCAGGATGTTTTTATAGCTTAACCTCTCCGCCCTCATCTCCTCACTATCTTTGGTGAGAACAAAGCGCACCATCCTCAAGCGGTGATTAGCTGCAGAGCAGTGACCATCAAACCAGTGCGAGCACTCTTGTTTACTCAGACTAGGCTTCAGCAGAGAGCAAAGGGCTTCATAATGGGCCAACAAAACACTACTGTACCTGTCTCCAGGACACCCTTGGACTAACTCCTGATGGTTCTTTAGAATTTGGCAGAGGGTAGATACAGAATCCTTCAAGTGCCAGACATACAACCATCATTAGAGTGCTGGGTAATAGCCACATAAATAGCCGGTGAATTGGCCTTGCTCACAGAAAAATGGCCTCCAAAAATCAGGGCGTTGTGGTCCACCCATTCTTTCTCCGTAATAAAGCACCAAGAAAACCATAAAGAAAAAGCCCTGCTAGAAAAAATATAGACAATGATCAAGGCTCATTCCCTTCCTCTGAAAGTGACCATCTCCGTTGAAAAAAATAAATCAAATCAAGAAGGTCATGATCAAAATTAAATGCCCACGGTCCTTCCCTCTGCCGTCCATCTGTCAGAAAGGGACAACTTGATCATCAAATTTCAAATGCTCCTGATTAACATTCCAATAAATGGTAAAATGGCTAAGCATGAAGCCCCTCCCCATTAGGCCTCCAGCCTGAAAGAAAAGTAAACAACAGAGAAAAGTGAACGCAGTCAGAGTATACAAAAGCGTTATTATAAAAATTAACCAGCTAAAAACTAAAAACATCCTTGATGAGCACTTCGTGACACACACATAAAACACACATAACGCGGCATCCTCAGGTGCTGATACAAACGCGCGAAATAGCCAGCGCTAACCGCGGACCCTGCACACACGGAAGCCGATGGTTACAGCATTTTGCAGACGGGTACAAGTGTACACCATTGAAAGATATTGGAGAAGAGAGATGAAATCTCGGCTTTTTGGTGTGAATCCCTGACACTAAGAATGACTATTGCCCTTTCCCAATCCTGATGAGGCCTTTAATCAGCAGGCCGAAACGCGTCGATCTTCTTGTTTTGCAAGTGTATTGGGCTTGATAAATAATGCACTTTATTGTAAATATTTGAGATGCATTTTATCATGTTTGTGTGAAAGAAATGCACAAAGTGGTGATAAATGAATGCAGTGAAAAGCCTAGTCACTTAGCAGATAGATCTTCTTGTTTTGCAAGTGTATTGGGCTTGATAAATAATGCACTTTATTGTAAATATTTGAGATGCATTTTATCATGTTTGTGTGAAAGAAATGCACAAAGTGGTGATAAATGAATGCAGTGAAAAGCCTAGTCACTTAGCAGATAAAAGTGGATCACTTGTGAAGTATAAACAGTGACCACTATTCAAATGTATAGGGCATTGATTTAAGATTTGGTTTTTAAAAATGATAAATTCTCAGTTGGATTTATTGCGTTTGTTATGTCTAGTGTCATTTAGTGTAATATAATTTTTGTAAGGTGGCTAATCCTTTTGTTACCATTCATCCTTTTATGCTTTTTGAGTAATTCATTAGAAATAAAATTGGAGTAAATAATAAACTCATGAGCAACAGAATATAGGACTGTTCGTGTAATTCATGATTTAATTTATCTCTACCTGCCACTTCTTTTTGTGCTGATATTATATTTACCCAAGGCAGGGTAGAGGGATTGGGTTCTCCCCTTTTTTTTCGGTATAGAGCACTTCGTGAAAGGCAGAGCTCTTTGTAATAAACACTGTAACTTCTACTTTAAGGTTCACGTAGACCCATATGAAAGTCCATCTCTTGCTCTGCCATAGGAAGAGGGAGTAGCTGCGTGAGAATAACAGGTGGACCCCGGGTATGACATGGGAGTAATGGCCCATGGGTCCTGCAGAACTACAAAATCATGACTGGCAAGAAAATCAATCCATGCATGGTTGGACATTTTATCCTTTATAGCCGCAACATTCCAACTCAGCAAGAAAAAACATAAGTCAACTCCCACCGCCTTAGAGCAAGAACATTCTCTTTGAATACCAGGACGCCTGGGTAAATCCCTAAAAGAAGATTTACCTGCTATGGAAGTCAGAGTTACTAAATGTTCCTCAGGAGGTAAGAAGTTGACCACCGTCGTGCCACTCCCTATTTGGCTGTTATTAGAGGGAATGGCTGGGATGGCATTACGGAGTCAGTCCACACCTGCTAAGATATCAAAATGATTGGAGGTTGGTACATTAAAGACATAAGCAATATACCAGGAGATGGGGCTAGCACTGTCAAACGCTTGTGGAATAAAAACCTTTGGGGGTGCCATTGATAGGATTGAAGATATGGTTTGTAAAAATAACCTAAAGGTAATAAACCAATGTTACTTTTGGCTACCAGGTTGCTAAGATGCCCAAAAGGCAAACTGTGCACCAGTAATAGAGATCTGAAATTGACAATAACACAATCACCATGTCTGTCAACTGGCCTTGACCCAGTTCAACCAACCCTGCGAGTCAATACAATTTTACTTGCAGAGAAGAGGGGAAAGTCCCTGTGCTGCACAAGCCAGTCCAGGGTTTTGTTAAAGAGTTCTTTGTGCGTCTCCCTTTAATCCTTGCACATGGGGGGGACTCTGCTTAAAACCACCAGAAAGGGACAAGATGCTTAGGGGAGATTCAGAACTGGTTGGCTGGGGTGAGAAAACCCACTAACCTCAATTAATGTTTTAGATGGGATCTTCTAGGGCAAATCCGCCCCAGTGAATAATGCTGGGATTTGTCATGTGGAGGAAAGGAGGGCAAGAGTGTTAAATCGGAACAAATCCACTCAGAAGCCTGGATGGTAGAATCAGGACAAAGTCTGCTCAGTGAAAACCTAGAAGATGTCATAGGCCATAATGCACTGGAGGAATTAACTTGACCATTCATCTGGCCATAAGTTACTGTGGGGCAGAGTGGGAAATTGGTGCACGTAGAACCTGCAGCTGTTTAATGATGGTCAATAGCATGCAGACATGCAATAATAGGGGACATTTCCACTAGAAGGAGTACCTTGACTTTGAGGATACACTCCTCCATTAGGTGTGGTATCCAAAAGGGTTTATGCGCAGATGCACCCTCCATACCCTCTATAGGCAGAGATGGGTGCTGTACCTGGCTTGGAGGCCATAAGGAGAGACAAGTTTGACTAGCAATCTCCACGTTTTTGTTTCAAGCTACCAGTCTAGGCCGTTTAACATCTGCAGATGGCTGGGCTTTCAGTACAATGGATGCGGTGTCAGACACAAACCTGGTGCTCACAGGAGGAAAAACAGTGAGTGATAATACTGTTAAATCACAAGGTGTAGAGTTTACAAGGGCCACACTAGAATTAAGGGAAAGTCTCCTTTCAGTTAGTGCGATCTCGGTGCTGGTAACTCCCATGGCCCTCTCCAACATCCTATTGACTGAGGTGCCTTTTACAGGGGGACTGGAGGCAGAGGGACCTTCTACAGCCTTCCTTTTACCCACATGACAGGAAAACAGTCAGTCACAAATACAATAAAAATAAAGGAAGAACAGTACCTCCAAAATCTTCTCCTCCTCTCCTCCCCCTCTCAGGTGCAGGTGATGGTGGTGGCTCCTCTGGGTGCAAGGGCTGAGGGGACAGGTAGACCTCAAAACGCAGAAGGCATCTCATGCAGCGGAACTATAAGTACTGGGGGAGTCTTGCGCCTTCCCCTCTCAGCTGTAGGTGTGAGGATGGTGGCACCTCAGGCACAAGAGCTGATGGCATAGTGATAACTATTGTCCACTGTCTTCTAACAGTCCTCTTTAGTGATAAAAAATAGAGTGGTCAGATATCCTGTGGCATTCCAGACCTGCCAGCCCTCCCAAACCCCTATAGGTAGCTTGTGCAGCCCAGCTAATCAACTGCTCTCAGGCCCCCACAGGTCAGTGTCTCCTGGTCCCTGAAGGGAAAGCAGAAAAGGCGAGAACAGGCTTAACAGAAGGGGGGCCATGAGCAAACAGAACTCCCATTTGAGGTCAAGGCCACACACAAAAAGGGCCCGAGCAATAAGGCCCAGGTCACTGGTAGACCCCTCCCAGAGAGGCGCCACCCGCAATCTCCCAGATAAGAATGATCTCAGGCAGTCAAGCCACACAGGGCTCCAACAGCCCAAGCGGGCTTTCTTCAGGCCCTAACCAGGCCTCCACCATTGCACACATGGCCCAGGCCTCCTCCTCCGGTCACCTGGGGCATGTCTCACCACCCAACCAAGGGCAGGAAGTAGCCGAGCCCCTTGTTTTCTCCTCACTTCTCTGCTTCAGTCAGGTCTCAGTGGTTCGGCAGCACCATGGCAAGTCGGCCTGGCCAACCGGCAGAGCATGCCCACGATGGCAGCAAGCATGTTCACTTTAGGACCAATGCATCGCCTCCCCACTAGGACTTGCTCCAATTGGAGGGACCCTGTTTTACCGGGTGAAATTCTACAGTTCTTTGTCGATTAAGGCACACATTTCACTCTGAGTAAGTGGTAAATGTGTGTAGGGAAATTAATTGCAGGAGGGGGTGGGAGGTGTGTTGAGAGGACAGGAGAAAGATAGGGAAGTCAAGTCATCATGGGGGGCATTGCTTGTGAAATAAATATGCCCCCTAGTGCACTTGAACAAAGCAACAAAGCAACAAAGCTCCCCACTCATAGCAATTGAGCATCCAATGCTGCTTGTCCCCCTTTACATGAGCTCTTTATAGAGATTTTACACTGAAAAGTAATTGACCTGGGGACAAGTGACCATTATGCGATGGAAATGGTATTTAAATATGCTCTCAGCTTCCTCAGGAGCCTGCACTGTCCTTATGGGTATGTCTACCAGCATAGGATATTGTCTTGATTATTGACGTCAAACTGCAGGAGCTATCTAAGATTATTATTAACAATGATGCTGTGGCTGTTAATAGTGATAGGTTTGAGTGGTATGGATGGCTAATTTGTAAAGTAAAGGCCCTTTGAAAAATGACTGCCCATCAAAAAGATCATAAGGAAAACTGCAATCAAGCTGGTTTGATACTGAGTTTCAACAAATTAGAAGGGAAGTCAAAAGAATGAGATGTAAAATTGTCACCAGTAAGGAGACCACAGGGGTGGTGGGCTTTAGACATTGCAAACGGAATATGAAGTAGTTTGTTTCCATAAAAAATAGGGAATTCTAGGAGTTCAATTGGAGTGAGATTCATGATGTTATTAAGGGTGCGTAATATCCCACTCTAATACAGAGGTTTGGGTCTCAGGTGCAGGCAGGGTAACATTTATCTTGGAGCTCTATACAAAAGCAAATTATGATACCAAAAATGACCATCTTAATCATCAATGAATCAACTCCATTCTACAGCAATTACAGAAGACTTGATTAATTGCAGAGGTAATTTCACATTTGAAATCCTCACAGGCCAATGGCCCAAATGGACTCCCAGCTGGCCTCTATAAGTCAAACCCCTTACGGGTGGCAAACTTACTAAGTCCCTTCTTCAAATGAGTGACTAGCACTGGGTTTATCCCCTCTCATGGCGAGGTACTAAAAATAAAGCTACATTTAAAAAAGGCTCCCAGAGTGACCCAGGAAATTATCGTTTGCTCCCTTATTGGATGTTGCATTTAAAATCTATGCTCGGATTCTTTGTAAAATTCTTGAGGCCTGAGCATTTAGCAATGGTAGAATTCACAAACAGCAAGGAGGGTTTCGATCCAAGTACTCCACAGTTGATCCTTGCTTTCCAATCTGGGGTGTTGCCAACAGGGCAATAAGCACAGTAGGCAAACTGTACTATTGCTTTGGTGGCTTTACAGCTACTTTTGATAAAGTTGACCACATGATCTTATGGGATAAAACTTGCAAGATGGAATATCCTCAAGGATCTGTTGACCATGATTCAGACCCCTCAAGAAAAAAATCGGGTACAGGTCGAACTAAATGGGTTGGGAAATCTAACATATAAAATTCCTGTGAATAATGGGCTAAGACAATAATGTGTCCTGTCCCCTTACTTTTTAGTTTGTTCATCTCAGATCATCCTGACACTTGAGGAGCAGTTAATTATTTCCCCTAAGATTGGAAGAGTGCAAACTCATTGTCTAATGTATGCAGATGATTTAGGTCTGATGGATTTGACACCAATTGGCTTAAAAAGGAAGTTGCAAACTTTAAATACATATTGTGTGATGAACTTTTTAGTGATTAACGTGGACAAAACCAAGAATATGATATTTTCGAATAAGCCTAAAGAGATTCTCATGGTTCCTTAATTCCTCACCTCTGGAACAGGTAAATGAGTACAGATATTTAGGAGTTACCTTCCCTTGGAATCTCAAATGGGACATCCATTTTTCAAAGTGTGAGAACTCCTGTACTCAGAACAACAAATGCTCTGAGGAGATTTGATCGGAGTTATGAAGGATTAGTCATTGATCCGCTCATGAAGGCCTTAGTAGAAAAACAGATCCCACAGGCACTTTATGGGGCCTAATTATTGATTCTTGACCAATGGGTCGATTGGTATTCCTTAGAAAGTCTTTGTCTGAGGGCACTGTTGATGTTCCCAAAAAATGTAGTGTTGCAGGCAGTGAGGTTAGAGTTAAATCTTGGTTCCTGGACTGCATTTGCTAGATCGTGTGCCTTGCATTTTGTCCACATCTTTAGATATAATGACCCCATGGATACATTATTATCAGTGACGATGCAGGATATAAAGCTGTCCATAAGCAAATCCCCTTAAAATGTTATGACAACTGTGAGAGAAACCAGGATGGGATTTGGTGCAAGAGATGCTGCGTATCAAATGATGGGGAATTAGCTAAAGAGATCTCCCTGGGAGGGAGTCAAAACTAGCAAAAAACAGTACCTCACTACAAAAAAGTGCCAATCCTTTGACATCTTGCTACAGGGGTGTCTTTTCCTTATTTGGGTCAGCTCCCAGATGAACAATTAAGGAAAGTAATTTTACAGTTCGAGATTGGGATAGACCCAGGATGGAAGATTTAGGGGTTTAAAAGGAGAGTGCTGGACAACAATGGCTGTGTTTGTAATTTACAAATGAAATGTTCTGTAACATAACTGTTGTTAGATTGCCCACTATTCTAGATCAAAGAAAAACAAATCCTGCGCCTTTACTCTGTGCAGAAGGGGCTGAGATCACTGTATGAGGTGCTGGATACCTTGGTGGAAATTAAGCAATTAGATTGTGTTATTGTCATTGCTAAGTACATTTTGCTTATTCAAAAAAGGGAATTTTAAACTGTATGGCTGAAAAATGAATTATTGTTAATCTATTCAGTGTTTTATGATATCATGAAATAGAGTATTTTAATAATGAATTTGATAACAGTAGGGATGTTTTAGAGTTGTAACTGAGGTGTCTGAACGACTTTATAAACCGTCTCCTTTTATCTAATTTAGTTGTAAAAGAGTAGAATGGTTTTAAAGTGATATGATAAAAGGAATTTGTACGATTTTTAATAATTGAAATTGACTATTGTATTGTTTTATTGTGTGTACCTCTATAAAATGTGTGTCTTGGAAATGAATAAATATATATATCTGTATATGTATATATATATATATATATATATACATATATATATATATATATATATATATATATATATATATATATGTATATATATATATATATATGTTTTAAAATGTCAAAAGGAAACACATTTGATATAATCTGAAACTCTGTATCGCAGTTCATAGTTTTCTCGCATGAAGGGCACGACTTTGAGAAAAAGACCCAAGAGTAAACTCAAATTCAAAAACGTTATTCAGTCTAATTGAAAATAGTCCATAAAAGTACAATAAAATACATTGCAACACAAAGATATCAAAGAAGGTAAAACAAAATGGACATAATTAAAATTGCTTCAATAAAAAACACTATTAAACTTTTACAACTCCAAAGTTCGACAAACATCAAAATGTATAAATATTTTTGTGTCAGTCAAAAATACAAATTCATGTCTAGTTCAGGGCCCTCCTGCACAGACATACACATTGATCAAACAACCAAAGCTAAAGGAAAAGAGAACAAAAACCTCAAATAAGGGTCTGTTATGTGCTGCTACAGATGCGAAGGTCCAGAGGGGCGTCTCAGCAGAGAACCACAAATTGAAGACAAGCCCTAACATGTCATATATCTACCTAGACAGACACGGGCAAGAGGAAATATGAGCAGTCACAAAAGTTTCATCAGGTTCAACATGTGCAAAGTCCTGTGGGGTATTTATTCAGGGGGTTGCATAATCAGAGTTTTAGCCAAACAATAGCTAAAGATCAACCTACGTAAGGTACTTTGGACCTGATTTAAATCTCGGTGGAGGGGTTACTCTGTTGCAACGGTAACGAATATCTCGTCTGCAAAAATCGAAATACCATTGTTTTGGTATTTAGATTTTGGTGAATGGGATATCCATCACCGTTGTGACGGAGCAACCCCGCTGCCAAGATCAAAATCAGGCCCTTAAGGCACAAAGCCAAATGATGCTCCTAAAATGCTGAAAGGGAAAGAAGAATACATTCTAGAAACTGATTTAGAAAACCTAAAATCTTCACTTAGGGTGCCAAGCAGAAAAATGAGGCTAAATGTGTCAGGCAAGGAAATCTCAGCAGTTATGTTTAGCATGAGTGCGCAGTAAAGTACCTGTAAAAGTAACATGATGTTAGCTTTTATGGTGTTTTAAATTAGCTGTATTTGTGGGCTGGTAAAATTGGCTGCAGTGTTGCTGCACCCAGGAAAATCTGGAGTGGAGTCACGGGCCCAGTCATGGTCAGATGGAGCAATATATCGCCCGGGGATACCACTTCTCCTGACTCATAATCAGATCCTTTAAAGAGCCATGATTGTGAAACTACAAAACTGATGTGACCTGGATGTGTGTAATTGTTTGTGTGTCTGTATGTTCATGTAGTTGTGATCTACATTAATATGTTCATGACTACTATGTTCTTCTGTGTGCATTTCTTGTGCAAGGATATTTGAAAGCTGAAAAAGAATAGAACCTGATGGCATATTCACAAATTAAGCAATTAATACAGTTTTAGTATCAGTGAGATTTAAAGTGATTTTGAAAACTATTACAAAAAAGTGCACTAATCCTACTCAAAAATATCTGCTTTGAATTAATTCCAAATTCTTTCCAAAGGTTTCATGTTTATAAATTAGAATTTGACATTACTTTGCAACAGTTTTCTACAGCATACTTTTATTTATGTAAAGAGACTATTTTCCTAGTTCTCAATGTAAAATTATTACAGGAGTTATCAGAAGCTTCATATCCTATTTATTGGACTTTGCAAAGAAATACATTAACATTTTGCTTCAATGTATTTTTCCTTAAGCCACTATCAAATGATAGGGACATGATGGACCAACTGAAAAGGTCAATGGAAAAATAACTTAATTAAACTAGCAATCAACTTTATATGGCAGGTTGGTGATAGGTAATATGAACCAGGTACCTAAAGGCCATCCAAAAGTACTGAGAGTAATCTTGCAATGTTCCTTAGTCACAGGAACAAAATAAAGATGCAAATTCAAATTATCATTGGAATCCTTATCTGACTGAAAACAGTAAGTACTCTTCATACTGTAAAGATGTAAGACCCTCTGCATAATGTAGAGGTGCAAGACCCTCTAATAGCATTCTGCCTCACTTTGTATCAGTAAATCCTTATTTATTTTAAACAAATTTCCTCTACATAGTGCAAGTTCCCCTTAATGAGATTTCAGAACCTGCGAAGAGTATCATGGCAAAAATGACCAATTTGAACATGAATAAAACTAAAAGCAATGTTGCAATCATGTGGCCAATGTAGAAAACAATAAGATGAAAGATATAGTCAAGCAAAGAGCATAGAAATAGTATACAGGAAAAAATAACAGACAGTAAATTACTTTGTTATATAATGAATAATACTATTGAAACAGACTAGCATTAATCAGTCGATTACAATCAATGTCAATGATAACTATAGAGGATGTGAGTTAGCAACGGGGATGTAGACAATAGTAATACTGCATAGAGAAAAGAGATGGAAAACACCGAATGATGATTTACATTGATTATTGGAATGTATATTGGGTTACACATTCTAGATAGCTGTAGAGCAGGAGAGAAGTAAGACAAAAAAAATAACACATATATCGACTAACGATTCACACATATGTGGAAATGTAAGCCTTCATGAATTGGATGACATGCAACTCTGGTTTGTAGACATGCTTCTCTGGAGTCTCTGAAAAATAGAAAAGGGGAAGTTTCTAGTGTGCACAAAAAGATTATTCCAGATCTGTGATGCATTTTAGGAGAAAGATCTGTGCAATTCTTTCAAGAGAAGCGAGAATCTAGTTTTGTTGTGATCACACAGTTTATGACGATTATCAACACATTCCATTATCCGCTTATGAGTGCATTTTGCCCAAACTGTAATAGTTCTTATAGGGCTGGACAGGCCTGATCATAATCTTCATTTACTATTGAGCTACTGCCAGTAATTCAATTAACAGATCAGGACCACTAAATCTGAAAGACATTAATCGTTCTACAATTGTCAAAGACCTGTTCAAGGATAACAGTCATATCTTTGTAACTGTAAGTGCTGAATTTCAATGGCTTTGTGTGGGTAGAACGTCAACCTAACTGTAATGTCCCTGTAACCCTCGTTTTTTTCAGTGAATTTGTATTTCTTTTTTACATAAAGTAATATATAATTACCATATTTTAATACAACCACCACCATGTAGACCTTTAGCCATCTGCCTACAGCCAACCCCTCTGCATGCACTCAACCCTTTTGGTCGTACATGGTTGGAGTGAGAGAAGAATTTTTTTTTTTTTGCATTGTGTGTCATATCCATGAATCCTTCACGAAGTTACACTGGGGTCCACACTGAGTTCTGGGGTGGATCTGCGGATCTGCCAAAAAAACAAATTGGTGCAGTTTTGTCCCATGAGAGGTTTCTCAGGGACCCTTCTATCTGTCCTATAGGGTCAGGCTTCCCGGATCGTGACCCCCTATGTGTTTTCACACTTTATTTTTCCCTCCCCTGGCCCAAGTGATAAACAAAATGGTGGCTGCAATTTTCCTTTCAGTTTGCAGCCAGCCAATCAGGGCTTTGCTTTTCCCCCGGATACCCTACGAGTGGATCCACAAAGGATCCAGGGGCCAGATGTAGCAAAATAACATTTTGCGACTTGCAAATTGCGAGTCATAGCGACTCGTAATTTGCAACTCGCAAAATGTTATGCAGAAAGGTGTCTCAGACACCTTCTGCGACTCACTATGGGGTCGCAAAGACCCACCTCATGAATGTTAATGAGGTGGGTCGCAGTTTGCGACCCCATAGCGAGTCTAGGCACTCACAGGGATGGTGGCCTGCTGGAGACATCAGACCACCATGTCTGTGACTGCTTTTAAATAAAGCACTTTTTTTCATTTTCTTTTTGCAGCCCGTTTTCCTTAAAGGAAAACGAGCTGCAAAACGAAAAACATCCGAAACCATTTAGTTTCGGTTTTTTCAGAGTAGTAGGCAGTGGTCCATAGGACCACTGCCTGCTCTGAATTATTATTTTTTTTGCATTCACAAAGGGGAAGGGGTCCCATGGGGACCCCTTCCCTTTTGCAAATGAGTTACCATCCACTTCAAGTGGATGGTAACTGCGAGTTGGTTTGCGACCGCATTCGCGGTCCCAAACCAACTCTGCATGGCGATGCAGTCGCAAATAGGAAGGAAACACCCCTTCCTATTTGCGAGTCGCAGCCTCAAATTGCGCGTCGGTACCGACTCGCAATTTGAGGTTGTGCATCGCGTAATGCCTTTTGCACCTTGCAAACTGCGTTTTTTGCAGTTTGCGAGGCACAAAAGGCTTGCTACATCTGGCCCCAGGTCCCTTGATATCTAGATTTTATTTCCAAACAACCAACACTTGTTTCAAGACACAGACCTTGATTTATATTTCAGCAGATGGGTTACTCCATCAAAACGGGGATGGATATCAGCAAAGAGCAGTCTTGATCACATAGTCATTTGTAGTGTAAATTGGTTTTATTAAGTAGTATAGTTTTTATAAGGTATCATTTTTTTTGTTATATACATTTTCAATACACCTCTATTAATATGTAATTTTTTTTGCTGTTATTATTAATCAATATTTAAATCACAAGTTTTGGATTTCCAAGAAAAAAATCCTTTGCTTTACCTTCACAATAATTACAATTGCACATACAATATATATAGTATATAGTTGAAGTATACATACATTTTCAGGTCGAGCACAGCAGCGCGCATGCAATGCTTTTCCGACGTGTTGGTATGTATCTGGGTTTTTAATAACACCTACCTCATGCTCATCACTATCACTCTTTGGTGGGCTTGCCCTTCAAAAATCCTTTGATGACAGTGGTAAATGGTTTACATCCCTCCTTGGGGAGGTTTTCTTACCCCCTTGGATTTCGCCCATGTTACATGGCTAATTGCACTTTTGCCGATAAGTTTGATTTTGAGTGAACTTCTTTTTCCTTTTGTGCCTCTCCTTATCGCTGAAGCTCATGGCAGCCGTGGCGTTGTAAATCAGCTCCCTTATGTGAAACTGTTTTACTTTTGATTTTCAAGTTAAGGAGCAAGAAAAGTCCATTTAGGAGTTTACAATGCTAATAGCTCAAACTCGAGCAAATGTGAGACCCATTGCATTGCAAATGCTTGTTATTTCTAGATATTCATTTTTTTTGTATACACATATGTAATTGTTAGCATTATCTACAGGTTCTAAGTATTATAATACATTACAAAGTACTGAAAACTCTTGTGTTCATATATCTGTATTTTGCAATAGAAATTTATATTTAACATATTTTGAAACAGATTTAAAAAAGCATGTTAACATCTTGTTTATTATTTTATAAACATTAATAGATAAAATACTAAAAGGTTCTTGCTGTTGAGTCTAGAAATGGTAGGCCTAGATTATAGTGAAGAGTCTTACTTTAAATGCTAGGGGTTCATACATTTGTTCAGTTTATTTGGAGATTTTTCGTTTCAGTTGGGTTAAGGATTGTTCCATATTTAGCTCCTATTAGCATTGGTCTTTTTAAAGTATTTCTAGCAACTGGTTGAGTATGGGGTGGTTTCTTCCAAGTGTTCCTTGAAAGGAATTGAGCCACACTTCTGCTGCTTTAGTTGTCTTTTCTTCTTGGGACACAGAATTGTCATAGATATTTCACCATGGAATGTGATCATTTGTTTTGTGTCTGAGACCTTATTGGTGCTGGCAACCAAGCCAAGTAGCCTTAAAAAAATCCATAATCCATTAGTAGAGCTAGTTTTGTTTCATGTTGTTGGTAAAAGGGGGACTCAACTCGCCAAACGGGTGGTCACGTATAAAGCATTGACAATGATGGTGGCTCCTGTCAATGAATTTTGCTGTTTGGTGCAACATGTCGACATGACCAAACAGATTCCTCTTTTTTTCCAAATAAAAATCCCCAAACTGGATTTTCTCTTCAAAAAGAGAAAAAGAAAATGTTAATCTCTCCATGGGAGTCGTCTCCCATGGTGAGGGGAGCATTTAGCAGTTTTCACTGCCCCTTAGTGCCAGGGTTTTCCCGGCGGTGATGGGAAGTGAAAACTGACCTGTAATTACAGCCATCTAAATTATGTGAGCAGAATTACACATCTGCCTTCAATAGCCCTTACTCCAAAGGGCCGTTGGAGGGGTTTAATCACAACAAAGATGGAGTAGCCTCTGCAGTGATTAAACCTATGGTCCACCCGCATCTAAATCAGGCATATGGACCAATATCTTGGTAGTATGGATATTCCCTTGCAGTAGAGTATCTATATGGCCAGACTATAAATTGGCCCCTTAGTCTTTTGATTTTTAATCCATCTGAGGAGTACACTTAAGCTCTCATCCCCAGAGCCCCATAGGAGGCACTTAGAGGCTCAGAGTATGTCAGGCAGAGGTCAATATAAGGGTCCAGTTGAGGAGGTCATCCAACTGTCCCCTGGAGTCCACGTCTGTGTCCTGGGTACAAGAAAGAGAAGGTCCATTCATTCAGGGTTCCTCATAGATCACAAACAGCTGGTACTCTCCTCTTCTGATCTTTCAGAGGTCCAGAAAGAGCTGTGAAGAGGGTACTTGAGGATGTACATTTCTGTGTGGACAAGCTAGAGGGTGGAAGTGACTCCTAGCCACTCCCTAAACAATTGGTTAAAAGTTGCAAGGCCCACACCTCCCTACATTTTGAGCAGTTCCTATTTGCCTTACTGCAAACAGGCCAAAAATGAAATGCATCAGTGCATTTTCAAGATGGTGGAAGTCTTTAGCCACACACAACTTGGGATCTGAGGGCTGGGGGTGTTCGAAGGAGTGCCTTATGGTAATCTTAGTGTCCTCCCACATCAAAGACTAAAATCCAGTTTGAGTCAGGCAGGCATTGTACCCACAGCAAACTGAGAGACAGACATCTGGTAGGGTAAAAGCAGTGCCATTCAGCAACCAGACAGGTTATCCCCAAGAACTGTCTTGGTATCTTGTTCCTTCTCTTTCAGGACTGCCTCAAGTGTTACATGTGGCTCAACCATCCTGTCAAGCAGGAGTTTACACTGTATTGTCAAAAAGTATGACCACAGACCCCTACTTGCTCATCCTGAGCAGCTCAAAGGAGTTGTCTCTGCCTGTTGAGGTTGGCCTCTTGCTTGCTCCTGGGGGGCATTTCACACCTTTTTCCAACCTTTTTGAGGCAGCCCAGAGGCTGAAAGCTGGGAGAGTTTATGCTAACTACTCTTTGACAGTTCAGGCAAGTAAAGCATATCTTTTAAAAGTTACTTTATTTAACATTTATTAGAAATTTGAGTCCACAATTGCATTTCATTTTTAAGAACGACCAAAAATAATGGTCTCATTATTTTTCTTGCTGGTCCCATCCCTGAGATACCATTTTAGTACTTTAATCTGAACTCCATTTTTTTTACATGGGACAGCGAGGCCTGCCACAGTGAAATTATTGTTTAGGGTGTTGTTGAAGTAGGGACATGATAATATTAGTTTTCTACATGCTCTACTTTTAAATACCATACACCTCACCTTGTAGGCGAGAAGGCTCACATAGAGGCAACATTAAAAAGTTAGGTTTTTACCTGCCAAAAGAGGTTATCCTCCTGCAGATTTAAAATGCAGCAGTCAGGCTATGATGGCAGGCCTGAAATCATGTTTTCCTTGAGACACCAATGGAAGGCACAATAAATGCAAAATTCAACAGCTGATTTTAATCTCCAGACCCTGGATGTACTTTTTACAACATATTCTAGGGACCTACTGACAAGATAAATATAGCAATTAGAAATAGGCAACTCCAATCAAGTTTAAAGTGGGAGCACAGGCACTTTACAACTGGTTAGTGTTAGCAATAGGATCTCTAGTTGGCAGTCAGTTTAAGACCTGTCCTCACTCTAGGTAGAGTAATGGGGCACACTCCTAAGATAAACTTTGCTCACCCCCTTGGTAGCCTGGCACGAGCAGTCAGGCTTATCTCAGAGGCAATGTGTTAAGTATTTGTACCCACACACAGTAACAGTGAAAACACTACAAATGGACACCACACCAGTTTAGAAAAATAGCCAATATTTATCTAAGTAAAGCAAAACCAAAACAGCAAAAATCCAACATACACAAGCAAAGAAATGAATTTTTAAAGGTTAAATCTCAATAAAATGCTTAGAAATACAATAGTTCCAATTGATGCAATCACGGCGTTGTGACAGAGTCATTCCCAACAGTCCAACGCCACTAGCGAGGGAGTGCAGTGCTGGTCAGAGACACATGGTCCCCAGGTACAGTACCTTAGAAATGAGGCAGAGTCAAAGACGTGGCACGGAGTCAGGGTGGTGAGGAGTTGCTGGAGCCAGTACAGTATCAGTTCCGTACTGCTATTCAGGATGTGAGGCATCTGTTCCTTATTGCCACATATGGGGTGAGGCGCTGGTTTCTTATTGCTATGCAGGGGCTGAGGCATCGGTTCCTTATTGAGGTGGCGGAAGTTCCTTACGATCAGGCAGGGTCGATGAGTCCCGCAGGTCAATGTGTGATGAGGTGACTTGCAGTGTTGCGGTCACACCATGGGGCCACAAGCGCTGTGGCAGAGTCGGGTGTCACAGACGTCGGTGACACAGCTCTTTGGATTCATGGTGTTGTGTGACTTCAGAGGCTTTGGGTGCAGGCAGCGGCACCTAGTCAGGCAAAGCCATTTGTTCTGGAGTCGTCCAGAGTCGGGGTACATGGCTCTTCTTATTTTATGCCAGATTTCACTCCCAAGGGCCCAGGAACTAGAGTGGGCACTTCCTGGCAAGTCAGGGCCCTCAGCAAGAGACCCAAGGGGCTGGCAGGTGAAGTCTTTGATGCCCCTGAGACTTCCTAATAGGAGGCAAGCTCAGTCCAAGCCCTTGGAGAAACCTCACAAGCAGGATATAAAGCAAGGTGCAGTCTTTATCCTCTCCAAAGCTGAAGCAGCACTGCAGGCCAACCCAGCAAAGCACACACAGCAAAGGGGCAGTACTCTTCCTCACAGCTCTTCAGCTCTTCTCCTTGGCAGTCTCCTCTTGATCCAGAAGGGTTATAAAAGTCTGGGGTTTTGGGTCTTATACTCATTTCTGCCTTTTAAGTAGGCAAACTTCAAAGAAAAGTCTTTGGGGTGCACAAGACCCTGCCTTTTCTGCTCTGGTAGCAGACATACTCTAGGGGGTTGGACATTGCATTGGGACAGGTACAGCCCTATTCAGGTGCAAGTGCCAGCTCCTCCCACCACTCAGCCCAGGAAGACAAATCAGGATATGCAGGGCATACCTCAGCTCCCTTTGTGTGACTGTCTAGAGTGAATTCAGAACCAGCCCAACCGTCATCGTGACCCAGATGTGTATTCCACAACCAGGCAGAGGCACCGAATGGTCAAGAAAGAAAAATGCTCACTCTCTAAAAGTGGCATTTTCAAACAAGCAATTTAAAAACCACCTTCACTAAAAGATGTATTTTTAAATTATGAGTTCAGAGACCCAGAACTCCATATCTCTATCTGCTTCCAATGGGAAATTACACTTAAAAGATATTTCAAGGCACTCCCCATGTTGACCTATGGGAGGGATAGGCCTTGCAATAGCAAAAAACTAATTTGGCAGTATTTCACTATCAGGACATGTAAATCACACAAGTAGATGTCCTACCTTTTAAATAGACTGCACCCTTCCCAAGGGGTGACCTTGTGTCTACCTTATGGGTGTCTTAAAGTTACTAAAAAAGAAGGTTTGGGCCTGGCAAATGGGTGCATTTGCCAAGTCGACATGGTAGCTTAAAGACTGCACACACAGACACTGCAATGGCAGGCCTGAGACATGTTCACAGGGCTACACATGTGGGTGGCACAATCAGTGATGCAGGCCCACTAGTAGCATTTGATTTACAGGCCCTGGACACAAATGGTGCACTAAACTAGGGACTTGCTAGTAAATCAATATGCCAATTATAGACATCCAATCATAATCACAATTTACACAGGAACAGTTGCACTTTAGCACTGATCAGCAGTGGTAAAGTGTCCAGAGTACCAATACAAGCAAAAACGAAATCCAGTACAAAGTCAAAAACACAGGAGGCAGAGGCAAAATGACAAATCACGCCAAGGATATCAGGTCAAACAGTTAGCACAGGTAAAGTACACAGAGTTCTAAAGCCAGGAAACAAAAAATATGTGGGGAAAATGTCCCTCTACTTCTGAGTCACAAGGGCAACAGAGCATGGGTTCAAAAGAGCACCAAACAGGTTTTCAAATCCCAAGTATAACAGCCGGACCCCAATGGTATTTGCAGTCAGGGTCAGAGCAGATATTTATTCAACTGGGCATTACCAAGTGGCCTGAAGCCCATGGAGGCCAATGTTTGAAGGCCCAAGGCCGCTGCTTGTGACCATGTCACTTTCTTCAGTTTCCTGAGGTTGATTGCAGCAAGCACAGCGAGGGATTCAGACAGATTGAGTGAGAGAGGGAAAGAGAGTGCTGAAACAGATTAGAGAGTGCAAAAAGAGCAGGAGGAGGAGAGATGAAAAAAGACAGAGAATAGGTGATGAAAAGAGAGGGCAATGGAGAGAATGGAGAAAGGAAGCTGGCTAGTTTGACCATTTTTTGCCAAGGCTGCCTTAAAGTTCCAACCCTGATTTATAGCACATTTACAAATCTGTATTCTGATTTGACTGTCTTGTATCGTGCACTGTTAGGTTTACATGTGTTGTCGCAATGCTTTGTAAAGTTATCCTATTATTTTCTGTTGTTTAATTTTGATAGGTCAACAAATATATCTACTTTAGCAGGCAAAATCAGCAGATGCATTTACCATTCCCATGAAAACATCCATTTACCACGGTGTAAGGTAGAAAAATAGATATGCTACAGCAACTGTTTAGGATAACAGTAAACCCAAAAGTGTGGCAGAGACTATGGGCGTGATTTAGAGTCCTGTCTTCCTTATTCAGATGTCCATAGGATATAATGGAATCGTAATAAAGCGGACAGGATATCTGTCATTTTTGTGACGGAGTAACCCATTCACCAAACTCAAAATCAAAATCTGGCCTTCATTATAACCCTGGCAATTGGTGTTAAAGTGGCTTTAATACCACCAACAGGTCGGCGGTAAAAAAAAATGGGAATATGACCCTGGCGGTAATCGCCAGCCCAGACTGCCACTTTAACACACCGACCGCCAGGGTGGTAACGTCCGCTGGGCTGGAGACTTTGGTCTCCAGCCCAGCAGCTGCCACAATCCCACTCTCAGGATCACAACCTGGCCGACCGCCATGGTTTTCGTGCCAAACTTACCGCCACGAAAACCATGGCAGTAGGCACTACCAGTGCCAGGGAACTCCTTCCCTGGCACTGATAGGGGTCTCCCCCAACCCTCTCCCCCTCCCCAGAGTCCTCACCCACCCTCCCACTCCCTCTCCTGCCCCCGCACACATACACACCCACATGCGCACCCATATACACCCATGCACGCACGTAGACCCACCACCACCCACACATGCACACATACATACCCACACAGCGCAACACACACCAACATACCTTGTCACACTCATGCATTCACAACACACCACACTCACAATCACTCATTCACTCATGCATCCAACGCGACTCACACCGGCATGCACGCATACCAAAACATACACACCCCACACCACATACACGCAACACCCCCCACACCCCTCTCCGGTCGGAGAACCCAACTTACCTGCTTGCAGGGGTCCTCCGGCTGGAGAAGTGTCTGCCAGCAAAACACCTCCAGGTCGTATCATTGCTCATGATACGGTCTGCAGTGTTTTGCTGGCGTGGCGGTGCTGCTGGCAGCAGCGCCGCCATACCGCAGTCCGCCACCATGACCGTCGGCGGAGTTCCACCAGCATTCTGTCAGTATACCGTCGGCAGTCATGATACGCGTAGACGGCTGGTAGCCACGGCGGTGGTATGTTGGCAGCCGTCACCGTGGCAGTAGGCAGTTGTTACTGCCAATTTTGTAATGAGGGCCTCTGTGTCTTAATTTAGCATTCCCAGGGCTCACTTTATCTAATACGGCTATGAGTGTTCAAGTGTGTTGCCATGAAGTGTAACATTGTCATCTCTCGTTGTGGTTATGCAGAGCATCCACCCACTATACTCCACCCTCTCATCTGTAGTCTGTTGCACTGTATCTCCCTTGTTCAAATGTAGCAGTTTAGGGACCATTGAGTGATAAGGTAATGAGCAGTGAGAAAGGCTTCTCTTTTTTTAGGCCGAACTCGCAAGCGCTTTGACCTGTTGTCAGGAATGTGGCCTTTTAACCACGCCCACTGCACACCCATCACTTTCACTAATTATTGGACGTGTCTTGCAAAAAACCTTTGTTATCATTGGTAAATGCTCTACATTTGTCCCTCCTTGGGAAGGTTTTGTTACTGCCTTGCAGACTGTCCCTGTACATGGATAATTGCACGATTGCTGATACGTTTGACTGCAAGCAAACTTCTTTTTCCTTTTGTGTCTCTCCTTCGCGCTCATGCTCATGGCAGCCATTGCACTTTGAACCAGCTAGCTTATGTCATCTGTTTTATGTTTCATTTTCAATTTATGTGGCAAGAAAAGTCCAGTTAGGAATTTACAATGTTAATAGCTCTAACTCGAGCAAACGCCAGACCCATTGCATTCCAGATGCTTGGTTAAATATAGTTTCTGGGTGATTCGGCAAATTAAGATGGTTAAATACATTGTACTCAAACAGGAGTGGCCCAGTTAATTATGATGCCTTTGCAGGGATCACAGTTGAAAGCAGTGCCATGTTTACTGCACCGTTTAATTACTCGATACGCTAAAGAATCACCTCTTGGTTAAATTTCCGTAGATTTAACCTGCAAGAATTTAAAGAGTAAGAAAGACCTGGTGAGCAGGAAGCACCAAAATCTGCTTGTTAGGCCCCATTTTAAGGTTTAAAACGAGGGATAGATAATTCTCAAACTCAATAAATTCTGAATACCTCTGAGTCAGAGTTTGGCTGCAATAATTATGGCATCTGGGGCCAGATGTAGGAAAGAAGCAATTTGCGACTTGCAAATTGCGAGTCCCTGCGACTCGCAATTTGCAAGTCGCAAATTGCTATGCAGTACGGTGTCTCAGACACCGACTGCAACTCGCAATGGGGTCGCAATGACCCACCTCATGAATATTCATGAGGTGGGTCGCAAATTGCGGCCCCATTGCGAGTATAGGCACTCGCTAACATGGAGGCCTGCTGACGTCAGCAGACCTCCATGTTAGCGACCTGCTTTTAAATAAAGCATTTTTTTTTTTTTTGAAGTGCAGCCCGTTTTCCCTAAGGGAAAACGAGCTGCACTTAAAAAAAACCCGAAACCTTTAGTTTCGGTTTTTTTCAGGGCAGGGAGTGGTCCCTTGGACCACTCCCTTGGACCACTCCCTGCCCTGAAAAAATATTTTGGGCTCCAGTCACAAACTGGAAGGGGTCCCATGGGGGCCCCTTCCAATTTGCGATTGGGTTACCATCCACTTGAAGTGGATGGTAACTGCGATGCCATTTGCGACCGCATATGCAGTCGCAAATGGTATTGCATCCCAATGCGACTCGCAAATAGGAAGGGAACACCCCTTCCTATTTGCGAGTCTGAAATGCATTTTGCGAGTCGGTAACGAGTCGCAAAATGCATTTCTGCATTGGGATACGCGTTTTGCGACTCGCAAACGGCAAATTTTGCCGTTTGCGAGTCGCAAAACGTTTGCTACATCTGGCCCCTGATCCCTGACAACTCATAATCATGCCTACTGTAGGACAGCATGTACACTGAACTCTTTAGTAATTCTGCACATATGCCTTGAACACCCTAAGGCAAAGAGGTTTAGGGGTCAATTTCCATCTTGAGAAGTTCCTGAATTCGTGAAGAAATTATCCAGTATTATGTGAGTATCTATGCAATCAAACGTGTTCAGTAAATAAAAGAACATCATTTGCTCAAAGACCTCCAATCTTTCTAAGCACTATGTAAAATGAGCTTAGGTTTTTGCACATAGTAAATGCACACACACTACCGCGTACTTAATTTAGCAATCTTTAATGCAAAAACATAAACATCACTGTATATTTATATCTGGCGTCATAATTAGTAGTAAAACAAAAATGCTAAAAGTAAAACTTTAAGAATAATTATTATTGGTCTCAAAATAAAGCTCTGCACAAAAGTTAGTGTTTCTAAAATAAAGACACTTATTGTTTAAATGTCAGGTGTATCTAACACGCTATAATCATGTGTTAATAAATATATATACATCAATAAGGAATTCAACCTTTGTAAAGTTAATGCTCGTTTCTCTTTAAACACAAACTGTGTTGGCACATAAACAAACTTCCCTTTCAGGCATTACCTGGCGCCTGTAATTAATGCGTTATTTGATTGAAGTTAACTTATATTTCAGGGTATCAGCTGTGTTGTTGTTAAATATAACTCTTATTTCATGGAAAGCACAGGGATAGGTCTACTGATGACAAGAAAACGCCGCAACACTAGTTTCAGTTCACTTGTGAATTTGAACTTTCAAACTTAAATGCGCTTCTTTTCTTTCTCACACAAATTATGTTGAACGCATGAAGTTTATTCACTGGTTAATTTCTTGGCTTTCTGTCAATACCACAGATCCCTTTACAACCGAATTGCGCGATTGAAGAACTAAGGACCTGTATTAGAGTTTAGCAGATGGGGTTACTTTGTCACAAAGGTGATGGATATCCGTTCGCTTACTATTCCATTATATCCTATAGAAATAGTAATGCAGTAGAGGGGGATATCCCTCAGGTTTGTGACAAAGTAAACCCTCTGCCAAGCTCTAATTCAAACCATCAGTCTTCAAAGAAAAGATTGGACACCTGTATTGTCAGAAAAGAAACAGCCTCACATCATAAGAGCCATGAAGTAACTGCTTAAGTAAACAAAGTTTTCAGGAAGAACTGGGCTCGGAGAGGGGGAGATTCAGGATTATCCCCTCATGGTGTCCTTCTTGTCCCAGTCCTTACAAACTGAGGGATATGCCCCTCACGACAGCCATAGCAATCTAGCCCTATGCTTATTATCATTGTTTTAATTTAAGCTCCTCCCCCCTACCTCCTCCTGTTATTTTTCTTGTTGCGAAGTAGCCATGCATGCTAGTTTCGTGGGGTACGGGTGAGTTTGTTCAAGCTTGCTTTAATTACTCACGTGTTGTTATTTGTTGCTTCCAGTTTGGAGGCTCCTGTGGCTCCTTGTAAGGAAGCTGCCTTCCGCCCCGCTGTAGCAGGTGGACACACGTTATGGGGTGGCTGTGGTTTGCGCTCTCTGCCAATGTGCCGGGCTGGTGCAGGGAGCGATTCCATGTGCCTGCGGCCAGAGACCTATATATGTGGCTTCCCAAGTCCCTGCCATGTGTAGGACTTACTCAGGTGTGCGCGGGTTGGCTGAACAGTTTCTAGGTACCCAACCTCACGTGAAGAGGTGAAGGATTCCTGGGTCCTTTGGTAGTCGAACATTGTTATCAGATTCTGTTCAAAGGACTCACTCCACAACCTTGTTTCAGACTTATTCCTTCTCCAAAAGACCCTGTGAAGCTTCAGTGGCTCCGGTTGGGAGTCTAGTCACTGCTTCCAAATAGGCAAGAGTTCCGGTTCCAGTAGGACAGGAAGGTTTGGGGTTTTACTCCACTCTGTATTTGGATCCAAAACCAGACGGGTCCTTTTGCCACATCTTAAACCTCAAGGACCTGAACATCTTTGTCTTGTTGGCACACTTTCAGATGTGTCTCTACAGGCCATCATTCCCCTGCTCATGAAAGGGATTTCTTGGCGACTCTGGATCTACAAGATGCGTATTTTCACGTTCCCATTCATTATTGAAGAGCCAGCAATTCCCGAGGTTTACAGCTGAGGGTCTTCATTATGACTTTCAAGTCCTGCCATTTGATCTGGCCATGTCTCCCCATGTCTTCACCAAGGTATTGGCACCACTTGTTGCACTTTTGCATTTGCAGAGCATTGTTTTGCATCCTTGTCTTGACGACTGGTTGCTGTCTGCTTCTTCTTTTTCCAAGGCAAATCAGGATGTGGATCTGGTCCTCTCCACCATCCAGGACTTCTGGTGAATGTATCCAAGTCGCATCTCATGCTTTCTCAGGCAAAGACATTCATCGGTGCTCGTCTGGACACTCGAGTGGGTGCAGGTTTTCTACTGGAGAACAGACTGCTGTCCCTCCAGTCAGATTTATGGACTTTATTGACACTTTCACACAGTTCTGGAAGGTGCTGGTTGTGGGTGAAAGGTTTTTTAGTGGCCTCAATGCAGTGGTCCTGTGGGCACATTTTCATTTAGAAACAATAGTGAACCACATCCTCTACCACTGGGATCCCACCTCTCAGAACTATGATGTGTCAATTTCCATGTCAGATCAGATTGTGCAGAGACTGTCATGGTGGCTCAGTCGGGCCAACCTGTTGAAAAGAAGTTCCTTTCTTGATGCCACTTCCTGTTCTAGTGACAGCAGAACCAGCATGTGGGGTTGGTAGCCGTCTTGGATCTCGAGGACATGAGTGTCCCTTGGTCTCCATGTGAGAGTCAGCAGTCCTAAAATTGGAGGGAACTGATGGCTGTCCAGAGAGGCATGGTGGGTTTCGAGGACAGCTTCTGGGGCATAAATGTGGTGGTCAGGACCTACAATCAAATGGCAAGGGCACACTTGAACAGGCGGGGGTAGGAAGTGTGGGTGCCTCAATCTGATTGATTCCCTGATATTTCTCTCAGCAGTAGAATTTGTTCTGGGTCTGACTGCAGTTTACATTTAGGGAGAATATAATTTTTGCCTCAGCAGTAACATCCCATCCTCAGTGACATATTATCTGTCTCTTCCCTTCTTCTGGCTTGTCTGCCAGGAGTTCGGGGAACCTTGGCTTGACCTGTTTGCCTCCCCAGAAAATGCTCAGTGCCCGGCTTTCAGTACAGAGAGTCCATCTCCTCTAGTGTGAGCAGTGAATGTACTGTCAGGTCCATGGCCTCAGGGGCTGCTGTATGTCTTCCCTCCAATTCCCCTCCTGCCAAAAGTCCTCCATTTGGTCAAAAAAGGAGAAGGTTTAGGTGATCTTAATTGCCCCTTATTGGCCCAGGCGTCATTGGTTTCCTGTCCTTCTGGCTCTGACCCAGGGTTGGGTCCTCCATCTCCCTTGCATGCCCTCTCCTCTTCAGTTTCTGTGTCTGTCTCTCCAGATGCTTCTCAGGTTGAACCTGACAACTTAGCACTTGAGCTCATAGGGTTGGAGTCACTGGGTTGTTCCTCTCAGGTGGCTTTGGAGATTCAATTGTCCTGTGTGCAGCCTACCCTTAAATTCTACAAGAAATATTGGGATTCTTTTTCCAAGTGCTGTTTGGTCCGGTCTGAGCTTCCTACGGTCATTGACTCCTTTCAAATGCTGGACTTTTTGTGTGATGGCCTCCTCAAGGGCTTTACTCCTAGTACCCTTTCTGCTCAGTGAGCTGTGATTAAGGCATTCCGGCCCTTTTCTGGTTATTTTTCTATTTCTCCTTTGGTTTTCTGGTTGATTCAGAGTTTCAGACTGATGGTTTCCCTCTGCCACCTAGCTATTGTTCTCAGGGGGTTGCAGGGTGCTCATTTTGAACCTTTGGAGGAGGTGGAGCTGGTGTAGTTGTCAGCTAAGGTGGTCTTCTTGGTGGTTATTACCTATGCTAGATGTTTTGGTGAGATTTAGGCTCTCATGGCAGTTTTTGCTTATCTGAAATGTTTTCCTGACCGTGTGGTGCTTTCCCTGAGTTCTAAGTTTGTTCCTAAGGTGGCTTCTTCCTTTCATTTGGCTGAGGAGGTCATTATGACAGTTTGTATGGATTATTCTTCCTCTGCAATCCTTTGCACTCTAGATGTCAGGAGGGCCCTTTTGATTTATCTGGAGTGCACAAGACTATTTAGGGTGTCCAACTCTTTGTTCATTGCTTACAGGTCAGTGGCAAAAGGTAAGAAGGTCTTCACTCAGACTCTTAGTTGCTGGGTCTGACAGGCCATTGCTAGTTCCTATGAGGTTGTCAGAGAGGCTCCTCTTTCTGATTTCTATGGCAGGTCCACTAGGGTGGTTTCTATCTCAAGGGCGGAGGCTGGAGGAATGCCAGACAGCCACTTGGTCTTCCCCCAGTACTTTTCTTCACCATTACTGTCTTTCTGTTTGTGCTGACTTGGAGGGCAGTTTTTGGACACAAGTTTTGGCTACTGCTGCAAAGTGATGTTTGTTTTGGTTTGAATGAAATGTATTCTGCATATGCATTATGAGTGCTCTGTGGTCTTTTCTAAGCTTGTTATATCATTAGTTTGTAAGAACTGGGATGAGGAGGACACCATGAGGGGATAATGACCTAGTTATTTACCAGTAATCTTCAGTAACCGATTAGGGGTTCTCCTTGCCCCAGTCCTCTTCCCTTCCTCCCTTGTTGCACCTTGTGCCATTTGCTTGGTAGTATAGCAGGAGGAGGTGAGGGGGAGTAGCTTAAATTTTATAAAAAATAATATTAATAATAAAAATAGGATTATGTGCTATGGCTGTCATGAGGGGCATACCGCTCAGTTTGTACGGACTGCGATGAGGAGGACCCCTAATAAGGGGAATGAAGATTACAGGTAAACAACAAGGTTAATTCCAATCATGTTATTAATCTAGCTACAGGAAGAATTTAACAACATCAGAGAAGAGACTTATGTAATAAAGAGATCCAAAACAAAGACCAACGGGAACCAATTACGTTTATTAGAAACTGTATTGATCAAACAATGTCTATACAAAAAATATCAGACATTGGACGAACTTATTAGGTGATTGGCATCTCAAGGGGTGTATTACAAAATACCCAATTATGATTTGCCAACTATGACTTTGAAGAAATTGCCACCAAAATGAAACTAGTCCACACAGTTCATTTACACCGACCAATGACAAAATTAAATGTAGCTAGCTGCCCACGTGACTAAAGGAGTTTTATACCTGTGGCTGCTGTCCTACTTGTACCTATTGAATGAATAAAAACAAATGTACACCTGGGGAGAGACAAGGGACAACTATTGGTTTTGTTACTAATTTCTCTGCATGTCTGTGTAGGTAGTATGCCTTTTCTGTCTAGTCACCCTGGATTTTCACCTTTTTCTAGACCCTGTTTATCTGGTTTCATGGTACACCTTGTGTAGTATGACACTGATATTCAGTACCATGATGTGTGTGTTATGTTACTACAATTGTAGTGCTAAAATTGGTTTTACCCAACTGGTGTGTTCTCCATTAAGGTCATTGCAATTTGGCAGAGAAATAGCACTAGTGGCATGGAAGTTAAATGTCATATGTGTGCTGCGATGTATATGAAACAAATGTATGGATTCCAAGAGCACCATTATGTTCTGGCTGAGCAGCAGTTTAAAAGCCCTTCGGTGACACACGGAAAGTAAGTGAAAGTGACTTTCCATATATGAACAAATATTTTATATATTAACACGTCACCCCTCAAGCATGTCTTTTACGTTTATAGGGCAGGATGCCTTATATATAACAAGCATTTTCAATGAATTACGACCATGGCGGAAACCGCCAACAAAGACAGCCACTTTAACACTCTGACCGCCACGGCGGTACAAACAAACATCGCGACGGTCACCGCCAACAGACAGGCGGAGGACAATGTACCGCCCACAGTATCACAACCTACCAATCCGCCACCTTTTTCGGGGCGGATTCACCGTGGACAAAAACACGGCAGCAACAAGATTTCGAAGGGAAAACGCTCACCTCTACACACCCCACGAGGAATCCGGATGCCATGGAACCAGAGCTGCATATCCTGCCAGCCCTTATCTTCTTGCTCCTCTAACAGGAGCACGAACGCCGGCGGTGAAGACCACGGTGAGTACTGCACCTACGACAGGGGGGGAGGGAAAAAGCAGTGACACACACACGCAACACACTACACCTCCACCCCCACCCACCACAACATACACACTAATACAGCATGATACATTACAGTTACACCCCCAACCCCCCCAGAAGAATGCAAAGACCAAAGGAAATGAGTGTAGCCATTATATTAAAATCCAGTATGCAAAAATATACATATATACACTATCAACAAAATATACACCAAGAATAGTAGTCCAGGTAGTGCTCCATTGAAGTCCGTGGAACACTGGGCCCACACGGTATGGGCGAGGCCCACACAAGATCCCCGACCATGACAGAGAGAACACTGCAGGGGCATCAAATAGCAATAAAACAGGCACCTTAGGGGGAAGGAAGGGGGGGCACCTCACCTGGTTGAGTGCACGATGCCAAATCCACGATGGGGCCACATGCCCACTTTTCAATCCTAGGGAGTGCAAAGCCACAGTCTCACAAGTCTCTACAGTGGGTGGGTTGCCCACTGTTCCATCCTGGGGAGTGCAAAGTCACAGTCTCTCAAGTCTCTACAGTGGGTGGGTTGCCCACTGTTCCATCCTGGGGAGTGCAAAGCCACAGTCTCTCAAGTCTCTACAGTGGTTGGGTTACCCACTGCTGCATCCTGGGGAGTGCAAAGCCACAGTCTCTCAAGTGGATAACAGTCTACACTGGTTCTGGAGGGGGCATGGTGCCCAGAGTGCTTCATCCTGCCAAGGACTGAGGTAGTGGATGTCAGTCTCCACTGGTTCTGGAGGGGGCATGGTGCCCAGAGTGCTTCATCCTGCCAAGGACAGAGGTAGTGGATGTCAATCTCCACTGGTTCTGGAGGGGGCCTTGTGCCCAGAGTGCTTCATCCTGCCAAGGACAGATGTAGTGGATGTCAATCTCCACTGGTTCTGGAGGGGGCCTTGTGCCCAGAGTGCCTCATCCTGCCAAGGACAGAGGTAGTGGATGTCAATCTCCACTGGTTCTGGAGGGGGCATGGTGCCCACAGTGCTTCATCCTGCACGTGGTGGCCTCAGTAGCGTCAGAGCTTTTGGCACTCATGGGCCTGCGGTGCATGTTGCGGCGGTGCCCTGTTCAGCGGTGCTTGTGGCGGCAGTGTCCTTGGCAGCGGTGCTTGTGGCGGCGGTGCCCTGTTCAACGGTGCTTGTGGCGGAGGTGCCCTGTTCAGCGATGCTTGTAGCGGGGGTGCCCTGTTCAGCGGTGCTTGTGGCGGCGGTGCCCTGTTCAGCGGTGCTTGTGGCAGCGGTGTCCTCGGCAGCGGTGCTTGTGGCGGCGGTGCCCTGTTCAGCGGTGCTTGTGGCGGCGGGCTCCTTTGCAGTGACTCAGCTGCTGGCGGTCCTCTCTGGCCCAGCGGGCTGGTGCTGGTGGTCCTCTCTGGCCCAGCGGGGCTGGTGCTGGTGGTCCTCTCTGGCCCAGCGGGGCTGGTGCTGGCGGTCCTCTCTGGCCCAGCGGGGCTTGTGCTGGCGGTCCTCTCTGGCCCAGCGGGGCTGGTGCTGGCGGTCCTCTCTGGCCCAGCGGGGCTTGTGCTGGCGGTCCTCTCTGGCCCAGCGGGGCTTGTGCTGCCGGTCCTCTTTAGCCCAGCTCCCTGGCCCAGCGGGGCTTGTGCTGGCGGTCCTCTCTGACCCAGCGGGGCTGGTGCTGGCGGTCCTCTCTGGCCCAGCGGGGCTTGTGCTGGAGGTCCTCTCTGGCCCAGCGAGGCTTGTGCTGGCAGTCCTCTCTGGCCCAGCGGGTCTTGTGCTGGCGGTCCTCTCTAGCCCAGCGGGGCTTGTGCTGGCGGTCCTCTCTAGCCCAGCGGGGCTTGTGCTGGTGGTCCTCTCTGGCCCAGCGGGGATGGTGCTGGCGGTCCTCTCTGGCCCAGCGGGGCTTGTGCTGGCGGTCCTCTCTAGCCCAGCGGGGCTTGTGCTGGCGGTGGCCTCCTGGACAGCGGGAATGATGGCGGTGGCCTTCTGGGCAGCGGGGATGATGGCGGTGGCCTCCTGGGCAGCGGGGATGATGGCGGTGGCCTCCTGGGCAGCGGGATGATGGCGGTGGCCTCCTTGGCAGCGGGGATGATGGCGGTCTTCTCCGCTGTACTGCTCTTCCCAGACCTGCTGACTTTCTTGTGGCCCTTCCCGACCTTGGAAAGTGTCACAGCTGACTCCACACTCCCACCTGGACCCCTGGGAGCGGATTTGGTGGCTGGAGTCTTCCCCCTCTCCCGCCGGGCACTGGCCAACTTTTGATGCTTCACAGGTGGGGGACTGTCCGTGCTGTGGCTCCGTGCCACACTGGCTGCCCTGGTGGCCGGTGCACTCCAGATTCCGGTGACTACAGGCACCACTGGTCCCGGGGATGTTGTGGCTGAGGTGCTAGGTTGGGACCTGGAGAGTCGAACCCTAGGAGATGGACGGAGTGGGGGAGGTGTGGGAAAGAGGTCAAGGTTGGACAGGAAAAGTTTTTGGGGGACACTGGGATGGATAGCTGGAGGGGGTTTGGGAGTGGAGGAAGAGGTTGTTGTTGTAGGAGGTGTTCGTTTGGTGACTTTGGGTGAAGGTGTATGTGCTGGAGGCTGTCGTGAGGTGGATGGCTGTTGGGTGGGTGTGTGCCTGCATTTGTGTATCTTGGGAGGGGGCGTCACAGACACACTGGGAGACGACACAGGGGACGTGTGAATGGTAGTGGGGGAGGTGACTGCACGTGAGCGGGGTGTGGTGGTGTGTGTGCTGGTGATGGCAGTAGTGGCTGTAGATGTAGTACATGCAGGTGTGAGTGTAGATGAGACTGGGAGGGAGGAGGGAGAGGAGGAGGAGGGGGACACAGTGGAGGCAGTGGATGTTGGTGTGTCTGCATGTGTGTGATGCTTGCATGAGTGCCTGTGGGATGTGTGGTGCTTATGTTTGCCTGAGCTTCCCTTGTGTGTTGACGTGTGTGCATGCTGGTCTGAAGGTGTGCTTGGGATAGGCTGAGGTAGAGGGGATTGGGTCTGGGTGGAGGAAGTTGGAGGGGGGAGGCTAGAGACAGGGACAATGGCTGCCATCAGTGCTGAGGCCAGAGTCTGAAAAGCACGCTGAAGGGCCGCCTGACCAGAATGAATGTCCTCCTGGAATGCATTTGTTTGTTGCAACTGCCTTTCTACACCCTGGATGGCATTCAAAATGGTAGACTGCCCAACAGTGAGGGACCTGAGGAGGTCAATGGCCTCCTCACTGAGGGCAGCAGGGGTGACTGGGGCAGGGCCTGAGGTGCCTGGGGCGAAGGTGATGCCCACCCTCCTGGGTGAGCGGGCACAGGGCAAAGGCTGAGGGGCTGCTGGGAGGGCGGTGCTGGTAGGGGGGTGGCGGCTGTACCTGTAGATGTGGGGGGCACAGATGTTGCTGCCACCACAAGGGAGCTCCCATCAGAGGACGAGTCCGTGTCACTGGTGTCAGCTCCTGTCACCGCCGTGGAGCTCCCCTCGCCCTCCGTCCCACTGGTGAAATCAGGCACCCCTCCCACGTTGGGAGGCCATGCCCAGCTGAGCCTCCACCGTCTTCTTGCTCCAGCGGCGAATGTCCTCCCATCTCTTACGGCGGTGGGTGCTCCGTCTGTGGTAGACCCCCAGGGTCCGGACGTCCTTGGCGATGGCACGCCAAATATCTTTTTTCTGGTGGGTGCTGACCTACATGAATTGTACAGGGGGAAAAGAAAAGTTATTACCAACTGCACCGTCACAGTCATTGGCCCTACCCTTGCCATGTGGCACATGCACTCATCGTTGTTTCATGCACGCCTCAATCTCCCCCCCATCTTTCATTCATCCCACTCCACACAGGCATAGCCCATACAGCATGCTCCCAGTGTACTTACCTGTCTGTCTGGAGGACTGTAGAGTAGCGTGTACAGGGGAGGACCCCATCCACGAGTTTCTCCAACTCCTCCAATGTGAAGGCAGGGGCCCTTTCCCCAGACACTCGAGCCATTGTCTCTTCCAGACCGAGGTCACAGTAGCACTTGCAGTGTAGGTCCTCTCCTGTCAAAGATCAGGTATTGAGTGATTGAACAGATATAAAATGGCGGTCACGTCCGCGGCGGTGTGTACCGTCACCGCCGGCATACTTCGTCATTGGCTCCTGGGACCCATAGGGTCCAATGTCAACCAATGCAGCATTGCACCGCGGTCTTCGACCGCCTACCGCAACGGTGTACAACGCCAGCGCAGTTACCTCACATCCCATTGTCCCACTTTACAGGTCAGGCAGCTGACATTTCAGAGGCCCACATGGCTTAATTTTTAACTGCGTCACACATACCTAGGCCTAGGCTCAACACCCATACAGGCCACTTTTCGGATTATGAGTTGTGTTCTGTGTAAGCTGTGGGTACATACCTCTGAGTTGTTTGACTCTGTGCTCGCTGTTGTCCTTCATAGGCACCGTCCGCTGGGACATGTGAGGAGATGGCGGCATCCTCCGGTGTACAGACCGCTGGTGGACCTGTCGACAATGGAGGAAAGACATGTGATCATCACCTACAGGCTTGACCGTGCCACCATCCAGGAACTGTGTACCCAGCTGGAGCCAGACCTGATGGCAGCTATCCGCCATCCCACAGGAATCCCCCCTCAAGTGCAGGTGCTGTCAGTACTCCATTTCCTTGCAAGTGGGTTATTTCAAACAACAGTGGCCATCGCATCAGGGATGTCCCAGCCTATGTTTTCCAACATGTTGTCCATAGTGTTGTCTGCCCTGCTGAAACACATGCGGAGTTACATCATTTTCCCTCAGGTGTAGGATTTGCATACAGTGAAAGGTGAATTCTATGCCCTGGGACATATCCCCAACATGATAGGTGCCATTGATGGGACCCATGTGGCTTTGGTACCCCCCCGCAGGAGTGAACAGGTGTACAGAAACCGGAAGAGTTATCATTTAATGAATGTGCAGATGGTGTATTTGGCAGACCAGTACATCTCCCATGTGAATGCCAAGTTCCCTGGCTCAGTGCATGACGCCTACATCCTGCGGAATAGCAGCATCCCTTATGTGATGGGTCAACTCCGGAGGCACCGTGTGTGGCTATTAGTTGAGCACCTGGTAGCAAGACAGTGGGAATGGTTGTCTGGGGATATCCCTCCAGGTTAGTGTGTGTCTAACAGTTGTCCCTCGTCATTTGCAGGTGACTCTGGTTACCCCAACTTGTCATGGCTACTGACCCCAGTGAGGAATCCCAGGACAAGGGCAGAGGAACGCTACAATGAGGCCCATGGGCGAACTGGGTGGATTATAGAGCGGACCTTCGGCCTCCTGAAGACCAGGTTCCGGTGCCTCCATATGACAGGTGGATCCCTATTCTACTCACCAAAGAAGGTTTGCCAGATCATCGTGGCCTGCTGTATGCTTCACAACTTGGCTTTGCGACAACAGGTGCCTTTTCTGCAGGAGGATGGTCCAGATGGAGGTGTTGTGGCAGCTGCGGAGCATGTGGACAGTGAAGACGAGGAAGCAGAAGAAGAGGAAATAGACAACAGGAACAAGGTGATCCAGCAATACTTCCACTGACACAGGGAAGAAGACAACACTGCCTGCTACATCTGATTTAACTCTTCTACCTCTTATCTGTCTGTCATTTTCACCCAGTGTATGGACACTGAGTTGTCACTTTCAATCGCGTTATTGACACGGAAGGGCGCTTTTCTACGATGAGGTCGCCATTAACAAGACTAAACAGTGTCTGGATTTCTGAGCAACCTCTGGGAATCGTAGGTCATTTTGGCCATGTCAATTAAGTGCATTTCACTCGGAATCTTTCCATTGGAGACAAATGAGCACAGATGTACAGTGCCCCTGCACCCCATTGGACAACCATAGCCTGAACAGTTCACATCAAACATAGGAGGACAAGCCTTGATAAAGTCCCTCAAGGGACAAAACACGCGTCGGCTGAATCTGGTTCGGAGTTTGCAGTCAATTTTTTCGCATTGGATAACAAGAACCTGCATTGCCTCAAGTCAATATATTGGACAGTACACACTCGTTCCACGGACTAACTGGACCTGGGTGCTCTGACTTTGAGTTTTTGGAGATTAATTGTTTTTCACTCAATTAGATGATTTGTGTTAAATTTGTGCTATTTTTGTTTGTAATTCAATAGTGTTGTGTTATTCATGTTTTTTTTTTGTTTTGTAATTATTTTTATGTACATATGTGTGTTATATGGGTACTTTCTTTTGTATTAAAATCGAAATTTGAATAGTGTAGTCTTGGAGCCATTACACACAATTTACATTTACTTTAATGATACTATATTCATCCATAGAAGCTTTAGTAGAACTGAAGGATCCATGGACACAACTATTATTTGAAGCAAACCATTTTTTGTGTGCTCCATTCTTATTCCCGTTATGCTTCACAACTTAGCTTTGCGACAACAGGTGCCTTTTCTGCAGGAGGGAGGATGGTTCAGATGGCGGTATTGTTGCAGCTGTGGAGCCTGTGGACAGTGAAGACGAGGAAGCAGAAGAAGAGGACATGGACAACGGGAACTCGGTGATCCTGCAATATTTCCAGTGAGACACAGGTAAGAATACAGACCTGCCTACTACATGTACTTTAACACCACTACCTCTCTACTGTCTGTCATTTTCACCCAGTGTATGGTCACTGAGTTGTCACTTTCCCTTACGATTTCACAGATGTGGGTCCCACAGTGTGACATCTGCTTTGTTTCCTCATGGACTAGAGCTATGTGACATAGGTATGTTGACATTACAATTGAAAGAGCATTTTGTCACTGTAATTGATAATACACAATTTCGAAATCACAGACTGACTCTAGATTGTTTTGTGCTTCAAGGGTGTTTATTTAAGTGCTCAATATTGGAGGGGGTTGTAAAATGCTGAGGGGGGATGGTGGAGGAATGTCCATGGCAGAGTCCAGTCTATTCGTCTCACAGGTGCATTGCCCAAAAGGGCATAGGAAGTGGAGCTGGGGCAGTTTGAGGATGGACAGGGTGACAAAGTGGGACAGAAAGATGACATTCAGGGTGGTCTCATTTCTTGGCGGGGGTCTTGGCATCGTTCTCTGTCTTTGTCCTGGATCTCAGGGACCGTTTGCGGGGTGGTCCTCCCTCTGCAGGGGGTGGGGTGCTGGTGTGGTGGTCCTGTGGTGGGGCGTCCTGTCCACTAGCGCCGGCGGAGGTGGTGGGCAGTTCACCATCCATGCTAGTGTCAGGGGCCCCTTGTTGTGCTACAGTGTCCATCCTGGTGTTGAGTACTTCCTTCAGCACCCCTACGATGGTGCCCAGGGTGGAATTGATGGTTCTGAGTTCCTCCCTGAAGCCCAAATACTGTTCCTCCTGCAGGCACTGGGTCTCCTGAAACTTGGCCAGTACCGTTGCCATCGTCAACTGGGAGTGGTGGTAGGCTCCCATGATGGAGGAGAGGGCCTCGTGGAGAGTGGGTTCCCTTGGCCTGTCCTCCCCCTGTCACACAGCAGCCCTCGCAATTCCCCTGTGTTCCTGGGCCTCCGTCCCCTGGACCGTGTGCCCACTACCACTGCCCCCAGGTCCCTGTTGTTGTTGGGGTGGTGGGTTAGCCTGGGTTCCCTGTAGTGGTGGACACACTGCTGCTTGACGTGTCCTGGGGACAGAGGTATGGGCCAGCTGGGTGGGTGCAGTGCTGGTGTTTCCAGAGGGAGGAAGCTCTGTAGTGGCCTGTGACTGTGTGAGGGGAACCGACTGTCCCGAGGTCCCCGATGGGCCGGGGTGGTCATCTAGATCCAGTTGGACAGAGATGCTGTCATCACTGTGGGCCTCTTCTGTTGGTGGTGTGGACATGTGTGGACCCTCCTGTGCAGTGATGTTGGGTAGGGGTCCTGCAGGGGTATAAAAGGATGTTTATTTGGTCTGTGTGTGTCATGGTGTGCAATAGGTGGGTGACCGTGTACCCCAGTGCTTGCATTCCTGTGTGGGACCTTGTGTGATGGTGGTTTAGGGTGTGTATGGGTATGTGCAGTGCCCATGCTTTGGTGATGGGTGTCCATGCTTTGTTGTTGCATGCAGGGCTTGGTGTTGGGATGGGTGGTTTGTGATATTGGGACATTTGTGAGGAGTTGGAGTGATGGGGGTGAGGGTGGGGGTATGTGATGGCATGCAGGTAGAGTGGGGGATGTAATAGTAAAGCTTTGACTTACCAGATTCCATTCCTCCATCTACTCCTGCGAGGCCCTCAGGATGCAGAGTCGCCAAGACCTGCTCCTCCCATGTTGTTAGTTGTGGGGGAGGAGATGGGGGCCTGCTGCCAGTCCGCTGAACCGCAAGGTGGTGTCTTGAGACCACGGAACTCACCTTCCCCCATAGGTCGTTCCACCTCTTCCTGATGTCATCCCGATTTCTTGGGTGCTGTCCCACTGCATTGACCCTGTCCACTATTCTTCGCCATAGCTCTATCTTCCTAGCTATGGAGGTGTGCTGCACCTGTGCTCCGAATAGCTGTGGCTCTACCAGGACGATTTCCTCCACCATGACCCTGAGCTCCTCCTCAGAGAACCTGGGGTTTCTTTGCCGTGCCATGGGGTGGTGTGGGTGATGTGTGGGGTGGTGTGTGTGGTGATAAGTGTGCTGATATGTAGTGGTGTGTTGTGTGAGGTGCGTGGAAGGTCTGTGGGTGATGGTATTGTGTGCCTGTGGATGCTTGGTAGTAGTTTGTAGTGTCTCTCTCTGGACTTCTCTCTGTGATTCTGGTCGTAGGGGTTTGTGGGTGATGTGGGTGTGTGTTTTATATTGTATTGGGTGTGTGGGAGTGGTGTGTGTATGTGTATCAGGTGTGTGTATTTGGAATTGTCCAATGTGGTTGTGTTTTGTAAGTGTGTGTGTATTTTGAGCGTGGCGGTGTGTACCGCCAATGGAATACCGCGGTTCGTGGATTCGTGTGTCGTGATAGTGTGGGCGTATTTCTGTTGGCGTGACGGTGGAGGATTTGTTTTCGCCAGTTTATCACTGACCTTTGGTGTGGCGGACTTGTGTGGGTGTCTGAATTTTGGCAGATTCCGTGCTGTGGGTATTAATAGCTGTGGCGGAATTCCACAGCCGCGGCGGTGTGTTGGCGGTCTTCTGCACGGCGGTAAGTGGTTTTTACCACCAATGTTGTAATGACTGCCAATATTTTGTAAAATAACCAACATTTCTGAAGACTTTCAAAACAGAGAGGGAGAGCCTGTGTTTTTGTCTGTGTGGATGTAAAAATCCCTGGTGAAATCCGACAGACACGTCGCCATATCCAAACGAAAGCATTTGTTCCCAACGATTTAACCGAAAATACATTTATTTGGGGGGAGGGTGAAGCACCCCAAACAAGGGGGTCTTACTCCAGTGCCACTTCATCATAGGCCCTTGCAGAGGCTAGAAGAGGTCCATTAACCACCAGTACAGCCCTCCGTGGCAAACTATAAAGTGTAGTAGTAGCTGTGTGCAAATAAAGAGAATCTGTTTATTTATGAGTGCCATAATGTTATCAAGGTGACCCATCAATGTGACTAAGGTGTTGACTGCTGCTGGAAGTTTTACAGTTTGGGCAAGAGGACATTACAAAGAGTGAACCATATTTGGAGTAAGTGGAACATGTCAGCGAACTTTCCAATTGCTTCAAGAAATCATGCTAGTTTTGACTGAACTGCAGTTTAAGGAGCCCTACGTGCTATGATAGACTGTTGTCTGTTGCTGCAGTTTAATTCCAGGGATCCAAGTCTGAAAACTGGGTTACTCTTCAGCATTCAAGACTCCTTGCAAGTGTCAGTGTATGAACGAAACACAGTGTCTCAAGTCTGGTTAATTGTTGCCGTGGGGAAGAGTGGCTCACCTGAAGCTACAGAATCTTGGAGAGCTGGTTGACAAGAGCATTGCTGCTATGGTCACCTATGATGGTACATTATCTGGAGGCAAGTGTGAGATCGTTATGTGTAAAAGTGAGGAAGGAGTTCTCCGATCTGAGGGCCTGATTCATAAAGAGCCTACTGCTAACGCTGACAGTATTACTGAGTTTATTAATGAATGTATTCTGTAGAGAAAATGTAGAGAATACATGTAGAGAAAAATAATGCAGGCATTTGAAGGCACGCCCACCTGAGAGGCCACCAGTATTCACAAAGTGTACTTATTAATGGATTATTCACATGACATGTTGAGCTTTTGTTTGATTAATGTAGTAATATGTCATAATGAGGGTTATGTAATATGTATTAGCTTTATTAATTGTAGGCCTTAACTTAGCGAGGTCTTGGCCTAGTTGCATGGCCTCATGGCAAGCTGCATTTCTTAATCGACATAAAATGGATGCCTAAAGAATTAAACTGTGATTTTCCACTATGCTGACCTAATGCTCGTAGCTGAAAGTCTTTCTCATGAGAACTGCTTGCTAGCAGATGATGTACTTGCTAGTGCAATAATGTTTAATGTAATGTGTGTGAGACTGACTTTCCTAGAAGAAGATAATGAATGGACTGACTGGAGTATAAGCTGCAACTATATTGTTACCTGATGAGCGCAAAGGACGAGAATGGAAGAACAGGAACCAATCATCGAAAGGTGAACCATGTACTAGTAGAAGTATAGATATGATGGTTTAGTTTCATTGGATTAAATGTGAACATGTGATCCCCTGACCAATGAGGGAGTGGGAAGTACTTTTAGGAAATCTAACTTAGCCAGACTGCACTGAAAAGAATACACCATTTGCCCATTTTCTATCTTCCCATAAGGCCATTATTTTCTTGACCATCTTGGAAAAAGACTTGCTTAATTTTATTGCTTAAAGAGACTTTGCGTTTTCTGAACTTTGATGCTCAATCCTGATACCATGTCGACCAGACTGATGTCCTGATGACAAAGACTATCTTAGCTTGCCGATCCAATTGAGGAGAGGTATACTGTCAAGGTTATTGATTTGCTATGTCTATTTGCTTTTGTCTCTAGGTACCAACCACTATTTTGATAGAGCCATAGTTAGATGTTTTTCCAAATTTGTTTGACTAAATTGTTTTGTATGAAGTCCAAACATGCTATTCTAATCTGGTATTAGTTAGGGTTCTCAGTGGTGAAGTTTGCTAAATGTAATAACAGCTGATGTATTTTCTTTGCTGAATCTAAATGTATGTAATATTGTTTGTACAGCTATTCTTGCTAATAATTTGCACTGTAACCTTAGAATGTGTAGTAGCTCAAGCCTTGATTAGATTGCGATTCTTTCGCATCTTTGGACAGCCAGTGTTGTTTCTGTATGATTATCATTTGATATTGATATTAAGTTACATAACATTAGCATTGTTAATATAGGGACATAAATATTCTAACTTTTACATAAAGGTGTGGTTATTCATGACTGCAAGGTCATGGTGTGTGACAATTACTGCCTCCTATTGATTATTGATGTTATTGATTGTTGTGGTTATTGATCTGTATTGGCACGGGATATATGGTGGGAAAACCTCAAAGTGAGTCAAAAGGTCCATCGATCTATTTGCGTCCCCTTGTAAGTTTACTTTTTAAGGTCCGACTTCACTAACAGAGATGGTAGCAGACTGATGGTTTGTCTCCTTAAGAGCCCATCATAGAGGCCCGGTACATGGTTTGTGTTGGAAAATGGGTTATTGGTAGGGCAGGTAGGTACCTACACCTAGCAACAAGCCACTAACCTCCACCTAGGTACAGTTAGGTCTCAGTAAATTAATCCCAGCTCAACCCTTGGTAGCTTGGCAACGAGCGTCAAGGCTTAACTTAGGAGACAAAGTGTAAAGCATTCAAATATCACAAAACAGTAATCAAATAAAACACAGGAAACAGTTTAAAAATCCAAAACCAATTTATAAAAATAGTTTATATTTTTATCTTTAAAATGACACAAAAACGATTAAAATCGGTTCAGGGGAACCGGAGATATGAATTTTTAAAGAATTATTATTTTTCTAGCGCTTAGAAACAAAAAGCGCCAATCGGGTCATCTGGTTGCACCAGGACCGGGGCAAAGTAAAACTTTCAGGCCGACCGCGATGGAGCCCTGCTCGGCTACAGGTCGCGGGAGGCCTCGGTCAAAAAGTTACCTTCTGACTTAGTCTTTATTTTGAAGTTTTTCTTCACCGGGACGAACCTGCCAGTTGAATCCGACCTCCTGGAGCCCTTGTCCGGATACGCGATGTGGGTTTCCTCGGTGGTGATTTCTACCTTCGGACTTAGTCGTTTTTTCGAGATGAAAATCCTTCGACCGGGGTAAACCTGGATCTTGATCCGACGTCCGTGGAGCCCTTCTCGGATACGATAGCTGGGAGGTCCCGGTCAACTTTTTACGTTCGGACTTAGTCTCTTTTTCTGATGTTTTTCTTTACCGGGACGAACCACGAAGTCAGGCCGGGTCGCGGTTGAGGCAAGCCGGCTAGAATTTCCGCAGCGGGTCGGTCCCTCTCTGGAGCTTTTTTACAAAAATTCTCAAATCTTTTCCAAACTTCTGGGGTTTCACCCAGATGTTCTTTTAAGGTTCTTTTGGGGTCCACAGCTCACCCCAAGGGTCCAGAAGTTCTGTGATGGTCCTTGGGGGGTGCGGACTTCAACTCCCAGAATGCACCTGGCGCAAACTCCTTTTTGGCCACTGGGCAGTGATCAACTGGTCTCTTTTTTAGGAGTTGGTGCAGGGGACTCTGGATAGCAATTTTTCACCTGTAGCAAACAGGGAGTCCCTCCTTGAACCAGTTGAAGCCAGGCAAAGTCCTTCTTGTGGTGAAGCCCAAGTGTGCAGCTGGTGCAGTCCTTCTGAGTGCAGGGTCCAGGTGCAGGCCAGGGGTCCAGCAGGGCAGTCCTTCTTCTCCTTAAGTTCCTTCTTCTTGAAAGTTGGTGGGGATCTGAGGTGTGGGGGCAGGTCTGCCAGTTTTATCCTTGCTCCTGGGTGAAAAACAGGGGGGTCCTGGTCCTCCAATCAGGTACAGGGTCGTCCCCCTGTGATGACCACTTCCTGGGAAGTGTGGCAAAAATCCATCCCAAAAGGCAACAGTCTCTAAAAATCCAACATGGCTGAATCTGATTTTTGGAGGTTACATCTGGCTGTGCCCACCCACTGGTGTGGCTAAAAATCATAAACACACCCCTCTCCTGCCCTCTCCTAATCTAATCAAGGGGGCACCTAGTTGTCTGGGGTTGCAGGATGTGGGGGTGTTGCTGGGTGCTCCAGATGTCCTTCTCTGCCTTTGAAGACCAGTTTGGCAGCCCTCCCAGTTCCTGCCTCACCATCTGCTGAGGGGAGATTCTCTCCCCCAAGCACATTCCTTTGTGTGAAGCCAGGCCACTTCACACCTCATCAAGGCAACCTGGCAGAAGCTGCTGCAGGCTGGCCAATCAGAGCACAGCAGCAAAAACAATGCAGAGCTGAAATTGGCAACTTTTTAGGTAAAGTCTAAACTTTTTACCTGAACAAGTTATATTAAATCCAACAACTGGAAGTTGTGGGATTTATTACAACAATTAATTTGATACCAAATTCTTGGTATGTAACATTTAAGGAGACTTTAAAATTTAAAATAAAGTCTGCCCATTCTAGCCTATGAAGGCCATTTACTTCAATGAGGGAAAAACGAATTTGGCTGTTTTTACCTCACCAGGGCTTATAAATCTATTTTTATAAAGTCCCTGCTTATAGTTACATGGCACCCAGCCCTAGGGGCACATAGGGCACACCTTAGGGGTGACTTATATGTAAAAATAAGGTAGTTTAAGACTTTGGAAGTACCTTTAATTCCAAAGTCGAATTTGCATATAACTTTAATTTAAAAGCAGCCAGCAAGGCAGGCTTGCTTTTAAAATGACACTGGGCACCTCAGCAGTGACCCTAGGTGTGCACCACCTATGCTGTGGTCCCTAAACCTACATGCCCTACCATATACTAGGGACTTATAGGTAGGTTAACTTAGCCAATTATAATTAGCCTAATTTGCATATCCATTTTACACAGAGCACAGGCCCTGGGACTGGTTAGCAGTACCCAGGGCACCATCAGAGTCAGGAAAACACCAGCATAAAGTAGAAAATGGGGGCAAAAAGTTAGGGGGCCTCTGCAATCAGCCCTGTTTTCTCACACAGCCCCCCCCCCAGCCCACACGCCCAGGAGACTCAGCCCAACTCTGGGAGAGTCTTCCTGGCTTGTTAGGCGAGGAAGACAGTGAAGAAAACTGGCTGTCCCTTTGCAGGGCCTACTCTGCCTTACATCCTCCTGTCAGGGTCACTCCCTCTGGGTAGTGATCCCACCCCAACAATGAAAGGACCCATCTCAAACTGAAACTTCCCTCCAGGGGGGTCTTCCTCCTCTCTCTCTGCCAACTTGGGTAGTGAGGTGCCCACCTCCCCTACTCCAAACTTTGCTAGGGCAACACCTAGCTTACCCAAAGAGGTCACCCAACACTTGAGCAACCCCACCATGACCAATAGGGTCAGGGGGCCTACTTTGTTATTGGCCCTGGGGTCTGCCTCCCAGGTTAGGTACAGTGCTGCCAGGAAGGCTAGCACCCAGCAGAGGCTACTGACAGCTGTCAGTACCCAGAACCACACCCTAAGCTCTCCACTGACAGGTGGCTGAGCTGCTTTAGGGGCAATTGTGAGCTCCTGGCACCCCTCTTGCTGTCTAGAGTGGGGGGCTACCACTTCCTGTGGCAGACACCCTCCTTCCACTCTCCCTTCTGTCAGTGCAGGGGCAACACCCTGCATCTGGACAGCTGCCTGTCTACTCAGGACTTCCTTGGGGTCAGGGGAGGCCTCACCAGTGCCAACTCTGGGCTCCCCCCCTACTGGGGCAGAAGGCCTTTGGCTCCCTGGAATTCTCTTTAAGAGTGGCCTACCCTTCCTTTTCTTCTTTCCTTTTCTTGGGGACCCCTGTCTCCTAACTGTAGGGACTGACTCCCCAGGACTTTGGTTTGGGGGGGCGCCCTGGGCGACCGCCCCATCTGGGACCAGACTCACCTCTGGGAGGTCATTGCCCAGGATACAATCTAGGGGGAGGTCAGCACTGACTACCACCCTAATCCAGTCAAGGATACCCTCCCTCTCTAGGGGCACTATGGCTACAGGTTTGGAGGTGACCTCCCCTGTGGCTATCCTGACTTTCCTTGTGTCTCCTGGGACATACATGTCTGGGGTCACTAACCGGTCACTCACTATAGTGTGACTGGCACAGGTGTCTCTCAGGCCAGTGGTAGGGATCCCATTCACTCGAATGTGGTGGAAGTGCCTACTCCCACCCTCAGGGATCACCAGCTTACCATCTGGTCCTGTCTCCCAGCTCAATGCTAGGAGGACTTCATCATCTGAGGAATCCTCCTCTATGGCTACACTGGACAGCCCAGTGCTAACCACCTTCTTTGGACAGGCTGCATCTCCTCTGAAGTGACCTGTCTGCTGAAAGTCAAAGCAAGCCCTACTGTCCAAGAGCTTTTTTAACCCTGGGTCTCCCTGTCTCTGATTGTCAGAGTGGGAGTGGGATTTACTCTCCTCCTTCTTAGGGTTCTGGGGTACAGAGGGAGTCTCTGTGGTGGGCTTACCACCTCCCTCCTTAGGTTTTTGGGGACCTGCCCCTCCCTTCTTGGAGTCTCCCCCCTGGGACTTGACAACCACCCTGGTTCTCAACCACTCATCAGCTGCCTCCCCTAGCTCTCTAGGGTTGGTCTGCTTAGAGTCCACTAGATGCTGGCGTAACCTTTCTTGGGTACAATTGGTCAAGATGTGCTCTCTCATGATCAGATTGTATAACCCCTCATAAGTATCCACTTTGTTACCAATAATCCAGCCCTCTAGTGCCTTTAGTGAAATGTCCACAAAGTCAACCCAAGACTGGGTACTGACCTTCTGGGTGTCCCTGAACTTCATTCTATATTGCTCTGGGGTCAGACCAAACTTCTTGGCTAAGCACCTCTTCATACTAGGGTATGAATCTGCCTCCTCCCCCCTTAAGGTCAGAAGCCTATCCCTCCCTGAGTTGGGAACTAACTCCCAAAGAAGTGAACCCCAGTACTGAGGCTTGACTCTCCTCATCTGGAGGGCCCTCCTCTCAAAGGCCCCCAGCCACTTATCTATGTCATCCCCCTCTACATAAGCAGGAACCACCCCCTTGGGTAATCTGGGGCAACCTCCCCCACCCATGGACACCTCAACTTCTTTATCGCTGCCTCCATCTCTTTTCTCTTTGTATGCCCACTTTTTCTTTTCTAGGGCCAGCTTGTCTGCTTCCAAAGCTATGTATGTTAGCTGGGCCTCCAGCTCTCTTTCTCTGATGGATAGGTTCTCTCCTCCTGAAAGGACCCCCTTCCCACCACTAGCTTTGGGTCTGCCCCTAGTGACTGTATTTACTGAGGACCGTTCTTCCTCATCCTCACTTGGGCTCAGATGCCTTCCCTCCCCTGAGAGGTTAGAGTTAGCATCCTCCCCTTTTTCTCCCTCCTCTGGAGCTTCCTCTGAGTCTACCTCTTGGGCCTCAGCCCATGCTGTCAGGGATTTGATCAGGATTTGCTTCCTGAGATCAGTGGTTGCAGGCAACCCTCTTTCAATACACAACCCCCTAAGCTGGACTACTGTCAGTGTGGGTAGGCTAGCCAGATCAAGCTCCATGGTTCCCTAGTTTTGTGTCAACAAAAACTTTTTGCAAAAATTGGAAACAAGAATTTAGAAAAATTACAAAAATTCAATAATTGAAATTAATCCAAATTAAACATTTTTTTTTTTTTAAACAATTTTTGCACTAGGACAATTTAAAGGATTTTTAATTTGTTTTACTTAAAACTGTAACGTGATATTGAACACAAGTACAGGATCCCGTCGCTGCTTCCAAAAATGTTGGAAAATGGGTTATTGGTAGGGCAGGTAGGTACCTACACCTAGCAACAAGCCACTAACCTCCACCTAGGTACAGTTAGGTCTCAGTAAATTAATCCCAGCTCAACCCTTGGTAGCTTGGCAACGAGCGTCAAGGCTTAACTTAGGAGACAAAGTGTAAAGCATTCAAATATCACAAAACAGTAATCAAATAAAACACAGGAAACAGTTTAAAAATCCAAAACCAATTTATAAAAAATAGTTTATATTTTTATCTTTAAAATGACACAAAAACGATCAAAATCGGTTCAGGGGAACCGGAGATATGAATTTTTAAAGAATTATTATTTTTCTAGCGCTTAGAAACAAAAAGCGCCAATCGGGTCATCTGGTTGCACCAGGACCGGGGCAAAGTCAAACTTTCAGGCCGACCGCGATGGAGCCCTGCTCGGCTACAGGTCGCGGGAGGCCTCGGTCAAAAAGTTACCTTCTGACTTAGTCTTTATTTTGACGTTTTTCTTCACCGGGACGAACCTGCCAGTTGAATCCGACCTCCTGGAGCCCTTGTCCGGATACGCGATGTGGGTTTCCTCGGTGGTGATTTCTACCTTCGGACTTAGTCGTTTTTTCGAGATGAAAATCCTTCGACCGGGGTAAACCTGGATCTTGATCCGACGTCCGTGGAGCCCTTCTCGGATACGATGGCTGGGAGGTCCCGGTCAACTTTTTACGTTCGGACTTAGTCTCTTTTTCTGATGTTTTTCTTTACCGGGACGAACCACGAAGTCAGGCCGGGTCGCGGTTGAGGCAAGCCGGCTAGAATTTCCGCGGCGGGTCGGTCCCTCTCTGGAGCTTTTTTACAAAAATTCTAAAAAAAATTCGAAACTTCTGGGGCTTCACCCAGATGTTCTTTTAAGGTTCTTTTGGGGTCCACAGCTCACCCCAAGGGTCCAGAAGTTTTGTGATGGTCCTTGGGGGGTGCGGACTTCAACTCCCAAAATGCACCTGGTGCAAACTCCTTTTTGGCCACTGGGCAGTGGTCAACTGGTCTCTTTTTTAGGAGTTGGTACAGGGGACTCTGGATAGCAAGTTTTCACCTGTAGCAAACAGGGAGTCCCTCCTTGAACCAGTTGAAGCCAGGCAAAGTCCTTCTTGTGGTGAAGCCCAAGTGTGCAGCTGGTGCAGTCCTTCTGAGTGCAGGGTCCAGGTGCAGGCCAGGGGTCCAGCAGGGCAGTCCTTCTTCTCCTTAAGTTCCTTCTTCTTGAAAGTTGGTGGGGATCTGAGGTGTGGGGGCAGGTCTGCCAGTTTTATCCTTGCTCCTGGGTGAAAAACAGGGGGGTCCTGGTCCTCCAATCAGGTACAGGGTCGTCCCCCTGTGATGACCACTTCCTGGGAAGTGTGGCAAAAATCCATCCCAAAAGGCAACAGTCTCTAAAAATCCAACATGGCTGAATCTGATTTTTGGAGGATACATCTGGCTGTGCCCACCCACTGGTGTGGCTAAAAATCATAAACACACCCCTCTCCTGCCCTCTCCTAATCTAATCAAGGGGGCACCTAGTTGTCTGGGGTTGCAGGATGTGGGGGTGTTGCTGGGTGCTCCAGATGTCCTTCTCTGCCTTTGAAGACCAGTTTGGCAGCCCTCCCTCTTCCTGCCTCACCATCTGCTGAGGGGAGATTCTCTCCCCCAAGCACATTCCTTTGTGTGAAGCCAGGCCACTTCACACCTCATCAAGGCAGCCTGGCAGAAGCTGCTGCAGGCTGGCCAATCAGAGCACAGCAGCAAAAACAATGCAGAGCTGAAATTGGCAACTTTTTAGGTAAAGTCTAAACTTTTTACCTGAACAAGTTATATTAAATCCAACAACTGGAAGTTGTGGGATTTATTACAACAATTAATTTGATACCAAATTCTTGGTATGTAACATTTAAGGAGACTTTAAAATTTAAAATAAAGTCTGCCCATTCTAGCCTATGAAGGCCATTTACTTCAATGAGGGAAAAACGAATTTGGCTGTTTTTACCTCACCAGGGCTTATAAATCTATTTTTATAAAGTCCCTGCTTATAGTTACATGGCACCCAGCCCTAGGGGCACATAGGGCACACCTTAGGGGTGACTTATATGTAAAAATAAGGTAGTTTAAGACTTTGGAAGTACCTTTAATTCCAAAGTCGAATTCACATATAACTTTAATTTAAAAGCAGCCAGCAAGGCAGGCTTGCTTTTAAAATGACACTGGGCACCTCAGCAGTGCACCTAGGTGTGCACCACCTATGCTGTGGTCCCTAAACCTACATGCCCTACCATATACTAGGGACTTATAGGTAGGTTAACTTAGCCAATTATAATTAGCCTAATTTGCATATCCATTTTACACAGAGCACAGGCCCTGGGACTGGTTAGCAGTACCCAGGGCACCATCAGAGTCAGGAAAACACCAGCATAAAGTGGAAAATGGGGGCAAAAAGTTAGGGGGCCTCTGCAATCAGCCCTGTTTTCTCACAGTTTGTCTCCTTAAGAGTTCTTCATATAGTCCTGAGAGAGGTAGAACAGTATTTGGTCACAGAGAATGTAAGCTAGGAATAACAGGTGTTCCCAGATATGGTAGTGGGGTAAGGGTCAATATCCCACAAAGAGCAAAATAATTCGTCACTTTGGTGAAACTGGCAATTTTTTTTTTTGTTCCACATTCAATGATACAAAGTGGACAGAAAATGTTCCCCTTAGTACTTAAGATGACTTTCCCAGAATCTTGGAGCTTGCCAATGATTGTTTGAAGATGTTTTCGGCATTTTAGTGACAGTGTGAATGAAACAGGTTTGCACTTGCACAGCTTATGCAAATCGCAGGTGAATTGTGATGTTTGTGAGGGTTTAGGGAGTTTGCCTACTCCAAATGAGGATGTAGAAGGAGTGTGCGTACTCCGAAGTGTGAGAGAAGGGAAGTCATCGAACTTCACATGTGTGGCGCTTTGTGCTCATTAATTTCCCATGTGGTTTTTAAGTATATGGGCCCTGTGTGGTCTAAGACTCTGGAGTATATTGAAAAGTGCATGAGACACTTGGTTTTTGTTGTAATTTGTCTGGTTTAATAGGTAGCTCGGGATGGTCGACAAGTCAGAGTGTGAGTCAAAGTGAGTGAAATATTTTTGGACTGAGATCTGGTGAGTCCTATGTGCACTAGAACAGACTCACTGATCAGTTGAGAGTGAAATTTGCGGATCGAATTTTGCTTGCAAATCAGGGAAGCTGAGAAAGAAGGAGTAGCTGTTAGAGTAGAATGAGGTCAGTGAAAAATCTGTAAAGTTTCTGAAGCGATTGTGTTACCTTACCTGTAGTAAACATGCATATTGGGTTTTGATATTGGTTAGTGCTCGCAATAACTTTGCATTAGTTTCGTGTGAATCTGAGCAAGACTTTGTCCGCTGCAGTATGTGTGATAGTGAAGTCATTGGAGTCGCGCTGGGATAGGTTGGTTAGTGAGAAGGGTTGCCCATGGATTGGCAGCCATCCGTGAAGCGCAATTGGTTGAGAAGGTGGGTGAAGAGAATTCTGGGATTAAAAGTCACTCCCTGGTTTGATTTAGAGAAACATAAAGCTTGCAGAAATGACATTTTTCAAAGCTTTAGAGAGCGCTTTAAGGGGAGATACGTACATCACATCGATTATAGGGAATATTGCACCACCATAAGGTACACCAGCTTACATTGCAATCAAAGAACAGGGTGTTGCACCATGGCTGAAGCAATGGTGCAAAGTGACAGAGAAGGATAGGAGCTTAGCATTTCCTGCCCACAGAACATTTAATTTGAGGAGCTTAGAGAATCTGAGGAGGGTGCTGTATGATCTGAAGCCCCCTCCAACACCAGCACAGTTTGAGGCATTAGCGATCTCGGAATTAGTAGCTAGACAGTAACAGCAACATAAGTTTGAGAGGAGGATGAGAAAGGCAGAGAAGACACTAGCGGAGGCTAGGATGGACATTGGTCAGAAATTTTGGAGAACAGTGACTTTACAGGGGATTAAGATGTTTCCAACAATTATACATGATAATGAGAGAGAAGGAAGGAAAGCCACTAGAAAATCAAATAGGAGCCCTCCCGAGATCGGAAATTAGGGGATACTAGGAGATCTTTGACATATGAGGAAAAGTCAGACGATGATGAGTTTATCTTGTAGTTACTGAGAAATCGTCCCCCACCATATGAGCCCACAAGAGTGGTCTGAGCACCAGTGTAGATCCTTCGGCTCTGACACCGGTTAACATGACTACAAGTCTAGGTCAGGTTAATCCTGATAGTACACAGAGCCCGATGCAGAGCTGTCTTAATGCACCTATTACTCCGGTAGCACAGAATCAGATGCCACAGTTGAATGTCCTGTGAATTTACCCTGATGTACCTATTGTGGAAACTACCACAAATCTAATAGTACCGACAGGACAGGTTTTCCAGAAACCGACGTTGGTTCAGACAGAGCCAACTCCACTTTTACTGCCTCAAGTGCAGCCACAAGTAATGCAAAAGTACACTACGATAACAGGGATCCAGACAGAGACGTCTGTATTAATAAGTCAGAATATGGGAACTATGCACCGACAGAACTTGAGTATCAGACCAAGCCCAGATGCTGTATCTGTACCTGTCACCATTGGTCTAGTTGTGCCCTTGTTCGCACAAGAGAAAAACAGTGCAAATGGACAGGGAATCCTGAGCTAGAATCCAATGAGGGCAGGACTTAATGAGAATATCCGAGTAGTCTCTCCTGTGGGACAGACCTTTGATGGATCGAGAGCATTGTTAGAGGTTAGTCCATTCAGAGTTCCCCTGGATACTGTCATAGGGTCAAATGTTAATCAAAGTCTGAAATTACTGACACCACAGTCTCCAAATGCAGTCATACAACCGTTGCCTAATGTTCAGGCCAATAACATTTCACTGCAAGGTTTGACAGCCCAACAATTGACTGAATGGTTAAACAAGCTGAATACCCTGCAGAATGCTCCTCGGGGTGAGGAGCACTTGAACTACATGAGGCTAGGAATGGAGGTGGGTGAGCTCATTAAAGGTGTGAACACATTAGAGTCCTACACAGAAGCAGAACTGAGATATCTGTGTCCAAAAATTACGAGGGAAGTGAGCAATGTGCATCAAAAACTTGTAGACCTGGCAGAAAAGTATGGCATAGAAATAGAGAAACCAAAGCATTTGAAAAGGAGTTACAGGTTAGATTTTGACACAAAAGACTTTGAACACATGAGACCTGCAGGGATGAAGGCACACTTTAGGGAGTTACTCCAAAGTAACCAGACATGGAGAGCCTTAGTCAAATGGGAAGGCAGATGAGCAAAAAAAAGAGATAAAAGAAAAGGGGATTTTGCGGAGCTGACTGCACATGTGCAGCAGGGTAAGGATCCAGTGAAGATCTTATAAATGAGAGATTCCAGGAGGGAATTTTGTTCATGTCCCTTGGAGCAGAAGTGGCCTTCTGTCTTTTACAAATGATTATCCCAGGTTGAGAGAGAAGCTAGTAGAATGGTACCAACAGTCAGGCAGGTTTGTGAAACCTGCCATATGCCTGTGGGAAGACTTGAACACTCTTTTAGAGATGGTAGTCCCTGCTGATATGTGGATGGAGTGCAAGAGGAGTATAGATTGGCCAACAAAGGAACCATAGAGAGATTAGGTTTTGGGTGCACCGTCTCCTGAAGTAATGAAATATTACTACAAAGTAATTGCATTTTTTTAAAAGAGAATTTTGCCCAAAAACATTGACTGGCAGAGAATAGATAGGACAGCTCAGGAAGCAAAGGAGTCAATACATGCATATTATGAGAGATTGTTGCAGGCATTCAATTATTACAGTGGTACAGAGACAGTTTAGCCAAAAGACATGATTCATTTTGTGTTCAGACTTGTGGAAGGATTGAGACCTGAAATTAACCAGACAATTAAGAGTCATTTGATTTGCTGGCAAGCAAAGCCGATTGATGAGATGTTGCAGTATGCAAAGTACTGTAGTGACGAGATTGAGTTGAAGCAGAAAAAGCTGAAAGAAAAGGCGATGGTGATGCAGGTTAAAGTGGCACAAACAGGGATGCAAGGAAATTTTCCACTGCTGCAGCAGCAGCAGGGAAATATGGTATTTTAAAATCTGATGAGAGGTCACGGAGGAATTGGTAATGGAAATCGTACCCTTGATTTGAATGCTGTAGTGGTTCAGAATGATGTGCAGGGAATGAAGAGATTGTTGCCTTGTAACGCTTGTGGAGTGGTCGGACATTGGACGCAGGAGTGTCCGATGTTGGTGAAGGAAGGTGTTGTTCAGCAAACAGGCGACATTAACTCATTTCAAAACATGAGAGGATGAGAATGAGAGGTCATAACTTGAATTTTCAGAATAATGTGAATCAAATGTAAGGTTTTCAACTCATGCAGCAGGTGCAAATACCACATGTACAAATAATACAGTTGCAACCAATGCAGCAGCAGGTTCCCATGGTACCTAGACAGCAAATCCAAATACCTCAAGCCCCAATGGAGCAGCAGCAGGTGATGCTTCCTCAACAGGTCACAGGTCAGAGGCTTAACCAAAGTAATAACACATTTCACCAATTCCCGTTACACAGTGAGATTGGAATAAACGATGACTGGGTGAGTGAGAGTTTAAATGTAGAGGAGTGTGTGCTTGCAGCTTCCTTAGACGTATATCAAAATGCCCCCTATGTGAAGCAAAAAGTCATGGGTCAAAGAGTTTCATTCTTGGTGGACACAGGAGCTACACACTCTACAGTGAGAACTGCAGAGGTTCCGAATTTCCCACTTTCAGTAAAGACAGTCCAGATTATAGGAGTAGCGAATCACTATTTGACCAACGCAATCACAGAACCAATTCAGGTTAAGATTTGCAACTTTAAAGGATTGCACAAATTCGTAGTCTGTGACTCAAGTCCGGTATCCCTACTGGGAAGAGACTTGCTGTGTAAAAACAGGTGCTCGATTACTTGTTCAAATGATGGAATCGAGATACAGACGAATAGTGATGATGAAGATGACCCAACTCTAAAGAGAGAATGTAAGACCACAAATGAGGGATATCCCCTGACTGATTTCTTTCCAGTGTTCACAGTGAAGGAGCTTCCTCCTGATTTGCAGGGAACAGTTAAAGAGAAAGTGTGGGACCTGACAGGGAAAGAAATAGATCTGATAAAGGAGTTAAGCCAGTTAAAGTTCCCATAAAGCTGAACACAATTTTTCCTCAGATTCCCCAGTATCACATGCTACAGGATATCCTTATGAAGGTTGCTCAAATAACTGCGGAATTTGTGAACCAAGGGGTTTTGAAGGAAGTGTTGAGCAGCCCATGTAATTCACCGATAATGGGATTGAAAATGCCCTGTGGGAAAATTCGAATTGTTCAGGATTTGTGAAAAATAAATTACATTGTGATCAAATGTTGCACCATGGTAACAAATCCAGCTGTGATAATGTTTCAGATTCCATGTGACGCTGAATGGTTCACTGTCATAGGCTTGTCCCAAGCCTTCTTCTCTGTGCCTCTTCACGAGGACAGCCAATTTCATTTTTGTTTAAAATGTTTAGATCAAGTTTACTGTTGGTGTCGAATTCCTCAAGGGTACTCAGAGTCACCTTCCATATTCAATCCGATCTTGACAAAGAATGTGGAGTTGTTGGAATTGCCTTTCCAATCGACCTTGGTACAGTAAATTGATGACTTGTTGATTGCGTCCAAAACAAGGGACAAGTGCAAGTATGACTTGATTGCCTTACTAAACCATTTAGGAAAGAATGATCACAATGTGTCTCAAATCAAACTGCAATACTGTCAGAAAGAAGTGAAATACTTTGGTCACCAGATTGAGAAGGGATCTAGGAAAATATCTAGAGAAAGGGTTACAGCCATACTACAGATGAATCCCCCAGACACACAGAGAGATGTTAGGATGTTTCTAGGGATGGTAGGCTATTGTCACCAATGGATTCCCTATTTTTCAATAATGTCCAAACCATTGCAGAAGCTGACCCACAAGAAGGTTACCGATCCTTTGGTATTAGACCAGGCTTTCAGGAAAACATTTTCTGATTTGAGAGAGAGTTTGTGCAAAGCTCCGACTTTGGTATGCCTGACTACACGAAGTCCTTCACGTTGTTTTGTCATGAGCATGATGCATGTTCTTTGTCTGTCTTGACACAGGTCCATGGAGGTGTAAACCGCCCAATAGCATATTTTTCAGCTACTTTGGATCCAGTTGCAGCAGCTTTACCAGGCTGTTTGCGTGCAGTTGCAGCAGTTGGACAGAGCCTCACACAGTGTGAAGGCATTGTGATGGGACATCCTTTGGTTATTATGGTCCCTCACTCCATTGAGATCGTACTTTCAAAAACGAAAACCCAGTACCTTACAGATGCCAGACTGACCCGTTATGAGACAAGTATTTTGGGGTCACCAAATGTGTCATTGAAAAGATGTACAGTGCTGAATCTGGCAACCTTACTTCCGGATGAAAATGTTGAAATTGAAAAGGTGGAAGACATTGAGCATGATTGTCTTGAAGTAACTGATTTGTGCAGAAAACCGATACCTGATATTAGAGACACTGAATTGGAAGAAAATGCCTAAATTATCTTTGTTGATGGTTCCTGTCTAAGAGACAAAACAGGAGTACTGAGAGCAGGATATGCTGTGTGCACAATTACTGGTATTATGGAAGCGCCCTGGCTTCGAGGAGTATATTCCGCACAGGTAGAGGAACTGGTAGCCCTTACTAGAGCGTGCCATGTTTCTGCTCAGCTTAAAGTTACTTTCTATATGGATAGTCAGTATGGATTTGGAATAGTCCATGACTTTGGCCAGTTGTGGTCACAGAGAGGTTTCATGACCTCTTCTGGTTCACCAGTGAGAAATGGTGAGAGGAATTTTGCATGCTATCCAAAGATTGCCGTGGTAAATGCAGTGCACATCTGAAATCGCAAGATTTTGTGTCAATGGGAAATGGATATGTGGATCAGGTCGCAAGGTTTTTCACATTGAACTATGTATTGTTCAAGGATAAGTGGGAATTGTTACCTGAAGAAGATGAAACATGTCCAAGTTTTACATTCCAAGTAATAGATACATTAGAAGAAAAGAAACATTGCAGAATAATGTTGACAGGGAGGAAAAACATTCATGGAACAAAATGAAATGTGTATAGCGACAGGATGAATTGTAGGTTTCAGAAGAGGTCCAATTGGTTTTGCCGAAAAGTCGTTTGTCTCAAATGGCAAAAAGCACATGTTGGGAGGGATGCCATGATTCAACTGTTCAAACACAAATGGTTCAATCTGAGGTTTAGACAAGATTCTGAGGCAGTTTGCCATCATTGCATCATTTGCCAGCAAATGAATGCAGAAAAAGGGACAGCGGTTAATTTGAACCACATTGGAAGAGCAAGAGATCCATTCAGCATGATGCAAATGGATTTTATTGTGATACTGAGTGTGGAGGTTTGAGGTATGTGTTGGTGATTGTCCACATCTTTAGTCATTGGATTGAAGCGTACCCTACACAAAGAAATGACAGCCTCACAGTAGCGAAACTGCTGCTTACGGAACTGATTCCACGTTTTGGGGTTCTGATCTCTTTAGAATCAGATAGGGGAAGTCACTTCAACAATGAAGTAATTAAATTACTGTGTGCAGCATGAAACATTGAACAGAAGTTGCATTGTAGTTATTGCCCTGAAGCCTCAGGACTAGTGGAACAGATGAATGGTACCTTGAAATCAAGAACGACGAAGATGTGTGCGTTCACGAATCTGAAATGGCCTGATGCACTGCTGTTAGTTCTGATGACAATGAGAAACACACCCGACAGGAAGACAGGATTGGCACCACACGAAATCCTCATGGGGAGGGCAATGAGGTTGCCACCCGTGCCTGCAAATGTCCTTGTGAACATTACAGATGATATGGTTTTGGACTACTGCAAACGTTTGGCTGATGTGGTTCGCTCTTTCTCTCAGCAGGTGGAAGCCACCACACTGCCACCGAGCCAAGATCAAGGACACCCCCTGAGAGCGGGTGACTGGGTGGTGGTCGGTGGTCTGGAAACACGTGAGGAAGACGTGTTTAGAGCGTCGGTGGAAAGGCCCATTCCAGGTGATTCTGACTATTACCACAGCTGTGATGTGTGCTGGAGGTCCGAACTAGATACATGCAAGCCACACAAGAAAAGTGGTATGTCCTTTGGATGATGAAGAGGAGTTGTTTAGAGTATCAACCACGACCAGACAAGCCTCAGAGCCAGAAAGAGAAGAAAGAGGAACTGAGGCCAGATCTGAGCCTGTTGAGGACGGTTGAGTCACTGTTGTGAGAGACAAAGGAGAAGACTCTAGGAGGGTGACAGTGAGCCAATCTCAATTGAGACAGCAGGAGAGCCTAGTCAGAGGAGAGCTTAACCAGATGTAAACGAAGTTGAGAGACAAACTGAGCAAATGCCAGACCCAGAGGGGGAAGGACTTGAGCCAGATCAAAGCCTATGTGATCTGACACCTCCTGAACCGGTTGCAGGTCCGTAAAGAGAAAATCCTGCAGAACAAGAAGAAGTTTTGAGTTCAACGCTGAAAAGAGCATTGACCAAGGGCCCACTGGAAGGAGATTAGTGGCTGGAGTCACAACCAAAGAGAAAGGAAGCAGTTGTTGTAACAACAATTGAGGAAGAAGTAGATACGACAAGAAGAGAAGACCAGAGTGAAGGACAGTTGCAGGGAGGTTGAAAGTTGAAAAGAAAGAGAATAGCAAGTCGAAGGTACGCTGATCCTGAATGGGTGTATGTAGCTACAAGTGAATGGCAGAAATCATTTTTGTCTTCTTGTTTTGATCGAGGCATACCAGGTCAATATTATGGTACTTGAAGGTAATTTCTGAACTGAACTGTTGAAACAAAATTAAGAAAAAGTGCAAAGAGAAAAGAGACTGTTGAAAGTAACCGGAAAGAGACTTTGATAACCTGATTTGACTTTTGAAAAAAAAAACTGATTTTGACAAGCTGCTTAACTGGTTTTGACAAGCTTACTGATTTTTGAGGAAAAGGATCCTAGAAATGAGACTGAAAGCTGTAAATAACTGCTGAAAGAAGATTTTTGTTTTTGATTTTTGCTGTATAATTTCTAAATTTTCTCTTCTACTTTCTGATTCTTTACAGATCATTAATAACATTAGCCAGCAGGGTAGGAAGAACAGGTGCTGTAAATACATGAGTACTGGTTTGGTAGTGTGTAGTGCTTTCCTCTTAGCTAGTTTTTTAAGCACTAACATAACACAACAGAAATGCACTTCTGAGGTCAAAGAAGACTTTTATTGTTGTTAATTCTTCCCCAACCACAATATTTATGAATGACGAATTAGTAGCTTTAAAGTCCGCGTTAATCAAACAAAATATATCAGTTTGCAATATACACAGCAGGTTATATTTATAAGATATTGAATGCAAAGCAAAACAAATACTTCACCGTGTGGGAAACTATCTACAGCTTCATCTTTCTAAGGTCTGCAAGCTGATGACCCCTGTCAGCCGCGAGAAAGAGATTCATCTACCCACACGGGATTGCTGGCAGCTGGCGCCAAGCTCCAGCACGAGGTCCGGCAGATTCGAATCTGACCCTCTGCAGCCTGTTACATTCGTTACAAAGGTGTGCCCCCTCCTCTCAGACCTGGGAAACTGAGCAAGCCTTTTGGAGACTGGCCAGGTCTCCAAGACTACTCCTATTCCCAAGCTCAAGCGAAGAAAAACAACACCCATGTACTCTCTCTTATCATGTCTAGTCTACTGTGAGAAAAACATCTTGGTTCTCTGGTGCAAAAACACAGCTTGGAAAAATACAGCTTGGATTCTCAACTGCAATGTCTAACTCCACGTTAAAGGCAATGGGCAGCTAACCTAAGTATCAAATGCAATGTCATGTTAAAGGCAATAGGCAGCTAACCTAAATATCAAATGCAATGTCTATTGTCATGTCAAAGCCAATAGGCAGCTGAGCTGAATACAAAATGCAATGTATAATATCATGTCAAAGCCAATAGGCAGCTAAGCTGAATATAAAATGCAATGTATAATATCATGTCAAAGCCAATAGGCAGCTGAGCTGAATACAAAATGCAATGTATAATATCATGTCAAAGTCAATAGGAATGCAATGTCAAAGCCAATAGGCGGCTAGACTGGATACAGCATGTCAAAGCCAATAGGCAGAATACAGAATGTAATGGCTAATGCAATGTCAAAGCCCATAGGCGGCTCAACTGAATACAGAAAGTAATGGCTAATGCCATGTCAAAGCCAATAGGCAGAATACAGAATGTAATGACTAATGCAATGTCAAAGCCCATAGGCGGCTAAACTGAACAAAACATACCATGTGCTACTGGTGAACATTGAGCAACTAATATGCGCAGTGGTGAAACACAAAGTCATTGGTCAAAACAAAACTTATCAAATGGCAGTACATTCCGCCCTTTGACCAATGAATTTTTGTTTCACATATCTCTTGTTTCAAACAAAAACAAAAAAACATCAGCACAAAAAAAACATTATCAGCAAGTCAGATTTGAATGATCAAAGCAACCCCTGTAAAGCAATAGAAGTGGATTAACACATTGATTTCATAACCTTTCACATCAGCTACATCTACACAGAAAAGACTGGGCAATTTTTATACTCTGAGTGAGTCTCTAATTCAACAGTGTTAGCAATTTGATGTGGCATGAGTTCTACTCATGTAAACATGCACGGTCCACCTGAAAGGTTTGCTGGAAGGTAAGCAAAAGTCAGAGTTCCATACGAGAAGGGAAAAAAAAAAAAAAAAAAAACACAGCTTAGTTCCAGTGGAAGAATGCAATCAAACAAGTTGAACTTGAACTGAAGGCGCAGTTTGCGCAAAATGGATCCATGGTGCTGGCACTTTACTCAGCCAGGTTCAGGTTGGGGATTCGGTCCCTTCCCCGACCCCACATGCACACACCGGAAGGGGAGCCACACAGCACACTCAGGGACAGTGGCGAAACGTGGTAGGATCTGCAAAAGAAACAAGTATGACTTTTCTTGCAAATAACATTTTTCATTTAAACTGCATCCTTCCTCTTTCTTTCCCTGTTTTATAATCAGCAGGACGTTTTTGAGGCCCTTTGTTATATTTTCTGCAGGTTCTGGAGGATCACTTGGGGCTTCAGCCCACACATCAGTACTGAGGTTTTTATCTGCTGCGCCACAGCTTCCCTTTTCTTGCACTGTCAGAAGGGCTGGGGCAGACTCATTCTTTACCAAACCTCCATTCACTGCATTTTTGCCAAGTTGGGCCATTCTGTCTCCAATTTGTATGAATGAATCAGATTCTTTTCTAGGTATCAGCATAATTTCGATTTTTCCTTGGTAATTTGCAGCAATCACTCTCCCTAAAACCTGATCAATTTGCCATTTCTGATCTGGTAACTTTCCTCTCCCCAACTGCTCTGTGACTGCTTGCATGACAGATTGCTTTTGTGCGTGCTGCACAGTTTTTATCAAATCTATGGGAATGTGCATCTCTCTCATCTCTGCCCACCTGTAAGTGGCTTTTTCTCTCAGCTGTTCACATTTCTGGGGAAGCCACTTAGCCATCCCCACTAAGGCAGAATTCTGGGTGTATACTTCTCTCTCTGAATTTTTCTGATTAACATCTGCAAGGTAATTGAACCAGTTAAGTACAAGCCATGTGGCTAAAACATTATCAAAGAACCAAAAATCAGCATAAAAATGACACATCTCACGTAGCTCTTGCTTTAAAATCTGACACACATTATACAACGCTGTTCCTTCTACTGTGCCAGAAAACAACATTTCAGTCAATGAATCATTAGTAAAACAAACATGCTTTTTATCTTCAGTGGACACGAATTCAAATAGTGCACACAACTTCATTGATAACTCTTTTATCTGTGGTACTCTAGCCCTGTCTTGCAAGTACCAGATCCATTGTATGATTCTAGCTAGGGGCACTATTTTCTTCCCTTGTTCATGATTTAAATGTACATAAGTATTTCCTTCTTGCACTGCGCAAAAACCTAAAGTCTGCATTATTTCATTTGCCAAATCACAAGCGCGCAGCTGCATATTATTTTTCACAGTGACCATATACAAAAGTGTTAGGATTTCACTCAAATGAGGGCTATTCTTTTTCCAAAAATCAAACAAGCTAATGAAACTCTTTCGTTTTACTTGTGCATTTTGCAACGGTAACTCGTAAATCACATTCTGGTCACTCTCGTCCATGTTATCAGTTAAGGAATGCATTTTGTCTGCCAAAAACCCTGGCTCACACGAAAACTCAGTGCAGCTCGGAGCTGTCTTAACCCCCTCATTACTGGAATGGGACAAGAAAGATTCTTCTACAACAGCAGTTTTATGACTTTCAGAATTATTTTGAATTATTGTATCCTGGCTAATTTGCTCACGTAAATTCCTATTTTCATGTTCCAACTTCCTACATTTCTCCTGCATTTCTCTGTAAGCAGATAAAGGTATCCAGACCTTTCTGTCATCATTACTTCCAAAAGACAATTTTTCTACATATGTACAACAGAAATTATTTCTCAAAACACTATCTGTAATTCCCCAAACAGAAAACAATTCACAGTTTTTCCGAGCACCATCGGGCAGTTTCACAACACATGCATTCTCAGACATGGTCTGCCGTGCTACTGTGATTCTCCAAAAAAAATCAATTTCTGTAATTCTCCAAACAACAAAAACAATTACACTTTTAAAGTGTGCACTTAGAAATCTACCAACTCGTCAACACCCTCTTAATCACCTCTTAATGACCGACCCCACTCCTGGTACCAATTGTAGTGCTTTCCTCTTAGCTAGTTTTTTAAGCACTAACATAACACAACAGAAATGCACTTCTGAGGTCAAAGAAGACTTTTATTGTTGTTAATTCTTCCCCAACCACAATATTTATGAATGACGAATTAGTAGCTTTCAAGTCCGCGTTAATCAAACAAAATATATCAGTTTGCAATATACACAGCAGGTTATATTTATAAGATATTGAATGCAAAGCAAAACAAATACTTCACCGTGTGGGAAACTATCTACAGCTTCATCTTTCTAAGGTCTGCAAGCTGATGACCCCTGTCAGCCGCGAGAAAGAGATTCATCTACCCACACGGGATTGCTGGCAGCTGGCGCCAAGCTCCAGCACGAGGTCCGGCAGATTCAAATCTGACCCTCTACAGCCTGTTACATTCGTTACAAAGGTGTGCCCCCTCCTCTCAGACCTGGGAAACTGAGCAAGCCTTTTGGAGACTGGCCAGGTCTCCAAGACTACTCCTGTTCCCAAGCTCAAGCGAAGAAAAACAACACCCATGTACTCTCTCTTATCATGTCTAGTCTACTGTGAGAAAAACATCTTGGTTCTCTGGTGCAAAAACACAGCTTGGAAAAATACAGCTTGGATTCTCAACTGCAATGTCTAACTCCACGTTAAAGGCAATGGGCAGCTAACCTAAGTATCAAATGCAATGTCATGTTAAAGGCAATAGGCAGCTAACCTAAATATCAAATGCAATGTCTATTGTCATGTCAAAGCCAATAGGCAGCTGAGCTGAATACAAAATGCAATGTATAATATCATGTCAAAGCCAATAGGCAGCTAAGCTGAATATAAAATGCAATGTATAATATCATGTCAAAGCCAATAGGCAGCTGAGCTGAATACAAAATGCAATGTATAATATCATGTCAAAGTCAATAGGAATGCAATGTCAAAGCCAATAGGCGGCTAGACTGGATACAGCATGTCAAAGCCAATAGGCAGAATACAGAATGTAATGGCTAATGCAATGTCAAAGCCCATAGGCGGCTCAACTGAATACAGAAAGTAATGGCTAATGCCATGTCAAAGCCAATAGGCAGAATACAGAATGTAATGACTAATGCAATGTCAAAGCCCATAGGCGGCTAAACTGAACAAAACATACCATGTGCTACTGGTGAACATTGAGCAACTAATATGCGCAGTGGTGAAACACAAAGTCATTGGTCAAAACAAAACTTATCAAATGGCAGTACATTCCGCCCTTTGACCAATGAATTTTTGTTTCACATATCTCTTGTTTCAAACAAAAACAAAAAAACATCAGCACAAAAAAAACATTATCAGCAAGTCAGATTTGAATGATCAAAGCAACCCCTGTAAAGCAATAGAAGTGGATTAACACATTGATTTCATAACCTTTCACATCAGCTACATCTACACAGAAAAGACTGGGCAATTTTTATACTCTGAGTGAGTCTCTAATTCAACAGTGTTAGCAATTTGATGTGGCATGAGTTCTACTCATGTAAAGATGCACGGTCCACCTGAAAGGTTTGCTGGAAGGTAAGCAAAAGTCAGAGTTCCATACGAGAAGGAAAAAAAAAAAAAAAAAAAAACACAGCTTAGTTCCAGTGGAAGAATGCAATCAAACAAGTTGAACTTGAACTGAAGGCGCAGTTTGCGCAAAATGGATCCATGGTGCTGGCACTTTACTCAGCCAGGTTCAGGTTGGGGATTCGGTCCCTTCCCCGACCCCACATGCACACACCGGAAGGGGAGCCACACAGCACACTCAGGGACAGTGGCGAAACGTGGTAGGATCTGCAAAAGAAACAAGTATGACTTTTCTTGCAAATAACATTTTTCATTTAAACTGCACCCTTCCTCTTTCTTTCCCTGTTTTATAATCAGCAGGACGTTTTTGAGGCCCTTTGTTATATTTTCTGCAGGTTCTGGAGGATCACTTGGGGCTTCAGCCCACACATCAGTACTGAGGTTTTTATCTGCTGCGCCACAGCTTCCCTTTTCTTGCACTGTCAGAAGGGCTGGGGCAGACTCATTCTTTACCAAACCTCCATTCACTGCATTTTTGCCAAGTTGGGCCATTCTGTCTCCAATTTGTATGAATGAATCAGATTCTTTTCTAGGTATCAGCATAATTTCGATTTTTCCTTGGTAATTTGCAGCAATCACTCTCCCTAAAACCTGATCAATTTGCCATTTCTGATCTGGTAACTTTCCTCTCCCCAACTGCTCTGTGACTGCTTGCATGACAGATTGCTTTTGTGCGTGCTGCACAGTTTTTATCAAATCTATGGGAATGTGCATCTCTCTCATCTCTGCCCACCTGTAAGTGGCTTTTTCTCTCAGCTGTTCACATTTCTGGGGAACCCACTTAGCCATCCCCACTAAGGCAGAATTCTGGGTGTATACTTCTCTCTCTGAATTTTTCTGATTAACATCTGCAAGGTAATTGAACCAGTTAAGTACAAGCCATGTGGCTAAAACATTATCAAAGAACCAAAAATCAGCATAAAAATGACACATCTCACGTAGCTCTTGCTTTAAAATCTGACACACATTATACAACGCTGTTCCTTCTACTGTGCCAGAAAACAACATTTCAGTCAATGAATCATTAGTAAAACAAACATGCTTTTTATCTTCAGTGGACACGAATTCAAATAGTGCACACAACTTCATTGATAACTCTTTTATCTGTGGTACTCTAGCCCTGTCTTGCAAGTACCAGATCCATTGTATGATTCTAGCTAGGGGCACTATTTTCTTCCCTTGTTCATGATTTAAATGTACATAAGTATTTCCTTCTTGCACTGCGCAAAAACCTAAAGTCTGCATTATTTCATTTGCCAAATCACAAGCGCGCAGCTGCATATTATTTTTCACAGTGACCATATACAAAAGTGTTAGGATTTCACTCAAATGAGGGCTATTCTTTTTCCAAAAATCAAACAAGCTAATGAAACTCTTTCGTTTTACTTGTGCATTTTGCAACGGTAACTCGTAAATCACATTCTGGTCACTCTCGTCCATGTTATCAGTTAAGGAATGCATTTTGTCTGCCAAAAACCCTGGCTCACACAAAAACTCAGTGCAGCTCGAAGCTGTCTTAACCCCCTCATTACTGGAATGGGACAAGAAAGATTCTTCTACAACAGCAGTTTTATGACTTTCAGAATTATTTTGAATTATTGTATCCTGGCTAATTTGCTCACGTAAATTCCTATTTTCATGTTCCAACTTCCTACATTTCTCCTGCATTTCTCTGTAAGCAGATAAAGGTATCCAGACCTTTCTGTCATCATTACTTCCAAAAGACAATTTTTCTACATATGTACAACAGAAATTATTTCTCAAAACACTATCTGTAATTCCCCAAACAGAAAACAATTCACAGTTTTTCCGAGCACCATCGGGCAGTTTCACAACACATGCATTCTCAGACATGGTCTGCCGTGCTACTGTGATTCTCCAAAAAAAAACAATTTCTGTAATTCTCCAAGCAACAAAAACAATTACACTTTTAAAGTGTGCACTTAGAAATCTACCAACTCATCAACACCCTCTTAATCACCTCTTAATGACCGACCCCACTCCTGGTACCAATTGTAGTGCTTTCCTCTTAGCTAGTTTTTTAAGCACTAACATAACACAACAGAAATGCACTTCTGAGGTCAAAGAAGACTTTTATTGTTGTTAATTCTTCCCCAACCACAATATTTATGAATGACGAATTAGTAGCTTTAAAGTCCGCGTTAATCAAACAAAATATATCAGTTTGCAATATACACAGCAGGTTATATTTATAAGATATTGAATGCAAAGCAAAACAAATACTTCACCGTGTGGGAAACTATCTACAGCTTCATCTTTCTAAGGTCTGCAAGCTGATGACCCCTGTCAGCCGCGAGAAAGAGATTCATCTACCCACACGGGATTGCTGGCAGCTGGCGCCAAGCTCCAGCACGAGGTCCGGCAGATTCAAATCTGACCCTCTGCAGCCTGTTACATTCGTTACAAAGGTGTGCCCCCTCCTCTCAGACCTGGGAAACTGAGCAAGCCTTTTGGAGACTGGCCAGGTCTCCAAGACTACTCCTGTTCCCAAGCTCAAGCGAAGAAAAACAACACCCATGTACTCTCTCTTATCATGTCTAGTCTACTGTGAGAAAAACATCTTGGTTCTCTGGTGCAAAAACACAGCTTGGAAAAATACAGCTTGGATTCTCAACTGCAATGTCTAACTCCACGTTAAAGGCAATGGGCAGCTAGCCTAAGTATCAAATGCAATGTCATGTTAAAGGCAATAGGCAGCTAACCTAAATATCAAATGAAAAGTCTAGTGTCATGTCAAAGCCAATAGGCAGCTGAGCTGAATACAAAATGCAATGTATAATATCATGTCAAAGCCAATAGGCAGCTAAGCTGAATATAAAATGCAATGTATAATATCATGTCAAAGCCAATAGGCAGCTGAGCTGAATACAAAATGCAATGTATAATATCATGTCAAAGTCAATAGGAATGCAATGTCAAAGCCAATAGGCGGCTAGACTGGATACAGCATGTCAAAGCCAATAGGCAGAATACAGAATGTAATGACTAAAGCAATGTCAAAGCCCATAGGCGGCTAAACTGAACAAAACATACCATGTGCTACTGGTGAACATTGAGCAACTAATATGCGCAGTGGTGAAACACAAAGTCATTGGTCAAAACAAAACTTATCAAATGGCAGTACATAGTGGTATGTGTAATGTTTGTGGGTGTGATTGTTCTTGCCAAGAGTAAAGCCAACCATGCTTCAGCTTTAGAGACGACTTCTGCATTAACAGCAATAGAGAAGTTTAGATTAGATGAGAAGTATATGCATGTAGATAATGCCCAAGGGGAACTTTCTTCTAATGTCTTCTATCACTTATTGTACGCAGGTTCCTTCAACAGTCGAAGAAGGAGTTACCTATCATAGTTTGCCTCTTACTTATGGGTTAAGTTGTAGTCTGTTAGTAACAAGATTCTATAACCAGGAGTGCATTCAGTATTTCTATTCCAACCACGATGTGGTGTTCTCATTTGTCCCCATAATTAGGTACCTGAGAAGAGTAGCTAAGGATAATGACATAGTATTAGTTAGGGATTTCTTCAAGCCTACATTACCTTTTGGGAAAGCTTACACTCACAGGAATGCTTACACCTTTAGAAAAGACCTTCTTAGATCACACAGATGACAGGAGAAAGGCATTGAAGGAGAAGTTAGAAAAAGGCTTAAAGAAAAGGACTTTTAGAAATGACTATGCTTTTATTGCAATAAAAGCACAAGGGAAATTAGCTTTAGATGCGCAACACTTAGGCCTAAATTTAGCACTGACACTTTGTTTGTGGGAACAAGTGAATGTAGATGTGTTTTTCAAAAGTGACTCAGTTACATCACATTAGACAAAGGAAAGAGTCTCCTTCTGGTATAATAGGAGATATATTTGGAGCAATGATACCTTCAGTAGGAGTTATTCTGAATTCGATAAAGATTCAAAAGTTGTCTACGATTGAGGATAACATGCTGACAAATTTTTCAGGAGCCATACTCCTGATGGATACTGAATTAGCTGCGGAAAGAGCTATGACTCTTCAGAACCGCTTGTGTTAGATATCCTTTTAGCAAAAGATGGCAGAGTTTGTAAAATGCTTAATTCTAGGCATTGCTGTTCGTACATTCCTGATAATAGTAAGAAAATTAGAAGCTTACTTACTAACCTGACTAATGAAAGTGCTGATTTAAAAGAGGTGAAAGAACCAGGTGTTTGGGAGAAAGTTGGCAAAGGATTTGCTTCTGTGGGAAATTGGATCAGCCACATTGGGAAAGGGATAATATTGAAAATAATACAAGGGTTATTCATAATTCTGATTTGCATAAATGGAGAATGGGAAATATGTCAATTGTGTTCAAATTAAAAAAGACAGAGAATAATCAGAGGAGGGAAGAAAAAAAGGGAAAATTCGTTAAGGGAAAATTCGAAAAGGGAACAAAAATATGATGGGATAGCGATGACAGAATTTTAGCTGATGCAAAAATTTGTGTGGGAAGGTTTGGTGTGATGACACATTTAGTCATCAGAGGAGGGATTTTTAACACTGAGAGTATTATTGAGTTTATTCATGAATATTCATGTATACTGAGCATTGAATTTGTGTAGAAAATGTATTAATGTAGAGAAAAATAATGCACACATTTGAACGTACGCCCAACTGAGTGGCCGCCAATGTTCTCGAAGTGTACTTATTAATGGCTTATTAATATAAAATGTTGAGCTTTTGTTTGATTAATGTAGTAACATGTCATATTGAGGGTTATTTGTTATGTATAGGCTTTATTAATTGTAGGCCTTAACTTAGCGAGGTCTTGGCTAAGTTGCACGGCCTCATGTCAAGCTGCATTTCTTAATCGACTTACAAAATGGATGCTTAAATAATTAAATTATGATTTTCCACTGTGCTGACCTAATGCTCATAGCTGAAAGTCTTTCTCATGAGGACTCCTGGCTAGGGGATGACGTACTTGCTAGTGCAACAATCTTTAATGTAATGTGTGTGAGACTGACTTTCCCAGGAGAAGACAATGAATGCACTGACTGGAGTATAAGCTGCAAAAATATTGTTACCTGAGAGCGCAAATGACGAGAACGGAAGAACAGGAACCAATCATTGACATGTGAACCATGTACTAGTAGAAGTATAGATTTGAGCGTTTAGATTAATCGGATTAAACATGAACATGCGATCCCCTGAACAATGAGGATCTGGGAAGTAGTTTTAGGAAATCTAACTTAGCCAGACTGCACTGAGAAGAAGACACCATTTGCCCATTTTCTATCTTGCCATAAGACCATTATTTTCTTGACCGTCTTAGAAAGAGACATGCTTAATTTTATTGCTTAAAGAGACTTTTATTTTTCTGAACTTTGATGCTAAATCCTGATGCCGTGTTGTCCAGACTGATGCCCTGATGACGAAGACTATCTTAGCTTGCTGATTCAATTCAGGAGAGGTATACCGTCAATGTTATTGATTTGCTATGTCTATTTGATTTTGTTTCTAGGTACCAACCACTATTTTGATAGAGCCATAGTTAGATGTTTTTCCACATTTGTGTGACTAAATTGTTTTGCATGAAGTCCAAACATGCAATTCTAATCTGGCATTAGCTAGAGTTCTCAATGATGAAGTTTGCTACATGTAATAACAGCTGAAGTCTTTTCTTTGCTGAATCTAAATGTGTGTAATATCGTTTGTGCAGTTATTCTTGCTATTAATTTGCACTGTAAGCTTAAAATGTAAAAAAAATGTAAATTAGCACTTGTATAGCGCACTTCTCACCCGTTAGGGTCTCAAGGCGCTGTACTCATACCGCTATGGAACCCCTCCTGGCTTTTCCCTGTGAGGCGCCCACTCCTGAGCACCCCCAGGGTGAAGCCAGGCATCCAAGCGCTGATGGGGCCGTTGTGGAGATTAAGCAAGCTATTGCCCAGAGTTGCAGAGTGGGACCCATGAATTAGATTAGGCACCGAGGCGAGAATTATCTGGTCAAGGGGAATTGAGCCCAAAACCTGCCGAAGCGGGACTTGAACCCTGGTCTTGAGCCAGATCTCTGCTTCAGGGTCTGCCGCTCTAACCATTGAGCCACACTTCTCCACAAGCTCCTCTAAGCTTAGAATGTGTAGTAGCTCAAGCCTTGATTCGATTGCGATTCTTTCGCCACTTTGGACAGCCAGTGTTGTTTCTGTATGTCTATCATTTGATTTTGAGATTAAGTTTCGTAACATTAGCATTGTTAATATGGGGAAATAAATATTCCAACTTTTACATAAAGGTGTGGTTATTAATGACTGCAAGGTCATGGTGTGTGACAATTACTGACTCCTATTGATTATTGATGTTATTGATTGTTGTGGTTATTGATATGTATTGGTGCGGGACATATATGGTGGAAAAACCTCGAATCGAGTCAAAAGATCAATCAACCTATTTGCGTACCCTTGTAAATTTACTTATTAAGGTCCGACATGCTAACACTACGCAGACGTGACTGCGTAACCCCTGCCACAACTGTGGAAGCTCTTTGTGAATCGGGGCCTGTGTTTCTTGCCTCTTTTTCAATAGATTCCTTTGGGACAAAACCTAAACAATCATCTCTTTAGGTTTCTTAAGCATGGTCAAGTTTTGGTGATACATGGATTATTTTAGCAGAAATTGCCTGATGGTATGGAAAGAGGATTCATTGTTTGGCTGTGAACTTGTAGACACGGGGTCTCCAACATTTTCAGTAATAAGAGCTACTTATGCAAATCATCCTGAGTAACTAATAATACTGGCACTATACAAATAAGAAAAGATTACACCAGTAGCCATCCCATGCAAGATTACCTGGTGTGATCACCTCAGTGCAAGATTACCAGCAGTAATTTAAAAAAGGCTTTTTCAATTCTGAATGGCTCTACAAGGCACAGCTGCAATGCCCCTGGCATCATGGTAATAATACCAAGGTTATAATATTAGTCATGTATCTCCCAATCATTCAAATATCAGTTTTAAAATGATGAGTTTCAAAAATACACTAATTTCATCTTGAAAACTCACATATCAATTTTAGTATGCATATATTATTTCAACCAAGCAAAAATGTCTAGTTTAGTAGGCTGGGCTGCACACAGGAGAGCTATTTACTGGCAGCTAAAGATAAGCCATATGTAGACAGATTATAGTGGACATTCTGAAAAATATCTAACAAGTACTAGAAACTCATGGAAATACAGCCACTGTTCTCCATGAGTTTCTGGGTGAGATGTTGCTCATTGGAGAGGTGGAGGGGGTTGCGTGCCATTGTTTTGATATTGATTAAATGTTTTGCTGTATTTGTTCTAGCATAAGATTGCAGTTATGAAGTTCCATTGACTTTCCATTGACTTTTGTTGACTTTTTGATGCTGTTCCTGTTCTAGTCGTTATACAGTACTATGGGTGCTGTGTCTTTGCTGTGAAACAAAAGAAAGGATGTTGATATTTCTATTACTGACCCAGGACACAGGTCCCAGTATATATGAACAGTAGAGGGTGTAAATAAAGTGTCTGTGATCTAGTTCTGCATATCAGCTCCGTTGAAAATGAGTAAAACATTCTGGTCCTATGTAAGTGCAAGCACATGAAGCACATATCCCTAGTCCTGAAAGAGTTTACAGTTGAGGGTGTGTGCAGCATGTGTCCCTCATCCTCTGACCGAGTGCAGTAGAGGATATGAGATTAGTATTTGTCCCTGGTCCTGCAAGCATTTGCAGTGGAAGGTGAGTGCAAGTACAGACCTGCACGCGTTTGCAGTAGAGGGTGAGCACATTGTATGTCCCTAGTCCTGTGATTGAATGCAGTAGAGGGTGAGAGGTTAGTTTATACTCCTAGTCCTGCATGAGGGTACAGTAGAGGGTGAAAGCCTAGTTTTTTTCTGGTCCTGCAAGAGTGCAATATGGAAGGTGAAAGTGAAGTCGCTTGGTCCTGCAAGAATGAGCATTATAGGATTTTTAGAGAGTATATGTTCCTCTTAGTAGTTAAGGTTGGATGTGGTGTTCCCCTTGTTTTTTGTGTGGTAACATGTTGAATGTGTGGTTTCATTTAGATGGGGCTGGGTAACCTGTACATAGGTGCGTTTTTTGTTTTCTTGTGGATGGGATTGCATGCAAGCTCTGTATGAATAGTTTATCGATTTTATCCAAGATAGCTTATGTTCTAGTGCGGTTTTGTGCTTTTATTTTCAAAAGAAAGGAAGGCTATGTATTATAGTCTATTGTCTTTGTCATGTCTTCCTTGCTCTGTTCTGCTTACTTGTGAGGTCATGGAATGTTGGGGTGTCACTGTAAGCCTGGATTGGCAGTTAGAGAAAGTGGGTGGTGCAAAGAGTATTCTCCTGGTAGAGTGTTGCCTAGCCGGTTCAAAAACTTTTTTATCTGTGAGCTGGCTACCTGACTCCTATCTACTTAGAGAATATCCATAAGTTATATCTGTCTTTTAATTGTTCTGTTGGGGACCACTGGTACGGTGAAACCCTTCAGAATGGTGAAGATTTCTTTGCTTCTGTAGGTGCTGGTACTGAGGCTATCCACCAGAGTGGCATTTTTGGTGGTCCGGGTCATTTTGTGGTAGCATTTCAGGGTAAATTTGAATGTGCTCCTGTCTGCATTGTCCTGGCTCATGCCCCACTTGTGCTCCAGTTGTTTGCTGTGGCGGTTTTTCAGTCTGAGTTCCTCCATGTACCAAATGGCCTGGGATCTCGATCCTGTTGTATTATTGTGTTTTAGGAGGGAGGCAGGAATTCGATGAAGGTGATCCAATTGTTGAAATTCTTGCCAACTAAGTAGATGGGTGTTGAGATGCTGCTCCAGTTACAGCAGGCTGGTATGGTGGTGCTGCATGTATGTTGGACTGACACAGGGATGCTGAACTTGACAAGGACGTGATCTGTCCAGAAGACTGGTTTGGACTAGTTGACTCCAATTTTGTTGAAGGTGGTGAAAATAGGGTTGGGATTTGTCCAGCAATGTGGGTCTCTTTACTTGAGCCCCAGGTTTCCAAGATCTTTGATGAATAGTTTTCAGTTGGAGACAGCATGTTTGTTCAGGTGGAAGTTCAGGTGGAGTAGGATGTAATTGATAGCATCAAGGGAGAATGGTGCGATGAAGTCCCTGACTGTGTTGGTCCACGGTCTGTAGATGGGAGTGATGCTTAGGGTGAAGTTGGTTGTGATGTGGAACTTGAATGGCAGGTGTTCCATGTAGGAGGATGACATGTCCAAGAAGGTGGTGGTCTTGTGGATTGTAGCAATTCTGTCTCCAGACTTGTGAAAACTGCCCTGCCTTGCAATCTTGTAGCTGGGGTGGGTGGCTGTGGCATTGTCAGGTGTCGCTTCGGGGTTCAGTCAGGTTTCCATGAGCGCAGACCGGATTGTTTTTGTGCTGGAAGGATCACCTTCCTGCACAAAAACAATCCTCTAAGGGATTTCCCTCTTTCTATTGTGGGCGCCTGTTGCGAGGAGAAAAAAACGAGGAGAAATAAAGATATTTCTCCTCATTACGCCCCACCTGGGGAGGCGCAGTATTTTGATGCATTCCCAGGTCTACCAGTAATGGTAAATCTGAGAATGTGCCAAAATCCATGAGTGGATGAATGGGAACACCCATGCTATACTCAAGGAAAACCTTCTTGGGGCAAAGTAACACAACACAGTGATTTGTGTTACTCTAGTTTTAAGTAGCCACGCAGAACCAAGCAAGCTTGCATAGCTTGAAAAATCTGACTTAGTAGTTGTGTTTCCCTCTTGCCCCCTTACATGGTGAAAGGGCAATGCAACTTGTTGATAAATCTGCCCCGAAATGCTACCTTCATCCAAATCCCTTTTAATTATTGGAGACTGCAAGACATTAGTTTTGTGCATGCGGCCGAGCAGCAGAAACCTGCTATCCTTTCCTTATCCTATGTCTCCCACACAACCCCCCATAATGACACGTTTTTTGGTAGAATGCCCCCCATCCACCAATCCAATACATGCAGAAACCAGTTATAGACTATCACCTGATTCCCCTAAGTGAAACAGCCACTAGATCATAAAAGCCTGGAACACTTTCAGGAGTATTGTCCCCAAAATGGACTGATCTTCTACTCTGATCTTCTCTGAGACAAAAACAGCCTCTTATCACTCTGTTCCCCTGCTTGGGGTCCTGAAACACTTCCTTACCTCCTATGTTACTATGCCAATTTATTTAACTCCCTGGCCAGGGGTTACAACAAGTAGTATAAAATTTTCCTCTGACTCGTTAAGTTCTAGCCATCACCCAGTTTAACACAAATCCCAATCTGCCACTAAACCAGCTGCCAGATTCCAACATATCCATGAACAAGACTGGGTCACCAAATCTATAGCTCATCTTTGAAGTTAGTGACAACAGGCCAGTGTTGTAGTGTCCAAGGTTTTAATCGTCAAACTTAGCCACAGCCCCAGCATCTCTGGTAATGCCATCCCATATTAAGAAGAAGGCTGCATGGCTGGACCGCACCCAGTGCCAGAAACTGTGGCCTGCCCTTCTCACAATGCCTTTTCATAGCATTTTGAAATGAAGGAGCATATTTATCAGTTTCGTGCAGTGCAGCACTGCAAGCCACCTTACTGCACTTCACTGCATGAAAGGGAAAAGGCAGGAATGCGCTGTGTTTAACATTATACAGCGCATTCCTGTCCTTTCCTTGCGCTGGTGCACAATGTGCTGCCTAGCACCAACACAGGCACCCTTGCGCCATGGCACTGGCGTTAGCAGATAGGATTGTTTTTCTGCAGGAAGGAACACCTTCCTGCAAAAAAACAATCCTCTGAGGCATTTCCCTCTTTGTATGTGTGCTGCATGAAAGGTTGATAAATATGCCCATTTATTTCAAAATGCTATGAAAAGGCACTCTCTTCAAACTGTAGCATATTGGTGAATAGATAGAGAGAGAGGACTCGTCGATACCAAGAAGGGCTGCGGAAAGGCCAGCTCCTTCACAAAGTACAAGTACCAAACATTGTATGCTAAGGTACTAGAAACAAATCAGAAAATGGCGGTTAAAATGTGCAGTCCAAGGACAGGACGGATTAAAAACGGCAGTGCTATTTATAACACTGCAATTATCACTTAATTAATTGGGAAGCTCAGTCAATGTGAAGGAGAAGGCTGTTGTGAAAGTCACATACCGTCTAACAGATGTAAACTTGACAGATGATACTCCTTCTAAGAAATTAAGCAATTGTACAATGCATTGTTGGAGATGCTTGCTTACCAGACAATTAGACAATTTATGTTTTTTTTTTATCGTCTTCTTTCATCTTGCTTTCTACTGGCTGTGTTTTTTTTCATTCAAAATATTTGTCTTCAACGCAATAAATGGAACAGTGTGTACCATCTCGCCCTGCTGTGCTTCACTATTGCTGTTTGTGCCTCAAGTCTTGTGGTTTATGGTAGCGCCTATCCCTCAAATGAAAAAAATAAGATTGGAGTCCACGGCAGACCACACACGCTGTTCTATTCTTGGGTTCTATGGGTTGCTTTATTTTTATCTTGTTTAACATTTTATTGTTTTCAAATGTTTTCATTGCTTGTTTTGCCAATGGGAATGCCACGACGATTTATTTCCATTTTTGGAAGAGAGCTTTTAGACACTGCTTTGCTGGCGTTAACGTTTATCACATAGCAGGCCTTCTTCACTAGAAGACTGCCTCTCATCCATGAACAATAACGAATACATTGATTAAGACACCCATTTTGTTACCATCATTTCTACTTACTGAGCTTCCAGTGACGATGCTGCACATTATTTGAACCCATCACGTTGTTCTCCTTTCTCTTGATATAGATTGAAGATTTTCCAGCTTCAAAAATAAAACAACAGGTATACACTATTTTTGGAACTAGCTAAATCCTAGGAAACTCCAAAACAGGGGTGGATCCTTCTCAATGGAGAAGGAGAGTTGCCCCACTGACTGAGCCAGCAGCTGAAAAATAAAAGGATATTTTGCTATAGTTTTATTCTTCAGCTGCTGGCTCAACCACCGTGTGCAGGGAGGGGCGGGGCTGGATGAATGGGAGGGGGGAGGAAGAGTGGAGGGCACTAAGTATACATGTCAGTTTGGCCAGCCTTCTTAGGTCAGCCAAACTGACATGCATAATCAGGTTTCTCCAACCTGGCTATGTTGCATGGCCAGGTTGGAGAAACTGCACAGACTCCAGTGCACTCTCTGAGCTGCAGACCAAGCCGCTCAGACCAATCCGGACACTGCTCTCATGCTAAGAATAGCATGAGAGCAGTGCCAGGATTGCATGGGGAGCATGTGCTGGTGTTCCAGGGACTGCTGGGACACCAGGAGAGCAGAGGAGTGATGCAGCAGGCAGCAGCCGTTGGAATGGGAAGTTTTAAAAAAATGATTATTATTTTATTCCCCTTCCCTTGAGATTTGCGGAGGCCACTGCTGACTCCAAAGTCTGTTATGGGCTGCTATTTCTTCTTGGCATGCGAAGCGGTTGCTGGTGGCATGTAGGATGCAAGTATCTGAACAATCTAAATAAATGAAAGCATTCATGCCAAGGCATTTGTCTTTGATGGCTTTCTTTGATCATCCCTTTCTACTACCCCATTCACCAAAGCTTGTTGGATTTCCAATCTTAACAGATTACAGTGTTCCAGTTTTTAACAGTAGACGTGCCAAACCATAGAGGAACATTATTACAAGAGGTTATTATTAGTTATGCAGTATAGCCCTGGTACCTGAAAGCTTCATGTACATTTGTGGGGCATTGGAACATTAGAAGAATTTAAGAAATATTATGTGGGTAATTACCTGGTTAGAGGTGTTCATAAGTAGAATATAAGCAAAGCCAAGTTAGAATCCTGACAATTATTCCCACACTGAATAATAGTTGCTAAGGTTACAAGAGACATTAGTTGTTTAGTGGTGGTTGTAACATTTCAATAAAAGGTAAGCATTCTCTAATGGAATCAGGAATGAAACGTGTAGATCTTGACCAAGTTGTGCTGTAAACAGCATGCATAGCTAGCAAACAACCTATAGCAAAAGCAAAATACCTATAAATAATATAAAAAAACGCTCACTGCCCTAAAGCATTAAAACATAAGCCACCTCTTCGGCACCTCCTTCTACCCATTATGTCTCTGTCCTAAATTCCATCAAATTCATTGTTGTTTTATTGTATTGTTTTGAGTTTCTGCCCAGGGTATAGATACATATAGCATCTCTTTTCATGGTTGCCTTCCTGTCCATGCACATCACTTTTGTGAGGATCATCACCACCAGAAGACAATGGCTGTATCTACTTTTTTGTAGGCTTGGTGTCTTCATTAATTTCTTCTGTTTTTCAAGATGCACAAATTCCTAATTATGATTTGTAATGGTATTGGTCTTAATGATCATATCAAATGGAGACAGTACTTAGGTGTGTGAAATGGCATACATCGGCGGCAGGCCGGCGGTAAAAAAAAACAGGGATTTGGACCCTGGCGGTTGCCGCCAACCAACACCGCCACTTTAACACACAGACTGCCAGAGTGGTAACAGCCGCTGGGCTGGAGACTTCGGTCTCTAGCCCGGCGGCCGTCACATTCCCACCCTCGGCATTACGACCCGGCCTACCACCATGGTTTTTGTGGTTTCTGTACCACCACGAAAACCATGGCGGTAGGCACTATCGCTGCCAGGGAATCCCTTCCCTGGCACTGATAGGGGTCTCCCCGCCCCCCATCCCCTCCCCAGAGTCCTCCCCACCCACTCCCCCGCACATATACACACCCACACGCGCACCCATATACACACATGCACACACGCATACCCACCTCCGCCCACGCATGCACACATACATACCCACACACCACAACACACACCAACATACCATGTCACACACATGCATCCACAAGACAGAAAGCTCACAATCACTCATTCACGCATGCATCCAACGCGACTCACACCCGCATGCACGCATCCCAAAACATACTCACCCCCCACATACACACAACGCCCCAAACCCCTCTCTCCGGTCGGAGAACCCGACTTACCTGCTTGCAGGGGGTCCTCCGGCTGGAGACGGTCCGCGGCGCTGCTGTCAGCAGCAGTGTCCGCCAGCAAAACACCGCCAGGCCGTATAATTCTCATGATGCGGTCGACGGTGTTTTGCTGGCGTGGTGGTGCTGTTGTCAGCAGCGCCGCCATACCACCATCCGCACCCATGGCCGGCAGCAGTGTTCTGCCAGATTTCTGGCGGAATACCGTTGGCGGTCATAATATGCGTTGCCCGCTGGTAGCCACAGCGACGGTATGTTGGCGCCCGTCGCCGTGGCGTTAGGCGGTCAATACCGCCAATGTTGTAATGAGGGCCTAAATGTTCTTTCCTCTCTTGACTTGGCCATCATGTGGGGCACATTGGAGGACCTGGAGGGGTGGCGATCCTCTTACATAAGAACCTACTGCTTGCTGTCTCCTGGGATGAATGGAACTCCCTTGGGAGGTATGTTGCCATTGATTAATCCCTTGAGGGTCGTCAGCTCAATTTACTCTGTATATATACATGTATATATATATTTTTCAGGCCCTGGCCAAATCCAGATAGTCCTAAGATTCCCCCAAGGGGCTACCACTTTAGGAGATTTCAATGACAAGCTAGTGCCCCTCGTGAATTTACAGGTCCAGGGGGCTCAATGCAGGGTGAAAAGAGTTGTCTTGTGGCTTGGTTAGAGAGTCTGGAATTAATTAATTGTAACGCTCAGTCAATGTGAAGGAGAAGGCTTTTATGAAAGTCACATACTGTGTAACAGATGTAAACTTGCCAGATGATAGTCCTTCTAAGAAAATGCGCAGCATGTATAGAACCCCAGGACATGTGCATACATACATGTGTCATCAGCACCCAAAACTATGTCCCGTAATTGACCTTTTATTGCTCCCCACCACTGATATTGTACACACAAAGGTGGCATATATCCTACAGCAGTGCATTTCAGATCATGCTACAGTGATGGTCCGACAGGGGGCTCGGGGAGGGGGCATGCAACCAGTGTTGGGCCTTAACGCTGGATGTCTGGTGGACAAGCAATGTGCTAAGTTCCTGATACACCAGTTACATGCCGTCCTAGAGTTTGAGCACAGGTTCAGTTGACTCTCCTGGCTCTTTGTGGGCTACAGGGGAGGCCACAATAGAAAGGATTGCTAGATCCTTCTTGAGAGGTAGAGAAAGATAGAGACAGGGTCAGATTATTGAACTGGAGGCAGGCTACTGGCATTGGAGCAAGAGAATCAAGGTTAGTGGTTTAAGCAGTTGAAGTGTCAACTTGATGCCGGTCAGGGTGTCTCTGTGACAGATCAATATTGATGAAGCACATCAATACTGGCTAGCATCCTCAAGGCAGGTATATGAATTAGGGGATGAGTCTAGCAAGTTATTGCTTTGGGTATTTAGTAGGTGTCTGGCATCCACAATCATTCTTTCCATCCTTGATGGGGAAGGCAGGTGAGTCTACATGGCGACATAGCTAGCTTCATTCTTCATGGACTATTACCACTCCCTTTATATAGAATGGGTACAGCTCCCTGGTGACTTCTCATCTCCGCGTATTGCTGGCCTCCTTCTTCCGAAGCTGAGTGTCAAGGAGCAAACAACATTGGAGCAACCAGTTATGCAACAGATGTGGAACTGGCTTTGAAGGAGATGAATTCTGGCAAGAGGCCTGAGCCGGCCAGTTATCTTATTGAGTATTCTTGCTGATTTCCATTGGTCCTTTTCCAATCCATCTGGATATGTATATTGAGGTAATCCAGAAGAGTTACTTTCCATCGCATCTAAACTTGCCAACCATAACTGTAGGTCGTCCTTCCCACAGCCCGATTTCCCTTATCAATACTGAGATTAAATTATTTGCCAAAGTCCTGACAAACAGGCTTCTTCAAGTACTCTCCGACCTCGTCTTTCAGTACCAAGGAACTTTATGTCTCACCGATGCATTCGGCATTGTATACGTAGAGTACATATGGCCCTGGCACTTATGCACAGCTTTAATGGTGTAGGTGTCCTGTTGCTCATATATTTTTAGAAGGCCTTTGACTGCATGGATTGGGGTTTTCTAAAATGAGTTTTGATGTAGATGGGATTTGGCTCTAAGTTGATGTTGGTTATGCAGGTCCTCTATGCCCAACCAGAGACACAGGCCCATGTATGGGTGCTTCATCCTCCCCATTCCCTGTGCGCAAAGGTACCAGACAGAGCTGTCCTTTTTCCTCTCTCCTTTTTGCTCTGGCCATTGAGTCCCTCTCAGTAGAGCTAAGATGTGATGTCCAGGTTTGGGGGGGGGTTTGACTGGGGTATTGCAACATAAGACTGGCTTGCCCTCTATGGTGACTATAGACTTCTATTCCTGTCTTGCCCGTCCATCATGGGCACCTGATTTGTACAAATGCTGGACTTGTTTCGCACAGACCCTTGCCTCCAGGTGAACTAGTCGAAGTGTCTTCTGATACCTCAGGAAGGAGACTTGAGAGATATGGAATGGTGATCATGCTTAACAGTTCGCATACTTAGTTTCCACTGTTTGGGATACCAACCATGCATGGAGTCTTAACCTGGACCCTCTTCTGCTGCAGATGAAAAAAGACTTTGCCAGGGGGGCTACACTTCCATTGAACATCCTAGATTTAAGATGATGTCCACGCATCCGCGATGTGCTCATAAAAATGCGAAATGACTGGCTGAGTGGGAGGTGGTCATACTCAGCCTTCTGGCTGTAAATGGCCCTGATGGCCCATGATAAGTTACTGGCAATGTTGCACGGGTTCTTGAATCCCTGATCACTTCCCAAGGCTACCAGGATGGGGCAGTTGGTGTGGAGATCTGCTTGTCTGTGGATTTAGTGGAACCAAAAACTACCATGGAGATCCCCTTGTGGCAGCGCTATTGGTTGGAACACAGCTCATGACTGGAAGGTTTTGATAAATAGGATCTACTAGTTATCACAAGGCCTGGAGTTATCTGGCAGGGTGCCCAGATGAAGACCTTTCCAGATTTAAAGTCTGAATGTGCACTTCACAAATCACAATTTTATAGGTATTTATAATTGCGGCATGCACTGACAAACCACAAAGAGACCCATTCCAGTGCACAGAAATATAGCCCACTTGAGGCTAAAATCCTAATGAGGCACCGGGAAAGGTAGGGAGTTCACAAATGTGTAAATCTTTATTATCAATTTCACAGATTCTTTTGAAGATCTAAAGGACAAATGGGTTGCATGTATGGGCCCTTTGGATGACAGTGATTGGTGAAGCACACATGTGGCGCCTGTGTACTTGCGATTTCCTCATGACTTCTACTCATACAATTCAGATACTTGAATGCAATATACCTTACATAAAAGAAGTTGTGGTGTGCTCAGATGTGCCCAATGCCTAACTGCTTTTGCTGCTCAGAGGGGAAGAGGGATTTCTTTCACATATCGTGGACCTAGGGAATTATCGCTGAATACTGGCAGAAGAACTTTCACGCTTTCTCCTGAGGTCTTGGTCACTCAATTGACTGTTCCCTCCCAGATAGCCTTGTTGTGAGTCCTAGAAGATGTAGGGAGGTTCAGGGGAGAGTGAACTGTGATTGGGATTGGCACAATACTCGCCAGGAGAGACATTGCAAAACTTTGGAATAAAATGTCAGCCCTGACCTTCGCAGAGACTGCTTACCAATGGACTCTTGTGCTAAACAAGAAGAGCCCATTTATGTTGCTAGAAGCTGTCCTGGGAAGCATCAGAAGGTCTTGGGTAAGTGGTGGGAGTAAATGACCTGTCAAAAGGCTCTCAATGTTTTAAGTTGTGCGTGGCTTTGTAGTAGTTTCTATATTGTACTAGCGTTGTGCATGTTGTGTTGTATATCACTGAAAGTCATTACAATGTTGCTTTTTTAAAAATGGTAACTTTATGATTACCTATATAAACTTGCTTTCGTGATATTATGCCAGTGAAAATTTGGCAGGTCAATATTATTGTCCTTGATATTTTGACATAGAACCAATTGGCCCTGTTGTCTAGAAAGATTAAAGAAGTAAACCAGTCATTAATTTTGGAACTGATAATACAATCTGAATCCATACACAGATAAGAATTCTGTCCTCATGACAGTTTCCTGTCTCACTGTTAAGAGAATCAATCTGAAGAAGCTAATTTTAATGCAGAGGTTTTAGTGAAATCACTAATGAATATTCATGTATCCTGAGTGTTGACCTTACATAGAAAATGTGATAACTTAGAGAAAAATAATGCACGCATTTGAAAGTGTGACCAAGTGAGTGGCCGCTAATGTTCACAAAGTGTACTTATTAATGGCTTACTAATATGAAATGTTGAGTTTATTTATGATTAATGTGGTAATGTGTCATATTGAGGGTTATGCATTATGTATTAGCTTTATTAATTGTAGGCTTTAACTTAGCAGAAGTCTTGGCCTAGATGCACGGCCTCATGTCAAGCTGCATTTTTTGAAGTGTTTAGAAAAATGTCTGCTTAGAGAATTAAATTGTGATTTTCACTGTGCTGACATAATGTGCTCATAGCTAAAAGTCTTTCTCATGAAAACTGCTTGCTAGAAGATACTGTACTCGCCAATGCAACATTGTTTAACCCTTCGGCCTAATCAAAATAGGCTGATCTGCCCCCAGTGGGGGCAGAAAAGGCCTTCCCAAAAAATGTCCCCCATTGGGAGCGACCCTTGCCCAAGGCTGGGTGGAAGGAAATTTGTGGCTCCTCTCAGATTCCAGAACTTTCTGTCACCGAAATGTGAGGAAAATGTGTTTTTTTAGCCAAATTTTGAGGTTTGCAAAGGATTCTGGGTAACAGAACCTGGTCGGAGCCCCACAAGTCACCCCATCTTGAATTCCCCTAGGTCTCTAGTGTTCATAAATGCACAGGTTTGGTAGCTTTCCCTAGGTGCCGGCTGAGCTAGAGGCCAAAATCTGCAGGTAGGCACTTTGCAAAAAACACCTCTGTTTTCTTTAAAAAAATGTGATGTGTCCACGTTGTGTTTTGGGGCGTTTCCTGTTACGGGCGCTAGGCCTACCCACACAAGTGAGGTATCATTTTTATCGGGAGACTTGGGGGAACGCTGGGTGGAAGGAAATTTGTGGCTCCTCTCAGATTCCAGAACTTTTTGTCACCGAAATGTGAGGAAAACGTGTTGTTTTGCCAAATTTTGAGGTTTGCAAAGGATTCTGGGTAACAGAACCTGGTCAGAGCCCCACAAGTCACCCCATCTTGGATTCCCCTAGGTCTCTAGTTTTAAAAAATGCACAGGTTTGGTAGGTTTCCCTAGGTGCCGGCTGAGCTAGAGGCCAAAACCTACAGGTAGGCACTTTGTAAAAAACACCTCTGTTTTCTGTCAAAAATTGTGATGTGTCCACGTTGTGTTTAGGGGCATTTCCTGTCGCGGGCGCTAGGTCTACCCACACAAGTGAGGTATCATTTTTATCGGGAGACTTGGGGAAACGCTGGGCGGAAGGAAATTTGTGGCTCCTCTCAGATTCCAGAACTTTCTGTCACCAAAATGTGAGGAAAATGTTTTTTTTTTTTGGCCAAATTTTGAGGTTTGCAAAGGATTCTGGGTAACAGAACCTGGTCAGAACCCCACAAATCACCCCATCTTGGATTCCCCTAGGTCTCTAGTTTTCAAAAATGCACAGGTTTGGTAGGTTTCCCTAGGTGCCGGCTGAGCTAGAGGCCAAAATCTACAGTTAGGCACTTTGCAAAAAACACCTCTGTTTTCTTTAAAAAAATGTGATGTGTCCACGTTGTGTTTTGGGGCACATTGAGGTATCATTTTTATCGGGAGACTTGGAGGAACATAGAATAGCAAAACAAGTGTTATTGCCCCTTGTCTTTCCCTACATTTTTTCCTTCCAAATACAGTATAAGAGAGTGTGTAAAAAAGACGTCTATTTTAGAAATGCCCTGTAATTCACATGCTAGTATGGTCACCCCGGAATTCAGAGATGTGCAAATAACCACTGCTCCTCAACACCTTATCTTGTGCCCATTTTGGAAATACAAAGGTTTTCTTGATAGCTATTTTACACTCTTTATATTTCAGCAAATGAATTGCTGTATACCCGGTATAGAATGAAAACGAACTGCCGGGTGCAGCTCATTTATTGGCTCTGGGTACCTAGGGTTCTTGATGAACCTACAAGCCCTATATATCCCCGCAACCAGAAGAGTCCAGCAGACGTAACGGTATATTGCTTTAAAAAATCTGACATTGCAGGAAAAAGTTACATAGTAAAACGTAGAGAACAATTGCTGTTTTTTTCACCTCAATTTCAATATTTTTCTTTTTCAGTTGTTATTTTCTGTAGGAAACCCTTGTAGGATCTACACAAATGGCCCCTTGCTGAATTCAGAATTTTGTCTACTTTTCAGAAATGTTTATATTTCTGGGATCCAGCATTGGTTTCACGCCCATTTCTGTCACTGAGGAGAAAATCGTAAAAATGGGAAATGTCCCAGTAAAATGCCAAATATGTGTTGAAAAATTGGGTATTCTGATTCAAGTCTGCCTGTTCCTGAAATCTGGGAAGCTGGTGATTTTAGCACCGCAAACCCTTTGTTGATGCCATTTTCAGGGAAAAAAACCACAAGCCTTCTTTTGCAGCCACTTTTTCCCATTTTTAAAAAAAAAAACGAAATTTTTACTGTATTTTGGCTAATTTCTTGGCCTCCTTCAGGGGAACTCACAAAGTCTGGGTACCTCTAGAATCCCTAGGATGTTGGAAAAAAAGGACACAAATTTGGCTTGGCTAGCTTATGTGGACAAAAAGTTATGAGGGCCTAAGCGCGAACTGCCCCAAATAGCCAAAAAAAGGCCTGGCACAGGAGGGGGAAAAGGCCTGGCAGCAAAGGGGTTAATGTAATGTGTGTAAGACTGACTTTCTCAGGAGAATACAATGAAGACACTGACTGGAGTATAAGATGCAACAATATTGTTACCTGATGAGCCAGATGGATGAGAACTGTACGAAAGGAGCCAATCATCGACATGTGAACCATGTGCTAGTAGAAATGCAGATTTGAAGTTTTCATTTTTATTGGACAAAGTGTGAACATGCGATCCCTTGACCAACAGGGACTTGGGAAGTAGTTTAAGGAAATCTTACTTAGCCGGACTGCATCGAGATGAGAGAAGCCATTCTCCCCATTCTTACTGAGAGTTTAGATGCATTTGGCCATTTTTCCGTCTTGAACTTTGATGCTGAATCCTGATGCTTAGCTGACGGAACTGATATCCTTAGGAAGAAGACTGTCACAGCTTGCTGATCCAAACGGAGGATAGGTATATTGACCTACTGGGCAGTAGCAGAGCGCTTTGCATGACATCGATCCTGTTACATAGATAAATTTCAGCCGAGTCCCTGCTTACGAGAGTGGATTGTTGTTTGTTGATGGTCCCTGGAGTGGAGCAAAAGTGGAGTGGAAGCCAGCCTGGGTCAAGCGTGGTCAAACACGGGCGTCTGTACCGCCGTGCTACCTTCCTGCCTGCCTGCCATGACCCGGGTGCTGTCCTGTTCCGTTGCGTTGTCCTGCCAGTTGCCATGCTGTCCTGGAAAAAACCTACGAACCTACACTGCCGTGTTGTGCAGTCCTGGGAAAAACATGAGGAAAATTGCAGAGCCTCCCGCTGCCTTCTAGCTGCCTTCAACGTCCCCCGACCTCCTTACCTCGGTTGCCGCTGATACTTGGAGGAGTGGGAGGCGAAGGGAGGTGGCCTTAGAAAAGCGGCCAAGGCAGTGGGGTTAGGGCAGGAAAATTCAGGATACTACAGGACACCATAGGAAAAGCGCAGGACAGCGCAGTGCGAGCGCAGCAGCGCTAGGTGGCTGCCACCAAGTGAGAACACGGTCTGCCACAGAAGTGGCCCAGCCAGGTCTGGGTGCGGCTTGTGGGGGAACCAGCGGGCCCGCTCGCCTTTGTCCTAGCAGTTATAGCAGTGTGCCAGGAATCAAGCAGGAATCAAACAGGAAGAATGCAGGAAGCAAGCAGCAATACCAGTGGAACTGCCTTCCTCCCTGTACTACTTCAAACCTGAGCAATTTTTTAATTAAATTCCAGAGCTTGCTGCTCATTGGACTATCGAAGATTAGAAGCTCAGAGGAAGTGGTCTTTGTTATAAAGACGAATACATGCTTCTTTTCTTTGAAGTCAGTCTTTATTTTCATCTCCACTGCTCCACTGCTCCAATCCTTCATGCTCTCCACACAGCCCTTTGTTCTACCTTCTCTCCACACACTTTTCCCAACATTCTACAGTGAACTCCCCTTCTGTCAACTGTCAGAATGTTCCACTCCCAGACAAGGGGAATAGGAACATACCAATTATAACAATACTACTAAACTCTTGCTACCCCAAACATGTTCCCCAAAGATTACAATCCGCGTTACTTATACTCTAAGAAACTATATTACAACACATCTTCCCTCCTAATAATGTAATATTGATGGCACAGTGGAACATCTATAACTTATAAGAAAACCTATTATTATATTTTATATTAAAACTTCCCCAAAATATACTAACAGAAAAATTATATTTACCAAATTACCACAAAAATATAACAATGACAGCATTTTCCAAAGTCTTTCTGAGAATTAACATTCAATTTCTTCTTGTGCGAATACCTTCAAGTGGTAAACTTATAATCCTTATGCCATATTGGAGGTTTAATTTGATGGCTACTTGATATTTTATTACAGTCATCTTGTGTAGAGTCCTGTGGAAGCGTCTTCTATCTGGAAGCTTCATTGAGGTTCTCATCATTCTGTTCAGTAGATGATGGCTGCTTAACAATCTTATCCATGCTCCAACATTGACCATTTTCCAAGACAACCACATTGTTTTTCACCTTGGTAATACATGTGGGACCCATGAATTTGGTATCTTTCATGCCTGACCCCATTCTACCCCAAGGTTTCTTTACATATATTTGATCTCCCACTTTCCATTGTTGTTGCTTCACACCATGATTGACATCATATCTATTTTTATACTTGTCTTGGTGCAAGGATAACTTAAGCCTAGTATGCAGGATTGAGTGTTCACTTCTTTCTCCCCCACCTAACCAGGTGGGGAAGAATTTGGTGCACGGTTTTCTCCCTTTTAGTGCTGAAAATGGAGACACTTTTGTGACAAAATTTGGAGTTGTATGATAAGCCCATAGCATATCTCTGATTGCATTTTCAACATTTAACTGGTTGACAGTAGCCAATTGGATACATTCCTTGAGCATCCGATTGGCTCTTTCTACCAAGCCATTAGCCCTAGGGCAATACAGAGCTGTAGTAAGATGATTCACACCGAGGGAATCAAGAAAATCTTTCATCATAGAGGATGTTAACTGAACACCATTGTCAGTGATAAGGGTATCTGGTATGCCCTCAAAAGCAAAAATATCTTTGAGAAAATTAATAACTGATTCAGTGGTTATTTGATTGACTAATTTGGTTGTGATCCAATGCGATTGATAATCAATTAAGACTAAGGCAAATCTTTTAGATACACCAGTAAAGTTGATTGGGCCGATAATATCTAAAGCCAATTTTATCCAAGGTTTATCAGGAATAGCAACCGACGAGATGGGAGCTTTGCTAATTATTTTTGTCTTGTCACTGTGCGTACAAATAGAGCACCCTTTGACCTTGTTTTCAATCATAGAGTCCATGTTAGGAAACCAAATTTGTTCCCTCACTCTGGATTTGGTGAGGCTCCTGCCTAAATGACCTTCATGGGCAAGCGTAATGATTTTGGCCCTCATTCTGACCCTGGCGGTCTTTGACCGCCAGGGCGGAGGACCGCGGGAGCACCGCCGACAGGCCGGCGGTGCTCCAATGGGGATTCCGACCGCGGCGGTAAAGCCGCGGTCGGACCGGCACCACTGGCGGGCTCCCGCCAGTGTACCGCCGCCCCATTGAATCCTCCACGGCAGCGCAGCTTGCTGCACCGCCGTGGGGATTCCGACCCCCCCACCGCCATCCAGATCCCGGCGGTCCGACCGCCGGGATCCGGATGGCGGTAGGGGGGGTTGCGGGGCCCCTGGGGGCCCCTGCAGTGCCCATGCCACTGGCATGGGCATTGCAGGGGCCCCCGTAAGAGGGCCCCTACATGTATTTCACTGTCTGCTGCGCAGACAGTGAAATACAGCTTCCACTCCGCCGGCTCGATTCCGAGCCGGCTTCATCGTGGAAGCCAGCCCAGCGGGAAAGTCAGAATTACCGCCGCGGTCTTTCGACCGCGGAACGGTAACCTGACGGCGGGACTTTGGCGGGCGGCCTCCGCCGCCCGCCAAGGTCAGAATGAGGGCCTTTGTGTCTTAAACTCTTAGGAGGTATAATTTTATCGTTTCTCAACACAAAGTTTCCGTTTTCATTAGTTTAATATCTTACTTTCCAGTAGTTACTGATGATCTCCTCAATATCCTTCCTAGCTTCTGGCCACCCTTCTTTGGCTTTTGATTTTTAGCAAGGATAAGGTTTCATCTTGTTGACATGCAGAAACCCATTCCTCATTACCGATCGAAGGTGTGGTAATTATCATTACCGGATACTCTGTAATCTCGAAGTCGTCCTTTACATCTAACGGGACACAAGATAAAAAGTCAGCTGCAGTATTTCTGTTGCCAGGGAGATAATCATCTTTGAAACAAACATTTTCTAGGCCTAGAATCCACCTAGCAATTCTAGGAGTGCTGTTGTAAGACCCCTTCGTGGAGAATACATATACTAGTGGCTCATGGTCAGTGCGTAAATCAAATTGTGTACCCCACAAGAAAAACTTAAAGTGCTTAACAGCCCAGTAACATGCCAGAGCTTCTCTTTCAATAACCGAGTAATTAGTCTCTGCTTTGCTTAAGGCCCTGGATGCAAAGGCTACTATCCTTTCTTTGCCGTCAATGACCTGAGATAGTGTTGCTCCCAATCCTAACTTACTGGCATCTGTGGTGAGAAATCTTTTTCTCTTATGATCAAAGTTATAAAGATAAGGTGCCGTCAATATGGCCAGTTTAATTTTTTTAAATGCATGATCGTGGTGTTCCATCCATTTGTAGGGTATGTGATTTTTCAGTAATTCTCTGAGATCGGACAAGATTTCTGAAAAATTCCTAACATACTTTGCCATGAACTCAGCAAGACCCAGAAATGACCTCAGTTCTTCTTTATTCTTGGGGGCCTCCACTTTCCTTACTGCATCCACTAGGGAAGTTTTGGGTTTGAACCCATCTTTAGAAATGATGTGCCCTAAATATTCCACTGAACTTACTCCAATTTTGCATTTTTCCTTCTTTAGAGTGAGCCTGGCTGTTTTCAGTTTATTAAGAACATTCCTTAGATTACTGTTGTGTCCCTCCTCCGTGGCTCCATAAATTAAAATGTCATCTTGGAAGCAGAGAGTTTTGGGAGCATCCCCTAAGATATGCTGCATGATCTTCTGAAATACAGCAGCCGCTGGCGCAAGCCCAAAAGGCATCCTATTAAACATAAAGGAGCCAAAAGGAGTGGTAAATGCCGTAAGCCATTTAGAATCTAGGTGCAATTCTACTTGGTGATACGCACTAGAAAGATCAAGAACTGAAAAACATACTGCTTCGCCCATAGTACTTAGGTGGTCATTCTGACCTCGGCGGTAAAAGGCGCCTACCGCCGGTCAGAAATCCTCCATAATCCCGCCACGGTCGCGGAAACCCGCCACGGTCATTCTGACCCGCAGAAGGCAAACCTCCGAAAATCCGACCGCCACAACAGACCGCCAGACCAGCGGTCGGCGGAAAGGTGGAGGTGACAAAACCTCCACCGTCACGCCAACAGAAATACGCCCATGCCATTACGACCCACGAATCCACGCGGCGGTCATTCAAACGCGGTATTCCATTGGCGGGACACACCGCCGCGGTCAGAATACACACAAACGAACAAAACCCAGCCACATTGGACGATTTGAATCCCACACACCTGATACACATACACACACCACTCCCACACACACAATACAATATAAAACACCCACTCACATCACCCACAAACCCCTACGCTAAAAAATTCGTAAAGAAGGCAAGAGCGAGACACCAGCATCCAAAAAATAACAGCCACAGCCACTCAACACCATCACCCACACACTATCCACACACAAAACAACACACACCACCACACTCAACTCACTTAAATACACATACCCCACCCCACACATCATACACACCACCCCATGGCACCCCAAAGACAACCCCGCTTCACAGACGAAGAACTCAGGGTCATGGTGGAGGAAATCGTTCGGGTAGAGCCCCAGCTGTTCGGCACACAGATACAATACACTAGCATTGCCCGGAGGACGGAGCTATGGCAGAGGATTGTCGACAGGGTGAACGCAGTGGGACAGCACCCCAGAAATCGGGAAGACATCAGGAAGCGATGGAACGACCTACGGGGGAAGGTGCGTTCCATGGTATCCAGGCACAACATCGCCGTGCAGAAGACTGGCGGAGGACCCCCACCTCAACCCCCACAATTCACATCATGGGAGGAGGAAGTCTTGAACATCCTGCATCCTGACGGCCTCGCAGGAGTCGGCGGAGGAATGGATACTGGTAAGTTGAAGCTTCAATACTGCTTCCCCCCCACCTGCATGCCAAATCAGACCCCAACCCTCACCCCCATCCTCGAACACCACCCTCACCCCCACCCCCATCCTCACCCCCACCCTCACCCCCACCACCATCCTCACCCCCACCACCATCCTCACCCCACCACCATCCTCACCCCCACCCCCAGCACACCTATTCCCCGCCAATGTCTCACCATCACAACCCACACATCCCAAAACCTAGGCCTGCATGCGTCTACTAAGCATGGACACCCATCACCAAAGCATGCCCAATGCATATACACATCCCCCCCACAAGCCACCCTCACCAAAGCCCCCACACACGAATGCCAGCACTTGGGGACACGAGAACCCACAGATACACCCATATGCCACACATTGAAATTATAACCATACCTCTATACCCCTGCAGGACCCGACCGTCAACACACCGCGGCGGAGGGGCCAGAATTATCCACACCCCCCACCCAAGAGGCCGTCAGCGATGACAGCAGCTCTGTCGACCTGGACACCGATGACCAGCCCGGACCATCGGGGACCTCTGGACAGTCGGTTCCCCTCACACAGGCCCAGGCCACTACAGACCCTAACCCCTCTGGGAACACCAGCACAGCTCCCACCCAGCGGGCCCATGCCTCTGTCTCCAGGGCGCGTCAATCTGCGGTGTGTCTACCACTACAGGGCACCCAGGATAACCCACCACCCCAACAACAACAGGGACCTGGGGGCAGTGGTAGTGGGCACACCGGCCAGGGGGCAGAGGCCCAGGGAAACAGGGGAACTCGGAGGGCAGCTGTGCGACAGGGGGGGGGGAGGAGAGGCCCAGGGAACCCACTCTCCACGAGGTCCTCACCACCATCATGGGAGCATACAACCGCTCCCAGGAGACGATGGCGACGGTACTGGCCCGGTTCCAGGAGATCCAGGCACTGCAGGAGGAACACTATCGGGGGTACAGGGAGGACATCAGAGCCATCAACACCACCCTGCTTACCATGGTAGGGCTGCTGCAGGACCTCGTAAACACCAGGGCGGACACTGAACAACACCCAAGGGCCCCTGCCACTAGCCTGGACCAAGAACAGCCAACCACCTCCGCCGGCGCTAGTGGACAGGAGGCCCCCGCACAGCAGCAGCCCACCAGACCCCCACCTCCTGCAGGAGAAGAACCACCCCGCAAGAAGGCCCTGAGATCTCGCAAGAAGACAGAGTAGGATGTCAAGACCCCCGCCAGCAATGGATACCACCTGATGTCATCCCACTGTCCCACATTGTCACCCTGTCCATCCTTGAACTGCCCATGCTCCATCTCTCCACAGGCCTCTGGACAATGCACCTGTGTGACTGTTACTCTGGACTCTGCCATGGACATTCCTTCACCATAGCCCCCACCCACTTGAAACCACCCATCCCATTTTGAGCACTTCAATAAACACCTATTTTGCACCAAAATATCTGGAGTCTGGCTGTGATTTCAATAGATTGTAATTGACATGACAGTGCAAATATGTCCTTGTACATGGTGAAGTCAACAAACAGCTGCCACAAAGCTGTAGTCCATGGGGAAACGAAGCACAGGACTCGTAGTGGGGACCCCAGATCTGAAATAGGGAGGGAAAAGCCAAAACTCAGTCATCATACACTGGGGCAAATAGACAGGCAGCAGAGATGCTGGAGAGTAGTTAACATTTACTAAATTATCTTTGAAATGTTACCTGTGTCCTATTGGAAGTACTGTTCAATGATTCTGTCCCTGTTGTCTGTTTCAGCCCCGTCGTCTTCCTCCTCGTCACTCTCCTCAGGTTCCACCGCTGCCACAACACCACCGTCTCGACCATCCTCCTGCAGGAAAGGCACCTGGCGGCGCAAAGCCAGGTTGTGAAGCATGCAGCAGGCCACGATGATGTGACACACCTTCTTAGGTGAGTACATTAGGGATCCACCTGTCATATGCAGGCACCTAAACCTGGCCTTTAGGAGGCCAAAGGTGCGTTCGATCACCCTCCTAGTACGCCCATGGGCCTCATTGTACCGTTCCTCTGCCCTGGTCCGGGGATTCCTTACTGGGGTCAGTAGCCACGACAGGTTGGGGTACCCAGAGTCCCCCACTAGCCATACACGGTGTCTCTGTAGCTGTTCCATCACGTAAGGGATGCTGCTATTCCTGAGGATGTAGGCGTCATGCACTGACCCTGGGAATTTGGCATTTACATGCGAGATGTACTGGTCAGCCAAACACACCACCTGGATGTTCATTGAATGGTAATTTTTTCTGTTCCTGTACACCTGCTCCCTGTCTCTTGGGGGAACCAAAGCCACATGGGTCCCATCAATGGCACCAATTACGTTGGGAATATGTCCAAGGGCGTAGAAATCACCCTTCACTGTAGCCAATTCGCCCACCTCAGGGAAAATGATGTAGCTCCTCACGGATTTCATCAGGGCAGACAACACTCTGGATAACACCTTCGAAAACATGGGCTGAGACATCCCAGAAGCAATTCCCACGGTTGTCTGAAATGACCCACTTGCCAAGAAATGGAGTACTGACATGACCTGCACCAGAGGGGGAATCCCTGTGGGTTGGCGGATGGGGGACATCAGGTCGGGCTCCAGCTGGGCACACAGTTCATGGATAGTGGCACGGTTAAGACGGTAGGTCAGGATAATGTGGCGTTCTTCCATTGTCGACAGGTCCACCAGCGGTCGGTACACGGGAGGATTCATCCATCTCCTAGCCCAACCCAGCGGACGGTGCCTAGGAAGGACAACATGGAGCACACAGTCCAGCAACCCACAGGTACGTACTCACAGCTAGCAAAGTATACGATTCTCTATGCAGTGAATGGCGTGTCTGAGTGGCTATGCAAGGCCTAGGCCTGTGTGACGCAGTTGAAATTGAGCCATGTGGGCCCTGGAAATGGCGGCTGCCTGACCTGTGAAGTGTGACAATGGGATGTGAGGTCAATGCGCTGGCGTGGCACACCGCGGCAGGCGGCGGGCGAAGACCGCGGCGCAAAGCCGCATTGGTTAACATTGAAGCCTATGGGTTTCAGGAGCCAATGGCGAAGGGCGCCGGCGGTGGCGGGACGCACCGCCGCGGTACGCACCGCCGCGGACGTGACCGCCATTTTCTATCTACTTATCCACTTGCGACTTGAACTTTCACAGGAGAGGACCTATACTGCAAGTGTTGCTGTGACCTCGGTCTGGAAGGGACAATGGCTGCTGCACCTGGGGAAAGGGCCCCTGCCTTCACTGGAGAGGAGTTGGAGAAACTCGTGGATGGGGTCCTCCCCCAGTATGCGCTACTCTACGGTCCTCCAGACCAACAAGTGAGTTTAATTCAATCTGGATTTGGGGCCACTGGCTGGCTTGGGGGCCTGGCGGGGGGCCTGGCGGGGATGGGGGGCATGTTGGGCCTGGCGGGGGGCCTGGCGGGGATGGGGGGCATGTTGGGCCTGGCGGGGGGCATGGCGGGGGGCCTGGCGGGGGGCCTGGCGGGGATGGGGGGCATGTTGGGCCTGGCGGGGGGCATGGCGGGGGGCCTTGCGGGGATGGGGGGCATGTTGGGCCTGGCGGGGGGCATGGCGGGGATGGGGGGCATGTTGGGCCTGGCGGGGGGCATGGCGGGGGGCCTGGCGGGGATGGGGGGCATGTTGGGCCTGGCGGGGGGCCTGGCGGGGATGGGGGGCATGTTGGGCCTGGCGGGGGCATGGCGGGGGGCCTGGCGGGGATGGGGGGCATGTTGGGCCTGGCGGGGGGCCTGGCGGGGATGGGGGGCATGTTGGGCCTGGCGGGTGGCCTGGCGGGGATGGGGGGCATGTTGGGCCTGGCGGGGGGCATGGCGGGGGGCCTGGCGGGGATGGGGGGCATGTTGGGCCTGGCGGGGGGCATGGCGGGGGGCCTGGCGGGGATGGGGGGCGTTGGGCCACTGGAAAGGAAAATGCTGACAAACTTGAACGTGGTATTTCTCCCTCCCTGTACGTGTCACATAGGTCCGCGCCCATGAGAAGATCGGGATTTGGCGTGCCATCGCCAAGGAAGTCCGGACCCTGGGGGTCCACCATCGACGGGGCACCCACTGCCGCAAGAGGTGGGAGGACACGACGGGGACGACTGGACCCTGCAGCGACACGGACACGTCCTCGGAAGGGGGCTCCCTTGCGGGGGTGGCACCATCCGTGCCCCCCGCCATTACAGGTACAGCCGCCACCCAGCGCACCATCACCGCCCTCCCAGCAGCCCCTCAGCGTTCGCCCCGTGCCCGCTCTGCCAGGAAGCCGGGCATCTCCTTCGCCCCAGGCACCTCAGGCCCTGCCCCTGTTACCCCCGCTGCCCTCAGTGAGGAGGTCATTGACCTCCTCCGAACGCTCATTGTTGGGCAGACTACCCTTTTGAATGCCATCCAGGGGGTGGAGAGGGAGGTTCATCGCAGCAATGCGTACCTGGAGGGCATTCATTCGGGTCAGGCTGCCCATCAGCGATCGTTCCAGGCTCTGGCCTCAGCACTGACGGCAGCCATTGTCCCTGTCTCCTGCCTGCCTCTACTAACTCCCTCCTCCCAGTCTCCTGTTCCTCTGCCTGTCTCACCCACACAATCAGACCAGCCTGCACACACCTCAACACCCAAGAGAAGCTCATCCAAACATAAGCACCACAGATCACGCAGACATTCACACACGCAACATTCCGATGCAGACATGCCAACAGTCACTACCACCTCTGTGACCCCCACCTCCTCGTCTCCCTCCTCCCTCCCTGTGAAGTCTACACTCACACCTCCATTCACCTCACCATCAGCCAGTGTTTCCATCACCAGCACACCCTCCACTCCAGTCCGCACACGTGCAGTCACCACCCCCACTGCCATTTACACGTCCCCTGTGTCCTCTCCCACTGTGTCTGTCACCCCCTCTTCCACACCACACAAACGCAGCCACCCACCCACCCAACAGCCATCCACCTCACGACAGCCTATCCCTCCTGCACCTGCACCCAAAGACAGCAAACGTGACTCACCTTCAACCACATCCTCTCCCTCCACTCCCATTCCCACTGTACCTACCACTCTCCATTGTCCCAAGAAGCTCTTCCTCGCCACTACTAACTTCTTTCCTGACCCTGAGCCCCCCCCTCCTTCTCGTCGGGGTAAGAAGAGCACCTCAGCCACCACCAGCCCTGCAGCCCCCTTGACAAGGGTGCAGGGGTATTGGAGCCCGCCAGCCCGCATGTCTGGATCTTCGCCCAGCAGCAAGGGGACAGGCAGCCCACCCCCTGGGAAGAGGAGCAGAAGGCGGAAGGGGCGCCGCAGGAGCCCGCCTTCTACATCCCCCCCGGACACCACCCAGAGACAGTCACCAGCCACAGCTCCAAAGGGAGGAAAGGGCCACAGGCCCACGACTAAGGAGGGCAAGGGCAGCAAGTCGGAGAGGTCAGGCAGCAGGCCTGCTGCCCAGGAGGAGCCCACAACCCCCATAGCCGCTGCCCCGGGAGGAACCGGAACAGCTGCCCCGGGAGAGCCCACCACCCCCATAGCCGCTGCCCAGGGAGGACCCAGCCCAGCTGGCCAGGAGGGCCCCACCACCCACAGCCCAGGTGGGCATTGAAGGAGCACCATCCCCGCTGCCCAGGAGGGCACCACCAGGCAATTAGCAGTTGGCCATAGACCGGCCGCCGTCTCAAGAACCGCTGAACTGGGCCCCGCCGTCTCAAGAACCGCTGAACTGGGCCCCGCCGTCTCAAGAACCGCTGAACTGGGCCCTTCAAGGCAAGTAGCGCTGACCTGGGCCCCACCGTCTCAAGAACCGCTGAACTGGGCCCCGCCGTCTCAAGAACCGCTGAACTGGGCCCTGCCGTCTCAAGAACCGCTGAACTGGGCCCCGCCGTCTCAAGAACCGCTGAACTGGGCCCTTCAAGGCAAGTAGCGCTGACCTGGGCCCCACCGTCTCAAGAACCGCTGACCTGGGCCCCGCCGTCTCAAGAACCGCTGAACTGGGCCCCGCCGTCTCAAGAACCGCTGAACTGGGCCCCGCCGTCTCAAGAACCGCTGAACTGGGCCCCGCCGTCTCAAGAACCGCTGAACTGGGCCCTTCAAGGCAAGAACCGCTGGCCCTTTGGCAGACGTGGCAGGGCAGGATCTATCTCGGGCAGGGCTGCAGGATGTCCTCTGGCCAACTTGCCTCCTCCAGTGGCAGTGGGGTCTGTTATGGACTGTATGGACTGTGGCTTTGCTCTCCCCAGGATGGCCCAGTGGGCAGGCCACCCACTGTATGGACTGTTTGGACTGTGGCTTTGCTCTCCCCAGGATGGCCCAGTGGGCAGGCCACCCACTGTATGGACTGTATGGACTGTGGCTTTGCTCTCCCCAGGATGGCCCAGTGGGCAGGCCACCCACTGTATGGACTGTATGGACTGTGGCTTTGCTCTCCCCAGGATGGCCCAGTGGGCAGGCCACCCACTGTATGGACTGTTTGGACTGTGGCTTTGCTCTCCCCAGGATGGCCCAGTGGGCAGGCCACCCACTGTATGGACTGTATGGACTGTGGCTTTGCTCTCCCCAGGATGGCCCAGTGGGCAGGCCACCCACTGTATGGACTGTATGGACTGTGGCTTTGCTCTCCCCAGGATGGCCCAGTGGGCAGGCCACCCACTGTATGGACTGTTTGGACTGTGGCTTTGCTCTCCCCAGGATGTCCCAGTGGGCAGGCCACCCACTGTATGGACTGTTTGGACTGTGGCTTTGCTCTCCCCAGGATGGCCCAGTGGGCAGGCCACCCACTGTATGGACTGTTTGGACTGTGGCTTTGCTCTCCCCAGGATGGCCCAGTGGGCAGGCCACCCACTGTATGGACTGTATGGACTGTGGCTTTGCTCTCCCCAGGATGGCCCAGTGGGCAGGCCACCCACTGTATGGACTGTTTGGACTGTGGCTTTGCTCTCCCCAGGATGGCCCAGTGGGCAGGCCACCCACTGTATGGACTGTATGGACTGTGGCTTTGCTCTCCCCAGGATGGCCCAGTGGGCAGGCCACCCACTGTATGGACTGTGGCTTTGCTCTCCCCAGGATGGCCCAGTGGGCAGGCCACCCACTGTATGGACTGTTTGGACTGTGGCTTTGCTCTCCCCAGGATGGCCCAGTGGGCAGGCCACCCACTGTATGGACTGTATGGACTGTGGCTTTGCTCTCCCCAGGATGGCCCAGTGGGCAGGCCACCCACTGTATGGACTGTTTGGACTGTGGCTTTGCTCTCCCCAGGATGGCCCAGTGGTCATGGAGTCCCCTCGTGGATCTGGCGTCGTGTACTCAAGTGGCTGAGGTGCCCCCCCTTCCCTTCCCCCTGAGGTGCCTGTCCGATTTTCTTTCTGATGCCCCTGCAGTGTTCTCTCCGTGGAGTTCTTGTCGTGGGACTGGGCCTTGCCCCTTTGCACAGGAACCCTGTGATCCACGGACAGTGGTTGGACTACATTTAGTAGCTGTATATATTTTGTATATAGTTTATTTATTTATTGGGATTACTGGTGTCCATATTTCAATATATCTGCCCGTTTATGATCTCTTCTTTTGGTCTTTGCATTATTTCGGAGGGGGGTGGTTTGTGGGTTGTGACAGTGATCTGTGGGAATGCATTGATGTGTGTGTTGTAGTGGGTGTGGGTGGGTGGGTGTGTGCCGGTAATCTTTTCCCTCCCCTGTGTCGTAGGTGCAGTACTCACCGATGTCTTCCGCGCCGCCGGGCGTGCTCCTGGTATATGAGCAGGAATAGGAGTGCGGGGATGACCTGCAACTCTGGTTCCATGCTGCCGAAATCTCGCATGGAGTGCGTAGAGGTGAGCGTTTTCCCGTTCGTAGTCTGTTTCCGCCGTGTTCTTATCGGCGGTGCTCCCGCCCCGGAAAAGGTGGCAGATTGGTGGGTCGTAATAGGGTGGGCGGTACATTGTCTGCCGCCTGGCTGTTGGCGGGAACCGCCGCGCTGTTTGTTTGTACCGCTGTGGCGGGCGGAGTGTTAAGTTGGCGGCTGTGTTGGCGGTTCCCGCCAGGGTCAGAATTGCATATTTTAGACCGCCGGCCTGTTGGCGGCTTGGCCGCCGCTTTATCATCGACCGCCAGGGTCAGAATGACCCCCTTAATATTTCATGGATTCTAGGAAGAGGATGCCTTTCAACCCAAATGTTCTTATTTAAGTCTCTTAGATCCACACAGATTCTAATGCCATTGCAATATTTTTTTTAAGAATAACTATGGGAGACAACCACTCTGAACTCTCAATTGGTTGTATGATCCCCAGGGCTTCCAATCTCTCAAGTTCTTTTCTAACGGCATCTTTAAGTAAGTGCGGAATGGGTCTGGTCTTGTGTACTATGGATTTAAATTTGGGTTTCAGTTTGATTTTATGTTGGAAGTTTTTAAGTAAACCGAGATTCTCACTAAAATTTTCTGGAAATTCTTGAAAGATGTATTCACCTGAGTTGCATGTGTCAATACTCAATACTTGCTCTAGAATGTTTGGATCCAGTTTAATTCCCAGTTCCCTTTGATGTTGCCTCCCCAACAAACTGGAACCTTCCTCTACTACATAAATGTTTCCTACCATGGAACGACCCTTGAATGAGATGATTGCTTTGAACATACCTTTGAGGTGAATAGGATCCTTGTTGTACCCTTTAGGGTTAATGTCTGGGTTTTAATAACTTAATGACGTTGGCAAAATCTGAAGCATTTATGACAGTGAAAGGAGCATGAATCAGCATAGACTTTTATCAACTTATTATTAATGGAAATCATACACTCGGGGTATTGTGACAGAGCAACTCCTTCAGTTTTAACTTGTAGTACAATTTTCTTAATCATTTGAGAACTATCTTCCGACCTCTTAATGTCAGAAGACCTGACCAACCTGGACATATCCTTGCAAACCCTAGCAAAGTGGCCTTTTTTGTTGCATTTCCTACAGATGGCTGTTCTTGCTTGACAAGAGATTGAGTTGGCCAGATGGTTGCTGCTTCCACAACGGTAGCAAGTCAAACCAGATTTCGGATTAATGTTCTTTTGAAGTAATTTATCACCACTTTGAACTTTGAGGACCTTTTCATCCATTATGTCATCTTGGATTTCAGTAACCTGCTCACAGGAAGATGGGGATCTAATCTCTTGTAAGCATATTGCAGTGTGCTCAATGGATTTTGCTATTTCTATAGCTTCTTGTAAATTTGGCTGCTTTTGTAATAATTTTTCTTGTATTTTAATATTATTAGTGCATTGAACTAATTGATCCCGTATAAGAGAATCATTAAGATCCCCAAAATCACATAAAGTACTTAACCCTCTTAAAGCAGCAACATAATTAATTACACTTTCCTGTTTTCCTTGACTGCGAGAGAAAAAATTATGTTGTTCTAGTACCACATTAACTCTGTCTCCAAATTGTTTTTCCAATTTTAAGTATCTAGTGAAATCTTGCCCTTGACCTTCCGGTATATAAGGTTCCGGCAGAGATTCATGAATTTTCCTACCATGTGTTCCCAGATTGTGTAATAAAATCTGTTGTTTTCTGACCATGTTGAATTTGTCCCCCTATAGCAATTAGATACGATTCAAATATTTTTATCCATTCTTTCCACAGGACATTAGGGCCCGTATTTAAACTTTTTTTGCGCCGCATTTGCGTCGTTTTTTGACGCAAAAACGGCGCAAACTTGCAAAATACTATTGTATTTTGTAGGTTTGCGCCGTTTTTGCGTCAAAAAACGGCGCAAATGGGCCCTAAAAAAAGTATAAATACGGGCCTAGGTTCACCAACTTCATTTAAGAATGGAATCGGTTGGGACATTACTGCAGCAGCCATTATGACTAAATTTTCAACACCTTGTAATTACAGAAAATAACAATATTATAGAATAAAGATTAGAATTCCCTTATTCTCCAGTTTATATAAATCATTACTAATCACAATATTACACGGAAATATGACCATTAACCACAATAAGACACAGACTAGTCTTTTAGAAAGAATTAGAGGAAAGATCTTTAGTAACAGCAGTTTCCCAATACGCAGTTTTTCAATGGAAAGAGTACCGATGTGAATTGAGCTGTGCCTGTCAGCGTTTGTTGTCACAGGCTTGCAAGTTCATTTCTCGTGCCATTGTTTTAGTAAGCTGTGCCTGTCAACGTTTGTTGTTGAAAGGCAATTTGAAAGAAAAACAAAAAAAACACGGCCGATCGCAGTACTTTTAGAAAGCTGTGCCTGTCAGCGCTTGTTGTTGACAGGCAGATTGATAACCACGGCCGATGGCCTTATTTTTATAAGGCTGTGCCTTTCAGCGTTGTCGTTGACAGGCAACTCGAACCCCAGCAGTTTGTCAAACGTGGCCGCTCGCCGTTTTTCATAAAGCTGTGCCTGTCAGCGTTGTCGTTGACAGGCAATTGAATTATGCGGTCGATCGCCTTCCTTTATGCAGAGAGTTTGACAACCGCGGCCGATCGCCGTATTTTATAAAGCTGTGCCTGTCAGTGTTGTCGTTGACAGGCAACTCGAACCAAGCAGTTTGAGAAATGTGGCGGATCGCCTTATTTTTATAAGGATGTGCCTGTCAGCGCTTCTTGTTGACAGACAATATACATACAGTCTGGACAAGATCGGATCGCCTAGAAAGCTGTGCCTGTCAGCGTCCGACAGGCAACTCGAACCAAGCCGTCTCCGCCAGTAATTGTGAAAATCACGGTTGGCAGTATTACAATCGATCACTGCTGTCTGGCTCTGACAGTAAATTAATGTTATGGTTTAAAGAAAACTTAAGAAAGAGCACTTTTCACCGCTAATCTCAAGCGGTTATTGAAACAGGGTAATTACTGCTCCTACGTAGCTTCCTTAAGACAAAGCGTTTATAAACTGCCAAAAGCACTTTGTTCGTTCATACGGCTGGTAAATACTAGTAACTTGAAGTGTCCATAGAATTTCAGAGAAATGCCTTGACGCGTGTGCAGACTAATCAAACACCAGAAATGAAATGACAGTTAGAAGTTCCTTGTAAAAGTATATAGTGGTTCCTGTGCCAATTAACCTGAAGATAGATTTTATCACTGTAGAATGTTGAAAATATTGGAATGACAGTACCTTGTGATCACGAGAGGCAGAAGATTGAAGAGGTACTACAAAAGGGGTAGAGATGAGAGTGCCCCCTTACGTACTAACTCGTCACCAGTGTTATAAAGACAAATACATGCTTCTTTTCTTTGAAGTCAGTCTTTATTTTCATCTCCACTGCTCCAATCCTTCATGCACTCCACACAGCCCTTTGTTCCACCTTCTCTCTTCACACCTTTCCCAACATTCTACTGTGAACTCCCCTTCTTCCAACTGTCAGAATGTTCCACTCCCAGACAAGGGGAATAGGAACATACCAATTATAACAATACTACTAAACTCTTGCTACCCTAAACATGTTCCCCAAAGATTACAACCCGGGTTACTTAAACTCTAAGAAACTATATTACAACAGTCTTCTACTCTTCTATCTCTACCGACGCGTACTCGTGCCCCTCCCAAGGGTGGAGAAGATGCGATTTGGGAAAGAAAGGGCTTTTCAGCCGCCAACTAAGTGGAATAAGAGGAAAAATAAAAAACTCTTTTTGCCTCCAGTTTTAAAGTGGAAGGCTAAAGTGAAACAGGAGCAGCAATCTTTAATTTCTCAAATTTCTCCAATTTTCCCCTATCTTTCAAATGACTGAGAAATCGGCAAACATTCCTCATAAATGTGATTTCTTGAAGGACTCTGCGGAAGCTATTTTTTTAGTACCCAAAGGCTCAGTGGCCCTACTTCATCCCATCTCCCCTATTAAAAGTGAAGGCAGTTAGCTAGACGATCAGGGGGGGAAGAGCGGGGCCAAGGAGGAGGGGGGATGGAAAACTCTGTCTAAGGTGATATTACAAACTTAACGGATGATATAGCTAAAGATAATGCCTGGGGCCCAATCAGTGATTTAGAACTATTGACCCTAAAGTCATCATCACCGTCCCCACTCGACTCCGTATGTCCAGCTTTGAAAATCTCGGCTGATTTCTCACTTACATGTGTTCAACCCCCCTTGAAGTAAATGTAATTGTTAAAAGAAGTACTGATTCCATGCCATGGCTACTTGCCCAAGGACTTCAGGATGCTGATTCAACATGGGAGGCGAATACATTCTCAAAAACCATTTGCACTTCAGATAATATTCATAATATATGTCCACTCAACCTCAATTCTAGTCTACCCTCCTGAGCACAACTGGACCCCATTACACACATCTTTAAAATATCTCTTACAAAAGATTTGTGGGTAAACCAAGAACGGCTGACCAGTGCTTCCAATATTCAACTGGATACCTCTGTTTCTGACTATAGGTCCCCAAATGTCTTTGATTCACCAAAAAAAAAAAAAAAGAATGTGTGGATAATGAAGCCACAAATGAAAATTCACTGCCCTCACGAAACACTCCTAACAAACTAGATCAGACTGCTGTGTGGGATATCTTCTTTCAGACTTCTCAACTGACTCTCAATGCCTTGTCTTATCAGTCTAAAAAAATAGACGTCCAGGTGGATCAGTTAAATGCTATGGCAAAATCAGTATCAGGGATCGATCAGAAGCTGGCTGATCTAAATGGCTTGATTAGGTGAGCTCAAAATGTTGCAGAGACGACAAAACAAGGCTGCACTTGTGTGCCTATAATTAATAACTGGCCACACTCGAAAGGCATTAAATTCCTTGATGGTTGATCTTAAGGTGAATCTTAATATGGTAAAAGGGGGTGAAACTGTAGCTCAAGTGACTCCCACACTATGGGAGGAGGCCGGACTAAAAGATGATAAGGATAGTATAGCCACCGACAACATAGAGATAAGGCCTGACAAGAAAACAATGTTCTGAAAAGACAGGGAGTGGTCAGAGGTGGGGACCTAGGGAAAACGTGTGCTCACAGAAGTTCTCTGAGAAGGGGAAAGGCCCTCAAGCAGACGCTTCAATTGACGTAATCTCTTCCCCTTTCTCAAATCGGAGATTCCCTCCACACTGAAAGAGAAGCTAGTTACTAAAAGACAAAAGAAAAAACAACGGAACGTAAGGAAAAATACAAGGGATATCTTAACGGCCCTTCCAAATATAATGATGAGTCCCTCCCCCTCTCCCATTACAGGAAAAGGGAACAGTCAGTTTTATGACTGAGCACTAACAATGGCAGCAGCCAAACGGATAATAAGTTGTTCCCTTTATTCAATACACATAAGAAGGGGCCCATTCGCCAAGATCCCAGGGTCTTAAATGAACCGAACCCCAATATGGAAAGTATAAAAAGTCAGGAACAACAACATCCACAAAATTCAAATGATAAAACAATAACAAAATGGGAATCAGCAAATACAAACTTACAGCAATGGGAGCCGAAAGTTAAATTGAGTACCATTCCAGAGGTATTTAGTAGGACTTCCGAAGCAGAAGATTTAGGCATTGCTATCACTAAAAATATACATGCTGAAGGTCAAAAGGATTATATGGCTGAACTCTGGGTAGAAATGGGAAGGGGCTCTGCCTCCGAACAGCTGGCAGCTGTGAGATCGGGGTAAAGGGAACGGAGGAAATTCCAGGGCCATTCTCAGAGGCAGAGCCCCTCAACAGGCTAGATGTGAGATCAAATGTATTAAATCATCCAACACTCGAGGGGGAATTTATCTGTCAGCCCTCGATTAATCACATAGCGACAGCTCCATTGGGTAAACGGGATGTCTGTATGGGAAGCCCCAATTATAGTCCCCCTGTAGACTGTCCACAATTAATCCTTGAACCACGATACCAGACCAGGGGCCCACATGGTATACTCAGTAGAGGAAATATATAAAAACTTTTACAAGCTATTTTAGCTCTTAAGGATATTCAGTCTACTGATATCATCTCTATGGCATTGCCGGATATGAGCTGTGAGCTGTGAATTTTGTGATGATCGTTACTGATTGAAGGCTCCGGCATAGTATCTGCTGAAGCAGTTTTGTATTTGCAAGCCCTAATTTAATTGTTTATGAATTAATAATATAATACGATGGTGAATAAATCTATGCATTTAATGCTATCTCAACAAGAATCCTGGATTAGCAGGCATAAATTATTGGATTAAGAAATCAACTGTAGATTATTAACATATTTATGCGAGTCCTGATCATAATGTATACACATTTGTTGGAAAGGATTATGACAGCAATGATAAAAAAATAGTGGCTCTTATTTTAACTATGTATAATATGTAGAAGAAGTATAATATGTAGATAATTATGTTTATTTATACCAAGTTTTTATGCAAATTATTATGAAGGATTTTAAACTATAAAGGATTTTTTTTATTTGTATGGAATTAGTTAACTATTTTCAATGTGTCATTGGTTTTAATTAACTATGCATTTATTAAACTTGAACTTGACTATGATACTGTTTGACATGTCTATTGGCTTTTGTTTCTAGTACCAACCGCTATTTTGATAGAGCCATAGTTAGATATTTTCCAAATTTATGTTGACTAAAATGTTTTGCATGAAGCCCAACATGCAAATTCTAATCTGGTATTAGTAGGATCCCCACTAATGAAATTCAATCTATGGAGTAACGTTTGATGTCTTTCTTTGCTGAATCTAAAAGTATGTATTATCATTTGCGCAATTATTCTTGATATTAATTTGCACCATAACCTTGGAATGTGTAGTAGCTCAAGCCTTGATTAGATTGCGTTTCTTTCCTCGCTTTGGAAAGCCAGCGTTGTTTCTGTATGTTTATCAATTGATTTTGAGATTAAACTACGTGACATTAGCGGTGTTAATACAGGGAAATAAATATTCTAACTTTTATATGAGGGTGTGGTTATTCATGACTGCAAGGTCATGGTGTCTGACAATTACTGACTCCTATTGATTACTAATGTTATTGATTGTCATTGATTATTGATGTTGAATAATTATTCATTATTGATTTGCATATATGGGATATATGGTGGGAACATCTTAAGCGCAGTCAAAAGGTTCATCAACCTATTCATGTCCCTTTGTAAGTTTACTTATTAGGGTCAGACGCGCTGACACTAATCACGACTACTGAGTATAATATATCTGAAATTCCGAAATCACCTGAAAATGTACATTTCATTCTATCCTCCCCATAGGAACAGCAACAATGAAGGTAAGTTAGACAACACTGCTAATTTATTCTGTGCACATATTATATAAACTATGACAGAAGAAATTGATTGCTTTCAGTAATGGTGTTTCTGTAGCTTCTAAATAGACGCCAACTTAGATTAATCATTCAAACATGTCATGTCAAGTGAATTATTGCCAATCAACTTCTGTTCGTATGAATTCAAAATACAGTTTTTATTAAACCAGATCGTTAATCACTACACCTTTAAAAGCAGTAATCTGAAACTCTAAAGACTAGGTCAACCTAATTTCTGCATTAAGCTTTAAGAATGTTGTTAATGCTAGCAAGGAAATAAACCTGTAATACCGAAGTACAGTTTATTAGGACCTCACTAATACTATTATTTATGCAACTAAAGGCCTCAGTACAAGTCCCCTGATAGTCCTTACAGTATTCCCCACGCCCACCCCCTCAGCAGCCCTCAGATTGATAACTACATGGGATTAGAGGAATCAGGAGTTACTGGGTCATTGAGGAAAATCACAATTGATTCCTTGAATAATTCTTCATTTTTCCCAGTGTTTCACCGGACACTTTGGGCACCTTCAGCAGCCAACCTGTTCAGGTAAAAATGACAGATCCACCGTAAATTCACTCTTCTCATAATTTCCATGGGGTTTTACATACAGGAATTAAAAAGACATTTGTAATGAGGCCTAAAGTGCACATCAGTACCTTGCTCAGTGAGACTTGTATCTGTCACAAGTGACTGTAAACCCAGCAGCCTCTATAATGAAACATGTCAGATTATTGTGAACATTCTTTTATGAGGTTGATCATTTTCTCGGTGGGGCACTGAGTTTGTTAAGTACCAGTCTGCAGATATCTGTACTTGATGCACTTGCATCTCTCCTTCCAGCCATCACAGACTTTGCCATTGGTAGAAAGATTGATTAGCATGGGCACAGCAGTGTTCTGGATTTCTTCCCAAGCTGCACAAGCAGCACTTTATAATCAATCTGCCATTTTGTTTGGCCGTTTACCACTACTACTGCACCTGCCCTTTGTAATCCGCCCGAACTGCCAAGCCAGGTCCTCCCTGGACCAGAAACAAGTATGAAATTGTTCAACATTTCGTCCATTAGCTGTTCTTTTTGCATTTGTTGCCCAAAGTGCACCGGGTATGCCCAGATGTGGGTCCCCGGCTCACTGTGCCACTGGATTCAAGCTAGCCTGGCTGATGAGGGGTGATACCTTGAAACGGGTCCCAGGATGCTTGTTTCCGGTCCAGAGAGGGTCTGGCCTGGCAGTTCAAGCTAGACGGTTCACATGGGGAGCAGATTCAAGACTGATTTGCATATGGCTGGGTCCAAACTTGGGTGGCATGGTGGGCAAATAAACTATGGTTTTAGGCCCAGATCTCTGACAGGAGGTGAATGTATGACATTGTTCAGCATTCTGCCCATCATCTGTTCTTTTTGCATTTGTCACCCTAAGTGTGCCGGGTATGCCGGGTATGCCCAGACATGGGTCCCGGGCTCACTGTACCACTGGATTCAAGCTAGCATAGCTGATGAGGGGGTGATACTCCAAAACTGGTCCCAGGGAGGACCTGGCCTCATGGTTCAGTCTGGACTGTTCCCAGGGGACTGTCCAGCAGAGCGCTGCAATGGCAGAGCTGTGGAATGTTTTAAGGGACTATTTAAGTGGATGGCACAATAAGTGCCCACAGGCTCACTAGGAACATTTAATTTACAGTCCCTGGGTATATGGTATACCACTTTACTGGGGACCTCTGAGTAAATAAAGATTTCAATTAGGTCCAAGCCAAATTGAGCATGTTTTATGGAGTGAGCACGAGCACTCTAGCACTGGTTAGCAATAGTAAAGTGCACAGAGACCTAGAGCCAACAAAACAAATTCAGCAAAAATAGTAGGGATAAAGGCAAAACGTTTGGGTAGAAACCACCCTAAAGCCTGACAGGTCTAACAGAACTCTTCCACAGTTGTTTTCTATTTGGCTCCTCCACATTTGTCATGTCCCCGTCTACATGAGGCCATTTAGTTTACTGGCATAGTTCCTGTGCTCCACTGCAACGCTTTTCTGGTGGATACAGTATCTACCTGTGGATGCCTAACCTTTTGAATATCAAAATGTGCAGCATTCAACAAAGGAAACTTTTCTATAGCCCTCCACATCGACGAGGACGTCACAATAGATTAGCTCTGCACGCGACTCCATCTGATGTCAGCAGAGCCATAAGAAGTCCTCGCCGGCGTACTGTCGTTAGTTTCACCCACTTTGTTTTACATGCCTTTCGAAGCGAACGGGTGAACAATGCCACCACAAGTATAGAACATGTTGGAACTCAATTAGAACATTACATACATATATACATCACAATGTATATGTCTTATCAAACCAATACATTATATACAAACAGATTTCTTCTTGGTATATTCAGACAGGCAATGGGGAGGCGGGCATGTCAGTGAGGAATCCACAGGTAGATAATTTATCCACCAGAAAAAGCGTTACCGAAGGTAAGTAACTTGTTCTTCTGATGGGTACATCTACCTGTGTATTCCTCACCTTTTAAATACAATCCTAAAGCAGTCCTGCACTTGGAGGTGCATGCCTGTCTGCCTATACCAAGAAATCCTGTAAGACAGAATGGGCAAAGTGACCGCCCCTCCTCACTTCTGAGTCTAAACAGTAATGCTTTGCAAAAGTGTGGAGAGAAGCCGAAGTTGTCGCCTTGCAAATATCAACAACAGGGACACACTTAGCCAAGGCAGATGTAGCAGACGTAGCTCTGGTAGAATGAGCACTTATACCTTTCAGGAGGTTCTTTATTCGCCAAGGCATAACATATTTTGATGCAAACACGACCCACCTTGACAATGTTCTTTTTTGGTTGGCTTTACCCTTCATTTTGCCGACAAAGCTGATGAACAGCTGAACGCCCACCCTAAATTCACTCCTCCTGTACATGTAGAAGCTCAACGCTCTCTTGGGATCCTGGCGATGCAGTCCTTCCTCCTCCTTAGAGGGATGGGGAGGAGGGTAAAATGTCAGGAGGGTGATGGACTGCCCTAAATGAAAAGGAGCTACTACCTTTGGCAAGAAAGCTGCCCTGGTTCTCAGAATCACCTTGTTGGCATGAAAAGTGATAAACAGGGGTTTCACACTCAGAGCTTGCAGCTCACTAACACATTTAGCTGGTGTGATTGCACTAGAAATACTGTTTTTACCATAAGAAGCCTCAACAGGCAACCATGTGAATACTTAAATAGAGTACTCATTAGGTATGTTAGAACTAAATATAAACCCCACTGAGGCATGATGAATGGAGTGGGAGGATACTACATATTAGTCAAACCTTTCAGGAACCGTAAAACAATAGGGTACTTAAATAGGGAAGGTTTGTCAGGCAAATAAATAATGCCAACAGTGTAGACAAATAGCCCTTCACTGTCGCTACTGCACAACCTTGTTGTGCTAAGGAAAGAGCAAATTTCAAAACATTGGATAACTGGGCCTTTAAAGGGTCAACATGTTGCTCCTCACACCACTTGACAAACTTGGCCCATCTACCAGCATAGACAGTTTTGGTGGAGTGTTGCTTTGTCGATAGAATAACATCCACCACATCAGCAAGAACAGAAAAGGAATTCAGGTTGCCCTTTTCAATCTCTAGGCATCTAGGTGCAGGCTCTGGAGGTGGCAGTGTAGAACCTGCCACTGAGGCTGTGAGAGGAGATCTTCCCTGTGAGGAAGCTGGAGCGGAGGGCACAGAAAGAGTTAAAGAAGGTCTGTGTACCACTCCCTTCTCGGCCAATCCGGGGCGATTAATATGACGTGGGCCAGGTCTTGGCGAATCTTCCTCAGAACCCAGGGAATCAAGGCTAAGGGGGGGGAACGTGTAAAGCAGTAGGTTGTTCCAGTCCAATTGAAATGCGTCACCCAATTCCCCCTGCATCAGATACTGGAGGCTGCAGAATGACGGGCAGTGCGCTTTCTCACGGGTGGCAAATAGGTCTATCCGGGAAGTCCCCCACTGATCGAAGATATGAAGTACCACCTCCGAATGGAGACGCCACTTGTGATTAGTGGAAAAGTGCCGACTGAGACTGTCCATACGTACATTTAGAACTCTGGCCACATAGTTTGCTACTATGCAAATCCAGTGGTCCTGAGCCCAGGACAAGAATAGCAGAGCCTTTCTGCAGAAAAGGTATGACCGTAACCCCCCTTTTTGTATAAGTACCACATTGCAGTAGGGTTGTCTGTCAAGACCTGTACTGACTGACCGCGAATGGAAAAGAGGAAGGCCTTGAGAGCCAGACGTATCGCCCACAGTTCTAACAGATTGATGTGAGGCATCTGTTCCTCTGGAGACCAAAGCCTCTTGATCTCCAAGTCCTCCAGGTGAGCTCCCCACCCTAGAGTGGAGGCATCCGTGATCACTGTGGCTACCGAAAGTTGAGGGCAAAACGGCTTTCCTTGTGTCAGGTTGCCATCTCCATTCCCCCCTTGAAGATCCACTGCCGGTATTCCCCACCTTCTGAGATGTGCTGCAACCACTGCGATCACCTTTGTGAAGACCTGAGCTGCGGAAGTAAGTCCACATGGAAGGACCGCAAACTGGTAGTTTTGCATCCCAACCATGAACCAGAGATACTTCCTGTGCGACTGCCAAATAGGGATGTGAAAATAAGCATCCTGCAAGCCGATGGAAACCAGCCAGTCTTCTTTGTCCAGCGCAAGAACAACGTCAGCCAGGGTCAGCATTTTGAGTTTTTCCTGCTTGAGGAATGAATTCAAAATCCTTAGGTTCTGGATTGGACATAAACGTCTGTCCTTTTTGGGAACAGAAAATATGTCAAATAATATCCCTTATACCTTTCCTGCTCTGGAACTAACTCTACTGCGCCCTTTAAAAGTAGGGTTTGGACTTCCTGCTGGGGCAAAAGTAGATGTTCTTGTGAACAACAACTGTGTTGTTGTAGAAAGGGAGGGCAAAACTCTTGCAAGGGTAGGGCATATCTAATTTTGACAATGCTCAACACTCAATTGTCCAACGTTATGGACTTCCACTCTTGTTGAAAATGAATTAGCCATCCTCCCACAGGCAAAGCATGCTCCAAGGTGGCAGAACTAGGGCTGCTTTCCTGCGTTATTGGCCGGGGAGGTAGAAGAGGAGTAGGAGAACGAAGACAGATGGGCTGCACCTCTCTTTCGTTCTCTGCCATGCCCTCTGTAGACGCTACACAGAGGATTTGCTGACTGCTGCTGTTGTCTCCCTCGAAAGGAATAGGATCGTCTAAACCCCTGGAATCTATGCAGCAGTCTGTAGGCTGAGAAGAGAAACAGAAGGCTCAATGATTTAACAGTGGCTTTGCTCTCCTTAAACTGTTTCAGGGCCAAATCCGCCTTTGCCCTTAAACAGCTTGGAACAATCAAAAGGTAAATCCATCAGGGTATTCTGCACATCAGTAGAAAAACCAGAACCCCTCGACCATTCAAGTCTTCTTGTGGCGACTGATGTACCCATCGCCCTGGCTACAGAGTTGCCCGTATCCAAGCCCGACTGAATTACCTGCTTTGGTGCAGCCTGGCTGTCATTTAGCATTTGCTAAAAATGCTCTTGCAATTCCTCCGGCAACTTCGGAAGGACCAATCTGGCTGAGTCCATAAGGGCATGTATGTAACACCCTAGCAAATGGGGCATTCAATCATTTCAGTGTCATACTGTAGGAAGTTGGCTCTGTATGTACTAATTCAAAGTAAGAAATAGCATGCACAGAATCCAAGGGTTCCCCTTAGAGGTAAGATAGTGGCAAAAAGAGATAATTCTAATGCTCTATTTTGTGGTAGTGTGGGTGAGCAGTAGGCGCATCAGAGGGTAGTGTTAAGCATTTGTTGTACACACACAGGCAATAAATGAGGAACACACACTCAAAAATAATTGAAGGCCAATAGGTTTTTGTATAGAAAAATATATTTTCTTAGTTTATTTTAAGAACCACAGGTTCAAGATTTACAAGTAATACTTCAAATGAAAGGTATTTCACTTAGGTAACTTAGGAACTTTGAATCAGCAAAATAGCATGTACAGTTTTCACAAAAAAGGCAATAGGCTATTTTAAAACTAGACAGTGCAAATTTCAACAGTTCCTGGGGGAGGTAAGTATTTGTTAGTTTTGCAGGTAAGTAAACCACCCTCAGGGTTCAAAGTTGGGTCCAAGGTAGCCCACCGTTGGGGGTTCAGAGCAACCCCAAAGTTACCACACCAGCAGCTCAGGGCCGGTCAGGTGCAGAGGTCAAAGTGGTGCCCAAAACGCATAGGCTTCAAAGGAGAAGGGGGTGCCCCGGTTCCCATCTGCCAGCAGGTAGGTACCGGGGACTTCGGAGGGCAGACCAGGGGGGTTTTGTAGGGCACCGGGGGGGACACAAGCACCAAAAGTACACCCTCAGCGGCACGGGGGCGGCCGGGTGCAGAGTGCAAACAGGCATCGGGTTTGCAATGGAGTTCAATGGGAGACCCGGGGGTCTCTTCAGCGAAGCAGGCAGGCAAGGGGGGGGGCTCCTCGGGATAGCCACCACCTGGGCAAGGGAGAGGGTCACCTGGGGGTTGCTTCTGCACTGGAGGTCGGATCCTTCAGGCCCTGGGCGTCGGGTTCTTAGAAGCAGGCAGTCGCGGTCAGGGGGAGCCTCTGGATTCCCTCTGCAGGCGTCGCTGGGGGGGATCAGGGGGGTCAACTGTGGCTACTCACAGGGTCGCATTCGACTGGGAGTCCTCCCTGTAGTGTTGTTTCTCCGCAGGTCGAGCCAGGGGCGTCGGGTGCAGAGTGCAAAGTCTCACGCTTCCGGCGGGAAACGTGGAGTCCTTTTAAAGTTGTTTCTTTGTTGCAAAGTTGTTTCTTCGTTGGAGCAGAGCCGCTGTCCTCGGGAGTTCTTGGTCCTTTTAGATGCAGGGTAGTCCTCTGAGGCTTCAGAGGTCGCTGGACCCTGTGGAACGCGTCACTGTTGCAGTTTTTCTTGAAGTGGGGAGACAGGCCGGTAGGGCTGGGGCCAAAGCAGTTGGTGTCTCCGTCTTCTCTGCAGGGCTTTCAGCTCAGCAGTCCTTCTTCGTCTTCAGGTTGCAGGAAGCTATCTTGCTAGGTTCTGGGGGCCCCTAAATACTCAATTTAGGGGTGTGTTTAGGTCTGGGGGGTTAGTAGCCAATGGCTACTAGCCCTGAGGGTGGCTACACCCTCTTTGTGCCTCCTCCCTGGGGGGAGGGGGGCACATCCCTAATCCTATTGGGGGAATCCTCCATCTGCAAGAGTCAGAGTCACCTCAGCTCAGGACACCTTAGGGGTTGTCCTGACTGGCCAGTGACTCCTCCTTGTTTTTCTCATTATCTCCTTCGGCCTTGCCGCCAAAAGTGGGGCCGTGGCCGGAGGGGGCGGGCATCTCCACTGCTGGAGTGCCCTGGGGCACTGTAACAAAGGGGGTGAGCCTTTGAGCCTTTGAGGCTCACCGCCAGGTGTTACAGTTCCTGCAGGGGGAGGTGAGAAGCACCTCCACCCAGTACAGGCTTTGGAACTAGCCTGTACTAGTTACAAAGGCACTCTCCCCATGTGGCCAGCAACATGTCTGGTGTGTGGCACGCTGGTAAAACTAGTCAGCCCACACTGGAAGTCGGGTATGTTTTCAGGGGGCATCTCTAAGATGCCCTCTGGGGTGTATTTCACAATAAAATGTACACTGGCATCAGTGTGCATTTATTGTGCTGAGAAATTTGATACCAAACTGCCCAGTTTTCAGTGTAGCCTTTATGGTGCTGTGGAGTTTGTGTATGACAGACTCCCAGACCATATACTCTTATGGCTACCCTGCACTTATAATGTCTAAGGTTTTGCTTAGACACTGTAGGGGCATAGTGCTCATGCACCTATGCCCTCACCTATGGTATAGTGCACCCTGCCTTAGGGCTGTAAGGCCTGCTAGAGGTGTGACTTATCTATGCCATAGGCAGTGTGAGGTTGGCATGGCACCCTGAGGGGAGTGCCATGTCGACTTAGTCATTTTCTCCCCACCAGCACACACACGCTGGCAAGCAGTGTGTCTGTGATGAGTGAGGGGTCCCCAGGGTGGCATAAGACATGAGCCCTTAGAGACCTTCCCTGGCATCAGGGCCCTTGGTACCAGGGGTACCAGTTACAAGGGACTTACCTGGATGCCAGGGTGTGCCAATTGTGGAAACAAAGGTACAGTTTTAGGGAAAGAACACTGGTGCTGGGGCCTGGTTAGCAGGCCTCAGCACACTTTCAAATCATAACTTGGCATCAGCAAAGGCAAAAGGTCAGTGGGTAACCATGCCAAGGAGGCATTTCCTTACATCCCCCCCCCCCCCAAACGAAAGAGGATGAGACTAAACTTTCCCAAGAGAGTCTTCATTTTCTAAGTGGAAGAACCTGGAAAGGCCATCTGCATTGGCATGGGCAGTCCCAGGTCTGTGTTCCACTATAAAGTCCATTCCCTGTAGGGAGATGGACCACCTCAACAGTTTTGGATTTTCACCTTTCATTTGCATTAGCCATCTGAGAGGTCTGTGGTCAGTTTGAACTACAAAGTGAGTACCAAAGAGGTATGGTCTCAGCTTCTTCAGGGACCAAACCACAGCAAAGGCCTCCCTCTCAATGGCACTCCAACGCTGCTCCCTGGGGAGTAACATCCTGATAATGAAAGCAACAGGCTGGTCAAGGCCATCATCATTTGTTTGGGACAAAACTGCCCCTATCCCATGTTCAGAGGCATCGGTCTGCACAATGAACTGCTTGGAGTAATCTGGAGCTTTTAGAACTGGTGCTGTGCACATAGCTTGTTTCAGGGTGTCAAAGGCCTGTTGGCATGCTACAGTCCAGTTTACCTTCTTGGGCATTTTCTTGGAGGTACGTTCTGAGAGGGGTGTCACTATTGATCCATATCCCTTCACAACCCTCCTGTAGTATCCAGTCAAGCCAAGGAATGCCCTGACTTGAGTCTTGGTTTTTGGAGCTGCCCAGTCCAGAATGGTCTGGATCTTGGGCTGGAGTGGCTGAACTTGGCCTCCACCTACAAGGTGTCCCAAGTAAACCACAGTTCCCTGCCCTATCTGACATTTGGATGCCTTGATAGAGAGGCCTGCTGCTTGCAGGGCCTTCAAAACGTTCTTCAGGTGGACCAGGTGATCCTGCCAACTGGAGCTAAAGACAGCAATATCGTCAAGATAAGCTGCACTAAAGGACTCCAAGCCAGCAAGGACTTGATTCACCAACCTTTGGAAGGTGGCAGGGGCATTCTTTAAACCAAAGGGCATAACAGTAAACTGATAGTGCCCATCAGGTGTGGAGAATGCTGTCTTTTCTTTTGCTCCTGGTGCCATTTTGATTTGCCAGTACCCTGCTGTCACGTCAAAGGTACTTAAGTATCTGGCAGCACCTAGTTTGTCAATTCATCTGCCCTTGGAATGGGATGGGCATCTGTCTTGGTGACAGAATTAAGTCCTCTGTAGTCCACACAAAACCTCATCTCTCTCTTTCCATCTTTGGTGTGAGGTTTGGGGACTAAGACCACTGGGCTAGCCCAGGGGCTGTCAGAGTGCTCAATGACTCCCAATTCCAGCATCTTGTGGACTTCCTCTTTGATGCTTTCCTTAACTTGGTCAGACTGTCTGAACATTTTGTTTTTGACAGGCATGCTGTCTCCTGTGTCCACATCATGGGTACACAGGTGTGTCTGACCAGGGGTTAGGGAAAAGAGCTCCGCAAACTGTTGTAAGACCTTCCTACAGTCAGATTGCTGTTGGCCAGAGAGGGTGTCTGAATAGATCACTCCATCAACTGAGCCATCTTTAGGGTCTGTGGAAAGGAAATCAGGGAGAGGTTCAGTCTCAGCTTCCTGGTCCTCATCTGTTACCATCAACAGATTCACATCTGCCCTGTCATGAAAGAGTTTGAGGCGGTTCACATGGATCACCGTTTTGGGGGTCCTGCTAGTGCCTAGGTCTACCAGGTAGGTGACCTGACTCTTTCTCTCTAGCTCTGGGTAAGGGCCACTCCATCTGTCCTGAAGTGCCCTGGGAGCCACAGGCTCCAGAACCCAGACTTTCTGCCCTGGCTGAAATTCAACCATAGCAGCCTTTTGGTCATACCACATCTTCTGGAGTTGTTAGCTGGCCTCAAGGTTTTTGCTAGCCTTTTCCATGTACTCTGCCATCCTGGAACGTAGGCCTAGTACATAGTCCACTATATCTTGTTTAGGCTCATGAAGAGGTCTCTCCCAGCCTTCTTTTACAAGAGCTAGTTGTCCCCTTACAGGATGGCCAAACAGAAGTTCAAAGGGGGAAAACCCTACTCCCTTCTGAGGCACCTCTCTGTAGGCGAAAAGCATACATGGCAAGAGGACATCCCATCTCCTTTTGAGATTTTCAGGGAGCCCCATGATCATGCCTTTCAATGTCTTGTTAAACCTTTCTACAAGACCATTGGTTTGTGGATGGTATGGTGTGGTGAATTTGTAAGTCACCCCACACTCATTCCACATATGCTTCAGGTATGCTGACATGAAGTTGGTACCCCTGTCAGACACCACCTCCTTTGGAAATCCCACTCTGGTAAAGATACCAATGAGTGCTTTAGCTACTGCAGGGGCAGTAGTGGACCTAAGGGGAATTGCTTCAGGGTACCTAGTGGCATGATCCACTAACATTAGGATATACTGGTTCCCTGAGGCTGTGGGAGGTTCAAGTGGACCCACTATGTCCACACCCACTCTTCCAAAGGGGACCCCTACCACTGGAAGTGGAATGAGGGGGGCCTTTGGGTGTCCACCTGTCTTAGCACTGGCTTGACAGGTGGCACAGTAGACACAAAACTCCTTTACTTTCTGGGACATGTTGGGCCAATAGAAATGGTTAACTAACCTTTCCCAAGTCTTGGTTTGTCCCAAATGCCCACCAAGTGGAATATCATGAGCTAAGGTTAGAATGAACTCCCTAAACTCCTGAGGCACTACCACTCTCCTAGTGGCACCAGGTTTGGGATCTCTTGCCTCAATGTAGAGGGCTCCATATTCCCAATAGACTCTATGGCCCTCATTCTGACACTGGCGGTCCTAAACCGCCAGGGCCACGGGCAACGGAAGCACCGCCAACAGGCTGGCGGTGCTTCATTGCCCATTCTGACCGCAGCGGTAAAGCCGCGGTCAGAAAAGCGGATCCGGCGGTTTCCCAGACGGAATACCCCTGGCAGGGCTGAACCTCCATGGCGGCGCTGCAAGCAGCGCCGCCATGGGGATTCTGACCCCCTTCCCGCCAGCCTGTTTCTGGCGGTTTTGACCGCCAGGAACAGGATGGCGGGAACGGGTGTCGTGGGGCCCCGGGGGTCCCCTGCACTGCCCATGCCACTATGGCACTATGGGCAGTGCAGGGGCCCCCTAACAGGGCCCCAGCATGATTTTCACTGTCTGCATAGCAGACAGTGAAAATCGCGACAGGTGCAACTGCACCCGTCGCACCCCTGCAACACCGCCAGCTCCATTCGGAGACGGCTTCTATGTTGCAGGGCCTTTCCCGCTGGGCCGGCGGGCGCTCCTTTGGCGGGCGCCCGCCAGCCCAGCGGGAAAGCCAGAATGGCCTCCGCGGTCTTTTGACCGCGGAGCGGCCAAATGGCGGTGACCGCATGGCGGGCGGCTACCGCCGCCCGCCGCGGTCAGAATGACCGCCTATGTGTTCCAATGATCTTTCCTTTGGTCTCTTCAGCAGCTTGCTGCCTAAGGCCTTCAAGAGAGGGACATGTTTCTTGCCCCTTACACAACTGTTCCCTTGTGGGTCCCCCTGGGCCTAAGAGTTCAACCTGATAAGGTTCCAACTCCATGGGCTCAGTTCCCTCAGAGGGCAGAACTTCTTCCTGGGAAGAGAGGTTCTGTTTCTCTTGTTGTGTGGAAGCTGGTTCCCCAGTCTTCTTTCCTTTTCTCTTGGAGGGTTGGGCCCTTTTTCCAGGCTCCAACACCACTTTTTCACCCTGACCCTTGCACTGTGCCCTTGTCTTTACACACACCAGTTCAGGGATGCCCAGCATGGCTGCATGGGTTTTGAGTTCTACCTCAGCCCATGCTGAGGACTCCAGGTCATTTCCAAGCAAACAGTCTACAGGGATATTTGAGGAGACCACCACCTGTTTCAGGCCATTGACCCCTCCCCACTCTAACGTTACCATAGCCATGGGATGTACTTTAGTCTGATTGTCAGCGTTGGTGACTGGATAAGTTTGTCCAGCCAGGTATTGACCAGGGGAAACCAGTTTCTCTGTCACCATGGTGACACTGGCACCTGTATCCCTCAGGTCTTCTACACTTGTCCAATTAATTAAGAGTTGCTGCCTGTATTTTGGCATATTAGGGGGCCAGTGTGGCTAAGTCCACCCTACCCTCAGAGACTAATGTAGCTTAAGTGTGAACCCTGATTTGCTCTGGGCACACTGTTGATCCCACCTGGAGACTGGCTATTCCAGTGTTAGCTGGAGTAGAGCTCGAAGTGGAACCATTCTTGGGACAGGCCTTGTCTCCAGTTTGGTGTTCCTGCTGATTACAGCTACGGCACCAGGCCTTTTTGGGATCAAAGGTTTTACCCTTGTACCCAAAATTGGATTGTGAAGAGGCTTTGGACCCTCCCTCCTGAGCAGGTTTATGGGGCCCTGTAGAAGACTCTTTACTTTTTCCCTTGGATGTCTCAACACTCTTCCCCTGGGGAGTCTTTGTGACCCCTTTCTTTTGGTCACCCCCTGTGGAAGTCTTGGTCACCCTAGTCTTGACCCAATGGTCCGCCTTCTTTCCCAATTCTTGGGGAGAAATTGGTCCTAGGTCTACCAGATGCTGATGCAGTTTATCATTGAAACAATTACTTAACAGGTGTTCTTTCACAAATAACTTGTACAGCCCATCATAATCATTTACGCCCCTGCCATGAATCCAGCCATCCAATGTTTTAACTGAGTAGTCAACCAAATCAACCCAGGTCTGGCTCGAGGATTTTTGAGCCCCCCTGAACCTAATCCTGTACTCCTCAGTTGAGAATCCAAAGCCCTCAATCAGGGTAGCCTTCATGAGGTCATAGGATTCTGCATCTTTTCCAGAGAGTGTGAGGAGTCTATCCCTACACTTTCCAGTGAACATTTCCCAAAGGAGAGCACCCCAGTGATATTTGTTTACTTTTCTGGTTGCACAAGCCCACTCAAAAGCTGTGAACCATTTGGTGATGTCATCACCATCTTCATATTTAGTTACAATCCCTTTAGGGATTTTCATCATGTCAGGAGAATCTCTGACCCTATTTATGTTGCTGCCACCATTGATGGGACCTAAGCCCATCTCTTGTCTTTCCCTTTCTATGGCTAGGATCTGTCTTTCCAAAGCCAATCTTTTGGCCAACCTGGCTAGCAGGAGGTCATCTTCATTGAGGCTTTCCTCAATGCTTCCAGAGTTGCTGGACTCTCCTGTGAGAGAAGCAGCATCTCTGACTCTCACATTTGGAGTCAGGGTTGGAGGAACCCTGGTCTCCCTATCTAGGGTTGGAGGTGGGAGTTCCTCCAACTCACTAGTGTCCCCCTCTGTGAGGCCATCATCAGAGGGGTTGTTTTTAGCAAACACTACCAAAAGCTCCTGGAGCTGTACTTTGGTAGGGTTTGAACCAGTTTTTATCTTTTTGATTTTACAGAGAGACCTTAACTCTGACATCCTAAGATTCAGGTAAGGGGTGAGGTTGAGTTCCATCACTAACTCTTCTGTAGTAGACATTATGGGGTTCATTCCAATATTGGCGGGCCGGCGGTGTTGCAGGGGTGCGACGGGTGCAGTTGCATCCGTCGCGATTTAGTGAAAATCATGCTGGGGCCCTGTTAGGGGGCCCCTGCACTGCCCATGCCAGTGGCATGGGCAGTGCAGGGGCCCCCAGGGGCCCCACGACACCCGTTCCCGCCATCCTGTTCCTGGCGGTAAAAAACGCCAGAAACAGGCTGGCAGGAAGGGGGTCAGAATCCCCATGGCGGCGCTGCTTGCAGCGCCGCCATGGAGGATTCTCCCAGCCGGGGGAAATCCGGCTGGAAACCGCCGGACCCGGCTGGGCGACCGCGGTCGGAATCCCAAATGAAGCACCGCCAGCCTGTTGGCGGTGCTTCCGTGGTCATCCACCCTGGTGGTCGATGACCGCCAGGGTTGGAATGACCCCCTATGTTTCTAAAAGTTGGAATACTTTTTAAGAATCTAAAACTATCTCTAGAACGTAATTCAAACTTTTACAAAACATTTAAACTCTAAAGGAAATGCTAACAGGAACTAACACAAGTCCCTAGCAGGACTTTTAAAAATTTAGAAAAATAGCTCAAATTGATACTGTTTGACATGTCTATTGGCTTTTGTTTCTAGTACCAACCGCTATTTTGATAGAGCCATAGTTAGATGTTTTCCAAATTTATGTTGACTAAATTGTTTTGCATGAAGCCCAACATGCAAATTCTAATCTGGTATTAGTAGGATCCCCACTAATGAAATTCAATCTATGGAGTAACGTTTGATGTCTTTCTTTGCTGAATCTAAAAGTATGTAATATCATTTGCGCAATTATTCTTGATATTAATTTGCACCATAACCTTGGAATGTGTAGTAGCTCAAGCCTTGATTAGATTGCGTTTCTTTCCTCGCTTTGGAAAGCCAGCGTTGTTTCTGTATGTTTATCAATTGATTTTGAGATTAAACTACGTGACATTAGCGGTGTTAATACAGGGAAATAAATATTCTAACTTTTATATGAGGGTGTGGTTATTCATGACTGCAAGGTCATGGTGTGTGACAATTACTGACTCCTATTGATTACTAATGTTATTGATTGTCATTGATTATTGATGTTGAATAATTATTCATTATTGATTTGCATATATGGGATATATGGTGGGAACATCTTAAGCGCAGTCAAAAGGTTCATCAACCTGTTAATGTCCCTTTGTAAGTTTACTTATTAGGGTCAGGCGCGCTGACACTAATCACGACTACTGAGTATAATATATCTGAAATTCCGAAATCACCTGAAAATGTACATTTCATTCTATCCTCCCCATAGGAACAGCAACAATGAAGGTAAGTTAGACAACACTGCTAATTTATTCTGTGCACATATTATATAAACTATGACAGAAGAAATTGATTGCTTTCAGTAATGGTGTTTCTGTAGCTTCTAAATAGACGCCAACTTAGATTAATCATTCAAACATGTCATGTCAAGTGAATTATTGCCAATCAACTTCTGTTCGTATGAATTCAAAATACAGTTTTTATTAAACCTGATCGTTAATCACTACACCTTTGAAAGCAGTAATCTGAAACTCTAAAGACTAGGTCAACTTAATTTTCTGCATTAAGCTTTAAGAATGTTGTTAATGCTAGCAAGGAAATAAACCTGTAATACCGAAGTACAGTTTATTAGGACCTCACTAATACTATTCTTTATGCAACTAAAGGTCTCAGTACAAGTCCCCTGATAGTCCTTACAGTATTCCCCACACCCACCCCCTCAGCAGCCCTCAGATTGATAACTACATGGGATTAGAGGAATCAGGAGTTACTGGGTCATTGAGGAAAATCACAATTGATTCCTTGAATAATTCTTCATTTTTCCCAGTGTTTCACCGGACACTTTGGGCACCTTCAGCATCCAACCTGTTCAGGTAAAAATGACAGATCCACCGTAAATTCACTCTTCTCATAATTTCCATGGGGTTTTACATACAGGAATTAAAAAGACATTTGTAATGAGGCCTAAAGTGCACATCAGTACCTTGCTCAGTGAGACTTGTATCCGTCACAAGTGACTGTAAACCCTGCAGCCTCTATAATGAAACATATCAGATTATTGTGAACATTCTTTTATGAGGTTGATCATTTTCTCGGTGGGGCACTGAGTTTGTTAAGTACCAGTCTGCAGATATCTGTACTTGATGCACTTGCATCCCTCCTTCCAGCCATCACAGACTTTGCCATTGGTAGAAAGATTGATTAGCATGGGCACAGCAGTGTTCTGGATTTCTTCCCAAGATGCACAAGCAGCACTTTATAATCAAACTGCCATTTTGTTTGGTCGTTTACCACTACTACTGCACCTGCCCTTTGTAATCCGCCCAAACTGCCAAGCCAGGTCCTCCCTGGACCAGAAACAAGTATGACATTGTTCAACATTTCGTCCATTAGCTTTTCTTTTTGCATTTGTTGCCCAAAGTGCACCGGGTATGCCCAGATGTGGGTCCCCGGCTCACTGTGCCTCTGGATTCAAGCTAGCCTGGCTGATGAGGGGTGATACCTTGAAACGGGTCCCAGGATGCTTGTTTCCGGTCCAGAGAGGGTCTGGCCTGGCAGTTCAAGCTAGACGGTTCACATGGGGAGCAGATTCAAGACTGATTTGCATATGGCTGGGTCCAAACTTGGGTGGCATGGTGGGAAAATAAACGATGGTTTTAAGCCCAGATCTCTGACAGGAGGTGAATGTATGACATTGTTCAGCATTCTGCAAATCATCTGTTCTTTTTGCATTTGTTACCCTAAGTGTGCCGGGTATGCCCAGACATGGGTCCCGGGCTCACTGTACCACTGGATTCAAGCTAGCATAGCTGATGAGGGGGTGATACTCCCAAACTGGTCCCAGGGAGGACCTGGTCTCATGGTTCAGGCTGGACTGTTCCCAGGGGACTGTCCAGCAGAGCGCTGCAATGGCAGAGCTGTGAAATGTTTTAAGGGACTATTTAAGTGGATGGCACAATAAGTGCCCACAGGCTCACTAGGAACATTTAATTTACAGTCCCTGGGTATATGGTATACCACTTTACTGGGGACCTCTGAGTAAATAAAGATTTCAATTAGGTCCAAGCCAAATTGACCATGTGTTATGGAGTGAGCACAAGCACTCTAGCACTGGTTAGCAATAGTAAAGTGCACAGAGACCTAGAGCCAACAAAACAAATTCAGCGAAAAAACGTTTGGGTAGAGACCACCCTAAAGCCTGACAGGTCTAACAGAACTCTTCCACAGTTGTTTTCTATTTGGCTCCTCCACATTTGTCATGTCCCCGTCTACATGAGGCCATTTAGTTTACTGGCATAGTTCCTGTGCTCCACTGCAACGCTTTTCTGGTGGATACAGTATCTACCTGTGGATGCCTAACCTTTTGAATATCAAAATGTGCAGCATTCAACAAAGGAAACTTTTCTATAGCTCTCCACATCGACGAGGACGTCACAATAGATTAGCTCTGCACGCGACTCCATCTGATGTCAGCAGAGCCATAAGAAGTCCTCGCCGGCGTACTGTCGTTAGTTTCACCCACTTTGTTTTACATGCCTTTCGAAGCGAACGGGTGAACAATGCCACCACAAGTATAGAACATGTTGGAACTCAATTAGAACATTACATACATATATACATCACAATGTATATGTCTTATCAAACCAATACATTATATACAAACAGATTTCTTCTTGGTATATTCAGACAGGCAATGGGGAGGCGGGCATGTCAGTGAGGAATCCACAGGTAGATAATTTATCCACCAGAAAAAGCGTTACCGAAGGTAAGTAACTTGTTCTTCTGATGGGTACATCTACCTGTGTATTCCTCACCTTTTAAATACAATCCTAAAGCAGTCCTGCACTTGGAGGTGCATGCCTGTCTGCCTATACCAAGAAATCCTGTAAGACAGAATGGGCAAAGTGACCGCCCCTCCTCACTTCTGAGTCTAAACAGTAATGCTTTGCAAAAGTGTGGAGAGAAGCCGAAGTTGTCGCCTTGCAAATATCAACAACAGGGACACACTTAGCCAAGGCAGATGTAGCAGACTTAGCTCTGGTAGAATGAGCACTTATACCTTTCAGGAGGTGCTTTATTCGCCAAGGCATAACATATTTTGATGCAAACATGACCCACCTTGACAATGTTCTTTTTTGGTTGGCTTTGCCCTTCATTTTGCCGACAAAGCTGATGAACAGCTGAACACCCACCCTAAATTCACTCCTCCTGTACATGTAGAAGCTCAACGCTCTCTTGGGATCCTGGCGATGCAGTCCTTCCTCCTCCTTAGAGGGATGGGGAGGAGGGTAAAATGTCAGGAGGGTGATGGACTGCCCTAAATGAAAAGGAGCTACTACCTTTGGCAAGAAAGCTGCCCTGGTTCTCAGAATCACCTTGTTGGCATGAAAAGTGATAAACAGGGGTTTCACACTCAGAGCTTGCAGCTCACTAACACATTTAGCTGGTGTGATTGCCACTAGAAATACTGTTTTTACCATATGAAGCCTCAACAGGCAACCATGTGAATACTTAAATAGAGTACTCATTAGGTATGTTAGAACTAAATATAAACCCCACTGAGGCATGATGAATGGAGTGGGAGGATACTACATATTAGTCAAACCTTTCAGGAACCGTAAAACAATAGGGTACTTAAATAGGGAAGGTTTGTCAGGCAAATAAATAATGCCGACAGTGCAGACAAATAGCCCTTCAATGTCGCTACTGCACAACCTTGTTGTGCTAAGGAAAGAGCAAATTTCAAAACATTGGATAACTGGGCCTTTAAAGGGTCAACATGTTGCTCCTCACACCATTTGACAAACTTGGCCCATCTACCAGCATAGACAGTTTTGGTGGAGTGTTGCTTTGTCGATAGAATAACATCCACCACATCAGCAAGAACAGAAAAGGAATTCAGGTTGCCCTTTTCAATCTCTAGGCATCTAGGTGCAGGCTCTGGAGGTGGCAGTGTAGAACCTGCCACTGAGGCTGTGAGAGGAGATCTTCCCTGTGAGGAAGCTGGAGCGGAGGGCACAGAAAGAGTTAAAGAAGGTCTGTGTACCACTCCCTTCTCGGCCAATCCGGGGCGATTAATATGACGTGGGCCAGGTCTTGGCGAATCTTCCTCAGAACCAAGGGAATCAAGGCTAAGGGGGGGGAACGTGTAAAGCAGTAGGTTGTTCCAGTCCAATTGAAATGCGTCCCCCAATTCCCCCTGCATCAGATACTGGAGGCAACAGAATGACGGGCAGTGCGCTTTCTCACGGGTGGCAAATAGGTCTATCCGGGAAGTCCCCCACAGATCGAAGATATGAAGTACCACCTCCGAATGGAGACGCCACTTGTGATTAGTGGAAAAGTGCTGACTGAAACTGTCCATACGTACATTTAGAACTCTGGCCACATAGTTTGCTACTATGCAAATCCAGTGGTCCTGAGCCCAGGACAAGAATAGCAGAGCCTTTCTGCAGAAACGGTATGACCGTAACCCCCCTTTTTGTATAAGTACTACATTGCAGTAGGGTTGTCTGTCAAGACCTGTACTGACTGACCGCGAATGGAAAAGAGGAAGGCCTTGAGAGCCAGACGTATCGCCCACAGTTCTAACAGATTGATGTGAGGCATCTGTTCCTCTGGAGACCAAAGCCTCTTGATCTCCGAGTCCTCCAGGTGAGCTCCCCACCCTAGAGTGGAGGCATCCGTGATCACTGTGGCTACCGAAAGTTGAGGGCAAAACGGCTTTCCTTGTGTCAGGTTGCCATCTCCATTCCCCCCTTGAAGATCCACTGCCGGTATTCCCCACCTTCTGAGATGTGCTGCAACCACTGCCATCACCTTTGTGAAGACCTGAGCTGCGGAAGTAAGTCCATATGGAAGGACCGCAAACTGGTAGTTTTGCATCCCAACCATGAACCAGAGATACTTCCTGTGCGACTGCCAAATAGGGATGTGAAAATAAGCATCCTGCAAGCCGATGGAAACCAGCCAGTCTTCTTTGTCCAGCGCAAGAACAACGTCAGCCAGGGTCAGCATTTTGAGTTTTTCCTGCTTGAGGAATGAATTCAAAATCCCTAGGTTCTGGATTGGACATAAACGCCTGTCCTTTTTGGGAACAGAAAATATCTCAAATAACATCCCTTATACCTTTCCTGCTCTGGAACTAACTCTACTGCGCCCTTTAAAAGTAGGGTTTGGACTTCCTGCTGGGGCAAAAGTAGATGTTCTTGTGAACAACAACTGTGTTGTTGTAGAAAGGGAGGGCAAAACTCTTGCAAGGGTAGGGCATATCTAATTTTGACAATGCTCAACACTCAATTGTCCAACGTTATGGACTTCCACTGTTGTTGAAAATTAGCCATCCTCCCACAGGCAAAGCATGCTCCAAGGTGGCAGAACTAGGGCTGCTTTCCTGCGTTATTGGCCGGGGAGGTAGAAGAGGAGTAGGAGAACGAAGACTGATGGGCTGCACCTCTCTTTCGTTCTCTGCCATGCCCTCTGTAGACGCTACACAGAGGATTTGCTGACTGCTGCTGTTGTCTCCCTCGAAAGGAATAGGATCGTCTAAACCCCTGGAATCTATGCAGCAGTCTGTAGGCTGAGAAGAGAAACAGAAGGCTCAATGATTTAACAGTGGCTTTGCTCTCCTTAAACTGTTTCAGGGCACAATCCGCCTTTGCCCCAAACAGCTTGGAACAATCAAAAGGTAATCCATCAGGGTATTCTGCACATCAGTAGAAAAACCAGAACCCCTCGACCATTCAAGTCTTCTTGTGGCGACTGATGTACCCATCGCCCTGGCTACAGAGTTGCCCGTATCCAAGCCCGACTGAATTACCTGCTTTGGTGCAGCCTGGCTGTCATTTAGCATTTGCTAAAAATGCTCTTGCAATTCCTCCGGCAACTTCGGAAGGACCAATCTGGCTGAGTCCATAAGGGCATGTATGTAACACCCTAGCAAATGGGGCATTCAATCATTTCAGTGTCATACTGTAGGAAGTTGGCTCTGTATGTACTAATTCAAAGTAAGAAATAGCATGCACAGAGTCCAAGGGTTCCCCTTAGACGTAAGATAGTGGCAAAAAGAGATAATTCTAATGCTCTATTTTGTGGTAGTGTGGTTGAGCAGTAGGCTCATCAGAGGGTAGTGTTAAGCATTTGTTGTACACACACAGGCAATAAATGAGGAACACACACTCAAAAATAATTCCAGGCCAATAGGTTTTTGGATAGAAAAATATATTTTCTTGCTTTATTTTAAGAACCACAGGTTCAAGATTTACAAGTAATACTTCAAATGAAAGGTATTTCACTTAGGTAACTTAGGAACTTTGAATCAGCAAAATAGCATGTACAGTTTTCACAAAAATGGCAATAAGCTATTTTAAAACTAGACAGTGCAAATTTCAACAGTTCCTGGGGGAGGTAAGTATTTGTTAGTTTTGCAGGTAAGTAAACCACCTACAGTGTTCAAAGTTGGGTCCAAGGTAGCCCACCGTTGGGGGTTCAGAGCAACCCCAAAGTTACCACACCAGCAGCTCAGGGCCGGTCCGGTGCAGAGGTCAAAGTGGTGCCCAAAACGCATTGGCTTCAAAGGAGAAGGGGGTGCCCCGGTTCCAGTCTGCCAGCAGGTAGGTACCGTGGACTTCGAAGGGCAGACCAGGGGGGTTTTGTAGGGCACCGGGGGGGACACAAGTCAGCACCAAAAGTACACCCTCAGCGGCACGGGGGCGGCCGGGTGCAGAGTGCAAACAGGCATCGGGTTTGCAATGGAGTTCAATAGGAGACCCGGGGGTCTCTTCAGCGAAGCAGGCAGGCAAGGGGGGGGGCTCCTCGGGGTAGCCACCACCTGGGCAAGGGAGAGGGCCACCTGGGGGTCGCTTCTGCACTGGAGGTCGGATCCTTCAGGCCCTCGGCGTCGGGTTCTTAGAAGCAGGCAGTCGCGGTCAGGGGGAGCCTCTGGATTCCCTCTGCAGGCGTCGCTGGGGGGGATCAGGGGGGTCAACTGTGGCTACTCACAGGGTCGCAGTCGCCGGGGAGTCCTCCCTGTAGTGTTGTTTCTCCGCAGGTCGAGCCAGGGGCGTCGGGTGCAGAGTGCAAAGTCTCACGCTTCCGGCGGGAAACGTGGAGTCCTTTTAAAGTTGTTTCTTTGTTGCAAAGTTGTTTCTTCTTTGGAGCAGAGCCGCTGTCCTCAGGAGTTCTTGGTCCTTTTAGATGCAGGGTAGTCCTCTGTGGAACTGTGGAACTGTGGAACGTGTCGCTGTTGCAGTTTTTCTTGAAGTGGGGAGACAGGCCGGTAGGGCTGGGGCCAAAGCAGTTGGTGTCTCCGTCTTTTCTGCAGGGCTTTCAGCTCAGCAGTCCTTCTTCGTCTTCAGGTTGCAGGAAGCTATCTTGCTAGGTTCTGGGGGCCCCTAAATACTCAATTTAGGGGTGTGTTTAGGTCTGGGGGGTTAGTAGCCAATGGCTACTAGCCCTGAGGGTGGCTACACCCTCTTTGTGCCTCCTCCCTGGGGGGAGGGGGGCACATCCCTAATCCTATTGGGGGAATCCTCCATCTGCAAGAGTCAGAGTCACCTCAGCTCAGGACACCTTAGGGATTGTCCTGACTGTCCAGTGACTCCTCCTTGTTTTTCTCATTATCTCCTCCGGCCTTGCCGCCAAAAGTGGGGCCGTGGCCGGAGGGGGCGGGCATCTCCACTAGCTGGAGTGCCCTGGGGCACTGTAACAAAGGGGGTGAGCCTTTGAGCCTTTGAGGCTCACCGCCAGGTGTTACAGTTCCTGCAGGGGGAGGTGAGAAGCACCTCCACCCAGTACAGGCTTTGTAACTAGCCTGTACTAGTTACAAAGGCACTCTCCCTATGTGGCCAGCAACATGTCTGGTGTGTGGCAGGCTGGTAAAACTAGTCAGCCCACACTGGAAGTCGGGTATGTTTTCAGGGGGCATCTCTAAGATGCCCTCTGTGGTGTATTTCACAATAAAATGTACACTGGCATCAGTGTGCATTTATTGTGCTGAGAAATTTGATACCAAACTGCCCAGTTTTCAGTGTAGCCTTTATGGTGCTGTGGAGTTTGTGTATGACAGACTCCCAGACCATATACTCTTATGGCTACCCTGCACTTATAATGTCTAAGGTTTTGCTTAGACACTGTAGGGGCATAGTGCTCATGCACCTATGCCCTCACCTATGGTATTGTGCACCCTGCCTTAGGGCTGTAAGGCCTGCTAGAGGGGTGACTTATCTATGCCATAGGCAGTGTGAGGTTGGCATGGCACCCTGAGGGAGTGCCATGTCGACTTAGTCATTTTCTCCCCACCAGCACACACAGGCTGGCAAGCAGTGTGTTTGTGATGAGTGAGGGGTCCCCAGGGTGGCATAAGACATGAGCCCTTAGAGACCTTCCCTGGCATCAGGGCCCTTGGTACCAGGGGTACCAGTTACAAGGGACTTACCTGGATGCCAGGGTGTGCCAAATGTGGAAACAAAGGTACAGTTTTAGGGAAAGAACACTGGTGCTGGGGCCTGGTTAGCAAGCCTCAGCACACTTTCAAATCATAACTTGGCATCAGCAAAGGCGAAAGGTCAGGGGGTAACTATGCCAAGGAAGCATTTCCTTACACCCCCCCCCCCCCACTTTCCCAAGAGAGTCTTCATTTTCTAAGTGGAAGAACCTGGAAAGGCCATCTGCATTGGCATGGGCAGTCCCAGGTCTGTGTTCCACTATAAAGTCCATTCCCTGTAGGGAGATGGACCACCTCAACAGTTTTGGATTTTCACCTTTCATTTGCATTAGCCATCTGAGAGGTCTGTGGTCAGTTTGAACTACAAAGTGAGTACCAAAGAGGTATGGTCTCAGCTTCTTCAGGGACCAAACCACAGCGAAGGCCTCCCTCTCAATGGCACTCCAACGCTGCTCCCTGGGGAGTAACCTCCTGCTAATGAAAGCAACAGGCTGGTCAAGGCCATCATCATTTGTTTGGGACAAAACTGCCCCTATCCCATGTTCAGAGGCATCAGTCTGCACAATGAACTGCTTGGAGTAATCTGGAGCTTTTAGAACTGGTGCTGTGCCCATAGCTTGTTTCAGGGTGTCAAAGGCCTGTTGGCATTCTACAGTCCAGTTTACCTTCTTGGGCATTTTCTTGGAGGTACGTTCTGTGAGGGGTGTCACTATTGATCCATATCCCTTCACAAACCTCCTGTAGTATCCAGTCAAGCCAAGGAATGCCCTGACTTGAGTCTGGGTTTTTGGAGCTGCCCAGTCCAGAATGGTCTGGATCTTGGGCTGGAGTGGCTGAACTTGGCCTCCACCTACAAGGTGTCCCAAGTAAACCACAGTTCCCTGCCCTATCTGACATTTGGATGCCTTGATAGAGAGGCCTGCTGCTTGCAGGGCCTTCAAAACGTTCTTCAGGTGGACCAGGTGATCCTGCCAACTGGAGCTAAAGACAGCAATATCGTCAAGATAAGCTGCACTAAAGGACTCCAAGCCAGCAAGGACTTGATTCACCAACCTTTGGAAGGTGGCAGGGGCATTCTTTAAACCAAAGGGCATAACAGTAAACTGATAGTGCCCATCAGGTGTGGAGAATGCTGTCTTTTCTTTTGCTCCTGGTGCCATTTTGATTTGCCAGTACCCTGCTGTCAAGTCAAAGGTACTTAAGTATCTGGCAGCACCTAGTTTGTCAATCAATTCATCTGCCCTTGGAATGGGATGGGCATCTGTCTTGGTGACAGAATTAAGTCCTCTGTAGTCCACACAAAACCTCATCTCTCTCTTTCCATCTTTGGTGTGAGGTTTGGGGACTAAGACCACTGGGCTAGCCCAGGGGCTGTCAGAGTGCTCAATGACTCCCAATTCCAGCATCTTGTGGACTTCCTCTTTGATGCTTTCCTTAACTTGGTCAGACTGTCTGAACATTTTGTTTTTGACAGGCATGCTGTCTCCTGTGTCCACATCATGGGTACACAGGTGTGTCTGACCAGGGGTTAGGGAAAAGAGCTCCACAAACTGTTGTAAGACCTTCCTACAGTCAGATTGCTGTTGGCCAGAGAGGGTGTCTGAATAGATCACTCCATCAATTGAGCCATCTTTAGGGTCTGGGGAAAGGAGATCAGGGAGAGGTTCACTCTCAGCTTCCTGGTCCTCATCTGTTACCATCAACAGATTCACATCTGCCCTGTCATGAAAGAGTTTGAGGCGGTTCACATGGATCACCGTTTTGGGGGTCCTGCTAGTGCCTAGGTCTACCAGGTAGGTGACCTGACTCTTTCTCTCTAGCTCTGGGTAAGGGCCACTCCATCTGTCCTGAAGTGCCCTGGGAGCCACAGGCTCCAGAACCCAGACTTTCTGCCCTGGCTGAAATTCAACCATAGCAGCCTTTTGGTCATACCACATCTTCTGGAGTTGTTAGCTGGCCTCAAGGTTTTTGCTAGCCTTTTCCATGTACTCTGCCATCCAGGTACGTAGGCCTAGTACATAGTCCACTATGTCTTGTTTAGGCTCATTAATAGGTCTCTCCCAGCCTTCTTTTACAAGAGCTAGTTGTCCCCTTACAGGATGGCCAAACAGAAGTTCAAAGGGGGAAAACCCTACTCCCTTCTGAGGCACCTCTCTGTAGGCGAAAAGCAGACATGGCAAGAGGACATCCCATCTCCTTTTGAGATTTTCAGGGAGCCCCATGATCATGCCTTTCAATGTCTTGTTAAACCTTTCTACAAGACCATTGGTTTGTGGATGGTATGGTGTGGTGAATTTGTAAGTCACCCCACACTCATTCCACATATGCTTCAGGTATGCTGACATGAAGTTGGTACCCCTGTCAGACACCACCTCCTTTGGAAATCCCACTCTGGTAAAGATACCAATGAGTGCTTTAGCTACTGCAGGGGCAGTAGTGGACCTAAGGGGAATTGCTTCAGGGTACCTAGTGGCATGATCCACTACCACTAGGATATACTGGTTCCCTGAGGCTGTGGGAGGTTCAAGTGGACCCACTATGTCCACACCCACTCTTCCAAAGGGGACCCCCACCACTGGAAGTGGAATGAGGTGGGCCTTTGGGTGTCCACCTGTCTTAGCACTGGCTTGACAGGTGGCACAGGAGACACAAAACTCCTTTACTTTCTGGGACATGTTGGGCCAATACAAATGGTTAACTAACCTTTCCCAAGTCTTGGTTTGTCCCAAATGCCCACCAAGTGGATTATCATGAGCTAAGGTTAGAATGAACTCCCTAAACTCCTGAGGCACTACCACTCTCCTAGTGACACCAGGTTTGGGATCTCTTGCCTCAATGTAGAGGACTCCATCTTCCCAATAGACTCTATGGCCCTCATTCTGACCCTGACGGTCCTAAACCGCCAGGGCCGCGGGCAACGGAAGCACCGCCAACAGGCTGGCGGTGCTTCATTGCCCATTCTGACCGCGGCGGTAAAGCCGCGGTCAGAAAAGGGGATCCGGCGGTTTCCCGCCGGAATACCCCTGGCAGGGCTGAACCTCCATGGCGGCGCTGCAAGCAGCGCCGCCATGGGGATTCCGACCCCCTTCCCGCCAGCCTGTTTCTGGCGGTTTTGACCGCCAGGAACAGGATGGCGGGAACGGGTGTCGTGGGGCCCCTGGGGGCCCCTGCACTGCCCATGCCACTATGGCACTATGGGCAGTGCAGGGGCCCCCTACCAGGGCCCCAGCATGATTTTCACTGTCTGCATAGCAGACAGTGAAAATCGCGACGGGTGCAACTGCACCCGTCGCACCCCTGCAACACCGCCGGCTCCATTCGGAGACGGCTTCTATGTTGCAGGGCCTTTCCCGCTGGGCCGGCGGGCGCCCGCCGGCCCAGCAGGAAAGCCAGAATGGCCTCCGCAGTCTTTTGACCGCGGAGCGGCCAAATGACGGTGACCGCATGGCGGGCGGCTACCGCCGCCCGCCGCGGTCAGAATGACCGCCTATGTGTTCCAATGATCTTTCCTTTGGTCTCTTCAGCAGCTTGCTGCCTAAGGCCTTCAAGAGAGGGACATGTTTCTTGCCCCTTACACAACTGTTCCCTTGTGGGTCCCCCTGGGCCTAAGAGTTCAACCTGATAAGGTTCCAACTCCATGGGCTCAGTTCCCTCAGAGGGCAGAACTTCTTCCTGGGAAGAGAGGTTCTCTTTCTCTTGCTGTGTGGAAGCTGGTTCCCCAGTCTTCTTTCCTTTTCTCTTGGAGGGTTGGGCCCTTTTTCCAGGCTCCAACACCACTTTTTCACCCTGAGCCTTGCACTGTGCCCTTGTCTTTACACACACCAGTTCAGGGATGCCCAGCATGGCTGCATGGGTTTTTAGTTCTACCTCAGCCCATGCTGAGGACTCCAGGTCATTTCCAAGCAAACAGTCTACAGGGATATTTGAGGAGACCACCACCTGTTTCAGGCCATTGACCCCTCCCCACTCTAAAGTTACCATAGCCATGGGATGTACTTTAGTCTGATTGTCAGCGTTGGTGACTTGGTAAGTTTGTCCAGCCAGGTATTGACCAGGGGAAACCAGTTTCTCTGTCACCATGGTGACACTGGCACCTGTATCCCTCAGGTCTTCTACACTTGTCCAATTAATTAAGAGTTGCTGCCTGTATTTTGGCATATTAGGGGGCCAGTGTGGCTAAGTCCACCCCACCCTCAGAGACTAATGTAGCTTCAGTGTGAACCCTGATTTGCTCTGGGCACACTGTTGATCCCACCTGGAGACTGGCTATTCCAGTGTTAGCTGGAGTAGAGCTTGAAGTGGAACCATTCTTGGGACAGGCCTTGTCTCCAGTTTGGTGTTCCTGCTGATTACAGCTACGGCACCAGGCCTTTTTGGGATCAAAGGTTTTACCCTTGTACCCAAAATTGGATTGTGAAGAGGCTTTGGACCCTCCCTCCTGAGCAGGTTTTTGGGGCCCTGTAGAAGACTCTTTACTTTTTCCTTTGGATGTCTCAACACTCTTCCCCTGGGAAGTCTTTGTGACCCCTTTCTTTTGGTCACCCCCTGTGGAAGTCTTGGTCACCCTAGTCTTGACCCAATGGTCCGCCTTCTTTCCCAATTCTTGGGGAGAAATTGGTCCTAGGTCTACCAGATGCTGATGCAGTTTATCATTGAATCAATTACTTAACAGGTGTTCTTTCACAAATAACTTGTACAGCCCATCATAATCATTTACACCACTGCCATGAATCCAACCATCCAGTGTTTTAACTGAGTAGTCAACAAAATCAACCCAGGTCTGGCTTGAGGATTTTTGAGCCCCCCTGAACCTAATCCTGTACTCCTCAGTTGAGAATCCAAAGCCCTCAATCAGGGTAGCCTTCATGAGGTCATAGGATTCTGCATCTTTTCCAGAGAGTGTGAGGAGTCTATCCCTACACTTTCCAGTGAACATTTCCCAAAGGAGAGCACCCCAGTGAGATTTGTTTACTTTTCTGGTTGCACAAGCCCTCTCAAAAGCTGTGAACCATTTGGTGATGTCATCACCATCTTCATATTTAGTTACAATCCCTTTAGGGATTTTCATCATGTCAGGAGAATCTCTGACCCTATTTATGTTGCTGCCACCATTGATGGGACCTAAGCCCATCTCTTGTCTTTCCCTTTCTATGGCTAGGATCTGTCTTTCCAAAGCCAATCTTTTGGCCAACCTGGCTAGCAGGAGGTCATCTTCATTGAGGCTTTCCTCAATGCTTCCAGAGTTGCTGGACTCTCCTGTGAGAGAAGCAGCATCTCTGATTCTCACATTTGGAGTCAGGGTTGGAGGAACCCTGGTCTCCCTATCTAGGGTTGGAGGTGGGAATTCCTCCAACTCACTAGTGTCCCCCTCTGTGAGGCCATCATCAGAGGGGTTGTTTTTAGCAAACACTACCAAAAGCTCCTGGAGCTGTACTTTGGTAGGGTTTGAACCAGTTTTTATCTTTTTGATTTTACAGAGAGACCTTAACTCTGACATCCTAAGATTCAGGTAAGGGGTGAGGTTGAGTTCCATCACTAACTCTTCTGTAGTAGACATTATGGGGGTCATTCCAATATTGGCGGGCGGCGGGCGCCGCCCGCCAAGCGGAAACCGCCAATTGGCCGCTCCGCGGTCAAAAGACCGCGGAGGCCATTCAGACTTTCCCGCTGGGCCGGCGGGCGCCCGCCAAGGGAGCGCCCGCCTGCCCAGCGGGAAAGGCCCTGCAACACAGAAGCCGGCTCCGAATGGAGCTGGTGGTGTTGCAGGGGTGCGACGGGTGCAGTTGCACCCGTCGCGATTTTCACTGTCTGCTATGCAGACAGTGAAAATCATGCTGGGGCCCTGTTAGGGGGCCCCACGACACCCGTTCCCGCCATCCTGTTCCTGGCGGTAAAAACCGCCAGAAACAGGCTGGCGGGAAGGGGGTCGGAATCCAGCAGCGCCGCCATGGAGGATTCTCCCAGCCGGGGGAAATCCGGCAGGAAACCGCCGGACCCGGCGGTCGGAATCCCAAATGAAGCACCGCCAGCCTGTTGGCAGTGCTTCCGTGGTCATCCACCCTGGCGGTCGATGACCGCCAGGGTTGGAATGACCCCCTATGTTTCTAAAAGTTGGAATACTTTTAAGAATCTAAAACTATCTCTAGAACGTAATTCAAACTTTTACAAAACGTTTAAACTCTAAAAGAAATGCTAACAGGGACTAACACAAGTCCCTAGCAGGACTTTTAAAAATTTAGAAAAATAGCTCAAATTTCAAAAATTAGTTTATAATGACAATTTTTGGAATTTAGTCGTGTGATCAGGTATTGGCTGAGTAGTCCAGCAAATGCAAAGTCTTGTCCCCCACCGCTGATCCACCAATGTAGGAAGTTGGCTCTGTATGTACTATTTCAAAGTAAGAAATAGCATGCACAGAGTCCAATGGTTCCCCTTAGAGGTAAGATAGTGGCAAAAAGAGATCATTCTAATGCTCTATTTTGTAGTAATGTGGTCGAGCAGTAGGCTTATCAGAGGGTAGTGTTAAGCATTTGTTGTACACACACAGGCAATAAATGAGGAACACACACTCAAAGACAATTCCAGGCCAATAGGTTTTTGTATAGAAAAATATATTTTCTTAGTTTATTTTAAGAACCACAGGCTCAAGATTTACAAGAAATACTTCAAATGAAAGGTATTTCACTTAGGTAACTTAGGAACTTTGAATCAGCAAAATAGAATGTACAGTTTTCACAAAAATGGCAATAAGCTATTTTAAAACTAGACAGTGCAAATTTCAACAGTTCCTGGGGGAGGTAAGTATTTGTTAGTTTTGCAGGTAAGTAAACCACCTACAGGGTTCAAAGTTGGGTCCAAGGTAGCCCACCGCTGGGGGTTCAAAGCAACCCCAAAGTTACCACACCAGCAACTCAGGGTCGGTCAGGTGCAGAGGTCAAAGTGGTGCCCAAAACGCAGAGGCTTCAATGGAGAAGGGGGTGCCCCGGTTCCAGTCTGCCAGCAGGTAGGTACCCGTGACTTCGGAGGGCAGACCAGGGAGGTTTTGTAGGGCACCGGGGGGGACACAAGTCAGCACTAAAAGTACACCCTCAGCGGCACGGGGGCGGCCGGGTGCAGAGTGCAAACAGGCATCAGGTTTGCAATGGAGTTCAATGGGAGACCCGGGGGTCTCTTCAGCGAAGCAGGCAGGCAAGGGGGGGGCTCCTCGGGGTAGCCACCACCCGGGCAAGGGAGAGGGCCACCTGGGGGTCGCTTCTGCACTGGAGGTCGGATCCTTCAGGCCCTGGGGGCTGCGGGTGCAGTGTCTTTACCAGGCGTCGGATTCTTAGAAGCAGGCAGTCGCGGTCAGGGGGAGCCTCTGGATTCCCTCTGCAGGCGTCGCTGGGGGGCCTCAGGGGGGGGTCAACTCTGGCTTCTCACAGGGTCACAGTCACCGGGGAGTCCTCCCTGTATTGTTGTTTCTCCGCAGGTCAAGCCGGGGGCGTCGGGTGCAGAGTGCAAAGTCTCACGCTTCCGGCGTGAAACGTGCAGTCCTTTTAAAGTTGTTTCTTTGTTGCAAAGTTGTTTCTTCTTTGGAGCAGAGCCGCTGTCCTCAGGAGTTCTTGGTCCTTTTAGATGCAGGGTAGTCCTCTGAGGCTTCAGAGGTCGCTGGACCCTGTGGAACGCGTCGCTGTTGCAGTTTTTCTTGAAGTGGGGAGACAGGCCGGTAGGGCTGGGGCCAAAGCAGTTGGGGCCATATGTACGAAAGCTTTTTCCCATAGACACAGAATGGGTAAAATCCTTTGGTACATCTGGCCCTTGGTGTCTCCGTCTTCTCTGCAGGGCTTTCAGGTCAGCAGTCCTTCTTCGTCTTCAGGTTGCAGGAATCTATCTTGGTAGGTTCTGGGGCCCCCTAAATACTCAATTTAGGGGTGTGTTTAGGTCTGGGGGGTTAGTAGCCAATGGCTACTAGCCCTGAGGGTGGCTACACCCTCTTTGTGCCTCCTCCCTGGGGGGAGAGGGGCACATCCCTAATCCTATTGGGGGAATCCTCCATCTGCAAGATGGAGGATTTCTAAAAGTCAGAGTCACCTCACCTCAGGACACCTTAGGGGTTGTCCTGACTGGCCAGTGACTCATCCTTGTTTTTCTCATTATCTCCTCCGGCCTTGCCGCCAAAAGTGGGGCCGTGGCCGGAGGGGGCGGGCATCTCCACTAGCTGGAGTGCCCTGGGGTTCTGTAAAAAAAGGGGTGAGCCTTTGAGGCTCACCGCCAGGTGTTACAGTTGCTGCGGGGGGGGTGAGAAGCACCTCCACCCAGTACAGGCTTTGTTACTAGCCACAGAGTGACAAAGGCACTCTCCCCATGTGGCCAGCAACATGTCTGGTGTGTGGCAGGCTGGTAAAACTAGTCAGCCCACACTGGAAGTCGGGTATGTTTTCAGGGGGCATCTCTAAGATGTCCTCCGGGGTGTATTTCACAATAAAATGTACACTGGCATCAGTGTGCAATTATTGTGCTGAGAAGTTTGATACCAAACTTCCCAGTTTTCAGTGTAGCCATTATGGTGCTGTGGAGTTCATGTATGACAGACTCCCAGACCATATACTCTTATGGCTACCCTGCACTTACAATGTCTAAGGTTTTGCTTAGACACTGTAGGGGCATAGTGCTCATGCACCTATTCCCTCACCTATGGTATAGTGCACCCTGCCTTAGGGCTGTAAGACCTGCTAGAGGGGTGACTTATCTATGCCATAGGCAGTGTGAGGTTGGCATGGCACCCTGAGGGGAGTGCCATGTAGACTTAGTCATTTTCTCCCCACCAGCACACACAGGCTGTCAAGCAGTGTGTCTGTGCTGAGTGAGGGTTCCCCAGGGTGGCATAAGACATGCTGCAGCCCTTAGAGACCTTCCCTGGCATCAGGGCCCTTGGTACCAGGGGTACCAGTTACAAGGGACTTACCTGGATGCCAGGGTGTGCCAATTGTGGAAACAAAGGTACAGTTTTAGGGAAAGAACACTGGTGCTGGGGCCTGGTTAGCAGGCCTCAGCACACTTTCAAATCATAACTTGGCATCAGCAAAGGCAAAAAGTCAAGGGGTAACCATGCCAAGGAGGCATTTCCTTACACATACTACCAGATGAAAAAACTTTTTTGCAGTCTGTTCATCCTTTTTGTTTCTCTTTCAGCCAGGGCCAGAGCCTGATGGGAGTCTAGATATAGTTCTTCCCCCAGCCATCTTAGAGCTTCTCTCCTGGACCTAAGTCTCGACTCCAGCAACGGCGTCAGAAGAGCATAGGCTAGCGACATCAGCACTCGACTCCAGCCAGAGTTCATTCTGCACCTTGGCACTGGAGATGCAGAATGAACTCTGGCTGGAGTCGAGTGATGTGACGCCAGCTGAGACCTCTCCGCAGTCAATGCGGGGGCCAATGGCACTGATGATTCCTGCCAAGTGTCAGTCGGTTAAGGTGTGCTTGCGAAGGCTAAGGCAAATGGGCCACTGGTAGGAAGAGCAGAAATGGAGCCTGCTGGTATGGCACTGAGAATCCTCCCAAAGAAAAAGACATTGGACCCCTGGGGCCAGTCAGCACACCTGCGGGAGTCATGGTTCTACTGATTATGCCAAACATGGCATTCAGAAACTGTGATGGATCTGCTCCAGGAGCTAGAAAGGCCGGAAAGTCTTGCTCCTGCTAATGAGGCTGAGAAATGGCCTGATGTTGGTGGTACCACTTCTGTCTCTGGATCTGGGGGATTCACCAGGAAAAACTGCTGCACCCTCATCACCTGTGAAGCCGGAATCTCCACCAACTATGGCATCGGAGAACCTTCGGCTGACTTTGGAGAAGGCATACGCGGGTGAGGAGTCGTGTCTCTAGAGGACTGGCTCCGGCGCCATCTCTTTTTATGTTCCTTCCTCAACGACCTCGAAGAGTGACGAGATGGTGGTTCTGAATGAGGTCGGGACCTTCTGCAACTCCATCTTTACTTCATCTTTGCCTTCGCCAAGAAAAGCTTTGCTTCTCTCTCTTTTAAGGCCTTGGGATTCATGCTCTGACACGAAGGACACTCCCTGACATCGTGGTCAGAGCTCAAGCACCAAAGACAGTCCACATGCAGGTCAGTCACCGACATCTGACCCCCGCATTCTCTTCATGACTTAAAGCCTGATTTCTTTGAAGGAGACATTGGGGGTCATTCTGACCCTGGCGGTAAAATCTGCCAGGGCCAACGACCGCGGGAGCACCGCCAACAGGCTGGCGGTGCTCCCTTGGGCATTCTGACCGCAGCGGTACAGCCGCGGTCAGAAACGGAAAACCGGCGGTGTACCGCCGGTTTTCCGCTGCCCTGGGGAATCCTCCATGGCGGCGCAGCTTGCTGCGCCGCCATGGGGATTCCGACCCCCATACCGCCATCCTGTTCCTGGCGGTTTTGGCCGCCAGGAACAGGATGGCGGTATGGGGTGTCGTGGGGCCCCTGGGGGCCCCTGCAGTGCCCATGCCAATGGCATGGGCACTGCAGGGGCCCCCGTAACAGGGCCCCACAAAGATTTTCAGTGTCTGCCATGCAGACACTGAAAATCGCGACGGGTGCAACTGCACCCGTCGCACCCCTTCCACTCCGCCGGCTCCATTCGGAGCCGGCATCCTCATGGAAGGGTGTTTCCCGCTGGGCTGGCGGTCGCCCGCCAGCCCAGCGGGAAACCCAGAATACCCGCGGCGGTCTTTTGACCGCGCAGAGGTATTCTGGCGGTTCCAGCCAGGCCGGCGGCTTCCGCCGCCGGCCGGGGTCAGAATGACCCCCATTGTCACTAACAGGACAAAAATTGGTTATTCCCTTCAATACAGAGAATCACCAACGGAGAGTTAAGAAAACTGTTACACATTGAAGGCAAGGCAAAAAGGGAACTGACGTCAGCATGCTGGTGAGGACCTTCTTATGGCTCCGTTGATGTCAGGCGGAGTTTTGTGCGGAGCCATTGTGAAGTCCTCGTCGATGTGGAAAGCCATGACAAAGTAATGCACTGGGATGTTCAAAAGGTAAGGAATCCAGAGGTAGATGTATCCATCAGAAAGTCAAAACATGCTCCTCTGAAAAGGCACCAGAAACATACTCAACGCAAAGCATCAGGTCCATTTAAAAGAATTTCTCAGCAAGGAATCCAGTGGCCTGGGCAACACCTGCACCACATGCTCAGGGAGTAACAGCCAACAAGAAAGACAATAAATGTCTAAACCATGTCCTTCTGCCTTTAACCTTGTATCCTTGATTGTTTCCACAAATGGGCAGAATTAAAAGAACCATTTGAGAGAGGCAGCACTTTTTTTCCTGACCCCTTACACCTCTACACTGCTCAGCAGAGCTCTATCATAGCCGAGTAAGACATGAGGACTGCCAAGCACATCCCCACAGCCTCTTCAGCACTGCACAAAGTTCCTGGACGGGTCAACATTTTAGTGCTCCCATCTGAGAGGGTCAGGAAGTATATATTTCATAAAGGTACCATCTGACTCACACTAACCTTTGCCTTATTCAGAACAACCCAACTCCTGTTAGAGGTACACACTTGGTGGGGCAAACAACCATACCAAAGAGGAAGCTTCAAGCCAGTAAAGCAAGCCGTAAAACAAATACCTCCCACTCCCCACAATAGTTACCTGGGGTTTATAATGCAAATGCCTGGCAATAAACATCCTCACTCGACCATGCCTACATTGCAAGTTTGCAGAAACACAGACAAAAGGAAAGGACAGGTTGTGGGTGTGTCTTTCTTTATATTATCTTATATTATTTTGCGTTTGTATAAAGCCAGGCACCATTATTCATAGGACATTCAGCATCTGGACACTCTTTTGTGCCTATATGGGAATACCGAAATCAAGGGACCCATTGCGTGATAAAGTATTTTGTTTAGTCTGTGTTCACTCATATAAGTTCAGTAGAAAGGTTGCTCAATGTTAAGTTTATAAATGGTTTGTGTGAGTTAGTGTGAAAGCATGTTAGTATTAACGTAAAGTGAGTTTGACTTTGGAAGATCTTTTTTGTGTTTTGTGTATATGGGTGTGTGTGCTGCAGTATTTGTCCATGTTTTCTCTCTTTTGGGGTGGTCAATTGTCCCTTCCTCCGATCGAGCGTGGTGTTTTTTCAGTATGCGTAGCACAACTGAGGTCCGTGCCTTTTGATCCATTGTTGTTCACATGCTGAGGTATAATTTAATTTATGCTTGATTTATCTGAGTTTTAGGAAGCATGTTGGTGTGGTGTATGAATAACCAATTTATTTGGCCACACTGCCAATTATATGGCCTTGGCACTATGTTTTACAAATCTCAGATTTTGCAGAGAATAAAATGGGCCTCCAATGTTTTTCTGCCAGAACAATAAGTTGGAATTTGCAAGTGTAGAAGAAATAAGGAATTCTTATCTCTATACTACAGTATTGGTAAGATGGTTTTCATTGAAACGAGAAATTGTTTTAATTTGTTACTATTGCACAAGTACATTTACAACAATTAATCAGGGCCGTCCCCTCCACTATAGCAGAGGAGCGTTGCCCCACTGCTGAAAGCAGAAAACTGAAGGGGTAATGACATTATTTTATTACCCCTTATATTTTTCCGCTTTCGTACAGTGGGGTGGGGTCAGCCTTCTCCACATCAACAACTGGAGGAGGAGTGGTGGTGAGCTTATAAGAGCACATGTCAGTTTAGCCGGCCTTCGAAGGCCGGCCTTACTGACATGCGCACTTAAAACTCTCCATCCAGCTGTGTTGCACAACCAGGTGAAGACCAAGTGTGTTTCTGCCCACTCAGGCCAATCCCGGTGCTCTGTCATGTTGGTAACAGCATGAGAGAAGTGTCGGGATTGGGTGGGGAGGGAGGAAGAAGATGAGAGGCAGCTGGAGCGTCGGAACACAGAGGAGGCAGGTACGTTTTTTTTTTCTTTTATTGCACCCCCGTGACCCTGCACCCCTTGCTCTGCACAGTGTCCCCCACACCCCACCCTTTCCTGGCAGCAGCCGCTACTGCAAATAATATTTATTTATGTCTACAGGGTTGCGAAATATAAAGCCGTTCTATGACTGAACTGTAGCATGGCCTCATTATTGAAGCGTTCTGTAATGTGAATTAATTTGTTAGTAAAGGGATACCTTCAGTTCAACAGGAACTGATTGTAAGTACATGTGCAAAGACATGACAGCATCAACAGAAAAATTGTCTATAACTTGGCTCAGTTTAATTCGACACAACATGGTAATAGTGCAAATTCACTGTACTTTTCTGCCTGGTTAGAGCCGGCCCTAATGTTATCACTTAGTGAAAAGAAAAAATATACTTCCAGTTTGATGGGTCAACAGTGGATCATGCTGATGTTTTCAGTCATATAATGACTTGTTAAGTATGGTCTGCAAGTTACAATTTAGCCTGTCTAGGTTCCCTTGTCGAAAGGATTGTGGCTTCAAAATGTTTTTAACTCTTGATCTGGTCCTATGCTGTAAATATACTGCTGCCTTGATGTGTAGTGATAAAAACCTAAACATACAATGGCACAATATAATTTCTCCCCAGCAGAGAGGATTGTATTGTTACATATTTTAATGCATTATCAATGTATTTAAATGTCAGTATATTGATGAGTTCATGACGATAGTTGTAAATGTAAATGATGGACATCTTCATGTGCAAGCTGGATGAATATTTTTTTTAACTTTTCTTTTAGTGTAGGTTTTTGCCTGTTCTTTACAATTCTGCTATTTTGCCTTAATGCTTAATGTACCTTGCCAGGCTGTAAATATGATAGTTTGATACAGAACGAGAGTGGAGACACAATATTGCTCAGGGACATGCCACAAGAAATGACATAGTTGCAGAAGAATGTTCTGCTCCTTCGGATATCTGCGGTATATGCAAACTTCATACCATGCAGGTGACAACCTGGCAATGTCTGTGAGTGTCTTGTCAATCAGCTAACCTTTCTAGTATTTAGGTTGCACATTAAAGTGTCAAGGAGTCACAAATTCACAATACCCATCAATGCCAAGACAAAAAGCAATATGGACCCAAGCTGCATCTTATCAACGAATTTTGCAATATTCTAACAGTCAGATACTTTTTCATCCTTGTTCATGGCTAATAACAATACCTATGCATGTCATCATCTAAGCCCTCAACTAGATCTTTGCTGATCATGGTACACAGACACTTCTGTCCACACCTACAATGATCTATCATTTGAAGGTCACAAATTAACCCAGCTGGCACACAAATGAGGCTTCATTATCCCAAAACATACCTCCTGTCTTAAGCAGCCTCCAGAAGTTACAGCCAGAGCAACAATGTACAATACTCTACAACACATGACTCCACCAGTGTCTTTCCTATCACTCTTCACCTTAATGGACTGGTGAGCTAAATAATTCTACACTCCTACATTAAGAAACAAAACTATCAGGATATCACAAAGACGATCTATGGTGCTTGTCACTAAAGACGGCCGTAAATGTTCAACACTTTCTAAACACTTTGGGGGTCATTCCAACCCTGGCGGTCGGTGTTAAAGCGGCGGCCAACCCGCCAACAGGCAGGCGGTGTAAAAAATGGAATTCTGACCCTGGCGGAAACCGCCAACAGAGACCGCCACTTTAACACTCCGACCACCACGGCGGGACAAACAAACAGCGCGGCGGTCACCGCCAACAGACAGGCGGGAGACAATGTACCGCCCACCCTATCGCAACCCACCAATCCGCCACCTTTTCCAGGGCGGTAGCCCCGCCGATAAAAACACGGCGGAAACAGACATTACGAACGGAAAACGCTCACCTCTACACACTCCACGAGGAATCTGGACAGCATGGAACCCGAACTACACATCCTACCAGCTATTGTATTCCTGCTCCTCTACCAGGAGCACGAACGCCGGCGCAGAAGACAACGGTGAGTACTGCACCTACGACACAGGGGAGGGTGGAGGCAAAAAACTACGGGGACACACATACGCGACACACCCACCCTCACCCTCACCCACAACTACATACACATCAATGCAGAGCAACAACTCAGAGTGACACCCCCAAACCCCCCGGAAGAATGCAAAGACAAAAAAAAATGATCATGAAATTTGAAGTATATTGTACGGCTAAGTAAAAAAATATATCAAACATCTATAACTATATATACATATGTAAATTGTCCAGTCCAAATTGGGTATCAGCCATTGTTCGTGGGCCAATGGGCCTAAACACATGGGCAAAGCCCACACAGGATACCCGGCTCCAATGGAGAGAACACTGCAGGGGCATCAGATAGCAAAACTACAGGCACCTCAGGGGGAAGGGAAGGGGGGGCACCTCAGCCAGATGAGTCCACGACGCCAGATCCACGAGGGGCCTCCATGGCCACAGTTCAATCCTGGGGAGTGCAAAGCCACAGTCTCACAAGTCTCTACAGTGGGTGGATTGCCCACTGTGCCATCCTGGGGAGTGCAAAGCCACAGTCTCACAAGTCTCTACAGTGGGTGGATTGCCCACTGTGCCATCCTGGGGAGTGCAAAGCCACAGTCTCACAAGTGGATTACTGACTCCACTGGTTCTGGAGGAGGCATGGTGCCCAGAGTGCTTCGTGCAGCCCTGCCCGACACAGATGCGGGCCTGCCCCTTCTGCCAATGGGCCAGCGGTGCTTGAGACGGCGGTGCCCAGCGGAGCGGTGCTTGAGATGAAGGGCCCAGCGGAGCGGTGCTTGAGATGAAGGGCCCAGCGGAGCGGTGCAGAGACGGCGGTGCCCAGCGGAGCGGTGCTTGAGATGAAGGGCCCAGCGGAGCGGTGCTTGAGATGAAGGGCCCAGCGGAGCGGTGCTTGAGATGAAGGGCCCAGCGGAGCGGTGCTTGAGATGAAGGGCCCAGCGGAGCGATGCTTGAGATGAAGGGCCCAGCGGAGCGGTGCAGAGACGGCGGTGCCCAGCGGAGCGGTGCTTGAGATGAAGGGCCCAGCGGAGCGGTGCTTGAGATGAAGGGCCCAGCAGAGCGGTGCTTCAGATGAAGGGCCCAGCGGAGCGGTGCTTGAGATGAAGGGCCCAGCGGAGCGGTGCTTGAGATGAAGGGCCCTGTTCAGCGGTTCTTGAGATGGCGGTGCCCTGTTCAGCGGTTCTTGAGATGGCGGTGCCCTGTTCAGTGGTTCTTGAGATGGCGGTGCCCTGTTCAGCGGTCCTTGAGATGGCGGTGCCCTGTTCAGCGGTCCTTGAGATGGCGGTGCCCTGTTCAGCGGTTCTTGACTTGAAGGGCCCTGTTCAGCGGTTCTTGACTTGAAGGGCCCTGTTCAGCGGTTCTTGAGATGGCGGTGCCCTGTTCAGCGGTTCTTGAGATGGCGGTGCCCTGTTCAGCGGTCCTTGAGATGGCGGTGCCCTGTTCAGCGGTTCTTGACTTGAAGGGCCCTGTTCAGCGGTTCTTGACTTGAAGGGCCCTGTTCGGCGGTTCTTGACTTGAAGGGCCCTGTTCAGCGGTTCTTGAGATGGCGGTGCCCTGTTCAGCGGTTCTTGACTTGAAGGGCCCTGTTCAGCGGTTCTTGACTTGAAGGGCCCTGTTCAGCGGTTCTTGAGATGGCAGTGCCCTGTTCAGCGGTTCTTGAGATAGCGGCGCACTGTTCAGCGGTTCTTGACTTGAAGGGCCCTGTTCAGCGGTTCTTGACTTGAAGGGCCCTGTTCAGCAGTTCTTGACTTGAAGGGCCCTGTTCAGCGGTTCTTGACTTGAAGGGCCCTGTTCAGCGGTTCTTGAGATGGCGGTGCCCTGTTCAGCGGTCCTTGAGATGGCGGTGCCCTGTTCAGCGGTCCTTGAGATGGCGGTGCCCTGTTCAGCGGTTCTTGACTTGAAGGGCCCTGTTTAGCGGTTCTTGACTTGAAGGGCCCTGTTCAGCGGTTCTTGACTTGAAGGGCCCTGTTCAGCGGTTCTTGAGATGGCGGTGCCCTGTTCAGCGGTTCTTGAGATGGCGGTGCCCTGTTCAGCGGTTCTTGAGATGGCGGTGCCCTGTTCAGCGGTTCTTGAGATGGCGGTGCCCTGTTCAGCGGTTCTTGACTTGAAGGGCACTGTTCAGCGGTGCTTGCCTTGGCAGTCCTTGCCATGTTCAGCGTTGCTTGAGTTGGCGCTCCTTCATTGCCCAGCTGGGCTGTGGCTGGTGCTCCTTCATTGCCCAGCTGGGCTGTGGCTGGCGGGGCCCTCCTGTGCAGCTGGGCTGTGGCTGGCGGGGCCCTCCTGGGCAGCTGGGCTGTGGCTGGCGGGGCCCTCCTGGGCAGCTGGGCTGTGGCTGGCGGGGCCCTCCTGGGCAGCTGGGCTGTGGCTGGCGGGGCCCTCCTGGGCAGCTGGGCTGTGGCTGGCGGGCCCTCCTGGGCTGCCGTACTGGGCCTCTGGGTGTCCTCCTGCACACCTGGAATGGGGCTGGTGGGGCCCTCCTGGGCAGCTCGCCTGCTGCCGGACTTGTCGGGCGTGCTGTCCTTGCCACCCTTCCCTGCTCGTCTGTGGCCCTTTCCTCCCTTTGCCGGTGTGCCAGGTGGCACCCCACTCCCAGACGGTGCCAGGGTAGTGCTTTTGGAGCCTGCTGTCTTTGGTCTGTCGCGCCGGGCACTGGCTTTCTTGGCTTTTTTTGCAGGGGGTGGGCTGGCCGTCTCTTTACTCCTAGCCGAAGTAGCTGGGCTTGAAGGTGGTGGACTCCAAAATCCTTGGACTATTGTCTTTGTAGGTCCAGGTTTTGTGGTGGCTGAGGTGCTGATTGGAGCCTTATGAGATGGAGGGGGTGGGTCAGTTGATGGAAAGAGGTCAAGGTTGGAAAGGAAAAGCAATTTAGTAAGACAGGGACGGGTAGTTGTAGTGGGTATGGGAGTGGAGGAAGAGGGTGTGGTTGTAGGAGAGTGAAGTCTGGTGTCTTTGGGTGCAGGTGCTTGTGCTGGAGGCTGTTGTGAGGTGGATGGCTGTTGGGTGGGTGGCTGCCTGCGTTTGTGTGGTTTGGAAGAGGGGGTGACAGACACACTAGGAGAGGACACAGGGGACGTGTAAATGGTAGTGGGGGTGGTGACTGCACGTGTGCGGAGTGTTCTGGTGGGTGTGCTGGTGATGGAGGTAGTGGCTGAAGATGTTGTGCATGCAAGTGTGAGTGGAGACGTCACAGGGAGGGAGGAGGGAGATGAGGAGGAGGGGGACACAGAGGAGGCAGTGGCTGTTGGCATGTCTGCATGTGGATGTTGCTTGTGTGAATGCTTGTGTGATGTGTGGTGCTTATGTCTGGATGAGCTTCCCTTGGGTGTTGAGGTGTGTGCAGGCTGGTCTGATGGTGTGTCTGGGATAGGCAGAGGTACAGGGGAGTGGGACTGGGTTGAGGAAGTTGGAGGAGGGAGGCAGGAGACAGGGACAATGGCTGCCATCAGTGTTGAGGCCAGATCATTGAACGATCGCTGATGGGCAGCCTGACCCGAATGAATGCCCTCCAGGTATGCATTACTCCGGTGCACCTCCCTTTCTACACCCTGGATGGCATTCAAAAGGGTAGACTGCCCAACAATGATGGTCCTCAGGAGGTCAATGACCTCCTCACTGAGGGCAGCAGGGTAACTGGGGCAGGGCCTGAGGTGCCTGGGGCGAAGGAGATGCCCACCTTCCTGGGTGAGCGGGCACGGGGCGAAGGCTGAGGGGCTGCTGGGAGGGCGGAGCTGGTGCGCTGGGTGGCGGCTGTACCTGTTGTTGCGGTGGGCACGGATGTTGCCGCCACCACAAGGGAGCTCCCTTCCGAGGACGTGTCTGTGTTGCTGGTGTCACCACGTGTCCCCGCTGTGGAGCTCCCCTCGCCCTCCGTCTCACTGGTGAAATCAGAGTCAGTTGCATGGCCCTCCATGGCCATGTGAGATGCAGCTCCCTCGTGCTCCGATGCCACTTCTCCTCCGCCTGATGATGCTAATGCACACATGAACAGGAAGACTACAAAAAAAGGGGGGGTGGAGAAACAAAGACATGTTGAGTGCATGCATTGGCGACACCGTTGGCGGAGAGGACAGACACAGAAGCCCCCTGCACTACGCCGCGCACTTGGGGTACACTACTCAATCTGTGGGACATGGCCTACAAGCCTATGGACGACAACTCCACACATAGGTGACACAGGGCCATGCTGTACTAGGCAACCTACAGAGGCGGGGCGGGGGTACAGGGCCATGCCTAACAGGGGGGCCTAGCCTACAGAAAATGCCCTGGCCTAGGGATACCCACAGCCCTCCTCCCCCACCCAGACACCTCCAATGTGCGCAAAATCAGCAGAATGTGCTTGTACTTACCCCCTTGTGTCTGCTGTGATGTCCTCACGCGCCCATCCAAATTGGGGTAGGCCACCGCCAGGATCCGGGACATCAGGGGGGTCAAAGTACGACTGGCACCACTCCTACGTTGGGAGGCCATCCCCAGCAGAGCCTCCGCGGTCTTCCTGCTCCCGCGGCGGATGTCCTCCCACCTCTTCCGGCAGTGGGTGCCCCGTCTGTTGTGGACCCCCAGGGTCCGGACGTCCTTGGCGATGGCACGCCAAATGTTGATTTTCTGATGGGCGCTGACCTATGTGACATGTGCAGGGGGAGAAAATGAAACAGACATCACCTTCTGCATGCTTGATGTGAGTGGCCCCCCATCCCCACCCTTGCCATGTGGCACATGCTCTCATCTTTCGTTTGGTGCATGCCTCATTCGCTCCCCTCCCCACCATCTTTCATTCACCCCACTCAACCCAGGCATTGGCCACAAAGCATGGTCCCAGTGTACTTACCTGTTGGTCTGGAGGACCGTAGAGTAGCGCATACTGGGGGAGGACCCCATCCACGAGTTTCTCCAATTCTTCAGAAGTGAAGGCAGGGGCCCTTTCCCCAGTCGCAGCAGCCATTGTCTCTTCCAGACCTAGGTCACAGCAGCACTTGCAGTATAGGTCCTCTCCTGTGGATGATCAGGTATCGAGTGATTAAGCAGATAGACAATGGCGGTCACGCCCGTGGCGGTGCGTACCGCGGCGGTGCGTACCGCGACCGCCGGCGCACATCCTCATTGGCTCCTGAAACCCATAGGGTTCAATGTTAACCAATGCGGCTTTGCGCCGCGGTCTTCGACCGCCTACCGCCACGGTGTGCCACGCCAGCGCATTGACCTCACATCCCACTGTCGCACTTCACAGGTCAGGCAGCCACCATTTCAAGGGCCCCCATATCTTAATTTCTACTGCGTCACACATACCTAGGCCTTGCATCAACACTCATACAAGCCATTCAATGCATTGAGAATCATGTACTGTGCAAGCTGTGGGATCGTACCTGTGGGTTGATTGACTCTGTGCTCCATGTTGTCCTTCCTAGGCACCGTCGGCTGGGACTTGCGAGGAGTTGGAGGAATCTTCCCGTGTACAGACCGCTGGTGGACCTGTCGACAATGGAAGAAAGACATGTCATACTGACATACAGGCTTGACAGAGCCACTATACAGGAACTGTGTGCCCAGCTGGTGCCAGACCTGATGTCACCCATCCGCCAACCCACAGGGATCCCCCCTCTAGTGCAGGTGCTGTCAGTACTCCATTTTCTGGCAAGTGGGTCATTTCAAACAACAGTGGCCATTTCATCAGGGATGTCTCAGCCTATGTTTTCCAAGGTGTTGTCCAGAGTGTTGTCTGCCCTGCTGAAATACATGCGGAGCTACATTGTTTTTCCTGAGGTGGGCGATTTGCCTACAGTGAAGGGTGATTTCTATGCGCTTGGACATATTCCCAACATCATTGGTGCAATTGATGGGACACATGTTGCTTTGGTCCCCCCCAGCATGAGTGAACAGGTGTACAGGAACAGAAAAAGTTATCATTCCATGAATGTCCAGGTGGTCTGTTTGGCTGACCAGTACATCTCCCATGTAAATGCCAAGTTCCCTGGGTCAGTGCATGATGCGTACATCATGCGAAATAGCAGCATCCCTTACGTGATGGAACTACTTCAGAGACACCGTGTGTGGCTAATTGGTGACTCTGGTTACCCCAACCTGTCCTGGCTACTGACCCCAGTGAGGAATCCCAGGACAAGGGCAGAGGAACGGTACAATGAGGCCCATGGGCGTACTGGGAGGGTGATCAAGCGGACCTTCGGCCTCCTGAAGGCCAGGTTTAGGTGCCTCCATATGACAGGTGGATCCCTAATGTACTCACCAAAGAAGGTGTGCCATATCATCGTGGCCTGCTGTATGCTTCACAACCTGGCTTTGCGACGCCAGGTGCCTTTCCTGCAGGAGGATGGTCCAGATGGTGGTGTTGTGGCAGCTGTGGAGCCTGCGGAGAGTGAAGAGGAGGAAGACGAAGAGGACGACACAGACAACAGGGACACAGTAATACAGCAGTATTTTCAATGACATACAGGTAAGAATCAACACCGGCATTTTACATTTACTTAAAGTCTCCTGCCTCTCTACTGTCTGAGTTTCCCCCCAGTGTATGTTGACTGAGTTGTGACTTTCCCTTCCAATTTCAGAGATGTGGGCCCCACTCCGTGACCTCTGCTTTGTTTCCCCATGGACTACAGCTGTGTGACAGTGGTATGTTGTCATCACAATGTAACTGGACATTTAGGCACGGTTCTGTGTAATACATTTGTTCAAAAATATAGGCAGACTCCAGATTATTTTTGTGCAATAAGTGTGTTTATTAAAGTGTTCAATTTTGGGAAATGGTTGCAATTCGGTGATGGGTGATGGTGGAGGAATGTCCATGGCAGAGTCCAGATTTTCAGTCTCACAGGTGCATTGTCCATATGCCTGTGGAAGGTGGAGCAGGGGCAGTTTAAGGTTGGACAGGGTGACAATGTGGGACAGTGGGATGACAATCAGGGGGTATCCTTTCCTGGCGGGGGTCTTGGCATCCTACTCTGTCTTCTTCCTAGATCTCAGGCCCCGCTTGCGGGGTGGTTCTCCTTCTGCAGGGGGTGGGGTTCTGGTGGCCTGTTGTTCTTGTGTCGGGGCCTCCTGTCCACTAGCGCCGTCGGAGGTGGTAGCCTGTTCTTGGTCCATGCTAGTGACAGGGGCCCTTTGTGGTGCCACATGGTCCCGCAATGTGCTGACAATCTGATTGAGAGCCACAACGATGGTGCCCATTGCGGAACTGATGTTTCTGAGTTCTTCCCTGAACCCCATAAACTGTTCCTCCTGCAGTACTTGGATCTCCTGGAACCTGGCCAGGACTGTCGCCATCGTCTCCTGGGAGTGGTGGTATGCTCCCATGATGGAGGATAGGGCCTCGTGGAGAGTGGGTTCCCTGGGCCTGTCCCCCCCCTGTCGCACAGTAGCCCTCCCAGTTCCCCTGTTTCCCTGGGCCTCTGTCCCCTGGACCGTGTGCCCACTACCACTGCCCCCAGGTCCCTGTTGTTGTTGGGGTGGTGGGTTAACCTGGGTGCCCTGTAGTGGTGGACACACCGCTGATTGACGTGTCCTGGAGACAGAGGCATGGGCCCGCTGGGTGGGTGCTGTGCTGGTATTCCCAGAGGGGGGTAGGTCTGCTGTGGCCGGTGGCTGTCTGAGGGAAACCAACTGTCCCGAGGTCCCCGATGGGCCGGGCTGGTCATCTGGGTCCAGGGAGACAGAGCTGCTGTCATCACTGTGGGCCTCTTCTGGGGGTGGAATGGACATTTCTGGACCCTCCTGGGCGGTGTCGTGGCGTTCGGGTCCTGCAGGGGTATAAGATTATGGTTATTGCTTCTGTGTGTGCCATAGCGTGCAATGGGTGGGTGCCCGTGTACCCCAGTGCTGGCATTCCCTTGTGGGGGCTGTTGTGACGGTGGTTTGGGGGGGATGGGTATGTGCAGTGGGCATGCTTAGGTGATGGGTGTCCATGGTTTGTGGTCACATGCAGGGCTTGGTGTTGGGATGGGTGGGTTGTGATGGTGAGACATTAGCAAGGAGGATGTGTGATGGGGGTGGGGGGGAGGGTGGGGGTATGATTTGGCATGCCGGTGGGTGGGGGGGGATGAAGTAGTTGAGATTAGACTTACCAGAGTCCATTCCTCCGCCTACTCCTGCAAGGCCCTCAGGATGCAGGATGGCCAAGACCTGTTCCTCCCATGTTGTAAATTCTGGGGGTTGAGGTGGGGGTCCGCCGCCAGTCTTCTGCACCGCGATGTTGTGTCTGGATACCATGGAACGCACCTTCCCCCGTAGGTCGTTCCACAGCTTCCTGATGTCGTCCCGATTTCGTGGATGCTGACCCACAGCGTTGACTCTGTCCACTATTCTTTGCCATAGCTCCATCTTCCTGGCAATGGTGGTGTGCTGCATCTGTGCCCTGAAGAGCTGGGGCTCTACCCAAACTATTTCCTCCACCATGACCCTGAGTTCAGCGTCTGAAAACCTGGGGTGTCTTTGGGGTGCCATGGGATGGTGTGGATGAGGTGTGGGGTGGCGTTTGTGGTGATGAGTGTGGTGAGCGTGGTGGTGTGTGGTGTTTTGTGCGTGGATGTTGTGTGAGTGATAGTGTTATGTGCCTGTGAATGCTCTGTACTAGCTGGTGGTGTCTCTCTCTGGCCTTAGTCAATAAATGGTGGTCGTAGGTGTTTGTGGGTGATGTGGGTGTGTGTTTTATATTGTGTTGGGTGTGTGGGAGTGGTGTTTGTATGTGTATGTGTATCAGGTGTGTGTGTTTCAAAATGACCAATGTGGCAGTGTTTTGGAGCTGTGTGTGTATTTTGACCGCGGCGGTGTGTACCGCCAATGGAATACCGCGGTTGAAAGACCGCCGCGTGGATTCGTGGGCCGGAATGGAATGGGCGTATTTCTGTTGGCGTGACGGTGGAGGTTTGGTCATCACCAGTTTTTCGTTGGCCGTTGGTGTGGCGGACTTTTGTGGATGTCGGGTTTTTGGCGGTTTGCCTGTTGCGGGTCAGAATGACCGTGGCGGTTTCCCGCGGCCGCAGCGGTGTTATGGCGGTCTTCTGACCAGCGGTAAGTGCCTTTTACCGCTGAGGTCAGAATGACCCCCTTTATAGTGTAACCAATGGACTAAGTAATATTGCAATACCATTTGTCTAAACTTAGCATGCTCTTCAAGTGCAGCCATTACAGTCACAGTGCTCAAATGTGCTATGGACATAACACATAAGTTCATTGCCAATACCTTCAGCAAGCACTACTTTTCACCAGTTCCTCAAGACACATTCAGCACTCCACAATATGCCAGAAGAGGAGTTGGAGGTCCTATCTTCCGAAACCACCATGTTGGTAATGTGCCTGCATGCTACCTAAGGAGGGATAGAGGGTCATTGTCCTGACATCTCTGAAGACCCGAAAGGCAGCAATAGTCAAGACGCAACCACCCTTATCTACTGCCTCCTCCAACATTGTGGTTTTGAATCACCCAATCCCTCACTAATAATCTCACCTACCCATTAAGACTACCAGTGAAGAACCACCACTCCCTTCCCCTCTCTCGCTGCCTCTTTTTCCCAAAATCAAGTACACTATTACAATATGGCCCTCATTACAACCCTGGCGGTAAATGCCGCTTACCGCCGTGCAGAAGACCGCCAACATACCGCTGCGGTCGCAGAATTCCGCTACAGCTATTACGACCCACAGCTCGGAATCCGCCATAATACAGACACCCACACAAGTCCGCCACACCAAAGGTAAGTGATAAACTTGCGATAACAAAACCGACACCGTCACGCCAACAGGAATACGCCCACACTATCACGACCCACGAATCAACGCAGCGGCTTTTCAACCGCGGTAATCCATCGACGGTACACACCGCCACACTCAAAATACACACACACTTACAAAACACAACCACATTGGACAATTTGAAATACACACACCTGATACACATACACACACCACTCCCACACACTCACAACACTATAAAACACACACCCACATTATCCACAAACCCTTACTACCAAAAATTTGAAAGCAGGCCAGAGAGATATACTACCTAAAACAACACCAGCATCCACAGACACACAATACCATCACTTACACAACATCCATGCACCTCAAACAACACACAACAACACATCCCCTCACACATCACAACACACACCACCTCACACATCACCCACACCACATCATGGCACCTCAACGACACCCCAGGTTCTCTGAGGAGGAGCTCAGGGTCATGGTGGAGGAAATCGTCTGGGTAGAGCCACAGCTATTCGGATCACAGGTGCAGCACACCTCCATTGCAAGGAAGATGGAGCTTTGGCGCAGAACTGTCGACAGGGTCAACGCAGTGGGACAGTATCTAAGAACACGGGATGAGATCTTGGAACGACCTACGGGGGAAGGTGCGTTCCGTGGTCTCCAGACACCAGATTGCTGTACAGAGGACTGGTGGTGGACCCCCACCTCCTCCCCCACAACTAACAACATGGGAGGAGCAAGTCTTGGCAATACTTCACCCTGAGGGCCTCACAGGAGTAGCAGGAGGACTGGACTCTGGTAAGGCAAATCTTTACGACTTTATCCCCCCATTCCACCTGCATGCCATCACATACCCCCACCCCCAGGTATTCCATGATATGCCTACAGAAATAATTCCTGAATCAACAATTACCTAGTAATATACACTCCAGTTGAAAACAGAGACACATATGTCCCTGATAGCTTATCAAATAAAAAAACAACCATTTCTAACATAGTTCAAAAAAGTCAACCAAAAAGAAATTAAAATTAATCGAAGTATCTTCATTTACTGATTGTAAATTATAAGTAATTAATTCTCATATAGCCATGCATCATGAGAACTCAGCCATTGATGGCAAACTTCCTTTCATATGGGACTTGTACCTTGAGTAAGCTGATAGAATGGTCTGCTTCCAAACTCAAAAACAATTTTTGTTCGCACAGCCCTCCAACTGAAATATATATATACAGTATATTTATTATAGGGGCTCAACACAGCTTTTTAAAAATGCTCATGGCATAAGTAAGAGCAACTAAATGAATAACAAATACCCACCTCAGAAAATCCACATGCGAGCTTAACTCCAATCAATCCAAACAAACAGTGTTTGAGTGATATAAAATTCACACTAATTGTAGCAACTGCAGTGAAAACAAAGGAGCACAAAGTGAATATGATTTCAAAATACACCACACAGCAACTGCATTGCTTACAACCTATAGCCGAGCTTCTGACAGAAACCGTCCCAGACACAGTAGAAATGGTGCCTATTTAACTAGAGCATACACAAAAAAGAAATATGAAGACCACATTCTACCTAGATGGATTTCAAATACATCATATCTCATCACAACATCAAGGATATAGTTTGCACTGTGTTCAATACTGATATGCATCTAACAGTGACCCCAGTCACACTCTTACACTGTGCTCATTGCAAGAAGACACTGTGGGGGTCATTCTGACTCCCGCCGGGCGCCGTCACCGCGCGCCCGGCGGGAGCCGTCAAAATACCGTACCGCGGTCGAAAGACCGCGGCGGCTATTTTGAGCTTTCCCCTGGGCTGGCGGGCGGCCTTCAAAAGGCCGCCCGCCAGCCCAGGGGAAAACGACCTTCCCACCATGAAGCCGGCTCGTAATCGAGCCGGCGGAGTGGGAAGGTGCGACGGGTGCTACTGCACCCGTCGCGTATTTCACTGTCTGCTATGCAGACAGTGAAATACAAGCGGGGCCCTCTTACGGGGGCCCCTGCAGTGCCCATGCCATTGGCATGGGCACTGCAGGGGCCCCCAGGGGCCCCGCGACACCCCCTACCGCCATCCTGTTCCTGGCGGGCGAACCGCCAGGAACAGGATGGCGGTAGGGGGTGTCAGAATCCCCAAGGCGGCGCAGCATGCTGCGCCGCCTTGGAGGATTCCGACGGGCAGCGGAAAACCGGCGGGAGACCGCCGGTTTTCCTGCACTGACCGCGGCCAAAGCGCCGCGGTCAGAATGACCTGCGGGGCACCGCCGGTCTGTCGGCGGTGCTCCCGCCGACCCTGGCCCCGGCGGTCTGAGACCGCCGGGGTCAGAATGACCCCCTGTGACTTCACAAATAAAGTGTCCTGAGGGGATTTTACCATCTTTGTGAACCTTGACTAAAAAATAATTAATAGGGGTTAGCAGAAGTAAGACATTCAGCTAGTTGAATTCATCTGTGTCCAGTAGTTGTTGGTCTCAGTACATCTTTAGTTTCATATGGAGGGATACAATGGATTTATCCAACATACTTTTGCAAACCTATTCTTGATTGTTTTTAATACTCAGTTGTCTCATGGCTTCATGATGGTAATCTTCAAAGTCCATAACAACAACGTTACCCTCCTTATCGGCCTGTCTTATTATAGTTTAAGTTTCAGATTTGAGTTCAGACAAAGCCTTTCTTTCTCCTTTATTAAGATTGTATTTGACATGGCAACCATGTTGGGATTAAATTATATTAAAAACCAAATTTTGGAATTACATTGCCATTTTGCAATACAGGAGTAAATCTGGATTTGACTTTCAACCCACTTTCTTCTGCCAGATCCATATTAACGTCCAAGCCAGGTGCTATGCCCTTAATGTCACAGTCTTCCTGATTATCTAAGTTCATTAGGACAGATATATCCAACAGTTTTTGTATTGAATAGGCACTAACATCTTGTTTGATTCTTACATGTTTCTGTAAGGGATGTTTGTTAGGGAAAAAAATGCTTAGTTTCAGTTCATGAGTAAATGTTATTAAATCCATTTCCCCTCAATATCATTATGTCTGTGAGTAGAAGCAAAACTGAGACCCTTGCTTAAAAAATTAAGCTTGTTTACAATCCTTTAAGAAATATTAATTATAGGATAGCTTATTTGATCCTCACTCTCATCTTCTGAAATCTGGATCTCACCTCATCTCTGTGTGTGTCCTGTGCTTTCTGTCCTTGATCTCCCTCCTCTTGTTCCACTACCCTCCATTCTCTTCTCAAGGGTTTTGCCTCCCTCATGGGAGGTTGTATCTGTAGCATTTGTATTCTTTTCATTTCCCTTAAAAAAAGAGGAGGATTCTTTGCCCTAGTTTGAACCAGAAGTGGACAGATTATCAACCTCAGAATCACTTCCACTGATCCTCAAACTGGAGACCCCACTCAAACTAGAAGTATCAATAACAGTATTTGTTTGTTTGGAAGATTGATCATTTTAATAGTATTGTCAAATTTTCTGGCATAAGTATATATCCTACTAAATTTATAATCCTGTTAGTCCCTCCAAAATGTAGTTTTCTTCCATTCCTGTAACTCTTCCTGGAATTTATCCATTATTTCCTCTAGAATAACATAATTTTACTGGGTATTTTCAGGGCAGTTAAACTGATCTATTTCCTTACGAGTCGCAGTAATTTGTGTCAGCACAACTTGTCCTTGAGATTCTGCAAACTCAATAAACATCCTTTTGCTATTATGTTCTAAACTAAATAACCAGGTTTTTAACTCTTTGCAAAAGGGAATAATTTACGTTTGAGTAGTGAGATGTAAAGGAATGGAGTTCTATAGTTTAGTTGACTCAGTGGAGTAGGTGGGACCTTCAGCCCCGGATGAACAAAATCTGGGGTCAACCAGCAATCTGGGAGCAAAGGACTTGGAAACTCAAGATGGAGCATAAGGCCAGCATTTCTCTTGTAAGTAGCAGGATGCATGAGAATCAATGGATTTTAAGAATAAGCAAAGCGATCTGAACCCAAAGCACTGAACAGTACCGAACAACAAAATAAATGCCACACAACATAAAAGAAATCTGACATGAATTCATAAAAACAGATCATATTTTTATGAATTTTAGAGTCTAAGATAAGAAAAATTCACTGGCGGGTTCTGGAGATACCGATTTCTTTACAGAAAACTTAAATCTCAGTTCAACTGCAAAAAAAGCATTGGTAACAGTACATTTTGTAGACTTTTGAAAAGTTAGTTAAGGTTGAGTTCAAATACTTTGGCCCTGCTTGGGCAACCAAATCTGATAGGGCGAAGGTCTGTGCACGTGGGGGGAAAGTGGGTGGGGTCAGCTGACTAACCCTTGTAGTCACTTCTTTGGTCTGGGGCTTGGGAATGACTTTTTCCCAATCCAGGAGCCACAGACAAAGTCCTCCTTCACGAGCCCAACGTGTGGAAGGTGCAGTCCAGCTGATGGTGCAGCCTCTCTTTGCCAAGCCCAGGGGTCAGCAGGGCAGTCCTTCTTCAATACTCTTTCTAATTCCAGTGTGATCTGAGGTGAGGCTGCCAGGGGTGCCATATTTATTCCCAGAAGGTGCCTTGGGAAGATAATGAAGTAGATGATGACTTTCCAGCTGTCTGTGGCATCTAGCAATTGCAGAGTGCATTATTCTGCCCACTCTCAAAATGTCGGGACCCTTCCGTGGATGTTAGGTGGCTGTCTGGGGGCTACACGCCCATGGGAAAGCCGGTTTGGCCACTGGTCTACCCTCTTTGTTCTCACTGCCAGCCTGTCTACTTCGTCAAAGGGTTGCCCTTCAAGAGTATGATCACCATTGGCCCACCAAAGGTGATTTGACTTTTGATACTCACATTTAGGGCTACAACCCTGAGTGACTTCCTGTGAAGAGGAGGTAATACCTTGTCCTGTAGCCAGCTGCTATTGTTCCTAAGCCTGTGAGTCATTCACACTACTCCCCAGATCAGAAAGCTGTCTGGTGGCCAGTGACCATGTGAGGCTACTGGACGCACTGGGTCATAGAGTAGCAACTTTCCAAAAGTTACATTTCTTTAATATTGACATTAAATTTGACTTGAGCATCAAGTTCAATCAATCATTGAATTTGTAAAGTGCGCTACATACCCGTGAGGGTTTCAAGGCGCTGAGGGGGTGGGGGGGAAGCGGGGGAGAGCAGGTGTTACTGGTCGAAGAGCCAGGTCTTGAGGAGTCTTCTGAAGGTGAGTAGGTTTTGGGTCTGTCGCAGGTTTTGGCGGCGAGGTATGAGAAGGATCTGCCGCCGGAGGTCTTTCTTCGGATACAGGGGATGACGGCGAGGGCGAGGTTAGTGGAGCGGAGCTGACGGGTGGGGGTGTAGATGCGGAGTCTGTTGTTTAGGTAGGACGGTCCGGTGTCGTGGAGCACTTTGTGAGCGTGGGTAAGAAGCTTGAAAGTGATCCTTTTGTCCACGGGGAGCCAGTGAAGGTTTCCCAGGTGGTGGGAGATGTGGCTGTGGCGGGGTACGTTGAGGATCAGCCGGGCGGAGGCGTTTTGGATACATTGGAGGCGTAGTAGGTCTTTTGCTGGGATGCCTGTATAGAGTGCGTTGCCGTAGTCCAGCCTGCTGCTGACGAGGGCCTGTGTCACTGTTCTTCTTGTTTCTGTCAGGATCCACTTGTAGATTCTGCGGAGCATGCAGAGTGTGTTGTAGCAGGAGGAGGAAACTGCGTTGACCTGTTTAGACAAGGTGAGGGAGGAGTCGAGGATGAAGCCCAGGTTGCGAGTGTGGTCGGACGGTGTCGGCGGGGTTCCTAGTGTGGTGGGCCACGAGGAGTCGTCCCAGGTGGAGGGGGTGGGTCCGAGGATGAGGACCTCCGTCTTGTCCGAGTTCAGTTTCAGATGGCTGTTTCTCATCCATTCGGCGATGGATTTCATTCCCTCGTGGAGGTTGGTTTTGGCGGTGTGGGGGTCTTTGGTGAGTGAGAGGATGAGCTGGGTGTCGTCGGCGTAGGTGAGAATGTTGAGGTTGTGTTGTCGGGCCACTTGAGCGAGGGGGGCTATGTAGATGTTGAACAGCGTCGGGCTGAGGGATGAGCCTTGGGGGACGCTGCAGATGATTTCGGCGGCTTCGGAGCGGAAGGGGGGGAGGCGGACTCTCTGGGTTCTGCCGGAGAGGAATGAGGCGATCCAGTCGAGGGCTTTACCTTGAATTCCGGTTTCGTGGAGGCGTGATTTCAGGGTGATTTCAGGGTGCGGTGGCAGACTGTGTCGAAGGCGGCAGATAGGTCCAGGAGGATGAGGGCTGATGTTTCGCCGTTGTCCATTTGGCATTTGATGTCGTCTGTGGCGGTGAGAAGGGCGGTTTCGGTGCTGTGGTTTCGTCTGAAGCCGGACTGGGAGGGGTCTAGGATGCCGTTGTCTTCGAGGTGGCTGGTTAGTTGTGTGATTTTTTCAATCACCTTTGCTGGGAAAGGGAGCAGGGAGATTGGTCGGAAGTTCTTGAGGTCGTTGGGGTCTGCTTTGGGTTTCTTGAGGAGGGCGCGGATTTCGGCGTGCTTCAATTTTTCAGGAAATTTCGCTGTTTCGAAGGAGATGTTGATTACCTTCTGTAGTTGGGGGGCGATGGTGGAGTCGGCTTTGTTGTATACGTGGTGGGGGCAGGGGTCTGACGGAGATCCTGAGTGGATGGAGTTCATGACCATGCGTGTCTCTGTGTCGTTCACGTTGATCCAGGAGGTCAGGTGGTTTGCACAGGTGGAGTGTTCTGGGGTGGGGTCTGGCGTGGGCGTGGCGTCAAAGCTGTTGTGGATGTCGGTGATCTTCTGGTGGAAGAAGGTGGACAGTGCGTTGCAGAGTTCTTGGGATGGAGGGATGTCGTTGATGTTGGCGCTGGGGTTGGAGAGTTCTTTCACGATGCTGAAGAGCTCTTTGCTGTCGTGTGCGTTGTTGTCCAGGCGGTCTTTGAAGTGGGATCGTTTGGCTTGTCTGATGAGTTGGTGGTGCTTGCGGGTGGCGTCCTTGTGGGCTGTGAGGCTGTCAGGTGTGCGTTTGAGGAGCCATTCCTTTTTTAGCTTCCGACAGTCGCGTTTGGAATTTAGGAGCTCGTCGGTGAACCAGGCGGCTTTTCTTCTGGCTTGGTTGTCGGTGGGTTTTTTGAGTGGCGCGAGGGTGTTGGTGCTGTCGTTCATCCACAGGGTGAGGTTGTTGGCTTCGGTGTCTGGGTCGGTGGAGTCGGGGGGGTGGGTTCAGGGCGACGGTGTTGGTAAGCTGGTCTTCCGTGACTTTGCTCCAGCATCGGCGGGGTGGTTGTTGGGTGCGGTGGTGCTCAGTAGGTTTCTTGTAGGTGAAGTGGATGCAGTGGTGGTCGGTCCAGTGGAGTACGGTGGTATGATTGAAGGTGACGTGGGCGCTTGAGGAGAAGATGGGATCAAGCGTGTGGCCGGCGATGTGGGTTAGTGTGTTGACGAGTTGTCTGAGGTCATGGTTGGTGAGGTTGTCGATCAGGGTAGTGGAGTTGGTGTCGTTGTTGTTCTCCAGGTGGAAATTTAGGTCCCCGAGGAGGATGTAATCCATTGAGGTGAGTGCGTGGGTGCTGGTGAGGTCGGCGAGGGATTCGCTGGATGGTGCTCGTGGTCCGGGGGGTCTGTAGATGAGCGTTCCTCTGAGAGTGGTGTTGGGGTCGGTGTGGATGCGGAAGTGTAGGTGTGCGGCGGTCTTGAGGGAGTCATCAGTGTGGGTGTCGACCTTGAGGGAGGATTTGTGGGCGATGGCTATGCCTCCTCCAATTCCGTTTTTGCGGTCCCTGCAGATGATCTTGTAGCCGCCCAGGATGGCTATTGCGATGTCGGGCGCCGAGGAGTCGTTCCACCAGGTTTCGGTAAGGAAGGCTACGTCTGGGGCGGTGGAGTTGAGCAGGTCCCAGAGCTCGATGGCGTGCTTGCGTGCGGAGCGGGTGTTGAGGAGTATGCAGTGGAGGTGGTTAGTTTCGGTCTTTGTTCGTTTCGTTGTTCTGTTGCAGGTGAATCTGCAGTGCGGCATGCGTAGGGTCCGTGGGTGTTCCTTGGTGAGGGCTGGGAGCATGTTGTGATGGGGCCGGGGTTGAGGGTGTTGAGTTGGTCGGCCGTGTAGCGGCGTCTGGAGGTGCAGGGGTCTCGCAGACCAGGGGGGTGGCGCTTGGCGCGGTCCAGGCACGGACGGGCGCAGACGGGCTTGCCTTTGGCACGCCTTCAGCGCGCCAGCGGCATAAGAGGAGGGGAGGGTGGGTGTGGCAGCTGGGAGGTGGGAGGGCCTGTCCAATGGGAGGGCTGGGGGGAGGGGCCGCAGGGGACGCAGCGGCGGGAAACTGGCAAGCAAGCGGTGAGAAGGAGGGGCTGCAGGGGACGCAGCGGCGGGAAACTGGCAAGCAATCGTGAGAAGGAGGGGGGAGGGACCGCAGGGGACGCAGCGGCGGGAAACTGGCAAGCAAGCAGTGAGAAGGAGGGGGAGGGGCCGCAGGGGACGCAGCGGTGGGAAACTGGCAAAGCAAGCGGTGAGAAGGAGGGGCCGCAGGGGAAGCAGCGGCGGGAAACTGGCAAAGCAAGCGGTGAGAAGCGGGATAGAGCGCGGAAGGCGGAGCGGGGAGCGACCTGCCTGCAGTAGCAGGGTCAAAGGTTGCTCCCTGTCACCGCGCCGCGGCTGGCATAAGAGGAGGGTAGGGTGGGTGTGGCAGCTGGGAGGCGGGAGGGCCTGTCCAATGGGAGGGCTGGGGGGAGGGGCCGCAGGGGACGCAGCAGCTGGAAACTGGCAAGCAAGCGGTGAAAAGGAGGGGGGAGGGGCCGCAGGGGATGCAGCGGCGGGAAACTGGCAAGCAAGCGTGAGAGGGAGGGGCCACAGGGGACGCAGCAGCGGGAAACTGGCAAAGCAAGCAGTGAGAAGGAGGGGGGAGGGGCCGCAGCGGCGGGAAACTGGCAAGCAAGCGGTGAGAAGGAGGGGGGGAGGGGCCGCAGGGGATGCAGCGGCAGGAAACTGGCAAAGCAAGCGGTGAGAAGGAGGGGGAGAGGCCGCAGGGGACGCAGCAGCGGGAAACTGGCAAAGCAAGCGGTGAGAAGCGGGATGGAGCGCGGAAGGAGGAGCGGGGAGCGACCTGCCTGCAGTAGCAGTAGTTGAATTTAATGCTACACTCTAGTTGATACCTTATAGTACCCATCCCGGTGGTACCATTCAGAAGTTAACCAGGCTGAGTGGTCAGCCGGTAACTCTTTGTTAGCCAATGGGGACAACTAACTCTCCCACAGCAAAACAAAAAATGGGAAGTGTTGCTGCCAGGACATATGTATAAAATACATGTCACACTTGATAACATACAGCTCCCTGCCTTAGGGCTCGATGGGCCTTCATTCGGGGAGACTTACATATGTTGTCAAGGGAATTGGGAACTCGAACTAGCAGTGTTACCTCTGCCCTTCCAGTCTTCAGTGGCATACAAAGAGTCATTTTGTACCTTGTCACGCACAGGGTGGCACAAGCTGCGCTTTAGCCCTGGGTGGACACTGATTTACATCAGCTGCGCTTTAGCCCTGGGTGGACACTGATTTACATCCACTTGGTATCATATAATAGGGACTTATAAATAAACCAGTCTCTACCAGTTTGGACATCCAATTCAAAATACACTTTGTAAGGGCCACTGAGGTGAACACTCAGGGTCAAAACACCAGCAGCATCAGTCAAAAAATAGATGAACAAGTAAAAAGAGGCATTTCCTTTCACAGTGGTTGTGAGATGATAGGGAAGAGCATTCTACAACTTTGTAGCTAGAGTGGAAAAAACCTGGCCCTCGTGACAGACAGGATTTTTAGCATTTGGAAAAGATTAGTTTGTAGGAGGTGCTTTGTAGGTTTCTAGTAGGTTTGTAAGTACTAAGGTATTGATTGATAAAGGGACGGGCTGTTCTGAACTGAACTCGATGGATAACACAGAATACCTTAAAGGTAATGCGAGGGTGGATGGGAAGCCAGTTAAGAAATCTCAGGAGAGGGGGTGACATGGCAATGATAAGGGGCCAAGGAAATTAAGGGTGTTGCTTGATTTTGCAAAGCTTGGAATATTCACATTAATGTAGTCTTAATCCTTAATTATGCCACATTACAATATTATAATCTAGAACCCATCTCTACCAATATGACCAGACATCTGCGGGTTTCAAGTAGGAGATGAAGGATAGAGAAAAGTTTTTTTCCACCCCAGCTGCTTGGCTATTCATCTGTAAAGCAGCGTTGCCATGGACGTCCTGGGTAGTCACCAAACTTACTGGCATAGTAAATGGAAAATACCTGGAACCATAATGTGGAATTTATGGCGAAGCACCTTTGCCAATAAAAAAAAATGTTGGTTTTATTTGTATTTTACTTAGGTCAGTGATGTCGCATCCAATCTCTGACTTCCAGTAGGCAACATAAAAGAGAAAGATTTTTCTGGCCCCAGAGCCTGAATAACATTTGAGTGTTAGTGTAAACTTATAGTACCAGTTGATGAAACTGAATGATAGGGGCCATGGATCTTACATACAATGAATACATATTGCAAAATTGCTGATCCTTGTGGGACACCGCTGGCTAACGATTTGGATAACTTTGTGGGAGGCTTTGTAACAATGAGAATATTCTGTGTTATGCTTAGTGATAGCTTTAATTTGTGTTTATGTTCAATGGTGGGTGAGCTTCAATTTCTTTATTGAACTCTAGGTCGTTGCCAGGTCGCTTATACCACAAGGGTGAATGGTTGTAAAATGATGACAGAAAGCCACAAAAAAACTACTGTTGTGGAAGCCATGGAACAGACAGATATGTCAATAGCCATGTGAATATGTGACTCAGACAGATTGAATGTCACCTCACTACATAACTTAAAGTTATCTGTGATTAAGTTGAATGAGAGGTCACATGCATTCTGAAGCCTATTAAGATTAAATTAAATTCAGCACATTGTAATGACTCCTGAAAGGGCCACTGAGACCACTGTCAAGTGACTGAAGGCCTCATATAGAGCTCGGTGGCATGGGAGTATCACCAAATATGGTGGAGCTCCTACCCTACCAAGCCTGTGATTCCCCTAATTCATTTAAGGGGGAAGGGGAGAACAGCCATGATGCCGATGACTGAGCCAGAGACCTGTCCACCAAATGGCTGTCAATCAATGTAGGTCAGGTGGGCTTGCCTATTTAGAGCAGTGAATCTGTCCTACAAGTCACAGCTAGACAGTGGGCATGCTGTTTCTTTGAAACATGTTGTATATACTTTGTGGATTCAGTCCACCCATAGGCTTCTCATTTGCTGGCTCCATCATCATTCTCATATTCTTTCTCTCCATTTGCCCATGGCATGCATACATCATGCCTCTTCCTGTGTTTAGCCCTCCCCATGGATCATGGACCAATTACTACTATCCATCCACTGCTCCCATTTTAAGAACTGTTTTAGAAGCTACTTTTTTCATTCTTTTTAAGCATTTCACAGGAGCACTTGTGTTTTCACTCACTCTGAGCTCCGGTTTTGTAAACTAGTCTGTAAAACTTGTTCTCATCTTGTCACATTTGCTATGCATTCAAAGACCAAGATCACATGCCATGGGCTATTTTCCAAGGTCACCTGTTTGAGCACTCGTGATTTTAATCACTCCGACCTCTGTTTCTGTAAATAAGCAGCTAAATCTTCTTATCTCATCACATTTGCTGCGCATTTAAAGCCCAAGGTCACATGTCAGATGCTGTTTTCCGAGGGCGCATGCTTACTTTTCTGTCTCTGACTTCAAAGTGGGAGGATTTTTTTTTTATGTGCCTTTGTTAATCAGTATAATCCCAACATTCTGAGGATACCTTTGCACTTCATTCTCACGTAATTTTAATTTTATTCTTATCATCACGACTATCTAGCTCCCACATAATTTTATTATCTACAGATATCCCGGTCACCTGGTATCAATTTAGTTTGATTTCCTATGCTTCCCAAACTGACAAAATTACCTTGGGGTCATCATCCCAATTGGGGTTTAATTTCACCACACATCAAGATGGTGACCAAAACAACACTCTAAGATATCTTTGGTTGCTGCTAATAATACAGTAGAGGGACTAATGATCAATTTCCCTTTAAAAATGACACTCAAATGGAACGCCATCCAAACATCGGATCCATAGGAATACTGACATTCAACCTTTGATGGGTAAGAGGGCATACCATGCCCATTTCACCTCAGCCAACTTGGCCCCCAGCTGGCCCTTTACAAGTAGTTTATTTTAACTGCCCTATTAGACTCTGCAACCTCAACATTTAACTTTTCTTAGCATAATGGCCGCTCACATCTCTAAAAGCACTGCACGCACCTAATTAGCCGACTTAACTGCCCGATTCAGCCTGATTCCTTAATAGTCTACGCTGCAAACAACAACCATAGTCAGGGCACCGGTCGCCCTATTAATACAATGCTTTTTTGCACAATAATAGTAACTCTTGTTCAGGCTGTTTCTTTTACCCCATCCACGTCCCCTCCTCACATAAAAGAGGGCTGTAGTGTGGCCTGCGCTGGCCCATCATAGCACTTTTTGTTAGTGCCTTTTAGCCATGCTAAACAGCAGATGTGCTGCTAAACAACATGGCTAAAAGACATTCACAAGGCCTCTAGCTCAGGCAATGCCGAAACCTGTTGGCTTTGCCATTGCTTGTTCCTGTTTAGGACCACCAGGAAGATCTGGGGAATCTTACACAAAAAGCAATAGAAATTATCCTCATGTGTTGTGAGAAAGTGCATCGTGGCCATTTATTCTTTTATATTTTCAGAACTAAGGGCCAGATGTAGGAAGCACTTTGCGAGTCGCAAACGGCAAAATTTGCCGTTTGCGACTTGCAAATGCGTGTTTCCTATGCAGAAATGTATTTTGCGAGTCGGGACCGACTCGCAAAATGCATTTCCGAATCGCAAATAGGAAGGGGTGTTCCCTTCCTATTTGCGATTCGCAATGGTATGCAATTCCATTTGTGACCGCTTATGCGGTCGCAAATGGAGTCGCAGTTACCATCCACTTGAAGTGGATGGTAACCCATTCGCAAACGGGAAGGGGTCCCCATGGGACCCCTTCCCCTTTGTGAATGGACCCCAAAATATTTTTTCAGGGCAGGGAGTGGTGCAAGGGACCACTCCCTGCCCTGAAAAAACCGAAACAAAAGGTTTCGGATTTTTTGAAATGCAGCTCGTTTTCCCTTAGGGAAAACGGGCTACATTTCAAAAAAAAAAAAAACTGCTTTATTGAAAAGCAGGTCGCTAACATGGAGGCCTGCTGACTACAGCAGGCCTCCATGTTAGCGAGTGCCTATACTCGCTATGGGGCCGCAATTTGCGACCCACCTCATGAATATTCATGAGGTGGGTCATTGCGACCCCATAGCGAGTTGCAGTCGGTGTCTGAGACACCGTACTGCATAGCAATTTGCGAGTTGCAAATTGCGAGTCGGAAGGACTCGCAATTTGCAACTCGCAAATTGCTTCCTTCCTACATCTGGCCCTAAATCCCTGCTTCAGGATTTGTGTTTAACTTCAAGTGGGCTTGAAGCAATATTTTATTCTACTTGGTCTTTGATGGAATCATAGGTTAACGTGATCACCACATGGCTGCACATTGTGATTCACTTTTGGCTGCGTGAATGCATATGACTCCACACTCCAGCGAAATATTGATTATTTTGTAAATGCCCGTTTCTGAATTACCAGCAAAAACCTATAAATATTTAGGAATTTGTTTGCAAAATTGTGCTGATTTACATATACTCTGGTCCCATTTTTTCAGCATTTTCTCGGAGGAAGAGGATGTGATCTACCAAACTCCCCCTCCGATGAACTTTGGTCCCTGACAACAATTCAGACAAGGTTAGCACACCCAGCATTAAGCACTGCTCTGTCTCGAACACCTTCTTCTCCTGAGTTATGTTGCTTAGTGTCAATAATTAAATGTTTGTTTCATGCAACAAGGCAGTCAGCGGTGTAACTAAACATGGTCATAGTTCTACTTACTTTGGTGTGCGTTGCATGGTTTCATCTCGCTTTACGGGTTCACCTGGGGTTGTGTTTATTTGAGTCATTTGCACCACAGCAGCGTTCAATGTGACACTCACACTTGCTCTGATAAATCTGGAATGTGTGCAGACAAAACATTGTACTTCGTGAGATATGTGCTGCGGCTGCCTCGTCTAATCCTTTCACGATCCCATGACCCTAGATGACTTTGTGTTCGCCTAGGGGAATTTGAGGAAAAGGCCTGTCCTCTCCTCTTATGAATCGCACGACCCTGATCTGCTTGATCCTGTTTGCAGGGTGGATATTAACACCACATACACTTCCCTTTGACCCATAACTTTATGTTACAAAAGGGTCAGATTTCAACAGGAATGTTGCACAGGCTGCCCCTTCACTGAGCAAAGGTGTGGCAGGTTGATAAATGCCGTCTAAAAACTCTGTACCTTTTAGATCAATTTTCAGGCATTTACTGTCAGTATTGGTGGTATTATGAGTGTTGAGAAGTTCTTGTCTTTTCTAGACAAAATTTTAATATGAAGATAAAGGGGTTATTACAACTTTGGAGGAGGTGTTAATCCGTCCCAAAAGTGACGGTAAAGTGACGGATATACCACCAGCCGTATTACGAGTCCATTATATCCTATGGAACTCGTAATACGGCTGGTGGTATATCCGTCACTTTACCGTCACTTTTGGGACGGATTAACACCTCCTCCAAAGTTGTAATAACCCCCATAATCTTGTTTTTATTAATGATATCGCATGGGAACACTCTCAGTTCAGCAGCTGATTACGGAATACAAGCAAAATAGTGATGTTTAAACACACTGCTGAAGGCCTTATAGGATGGCAGATTTGCAACATGCATGATGCTATTTTTGATGAAGAAAGCAAAGTACTGAAATACAGTTAAACATACAATGGTAAGCAATGGTTCAATTCAAAATATTTTGCTTCACGACAATTCTTTAATAAAACGTTGGACAGAGTGGCTCACAAATAATTATAGCACACCTGAGGGCAATTACAAGTTAGGTGTTAAAAACTCCAAAGATGTAGCTGTTCGTGGTATAACAAGAATCACTATTGTAAATTATAGAAATAGAAGGCACAGGTAAGAATGGAAGGCATTAAAGTAAACCACCTTGGTATGTGCAGGAATGACTACCGGCAGCGTTGGGTCAGAAAAAGCTGCGCTTTGTTGCAGCATTTCCTTGGCCCATGGATGCGCCATGTTTATGGCATGGTGCACCATGGCGCGAGGACAAAAGATGTGTTTAAAATTTGAACGCAATGGTGTCGGGAATGGGGCAAGCTGCTGCACCGCAATTACTCCGTACGTCACACAAAGGTGATTTGCATGTCATAAAGTACCTCTGCGTGCTGCAAATCAGTATTGAGTCACGCAGGAGTGTTTTGTGTTGCTGTAGCACTTGAAAAAGTGATGCATTCAACCCAGCAGTACTCCACAATACTGAAAAGCATTAAAGGAGCCTGAAGGAGCCAAGAGGGTAACAACCCCAACTCAGAAGACCTGCCATCATCCCAGGGGAAGAGGCAGAGCAAGTCGAACTTCAGTGAGGAAAATAATCAGATCTTAAAAAGTGAGGTGACAAAAAAAGCATTTCCTGTTTGTCACCTCAAAATTGCCATTAGGGAGGAAGGAGGCCATTTGTTAATCAATGGTAGACAAAATCAACTGCATAACACAAACAAAGAGGACCATTCTGGAGTGCAAGAAGAGGAGGGTACAATTACAAGCACAGAGAGATGGCTAGAGAAAATGCTACGTGGTGCAATGGTCTCTGAAGTGGTGCTTAAAATCCAATTTTGCAACAGTGAAGGTAGACAGCAGAAACCTGTAAAATGTGGCCAATTTTCACACTCACTCTTCAAGACAAGACAGCAACCTGGTGAGCTGCAATGCGTAGTCTGAAATTTATACAAATAGGCCTCCTAGTGAATACTGAGGTGGTATGAACAGCCTACATGTATTGCCACGTGAAAATCAACAATAGTACACCATGGCCAAATCCACTTGTAGAAACATATGTTCCACACAACCCTGTGTACTTGAAAGTGAAGAAAAATACTGTTGGAATGTAACAGAAATTACTTATGTCGTAATGAATCATGGAGCCCTCTAAACATATTTCTGTTTCCTTCAAGAGAGACAAACAACACCTCCTAGTGATCAACCTGTCTGTGACGCCCACCCTGTTGAGGACACCATCCTGCCTCCCATTGATGAAGACACCTTTCAACAGCTCCTGGACGCTTTTGACTATTCTCCTCCGGAACTGGAAAGGAAGAATGTCATTGCTGGGTCTCCTGATGAACTGACACCCACTGAATATGGACCATCAACCAATGTAATCACAGCTGAGGACTCTGAAGACCCCAAAGTTGTTTTTCAATGGGTGATAGAAGTCATGCAGCGAATGCGTGATGATGTTAGGTTGGGGGTGAAGACCATAGCAGACACTCTCGAAGGGGTCCGTAGGTGTCTTAGCCCTATTGGGGGGTTGTCATAGGCTATCACAGACACCCACTCTTGGCTCCATGGGATTTATACGTCCCTAGGTGGTGTCATGCTGCAGAAGGAACAACACCACTAGCCTTCTACATCTGACACCAGTGAAGTTGTCAGGCAGCAGGGGGCCATTATTATAACCCTCCTGTCCCTGGAGGCCAAGATAGACAACAAAAGTGGCTTCAAATGCAACATTGTTGCTTTGTTAGCTAACCAGTAAACCCTTGCCAAGGACTACCACACTGCCTTGCTGGTACTCACAAATGTTGGGAACATGGGAGCCACATCTTCTGCTTCTGATGTGTGTGTGCCTAAGGGTACTAACATGTCTCTGATGCCACACCACAGCATCTAGGGGAGGCAAAACATCTGCAGATGAAGATGCAGACAGCCCCAGTTTCCAAATAAGAACATCCCAATAAACATTTGTGAATGTCCCCTGGCCATCATTCCTGCCAGCCAGGACAGTACTCTTTGTTTGTGCTGTACCTGATTTTGTCCACTTGTGCCCCTAAATCCTACGCACCACCTGCTAATGGCAATGTTTTCCTATTCATTGAGCCCACTACAGACATAAAAAAGTGTTGCAACTTGTGTATACTAATGTATTTTTGCATACAATATCTATATAATTTGGCACATATGTTTGTAAAACCTTCTAAGACGAAACCTAATCACATGCTGTTATGTGAGAATAGGAACCTCTCAAAGAAAAGAATTATGAATTTTGGAAAGCACATTGAGATTTGTATGATTGTTGCTGAAATGTCTACAAATATATTGTAACTATAACCCCCAATGTTACTTTTGTTAAGTTGATGAAGAGGGAGCTCAACTTACTTGCACATGTTGCCTTTATGTGTTCACATACAGCAGTTATACCCATTACAGTGTTATGATGAGCAATGTGTACCTTATCAATCTCATGTCAGGGTATCAACAAGATGCATTATCATTTCCACATTTGAAAACATCACTGCTGACAAAATACAAAATCACAAGACCAAACTCTGGATGGTTGTACCAATACTAGCTAGATAACCATACCCATAGTCCTTATAGACTAGTATTGTACTCGTGCAACAGAATGATGCACACGGGCAACCCAATACTGTAATGACAGTGAACAAGACATGCAAGTGGACCTTGCCTTCTCCTGTGTATACCGATAAGCGTTGAGTAACTGAGCACAGGGCAAAACAGACTCTGCCCCAGAGAAGTCTCACACGTTTGAGTGCACCCACATATCAAGTGTATCGTAGGTGTAAGACCAGTGAACCTGTATTAATGCTACACCTCCCCAGTGGAGGGGGTAAATGGGAGACATGTGTGAAACCATTTTTTTTGTTGACTTTTTCTAAGTGAGCTGCATGATGTGGCATACTAAGCAGGAATACATTCAAATAATGATGGAAGTTGTTCAGGCAGGTATCACATTTTGTACATTTAAAATCCACCCAACAACTCACACCACCTTGCACAATGGAGCAAGGGAATTAAGAATAGTGATATGCAGCAGTTTAGGTCACAATGCAGTCAGGGAGCAGCATTCCATAACAAAAAGTCAAATTAAACACTTACCTACTCACTCCCTGTCGCACAGGGTGCTACATTGGGAGACTACCTGTGTTCTGATGTATCTAATCTCACTTTCTGAGCCCCACTTTCAGTGTCCAAAGTATGGAAATGGTTCCTTACAGAACTCAAATCAGAGGAAGACTTACAGTTGTCCAGAGGCCTCTGACAAAGCAATAGAGAGCAACAATGAACCCAGGACAATGTGACCATCATGCACTCTATTTACCTAACACAATAGTACAATTGGTTGACAAATAAAACACATCCAACTAGAGAACAATTAAAAAAGTATTAATCTTGAAAAAGTACTATCTACAAAAATGAACTAATCCTGCCTATTCTACACTAACTAACCTTAACACTAGTTTATACTATCATATAAACTTAACCTATCTTTACCACTATTCACACATGACATGTTAAATATCAACCCCCCCACACCCCTTAACATACATAGCTCAGTACAATACATACATCCTAAACATATACTAACTACACATATAAGCCCAAACAAATATATTATTGTCTATATTTTTTTCCTGCACACAAAACATTACCCTTCTACCCACTGACAAAACTACCATACTAAAAACACAGTTAAAAACTACTATCTAAAAATGATAAATTATATAAAGCTTATCTAAACTAAACCTACACGTACACTAATCCCTAACTAACACTGTGCCTACTTACAATAACAATTAATCCAAAACAAAAACTGGGATGGGAATGTTCAGAGGGAGAGAGTCAGATTTGTGTAGAAATCCACTTAAGTGACCCCTAGCATATCAAAAATATTTCACCAATGCTCACCTACTCCTTTTCGATGTGAGCCATCCTCCAGTTCAGTGTTCGCATCTGTTGTACCATGTGCAATTTAAACATGCAGGGGCCTGCATGTGTGGCCTCCTGTTCTCTGTGGCTTCCAGGTGCTACCATGCTGCTGCTTCCCACCATAACAATCTCTTGGTGCTGGTGATTTTTGTTGTGAGGACCTGCTTCATGACTTCCAAATACCACAAGCCTTTGTCCTCTGATATATGCAACCCATCTTCTGATATCCATGGGCACATGATGAACATGCGCGCGGCAGGCCCATCTGAGCTTAAAGCTCTTTGCCATGTCTGCTGTCATGTTATCTAGGGAGTAAAAGTAAACACAAATATAAGTTGCATACGTACATGATGTTTTTCTAACATTGTCCTGTCATTGTCTAACATTGTCATGCAATCTTAAGTGCCAGTACAGCCCTATACCAATTCCTAATACAATATTTAAAACTGACCCAAGTGAGGTCAGTGTAGGTGTAGGTGTACAATATATAAATGTTGTCACAGTATAATAACACACATTTCACTCTTAACAGTGATTGACACTCATGATGATGTGTCAAAGGGAAATAGTAGTCCTAGTCTACATATGTTCTCTTTTGGTGTTGGAGGGGGATGCAAAGCTGGGCCAAAACCTACTTAAGAGGTGATGAGGTAAGCTAGTCCAGATTGTGTAGCTCTACATTTTGTAACTCAAATGGAGTTACACAAGGCTGCAAACATTTCTGACTTGATTTACTCTGCATCAGGTGGCCACTTCATAGATGGAGGGAGGGTGTCTCACTGCCACAAGACTTTAATTTTGAATACTTCCCCAATTTAGCATCAGTCAAAAGCCTGGATACCTGACATAATGCATTTTGTATACGGATGTACTAACACCTGAAGAAACTTTATATTTTAACTTTTCTGTATACTCATTCTTCCTGTGAGGCATTCATCGGCGTATAAATAAAATGGTGTATGTGTCTCTGGAGTATGTGTATGCATGCAGGAGTACCCATCTAGACAAGAACTATGTTGTGTACAATGCACAGCCCTTTGCTCCATGATGCAAGGATGCCTGCATTCGTGCTAGCCAGGTAAAACTACCCCACCACTAGGTAAAACTAGTAATGCGCCGTATCCTGGTATCACTGAGCATTCTTGCATTTGAACTTTTACGCAGTGCTGCAACTTGATTTTCCACTGTGCATTGTATGAATGCTTCACAGAAATGGCACATGTTGGATATACTGGCCATGAGGCTGGCATCGAAATGCCAATCCATGTGAATCCTAGTGCATTTATCTTGCTGCCCACACTCATACCAATGACAATGTATCCATACTTTGAGGCCTAATGGAGCTGCACAGGTTTGACAACCATGAATTTGACACACTGTAGTCTTAAAATACACATTTCACTGAAATATGAAGGCTCACGTTCACTTTTTCGCTGCTAAGTCATAGAACAAGAACCCTGCCTTGTGGCCATCTACCCTCACAATGTGCAACAGTCAGACAGAGAGGTAATAATTTGTACTATACCATTGATCAATAGAGTAACAGCCCTATATCCAAAGCATTAGTGTAATTGTTTCTCTGTCTTTCCATTTCACATAGGTATGACATAGACACCTCTGAGTGAGGCTTAGTCACCCCTGAGGCAGGATTACAACATCCATAGTTCAAGTAAGTTTTCATATTGAATTATCCACACTTCATCAAATGTACTCACATCCTTACAGAAACACATGTTGAGATGTCAATTGTACCGTTTCATAGGTGGGTTTCATAAGCCTGAAAAACTTTACAATGTCACTGCCACATTTCCAGCATCTATCAGTAGCCCAGTGATTGGAATTTGATGGCAACCCTGTGACACTGTCCTCCGTGTAAAATCAAATTGGCTACATGTTTGATGCACAGGCACAGGCACAGGTATGTGTCCCCTTTATTGCAAGTGTGGATCTGCAAGAGTATTTACCCACACCTATATTCTGTGCCACTAGAGTTATGTTGCAGGAGAGGGAAAAGTAAAGTGCAGGTTTGATCAAAGTATGCTGCAAGAAAAAGCTAAATAGGTGGCATATTGACACACGTTTTGTAATAGTAGTATTTCATTATTTTGTAGTTTTTAAACTGGGTAACACTGTCTGGGTATAGCTTGCACCTCATTAATACCACTTTCATACGCAAAGATAGCAATAAGAAAAAGAAACATGACCAGCCCAGCTTTGCTAAGGTCTACTTTGAAGCAACACCTATTGCTACATTTTTAGTTACCTTTGTAACGTTTGAGCTAGTACCAAAATTACCTCTGGTAACGTGCAGATTATGTGGTTGATGATGGATTATGTGGTAAATGCATGAAATCAATAAATATGCACACATCACCACAGGTGCACAGTTGATTAAATCCAGTGGCCCTGCCTATATTGCCCCTACATTCACATTAACATGTCCCCTCATAAATTCTAAATTAGTCTGTGGACACATGCTGTTGTGTTGGCACACTGAATGTCATTTCTTTGCAGGTGATGAATACCTCCCGTACACATCACACTGTTACAACTATCCTGGAACACACACAGATGTCTACAACCATGTATGCATTACACTTACTTGTCATATCAGCATCCCAGAAACTGTCCATTTCTCCCCGGGTAAAAGGCACATGTCCACCTATAAGATATTGATTTAGAAAATACATTGTAAATAGTGCAACTGCAGACAGTTGACATTTTTAAATAAGCACTATGATTTCCCAGTGTATTGCCACATTTCAAACTCTTAAAACACATATGTATACATTGTATGAACACAGAATGCAGCTTGTAAACTTGCAAGGCTGACCTGGCTGGAGGTAAAAGGTATGACATATCTCATTTCACATGCCTGGAGCATGCTTTAGGCATGTGATGTTTTAAGTACTGCTGCGAGCATCACTTCAGGGCCCCTTGCATCATAAAATGGGGGTGCAACCATTGGCAAAAGGCAGACAAAAGTATTCTTGAGATGGGAAACGACAGGAATGCACCGTAAAGTTTAAAGCTGATGCATTGCTGCCCTTTCACTTTGGGGCATTTGTGTCTAAGGTCTAGCATGACTAATATAGCAACATTAGTACATGCTGATGGTACATAAATACATACCTATGGGGCCGCTAACCTCCAACCCCAGCAGAGCAACCATATCTGCTTCACGGGTAATCAAATCCCCCCAACGGTGCTTGTGCTGGGAAACTGTCTGTCCCTCTCCAATAACCTGGTGCTTGTGCCATTGCAGCCTCTCCCATCTGTCCTTTCTATCCTTTGGGGAGTAGCCTTAACTCACCCCCACATGTGGCAGGATAGTGCATTTCCAGCCATCAAAAGCCCCTGGCCTCTCCCTCAGAATAATGTTTTTCTCTACTCTTACCGGCATGGCCCTATCCCTCCTTAACACCGTAAGCTAACTAATAACACCACTTAAACAACAATCTAACCCTAAACTGGCAAATACCCCAACATGACACCCAACGATATAAAGACAAATACAATTACAAAATGCAACACAAAAACCCAAAAGAACACAATAGACAGGGGACAGGAACAGACCAAACATACTACATCACAAACAGCAAAATCTCTAGACAAAACCTTCTCTCCATTCCAACAACAGCCAGCGCAAACCAACATACACTAACAGAAAGTGAAAGTAACTTTCACACTTCCTTGTATGCAGGATGACACACCAATTGCATAATTTCCTCAGTGTATCCAGCATGTTTTAAACATCTGAGTAAAATTTTATGATGCTTTGCTACGCAAATGTACATTGCGTGATGCACTGCTTAGTTGCATTTATGCAGCTACGCTAAGGGCATCGCAATGACGGCAATGCGCCAGTTTTGAGCTGCCCAACAGGAGTGATGCACCGGTCTTGACCCACGCAACAGGGAGGTGTGCTGGTTCCTACCTTGCTCAACAGAGGCAATGCACATGATCTACATAACAAACATGGCTTTTGCTTGAGCAGACACCTTCGGCCCACTTCCATGAGTCCAGGACAACACACCACTCTGACACGCCACTCCACTACACTCTACAAAACTCCACTCCATTCTACACCACTCCTCTGTACTGTACCACACACCACTCCACTTATGGCACACAATGTCACCCCACTCTATTACACTTTTCCACTTTCTACTATGCCACTCCACTGTACTGCACTATACTTTATTCCACTCCATGACACTCCACTATATGACACTCTCTGCTACTGTATTCTAAGACACTCAGGCCCCTATTTATACTTTTTTAGCACCGCATTTTTTTACGCAAAAGCGGTGCAAACTTACAAAATACAATTGTATTTTGTAAGTTTGCACCGCTTTTGCGTAAAAAAGCGGCGCAAATGCGGCGCAAAAAAAAGTATAAATATGGGCCTCAAGGTAACAACACTCCACTCTATGATCCTAAACACAATGGCCCTCATTACAACATTGGCGGTAAATCCCGCTTACCGCCGTGCAGAAGACTGCCAACACACCGCTGCAGCGGAGGAATTCCGCTACAGCTATTACGACCCACAGGCCGGAATCTGCCAAAATCCAGACACCCACACAAGTCCGCCACACCAACGGTCAGTGATGAACTGCCGATAACAAAACCTCCACCATCACGCCAACAGGAATGCGCCCACACTATCATGACCCACGAATCCACGAGGTGGTCTTTCAACCGCTGTATTCCATTGGCGGTACATACCACTGCGCTCAAAATACACACACATTTACAAAACACAACCACATTGGACAATTCGAAATACACACACCTGATACACATACACACACCACTCCCACACACCCAATCCAATATAAAACACACACCCACGTCACCCACAAACCCTTACTACCAAAATTTCCAAAAGAAGCACAGAGAGAGACACCACCATCAACAATACTAGCATCCACAGGCACACAACACCATAACTCACACAACATCCACGCACCTCAGACAACACACACAACACATCCCCTCACACATCACAACACACATCACCCACACCACACCATGGCCCCGCAAAGACACCCCAAGTTCTCTGAGGAGGAGCTCAGGGTCATGGTGGAGGAAATCATACAGGTAGAACCACAGCTATTCGGATCACATGTGCATCACACCTCCATAGCTAGGAAGATGGAGCTATGGCACAGAATTGTAGACAGGGTCAACGCAGTGGGACAGCATCCAAGAACACGGGATGACATCAGGAAGAGGTGGAATGACCTACGGGGGAAGGTGCGTTCCGTGGCCTCAAGACACCAGATTGCAGTTCAGAGGACTGGCGGTGGACCCCCACCTCCTCCCCCACAACTAACAACATGGGAGGAGCAGGTCTTGGCTATACTGCATCCTGAGGGCCTCACAGGAGTACCAGGAGGAATAGACTCTGGTAAGTCAAATCTTAACTATTACATCCCCCCCCTACCTGCATGCTATCACATGCCCCACCATCACCCTCACTCCCATCACTCCAACACCTCACATATGCCCCACTATCACAACCCACACATCCCAATTCCAAGCCCTGCATGCAACAACAAAGCATGGACACCCATCACCAAAGCATGTCCACTACAGATACCCACACAGACCCCAAACCAATTATCACACAAGGTCCTACACAAGAATGCAAGCACTGGAGTACAGGGTCACCCACCCATTGCACAAGATGGCACACACAGATGCAATAATCATGCCTTTACACCGCTGCAGGACCCCTACCCAATGTCCCCGGACAGGAGGTTCCAGACATGTCCACTCCCCCCACAGAAGAGGCCCACAGTGATGACAGCAGCTCTGTCCAACTGGATCAAGATGACCAGCCCGGCCCATTTGGGACCCCGGGACAGTTGGTTAGTGTGCCGCTTCCGCCGTCCTGTAAGTGTTTTTCGTCTTTTTTCGTTTTTTCAGCACCTCGCCGCCGGCGCTTCTGCCCCCTTTGTGCCCCCCTGATTGCTGTCTCCCCGATCGTGTATTGTGCCATTATTGTATTTCTGATTGTATTTCTGATTGTATTTTTCTCATTGTAACTGCTTGTAGTTTTGCTCGTTTTCAGTGTTTTTTGCCCCTTGTGCGCTCCCCGTTCCCTGCCGCTGCCTCCCTGCGGCCCCGCCCCCCTCGTGCCCCCATTTGCCGCTCCCTCCCGCCTCCCGCCTCCCGCCTCCCAGCTGCTCCTCCCTCCCCCCTCCCTTCTTAATGGCTGGCGCTGCGCGTCGCGAGTGAGCGAACTCTGACCTGTTTCAGGTCCTGAGCTCGCCCCCCACGACCGCAGCACCAACCTGCTGCCTTCTGCCTCTGTCCCACGAGCACGCTGCCGTTTGCGTGTTCGAGGCCCTCCTCCACCCGCAGGCATCCTCCTGCGCCTCATCCCTGGTGGCTAGTGGGCTCACTTGACCCGTGTGCCGCTTCCGCCGTCCTGTAAGTGTTTTTCGGCTTTTTTCGTTTTTTCAGCGCCTCGCCGCCGGCGCTTCTGCCCCCTTTGTGCCCCCCTGATTGCTGTCTCCCCGATCGTGTATTGTGCCATTATTGTATTTCTGATTGTATTTCTGATTGTATTTTTCTCATTGTAACTGCTTGTAGTTTTGCTCGTTTTCAGTGTTTTTTGCCCCTTGTGCGCTCCCCGTTCCCTGCCGCTGCCTCCCTGCGGCCCCGCCCCCCTCGCGCCCCCATTTGCCGCTCCCTCCCGCCTCCCAGCTGCTCCTCCCTCCCCCCTCCCTTCTTAATGGCTGGCGCTGCGTGTCGCGAGTGAGCGAACTCTGACCTGTTTCAGGTCCTGAGCTCGCCCCCCACGACCGCAGCACCAACCTGCTGCCTTCTGCCTCTGTCCCACGAGCACGCTGCCGTTTGCGTGTTCGAGGCCCTCCTCCACCCGCAGGCATCCTCCTGCGCCTCATCCCTGGTGGCTAGTGGGCTCACTTGACCCGTGTGCCGCTTCCGCCGTCCTGTAAGTGTTTTTCGGCTTTTTTCGTTTTTTCAGCGCCTCGCCGCCGGCGCTTCTGCCCCCTTTGTGCCCCCCTGATTGCTGTCTCCCCGATCGTGTATTGTGCCATTATTGTATTTCTGATTGTATTTCTGATTGTATTTTTCTCATTGTAACTGCTTGTAGTTTTGCTCGTTTTCAGTGGTTTTTGCCCCTTGTGCGCTCCCCGTTCCCTGCCGCTGCCTCCCTGTGGCCCCGCCCCCCTCGCGCCACCATTTGCCGCTCCCTCCCGCCTCCCGCCTCCCAGCTGCTCCTCCCTCCCCCCTCCCTTCTTAATGGCTGGCGCTGCGCGTCGCGAGTGAGCGAACTCTGACCTGTTTCAGGTCCTGAGCTCGCCCCCCACGACCGCAGCACCAACCTGCTGCCTTCTGCCTCTGTCCCACGAGCACGCTGCCGTTTGCGTGTTCGAGGCCCTCCTCCACCCGCAGGCATCCTCCTGCGCCTCATCCCTGGTGGCTAGTGGGCTCACTTGACCCGTGTGCCGCTTCCGCCGTCCTGTAAGTGTTTTTCGGCTTTTTCCGTTTTTTCAGCGCCTCGCCGCCGGCGCTTCTGCCCCCTTTGTGCCCCCCTGATTGCTGTCTCCCCGATCGTGTATTGTGCCATTATTGTATTTCTGATTGTATTTCTGATTGTATTTTTCTCATTGTAACTGCTTGTAGTTTTGCTAGTTTTCAGTGTTTTTTGCCCCTTGTGCGCTCCCCGTTCCCTGCCGCTGCCTCCCTGCGGCCTGCCCCCCTCGCGCCCCCATTTGCCGCTCCCTCCCGCCTCCCAGCTGCTCCTCCCTCCCCCCTCCCTTCTTAATGGCTGGCGCTGCGCGTCGCGAGTGAGCGAACTCTGACCTGTTTCAGGTCCTGAGCTCGCCCCCCACGACCGCAGCACCAACCTGCTGCCTTCTGCCTCTGTCCCACGAGCACGCTGCCGTTTGCGTGTTCGAGGCCCTCCTCCACCCGCAGGCATCCTCCTGCGCCTCATCCCTGGTGGCTAGTGGGCTCACTTGACCCGTGTGCCGCTTCCGCCGTCCTGTAAGTGTTTTTCGGCTTTTTTCGTTTTTTCAGCGCCTCGCCGCCGGCGCTTCTGCCCCCTTTGTGCCCCCCTGATTGCTGTCTCCCCGATCGTGTATTGTGCCATTATTGTATTTCTGATTGTATTTTTTTCATTGTAACTGCTTGTAGTTTTGCTCGTTTTCAGTGTTTTTTGCCCCTTGTGCGCTCCCCGTTCCCTGCCGCTGCCTCCCTGCGGCCCCGCCCCCCTCGCGCCCCCATTTGCCGCTCCCTCCCGCCTCCCGCCTCCCAGCTGCTCCTCCCTCCCCCCTCCCTTCTTAATGGCTGGCGCTGCGCGTCCGCGCCGCTGGCGCGCCGGAGGCGCGCCAGAGGCAAGCCCGTCTGCGCCCGTCCGCGCCTGGACCGCGCCCAGCGCCACACCCCCTGGCCCTCGCGCCCCCCGCATCCGCTACTCGATCAACGAACTCCGCGCCTTCAATCCCGGCCCCTCCACTGAATGCTACCGGGCATCCCCGAAGCACACTAAAGGACCCTTCTCCTGCCGTACCTGCAAATTCTCCTGCATCAGAACGACCAATCCAACTACTGAAACATTCAACCCCAACCACCTGAACTGCATCCTCATCAACACCCGCTCCGCACGAAAACACGCCATCGAGCTCTGGGATTTGCTCGACACCACTGCTCCTGACGTGGCTTTCCTGACCGAAACCTGGTGGAACGACTCCTCGTCTCCGGACATCGCCATCGCCATACCGGACGGCTACAAAATCACCAGAAGAGATCGAACCAACGGAATCGGCGGCGGAATAGCCATCGCTCACAAAGCTACCCTCAAAATCCACACCCACTCAGACGACACCCTCAGGACAGCCGAACACCTCCACTTCCAGATCCACACGGACCCCAACACGACCCTCAGAGGAACCCTCATATACCGCCCTCCAGGACCAAGAGCCCCCTTCAGCGACACCATCGCCGACCTTGCAAGCACCCACGCCCTCGCTTCCCCGGATTACATCCTCCTGGGAGATCTGAACTACCATCTGGAAAATGCCAACGACGTCAACACCGCATCACTGACCTCCAACCTCCTCAACCTCGGACTCCGCCAAAAGTCAACACGCCCACCCACATCGCCGGACACACCCTTGACCCCCTCTTCACCTCAAGCAACCACGTTTCCTTCAGCCACACCTCCGAACTCCACTGGACCGACCATCACTGCGTCCATTTCACCTATAAGAAAATCACAGAGCAACACCGCATCCAGCTACCTCCCCACCGCCGCTGGGGCAAAGTCACCCAAGACCAACTGACCAGCACCCTCATCAACAACCTTCCACCCGACGCAACCGACCCGAGCACAGCCGCCATCAACCTCCATCAATGGATCCTCGACTGCGCCAACACCCTTGCCCCTCTCAAGAAACCCACCGCCATCCAAGGAAAGAAAAAACCGGCCTGGTTCACAGACGATCTAACCACCTCCAAAAGCATCTGCCAGAAGCTCAAAAAGAAATGGATCCAAGAACTCACTCCCGACAACCTCGTCGCCCTCAAAAACGCCAACCGCGAACACCACCAACGGATCCGCATCGCCAAGCGCGCCCACTTCACCGAACGCATCAACAACAACACCCACGACTGCAAAGAACTCTTCGGCATCGTGAAGGAACTCTCCAATCCAAAAGCCAACTCCAACGACATCCCGCCCTCCCAGAAACTCTGCGACGACCTCTCCACCTTCTTCCACCAGAAAATCGCTACCATCCACGACAGCTTCAACACCGGTCCACCGCCAGACCCCACCCCGACGTCTCCTCCCGCGACTGCCGCCTCACCGCCTGGACCCACGTGGACGAGGCAGAAACCATAACAACCATGAACACCATCCACTCAGGCTCCCCCACGGACCCCTGCCCCCATCATGTTTTCAACTCTGCCAACGCCACCATCGCCCCGAACTCCGCAAGATCATCAACCTCTCCTTCACTTCTGCCACCTTCCCGGACAGCTGGAAACACGCAGAAATCCAACCCCTCCTCAAAAAACCCAAGGCCGACCCCAACGATCTCAAAAACTTCCGTCCGATCTCTCTCCTCCCTTTTCCAGCGAAAGTCATCGAGAAGATCGTCAACACTCAGCTCACCCACTTCCTCGAAGACAATTCCATCCTGGACCCCTCACAATCCGGATTCAGACGAAACCACAGAACTGAGACTGCTCTCCTCGCCGCCACAGATGACATCAGACATCAAATGGACAACGGCGAAACCTCAGCCCTCATCCTCCTCGACCTATCAGCCGCCTTTGACACCGTCTGCCACCGCACCCTACTGATCCGCCTCCAGGAAGCCGGCATCCAAGACAAAGCCCTCCACTGGATCTCATCCTTCCTCTCCGACAGAACGCAGAGAGTCCGTCTCTCCCCTTTCCGCTCCAAAGCCACCAACCTCATCTGCGGCGTCCCCCAAGGATCCTCCCTCAGCCCTACGTTGTTCAACGTCTACATGGCCCCCCTCGCTCAACTGGCCCGCCAACATCATCTCAGCATCATCTCTTACGCCGACGACACCCAGCTCGTCCTCTCCCTGACCAAAGACCCGCTCACCGCCAAAACAAACCTCCACGAGGGACTAAAATCCATCGCCGATTGGATGAACAACAGTCGCCTGAAACTCAACTCCGACAAGACGGAAGTCCTCATCCTCGGGCGCACTCCCTCGGCCTGGAACGACTCATGGTGGCCCTCCGTCCTCGGACCCCCGCCCACCCCTGCCAGCCGCGCAAGAAACCTCGGCTTCATCCTGGACTCCGCCCTCACCATGTCCAAACAGGTCAGCGCCGTCTCCTCCTCCTGTTTCAACACCCTTTGAATGCTCCGCAGAATCTTCAAGTGGATTCCAACAGAAACCAGAAAGACGGTGACCCAGGCCCTCGTCAGCAGCAGACTTGACTACGGCAACGCACTCTACACAGGCATCCCAACCAAAGACATCAAACGACTCCAACGCATCCAAAATGCCTCCGCCCGACTGATCCTCGACATACCCCGCCGAAATCACATCTCCCCTCACCTAAAGGAACTCCACTGGCTCCCAGTAGACAAGAGGATCACCTTTAAACTCCTGACCCACGCTCACAAGGCACTTCACAACACCGGACCCTCCTACCTCAACACCAGACTGAACTTCTACACTCCAACACGTCAACTCCGATCCGCCAACCTCGCCCTCGCCATCGTACCCCGAATCCAGCGCAAGACATCCGGCGGCAGATCCTTCTCCTTCCTCGCCGCCAAGACCTGGAACTCTCTCCCCACATCTCTTCGCCAGACCCAGGACCTCCTCGCATTCAGAAGGCTCCTCAAGACCTGGCTCTTCGACAGCTAAATCAGCAGCGCTCCCCCCCCCCCCCTCTCAGCGCCTCGAAACCCTGACGGGTACATAGCACGCTTTATAAATACTATGATTGATTGATTGATTGATTGGTTCCCCTGACACTGGCACATGCCACCACAGAGCCTCCCCCCTCAGGAAACACCAGCACAGCACCCACCCAGCGGGCCCATCCCTCTGTCCCCATGACACGTCAAGCAGCAGTGTGTCCACCACTACAGGGAATCCAGGCAAACCCACCACCCCAAGAAAATCAGGGACCTGGGGGCAGTGGGCACACGGTTCAGGGGACAGAGGAACAGGAAAACAGGGGAACTGGGAGGACTGCTGTGTGACAGGGGGAGGACAGGCCCGGGGAACCCACTCTCCACAAGGCCCTCTCCAACATCATGGGAGCGTACCATCATTCCCAGGAGACGATGGCAACGGTACTGGCCAAATTTCAGGAGACCCAGCGGCTGCAGGAGGAACAGTATTTGGGGATCAGGGAGGAACTCAAGTCCATCAACACCACCCTGGTTACCATTGTAGGGATGCTGAGGGACCTTTTGAACACCAGGAGGGACACTGTGGCACAACAAGGGGCCCCTGACACTAGCCTGGATGATGAACAGCCCACCACCTCTGTCGGTGCTAGTGCACAGGAGGCACCGCCACAGGACCACGACACCACCACCCAACCCCCTGCAGATGGAGAACCACCCCGGAAACGGTCCCTGAGATCCAGGACAAAGCAGAGAACAATGCCAAGACCCCGCCAGGAAATGAGACTACCCTGAATGTCATCCTTCTGTCCCACTTCTTCACCCTGCCCATCCATCAACTGCCCTAGCTCCACTTCCTATGCCCCTTTGGACAATGCACCTGTGAAACAAATAGACTGGACTCTGCCATGGACAATCCTCCACCATCACCCCTGCCCATTTTACAACCCCTTCCACTATTTTGCACTGAAATAAACACCCTTGAATCACAAAACAATCTGGAGTCAGTCTATGCTTTCAGAAATGTGTATTTGCAATAACTAAGGAAAATAGCAATGTCGATTGTATTGTCAACATACCTACGTCACACAGCTCTAGTCCATGAGGTAATATAGCAGAGGTCACACAGTGGGACCCACATCTGTGAAATGGAAAGGCAAAGTGACAAGTCAGGGTCCATACACTGGGTGAAAGTGAAAGACATATGATAGGTCTAACAATTGTATGAGATGTGTGAGCCAGTGACATCTTCTTATCTGTTTCTCACTGGAAGTATTGCTGGATAACGTTGTTTCTGTTGTCGATATCCTCTTCTTCTGCCTCCTCTTCTTCACTGTCCACAGGCTCCACAGCTGCCACAAGACCTCCTTCTGGACCATCCTCCTGCAGAAAAGGCACCTGTCATCGCAAAGCCAGGTTGTGCAGCATACAGCAGGCCACAATGATCTGGCACACCTTCTTTGGTGAGTAGTAGAGAGAACCACCTGTCATATGGAGGCACCGGAACCTGGCCTTCAGGAGGCCGAAGGTCCTTTTTATCACTCTCCTAGTTCGCCCATGTGCCTCATTGTAGCGTTCCTCTGCCCTTGTCCTGGGACAGGTTGGGGTACCCAGAGTCATCTGCAAATGTCGAGGGACAACTGTTAGACACCCATGAACCCTTAGGGACAACCCCAGACCCAGACAACTATTCACATGGTGTAGGGTCCTTGTCCTCACCTATTAGCCACACACGGTGCCTCTGAAGTTGCCCCATCACATAAGGGATGCTGCTATTCTTCAAAATGTAAGCATCATGCACTGAGCCTGGAAACTTGGCATTCACATGGGAGATGTACTGGTCGGCCAAACACACCATCTGCACTTTCATTTAATGGTAGCTTTTCCGGTTTCTGTACACCTGTGCACTCCTGCAGGGGGTACCAAGGCCACATGTGTCCCATCAATGGCACCTATGATGTTGGTGATATGTCCCAGGGCATAGAAGTCACCTTTCACTGTGGGCAAATCCTCCACCTGAGGGAAAACGATGTAGCTGCACATGTGTTTCAGCAGGGCAGACAACACTCTGGACAACACATTTGAGAACATAGGCTGGGACATCCCTGATGCAATGGCCACTGTTGTTTGAAAAGACCCACTTGCCAGGAAATGGAGTACTGACAGGACTTGCACTAGAGGGGGGATTGCTGTGGGATGGCGGATAGCTGACATCAGGTCTGGCTCCAACTGGGCACACAGTTCAGGGATTGTTGCACGATCAAGTCTGTAGGTGACTATTACGTTTCTCTCTTCCATTGTCGACAGGTCCGCCAGCAGTCTGTACACCAGAGGATGCCGCAATCTCCTCACCTGCCCCAGCGGACGTGCCCTATGGACGAGAACAGCGAGCATAGAGTTAACCAGCACTGAGGTATTAAAAAACAAATTTATGGCACACATTTGTCAATCCGCAATGTGCCTGTCACTGTGTGTATGCAAGGCCTAGATAGGTGTAACGCATTTAAAAATAATGCCATGTGGCCCCCTGAAATGGCAGCTGCCTGACCTGTAAGGTGGGACAAGGGGATATGAGGTAACTGTGCTGGCGTTGTACACCGTCGCGGTATGCGGTCGAAGACCCCGACCCATTCCTGCATTGGTTAACATTGGACCCTATGGGACCCTATGGGTCCCAGGAGCCAATGACGATGTACGCCGGCGGTGACGGTACGCACCGCCCCAGACGTGACCACCATTTTCTGTCAGTTCACTCACTTGATACCTGACCTTCGACAGGAGAGGACCTACACTGCAAGTGCTGTTGTGACGATGGTTCATGTGTCTGGGGAAAGGGCCCCTGCCTTCACTTTGGAGGAGTTGGAGAAGTTAGTGGATGGGGTCCTCTCCCAGTACACGCTACTCTACGGTCCTCCAGATAAACAGATGAGTACACTGTGAGCATGCTGTATGGGCAATGCCTGTTTGGAGTGGTGTGGATGGAAGATGCAGAGGGGGACTGAGGACTGCATGAGCGGACGGTGAGTGTATGTACGTCAGGGCAAGGGTAGGAACGTGGGTCAATGACTGTGATGGTCCGGACGGCTAAAGATTATCCTTTTCCCCTGTACTATTCCTCTAGGACAGCTCCCACCAGAAGAAGGATATTTGGCGTGCCATCACCAAGGACGTCCGGACCCTGGGGGTCCACCACAGACGGAACACCCACTGCCGTTAAAGATGGGAGGACATTCGCCGCTGGGGCAAGAAGACGGCGGAGGCCCAGCTGGGGATGGCCTCCCAAAGTGGGAGGGGTGCCTGTCGCACCATGACCCCCCTGATGTTTCGGATCCTGGCAGTGGCCTATACGGAGTTGGATGGGCACTTGAGGGCATCACAGCAGCCACAAGGGGGTGAGTACAGTCACATCCATGTGACTCTGCGTGCATTACGAGGTATCTGGGTGGGGAAGGTGGGCTGTGGGTTCCCCTAGGCCAGGGCGAGTTTTGTAGGCAAGGTCTGTTCATGAGGCAGGCTATGTGGCACCCTAACCCCACCAGTGGTAAGAGCCAACTACACCTAGTCAGGCTCCTGTAACTTCCATGTGTGCAGAAATCGGGCATAGGCCTTGTACCCAATGTCCCTGTTATTAATTAGTGAACTCTAAGTGCCTGGCATAGTGCAGAGGGCTGCTGTGTCTGTAGTGTCCGTCAACGGTTGCGGTTTTGCCTGCACTCAACATGTCTTTCTTCTGACTTTCCCCCTCCTTTTTGTGGTCTCCCTGTTCTTGTGTGCATTAGCATGATCAGGCAGAGGAGCAGTGGCACCGGAGCAGGAGGGAGCTGCATCCCACATGGCCCTGGAGTGCGAGACAACGGAGTCTGAAGCCACCAGTGGGACGGAGGGCGAGGGGAGCTCCACGGCGGGGACAGGAGGTGACATCAGCGACAACGACTCTTCCTCTGATGGGAGCTCCCTTGTGGTGGCGGGCCCCTCTGTGCCTCCTGCATCAACAGGTACAGCCGCCACCCCCCCTACCAGCTCCGCCCTCCCAGCAGCCCCTCAGTGTGTGTCCCGTGGCCGCTCACCCAGGAGGGTGGTCATCTCCTTCGCCCCAGGCACCTCAGGCCTGCCCCAGTCAGCCCTGCTGCCCTCAGTGAGGAGGATAGTGACCTCCTGAGATCCCTCACTGTTGGGCAGTCTACCATTCTGAATGCTATCCAGGATGTCGAGAGGCATTTGCAACAAGCAAATGCATACCTGGAGGGCAGTCATTCTGGCCAGGCAGCCCAACAGAGAGCATTTCAGGCTCTGGCCTCAGCACTGATGGCAGCCATTGTCCCTGTGTCCAGCCTCCCCCCTCCAACTTCCTCCACCCAGACCCAATCCCCTGTACCTCAGCCTATCCCCAGCACACCATCAGACCAGCATGCACACACCTCAACACACTAGGGTGGCTCTGGCAAAGATAAGCACAACACATCCCACAGGCACTCACACAAGCATCATACCCATGCACATATACCAACATCCACTGCCTCCACTGTGTCCCCCTCCTCCACTTCGTCCTCCTCCCTCCTTGTCTCGTCTCCACTCACACCTGCATGCACTACATCTTCAGCCACTACCTCCATCACCAGCACGCCAATCACCACACACCGCTCACGTGCACTCACCACCCCCACTACCATTCCCACATCCCCTGTGTCCTCTACCAGTGTGTCTGTGAGCCCTCCTCCCAAAGTGCACAAACGCAGCCATACACCCTCCCAACAACCATCCACCTCACAACAGCCTTCAGCCCATGCACCTTCACCCAAAGTCAGCAAACGTACACCTCCTACAACCACTACCTCTTCCTCCACTCCCAAACCCCCTCCATCTACCCATCCCAGTGTGTCTAAAAAGCTTTTCCTATCTAATGTTGACCACTTCCCTACACCTCCTCCCCTGTCTGTCCCCTTGGGCCCACCTTTCCAGGTCCCAACCCAGCACCTCAGCCACCATGTCACCGGGCACAGTGGTGCCAGCAACTGCAGGCTTTTGGAGTGCGCCAAGCAACAGGGCTGCCAATGTTCCACAGAGCAAGGGCAAGGACATTCCGCCACCTCCAAAAGTAAAAAAGTTGCCCACATGGCCTGCCACCAAGGGCTCAGGCAAAACAAAAGTGGATAGTGGCAAGACAGCTGCGCCACCATCCAAGGTGGGGAAGGGCCAGAAAATCAAGGGCAGGTCCACGTCAACGCCAAACTGCACAGCGGACAAGACCGCCACCAGCACCGCAGTCACTGAGCCCGCCACCAGCACCGCAGTCACTGAGCCCGCCACCAGCACCGCAGCCACTGAGCGCGCCACCAGCACTGATGCCACAGAGCCCGCCGCCAGCACTGCCGCCACAATGACCACCACCAGCACCGCCGCCACAAAGACCGCCTGGGCACCAAGCCCCCTCCAGAACCAGTGGAGAAAGGCATCCACTACCTCAGGCCTTGGCAGGATGAAGCACTCTGGGCACCAAGCCCCCTCCAGAACCAGTGAAGAGATACATCCACTACCTCAGTCCTTGGCAGGATGAAGCACTCTGGGCACCAAGCCCCCTCTAGAACCAGTGGAGAAAGACATCCACTACCTCAGTCCTTGGCAGGATGAAGCACTCTTGGCACCAAACCCCCTCCAGAACCAGTGGAGACTGTTATCCACTTTAGAGACTGTGGGGCATATTTATACTCTGTTTGCGCCAGAATTGCGTCGTTTTTTTGACGCAATTCCGACGCAAAACTAACTCCATATTTATACTTTGGCGTTAGACGCGTCTAGCACCAAAGTCCATGGAGTTTGCGTCATTTTTTAGCGTGGACACCTACTTTGCGTTAATGATATGCAAGGTAGGCGTTCCCGTCTAAAAAAGTGACTCCGAGGCATATGCGCCGTATTTACACTCCCGGGCAAAAATGACGCCGGGAGTGGGCGGGTCAAAAAAAATGACGTCCAGCCGCTTTTGCGTCGTTTTTTAGCGCCTGGTCAGGGCAGGTGTTAAGGGACCTGTGGGCTCGGAAGGAGCCCAGAGGTGCCCTCCCATGCCCCCAGGGACCCCCCTGTCACCCTTGCCCACCCCAGGAGGACGCCTAAGGATGGAGGGACCCATCCCAGGGAACATAAGGTAAGTTCAGGTAAGTATTATATATTTTTTTTTGTGGCATAGGGGGGCCTGATTTGTGCCCCCCTACATGCCCCTATGCCCAATGACCATGCCCAGGGGACAGAAGTCCCCTGGGCATGGCCATTGGGCAAGGGGGCATGACTCCTGTCTTTGCTAAGACAGGAGTCATTTCAATGGGGGTTGGGAGTCGAAAAAAATGGCGCAAATCGGGTTGAGGCGATAATTTTGCCTCAGCCTGACTTGCTCCATTTTTTGGCGCCCAAGCTCCATATTCCCCTACGCCGGCGCTGCCTGGTGTACGTCATTTTTTTTTACGCACACCAGGCAGCGCCGCCGGCTAACGCCGGCTAACGTCATTGAATAAATACGGCGCCTGCATGGCGCTTCAGAATGGCGTTAGCCGGCGTTAGATTTTTTGACGCACAACTGCGTTGGCGCAGTTGTGCGTCGAAAAGTATAAATATGGCCCTGTGGCTTTGCACTCCCCAGGATAGAGCAGTGGGCAAACCACCCACTGGAGAGACTTGAGAGACTGTGGCTTTGCACTCCCCAGGACCAAGCAGTGGGCAACCCACCCACTGGAGAGACTGGAGAGACTGTGGCTTTGTACTCCCCAGGACAGAGCAGTGGGCAAACCACCCACTGGAGAGACTTGAGAGACTGTGGCTTTGCACTCCCCAGGATAGAACTTTGGGCAAACCACCCACTGGAGAGACCTGAGAGACTGGGGCTTTGCACTCCCCAGGATACATCAATGGGTATGGAGCCCCCTCGTGGAGCTAGCGTCGTGCACTCATCCAGCTGAGGTGCCCCCCCTTCCCTTCCCCCTGAGGTGCCTGTTTCATTTCGATCTGATGCCCCTGCTGTGTTCTCTCCGTTTGGAGTCTGGTATCGAGTGTGCATGTTTGGGCCCAGTGGTCCACGGACTATGAATGGTGCACTATTCGGACTTGTGTAGTTGGTGTACATAATTGTTTATACTGTATTTCAAGTTTTGACTAATGGATTTTTATTTATTACAATCGTTCAACTCATTTCCTTTTGTCCTTGCGTTCTTCCATGGGGGTGTGGGGGGGTGTAAATGTAATGTTGCAGCATGTATATGTGAGTATGTTGTTGTGGGTGAGAGTGGGGGTGGGGGTTTTGCGTGTTGTGTGTGTGTGTCACTTTCTTTTCCCTTCCCCCTCCGCTGTGTTGTAGGTGCAGTACTCACCGTGGTCGTCGCCACCGCCTTTCGTGCTCCTGGTAGAGGAGCAGGAATACTATCGCAGGGAGTATTTGGAGTTCTGGCTCCATGGCGTCCTGGTTCCTTGTGGAATGTGTAGAGGTGAGTGTTTTCCCTTCCAACTCCTGTTTCCGCCGTGTTTTTGTTTGCGTTGGTTCCGCCCCGGAAAAGGTGGCAGAGTGGCCTCTCATAATAGTGTGGGCGGTACATTGTCTTCCGCCTGTCTGTTGGCGGTGACCGCCAAGCTATTTGTTTGTACCGCCGTGGCGGTCGGAGTGTTAAAGTGGCTGTCTATGTTCACGGTTTCCGCCATGGTCGTGATTCCATTTTGTTTACCGCCGCCCTGTTGGCGGTCTTACTGCCGCTTTAACACCGACCGCCAGGGTTGTAATGAGGGCCAATATTATCAAAAAATAAGTCATTCAATGACAAAACCAAAGAGTAGGTAAAGCTTAGTTATAATTGGTAAAACTTTATTTATTCTTTCTATACAAACCAAACTTAAACTACGAAATCATTAGAAATGTTAACGTTATAGTCATAATTTAAATTTAATATTTACGCATCACCTTCAAATTACTAAACCTTTATTTATTCTCTCAATACAATCTGAAAATAAACACCACCTTCAAATTACTATAACTCAACTTGCTATACCTTTTACTATAACTTTTACTGTTTTGTTATAAACGTTTGTGCGGTTTAATGAATTTTCACAAAACTTTCGATCGCTGCTCCTTTTAAGACAGTTTTGTGCTGATCTGCTAAGCAGGCTCCTGAAGAAATTGCTTACAAAATCTTTCAAACATACACAAGTGATTGGTCAAAACGATTGTTTTCAATAATTGAATGGCCTAGTCTAACAATACGTTTAGAAATACTTTATGACCTTGTTGTTTCACAAATGACTACATGACCCCAATATGAAATTTGTACCCAACCTTTTGATAATATTTGTGATGTTTTTGTATTGAAAAAAGGTCACTGGAATAACTGATAGTTATTTTAAATTATATATGTTATTAGCACTAAAAAGGCTCACCACTTACATCAATATATAAATATATTTTTTACATCATAATACCAGCATTGAATTCACCTTTCACAACATTTTGTTTGACTTAGTTTGATTCCCTTGCTTGGATCTTTTTAATCACTCACTTGTTTACGTTTGAAAGATTTTCTAAACAATTCCTGCAGGAGTCCTTTGGTCGTTCACATTATGTACCCATATTCTGACGGAAAATTGTGCTGCCCTATTTTGTGATACCGTAATGTGTCAAGTAGAAGCAATGTAAAAAGAGTAATTTCCCAAAATTTTGATTTCTATTGTTAATTCCCATAGGAAAGGTTGCTCTCCAATACAAAAAACAGCAGAGCTGAATTAAATCAAATTCAGCAGAAAGTTAGATCTTTACTCAGAAAGTATGTTTTTGTGATTTGTTGTAAATCTGTTCAGATGTTTTCAAGAAACTCACATATAAAGAGGTGCTCAGAGTGGTCATGAAGGGATTAAAAAGTTAGGTATGTGAGACGGTTGGGCTCGTGGAAGTTATGCATTACCAATTTTTTTTTTAAAGGGCCCACTGATTGGCTGTGGGAGCTTTTTCTTCTGAGGTCCATTGTTTTGATGTCATTTGTTGGGGACTAGCACCACATTACTGAGTAATCTAGTTGACTGGCCGCACCCAGAGAAAAAACTTGTGGGCAAAATTAAAGGACACAGAGACTTTGTTGTGTTCTGAATATTTTTTATAAAAGTAGGATAAGGGGGCACAGTAGGGACCCTCTGGTCCCCCGGCACATTTGGGGAGGGACCCAGAGGGACACACCCCTATGGCACAACATTTAAACCATAGTACTCCAACAGTACCCCTGTAAATTACTGTTGGATTACCACTGTACATGCATCATTTGTTTTTCATTTTGGCCCATGGGGGCTCTGTGGGTCCTCACATGCCATATTGTCAAGGTATCCATACTTGTGGCTAATCTTCCTGCTGCACACAGCATGGTCAGGGGGGTGTACCTCTGGCCAGGCCCTGCTGCCAACCCCCTGCTGTAAATCTGGCAATTCACAGTTGTGGTTGCTGTCAGCAGGATTGAGACTAACCCCTGGTTTGCATGGCCCTCAGCCATATGCAGCAGGCGGATTGAGCACTCACCATGAGCTTAGGTGCAAGGCCAGACTAGAGACCATAAGCAGTAGGAGTTGGCTGAAAACAATAACAAAAACTGAAATTCACTAAAAAAAACAAAGGATAAAGTGATGTTTTATTTAGGTATAGTAATAGGATCTTAGCTTAAATGAAAGAAAACCCTAGAAACTAATTGTAACAACCAAAGGTTACAGTCACATTATAGCTCAGTCAGTTAATAAGATCTTAGCTTATGCTAAAAAGACCAAATATATTCACCAAAAAAACACATGTTAAAGTGGCCTTATAGTAGAAATACGATAAAAAGTAATGTTTAAAAACAAAAAAACTGAAATTCACGAGTTATAGCTACCTGAATTATGTATAACTTGTGCCCCACAATGTACTGCTTATGACTCCACATAATACACCGCTATGTTAAATAATGTTGGTGACTGATGATATCTCAAATGGCATAATAGATGACCTCAGAGATGACATCATCCAGTCATTGTTATAGAAGATGACATTGTCCAGTCATTGGTATAGCAAATTTAGGGTTAGTAAGTATGGTTTAAGCAATTCAATATGCTACACCTGTGGCCAATTTTCTATTGACCGTAAAAGTATTACTTTCTTAAAAAGTTCATATGTTCCAAAATGTCAAGTAAAGAGGTTGACATGTATTCATTTGCAACTCAAAATACACTTTCTGCCAGACCCTATGGGCAACCCTCTGTAGTTTGATAAAATGCACTACACAATTTTCTGAGATGGGAACAGTGATATACAACTTTAGAACCATGCTCACAAGAGCAGTGTGAGATAAAAACCCTAAAGTGAAAGCACCTACATTCTACATTTTGCAGCAATCTGCAAGCCTCCAAATATTCAGCAAAGTACTGAAAAAAAACACCCAGATCATATAAATGTCCCCATCACATAGAATTTGTCTACATCAGTTTATTGTAACTGTTTAATACAGGCATGTGCCCAAATATTCACTGGTGGATAATCTTTTTTCAACAGAAGCTTTGGCTCAGTAGCTCAATGACAATGGTGTCAGCAATGATGTCATCAATAACGTGATTTGAGATGTCATCAGTGATGTCATCAATGAGGTCATTTAACAATATGAGTGATGTAATTCTTTTAAACATAAGCTACGAAATTATTACCCTACCTAGCTACACCATTATTCCAACCCTTTTTTTTAATATATTCATATGTATTCAGTTAAAAAGCTGAAGGTTAGCGTGATTTTATAATTAGGTAACCATAAGTGATATTAAGTAAGTAACTATAGCACGTGCCCACGCCATGTTGTCATAAATAATGTAATTTCGGCTTTCATTAGTGATCTTGTCAATAGTGTCATAGAATATGTCATGAGTGATGTAATATGTGAGGACATAAACACGGAATGGCGAGGGCGCACATTATACCCACTTGAATAACTGGTGAATTTCAGTGTTTTTCTTTTAGTTTAAAAAGTTACATTCAAACTGACATTTTCACCTAACTATAATGTCATTTTAATCTTTGTTTTTTTCTGTGACTTTATTACATTTTTATATAAAGCAATGAAATATATTATCACCACATCTAACTAAACATAACTTTAACCTTAGTGTTTTTATCAGTAAATTTCTAGTTTTTTTTAACGTAAAGTAAAATTTTATCCCCAGACATAAAAATGCTGACAACTCACGGGGGCCATTTCCTGCCTTTTGCAATGGACAGTGTGTGGTTGACAGCAGGGCCTTGCCTGTGGCCAGACTGTTCTCTCAATCACCTACAAGCCAACAACTCCCCTAGCATGCGTCCTTTGGCTGTACACTGCATGGGATTAGCCCTGCTCCAAATCTCTCACGGGCAGCCATACCAATAAATTTGTCTTACTCCCAATGTCCTGAAATGGTGCTGCAACATTTCTTCTCATTTAGCAGCCAGACAATAAGAATGTGAGCTCCCAATCTGAGTGAGACAACCAAAGGGGAAAGAGGCTCTCTCAGCCAATCAAATTTATCCTTTAAAGTTGTGGGCTCAAAGGAATCCTGCAAACCCTACCGTCCAGATATACATACATTTGGACCCTCAGTTTCTCAAAAACTACTGAACATACTTTCTCAAAATGATAAAAGGCATGCTTTATGAGTAGATAACTAGCTTTCTGCAAAATTGTTGTTACAATGTAGCCATTTAGGTTGTAGCACTGTTTAAAATTCCCTATGAAAATTGCATGGGGAAATTGCATTTTGGGCCTCCCCTTTTTTCTCAGCCCTCCAGGCCCTTTGACGGATTACCACAAAAATTTCAAGGAAGGAGCTGAGGTGGATTAACCTTTTTATGCTTTTCCTATGGAAACTAGCTCCTAACTATAACTACCTACTGCCAACCGCCAGTAGGTAATATCTATATCTATATCTATATCTGTATCTATATCTGTAGATAAAGAGATATATATAGATATTACCTTCTTGCAATTGCCAGTAGGTAGTCAAACTTAGGACCTAGTTTCCATAGAAAGAGCATTATTTGTTTTGCCAATAACTTTGGCTCCATTTGACAAATCCTGTGACAAAAGTTTCAAAAATAGTTTGCCAGTCACTTCAGCAGCTGTCCTGAAAGTTTCCAGGGTGGTCCATCAAGCCGATGCCGAGAAGAAGGGGACGCCCCAAAACGCTTTTTCCCCATGCAATTTCCAATAGGGATTTTAGACACAACTACAGCCCGAACTACTGGACGGAATTGCACCAAATTTGGCAGAAAGATAGATTTTCGTTCAGAAAGCTCCCTTTTGGTATTTGGTGTAAATCCATTCAGTAGTATTTGAGATATTAAAGGAAAAATAAATTTGTATATCTGGACAGTTGGTGTCCATGTATGCACTGTTTGGTCAATTTAAAGGAGACTAGTCAATCCTGTTTGGTTGGGGACAATATGAACAATATGTTTTGGCAGCCATTACAAGGCTAAGGATCTTGATCTCTGTGTCCTGAAAATTAATTAAAAAAATATGTAAGTGGGGAGGGTGGGCACACCAAGACCCCAAAGGGATCTTTATGGGACCCCCCTTTATTGTCTGACCACAACATAGATAACATTCTGTGGAAACACTTACAGGCCTCTGGGACATGGGCCCCATTGAAATGGATTATAGTGAATGGCAGGTGTTGAGGGTCACAAAAAGAAGAACATATAAATGGTGCTAACAGATTTTAGTTACAATATAAATCATTGTTAATGGTACCAGACTCGTTTTTGGAATTGTGTGAGAGAAAACTGTTTTATCATGATTTGCCTATAAAGGTTATGGAAGGTGCTCCAGAAGCTAAAATGAGGGCACATTTTCTGTAAATTCACACTACCTTTCTCAGTCATATGAGAATGAAGTCTGTCATTCTCGGTAAAATATGTACTTCCAACAGGAGCAGCCTGTCAGTTGATTTCCTTGTGTTCTCCTGTAGCCCCCCAGAGTGTTCTAAAGAACATCTAGAGCACTAACAGTGTTGCTTATAACAAAAGTGTGGCACACCTGAAGCCCTCTTGACTGAATCAAACTGATAAGACTTAAAAAATTCAATTTAGAAAGGAACAAAAGAGGGGGTTCATTTTGTCATAGAAATTATGGTTAGTGCTGAAGAAAGAAAAATTAGGACGTTTTAAGTGAGTTCTCAAATATCTCACAATGCACTGCTAAATTCCCCAGATATTGTATCAAACAGGACCTCTTCTTTGACATCATTGACAATAACATTGTAACATTTACAGTAAAATAATTAATGAGAAAACTGTGCATGGCGAGGGCGTTATAGTTACCTCAAGGCATGAGTTAGAGTTACTTGAAATGACTAACTTTAACAGTTGAATTTCTATGATTTTGTGCGTGAACCTAACTATAACGTCCCTGTAACCTTTGTTTTTTTAGTTAATATATATATATATATGTATATTATTTTTTTTTCAAAATGCCCACTCTTAACATAAACATTTGTATCCACCGGTCCATGCAGATTGACAACAGACCACTCTAAGGTTGCAAAATGCTGGTGTCTAATTCATTCTTAGAAAACCATGTTTGGAATCATGAGGCGTTTCAACCTCTATGGTCTTGATCACATGACTTTGGTCCTCATCCTTGTCAATAAAAAAATTAACAGTGAATTTAGGCTTTCTTATTAAGCCTACTGCATACCAAAAGGACATAACGAAGCAAAGTGAATACAAAATAAAAGAACATTTTGTGAATGACATACAACCAGACTTAAAAAGATCTTGTCCATGATAGTCTATATAAAAATATCTTGATATAAACAATAGTGGGAAGTTTCATAGTGTGTGCATGAATAGTAAGTCACAGCTATAATAGCCTACAAACACTCGTGTTACAATGATTGCATGGGCAAAAGCCTGGGCCCACAGCCAACCAATTGCATGTGCTAAATATTGGCAGGGGACTGTTCAATAATTTGTCTTTAGGGGAAGGACGTTTCCAGCATTTAACAACTTTGGAGTGGCCTATTATCTATCTACAGATATGAATATATATATACCTACTGGCGGTCTCCAATAGATTGTTATAGTTAAGATGATCTTTCCATAGAAAAAGCATTTTTTGACTTTCCTATATCTTTGGCACTATTTGATGAATCTTCATGAACTTTTCTAAAAAATAAGTCTGGGAGTGATTCTTGTTGTACTCAGAAAGAAAGTTTGGGGGTGATCTGTCAAGCGGGGGCATAGAAAAGGGGGGATCAAAAAAGTTGTGTTTCTCTTGTTAATTCCCAGAGGACCTGTGAACACGACTACAGCCCAAACCCCTGGATGGAATTACACCAACATTAGGAGAAAGCTAGCTGTTGGTACACAGATTGTGCTTTGGGGTGGTTGCTTTAAATCTATTCAGTAGTTTTTGAGATATTAAAGGGAAAATTCAGTTGCATATCTGAGGTCATGAATGATTTGTGAATGCTCGTGAATTTTCGCTAATGCACATGCGAATAGAAGTACTGTAATTGGCTGGCCACCACCTGAACAGAGAGTTGCGGACACCATTTTAAGGTCCTGCGAGACGGTCCCTGGCCTGAAAAACAGAATTAAAAGTAGCATAAGGGGTCAGGGTGGAGGTACCCTGATTCCAGTGGTGTGATATAGGGGTTTTGAGGGTCAAATTATGGGTTTAAAATGTTGGTTCTCCAACATGTGTGATATACGTGATTAATCTAGATTAATAGAGATTAATTGAGATCAATCACGAATAAGCAAAACATTTTTTTAAAACATTCACAGACTCATTCATACACTAATTCATTCACTCATACTTGCAATCAGTGGCTCATGCGTCCACTCACACACCGACTCAGACACTCATGCACCCACTCAGACCCACTCATAGATGCACACACCCACTTTCAGACCCACTCAGACTCATCCACCCACTCACAGATCCACAGACAGAGATTGGATTGACGTATAGTAATTAAAGTGTCTTTAAAAAATTATAGAAATTCATCGAAAGAAACAAAAGTTACAGGGACAGGGACATTAAAGTTAAGTTCTGAATGTACTCATACAAAATTATAAAAATTCAGCAGGTATAGTTAGAGTTATTTCAAGTAACTATAACTCGCACTCTAAGGTAACTATAACTCGCACCTTCACCATGCCTCTAGTTATTTCACATGTTATATCATTGGTGACACCTTCTATGGCATCTTTGATATTATCACTGCAACATTTGCAATAAAATTATTGATGAGAAAACTATGCACGGTGAGGGTGCGAGTTAGAGTTACTTGAAATAACTAACTGCAACTGCTGAATTTCAATGGCTTTGTACGAGTAAATTCGGATTCAGTTACAACTATATTCATCATAAAAAATCATTAGTATTCAGAAATAAGCTGTCACTTAGAATTGCACATTTAGAAAAAGCTTTGACAAATAAACATAACTGTAGTGGGATGATACTGAAAGTACCCAACTTAGATACCATATTTTTATTAATTATGCTTTAACAAAAATCAATGGTTATTTAACCCTAATGAACAGCCAGGATAGGATTTCTTTCAAATCAATACTGCATCCTTTCATTGATGTACAGTGAAAATTCAAGTAATTTGATTCCTTACAACAAGTAAGCACACATTCAATGTTTCAAGAGGTTTCCAAACACTGAGAGCAGAGATCCTTTGATATTATTTTTTCATCTAGGACATCAATAACCATGCAGTCTACTGATACAATTTTAATGGGTTGGTCTAAAGCTTTTTCCTTTATTTTTCAGCTATACTTCACCTTTTGCAATAAAGCACGAAGCGTGTGATTGTTTCTTTTGTTTTTAATATTTCTGTCCCATGTCCAAATGTAAATATAAATCCATTTTCTTACAGGGTATTTCCTTTCCTTAAATAAACAATTACATTTCCTTTTTTTATCCACACAGCATATATATATATATATATATATATATATATATATATATATATATATATATATATATTGATATAGATATATATATATATATATGTAGCGAGAGAGAGAGAGAGAGATAGAGGGAGGAGAGAAAAAGCGATATAGATATGTATAATCATTAGAGATAGAAAATACATAGCAGGTAACTGTGCAATATGGGACAGTATTGCCATCAAGACGGAAGGCCAAGTGTCACCAGACCAGACCACCAAGATGGCAATATAGAACCATATTACACAAGTTACTCAATATGTATTTTTATATTACTTAATGTATTCATTAATTTCAGTACTCTTCAGGAAGGTTTGGAACATATAAATATTCATTGTTTGCCTGAGACTGTAGATAATTCTGTCAAAGTTTTGACAAATGTGTGCTTTTCATGCAGAGAATGTGCCAGTATTTAAAATGTATTTTACACAACAATGTGAATTATTACACTGATTTAAAGGAAAAGATATTGTAAGAAAATATAAAAAATATTATAAATTAGCTTTTCTTTTGAAGTATGTTGACATTATAGACTACTGTTATAGACATTAAAGAGTAGGTTTATTAAAACTTATATAAAAAAGAAGTGCAATGTGGGACTGCATAATTTTTTGCTGACTCGGTTCTGCATTTACAACACATTGAGGAGCATTCATTGGACGCTGCTTGTATTAATGATGGGCCTCCAAGGGGGACTTTGTCAGGTGTGATGATTTATGCTCTGGGTACAGCACTATCATTGTGTAACAATTTTTTATTAGCAGTACTGAAAGAAAAGAGAAATTATACATTAATCATCATCTATTCATCTTTGTTATATGTTTAAGGAAGCTAAATAGCCTGCAAATAAAATCAGCACTGGTAAGTATGGGAAAAAAATCACAGTAAGTACCTTTTTTCTGTGAAATACAATAGGCAAACATAGAATTAAAATACTTACTCATGTAATATACATTTTTAATTGGTGGGGTGAAACTTTAAGAAATAAATCACACCCACTTTGGTTCCTTTTCAGTAACTTCCATGCTTCCAGGTGTTCATCCATAACTTCCCTTATCTCTTGTTGGGATAACCTACAAATACTGAAGTCAGGCATATTGAGTGCTACTCAGAGTCTCCTATTTCACCAGTTATGACTATTTAGATCAAATATGCTATAAGGAAAACTTCTTGGCCTGATCCTATCTGAAGTCATGTCTAAGAGTGACATATTTGTAGTTACATTTAAATTCAATATCACTTTAATGTTCATCTAGAAATATTGCTGATTTCATTAAAACTAAGGGGGTCATTACAGGTTTAGCGGGTGGAAAAGGCCGCCTGCCAAACTCCCGCAGTCAGGTTGCCGCCAGTGCGTCCGCCTTCCTGTGGGCCCTATTACAAGTTCCCCACTGGGTCAGTGGACAGAAACTGTGTTGTCGCCCAGTGGGGAACAGCCGACAACATTGATGCCTGCTCATAATTGAGCCAGTGACAATGTTGCGGTGCGTAGGGTGCAATAGCATCTGTTGCGCTTTTCACTGTCTGCAATGCAGACAGTGAAAAGTGCGACGGGGCTGTCCATGGGGGCCCTGCAGTGCCCTTGCTAACTGCATGGGCAGTGCAGGGGCCCCCATGGGGACCCCTGCACCCTGTCTCTGCCAGCTTTTACATGGGGGTGCAACCGCCATATAAAAGCTGGCATAGAGGGGGGTCCTAATCCCCAGGGCGGTGCTGCATGTAGCGCTGCCCTGAAGGATTAGGACCACCAGAACCGCCAGTCCCTCCAGTGGAGGGAAACCGGTGGTGCCGGCAGTCCGACGGTGGCCCAACTGCCACGGTCATAATGTGGCATGCTAACCACTGCCAAAGCGGTCAGACCACCGATTTGGTGGTGGTCAGAACACCAGCGCGACCCTGGCAGTCTGAAGACCCCGCCAGGGTCATAATGAGGGGCTAAGTGTCAGACATGAATATGTGAAAGCTGAACCCCAGTATCTTACTGCACCATATTATTTTGATCACCACAAAATTTACCTCAGGCAACCTGACTCCTGCACCCTTGATCTTCTGCTAACAGTCATCATCTGCCTCAAAATCAGGCCCAAAAAGTTCGTAGAGTAATAAAATAGTGTCTGGAAGCACTCAATAACGGAGTTCTAGATTAAGCGAAAAGTTTAAGAGTTTAAGGACAAAAATCTTAAAACAGGCATTACAGACAAATGCAAATGATATGCCATAATAAGTCAGATACAGGGTACATAGCCAGAAATCGGTATTGTTTTATGTACCAATAAGCATAAAAAATCATAAGTGGAACAGACAGCAACACTAGCTAATGGATGCTCGGAAAAATCTCTGGCTCACCCTCAAAACCAAGGGGTAGTTATATGCATTTTGTGATGAGGTAATAAGCAAAACTGAAAACTCAGTATGACATGGCTACTGATAATACATACTGAGTAAATCAGAATAGAGATTGTCACTATAAAATTAAAACACTAACCCGTTTCTAAGGTAAAGAAAAACTTCCACAGCAAGTCCAGAGATGTACTGCACAATCTGAAACATTTTTCGAACAAATTCTCATACACTAGTGTATGCTACCAAGTCTGCACTGGAACTTTCAGCAGAAGTGTTTTCAGTACACAAATAAAGTTTCATTGACAATGCATGCGCTCTAAGGAAAATAACCTGTTGCGTTACAGTGTCCTGTGCTTCGCGAAGACCATGGGGAGAGAAGACACGCAAGGTGCATTGATTGGGAAGGATAATGAGCATGAGCAAAATGAAACAAACACCAAAACAGCACCCATATTAATAAAATGGAATCTCTGCAAAAATGCTGTACAACTAAACTACATTAATGAACACACTCCTAAATCTTTTAATAAAATCGTCTTGAGTGCAACATTAATAATTCATCAGTTACAACTATATTTGTCATAAAACATCATTAGTATTCAGAAATAATTTGTCACTTAGAATTGCACAGTTAGAAAAAGTTTGGACAAAAACACATAACTGTAGCAGGATGATACTGAAAGTACCTATCTTCGATACTATATTTTGTTATGAATTATGTTTTAACAAAAATCAATGGTTATTTAACCCTAAGGAACAGCCAAAATAGGATTTCTTTAAAATCAATGCTGCATCCTTTCATTGATGTACAGTGAAAATTCAAGTAATTTAATTTCTTACAAGTAAGCACACAGTCAACGCTTCAAAATGTTTCCAAACACTGAGAGCAGAGATCCTTTGATATTATTTTTTTAATCTAGAACATCAATAACCATGCACTCTACTGATACAATTTTAAATGGCTCAGTCCATAACTTTTTTTCCTTTATTTTTTTGGCTATAGTTCATCGTTTGCAATAAAGCACAAAGCGTGCGATAGTTTCTTTTGTTTTAAATATTTTTGTTTCATGTTCAAATGTAAACATAAATAAATGTTCCCGAAAGGGCATTTCCTTTCCTTTGATAAACAATTAAATATCCTTTTTTTGTCCACACGGTTGATATGGTGATGCATGGAAGTTACAAAAATGAGAAATATGTTAATTTTAAAAATCCTAACTGTACAAAACCAGCCAGATCTCAAAGGCAGCATCACACAAATATGCACCATAAACTACCAACAGAAAACTCCAGTAAAATTGAACAAGGCCATATATTTGACAGCACCTTTAGCAAGGACAGCAGTTATGCACACAGTAGCTCATCTGAACATGGCTGTGATTTTTGAGTCAGAGATTTTAAAATAACTTTTCTTTGTTTAGTTGGTTGTTCATTGTGTGGCAAGGTGGAAGTTAGTATTGTACAAAATCCGAAAATACAAACTCAACTGAAATTACTCACTGAACAAAACAAATTTGGGAACGATTCACAAAATTGGTGTATGAGGAAGCATGAAGTACCCATATAGTATTTCTAGCTCAACAATGAACTTCAGGAGCAAGCCAGGGGTGCTGTTGGCTTACTTTCCCCTTGCTACTGTAATTCAAGAGCAAGACATGAAAAAGTTACAGCAAAATCCTTCTGAATCTGTCAACGTTTTATTGAATGCATGAATGCAAAGGCCACTACGAGCTTATTCAAAAGCTGGTTGTTAGCATAAAACAGGTTTAAATAAAAAATGATAATATGTACACAGATAACGTATGCATGAAATACAAAAGAAACAGATGATTGACCATGCCCATGTGTTCTATCGTGACTAATCTAAGGAACCCATAAGTAATTTTCAAATGTGTATCCAAAACTGTGCGTTTTAAGGAAAGTGTCACAAGAAGCGACCATAGCAATGTAAATCCAATTCAATGTATAGTACATTTATGCATTAATGCTGGGGGAGACTTGAATTGAGTAACATATCCTAACTGGAATGTTAAAAAAGTCGGCGAGAACGGAGAGCAAGATGGCGGCCGCGTAACGCAGCCGCGAAGCGTCTGCTCCGACCAAGGAAACCTCCCAGTGTTGCGGCAGCTCTCCCGCGGGTCGGAGCTTCCTTCGGCAGTCGCGCTTAGAGGAAAACAATGTAGCGGCATTTTAGCAACATTGTGCTGACTCGCGTTGCTTCACCTGCTCCCTCTTTTTTGGGGGATGACTGTCCCAGGACTCTCAGGAGGGGCGGCACAGGGGAAATATTGCGGGTGACATTGCTTTTTTAAGGACTGCTTTTCATGTGAGGATTGTTCTAGGCTACTTGGCTCTTGGTTTCTGCGGGGCCTTTTTTTTCCCCTGGGAGAAGTAAAACTACGTGGATTTGCTGACGGAGGTTAAAAGGATTGCAAAGTGTTTTCCCGGGATGCGGTCTGGACTGCTCCTGCTCCTACCTGAAGACAACTACAGGTCTGTGCTCACGGGTCCCAATTGGGGGCAATTTTCGACGTGGACTCAAAAAACGGTCAGAGTTTCTTTATTTTATTACAAGTACTTGACACTGGGCGTATATTATAATAACGCATTTTGCATTAAAAAGCAAAAACAAAAGGTAAAAATGCCACCTAAAGGAGTGAAAAATGTGACTCTGTCTGGACGAGGCAAGCCGGTAAGAGTAAGCCTGTCGGCACGGCAAGGGGGGGGTACGGATATAAAACAAGGCTTAGGTGAGAAGGTTGTCTCCAAAAACAAGAGTGCTTCACTGGACAGGTATTTTGAGAAAGGGAAGGACATACTGGTAGGGGGCATAGATACCCCCCCCCCGCCGCCGTGGAGGAGGCTGATCCTCTAGTAAACGAAGAGATGACGGCTATAGATGTGCCCCCCGCATGAAGGTGGGCAGAGTGATGCTGAAGATGTGGCAACTTTACAAAAACAAGCTACCGGGAGTCAGATGGAGCAGAGGGAGCAGAGGGAGGGCGCACAAGGCGCTAGGTCATTATTACAGGTGGAGCGGAGGCCAGTGGAATTACGCGATAATGAGACAATACAAGGAGACAAGTTTTTCTCACTATCAGATCATTCAAGTTGGTCAAGCAACGAGCAGCTGGATTTGGAGGCGGATAAAACTTCTTCTGAATTCGAATCTGAGGTGTCCTCTTTGGCACTGGGAAAGGAAGTACAGGAGAGTGGCAGGAGTGCCACTGTTAGGAAAAAACAGAGGAAGAGAAGTGAGCAAGTAGGACCTAATAAGCACTCCACTAACCCATTGGACACTAAGGGTCTTCAGGGGCTTCAGTGGGAGTATTCCAAGGATGATTTAACTCTATATGATAATGGTGAAAAACAGCCTAATCCTGTGTCACTGGAAACCATATATCAAAGCATTATGGAACATCGAGAGGAATCTAAATTAGAGAGCCGTAGGACTCAAATGGCTTGCCGCAAGATGCAAATCCAAATTCGTCGAGTAGCTAAGACATGTTCAGAGTTTACTACACGGATGGAAGAAGCAGAGACCCGGATCTCGCGTCTGGAGGATGAGGCTGGAGCTCGCCAGTCATCTCGAGAAATGATGGAGAAACAACTTGAGGACACTCAGTGGAAATTGACAGATTTAGAGGAAAGAATGAGGAGGAATAATCTGCGCGTCCTGGGTGTACAAGAAGGACTTGAAGGATCAGATATACATAGCTTTATGGTCGCACTTTTTAAGGAAGCTTTTCCGGACTTACACCAGTGGGACTGGGACAAAGAGGTTCAAAGAGCCCATCGATTTCCTTTTAGCAAAATAGGACCAAACTCAGAAGGAGGAAGTGGTAGACCTAGAGCAATATTAATCTCTTTGCTTAATTATCAGGCAAGGCAGGCTATATACGACCGAGCTCGACCCAATGCTAGAAGTAAGGCTAAGGGATGTGAGTTTTTTGTGAGACCAGACTATTGCCATATTACTGTTGAAAAAAGGTGGAGGCTCCGGCAGTTAATTCAGCCACTTCAAAGTAAGGGGGCACAGGTTTTTTTATTAAATCCGGCTAAACTGAAAGTAGTAATGGATAATAGGACTTACTTCTTCACGACAGAGGAGAAAGCAAGGGCTTTTTTGGGTGGACTTAACGGTCCGGTTCCCTAAGATAGATTTTCTTGATTGGGACATAGGGGTGGGGGTAAAGTAGAGAGGGTTAGGAGTTAAGCCCTGAGAAGTCGAGCCGGGGGTAAGATATTGTTTTGGCTGAAACAGGGTTAGATAGAGAGAGATAAAGACAAAGAAAGGGAGAAAAGGTAAAAGAAAAAAAAAAGAAAAAGAAAATCATGCACTGGGTAGGGACGGTCGGAGCGGAAGCTTTACCATCATTAGGGACAGTGAGATCCCATACTCTCCATAAATTGGGTGTAAGGGTAGGGGTAAGGGGTGTAGGGGGGTGGGGGGGGTGGTTGGTAGCAGGGTTGGGGTACAAGGGGTGGGAGCATGGGAGAGGGGGGAGAGGGGGGAGAGGGGTGGTGGGGAGTGGGGGGGCACTAATATAGGTAGAAATGTTCAGAACAATTTAATGAAGACATATCAAAAGAAGAGGATGTATAGGATTCAATATCAACAAGTTGGTTTCTTTAAGGGAGAAAGTACTGACGTGAGTTTGGTACATCAAACTGAGTGATATGGCAAATAGATTAAGGATTTGTACACTGAATATTTGCGGTCTAAATAGCCCCCAGAAAAGGAAAAGAGTGGCAGCTGGTCTTAAACTAATTAAATCAGATTTATATTGCTTGCAGGAAACACACATTGCATGGAGTAAGCGAGAGCTCATACGAGAGCTTGGGTTGACGCCTCTTGTTTGTACCAGACAGGAGGTTTCGACACGTGGGGTGACGATACTTGCCAGAAATAACAATGTACAAGTTTGTAGATCTCGAGCAAGTAACGATGGGCTCTCTTAGAATTATCCGTGAATACATTTAAATTTACCCTCTGCACTATATATGGATCAGTTTTGGACGAGGCTGAGCCTCTGGATACGTTGAATATGGAACTAGTTGGATGGCCCTTACCAATAATTATTTGTGGCGACTTAAATATTCATTTAGAGGTAGGTAGCAGGAGCATGGACACCCAGAGTTTATATCAGGGACGAAAGCCTAAAGTATGGAAAGCTCTAAGGAGGTTAGTAAGGGAACATGGGTTGAGAGATGTCTGGGAAAATATTAAAACTGTAGATCCAGGGTATACCTATTACTCGTTCCCACATGCTAAATTGGTAAGGTTGGATTATTTTTTCGTATCACAAAACTTAATCCATGGGGCTGAAATAGAATGCAAACCCAGATTCTTATCAGATCATAATCCATTAATATTGTCCATAACAATTAAGGGACCATCTAATCCGCGTCGTGTATGGACATTTGAGAGGAAATTGTTGGTTGACCCAGGATATATATCCCATATGAAAGAGTGGATTCACCACTTTTTTGATATCAATAGGAATACGGCAGATCCGGGGATGGTATGGGATTCATTTAAAGCTGCAGTGAGAGGTGAAACTCTTAGCTATAGTTTGGGAATACAGAAAATTAGGGGGAAGGAAATTGTAGAACTTCAAGAAAGATTAATAACAAAAGAGAGGGAATTAGCTAGTAAAATTACTAGTAGAGAAGACATTACTCTCACTCAGACCCAAATGGTGATTCTTAAGGCTAAAATAAATGCTTACTTGAATAAAACAGTGGCAGCCGTCTATCAAAGTCACCGATTGGAGTGTTATGAATATGGTGAATCCACAGGAAAAGTCTTAGCTAGACGGGTCAGACAAAAGGCAGTTAAACAGAATGTTTTGAATATAATTGATGGTAATGGGCGGAAACATACAGAGTTAGAAGGAATTCTAGAGGTTTTTAAGGGTTACTATCAGGAGCTGTATAGTGAAGATATAGTGTATTCTGAACAGCTACAAAAAAAGGTTAGTGAATTTCTGGGGGGATTAAAGAGTACAAGGCTCTCTTCTGAGGAACAAATTACATTAGATGCACCAATTCGTATTGATGAGATAATTGAGGCAGTAAGCTCCCTGGCAACAGGGAAAGCTGCTGGACCGGATGCAATACCACTTGAATTTTATAAGACCTTCCTGATAGACATTAAAAAGGATATGCATAGCATTTTTTGTATAGCGCAGGCAGGTCAGGCACCCTTATCGTGGGAATGTGCAAGTATTATAGTGCTAAAAAAAAAGGATAAATCAACAGAGTTCCCCAGTTCATACAGACCCATATCTTTGTTAAACGTAGATGGAAAGATTTATGCAAAGATTTTGGCCAGTAGATTGGCAAATGTGATAGTCAGGCTGGTTAGAAAACAACAACATGGGTTTATTCCGGGTAGAGATACAATAGATCATATAAGAAGAATAATAGCCATGTTTGATCTTGCAGAACTATATCAAACAAATTTAGGATTATTACTTTTGGATGCCGAGAAGGCATTTGATCGTGTATCGTGGAAGTTTCTATGGGAAGTCATGCGCTGGAAAGGTATAGGGAGTGGATATATCACAGCTATAAAAACTTTATATGTAGCCCCAAAAGCTAGAATTTGCATTGCTGGTTTGGAATCAGATACTATCTTAATCTCTAGGGGGACTAGACAAGGGTGTCCATGTTCCCCCTTGCTCTTTGCTCTATATATTGATTCTTTCTTGCTGAGATTAGAAGAATGCAAAAATATTCAACCTCTATTATATCATGGAGAAACATATAAGGTGTTTGCATATGCTGATGATGTAGCTATAGTGACAAGCAACACGGAGGAAGCTATTAAGGCAATAGAAATAGAGGCAAGAGAGTTCGGAAAATACTCCGGATATAAGCTGAACTCAGATAAAACACAAATAGTATGTTCTGGGCACGTTTCACTAGTAGATAGACGATTGGTATCTGAAGCAGTGTATTTGGGGGTGAAGATTACATTAGTGGTTAATCGGTTGGTGGAAATTAATTTTATCCCATTATTAAATAGAATAAAGAGGGATTTAGACCGAATGCATAATTTGCACTTATCGCTAGAGGGTCGCTGCAATGTATTGAAAATGATGGTTCTGCCAAAAATCCTATATTTATTTCGGGCTATTCCCCTTGAGGTTGATAAAAAATGGCTTAAAAGATTGGAAAAGATGGGGAATAATTTTTTATGGGGATATGCTAAAACGAGAAGGGCAATGAAGTATATGACACTTCCCAAAGATCGAGGCGGGTGGTCAGTCCCTAATTTTACACTGTATTACTACGCCTGTTGCCTTCAACATATGGATGAACTTATAAGGGGAAGTTTTAAGGGTAATGAAGAAGTAAAATCAACCCCTATTTATACTATGATGGCGGGTGGGGAGGCAAGTGGTTGGTTATCAAAATTTGAGGAACCAAGTTACTTTAAAAAAGTAAGATTTAAGCCTTTTTTGTCCGCCTTCAAGGTTTGGGCTCAGATAAAACGGAGTATGGGACTGGGAAAGATTACGGCTTATACACCAGTGAAATTTTCAGCTATCCCAAATCATATCTTTAGGGATCCCATACTAGATTTTTGGCGTTCTAGGGGAATAAATAAAGTCGGAGACTTGTATTGTAAATCCGGTTATAAATCATTTACGGATCTGCAGTCTCAATTTGGCTTACCTAAGACCCATTTTTTAAAATTTTTGCAAATACGAAATTTTTTACAGTCTCAGAAGTGCGTTACAGTACAGTTGTCGGAGATCCCGGTAGTTGAGGCTGTTAAAAATGGGGCAAAGATTGGCAAGTTATATAAGTTACTAACAGAGTTACAAGTAGATGATATGGCACAACAGAATGAGAGATGGATTGCACGATTTGGGGTGGCTGGAGAGTGGGTGGACCAATCCTTAGCCATGGCTGAGACAACATTTCTATCAGCTAATTTGAAAACCCAGCATTACAAAACATTGATGGACTTATATTATACTCCAGCAAAACTGAAAAAGTGGGGGATATCCTCTGGAAGCTGCAATCGATGTGGGGAAGTTGAAGCTGAGATAATACATATGTTTTTTGTATGCCCAATGTTGCAGGGAATATTAAATGAGATAGAGGTATTCCTTAAGAAGATCACGCATTGCAATATTCAGGTTACTGTTATGCTGGTAGTATTGGGAGTCGTGGACTCACCTGAAAGTACGGAACCTGCACTGTATAAAATAAGGCGATTTTTATTTTTGTCCATGGCAATATACCGCTTATGTATTGCTACAGATTGGCTCAAAAAAGAACCCCCCACGTTTGAGAATTGGCGCTCTAGATTACTTACCATCTATAACACTGAATTAAGTCTTTATAAGTTAAAGGGTCATAAGAAGAGACATAGAGGAGAACGAATGTGGGCACCACTGACTAGATGGTTGGAATATCAAGACACAGTTTAAAAAAAAAAAAAAAATGCTAATTGTTTCGATATGTGATATATATAACTGAGGTTTTTTTAAAGGTCTTCTTTCTCCCGTTGTTTTGTTTACTTTACTTTCTTCGCACGGATATATTATGTCTTCTTCTTTTTTTTCTCATGTAACCCCGACATATTAAAATAAAATAAAATTTAAAAAAAAAAAAAATGCTGGGGGAGAATAGATGTACAGAAAATATCCATTTAAATTACATTTTGCTACCACAACAGAAAGTGTGTTCTCTCAATGTCATCAACAGAAGAAAGGGTTACCTCTTCTTTACAAAGAAGACGTGTGTGAATAAAGGAGCTTCCATTTTTATAGAGATAACCTACTCACACTTTTTTTAGTTACAACTATCTCTTTTTGGGTTCCTCAAGCAGTTCAAAGTCTGGCATCATTGGGTCAACAAGCATTTGAAAAGCCCATAAGTCACACCTTTAACACGTGTTATCTTTGCCAATGCTTGTTCTTTTCATAGATGGCAACAAAATATGCATGCGCACACAAGGTAGCCATCTTGAATGATTTTCTTTTGTTTAAAAAAATATTCAAAGATGGCAGTTGTGCATGCATGTGTATGTGTAAAAAAAAGCGACGTGACATAGTCAGCGCTGGCCACACCCTAGTGGTTTTTAATCTTTCTTTCAACTAAGCTATATAATATGCCTAAAAAACCATTGACAAAGCCAATAGGTCTTGTATAGGCCAAGCCTATTGGAATTGTATGCCAGTGCTTGCTTTTGTAACCTGTTTTGCCTCATTGATTGCCTGCTGTTGAGAGGAAGACAATGGACATGGTAACATGCCACAGGACATCATCATCACTGTGAAAAAGCCAGTTGTTATGAGATCCAATATCATCAATTCCAGGTGTTTTCACCAAAAGTAGTTTGATTCTGGGACATAGAATTTTTGTTTTTCCAACTATATGAACTGGTGGTCCTGCACATCAGCAGGTGGGCCTGTAATCTCAGTTTACATTGCATCTAAAATGCTAGGACCAGTGGGCATCCTACTTTTTGGCATGGGCAAACACCCTAACAATGTTTTTGCTTGAGCTTAAAATTGAGTAAGCTATTATTTTCTATTCACAAACATGCCCTGCGTGTGTGTGAATGATATTGGAGTTTCTGTTAAACTGGATGTGGGTGTAAATTTTATTTCTACCTGTAAAGCCCCCCCTCTTATCAAAAAATGAATCGCTTGCCAGCCTTTTGTCCCCAGGTGATGTGGTACACATTGTGCTTGTGTACGGTTAATCTGTGTTAATTCACTATGCAAGATACAGTTGAATGAAAGACACAATATAAAGGTGCATACAATTATACCTGTGCTGGGAACATGTTGCAAACAATGCTGATTCTCCTGGTCCCTTCTTGAAGTTAATGATACCACAGTGGGCCTTATACCTGGCCTTTTACCTGGCACTAGCTCACAGCTGTTTTATAGTTCACTTATCAGCACCTCTGAAGCCTGCAGGGTGGGTAAGGGAACTCCAAACTGCTGCAAGGAGACTTGAAAGCCAATAATATAAACAGGCATTTTCAATGCAACGGGTCTCGCATTTGCTCGAGTGAGAGGTATTAGCGTTGTAAACAAAAAAAACGCTGCGCGATCGCACCATGTAAAATGCAGCGCAATCACAGTGCGTGGAAAATAAACAGATAAAGTAGTCCGGACCCCATAACTCTACTGTCTTGTAACAATATCAGGGATATTTTAGAGAGATGTTGTCATGTAAAGAGAGAAATATCAACATTTTGAATACAAAATGATACATTAGACATAGATAATATAGCACCACAATGCCTTGCCCTCTAGGCTTGAAAACAGAATTTCCAAGTTGTAGCATCTAGACCTAGGAATATAAACACTTTGCTTTCCTTCAGTTTGATGAACTTCAATAAAACAAATAGTGGGTGAGTTGATTGGAGTCTGTTGTGTCTTTCTCAAGGAGCCCTGGAGTGATGGGGCAGGGATTTCAGTGCAGAAGCGACAGAGGAGGGGAAGCTGGAGAAAGCATGTGCTCTTATGAGGTACTTAACGTAGAATAAAAAAGAAGTTCCCTAAAAAGTGAGCAGTGGTAGAGTACAATTTAGTCTATCAAAAGGATGGTAAAAAGGCTATGTTCCACAGGAGGGACAAAGACATGCCAGATGGCTGACAAAAGCCAACAAATAGAATGCAAGCAAATTTAAGTAACAAAATGCAAAGCCAATGATAAGCAGTGAGAGGAATGCATTCCTAGATCAGCTTTCAGCATGTCTCCATTTAGGTCTTTGGAACTAGACAGCTGCACTGTCCAGAAGGCTTCGACCTAAAAACTCATGCCACAATGGTAACCATGCATGAGCATGCACATGCTCTAAGTGAGAGTGCGAGAAGGCTATTGGCAAGCATATAATGGAGGGGGCAAAAGTGGGTGCAAAAGAAGGGGAGAGATGCAGGAAAACAAAAGAGAGAAAATAGTCCCTCATGCGTTGCAATGTGTTGTTATCACTTCAGGAGTGAAACAGTATATATGGATATATCTCATCCATTCAAAACATGGTGAGAAACACATGCCATTTGAGTGGGAAAAACAGAAGAATAGGGAGAAAAGTAATTGAATCAAGTGCATGAAAATGAGATAGACAAGAGAGCCACTGAATCATGAGCATGTAGTGCACACAAATATCACTCTAAGGTGGTCATTACGAGTTTGGCGGTCCTAGGACCACCATGGTGGTGATGGTGGTTGCACCACCGGCAGCCCAGCGGAGCTGACCGCCATCTTATGAGCATGGCAGTGTTCCCAACAGAACACAGCCAATGCACCACCAGTACCGCCAGTGCAGATGGACCATCGCGGCCGGCGGAGACCATGTTTCCACCAACCATATTACAAGGTTGCAGACCAGCAGGATTTCCAGGGCGGTCACACTGCCCTGAAAAGCTTGGCAGAAACCAAAAACAGAAAAGGAGACACTCACCTTCAGGAACACAGACACGTCCGCAGCCGCCATGGAACCCAAACTTGAAGTCTTCCACACTGCTCCTGCTGGCCATACAACTTCAGAACCAGCAACGAAGACAACCACCGTAAGTACACCCACCTCGCACACACTGGAGGGAAGGAGATTAGTACACGCCCGCACACACACACAAAAACATACACCCGTACCAACACACAAACACATCTACATAAACACACCCACACACAAACATCACACACAATGGCCAACATACACGTGCCATACACACACCACACACCACACACACACCATCGCCACTGTCAAACACATCCACACACAACACCACAGAGTCACACAGTAACAACACCATTGTAACCACACAAACGCATTGGCAGAGAGGCACACCTCCACAGGAAAACACCTACTGGTAGCAACATGTAACAACAGCACACAGCCAATACAAACAATAACACTGCCAAACAACGTGTCAGATCACATGCCACGTCCACCCAACACACAAAGTACATCAAAGATGCATCACAACACACACACCCCACTACCACATAATGCCACACAACACCAACACATTACAACAAGTCCATAACACAACTCATGCTGCTACACAGACACATTATACACACAGAAAACACACACCAAATCGCCTATATACAACATATACATGTGGAAGGAAAGGCAGGACAAGTTTGTAATCTTCAACACTAACGGTTCACTGGTGCAGATATAATAAATATATATAATATTTTGTCCAAAAAACTATGTACAACATGGGCCTACAGGCCAGTCCAGTTGTTCATAGTGCCCCAGGCACACTGGGCAATGTCTCTGGGCCCAACTTGACTCCTGACGGCAAAGTGGCCTCCACATGGCAGGGGTATCAATGGGGCAGGCAGGCACCTCATGGGTTATGGGGGGGCCGAGGTGGGCTCTTGGGTTTGGATGGGGGGTTGCCCTTATTCTTATACTTTGGGGGAGGGCCCTTGGTTTTGGGTTTGGGAGGGGTGACCTTTGTTTTTGTGGGGGTCTAAGTCTTTGCTGAGGGAGGGGCATGGGCAGTAGCAGGGGGGCCAAGGGAGGACATGAGGTGGAAGGACTGGGTTTGGGAAGGGCGCTTGGGGAAAATTGGGACTGGATAAGTGGGAGGGAACACGGCAAACTCATAGAGGAATCGATTTTTAAGGACACAAGGGCAGTCATGGTAAAAACGTTTGGAAGTGGAGGGAGTGGTGCTTGAGAGATATGTATGTGTATGTGCCTTGGGTGCTGGTGTGTGGGTGAATGCCATGTGTGTGCTGGGTGAGTGTGGGTGTTTAGGTGTACTGGGAGAAGGGGGAGGAAATGTGGGGAGATGACTGGGTGGATGTGTGAGTGTCTGTTGGGGTGGTGTCTGCAGGTAAGGTGGATGTGCTACATGTGGGGGTGTTGGTAGTCATGGTGAGTGCACATGTGGTGTATGTGGTGGATGTATGGGGGTCTGCTATTGTGACAATGGGCATAAGGGGACTTGTAGATGGATCTGGGAGTGTTGATGTGGTGATAGGTTTGTGTGGTGTAGTGTCTGTGAGAGAGGAGGTAGTGGGGGAGTCTGTGTAGGGAGTGGATGTTGTTGTGTCTGCATGTGTCTGTTGTCTGTGTGCATGGCGGTGGTGGGACTTGTGGTCTCTGTATTTGTCTTTGCGAACCGTGTCTGTTGAGGTGGAAGAATGGTGGTCTGATTGGGTGCTCTGGGTAGGTATGAGAGGATGGTGTGGGTTTGGGCACAGGTAGCTGGAGAAGGGACAGAAGATGAAGGGACACTGGCTGCCATCAACGAGGAGGCCAGAGCCTGAAAGGATCTCTGCAGGGCAATCAGGACACCGTGAATGCCTTCCAGGTAGGCATTTGTCTGTTGCATCTGTGATGCCAGCCCCTGGATGGCGTTTACAATGGTTGACTGTCCCACAGAGATGGCCCTCAGAAGGTCAATAGCTTCCTCATTGAAGGCAGCAGGGCTGACTGAGACAGGTGCAGAGGTGCCTGTGGCAAAGGAGATGCCCACCCTACTGTGTGAGCTGGCACAGTTAACTGGGTGGAGAGCTACAGGTAGGGCCATGCTAGTAAGGGGCGTGGTGGACAAGGATGGTGCTGGGCTGGTCCCAGATGGGTCTGCCACCACCAGGGAGCATCGATCGAAGGTGGAATCCAAAGAAGATGTTATAGATCCTGTCTCCCCTGTGGCACTCTTCTCGCCCTCTGTCCCACTGGTCTCCTTGGCTCTGCTGGTCTCAGCCTCCTGAGTCCCATGGGCTGCAGCTTACCCACTCGCTGGTGCCCCTTCTCCTTCACCTGATGATGCTGATGCACCCAAACACAGTGGAGGAGAGGGAGGGAGGGTTCGAGAGAAAGAAATGGTGCACTGGGTCAATACCTATCCATCATTCACACAGAGTAACAACCTCATATTCTGCTAGAATGCCATGGCACTGTATGTCTTCACATTGACTTGCACAACTGTGGTAAGTCATAAGGGAAACAAAAGCTATGCAGTCAAAACCTAATAATGTGGGAACATTGGCACACTTTGACTTGATGTAAGGTCATACAATGCACTGTAGCACAATAATTGGCACACTCTACCATGGTCGTTTAGATAGACATACCCTGTACTCCTTACACAACAGATTCCTGCATGGCAAGGTAGCAAGACAACAAATCCAGTAATGATGTGGCCAGTAATATCTTGGCCCCCTGCAGCCACCTACACCTACAGTTTGAGGCAGCTGATTGAGAACTCACCAATTACCTCTGTCATAGTGGCAGACTATTACTGATAGCAATGCCCTGACACCTCAGGTATACTGATGCTGATGGAAGGAGCTGGTCACTCAAAAGATGTGAAATGTGTCCAGACAAACTCAAACATGGAAGTAAGTCCCCTCATGCGTCACTGTCTACATGGCATTGGCACTCATAATCAAGACAAATCCTGCCAGGGTGTCTCATACCCATAGCTGGTATGCAACTACCAATGAGCTACACTACATCTTCCTACTACTAGGTATCCAAACCCATACATGCCTACCATTAGAAAGGTGTGAGTGTGTACTTTCCCCCTTGTGGCTGGTGTGCTACCCTCAAGCGACCATCCACCTGAGGGTAGGCCAACGCCAAAATGCACGCCATTGGGGGGGGCAGGGTTCCACAGGCACCCCTCCCTTTTTAGGAGGATGTCCCTAGCTGGGCCTCAGGAGTCTTATGGGCCCAGCGTCTCAGGTCCTTTAACCACTTTCTGCAGTGGGTGCTCGGCCGTGCATGGATCCCCAGGGTCCGCACTTGCTTGGCGATGGCACGCCAAATCCCCTTCTTCTGATGGGCACTGACCTGCATGGGTGACACAGACAGAAGGAGAAAGTCATGTAGAGTGGCATCACAGCAACAGCAGTGGACTTCACACATCAGACACATCTCAGGACCACACAAACGTGTCTTTATGTCACTAATACACCAGCTCCTTTGCCATTGCATGCATCCACTCCATGTGCATTGTCTCAACGCCTTTCAACCCCACACACATCACTATCAGATAGGACAGGAACATTAGACTCACCTGCTGCTCTGGTGCCCCATACAACTGTCCATTCAGGGGTAGGAACCCGTCGACTAGCTTCTCCAGCTCCTCCTGGGAGAAGGCAGGGACCCTATCTCCTGCAGGATGTGGCATTATGTCTCCCAGAGACAGAACACAGGCGCTCATGCAGTGGAGGTCTTGCTTGCACCAGTGTCAGGAGTCATGTGAGCTATGCAACAAAAAATGGCGGTCACGTCTGCCGCATACATGACTGTTACTGCCGACGGTGATCATCATTGGTCCCAGTCTCCCATAGGCAACAATGTTAGCTAATGAGGCATTGAACGGAGGTTGAGACCACCTACCGCCATGACGACTAACGCTGGTAGAATTATGTCACTTCCATCTGTCCTGTGCTTGCATGCTTTCAGGACAGGTGGTTGCCATTTTACATGTTGGTGGTGTATTGTAGGTGAATGATAAGTGCGTCATGGATGGTTTTTAGTGACGTGCATAGATTTACTGTGTTCACACATCAAAGCAAGGTTCACACATGTGACATTTATGTATAGTGTAGTTAGATGTCCTGATAACTATGACACGACATGTGCAGTCACTTGCTGGCTCATAGATGGGGTAACCATATCTATATGTTCAAATGTCATACACACCTTATTACCTGTGGGAAGAGGGTGTTGTTACATGGAAGTGTTAAATGTTTTGTGTGTGCCAAGCTGTCTGTATGGGGCTGCAACTGTCATCAACGATGGCATACATGGTCAGTCTACGTGCCCAAATGGATTCAGTGTACTTCATCGTTATGTCCACAGTACTCTTGTGTGCTCCTTGTATAGTGTTTGGTGGCTTGTGAACTGTCAACATCAACATCAACTTGTGGCTATTTCTCTCTCCTATTATTAGATACTGTGCAATGGTGAGAATAAGGCATGCACCGGTGTACCGGACGCTAGTCGACCTTGCTACCCTGGAAGATAGAGACACATCATCCAGACCTGTCATCTGAACCATCAGACCATCATGGAACTGTGTACCCAGTAGGTGCCGGATCTCTTGGCTGCCATACGTAATACCTATGCCATCCCCCGAACTGAACAGGTGTTGTCTGTGCTACACTTCCTCAGGCTCGTTCCAGATTACAGTGGACTTGGCAGCAGGGATGTCACAGCCCATGTTCAGTCATTTGCTGAAGGATGTTCTGTGTGCTTTATCTAAACATCTGGACAGCAACATCAGGTTCCACCAATGTGTGGATTTGCCCACTGTTAAAGCTGACTTCTATGATATGGCATATATCCCTTGTGTGATAGGGGCCAAAGACGGCACCCACATTGCTTTGGTTTCTCCCAAGACCAATGAGCACGTGTACAGGAACAGGAAAAACGATTACTCCATCAATATTCAGGTGGTGTGTCTCGCTGATGACTATATCTCCCAGGTGACGGCCACGTTTCTTGGTTCAGTGCATGACTCTTACATTCTGGGGAACAGCAATTGCCCACACATGATGGCACAACTACAGAGAAAGATGGCCTGGCTCATTGGTGTGTATCCATTAGTATGTGTGCATCTGTTATCTCACCTCCCTTCACATTCTGCCCTCGATCTCTAATGGTATTGGGCTGGGTCAAACCTTTGTGCACACAGGTGATTTTGGGTAGCCTAACCTACCATAGCTGCTGACACCAGTGAGATACCTGACCACAGATGGGGAACACTGTTTCAATGACGCCCACAGCAGGACAAGATTCCGGTGTCTCAGGAGTTGTCCTGCTCTACAGATGACTAAAAGTCTGTCAGATTGTTGTTGCCTGCTGTATACTATACAATCTAGACCTGAGAGGTCACAGCCCATTACTGGATGTGGAGAAGGTGGCAGCTGAACCTGTGGCTGATGATGGTGACATAGACAGTGATGAGGTGGCAGATGATGAGGATGCAGCTGACTCTAGGACAGAGTTGATTCAACAACACTTCCAAAGAAATACAGTTATGTGTTAAGTGTGTTGTATGTGAACTGTACTGCTGTGTGCCTTGTGACATTTCTCCTCCTGGTGTGTACCATTAGTGGAGCTGTTAAGTGCAGCTATCCCTCTGTGTGGGTTTGGGGGAAAACAGATTGGCCATCAGGGGAGGCGTTACTGTTCTAATGTCAGGACTATTTTTATCATGCTGTTGTCTAGCATCGCATCTGCAAAGACTTGGGCATGTTGTATGTTTCCTGTACTGCTATGTGAACTGCAATAGGACTGCCACATAACATTTACTGACAGTGGAACTTGCCTTTAGTGGAGTTACGTCAGCTGTGAGGGATGGACCATTGGTAATGAATGTCTGGTAAATGTGGGTCTGCCATGGTAATATGTGTTAACATTCCACTTGCCAATTCACACTAGAGAGGTCAACAATGTACTGCATGTGTGTTAAGTGGGCAACATTGACTCCTTTTGTGATGGTTGTCCATGTCTTGGTCCCTGTTGGGTGGTGCAACTCTGGTTCCTGGCTTGATTGGTAGCTCCCCTGACACAGGATTTCAGAATATGTCTGTTCTACTGTCATACTCACTGCACATTGCTCCCCCTCCTGTCCATCTTCCAGACTTTTAATGGTAAATGGGTTAACTGTAATGACATATTGTATAACAGTAAATCGTACTTGTTACAATAAAGACAGGTAAGCAGTAGCTGTGCTCAGTGGTGTTTATTGTGATTCACAAGTGCAATGGGTGATAAGGGGGGTCATGGTGGATAAAATCATCTGATTAGCTGGACCAGCTGTAGGTAGTACAGGTCCAGTATCCAAAGGGGCATGGGAAATTGGGGACATGACAGTGGACAGTCAACAGGGTGTCTCATTGGCACACAAGGGAGAATGTTCAGAAGAGGGTCACTTCCTGGCACTGGTTTTGGTCATGACATCGGGTCCTGCAGGATGTCTGGATGAATGACATTGTTTGCTTGAGAAGTTCCTCATCTACAGCGGGAGGAGTGTTGGTGGTCTGCGGCTCCTCTGACAGGGCCTTCATTCCACTAACTGCAGCAGAAGTGGATGGCTCAGTTGGTATGTGGCTAGTGGAAGGGGCCTGCTGGTGAGTGAAGGAGCACGCAGGATGGTATTAAGGCCCATATTTATACTTTTTTTGCGCCGCATTTGCGTCATTTTATGATGCAAAAACAGCGCAAACTTCCAAAATACAATTGTATTTTGTACCTTTGCGCCGATTTTGCGTAAAAAAACGACGCAAATGCTGCGCTAAAAAAGTATAAATATGGGCCTAAGTTCCTTCAGCCCTCCTGCAATGGAGGCCACAGTGGGATTGTGAGCCTGCCCTGCTGCATGGCCTCCTGATGGTATTCCCTCTGCAGCCCCTGGTGCTCCTGCAAGGTTGAGAGGATCTGACTCATCCTGTCCTGGGATTGCTGGTATGCTCCCAGGACTTGTGAGATGGCCTCCTGGCCAGTCGTTTCCCTTGGGGGCCCCATCCCTTGGCCCAGATGTGTCCTTCTACTGCCCTTAGCCCCTGTGCCCCTGGCACAGTGTGCCGACTCCCAGTTACTCCAGGACCTTCATCGCCTTGGGTGTGAGGGGTTGACTCTGGTCCCTGTACAGTGGGGCACACTGCTGATTGTACAGTCCTTGGAACACAGGTTTGGGGACGACGGGTTGGCTGTGCTGTTGTTGCCACTGGGGTGGGTCACTCAGATGTGGGAAGGGTGGGGCTGGTGGTGGTGGACTGACCAGCTGCCCCAGATGGACCAGGTATTTGTCAATGTCAAGACATCCGCTGTTGCTATCATCCTGGGGAGGGCTTGCTGTCTCTGGCATCCTCTGCAGGGTGGCAGTGACAGAAGTACCTGTGGATGGAGAGACTTACATTGTGGAGGTGCACTTGTTAGCTTTATAGTCTGGTGCCTTCAGTGGCCTGACTTGCTTCCTAGTGATGGCTATGAGAGATGCAGCACTGCAGAGATTGTGGGAGATGGATTGTGACATTGTTTCCATGTTCCATTGTGGGTAGTGGATAGTGGATAGCATTACTGCCATTGCCATGTAGTAGTATGCAGTTGAAACATCTAGTATGTGTAGCATGTGCGATGGTTTTATGTACAGGTGTTCCACTGTGAGGTAGAATGTCATCTTTTCATGTGTAGGAAGTAATGCATTGTGGGAGTTATGGTGCTTGCCTTTGTGAGTGCTATCCCTGCACTAGGGAGAGCCTGTGTGAGGATAGTGGGAGTTGGGTGGTGTGGCATGCAGAAGGGGGGCATCCGGTGATTGGGGGTGCAGAAGTGTGAGAGGGGGTGAGTTGGGGAGTGATAGGGTGGTGGGGATGCATGCTGTACAGGAGTTGTTGGTGCCAGGGGAGTGTTGTTGACTTACCAGAGTCCAGTCCTCCAGTTATTCCAGTCAGGCCCTCTCAATGCATGATGTTCAAGACCTTCTCCTCCCACAGTGTGAACTCCGGGGGAGAAGGTGCGGGTCCACCGCCAGTCTTGTTGATGGCAATCTGGTGTTGTGAAGCCATGGAACACACCTTCCCCCGTAGGTCGTTCCACCTCTTCCTGATGTCCTCCCTTATGCATGGATGGGTGCTCATTGAGTTGACCCTGTCAACTATCCTCTGCCATAACTCCATTTTCCTGGCTATGGATGTTTTCTGGACGTGTGCTCCCAAAAGTTGTGACTCTATCCTGAGGATTCCATTGACCATGACCCTCAACTCTTCGTCTGTGAATCATGGGTGCTTTTGAGGGGACATTTTGGTAGTGAAGTGGTTTGGGGGGGTGTTGTGTGCAAGGGTGGGGTGTTTGGGGCTCGATGGGTGGGGGTGCTTAGTTTGGTGTGATGGTGTGTTGTGGTGTTTATGTGCAGTTGTGATGTGGGTATTGTGTTGATGGTGTGTGCTGCGTGTGAAGTGTTTACGTGCCTATGATGTATCAGTGGTAAGTGATGGGTTTGTGGGTCATCGCTGTCTGTCTGTAGTTGTAGTTTCAAAGGATTGTGGGTTTTGTGGGGGTGGGTTTTATAGTGGTAGGTGTGTGTAGTGTGGGAATGTGTGTCAGGTGTGGGATATTCATACTGGCCAATGTGGGGTTGGGTTCTGGTGGAGGTGATATTTTGACTGTGTCAGTTTGCACCACCAATGGTTTTCTGCCGTGCAATGTTCACTGTGCTGATTTGTGGGTGGAATGTTGTCGGCGTGGCGGGCTGGTGGTGGGACCACCTCTCTCCCGCCCTTGGTCGGCCCAACGGTGGCTGTTTTTGGGCAGTCTTCAGTATGTGACTTTTAATACGGGTTGGGATACTGCCATCACTGGCAGTATTTTGGCAGCTGCCACCAGGGAGGTCTTCCAAAAAGACCACCAAACTCATAATGAGGGCTTAAATCTTCTATATTGCATACTGTATAATTAGTCTGTTTGCCAGCAGGCAGTTGGAGCAGGTTCTAGGTGGGACATGCGGGCTTGTGGGTGTTCTGAGGTAATGATGTCATTGAATGACCCCGAACTTAGTACTGGCTGCCAACAATCCAAATCTTTGCATTTCAAAAATTGCACCTGATTGTTCTTCAGAAACGAGAAATAAATCATTAGATACATTCTTAAACATGACCTGCAATCTAGTGGGAATGTTTTTCTCACTATCATTCGAAATCTACATCAAATGTTCCATCACAAATGTTTATGCTAGTCCCACTGGTCAGGTCTAATCTCTCTGGTATCTAAATCAAGTACTCTGAGATTTTTAGACCAAAGCAAACTAAATATGGGGCAGATTCACAAATAAAAGTAAGCATGGGAAGTGTTCTACCACCAGTCTGTATGTACTTTGACACTTTTTGTTTACCACAAAAGAGGCATAATAGTGTGCCTGAAAAGTCAAGCCACATTCTGAATGCTGTCTGTCCACCAGAGTTCTCTTCTGCACAGGTGGAAGGAGAGACAAATGTGAAAAGACATGTTGCCCTTTTTTCCTCTTTGAGGGAAACATTTTGACCGAGGCCTCCCAGAGGCTTCCATCAAACCTGGGCATTATCTTTTTCCCTTCCACTAAAAGGGAGAGTCCGTGGCTGGACTGTATTTTTGTCCCTTTTTGTGATTGTGTAGCAAAGGGTCAGATTTCAGTTTGAGGTGTACTCAAATCTACAAGGCTAACTACACCTTATTCTGCCACCCTCTGGGGAATTTACTATTCTAGATTATTCAAAATTAGTAGTAAAGAAATCCTCAGTAGTAAAAACATTTAAGGCTGCTAGTATTCAGTTTATGAATTCTTGATAGGTGTCAGTGATGGCATTTTGCTTGTAAATATAGATTTATCGACAAAAATACCTTTATGAATCATACTCTATATAGTGAATAAAGTATCTTGTGAATCACATCATACAACTATGGCAAATCATCAAAACGTTCTAGGTTCATGCAAGTCATGCAACTCTGAATTGACTTGCAGCACTTTTTTATAGCATGGCAGAAGGTATTTAGTGCCATATGTAATAAAAGTGGTGCTGCATCATATGCAGTGCCAATTTTCCTGGGCCCCTTAGCACCCCCCTAACGCCACCATGTGTGTGCTGTATTTAATATATGGCGCACCATGGCGGTAGTTAGGGAACTAGCATCAACATTTTTGACACTAGTTTGTCACTTTGCAGGATTAGCATCAAAAAATTTGACACTAATCCTGCAAAGCACCTAGAGGGTCATAGAAAACAATGGAAGCCTCATTTTAATGCCTGCTCTGTGCAGGCATTAAAAATGCAGAAAAAGATGGCACAAAGAAATCTTTTACATTTCTTTGCTCCATTTTTTCACTGGCTTAACGGAGGAACACCCCCCTTGCATACATTATGCCTGGCTCAACGGGGCGCAAAGGGTTACAAAGTGGCACAATGCATTCATTGCACCACTTTGTAAATATGGCACGTGGAAAAAGCCACTTTAGAGCCACATTAGTGTCAAAACATTACGCTATTGCGGCACTAAGATGGCACTATGGGCTCTTAAATATGCCCCTTAGTTTCTTATTCTTAGGGCCACTGTGCGGCATGGTTGACTGAATTATGCAGCAAGGATAGGCAAATTATACAATAATTATCTTCCCATCAAAATCAGCTCTGCTGAATAGTATGGTGCATGTAATATTTAATCATGCATGTCTCCTGAGGAGGTATTTTGGGATTCAAGACATGAAACCTTAAAAAAAGAGATTAAAAGTTTGTGATTCTTCTATATTTAAAGTGTTCCTTTGAAATATCTGTAGATTTAATAACAGTTTCTGTAATCTGAACATGAATTTGTGCTAATACTGAAACAAAGAAAATAAAAAAGAATACTTCTACCAATTGTATTTGAATTATATTACATTCCTGCTATAGACAAAAGTACCTCTCCTTGTCCATAAACTGGGCATGTTTATAGTGTCCGGACAAGACTGCCACCTCTTTACCTGATGACAAAAATCAACATCTGAGGTCGTCTATGGACTGACCTTTTCAGGCCTGTGCGCATCTCCAGCAGACACTCTACCCTGTGAGGGATGAAGGTGATACTTAAGCAAGGGTTTGTCTCCCATGTTCATTTATGGGAAGATGGAAAGAACTGTCCACAGAAAGTGAAATCAAAGTGGATAGTCTAAAGTGGATAGCCCATCAAGGCATTTGCAGTGGAACACCAACAGCCTAGAAGAAGAGAGAAGGACGAGATTAGCAGATTCATTTGCTATTCTCCTACTGCCCAGTTTACCACCGGAACATCAGCAGAAAAGTACACACACACACACACACACAAACACCTATGAACGCAGTCATTAGGCAGAGTGCTGAGCCGGGAGCGATCCTTCATGGAGGCAAACAGATATTGATCTGGGAGCCAGAATCACTACCACTGTTCAGTGGTAAGAGGCAGAATTTGATCAACAGAATATGGGGGTGCGTACATGTGAATGTGTGTGTGTGTAAAACTGGTCATGTATGTGTGTGTGTGTGTGTGTACAGAACTGGTCATGTGTGTGTTTGTGCATACACATTATTTATGAGTGAAGTGTGTGTGTGTATGTGTGTGTTTGTGTGTTATATAGTGATACTTGGGTAACTCTTTTATCGCAGACAAGTAAGTGGCCTGTCCTTGACATAATGGAGGGATTTTGACAACAGAATGACTATCTTGGCACAACAGTGGTTCACGTATAACATATTGTGTGCATTCCTAACAACAATTTTTAAATATTGTGGGAATTCCTGACAACATTTTGGCTATTCCTCTAAGTGCAGCTGCCCATCATTCACATATTGTTGGCATTACTGACAATATTCTTGCTATCATTGATACACTGACTGAAGTATTCACAAATTGTGGGCATGCTCCTAATATTGTGGATATCTTTGCTATAACAGTATCTCAATAATTAAATACTGTGGGCATTCTTGACAACATTTTTGCTATCACTACCATAAATATTACCCATCTCTGGAATTTAGTGGGCATTCTTGACATAATTCTGGCTAATACTAGTAGCAAGGTTGTGGTACATATCCCTACCATATTCCTGGTATTTTATTATGATAAATAGGTACGAAAGTGTCAGTCTGTCTGTCGATATACCACAATACTGGGTGAATCTGTGATGAAAAAAGGAAAGACTTGTATTTGTGGACAAGAACACGTTTTTATTCATAAAAATGCATGCTGTCTAGAGAGTAGACTCACTATTTGATAGCAAAACCACTCTGTTTTTAGAAACTGACAAGTAGACCTTTGGTGCATTACAGATATTTAAAATGGATATTTGATCGATAAGACATGCAATCCATGCTGGGTCTGGAAGGTTTATTGCTTTCCTTGGTGATGGTGCCAGAGAGCCGTCCCTGCTTCTGAAGATAATTTTTTACTTCTTTATAAACAGTTCATCATTTTTGTTAATAAAGCATTATGATATTATCGTTACTGCTGCCCACTTGGGACCTGATTGTGTATGGATTTTGTATCCTGCCTTCTTTCTCGTCCAGTAGGGCTTCTGTAAAAGGATCTTCTGCATGAGCCTGGAAAATGTGTTTAGCTCTGATGACTATAACCTGCAATTGGGAGATTTGTATAACTTTTAATCTGCCCTGTCTCTTCTACATAGATTTTCAGTTTCAAACATGTGACTGGGAAATGAAAGAAATAGGTCTATTGAAATGAAGCAAAATTAAAAAAATTTAAACCATAGGCTATTTACAATTGCATGTCTGGATCGTTTCCATACTTTATAGCTCTTTACCCAATTTATAGGGAAATTCGGCTGAAAAAAGAACAGGTTTTTTTTTTTTTTACAATAATTTCAGTTTCTCCCTAAGAGGATGACTCCTCAGTAGCCATGTCGAGAGATATGGTATAACAGGTATAACACTCCAGTATTAGAAAATGTTACTGCTGCCTCTTCAAAACATCTAAATGTTTAGCTAATTTATCATGAAATGGTGTTGTAAAATTCACTGTGTGTAGTTGTTTTTAATCAAACTTTTCTGTGGGTAGGTGAGAACCACTGGAACCAAAGCAGGAGATATCCGGTTTGCTAATTTCTCTCACTGACTGCTTGCATTTCGAGGCCAATTGTATGCTCTGCCACATTCAAAGTTAATCAGGCTCCATTTTATGTGGCATAGTGAGTCAGTGGGCCACTTAATGCAAATGGTGTGGACTCTGCTTTGGTCTTACTCTTTACCAGGATATATATCACAGTCTGAGTGCATTATAGAAGTTTCACATGATGATATAAGATGCAACTTAGTAAACCATGAAGCACATAGCATGTGTTAGGAGCAGCTAAGCTTTTGGTGAACTGAGAGGAAGCTAGTATGAAACAGAAGAGAAGAACACTGTCAACCATAGTTTAAAATATTTTTCATGGACCATATGTTGCGTCTCAGATCACGCCGTACACAGTCATAGCACTGCCTTTATTCTTTTTATGCATTTAATGTATGGACATTTTCTTCAATTTGCTATATTTTGGTAGTAATTACTGCCAATAAGGGTGCTTAATGGGCTACAATGGCAAAGCGCAGGTTTGTATTTGTATCTACTCCTCTCCCCGATTTGTATTTGGATCTGCACCACCATACCATACTCAACTGATGGTAGCATATTTAAACAACAATTGGCAATGCCAATAGGTCTGGTTTATGAATGTACTTTCAAGCTAAACCTAAAACTCCATGTGTGTTTACTGCCCTCCTCGCATCTGTGCTGCTGCCTGAGAGAAACACCATAGGTTATCTAGCTATGTAAGACACTTTAATAGCATTGTCATGACGTGTGTGCCCTAAATGTTCAAGCTCAGGCAGCTAGATAAATAAAAAAAAACTATCACTGAAGCCTCATCGCTCATTGGAACCAATGCATCATTTAGCCGGCACTTCAGCTTCTCAACATCGATGTAGTAGGAGCTCGCAGTGCAGCTTCACTGCATCAGAGAATTGATACATTGGAGAAGTGTGGCACAATGGTTAGAGTGGCAGACCCTGATGTAGAGATCTGGTCTGGGACCAGTGTTCAATTCCCACCTTGGTGGGACTTGGGCTCAATTCCCTTGGGCCAGATAATTCTCACCTTGGTGCCTAATCTAATTAGTGGGTCCCACTCTGGGCATTAACTTGCTTAACTTCCACAATGGCCCTCACAATGCTTGGCTCCAGGAGTGGGTGCCTCACAGGGAAAGCCAGGAGGAGTTCCACAGCAGTATGCGTACAGTGCCTTGAGACCCTAATGGGTGAGTAGTGCGCTATACAAGTGCAAAGTTTACAGTTTTTTTTTACACATCATTGCTGTTGCATAGGAGAAAGCTACACATCACACCTACTGCATGGTTGGGAACTGATGCATCACTCCACAACTCAGAATTTAAGGTACTTTTGTTCAATGAGCATAAATTGGTCCTGGGAGCAGGCCTGCACTTCATCAAGGTCAGCCTGAACTTTTGACTTTGCCCCGGTCTGGTGCGACCAGATCTCCCAGATTGCTTCTTATTGCTTCTAAGTGCTACTTTACAGTTTAATATTTAAAATGCATCACTCCAGTTCTACTTATTGGATTTTGGTCATTTTGGTCTTGTTTTATTTATTAAATCATACTCTATTTTTCTAAACTGGTGTTGACTAATTTTGTACGGTGTTTTCACAGTTTTACTGTTTGCAGTGTTGCACAAGTACTTTACAAACTGCCTTTAAATTAAGCCTGACTGCTCTTTGCCAATCTATCAGAGGCTAAGCAAAGGTTATTTTAGGGTTTGGCTGGCACTTACCCTGACTAGGATTGAGCTTGCCTTTTAACTAAGGTATTTACTGCATCAACCAACAACCCAGTTTCTAGCAGGCCTTATCCAGGTTATTGGAGACTGAGATAGTAATCCATGTGTTAATCGCAAATAAGAGAAGATCGAAACCAAAAGAATTAACAAGGGACACCAAAGAAGAGAGATAATTATCAAAAAGTGTAACACTAAGAGATGATACTCAGGGCAGGCCGCAGGTTAAAGAGTTAAAGAAAGCAATGGAAATTGATTGAACTCTCAAAGAGAGAATGGAGCCAAACCACCTGAAGTCATTTTTAGGGACACCATTTGGAAATAGTCTTTGAATAGGAAGAGTGTGAGAGAGGATGTCAAAAGCTGCAGACATATCAAGTGAAATGAGGACAGCTGAGTACTCTTTGTCAAGCAGCAGTCTAAAATTTTTGTTACAGACACCAGAGCTGTCTGTGTAAAAGTCAGAAACTATATTATGAGGGATCAAGGCTATTGGGCAATAGTTATCAGGATATTGAAATTTGAATTAGTTTTTTTGCAAATAGGGTTGATATAAGCATGCCTTCACAGTGCTGTGAGAGCAGTGATGTAGGAGGTCTTTGACAATGGATAATGTCTTATGAGTGGAATATCCAGCAGCGCCTATGTTTCTGGCATACAAGGTTACTCAAGCTCTGCATTAGGTGTTGATATTCTTTTAGGATGGCTGTATAAGAGATTTTGCCCATAGTGTCATAGGAAAGTTGCCCTTGGCGACCCAGCCTCTTCCATGGTCGTTTTGCCAGTCTACGTTTGTTAGAAGGGAGTGAGAGAAGTGATGAGATTCAGTTAACTTGCATGGGGAGATTCAATCAAGTTCATTGGGTAGACAATTATTAAACAAGTTAGCAGAGGTGGCCATATTGAAAGTGACCGAGAAAGGAGGAGACTAAAAGGCATCTGCCAAATTGTGAAAATTAACTTTGGCCAGGGTCTGATAAAAGAGGAAGTACAATTGAATATTCTGTAGAAACTGGGACCAAAAACTGTATTGCATGGTGATGTGTCAAAATTAAAGGTAGAAAGGATAGCGTGAAAATAGAGTGATCATTTGTAAAAATTGGTTCTGGCAGGTGACCAGCATTATGCTTTAAAGATTTGTTAATTGAGGATGACCCATGATCTCTGATCGAGTCACTGAATATGGCAGCATCCATTTGTTCTGGCGGATCAAAATTTGTATCGAGGCTGTTGAGTAGCATGAATTTGGACAACTCTAATATAGCAAAAGGTAGTAGGTCCGTAAGAGTAGAAGTTAAATTAAGTGTGGAACCTGTAGGGCAGTAAATAAATTAAACCACCCAAGAACTCGGTGATTAGAATTTTAATGAAAAAAGCTTGACTGCACCATAGGCAACGGGAGGTGTATAAAAAGCTGTGTATCAAAAAGAGGAGCAAAATATAATTTCTAGGCCAGCACCATGTTTGCCGTGATGGGACATGGAGGATAGAATAACCGGGTGGAATGGTTCTTGCAATGTCAACGGCTGAAGAGTTATGCAACCAAGGGCCTGATTTAGAGTTTGGCGGATGGAGCTACTCAATCACAAACGTGACAGATATCCCGTCCACCCTATTACAATTCTTATATCCTATAAACATGGTAATATGGTGGAAGGGATATACCTCACTCTTGTGATGGAGTAACCAATCTGCCAAACTCTAAATCAGGCCCAAAGTCTAAGTTAGAAACAAAGATTTTGGTTGATTGGAGTGGATCAAGCAGTGCTCTAGATTATCTAGATAGCAGTTAGGAGGACCTGAGGGCCTATATTCAGGAAGCAAAAAGGAGGAGCCATTTCTAAGGCTGACAGATCCTTAGCTGAGTTGGCGCAGGAGTTAGACACAGAGAAATGACAGTAAAGACTAGAGAAGTACCCATAGGGCAGATGAGGGGAGGTAAAGCTATAGGACATATCTTATCTTTGGCATGGAGTAGTCTGACAGTATAAGCAATGTGTTTAATCCCTTTCAAGTTGGGACAGAGACTAAGGTGCTTTGAGGCTTGGCCTGACATGCGCACTTGCCTTAGCATCACACCCACTGTACATATCTGCTGACGGGACACGTAACGTCCTTGTTTAAAATGTTGCCTTTATCAGGCAATAAAAATGTAGACTGTAGCTGCTAAGCTCCCTAGTAAATTTAAAGAAATATACAAAGATGAAACATGTAAAAGAATCAAAGAGGTGCTATATCTATGTAGGGTACAATCTAAGGCTTGCAGTATTGTGGAGCCAGGAAACCTTCACTAATGCTGTATAAGGAACAGAGAACCTTTCAGATGTCAGGAGAACAGTCCTACAAAGCCCAAGAGTCTGTAACTCTTCAGGTGGACTGGGCCAGGGTCATGTCCTTTGGAGATGTGCACCCTCCTTGTTATGATTTGGCTTGACAATGCAGCTGTCGCCAGACAATCTTGTGAGTATCACCAGGAGAGGGATTTTAGCTTCACCCAGATGTTGAGAGCTAGGAGTATCTATTTTGATTGGGAAAAAGCTATGTGCTTCCACAAAAAAGTGCCTGCCCCAAGAAAAATTCTGCAGTGCTGGTTCTGATGGTGATCCACTAGTGTCAAGAGGCGAGGTACAGAGGTGATGTGATCCTATTTGCACAGGTTACAACTCACACAGTAGAGGTGATGCGTCAATTTTCTTCACACACCAGCAGCAATGTGCCATATCCTGCTTACGCAGCAGAGGATGCATCAGTTCCGCTGGTACAAGTACCTTAGGTCCACTTTCAAGGGTCCAGGACTAGGGTGGCATCACTTGGCAGGACAGACTCACAGATGGCAGAACCCAGGTGCAGAAGCAGGGTGATTAGAAGTCTGTTATGTCCTTGAGACTTCAGATCAGGAGGCTAGCTGGCCAGCCCTTGGAGTCACTCTGGGCTCAACTGATGCAGGTCCAGTCCCTCTCACCCAAGGGAACTGCAGACAGCAGGGCAGCACAGCAAGGCAGAAGTCCAGCAAAGCAGCAGTCCAGCAGAGTGGCAGACCTTCAGCAGCAAGCAGTCCTTCTTCCTGTCTTCACAGGTCCAGAAGTGTACTGAGTTGGTGGTGTCAGAGGTCCAGTGATTTTACCCTGTTGGGCCTTTGAAGTGAGGGAGGCTTCAAAGACTGAGCTTTGAAGTGCTTTGAAGTGTACAAAGTGCACAGAGGTCATGCCCTTCTTGTCTTGGCTCTAGATGCACTACAGGGGGTCATGAAGCCTTCTGTGATGGGCCAGGACAAATCCTATTCAGGTGTACATGAGGCTGTGACCAGCTCCTCCCTCCTATGCCCCCGAGATGGCCTTTCAGATCACACATAAGCTCCGATTGTTTGTGGCTGTCAAGAGGGAATACAAAAACCCCAGCTGTCACCCACTGCAGACATGGGGTCAGTGACAGGCAGCACGCACCAAATGGCTAAATTCAGAAAATGCAAATTTTCTAAAAGTGACATTTTCAGAATTGCAATTTAAAATCCAACTGAACCATAAGGTGTGATTTTAAATTGTGATTCCAGAGACACCAAACTCGAAAATCTCATCTCTTCCAGGTTGTGAATTACACTTACAATATGTAATAAGGTAATCCCAATGTTAGCCTATGGGAGAGATGGAACTTGTAATAGTGAAAAACAACTTTGTTTTTTTTTACTACCAGGACATGTATTACTTAAAAGTACACGCCCTGCCTTTTAAATACACTTCACTCTGTCATCTGGGTTGTCGAGGGCCTACCTTAGGGGTGACATATGTATAAAAAGGGAAGGTTTGGGCCTGGCAAAAGGGTTACTTTGCCGGGTTGACATGGCAGTGTAAAACCCCCATACAGGCTCTTCAGTGGCAGGCCTGAGACATGGCTAAAGGGCTGTTAAGTGTGTGGGAGAATCAGTGCTGCTGGCCCACAAGCAGCACTTAATTTACAGGCCAAGGGCACATTCAGTGCACTTTACTATGGATTTATAAGTAAATTAAATATGCAAATTGGGGAACAGCCAATGTTACCATGTTTAGGGGAGAGAGCACAAGCACTATAGCGTTGATTAGTAGTGGTAAAGTGCACAGAGTCCTAAAGCCAGCAATAACAAGGTCAGAAAAGTGGAGGAGGTAGGCAGAAATGTTGGAGCAAGACCACCCTAAGGCTGTCAGTCTAACATGCCCCCCCAGCTGAAAGTGGGAAGAGTTACCCAACCCCTTGGAAGATCTTTTCACTAAGGTAGACAAATCTGGAGAGGCCATAAGCATAGGCATGGTCTGACCCCAGCAGTTTTTCACTTTAAAGTCCATTCCCTATAGGGAGATGGACCACCTCAAAAAGTTTAGGATTTTCACGCCTCCTCTGCATGAACCATCTGAGAGGTCTGTGGTCTGTATGAATCCAGAAGTGAGTTCCAAACAAGTATGGTCTCAGCTTCTCCAGTGTCCAGACCACAACAAAGGCTTCTCTTTAACTCGCACTGCACCTCTGTTACCATTGTTGCTAATGAAGGCTACTGGTTCATCTAGGCCCTCCTCATTCAACTGTGCTAAGAAAACCCCTATGCCATTCTCTGAAACATCTGTCTGCACTATGAATTCCTTGGAATAGTCAGGATCCTTAAGTACAGGTGTTGCACACATGGCCTCTTTAAGGTTATCAAACGCTTTCTGGCAAGCCTCTGACCAGATCACCAACCTGGGCTGTTTCTTCAAAGTCAACATTGTTACATGTGCCACAATGGTGCCATATCCCTCAACAAATCTTTTATAGTACCCTGAGAGGCCCAGAAAAGCCTTCACTTCTGTCTGGGTTTTGGGGGGTTGACAGGCCATGATAGTCTCAATCTTGGCCTGAAGAGGCTGCACCTTTCCCCCTACCCACCAGGTGATCCTACCACACCACAGATCCCTGCTTAGTCTGGCACCTACTGGCTTTGTTGGTCAGGCCTGCCTCTTGCAGGGGCGGCTGAAGCACCTCACTGAGGTGTTGCAGGTGTTCCTCCCAGCTGGAACTGTGGACAGCAATGTCGTCTAGGTAGTGGCACAAAAGGCATCCTTTCCATCCCCAACATTGTTCACCACCTTCTGGAAAGTGGCAGGAGCATTCTTTAAACCAAAGTGCATCTCCCGAATCTGGAAGTGGCTCTCAGGGGTTGAGAATGGTGAACTCTCTTTAGCTCCCCCACTCAAAGCAATCTGCCATTACCCTGGTGTCAAATCAAAAGTACTGAGAAATTTAGCAGCTCCCAGCCTGTCAGTGAGCCCATTAGCTCAGGGGATGGGGTGAGCATTCCATCCTGGTGATGGAGTTGAGTCCCAGGTACTTCACACAGAGCATGAGTTCTTGTCTGGTTCCTGCTGGGGCAGCTTTTGGTATCGGCACCACAGGGCTGAACCAGGGCTCAATCACCCCTAACACCAGTATCTTGGAGATCTCCTCCTTGATACAGGCCCTCACCTAAACTGCTAACCTGTAAATCTTGTTTTTAACAGGGGGGCTGTCTCTTGTATTAATGTCGGGGATACACAGGTGTGCGAATCCAGGGGTGAAAGGGAACAGAAAGGCAAACTGTCCCAGTAACTGGTAACAGTCTCTCTGCTGCTCTGAGGTCAGAGAGGAAGAGAGGTTGATATCTATCCTCCACTGACTCATCATGTTCCTGTGCCAAGAGGTGGTCAGGGAGAGGTTTACTCTTCTCTTTCCCTCCCTCATCTGTCACAAGGAGCAAGCTTACTCCTGACCTCTGAAAGTGAGGCTTCAATCTGTTAAAATGAAGCACCCTTTGGGGGTTCATAGGGGTCTGGAGATCCACCAAGTAGGTGGACTCCCCCTTCCATTCCTTCACTTCGTATAGGCTGGTCCAATGGTCTGGGTTCTACAGATTCCATAAATCATATTTTCTTGCCAGGCTGAAGCTCTACCAGAGCAGCCTTCTGGTCACTGCAGAGTTTCATGACTTCTTGGCTGGCCTCAAGGTTGCTTTTAGCCTTCTTCCAGAATCGGTGCATCGAGTTGCAGAGGGCCAGCATGTAACTGACCACATCCTGGGGGGTTCCTGGGATCTTGCTCCCATCCCTCCTTGACAAGACTCAGAGGTCCCCTAACAGGGTTGCCAAAAAGTAGTTTAAAGGGCATAAACCCTACTTTCTGTGGCACCTCCCTGTATGCAAAGAGAAGGCATGGCAAGAGGATGTCCCACTTACATTTAATGGACTTAGTTAGGCCCATTATCAGACTCTTCAAGGTCTTGTTGAATCTCTCCACAAGGCCATTGGTTTGGGGTGATAGAATGTGGTGTACTTTTAAGCTACACTACCCTTATTCCACAAGGACTTCATGTATGCAGACATGAAGTTAGTGCCTTTGTCAGACACTATCTTCTTGGGGAAGCCAACATGGGTAAAGATCCCCAGCAGAGCTCTAGTCACCACAGGTGCTGTCACTGACCTCAGAATATTGGCTTCTGGGTAGTGGATGTCATGGGTCACCAAGACCAGGATAAACCAGTTGCCCAAAACTGTCATGGGGTCCAATGATGTTGAGGCCCGTCCTCTCAAAGGGTTTCCAATGACTGGTAATAAGACCAGGGGAGCTTTTTGGTTTTTCCCTGATTTCCCACTGGTCTGGCAGGTGGGCCAAGACCTGCAGAATGCATTCGAGTCTGTCTTCATTTGGGGCCAATAGAACTGGGAAGCAAATCTGGTAAAGGTCTTGTCTTGCCCCAAATGTCCTGCCAGGGGTATGTCATGAGCCAAACCCTGTAGGAAGGCCCTGTAACTCTGGGAGACCACTGGCACACAGGAAGTCCCAGTCCTCTGAGCCTTAGGCTCGCTATATAAGAGATAATTCGCCCTGTGTATTAGATGACCCCCAGAGGCCTCACCAGCTGCATGGGTTGAGGCCTGTTGCCTCAAGCCCTTAAGAGTATAACACTCCCTCTGCGCATTACAGAATTCCTCCCTAGTGGGCCCACCCTCAACTGGACAGCCAGCAAGCTTAAGTAGATCACCTAGGGTGGCAATGTCCTCCTCAGTAGGTTTGGGGGCCTCCTCCTCAGGGACCCATATCAACCTCCAACATGGGAACTTCAGGCCCTAATCCCTCTCCCTGGCAGTTGTCCGGGCCATTGTTCCAGGCTCCAGATCCCCTGTACTCCCTTCCCTGGCAGCCAGACCCACTCAGGTAATCCCAACACTTCCAAGTGAGACCTGAGGTCTCCCTCTTTCGAGGCAGAATTCTCCAGGTCATTGCCTAGTAAACAATCTAGAGGCATGGCAGGGTTTTCAGCTAGTTTCAGAGAATCTTAGAACACCCCCACTCAAAGGGAACCAGAGCCACCAGTAGATGGCGCTATTGATTATCTGCAACTACAACTTGGTAGAATGTGTTCGGTAAGACCTGTTCTCCAGACACCAACTGACACTGGACAGTAGTCATGCCTGCTCCTGTGTTTTACAGAGCCTCCACACATTGCCCATTGATGGTGACTGACTGCCTAAACTTTGACGTCTTTGCAGGCAATATGGGCTTTAGGCACCATCTCCTTATCTACCAGTAAAACTAGAGTCACCTCTGTCTACTCCCCAAAAGTGGGACTACCTCCTATCTAGGTGCTACACATGCCAATCCAGGTGTCTGCCGGCTGGTGGGGGGGCTATGCTCTCTTGGGACATTTGGAGTCACCCTTGGAGTAGCCATAATTGAGGCACTCCAGACATTGGGGTACAAACCTCCCCGTCTGTTCACTAAAGAACCCCTTCTTTTTAGAATCAGACTGGGACAGGTTACCTCTACTCCCATGAAAATAGCTTTGGGGGGCTTTTGAGAACTCCTTATTTTTAAGTTTTTCTCCCCCCTTCTTTCTTCTGGTTGGAAACCTGACCACCTTTGTGGGAGCCTCCCCTTTCCCCCAGATATCTTCTTCAACACCCTGGTACTAGCTCAGAGGTCCACCAACTCAGCAAGCTTCCTAGGGTCAGTCAACATACTGTCAACTAGGTGCTTGTTCAACTCAGGAAAACAGATAATGAGCATGTGCTCTCTCATGATTAAATTGTACAACCCAACAAACTCATTAACATTCCTGCTCCGCACCCAACCATTCAGTGCCTTAGTGGAGTAGTCCACAAAACCTATCCAGGATTGGTTGGGGAGCTTCTGGCTGACCCTGAATCTTTTGCTATACTTCTCGGGGGTCAGCCCAAATTTGGCAATGTCTAATGGCCTTCATGGGGGTACACTTGGTTTGATCGCTAACCTCTAGTGTCCAAAGTGTGTCCCTCCTCACGGTAGGCATGTTTTCCCACAGACCTCACCTCCAGTGTTCCTCAGGAACCTGGTGAACCGTCAGTGCAACTTAGGTAGAAAACCATTTATCAACATCGTCTCCCACCACATAACTGGGCACCAAATCCTACATGTGGGGACCTTCTTCTCTCCTTCAGGTACTGCAGGTATGCTGCCACCATCACTACTGGAATCCACCTGTCTGGCATCGATGTACAGCTCTTTTTGGCTTGGTTCATGGGCCAATAATATTTTTTTTCTCTGCTAAGGCTCTTTCTGCCTTTTTTCTCCTCTGACTCCATTTTTAATTTTGCCATCTGCAGCTTGAATTCTCCTTCCTCACTCCTACCTATAGGTTTCTCAGGGGAGAACATTTCTAAAAACACCAAATTCAAAGCATTTATCTCTTCCATACTGTGAATTACACTTATACGATGTTATAAGGTAATCCCAATGTTAGCCTAAGGAAGAGATAGGCCTTGCAGTAGTGAAAAAGTACTTTGGGGGGTTTTCACTACCTGGACAAGTAAAACTTAAAAGTACATGTCCTACCTTTTAAATACATTGCACCCTGCCCTCTGGTTTGTTGAGGGTCTATCTCAGGGCTGACATATGCACAAAAATGAACGTTTGAGACTGGCAAAAGGGTTTCTTTGCCAGCTCGACATAGCAGTGTTAAACCGCACATACAGGCTCTGCAATGGCAGGCTTGAAACATGTTTAAAGGGCTACTTAAGTGTGTGGCACAATCAGTGCTGCAGGCCCACAAGTAGCATTTCATTTACAGGTTCTGGGCACATTTACTGCACTTTGCTAAGGACCTATTAGTCAATGAAATATGCAAATTGGGGATAAGCCAATGCTACCATATTTAAGGGAGACAGCATAAGCACTTTAGCACTTGTTAGCAATGGTAGAATGGGCTGATTCCTAAAATGAGCAAAAATGAGGTAAGAAAAGTGGAGGAGGTAAGCAAAAACCACCGTAAGGTTGTCAGGTCTTAAAAGGCCCAATCTAAATTTTGTTGGCATAACAGTGCGGTTGCCTCATGGATGAAGGACAACTACCTCATGCTCAATAGTGACAAGACCAAGATCTTGCTCTTTGGTAAACAAGCAGATGCATAGACTCCATTTTGTTGGCCATCTGATCTTGAACCTTCCCCCGTCCTGGCTACGTAGGCAAAACATCTCTGCACCCTCTATAATCTTAGGGCCATATTTACAAACTTTTGAAACAGGGCAGTGCTGAGAGCCTTCTTGCTGCTTTGCCCTGTGTCAAAAGAAAAGGGCAGGAATGTGCCATATCTACAAGATACGGTGCATTCCTGTCCTTGTCCCCTGCACTGGTTCACAATGGGCTGCTATTCACCAATGCAGGCAACCTTGCGCCATGGTGCAAGGGTGCCTGTGTTGTGGTAATGATTGTGTTTGTGCAGGAAGGGACACCTTCCTACACAAAAAGAACAACAAGTGGACTTTTCCTTTTTCTATGTGTGCTTCAGAATGCAGCACACTCATAAAACGGAAAATGAAATGAGAAATAAAGGTGTTTCTCCTCGTTGCATCTCCATTATGCCTCCCCTGCGGAGACATAGGTTTTTGACACATTCCTAGGTTTACAAAACCTTGTAAATCTGGGAATGTGTCAAATGCCATGGGTGTTAAGTGGGAATACCCACTGTAACATCAACGGCATGCCTTCCTGATGCAGGGTGAGTCAACACAGTGACATGAGCTGCGTTGACTCGATCCATATAAACGAGGACATGAAAAGCCACACAGGGTGGCTTTACGTGGCCTTGTAAATATGGCCCTGCAGTGGGCGCTGCTGGACTGTCACTAAAAGTGACTTTCCAGTGGCACAAAGGCCCTTGTAAATATTGTCCTTGGTCTTTCTTTCTCTAATCAAAGCAGTCAGATGACCACAACTTGCTTGGGCCTTTCTCCGAATACTCAAGAACATTAAACTGTTTCCTGTTCATGCTTGGAGGTCAGTGCCTTTTTCTTGGGTTTGCCTGTTATACTCATCCATTGTGAATAATTCAAAATTCTATATCTGTGCTGATCCTCAATCTCCCTTCTACTTTGTCCACCTCATCTTAAGGATGCCAATGGGCTCCTGATTAAAAAGCACAGTCAATTTAAAGGATTATGCTTTATCCACAGAGCTATCTACAATACAGGTCCTATTTAGCCCCTGAAGAATTTCAGGGTCTTTCTTTCTTCCAACAGGCTATGCTCTGCCTCTTCAAAATCTGGTGTGGCTCCTACAATTAAAGAGGCTTGGATAGGTGATTGTCCTTTTTTCCTATCTTGCTTTTAAGCTCTAGAATAACATTCCATTTGCTCCTAAAAGCTCATCAGACTTGTTCTGGAAAAACGTAAAACAGAATGTTTCACTTAACACTCATTCCCCTCAAGATTTGTTGGTTCTCTTCCTCTTTCTCTAGCACCAGGACTACCCTTGGGGTATTTTTCACACTTCACTAATCTTTAACAAAATCTAACATGGACAGGGCAACTGGACTTACACAATATGAAGTGAACTTCACAGTAAAAAAAATGAAGATAAGCAATGTACAGTAGAGGAAGAAGTATGAGTCATTATTTGTTTAATTATTAGGGACTAGGGCCTGGGTCATTACCTATCAACAAAAGATTTTGTTGTCAATGCTCACTTTTCCCTGCCCTGATAAAGTGGTAACTGGTGAATGGTTATTTAAACTAATAGCTACCACTTGCCTCCTTCTAACCTGTCCTCGTCCAAATGGTTAATGATATATTCCCTGGCGTTGCCTAGGGGCTGGGAGCAGACTCCTTCCAGTCATCACCCTCTTTCCCATTGTCAGCTTACAGTTTTGCTAGAGCAAATCCAGGAGAAAGCATTCTGCTCCATACCTTGTTATCTTCATTGGCGTCACCAGTGGCTAGCAATGGAAAAGTCTGTGGATGAGGCTTCCCACCCTGCCAAAACCGTTGTCAGCTAACCAACCAGCAATCATGCCCTGCCCCAAGGTCCTACTGGGCACATGCAAACTCCATTCCCTATGGTCCTTAGGAGCACTTGAATTGGATCATGGCACAAGAGACCAGAGGTTTTCATGCAAATTGATTCAGCCTTACAGGTTTTCGGGCTGAAGGCAATTGTTTCTGTACTAGACTGCAGGATGTGCATAGTGAGTATGTTTAGCAGGAATGCTAAAGCCTACAACCTGTGACCAGAGCTGAATACACAGCCCACATGGAATTGATGATGCCATAACTGTAGGCTCAGGGGAAGAGTTATAGTGTATGGTTTGTCTAAAAAAAACAATATAGCCAAAGATAACACTCTGCACCTAGGTCCCACTAGACAAAGAAGCTGGTGGAGTTCCTTAGTCACTATTGACAGGTGCATCAAAAGCCACACCCTTCACCCAGAACACACTGTGCATGTCCAAAGCCATGTTTGTAGTCAGAAAGACAGAGAAACTATGTCCAGGGTATTCATTCATACTATACTAAATGCCCATAACTTGTTGGGTATGCTTTAGTGTTTCACAGGCCAGAATGACTTGTTGACATGGCTAAAGCCCACATCCTGCATATAGACCATGCTGTGCCAGGCTGACATTCATGTTTTGTGTTCTCTGGTGACAGGGAGGTGGGGCAAAGCTTTGCCTGCGTAATAAGGAATAGTAGGCCAAAAGTAATGCCCTCTAAGCTATATGGGCTAGGAGACTGGCTACTGCGCATTAAAGAAGGCTCTGCCCAAAATATATGTTTAGTTGGGACTTCATAGGACAAACCTGAGGTCTTTGATGGCCCTGCTAAGGGGCAATATCACCTAATATACACTCCAATTCTAGTGTCTGCTGTGCACAGCCAAACACCATACCTTCCTGCTGTTTGGAACAGGGGGTGAAGTGTGTGTGTGCGAAGCCCATTTCCTATGCCAATTACCTTGTGGACACTACTGAAGGAATATCATACAAACTTAGTGGGAAGGTTACTGGACATGTGGCATGTTCTTTCGCCATACCTTGTGCCAATAGTACTGTGCAAGCTCCCATTGGGCATAGACAAAGGCTATGGCCAGAAGGTTTTAAGGACAGGAGAACTTGGTGTAGGCCCGTAGGGCTTTGCAGAATGGGGATCATAAGCAGAATGTGGCAGAGGATCATGCTTTGCAAATGTTTATTTCACATGGACAACAGCAATGGCATTTACGCTTGGTGGATAGGGCTAGTGGGTGTAATGTTTGACAAAAGGTTGTTCCCTGTACCCATGTTCTGAGCAGGGGGATGTCGTTAGGACTTGACTGAGGGTCATTTCCTGTGCCCAAAGTAATGCACTACAATATTGGTGACAGGAAGATGGTGTGCATTGATTGGCCAAAGACCCCTTTCTACGCTCAAAGTATGTTGTGCATATGAAAACTCATGCACTGTGGGTTACAGATTTAGGGGGGTAGGATGCAGGGCATCAGAGACAAAGGCCACAACAAAAACATCCTGTAGATTCTGTGGGCAGGGAGATTAGGGATAAGCATGGTTCAAGGCTATCCTCTACTCTGAAAACCTTCGGCCATGACAAATATTCCTGCCCTCTAGGCTTCTGGAAATACATCAGGAACAGGGTAAAGACCTGTTCCCTGCTGAGCTCTAAGCACTGCTGAATTCAGTGGTCGATAGTTTGGTATCTACTGTCAAGTGGAGCATCTTTGCAGGGTACAAAGTATATTTGTATTATTATTAATGTGGGAAAGTGCCCTTTTTTGATGGCCACCTCCACACTGTAGATGCTGTTGGTTACGATTTTGAAAGTGCAGTGGAGCCTGCTGCCCAGGCCTCAGTGCCAGTGCTCTTTCCCTAAATTGGTAAATGTGAATTGGTATCCCCAATAGGCAGGTACTTTAACTCCGTTATAGGTTCCTAATTAATGGTACCAGTGGTATCCAGGAGATGGGTATTAAAGGAGTCACCAGGACTTGAAGCACTGTTTACATTAGGTCTGCCACCACTGCAAACCACTCAAACTCAACTGTGCCCACACCGTGTGTGGCACAGTCCAAGTACTATCTTTATGGATCAATTCTGTTTATCACAGTTTTTAAGGAAGCACAGCTGAGTGCCTAGAACCCTTCAGGCCAGAGTCATACATGAAGGGAAGGAGGTTAGTCCTGCTTTGTTGTCGACTGTGTCCCAAACCCCAAACGATGAGCTAGTGATGAGGGAAGAGTATAGTCCTTTAGCCCTGTGTTTGCGTGGGAGCCATGTTTCTTTCCAGATGTGGTACCCAGCGACGGCCTGATCCATGAAGCACCAGAGCTTTTCAGTGTATGGGAGGCTCCATTCGATAATAAAATGCAATTGAGCAGCCTGAAAGTATCTCACGAGCTATGGGACTGCCAGTCCCTCATTTCTCTTAGGACGGTAAAGTATTTTCCTGGACAAGCGTGGGGGCTTACCGCCCCAAATTAATTTAAAGATTGCAGTCTGAAGCAAAAGTAGTAACTTAGCCAGCGGGGAGAGGGGAATCGTTTGAAAGTAGAATATGAGGAAGGGTTGTCATTTTAACCACTGCTACAAGTCCGAGCCAGGTAAGCTTATGCCGATGCCAAGTCTCCAAGTCTGCCAACACAAGCTTAGAAAGGGCAGCATAGTTTCTATGGGCAGTGTGTAATGAAGAGATAGCAAGTTTGATGCTAGGTATGGGATTTGGGAAGATGACCAGAGAAAGGATAATCAGGAGCGGAGCTCTGCTTCATGGGTTAGGGGACTGTGAGGTTCAGGAATTGGGATTTTTGCATATTTACTTGAAGTCCGGAAATAGTCCTGATCTCTTGAAGTACTGTGACTAGGGCTGGCAACGAGACCAGTTAGTTGGTCAAGGCTAATCTCACATCATCTGCGTATATACTGATGAGATGGAGGTCTCTGCCAAATTTGATACTGGTTATGTTAGAGTTCATACATATTCACTGGGCTTGGAGTTCCATATGAGGGGTGAAAACGAGTGTGAAAAAGGGGCATCCCTGTCTCATCCCTCGTCTAATCTGGAAAGGCTGGAAGGATATACCATTCACCTGGACGGAGGCCCTGGGTGCGCTGTGGACACTTTTATTCCAGCGCATTAGTTTAGGGCCAAAGCAGGATAGTACCTCAAAAAGGTAAGGCCAGTGGACCCTATCAAAAGCTTTCTCAGCATCAATGGACAGTAGCAGTGCATCCCGTTGTAAGCGTTGTGTCTTATCAATAAGATGCAGGGGACGTTTTGTGTTGCCTCTGCATTGTCTATTTGGGATAAAGCCTGCTTGGTCGGGATCAACCAGCCCGGGCATGAGAGGCTTGAGGCGGTGTGCCAGGACACCCGTGAACAATTTGGTATCTATGTTAAGTAGCAAAATGGGCGATTGGGGGCCCCAGATGTCGCTAAATGCTGCAAATATCAGCCTGGGTGACAGAGAGCCCCAGAGGTCCGTCTTAGTCTGCCACCATCTTGGCCAAGGCCTTCCAATCACTATCTTTAATAATATATGTCCGTCACCCCTAAGGAAAGCCTCCTCAGCCAAAAAGGCATGGTGCATTATATTAAAGTTGTGGACATATAGGAGCATGAATATATGTCTGTATAGTGGCCTTTTTCATTAAAGGGTACTATAAGTGATCAACTGTCCATATGGTAACATGGGCTGGCACGCATGGAACTCCGAGGTCGCTAGCACCATCATGGTACTGCCAAAGGGGGTCATGTTTGGCATCAAACAATGTGCCTTCTCACTCTTGACACAAATCTCCTGTGGAGGGTGGCATGGCATGGACCCGGAGAGCCACCTTCGAGGTTGCCCATGAGTTACCTCAGTTTTCCTGTACTTTGGTTGCCAGTTCGCAGTTGCTGACCTTCCTGGATTCTGACCTCCCTAGGCAGAGGAGTGAACACTCTCAGGAGTCAGGGCAAAGCACTGGACAGGAAGGCAGACACCCCTTCCTCACTCCCTGATGTGAAGTGGCACATCAGGGTACACTGTCTCTGATATGCAAGCAGGGTGTCCCCTAATGGAGTACAAAGCCCTTCACCTGGCCCCAGGCACATTTGCACCCGGGCAGGGGGGAAAACTAGTTAGTCAGGAGGCGAATACCCCCAGAAAGCTATCCCTACCTCTAAGGTGGGCAGCCTAGTCTTTGCCCTCGAGGAAGACTCCTGCCATCTTGAAAAGAGGCAGAATAGAGGGTTCTGGTTAGTAAACATGCCACCACCCACTGGACGTGTTCATCTCAGGGGCAGATTAGCTGCTGGGGCTAGAGCCTATTATCTCCTTACACCCACACCCCTACCACTCCTAAATCTAAGATTTATAGGGCACCCCTGGCATTAGAACCTAGGATCTGCAACAACTTGCAAAGAAAGGACAAGAGAAGACCCACATCGGTGACAGCAGGAACAGGATAATGCAAGTATTGAGCACCAGTTGCAGAGCGGATCTTAGACTAAAATAGAAGTGAAGCTGCAAAGTCCCACTTCCAGGCAAAGTAACACACGGGCAAACAGCGTAAATCTATCAGACTTGTTTCCTGAGCTTAAAATTCATGGGCCACCAGATGTTACTCTCCAAAAATCATTTGAGCCTACTAGATTTGTTCAAGGAGCCTTAAGTGACTCTCCCTCTGTGCATCTCTTTTCCAAGAGCGCAAACCTGCCTAGATGGCTTCACTTCATGCACAGCCATTTCACTCTGAAAGGAGTGACCAAACCATGACTCTTCAAATAATAATATTGTAAATCATCTACTCGATCTGAAAGTGTCCAAATATGTGTGGAACTGCTTGATGCAAATCTCTTGCTGGAGTCCTGGCATTTGGGCAGGGTGATTATTCGACAAGAGATTACATTGTATGTGGTGTCAAAACTTCTACAACACCCAAATCCTGTTAATGGGCAGGATTCTATGTTAGGCCAAGGATTATCCATTTCACAGATTCTAAATGTGATTTTGCATGAATTTCAATATGTCAAGCATGTACATTCTCAGTACCTTACAAGTATTAAGGAGCAATTACAAAGACTGAGTCAAAAATTGGACTTATTCTCTAAGCAAATTGAGCAACTGGAGCAGTGGGCCGTGACCTGGAGGAAAATCAAAGTCAGCATCTACTTAATATTTGCAAGTACAGAAAAGAAGTTATTTTACTTAAAGTAAAACAAGAGTACCTGGAGAATAGCTCAAGGTAGTCACATCTTAGTTTTACTGGTGTTCCTGACTACAAAGAAAATAAAAGTAATGTAATCACATTGATCGATAAATTCGATAAATAATACGTTTGGACCGATTTTGATGGGGATTTACCAGTAGTTAATAATATGTGCAAATTATGTCCCTAATATTCGGAACACACAATCTAAATTTGCCAGCCCTATAATTGTCAATTTTGCTGACAAATGAATTAAAGAGAAAAGTCTGACTAAGGAACTTGCAAGTAAAGTGTTAAGATGATTATGATTTTAGCAATATTGTGGATTTTTCGTTGGTCTAACTTTACGACCAATATCATGTGTTAATCGGCTAAATTTGTCATTATATGCATCTTTATAACTGTCCACATTTTCTCCATCAATATGTATATGTCTCCCCTCATGCTAACCAGACTTTTCTTGATCACATCACTTTTTTGGGCTCACCTGCCCTTCACCCTCTCCCTCCCCCTCTTCCTCCCTTCCCCTTACCCTCTCCTTCTCACTCTTCCTTTGTATATTTACTTCTTCAATTCCTCACGGTTACTATTTTTATTTTATTTTATCTTATTTCACATATATATTTTTTGGCTTATTTAAGTTCTATGGGGTACCCAGTCAGACTTATATAGTTTGCTCCCTTCCCATTTTTTTCTTCACAATTCTCCTGATTTACATCTATTTATTACAATTTTTTTGTTGATATTCGGGTCATTTTATTTGTTTTTTCTTATCACTCTCTCTACTTTATTTCTGGCAGCCAGCATTTTCATTAACAACCAACCCCAATATGGCGGTTGTTTTTTGTCCTATCTTTATTTTCAGCATGCATACGTTTCAATCACAACCAGCCTTAAGATGGCGGTTGGTTTCGTCCCTCTTCTATTTTTAGGAAGTTGTAATTTCGCATTTCCGGGTTCCAGGCGTCTATTTCTAGCACAACCGGACCCGAGGTTTCCTTTAAGAGGTTCCTGTCGGCGTCCGGCTTTACACTTGGGCCGGCCGCGTGTGATCTCTCGCGGTCGCTTTGATCGCATTACAGAATCCCTCGTGAGCGCAGGACATGCCACATTACAGTACGAGCGGTAAGGTTTTTCCTTTTCCGCTTAGTTTTAAGTCTTCTTTTCAATTATTGTTTGTTTCTTTTGGATATCTATTCACTTTGTTGTGACTCACCAGGTTCTGTACTTATATCTTGGTACACTTCGGATACACCTATGGCAAATTGTTTTAGGGACATCTTGCCTGCCCCAATATGCTATTCCTTTTGGGGTCCGATTAGTTATGATTTGCGGGGATTTTCGTTTTACTTTTACTTTAGCTTTGGAGCGCTACTTGGATTGATGCGCTTTTCCTTATCTTATTGCCTTATACTTTATTTTACTTAGTTGATGTAAGCACGTGGTCTAGTTGTTGCCACTCTGAAGCGCTTACTTTACATGTTATTTTGACGACATTCTTTCATATGCAACTCCCCTTCCGCTTTATACTTTTATTTACTCCCCCTGTCACGGTTTCGGGCGGGTCTGATCAGGATTATGGTTGGGACACCCCTTGAGGTCACCGAATATCCTAGAGAGGTAGTGTGCTGGTGCAGAAGAGCAGCTAAAGGCATACACGGAAAGGACAGCTATGGATAGGCACAGGAAACAGGAAAGTAAAAGCAGAGCAACCCTTGTGTGAACAAACAGGAAGCGGATTACCAGTGGACAAACACGCTGGGGTTGTACACAGAGTAAGGCGCAGAACCTCCCACAGTGACAGGGAATCTCAATGCCTCTGTGCAGTTTGCTCTTACAGATAGTCACCCTGCCAGCCCCATAGAAAGGAGGCAGCAGAAGTGATTCTGTCTCTGGACCCTAGAGCACAAACAAGGATAGTACTTACATACACAGGACACGCTCTTGTGGGTCCAGCTGGAAACACAGTGGCGATTCCTGAGAAAACAGCAATAGCACACTGTCACTGTTAGGCACGAAATACAACGTATAACACTGGACAAGGATGGGGGCTGGAATTGCCTCCTGGAAACCAGGAGCCAACCCCAGTATACAGGAGGACACGTATACACTGGTGAAGACTGATAGAACACTTACCAGACACAAAGAACCAAAAAGAAACAGAAACAGAAGGGAACAAACAAAGAGGCAGAGGCAAGAACTAGGAACAGGCTCAGGCTGAAGCAAAGGCGGGACTAGGACTTGAAAACAGGGCGCAAACTTCTGGCTGGGACAAACACAGACAGGACTGGGAAACTGAGAGCAGGCTCTGGCTTGAACAGGCAAGGACAGGGCTGGAATACAGGGAGTAGGAAATTAGCAGTAAACAGGACTGGGAAACAGAGAGAAGGTTCAGGCTGAAACAAGGCAGGAGCAGGGCAGAGAAACAGGGAGCAGGCTCTGGAAGAAACTAACAGGTACAAGGCTAAGAGATAGGGAGCAGAGTCTGGCTGGAACAATCATAGAGCAGGGAAGAGAAACAGGAAACAGGATCAAGCTGGAACAGAACAGGAACAGGAACAAAACTGGAACACCATCCGACAAAAGGTCTGTAACACAAAGGAATCGAAGTCCGATGCACGATGGGGAGCTTGAGGAAATGGCTGCTTATAAGCAGTTCCAAGCTGGGCTGCACAGGAGTGGTCACAGGTGTGTGTAATTTAAGACACTTGCAAGTCCTGGAGGAGAGGATCCAGTGAAAAGGAGCAACTGGACTTCTCCCATTGAAAACAATGGGAAACAGAATCCGGGTTTTCCTGACTACCAAGCAGTGCATTATGGGATTTGCAGTCCCAAGAAGCAAATGTAGTCCTACACAAGTGTACCATGGAGAAAAGAGAAACAAGCAGGAGTCAGCAAGGGACTCTAGATAGGTGTTCAAGGTGATTCCCAGGCTTCTGACAGTCCCCTTACAGCGCCCCCTGGAAATGGGACAACCGAGTCGTAACAGTATACCCCCTCCCACCAGTCTGCTCAAGAAGAGAAGGCGATCCTTTGGCTGAAAAAAGTTGAAGAGGAAAAGCCAAGGCAAGAAAATCCAACACCAACCTTGGTTGATAAATTTACAGTCCTGCCACAGATGAATCATCCAATGAGCGAAGCATGTATTAATACCCATATGGGCTCCGATGTCTTTCCTCTTTATTGTTCGAGTGATACGGGAGGAGTGCATGGAGTTGGTTTCTGGTGAAGTGGATTCAGGAGCAAGGAGATCTGGAATGGCATTATGGGCAGTATTCTTTAGGACATTAGTTCCCTGTTCAGTACTGTCTTCTTTGGAGGAGATAATTGGCGTATTAGTAACTGTCAGGTCTGTAACACCTTCTGACAAGCAGGATTTGTCTGTTTCTGCAGCAGTATTTACATTGATTGTGGTCTGAGGCGTGCAAAGCATAGAGACTTGGGAAACATGGGTAACTGGTGTTCTCAAAGTAAACATGAAAAAGTCAGAATTTTCTTTCGTCTTGGATGACTTCGGAGTATCAAATTCAGGAGCAACAAGAGTTTTTAAGTCTTTAGAAACTGGATTAACATCTGAAAATGTAGAAGTTCCACAAGCTAATTCTTTAGGGTGATCTTCAGACAAGACTGAGATTTCTTCATTGCAAGTGCCCTCTGGTGTATTCGTTGTATCAGAAATGGTTTCTTTGCAAAGCGTTTCTACTACAGGTAGTTGATCTTCAACTCTGTTAACACTGAAAGGTTGTTCTTTGAATTGAAATAGAACTGGAGTCTCTTCAGAAATAGCCTCTACATTGTTATCTAAATCTTCAGCTTTAGCCTTTGAATTGATGATGGTTTCTTGCAATAAAACACTAAGAACAGTACTTATCATCAGATCTTCGAATACAAGATTCAAATTCAAGTCTTTAGTTTTAGTGGGAAATATTACATCTTTCAGCACTTGAACTTCGGTTTCAAATTGCTGGTTTTCAGGAGTCTTTAATTTCAGGGACACAGCAGGTGACGTTGGTGTGGCTGGTTTTACATTAAGATCAGATACCGGTAGATCAAAGATCTGTTCTTCAGTAACCGTTGAGCTGGAAACAGGATACACAGTGGCAAGGAACAGCAAGTCAGGATCAGTGGTTGAGGCTGCAACTGTGTCCAGTTCTAGGAGAAGGCTCTCATTTCTTATGACAGGCTGTTTAGTTTCAGATTGCTGGCTTTCTTCCTTGTCTGAAATCTCCACAGTTTGCTTTGACAAAGAAGAGATTTTTAAACTTTCTGAGAAGTCCATTGCATTCTTAGTAATTGCAGGTATTTCTTCACGGTCAGAAAAATCCATTAGTTCCCTTGAAACAGGAACTGTCTCTTCATTATCTGAAAATTCTATGATATTGTTTGAAAGGGCAGGAGTATCCCCACAATCTGAAAATTCTGGTGTGTGCGCCATTTGAACAGCACTATCTGCAGGCTTATTCACGGCAAGGCAGGAACCACTGTCATCACTAGATTCAGATTCTTCAACACTGTTGCACAACTTGCCATTAATCTCCAGTAAAGTCATATCTTGGTTTCTTAAGGTGCAGCTATTGGAGTCTGCATCAGAACTCTCTTCTTCCTTTGGCTTTATTTGTTCTGATAGAGGGGCTGAGACACTTCCTTCTGAAGACTCTGATCCATCCTTTGAATCAAGAGGTGTCAAATCTCTCAGAGATGTCAGAGATTCAGTCAACTGTACAGGAATTTTCACTGGAGAACTACAGGCTGAGAGAGATTCTGAAGAAGAGGCTGATATATTTATAACGGGAGCTGTCTTTTGACTGTCATTAATAGAAGGGACAATCTGCTCTATAGAAGTCTTTGGAGAGGCACGCAAAGTAGCATACTGTTCTTTAAGCCAAAGCTGGTGATCATTTTCTTTTTTCAGGTTTTCAAATTGCCTTGCAGTAGTTTCCATCAGCTGCTCTGTTACTTCTTCTACCTTACAGATAAACAGAATGTCTGGTTCTGGCAACAGTGAAATATGCATTGATGAAAAGAGCCCACGTGCACGATTTCTTGTGTATGTTACAACATATTCATCATAGAAGTCCAATATCTGCCTTTTAATTTGCCAAAACTGCTCTTTTAGTGTGTGTATGTCCGTATTGTTATCAAACCCACTCAGAATAGAAAAGGGTTTAGCAGAGCTTTTAGGGATTGAGACTGGTGTATTATCATCCAGTTTGGGAAGAGCACAAGCCTTTTGAGTGGAACTAAGGAATCCCACAGTCTTTACTGATCCATTTGATACAGGTTTTATCCTGCTCACTTGAAAGCACTGAGGGACTGGTAGATCTTTACACGAGTCAGCACAACACTTAGGAATTGAGACTGATGTACTGTCATCCAATTTGGGAGGAGCACAAGCCATTTGAGTTGAACTAAGGAATCCCACAGTCTTTACTGATCCCTTAGATACAGGGTCTAGCCTGCTGACTTGAAAGCTCTGAGGGACTGATAGGTCTTTATAAGAGTCAGCACTGCACTTTGAATTCTGAGAAACTGGCCTAGATGGGCTGAAGCACTCAACAGAAAACAAGGGAATCCCTAGTGTGGCTTCTTGAACAGTGTCAAGGTTCTTTGTTTTGGCAGAGTACTGGAGGTGAACTTGGGATGCACTAGCATGAGGCAAGGAATTAACCAGTTTTTCTTGAGTGTGAGTGTCTTGTGCAGAGGTAGCAAAAGCACTTCCACGGTTACGAACATTCTTACTGGCATCAGCTAATAGATATTGCAAAAACTCATAACGTCCTTGTAATTCTTCTACAGACAGGGACTGGGGGTCATAGCCAAAAATAACATAATAGTCTATCATTGAAAGATTAGCAAGCCACTCAGTATAGTACTGAACTTGCAAGTTATGGTTTTCTTTAACAAGTCTATCCTTTAAACTAAGGTCTTTTTTAGAGGATTTCAGAGAATGTATCGGCTTAGAAAGGGGTGTCTTAACATGATAGGAAAGCCCTTTAGGTTTGTGTGTGCCTTTACTGCCAGGGGAGCTTGAAATGTTTTGGTCGTGCATTCTGTCACGGTTTCGGGCGGGTCTGATCAGGATTATGGTTGGGACACCCCTTGAGGTCACCGAATATCCTAGAGAGGTAGTGTGCTGGTGCAGAAGAGCAGCTAAAGGCATACACGGAAAGGACAGCTATGGATAGGCACAGGAAACAGGAAAGTAAAAGCAGAGCAACCCTTGTGTGAGCAAACAGGAAACGGATTACCAGTGGACAAACACGCTGGGGTTGTACACAGAGTAAGGCGCAGAACCTCCCACAGTGACAGGGAATCTCAATGCCTCTGTGCAGTTTGCTCTTACAGATAGTCATCCTGCCAGCCCCATAGAAAGGAGGCAGCAGAAGTGATTCTGTCTCTGGACCCTAGAGCACAAACAAGGATAGTACTTACATACACAGGACACCCTCTTGTGGGTCCAGCTGGAAACACAGTGGCGATTCCTGAGAAAACAGCAATAGCACACTGTCACTGTTAGGCACGAAATACAACGTATAACACTGGACAAGGATGGGGGCTGGAATTGCCTCCTGGAAACCAGGAGCCAACCCCAGTACACAGGAGGACACGTATACACTGGTGAAGACTGATAGAACACTTACCAGACACAAAGAACCAAAAAGAAACAGAAACAGAAGGGAACAAACAAAGAGGCAGAGGCAAGAACTAGGAACAGGCTCAGGCTGAAGCAAAGGCGGGACTAGGACTTGAAAACAGGGCGCAAACTTCTGGCTGGGACAAACAGAGACAGGACTGGGAAACTGAGAGCAGGCTCTGGCTGGAACAGACAAGGACAGGGCTGGAATACAGGGAGTAGGAAATTAGCAGTAAACAGGACTTGGAAACAGAGAGAAGGTTCAGGCTGAAACAAGGCAGGAGCAGGGCAGAGAAACAGGGAGCAGGCTCTGGAAGAAACTAACAGGTACAAGGCTAAGAGATAGGGAGCAGAGTCTGGCTGGAACAATCAGGAGCAGGGCAGAGAAACAGGAAACAGGATCAAGCTGGAACAGAACAGGAACAGGAACAAAACTGGAACACCATCCGACAAAGGGTCTGTAACACAAAGGAATCGAAGTCCGATGCACGATGGGGAGCTTGAGGAAATGCCTGCTTATAAGCAGTTCCAAGCTGGGCTGCACAGGAGTGGTCACAGGTGTGTGTCATTTCAGACACTTGCAAGTCCTGGAGGAGAGGATCCAGTGAAAAGGAGCAACTGGACTTCTCCCATTGAAAACAATGGGAAACAGAATCCGGGTTTTCCTGACTACCAAGCAGTACATTATGGGATTTGCAGTCCCAAGAAGCAAATGTAGTCCTACACAAGTGTACCATGGAGAAAAGAGAAACAAGCAGGAGTCAGCAAGGGACTCTAGATAGGTGTTCAAGGTGATTCCCAGGCTTCTGACAGTCCCCTTACAGCACCCCCTGGAAATGGGACGACCGAGTCGTAACACCCCCTTTCTTTGGTTTTGTTTGTTCAGGTCACTAATTTATCAATGTATTCGTTACTACTATTACTGACTGGATACCATTGATGGTATGTCTTTTTGCAGTTTGCTCTATTTGCTAACTTGACACCTGGATGCCCCCCTCTCTTTGGGATTTCACTTTCCATTGGATACACACTAACACTCAACGTATATATTTCTGTATAAATATTCCAATTCTATTTTCAATTAACTCATCGGTTGGTCAATTTTTACATATCGCTCTCAATATAATTCTCTTTCTGCATGATATGGACCTTGTCTTGCACAGGCTCATCACTTCTATTAATGTGTTGGTACACAGCATTTTCTTTCTTGTTTCACTTCCATAATGTGCATTTTTACACTTACTTTTATATTTACATTTTTCATGCAATGGATAGCATAGTATACATATGTGTTTCTGGTTGCATTACAGCCCTGAAGAAGCCCTTCAATTGGGCGAAACGCGTTGGCTGTTTATCCTGAGTATCATTCAATTTGTCTATGGAATTGCAAGAGGAATTGCAAGAACACAAGGCTGTTTTATTTTATTTTTTGCCCTAACTCATTTCATCTACTGAACTGTGTGGAATTTACATTTTGGACTTACAATGAAATATATAAAAAGTACTGTTCATCTGCACTGTCAGCTCTTTCCTCAATTTGAAGCTTTGGTCATTGTGTTGCTTTGTTTCAGGAATCAAAGCTTATGTTGCAATGATAACCAGGAGCTGCTCACTGACTATAAGTGCACTCAGATGTTTTTTCAAGAACTGAGTCACAAACATTATGTATTATTAATTTTCTTTGTTCCTGTGTGAAGTGTGTTTGGTTCGTGATTATGTCAGAAGCTAGCATAATTATCAGAATGATGATCTCTACTGGTACTACAACATAGCACAATACTTTGCTGCAAGGAGTTGAAGGGGGAGTGAGGTAGCTGAGGGCCACCTAGGGGGTGGTGGAGCGGGTTGTGGAGAAGCAGATAAAAAAGGACAGGACAGTACAGCCCATATTTATACTTTTTTTGCACTGCATTTCCGTATTTTTTTTACGCAAAAGCATTGCAAACTTACAAAATACAATTATGTTTTGTAAGTTTGTGCCACTTTTGCATCAAAAAATGACACAAATGTGGCGCAAAAAGTAAAGTATACATATCGGCCTAAGTCTGCCTTTGTACAATAATGAAGATATTTGGTACTTAATTCTTGAATTGTACTATCAGTGTGTTAAAGTTGGCCTGGGCATAATTTCAATTAGGCCAAAGCAATTTCAGTAATTTCTCATTAATCTTTGATGCAGAATTACTGATAATCATGCGATTACTTCTGCACACATAAGTAATTTGGGGAACAGCAAAAGCACATTTAGGATCATATTTATACTCGGTTTGCGCCGAATTAGCATCATTTTTTTTACGCTAATTCAGCGCAAACCTAACTCCATATTTATACTTTGGCGCTAGATAAGTTTAGCGCCAAAGTGACGTTATTTTCTGGACACGGAAACCTACCTTGCGTCAATAAGATGCAAGGTAGGCGTGCCTGTGCAGAAAACGATGGTATGGCCCTTGCGCCATATTTATCCCCCTCTGCTAAAATCTAGCATGGGAGATGAGGTCCTTAAATAATGGCGCTAAGCTTGCTTAGCACCATTATCTAACACCTGGGTATGGGCAGGCATTAGGGGATCTGTGGGCATGTTTCCATGGTCAGAGACCATGGAAAGAGCCCACAGGTGCCCTTCCCTGGCCCCAGGGACACCCCCACCCACACCAGAGGGACACCATAGGATTGGGGACCCATCTCAGGTAGTTCCCAGTAAGTATGTATTTTTATTTTATTTTTTTCCTTTTCGGCGGCACTAACCTGGGACCCCCTGCATGGCACTGGCCCCCGTGGCCATGCCCAGGGGACATTTGTCCCCAGGGCATGGCCATTGGGGTGGTGGGCATGACTCCTGTCTTTACTAAGACAGGAGCCATGTCCATGGGGGTTGTGTGCCAAGAAATGGCGTTACTCTGCTCAGAGGCATTTTTTTGCCTCTAAACAGTGTAGCACCTTAATTCGGCACACATCCTCCGGTTCCCCCTATGCCTCCCCCACCCGGTTAGCATATTTTACAATGACGCTAATTGTGCATTACTGCAGGCTAATGCCATTCCATAAATGTGATCCCGGCTGGCGTCCGGGAATGGCGCTAGCCAGCACTATACTTTTACACGCAAAACTGCGCAAACGCAGTTTTGCGTGTAAAAGTATAACTATGGGCCTCAGTGTTTAGTAGGGAATAGCTCAAAATTGCTCTGCCTGACAAACGATTGATGTAAATGCGATGGGCAATGATGGTGAAAGCAGAAGAGAGATACAAAGGTATCACTGGGCCGCAACGGTAAACAATTATTTCCTCCTCTATCTTTTTTACCTTCCCATGAATAAAATGAGCTACATTGTTCACCAACACTTAAGAGAGCATCACTTTAAAAGAGGACGATACAGGAGCTATAAGAGTTCCCAAAGTTTTGAAAGTCTCACAAGGAATATTCTTAGCTGAGTTTTTCCTAGCATACAAGGTTTTGTTGACTGTTCTAACTAAATAGTTACATTTGTATAAAGATGCTGAGTCTTAACAAAGGAGTCTAGCTGGAAAACAGCAGGAAACTTTACTAGGTTGTATGTTTTCTGCTCAACCTCCCAACCCAATATTTCTTTATCCCATCCTCCTCAAAAACAATTGCAGGTAACCCAACTCCTAAACGGTCTGTGCCTCATGAGTTATGGTAGGAGCAGAAGACTGGCTGCAGGGAGTGGCAAAAGCCCATAAATTAAGGGGAACTGGAAATACGTATGGTTGCATTCCATGCCCTGCAACAAGTACCTGCTTGACAATGCCAAATGTCACAACTTTGGGCAAGTACATGCAAACCATGGCCCAAGATCAGACCACTGTGCTCAGAGCAAGTGTGACGCATTTGAAGACCATAATAGGAGGGTTTGAGGACAATATGGCTCAACATATGACAAGGCGGAATTCCATGCCTGGAGACCAGAGGCCATTCCCTGCTGCAGGCTATGCTGGTAGGGCTACTGGGCACAGTCAGTCACATTTTGCATGCTACAGCAATAGGTGAAATGGGGGCACAGTGTGGCTGAAGGCCAAGTTCTGAAAAGAGAGTGTGGTGGGGATGGCTGAAGGTCATGCTTTGAACACAGCAAACAGGGGGAGTGGATGCACAGTGTGATCTAAAGCAACATCTTGAAGATTCTAGGACAGGTCGACATAAGTAATTGATCTAGTTGCAAAATCAGCTGGCAGGGTGGAAGCAAAATCTGCTGGGCTTGGCTGGTGGCTGTATTGTGTGCACCCTGGGGGCTGTAACTGGGCTCAGTTCATGGCAAAAGGCCATGTTTGGCACCCAGGACCAACCAGGTACTATCAAAGGCCAGGCCATGCTCACTAAAATGTAGGGCCAGAAGCATTATAATAGAGAGCAGCCATTTGATCCTTTCTGAAAGATCCACCATATATCAAACAAATTTGCTGAAACAATGGTGATCACCAGTTACTATGGTTGCTTACTCAATGCACTAAGTAACCTAAAGATTCTGATAAAAATCCTCAGTTGAAGACCTTTTACTATTACTATGAAGATCATAAAAACCGGACATTTGCCAGCTATGCAACTACTACTCCTAAAATGCACAGCTTATAGCCTTACTGACTACTCACATAATGCCATAGAAATAATTCATTGATGACAGTACTGGTGACATCACTTAACATATATCACCATTTACATCATCAATGGTGTGACTAAAGCCACACACAATTGCACTTTTCCATATCTGTTTGCTAACAGCGGACAAACAGACTTCTGTTCTATATATACATGTCCATTGCGTGGACTTTTCTATGCTGTTAGTAGTAGCAACTATTAGTACCTGTACACAGAGAGTTCTAGTGAAATTAATTTACAAACTCCATGGCGTCATCAATGATGTGTTATGTGATGTGGTCATTCATGTTATTAATGATGTCACTTCTGATTTTAAGAAGGAGATCTGAGTAGTCCTTTGGGTATGCATCTCATCAAAAATGGACATTATACTTGATCAGTTTTTGTTTCAATAGACTGGAATTTTATGTTCAGTTAGAACAACAGAGTAAAAGACAGCAAAACTGTGCCACATCAGTTCCATTAAGCTAACTTGGTTTTTTATGCTTTCCATAACGCCTTGCTCCCTTTTATGTAAATTAGTTACTCAGTAGGAAAAGGTGTAAATTCCCTTTTCAGTTAACTTTCCTTTCTTAGGTTTCAGCATATGTAAATTCATTGAAATTGCCAGTGGCTTATGAATCCATCACTATCTTATGGCTACTTGGGTCACTTTTAGTACAATATGTAAAGTGACTTGTAAAAAAAACCTGAAGAGTCGTGTTTTAATTGTCCCAATTTAGCTCCTCTCGATTTTTAACAGCAGCATTTGCCTTCCATGGAGATTTTTTTAATGCTCTCAAACAAAATGTCCGCTCTTCTTGAATACAATATACACATTACTTGCCAATTTAATGCTTCTGTGATAGCTGTGATATTTACATTTATGTTTTTTGCAATTTTTAATTTACAACTAGAATTTTTCTACATTTTGTATTGCCTCCTAACTTAACTTTATAGCCCTTCATTCTAAATCATCAACTACATCTTATTTTCTTGTAGTGAAGAGTCCCTGAATGCACTGAAAATTTTCAAAAGTTAATATTATTGGGTTAATCTCATTTTCTCATTTTTGTTGATCTAGAACGTTCTGATATAAAACAAAATCAAGAATAGTTAGGCTAGTATCACAGAGAGACTACCTCAACACATTGATGATCTAACACCTTTTATTGCACCTGCACGACAAAACTAGGCCGTCATTACGAGTCTGGCGATCACTAGACTGCCAGACTCACGGATGGTGGTCAGACTGCTGCCAATGCGGCGGTCCGAGCGCCATATTACAATGCTGGCAGTCAGGCCGCAGTGGGACTGCCAGCTCCACCAGGATCAGGTATTCCGGAGGTTCTAATCCACCAGGGCGGCCCTAATCCACCAGGTTCTAATCCACAAGGTGGCGGTCCTAATCCACCAAGGCATCGCTGCCCCAGGGATTACGACCTTGTTCTCCACCAGCAATTTCAAGACGGTAGCACCGCCATGAAAGGGCTAGTGAAAAACAGGTGCAAGGGGGCCCTGCAATGTGCATGCACTTGGCATGGGCAGAGCAGGGGCCACCCTGGCCAGCACCCTCGCTATGTTCACTGTCTGCTTTGCCGATTTTTTGCAGACAGTGAACAATGCAAGGGTGCTGGTGCACTCTGCATCCTACAGCATTGCCGCCGGCTTGATTATGAGCCGGAGAAAATGCTGTAGGCTGCTTTCTGCTAGGCAAGCGGGCGGAAACTCAGGTTTCCATCCGCTGAACTAGCGGGAAACTCTTAATGGGCCTGGTGGGGAGATAGCCAGTATGGCGGCAACCTTCCCGTCTGAAGTTCGGCAGACAGTGTATACCATCCACTGAACTCATAATCAGGCCCTTGGTGTCAGTCGTACTTATTTTATTCAACTCATCATCTTGAATATGTAGCAGTTATTCTATTCTCCATAGGTAATCTGTGTCTTTGCAGCATTTCTATATTGAGAGCTGTAATTTCTGGACTCTTCTCAATGATTCTTCAGCAACTTTAATTTGGAGTTGCAATGCCTGTATTCTCTGCTCATCGTTATGTGTTCTGAAAGAGCATCTTGACTTGACTTTTATAGTCTGTCCTCACATCCTGTGTTCTGCACACCCACCCCATGCCACTTGGACAGAGTTGATGGGCTTTGGCCATGCTCTGTAGCCAGTGCCCCGTTCCCTAATCCTTTTGTTCCCAGAACTCACTTCGCATGAGTGAGATTTTTCGTCAAGGCATGTGCCAAATAACAATGTTCTAGAGCCTATTGGAAATAGGTGAAGGCCATGCTGAGCAGGCTCCATTCTCTGGCCAATCCTAGTGCCATGACCACCTTCACTGTACCCCGTACAGTCATGTCCCGAGGACTCTAGGTTCAGACCACACTGTGCACCCAACCATCATCCCTCCTTCTCCATCTTGGCAAATAATGTGACATACTGAGAAGCCTTTGATGTTGTGGCAGGCATGTTTTGTGAATTCATATGATACAATTTTCCCAACAAAGGAAATTTGAGTTATGGTTAAAATTGTGGTTCGGTGATCAAATCCACCTATAAATACATGATGAAAACATTATTTTGTGAACACGTAATCTCTGGTTAGATGAAAACCACCAGTGCCGTAATTTGAGCTGATGGTTGCAGGTGGGGCCCACCAACACTCCTTTTTAGGGAACAGCACTTATTTTCCCATAACAGACTAATCTAGAATAAGAGAGAAAATAACTCAAAAGGGTGGAAGAGGGAGCAAGAGAAGGATGGGAAACAGTGACAACGGGATGGATGAGAGATGAAAAAACATGCAAGAGTGAGATGAAGTTCAGGGAGTGTAGAGTGGTAGATGAAAGAGACATGAAGTGGAATAAAAATCACACATCCTTGGTATTCAGTACCCCGTTTATAGATGGCACAGGCTTCTGAAGAAAACTTTAGAACCTGGCACTGACTACTTTAAAAATGACGCCCTGAAATCCACATTGTTAAAAGCATAATCCACAGACCCCTGTTTATGCGACACGTTTAGTGTAAATAGAACTGAAGTTATTAACAATTAAAAATGAGCCTTCCCTACCTACTACTAGTCTCTATAAAAAGTTCACGGGGGCTCTCGCTGACACTGTAATAAAGACGGGCATATTGGTAGAAAGTCATGGCTATGCCTTCTGTGCCATCTACATATTGACGTGTAATGGTTATCCCAAACTCATTCTGTTGTCCACCCTACATTTTCATTTCTATGCCTTTTCTCTTCACACAACATAAGGACTCCTCTGTCCTCCAAAGCTATGATGAGGCATGTCAGCTTGAAAGAATGAGTGAGATTTTGACAACCTTTGCAGGCTTCTACTGAGAGAACAAAACATGATATGCCATCAATCTGCAAACATGTGTACGTTTTAGGGCATAAAATGTTTATAGGATAATTATAAAAACCCGAGCTTTACAATATACGATACGATCAGGCCCGTTTTGCTTATAAATCATCACAGAAAGTATTATTTCTTAATATGTCCTAGGAAGATTATATATTGGATAATGTTATCCCTAAGAGGGCATCAGTTTCAATTAACTATCAATCACAAAGTGATAAACTACACAAGAAATACAATTATGCTCTTCTAGCAGATGCTCTCACCATATGCATCTTCTCGGGTATCCAAGACGATAACTGTAATGTTATATAGGTTGCAACCTCGCTGTTTCCTGCAGAAAGTGAAATCTGATTTCTGATATTTAACACGAGTTTTCTCTCAGATGAATGCATTATTTTCGTAGTGTTTGCCTTTTACAAAAGGAGTCAGTAATACTCTCCCATTAGAGTACTCAAGAGTAAGAACAAAGCTATGTGTATATCTCTGGTGTTTGGCAAGTGTTGCTGCATCTACACACATCAACGCAGATAAAAAAGCCCAACTCTTGCACTACGATCAGAGTGGACGATTTGTGCCCCAAATCGTGAGCTTAAGCAGCGGTTATTGTACAAAGAGCTTCTTAAAGTAGGATTAGCCATCTGAGCACTGCTTTACTTAATCAAGCACTGCTAAAGTCAGTAGGTCTCGCCACTGGGAGCCTATTGGCTGTGTCAACGGCTTTTAGCTATTCCGTACATCATCTCTGATTCACCATGGCTAAATGAAAAAAAGCCTATTAGGTATTTTTTTTAGGTGCAGAAACGTGTGTGCCAACAAAACGAAGTAGACACTTTTTTTCTTTTTATTGTTTTCAATTGTATTTACCTCCAATGAATATACAAAGTCCACAATGTGCAATGTCAGTTCTTGTTATGGAATGAAGGTTAAAGTTCATACCTTGTCACTTTGTGCAATGCCATTGGTGATCAAATGTTGTGTGATGTCCTTAACTAAACAACAATATGAATTGTAAGTGTTAGAAAGCACATAGAAATGTTTGCATAATGCTTCTTTCTCTTTGTAATGGCCAGAAAGCATATTCCATTAAAGGACTCAAAAGAAGTATTTAATACATTTTGAAGTAAAAAACGCTAGAAAACGGACATAGGAGACCACAGAGGATGTGTGACGTTAACTTGTTGAAATGTATTCCTGTTCTAAATTGGGTTACTACTTGACTGGGATGTGAGCACTGGCCAAGCAGCAAACATAATCCTTGTCAGGGCAAGACACCAAATTAAAACTCTGCTCAAACCCCTGGTAGTTTGGCACAGAGCAGTCAGGTTTAACTTAAAGGAAATGTGTAAAGTATTTGTGAAAAAATGTTCAAACAGTAAGACAGTGAAAACACCACATAAAAGTATCCCACACCAGGTTATAAAAATAGAGCACAATTTAATTAATAAAACAAGACCAAAATGACAAAAATCCAAACAGTTGAACCGTAGGTATGAATTTTTAAAGAATAAAGTGAAAAATAGCACATATTGGAATAAAGAGCCACCCACTGATATCTGGTGGAGCTCGACCAGGTCAAAGTCAAAACTTCAGGCTGACTGCAATGGAGTGCAGGTTGGATACAGCACCAGATTAGTGTTGATAAGGTTTTACTTCTCAAATTTTATGCTGAGTCCTGTTCGTATTGGAGAGGTTCACAGGGAGCAAGGAGAGCCTTGCGGGCGGGGGTCGGTGTGGTGTGAAAAGCAGGCCAGGCATCACTGATGGGCAGGATGGAGCTTCACAGTGGCATTCCTCCATGGGCGATCAATGCTTATGCGAAGAAGTGGGTTGGTGGTAGCACGTGCTGAATTTTGGTGCAAGTGGCATGGTTCTGGTGTGAAAGGGCCAATTTATGATCACAAAAAGCCCAAAAGTTTGATTTCAAGAGCTTGTGAGCCACACCGAGGGTCCAGGACCCAAGAGGTACCATGTGGGGGTCAGGAACCCACTGCAGTTGGGTCCAGGAGCTGTTGGGGGAATCTTTTATGTCCCTGATGCTCAGATCAGGAGGCCAGCAGATTAGCCCTCTGAGACACTCTGGGGTCCTGGGTACCAGATGAAGTTGCAGGTCCAGTCCTTCCCCAGGCAACAATGACAGCAGGTAGCAGGTCAGCAAGGCAGCAGTTCCTTTAGAGCTGCAGGCCAGCAGGTTGGCAGTCATTGTTGCAACACAGCATTTCTTCTTCCTGGCAGAGTATCCACAGGTCCAGAAATGTACGGAAGAGTTGAGGTCTGAGGTCCTTTTTTATACCCTAGTGCCCTGGTTCTGGAAGGTGGGCAAAGCTTCTAGACAGTGGCTTTGAAGGGCATGGAATTTCCTGCCTCCCCTGTCCTGCCTCCACGGTGGTAGAAGGAACAATGTAGGGTCATTTGACCCTTTGTTTGAAGGCAGAGCACAGGTTATTCAGGTGTAGGTGTAACTGTGCTATTCTCCATTCCCTTTGCCAGCCTGCCAGCAGATGACCCACTCAGAAACACCTGATCCCTCTATTGTGTGACTGTCTGGGAGAAATTCACAAAGTATAACTGTCAATTACATTCAGTCATGTGACCCAGGCGAGGCTATACGTACAAAAGGGCTAAGTGCAGAAAAATGCCAACTTTCTAAAAGTGGCATTTTAAAAGTTGTGTTAAAAAACTCAACTTCACCACTAAATAGGGTTTTTCACCCCAATTCCAAAGATACCAAACATAGGTGGTCATTACAACCTCGGCGGTCTTTTCACAAGACCGCCGAGGGACCGCCGTGTGGAAGACCGCCAGTAGTGGTGGTTTTCCGCTCGGCGTATTATGACTGTTGGCTGCTCACCGTCTCTTTTCTGACGGGGAGCCGCCAACAGCCATACTGGCGGCCAGCGGGGAAGTGGAGCTTGCTCCACCTCCACCGCCACGCCAACAGAACACCGCCCACCGAATCACGTCCTGTGATTCGGCGTGGTGGTGTTCTGTTGGCGGTGTGGTGTCGGCGGAGCAGCCCCCATGGATCCCGTCCACTCCCAGAGGATCGACGAAACAGGTAAGTCGATCGTCCGTTAGGGGAGGGGGGTGGAGGGGTGTTGTGTGTTGTGTGGGTGCATGGGGGTGTGCATCTGTGTATGTAGAGGGGGTGTGTGAGTGTGTGTATGCTTGCGGGGGTGTTGCATGTTTGGGAATGGGTGCGTGTATGTCTGTGGGTATGTCTGTATGGATGTGTGCGTGTATGCTTGAATGTGGGTGTGTGTGTCCGACTGTGTGTGTGGATGTATGCATGTATGTCGGTGTGTGTGCGTGTATGTGTGTTGGTGGTGCCTGCGTGCGTGTCGTGTGTGTATGATTGATATCATGTTGGGGGTCGGGGTGGGGAGGGGGTCCGCCACCTTTGAGGGGTGGCAGGGGTGTTGGGGGGTGTAGGGGAGGGAGTCGGGTGGGGGAGACCCCTATCAGTGCCAGGGAAGGAATTACCTGGCACTGATAGTGCTTACCGCCATGGATTTCATGGCGGTTCAAACCGTATGAAATCCATGGCAGTAAGCCGGGTCATAATACCGCCAGCGGTATGGTGACGCCCGCCGGGCTGGAGACCCAGGTCTCCAGCCCGGCGGGCGGAACGGAGAAGCGGCGGATGACCATGGCGGTAACCGCCATGTTCATGATACCAAAAAAAAGACCGCCAGCCTGTTGGCGGTCTTACCGATGCTTTAACACCGTCCGCCAGGGTTGTAATGACCCCCATGATCTGCTTATCTCTTCCCATTTGGAAATTAGACTTACAAAATACAATATGGCAACACTAATGTTATTGTGAGAGAGAAATAGCTCCTGCAGTAGTGAAAAATGAAGTTAAGACGTTTTCAATACCAGGATATGTAAAACTGAAAAGTACTACATGTCCAACATTTTAAATATACTACAACTTGCCCTTAATGCTGTCCGGTGCCTACCTTAGGGGTGGTGTACATGTATTAAAAAGGAAATTTAGGCCTGGCAAAAAGTTTACTTTACCAGGTTGACATACAGTTAAAAATTGCACCCACACAGGCTGGAATTCAGGCCTGAGACATGTTTAAAGGCTTCTTAAGTGAATGGGACAATCAGTGCTGCAGGTCCACTAGTAGCATTTAATGTACAGGACCTGCGTGTATCTAGTAGCAATTTACTAAGGACGTACAAGTAAATTAAATATGACATTTGGATATAAGCCAACCTAACATGCTCTAGGGAGAGAGCAGAAGCATTGTATCACTGATTAGCAGAGGTACAGTGCCCAGTGTCCTAAGGCCAACAAAAATAGGTTTCGCAAAATGGAGGAGGAGAGGCAAAATGACTACCCTAAAGCTAACAGTTCTATCAATTCCTGTTTCAATCTGCCAAACTGCACCCACAATGCCCCTGTGGAATGGAGTTGAGACGTGAACTTCTGGAAGCAAGTAAGCAGTGCTCTGCTATATCTTAATTAACCGTGCCCACATATTACCTTTACCTCACCTCAGTGCCCAGGTTGCACATTGATCAATTCTGTACCACAGTGACACCACTGACACTTTTGTATTTTAATGAAAATGTAACACAATCTCAACTCCTGGTCTATCTGCAAGAATGCAACTCTTGTTGACCACTTTGAGTCTTATACTCCTGCTCTTCACTGTCATCAATTAATTCTGGACATGAACCATTGCACCCACACACACACCTACAAGTAACGCTTGCTCTGCCCTAATTAGGTAAGGGAAGGTGCCACTGTGTCTTGAGTCCCTCTAGAGAATACGATGCCAGTTCAAAGGTTCATGCAAGCTGAGATAACTGAGGCACCACTCTAGTGTAAATTATTTTTATTTTAATAACTATTTTATATTGAGCAGAATCTGAGAAGAAATAAACATCATCAAAAGAAGACCATATCCAATACAATAATAGTTTCAATTTTTTGGCATACACATTTTATAAAGTGCCACAGTGCCTTGCCATAAAAATCGTAAAAGTTTAAGTTTGACCTTAGTCATTTTAAATCCCAGCTACTGATTTGGCTCTAATAGGTTTATAAATCAACATCATAAAACATGCTGCGCTCCTTTGAAGGATGCTTTTGCATCCGTCACTTTTAAAGTGAAGAACCAAACAAGCTAAAGTGCTGTAGCGCTTTAACATGCAGCATAATCCCTTAAATTTGGCAGCTGCTCATTAAATCGCATACAATGTTATTGCTCGTTAAATAGACCAATGAAGAATAAAGTTAAATAATGTTGCAACACCAAAATACAGCAGCAAGATAAAGTGCTATGGTGCTTTGACATAAAACACAATGCCATACATGTAACATGTCCACTTTAAAGTGCATTAACAGCAATTGTGAGTTTTGTTACATAAAACAATAAATATTAAAGTGCAATAGCATTACTACACAATCAACAACACATTAATAAAAAGCCTGAATATCTACTTTGAGTTATACTCAAGAGATTCAAATGGTTTTCAAGCAACTAAAAACCTAGTAATGTTCTCAACTCGTCATGCATATGTCTCCTCAAAGGCTTGAGTCCTCATCATACCAATTTTGAAAAGCTGGAATATTAGACGTCCTCAAGTATTGCAGTGTCAAGGCGTGAGCCATCATAAGCCAATAGAAATAAAATATTGCACATACTTACTCACCTTCCGGCAAACATAGGAAGTGCTGAATAATACTAAAGTGATTTCAGACATAGGCGGTCATTCTCACCCTGGCGGTCAAAGACCGCCAGGGCGGAGGACCGCGGGAGCACCGCCGACAGGCCGGCGGTGCTCCAATGGGGATTCCGACCGCGGCGGTAAAGCCGCGGTCGGACCGGCAACACTGGCGGGCTCCCGCCAGTGTACCGCCGCCCCATTGAATCCTCCAAGGCGGCGCAGCTTGCTGCGCCGCCGAGGGGATTCCGACCCCCCCTCCCGCCATCCAGATCCCGGCGGTCCGACCGCCGGGATCCAGATGGCGGTAGGGGGGGTCGCGGGTCCCCTGGGGGCCCCTGCAGTGCCCATGCCACTGGCATGGGCATTGCAGGGGCCCCCGTAAGAGGGCCCCTAAATGTATTTCACTGTCTGCTGTGCAGACAGTGAAATACGCGACGGGTGCAACTGCACCCGTCGCACAGCTTCCACTCCGCCGGCTCGATTCCGAGCCGGCTTCATCGTGGAAGCCTCTTTCCCGCTGGGCTGGCGGGCGGCCTGAAGGCGACCGCCCGCCAGCCCAGCGGGAAAGTCAGAATTACCGCCGCGGTCTTTCGACCGCGGAACGGTAACCTGACGGCGGGACTTTGGCGGGCGGCCTCCGCCGCCCGCCAAGGTCAGAATGAGGGCCATAATCGTAAATTGCACACATTTGCTAAGGACTTGAAATAATCTGTCCCAGAATTGATGGAGTTTAGGGCATGTAAAAAGAATATGCAACCAATTGTCAGTGTCAGTTAATTTGCACCGGGAACATTGATCAGGTATTGACGAGAACATCTTATGCAAAGCATGTGGAGTGTAATATGCCATCTAACTTGAAGGAAAATGCATCCTTTTAAAATTTGCTGCCCTGAGAGATTTATATCCCATCTCTAAAATAAACTCCTATTCCGGCTTTGATATTCTACAATTAGTTCTATAATAAATTTTATAGAGAATTTAAGGAATTAAAGCGTGATCAGAATATTTCCGAAGCACCCTAGATCAACATCCCACTTCTGTCAGCTAGTTCTTTACTAAATGATGAATAAGTGCTGCTTGAGTCTCTTTGCTCATCTCCTGATAGTTGGCTGTCAAGGCGCTAGCTATCTGCATAAAGCTAAACACAAACTAGTGACACAAGGTCCCATAGAGCAACTTAATCTCTTCCCATGTTATCAGATTGTGACCAAGAAAGAAGTCACCGATCACAATGAAACCCTTGGAATTTCAAAATCCCAAATTAGACATGAACAATTTTAGCCCCCAAAAAATGCATTCCTAAATAAACGAGCCCATAACAAACTGGAACTTGCCAGGATTTAATAAAAAACATGAATACAATTTTCTATTGCTATCAGCACCTTATGTGTAGCCTTTTAGGGAGCGGCGCTGTCTTTCAAAAAGCCAGTAAATCAATTGCGCAGTCTTGCACCATAAGGGTAAGTAGAAATGTATTGAAAACTCTAATTCCCTTAATGAGTTGTGTTATAATATTCAGTAGTGCAGCTTGGTAGTAGGTCTGGAAATGGGTTAGCGCAAGACTTCCCTGAGTGTTGTCAAGCTGCAAAATAGAATATTTAACCCTTAGAGATTCACTATTTCATATACATTTTTTAATATGGGAATCTAATTCTTTAAAATATTAAGTAATAATTTTAATGAGGAGATTGGGAAAAACAAATAAAAATAAAGGTAGGACAAACATCTAAATGCCACCCTACCAATCAATATCAAAGGAAGTAGAGCCTCGAGTTCGAATAGAATTTCAACCTTAAGGAGCATGGCGCTATAGTTCAATTGAAATAGTTGTGATTAACTATTTGTAACAAATATCCCCAAATAGCGAATTGGATGCTGAGAATTGAACTGATACTGAAAATCTTGGGGGAGATTGGTAGGTGATACATTAAACAAAAGAAGCTCGATTTTACCTTGATTGATCTTATATCCACCTATATTGGTGAAATCTTGAATTTTGTTTATTACCCCCAAATATTGACCACATCGGCTTTCAAGTACACTATGATATCATCTGTAAAGAGTTTTATTTTTGTCATCCCTTCTAATGGAGGAACAATAGAATAGGTACTGCGAATTCTCGCTGCCAGAGGTTCAATAAAAAAAGTTAAAAGAATAGATGCCTGTTGGGTACCTCTATTAACTTTCACAGAACCTCCTGCGTTTCTGTTGATAATAGTTCTGGCCCCTGCAACTTAATATAAATTCTTGAGCATTTTCATAAACTGGTCAAGGAAACCACATTTGCTCAAAATAAAACTTAGGGCATCACAATTAACCAAATCAAAAGCCATAACAGCATCCATCATCACTATCACTGCTCTCATTTGATTTCTGGAAAAATAACCAGTTTCTTGGATCAAGAAATTCCTATTTGTGGCTACCAGCCTGTTCTGTAAAAAGATCCACTTTGATCCTTGAATATTAAAGTATGACCTATGGGAATAATTCGAAATGTCCATACCTTAGTATACAATTTATAGTCTGCATTTAAGAGACTTAGGCGGTCATTCTGACCCTGGCGGTCAAAGACCGCCAGGGCGGAGGACCGCGGGAGCACCGCCGACAGGCCGGCGGTGCTCCAATGGGGATTCCGACCGCGGCGGTAAAGCCGCGGTCGGACCGGCACCACTGGCGGGCTCCCGCCAGTGTACCGCCGCCCCATTGAATCCTCCAAGGCGGCGCAGCTTGCTGCGCCGCCGAGGGGATTCCGACCCCCCCTACCGCCATCCAGATCCCGGCGGTCCGACCGCCGGGATCCGGATGGCAGTAGGGGGGGTCGCGGGGCCCCTGGGGGCCCCTGCAGTGCCCATGCCACTGGCATGGGCATTGCAGGGACCCCCGTAAGAGGGCCCCTAAATGTATTTCACTGTCTGCTGCGCAGACAGTGAAATACGCGACGGGTGCAACTGCACCCGTCGCACAGCTTCCACTCCGCCGGCTCGATTCCGAGCCGGCTTCATCGTGGAAGCCTCTTTCCCGCTGGGCTGGCGGGCAGTCTGAAGGCGACCGCCCGCCAGCCCAGCGGGAAAGTCAGATTTACCGCCGCGGTCTTTCGACCGCGGAACGGTAACCTGACGGCGGGACTTTGGCGGGCGGCCTCCGCCGCCCGCCAAGGTCAGAATGAGGGCCTTAGGGCCTGATTCTAACTTTGGAGGATGGTGTTAAACCGTCCCAAAAGTGGCGGATATACCACCTACCGTATTACGAGTCCATTATATCCTATGGAACTCGTAATACGGTAGGTGGTATATCCGCCACTTTTGGGACGGTTTAACACCGTCCTCCAGAGTTAGAATCAGGCCCTTATTGTCTGATACGGATTAGCATTTATGGGGAATTTTTCTTTTTTAAGAAAACTATGATAGACTCATTAAATGACAAAGAAATCTTCATGCCTTCCCTAATTAAGTTAAATAGATCATTAAGAAAAGGAAGGAGGTCTTATGCAAATGTCTTGTAAACCTCCGCTGGTATGCCATCATTTCTGAAGACTTATGCATTAGGTGTCTTCTGAAGTGCTATTGCCACCTCAGTAACCAACATTTTCTCTGTCATCCTGTCTTTTCTGGGTGCTCAACATTTGGGGTAGTTGGATTAAACTAAAATATTATTGTAGGCTGGATATAAAACTGTGTACAATCTCTCATATAAGTTCCTGTAGTGTTCCAGAAATACTTTTGTGATTTCATCATTCTCTGTTGCAACCATATGTGTGTTGGGGCTCTCATTCTTACTAATATGTTATTTGTTTTGACCAGGTGAGGAATTTGCCTATTTTCTGACTTTCCTCATACATTTTCTGCTGATATGTTCTATGGTTGATTATCTCCTCAAGCAAAAAGAAATCTCTAAGCTTCTGCTTGGCACTCGCAAGCTACTCTTCTAAACTAGGCCTGTCTTCTGCACCTACAAAAGCACCTGCAGCTAAGTTTACCACCAAATGTAGCTCTTGTATTCTAGTAGTGCACACCTTATTTAAATTATACTTATACGCCTCGACAAGTCCTTGAAAGGTTTTGTTAAAGGCCTCCCATATTACAAAGTCATAAGTCAAATTTCGATTTATCTCAAAAAAACTTCTTTATAAAGATTCTTGCTTCCTCCAGCCATATCTGATCTGCTAACTGGGATTTATCAAACTGCCACCTTGGTCTCTCCATTCTTGGAATTTTAAATCAAAATGGACCCATACTTTTGAGTGGTCAGAGAAGGCATTTGCCCAAATATCTGTTGTGCTCCACCTAATTGTGCAAGTTATTTAAAAAAATCTATGACACAGTACTAAATTGGCATGACAAGCAAGTAGACTGTGCAGTACCCGGGTGATCTATATGCCAAGGATTGTCTAATTGAAAATCCTGCCAGGTAGTAGTTAGAACCCTCACTGTGTTTGGCTTTAACTGCTTTTTGGTCCTATTAGTTGTATCTAAATTCAGATCTTGAATATGGTTAAAATCACCTCCAAAAATCAAGGGGCCTTCTGCTTCCACAGCAAAATTATGAAGATTTATCAATGATCGCACATCATTAGATATTCGGCCATAATAATTGACAAATTTAAGGCAGAGTCCTGAAATAAGACCTTTATCCAGATCCACCTCCAACTCTCATCCCGTATTACATCCTTCATGTGCCAATCAATAGATCTTGCCATATAAATCACCACACCCCACATTGCTACCCCTGGTGAAACGAATTATGTGTGGAAATATTTCATAGAAATATTGAGGTTTGGATTATTACTTTTGGTGGGATGCGCATTACGAAGGAGGAAGTGGGTGGTGGTGAACTTCAAGCCCCAGGAAGCCTTTTTCTCCCTGCCAGGAGGCAGCTGACCTTCTACGCACTCAACATAGTAGTATATCAGGCTCCCTGGGTTCCCCGCTGTGTGGGACGTGCATTATGAACGAGCAAGTGGGTGGTGGTGAACTTCTAGCCCCAGGAGGCCTTTTTTGCCCTTCAGGAGGCAGCTGACCAGCTACACCCTGAACACTGTAGTATATCAGGCTCCCTGGCCCCCCGCTGAAGGAGGAAGTGGGCGGTGGTGAACTTCAAGCCCTAGGTGGCCTTTCTCTCCCTTTCAGGAGGCAGCTGGCCAGCTACACCATGAATGCAGCAGTATATCAGGCTCCAGAGGGTCTCCCGCTGCGCAGGACACTCATGACAAAGGAGGAAGTGAGTGGTGGTGAACTTCAAGCCTCAGGAGGCCTTTCCCTCTCTGCAAGGAGACAGCTGACCAACTATGCCGTGAATGCAGCAGTATATTAGGCTCCCTGGGTCCCCCACTGCACGGGACATGTGTGGGATGTGCCCAGGCAAAGACCAGGCCAAGATCAGACCCGTCTTTGCCCATCATTGACCGGAAGAGGCTGGGATGTGCTACCCCTCCGACAATTGCATCCAGATGGGAAACTGCAGTAAATGATGTTTCGAAGATTATTTTCCTGTTTGCCTAGGGAGTGGCCAGGAAAAGGCTGTGAACTGTCTGGGGAAGCGTAAAACACCACTGATGGCTGAGAAGTCTATTGCTAATAACACAATGGACGGGGTTTTTGAGAAGGCAGTAGGCGCATGTGATAGGGAAATGGAGTCTTTGGAGAGGCGCCTTTCTATTATTATTCCTACACAAATGTCTTCTGGTACCTTGTCTCCTCATCCTACAGACTTATTAATCGAGATTGTAGCCTCGCTCCAACCTATAACTCAGGGTAATCTTTTACAGGGGGAGGCTGCTTCTGTATCTGATGTACCCTTAATTAAAGAACATTTTCAAAAAGCCCACCAGTCTATAAATACACATAGTAGAGGGAAGAGGAAATGAGCAGAAAAAACTATTGAGACCAAGCATCCTCGCATTGCAGCTGATACCCGCTCCAGTTCCATCAGGGGGCACGGAGGTTTATGCCAAGGGTACTCTGGAACCATTCATTGTGAGGGTTACTGAGAAACTCGAGAGGAGACTGAAACCGATTGTAGACCAGTTAGCTGCTACTGAGGAGGTTTTGGGGAACCTTACCAAACAGTTGTCTCAGGAACTTGCACTAAAGTCTGCATCCTATTATCATGTTCATTGCCATATACCAATTTGGGTCAAACATTCCATTGAACGCCCCATCTATTGCATGAAAACCCGGTCAGCAAAATAACTGACTTTCATGTTCAGGTCTCTACTCCAAATCTGGTTGTTTTGTCACACCGAGAACCTCTATGGGCTAGTAGGTCCTGACTAAACCCAGTCGGCAGGTTGGGAATCAAGGTGTTCTGAAGAGTCAAGGTGACACAGCTAACAAAGCCAAAAAGGTGGATAGGGGGAAAGGCAATAGTAAAGCAGAATTAACTGTATTTAACCTCCCCACCTGAGGAAAGCCCCCTAGTAGCAGTGATAGCTAATGTTTGCAGCCTAATACTACTGAATTTTTTATGGAAATGAAAAACAGGGCAATCCACTGGCTGCATTCCAATGCAGATTTTCCCCACCACCTAGTATCTGCAATAATAATGGGGAGGAGAGTGGGATGGGTGGGTATGATGCCCAAACAGTGTGAGGGTGACTGTATTATTGTTAATTTTGATTCACCTTTTATTGTGTCAGGCCCAGGGGACCGTTCTTGCAACCATTTGTGGCATTTTATCCGCGGTCAGATTTTGGTAAGCCACTATTATTTTTAGAGGAGGTGAAACTGCATTGGCTCATTATTGGAATTAACAAAGGGTGGGCTCTTGTTCTCTTTCCAAGGTGGATTGATGCTGTGGGTCACTGCAGGGGACCTGTTTGTTATAACACCCTCGTTCTAGTGATGTGCGGTCTCCCTCGGGGTTAATCCAAACAGGCAATGGTAATCTCTTGGACGAGACTCAAGAACTCGATTTGCTACCTTCAACCCAATTACCGCTAAAACGAATTTCATGCCAAAATTTAACACCCGCTTTATTGGCTCTGCAGTTGGGTGTCTGTAACCAACTGACAAGAATTTTGAGTTGGAACATAGGTGGAATGGGGCCAAAGCTTACCAGCCTGGCAAGGGGGGATTTTATAGATAAACACCAATTTTTTATTTTTCAAGAAACCTGGGCTCTGGAACCCAAGTAAAGATCTGTTTTTTAAATTTTTTGGATTGCTGTGAGTGGGTCCGCTTCAGGAAGGGCTTTGGAGGGTTTACTTTTTTGATTCAGTGGGTCTCGCAAGTGCACTGTGAATGAGCTATATTTGGGATCAGACGATATGCAGGGTATTGTCATTTCAACAATCAAAGTGTGTGCTGTTTTTGTTGATCAACCTGTACAACAGGAATGTGGGGAAAAGCAGTAAATCAGAAACTCTGCATAAGTTAGACAACCTTCTTGCAGGGCATAAGGGAATCTACCACTTGATAATAGCGGGGGATTTTAATGCTCCCTTTGAGCTCTATGCAGTGGCCCATGACCGCTCTCAGGAAGAGAATAAACTGTGGGGTATACTGGAAATGACTGTGTCCTGTAAGCGCATGTTAACTACAGTGGCACTGCAGGCAGTGGATATTACATTAGCACATGGACTACAAGCATGTAATGGTCATTCATGCTCGGATGCCCATTTGGCCCCAACATTTAGACATGGGTCCTATAGGAGTCATATTGATTATGTAATACTAGATGTACGGCTGTGGGAATATAGGGCTGACATGGAGATACTGGAGCACGAAGAGAGTGACCATGATCCCCCTATACTTTCCAACTATAATCTTTTTTCCTGTTCTGTTAGTCCCACTTTAGGTGGCTTTGCCCAGCAGCTAAAGCTGACCAATTACAGAAAGAATGTCAAGTGGGAAGCAGTAGAGCAATCTCCCTCCAATGTTTCTATTTTATATCAATCTCTGACAAAATACATGGAAGCATTGAACTTATATTGAAGTGATTATGGAAGGATAGTTGTTGAGCATCTGGGCTTCTATGATTTTCTTTGCACCATATTTGTCTCTGAAGCATCTGGAAAATGGCGACCAGACATATTGGTGGATGGTTCACCAAAAGGTGCAGAGTAGCTAAAACCAATCTGCTAAAGGCAATCAAAGAAGGTGATAGGAATGAGATCAGATTATTTAGCGCAGCCTATAGGCAGGAACTAGCCCACGCAAGGAGGCAGTGGGAGGGGGAACGCTGGGATGATTTATTAGATGCAGCTAAGAGAAATGATCAGCGCCGCTTATGGAAATCAGTAAAGAATTGTAATGAGAACATTACTTCCCCTGCTGGGTCTGTCTCATTTTAGCTCCCTTTACTCATCTTATGATTAATCTCAGTATGATGATTTTAGATCTACAGGGACAGGGGTTTCAGTCTTCCCAGAATTCACTTTAATTGAACCCTATTAGCAGTTAATTCTCCTAAGCTGGGTAAGGTCCCAGGTCTTGATAAAGTTACAGGGGATCTTTACAAAACTAACACAAATGTCTGGGTGCCTCATATAAACACTGTCTATAATGTGGTTGCAGCTGGGTCCCCAATGCCACCTACGTAGAAGGGGGCAGAGATGGTGCCCATTTATAAAACAGGCACTCCAAGCAATCTATCCAACTTCCAGCCGATTAGCCAGTTAGACAACCTGCAGAAGATTTTCTTTCAAACAGATTTTAGACAGGTTGCTAGAATGGATCAAGTAGAATGGTGCTATCTATAGCCTGCAGGCAGGATTCAGACCAGCGATCAGTGCTATAGACCAGGTTTGCTGATGTTTGCAGATTAAATGCAGGAGACAGTAGTTATCTGTGAGGGGAATTTGTTTGTGACCTTTGTAGGCCTCTGTGCAGCCTTCGACCTAGTCCAGAGAAAGAAGTTATGGAACACATTACAAGAAATGGGAATCCTGCTAGATTTGCTCTGCCTCATTGTCAATCTACATGAGGGTACATTTGCACGGATTAGACATGGCAGCAAGGGGGACTTAACCGATCCAGTTAGGGTGGAGAGAGAGATACGCCAGGGCTGTGTACTGGTGCCCACTCTCTTCCTTTGGTACATCAATAACTATATTGAATATCTGAGTAGTTGTGTCAACGATTCTCCTACTTTGTGGGGGCAAAAAGTACCATGTCTGCTTTATGCTGACGACACACTCTTCCTTGCAAAAACAAGGACAGGTCTCTAGATTGTAATAAATAACTTCTGTCCTTTTTGTAAGGATTTTGGACTGGAGATAAATGCATCAAAAACAAAGCTGATGGTTTATACAAGGAGGAGGAAACTGAATGATTATGTCACTTTAAACAGCAAAAGCCTAGAGAGAGTCACCGAGTTTGACTACCTGAGAGTGAGGCTAGCGGACTAGGGTGCCTGGGGTGTGCAGATAACAAAAAGCTAGCATGCAATTAGCTATAGAGGGGGTGCGATAGATAGGATGGCAAGAAAGGTCCAATATTTTCCAGTTAGCCCTGCAATTAATATATATGAAATGCAGGCGAGCAGCTTTATATGGGGCTGAGTTGTGGAGCCAAAATATTTTGCTTAGGACTATTACGGTGTTGGGGAGAGGCACACCTTTGAAGCCTCTCTAGCTTGACCTCGGAATTTACCCCATAACAGATGTGGCAATCCTAAAAACACTGCTCCACTGGATTTGCATATTGAGAAGAGAGGAATTGCTGAATTATAGGGCTGGCCTTAGTGATCTAGTAGAGAAGATAGGATGGCTGAGGAATCTGACATACGCTTGAGGCTCAGTTGGGCCTATCAGTATTTTGGGCCTCCCCTGAAGCAATACTATCTAATGCCTTGCCCATTGTGAAGCAGAGATTCTGGGAGAGGGTTTGTTCCTGGATTATTCAGTCAGGAGACAGCAGCTCACTGGAAAGAAGTTTTCTGCAATTTAAACATGAACCTGCAGCAGAGCCATTTTAGATGGGATGAGACCTACCCAAACCCAATGTCTTTTCCTACAGTTTAGGAACAGCATGCTACCATGAGCTGCCTTTAATGGTCCTTTTCAGTGGGGGGTGACAGAAAGTGCAAACTGTGCTGCAAAGTTGATGAAACCGATGAGCATTTTTTTTTTTTTGCCCTAGATATGATATTCCCAGACAAAGATGGATTGTGCCCCTTTGGAAAATTCTTCTGATATTTGATTGGGCTACTGCTTATAGACTATGTAAGAGTGACTCTTCCGTGATGGTAGTGATAGCAGCGTGGTCAATCAGGCAGAAAGAACTCTTAGCTATAAGTTGACGTTGTTTTGGAGTATTAGGGTTATTTAAGGAACGAGTTGCTAACCAACCTTTTGGGTGGAAGTATATCTATAACATGATGTTATTTTACTTAAGAATTCAATGTTTTAAGTCAAAATCCAAAACATGTTTTTTTTATTCTCTTTCTAGTGATTTTAGGACGAAGGTTTTTAATGTATTTCAATCTATGTTTTTAATTATTGTATTATGTGTGACGATTAAATCATTTATTCCAAGCAGTCAATAAACTTTTGAGATGTGTCTCCTGAAGAACAATTACTTCAGGGCTAAACACGGACAACCAATATATATGTATAAGTATCTTTACATTGGTGATGAGTAAGGAGTCTGTGCAGGTGAAAGGCTGAAACACCCCTGCAGCCGATTATAACCTTTATCTGGAAAACTGGTGGATTAAGGCAATTGCAACATAACTTTTTCATGATTTTTTTTTGATGGAAGACATTTATGCCAAATACTTTAAACAATGTAATGTGTCAGTGAAATAAACGGCCGTTTGCTGTCACTGTAGTAGTGGTAACAAATTTCTTTGTACAGGCAAATGTCAGCAAGAGCAACGCACAAGACAGAGCTGAGTCAAAGGCATGAGTGACCCTGAAAACAATAGCCAGACTAACGTGCTTGTAACTATTGTCTGCAGCCTGAGAGCGATACTGGTGCGAACAACTGTCGACGTGCGAGGCAGAGCTGAATGAAAGGCGCAAGCAACCCCTGAAAACAGTAGCGCGACTAATGCGCATGTAAATATTGCTGGCAACAAGAGAGAGATATCGGCATGAGCAACATGCAAAGCAATAAATAAATCTTACTAGATGAGGTGAAGCGACTTGTGGGACCGAACAATCAGACCGTTCTGTGGGGATATCCAAGAAGAAATAATCCGCTTATCATATTGGTGACAGGCTAGAAGCTGCACTAGAGGAAAGCAGCTGGCAGCTCCATATAATAATAAAAGAAGGACTCACTTTCACCAAGGGTGCACAGAGGAATGCTCTTTGCATCTACAACATTAAAAGAAGATACCCAACAAACATACAAGTCAGCTACAAATATATATATATATATATTTATATATCATATATATATATATATATATAAATATATTTGTAGCTATATATATATATATAGACAAATGAGGTTTTTTTAGATTGTTGTGGTAGGTTCCTATATTAATTTATTGTATTAGCTTGTTATTTTAAATTTATATATTTTTTTTTTTTTTTTTTACATCTTTTACAGGTAGAATGGCAGATCAAAGCGTGGCATCACCTTCATCCTTTCTATTAACACCAGGAGACCCTCCAATACCATGGAAGCAGCTAAACAAAACTATTCATTACTTATATTTTAGTAATTTGGGGTGATCACTTTGGTCCTCTGAGAAACCAAGCTATTATTCTTAATCATTTGGGTGTGGAAGGGAGAAGAATTTATGAGGACTTACCTGAGGTCTCTTTGGGCATGGATGATGATCAGCTGAATAATGTATTTGAGATGTCCATGCAGATGTTAGATATTCAATTCACTTCTAAAAACTAATTTAGTCTTGGAACGTCATAACTTGTTTTCAAGAGTACAAAAGTGAATGAAGACATTGCATGGTATGTTGCAACATTAATAGGTTTTGCATTATCTTGTAGATTTGAACAGCTGACGGATGCTTTAATGAGGGATCAGATTGTAGGATGCACCAGTAATAAAAAAATAAAAGAAAGACTTTTGATGAAAGATCCAAATTTGGAGGAAGCTATACAAGTAGCAAAAAGTATGGAATATACAGCAATGGAACTAGATAGCACAAGCATTGATAAGAAGGATAATACAATAAGTCAGATTGGAGTTGTACAAGAAACAAGGAAAGGTAATAATAAAACCAATGATATAAGAAGGAAGAAAGAAGTATCAAGAGCAAACGTGGAAGTAGATGTGAGACAAAGGAATGGTATGTGGAGAGAAGTGAAGTGCTTTTGTTGTGGTGCTCCTGGACATATTGCATCTGTGTTCAGCTAAGAATGCTATTTGTAGGAATTGTGGTAGAAGATGACACTTCGCAAAGGTATGCAAGCTCAAAATAGAAAGCAAGGATAGTAAGAAAATTCAGGTAATTGACCATCAAAATGGAGACACATGCGAAAACAGTCAAGAGATAGTCCTAACCATCAAAGGGGAAGTAGAAAATTCTAAACAGTGCATTGGATCAGAAGATGAAATAAAGACAAAACCACAAGATGTAAAGTTAGAGAGCACCGATAAATAGGAAAAGCTGCATTGTAAAATATTTCTGAACAAAATGTATGCTAAGGTATTGGTTGACTCAGAAGTTAATTTACCCTCATACTCAAAGGAACATATGAACGTGAATTGAAGCGGATCGAAGATTCTCAGTTATGCAAACTGGCTATAAGCGCTGTTGGTTATGCTGGGAAGAGAATATAAATTCTAGGGACGAAGTGGATGCCGATCAGATTCAAGGAAAAGCTGTATATAGCAGAGTGTATGTTACAGATTGTGGGTCAGATTTACTAGAATGGCACCATCAGAGAGCTTTAGGGATAGTTATACATCCCAATGCCAAAGAACTGTTGATGCTGGCAGAGAGGGAAGAAGTGGCAGAAGTGAAGATTCAAGACAGCTTGATGGAAAAATATCCCAAAGTGTTTTCTGATGAGCTGGGTCTACTAAAAAGGTTTTTCCCACAGAATAAAATTAAAGAAGGGAGCAAAACCAGTAGTTCATGAGTCACAAAATATTCCAAACATTATGCGGGAACCTTTGAAACAGGAAATAGATATACTATTACACGAACAGATTATTGAGCCTATCGAGGCTTCTGAATGGCTTGCGCCAATTGTACTGGCACCAAAAAAAGGAAGAAAGATCCATGTATGCATTGATCTCCACAATCTGAATATTTGGGTGGATAGACAGCCACTTCCTAACATATCTGAAATGCTAACTATGAAAGGAAAACAAGCCATGTTTAATGTTTCGGATATATCAGCTGCATATTATCAAGTAAATCTACATGAGCAGTCTAGACACTTGACATCCTTTGTTACTCCATTAGGGGCTTTAGGATATAAAAGAATGCCCTTTGGATGTGCCTCAGCGGTATTTCAAAGGATAATGAAAAACATCTTTGGGGATATGGATCAAGTATTGTGCTTCCAGGACGATGTACTCATTGTAGGAGAATGTGCAAGTGAGCTTGACTGATTATTTGAGAAACTAATGCAAAGACTATAAAAGCGTCAGTTGACAACAAAGAAAGAAATGTGTTAAATTGGAAGAAGTAACTTATTTGGGACATGTCATTAATAGTGAAGGAATCAGACCAAAGAAAAGTATTGTTAAGGCGATAGAGGAAGCATCAAGTCCAAGTGCTAACGAAGAATTAAAGTCATTTCTAGGATTTGCAGAATATTGTTAAAAATTTGCAAGGAACTTAAGAGTGGTGGTAGAACCTTTAAGGAAACTGATTAAAAAAGGTGTAGAATTTGAATGGGAAAGGAATGTAAATATACATTTGAAAGGATAGAGAAAAGTATTGTTCAGGCTCCCACACTGGGACATTTTGATGTTACACGGAGGGCATATATTACCACAGATGCCAATAACATAGGAATTGGTGTTGTATTAATGCAAGTTAAGGATGATGTAAAATGTGTGATCGGTTTTGCATCTAGGAGATGGCAAGGAGCAGAGACTACATATCCTGTCGTCGAGAGAGAGGCATTGGCCTGCTGTTGGGGGAATTAACCACTTCAGATTTTATGTCTGGGGTATGCCTTTCAGAGTAAAAACTGATCACAAACCATTAACCTATATTTTCAAGGGAGGAAGAGGTTTAGAAGGGAGTGTGACACCACATATGTCGAGGTGGTTGTTATCAAAAATGGAATACAATTTGAAGTGGCGTTTGTAAGAGAATGCAAAAATGTGGTGGTGGATTATTGATCAAGAATATCGATAGAAGAGGAAGAAGCTGTTGAGGATGGGTTCACCAGAGAAGAAAAAATTGCGAACTGGCAAGTGGCAATAAAAAGAGAAGAATGGGAAAATGCTAAAGTGATTTGGTGTTGAAGAATGTGGAAGAAAAAGTTGTGAGTGGATGGAATGAAGTGAGTGAGAATAACAAAGATGGATGTCAGTATTTTAAAATCAGAGATGAACTAAATATAGTTAATAGAAATTTAATGAGGGGAAATCAAATTGTGCCTCCCAGTGGGGTCCATAGGCACATTATTAAAACCGCACGAGGGACATTTGAGTTGTGGAATGATGAAAAGGAAAGTGAGGCAGTCATTCTGGTGGCCCGGCATGGACCATGATATTGAGGAAGAAGTAAGAAATTGTATTCCACGTGCTAATAGTGATAAGACTAGTGTTGTGAGGTAACCACTGTTAGAAGTTCTGGAATTTCCAGAATACCATGGGAAAAGTTAACCATTGACTTTCTAGAACCTGTGTCAAGATTAGGACAAAGGAATAAGTACATACTAATATTGGTGGACTATCAAATTAAATGGTTTGCTATAAAAACTATGGAACAGGTGAATACAGCAGGAGTAATTAAATTAATGGAGGAGGTTTTAATGGATGAAGGAATACCAGAAAAGATTGATCCAGAGATCGGGTGCAGTTTGTATCCAAGGAAATTAGGGATTATCTATCTAGAATAGTCCTGGGGTTGCTCCTTTCCGAACACAGGCCAATCATTTAGTGGAAAGGAGCAGTCGGTTAGTAATGGAAATCATTCAGTTGTCTTTGGCCAATCAACTTCCATGAAGGAAGGAGTTGAGGAAAATGATTTGGTTGCAGAAGACATCTCCTCACTCAGTTACAGGCGTATCACTATTTGTATCTCTGAAAGGAAGAGAACCTGGAATAAAAAAGTGCCCCATATGGTTAAAACCAAATATGAATGTGTATGTAATTCATGAGGAAGTGAGAGAAAGATTCAAGGGATCTCAGAAGAAAAATATGCAGTATCACAACAAGAGAAAAGGTGTAAATGAGTGTTGTGTTACAAAAGGAGATTGGGTAGTGGTGAGGAAAAGAGGTATTGTTCGCAAAGGAGATGGGTAATTTTCCATTTAATGCAAAGTGAAAGAAGTAACATAATGTGGTGATTCTAGATGATGGAACCACGTGGAGTATGGGTGACATCTGCAAAGGTAATGGACAATGGGAAAAAAGAAAAAAGAAATATTTCCCTCAGTTGCCTGGTTTATCATGGGTTCCAGAATGATATCTTATGATTGACTATATTTCTGATAGACGCTTTCAGGCTCTTGCTTGGTTTTGATCATACTTTTCATATTATTAGTCTTAACAAATAGAAGACTAATTATGCTGTATCCCGAAAAGAATATACCAAAAAATAAAGAAATAGACGCTGTTAGACAATAATTCAGACAATTAACAGAAACTTTGCATTGAGCAGGGATGCAATAATTGTCACGGAGACACTCCCTAGATACTTGTGATCCAGGTTGATTGATTGACTTCTTTATTTTGATTATAAATATATAATCATAAAAGAGTAAAAACCATCATAAAATACTGTATTCATCATACAAAACAAATACAGAAATCTTATAAATAAATAAAATCACCTAGAAAGAAAAACCCAACTGTTGCATATAAAGAAATGCAGGTCTGTATTGGCAAAAGCCCCTTGATTTGAGGATGAGCAGCAGGAACCTGTGTCGGGGGATCATAAAACTTGTACCAAGGTCTGATGGAGCAGCTACCACAAGGAGAAAGTTTATGGATGTTGGGTCATACTGCCCGGGTGAGAAACAGATGCAAGAACAAATGGTGCCCATGTGGAAGTTTGTGAGGATGGATCTCTCCCAAGGCCGTTTGACCCCAGTGAGGTATGGTTCAGGGTCAGTGGTGGTTTCATCACCTTTGCTAAGAAAGCGGGGTCAGAGAACAATTCCGGCAAACCCAGGGAATCGGCCACACTCTTAGGGCCAGATGTAGCAAAGTCTGAGTTTGCGACTCGCAATTTGCGAATCGCAAACCTGGATGTAGGATGGTGTCCCTGACACCATCTGCGATTCGCAAGGGGGTTGCAAAGACACACCTCATTAACACGAATATTTATTAAGACTATTGCTCAAAAACACAAACGCAATCTAAACACATCTGATAATCCCATAATTGAATTATTTTGAACTATTGATTTGGTACTCCTAGACAGCAAAGAGAGAAATAATATTTTTAATCCACAAAATGTTTTTTTTTCCCTTTAATTCACTTAAAGGTGCAGCAATTTGAAAAGGCTGTACAATTGAGCACCATCATTTCAGTGTTTTTTTAGCAACTCTGCAGCTGCAACACCTGATGATACCTTAGGTTCTATTAAGTCCACATTCTTCACTACTATAAAAGCTTTAGCCTGGCAACCTGGAGCTGCAAGTCGATGTATTCAAATATCTACTTGCATCTCCATTTCAAATAATGAGAATAACAACACAGAGAAAAAAGTGGACAAACTAGCGATGCCAATCAAACCCAAACTGTGCTTGGCACTCATAGTGGATATACTTTGCACAGTGCCAGACCTACTGCAAACTTTAAACTGATAATCTTAAATCATTAAACTGTTCTAATAGAGAGGCCACCAAAAGGGGGAGTGCAACACGGTTTCCTTCTATCGGTAAAGAAATAAATACATCTACTTTACAGATTCTTGACGCCTCGAGCGACATTTTGAGTAAATAAGACTATTTGATCAATAATAGTACAAGAACTGGACTGGCAATCAGTGCACTGATAAAAGAAGGCATGGCTCCAAATCTGGAAATCAAGGCGCTGATCACAAGAAGGAGTATCAGCATATCTCCTGAGTAGAAAGGAAAACAAACATTGAAGATGAAAAAGAAACTAATTAGATCTGCCACTATTAAAGATCAATTACCCTTCTGCAAAAGACCAGGACCACATAATGACACAGTATGCCCAATATTTAACAAAAAGATGTTGTCTGGACATGCAAACAATGTCATTTCTCACAATGAAAACTGCAAAAACATAAAGCACTCTAGAGGATACTTCCAAAGGAAGCTTAAGTTCATCTCCTTAAATTGTTACCATAAAAACATTGCAACATGGAGACAGAAGAGTGTACATAGCAATGACTGCCCTAAAACTAGATTAAGGACCAACTCATATACTGCTTTCATACACATGCTGTCACTTTAGATCAAATTGGGCCAATAATTAGCCATCAATGCAATAAATCAAGACATGTAAATTTCTTACATAAGATAGATGCTGATCACATAAGAAATACCACGACACATAGGGGTCTGGATCAAGATGAGCACACTAGTCATATCTTTATTCCAGAATATTCCTCCTGTGCAAGTATGATATCTCAAACAGATGTGACATCTTACGTTTATTTTCACACATACCAAGTCTACCGCACCTAAGGTCACAAAATATCATAAGGATACAATTTATGACAATACAATCTTATCACAAAGCAGAGGCCACTTTAGTCACCTGAGAATTTAGCAATACACTTGAGCAGGTACTTAGACATAAAGTTACATTCACTCAGCAGGCCATCTAATTGCAAATGAAGGGGTTAGAGAAAGAACCTATAGTTTTAACTGTGGCAACATCTTACCCAGCTCCCACTCCATGCTCAAACACCATTCTTGAGAATACACATGGTAGCTCTTATTCTTTACTGAGCTCTAGACTCTACTTCATATCTTATTAGGTAAAGACAAAAATAAATGCTGCAGCACATTTCAATCAAGAGCCATGGACCATCGAGAGTACTGGAATTAGGGGACAAAATTACACATTTCTCCTAGCTCAGCATAAATGTCCTAGGAAACAACACTCTTTGAACCCTCATTACATGGACTATTGCAGGATAGAGAAAACTGATTGATGATGGCTCTTCAATGACTTTGCTTCTGAATAGGAATATATATTCGTACAGGAGAATAGAGAATCTCTTTGACACACATAGAGGGAAATCAGGAAGCAGTTACAGCTGCAGTCAGGATCCTTTACTAGTGTAGTCAGGACCAGTAAATTTGAGGGACCATCTAGTGGTGTCTAAGCATACATCTAAGTATACGTCTCTACACCATTTGAAACTAATACCATTCTGATAAATCAGTCTAGTGCACTTTAATAAGCAATAATACTATGCCATTCTCATTTTTGTGATTAAATGTTTTTTATTCTTTTAATTAATATCTACTTAAATTTGCACAATGGTAATCAAAAAGATAAACTTATGACTTTCTGTAATGAGATTGAGGATTTAGTCTACAAGTTCCTTGACCATCAATTTATCATAACCAGCAACTTTAACCTCAACCTACTGGATACAATTAATGACTTACTATCTGCTGCTCAGGGCGTCAAAGTGAAAGACAAAGACAGAATGGACACAGAAGGATAAGGATCATGAAACATTTTAACTCCCTTAATCTTCATCTTCAAACAGGCAGTGGCAAATTCAGATTGACTTGTGAATATACACATTATTTGCAAGGAAGATTGACAATTTTAGATTGTAATGTTTTCAGAATTGTTATTTTCCATTCGTACAGACTTTTCTGTTTTGCAGCAAAAAGAATGTGATCATTATCCTATTGCATTTTATGGCTTCCATCTAAATCGGAGGTAATGTATCAACATTGTCCGAAATATGGAAACACTAGATCAAATTGAAATGTTAAAATGGAGTCCTGTGTGCTCAGAAAATTAGAAGTCTGGCAGAACTTCTTGAGAAATCTTGAGCTTTTGGAAAGTCTTGAACATATTCCAGATCCCACCTACCTTTTGTCACAGAGACCCTGGGTAGTAATAAAGAAAACACAATACTTTACAGAAGAATACATTCCACACAAATAGAGTTGAGTACATATGTTCTAAAAAGCACTCAGGTTCCTGCTCAAGACTGTTCTAAACAACTTGAGACAGAAGCTTGTGGTCTTGATGTTTTACTCACTTTATGACATTTGAGAAGAAACTACCATAAACTGTTGTTGGAAGAGAAAAAGGAAATACTTTGACTAACAGTGTTTCCTAATGTATATGCTTTCACTACAAAGAGGTCAAGCCACATTTTGGCAAAGCATAAAATGTCACAATGTGAACCAATGGGCTAACAGAAATAAGGCTGGCATGTTAGACTGGGTAAATCATATAAGCATGCTGAATCCTATCAACTACACTGTTACAACAAACACAGCCATTACTAATATTATTACCCTTGGTGCTCCAACTGATCTAATAACTGTCAAATACGCAGAGTTGGCAGTCAAGTCAACTTCAAAATGTTTTAAGCTCTGCTTGTGCGATATCAAACTAAAATATGACTTCAGAAAATTTTAAGCAAAATACATTTATGCTATCAATATAAAACGTTGGTCCTCATCCTCGGCTCCACTCATCCACCTGGGATGACTCCTGGTGGCCTGCCACACTGGGAATCGCACCAACACCCACCGACCACGCACACAACCTGGGATTCATCCCAGACTCATCGCTATCAATGACCTAGCAAGTCAACGACGTCTCTTCCTCCTGCTTAAAAACCCTCTGCATGCTTTGGAAGATCTACAAATGGATCCCCACTGGAACCAGAAGGACGGTCACCCTAGCCCTCGTAAGCAGCAGACTGGATTACGGCAACGCCCTCTATGCAGGAGCCAAGCTCCAGAAAAGACTGCAGCTCATACAGAACGCCTCCGCACGCCTCATCTTGGACATCCCCCACCACAGCCACATCACAGCCCACCTGAGAGACCTGCACTGGCTCCCTTTCAACATAAGAATCATGTTCAAACTCCTTACCCATGCTCACAAGGTACTGCACAACACCGGAACAGAATACCTCAACAGATGGCTCTCCTTCTACACCCCGACCTGACAGCTTTGCTCTGCTGACCTTGCCCTCACCACCGTCCCACGCATCCACAGAATGACTGCCGGTAGCAGATCGTTCTCCCACCTCGCTGCCAAGACGTGGAACACTCTTCCCATCCATCTGCGACAGACACAGGACCTACTTACCTTCAGGAGACACCTCAAGACTTGACTGTTCGAGCAGTAGCAGCCCCTCCCTCAGAGCCTTGAGACCCTCATGGGTGAGTAGTGCGCTTTACAAATGCTTTGATTGATTGATTGATTGATAAAACGTTGGTGGCCAACAAGTCAAAAAAACAAGGTTATGGTCTTTGAAAATATAAAAATAAGGCCACAAAATCTAGGTTGGTATCTTGGTTTTTCCATTCTTCCATTCTGAGCTACATATTCTCATCTAACTTTCTAGGAGTTTGGCTCACAGACAGATGCTCTTCAAGGTTTCATGTAACTTACATTAGTACCTGTTTTAGATCAGTAGTACAAAGTATACAGGAAAGTCTTCCATTTACCCCAGTATGCACATAGAACTGGGATTCAACTTGAATTTGGCCAACTCAACCAAGACTTAACAGCCAAAGTTGCTTTTCTTAAATACTACTACCTTATTAAATATGCAACAGAAGGCTCACTAAAATGTATCTTGCAACCAATTATGCAGAATGTTTGTGATTAAAACATTGGTTAAATTACCTAAGACCCTCAATTGGAGATCGGCACATGAACATTGCATGGGGAAATATTTTGTCATAAGCGACTCTCAAACCTGTCATGAAAATTCAGTTACGGCTCATTTTCCATGCTGCTAATCTTGCTGAATTCGTACAAATTAGTCAAATGCCTTTAATCAATTATTCTTACATCGTATTGCAAGGAATATTATTTAAAAGAATCATTGATCAAGACCTACAGACATGAGATTGTCAAAATGCTCTTAAAGAGTTCAGATCCAGGTGGCCTAAAAAGTCTAAAGAACCACAGAATTGCAGACTTAGGGCATGATTTAGAACTTGGCGGGTGGGTTACTCTGTCACAACAGTGATGGATATCTCGTCTGCAGAAATCTAAATCCGATTCACTTGTGACTGAGTAACTTGTCAACCAAGTTCTAAATCAGGCCCTTAGTTATTATAATAAGAAATTCATCCTACTCCTCCAGTGTCGAACTGGGATAGGAAATAGAACAAAATAAAAGTGGCCCTCAATAGTGAATAAGGCACCTAAAAAGTGGCCTACATTTGCAAATTGGGGCAGTTTTGAACTTCTAAAGACATGCTGAATAGATGTTGTGCAAGATGTGGAAGGCTGAATGGGTTTGAACTTGCAGCAGCATTTGTTTGAATATCAGGGAGATCAACAGTAAAAAAACGGCCCACCAGACCATAAAACATGCCCACAGGCAGGCAAACAAATGACCAGCAAACTGACCTGTCAGACCAGCCCATCTGCACTGGCTAATAGGCCAGTCCAACCCTGTACACCTCCTATGATGCTGTCTAGTGGTAAAGCCAGAAAGACGAAAGCTTTTAAATAAATATACACACTTTTTTTGACCCCACCCCTCTTTTTCTCAGCCCCCGCTTGAAGGATCACACCGAAGCTTTCCATGCACAACAAGATTCCAGGGAACACTTGTTTTGGTAGGCCATATATATTATATATATATCCCAATTTAACAATATCAGAAAAGCACTCACTCAGGTGGAAAGGTTGAAAGGGTTTTACTTAAAAAATAATGGGGGTCATTCTAACTCTGGCGGGCGGCGGAGTCCGCCCGCCAGAGTTCCCCCCTCCAGAATACCGCACCGCGGTCAGAAGACCGCTGCGGTTATTCTGGGTTTCCCACTGGGCTGGCTGGCGACCGCCAAAAGGCCGCCCGCCAGCCCAGTGGGAAACACCCTTCCCACGAGGAAGCCGGCTCCGAATGGAGCCGGCGGAGTGGGAAGGTGCGACGGGTGCAGTTGCACCCGTCGCGAATTTCACTGTCTGCAATGCAGACAGTGAAATTCTTTGTGGGGTCCTCTTCTGACCGCGGCCAAACCGCCGCGGTCAGAATGCCCTGCGGGGCACCGCCAGCCTGTTGGCGGTGCTCCCGCCGACCCTGGCCCCGGCGGTCTAGTACCGCCGGGGTCAGAATCACCCCCAATGTGTTTCGGCCGTCTACGCTAGCTTGATCACATGACCTGTGCACTTCATCCATATTGTCATATCTACTTAATAAACATGAAGAAAAGACAAAAAACACCCTGTGCAAAATGCCGCCATGTCAGAATGTTAAAGAATACATACACCAGAACATGTTCACCCACTAGAATCTCAAAACAATCATCATCTCAAATGCTTTTCAATGAATTAGTACATGTTATCAACAGACATAAAACCACTATTGTAGGCTGTCGCTCCAAACATGTAAATCTATATTTGTCTCCCCAATCAGAACTGTACCCCTAATCCACCTACGTAGCTTGGATGAAAATGCTCACGTGATAGGGAGAATCAACATACTTTGGAGCGTGTACAACCTATAAAGTCGCTCACCCCATTGTATTTTATCATTCATACTTGCATATTTACATTTTTGTATTTTTATGTTTTATCTTCTAATTCTTGGTTGTTTTTAAAGGTTTCGTTTATCAATCAAGCCCATGTGGGCCAATTCTGTGCAAAGTAATCTCGGTAGGTTTCTAAACTGGACAACATACATACTTGCATTTATGCATTTTATCTTTTAGTTTTTTGGCTGTCTCTGAAGATTTTGTTTCTCAATCAAGCCCAAGTTGGCCAGTCCTATGCAAAGTAATTCCTATAGATTACTGTATTAGACAATATACACTAGTGGATGTAATGCCTTTCTATAGATCCCTAGAATATAATACAGCTAATACCTTTGCTGGGTTACCTTATCCCTTAAAGATCTCATTGGCGACTAACCCACAAACCAAAAAACAAGACACCATAGTGCTTATCTAATAACAAATGTTAAATTCTAACATAAAACATCTCCCCAGTAAGGACCACACTGTTTCCCCCTTCATCCGAAGGGCGAATGATGATCCCATCATCCTGGGCCAAAGAATCAATGGCCTTTAACTGTGCTTTGGTCAAATTAGTTTTACATTGTTTGTAACATCTCCTTCTCAATTTTCTGAAATCCTGGGTTACAACTTCTTGGAACGCATCTATACTGTTGTGTGGCATATTGGGACAAAAGATAGAAGGTGGTTTGGACTTGCTGGGAAAGACATCATCATGTATGGTACCCAGGGGCTCCAGCATCTCAATAGTGTCTACTAATATTTGATCGATCCAATTGTTTCATTTTCCAATTCATATAATCTTGTGAGTGCGTCAGTGTCACCTATCTCCAAAGTTTCTGACAGATGATCAACTGTGATGGGAAACTCTTTCTCTTTAGGGGCATTGTTGAGGGCATAACATTTCTCTAATTGTAATTTTATTTTCTTGTATACTTGACATAGTCAAATCTCCGTAGAGGACAAAAGGATAACCCCAAACATAAGACTTGTTTTTCCAGGTTGGTCAGAGCTCTAGTAGACAGATTAACAATAGCTTTACTTACTGTATCAGTATCAATTACTTCTCCTCTACTGGGTTTCTGTGTGTCTTTCCCATTTGCCCCAATGATTCTATTCCACTGTTTACATTTCCTTTGTCGAAGTCTTTGTCTCCTTTGTTTGCTCCTACTTGTCCTCTTCCTTTGCCTCTGCTTCGTGTGATAGACCCTCTACCCCTCCTTCTTGTGGTCATAGATTCCCGTGAAGCTGTCGTTTCCTTCTCAACAGTCTGTATTGGTCTAAAAAAGTAGTTGATTTTGCACTGCTCTCACTGCCTAATGTTGTATCTGATGTACCAAAAACGTTGCTTTCATTACTTGTATCACTGTCCCTGTCATCAATAGATATTCCTTCGGTGTTTTTTTCTGTGTTTTTATATGTAAATTTGCCAAACTCAAGGGGGAAGTATAAACCTTACCCTCTACGGTAAGAATTATTTCTTTTATCAACAAAGTTGATCTGAAACATGTTCCTTTTATTTAGATAGTATTTCACAGAACACAATCATTAGTCAATCTATTCAGGTGCTCTTATAGTGACGGCACAGTGAACGTGGATAATGTGACAAATTTGTGCTAAGTGCTATATACAATATGTACAAACAATGTGGTTAAAAATCAAGGCGAGCTTCAAAACGGTCCCCTTCAATCCAGGTGTACTGAAGGCACCTATTTCATCATACATTAACCCTCAGTAAGTTGTGTCGACGTCCAGCTCCTTATAAATATCTTTCAAGTCTGCCATAATTGATTGAGAAGTACACACATCACCATAAGAAAAATTGGATTTTTTTAACAGCCACATTTAGACACAGAAACGTCGAACATTTTGATAATTTAAACCACACACTATTTCAAGAATGAGCCTTTTCATATATTGTTCTAAAAGTGCATATAAAACTGAAATAATGCACCAGTATCTGCTAATTGGACCACATAACCCCACTATAGCTTCCCACTATTTGGAAATTTCCGCTCTACTTGATTGTTCCAGTTTTTTTAAAGTCACTCGAAGATCCTGTATGTCACTGGTAGGTTTAGACTGTCCCACTGTCCCAGGATTACTCAAATTGAACAGAGCCTGTGTCGCTGCTCTCCTGATGTTATTGATTTCTTCCATCCTCACAGAATACTAAATCCTTGACTGTTATCAGGCTGTTCAATTTTGAAGAAACCCTCAACCTTAACCAATCCTCACCATATTGGGCGAGTTCCCCCTGCCGAAGTCCACTGTATTAGAGACTGGAGTGGAGAGTCCAACAATAATTACACAGCAGATCCGACTTCAATGAGGAAATAGTGCATATGACTACACACTTGGTAGCTGCTAGGCCTCAATGTCTTTCCCATAGGATTTATAGTATTGGCCCCTATAACGCAGCTCAATCAGGAGACAAGCTTGTTAGAATGGTAGCTGTCAGGTCCCCGGGAGGGCCTGAATAAACACAAAGACACGCTGTGACTTGAACACGTCTCTCTTTATTCAAGTTCACTCCTTAACTGCCCTCGCGCCCTTACCGCTCCTCCCTTGTCACCTCCCCTTACTCCGTCACCGCCCAGTCCATCCTGTCCTTACCAGGGGGGTGATAACCTCTCACCACTCCCGGGCTCCTCTGGTGGTGTGGTCCTGTGCTGGTGACGACACCACATCCCTCCCCAACGGGGGAAAGGAAAATCTAAACTGAACATTTAACTTATCTGGTAACATGTTTACTTCGCCAGAGTGGCTTTTCTATTGGGACTGTTCTCGGCCCTCCGGGTGGGGGCCCTTGGAGTTGTTCAATCATCCGCATAGTTCTCGTATCGTCGGGATGGGCCTGGATTGTGCCTCAACATGTATCTCACGGTCTTGGACCGGTCCGACACCAGGTTCCGCTCTGCTCTCTCTTCGGATGCTGCTCCGCCGGTGGGTTGGCTTTGCCTTTGCTCTGCCGTTGGATGGGTTATACTGTGTTCCAAAGTGCCTCCTGTTTCTCCGCTTGCGGACTCCGGCCTGTCAGTTTCTGCATTCAGGTCTGTCCATTCTTTGCCGCTATCTCTGTCTCTGTCGTCAGTTGTTATTTGGGGTATGTGTTTGAACAGTGCTGCATTTCGTGTTACTGTCTCCGGTCCACGTCGGGCTGTTATCATGGTGCCTTTCTTCGCTGTCACTGTCCAGGGTTGTGCTTCAAATGGGAGGCGGAACTTCCCTCCCGGGTGGCGGTCTTTTACTAAAACGGTGTCCCCGATTTGTATTGTCGTTTTGCGAGCTCTCCGTCTCTTGGATGCTTGTGCGTTGGTGCTGGTTCTCCTTTCTTCTGACTTGTTCGGTGGTGGTGACCTCGCTGCCCATGATGGGTGGTGTGGGATGGCATCAGACACCGTTCTCCCAAAACAGAGCTGGCTGGGGGTGGCTCCTGTGGTGGCGTGTGGTGTGACTCTGTATTCCCTTAAGAAAGTATATATCACTCTTTCCAGGTTCTCACCCTCTGCCACCGCTATGCGAATTACCTTGTTAAGTGTCTTTACAAATCTCTCCACCTCCCCATTTGCTTGTGGCCATCGCGGTGTGATTCGCCGATGTCTGGTGTTCGTTGACGCTAAGAATTCAGCCCATTCATGGCCGTTGAAAGGGGGCCCGTTGTCGGTGCGCACTTCTCCGAAGAGTCCGTGGGTGGCCATCATTTTTTCGAATTTTGGAATGACTGTGTGGGCGGATGTGGAGTGTACAATTTCGACTTCTGGGTAGCGTGAGTAGTCGTCTATCACTATGACCATATGTGAGCCATCCGGAAGGCTCCCGAAGTCTGCACTTACTCGTTGCCACAGCGCTGTCGGCCCTCTCTCGGTGATGATCGGTGTTGGGGGGTCTGGGCTGCCGCTGGCCTGACATACTAGGCATCGTTTAACTGTGTTTTCCACCAGCTTGTCCAGACCAGGGAACCATACTTTGTCTCTGATGCGGGCTTTTGACTTTCCCATGCCCTGGTGCGCCCCATGGGCTAGGGATACTGTTCTGGTTATCAGACTCGATGGGATGACCAAACGGAGGCCTCTCAAAAGGCAGCCATCTTCACTCACGGAGAGTTCTTGCCTTATGTTGAACAGCGCAGGCAGTCGGGCTTGGGCTTCTTGTGTCCTGAAGGTGTCGGGCGTTGTAGGGCTTGCCAGTTTCCTGTTTTGGTAGCTGCTATGGCTAGCTGCAGGCATTCGTCTTGGGCAGTTGCTTCGACCACTTCGCTGAGTGGTATGGGTAGGGGCCTTGCGCGCTCCACTACCATCCTGACGTACTCCTCTGTTTCCTGTGCCTCTTCCACCTCTTGTGGTGTGGCTGTGCGGGCGTGTCGGGAGAGGAAGTCTGCTGGGTTCCTTGTGCCCGGTTGGTACTCCAGTGTGAAATCATATTCTTGGAGTTGCAGGATCCATTTTTCTATCCTCGGTGGTGGTTTTGAGGATGAACCTTTGAATAGTGGTAGTAGGGGTTTGTGGTCTGTCACCACTGAGAATGGTTTCCCGTACAGGTAGAGATGGTAGTGACGGCATCCCCAGTGAATGGCGATGGCTTCCCGTTCGATCTGCGAGTATCGCTGTTCCGTTGGTGTAAGTGTGCGGCTGGCAAACGTGATGGGTGCCCACTCTCCACAATCCTGTTTCTGCGCCAACACCGCTCCTAGCCCTGTAGGGCTGGCATCGACAACTAGTTGTGACTGACGTTGCGGGTCAAAGAACACCAGTGTGGTTTCTGCCGACAGCGCTCTCTTCGTGGCTTGGAACGCGTTTTCTTGTTCTTCACCCCATTGCCATTGTCGGTTTGCTTGTGTGAGCTGCCGCAGAGGTCCCGTGATGTCTGCCAGGTTTTGCATGAAACGACTGCAGTACGTGACCATGCCTAGGAAACTCCTTACCCCTGACACTGATGTGGGAGCTGGTGTCTCTTGGATGTCCTTGACTTTCAGGGGGTCTGGTCCGACTCCATTTTTGGAGAACCGGTATCCAGAGAAACAGATTTCTTGTTTTAGGAATTCACACTTGTCTTTGTGCAGTGTCAGCCCTCTGCTTTGTAGTCTGGCAAACACTGCTCGCAACCTCTTCAGATGTGCTTCCACGGCGGGTGCATGGACTAAAATGTCATCACTCACGTAAAGAACTCCTGGAAGTCCTTGCAGGACTTCTTTGATGACATGGTGGAACACTTCAGCTGCACTAGAGATGCCAAAGTTTAGTCTTTTGTATCTCCAGAGGCCATTGTGGGTGGAGAAGGTGGTGATGGGTCGGGATTCTGGGTGCAGCATAATTTGATGGTATCCAGACCGAAGGTCCATTTTTGAGAACCAGTACGATCCTGACAGTTCGCTGAGGATGTCATCAATTGTTGGAGTTAAGTGTCGTTCTCTCTTGATTGCTAGGTTTGGTACGCGCATGTCGACTCAAATTCTGACCGCTTCCGGTTGCTTGGGTTTCCGGGCGACTACGATGGGGGAGACCCACGGTGTTGGGCCTGACACTTTTTCTATGACTCCTGCTTGCTCTAGGAGATGTAGTTCTTGTTCCACTTTGGGGCGTAGGTGGTACGCTATTCGACGGTGTCTGAGTGCTATGGGCGCTACTGATTTGTCGATGTGGAGGCGCAATGGCGGTCCTTTGAGGTATCCAATACCTTCAAATAGAGTTTTGAAGTCTTGCATTAGGACTTGGAGTGTGTTCACATGGATTGTGAAAGCGAAGTGTACAAGGTTGAGGTCTTGGGCTGTGCGGCAGCCGAGTAGGAAACCTGTTCCGTCTTTGGAGATATATACTCTGGTGCCCATTTCTGTGTTGTCGTGGGTAATGTCAGTTGTGAAGACCCCTGCTATGTTCAACGGTCGGCTGTTTCCAAATGCAAACACTTGTATGTTTGTGGGCCGGAGTGCTGGTCGTGGTTGTGACAGGTTGTTGTATACGTCCATGGCCATTAGGTTTATGGACGCGCCTGTGTCCAACAATGCCTGTGTCGGGGAACCTTGGACTATGACGGTGCACGTGGGTAAACGTCAGCCTCCAACCGCGTGAATTACATGGATTGTGTGCTGATCGTTGTCCATGTCGCTGTCTGAGTCTTGGTCTAGTGGTGCTTCCACCATTTTGACAGTTTTCTTTGTGGGGTTGTTTGTTTGCTTCGGTGTTGATTTGCAGACTTTGGCAAAATGATTGAGCTTCCCGCAAGCACTGCATATCTTTCCCCAGGATGGGCAGGTGGTCGGGTGTGGTGCTGGGACGCCGCACCACTTGCATGGTTTGCCCCACATTCTCCCTTTGTATGGTTCTCTTTTCTGCCGTGGTGTGTTTGCCTTTACTGCGTTGGCTACCTCTGTTTTTATCTGGGTTGTAGACATTTGTTCTATGTGAGCTGCTCTGGCTCGCGCTAACTCTTGCGATCGGCCCAGTGTGAGGATGTCCTTCATTGGCATGTTGGGTTGTTGGAGAATGCGTTCTCTGAGTTTTGATGAGGAGCACCCCTGTACAAACTGTGCACGGATTTCGTCCTCTTCATCGGGCAGAGTGCAGGTGCTGGCTAGTTCCTTTAGCCTTGTGTAGAAGACATCGACGGACTCGTCAGTGGTTTGGCGTGCTTGGCGTAGTAGGAACCTCTCGTAGTCTGAGTTGGCATACGGCTCAAAGTGTGCTGTGATTGCTCTTTTCAGTGTCTCATACGTATGTGGTTGTACTTCTGTGACTGATTTGAATATTTTGTGGATGTCTGCTCCGCCGATGTGGAGAAGGAGGGGTCTGCGCCGTTCTGCTTTGATGTCTAGGGCTTCAAAGTACGTTTCCAGTCTTTCTACCCAGACTTTCCATTTTGCTGCTTGGGTGGGTGGCGCGCCTGTGATGGTAAAAGGTTCTAGCGGCGGTACGCCGGCCATCGTGGTCTGTGTTCCCTCGGGTGGTGCAGCAAAGAGATGAAAATTCTTGCAGGGGCGGGGTTCGTTTGTGCGCCACCTTGTTGTGTTTGTTGTTGTATTTGTTTCTCCCTTCTTACACTTCTCTTTGAGGGGTAGGTACAACTTTTACTTATTTATATTTTTTCCTGAGGGCTCCTGCCCCCTTTTTTTTTCTTGCTCCTTCTTTTATTTCCCTCTTATGTTCTTTATTTTTATTTTTTTTATTTTTTTGTTTTATAGCTCCGGGAGGGGGCGGGGCACTTCTTCTTTGTGGTGTGCTCGCGCTTGAGTAGCGCGTGTTGGGTGCCGTACGTGCAGTCTGGGAGCGGATGCCTTTTTCTGCGGTGGTGTCCCGGCTGGCCGTTATTTATTGCTGTGCAGATGTTAAGTTAATTTCTTTCCGGGAGCGCATGGATGCGCCTCCCAGCTCGACTGCTGCCGCGCTCGCGCAGTGCGTGGCGATGCACGCCGGGCGCACTTGCGTAGAGGAGCGCGCGATCCCTCCGGTCGGGAGGAGTGAACAGACGGGCACTTGCTCGCTGCAGTGCAGTGTTCGCCGCACGCGGCTGGCTGCAGGGGGCGGTGGGTGCGGTCGCACTGAGGAGCGCGTGTTCCGTCGGGGAAGCGGAGACAGGTGAGTACCTGGTAGTGGTTGCTCGCTGGCCACGTCGCGTCGAGGTGCTTGGGAGGCCGGGTCTCGATATTGTAGCTCTCTTGTGTCGCTGTGGGTTTCTCAAGCTGGGTGGGCGAAGGCCGTCAGGGCTTGCTGGTGTACAGACGCTATTCTGCCCTGGGCTGGGCCGTTCAATCGGGTGTCTTCGTGGGTGGTGTCGCTACCATAGGTGGTAGGCCCACTCTCGTCGCCAATTGTCAGGTCCCCGGGAGGGCCTGAATAAACACAAAGACACGCTGTGACTTGAACAGGTCTCTCTTTATTCAAGTTCACTCCTTAACTGCCCTCGCGCCCTTACCGCTCCTCCCTTGTCACCTCCCCTTACTCCGTCACCGCCCAGTCCATCCTGTCCTTACCAGGGGGGTGATAACCTCTCACCACTCCCGGGCTCCTCTGGTGGTGTGGTCCTGTGCTGGTGACGACACCACAGTAGCCTGTGCAAATCCTCCAGTTCGACACTGAATATACACTGGATCAGACTTCAAAGCGGAAACAAAGTGTGTTTTCAAACACGTAAACACTGTCAGAACAAAAAAGTGTTCACTGTGAAAATTCCGTTGTGACGCTTGCCGTGCTGCTCAGTCCCAGAGGCAAGTCCATCCAGACAGTAGCCTGTACGTGTTCTTCAACATGCCCAGGCCACCCCCGCAATGACAGGCCTCCCCCTCACCTCGTGCTGTTGTGGGTCAATCTGCCCTGGCAGTGTATGCTTTCTTTGCTTGTCACATTCCCGCTTCTGCATACCGTAGTCATCACAGATCTCTCTTGTGGACTCGCCAACACTCTCACATCAGTCGGCCGGTTAGAATCCCGAACATTCACTTCTACACCGCCATGTTGCTCCCAACGGGCCTGTTACCCTTGGAGGGGTGGAGTGCCAACCGGCAAAGCCAGCTGATGCACACTATCCTAATTTAACAATATCAGAAAAGTGCTCAGGTTGAAGGTTGAAAGGGTTTTACTTAAAAAATAATGCATTTTGGTGTGCACACACATATACAACAGTATTACCTACTGGCGTTCACCAGTAGGTAGTTATAGTTAGGTCCATGTTTTTGTAGACAAAGCGTTTTTTGACTTGCCGATATCTTTGGCACCATTTGACGAATCATCATAATTTATTATTTTTTTTAAAGTGTGCAGGTGATTCTTGTTGCACACAGAAAGTTTTGGGGTGATCCGTCAAGTGGGAGCTGAGCAAAAGGGGGGTAAATAAACGTGAATTTCCAATGTTAATTCCCATTGGAGTTTTTAACACAACTACAGCCCGAATCATTGGAATTACACCAAATTTGGAAGAAAGGTAGCTTTGGGTACGCAGATTGTCCTTTCTGTTATTTGGTGTAAATCTGTTCAGTAGTTGTTGAGAAATTAAAGGAAATCCAAATTTGTATATCTGTGGCCGCAACGACTTTGTGAGCTCTGATTGGCTGCCAACACTTCAACTGGACTCAACTTCAGCTGAGTACCACAAAAAAATTTAAAAAAAAAGGGGGGACCATGGTCAGGACCTCTTGACCCCTTAGCTCTGGTGCTGCGGTCCCAGAGGGACCCTGCCAAGACAATAAAGCACTTTAAAAAAAAAAAGTCCCCAAATGCATTACGAATTTGCAAATTTGTGGCTATTTTTTTTGTAAAAAAAGCACAGGCTCCTGTGCTTGTTTTGGAAAAAGCCCCCAGGTGGGCCAGGTCCTGGGGTCATGTTGAAATAAAGGCTTTTTTATGCCCCGGGGACCACCACCTCCCCAGGGTTTAAATCACATAGCATGCAGGGGCGTGCATCCCCCCACAGCCCCAGGGACCACCACCTACCTGGGCCTTTAATTATAATGAATGTGGGGGGGCATGCTGCCCCCCTGCTGCCCAGGGGACTGCCTCCTCCCAGGACTTTAATTATAATGAATGCGGGGGCGCACAGCTTCCCTGCAGCCCTGGGGACTGCCACTTCCACAAGGCTTTAATCAAATAGAATGCAAGGGTATGCGGCCTCCCTGCAGCACCAGGTACCACCACCTCCCCTGGGCATTAATTAAACAGAATGTAAGGGGGGCACATTCACCCCCCCGCAGCCCCGGGGACTACCACCTCCCTGGGGCTAATTGAAATGTTGGAAGGGGATAGTGCAGACCCCCTTATGAAGCCAGTAATGATTCTGGGATCGCCACCCCCAAGGGACGACTCCTGCTATATCCTGGGTGCCCACCCCTGGGACATCACTTTTTGCTCTCACTTGCTGGATGCTTTGACAAAGCTCCAGCCAAATCAGAGCAAAGAGCTATGTCCCTGGGGTGGGTAACCCGGGACATAGCAGGAGCCACACAGCCCCCCTCCAACACTTTAATTTGCCCCAGGGTGGTGGTAGTCCCTGGGGCTGTGGGGGTCTGCTACGGACCCCCAATCTTATTTAAATTTAGCCCCAGGGAGGTGGAAGTCCCTGGGGCTGAAGGGGGCCATCTGGGCCTCCTGCATTTAATTCTATGTTTAGCCCTGTGGAGGTGGCGGTCCCTGGGGCTGCCGGGAGGCTGTGGGGGCCCCCTGCATTTCATATTTTGTTTGTCCCCGGGGAGACAGTGGTCCCCGGGGCTGCGGGGGCTGGGTGCACCCTGCATTTAATACTATATTTGGCCCCGGGAGGTGGAGGTCCCCGGGGCTGTGGTAGGGTCGGCTGCCCCCCACATTTAATACTATGGGCCCAACTACGAGTTTGGCGGTTGGACCGCAACTTTGCTGGTCTGAAAAAAGACCGCCATGCTGGTGGTTTTTCAGACCGCCCTATTACGAGTGTGTAAAGATTGAGAACATGCAGATCTTCTTTTCTTATGTCTTTATTTGTATAAGATCAGCATACATGACATCTCCAGCAGAGCCCCTCATCTTCCAGCTCTCTCTCCCTGTCTCACTTCACCCCACAACATTCCATATGACCTCATAGCACTCCTAATCCCAGCTCCAGCCAGCTGCTTATATAAAGTACCCCATGAACTATCTCCACACTTCTTTCCCCCTATATATATATATATATATATATATATATATATATATATATATATATATATTTTTTTTTTTTAATGTGCTGGTACACTTACTAACAGTATAACGACACCCAAGTGAACATAACTAATACTGTACATTATATACATTATATACATCTTGTTAAAATTTCTTAGAAACTGCTTCTATGTTCTGATGACTTTCCTTTATCATAACATCATTCACCAGAGCATGACTACTGATATTAACGATTAATCTTACATATGTTTCCCATACTCCACGTTGAACCATTCTCCAAAACTACCACATTGCGTCTTGTTTCTTTTACCTTATGTGGAGTCGTATACTTACTATCCCCTTTTGGACAATACCGCCTTTTTTATAACAATCCAATCACCTGCTCGTATGTTGCACTGCTTGACACCCGCTCTTCTGTTATACTGTTGAGAAGCCTTCTCTTGTTTGCGCTCTACACTCTCTTTTACAAGACTTCGATCCACCCTCACCATTTCCTTTTCCCTCAATCATATGGGACACTCCTTCACTCCAGGCTCTCTTCCCTTCAAAGATACAAACGGTGATATCCCTGTTACAGAATGAGGAGTCGTTCTATGTGCCCACATCATGTTTCTCAACTCCTGCATCCAAGGAAGATGATTAGACAATAATTGAATATTCAGCATCACAATTCGATTCATTCTTTCTATCAGACCTTTAGCCTGTGGTCGAAACAAATCAACCCTTTCATGAACTATACCCGTTCTAGCTAAGTAAATAGTCATCCCCTTGGACACAAACTGCACCCCATTGTTTGACACAATTGTCTTAGGAATTCCCTCATCCATAAAGGTCTCATCTAAGAACTCAATAACACTCAACGTACTCACTTGTTCCACTGCTTTAATCACAAACCACTTAGTATGGTAATCCACCAATACTGTAATGTACTTACACCTCGAACCAAGCCTGGATAACTGACCCATAAAGTCTATGGCTAGTTTATCCCAAAGTTTACTAGGAAAATCTACTGTCCTCAAAGGAGGTTGTCTTGCTACCTTAGTTTTGCCACTATTCGCACACACAATGCAATTCCTCACTGCCTCCTCTATCTCCCAATCCAATCCCGGCCACCAAAAAGACTATCTCACTTTCACCCCACAACATACCATATGACCTCATAACATTCCTAATCCCAGCTCCAGCCTGCTGCTTACATAAAGTACTCCATGAACTATCTCCACAGAGTTACACAGGCAGGACCGCTGACCACCAAGCAAAAATGGCAGATTACCAGCGGCTCGGCGGCCTGGAAATAGGCGGTCTGACCACCAGCACCGTTAGTACCACAGCCAAGCATATCACAGGCACATAGTGGCCGTGGTGGACCCTCAAGGCAGTCAGAAAATGGCAGTCCGAACCACTGCAATTTGCTGTCAGCTAAGTAATAGATAACTGCACATTGGATAAATTTGAAAACAACACAGCTGACACACATTGCCACAGTGGATATGCCAGCAAAGGACACTATAAAACACAACCCTTCAAAGACCACAATCCTTTGCATTTTCAACTTAAATCACAGAAGCCAGAGCACCTTATTATAAAAACACTTCATAGATTAAGCACCCCTTTTTTTTACCATCCGATAGAACACCCTGCATATACCTCTGTCCATTCACACCCTTTTTGCACTTCCCCTGTATAGTAAGTCCCTGTCACCCGTTTTGTTTCCACCATGTCACACTAGAAGAATCCATGTTTTCCAGAAGATGAGCTAAGAGTCATGGTGGATGAAATCATAAGTGTAGAGCCACAATTGTTTGGAGTCAAGCAAACTACTCTCAGTATGAAAATGGAAATGTGGGACAGGATGCTTGACAGAGTCAATGCTGTAGGCACCACCCTGCGCACAAAGGACAACATCAGGAAGAGGTGGAACAACCTCAGGGGCAAGGTCCGTTCTCTGGTATCCAGGCACCAGCTGTGTGCCAGGAAGAATGGTATCCCAGTGGCCCACTACATCTCTTTCCCTGGGAGAAGAAGGTCTTGGCCATCCTCTATCCTGAGGGCTTGACAGGAATACCTGGGGGAGTGGAGTCTGGTAAGTCACAACACATAAATATGTCACCAACATGCCATGTCATGCATGCTCACAGCTCACCTTCACCCACTGTCTTGTTCATGCACCCCACCAACATTCAATACCCAGGGTATCAGAGTGTAAAACTGTTAATCTGTATTGTTGGGCCCAACAGCACAGCTACTAAGGTCATCATATGCCATTGGTCCAAATAGGACCTGTAAGTCTTTTAATATACAAAATGAATCCCAGGACTCATGATATGTCTCAACAGGTAAATGTATGCTCAAACCTAAATGCAATCTGCATACAGATATGTAATACACAACATTTGTATGGTGTATGTAATAGAGAGCGTGGCTGGGCTGCAACTCCCAGGAGGCACTGTCTCACTAACTCCAAACACCAGCCCAGTGGTCACTTGACCCAATACATCTGTTAGTAAACTCTCAAATGAAATTTACTCACCTGGGTGGAGAACATTTGTCAAGTGTGTGTAGTAAAGAAAGTGACCTGACTGCAACTCACAGGAGGTACTGTTTCACTAATTCCAACCACCAGCCCAGTGGTCACTTGCCCCAATACATCTGTTAGCGAACTCTCAAATGTACTGTCCTGGGGGAATACCATTTGTCAAGTGTGTGTAGTAGAGACAGAGTGATCCAACTGTAAGTCCAAGAAGGAACTGTTTCACAAATTCAAAACACCAGCCCAGTTGACAAAGGCGAGACCGTCGCACTCATCCTCCTAGACCTCTCCGCAGCCTTTGACACTGTCTGCCACCACACACTCCGTACACGCCTCCACAACACAGGAATTCGCCGCAAAGCCTTAGACTGGCTCACCTCCTTCCTCACCGACCGGACCCAAAGAGTCCGCCTTCCACCTTTCCACTCCAAAGCTACCAAGATCATCTGCTGAGTCCCCCAAGGGTCCTCCCTCAGCCCCACACTCTTCAACATTTACATGATCCCCCTAGCCAACATCCTCCGACCACACGGAATCACTATCCTCTCCTACGCAGACGACACCCAACTAATCCTCTCTCTCACCCGCAACCCCACCACCGCCAAAACCAACCTACACTCTTCTCTCCTCGACACCGCCAACTGGATGACAACTAACCACCTCAAACTTAACTCCAACAAAACCGAGATCATCATCTTTGGCCCCAACAAAACCATATGGGACGACTCCAGGTGGCCCATCGCCCTAGGCCCCGCACCCACCACCGCAAACCACGCACGCAACCTCAGCATCATCCTGGACCCCTCCCTCTCCATGACACAGCAAATCAATGCACTAACCTCCTCCTGCTTCCACACACTCCGCACTCTAAAAAAATCCTTCAAATGGATTCCCCCAGAGATCAGGAAGACAGTCGCCCATGCACTCATCAGCAGCAGACTAGACTGCGGTAACGCCCTCTACGCTGGCACCACACTCAAACTCAAACGTAAACTCCAGAGAATCCAGAACACAGCCGCATGCCTCGTCCTTGGCCTCCCCGCCACGAACGAATCTCACCACACCTCAAATCCCTTCACTGGCTCCCCATAGACAAGAGACTCACTTTCACGATCCTCATCCACGCACACAAATCCCTCCACAACACCGGCCCGACCTACCTCAACGAAAGAGTGAAGTTCCACACTCCCACCCGCAACCTCCGATCAGCCGACCTCGCAGTAGCTAAAGTCCCCCGCATCCAACAAACCACCACAGGGAGCAGGGCCTTCTCTTACCTCGCCCCCACAACCTGGAACTCCCTCCCCACCAACCTCAAGACATGGTTGTTCGAACAGTAACCCCCCCTCACCCTCCCTCCCACAAGTGCCTTGAGACCCTCACGGGTGAGTAGAGCGCTCTATACATTTTTTTGATTGATTGATTGAGTGGTCACTTGTCCACATACCCCTGTATGGCAAACCACAAATGACCTACACTCACCTGGGAGGATAACAGTTGTCAAGTGTGGGAAGTAGAGGGAGTGACATGACTGCTAAGGCCAGGAAGGCCCTGTGTCTGTAAATCCATTGACCAGCCCCATGTTCTCTTGTCCAAATACCATTGTTTGGTAAACTACAAATGAAGTGTACTGACATGGGGAGATCCAATTTGTATAGTGTGTGTAGCATAGGGAGTGACATGACTGCTGAGGCCAAGGGGGTCTGTTACTGTACCTCTTCTCACCAGATGAATGTTTTGTTGTCCAAATACAATTGTTTGGTAAACCACAAATGAAGTGTACTCACCAGGTGGATCACATTTGTATAGTGTGTCTAGTACAAGGAGTGACATGACTGCTGCGGCCAGGAGGTTATGTTACTGTTGCTCCACTCACAAGACCAGTGTTCTCTTGTCCAAGTACCATTGTTTGATAAACCACAAATGAAGTGTGCTCACCTGAGGGGATACCATTTGTCAAGTGTATGAAGTAGAGGGACTAACTTGACTACAACTCCCAGGAAGCACTGTTTCCCTGACTCCAAACACCAGATCAGAGTTTACTGGTTTGGCAAGTTTCAGTTGAAGTGTACTCACCTGGGAGGATACCATATGCAAAGTGTTTGGAAGTTGAGGAAGTGACATGACTGCAAAGCCCAATAGGCCATATAACTCTAAACACCAGCACAGTGGCCACTAGTATAAATACCCTTGTTTGTCAACTCTCAAACGAAGTATACTCACCTGGGCACAGATCATGCCCAAATCACAGACGTAACTGTCAACATAACTCCATCTTGATTTGCTAACCCAAGATGAAATATCGGAGTACAGGAATGACACCTTAAACACTGTGTATGACAAGTATTCATACAGCCTCAAAATTGGTATTGGCGACAGACACATTCACACTGCACTAGGCACATGATGACTCCAGTCACATTCACACTGCACTAGGCACATGATGACTCCAGTCACATATACAACAACGTCCTGGGTTTGCCTGCATTACAACCAACTAGTCCTCCTAATGGGCAAAGCCATGTCTTGCCTAGCCACTGTTTTGGCTGCACTGGTGGCAAGATGGCATTTTAGGCCATTTCCCTAGTGCTAATGATCTGCACATTTCAGCAGCAGCTTGGTTCAGCATGAATTGGTATGCTACACACATGGCATGTTAATACACTCATTACCGTGCTTACTTGCCACAGTAGGATTAACTGCAATTTAACTTTGTACAGGGTTCCTGCTTACTGTAACACTAAACCATTGGAGGTAGATGTCACAATACAACCAGTAACATTGTACATTTTACATCAACTGGTAGAGCTGCTGCTGGGCAAACAGAGGCCACTACCCCCTGTCACTACCCCCCTTGATGAAGCTTTCAGTGACAATGACATTCCTGGATGTCTGGACGTAAAGGATGGTTCTAGCCTATCTGGAATACCTGGACAGATGGCAACAGTGAGTCTCTCTGTAGCCACTACATCACCTCCCAGCTCAGTTGCCTCTCAGCCATTTGCCCCCCAACCTGTGTTCTGAGCACAGAGTCTACCATCTCATGCCCCCCAGTCCTGGATCCTGAGTTGCAGTGCAACACTTCTGACAATGAGGGTCCAGGAACAAGTTGGAGAGGGAACCCTGTGGGACGGGCCCATAGGGACAGGGTGCATGGGAGAGATGCTGTGGGCCAGTGGGATGATCTTGGCCAGGACACCATCAGCCACATCTTAGAGATCTATTGGGAGTTCCAAGGCGTGACTGTCCAGGTCTTGACTGAACTCCTGGAAATCAAGCTTCTACAGAGGGACATGCACAGAGACATGTGGGAACAGATGGAGACCCACGATACCAACATGGCCTACCTAAGAGGGGTGCTGAGGGACATTCACACCACCCTGAACAGGGCTTTTCAATATCCATCTACCTCTTCCTTTGGCTCATCAACACCAGGCACATCAACATTTGTGCCAGCCACTGGAAGGGAGGCCCTGTCAGAAGAACAACCAGACCTAGAAACCCCTGCCTCTGTAGCAGCAGATCCCCCCTCTACGCAAGCGGGGACGTCCAGCAAAGAATCCAGGAGGTGCAGATGGCAAGACACCCACCACTGCCAGCAAGTGACCTCTTCCTAAAGGACCTCCTTTGTGTACCACACATTCATTCTGTTGACTGATCCTCAACCATCTACCAGTTCCAGTGGGAGGAGTACTCTTGACTTTGGACTCCCAATGATGTGACATCTACTCCAATGATTTCATTCACCATGACTGACCCCTTCACTTTACATCTTTTGTTTCTTTCTGTCCAAATTTCATTTTCAGAATTCACATTGTAATACATTTATCCATCACAAACTCATTGTCTGCTTGCTTAAGTTTCACGTTTTACTATGCAGAGATGTAAAACCATGTGAATCATATGATGAAGACACAAGCTACTTGTGCAAGTAGGTATATGTTAGAGGTACACAGTGTCCAGCTCAGGATTATATATATTACACACCAACACATTAGTACAAGTGTCTGATCAAACCAAAAAATGTATTCCAGTGTACAGCACATAGGCTGTAAAGGAATAAGAATGTGTGACTCGTACTGAGTCAAAGAACATATTTCAAGGTATAGGCCCCCAGACCACAGTAGGAAGGGCTTTGTCAGACATTTTCCTGTAGAATAGGCAAACATTAAAGTGCTTGATGTCAGTAGCTTGAGCCTTATCATATACCACACCAAATTAATCCAACACCACATAATCCAAGATACAGATAGATGGCAGTACAACAGTCCCTGATTACAGGCCCATCATAAACCAATTGCAATGCATCTGGTTGTATGACACAAACATGTCTCAGTGTAGTGTTGTGGCACAGGCACTGTGGCCTGCAATGATGAAACACATCTACAGCGAGATACAGGTCATACAAAAAGAGTATTTAGCCAATGTGAAGGAAAAAGGACTTGATCAAAAGCTAGGACTACACATTGTCAGACCACATGATGACACAAATGATGCATCAGGCCCACCACACGACACAAAACAAATGCAATGGCCACGTCTGTACCTCCACCCAAAAACTGTGCCAGCTGTCTTGCCTCATGTCTCATATATCCAAATGCTGCAACCTACATTACCTGGAACACTTTGTATGTCAGAACAGCATCAGACACCTGTCAATGTCACATTCTGAAATGCCCTCATGAAAATGCCATGGTGGAGGTAACTGTACAAAGAATAAAACAAGGAGTATAGGCTTGAAACCATATCTATGACACAAGTCACATAGCAGGCAAATGAAAAATAAAGTACATTTCAAGGAAACTGACACAAACAAAGCAAACATCATCAAGGCGGGGATGTGTCAAAAGCTATTTTACCAAGCAGCCTTTGGCTGAATATTTCAGAAAATCATCTCCCTAATTGTTTCTAAAACACTCAACCCCACACATTCTCACAAATACAGTTCATCATACAGTCAGTCATTATGTCACATGATATACTTACACTCATGAAAAGTAGCTGTTGATGAGATCTTTCTGCAAGTCAGCTGCTTCCTCTTCATCACTGTCATCCTCACATGGGATTTCAGGAGTCTCACCCAGTGGCACTACAGGCTCCTCCTCCTCTGGGATGTATGGAATAATCCTCTGCAGGGCAATGTTGGGTACCATGCAGCATGCAACAGTGATCTGACACACTTTCCCAGGTGAGAAAGGAGGGCTCCACAAGTCCCGTCCAGACAGTGGAATCTGGCCTTCAGGAGCCCAAAAAGCCCACTTCACTGCCCACAGTGTTCTTTCATGGGCCTCATTGGAATGGACTTCCCCTGGCGTAGTTGGATTACTCAGCGGCATCAACAACTAAGGACGGTTTGGATATGCCTAGTCTCCTGTTAAGGATTGGGACATAAGTGCAACAATGGCTCCCTCATTTCATGATTGCAGCACCTGGCATTGCACACATACAATCAGGACAGATGTGACTTACCAACTAGAAAGGCCCTCTGAGGGTGCAGTTATGACTTCAATTGGGGTCTGGTGCTGTTCCGCATTATGAAGGAATCATGGGCTGAACATGGATAATGGGCACAGACATGATATGTAGAGATCCATCAAACAGACAACTTGAACGTTGACGGAATGGAAGTTCTTTCTGTTGCAATAGACTTGTTCAGTGGCCTGCGGTGGCACCAAGCCAACATGTGTGCCATCAATGCGTCCCACCACATGTAGGAGGCGGGCAAGTCCATAAAAGTCAGCCTTCACATTGGCTAAATTATTTGCTTCGGGGACCAGGAAACCTGATATAGCTGTCCATGTGTTTCAACATTGCTGAGAGGAAATCCTTCAACGCCAGTCTGAACATAGTTGGGACATACCAGCAGATATGGCCACTGCATGCTGGAAGGACCCTGTGACCAGGAAGTGCAACACTGACATGACTTGTACAATGGGTGGTATGCTGGTTGGATAACTAATAGTTGGCATCAGATCTGGCTCCTACTGACTCCATAAGTCCACTATTGTTTGCCTATTCGGATGGTAGAGCTGGATGACATGGTGCCCTTCCATGGTCTGAAGGTCTGGCAGTGAATGCTAGACAGAAGGTTGCGCATCCTCCCTCTCCCAGGGCACCTATGTGTGACAACACATGATTTGTAAAATTAGTCAGTGTGTCCCCAGCAACATACATGATGCATGCCAACAATATCATGTGAGAAAGCATTTCTGAGTGGATAGACATGACACCCAGTACACATCCCAGCTGGGAACTACACAAGGGTCACATGTGACTCCCATGGTTTTCAAAACATGTGTCAACAACCTGGATTTGGACAAAACTCAAAGAAGTGCTACACAATTGCCCCTCGAAATGTGACTGTATATTCCAACTACTAAAAAGATCGTCGGCAGTCGTGGTCCGTGCACTGCTGTTAAATGTCATCTATGTCCTTCAACAAAATACAATGGTGGTTGAGTAGAATGACGAACATGACAACAAAGAATAAGGATGTTTGTGCTGAAACTAAACATATATTGTAGGTGTGACACAGATTATAAAGTCGTATACAGCATTTCGGCCTGCCAAAATAGTGAACGCCTGACCTACTCCACTGGATATTAGGAACCGCCTGCGACAGTCAGCAGAAGTCATGATGGCAGTAGGCGGTTGCTACTGTGGCGGACACAGCTATAGGCTAATGTTGTTGTCTGTGGCGGTCATGGGCCAATGCCTGTGTCTGCCAGCGGTGACGACCTCTTACATGGTGGATGGGACCACGATGTTGAGCAGATTCACTCACTTGACTTCTGACACTGCTGCCAGCAACACCTCCACGACCTGAGCTTATGTGTGCTGACTCTGGGAGCAATCATGCCACGTCCAGCAGGTGATAGGGCCCCTGCTTTCACTCCAGAGGAGCTGGAGATGCTAGTTGATGATGTCCTAACCCTGTATGGACAGCTCTATGGCTCACCAGAGGAGCAGGTTAATATCTCATGTGCACAATATTCTCTGTACTTCACCTTCCTTTCCCTCCTCACATGCTACAGTGTGCCCCTGTGTGCAAGTTAGACTTCTTGTGTGTCTGTTGTTGCAGTCTGTGTGGCATCAATGGGATGTACATGGTGCAGGTATTGCTGGGCAGTAACATATGTTAAGTTCAGTCACATTGCACTGTGTGAGGTTTTGGGGGTCCTAGATCCCCCTTGTGTTGGATTCTCATAACTAGGTAAAGATACTTAACTGTCATCCACAACATCTTTTTCTTTATGATGTTTGTAATGTTAGACAACATGTATGTGCTTGACAGCATGAGCTGTGTATGCATTTTGGATGAGTCATTTGAGGATCTTGCAAGCAATGTGTATAGTACCACAGATCTTTCACTCCACATCTGGCCTTGACAAACTATAATCTGGAGGCATATCGTGACTCACCCTGACCTTCAGGTTGCCACACATACCACATGCCAAATTGCTGATGCCCACATGATGTACTGTCATGCATGTAAGTGATGGAAATGGAGTGACATGTAGGTTCTGTATGCTCAGCCTGCAGAGACCAAGGCCTGTCAAATATATCTCCCAGTATGGGACATAGTCCAGGCTGTAGTAGAGTTGTTATGGCAATGCAACTGTGGTACTGTGCCCACTCTCTGCATACCAGTAGATCATGTCATGTAGGCAATATGATGCTTTAATGGCTTTTAAAAGTCAATCTACTATATTATGTGTACTGAGGTAAATCCATGAACTAGTCCATATGTGCATTTTGCATCAGAGTCAATGTGTGTTTTTGACTCATAATAAGTCAATTACTCTCAACAGCTTTGTTGTCACCTTCACAGAAATCATATTTGTCCCGTACAGGCTTAGTGCACTGATGACAGTCCCACAGTGCAGACAATGTGTTGATTCCTGGGAGGCCATAAAATGTGACTCAGTAGCCTGGTCACATTTCAGAAAGTGTAAAATGCATATCTTTGTATGTTGGATGCCATCTCTGTTGGAGACACACATATGTCCAAAGGATTGTTCTGTGGTACAGGTACATACCACAGAACCCACCCCCTGAAGTGGCATGAGTCTGCATTTGGTGGGTCACATGTCCACACATGCACAAGGAATACACTTTCTGTACCCATCATGCCAGCCCTTTCAGTGTCACTCAAGTGTAAGGGTAAAGTTTGTACTATGGCAGTTGCCGGTAGGGACTGTATGCAGTGAGTCGATCTCACAGAGTTTAAATGTGTTTGTCCTGTCAGGCCTCAGGAGTTTGCCCTACAGAAGCCACATATGTGTGTAGTGTTTCTTTGTGGCTTACAGCACAGTACATGTGGCTGAAGCATGGGCTACCTGATGTCCATAGGCTTGCTTATTCATTGTAGTCCATGAGCAGGGTAGTGGGTTGGTCTGCAGATGGATACAAAAGTGTAGTCATGTCCCTGTACTTATTGGCATGTGTGCTTTACACTTGTGGTGTGTTAACAAGTTTAAATTTCTAGCTTAGTTTTTCTGACATAAGTATGGCTTAACCACTTGTGCCAAAACTTGTGATTGTAATCTCTTGATTTGTCTCTTGCATCCATGCAGGTCAAGGGCCATCAGAAGAAGGAGATAGAGAGAGCCATCTCCCGGAAGGTGTGGACCCTGCGGTCCATAGCCAATGGAGCCCCCACTGTCGCAAGACGTGGGAGGACCTGAGATGCTGAGCCCGGAAGATCAAAGAGGTCCAGCTGGTGCGATCCTCACAACGTGGGCAGGGCGTACATCAGACCATGACCCCTCCTAATGTCACACATCCTGGCAGTGGCATACCCAGATCTTGATGGGCATTTGACGGGAGCACAACAGCCACAAGGGGAAGAGTACAGGGCATAATCCTGCCTGTCACATTGCCATGTTAATATGTTAGGTTCTGACATCTCCTCCTGGGAATTAGGGAGGTGCCATTTGTGAAACAGTAGATGAGAGACTGTGTAGATATGTAATGTGGTGCATACTGATGTGCCTTGCCTATTGGCCAAGGGACCTAGGGTACAACTGTGTACTATACATAAATAACATATGGATGTGTACATTGATCATTCAAGTACTGTTTCAATCAATCAATAAATCAATCAATTAGCTTTCTTATACAGAGTGACTAATCACCCGTAAGGGTCTCAAGGTGCTGTTGGGGGGAGCATCTGCGGTTCAGTTGAAGAGCCAGGTCTTGAGGTCCTTCCTGAATTAAGGCAGAGATGGTGATTACCTGAGATGCAAGGGCAGGGAGTTCCAGGTCTTGGCAGCAAGGTAAGAGAAGGAACTTCCTCCAGCTGAGGTCTTGCGGATCCATGGGATGGTGGCCAGGGCCAGTTGGGCGGAGCAGAGATATCTGGTGGGTGTGTAGAAGGAGAGGCAGTGGTTGAGGTATGCAGGTCCTGTGTTGTTGAGAGCTTTGAAGGTGTGTATGAGGAGTTTGCAGCTGATTGTCTTGTTGATTGGGAGCCAGTGGAGGACTTTCAGGTGTTTAGTGAGGTGGTTGCATCGGGGGGTGTTCAGGATGAGTCTGGCGGAGGTGTTCTGGATGTTCTGCAGTTTCTTTTGGATTTTTTGTGTGGTGCCAGTGTAGAGTGCGTTGCCGTAGTGAAGTCTGCTAGTGACCAGAGCATCGGTGACCGTCTTTCTGGATTCGGTAGGAATCTACTTGCAGATCTTATGAAGCAGGGGGAGTGTGTGGAAGCAGGAGGACGAGAAGGCATTGATTTGGCAGTAAATGGGGAGCGAGGAGTCCAGGATGATGCTGAGGTTCCATTTGTCATCTGTTGGTGTGGGGGAATTCAGAGCGCTGCAGGCCAGCAATAGTTGTTCCAGGTGGAGGGCGTGTAGCCCAGGATGAGGGCTTTGGTCTTGTCTGGGTTGAGTTTGAGGCAGCTTTCCTTCATCCAGGCAGCAACTGCCTTCATCCCATTGTGGAAGTTGCTCTTGGAGGCTGCTGGATCGTCGGTGAAGGAAAGAATCAGCTGGGTGTCGTTTGCGTAGGAGAGGATGTTGAGTCCATGGCTTCTGATGATGGCTGCAAGCAGGGCCATGTAGATGTTGAAGGGGTTGGGGTTCAGGGAGGAGCCCTGAGGCACTCCACAGCTGATCTCTATGGGTTCTGAGTGGAACAGTGGTAGTCTGATTTTCAGTGTTCTGCCGGTGAGGAAGGAGAGGATCCATTTTAGTGCTCTGTCACGGATGCCAGTGTCCTGGAGTCTTGCACAGAGGGTGTAGTTGGAGACGGTGTCGAAGGCAGCCGAGAAGTCCAGGAGGATGAGGGCTGCCATTTCGCCTAGTTTGGGGAGGGTTCAGATGTCGTCTGTGCCAGCAAGGAGCTTAGTCTCGGTGCTGTGGTTGCTCCTGAAGCCAGATTGGGAGAGGTCCAGGATGTTGTTAGTTTCGATGTGCTTGGAGAGTTGGGTGTTAATGGCCTTCTCGATAACTTTGACTGGGAAGGGAAGCAGAGAGATGGGTCTGTAGTTCTGGAGGTCAGTCAGGTCGGCAGAGGGCTTCTTCAGAGGGGGTTTGTTTTCTGCATGTTTCCAATCTTCATTTTTGTTGTTGTATTGGTTGTAAATTCCATGCAACAGACCCCTATCCCTCAGTGTTACAGGAAAAAGTAAAGGAAGGAATGTATCACTGTCCTCAGCCATGTGTCTGTTTAAGTGAGTATATTGGCATCTGCCACCCAGAGGCTACTTGTCTTCAGTGTGTGACGGGTGCTGATGCCTCACTACTGTCTGTAATGTAAAAATGACCATCATACATGTGTCAGAGCACACATTTATCTTTAGGTGCAAGCACAGATCAATACCTTTTCTTGGTAAGTGGTGAATGTCCATGGACATGATTTGTGTGCCGTCACTGTTGCAAACATTCCTTGTGCCTACATTTTAGCATGTGTCTCTTTCTCTTTTGGCAAAATGTGTACGCTGCTGTTTCATGCATGGTCTACATGTGTACATGGGATGATTCCTGTATTCACTCACATATATGTACATGCCAACCTGTGTTTGGAATAGGACATTTGCCATGGGAGTACATTTCATGTGCTGCCACAGACAGGAGGTTGTCACCTTGATTGTTGTCTCACACATACACTCAGCTGTCATTGCATGTCATTTGGCATGTACGACTGAAGTGGCAATGAGGTACAAGATGTGTATAACTAGATTTTTTAGCCCCAATGTGTATTTCAAGGCCATTGATGTGGCATCATGTAGAAAAGAGCACTGCACATGTGTAATGGGGAAGGGTTTTTACCAGACTGTTGGCATGCATCATGGAATGTCTTGCAGCTATGTTGAAATCACATGTGTTTGGGTACAACCATTCATCTACAGACATCTGGGTTTGCTTGACCAAAATGGAGACAGTGCTGTAGCTTCCCATTGGGAAACATGTCGAGGGCCTCCTACAGGTACTTGTAAATCTCAATGTCTCTCCGACATACAAAGGACTAATGTCTTCTAGTGATGTAATCAGAGTATGTAATTTTAAGGGGTGCTAGACATTAGTGGTGATTTCCATGCGGCTTACTGATTCATTATGCTGTTGTTTTTAGGGACATATCTCCCTGACAATTTGCACATGATGTCTACAGTGTAGATTTCCATGCCAAATGTGTCGCCTTTCAGATCAGCATTGGTACCACCTCCATGACTCCATTGGCACAAATTTCACTTAGTGAAGTGTGCACAGTGGATATGTTTCCAGTGTGATATGAGTATTTCTATGTCACCTTCTCCAGGTTACTGTACTGTTGTCAGCAACATGGCATGTTCTGGGAGCATCATTTCTTATTGTTGTGGTATTGTGTATATGACAAATGAATGTCTGCCTGACCTTATGTGGGATCTGTGGGAATGCAGTTGGCATTGCCCTAGTATTGTATGACACCAGGTAAATGATGTATGCTCCATGAGGCTAAGCATTAAAGGTGATGTTGTCTCCTACTTGTTCAATGGTTACTGTGATTGCACAGCTCAGGCAATGAAATTGTAGATGTCTGAGATCCTTATTTTCCTTTGGGCAACTGTCGACAGTTCATGTGGCAAGCATGCATATGTTATGGTACATGTAGGGGCCACTTAGGTGAAGTTTGTTGCAGGGGCATACTTGACGTTATGGTAATGTTGGCTAATCAGAGCTGTTGTTCAAGAGTGATCAGGGACATGTGGTGACCCTGTTTCTCTGTATTTGCAGCATCAGCCCAGGCAAGCAAAGGAGACAGGACACAGTCAAGTGGGGAAGCATCTAGACATGGGACCTCAGGTCGAGACACCACAGACACAGAGGAACCCAGTGGCCCAGAGGGTGAGGGGAGTGCCACAGAGAGGCTGGATCTACATAATCATCAGATTTTTCCTCCAATGGCCACTCCCTAGTGATGGCAGACCCATTGGGACCCTTTGGCCGCCACCCCCAGTTCTATCACCACCCTACCTGTTGCTCCTCACCCAGTTGGCCGTGGCCACTCACCCACCCTCTCCTTTGCTGCAGGCACCTCCGCCCCAGCCCCCTTTCCCTCTGCTGCCCTAAGTGAGGAGGCTATTGACCTCCTGAGGAGTATCTCTCTGGGTCAGCCTGCCATCCAGGGATTGGCCTGCCAACATCAGCAGACCAATGCTTTCTTGGATGCCATGTCTGACCTACAGAGATCGTTTCAGGCTCTGGCCTCCTAACTGAGGGCAGCCAGTCACCTCCCATCTTCCACCTCCCTCTTCCCAATCCAAATCCCCCATTCTCCTACCCATCCCAATCAGAAAGACAGATCCGCACGCACCCACCTCAACACACAAAACTAGCATGCATAAACATAAACACCACAAAACACACCAGCATGCATGCACTCAACATACACCCACACACACAACATCAGCCACCACCTCCCCAGACACCCCCCACCAGCCCACACACCACATCAAGCTTAGCCACAGGCACCACCACAATGGTTATTGACATACCCACCATGCCCTCAGACACCACCCCAACGACACACAGACATCCACCATACCCACCATACTGACAAACACCACCCCAACAGACACACAGATATCCACCACATCACCATACCTGCAGACACCACCCCAATAGACACACACATCCATCACTACAAGCATACCTGCAGACACCACCGCAACAAACACACGCATCCAATACTCCATCACCCAGCACCTCCACCTCCCAGCCCCTATGACACACAAACACCCACACTCACACACGCAACATGCACCACCCAAACATAAGCATACCTCACACATGTACATACACAGGACATCAACACCGACACACCAGAAACCACTCCCTCAACCCCTTCTGATGACCGTCTCCGTGTTCCTAAGGAGAGTTTTTTTTTTTACCTTGCCCTTCCCCTGTTCTCTCCACCCCGTCCCACACCCAAGAAGCCACAACCCACGTCCCAACCCATCCCTTCCACCTCCATGTCCTCCCCTGTCACACCTGCCCCCCCTCCAAGCACCCATACCCCTCCCCCTCCCGAACCCGAAACCCACCCATCCCAAATCAGATCCCCTTAATGATGATCCCTGAGGTACCTGCCTGCCCACTTGATGCCCTTTAGTATCAAGTGTTGGCACAGTACTATGCAATGAAAGACTAATGGACTGCCCAATGGCCTTGGACATTTTGCATTTGGTTGTTTATAAACCCAAAGAGTTGTTATTCTGGATACACATTTGTCCTGCAATACCTTTTCTACTTTTATGTTGTTCCAGAGTAACTTGTGTTGTCTGCCTACAGTTGTGTGTGTTGACTGTACGGATCTGTGTTTGTTAATCCATTTGTTGTGTCATTGCATGGGGTACTGTTTGCTATGGTATACATTTCATCTTGTATTGTCCAATGCATGTATGGTGTTAGACTTATCCCCCTGATATGGATTGTAGATTTGTCTCATGTGTGGCAGCTCGAGTTTTGTTTGTACAGACATAGAGGGTGTTATATTGTGCTAATTTCTTTAGGATTTGACTCTTTGTGTGTGTCCATTTTGCTGTGTGTATCTTGCAGCTGCTTCATCTAGATGTATGTCCCATGCTTTTGCAGTTGTATGTGCTTTCTTGGCTTGCACTTCCACATTGTGCAGGTAGGCATGTCACTTGGCTCTAGTATTGTTTGACCCTGAGATACCTGAAGGCTGGTTCCTGTGCAAATGTTGTTTTAGGGGCATATGTAATGTGTAATGTATCCCAGGGTAGCATCCTTCCCTGAGTGCTCCTGATGGTCCCATCCCTATTGTGCAGGTAGTGTTTGCATAGTGAGCTTTGTATATTTGTCTCTCTATCTACTGTGCATCCCATTGTCCTTCCGCTGAGTGACAATGTGGGTGATGTGTGAGTCCATTCCAGGGCTGTTTAATGGGAGTATTGTTTGTGTTCCATCACACATCCATACATATGTGTGTTGAATGTGATGACAGTCATTGACGTGAGAAATGTGAGGGTGTTAGTTGTATTTGTTGATGTGACTGTGTGGTTGGTATTTTGTGACACAATGTTGTATACACATCACTGCCCCTGAGACGGTCAGATGTGTGTTTTTGTGTAGTGTTGTGGTGCAGTGTGAGTGACCTGCCTAAAGGGGGCGTTTTGTTGCAGTGAATGTCTCCTTCTTTGTGAATGACTTGAGCTGTGTACACAATGACACATGTACTTGGTGCCCATAGCATGACCTCATATCGTGTGGATGACAGCGCAACGATCTGTTGCTGAGCCTAATGACACAGGTAGGTGTGTGTACTTGCGGTCGGTTGAATCCACAGTGGTGTAGATTTCAGGGTCCTTTAATGATCAGCAGCCGTGGCAGGACATGTAGGATGGGCTCCATAGCGACACTGGATATGTAAGGCTGCCTGCAGGTGAGTTGCTCCCTTCATACTCTCCGTTTCAGTCTGCTGAGATGTGGTGGTTGGACCACCACAGTCAAATTGGTGGTGTGCAACCTCATAAATTGGTCAGCAGAAACACAGGCTCAGTCGGCCTGTTTATGCTGCCTCGTCACAGTGGCAGTCTGTGCTGGCTGGCAGTGCCGTTGGGATTGCGGCGATCTTTGCTGCATAGGCCCGCATGACTCGTATTATAGTGGTCCGACCACTAAGCTGATGGCGGTTGGTCCGCCACCGCATCCATGGTGGTGCATGAGCCACCAAACTTGTGATGAGGCCCTATATTTGGCCCCGGGGAGGTGGCGGTCCCCAGGGCTGTGGTAGGGTCTTGGCAGCCCCCGCATTTAATCCTATGTTTGCCCCCAGGAAGGTGGCTGTCCCTGGGGCTGCAGGGGAATGAGCAGCCACCCCGCTTTTTATTGTACGTTTGGCCCCAGGGAGGTGGTGGTACTTGGGGCTGCGGGGGGCTTTCTGCCCCTCCCCGCATTTCATTCTATATTTGACACTGGGGACCCCCCTACTTCTATAAAAGCATTTTACCCCAGGGAGGTGGTGGTTCCCAGGGCATGGGGGTGCTGGGTACCCCCCCCGCATTCAAGGTAACAATCACCCTGGGAAGGTGTCAGTCCCTAGGGCTTCAGTAAACCCAGGAGAGGGGCCCTGTTATTTTTTAAATGCCTCCAGGACCTGGCCCACCCTGGGGCTTGAATAAAACAACCGTGGGAGCCTGCACTTTTTTTTCATTTTTACTGGATCCACCGCAACTCTCAGCAAAAAAAAATGTTTTAATGGTTTTTTGCTATGGCTGAAGCTGAGTCCCAAAGGGGCTACCAACACTTCCTTGTTGAAGTGTTGGAAGCCAATCAGGTCTCAGCACAAGATCGAGAGGGTTCACAGAACCTTTGTGTCCCTTTTTTCTTTAATTTCTCAAAACTACTGAATGGATTTACACCAAATAACAAAAAAGGTGCTTTCTGGACCAAGAGCTACCTTTCTGCCAAATTTGGTGTAATTTTGTCCAGTTGTTCGGGCGTCTTTTTTTTTCAAAATCCCTATGGAAAACTGCATGGGGAAAAAGCTTTTTGGGGCCCCCTCTTTTTCCCGGCCACTGCTTGAGGGATCACCCCAAAACTTTCTGACAGCAACTGAAAGTATTTTTGGGGAAAATTTGTGAAGATTCATCAAACGGCACCAAAGTTAACAAAAACACTCTTTCTATAGAAACTAGGGGCCAGATGTATCAAGAAAGGCATTAACGAATCGGAAATAGCGAAATTTAAGAAATCGCTATTTCTGAGTCGCAAAATGGAATGTATCAAAATAGCGATTCAGAAATAGCGATTTCTTAAAATTTGCTATTTCTGATTTGCGAGGCCCCAATACCGAATCGCAAAATAATAGCGATTCGGTATTTGAAAATCGCAAATTGCAAAAACGTGCACCTGGCACAGCCTGATTACATCACAAGCAGGAAGTGAGTCATCCCAGGCAGTTTGCAGGAACCACACCCAAAGGGGCAGTGAGAGAGACACAGCCCAGCCCCAGAGAGCAAGTTTGTGAGCAAGGCAGGACTCAACATCAGCATGGACAACTCTGCTAATGGAAAGGAGAAGGGAGAGAGGAAGCGAAAACTGAAGTTCAGTGAGCAGGAACTGGAGGTGCTCACTGAGAAGGTGGTGATGAGCCATGACCGGCTGTTTGGGAAGAGCTCACTCCAGGTCCCAGAGAACGAGAAGCGCAGACTCTGGGCAGACATACAAACCAAAATCTGCGCAGTGGGGGTTGCGCAGCGCTCAGTGGAGGAGATTAGAAAGAGGTGGTATGACCTGCGTTCCCGTGCCAAGGAGAGGGTGGCCAGAAGACTACAGGAGGCAAGGAGCACAGGAGGAGGACCATCCACCCAGACACCCTCCACCCCCATGGAAGACCTGGTGGAGTCCACACTGCTCCCAGAAGCTGTCAGTGGGGTCACTGACATAGATACATCCGGCACACCAAGCACCAGTAAAGGTAAGTGCAATAATGAAATGTAACCCCATATGTGTATGTACAAATGCCCCTTAGGAACAAGCAATTAGTGCAAAGCATTGTGAAAAGTAGTCCATTCCACATCTTAGAAGCGGCACAACAATGCCTTATGGGAGTGGTAGTCCACAACCCTGAGCTGAAAGTAGCACATAGACTGTAATTAAGTAGAGTGATACCCAGAAGAACATAACACCCAATACATGGTGATATGATGGAACTGTACATTTATTACCATTGTGCAACATTTTGTGATACACACATAAATGACATGCTGCACATTGTCTTTGCAGATGGCCCAGGCCCATCAGCAGCAGAAAGTGCCATTGTGGGGGATGCAGAAACACACCCTCCATCAGACTTCAACACCAGCGAGTCAGTGAACATAGCGCCAATCAGACACAGGGCAAGGCCTGTACCTCTCCCAGATTTGAGCCAGGACTCAAATGACATGCAGGATGAAGGCCACATTCCATCCCCAGACGCAAGATCCACCGTAATGCATGACTCCCAGCACCAGCGTCACTCAACACCCTGCAGGAGGCCTCAGTATGCAGGCACACAGCACGTGGAAGCAGGTGAGGGCCCATCATTCTTTGGTGGCCTGGAATCCTCTGTGCTTAAGGTGCAGCGCTTGCAAAATAAGAAGATGGCGGCAATGCATAGGCAGTTGGTGTGCCTTAATTCAAACATGTCAAAGCTGCATGAGGGACAGACCACAGCAGCCGAAAACACCAGGGAACTGACCAATGCAGTGAAGGAACTATGTACATTGATAAGGCATGAGGGAGCCAGCCACCGCAGGCATGAGATGTGATTCATGGGGATGTATGGTGGATTCTGTAGATCTGTCAATCGCCTTGCAACATCTACAGCCCTCATATTGCGGCGTGCTGTGGCCGCACAGGTGGAGGCAGTGCACAGCAGTCGGGATGTAGCCCAGGGACTGGTCCAGATAACACATGTTCTGGACACTATGCTGGGTAACCGCAGTGCTACACCGAGTGAACTTGAACTAGGGGACAGTGAGGAGTCATCTAGCCTCAGCAGCCTTGTTGTGCCCACGCCAGATCCTAGGCGTCGCAGGGCCAGGCACAGCACTGCCACTGAGGCAGATACCCGAGGTGCTGGTGAGGCCACTGCGCACTCAAGTGGCTTGCATGGCCGTAAAAAGTGACTTTGATGGCCACAGGGGACTGACTGCACAATTTGTTTGACAGTGAACTATGAAGACAATAGTGCAACACTGTTAATGGCTCATTTATGACACATTTCTGTTTTTTTTTCCCCTAGTGGAACGTATGTTACCAGAAGTTAAGGTAATAAAGGTGCTAACTATCAGTATACATGTCAGTGAGGTTGTGTTGTCATTACTTACATCAGAAATGGTTGCGTGTGATGTCAGCACGCCTTTGCCTGCCCTCTGCTGCGCTGGTCCTGTCTGCTGGCTGTAGGGGTGGTATGGGATCATCCTCATCATCAGAGTCTGGCTCCAGTATTTCAAAAGGTATTCCCCTGGTAGTAGCAATATTGTGCAGGATCGCACATGCCGCAATGATCCTACAGGTTGTTTCCGGGCTGTACTGGAGTACCCCTCCACTTTTGTGGATGCACCTGAAGCGACTCTTTAGCAGACCAAAGGTGCGCTCCACCACATTGCGGGTTGCCCTGTGTGCTGAGTTGTAACGACGCTCTGCTGGTGTTGCAGGTTTCAGGTAGGGTGTCATCATATAGGTGCGCACAGCGTAGGCACTGTCTCCTAGAAGGAACAGAGGGTATAATGAGTAGCTGAGCCATCTGACGTCACACTGCCATCAATGCACCATTGTTAAGAGGGAAAATACCTAGTAGATATCCTTCACCGAATTCCCCAGCTAGCAGTCTTGTGTGTATCCCGCTGTGGCGAAAGATGTAGGAATCATGTGTGCTCCCTGGGTACCTGACCACGAGATCAGTTATGATATGGGGGGCATTGCATATCACTTGTATATTCATTGAATGTGTGGATTTACAGTTGCGGTACACATACCCTGTGGCCGAAGGTGGACAGATTGCAACATGTGTCCCATCTATGGCACCTAGGACATGGGGGGACTGTGCTATCTGGTAGAATCCTATCTTTGTCTGCTGTATTTCCTGTGGGGTGTTGGGGAATCTGATGTACTGTTGTATCTTGCTCAGCATGGCGTATAAAAAAGCATTGAAAAATCTAGAGAGGGCACTCTATGATACCCCTCCAGCTGCTGCTATGACCCCTTGATAGCTCCCTGAGGCAAGTAGGTGCAGGGAGCATAATACCTGCACATGGGTGGGTATGCTATGGGTCCTGTGTGTTGTGAGCTGCAGTATGGGTTGTAGCTCAGCTATCAGGTCAAGTATCATGGCTGAGTTTAACCTGTACTTCTCATATATTTCATCCTCAGTCTGGTCAAAAAGGGTTATGCGCACTCTGAAAATGCGCTCCTGTCTCCTCCTCCCTCTCCTCAAACCCGCCAAGATCCTCATTCTCCTCGCCATCACATAGAGTGCAGCCATTGTGGAAAAGAGTCTGAGGCATTCTGGGACTCTTTATATAGGTTGCACCTGGTTACCACCTGGTTTCAATCCGTGGTAATTAGCATGTGCAAAAGGCCATTCTGCAAAACAATTCGCAATTTTAGCGATTCCTTGTTTTTGGCCTGCGAATGCCTTTCATACATCGCAGACCTCGTTTTTGCATTCACAAATGGCCAAATTCTCCGATTCGCACCGTTTGCGAATGCAAAATGCTTTGATACATCTGGCCCTAGGTCCTAACTATAACTGCCTAGTGGCGACAGTTACAGGGTTATATATGTATATAATCTCAGAACAGTATTACAGCTTTGGATAGGTAAAATACCATTCAAGCCAACTTGTGCCTGGAGTGGTAAAAGGCTTTTGTCATTTTATATCCCAGCATGGATGGGGCTGTGTTAGTCCTGTGCTTAAAGACTTTGCTGTATGACTGGCAAAAGACTTTGGCCTTGATTTAGAGTTTGGTGGAGGGGGTTAGGCTTTCAGAAATGTGACGGATATCCTGAATGCCATATTACGATCCCATAGTAGCATAAGGAGATTATAATACGGTAGACGGATATCCGTCATGTTCGTGACAGAATAACCCATCTGCAAAACTCTAAATCAGGCCCTTTGTCTCCTTCTAGCTTGGCATGAGTGGCACTGTGGTAATCCTATGCTTAAAAACTTTGCTAGATAAACAGATAATTGAGGTGAGCAAATTTATATTGTTGCGGTGTTGTAAGGTACTCTATACAGGAGCTTCTCTCCACCTAAACTTGAGAACTACTCTGAGTTCAAATTGGTTAGTAAATCAAATAGCTCATATTTGTAAATCAAGCAACTCTGAAGTTTTTTAGATGTGTTCTCTAGGTGGTATTTGATGGGTAGGGGAGCAGAGGGCATTTTTGCTTGCTGCAGACAATGTTGCTGGTCATATTTGGGAAATTCAGAACTGAAATTTAGTATGTTTCTCCCCTATTATTAAGGTAAAAACATGACACATCCCTGCTTTTCAACCCACAAACAGGAGATTAGATAATAGTATCTACAATGCACATTCCTCACTGCTCCAATGTTGTCCTCATCTTTCTTCTCTCCTAGTCCCACTATTCCATTTTACCTGTCCACCTCAGTCCTTTAGGTGACTGCACCACCATAGTCTGGATTACAAAATGTGATTTATATGTTACATACAGCGCTTTGCAGTAGTCACATTAACCATCCAAGATGTTTGATATTTGCTCAAGCATGCAAGCAACAGACTACACAGACACCTAGTTACAAGTGCATGCCTAAGCTGAGCAATATACAAAGAGATGCTGGGTACCCAGAGATCATCTCTGCAGTAAATGCCTTAATCCCCTAAAACTGTTTACCAGTAGATGCACTTGCCCAGAAGGTATAGCTGGTAAGATATCTCACTGGTTAATGTTCCTATTATGATTACTGAGGGCATCCAGAGGGTGACCGGTTTGAATCTTGCTAGCACAGAGTCAGCCTTTCATTATTCTTTGTTTTGCAATTCTTTATTTAAGAGTCATGAAAGACATATTACAAAGCCTTACAACAGCATAAGCATTCCCACCGATACATGAACAGGAAAAAACATCCAAGAATTCAAACATCCATACCAAAACATGAGTATACAGTGCTGGATTTGATCATAGTTAAGATCTTGGTATCATGTATAGCGGCAAGGACTATCTTAGTGTATTTGTCTGTTTCCCAGCCACAGCCCTAAAGGACAATTGTAAGGAGGATCCAGGTGAGGAGGGAGCCTATCGGGGAGACGGTAGATGAACTTTATCCACCGTGCTATTCATGGGCCAAGACCTGCAGCAGTACAACAGGAAAGGTTCAAAATAAAAAGGGGACAAGAAGATAGCAACAAGGAGAGTCTAGAAATAGGGTCCGATCAGTGATAGAACTCCAGTCCTCAGGGTAGTGGGTGAGAAAGGCCAGGTGCATAGCACGAGTACAGGAAGATGGATATTGCAAGCATGGGAACAGGAGGGGAAATAAGCAAGAGTAGGTGGGACGCAACAAAGCAGGCTAAGAGGACTTGGAGACAATAGTGAAGAGAGAGAGAAGGTGGTATGTGAGAAAAGGATGAGGGAAAGACAGAAGAAGAGAGTGCGGGGAGGGAAAGAGGACACTCAAGAAGAATAGAAAAGAATAAAGAAGGGGGGAGTAATCAGATCAGTGGTAACTGAAACAGACTGTGGTAAAGAGGCTAAAAATAACAATGGCAACTAGAAAAATATCAAGATAAGAGTCTGTATTAACAAGAAAGAAAATAATAAGAACCGGGATAACAAGACAAACAATAATGATAATACGAACAACACAAATAACATCAACACCAGCACCGACGGGGGGAGGAGGAAGGGGGTGGAATTTGAAAAGGGGGATGGGAGTTAACTGTATGGTCCGAGTGCGAGGACATTGTGGAGGTAGGAGGGGAGGGAGGAGACGGGGAGCAATCTTAGGACTAGAGAAAAGGAAAGCAGTGGGGTAAGCGCATTCTGATTTGGAGGTTGTGACTATACCCTTTGTTAGGGAATCATGCGGATACCAGGGTATTAAAAAAAGGGGCCCAGGTCTGGAGGAATACCTCTGTCTTGTAGGCTGTAAATAAGAAGTTCATGGGAGGCGGCTTGGTACATGGCCGACAGCCATTACTCATGGGAGGGGGGTGTTGTAGCCCACCAGTGTCTAAGGATGCAGAGTTTGACCGTTGCTAACGCAGTGTGCAGGAGTCACGATTGTGGGCAGGAAAGACCTCGGATATCACCTGTGTCCTGTAGGAGGAGAAGGGGGCAGGTAAGGGAGGGTGGTAATGGCAAAACCTCACTTAATGTGTTCCCCACTGCCTTCCAGTAAGGTTGGACAGTCGAACAGTCGTTGAGTATATGTAACAAGTCGCATCGGGGTGGGGACAACGCCAACAGGGGGTAGAAGCCCTGCGGCTCTAAGTTTCTTGGCTGTTCAGTACCATTCATGTAATGTTTTGAAGAGACAGAACTTCAAGCGAGCCTCACGAGCACTCCGATCTCTTGCCTCCAATAGGTCAGCCCAGTTGTCTAGCTCATAATCCTGTTGTAGATATACCTGCCATTTAGTTTTGAGCACTTCCAGTGGGGTAAGGAGAATAGATGATGATGTATCATGCTATGCATGCCTGATACTACTCCCTGAAAAGAATCCCAGGTTTCAAGGTAGTAGAGTACTGGGAAGCAGTGAAGCACCCACGAAAAATCTCCCATGCGGCGGTGGAGACAGTGATGAAGCTGAAGAAATCGTCACGAGTGATGGACTGGTAGGGCAAATTCTTCCCAAAGGGTTGCAAATGGTTTCAGGTTCCTGTTGACCAAAAGTTGATTAATACGTAAGAGGTCCTTGCTCCGCCAAGCCTCCCAATTGATCGTTTGCCGCCCATTAGCAGGCCTGCATTATCCCATAAGGGGACATGTTAATGGATCTGTGGATCCACTCCTAACAAGCGGTGTGTTGTTCTCCAGGAATTTAGCATGGTTGGATCATGAGGTTGGTGGATATGGGCAGGATAGCTCCTGCACTGTAGAGCATATTGAGGCCAGATAGGGCGTGTGAAATTGTGCGTTCTGTTTTAACCCACAATGGTGGGGCCGGAATTTCTGGGAGCAGGAAGACAAGCTGTGAGAGATGCAATGCTAAGGTGTAATGTTCTACCAAGGGCAGGCCCATCTCGCTGCACTCATGACGCGCTAAGAGTGTGGCCTTGGATAACCTGGGGTGCATTGACCCCCATACAAAGGCACGTATTCGCCATTCCACCTCTCTAAGTATAGGCAGGGGGATGTGCAAGGGTAACATTCCAAGAACATACAGAAACCGTGGTAAGGTCACAATGCGGACCACTTGCACTCTCCCCCACAGAGAGAGGCCTAAGTGGGACTACTTGTCAAAATCCCTCTTCATATTGATAAGTAGTGGGTCTAGGTTGTCTGTCACCATGCGTTCCAGGCCCCTATTGATGAATATACCTAGGTACTTAAGACAAGACTGTTTCCATTGAACCGGGAAATCCTGCCTTTGACACTGTATCCCACCACACAGTGATTTGAAAGACCTCTCCATATTGGCATCCAGATGGATTGCTTCCTTCCTCACCAGGTAGAACACAGAGGCCCTCATTACAACATTGGCGGTAAAAGCCGCTTACCGCCGTGCAGAAGACCGCCAACACACCGCCGCGGCCGCGGAAAACCGCCACAGCTATTATGACCCACATTTCGGAACCCGCCAAAATGCAGACACCCACACAAGTCCGCCACACCAAACGTCAGTGATAAACTGGCGTAAACAAAACCTCCACCGTCACGCCAACACGAATCCACGCGGCGGTCTTTAAACCGCGGTATTCCATTGGCGGTACACACCGCTGCGCTCAAAATACACACACTTTTACAAAACACAACCACATTGGACAATTCCAAATACACATACCTGATACACATACACACACCACTCCCACACACCCATTACAATATAAAACACACAACCACATCTCCCACAAACCCCCACGACAAAAAATTCGGAAAGAAGGCCAGAGAGAGACAGCACCAGCAAGAACAACAGCATCCACAGGCACACAACACCATCAGCCACACAACTTCCACGCACCTCACACAACACCCCACGACATATCAGCACACTTATCACCACACACTCCCACCCCACACATCACCTACACCACCCCATGGCACGGCAAAGACACCCCAGGTTCTCGAAGGAGGAGCTCAGGGTCATGGTGGAGGAAATCGTCCGGGTAGAGCCACAGCTATTCGGATCACAGGTGCAGCACACCTCAATTGCAAGGAAGATGGAGCTATGGCGAAGAATAGTCGACAGGGTCAACGCAGTGGGACAGCACCCAAGAAATCGGGAGGACATCAGGAAGAGGTGGAACAACCTACGGGGGAAGGTGCGTTCCGTGGTCTCAAGACACCACCAGGCGGTTCAGCGGACTGGCGGTGGACCCCCCACCTCCTCCCCCACAACTAACAACATGGGAGGAGCAGGTCTTGGCGATTCTGCATCCTGAGGGCCTCGCAGGAGTAGGTGGAGGAATGGACTCTGGTAAGTCAAATCTTAACTATTACATCCCCCACCCTACCTGCATGCTATCACATACCCCCACCCTCACCCCCAGCATCCCAACTCGTCACATATGTCCCAACATCACAAACCACCCATCCCAACACCAAGCCCTGCATGCAACAACAAAGCATGGACACCCATCACTAAAGCATGCCCACTGCACATACCCATACAACCCCCTAAACCACCATCACACAAGCTCCCATACAGGAATGCAAGCACTGGGGTACACGGTCACCCACCCATTGCACACCATGGCACATACAGATGTAATAACCATCCTTTTATACCCCTGCAGGACACCTACCCAACGTCACCGGACAGGAGGGTCCACACATGTCCACACGACCAACAGAAGAGGCCCACAGTGATGACAGCACCTCTGTCCAACTGGATCTAGATGACCAGCCCAGCCCATCGGGGACCTCGGGACAGTCGGTTCCCCTCACACTGGCACAGGTCATCACAGACCTTCCCCCCTCTGGAAACACCAGCACAGCACCCACCCAGCGGGCCCATACCTCCGTCCCCAGGACACGTCAATCAGCAGTGTGTCCACCACTACAGGGAACCCAGGATAACCCACCACCCCAACAACAACAGGGACCTGGGGGCAGTGGTAGTGGGCACACGGTCCAGGGGACGGAGGCCCAGGAACACAGGGGAACTGGGAGGGCTGCTGTGCGACAGGGGGCAGACAGGCCAAGGGAACCCACTCTCCACGAGGCCCTCTCCTCCATCATGGGAGCCTACCACCACTCCCAGGAGACGATGGCAACGGTACTGGCCAAGTTTCAGGAGACCCAGCGCCTGCAGGAGGAACAGTATATGGTCTTCAGGGAGGAACTCAGAATCATCAGCTCCACCCTGGGCACCATCGTAGGGGTGCTGAAGGAACTACTCAACACCACGAGGGACACTGTGGCACTACAAGGGGCCCCTGACACTAGCATGGACGATGAACTGCCCACCACCTCCGCCGGCACTAGTGGACAGGACGCCCCGCCACAGGACCACCACACCAGCACCCTACCCCCTACAGAGGGAGAACCACCCTGCAAACGATCCCTGAGATCCAGGACAAAGACAGAGCACGATGCCAAGACCCCCGCCAAGAAATGAGACCACCCTGATTGTCATCCTACTGTCCCGCTTTGTCACCCTGTCCATACTTAAACTGCCCCAGCTCCACTTCCTATGCCCATTTGGGCAATGCACCTGTGAGACTAATAGACTGGACTCTGCCATGGACATTCCTCCGCCATCACACCTCACCATTTCACTACCCCCTCCAATATTGAGCACTTAAATAAACACACTTAAAACACAAAACAATCTGGAGTCTGTCTGTGATTTCGAAATAGTGAATTAGCATTTACAGTGACAAAATGCTCTTTCGAATGTAATGTCAACATACCTATGTCACACAGCTCTAGTCCATGAGGAATCAAAGCAGATGTCACACAGTGGGACCCACATCTGTGAAATCGTAAGGGAAAGTGACAACTCAGTGACCATACACTGGGTGAAAACGACAGACAGTAGAGAGGTAGTAGTGTTTAAGTACATGTAGTAGGCAGGTCTGTACTCTTACCTGTGTCTCACTGGAAATATTGCTGGATCACTGAGTCCCTGTTGTTCATGTCTTCTTCCTCTGCTTCCTCGTCTTCACTATCCACAGTCTCCACAGCTGCAACAACACCGCCACCTGGACCATCCTCCTGCAGAAAAGGCACCTGTCATCGCAATGCCAAGTTATGAAGCATACAGCAGGCCACGATGATCTGGCACACCTTCTTTGGTGAGTAGAATAGGGATCCACCTGTCATATGGAGGCACCGGAACCTGGCCTTCAGGAGCCCGAAGGTCCGCTCGATCACCCTCCTAGTTCGCCCATGGGCCTCATTGTAGCGTTCCTCTGCCCTTGTCCTGGGATTCCTCACTGGGGTCAGTAGCCATGACAGGTTGGGGTAACCAGAGTCACCTGCAAATGGCGAGGGGCAAGTATTAGACACACACTAACCTGTAGGGTAACCCCAGACAACCATTCCCACTGACTTGCCTCCAGGTGCTCACCTAATAGCCACACACGGTGCCTCTGGAGTTGCCCCATCACATAAGGGATGCTGCTATTCCGCAGGATGTAGGCATCATGCACTGAGCCAGGGAACTTGGCATTCACATGGGAGATGTACTGGTCTGCCAAACATACCATCTGTAAATTCATAGAATGATAACTCTTCCGGTTTCTGTACACCTGTTCACTCCTGTGGGGGGGGACCAAAGCCACATGGGTCCCATCAATGGCACCTATGATGTTGGGGATATGTCCTAGGGCATAGAAATCACCTTTCACTGTAGGCAAATCCTCCACCTGAGGGAAAACGATGTAGCTCCGCATGTGTTTCAGAAGGGCAGACAACACTCTGGACAATACGTTGGAAAACATAGGCTGGGACATCCCTGATGCTATGGCCACTGTTGTTTGAAATGACCCACTTGCAAGGAAATGGAGCACTGACAGCACCTGCACTTGAAGGGGGATTCCTGTGGGATGGCAGATTGCTGACATCAGGTCTGGCTCCAACTGGGTACACAGTTCCTGGATTGTGGCACGGTCAAGCCTGTAGGTGATTATGACATGTCGCTCCTCCATTGTCGACAGGTCCACCAACGTTCTGTACACCGGAGGATGCCACCATCTCCTCACATGTCCCAGCGGACGGTGCCTATGAAGGACATCAGCGAGCACAGAGTCAAACAACTCAGAGGTACGTACCCACAGTTTACCCAGAACACCAATCATACACAAAAGGTGGCCTGTATGTGTGTTGAGTCTAGGCCTAGCTATGTGTGACGCAGTTGGAAATGAAGCCATGTGGGCCCCTGAAATGGCGGCTGCCTGACCCGTAAAGTAGGACAATGGGATGTGAGGTAACTGCGCTGGCATTGTACACCGTCGCAGTAGGCGGTCGAAGACCGCGGCGCAATGCTGCATTGGTTAACATTGGACCCTATGGGTCCCAGGAGCCAATGAAGATGTGCGGCGGTGACGGTACGCACCACCGCGGACGTGACCAACATTTTCTATCTGTGCAATCACTCAATATCTGATCTTCGACAGGAGAGGACCTACACTGCAAGTGCTGCTGTGACCTCGGTCTGGAAGAGACAATATCTCGAGTGTCTAGGGAAAGGGCCCCTGCCTTCACATCGGAGGAGTTGGAGAAGCTCGTGGATGGGCTCCTCCCCCAGTACACACCACTCTACGGTCCTCCAGACAAACCGGTATGTACACAGGGAGCATGTTGTATGGGCTATGCCTGTGTGGAGAGGGCTGGATGTAAGAAGGAAGGGGAGAGAGTGCTGCGTGCATGAAAGACGGTGAATGCATGTGCCACATGGCAAGGGTAGGGATGGGGACCAATCACTTTCACGGTGCAGTTGGTAATAACTTCTCTTTTTCCCCTGTACATTTCATGTAGGTCAGCGCCCACCAGAAAAAAGATATTTGGCGAGCCATCGCCAAGGACATCTGGACCCTGGGGGTCTACCACAGACGGAGCACCCACTGCCGTAAAAGATGGGAGGACATTCGCTGCTGGAGCAAGAAGACGGTGGAGGCTCAGCTGGGGATGGCCTCCCAACGTGGGAGGGGTGCCCGTCGCACCATGACCCCCCTGATGTTCTGGATCCTGGCGGTGGCCTACCCGGAGTTGGATGGGCGCTTGAGGGCATCACAGCAGACACAAGGGGGTGAGTACACTCTCATTCTGCTGACTTTGCGCGCAGTGGAGTTGTCTGGGTGGGGGAGGTGGGCTGTGGGTTTCCTAGGCCAGGGCGAGTTCCGTAGGCAAGGCCCCTCCGTAAGGCAGGCCATGTGGCATCCCAGCCCACTTCTGTAGAGTGCCAAGTACACCTAGTCATGCCCCTGTGTCATCTGTGTGTGCAGATGTCGTCCATAGCCTTGTAGGCCATTTCCCAGGAATTGAACAGTGGAGCCCAAGAGCGCGGCGTAGTGCAGGGGGCTTCTGTGTCTGTCGTGTCCGCCAACGGTAGCTGTAATGCATGCACTCAAAATGTCTCTCTTCTGTCTCCCCCCCCCCCTTTTTGTGGTCTCCCTGTTCTTGTGTGCATTAGCATCATCAGGCGGAGGAGCAGTGGCACCGGAGCACGAGGGAGCTGCATCCCAGATGGCCCTGGAGGGCGAGACTACGGAGTCTGAATTCACCAGTGGGACGGAGGGCGAGGGGAGCTCCACGGTGGGGACAGGAGCTGAGACCAGCGACACAGACTCGTCCTCTGATGGGAGCTCCCTTGTGGTGGCGGCAACATCTGTGCCCCCCATATCTACAGGTACCCCCCCTACCAGCACCGCCCTCCCAGCAGCCCTTCAGACTTTGCCCCGTGCCCGCTCACCCAGGAGGGTGGGCATCACCTTCGCCCCAGGCACATCAGGCCCTGCCCCAGTCACCCATGCTGCCCTCAGTGAGGAGGCCATTGACCTCCTCAGGTCCCTCACTGTTGGGCAGTCTACCATTTTGAATGCCATCCAGGGTGTAGAGAGGCAGTTGCAACAAACAAATGCATTCCTGGAGAGCATTCATTCTGGTCAGGCGGCCCTTCAGCGAGCTTTTCAGACTCTGGCCTCAGCACTGATGGCAGCCATTGTCCCCATCTCTAGCCTCCCCCCTCCAACTTCCTCCACCCCAACCCAATCCCCTGTACCTCAGCCTATCCCAAGCACACCTACAGACCAACATGCACACACGTCAACACCCAAGGGTAGCTCAGGCAAACATAAGCACCACACATCCCACAGGCATTCACGCAAGCATCACACACATGCAGACACAGCAACATCCACTGCCTCCACTGTGTCCCCCTCCTCATCTCCCTCCTCCCTCCCAGTCTCGTCTACACTCACACCTGCATGCACTACATCTACAGCCACAACGTCCCTCTCCAGCACACCCACCACCACACCCCGCTCACGTGCAGTCACCACCCCCACCAGCATTCACACGTCCCGTGTCCTCTCCCAGTGTGTCTGTGACGCCCCCTCCCAAGATACACAAACGCAGGCACACACCCACCCAACAGCCATCCACCTCACGACAGCCTCCAGCGCATGCACCTTCACCCAAAGTCACCAAACATACACCTCCTACAACCACCACCTCTTCCTCCACTCCCAAACCCCCTCCAGCTATCCGTCCCAGTGTGTCCAAAAAACTTTTCCTGTCCACCCTTGACCTCTTTCCCACACCTCCCCCACCCCGTCCATCTCATAAGTCCCGAACTAGCACCTCAGCCACAACATCTCCGGGACCAGTGGTGCCTGTAGTCACCGGAATCTGGAGCACACCAGCCACAAGGGCAGCCAGTGTGGCACGGAGCGACAGCACAGACAGTCCCCCACCTGTGAAGCATCAGAAGTTGGCCAGTGCCCGGCGAGAGAGGGGGAAGACTCCAGCCACCAAAGCCGCTCCCAGGGATACAGGTGGGAGTGCGGAGTCAGCTGTGACACCTTCCAAGGTGGGGAAGGGCCACAAGAAACCCGGCAAGTCTGGGAAGAGCAGCACGGCGGAGAAGACCGCCATCATCCCCGCTGCCCAGGAGGCCACCGCCAGCACCAGCCCAGCTGCCCAGGAGGCCACCACCAGCACCAGCCCAGCTGCCCAGGAGGCCACCGCCAGCAACAGCCCAGCTGCCCAGGAGGCCACCGCCAGCACCTGCCCAGGAGGCCACCGCCAGCAAAAGCCCCGCTGGGCCATAAAGCACCGCCAGCAAAAGCCCCGTTGGGCCATGAAGGACCGCCAGCAAAAGCCCCGTTGGGCCATGAAGGACCGCCAGCAAAAGCCCCGCTGAACAGGGCACCGCCAGCAAAAGCCCCGCAGAACAGGGCACCGCCATCTCAAGCACCGCTGCACAGGGCACCGCCATCTCAAGCACCGCTGCACAGGGCACCGCCATCTCAAGCACCGCTGCACAGGGCACCGCCTTCTCAAGCACCGCTGAACAGGGCACCACCATCTCAAGCACCCCTGAACAGGGCACCGCCATCCCAAGCACCACTGGCCCATGAGCGGCAAGGGCACTGACGCAACTGAGTCCGTCACGGGTGAATGATGCACTCTGGGCACAAAGCCCCCTCCAGAACCAGTGGAGAAAGGCATCCACTCCCTCTGTCCTTGGCAGGATGAAGCACTCTGGGCACAAAGCCCCCTCCAGAACCAGTGGAGAGATACATCCACTCCCTCTGTCCTTAGCAGGATGAAGCACTCAGGGCACAAAGCCCCCTCCAGAACCAGTGGAGAGATACATCCACTACCTCTGTCCTCAGCAGGATGAAGCACTCTGGGCACAAAGCCCCCTCCAGAACCAGTGGAGAGATACATCCACTACCTCTGTCCTTGGCAGGATGAAGCACTCTGGGCACAAAGCCCCCTCCAGAACCAATGGAGAAAGGCATCCACTCCCTCTGTCCTTGGCAGGATGAAGCACTCTGGGCACAAAGCCCCCTCCAGAACCAGTGGAGAGATACATCCACTACCTCTGTCCTAAGCAGGATGAAGCACTCTGGGCACCATGCCCCCTCCAGAACCAGTGGAGACTGGTATCCACTCGAGAGACTGTGGCTTTGCACTCCCCAGGATATGGCAGTGGGCAACCCACCCACCATAGAGACTTAAGAGACTGTGGCTTTGCACTCCCCAGGATATGGCAGTGGGCAACCCACCCACTGTAGAGACTTGTGAGACTGTGGCTTTGCACTCCCCAGGATATGGCTGTGGGCAACCCACCCACCCACTGTAGAGACTTGTGAGACTGTGGCTTTGCACTCCCCAGGATGGAACAGTGGGCAACCCACCCACTGTAGAGACTTGTGAGACTGTGGCTTTGCACTCCCCAGGATGTAACGGTGGGCATGTGGCCCCCTCGTGTATTTGGCGTCGTGCACTCAAGCGGTTGAGGTGACCTCCCTTTCCCTCCCCCTGGGGTGCCTGTTTAGTTGCTCTCTGATGCCCCTGCAGTCTTCTCTCCGTCATGGTCGGGGATCTTGTGTGGGCCTCGTCCATACCGTGTGGTCCCAGTGTTCCACGGACTTTCTTAGAACACTACCTGGACTACTATGCTTGGTATATATTATGTACATGGTGTATATATATATTTCTGCCTACTTGCTTTTAATATATTACAATGGTTACACTCATTTTCTATTGTCTTTGCATTCTTCCAGGGGGTTTGGGGGGTGTAACTGTGATGTATTGATATGCATTAGTGTGTGTGTTGTAGTGGGTGAGGGTGGGGGTGTTGCGTGTGTATGTCCCTGTTGTTTCCCTCCCCTGTGTCGTAGGTGCAGTACTCACCGTGGTCTTCGCCGCCAGCGTTCATGCTCCTGGTAGAGGAGCAGGAAGACTATTGCAGGTAGGATTTGGAGTTCCGGGTCCATGGCGTCCTTGTTCTTCGTGGAGTGTGTAGAGGTGAGAGTTTTCCCTTCGGGATTCCTGTTTCTGCCGTGTTTTTATCCGCGGTGAATCCGCCCCGGAAAAGGTGGCGGATTGGCCTGTCATAATAGTATGGGCAGTACATTGTCTCCCGCCTGTCTGTTGGCGGTGACCGCCGTGCTGTTTGTTTGTACCGCCGTGGCGGTCGGAGTGTTAAAGTGGCTGTCTTTGTTGGCGGTTTCTGCCACGGTCGTGATTCCAAAATTTTTTACCGCCGGCCTGTTGGCCGACCGCCAGGGTTGTAATGACCACCAGAGAGTCCACCTACCACCTTTCACCACCTAACCCAAGGATATTGTCTGCTGTGTCCCCCGGAGCCCATCTCTCAGCCCCATGCTCTTCAATGCATATATGACCCCGTTGGCCAACATTGTCAGAACTCATGGTCTCAACATAATATCCTACGCAGATGACACCCAACTTATCCTCTCACTCACCGATGACCCCACCACCACCAGGCCAACTTGCACAGAGGCATGACAAGCGTCACCAAATGAGTGAAGAACAACTACCTGAAGCTGAACACAGACAAGATGAAAGCCCTGATATTTGGCAACAACAACAACACATGGAACAGCTCCTTGTGGCCATCAAACCTAGGACCCACACCCGTCAATCAAGCCAGGAACTTCAGAATCATCATCAATAACAAGCTCACCATGAAATCACAGATACATGCCTTCTCCTCCGCCTGCTTCCTCACTCTGCGTATGCTACATAAGATTATAAAGTGGCTAACTCTAGACGTGACAGAACCTGACACAGGCCCTAATCACTAGCCGATTGGACTATGGCAATGCTCTCTACATAGGAATGGCCGCACAACTCCTGCAGAGACTTTAAACCATCCAAAACTCCAAAGCCAGACTCATCCTCAACCTCCCACTATAAACCAACATCATCTCTTCTGCACATGAGGCATCTCCACTGGCTCCCCGTACAGAAGAGATGCCAATTTAAGCTACTGACCCACACACACAAGGGTCCACACAACCAACAACCTGCGTACATTAACCACTGCCTGAACCATCACCAACTGTCGAGAAGACTACGCTACGCCTCCCTGTCACTTGCCCACACTCTCCCATCTACTGAAGATGGACGCTCCTTCCCAACAAAGACCTGGATCAGCCTCCCCACACAGGTCTGGACCATCACCTCACTTACTGAATTCCAAAGGGCTCTCAAGGCCTGGCTGTTCGACTGAGCCTCTCCAAGGCCTACAAGCACCTGAATACACTATTTGTATGCATTTTGAGGAAGTCAATACCTTTAAAAGCCATATAAAAAACCCATTTGACTATCCTCTACATCTGCATTTCTGTTTAAAACCGTAATTAACTGGGCACGGACAATAATATCTCTGGCAGTAGAGCTTGACTGTCCGGGGGTTAATCTACCTGAGATGTATGTGATGGTGACTCTGGGACCAGGCTGTTATACTAATAAGAAAAATGTCAAGAGTCTTGCTGTGTCAGACTTTCAGAAAAGCAGTTCATTTTTAGCATTGCAAGCCTGTAAGAAAAAATGAAAACAAATAAAATCTCAAAATAATCATCAAAGAGACGGAGATCAGAAAAAATACAACACAGGCCTCATGCATGAAAGACTTCTGATTCACAAAGCCAATGCAGCTGACTTTGTTAATTCAAAGTCTCAATGTGTAATACACAAAAGAGCATTGCAATTCTTAACAGACATTAGAAATCCCAATCCCAAAGTTATGAGTGATGTAAGATGAGATCAAAAGTAGCGCTTAAAGGGGGCACTAGTTATGGTAAGTTCACTAAATTATGGCCAAGATTTACAAGAACCTGGCGCGTCAGTACTGATGCGGCAGATTCCTTGCACCCCCACCGCCACCTAACGACACCATGGGTGCACCGTATTTACAATATGTCGCACCATGGTGCACTTTAGGCCAATAGTGTCAAAAAATGTTATGCTATTGTGGTGCTTTGCTACAGTAGCGTCAAATATGTTGATGCTAGTGCAGCAAAGTGCAAGGAGACCCATTGACTTCAATGCGTGCGTCCTTTTAATGCCTGCTTTGAGCAGGTGTTAAAAATGATGCCAAAAATGACGCAATTAAATCTTGTATATTTCATTGAGCCATTTTTGCGGGCCTCCTGACACCAGAACGCCCCCTTGCATACATTATGGGGGTCATTACGACCCTGGCGGAAGGCGGAGAACCAGCGGTAAGACCGCCAACAGGCTGGCGGTCTTTTTTTTTGTATTATGACCATGGCGGTTACCGCCATGGTCATCCGCCGGTTCCCCGTTCCGCCCACCGGGCTGGAGACCTGGTTCTCCGGCCCGGCGTCCGTCACTATACCGCCGGCGGTATTTTGACTCGGCTTACCGCCGCGGTTTTCCAGCGGTCTGAACCGCCATGAAAACCATGGCAGTAAGCACTATCAGTGCCAGGGAATTCCTTGCCTGGCACTGATAGGGGTCTCCCCCACCCCCAACCCCCACCCTGACGCCCTCCCCTGCCCCCCCACCACCCCTGCCACCCCCCACCCTGACCCCCAGCATCACTCCACCCATACCCACACGACACGCACGCAGGCACCACCTACATACTTACATACTGACACGCACACACGCCAACATACATGCCTACATCCACACACACACAGTCATACACGCACACCCACATACAGACATACACACACACATCCATACAGACATACCCACAGACATACACGCACTCATTCCCATACACACAACACCCCCGCAGGCATACACGCACTCACACACCCCCTCTACATACACACACACACACCCCCATGCACCCATACAACACACAACACCCCCTCCACCCCCTCCCCTCACGGACGATCGACTTACCTGGTCCGACGATCCTCCGGGAGGGGACGGGAGCCATGGGGGCTGCTCCGCCGACACCACACCGTCAACAGAACACCGCCACGGTGAATCACAGGACGTGATTCGCTGGGTGGTGTTCTGTTGGCGTGGCGGTAGAGGTGGAGCAACCTCCACTTCCCCGCCTCCCGCCAGTATGGCTGTTGGCGGCTCTCCATCGGAACAAGGACGGCGGGCTACCAACGGTCATAATAGGCCGAGCGGAAGACCGCCACCACTGTCGATCTTCAGCACGGCGGTACTTCGGCGGTCTTGCGAAATACATGCATTGCGCCACTTTTTAAATAACAATTTTTGCCTTGTTGAGCTGCATTAGGGTAAAAAAAAATTAAGCTAATGTGGCGGAAGGTTCCATTAGGGCCTTGTAAATCTGGCCCTATAACTGGCATATTTCAGTGCTTTTTATGGTTTTAAACTGCTGGAGCATTTCAGGTGTGCTCTAAACAGGGTCGACAAATCTTTTCACCCTAGCAAGGGGTAAGAGAGGTTAACATCGCAATTAATCAACATTTAATTTACAGTATGATCACTTTGGCCACACAAGGAAATCCCAAGTCAGAAATAAAGTTAAAGGGTTTTATTACAAGCTTATACTCCGATTAATGTAGATGATTCTCAAAACCAAGCTATAAAGATACAGTATCACCGAAGGATGTCCCAGACGACGAAAGAAGTTTAGACAAACTTACATTAAGCACACTAAACATTCAACAAGAGCTATGCAGAACAATAAAGAAGAATCGAGTGTTTGGAAAAGAAACGCTGACCAACTCTCCTATACATGTAAGCAACCTAAGAATCGCCTAAGTCAACTATCTAAGCAAAGGGAAATTCCTAAATTTGCAAGTCACTAATTGACATGTGCTGGGCTACAAAACATGGGGAGAAAAAGTAAGAAGAAATTAAATACAAAAAGAATTTGGAAAAACTACATCCAAGGTAAAATGAGGATAACTAAGGGTGGCAAAAAGTAAGTAAAAAGGGAAGGTGTCATCATTTCAGAAGCTCCGTCAAGAGTCTTCCATGACAATGGGCAAGCAAACAAATGAAAACTCTGCTCTCAGAATGCGGGAGCAGTTTGACAGCTCCCACGTTCTGGGAGCAGAGATAGTTTGCTCTCGCTTGGCAGGAGCTGTCACAGCTCCCTCCAAACGAAAGCAAATAACTATCTCCCGACGGTGGGCACCATGGGAGATTGCAGGGGCCTGCCCTGGGGGGGACGGGTGGTCCCCATGGCCATTATTGGCTCCAGGAGGGAGACCGCTCAGGGTCGTATATGGCCCGGGAGGGGGGCCATGTGGCCCCCTCCCTGTGTTAAAAATAGTATGAAATAGTAATTGGCCTCAGGGAGGTGGTGGTCCCCAGGGCCGGGCATTCCATGCGTTTTTGTTTTTTTATAGAATGTACATGCTCACCAGGGCTACATTGAGAACAAGCACATGAGAAATAAATAATCATTTAAAACATACTGCAAAAAAACACAGTCCAGATCAGAGGAAGAGAGAATATCAAAATATCAAAACATAAACATTATAAACACAATCTGCATGACAAAACTACTATTAACAATTTATGCAAACAAATGGAAATAATGAAATGTACTAGAGGTAGGATTTATACAAAGATAAGTTATCATTAGAAGAGATGACATTGAGGCCCAGGTTTACTACTATTCGACACAGAGCATTACAGCAATTACAGTTGCTGCATTGTTTCGCGTCATAGGAGAAAGAAAAAGTAAGAAAATGTGCCATATCTACTAAGATGTGGCACATTTTTTCTTCACCAGTGCGCTGGTGAACTTTTGCCCTGTTCCAATGCACAGATCCTTGAGTGCAAGAGAGTATGTGTGTGTTCTCTAATGCATAACCATTCTTTAAGACGTTTCCCACTTTGTATGTGTGCTGAACAATGCATTGTACAACATACATGCAAAGTGGGAAAAACCTTAAATCGTAGTTTTATACTAGAAGGGACCCCTCCCAACCTGCCTCGCAGAGGAGTAAGGTTTTGAAGCAAATCTCCTTCAACAAATGTTAGCAAATATGGATTTGTGTTAAAACCCATTGATGGTTAGCATGGGAATGCCCATGTACCACCCATAAAATGCCCCCTTGATGCAAAGTAACACAAACTAGCACACAGAGCAACTTTGCATTATTTTTAGGAACTTTCACATGCAAATCCTGATTTGAGTTGGATAGTAAATTCCACCCCAACATTTTGTGCTGAGTTTGCGTCACTTCTGTGAAGAATACTACACAAGGTGTTAGAAAATCTGAGCCTGAATGACTTTCTCAAACAGCACCAAAGAATTATTAGTTTAAAAGACAGAAGATAAAGAGTTCCAAAATTTGCAACTTTTAAGAACAGTTGATGGTAAAATTGCATTAATTTGGCACGGAAAATGGTAAATAGGTTTGCTGCTGCCAAACTACAGGAGGAGTAATGGCATGAACTGTGCTACATTCATTAATAGTTGTAATATGATAGAATGCTAAGCTGCTATTGAATTATAAAGCAAAACAGAAAAATATCAGGGGCCGTATTATAGAGAGTGCCCGCTTTGGGAGCCCCCGGGGCACTTTGGTATTACAGAAGGAGCCACAGACACTCATGCAACTCCTTCTGTAATAGAGATAGTGGTGGTGCACATTTAGCAATTCACCCCCCTTCCCCCCCAGATGACCTTGACACCAATACAGCTGCCCAGGACCTCATCAACTGGATCTCAGACTGCATCAACACCTTAGCTCCCATCAAGAAACCCTCCAACAGACGCTCACCTGAGAAAGCCAACTGGTTCAACCCAGCCCTCAAGGAGTCCAAACAAAAACTGCAGATGCCTCAAAAGGAAATGGCGCACTGACAAGACCCCCATCAACCATGAAGCCTTCAAAAAAGCCTTAAACACACACCACCAATTCATCAGGACCACAAAGAGAATTGCCTTCCAGGAACGCATAAACAACAACGCACACAACAGCAAATAACTCTTCACGATCATCAGCGAACGGACCAACCCCAGAACAAACTCCACGGACATCCTCCCATCACAAGAACTCTGCAACAACCTCTCCACCTACTTCCACTGCAAGATAGCAGACATCTATGACAGTTTTCCGACCCAGGACCACCCCACGCCCAACACCGTCATAGCCTCCACCGAAGCTCCACCAAAGCCCCCCACCTACTCTGCTGGTCCTACATCTCCGAGGAGGAAACCCTCAACATCATGAATTTCATCCACTCTGGCTCTCCCTCTGATCCCTGCCCCCACCACATCTTCAACAAAGCAAGTAGCACCATCGCACCCAAACTCCGGCACATCAACAACCGCTCCTTCGAAACCGCCATCTTCCCAGAAATCTGGAAATACGCCGAAATCAAGCCCTTACTGAAGAAACCAACCGCTGACCCAATTGACCAAACTGACCCAAATGACCTCAAGAACTTCCGGCCCATCTCTCTACTCCCCTTCCCAGCCAAGGTCATCAAAAAGGCTGTCAACAGTCAACTCACCAAACACATCGAACTCTACAACATCCTTGACCCCTCTCAGTCTGGCTTCCGGAGCAACCAGAGCACCAAGACTGCCCTCCTCGACACCACAGACGACATTTGCATCCTCCTAGACTGGGGTGAGACCGCAGCTCTCATCCTCCTCAACCTGTCCACCGCCTTCGACACCATTTCCCACCACACCCTACGAACTTGTCTCCACGACGCCGGCATCTGAGACAAGGCTGTAGAATCGATCACCTCTTTCCTGTCTGACAGAACCCAAAGAGTCCAACCCCCCCTTCTACTCAGAGGCCATCAAGATCATCTGTGGTGTCCAGCAAGGCTCCTCTCTGAGCCCTACTCTCTTCAACCACTACATGGACCCCCTAGCTACCATCGCCAGACACCATGCACTCAACATCATCTCATACGCCGACGACACTCAGCTAATCATCTCCCTCACCAACGACCCACACACAGCCAAAGTCAACTTCCACAACGGAATGAAGGCAGTCGCCACATGGATGAAGGAGAGCAGCCTCAAGCTAAATACCGAAAAACCTGAAGTCCTCGTCATCGGCAACAACCCCTCAGCGTGGGACATCTCCTGGTGGCCCACGGCCCTCGGAAATGTTCCCGTCCCCACCGACCACGCCCGCAACCTCGGATTCATCCTGGACTCTTCTCTCTCAATGAACCGCCAAGTCAGCACAGTCTCCTCCACCTGTTTCAACACCATGCACATATTTAGGAAGATCTTCAAAAGGATCCCTGCCGAAACCAAAAGAACAGTCACCCAGGACCTCGTCAGCAGCCACCTGGACTACGGCAACGTACTCTACACCAGAACCACCACCAAGGTACTAAAAAGACTGCCATGCATCAAGAATGACTCCGCCCGTCTTATCAACAACGCCCCCAAACACAGCCACACCTCCGCCCTACTGAGAGACCTGCACTGGCTCCCAATAGACAAGAGAATTACTTTCAAACTTCTGATGCACGCATACAAAGCCCTCCACAATGCCGGACCAGAGTATCTCAACCAAAGACTTCACTTCTACATGCCCACCAGGCACCTCCGCTCTGCCGACCTTGCACTCGTCGCCGTCCCATGCATCCGGAAGGCCACAGCAGGAGGAAGGTCCTTCTCCCACCTCGCCACCAAGACCTGGAACTCCCTCCCGATCCACCTCAGAAGATCTCCCACGCTTTCCCAATTCAGAAAGGACCTCAAAACTTGGCTCTTCACCTGATCTCCTCTGTCCTTCACTTACCGCTTCCCCCCAAGCGCCTTGAGATACTATTGGGTGATTAGCTGCGCTCTACAAGTATTAAACGATTGATTGAGTGCTATCATTAGAGGGAGCCCTGTTCTAGTGAGGGAATCTCTGCCTTTGCGCCCATGCTGTATTATGGATGTGGCGCAGAGGCAAACATGGCTGAAGGAGGTGCACTGAAAGTGCACCACAAAAACATGGCACACTTTCAGTGCACCTCTTAAAGGCATCCCTCTGGTAGGGAGAAAGAGGTCACATGGATCTTCCAGACATCCCCCTGCAGATGGGTGTAGTGAGTGATCCTGCAAGGGTATCTCTCTCCTCTCTTTAAAGTACAGGTGGGTTGCTGTCTGCACAGTGAAACATGGAAGCTTTAAAGCAGCCGCTCCATATTTCAATTGAATGCACTGTCCCAGGGCAGCACAAGTTCGCAGATGCCCTAGGGGGAGTGTATTCATGGTAATATAATGCACGTTTGCTGTTTGCCCATGACACACCTATTAAAGGTGCGCAATGGTTCAAACAGGGAAAGTGTGTCATATATGTAATACGGCCCCACGTAGGAAGGGATTTGAGTTGAATTTGTCTACCTCTCCCACTCCTAAAAATGATGTTGTTAGTAAAATAAACACAACCTCGTCCTAGTCCCTTGACTGAAGTATTGTATTTTGAATTTTTTATGGAAAACATTTACATAAACTACATCCATGAGTCCTTTTCACAAAAGCTATTTTGGAGTTTGTAAAGTAATACTTTATTTTGTACTACAAAATGCAATTCGCAAATCTCAAATCTTTTCTGTATGGAGATCCCCATCTGGGTGATGTAGATTTCTGCACATGGAGGAAAAGGTAGTAGGTATAAGCATGAGTGTTAAGAAAATGGTGACTATTGACTACAATAAGGGAAACCAAAGGAGGTGTTTAGAGAGTGACATGTAAAAGCAAAAACACCAACAAATAAATAAAACAGATCCTCTTCACAAAATACACTTCTACTTCTTTTTTTGTAGAACTACTGGTAACAAGTACAGCAGCCACGCCCTGGAATAAGTCAAGCACCGCATGTGACCTCCTGCCTTTACTGCTACACACCGAAAACAAAGAAACAATGTAAGCAGTGCTAAACATTAAACACTTATAGGAATAAATATACAATAAATTAAAATGTACATCACATTCAGTTTAAATGTTTGAGTTTTTATTCTTTAGTATGATTTACATTATTTATTTTTAACTGTTAAATAAGTTTAATATAATTAAATGTAAACTGTAACCTAAAAATAATTTTACAATAATATTAGCACAAAACATAATTTGCAACCACTCATGTAATAAATACAACATAACTGACACTGTATAAGTAGAGAAATAAAAAAACTTAATTAATGAAATTTCTTTTAAAAAAATAATGTTAATATATAACTAATTTAAATTATATTTAAGTATTATGTTACGTTTTTGACCTGGTCTGTTTTGACTTGTTGGTGCAAAAGTCCTAGATGAAGAGGAGTTAGGGAAGAGAGTTTTTTGTGCTTTAGGTTAAAAGATTTTTTAGATTTTTTTTACAATCTTTATTTAACTATAACTATTTTTCTTGTTCCTTGCTAGGGGATATCTCTGTGGTGGAAATCTCCACATACAGTCATGAAAGTTGCTAATTTTACTGTTATAAATGTGGTCATAGCAGTGTCCACCATCCATTGGAGGAGGTAGAGACTTATAAGTCTAAATCTAGGCTGAGATCTCGTTACGGAAATGGTGTATTCCATTCCTGAGGAGATCTCCGCTTGTAAACTTACCTTTGTGAATCAGGCCCCATGTTTTCTATGCAACAGTAAAACAGTTTTCCTTTCTCTCTCTCACACATCAGTACCATTGAAGGAAACAGTCTAATAAAGTAAATTGAAAAGAAATCAATATATATAATAATAATTTAAAAAACGTTCACCGCACTCAAGGAATCCAACAAAGGCAATGTATATGTGTTTATAGTTTCATGTTTTTTAATTAGTGTAATTGTAACTGTTTAATTAAATGCACTATTGAATCCAGAATGCATCATGGTCAGCTGAATGGATCAGTTGTATTTAAAGAGAAATAGATGTAGGACTCACTAACCACGAGCGAGATTTGTTAGAGTCGAAACGTATCGGTGGTTGCTTCGAACAATAAACTTCATTTGTTGGATTCCTGAAGTGCGGTGAACCCCTTTTTATTTGTAATCATTGATGTTACCAGGACTGGCAGTTGAGTGTGCCGCCAGGTTTTCCAGATCGCATTTGCCTATTTATGTATGTGTGTGTGTATATATATATATATATATATATACATATATATACATATATATATATATATATATATATATATATATATACACACACACACACAAACAAACACACACATATTATATATATATATATATATATATATATATATATATATATATATATATGAAACCTAGTGGCTACTAGGTAGTTATAGTTAGGACATAGTTTCTATAGAAAGAGTGTTTTTTGTTTTGCTAATAACTTTGGCACTGTTTGATGAATCTTCACAAAATCTTTCAAGAATATACAATGCTCACTTCAACATCTGTCTGGAAAGTTTTGGGGTGATCTGCCAAGCAGGGGATGAGAAAAAGGGGGTTCACAAAATGCATTTTCCTCATTCATTATTCCACAGCGATAGCGCCCAAACCACTGGACGGAATTACACCAAATTTAGCAGAAAGGTAGCTCTTGGTCTAGAAAGAGCCCATTTGTTATTTGGTGTAAATCCAAATGTGTATATATAGGGTTGCGAAGGATTCACAACGCCTTCCGATCTGTTGCTGAGGTCTGATTGGCTGCCAACACTTCAACAAGGTTGCCCTGGGGCCCGCCACCTCCACGAGGTATTAAAGTAATTTGATGTGGGGGGTCCACGTGCCCCCCCCACTGCCCGGGGGACTGCCACCTCCCAAGGGCTTTAATGTAATTTTATGTGGGGGCCACGTGGCCCCCCTGCAGCCCTGGGGACAACCACCTCCCTGGGGCTATTTTCATTGGAGGAGGGCCACGTGGCCCCCCCTTCGAGGAGCCATTGATGGCCCTGGGCACCACCACCCCCCAGGGCCGACTCCTGCTATGTCCCTGGGTGCCCAACCCCAGGGCATAACTATTTGCTGTAGCTTGGCTGCAGCATTGACAGCTGCTGCCAAGCCACCTCAAACACTCTGCTCACAACGAGGGAGAGCCCCCCATAAAAACATAAATAATTAGGCTGCAACCAGGAGATGGGGTTCCCAGGACCAAGATCAACCTGGGAATGGGGGCTGCGTGGCCCCCTTCCCCACAAAAAATTAAATGCTTAGGCTGGGCTCTGGGGGATGAGGTCCCTGGGGCCAAACTTGGCCTGGGGAGGGGGGGGCACGCGGCCCCCTCCCTAAATAAATGAATAAATATTGAAGCTGGGTCCAGGTCAATGGGATCCCCGGAGCCAAGATCAGCCTGGAAGTGGAGGCCATGTGGGGCTAGGTTGCTATAGGGACTGGTCACAGTCCAGGCCCTGTGCAACCCCCACTGTGCATGGCCAAAGGGTGTGCGCAGTGCAGGGTTGGTTTGTTATATGGGTTGGCTCCATGGCCTGGCTGGCCCTGTGCGGCGGTGGTTGGATTAACATATAGGGGGTCATTCCGACCCTGGCGGTCCATGACCGCCAGTGCCGGGGACCGCGGAAGCACCGCCAACAGGCTGGCGGTGCTTCCAGGGCCATTCTGACCGTGGCGGTAAAGCCGCGGTCAGAAAAGGGCAACCAGCGGTTTCCCGCCGGTTTACCCCTGACCCAAGGAATCCGCCATGGCGGCGCTGCTTGCAGCACCGCCATGGGGATTCCGACCCCCTTCCCGCCATCCTGGTCCTGGCGGTAAATACCGCCAGGAACAGGATGGCGGGAACGGGTGCCGTGGGGCCCCTGGGGGCCCCTGCACTGCCCATGCCACAGGCATGGGCAGTGCAGGGGCCCCCTAACAGGGCCCCATTAAGATTTTCAGTGTCTGCTTGTGCAGACACTGAAAATCGCGACGGGTGCCACTGCACCCATCGCACCCCTTCAATTCCGCCGGCTCCATTCGGAGCCGGCTTCATTGTTGAAGGGGCTCTCCCGCTGGGCCGGCGGGCGGCCTTCTGGGGGTTGCCCGCCGGCCTAGCAGGAAAGTCAGAATGACCGCCATAGTAATGAAAATGACTTTATATTGAAAGAAAAACCAAGAAATTCACTGATAAAAACAAAGATTACAGGGATGTTATAGTTAGGAAACAGAATTTAAAAAAACATAGAAATTCACTTAAAAACCCAAAGGTTACAGGAACGTTATAGTTAGGCTCACATTCTAAACGTACCAAATCATAGAAATGTATCAGTTACAGTTAGAGTTATCTTAAGTAACTATAACTCATGCCCTAAAGTAACTATAACTCACGCCCTCACCATGCATGCTAATTACCCCAAATAATACATCACTCATGGCATCTTTGAAAATATCATTATTAATATCAATGTAACATTTGCAGTCAAATTAATTTAGCATAAAACTGGGCATGGTAGGGGCACGAGTTATAGTTACCTTAGGGCATGAGTTATAGGGCCAGATGAATAAAAAAAGCCTTTTGCGATTCGGTAATAGCGATTTTTAAGAAATCGCTATTTCTGAATCACAAAATGCTATGTATCATATTTGCAATGCGGTAATAGCGATTTCTTAAAAATCGCAAATGCTATTACCGAATCGCAAATTGAGATACCGGCCCCATTCGCACCTATGGGCCTGTGGGCCCATATTTGCTAATTTTTTGCATTTCTCAAATTGCGAATTCCTAACTGGAATTCGCAAATTTGGGAAATGCAAACCCCAGGGTGCTTGGGGCCTAAGGCCCCCTCTGCTGCACCCCAAGAATTTTATTAAGGACATGTAAGGCGCACAGATGCCAAAGGGGCATGTGTGTGTTACATGTCAATTTAAAAAATGCATTTTTAAAATTTGCACATGGTTACCACCAAGCTCACCTTGGTGGTAATAGTGATTCCTTAATGCCCAATTTGCATTAAGGAATTACCTGTTACATGTGGTTTAGAAATCGCAAATAAGGATTCCTTATTTGCGATTTCTTATTTAGAGAATGGCAATTTGCGATTTTCTAAACGGGGTCGCAATTTTAAGGAATCGCTATTTTAGCGATTCCTTAAATTTGCATTGCGAATGCCTTTCATAGATACTGAAAGGCATTTTTGCATTCGCAAACGGCCATTTGCAACGTTTGCGAATGCAAAAATGGATGATACATCTGGTCCATAGTTATTTGAGACACTCTATAACTGATGAATTTCTATGGCTTTGTTGGACTGGCCCCTTACTACCTTTCTCAGAAACTCTCCATGCACTGACCTATTCTACCCATCTGGTGAGCTCACATCTTTTTAAACAGTACCCCATCCCAGTTGCACGTCTTAAGAAGACCGGAGGTTTGGTCACAAGGAATCGAATTGGTCCCTGCTTTATCTGTGGGAAAGCTGGTCACTTTTGTTCTCTAGAAAGTTTTGAAGTGCAAGCTTTTTTGCTAATTCTACACAACACATTGAATCTTCCCTCTAACTTTCATCAAGTCTCGACACAATTTAGTGTTCTTTATAAAAAAAAAAAAATTCAATATGAATACAAAGTGCAACATTGCCAACATGCAAGGTTAAAGCAAAGCATCCAGACCAAGAGCCCAAAAAGGGGGAGGCAGTGGAAAACGTAGTTTGATGCAGAATAACCAAGATAGGCCCCATCACAGGTGCAGCAAATATACCAAGGGTCATATTTATGAGAGTAGTTGTGTTGCATTTGCACCATGCAACGCAGTGCATGCACAGTGCTAGCCCAAAATGTGATTTATGAAACCATGCAAGGCTGTTGTGCTACTCTGACCCAGGAAGCATTCAGTGGTGTTGCGTGGGTGTTCCCATGCAGCATCCATGGATTTTGACGCATTCCTAGATTTCCAAAAGTGGTAGTGGGTGCCTCCATGCACCACTCATGGACTTGAGGTAAATTCCCACCTCCAAAGAAAAAATGTTTTCATTTCTCTTAGATTTTCCCACTTTGTATGCGTGCTGCATTGTACAACATACATTCAAAGTCAAAAAAATCTTAAAGCTTTGTATTGTACAAGAAGGGACTCCCTTCCAGCACAAAACCTATGCTTCCCACAAAATAGACACCCTTTCACTATGGTGACTTGTTGGTGCAAAAGTCATTGATGAAGACGAGTGCAAGGGTGTCCGCATTAGCACATGGCAGGCAAAAGTGTGCCAGCAGAGTGAGAGAGAAGAACAGCTACATCTTTGTACACATAGCACAGTTCTTCTGCATCGTGTTTTGTTTGCTCTGTGTAAATCTGGGCCTTATTGGGTGTTTTTATAAAGCTGGTTTGTGACCAGGGTAAAATCTCCATGTGAATAGCTTTAATGCACCCAATGTATTTATATCAAGATTTCCTTGAAGCACCTTATGGGCCAGATTTAAAGAAAAGTGGTGCAGCGCGATGCTGCGCCAAAATTGGCAGCGCTGCTTCAATTTATTTAAGGGAATACGGCGCACCCCTGCGTTTCCCCCTGTGCTGGCGCTAACTGTAGCTGCCAATGCAGGCATCCTTGCACCATCGTGCAAGGATGTCTGTGTTGAGGGGTGTGATTGTTTATGTGCAGGGTGTGATTGTTTATTCCTGCACATAAACAGTCACTAATGGCGCTTTGGCACTTCTGTGCAGCACACACAGAAGTGCCAAAGCATCATTTTCAAATGATTGTTTATGTGCAGGAAGGGACACCTTCCTGCACATAAACAATTATTTCTGGCATTTAGCTTTTTCTATGCGTGCAGCAGAATGCAGCATGCATAGAAAAGGCTAAAAACAAAGAGGAATAGAAGTATTCCTCCTCATTGCGCCCTGCTAAGGCAACCCTGAGGTGGCGTTAGATTTTGGCGCTGCCTCAGGTTTATGAAATTTCATAAATCTGAGGCAGCGTCAAAATGCAATGGGTGTTGCTGTGGTACGCCCACAGCAACACCCATTGCACACCCCTTTCACGCACAGTTCTGCATGGGAAGGGGCCGTATTTACAAGGTGGCGTAAATACAGCGCTGTGCTTAGCGCCACAGGAGCGTCACAAATAGTGGCTCTCCTGTGGCGCTATCGGCCTATAAATACGGCCCTACGTTCTTCAAGCCACTTCCGGAAAGTAGTTGTGTATAAGGTACAGTGCTTGGGATAAGAATCTGTTCTCGTATGCTTAAAGTCTGTTTCAGTGGCATTGGCGTTTCATGCACGTTGGTAAGGTCACAGGGACTCCAGCTGCTCTTTCCAGACCAAGACTATGATCAGCCAGAAGTTCTGATAAGGTTGCTTACTGACTGACAGGAAACGGAACGCTTTCCAGGTTGAACTTGGTGTTATATAACTGATCAGGTCTATGCAGTCATTTTGAAAGCTTAATCTCTTATGCTCCAGCCAGTCTGAGAAGAAGGTATTACATTGGCTGAGAGACAGATGTGTGCCAATCTGCTTATGTTATTTTTTGCTAACCTGTTGCTCACGCGTTTAAGAAGGTATCTGCTTAACTGTTACGGTGTAGTTTACAATACGAAAAACACAGTCACTAAACATTTAGGGCCAGATGTAGCAAAGGGTTTGCGCCTCGCAAACGGCGAAAATCGCCGTTTGCGAGGCGCAAAAGCCTCTTTGCTATGCAGAAATGCATTTTGCGAGTCGGAACCGACTCGCAAAATGCATTTCAGAGTCGCAAATAGGAAGGGGTGTTCCCTTCCTATTTGCGAGTCGCACTGGTATGCAATTCCATTTGCGACCGCGAAAGCGGTCGCAAATGGACTTGCAGTTACCATCCACTGGAAGTGGATGGTAACCCAGTCGCAAACAGGAAGGGGTCCCCATGGGACCCCTTCCCCTTTGTGACTGGACCCAAAAATTATTTTTCAGGGCAGGCAGTGGTCCAATGGACCACTACCTGCCCTGAAAAATACCGAAACTAAAGGTTTCGGTTTATTTTTCAAAGTGCAGCTCGTTTTCCTTTAAGGAAAACGGGTTGCACTTTGAAAAAAAAAAACTGCTTTATTGAAAAGCAGTCGCAAACATGGAGGTCTGCTGACGACAGCAGGCCTCCATGTTTGCGAGTGCCTGGACTCGCTATGGGGCCGCAATTAGCGACCCACCTCATGAATATTCATGAGGTGGGTCATTGCGACCCCATAGCGAGTCGCAGTCGGTGTCTGAGACACCGTACTGCATAGCAAATTGCGACTTGCAATTTGCGAGTCGCACGGACTCGCAAATTGCAAGTCGCAATTTGTTATCTTGCTACATCTGGCCCTTAGTTTGTACATTTAGATGGTCCAAACTACAGACAAAAACTACATTCATAATACTGCACCTGGTGCATACCCACTGTTTGCGCCAGGCTTAAAAATGTTTAATTCACAACCGACCACATTTAGACATGTGTTCTGTGCTATGGTCCAAATGCATACTTTCCCGTGCTCTAAAATATTCTGTAAGAAAAGCTTACTGGTGTGTAACCTTTCAAGGGGATGGGAGCAAAAAATTGGAAATATTGACTTAGAAAAGGGCATGGCAAGGGGAAAAGAAGCAGTGGCCCAGGATGGGCAATGCAAATCAAATGAAACACTCAGACATAAGGAAGTCAGCCAAGATGTACTCTCAGTCACAAAGGGAAACATCCCCACTTACTTAAGTAGTACTCCAAAACTAATCTGACTGGAACTAAGTCATACACTGTAAAAAGGGCACTCAATTAAATTTCGAAGGATCTGAACAAATACATGAGTCTGGAGCTTGAAGTACAGATGTAAATTAACAAAAAACAAGCAAATAGAAAAGTAAGGTCACAACAAATTGCAGTCAACTTTTGTGTCGACAGAAAACAACATTAATACAAAAATAAAAACCAGACAGAACAACGAAAATATACATAACGCCTTCACATCACGCAAGTCCATCAAGAGACGGCCCATTTCATTTTCTAGTCACAAGTCCAAAATCACAATCAAATACAAAATCTGTCTTTGGCAATCATGTATGCACAGTATCATGCAGTCACCATTGTTTAAAACTGTAATTAGCAGAGCAATGATAATATATTTGGCAACAGAGATTAACTAGCTAGAGATTAACTGGCCTCCGGCTAATCTACATTAGTGCTGGTTGTGAACTTGAGAGCCAACTAATTCAATTAAGAAGTCACAATGTCAGTTAGACTGATGCTCCGTGATGGCAAGAGACATCTTGGGCAGGACTCAGGTTTTCTTTGACTTTTCTTGTAATGTACGTATATGCTTTTAACGTCCTTATTTCTTTTCTTTGTGGTGTTGTCGTTTCACATTTGATTCACCTAAACTTCATTTGTGAGCGGGTGACACCTAAGACAGCAAGGCAATTTCCTTAGCCCTCTCCGACAGAACTCTCCATACATATTATTCCTCATTGTCCCAGGCTTTACAAGTCTTATGAAAACCCATTTGTGAAGGCTATTTGGACCTGTGTGGTCATGCACTGTGAGGCGTGGTTTGTTATGCTGCTTTTTAGGTCAAGCGCACAAGCACTCTGGCCTGTTGTAATCTGTCTGTGGGCTTTTAACCACGTCCATCACTATCACTCGTTTATGGGCTTGCCTTTCAAAAATCCTTTGCTATCATTGGTAAATGCTTTACGTTTGTCCTGACGTTGGACAATTTTGTTACCGCCTTGGCCATCGACCCTGTGACATGGATAATTACAGGTCTGCTGATACGTTTGACTGCAAGCAAACTTCTTTTTCCTTTTGTGTCTCTCCTTCGTGCTCATGCTCATGGCGACTGTGGCGCTTTGAATCGGCCTACGTAAGTCAATCGTTTAACTTCTCATTTTCAATTTATGTAGCAAGAAAAGTCCATTTAGGAATTTACAACGCTAATAGCTCTAACCCGAGGAAACACGAGATCCATTGCATTGCAAATGCTTGTTTACCTACAGGTGTCACAATGTAATTGCCCTGCTACCTTATCTGACTGTTCTGCTATCTCTCTGCTTTTAATCTGCTTGACAGCTGCCAAACTGTGGAGGCTCCTCTTCTGATTTTTGTCAGGATTGTTTTTAATATGCTAGGAAGGAATAACTAACCTTAAATAAATATGAGGCTTCTTAGATGCCCCTACTGTTCACAAACTAACTTTACGAGGCATTGTCAATTATGTTTTTTCATTAGACCCTACTATTCATTATAAAACTGTGTTCCCAATCAATTCAGGACTTAAAGGGTGCTCCTAGATTAGCTATTCTGTTTAGTTATCAGAGGTTTTATTGGAACTTTATCGATTATCCCACTCTTGGTCCAGGGTGGGTTCAATATCTAAAGATTTGCAAGGACTAATAAACTAGACAAAGTACAGCCTGGTATTCTAGTTCTCATCTTAGCAACTCCTCTCACCCCCTTCATCAATCCTAGCCAAGGATGTTCACAAACTGGATGAATTTTCTCCTGGTTATGTGGTGCATTGACTTGATGATCATCAAAGGTCTGGTGTCCACAGCCCTCCTGGACCACAAACTCCATAGTTGATCAGTGCTTTGAGCTTTATCATACTGCCTATTTGAAGCCTTTCAGTGGCTCCTGGTCAGTTATTTTATCATATGATGCAACTGTTATTGATATCAAAGTTCTTGGAACTTAGCTTAATTAATTGTGGCCACAAACCTACACCGTTTCTCCACCACACCCACTCACGACTGGTAGTTTCGGATGTAATAATTTGTATGGATTTCGATGTTTCATTGATCATTTTTGTTGCAATTTGTGACACTTTTGACATGTACAGAACTTCCTCTTACAACAGCCCCATCAGACAGTCATCTAAGGATGCAGGTACTTTAGCCATGTGGAAGACTGCCTCAAATGGTTAGAAAAGCCATCTTTGAGGCTATGAAAGCTATCTTCTCTATAAGAATTCTGGCCATAGCAAATAAACGCATTGAGGTGTATCTGACTGTACATATATTTATTTCCCCAAATTCAGGACTGGGTTGAGCCTTTCAAACATTTCTTCATTAATGAGATTCTTGGCATCCAGAGTTGCTTTCAGGTTTAAGTGAACAACTCGTGTTTTGACCTGGCAATCAGTCCAGCACCAATCTTTAACTTTTAGGGGTTTACCAAACCGGGTAAACCTCCTACAAGCTTAGAAGCCCTCTTGCATGCAGGAAGTTCCCCTCCCAGTCTTTGCTGCCTAGAACCACCGAAAACACCATGCAGCATTTGTTGTTAAGGTAGGAAAAAGATTCCTTTGTTCTGGTGTCATCCCAGACTTTTCTGAAAATTGTGCTATGACCTCTGTTGAAGCTTCTATAGAACCTGCCTCCTGTAATAATTTCCACAATTGAATTGAATTGTAATATTCATAAAGCACTCACTACACCTATGAGAGGCACTGCAAAGCTTGCCTATATGAATTGCAGGCTCACTTGGGAACCCCTCCCCCATTGTGAATATTGAAACAAATATTTTTAAGAGCAGGCAGTGGTACCACGGACCACTGCATACTCTTAAAAAACACAATTTTAAAGTTTATTTTTCTTTCTTTCTTTTTTTAAACACACCTCATTTTCGTTTAAAGAAAACAGGCTGTGTTTAAAATAAACTTTGCTTTATTAAAGAGCAATCACAGAGCAAACTACCATCCCTATGATGTCCCGATTCCTAATGGGTAGCAAATTGCAACCTACCTCATTAATATTCATGAGGTTGGTCTATTTATGAACCCCTTGGGAATCACTATTTTAGAAATCTTTATTTTGTACATTAGGAATTGAAATTTTCTATTTGCGTTTTGGTAAGATCACAATTATGAAATCACAGTTCCTATTTTATATACATATGGCCTTAAGTGTTTTGTTGGACTGGCCCCTTACTACCTTTCTCAGAAACTCTCCGTGCACTGACCTATTCTGCTAATCTGGTGAGCTCACATCTTTTTAAACAGTACCCCATCCCAGTTGCATGTTTTAAGAAGACCGGAGATTTGGTCACAAGCCATGGAATTGGTTCCTGCTTTATCTGTGGGGAAACCTGGTCACTTTTGTTCTCGAGAAAGTTTTGAAGTGCAAGCTTGATTTTCTAATTCTACACAACACATTGAATCTTGCCTCTAACTTTCATCAAGTCTCAACACAATTTAGTGTTCTTTATAGGAACACAAATTATTAAATATGAATACAAAATGCAACGTTGCCAACATGCAAGGTTAACGCAAAGCGTCCAGACCAACAGTCCAACAGTGCAGCAAATATATCAAGGGACATATTTATGAGGGTAGTTGTGTCACACTTGCACCATGCAACGTAGTGCATGCACAATGCTAGCCCAAAATGTGATTTATGAAACCATGCAAGGCTGTTGTGCTACTCTGCCCCAGGAAGCATTCCAGTGGTGTTGCATGGGTGTTCGATGCAGCATCTATGAATTTTGACAAATTCCCAGATTTCCAAAAGTGGTAGACCTGGGAATGCGCCAAAAGGCTATGCCTTCCCAGCTGAGGCGTAACAAGGAGAAATGTCTTTATTCCTCCTTGTTACTTCCTCTTTCTATGTGTGCTGCATTCTGAACCACACATAGAAAGAGGAATATGCCTCATGGAATTGTTTTTGTGCAGAAAGGTGCCCCTTCCTACACAAAAACAATCCCCCTTACAATGCAGGCACCCTTGCACTATAGTGCAAGGGTGCCTGCGTTGGAGCCAGTCAACCACAATGGTGCCAGCTCAAGGATGAAGGAACTAATGCAGTGTATTCTTTTAAATACAGCACCCTGCCTTTTCTCTGTGACACAGGGCAGCAAGGTGGCTTGCTGTGCTGTGTCACTTTGCCATAAATATGCCCCAAGTGTCCAAACAAACACTGGTGCTGGTCATGAGTAAGTTACCCACACTCAAACAACTCCTCCAAAATGTATACTGCTGGCTTTGTAGCAATGCCTTAATTATTAGGAGTAAGTGGGTAAGGAGATCAAGGATTTATGAATGAATGATCATTCTGTTTGGAAAAGCTGATAAGGAGGTATTGGGAGATACTGTTTTCCTCCAACATTTCTGGACTACTGGTTCCTCTACCATTTTTATTGGAAGAACCCTCTGGGTGGCCAGTGGTATCACAACAGGGATCTCTCAGCCCATCCAATTTGGGTACTTGCACCGACCATGTCCTGTGCACCATATACATCTGTGTGATGACGTACGTGACATTGCCATAGCCTGTATGGTTTCATGAATGTTATTTCTATTTAAACTAGGACAAAAGTTAACAGTATCCTTAAAATCATGTGTACACGCCATATTGAAGATAATCGGCAATGTAACTACCAAAGATTAATTATTCACTTCAAGACGTGTGGATCAGAGACGTAGTTATTGGATACAGAATTGTGTTGGATTCTTTTCTGTTTCTTTAGGAGAAACAACTAATTAAATTGTCCTTCAAATAGATGGAGAAGAAATTAAATAAACTGATATTATACGTGGCAAAGCAGTGCAACGAGGGATGACAATCTCCCTGTATAGGGGCTATGCAGACTCGCTTCATTCGGTATTCACTTCTCACATGTACCTGGAGCAATCAACTGTGCACATGTTACACTGTAACAATATTTCAGAACATATAAACAAGTGACATTAACTTTCCAGAGGAACATGCTTCAGACTCCTGGATCCCATGACAGGGTGTCAATGTACTCTCCAGAAGTGAAGTGTAAGATTCTGCTGGCCTTTCATGCATAGTGACCTCACCAATGTGCTGCATTCGAATTCTGATCTCTCATCTGTGGTGTGGTTCATGAGTTGGGGGTGCAAGTAAGACACATCTGAATGAGTCCTACTTCAGCTGAGACCCCACTATTGGAGGTCACCACTCTGACTGAAGAGTGTTGTGTCAAGTACAGGAGATGTTATCTTCAGCCGCCCACGTTCATTCTGGGACACCATTTTCTAGATGTTGTAGAGGACCTATCCTTTGGCGAATTATAAACCTGTAGCTACCCGTCTCTTGGACAATAACATATTGAACATCTGTATGCTGATAATGTGATTAACACATCATACACCTCAGAACAGAATGGGTCCTGGTGCTGAAAGCTGTACTCAAAGGCCCCCAGGTACCTCATTTACAAGCATCTGATGCATCAGCACTGATACGTAAAATTTCTTGTGCCTGCCACACACCCCCTAACTACACCATGGATGCGCTGTATTTACAATACAGAGCTCCAAGGTGCACATTTTCAAAGATGCGTCAGAAACTCGGACACATCTGTTGGTACTAAACTGACACATTGCTGGAGTTGCATCATTAAACTGATGCATCTCTATCAATGCGAGGACAGTCCCTTAGGAAAAAGCCCTGCATCAATTTTATGCCTGCTCTGAGCATGTGGTAATATTTTGATGCAGTGAAGTCGTAGAATGACAGTGAAAAGTTGTAAATTTCACTGCGTCAGTCCTACATGGCTTTTTCCGTGGGAATGCCTACCCTGCATACATTATACCTGGTGCAGGTATAATGTGACACAGGGCTTTAGAAACTGATGATTTGGGCCAATGCCTCAGTTTGTAAATATGGAGCAGTGCAGTGTTCTGCTAGTGCCATCGTTTAGTTAAAAAAAATGAGGTAGTGAAGGTGCAAAGGGCTTGTAAATGAGGCCTTAAATGTCAGCATGCCGACTACCAAACCTCGGCAGTCTCTCATCCACTACCAGACACTTCCTACCATTTTATTGCACTCCTGAAGGTTACGGTTTTCTCCTTCTGAGATGCTTTTCCGTCTTTATCTTCCCCTTCTTTTTCTTTATGTGCTTTTCCGGATCTTGTTCTCGGGAAATATCAGGTGAGGAAAATTAACTGCTGGTGTCCCACCGGCTCAAGTGATGCACCAAGTATACGTGACTAATACCATGTGCAATGTACATATCTTATCTCAATATCGTCCAATAATATAGTTTCATAACTGCAAATACCAAAATATTCAATTTTATACAGCGGGTGTACATCTTCATGTTGGAATATATTTTCTGAAATAAAATCTTGTTCACTTAGTTTATGGAATAACTGCCATTCATAATATTACATAATTTAGATGTTTTATCGCATCATGCTGCAACATTCAAAATGGAGACTGAAGGGATAGTCCACAAAATAACTTCACTACTTATCTAAAAGTGACATGTGAAATAGGTTCTGTGAGACAATTGTGACAGTGTTTCCATTTTTCACTCTTTCTGTTTTCTAATTGAAGAGCTTTTAATATGAAAAGTTTCCTGAGGCAACGAAGTGGAAGCTTTAGAAAGGATTTTCCTTAACTCCCTGCAGATCTTGGATACCTTTCTGAAAGGGACACTGAGGATTTTGTCTACAGAGTTGATGACAAATCCCAGAAAGGTTGCCTGTCTGGAGGGAGTGAGCAGTGATTTCTGCGAGGTTATAATGAAACCCAGGAGGGTGATCACATCCTGCAGCTGGTCTTGTAGGCATAATGGGCATTGATTCATGATGAGTATATCGTCCAGATAGATCATGATGCGATAACCCTGAAAGTGCAGATGCTCTATCACAGGTTTATGTACCTTGGTGAATCACCAAGGGGCGGAGGAGAGGCCGAACAGAAGGGTTGTGAATTCATAAGTATTGCTCCGCAATTCAAACTGCAGGAACCGCCGATGTGGAGGAAAAATAGGAACAGTGAGGTACACGTCCTTGAGGTCAAGGCATACCATCCAATCATTTGGAAGTAGCAAATCGTGTAGGAGTTGGATCCACTCCATTTCGAAATGGCAAAACACCACCCAATTGTTGAGCTCCCGAAGGATGATCACTGGGCGCTGTTCGCCGTCCCTTATTTCCACCAACAAAATACTGCTTAGAAACCCCCGGGAGTGCAGTTGTGAATAAACTATTGCCTCCTTGCGGAGCAGGTCATGTACTTACTAATCTATCAGGTGGGCTTGATCCTGGAAGAAAACTAGGGGGCATGTGTGTGATATCTGAATGAATAATCCATAGAATTCAATGCAAAAACCCCTCACTGTTTCCAGAACCCAGACATCTACCTTACCTGTTGTGTGTCCTCAAGAGAAACCTTTGGAGGCATCTCTGTATCCACGGCCACAATGGCCTCTTCTATTGAGAAAGAACTCCTCAGCCCTGGTTGCGTCCTAGCCTCTGCAATAGGGTTGTCCTCTGGTGGGGCCTTGAATGTAGAAGCGGCCAGCCAATCGCCCCCTACCTCGACCTGCCCCAATGAAAAGGCGGGGTTGGAACACCTTTTTTAATGAGGTCTGCACTTTATTTGAATGTGGCCACAAATTTGGCCAGCTCCCTCACAAATGGTTCCCCAAAGGGGCCCCCTTGCGCCTGGATCCCCACCTCAGTGGAAGCGAGGTCACCCAGTTTTGGGTCCACGTTAATGAGCAGCGAACGGCGCCTCTCAGTTGAGAGGGCGCAGTTAGCATTGCCCAGAAACATTACTGTCCTCTGGGCCCAACCGGAAATTACTTAGCCTCCTCTGCCAATTCCAGGTTTTTGGTGAGTGGGCCTACCATGCCTAGGAGTTTATCCTGGTAAAACTTTCATGATCTATCGATCCCCTTTTTACGGGCCTTAATGAGCTTCTGCAAAAACGTGCCCATGCACATATCAATCTCCAGCGTGCATGTCACCTTGCAGGACAGCGAGGGCAGTGGGCACTCTGCTGAGCTTCATGCGGACCTCTTTCTCAAGTGGCTTCCTGAGGCGATTAACTACATAGGCACCCATTTTGTCAAAGGGGAACCACTCCGAAGATCTCGGATGGACTGTCTTGTCGGGATCGAGCATATCTGAAGTTTCCTGTGGAAGTGAACCGACCCCCAGGGGGCCAGTCGTAGCGGTAGGGTGCCAAGGCCTCAAAGAGCCCGCCTCATCCAGAGAATCTCCCTGGGATTCATCTTCACCCACCTCCTCTGAGGGTAATATCCATGGAAGGTCTGTAGCTCTTGGGGCATCATCCGAGGCTGCCAACAGGGGATGGGATAGGTGTTCCAAGAGGGCCTGTTTGACCCTATCACAAGCGGAGAGATCCATCCCCCCCCTCCATTCTGCGCTTGGGAGGGCGTGGTGCCAACTGTTCCACCCCTGACAGGGGATCTTTGGTCAGGGGCAGAGGCCCCGTAAGGTTCACTGGCATGGGGCATGTATATGCCAATTGAATCAGTCGCCATTCTAGCAGCTCGATAGCGGAGGACACCGGGTGGTGGATAGAAGCATCAATTGCCTCACAGAATTCCGAGTCAATGGGAAGGACCTATATGGTCACTTCCTCAACACAGTCATCATTAGCCTGCATTGTGCCTAAGCGCTGCATTTACGGGCTGACCTGTGCGAATGTATATATAATTCTGGTGCACTGGGTTTCCAGGGAATTAAAGAAAAGAAAAACCCTTTAAGGGAGTGCCGGCCATGCAGGCACAGATACAAAGTAAATATTTATCTTTATATATGAGGGCCTGGATAGGCCAGCAACAGTGTGCTATGCACAATCACACGTTGGGTCAAGCCCTGGGCCCCACCCCCTTCGGTAGTTAGGGAAAAGTCACCTGTGCCTGGGCCAGGCCCTCAAGCGGTCCGCAATGTTTATTCCTTTTGGGAGATTACCGACCACTGAAAAAGGGTGTCACCACTTCGCGCGTTTTTCAATACAGACCTCAGTTCTGGGGCGTCAAATCTTCCAGGCAGAGAACGGGGTGATCGAGGCAGGTCTGATGCGGTCGGCGACAACTTCAAAGTGCGCGCGCCACGTAACCACAGAGATGCGCGAGTGAGCGGCCCTCTAAGGGCCGTCTGTCCTCGCCGACTCTGAGGTCCTAGTGAGCCAGGGAACTGTTGTAACTGGAGCTGTGAAAGCGCTCCCACACCATATCGCTGCGCAGGGTGCTTGCCTTCGTTTACTAGCACTTTTATTTCATGCAGCAAAAGAGATTAAAGGGACAGTACTTCTCCTGCAAGCCGAAGCAGGAAAGAGGAAGGGGAACGCATGATGAACAAATACATGGACTGCCGTTCTGACTTTTGATTTGTTATTGACAGTTTATTCTGGAAAACGTAGTTTTGCTTTTAACGCTGCTGGAGAATAAAGGAATGGAAGTTTAAGCATAAACCTCGCCTCCTGCCCTGACACAGAATCTGCATCTCAGTGCACAATTGGCCATCTCTATCTGCAGTGAGGACAATCCCCATCCATAAGCAAGTTTTGGAAGGGGAATGTTGTCTTGTCTAACCCCACTGCAGGAAAGGCTTTTGGTGATGACTTGCCTGACTTTTATGCTCAGATGCAGGTGTACGAAGAGCAGAAAAGCAGTGAGTCAGGTCAATCTAACTTTCAATCACAAAGCATGTGTCTTCCACCCCATGCACACAATGTATTTAAGTAACAGACAGAAATGGTGCATACTTAAGTCATTGTTGTGCACTGTGTTTTGCATATATTTTGCATAGCCCTCTACAATTCCCAATTGGAGACTGTAACATAGTTACAGTTACAAACCCCTTCAAACGTGTGAATGAATTATTTGTAAGTAATTTATGACTTATTAACTCAATAAGATGCACACACAATTAGTACTTAAATGAACTAATCACGGAGTTTAATAGTGTATTACAGAAACATATCTTATTGTTCAGCATTTTAGACAAATAAGGGCTCAGACGTGTTACCACATCCACTGGATACTATTTCATGCACATTGTGTTACTGTGAGGTCCGTTGCTGGATTTGATACTTGTCTATTGTATCAAGTCATGATGTGTCATGCAAGTTGTGTCTATGCCATCATGAATGGCTGTCATCAGACCTGTCATGTCTGGTACGTAGTAGTGTATATATATATATATATATATATATATATATATATATATATATATATATATATATATATATATATATATATATATACATATTGATAGGCACTATGCCATTACACTAATCTGTCAGCTGCCTGCAGGTGTTGTATATACCATTCTGTCTAATTTTCTAATGTTGTTGTCCAAGGTGACCGACCAAAGGGATCATGATGCCCCATGTAATTCTGTCACCAAAATCTTCTACATCACCTCTGCAAGTAGAGATAATATTGATAGATACATGGGAAATGTATGCTTGTATAACACGTGCCCTCCATCAATATGTCTGGTTGGCCTTCCATTCAGTCAAAATACAGCTCAGTGTGAATTGTAGCATTTTTTAAAGGGATGTGATAACACAGTAGATGACTACATGTAGTCAGACAAGTGTGTGCCTAATAGGGACTGGCGTAACAATACTGTTGAATTTTTCGTGCATGCTCACATAACTCATAATTGTTATGTACATTTTATGATGGATGAGATACCTTTGTATCTCAGTTGTTACAGCAGAGACAAACCAGACAGGCGAACTGGAAGCAACACCTAGCAAGTGAAGAGGACCAATGGCCTTCTACATAGTGCTAGGTGGTGTTATGTCTACCTCTGGTTGCTTGTGAAGGAGGCTAAATCACCTCACTATCCTGTGTGTCACTGTGTGCAAAAAAAGGCAGTCTTCAGGGGAAATTCATTCTATCCTGGAATGGCACATTTATCCTAATGATGAAAGGTGCTTGGGTGACTATAGGTGCATACTAATGATTATGTTGACACTGATATGTGACCTTTCTCTTGTGAAACATTTTGTCATTTCAAAAATATGTAATGGTATGCATGGCTTGATTTTCAAACTTATACTAAGGATATATGCTGTTCAGCACAAAATGTGCCTTCAAGGGATAACCGACTGATTGCTGTCATGGAACAAAGTAACCTACCTGGCTTTGACCAGGACTCTGTTTTGAGGTCTGTTCAAGATGTGCAGACACCCTTTAAAAGAAAGGGATAGAAATGCTGAGGTGTTTAGCAGCAATTGGGGCCTTCGCAGTGGCTACTGCCGGGATCCACCCACAAGGATGAAGCCAGCAGATGGGAGAGATAGCAGGATCAAAGACATTCAAACAGACGTTTTACAAAGATTCAACAACTGATGGTTGCAGACAGCAAAAGCCTGTTAGTGGAACGACAGATGGCATCACCCAAATTACAGCACCTCCCTTTGCATCCCTCTGCATCAATGGCTGCACAGAGGCAGGAGTCCAACACCCAGACCAGTCTTGGCGGATGCCCTACAAAAGTCTATACCCAAGGGATATCATTGTACACCAAAACCTTAGAAGAATACTCTGGGCTCACACAAGGGAAGAATTGCCTCCACTTGTAGGATGCGGACTCCTGTAGCTAAAGGTGGACTGTGACATCCTAGGTGGCAAGGGAGGACTCTTGAGGCTGTGAACACAATGAACTGGAACCTTGTAAACTGCTGCTGAGTGGCCAGCATTTGTGCGCATAGCAAATGGTAAAAAAGTGCAGGAGCAGCAGTACAGATGGTCTCCAGTAAAATCATTAGAATACATACTGCCTCTAGAGAATGCCAACAAGAAAGAAAGTGATTCCCTGCTGTGAAGCAGTCCACAACCAGTTAGAGAGCAGCCCTAAATCAGCTGGGAACCTTCCTCGTAGTCCTGAATGTATTGTGTTCTTTATAGTGGTCCTCAGAGTGAGAAAATGAACATTACAGTGTTACCTGCATCGAAACCCATCAAGACCAAGTCCCACCAGCAGCTCCTGACATGCCACGGTGCAAAATGTGACAAATGGCACAGACCAGCCAGAGGAAGGGTGGGCTCCAACAAAGCGAACTCATCCGCCAAATAAGCCTAAGCATCTAAGGATCATGTCTTGGAGGGAGGAAAGTAGATAACAGCAAAGAAATCATCTATGAGAAGACCTAAATTGATGCGGGACTTATCAGGGTTGACCACCAATCCATGAAGCTAAAAAAAAAGATCTCCAACTTACACCAGAGGCCAAAACAACAATCTGAAGCCTGAACCAGGAGAAAGACTGATAGACTGCCAATTAGGTGAACAAAGGGCCATCAAGAGCCACATCCCAAAATCGCTTCAATGGATGCTCACCAGAGCCACAGAGTTCCTCTCATGAGATGACAGTAACCTAGATAGCAATGCCAAAAGGATGAATGAGTAGAGCAATGTTAAACAGACCCATCCTTTAGAGGTAAACAGTTTCCCCAAAAAACAGGCAGAGCATATATGGAACAAAGGGCACAACACTGCTTGACCCAACCAAATGCTGGCGTATTACAGACACAGCATTTCACAAAGCATTGCAAGATCTGTCAATTACATTCAAAAAGGAAAACAGATGGGACTGTAGTCCCTTCCTGACTCTTGCTAGACTTTGTGCTAACTAGGTGAGTCTTTCTTTGATTGACTCAGGCCACTCTCGGAGCTGTTGACCAACTAGAATGAAGGTCTCACATTTGCTTTTATCTCTGCTGTGGGTCAGGAAATGCTGGCAGGCTGGAATGCATTCAGGACATCTGTTGCTCCTGTATGAGCATTGAGATTGCTGCACCCATCTCAGTGAGATGCAAAACCCAACTTGTTTCAGACTACCCAGTTATCCTGCACCTCAACATCCTTGACTCCTGCCTTTTCCCAAGATCTGTTTGAGACAATGTAAGGCCTACTCCCAATAACAGTCTGAACCACTTCAGGACTCATAAGTTACTTGGTTGTTGATACTTCTCTTTCGCCTAAAGCACAATCACTTTTTCCTTCTCAAAAACACAGATAAGCTGTGACCGCTCACTAGTATGTCAATAACCATAACATAACACGAAAACTGAGAAAGATATGCATAGTAGGGAAAATAAATAGAAATGGTGGAATGAAAGTTGTCTGAAAAATAACTCCTAATAAGAGAGAAGAGGTAAAAGAAAGACAGAAAAGAGAACTGGCATAATATGAGAAAGAACTAAGCGAATGAAAGGGAAGACGGAACGAAAACGTTGCAAACGGTTCAACAATCACCACATGGTACAATAACGTGTTCCCAGGCATCAACTTTAATTGTACTGTTTTTAATTGTAACTGTATTTTTATTGCACTTACTACACCAGGTGATGTGTTTGCGCTTCCTCTCCTATTACTCATTGACTTTATGCATGTCTTTGTCCCCGTTCAGTGCTCTGTTGCCTTTGTCTAGGTTTACATGTAAAAACTGAAAAAACATAAGGTTAAAGTAACGTTATAGCTAGGTGAAATGTTCAGTAGCAACATAACGCTTTAAACTCTGAAAACCACTGAAATTCAACAGTTACAGTTATGTCAAGAAACTATAACTTGTGCCCTACGGTAACTATGCCTTGAGACCCTTCCATACACAGTTTTCTCATCAATAGTTGCACTGCAAAGGTTGCAGTGATATTAACAATGATGTCATAGAAGATCTCATGAGTGATGTAATTTGTAGGGTAATAAGCAGTGCATAGCAAGGGCGTGAGTTAGAGTTAACTTAGGGCATGAGTTATAGTTACTTGACAAAACTTTAAAACCACTGAAATTCACCAGAAATATATATAGAGTTTAAAACAGTACGTGGGGACTAAACATTTTGACTAACCATAACATTACTTTAACCTTTTTTTCAGTGAATTTCTAGTTTTTTTCAAAACATAAAGTAATTTGTAATTACCATTTGTAAATCCAACCACTGCCGAAGGCCGTACACGGCTGGGGTCGGTGCAGGGCCCTGCAGCCAGGCCCTGCGGCCAACTCCCCGCATGCAGCCAGCCTCATGCTGCCTATAGCCTTTAGCTGTGCAAAGTGGGGGTTTGGTCACAAGGCTTAGCTCGCGGCCAGGCCCTGAGGCCAGGTCCTGAGGCCAACCCCACTTTGCACAGGGCCTTTGGTCATACAAAGTGGGAGAGTCGGCCTGTGGGATGGCCTGTGGCCAAACCCCCGATGCAGCCAACCCCACGTTATGCACTGCCTTTGGCTGTGAATGGTGGGAGGTTAGCCATGAGGCCTGGCCTGTGAGCAGGCCTTGTAGCCAACCCCCCCAAAGGAAGCCAGCCCCACACTGCACACAGCCACTGGCTGTGTGCAGCAGGGGGTTGGCAGGGGGTTGGCCACAGGGCCTGGCCCTAGGGACCACATCCCAAGAGTCTTTAAAAAAAAAAAGAGAAAAGAGGCGGTGGCCCGGGTAGCCCTCTCTGGAAACCAATTATGATCATGGGGACACCATTCGTCAGGGCCTTATTTATTTTAGAGGGGAAGGAGGCCACCTGTCCCCATCCCTGAGACTTATTATGCCCTGCGGAGGCCATCCCCCAGAGCCTTTTTTATTTATTAAGAGAGAGGTGGGCAGCATGGCCCTCTCCCCGAGTCTTATTAAACATGAGGGCCTAATCCCCAAGGGCCATTACTGAAAATAAAGGGGAGGGCAGCCACTTGGCCCCCCTCCCAGAGCTGTTATGGGCCCGGGGACCCCGTTCCCCAGGGATCTTATTGAAGGTAGGTGGGTGCCCTGGTTCCCACCCGGGGCACCCAACATATACTTGATGGGAGCCCCGGGGGGAGCCCTAAGGCCCCTACAGCCCCAGCTCTTCTCCCCAAATGCAGTGGGAGCTAGCCGTGTTTCAACCAGGAATGAGCAATATTTTCATCTGTTTCCCTGCCCTCATCAGGTTGGGCAGGGAAACCGATCAAAAGTCTGCTTCCAGCTGACAGGAGCATTTTCAGACCTCCCACGAGCTGGGAGCAGACTTTGTATTTGCTCCCACATGTTGGGAATTTTGAAAATGCTCCAGCCAGGTGGGAGCAAACACAGGTTTTCCTGCGCACACAGGCAGGGAAGCTGCTATGAGCCTGGGTGGGCTCCCAGGGACATAGCTAGTGAACTGGTCCTGGGGGATGGGGTCTTAGCGAGGTGTCCACATGCCCCCTACCCCCTCAAAAATACATCAAGCCTTTGCGGATGGGGTCCCTGTGGTGGAAAATAGCGCAGGAAGGTGGGCTGCATGTCCCCTCCCCCTGAAAAAGACGGTGGGCTCCTAGGAATGGGGTCCCTGGGGCTGAAATCAGCCTTGGGTGGGCGACCATGTGTGTTTCTCCCCAAAAAATGAAATAAATATGCCCCTCAATCACCCCCCAGACACTAGCCCACCCCAGAGGGGAGTTAAAAAAACAAGTGTGGGTTCCTGCACATCTTTTTGAAATTAAGCCACAGATTTGCAGCAAAAAATTAAAAACAATTTTTTTTTGCCCAGGCAGGGTCCCTCCGACATCAGGCATAACGGTTCATGGTATGCCTAGCTGCTACCTTATGTCTTTTTGTTTTTACTTTTTTTTAGGACAAGGACAGAGTCCAGAGTCCTAAAGTGGCTGCTACCACTTAAGGGTTGAAGTAGTGGCAGCCAATCAGATCTCAGCTTGTGATCTGTTGGGATCCGCAGGGGCTCGGCGTCCCTAGATATACAAAGTTTTCAGCATTAACTGCTCACAAACTACTGAACAGACTTACACTAAAATGTCAAAGAGTAGCACCTTTTTGGAAGGTTTCTTGGTGATTCGTCAAATGGTGCGAAGGTTTTTAGCAACACGAAAATTAATTTCCTAGGGAAACACAATCCTAACTATAACTACCCAGTGGCGACCATCACTGGGTAATTTATCTGTATATATCGAGATATATATATATATATATATATATATATATATATATGAGAAACCAATGGACATAACTGATGGCGAGAACTTAATCTCTACAAATGACTCATAGCCAGGCATCTACCTTCAAGTGTAATTAATGGACAGGCATGCACATTTGCTACTAAATGATGGACAGGTTTCTACCTTTATTACTGAGTGATAACAGGGCATTCACGTGACAGTAGACGGGGAACAAGTGACATTAGACAGGGAACCACATTTACGAGTAACAGTGGGGCAGGAATCCAACATTACAAGTGACTGATGGGGAGACAACCACCTTTATGAGTAATTAATGGACAAGAATTCACCTTTACGAATAACTGAGGGCCAGGCATCTATCCTTACAATTAACCGATGGCTGGCATCAACACTCACCAGTTTCTGATTGCCTGGTTTGCACCTTTAGAAGTGGCTCATGCACCTTTACAAGTAATTGATTGTCAGTCATCTCAATCAATCACTCTGTCTCAAAGCACTGTGGGGTATGTTTTCAGGGTTCAGTCGAAAAGCCAGGTCTTGAGGTCCTTCCTGAATTGAGGTAGGCATGGCGACTGTCTGAGGTGGAGAGATAAGGTGTTCCATCATGTTGCTGCAAGGTAGGTGAACGATCTTCCTCCAGCCGATGACTTCTTTATGCGGGGTATGGTGGCGAGTGACTGCTGGGAGGAGTGGAGAGGTCTGGCAGGGCAGTAATAGGTGATGCGGAGGTTGAAGTAGCTGGGTGCAAGGTTGTGGAGGGCCCTGTAGGCGTGTACAAGGCTGTAGGTGAGTCATCTCAATACGTTTTCTGGAATTCTCTCCAGAACACAGCCCAGGACTGAGTTTTATAGATCCTCTGGGACTAAAGACTTAGGGCCAATTCACAAAGGTAAACTTAGACCAAAAGTCTACGTTTATCACTTTCGGTATTCATATAAGTAAGTTACAAGTAGTATCTTTACGTCCGCACTCAGACGTAATCTCCACAGTCTGGGCAGAATCTCTGCCCAGAGTCCAGAGATTTCACTCGACACCCAGAGTGTAATCTCCCCACTTGAGGTGAAATCTCCACAACTGGGTGGATCTCTGCCTCATGTGCGAAGATTATGCCCGAGTGTGAAGATTCTGCCCGAGTGCAGACACAAAGATACTACTCGTAACTTACCTTTGTGTATACCAAAAAGTAGTAAAGACAGACTTATGGTTAAAACTTAGATCAAAAGTCTAACTTTACCTTTGTGAACCCCAACCCGTTCCTTTCCTCGGTTAACTAAGCTGATCTTGGCACCAAAAAGGTGCTTACTTGAGTTTCGGAAATGGTCTACTCAGGCCTACTTTTCCCTTACAAATGAAATGGTGTTCAATTAGGGGACCACTTTTGTTCTCATCTCAGCACTGAGGCTACCCTCTACCCAGTCCTGACGAAGACCACTGGTTCAGCTGGGCACTACGAATATCCAAAACATGTTAACAATAGACACTGTGCAAAACATTGATCTCGAAGACATCCCACAATACACTTTTAACCATATCCAAGGTACCCACAAATAAAAGATATCTTTTGGGTTTACCCTGAGGTATTTTTTAGTTTACCTGGATTCCTGCAATTATCCAGTGCATGCTTATACTGAACTCCCTCAAAAGGATAAGCCCATCCTGGTGGTATTTACCTATCAAGATGGGACAAGGACACCAATGATGAAGCATGCAACAAAAGCGTGGGTGAGATGTCCTTATCAACTGTTGTTTGATATTGATAATACACCTGGGGCCTGACAAAGGTGTTCCATTACCTGTGATATACTACTTGCATAGAGAGGCTGTGTGATGGTTCACAGTACTTCTCCCCCTCTTTTTGTTGACAACAGACAGTAAAACAAAGCAAAATCAGAAAACCAAACTAAGAGGATAGGTGACCCAAATAATATGACCAAGTCTGCACCACACTAATTGTATTATTGCAAGAAGCCAATAAAAAGGAGTCAGTGCACCCTAAGCAGGACACAAAAACCTCCAGGGAGAAGAAAGGATGAAACGCAGAACCACCAAAGCCTCAGCCCTGCACAACACCTGTCACGTAAGACAGAAATGATCCAAGAGGAAGAACTGTGATCAATAAGTACCTTGAAGAGCCCATCCAGCCAAAAATTAATAAACAATGGCAAAGCCAAAAAGCCACACCAGTACTCAAGTATACCACAAGACAGGAGACAAAACTGAAGGACCTCAGAAAACCCACTGAATGAATGCTGGAAATATGGTATTATTTTGGGAGGGTGGAACTCCTACCAAGCCAATAAATCCACTATGATTAGGTCAAAATTCAATGTTCAGAGAATCTCTGCTCAACATCTTGGTAGCTGTGACAGAAGCAGCAGGTAATCCCCAGAAAAGTACATGCTAAGTACAAACAGTAAAAGCAATTTGAATGTAAAGATCACAACACGGTAAAGTTCCCATTCAGCAAAAATTTGTCTCGATCATCAGAATAGGTTAAAGGGAACTTGAGATATGGATTTTTAAAGTTTTAAGGCAAAAAGCACCTACAAAAAGTAAGTGCTGCAGAAAGACATAGTTCATGGTTACCCAGGATCCAGGCACAATTTCAGGCCAACCATAATGAAACAGAGGTCAGATACACCAAGTGGGTTGTCCCGGTCAAATCTCTTACCTTTAAACTTAGCCTCCAGATGCTGGGAAAGCTTCTGGTCAGCTGTGTAGCCCATTGCCCTCAGAGCAGGATTCTGTGCCCCATAGCTCACTCAACTAGGTCTCTTGCAGGAACTAGTCCTCTTCAGTCACCTGGGCCCTCTTGAAGTAAGGAGTCCTCCTGCTTTTTGTATTGCTGAAGCAGGTCAACAGGACCCTTGGAAGCAGTTCCAGTCCCCGGATGCCAGCAGGTTTCAGGAGGTCCTTTAATCTTCTTTAGTCTTTGTGTTATTGTGTGAGCAGGGGCTAAGAGTTAGAAGTCAGAATTTTAATTCCAGCAGGCCTCTTACTTCTGATTCCCAGGTCCAGAGATGTTCTGCCTAGGTGTCGATGGAGTTACCAGATTTATCCTGTGCACTAGCCAGTTATTAGCCAAATTCTACCACCCAATCCTAGCAAAGTTCTTGCATTACTCCACCTCATTTTGCAGCACTATGTAGCACTTCCTCTTTTCTTTGCCTTACTGTAAGAATTTGCCTAGGGGCCATCATGTCAAGATGAAGGGGCCTAGCTGACACCAGGCAAGCCTCTTGTTATCTTTGGGGCAACTCCCCTACCTGACATTGTCACAACTAATGTTTCCCCCTTCTTTGGCTGGACCCTAACAGTCTAAGAAGATCTTAGGGATAAATAGGATAAACCCTCCTTGGCATCTCCGCATCAAAGGAGTTATTGTTAAAGTTGCCCTGTGTTTTGCCAACGGTTCTGGTCCACTTCCAGATAGCTAATCGCTGCTAAGTGGTCAGAAGTTAGTAGTTGCCATATTTTCCTTTCCTTGCCCCAGAGACAAGCAATTGTACTTTGAGCCAAAACTGTTAACTCTCCCTGCCAAAGATGGTATTAGAGGAAGAACTATTTACAAACCAGTTCTAGCCCAGGCAGTCTAAAGTATATTTGTTACAAAGTTACTTTACATTTCTGCTTAACCTATCAAAAATGTGATTTCACTATAAGGTCATATTTTAGAAACTAAGTAGGGAATAACTTTGATACATTTTGTAGCTCTTTCTTATGCAGAGGTGAGAAACCAAGGGCCAGATTTAAGAAAAGCGGTGCTGCACTTTACTTGCACCCCTTAGCTCCCCCCTGAAGCCACCATGTGTGCGCTGTATCTGGGATATGGTGCACGATGGCGGTAGTTAGGGGAACTAGCATCAACATTTTTGACGTTAGCTTGGAGCTTTGCAGGATTAGCGTAAAAAATGTAGATGATAATCTTTTAAAACCCATTGAGGCCCATTATAAATAATGGTGTGCCTACTTTTAATGCCTGCTTTGAGCAAGCGTTAAAAGTGCGAAAAAGACATTTACATAAAATGTAAGGAAGAACTGCACTGATCCGTTTCAAATCTCCACTGATTATATGAGTGTTTCCCTACTTCTATATTTCTGTTGTTAAATAGCTGTACTGTGAACAGTGCAGAAAGTGACTGTGATCCAGCTGGATCCCGGATCCGGCAGTTAGCATTCAAATGGAAATGGGATGTGGACTGGACCAAGTGAAATGTGTTGAATTTTTCCCTGCGTAATTTGCCAGGACACATTCAGCAGCACCCATATTGTGCAGATGATGACGGGGCTTTTCAATTTTCGGTTCTAGCTAAGCCCAAAACAAAGGACATATTTAAGGGGCCAACAGCCCTCCCTTTGTAAGAGTATGATGCTGCCTCTGTATCATACCACCTAAACGCCAATGCAATAGAGGGAATCAAAGGCATACATCATGTTATCACTTCACAAGTACTTAAGGGAAACAGTGGAGGCAAGTTTTTGGCTTTGTTCATCCTCTGCATATAACCGATATGCATGCATCTATGCATTTAGAAGAGAAGCACAAACAATTTACTATTATTTAGCAGTGGCAAGGTGTACAGAGTCCCAAGGCCAGCAAAAACAGAGGCCATTAAAAAGCAAAAAAGTCTAGGGCCACCATGCCGAAAAGGTGAATTTGCGACAATGACCAAGATTGGGTCCAAAGAAACCCCAAGCTTGAGAAGAAGTGCAACAACACTGCAACCAAAGGGAAGAATCCAGCTCAGAGAACCTCAAGCACAGAAGCAAAGTTACACAGGAGCAAAAACAAGCAGTAGGTTCAGTCGACCAAAACTGGGCTCCACACCATACAAATAGAAATAGGAGACAGAAAGGGAAGATCCTCCTAACTAAGAAACTAGAAGGCTAAGAAAGCAACAGTGGCCTGCAGGAGAATAAAAACAAAAGCCATATATTCATTGAAACCCTAGGATAGACCCAGGGGAGCACAGAAATTAAGGAGAAATAAAAAGCTTTAACTGAGCCAACATATACTCCATAAGTTCACTTGTCTCCGCTCTAGTTCCCACATCATACAAAGGAAAAAAACGAGTCATATAACAAGAAATAGGAAAAAAAGAGGCTCATAAGAAAATCCCAGCCCCAAGCAAATATTGGAAGACACAGAGACAGATCCCAACCCAAATGAAACCCTGAAGCCTTATCCAAATAACAACAAAGTGTGAAGGCAGCCAAGAAGAAGAGAAAGAGGAAGGGCCACCAAGGGCTCAGCAGTGTCACAGATACAGGTCATCAGGAACTAGACCATCTTTGAAGGAGAACGCCATAACCTAATGATGTCTAATCAGAACCAAATAGAATGACACCAGAAAGACCAAGCCCCCATGCAGAACCTAGATAGGACCATGTTTTGCAACATGATTGTAAGAAATTGGGGTATTATTTGAGGGGGTGAGAGCTCGCCTCAAAAATCACAATACTTGTCATACTGACCACGAAAGTCATTAAATAAACCTGTGCCTAACCTTCTAGTAGCCTGGCACAAAACAGCCAGCCTGAACTTAGAAGCAATATTTAGAATATTTATGCATCACCCAAACAATAATAAAGTGAAAACACCATGCAAGAAAAATCCCAACCCTATTTAAGATAATAGAGAATATTTAGATTATTTTAATAAATAAAATGACACTAAAACAACAAAATCTCCAATAATTTGAACCAGAGATGTGAATTTTTATAGTTTAAATAATAAATAGCACAAAATGCCAACCATGGTTATCTGGTTTGGCTCAACTGGGTCAAATCCAACTGTTAAGGCTGACCGTGATGGAGCACAAGTTGGACACAGAGACCAGATACACTCAGGTGGAAAGTTTACCTTCTGATAAAGAAACTTTTATGGAGAAAAAGTGATCATCGATGAGTAGTTGGCGGTGCAAGCTGCAAGCTGAATTCAAAGCGGGGCCCAACAATGATGGGCTGCTGAAGAGCAGGATCCCTGTGCTGTTTTCAACAAAGGTGGGAAAGGTCTGAGTGGCAGAAGTCTATGTTCAGGAATGCCTTGACATCGTTCAGATGCTACTCCGCATTCATCCCTGTGAAGCCCTCTAACCTTCAGACTTAGGAACTTTTCTTGAACTCAGATCTTCTTCAGCAGTGCAAACCTGCAAACTGAGGCTGACCGGTTATTCAACGTCGATGGCTGCATCTTTGACGGTTATACTGATTTCCATCCGTTTTTCACCCAAAAAGTTGCCAACAAGTTTATAAGTCCTACCTCTTGCAGTTTGGGGAGAGGAGGAGTACACTCTTGGGGGTTAGGACTCACTCCAACAGAGGTCAAGAGCATGGTTAACGGCAGGTCAGTTACAGCTGGTCAGCTGGTCAACTTGTCAGTTGCAGGGAGAGAGGCCTTAGGAAGCTTGTGGTGTTCCTGTAGGTCAAACAGTAGGTTAGCCAACTGACCCTTGGAGTAGCTTTTGGGGTCCTGGGTTCCGGGCAGTCCATCTGATTATCAGCAGGCCCAGGAGACTTCTGAGGGGAGGTCTGTGGGGTTCACTTTTATGTCCAGTACCAGTCTGTGGGTGGAGGGCAAGAATTTGTCCCCTTCTAGACCAATTCTGTTCAGTTCCTACCATACCACTGGGTTTAGTTCCAGCCTGACTAGAGAAAAAAGAGAGCCTGGCCTAGTTGTGAGATTCATGTGCCAGCCCAGTGACAGAATAGGTATCCTCTGAAGATCAGGAAAGGTCTAGGCACAGTCCCAAGGCCATCCTGCCAAGGGATGAGTCCCCCTCCCCACCCCCATCGCCTTTTATTCACTGTCTGGAAGCAATGCGCATCTCGCCACAGGAGAGCCATCAGGGGTCAGGTGACAGTGAGCACTGGCAGGAAAGCTTTTTGAGTTTAGGCACGAAAATGATAACTTTCTAAAAGTGTCATTTCCAAATGTTCCTTTAAGTTGCATTTTAAATGACTAATAAAATGAGCCCTTGCATCATTTTTCTAGCTACTCCCAAAGTGAAATTAAGCACTGTAAGTTATTGTAGTGTAACCCAATGTTATCCTATGGGCGAACCAGATGTGCCTCCGTGAAAAACGACTTTGAGGGTTTTCACTGCCAGGATGTGTAAAACATTAATTAGAAATGTCCTAAATTTTAAATACAATCCACCCTGCCTTGTAAGCTTTTAAGGCCTACATTAGGGGTGACTTATAAGTACTAAAACGGAAGGTTTAGGCCTGGAATAAGGTTTGTTTTGCCAAGTCAGAGCAGTTTAAAACTGCACACCCAAGCTGCAGTGGCAGGCCTGGTGACATGTTTTAGAATGATACTGTAGTGGGAAGCATAACAAGTGATCCAACTCATCAGTGAGACCATGTTCCAGTCCTGGACGTTTCCTTAACACTTTGCTTCATCCTAGAACTTCAGGACCATCAGTACAAGTCAACGACTAAATTCCAATCCCTGTGCAAAGAAGAGTTTATACAGAGGTAGGAATTATGAGTTGTGTGGTAATTATCACACCACTAGAGTTTTCCCCACATAAATTCTAGCAGGTCAAGCCTGCCACAATTTATTATGTGTCAAGGCCTTGAAAAAAGGCCAAATATGCAGAATTTATTGTGTAAAGTATTGATTCCCTACGTAAGGCCTCATTTTATAGTTTAAAACTCGGAATAGCTTGTGTGGTAAATATCCCACCCTATTTTACCCAACTTCCAATGAGAGCCTTAGACTTCTTCATTTCAATTGAACCATTAGACTTCTTCATTTCAATTGAACCATTTGGACTAACACCTCAAACCAATGATTTGTAAAAGGAAACCTGAGGAGTGGAATCTGGCAATCCTGATGAAATGAAGCCATATGCTAACTGTATAAATAATGCATTTATGCAATTCTATTCTAAAACCAAAATTCTTGTATGCACATACTGTGCCAGCTTAAATACTTTTCTGTGGCTTGGCGTCTACATGCCAATGGAAGACATGAAACTAACTAGAAACATTGTGACATGTAGTATTTATAACTCTTCCTTCGTAGCACATAGAACTCTGCTCCTGAGTATTAAAGATTTTTACTCTGACCCAATTTAGTGATATCCGATTTCTAGACCTTATAAGTATGAAAGGCTGAGTTGGTCACACTGACGTTCAGCTTTGTGGAAAGCATGCCACATACAGGAGTAGACAGCTAGAACCTCTCCCACTGAATTGTATTGAAAACAGCCAGCATTGGGGGAAGCTCTCTTTCACCCTCACAGTTTGTTAAAATCGTTTTTCTTTAATGTTGGTGTGCAATGTTCTATGCCTTATGTTTCATTCCCGCAGTGTAATTTAATTGGTATTCACTTAGTTGACGTTTATTTTTTTTAGGGTCGAGCCTGCGTTGCATGCGCTCGCGCATGCGTTTCGCAGGGAGACTCTTTTGTATTTATAAAAGGGCTCGGAGCCCTGTCAAATTCACATCAGTGTTTTTTATTGGTTGGTGGGCTTCCCTAATAAAATCTGCTTGCTTTCATTAGTCGAAGGCACGCATATGGCATGCCTTTTCCGGTGGCTAGCCCTCCTCCAGCGCAGTGACCAAGTACAGAAAACATGCGAGGCTCGCTGTTTTCCATCGGGCTCGTGGACTTTTTTTTCTCTAATTTACGAGCCCTATCTCCCTTGGCAGAAGTCGAGCGCTTTACGTACTTGATTTCACTTTTTCGGGTTCTGTGCATAAATGCACTTTTGCCTGATAGGTGAAAAGTCGGATTAGGAGTTTACAACGCGATCAGCTCTAACATGAGCAAACGCGAGACCCGATGCATTGTAAATGCTTGTGTTATTTGATTTCAACTCTATAATCAGCTACGTGATTGTTCTTTGTTGAGCGCATGTACTTTTTCAGAAGAAAGCAAATGTGTACTGTAATATTAGAAATAAAAAATAGATCGCCTTTTGTAATGGTTGGGAATGCTCAAGTGGGGATTTTCTTTTTACTATAGTGATTAATTAAAAATATAGCCACTCCATTTCGATAGTGCAAATCATTTATGGACTGGTGTTACAAATATTAATTTAATCAGAGCAGATTATATTTTTGGGAAAAAAACAGTTATATTGAGAAACTTGGTGCTGTATCATATGAAGTGAGAATTAGAAGTGCGAGATTAAGACAGGTCTCTGCCACAGTTTTTGATTGACTGGTTGGTTAAATATTTGAAGAACTGCAGCAGCAATATTTTACAGCAATATTTTACCACAGTAGATAGTGGTAAGTAATTTCTTGATTCAGGGGCCAGATCACAAAACATTTCTGATTAGCCCGAGTTCATGTCCTTGGTGGCAAAATAAGGCAGTGTTTGCTCTGAACACCTTTTCCAACAGGAGTGTGGAAACACGATCCTAGGGGTTGTGAGTAATAAGTGATAAGAACCTTTGTGCACATTTGTTGTGTGGAACTTTATTGTAGTGGCAATGTGTTCTGTTGTTTTATATTTGATGCTGCTATGTTTTTGTGCTGCATTACTGCAACATCATTTAGGTTTATACTGTGGTTGTTGTATTGTGACTATTTTTTAGATATTCCATGTTATGTTTCAACTTTGTTGTTACTCAGTATATGTTATTGTGTTATGCTCTGTTGTTCACTTTAGATATGTCAACAAATGCCGCTACATTTCAGCCCAAAATTGTACATACTTGGAAGGTTTCTGTAACAGGCAATCAGTTACCACTGACTAAGGTGGTAAAGTGGCGCTGCTCCAGCTCCTCAGACATTAACAGAGATCAGCCCAAACCTGTGGCAGAGACTATGGGTCTTACTACGACCGTGACGGAGGAGTTTACCTCCCTCCGTTTCGCTCAGAACCCACCAAGATCATCTGCGGCGTACCTCAAGGCTCATCGCTCAGCCCGACACTCTTCAATGTCTACATGAGCCCCCTCGCCGACATCGTACGCAAGCACGACATCATCATCACCTCCTACGCCGACGACACCCAACTTGTACTCTCCCTCACCAAGGACCCCGCCAGCGCCAAGACCAACCTACAAGAGGGTATGAAGGACGTCGCAGATTGGATGAGGCTCAGCCGCCTAAAGCTGAACTCTGAAAAAACGGAAGTCCTCATCCTCGGCAACACCCCGTCCGCCTGGGACGACTCCTGGTGGCCCACGGCCCTCGGCACCGCACCGACCCCCGCAGACCACGCCCGCAACCTCGGCTTCATCTTGGACCCTCTTCTCACCATGACCAAGCAAGTCAACGCCGTGTCCTCCGCCTGCTTCCTCACTCTCCGCATGCTCCGCAAGATCTTCCGCTGGATCCCCGCCGACACCAGAAAAACCGTGACCCACGCCCTTGTCACGAGTCGCCTGGACTACGGCAACACCCTCTACGTCGGGACCACCGCCAAACTCCAAAACCGCCTGCAACGCATCCAAAACGCCTCGGCCCGCCTCATCCTCGACGTACCCCGCAACAGCCACATCTCCGCACACCTGAGACACCTGCATTGGCTCCCAGTCAGCAAAAGGATCACCTTCCGTCTTCTCACCCACGCACACAAAGCCCTCCACAACAAGGGACCGGAATACCTCAACAGACGCCTCAGCTTCTACGTCCCCACCCGCCCCCTCCGCTCCGCTGGCCTCGCACTTGCTGCCGTCCCTCGCACCCGCCGCTCCACGGCGGGTGGGAGATCTTTCTCCTTCCTGGCGGCCAAGACCTGGAACTCCCTCCCCACCAGCCTCAGGACCACCCAGGACCACTCCGCTTTCCGGAGACTCCTAAAGACTTGGCTGTTCGAGCAGCGATAACCCCCCCTTTCCCCCCTAGCGCCTTGAGACCCGCACGGGTGAGTTGCGCGCTTTATAAATGTTAATGATTTGATTTGATCACAAATGTGGGGGATATTCTGTCTGCCGTACTTTGATCCCAATATATACTATGGAGATCGTAACATGGCAGACGGGATATCCGTCACATTTGTGATGGAGGAAACCTCTCCGTCGAGGTCCTAGTAAGGCCCTACATCTTAATTTAGGGCTCCCGGTGCTCACTTTATGTGATACAGTTACATTAAAGGCCTGTGTTTCTTTAGATTAGAAATGTAGCAGCATTTGTTGACATATCAAAAATAAATAACAGGACACAACTCTATAAAATACACAGAGCAACATAGCACAATTAAAACAAAACAATGCAACACAACGAAAAGGAGCAAACAGATTAAAAACACAACTACAGTACAAAACAGCATCACATTTCACTAATACCACTGAAGAACAGACCAGACAAAAACAAAAGAACACTTCAGCACACAAAATAACACAATGGATATGCCCAAACATCATTTTATAATATGATGGTAAAGGGTATTTGTACCAAACAGTCCTTACCGTCCATGCACATGAAACAGCCCCAGTCAAAAATGTGTTGTGATCTGACCTATAGAATGGGATATGGACACCTTCTTTATGTTTTACATATTACAGCACACATAAACTTGGATTGAATGGGTTTAGACATACAGGAAGCACTGTTTAGTTGCCTGAAGTATTGTGTCAGCATTAATTAATTATAAAGCGGTGTCTATTTCGGTATCTGCACATTGCTATCACATAAGTAACTTGTCATGCATTTTTTCACATCTCCTAAAATTTCTCAAACAAGCCCATTTTGCCACCTAGGAGGTGCTATAAAGGGCAGTTTTAAAAGGAAAGACGAACCCTGCACTTTGGAGAGCTTCTGTTGTGTGTTGAAAAGCAGTATAAGACCTGAAAGGCGGTGTTAACTGTGGCTGAACACAAATCCCCTGGCGCCAAGAATTCTCCATTGTTTAACGCAATAATAACAAAGGCGTGTGGAGTGAGTGAGAAATGTAAACTTGCTGTAATGGTGAGAAAACAGATGACTGCAGCAATGTGTTTGCCTTGCTCTTAGCCGACTTCCTATCTGGTGGATGTAACCACATAAAACGCAGGAGTTTATTGAGTAAAAGTAGCCTTTTAATAGGAGATTAAAACTATGACTGATAACTTCCTTCTCTGGGTCCTGAACCACACCCGCACCTCCCACAACCACCACCGAGTTACTGAAGGCTGAGGGTGGCTTCTCAGGAGCAAACCTATTGTAGAAAGGGTAGCAAAAGAGGTTTGATTTGATAAATGAATTTGACTAGGCTCTTACACGTTTATTAAAGCAATGCGCAGGTACGTACTCATCCTGAGATACTAGACATAACTGTGTACATTATATTTTCAGTCGTTATAGTCATAAAACACAAATAATCTGTGTGGTTGTTCCTGCCGCATGGCCATAATGTAGCTAGCAACTTCATCCCAAAAGAACATATTTTTGCAGAAGGTTTTTATTGTGGTCTCTAGCTCATTCCAGGGCATCCTCTACCTCCAAAATGTGAAATATTATTTGAATCAAGTTGCAGTTTCTCTTTGAGAACTGTCTTCACGAAGTGTATGGCTATTGGTGTCAAAGCAATTATTTGGCATTTGTTTGTTTAGATGTATGCATGTGTTGAGTCTTGGATAAATCCAGACATCATTGATGGATGTTTTACTTCTGTATAAGCGAGCAAAGGTGTAGCACCAAGGCAAGAAGAACAATTACACCTGCATGTCTCTTAAAGGGGGTTAAAATGATGGTCATGGAAATGAAAAGTTTTTGATGACTTTTTCAGACAGGAATGTTAACTGTATAGTGCATGGTCATGCTCACCTGCCCTCTGTGTCCAACTGCAGGTATCTTGTATCCTGGATTTGAGTTTGGCACCAGTCAGACACTACTCTAGTCTACTACATGAAGGCCTAGCCTGTCCCTTGACATGAGTGAGCTCCTGGCCCCCGAAAAGCATACAAAGTGTATCCCCATTTGTTTGACAGCAGGCTCCCATCCTTGTCATGAGTTTAGCATTTAGAGCAGAAGCTGCAGTGTATCATGTTTTGTGAATTAGTAATTGTGACCTATCTTATCTGTGTCACAGAAGTGGAGACTTACCGGCCTACTTACGGAAAGGTCCCACAGCTATCATCCCACAGCATGACAACAAATCTGTATATGGCCTGAGTAGTTCATACAGTGTGTGTACCAGTCAACCAAAGTAATGGGTAATGGAAACCTTTGGGTTCCATTCTGGAAATTCAGTTTGGTCCTTCTGTCACACGTAGCTTCTGATTAGTCTTCCTGATTACTGTGATTTGGCAGATGGTCAGGGTGATGAGTGGAACTGCAGTCTTTATTGTTTAAGGTGTGAAATGTCCTCTGTGGGATGCCAGCCTTTTGTTTCTTTTACTAATCACTTTTCAGAGTGCCTATTACATTAATAATACACCTCTTTGTGCCTTTGTTGTGGGTGCTTCACAATGGAGACAGCTCTACTATGAGGAACATGATGCTACACTACAGCTGTCTCTGGAAGACAGCCTGGAAAGGGCACATGAAAGAACCAGTTCTGAAAGTGCAGACAGAGATTCCACATCCCTGGTCTGCTTTAGCTATAGAAAAGAAGGAGTAGACAATCCATTTGTTGTTCTGGTTTCAACATCACTTTGGCCAAAGAAGGGGGTGCTACACAAAGTACCCAGAGGATTGATGTACATCAAGAGATGGTGTCTGCCTGACAGCCAACATCCCAGAGGTGAAGAGACAACACCTGGAGTCTGACGGGGAGGGATGAGCTGTTGCCTTTTTTCTCAGGCACCTGGAGACTGTCACCTGCCTGAAAAGAGGAGGGTACCAACTCATCAGAAGGTGCCGACTACTAGGGCGAGCAGAAGCAGCTGGCCCCGGAACTGAGGGTCCATCTGTGTAGTGAGACAGGAGAGAGAGCAACTTGTGTTGTCCTGGATAAGAGAGTCAACTCTCTTGCCAGAAGCATCTGCACCAGTGTCTGAAGAAGACTATGCCACTGTGACTTTGAAGCAGCTGTACGATAGTGAAGTGCTGAAGTCTGCTTGCCTAGACTGCATCATTGCAACCCTGAACATTTGTGCCCAAAGTGGGCTGTGACGCTAAAGCTAGGAAGTATGGCCAAAATATACTGCACCACCGTGACAAGTCACCGAGCCACTGTCAACGTTGCTCTGAGTGGGGTCGCAGCTGCACCATCACCCTCAGAAGTGTCTTCATCATCTCTATGACCTCTGCGCCCATTGACTTACCATGCATCCGGAAGAGGGCCTGTAACAACCAGAGGCTCCAGCAATGCTGAAGCCTGCCTTCCGGCCAGTCAAACTTCAGGGAACAGTGTCAGTACTTGCTCTTTCCAAAGGCAGAACCCGAGTGCCAGTGCACTTGCAGCAGGCACATCTTCCTCCCAGAGCAGGGAGGAGGGACCAGACATGCTGCACCGCCTTCTTATTTTTGTGAGTGATGCTTCAGCAACAATGAGAGCATTGTTCTCTTTGGCTAAGCCTCCTTCCTATTCTAAGTCTCTCATTTTTATCATCTAATTTTTCAGAATATAAGGTTACATTAATACCCCTTTTAGTAAATATGAATGGAGAGAAAACAAATTATAAAACACTGTGTGTTGTGATCAAATTGGTTAAATTATTATTCCCACATATTTTCCAGATTTCCTTTTATGAACTATTAATAGCACATGCCCTATTCTAGTGAGTAGTCCTGAGCAGAATCTGGATTACGCCAGAGTAATTTCAGTTATTCTGTGTTACTCATTGATGCAGAATTACCATTAATTATATGATTACTCCTGCTTGCGTAATAAACAGTAATTTGGGGGGAAATAATCGTACTGCAAGAGCACATTTAGCAAGTGCAAGTAGACGTTCATGCTCACTATTTGTATTCTGCTGCATTTAGTGCTGTTTCTTAGCACAAAATGCATCTGTGTGTCCATTTTGATTGTGAGGGTGCATTTTGCACTAAGAAATTAGCACTAAATGCCAGTTAGAAGTTGGGGGGAAATTGTACCCCAATAGCACATTGAGCAAGCATTAGCGGATGCTTGTGCTTGCGATTCATGTTTTGCTGCATTTGAAGCTATTTCTTAGTGCAAAATGCATCCTTGCATCCATTTTGGACGTGAGGGGCCATTTTTGTGCTAAGAAATAGCGCTAAAAGAAGAATCACTCTTCTCCCATAATCTCGCTGAATTCTTGGATAATTCCACATGATTATGCAACACAGAATTACATGAATTATGCCCACACCTAGTCGTAAGGCAGTGACCTGGAAAGGCAAAGAAATGATGGAAGCACAAAGTAAATGTATATTTTTTTTTAGCTGGTATGTTTGTTGCTAAAATAAATGCAAAACTTTATGATTTGTATAGGAAAAATAATCAGTTTGTGGTCAAACCAGGTGGCAATCATTTCAGCCACATTATAAATTACCATAATAATATATGCATTTTTGCTGATGTACTGCTTGTCACCACTTTTAATTTTGTAGCTCGGAATAGAGCATATGTTCTATATTGGAACTAGTTTGTCTGCAATGAGTGTACATATTTTGTGTTAACTACAGAGAAATCAGTTTCATGTGGGAATATTAAGCTATTGGAACAAGGCAATTCAAATCTGGAAGGTCAAATGAAATAGTGTTAAAATATCAAATGGGAGGAGTGAATTATATTTAGGCAAAAGACATGAAAGGTCGTTAATTTCAATAAGGTCCCAAAGCTAAGAAGGGGAAATATCATACTTGCCAAATGTATGTAAACCCACTATTCTAAGTAGAGGGCAAAGGGGTAGCATGAGCAGTCCACGGTCCAGACAGTATTACCCATTCCGCCCTTTATGCACAAGAACATAGTGCTGCAACGTATTCTCTGAAGTCCAAGCCCCTAATGAGAGGATGCAGCTACACTTCTTCCTTCTCATCTCGGTGGAGACATGGAGTGCTGGAGCACCAAGCACCATTGCTCCTGGAACACCAAACACCGACAACACTGGAACTCCAAGTGGCAACACTGCTGGAACACCAAGCGCTGATAATGCAGGAACATCAAGTACTGTCACTGGTAGAACCCCAAGCACTATCACTGTGGAAAACCAAGTGCTGTTACCACTGGAACACCAAGTGCTATCACTGGAGCACTAAGAAGTGACACAGCTGTAACACCAAGCACCATCACCAGAGCAAAACGAAGCACCATCACTGCAATAACTTCAAGCGCAGTCACTGCAGGAGCACCAAGCATGATCACTCCTGGAGCACTAGGCACCAGCACTGCTGGAGCACCAAGCACCATCACTGCTGGAGCACCAAGCACCATCATTGCTGAAGCAACAGGCACCATCACTGCTGGAGCACCAAACACCGACAGTGCTGGAGCACCATCACTGCTGGAGCACCAAGTACAATCACTGCTGAAGCACCAATTGCTGACACTGCTGAAGCACCAAGCGCTATCACTACTGGAGCAACAAGCACCATCACCGCTGGAGCACCATTAGCTGACACTGTTGAAGCACCAAGCAGCATCGCTTCTGAAGCACCAAGCATCATCACTGCTGGAGCACCAAGCACCATCAATGCTGGAGCACCAAGCTCTGACACTGCTGAAGCACCAACCATCATCACGGTTGTTTGATGGATTCATGCATGCCTTAAGAACGCAGTCACAACAACGACCAACAACGACCACATCTTTATCACACATGTCTTTACCATGCATGCCTTTACATCAAATTTGCTTGTAAAAGCATGTTTAGTAAAGGAACATGCGTGATTAATTGTCCCCCCACCCTGCCCCCTTACACATGATACCATACTCTGCAATCCACCTCGCCCCAGCCCTTAAAAATGCCCCGTCCACCCCCTGCCATGAGTCCTACACCCCCTGCCCTGACCCCCCTAAAGGTAACCCTTGCCCTGCCCTTGAAACTACCCCTACCCCCACCCTTCCCTGAACCCTAAAACCTACCCATTCTGTTCGAAAAACTACCCAAACCTGCCACCCACTCCCTGAATCCTAAAACCTACCCTGCCCTGTCCTAAAACTACCCCAAACCCCCACCCCACCCTGAACCCTAAAACCTACCCCGTCTGTCCTAAAAACTACCCTCACCCCCACCCTGGACCCTAAAAGTGACCCCGTCCTGTCCTAAAAACGACCCCTACCCCTGCCCCCATCTTGAACCCTGAAACCTGCCCTGCCCTGTCCTAAAAACTACCCCGACCCCCACCCGAACCCTAAAAACCTAGCCAGCCTTGTTCCAAAAACTACCCAGACCCCCAGCCCTAACCCTAAAACTTACCTTGCCCTGTCCTAAAAACTACCCTGACCTCCTACCCCCACCCTGAACCCTAAAACCTACCTTGCCCTGTCCTAAAAACTGTTCCGAACCCACCCTGAACCATAAAACCTACCCCACCCTGACCTAAAAACTACCCAGACCCTCCCCCAACCCTGAAGCCTAAACCCTACCCCACACTGTCCTAAAAACTACTTCGACTCCCCCACCACCTTTCTTTACCCTAAAACCTACCCCGCCCTGTCCTAAATTGCCCCTCATCCACTCCAGCCCCACTTAACCAACCGCCTCATTCTTCTCCTGGCTGTTCCTGCTGTATGCCTGAACCACGCATATGCATGGTGCCTTAACCACGCATTTGCGTGGTTCAGGCACATGCGTGGTTCAGGCAAGTGTGATAATGCTTGAATGGTGATGGCTTGCATGGTTATGGCCTGCATAGTAAAGGCCGTTTCCCACCATCACTGCTGGAGCACCAAAACCTGACCTTCCTGAAGCACCGTCACTACAGAAGCACCAAGTGCTTTCACTGCTAGAGCACCAAGCGCCATCACTGCCGGAGCACCAAGCACCATCACAGCTGGAACACCAAGAACCACCACTGCTGGAGCACTAAAAGCCATCACTGCTAGAGCACCAAGACCCATCACTCCTGAAGCACCATCACTGCTAAAGCACCTAGCAACATTGCTGCTGGAGCACCAAACGCTGACACTGCTGAAGCACAAAGCGCCATCACTATTGGAGCATCAAGCACCATCACTGCTGGAACACCAAGCGCTGTCACTGCTGGAGCACCAGGCACCACCTCTGCTGGAGCACCAAGTGCCATCACTGGTGGAGCACCAAATGCCATCACTGGTGGAGCACCAAATGCCGTCACTGGTGGAGCACCAAATGCCGTCACTGGTGGAGCACCAAGTACTGTCACTGCTGGAGCAGCAAGAAGTGACACAGCTGTAACACCAAGCAGCATCAGCAGAGCAAAACAAAGCACCATCAATGCTGGAACTCCAAGCACCATCACTGCTGGAGCAACAAGCGCTGTCACTGCTGGAGCAACAAGCGCTGTCACTGCTGGAGCACCATGCACCATCACTGCTGAAGCTCAAAGCACCATCACTGCTGGAGCAACAAGCGCTGTCACTGCTGGAACACTAAGCACCATCACTGCTGAAGCTCCAAGCACCATCACTGCTGGAGCACCAATCAGTATCACTGCTAAAGCACCAAGCACCATCACTGCTGTAGCACCAAGCACCGTCACTGCTGTAGCACCAAGCACCGTCACTGCTGGAGCACCAAGCACCGTTACTGCTGTAGCACCAAGCACCATCATGGCTGGAGCACCAAGCGCCATCAATGCTGGAGCACCAAGCACCGTCACTGCTGTAGCACCAAGCACCGTCACTGCTGTAGCACCAAGCGCCGTCACTGCTGGAGCACCAAGCACCATCACTGCTGGAGCACCAAGCACCATCACTGCTGTAGCACCAAGCACCGTCACTGCTGTAGCACCAAGCGCAGTCACTCCTGTAGCACCAAGCACCGTCACTGCTGTAGCACCAAGCACCATCACTGCCAGAGCACCAAGCACCACCACAGCTGGAACACCAAGAGCCATCACTGCTGGAGCACCAAGCACCGTCACTGCTGGAGCACCAATCACCATCACTGCCGGAGCACCAAGCACCGTCACTGCTGGAGCACCAATCACCATCACTGCCGGAGCACCAAGCACCACCACTGCTGGAGTGCCAAGAGCTGACACTGCTGAGCACCAAGAGCCATCACTGCTGGTGCACTAAGCTCCATTTCTGCTGGAGCATCAAGCACCATCACTGCTGGAGCACCAAGTGCTGATACTGCTGGAACACTAAGCACTGTCAGTGCTGGAGCGCCAATCACCATCAACACAGGAAAAACAAGCGCTATCATAGCTGGAAAAAGAAGCTGCGACTGTGCTGGAACACCAAGTACCGACACCCTACCGTATAGAATCCACTGACTGGCATAAATACCACAGAGCGGGCAGCTAACTGGAGCACACTGAAGGGGTTCAGAGCTTCTCTTTCCGCACAGTTTTCAGGAGACCACCTGCCTCCACACACCAGCATACCACAACTCTTTGAACTTAATCACACCTTCTTCTGCTTTGCGCCTGTTGTCTTGAATAAACATAACACTGGACAAGTCCAGCTAGCCCGACAGTGACCTGACCTCTAGACAGACCTCTGCTTGACCTCCGGGTTATTTACAGCGTTTGCCACACATTCCCAGCCTTGCATTCCGGTCAAGGCCCATGTTACTCTTGTACTCATTGGTGTTCTGAAATGTTGCTGTTCACAGGCAGCACCTCGTCTGCACCTCGTCTGGTCGTGTTGATACACCACGTGTTGATACGTTCACGCTGTCTTTGCTCCTCTGTCCGGCTAATCTTTTAATGAATTGCGCTCACTTTTTTTTTTTTTTCCCCTTATTCTTTCTGTGACTTGACTAACAATCTGAACATTTTAATATTGGAAGACCCGTTTTACAAGTATCTAACCATGTCTGTCTCACATGAATGCTCATTTGCTCTGCAGTCTCTGCAGCTAGCCTTCTTTAAAAGTTATGACATTAGTCGCGGCGCTGCTGCGCTGCCCCCCCTCCCCCCCCCCCCCCCGCACCCCCCCACCCCCCTCAATTCTATTCTATAGTAATTAGCACGTCACGGCTTTACAAAGATCGGCTGTTGCTCACTCATTGCCACTTTCGAAGAACTAGGTATGTCACGGGCACGCCTATTCATAATTTTCCACGCTAAATCCCTTTCACTGCTGTTCACTCATGCGTGCCATATCGTCCTCTCCAACAAAGCGCCATTTTACTTTCCTTTCATCCCTCCAGAAGCGCTGCAGGCGAAGCGCGTTTGCTGCTTGATGAAGTGCGGGCAGCAGACGGCGTCGTCGGCGCGCTACAGAATGCCAAGGGCCACCAGTCAGCGCAGGGGCAGGAAAAGGAGCTGCGGACCAGGGCCGGACTGGGAACCCAAGGCAGCCCTGGCAATTTTTGTGGTTTTATGATTAAAGTGTATATGGAGAGTGGTACCAGTGGCGTTGCTCAAAATGTAGGGGAAGTCCAGCATAATGTGTGAGCCACGCGAATGCCTCAAATTTAATCCTCAGCCTTGGGGTGCCAGGAAGGGTGGGAGAGCTCCTTGCGCTGCTGGGGCTTGTATAACGCCCCTGAATAGCGCTATAGGAGCATACTCTTACATGCCTTTGTACATTGGCCCCAAAAAGTCCAAAACCCTAATAACAAAAGTGCAGGAAGGATACAGTCTTTTCTGTTTGTACTGAGTTTGAATATTCCCTGCTATTACTGAACCAAATCCCCAAAGCATGTTAGAGTGAGTATGAAAAAGAGTATAACAGGAGTACTACTTTAAGTACTACAAAATGCCTTTGTGAATAGACCCCAAAATGCAGACATCTACACAGCATATATTTCCTCTTTTGATTTGCATTTGCACAGATCCCAACATTTTATGGGGTGCACACAAATTCCCACTCATAAATTGCCATGTGAGGCCCTTGTTTTCCTGTCTCTGTCACCTACCCAGTCCTAAATCCTGTGTGGTGCCTTATACATCCTGTTTCCTAATGAAAGAGTAGGCTTATTTCCTAAGCCATGTGGTGGTGTGCAGAGTCTGAAGTGCATGTGCCTGTTTTTTCTGTGCTGGTGAACAGGTTATACCAGTGTTATCCTCTTCTTTGGCGGCTACCTTACACCAGCAACTTTATACAGACTCTGGATGTATTTGGGGTCTTAATTAAAGGGACAAGATAGTATTGACCTGAGACGTGATTCATTTGGTGGCGAGAAGAAAGAAATTCCACTTTTAAAAAGATTTGAATTTCATTGATATACAACAATGAAGAAGAGAGACATAGATAAAATGGTTGTATGTCAAAATATCAACAACACAAATGTCGGCCTGCAACAATATTAACTACAAAATGTTGACTCATATAGTATCAAGAAGGTAAGCAGACAGAGAGAAATATGTTCTAACTCCACAAGTCGATAGCTTGCAGTCGATGTTATTGCAGGTAAATATTTTAGTAGAACGACGATAACACAAAGGGTGAATCATTTAGAAAAATCATCCATAGCTTTATATGATATCATCATTTTGTCAGATAATATAATGCACATGTTGAAAAATCTAATAAAGATGCATTTGGGAAACAAGCATAGGCAAAACCAATAGCTCTGGTGTTGGATGACAGCCTTTTGGCTTTGTCAATGCTTTTTTTGTCATTGTTTTTATTAAAAGATGTTGTTGGGGAACCTGGTGTCACTCATCAATCTACAAAAAACATTGGGTAAAAGCAAAACTCTTTTCGGTCAAAACCCCACATTGCTCTAGTAGTCCCTCGCCCTTATGGAACAACTTTGTGCGCCGATGTGTTCCTTGTGAAACTGTACAATGGTGTCACTCACAGGAAAGTGGAAGTTTTTCAATGTCCTAAGAGCGCTGACTCTTCGCCCAATACTATATGCTGTAGTGGGCAGATGAAAAATGACATAGTAATATACCAATGGATGAAAAGGGCTGGCTGAAAGCCTGTACAAGTTTATTTCTTTATTTTTGTAATTAGGTTGAGCCCAGGCGTTTGACTTGTTGTGTACTTTTAAGTATACTTATACTGTGGGTTCCAGCTATTTCATTTGTTGGTTCCAATGTCATTTAAAAATCCTTGCTTGCTAGTGGTCAGTTCTGCCTCTATGTCCTGCCTTTTTCACTTTGGGAGCAGCAGCAACTACTGTATAATTACACTATGTCCTGTTTATGTCTTCTGTAGGGGACTTTTGTTTTTTTTTAGTATTTGCCTGTTGGTCTTACACTGTGGGTGTGTTTTCAGTCCCACCTCCCCACCAACTCCCTCTGCAAATATAAAACCAACAGCAGAGAAAGGCTTTTTCAGTTGCCCTCATTTACCTTAGCTCCCATGTTTGGCTTGGAATGGAGAGCTTTAATTTCCTCGTTGCCTCTGCCATAGCTGGAAAAGACCAGCTGTTGTGCTCCGATTGGAGCTGCTTCAAGGGTGTGCCCTGCTGACTACTGACTGAAAGTATGAGTATGATCCCACAAGCCTGCTTTTAAATACAGCGAAAATGCGAAAATGCACCTTACAATTTATTTTGACAAACTAAATACACTGTAAAAAATGAGAAACAGGCACAAAAACATGCAGAAAACACTCTGAGGGCAGCTTTGGGTCCCACAAGGCTATAACTGGCATTGCCTCTTTAAGGGGTCCCTTGAAACCGCCCTTGCTCTCTACGTGTTGTCCTTCCTGTCCTCCCATCCCTGCTGTTTATCTACACTATCCCACACTGAAGAATTCTTCCCGGTAAGACCGGTTGTTGTACTGAACCTACTGCCCTTTTTACTTCCCTGATGACGGAGTTTATTCTGATTAAAAAAATGCTTTTTTTTAGCCGGGAATTCTATCTGCCTGGATATTCATACCGTAGAAAGCAAAAAGTTTGGGGATAACCCTGGAAAAAAGGGCCATTTCAAACAGTAGCAGTATTCAGTTTGGAATTCGGTCCGGTGCAAACATTGACATTTGTGACTTCTTCTGAGTGTTTGTGTTCTAGGGCCCCTTCAGTCTTTGTAAAGTGTGCTGCCTTAGTTACATATGTTGTGCTGTATATTATGTCTCAAACCATGCTTTTATATTCTGAGCCTAAGCTCCACTTGCTGTTCTGATGCCCAACAGTGTGACTAGGCTGCCAGTATAGTGAAACTTGAGCAAGAAAGCGTTAGTCCTTTCAGTGAGGCGATATTTCACCAACTTTATTTGTAGGCGTGATAAAATAGGCTTTGATTGTGGCTGGTGACTGCCTTAACTGCTTAATTTTGGAATGCTAACATTTATACAGTAGCTACAAGTTTCTCTAATGCTGTTAGAAAAGCTATTACATAATTGTTAAATTAAAACAGTAAAGTCAGTGTTGCTGGTTACTTCGGAGTATGACACTATTAAAACCTCCGCCCATTGCTCTTGACTGTTCTTCGTGTATTCTATAATAACTAAATTTTATTTCTCTTTCCATCCATGTTTTTTGCTTTTCGGTGCTGATCCATGTTACCGCGTGTCCTTTGACAAAAAGGAATCGCACATAGTTTTTCATTTAACCGATGAACGTGCACCAATGCTTGGGTGCCTGTTGGATTTTATGATAAACAGGTGAATACTTAGTGCACCATTGCATTCTTTAAAGCATCCTCATTGTAGTGGCAGCCATCGGCTTGCGTCTGTGTAAATGTTTTCCTTTTCATTTTCAGTTTATGGAGCAAGAAAAGTCAGGTTATGAGTTTACAACACTAATAGCTTTAACTCGAGCAAACACGAGACCCATTACATTGCAAATGCTTGTTTTTTATAGCGCGGACATGGCTCGGAGGCATCAGAGTGCTTAACAACACACCGAATACTGGTATACAGTGGGTTACATTAATATTAGCTGAACTCAGACATTTACATCAGTGTATGTATACAAGAGTTACCTTAAGGGACAGTTACAACAATAGGGCAGAGGACACGAACAGTTAAACGAAGGCAGATCAAGGCTCATTTGGAGAAGGTAAATAAGTCTGGTTGAGGGAGAATTAACCAAGATGTCTATCAAATAGGATGAGCCTGAGGTCCTTTTTGAAGGTTGATAGGCAGGTGATTAGACATAGTGAGGGAGGTAGAGAGTTCCAAATTCTAATGGCGCTGCCAGAGGAGGACTTATTCATGTATTGTTCTCGCCTGAAGGTGGGGGTTCTAGGAGCAGGGATTAGACATTTCTGGAACCTCTATATGTTCCAGAGATTTTCAGATTTTCATTTAAATAGGAGGGTAAGGAGGAGTGCAGTGCTCCGTGGGTGATGCAAGCAATTTTTAATTGGGCCAGCGATTTAATGGGGAGCCATTGGAGGGTTAGCAGGGCAAGGGAAATGTGGTAACATTTCTTGAGACATAAGACGAAGCATGCTGCTGCATGAAGTGTTGCTCTCAGTGGGCCAAGGTGAACTTTGGGAATGTCAGAGTAAAGGGTAATTCCATAGTCTAGAGAGAATGAGAGACTGCACCATTGTTTTGAGGTCTTGTTCCAGAATCAGTTGCCTGATGCCCCAAAGCTGCCTCAGTTGGTGTTGTGCACTTTTGGCCATAACTGCTATGTGGCTGTGAAGATTGAGATGACTGTCCAGGCTGATGCCGAGTGATGTGACACTCGTGACAATGGTGGGGCAGCCTGTGAAGGTGGGAAAGTTGGCCATCCATTTTTTGTGCCGGCGTTTGTGGTTTAGGAGGTGAGATCAAAAGAAATTATGTTTTAGTTGGGGTGAGTTTTAAATGGTGGTTGGACATTCTGTTTTGAATCTTTACGAGTGTATTTGAAAGCACGGCAACATCCTCTGGGGATGAGTTTTTTAAAATTATATTTGGGTATTGTCAGCGTAGATGTAGAAGAGAATCGCAGAGTTTCTGAGAATCACACAGTGGTTCTAGGTAGAGTTTGAAGAGGGTTGGTGAGAGGATTGAACCTTGGGGGACACCTTGATGAATGCTCACTGGTTTCGAGAATGAGTTGCCCTATTTCACAATTTGGGAACTGTTGGATAGGTAAGAGGAAAACCAGTCGATGACTGAGCCTCCACCTCCCATGTGCAGTTCAAGAATATGAAGGAGGTCATGATGGTTGACAGTGTTGAATGCTGCGGATAAATCCAGGAGTATCAGAAGGCAGGAGTTGCTGGAGTCGAGGACTCTTAGGGAGTAGTCTACTATTTGGAGGATAGGAGTTTCTGTACTATGATCCTGGCGGAAACCTGATTGGCGAGAGTCTAGGAGGTTGTTTGTTTGGATGTGTGTGTCTAGTTGGTATGCTGTGCAGCTTTTGATTACTTTTCCTAAAAATGGGAGTGTGGAGACTGGGTGGTAGTTGTTCAGTTTCTCTGGATCAAGGTTGTTTTTTTTAAAGCGGAGTGATTTGACCCATTTTTAGTTGTTCAGGGAAGAGACCGTGATTGACAGAGGAGTTGACCACGGTGGTCCATATGGGGAGCAGGTGTTAGGCAAGACGTTTGCTGATAGAGCCTGGAATAGTGTCCTGATATTGGTTTGAGGGCTTTACTTTGGAGATTGTTTGTTGTAGGTACTGGAGATTGGAGAGAAAGAGGACCGTAATTATATTACTTTGCATGGTAATGACTCAACAGTTCCCAGGGATTCATTAATGGGAACAGAAAAATGGATGTCTCTGACTTTTTTACCAAAAAAATCCCCAAAGTCATTGCAACAGGCTACGGATGGCTTAGGAGCCAAAGTGATACCAGGGTTAATAGACTGTGCAATAAATTCAAACAGGTGCTTCGGTCTTTTCTTTACAAAATTCACAGGGGTTCTGATATGGGAGGATTTGGCTCTGAGGATTTGGTCTTTGTATTGTTTTCTTGCTTTGCGAAGCTTAGTCATACTCAGGAAGGATGGTGCTTTTCTCCACCCTTTCTCATATTTTCTGATAAGCTTTCATCCTCCATAAAGCTCTTTAGAGAACTAGGGCCAAGAGGGTTTTCGTCTGGATGATTTGCACTTCAGTGGTGCACATTTGTCAATAAGGGATTCCATGCAGGAGTTGAACTTATTGTTGGCCTCGTTGATGTCAAGATAAGGTGTCATTGCAATTAGGGTGGGAAAGGTCCTGATGGGCATGGCTTCTGTGTCAAGATTGGATGTGTCTCTCAACCATATTTTCTCTTTCTTGGATTGCTCATATGTTATGGTGTAAGAGTCGGTTAGAGGGAATGGGATCTGCATGTGATCAGATCAGTTGACTGGAATTGGGTCTTATGTCTTTAGGTAGGAGTAATTGAAGATTATCAGGTCCAGAATGGCACCTTTGTGATGAGTAGGTTTATGGCAGTGTTGTTGGAGAACGTTGGCTTTGAGAAAGGAGGTAAAAGTGTCCACATCACTGTTGCCCATGTCTCCCCAGTGTATGTTGAAGTCACCAAGGAAGATATTGTTTACAGAGCTGATCAGTTAATAGGTGAATAAATCTATGCATTCCTTGGTGAAGGTGTTGTTTTGACCCGGTGGATGATAAGTCAAATTCAATCTGAGGTTGGAGGCTGAGAATGTGGCTAGGTCCACTGACAAGCTTTCTAAAGACTGAAAGTGAGTCATTAGGAGGGTTTGGCTTCTCAGAGAGTTTCAATAAAAGAGTGCAAGACCTCCACCATATTGATCTTCCAGGTCACGGCACAAAAGGGAATAGTTGGGAGGAAGAAGAAGGCCAAGTGTATGGTTAGATGTGACATTAAGTCAGGTTTCTGTGAGGATCAGAATGTCAACATTATGGGTCAAGATTGAGTATGATAACTAAAAACAATGATTGACTGCAGATCAACAATTGTGTAGCATGCAGTTCAGGGAGAAGCTGTTGTCTTTCTCACTTGGGTCATCCGGGAGGATAGTTGGGATTTTTATCAAGTTACGAGGGGATGAGCATGCACAGGGGTGGTATGTGTGAGTTCCAATGCAGTCAGAGATGATAGTGGAAATCTGGCAGCCTCCTTCGGGAAGATAGAAGGAGGTGGTAGAGGGCAGATAGCATGAAAGGGTAGCAGAATTAGAAGCAGCACAACTCTATAGGAGATGGAGTAAGTCTGAATTGTCAAGGGGAGGTTGAGGTTTTTTGGGCCTGGGTAGGCGGCTGTCTCTCAGTATGCTGGAGACATGTGGGGGGTTGGTCCACAGCAGGTGATGAGGATAGGAGTGACAGGAAGACAGAGAGTCACTGAGCTGGAAAATAGCCAAAGTGGGGATGTCCATTCTTAGATAGAGGTGTGAGAACGAGGAAAGGAGCTTGTTGAGAAGAGGCCAGTTGTGTTCCGTAATTGTGGGAGAATTGGGGTGAACTGTCAGGAATGGCTTCTGAGGGGTTGAGGTGTGAGTGGGGAGGTGCTGGTTGTTAGTGTCTGGAGATGTTGGGGCAGGAGGCAAAAAAAGAAGGGAGGAAGGGGGAGACATATGGACTGACTGAGGATGAAAGAGGGGTGGTGATGGTAGCTGGAGTGAAAGATAATGGTTTGTGTAAGGTGGGAGAAGAATGGTGTGGAGGTGGTTTGTGGGAGGGATGTTCAAAATCTGGATTTGGCGGTGAGCTATGAATTGTGGGAAGCACTGCAGATTTTAGGAGAGTCCGGGGTGAGAGAAGTTGTATGGGTGGACCGGAAGGAGGGAGGAGAGTAGGTGTGGGGTGTTGTGGATGAACAGAGGGGAGGATCACGGAGGATCATAGGAGGGCCTGAGGGTGAGATAAATTAAGTCAATTGTGTCCAGAATTGTGCAGTTGGTTTGGAACATGATCTTCCCATTGTTGTAAATAGATATAGAAAGGTTGCCCAAAAAAACAAAGGGGGAGCAGCATTTAAGTTTGCGTCCAAAGGGGATGTTAGAGAGAGATGAGGATGGGAGAAAACTACATAAGGACCTAATCCATAGATCAGTGTTGTGTGTTAAAAGGAGGAGGTCAGCTTTAAGAGAGCCTTTGCATTAACTGTGGTATTGGTCTGTAAAGAGGGTTTCTGGAAGTCTCTCAAGGTCCTGTGTTTAAAGTTTTTCATTGCGTGTTTGGAAAGATTTGGGGGTATTTGATCTTGAAAGTATTTGCGCCGGATTTGGAAAGGGGCTTTGGTGGGGGGTGGGGGGTGGCAGCTGGTGTTGACAACATTTTGGGGGCTGAAGCCAGGAACCAACTTCTTACAGATAGTTCTCAGAGGTATTGAGGTTGGGGGTTTGTTGAGGAAAAGTGTGTAAGGATCCAACGTCTTCCAGACAGATCCCTATTGGGGTTGTGTTTGAGGTGAGTTGAGGAGAGGTTCCTGAGCAATAGGTCTCAAAGAGTGTAGTAGTAAGCAGAGACTTGTGTGCCCGGGTGGCTTTAAATCCTCACGCTAGGGCCACCACCTTGCGAGGTTATCGAGATTAGCAATTTACTGGAAGATCATTTTCATGCCAGATCATTGCTGTGCAACAAAAATAAAATTCCAAGATGGAATTTGAAATCCTAGAAAAGTGCAAATCAGTTATATAATTACTGTCTGTCCTTCCTGTTAAGAGACCTTCTCATGTTCATCCTTTTCCATCTACATTCGATGCCAGAAAGCATTACCATCTGAAGGATAGATCATGTTTCAGGTAAACTGTTGCAAACCAGGGCTCCCTTCTAAGTTGGCCGCCTTCCTTGGTAGTTTCCATATGAAGGTTCTCAACAGAGGGGAGTCCTCTTTCTGTTTCTGGTTTTGGGAAGGATTGATGGGAGGAATTGTGGACCTCTTTCCAGTGTAGATCGGAGTAGAAAAGTGTTCTTTTTCCCTTTTTGCAGTCAGCAAATCAACAAAACAAATCAACAAAAGATATCCCAGTTGTGGAGGGCAGGGGGGTCTCCAATGCGCCTGTGACAAGGAGGTCAAGTGTTGAGCCCGGTAGGTAGGGCAGATCAAAGAAAGCCTACAGTAAAAGGCTGCAATGAGTGCCCTGAGTAAGAGAAAGCATACAGTGTGGTCCCCGAGAACAGTATGTGCCCTCATGGGAAGTGATCCAGTTTGTGCCCTAAGTGAGAGGGGAACGGATAGAGTCCGTGGCCCAAGTTAGAGGAATTGATGCAGCATGAGCCAAGGTAGTGAGAGGTCCAGGAAGAGGTAACAGTGAGAGGGGATGTGCAGTGTGCGCCCGAGTGAGGAAAAGCAGTGCACTGTGTGGTTAAAGCGAATACCCTGAGTGAGAGGAAGGTTTACAGAGCCAGCTCTGGGAGGAAGAACTGCTGTGCATGTGCCCTGCATGAGAGGGAGGGATAACGCATGACTCTCAGTGGCAGAAAGAGCTTGTTTGAGTACCTGCTGCATGCTGGTGCCCCTGCTGCTTCCTCCTCGCCATGCTGCCAGGCTGTGCTGGAGCTGCTGTCCGACCTGGGTCTGGGGATTATGCTGGGCCAGTTAGCTGCATGTCTTGCCTCCGGGCTGAACTGCTGCCTACCCTCGTTCCAGAGGTGCCATCCGTCCTGCCTCCGTGCTGTGCCTGGGTTTTCGGTCAAGAGCTCGCCCCCCCACGTCCGCAGCACCACCTTGCTGTCTCTGTGTCCCTAACCCCCGCCCACGCTGCTGCTAGCGTGTTCGAGGCCCTCCTCCACCCGCAGGCATCCTCCTGCGCCTCATCCCTGGTGTCTAGTGGGCTTCTGGTAAGCGTCGCTAGACCCGTGAGCTCTGTGCCGTTTTCGCCGTAGATGTGAGTGTATTTTGTTTTTTCTGCGCCTTACCCCCTTGCGCTCTTGCCCCCATTTGTGCCTTTTTTCAGATTGCTGTATTCCGCTTGTGCTTTTTACCGTATTTGTGAGTGTACTTTGTCTTTCTGCGCCTTGCCTCCTTGCGCTCTTGCCCCCATTTGTGCATTCCGCTTGTGCATTGTGCCGTTTGCCGTATTTGTGACTGTATTCCGTATTTTGTGATTTGCCTTTTGTGCCTTTGTGCTTTTCTTCCAATTTGTGCCTTTTTTTCCGACTTTTTCGCCCCTTGGGTGCTCCCCCTTGCCGCTTCCCCTGCCGATGCCTCCCTGCGGCCCACCCCCCTCGCGCCCCCATTTGCCGCTCCCTCCCACCTCCCAGCTGCTCCTCCCTCCCCCCTCCCTTCTTAATGGCTGGTGCTGCGCGTCGAGGGTGTGCGACCTCAGACCTGTTTTCGGTCAAGAGCTCGCCCCCCCACGTCCGCAGCACCACCTTGCTGTGTCCGTGTCCCTAACCCCCGCCCATGCTGCTGCTAGCGTGTTCGAGGCCCTCCTCCACCCGCAGGCATCCTCCTGCGCCTCATCCCTGGTGTCTAGTGGGCTTCTGGTAAGCGTCGCTAGACCCGTGTGCTCTGTGCCGTTTTCGCCGTAGATGTGAGTGTATTTTGTTTTTTCTGTGCCTTGCCCCCTTGCGCTCTTGCCCCCATTTCTGCCTTTTTTCAGATTGCTGTATTCCGCTTGTGCTTGTGCCTTTTACCGTATTTGTGAGTGTACTTTGTCTTTCTGCGCCTTGCCTCCTTGCGCTCTTGCCCCCATTTGTGCATTCCGCTTGTGCATTGTGCTGTTTGCCGTATTTGTGACTGTATTCCGTATTTTGTGATTTGCCTTTTGTGCCTTTGTGCTTTTCTTCCAATTTGTGCCTTTTTTCCCCGACTTTTTCGCCCCTTGGGTGCTTCCCCTTGCCGCTTCCCCTGCCGCTGCCTCCCTGCGGCCCCGCCCCCCTCGCGCCCCCATTCGCCGCTCCCTCCCGCCTCCCGCCTCCCGCCTCCCAGCTGCTCCTCCCTCCCCCTCCCTTCTTAATGGCTGGCGCTGCGCGTCGAGGGTGAGCGACCTGTGACCTGTTTTCGGTCAAGAGCTCATCCCCCCACGTCCGCAGCACCACCTTGCTGTCTCTGTGTCCCTAACCCCCGCCCACGCTGCTGCTAGCGTGTTCGAGGCCCTCCTCCACCCGCAGGCATCCTCCTGCGCCTCATCCCTGGTGTCTAGTGGGCTTCTGGTAAGCGTCGCATTGTGCCGTATTTGTGACTGTATTCCGTATTTTGTGATTTGCCTTTTGTGCCTTTGTGCTTTTCTTCCAATTTGTGCCTTATTTTCTGACTATTTCGCCCCTTGGGCGCTCCCCCTTGCCACTTCCCCTGCCGCTGCCTCCCTGCGGCCCGGCCCACCTCGCACCCCCATTCGCCGCTCCCTCCCGCCTCCCACCTCCCAGCTGCTCCTCCCTCCCCCTCCCTTCTTAGGAGGCGCGCCAGAGGCAAGCCCGTCTGCACCCGTCCGCGCCTGGACCGCGCCCAGCGCCACCCCCCGGTCCGCACGCCCCCGCACCACCAGACGTCGCTACTCGGCCCGCGAACCTTTCGCCCTCAACCCCGGTCCCTCCACATCTTGCTTCCAGGCCACACCGAAGAACACCAAAGGTCCCTTCTCCTGCCGCGCCTGCAACTTCACCTGCAACAGAACAAGGAAGCCTGCAACAACCAACACCAACCACCTCCACTGCATACTCCTCAACGCACGCTCCGCACGAAAGCACGCCATCGAGCTCTGGGACCTGCTCGACATCAACGCCCCAGATGTAGCCTTCCTGACCGAAAACTGGAGGAACGACTCCTCAGACCCTGACATCGCCATAGCCATCCCTGACGGCTACAAAATCACCAGAAGAGATCGCACCAACGGAATCGGAGGAGGAATAGCCATCGCCCACAAATCCACCCTCAAAATCCACACCCACACGGACGACACCCTCAAGACAGCTGAACACCTGCACTTCCGGATCCACACCGACCCCAACACCACCCTCAGGGGAATGCTCATCTACCGACCCCCAGGACCACGAGCCCCTTTCAGCGACACCATTGTCGACCTCACGAGCACCCACGCCCTCGCCTCTACGGACTACATCCTCCTTGGAGACCTCAATTTCCACCTGGAGAACAACAACGGCACCAACACCACATCGCTGACCGACAACCTCTCCAACCTCTCCAACCTCGGACTCAGACAACTGGTCAACACCCCCACCCACATCGCCGGCCACACGCTTGATCCAATCTTCTCCGCACGCAACCACGTCACCTTCAGCCACACCACCGAACTCCACTGGACCGACCACCACTGCGTCCACTTCACATTCAAGAAACACACCGAACACCACCGCACCCCACTACCCCCCCACCGCCGCTGGAGCAAAGTCACCAAAGACCAACTGACCAGCACCCTCGCCCAGAACCTGCCTACCTACGACGGTGGATCCACGACTGCGCCAGCACCCTCGCACCACTCAAGAGGCCCACCGTCAACCAAGAAAAGAAAAAAGCCGCCTGGTTCACAGATGAACTCATCACCTCCAAACGCACCTGCCAGAAACTAAAGAAGAAATGGCTCCTCGAACACACACCTAACAGCCTGGCAACCCACAAGGAAGCCACCCGCAAGCACCACCAACTAATCCGACTCGCCAAACGTTCCCACTTCACAGAACGCCTAAACAACAACTCACACGACAGCAAAGAACTCTTCTGCATCGTGAAAGAGCTCTCCAACCCCATCGCCAACGTCAACGACATCCCACCATCCCAAGAACTCTGCGACGCCCTGTCCACCTTCTTCTATCAGAAGATCGCCGACATCCACGACAGCTTCAACACCACGCCTCCGCCAGACCCCACCCCCGACAACTCCCCCTGCGCCAACCGCCTTACCGCCTGGACCCACGTAGACGACGCCGAAACTCGCAAGATCATGAACTCCATCCACTCTGGATCCCCTTCAGACCCATGCCCACACCACGTCTACAACAAAGCCGACTCCACCATCGCCCCCCAACTTCGAAATGTCATCAACTTATCCTTCGAAACCGCGACTTTCCCGGACAGCTGGAAGCACTCCGAAATCCACGCCCTCCTCAAGAAACCCAAGGCAGACCCCAACGACCTCAAAAACTTCCGCCCGATCTCCCTCCTCCCCTTCCAGGCGAAGGTCATTGAGAAGATCGTCAACGCTCAGTTCACCCACCACCTCGAAGACAACTCCATTCTGGACCCCTCCCAGTCCGGTTTCAGACGTAACCACAGCACCGAGACTGCTCTCCTCGCCGCCACAGACGACATCAGACAACAAATGGACAACGGCGAAACATCTGCCCTCATCCTCCTGGACCTTTCCGCAGCCTTCGACACGGTCTGCCACCGCACCCTACTAACACGCCTCCACGAAGCCGGAATACAAGAAAAAGCCCTCAACTGGATCTCCTCTTTTCTCTCCGGCAGAACCCAGAGAGTCCGACTCTCACCCTTCTGCTCCGAAGCCACCAACATTATCTGCGGCGTACCCCAAGGCTCCTGTCTAAGCCCGACGCTGTTCAACGTCTACATGGCCCCCCTCGCACAACTGGCCCACCAGCACAACCTCAGCATTCTCTCCTAAGTCGACGACACCCAGCTCATCCTCTCCCTCACTAAAGACCCACACACCGCCAAAGCCAACCTCCACGAGGGATTGAAGTCCATTGGCGAGTGGATGAGAAATAGACGCCTAAAGTTGAACTCCGACAAGACGAAGGTCCTCATCCTCGGACGTACCCACTCGACCTGGGACGACTCCTGGTGGCCCACCGCGCTGGGACCCCCTCCAACGCCAGCCAACCACGCACGCAACCTTGGTTTCGTCCTCGACTCCGCCCTCACCATGTCCAAGCAAGTCAACGCAGTTTCCTCCTCCTGCTACAACACCCTCCGCATGCTCCGTAGAACCTACAAATGGATCCCTACGGAAACCAGAAAAACGGTGACCCAGGCCCTCGTCAGCAGTAGACTAGACTACGGCAACGCACTCTACACAGGCATCCCAGCAAAAGACATCCGACGACTCCAACGCATTCAAAACGCCTCCGCCCGACTGGTCCTCGATGTACCCCGCCGATGCCACATCTCCCACCACCTGAAAGACCTCCACTGGCTCCCCGTGGACAAGAGGATCACCTTCAAGCTCCTCGCCCACGCTCACAGGGCACTCTACAACGCCGGACCCGTCTACCTGAACAGCAGACTCAACTTCTACGTCCCCTCCCGCCAACTCCGCTCTGCCAACATCTCCCTCGCCATCGTCCCCCGCTTCCAACGCAAGACCTCCGGTGGCAGATCCTTCTCCTACCTCGCCGCCAAGACCTGGAACACCCTACCGACCCCCCTGCGGCAGACCCAGGACCTCCTCACCTTCAGGAGACTCCTCAAAACCTGGCTCTTCGACCACTAGCAGCCCCCCCTCCTTAGCGCCTTGAAACCCTAACGGGTACGTATCGCGCTTTATAAATATTGTGATTGATTGATTGATTGGGTGCTTTCTAGTGGTGTGGTGATGGTGTCTGGGCAGTCAAGGGGCTGCTGGCAGCCATTCTTCTCTCATCTGGTGGTCCTTGCACCACCAACCCCCTTCCAGGGCTTGCCTGTTTGGGGCTCTCATGCACTGAGTTGCGGCCGCCTAGCAGCAGCAGGGAAGTTTGAGGCAAACACGAAAAGTGAAAGCTTTGTTTTAAATGTCTTTCTTCCAGTTTTGTCTCATCCCTGATGTGGCTCAATGGTTGACACCTGAGAATTGATCATAGCTTTCTCTCACCCAAATAGTGTGATCGTGGGCCAGTTATTGTTCCTTCCATTGTTCCACTACCATTATTTACCAAAATTAGCCTCTTACATCAGGCTGACGTCAGACGGTAAGCACTGAATAAAACGTAGGTACAATATCTATAATTTAAAAAAAAATCTAAATGTCATGGCCAACACTAGGCCTAAAAAGTTGTAATGGTGAACCACTAGTGGCATTTGATTGTGACTTTGTGTGATATCTTTAGTGCACAATCTTGCGGAATGGCAATAGCTCTATTTCTTTGATACTGGTGCAATGTTGTTAATATTGTGATGCATGTAACTTTAAAAAAGTCAGAGGATAGGGAGGTTTCATAATTTCGCTCCAGGGCTAAAAAAAGGTCCTTTGTTCACCTACTCTTTGTTTTTTATATTTCACCTCTTTTACAACTTCTCATTGACGTAGGGATCTTTGTGTAGTCTGCAGTACATCAATTACAGTATAGGTTGCTTAACACAACATTTCATCTATGTGGTAAAAATAAATTAGTAACCTGTGAGTTTGCAAATAGTAACAATGCTTATCAAAAGTACAAAAAATCGGGAAACTGTGGAAGTAAGCCAGTCATCTGTCAGTCAACATTACTAGATATCACAGTCGAATGACTAGCTGCAGCTCTTCACATTTTGGTGAAACATTTGCTGCTGATCTTCACTGATTTTAATTTCTGCAAAGAGGACTTTGCTAAGGTAGTGAGAATGAATGTTATTTCAGTCGGTCATTTCGAGGTTGAAAGAGTTTAACATAAATAAGAAGATATCATTGCATTTGTTACACTTGAAACTTTTCGAGATGGGTAGGGAATGGATAGGAGACTGTAGCCACAGCAAATATCTAGCATAAACAGTAATGCAAGTAAAAGAGATGGAAGAACGAGCCCTATAATATTGTTCTCTCAGTGTCAGTCGCTGTTATGAATACAAACTAATGCACTTTACCCAGTGATGCAAATGCTTAATCTAGCAAAATCAATCAACACATTTACTGTGCTCAGAATATGCATCATTTTTACTTCCAGGTGTAGCTAATGAAAATGATGGCATTGCATTAATTCAGTAAGATCATTCAGCTGCAGATTAAAATGTGTGCAAATAGAGCAGGCTTTTGTTCAAGAAATATTGAAGTAAGCACACTTTACTTCTGAGTACTGTCCATTCACCCAAAAGCTTGCATATCTATAGAAAATAGGACTGGTCTCAACAAATCTAGTTACCAAACAGAGTAAACTTCAGTGTTTGTTCCTGCAATCAGTAAGTGAAGTAATCTCGCTTTAACCAGTTGGGAGGCTAGTGCAGAATCGAGGGGCTTGATGGAAAAAGGAGCAACCATCTAGCGTGGATCATCAAAATCGCCCTACTTTTTTTAAAAACGTTTGATTTTTTTCTGTGAAGATCTTTGATAGGGACGTAATACTTAAATATAAAGTTAAGCCATTTGAAGGCCAGGCAACCTATTTTGAAATTATTCTGCACTACCAACAGGAGCCATTGAAGTACTTTCAAGTGAGCAGACGACGGATCTCTTATTCAGACCAAAAAACGTCTCTTACTACAGGAGCCTGAACTAACTGTAGCTGATCTAATATGGTTGCCAAAACATGGCATTACAGTAGTGCTGTAGGGAATTTGTCAAAAACCCTAACAATACTGCTCTATCGATCAATGACAAAAGGGAGGAGGATTTCTGATTTTTTTCTCAGTTGCAAAAAGCAACTCCTAGCCACTGATATAATTTAATGAATTAGTAACATGGCATCAAAAGTAAGTAACCACGTTTTGACTCCTGGCTCTCTAAGAGGGGTGAGAGGTGTTCTGTACCTGTCAAAATATGATTATTTAAGTTTTTGAGGCATTGAGTTTAAGTACATTGGAAACCATGCACTGCTATCAGAATTGTTAAACAGCTTAATGTATAACTGATATTATCTGCATAAGATTGCATGTGTACCCCATAGTGAAAATCAGAGTTGATATATGTAGATGTTAAAACTATTGGTGACAGGGAGGATCCCGTAGAATCCATCAATTCTGACTGGTCGAATTAGAAGCAAATGGAAAAATTGAACTTGTTGAGTCTGATTACTTATGAAGGACTTCAACCAGCTTATGGCTTGGGGTAAATCATTATAGTAACATATTGATCCACTGTGTCTCAGGCTGCAGACAGGTCAAACATAATCAGAACCACTGTCTAAGTACCTTCATCCATAAAATCAGTGTATCATCTTCTTAAAAACCAAGCAGGACTGTCGAAGTACTTTGCCTAGGTGTAAACCCTGACAGAATCAGGGAAAACAGATGGTAAATGTCAAGGTTGTTTTGAGGTTTTTGGGCTACAATTCTTTTAACTTTTTTGCCAGAACTGGCAAGTTGGTAATGGGAAGATAACTGGACGAATTCAATGGAGGGAACTGAACTCTCTTTACAAGAGGAGTAACTATTTTCCTTCTGTTACCTTGAAATGTAGCCTTCATCAAAAGGTACCTTCATTAGATGAACGGTGACAAGAGTAAAGCCAGAGACAGGCCAAAGTGAAGGAGGTGTGGTAGGGTGTTCTCTACGTGAATCTTTATGTTTGAGGTTTTTTTAATAGGGTCATATTTCGTCTGGGGTGGCACATCTAAAAGAGAAGCCAGTAATCATTTTGGCATCACTGCACAGTCTTCACAACTCATGGACAATTAGGGAATTCTTGAATTGTGTACTGCCACTATCTCCGAAATGGGGGCTACACATACTACTGCAATCTTACTGAAAAGCCGAGCACCTCCATTTTCAGGCTCTGACTTTCTGGAGTAGTGGAATCAAACAACTAAGCCGGAATCAAACATTTTTTTGTTTCTGAGAAAGTCCTACAAAAGTCAAACTGGCTAAAAAAAACACAATTTACTCATAGTTATGTGTTGTCAATCACTGAAATTTGATATTACCATAAAGTCCTATCATTCTGACAAAAACAGTACCCGCATGCATGGGTGAGTATCTTCTATGGAGCTGAAGCAAGTTAAAACCATAACCATTTCAAGGGAATTTATGAGGAGGAAAGTCAAAACAATTTGCCATGGGAGAAACTAAAGAAACCTACCAAACCCAGTCATTTTGAAAAGTTTGTTAATTAGAATTCCCACGAATATCAAACTAGGACTAAAGCTCACGTTCCTGAGATTTATCTATAGGAAAAAAACTGAATTTTCTGCAATCGCAAAAGTCTTAATGGTTTTCAAGCGTGTATGTGAATATGGGTGCTTCAAGTGGGAGAAGACCATGCCAAACCCTCACCATGACATGCTTGTGATTTTGGAATGTTCTGCTCTTTGTGATACGCCAATGCAAATGTGAAATACCTTTTGTTTTATAATAGTGACAATACAGAATGGCAGTCTTTTACAAATGTGAGAAAGTGCGTTCATTGGCTGCTTGTAAATGTTAGGAAATGGTGGTAAATTGTGTATTTGCAGCTATAGTTTGATATTTTGCATGTCATTCTGAGAAAAAAAAAGTCGTTATCATTTGCAATACTTTTCAAAAATATCTACAGTTGGGAGTATTGTGTTTAAAAAGAACAGAGACAGCAACAATAAAAGCTCAGAATGACAAACCCAAGTTCAATAACTTGTATCCTTCCACTGCTCCCTTTCAAGGAACTACTTTTTTCTATTTCGCTTAGCACTACCAGGCAGGAATAAAGGTCAAGCCAGCATTGCATTCACGTTTAGTTCTTCATTCCGTAAGCTGCCAGACAAGTTCTGTGGGAGCCATACGCTTCAGGGGCTAATATCAGTAGACTGATAACAAAATATGTACTAGTTTACAGTCACTGTCTGCAGTCATGGAAATATGCTCTTTTGATCCAGTTGGGTATACTAACTGAAAAGTATTATTATAAATCTGCCAACTGCACTGGAATACATTGGATAAAATGTAGAAACTATTGTATATGTTCTCATTTCTTATTTCTTATTTAATGTTTCAGGATTAGGTATTTCTAGTTCTGTGTTAGTACTACTTCAGGGGATGATTTATGACCAGCAACGCCCTAACAGGGAATAGCACCTACATTATGAGATTAGATATGGATGTGTTTTCACTACAACTAAGAAATCATAAATTTGAAGAAAGTAAGTGTATCCAAATGTTGCGTCCAGTTCGCAGATGAGGCACGCGAGCAGCAAGACTAGACAAGAATATGAATTATTAAATGGTACACTTAAGGCACACTTAAGCGTGATTTTTGCTAAGTGGCAGTGTTTGATTGCCTTCTTTCATGTGTCTGTCTCTCTACCTTTAGTTGCTGTCCATCCCTTTACCACAAGTAATAGATACTAAATGTAATAATATGTTATTCACTGGAGAAAATCATTACCTTTTTCAGCAAAGTATCATTGACTTAAATACTTCAAATATTGTGCAAACAGGTACAATAATGTGCGCCAGATGTAGTCAATTCGTAGACCAGCTATGAGATTTATCAATGTTTTTATTTGCATTTAAAAACAAAAATCATTTATATCAAATTCACAGATTACCAGTGGTGCTCACTGAATGCGTATTGTTAACTTTCGTGGTATACAGTGCTTGATTAGCTGCTTCTCACAACAATGCACAAAGGAAGCCATTCGGTGACATTAATCATGCCCTCTCTTCATGAACTTTACTCTGGTGTTTCAGCTTCGTCAAAAAAAAAAATCACACTATTGTATAATGAATATATTAAGTGTGTATTATGGTCCAAATAATACCACAGACTGGGAGACATAACAAACAATGTCTCCAATACCACACAATAGAATTGTGGTGCCAGAATACATGACACTTTGTTAAATATCACGGCTATTTTGTTGCAGATAGCATGACAACTTACTCATTTTTAAAACAGTACAACGTACACTGTAAACAGTATGTGAACTATTGTACTCTGGAAGCCTACAGTGAAAATAAGCAGGTTTTATTGACGATTAGGTCATGCAATCGTACATGCAAAGCAACATTAACATACCACTGAAAATCGAGCTTCATTGTTTTGGTCACAAAGTGTTGTTTTGGTGAAAACAGGTGTCATTTTGTTAACAAGCACAGTCTGACTGCAGACGCAAGCGATATTTGAAGCTGCTATTTGCACTGATCAGCCAACAATGAACCCTGGTCGTAGTAAGAATGACTAGGCTGTGATTTCCCTTCATTGAAGAGGATGCTAATTAATCAAAGGTTAATAGTGTAACTCGGCAAATTGGCTTGATGATGTTATTATGTAAATAGGTTGTCAGGCTTAGAGACTGCCTAGATCTTCATCATAACTTAAAAGGAATTTAGCAACTAATCTGATCAAATCTAAAATTGATGGAAATATGGATTTCTGCAAGTTGAAGAAATGAATTTATTATGGTGCCACCACTCACATGAGAAATGAAACCACTGCATTGAGTGCAAAAAAAATCGAATACGAGATATATGAACACTAGCAACTATGTAGTTAACGCTGCAGCTTACTTTCAATTAAAAGTAGTTTTTTGGTTTGTTTAAAATTTTGGTGTCTTTTCATGAATTGGCACAACAATTTCCACTCAACAAGCGCAAGTGGCTACGTTTTGTACACGAATGTCCTGGGGACGAGGAAAATAAAGTTGGGATCAAGAAAAGTGCATTTTCCATTTTAACATCCAATAGACAATTTGCTCTGCGCTGGAGCGAAAAGCACTTAATCGAATTATACCAAATTTCCCATGAAGCTGGAACTTTACTCAGAGAAATGCCTTTGTTAGCTTTGGTGTAAATCCATGTAGTCTTAGAGTTCTTTGCATTAGGATAAGGTGATGGGTACGTTCCTTAAAGTTAATCAGCCAGGGATTTTTGTACATATTTTCTGTTACATGATCCACATATTAGGTTTCTCAGATGATAGTACATTTGAAACATTTGGAAATTTATTGGGGAACGGAGTATTTATGACTTTGCTCCAGTGCAGGATTTGTTTATCTTCAAAGGAGTTGAAGATTAGGGCAATCGGATTTACAGAAAGAAAATCATATTTTTTTTCATGCCAGCCTTACAAGATGCCAGACACCAAAGCCTGCATCCTGAAAAAACGATGAAAGAATAATCATTATATTGAACTGGGAACATCCCTTCCCCCAGGGAAGATGCAAAGTGGACTAGAGGGACAGACATTACCATCAGATTTTAAAACAAATTGTTTCAGGTGATTTATAGTGATTTTTAGATTCATTTTCAGCTCTGCAGTTCTGTGATTTTGGAGGAAAGTCCGACAATTTTATGAAAAAGTCTATGCCTTTTCTTTGAAAATCTGAAAAAAGTTAAAACAAACAAGCATTAGCAAAGCCAATAGGTTCCACCTTTGTTTTTACTTTCTATCCAACTGGATGCTTAGATATTAGAAAAATCTTATAGTAATGTTTGTTTTAAATTTGATAAACTGTTAATTGTTTACCAAATGTAAAACAAACATTATTATAAAAAATGTCTAATATTTGTAATCCAGTTAGATAGAAAGAAGAAATAAAGGCGAAACCTACTGGCATGATGGCATGTGGAGAAGAAAGAAGACGGCAGTGAAGAAAGACAGGAAGAAAGAAGACAGCAATGAAAAAAGAGACAGAAGATGGCTTGCAGTAAAGAAGAAGAAAGAAAACGACAGTAAAGAAAGAAAACAGAATACGGCATGCTGTGAAGAAAAAAGAAGATGGTAGTGAAGAAAGAAGACAGCATGCGGCGAAGAAGAAAGAAGACAGTAATGAAAAAAAGAAGACAGAAGATGGCATGCGGTAAAGTAGAAAGAAGACAGCAGTGAAGGCAGAAGACAGCATGCAGTAAAGAAGAAATATGACATCAGTGAAGAAAGAAGACAGAAGACAGTATGCGGTGAAGAAGAAAGAAGACAGCAGTGAAGAAAAAAGACAGAAGATGGCATGCGGTAAAGAGGAAAGAAGACAGCAGTGAAGAAAGAAGACAGAATACGGCATGTGGTAAAGAAGAAAGAAAACAGCAGTGAAGAAAGAAGACAGAAGTCGGCATGCAGTAAAGAAGAAAGACAACAGCAGTGAAAACAGAAGATGGCATGCAGTATAGAAGAAAGAAGACAGTAGGGAAGAAAGAAGACAGAAGATGGCATGTGGTAAAGAAGAAAGAAGACAGAAGACGGCATGAGTAAAGAAGAAAGCAGACAGCAGCGAAGAAAGAAGACAGTAGTGAAGAAAGAAGACAGAAGACGGCATGTGGTGAAGAAGAAAGAAGACAGCATTGAAGAAAGAAGACAGAAGACGGCATGCAGCAAAGACTAAAGAAAACGGCAGCAAAGAAAAAAGACAGCATGTGGTAAAGAAGAAAGAAGACAACAGCGAAAAAAAGAAGACAGAGAAGACAGCAGCAAATAAAGAAGACGTCAGTGAAGAAAGAAGACGGCATACAGAAAGGAAAAAGAAATACCTTCAGCATCGGGGCCAGAGGAAGGATACTGGCCACTGTTCAATGCTGATCAAACAATAACCAGCCAATTCTTTTCAGTTTTGCGGAGTGATCCTCACCATGTATTTTTAAGAAAACATGGAGTTTGCTCATCTTCATGGAATTCCTTTTTTGTATCACAATTCTTTATTAGTTTTGCATAGAATTTTCAGAAGCATACAAAATGTAACAGTGATGTCGAGATAGCAGAGCATATAAGTCCAAGACATCATATAGGCAGGAATACCTGAGAAAGTAGTTAGAACGAAAAAATGACACATAACATACAAGGCCCCTCCTAACAGAGGCAATATGGACCAGAAGATCCCCTTGGGGGAAGGAGAGGGAGGAGAAACACAAGAATCAGGGCTAAGGGAAGGATCCAAGTAAATCGTGTCCCCAGGCCACCCCCAGTGAACTACCACCTGCTCCAGAGAAGTAAAGTTCCAGGTGCACAGCACAGAACCATGCTAAATATTGAGAATTTCCACAGTTATCCATGTAGAAAGGGACCACAGAACTCCTCAAACTTCTGTATCTTATAATTAAGGTTATAAATAAGTTGCTCATAAGTGGCCATGTCATGCATATCAGTGAGCAATGTACTGTGGGATGGCTGCTTAGCTTACTTCCAACGGAGAAGGATTTCCACCTTCGCCACAGCTAGGGCCGTAGCCAGCCAGCCCTTACCACGATGCGTTAAGTCCAGGAATACTGACGTCATGAAGTAGGACTTGGCGGGCCGTCAGACGCAGGGCCACCCCAGGTGTGCCGTCAAGGTGTCCCAAACAGAGCCCCAGTAGTGCAAAAACACTGTACAGTCCCACAGGCATGTACAATATCACAGCACCATCCATCACATCGCCAGCATTTACAGTTCACCACCTGAGCCCCACACAGTAATTCTGGCATCCAATGCCAGAGGCGCGAGACCTTAAAATAGTTGAATTATAATCTGGCCCCTGAAGAAAATCGTCATGCTGTTCCAACATGACATATCAGTCCTACTCTGGAATGGAGAGGCCCAGCTTCTTTTCCCACTCGCAGCACAAGTTATGGACAGTAGGGCGTGAGAAGAGGACGCCCATAAGGGTAACTTACAGTCCCGCCATATTGACCCTGTAACCTTTCCATGTCAGGATGTTTTGTAACAGTGGATCAAGCACTATGTTGTAAGGTGGAGGCCCCAGCATGTGTTGCAGGCTTTGTGTGCATTGTTGATACTTCCAGTGTTGTGACTGAGGCAAACCATAGTCACATACGAGAGCAGCAAAAGGGACCAATTCACCATCACGCATCATGTCATTCACATATGAATAGTATTCCACTGTGACCTGTCAATCTCCTTTCCCCTGATTTTAATGTCCCTGTTCCACCAGAGCAGTGCCATAAGGTGGAGCATACATGGGGTGTGAAGTAAATGGTGAGCACAATGTCCAGCAAAGAACATGGCATGTAAAATTGGGTCGCCCAGGCCGCTGGTATGCCTTTGACCCGTGTAGAGGGCCATAAATTATTTCCCCGACAGTTACATAAGGCTTTCCAGAAAGACTCAAGTGGGAGTCTCGTTAGCTGGCTTCAGCATCTTCACCAAATGGAACAACTGCGAGGCTAGCCAGTAAGACACCACAAGCGGTTTTCACAGCCCCCATGCAGTGGTTATAGCATGAAGCTAGCAGCCTTGAGGCACAGCCTGCGTCCCTCCCACACCAAACACCATATTATCTGGTCAACCTCCTGAAGCAAGCCATGAGGGATATTCAGGGAAATCATTTTGAACAAGTAAATAAACCTCAGCATCACATTTATCTGTATAATTTGAACGTGACCTCACAGATACAAGTACAGCACAAGCTGTCTATAATTGGGGCGATATTATCACGCGCCTCCCAAGCGAGATCGCTACTCAAGTACACCCCCAAGTATTCAGGCTTTCAGTTTACCAAGTGAACACCCCTTCTCCCTAGGAAGCCATCGTAGTTGGCAATGTCATAACCAGGGACTCACACTTCGACTACTTTATACAGTAGCCATAGAAGGTAGAAAAGGACTCGATCACTTGCATAAGGGCAGAGTTCGATTCACAGGTTTGGACTGTCAGAATATTATCTACATAATTAAATGCCTTTCTTTCTGCCACCAGCATGGCAACCCCCAGAATAACAAGTGCACTGCTTATCTTAGCCGCCAAGTGTTCCAGTGCCAGCAAAAATAGCAGTGGGGATAGTGGATACTCCGGTCTTGTGCCACAAGGGATAGCTAAAAAAGGGGAAAAAAAGCCCACACATGTCATTGAAGCTGTAGGAGCACTGTAAAGCCGCTGGACTTTTGTAATGTATGCTTTCCCTAAACCCATGTTCTCCATCACCCGGAACATGTATGGCCACTCCACCCCGTCAAACGTCTTCTCAGAATCAGAGACACAAGCACTTTCTCACTGTCAGCCTGCTGCACCTGCCACAGAAGATGGGAGAGCATCTGCAGATGATTCACCGAAGCACGGCCAGGCACAAACCCCACTTGTGAGGGGTGAATCAGGAGTGGAATATATGTCTGCAGCCTAGTGGCCAAGACCTTTGCCAGGATGTTTCACATCTGCAATGATGAGGGATTTTGGGCAACAGTTGGCTCTTTGAAGTGTATCCCTGCCAGGCTTGGGGATCAAGGAGATACACACTCTGTTAAGTTCTAGGAGGGGAGCCATGTCAGTGGTGAGTTCCTTGAACAGTTTGCACTGCAAATGCACTATCAGAGGTTTGGTGCTTTTATAGAACTCAATCAGGAGATCAAAGCTTTCTGGTGCCTTCATAGTTGCCATACCATCAATGACTTGTGCAATTTCCAGTTGCCAATGTCTGCACGGAGTAACTGTGCCTGATCTGGTGATAGGGACTTGAGGGTGAGGCCCACCAGGAAAACCTGCTCTGCAGTAGCATGGTCTGGTGCTGAAGAGTAAAGTGTCTCATAAAAAGTAGCAAACTCCTGCAGTATGTCACGTGGAACGGTAAGGAGCACATCACACACAGACCAAATGGCTGATATCATTGTGTGTGACTTCACCTGGTGAAACTGAGTGGCTAACAGCCGGCTGGCTTTTTCCCTCCTATCATAGTGTTGCTACCACAGGCATAAAACTGCTGACTCCGCTTGTGTGGCATAATAGGAGTTCAGGTTATACATGTCACCCAGCAGCTCCTTAAGAAGGGTGGGGGTCAGTGAAGAATGAGGTCTGTCAGCTGATGAAGGTCTGCCTCACCGTGGCACTAATAAGGAGGCCTTCCCAGCTGCCCAGAGCACCTGCGCGGAGGTGACAGAATCAGCATGTTCCTCGAGATACAGCCTCTAGAATTGGCACAACTGACGTTTGTTTATGTGTCAAAGAGCCTGAGGAGGGTTGCAGTAGACGGAGGTGAAGGTTGAGCAAGACAAGATCATGGTCAGAAGGAATATGTGATGGAACAACTAGGTCCTAAACAACTACTTGCCTAAACCACTACTGCTAAACAACTAAAAAGTCTCCACAACGCAGTACTGAACAACGATTTTGCCTGAATAACGATTGGCTGAACAATGAATTTTAAGGTACTTTTTTTTTTAATGGTTTATTAGTTGTTTAGAATCTCTCTCTCTCTCTATATATATATATATATATATGTCAAACCAAGTGGTCTGAAGGTTGCTGGGCGGCACACTCCACTGCCGGTGCAGAGTGACGGAGAGGACCAGTCTCGTAAAGTACAAATAACAAAAAGGTTTTCACCGCACTCCACAAAGTCTCAATAGTGCAATTTATTTCAAAATAACAACCACCTGGTTGTTATTTTGAAATAAATTGCACTTTTGAGACTTCGTGGAGTGCGGTGAAAACCTTTTTGTTATTATATATATATATATATATATATATATATATATATATATATATATATATCAATTCTAAACAACTAATTAACCATAAAAGAGAAAAAAAAAAGAAAAACTTGCCTCAAAATTCATTGTTCAGGCAATCGTTATTCAGGCAAAATCGTTGTTTAGACAGTAGTTGTTCAGTACTTCGTTGTAGAGATGTTTTAGTTGTTTAGCAGTAGTGGTTTAGGCAAGTAGTTGTTTAGGACCTAGTTGTTCAGGATGTTTCCCGGTCAGAAGTACTGTTCAGTAGGATCAAGGTGGCCACTAAATTGCCAAATAGTCTGACAGGCAGCAAAAAGAAGTCAATACTGCAATGTGTCCCATGGATACAGGAGATGAAAGTGTAGTCCCGGTCCCTTGGATGTGTCAGGCGCCATGGATCTTTCAGGGCATGGTCAGTGGTAATGTCAGAGAGGATAAACCGGTCTCGGGCTGTCTGTCATATGAGTCCCCATTGTCAATGTGCGGTTCCAACGGCATGTTCAAGTCCCCTTTTATGAGCACCCTGGACATTCCAAAATAGAGCAGGAGTTTATTCAATGATGCAAGGAAGTACACCGTATCACCCACTGGGTCATAGATGGAGCCCACAATCAAAGATTCATCATGAATCCAGACCTGGCAAAAATATATCTACCCAAGGATTTGTGCCACATCCATAGTGTGTGAATCGGCAGGGAATTATGAAACAAGATGGCCACCCCACTCTTCCTTGGGACCATGGGTGGTGTCATGTGTTGGAGGGGAACCTGTGTTCTGCTGGCATGTATCGCCATGCCCACCCTGTCCCATCTAAGTTTATCGTGCTAGGTGGGTGACAGGAGTGTTTCCTGGAGTAGAGCCACATCTGGGACTTGTGTCAGTAGAAAAGAGAGGATTTTCTACTTCTTTATTTAGTGTCTCAGGCCATTCACCTTAAGAGAGGCAATCCCTCAAGGACAGGTTAGCACAGCTATTGGGGATGTGATGGATGAGACCCTGGTGGGGGGGGCAAGGGGAGAAGAGGATATGGAATCAATAGATAAGAGGCCAGAGGAAAACGAGTAATTACCGTATATGCCTTCACCAAAGCCTCTGATAGGTGGAGAGAAGAACTAAACCGAAACCCAGAGATGTGTGAACCCATCGCCTATCTCCGGGGAATGGGGACAACAAGGGCTGTAGACCTGGGACAGAGAGTGACCGCCAATCTGCAGCTGTGGACCCTAAACCATGCAACAACAGTATGTGTGTCTAAAAGGCCCCCTATCCACATAGTGGGTACCCAGGCGAAGGAGGGCCCAAGCCCAGGCCCTCAACCACCTGCATGCCCACCAGTACAGAACAAACAAGGTAGGTAAGTGAGCTCAGAGACCTAGCATTTAAAAGTTACTATTGTAAAAACAGAAACTACAAAATCAAACAAAAAGAACCAAGAACATAATTTACATTACTGCTGGGAGGCCCCATCTGCAATGCAGGAACAGTCTTAGCCAGGTGCAGCACAACAGTCCAGCAGCCAGTCCCCTCAGAGGCCAACCAGGTGACCCAGGCATCACACCTAGTGCTGTTCGGTCAATAACAGCAGGGCGGCAGCAGCCGACCACCAGCAAGCAGCCTGCCCAACACCACCAGGGCTGTGATACAAGATAGAAAGGCTGCAGTCAATCAAGGGAGAGCCAGAGAACAGAGGAGTAGCTATCCTATGCCTTGAGGGGGAAAGTGGGACTTGTCCTTCAGACTACCCAAAGATTGGTTGAGATGCTTGTACCCATCTGAAGACCAACGGCGGGCAATCCTCCCACACTGAAGCAGCTAAAGGACCAGCAGGCAGGTCCATGGTATCCATGTCAGAGACATCCAGGACATCCGGAAATCCCTCCAGGTCTTCTGGGTCATCATACTCCTGAATCTGCCATCCACTGTGATCAGCATCATGTCAGTTTCTTATAGGCCAAATCAGATGTCCTCTTCCATAAGTGGGGTCGCAAGGCTAGAAATGGCTTCCGGGCGAGGTTAGTATCAGGGACGAAGTCGGCTGAGATGAAAACCTGGTGGTCTTGCACTGATACGGCCCATGGATTTTTACCCCCATAATGATCTGCTGTGCCTTCCGGTGCCACAAAAGGCATGCCAGGATGAGCCAAAGTCACTGTGTGGAAGAGGAGGTGGTGTGTGAGCGGACCCTGCTGTACCCCCAGTTTCAGATCAAAGAACAGATCCAACAGTTTTGGCAAAACATCACAGAGGAATGATATAATGTGTGCCCCCTTTAATTTCTCTGGCAGGCTGGAGATACGAATATTGTCCCGTCTGCTCCTACCCTACAAGTCAATCATTTTCTGCCGTAGCACACACACCTCCATAGATCAGTCTGAGAGGACATCAATGCCATGCCTCTACCTTCGTGAGGTGGGTCTCCCTGGTGTTAAGCCACTGATGAAAGGAAGCAATGTCCACGTAAATCAATTCCACATCTTCTTGTGTTTTTGCAATAGTGCAGTCTACGGAAACTTTGATATCGGAAAGTTCACAGTGAACAGTGTTCATAGTCAAGGACGACCAAGAAGGAGGTGCCTGCGTCCACCTATGATGAGTTGGGTGGTTTGAACCTAGAGACAGCCTCCGAGAAAACAAGTTGGCATGTGGATTTTGATTTGGACTTGGACATGGGCGACAGACAGACCCTAGCCAGAGGCAATAAGCAGTGTGTGGTATCCTCTGGAATAACGACGAAAAGGCATAATTTGAAGATGTTTATTTATGAAAACAGGAGTCATCTCCCAGCTCTGCTCCTTCTGCAAACCGCCACACCTGAGAGCGCAGCACTCGAATCTCCTCTACATTCCACATTCACATTCTAGGCCCACATTCTGAATTCTTTTACAAACCTTCGATCTTGCTTAACTACAACACAGTGTCCCAGAGTTCACCACGTGGAACCCCCAGGAGGCAGGCAAAGGGAAATACTGCAGGTGTAGAGCACTACAACAGGGCCACTGCACGCTGATCAAAGGTAAGAGTCACCACACCCCTGTGGATAAGAAGTAAGGCCAGCCCCCGCAGAAGTGTTGTGCTCCTGGCAGTCAGGCAACAATCTCACTAGCCATCATGGCCCCAGCAATTCTAGGGCTGTGGCCGCAGAAAGGTGTCCAAAGTTGAGCAATACACAGTGGTAGGTAATGAAACACAGGTGTATGTTCAGGTGCCACCACCGGTTCAGGGACCAGCCAGGCAGGAGCCTTAGAGGGATGTTGTAACGCTCCTCTGAAGCTAGCTCCCCACTTATGGAGTTCTAAGTCTAGGAATATAGGCCCAAATTCAAGGATGGCCTTGCACCATCTAACACCACATTAGTTTAATTTGTCTGACGCTAATGTGGCGTTAGATTGCCAAAAACGCCATGCCCTGTCTACAAAGTGGCACAATGCATGCATTGCTCCATTTTGCCACGCCTTGCACCACATTATTCATGTGCCATGCATAATGTATGCAAAGAAGCCAATGCAAGGGGGGCCATTACGACCCTTTGTGCCACATTATTTATGTGCAATGCATAATGTATGTGCCATGCATAATGTATGTAAAGGGGGCATTCCCACGCAAGGAGGCCCACAAAAATGGCGCAATTAAATCTACAAGATTTCATTGCACCATTTTTTGCTTCATTTTTAACGCATGCTAAAAGCAAGTGTTAAAGGACACACACATTGGAATCAATGGGCCTCGTTGCACTTTGCTCCACTAGTGTCCGAATTTTTGACGCTAGTGGAGCAAAGCACCACAACAGCATCAAAGTTTTTGATTTTGATGCTGTTGCTCCTAATACCACCATGGTGTGCCATATCTCAAATTCAGTGCACACATGGTGGCGTTATAGGGGTGCAAGAAAAGTGGCGCTTCACATTGTGAAGCACCACTTTTTTTAAATATTGCGCATAGTTTGTTCTACCTATGTTACAACGCATGCACTAGGATGTTGTGCTCCCTTCTAGGTTGTTGTTGCGGTGACATTAAAGGAGAACTATAATATTAGACTCTGTGGGCCCAATTCACGAAGGTAACTTACGTGTAATAAAGTTGCTAGTGCGGACTCCGTACTCGGGGTGAAGTCTCTGCACTGAAATGTGCAGTTAGGAGTTTCCGCCCGAGTGCGGAGCCTCCGCACTCATAACTTTACTACACGTAAGCAGTCACAGCTCGGCGACCCAGAAGGGGCATGGCAGCACGTGGGGGGAGGAGGATTAAGAGGGGGGGTTACATTAAAAATATATATTTTTTTAAATGCACTTACCTCCTCTGCCGCGTGCCGCTCCATCCACTCCTCCCGTCGTTGCTGCAGACACAAGCTACCACCCTCCCCTTCGCCTATCCTGATGCTGTTCAAAGCTGCCTCAGGATTGGCTGAGAACACCCAGCCAGGGCTCTCCCAGGCACACTGGGAACCTGTGCAGGCTCTCTCCAGCTCAGCAACTGTGTTGCTGGACTGGAGAGAGACCTGTGCGCATGTGTGTTTGGCGGGCCCGAGACGGCAGGCCAAAGACACATGTCCTACACTGCTCGTCACCCCCGTGGCCCCACCCCTTTTACCCAAAAACAATAATAAACAAAGTTTTATGAAGGAGCCGCCCCTGCACGTAAGGTGAAACCGGCTCTGTGTCTTAACTACAATGCTGATTTCCTAGTCATACCATCTTGTGCTCTATTTAAGCACCTAATAAGCAATGACTGCTAAAATCGAGTGCCTCAGCAATTAAATGTTTGTATGAAGGCGCAGCATCCATATTTTTGTGTTTCCAGTATTCCACTTTTCGGTTTAAAGATGAATATGTTTTAAAAATCCACTTTAAGCTTTTGCAATCCAATCCCAGCATTTTATAATCCGAATTAGCATTTAAAATTAAAACCCATATTATCAGAAGCTCAATTACACAGCTCTACTAATTAGCACTCCACGATGTAAATTATGCAGTTCTGTCTCAATCGTCCAGTCGCCTTTCTTCACACCATCTCTGTGTGATTAGGGTAAGAACGCTCCTTTCTGTGTGATTAAAATGTATGTGATAAAGCCGTCTGCAGCAGGAGACCGCAGTGCGACTCTCAGATGCACTAACAGACGTCAATTTTTCTGCACAGCGCTCCGAAGTGCTGTTGAGTGGAGTTCGCGCTTTTCATGACAACTAATAAAATACAAATTGAAAAAAAATCAGGGCATGCAGGTTTCTGAAGAAAATCCATTTTCCTCCAGCATCCCTCCCCCGGTTTCTAGCTTCCATGCAACATTGTTCCCTTGATATGTGATATGATCTCATTAGACTGAGGGCAGCATGGGCGTTAGTGGAACAGGACACAATGAATAATTATGTAAGGAGTGCTGCAATTTTATTCAATTACTATACTTAACGCTGGGCCCCTGCAGCGTGATCTTGATCAAATCCTGGACACAACTATTACATTACATGTATATTATAAAGCTCCAGGCCCGTCCATACCTTCAGACCATACATAGGCAGTCCTATTCAGTGTACTTTCTCAACTGAGAAATTTGAGGGATTTTTACAGCACAAATAATATAGTTTATCCTCTATTGTCTCGCAGATTTTAAATAATTTCACCACATACACAGGGCTATGGAAGCGATGTAACAAATACTGAATTATCCTGCATCTGGCTTAAATGTATATTTTTTGTATGTTTCTAGTTTATTATTTTAAACTTAAAACATCCTGTGAATACTGGCGTAACATTGCTAATGAAGCAACATAAAACTAAAGGCATGCTCACTTGTAACAAGATAGGAACAGTAAAGTTGGCAAAAGTACAGCGTTTGGAAATCAGTCCCCATTGTTTCAAGCAGCAGGATAATGGGCGTTTCCCTTCTTGTTCCACTTCCTGCTTTCTTCATTTTTATCCTTTTCTCTTGCTCTTGGTTAAAATAATATAGCTCAATTCCACACACACCAGCACCACACATGGCTACATTAACATAATATAATGAGATTTACCATCACCACACGAGCCACAACCATACATTAAAATCACATTATCCTGGGTAAACCTTCTTATTGAACATTTGCCAATAACTTCAAAGCCTGTGTTTCACAGAAAAGACGTCTAACTGTGAATTATTTCCCGTAATCCACAGTGCTGAACTCATTTGCACTATATTTAACACAGCGTTTCCTCTTTTCTCAGTGAAGGCAAAAAAGTGTTGTCACAATGGCGGTGCTGCACTTACAACCATTAATCTGCACACCTGATAAATTCAAGCTTGAAGGCCTCTCCTTGTTCCAAGCACTAACCAATGAATCCTCCCAAATATGTGAAAATAAACATTGTAAACGCAGAACTCTGTCAACAAGATGTTACATTACCCTGCATTGCACTTTATTTTTTTCTTTGTATATGTCTTGTTAAACCTAATCTTTGTTGTCAATGTACTACAAAACAAAAGAATGTTTAAGGGCATGTTTTTACAATTGGATTGATACTTGGGATGCAGCCCCAGCAATTGCCAGTGTCCAAGATTAATTCAAGCATCCCTCTATCACCTTGTTTTTGATGCCATCTTCTTATTCTTAATGGGCCATCAGGTGATGTAGAAACAAATCTTAACATTAACCAAATGGAATGACATTAATTATTCAAATTCAGGAATACGTCACACCTACTCACAGAAAACTCTTAGCGAATATCTGATGTTGCATTAAGCTATTTTTTCCAAGTAACTGCACATAGGAAGTTAACTTAATTCAAAGTAAATATCCCTGCACCTCACAATAATTTCCCCGGTCCTCCCCAGTTCTCTAACACACAAAACCTCCTGGTCTGTGTTACATAAAACTTCATGTAAATAAATACAGTGGGATGCTGGATCCCAGTTTGTTGCTCTTAGTGTGCAGTCATTACCTGCAGCAACAATAGCTTGACACAAAGAAAAGGGTGTACTTAGGCCCCCCAAGGCATCCAAACAGCCTACCTCCTCCACAGAGAGGTAATTTGAGGGCTGATTATCACAAATAAAACAAATATCAAGCCCACTGCCAAGGCTGTGTTCAACAAGAAGTCACTGTACCACCAACCCATGAGCTGGTCCGTTCATACAATGGGAAACTGGCCAAAATGTTAGTGTTTGTCATCTTCACATTTTAAGTTTGTGAACAGAGTAGCGTTTCCAGAATTCTTGAAGACTTTTTGTCCAAAATGGAAGGGTCCAAGCGATTTTCAACTGCTGCTGCACCGCAGCTGCACGATCAAGTACTGGAGTTGGTTAGGGAAGTGATGACACAGAGAACTTGTGTCAATCCATCTCACTACAGACATGTGGATCATTTGTTAGGCTACAGACTACATCTGCATCACTGTACACTGGGTCTCTCCTAAGTTAGTTAAGCACAAGGCTAGCCACAGGTCTCACATTTGGTAATGCTTTTTAAGGCACTTGTTGGCTTCCAACAGTTCGAAAGTTCAAGCACATACAGCTGCCAATAACCTGAAGAATTCAATCCAAAGGTCTTTGCATGAGAATTGTTGCAGTGAAAAGAGCAATAATATTGTCAAAGACATGGCTGATGGAAGATACATTGCATCAACTTACTTATTCAAGACCTTCAAAAAAAGAAGCATTCAACAACATATTGCTCTCTTGCCACAGGATTTGCAATGTCCATTTTCTCCATTCCTTCAAAGCCCATAAGTAGTTGAGGTTGCTAATACAGTCTCCATAAAAGCCCTCAAGCAGGAGCACCCAAATAATTGGAACTCCACATGCTCCATGCTGCAAAGCCTGTTTGAGAAGTACAGGTCAAACAATAATCATTTACTGCAAAGGAGATGGGATGCAGCTGTCAAAGCAATGATAACTGAGATTGACAAATGAGGCTATCAGATTGCCTGATCCAAATGCTATTGCCTTTTGAGATTTTGACATGGGAAGTTAGCAAGGAGGATAGTAACATGAGCCAGGCTATCACCTTGTTACACATGCTGCGGGATCATTTGGGTAATGTAGAAGAATCATATTTTAATGATAATGAAGAAGCAGCTACTTTGGTCAACAACGTAATCCTTCAAGCAGAAACAAATCTGCAACTGCAAAAAGAAATTGTGCCTTTCGATGTGTATATCTGTGCTACTATACTGGAACCAAGGAACAAAAAAGCAAGAATTAGAAGGAGGGAGCAGGAGCATTCAGGTTTGGCTGGCAGAGTTATGTAACATCTACTCCATAGAATTTAAGTGTTACTTAGTGGTGGCTGCAGAGAGGAGGACAGTGCATAGCCAATACTAATGGGAGGTCAAGTGACAAGTCAGGAAGGGAGAGCCCAGCCCAGGATGGGCATGGTCAGTTTTCAACAACTGATTGTAGGAGGTGGAGGGCTGGTGGCCTGCATTAGGGGTAGCCTTGCAAGGAATCTCAAGTAGAAACTACAGAGAGGGCAAATGAGGAACAATTATACATTCACTTTGTTCCTTGTTGTGATGGACCTTGTTCCGATCTAAGCATCTGTTGGTAGGTAAGTGGAGCTGTGGTGCTTTATAGTTTGACAGGAATGGGTTAACAAACAATTAATCCAACAAAAGGGACTATTATACATAAGAACTAAACATTAATTGATTAAAAACAAATTCAACTACCAAAAACATACCCCCAACCAATAAGCAAGCCCATAGGTATTTTCTACCATTACCTCAGAGTGCCTGGCGATCTCTGCATCCTAAAACGGTTTTGAGCCTGGTTATCTTCCTGCACTATGTGCTGACCTTTGCACTTTTTCTTCTGCTGACCTTCAACGCCGCACTGTTGATTCCTAGAAGAGCATACACTTAGAAGCTATGAGCCTGGGACTGAAGCATCCTAGGCACTAGTGTTGAAATTAGACCGTGAGACCCTCCGGGGGGCTCTGTGATTCCGGTGTGACACCTTTCCTAGCCACATAGGAGCCCTCCCCTGGGACTCACGCAACGGATACACACGTTGTCCCCTCACCTGAGAATCTGCCTTCTGAGACTGGGTTGGTGGGCCATCAACAGAGTGGGACCGCCATCATGTCTGAAGCTCGTAATAAAAAAGATTGCTCACTTTGGAAGATGACGACGAAACCCCTTGGGGGCCCGACGGGGGATGGCTCCCCCACCAGTGACCCGGATCGTGTACCAGATACACAGAGAGCCCAGTGACCCGGGCCTTCCTGCAATCCCTGTTCTCCTCGCTCCGCAATGACCTACAAGCATTCAAGAAAGACCTTTCTGCTGCCATTCGGGACATGTGACACAACTTAGATGACGTTGGCAAGAGGGTCTCCGTACTGGAAGACAAAGATGACGGCCACAGCGAGGAAATAAAGTGACTCCAGCAGGAAGTCCTTCGACATCAGGACCAACAACTGGATCTTTAGGCACACACAGAGAACCTGGAGAACCACTCTAGGCAGAACAATATCTGCATTGGAGGCATCCCCGCTGACAGTGAGGGAACGGATCTTCACGAAAACATCACTGCCCTCTTCCGGCAAGTGTTAGGTGAACCTCCCGAGGCAGGAAGTAAGCTGGACAGGCTCCATCGGGTCGGCTCCCCACACTCGGTGAAAGCCCCACCCCCAGACATACTGGTGTGTTTGCATGATTTTCAGCAGAAGGAAGCAATTCTGCACAAAGCGCAGGCCCTGCACCCACTCCAATTCAGGGGCCACACTCTGCAGCTTTTCCAGGATCTAGCAACCAGCACACTCCAGAAGCGACAAGCCTTCTGCCCAGACACGGCCCATTTGCAAACCTAGGGGTCTCCTACTCCTGGGGCCATCCTTTTGAATGGTCTTTCGATTTGATGGAAAACTCCATCAGATCCGCCCTTTTCAGGAGGCTTGCAGTGTGTTAAGCATCCAGGAATCCCCCACAGATGACCACTTGGATAGCCCCAGGGGCCAGCAATTGCAAAGTCAACAGTGGTGACGCCATCCTGAATGCACCGCTAAAGTGGTCCCTCCCAGCCAGACAACAATGGTGTTGGAGAGCCAGACTGTTTTAGACTCCCTAGCAGGAGACACAGACAAAATGGAATCCACCTAAAACAGGGCCTTTGACTTCATCTCTTCCCTGTAGGGAAAGGGCACAAATTAGGCAGGGGCGGGCAAAGGGATTCTTTCATTAGATCAGAACTACCTTTGGTACCTTTGCACTCATGGTACTCTTGGAAAGGCCTATTCCTTGCCTACAACTACCTTCCTGGACCACGTACTACTCAACATTTACATAGTTAGTGGACTGGTAAGTGTTTAATAATGAACATTTCTTCTACTATTTTGGGGAAGTTTTTTTTTACTACCCTGGTGCCTCCACTTGCTAAAGTACTGCCTAAGGTCTTACCTGTGCTGAAGCCTCGCAGGGCAGACATCTGTCGATTTATTGGGGTACACCCCTGTTGTGCCATTGGGATCCTCCACACTGTTCGCACTACCCTCTCAGGTGCTATGGATCCTAAAATCCTCAGGCTCAATGTCCAGAGCCTCAATAATCCCATAAAGAGATTTGCAGTTCTGTCCCTCTTTGAATGATTGGAGTGTGACATCTGCCTCCTACAAGAGACACACTTACTCACTAATGATATCCCTATTATGCACTCTCACTGGTTCCCCTGCAAGTAGTGGTCTTCTGGACCCAATAAGAAAGGCAGGTCGTCTTTCTATTTTCCTGCGTATTCCGGGGAGATGTCCTCTCAATGGCTGAGGTAAAAGGGCGGCTGCTAGCACTTAAGCTCAAGATAGGCCCCCTCCACCTTACAATAGTGAACACATATGTCCCCAACATGAATCAAGAGACCTTCATTCTGAACTACCTAGCTCCAGTGCTACAAATGCCAGATGCACCCCTGCTGGTGGGTGGGGATGGAAACCTGGTAATGAATTCCGACTTGGACAGATCTGGCCAACGAATAGACCATTCAGGGGCCTTCTCAGAGATAGGTAAACAATGGCTAGTGGGCTGTGGCCTTCAAGACATCTGGCGGCACTTTCACCCTACTTCGAGGGACTACACATTCTACTCTGTTGCCCACAAGACTTATGCACATATTGATCACTTCCTTGCCACACTCTCTACACTATTGCATTTCACAGATATTATGATCGCCAACCGCTCACTCTCTGACCAAGCCCCTCTAATTCTCACACTGCACCTTTCCCCTTCACAGCTCCCCTGCAACTCCTGGCACTTGTGCAATTCTTTGCTCTGATCACCAGTGACAGTCGAGTCCATCCGCCAAACGATCACCTCCTACCTACAGACTTATGACATGGGAGACATTTCTCTGGCTTCAGTCTGGGAAGCCCTAAAACTGGTAGTCCAAGGAGAATTGATAGCTATCTCGGCGGCTCAGAATAAACGGCATTGGGAAAAATGACGCAGCTTGGAGGCGTCGGTCTCTGTGCTTGAAGCAATACACAAACGCACAGTGACACACAGGATCTGGAGGGAACGCAAGAAGGCCAGACGCTTCCCTAAGCATTTGGACTTACACAGAGCCAAATTCATAATCTTATGCCTCAAGCATAAATTCTATTTGGGCAGCAATCGCTGTGGGATTATGCTTGCACATCGCCTACAGACTAAAACCTTTGCTAGTTCCGTTAAGTCAATTCACACTTGGACATCAGGAGAAGTAAGGTCCTCTGACAGGAGAGCCTCGGCCTTCCAAGCCTCCTATAGTAAGCTCTACGTGTTGGAACAAGCCCCACCTGATAACCCACTACAGTATATCCGATCTACTACCCACGAGGCGCTGCCAGAGAAGGAGGCGGATGAGCTGGACCAACCTATTCAAAGTATTGAGGTGATTGCGGCCAAAGCCCATCTTAAAACATTGAAATCGCCCGGACCGGATGGCTTCCCCATGCTATTTTATAAGACATTTTCCCCAATCCTAGCCCGGCTGCTGACTCATCTGTTCAATTCCTTTGCAGAGAAGGGGAACCTCTACAACTCTATGTTAGGCGCAGTCATCTCGGTGATAACTAAGCCGGGCAAGGACCCAACCCATTGCAGCTCAACATCAATGCAAAACTCTTTACTAGTGTCCTTGCCCACCATTTTAACCTTTTAATGCCGGGTCTAGTTGATCCAAACTAGGCTGGATTTATCCTCTACTGTCAATGCAGTGACAATACTAAACACCCCTACATCTTATTGATCCATCGGTCACACAGAGAGACACTTCTGTCAATTGACACAGCAAAGCCATTCAATCATGTCCACTGGCCCCACCTCTTCAAAACGCTATGCTGCTTCGGTCTCCAAGACCATTTTTGCAGATGGGTCCAAAGTATATACAGTGCACCCCAAGACTCCGATCGAGTCAACGGTGTGTCCTCCCCTCCCTTCCCTATCCAAAGAGGACTCGTCAGGTCTGCCCCCTGTCCCCTCTCTTGTTTACCCTCTGCATGGAGCCCTTTGCCCAGCGCCTAAGACCGAACCCAGATGTCTTCGGTATCCCCTTCAGGGGAAGTCACCACCTTATGTAACTATACACAGATTATCAATCAATCAATCAATCAGCGGATTTGTAAAGCGCACTACTCATCCGTTAGGGTGTCAAGGCGCTGGGGAGGGGAGGGGGAGAAGGAGGGGGGAGGTGCTGCTACTGCTCGAACAGCCAGGTCTTGAGAAGTTTCCTGAAGGTAAGGAGGTCTTTGGTCTGGCGCAGGTTGGTGGGAAGAGTGTTCCACGTTTTGGCGGTGAGGTGTGAAAATGATCTACTGCCGGTTGTAGTTCTGCAGATGCGTGGGACAGTTGCGAGGGCGAGGTCAGCAGAGCGGAGATGCCGGGTCAGGGTGTAGAAGGAGAGTCGCTTGTTGAGGTATTCTGGTCCGGTGTTGTGCAGTGCTTTGTGAGCGTGGGTGAGGAGTTTGAAGGTGATTCTCTTGTTGACTGGAGCCAGTGCAGGTCTTTCAGGTGGTCTGTGATGTGGCAGTGGCAGGGGATGTCCAGGACGAGGCGTGCAGAGGCGTTCTGGATGCGTTGCAGCCTCTTCTGGAGTTTGGCTGTTGTTCCTGCGTAGAGGGCATTGTCGTAGTGCAGTTTATCATCCTCTTTGTCGGGAACCCCATCACTTCCCTTCCCACATTAACTGGTGAGCTCCAACAATTTGGCCGGGTCTTGGGCTTCAACGTCAATCTGCAGAAATCCCAGACCCTGAACCTCATGGTCGACCTGGACCACGAAAGCAAATTTCCTTTTAGGTGACAAAAGACACAATTCCATCCCTGGGTATTGTCTTGGCCCGCTCCATTCCCAGTACAGTGACAGCCAACTACTCAGGCTTGTGCGTGCAGATTTGAAGGGACCTAGGGATGTGGTAGGCTAGTGACGGTCAAAATGATGGTACTAATGCGCATCCTCTTTGTCTTCCAGGTGCTACCTCGACCCCTCCTCCAGAAATGATCCAGTCCCTCCAACTTGAGATTGATAGGTTTGTTTGGGACGGTAAGAAACCTTGTTTGCAACCAACGCCCGCCCTAAAGTGGCAGATGGTCCTACAGCTGCTCCGCTATTACCAGGCGGCCCAGCTTGAGTACATGATAGAATGGAACTGCCTGATGATGGAAAAGCATTGGACCTTCATGGACCAATACATTGGTGGCTCCCTTATCTGAAAAGAAATGTGGCTCCACCGCAAACACAGAGCCTGGGGTTTATATTGCTCACCCATCCTGTGGACAACGTTTGCAGTATTGGACTCAGTAGCAACTAAAGCAGGTCTTACCACTTTTCCCTCCGCCATGACTACCATCCTGGCCAATTCGGACCTGGAGCAGGTTCTTGATGATATCAACGTGACCTTCAACACAGCTATTCCCCGATTCTCTGCCTATATGCTTTTGGGCCTCCCCAACCCCTTGACATATCCATTACGTTCTATAAGAGGGAGGCAAATGGCCCTGGACTTAGCAGCAGCTCAACAAGTCATCCTCTCTCTATGGGGCACCAATAAGATACCGACCCACACTTCCTGGTTACATAAACTCTGGTTTATAATGGGGATGGAAAACTAGCTATGTCTACTGAAAAAGGTTGCACTACATATGTGGAACTGTCGGCTAGCCCCCTTAATAAACATCCTTTCATCGGAATTCTGCAAGATGACCCGCCCTACCTACTTAAAACTCCTGCGGATGATTCCTGACCTTACCCCGGATGGAGTCACCACCTCATTGGCACTCCCCGTATAATGGACCCCTCCCCCTTTTTTTCCCACCACTTTAAAACACAGGTTTCCTCAGATTCTTGGGCACCAGTGTATGAGGATGGATGGGCAGGGTTTGTTATGTTCTTTCCGGTTTTCCTCTCTCTTTTCTCTCTATGCACAGCACTCGCGCTATTTGTTGGCACCTATGGCGCGGGTCTCCAATGTGTCCTTAATTGCATGGCATTTTGCTGATCATCACAGCCGTCCCAGTGTTGTAGTTTAATTGTTATGTATTGTAGATCTTTGTTTAAAACTACATAAAAGAACTGTTCCATAAAAATGGTTAAAATGCAAAGTTTAAAATTTATGCTGTGAAATGTATTTGACTATTTCATAAAAAATTGATTGAGCCTACTTGGTACCATTTAAAAAAAAAAACTATTGGCACATATATTAATAATAATGATTTCAGTGGTCCTGTTTTTTACCCACCTACCTGATTCTCACTCCCCATCCACATCACACACCCCCACAGTTCATTACCATGCAACAAATATTATTCCTGGGTTATTTAAGTTTGGGTATGGACAGGTTAGGAGGCTAATGGGAGGCAGAAGACAGATCAGTGTAAGAGAATGCATAAGAAGAAACCTAGGAAGAATTTGTGGAAATATAACCAGAATGGCAAGCAACAATATGGGAGTTTGTAAGGATGGATGGGCAGTGGGAAACACGCCTCTCCTTCTACCCAGTAAAATAAAAAACAGAAAGATAGAAATGTGAATTACATACAAAGGATTGGTAATTGGGCTTGAGAGTAAGAAAGGGACAAATGCAGCAGTTGTCAATCAGAAAGGAGTGTAATGTCCAAGCAGCCACTTGCTCTTTCTGTACCTCCTCCTCCTAACAATGTTTGTCTTCCTGGTCTTCTCCATCCTTAGTGTCTGTCTAGGCAGGTGCTAGGAAAAAACAAAAGGCTAACTGGACTATTTGCCCAAGTAATAAAAAGTATTGCTAGCCAACGTATCACTTTAAGAAGGTTTACGTCTACATTTTAAAAATCAAATAGTCAAAAATGTAATGCAATAAAAGTTGTAGTGATAGATGAAATGCCTAGGAAAGGTTCAGGAAAATAAATATTAAAGAAAGAAGGAGGAGAGAATGAAGAGGGAAAATCTCAGAGGTGTAAGGAAGAGGTTGCTGCCACAGTAAGTAAAAAGGGAAAAAAAAATCAAGCAGACTGGAAGAAGTAGGCAGAGGAAATAAAAGGGAAAGTAAAAGGAAGTGTGAATGGTTAACAAACGAACAAAAAGAACAAGCATTTGCAATGCAACGGGTCTCGCGTTTCCTCATGTTAGAGCTGATCGCGTTGTAAACTCCTAACCCGACTTTTCACCTATCGGGCAAAAGTGCATTTATATACGTAACCCGAAAAAGTGCAATTAACTATGTAAAGCGCTCGACTTCTGCCAAGCGAGATCGCGCTCGTAAATTAGAGAAAAAGAAGTCCACGAGCCCGATGGAAAACAGTGAGCCTTGCATGTTTTCTGTACTTGGTCGCTGCCACCGGAAAAGGCATGACGTATGCGTGCCTTCAACTAATGAAAGCAAGCAGATTTTATTAGGCAAGCCCACGAACCAATTAAAAACACTGACATGATGTTGACAGGGCTCCGAGCCCTTTTCTGAACACTAAAGAGTCTTGCTGCGATACGCATGCGCGAGCGCATGCAACGCAGGCTCGACCCTAAAAAACAGAGGCCATGCTGCAAATGAGGTGAGATTAAATGTTAAACATAAAAAGAGTAAGTAAATATGATTTACCAGCACTGTATGTAATGCCTTCCGGGGAGGTGGGGATTGCATCGCCCTCAGCCCTGGAGGACACTTTAGATCCAGGCAAACAAATGTAACAGCTTGAGTAACCAATTGTTATCCCCTTTGAACCTCCATCTTAAAGAGTTCCCTATACATTTTCACTATTGTCACACTTAAACTATCTGCAAAGTCGCAAATCTTGCCTTGTACCTCACAGAAATGTAGCCTGTGCAGTGACAGAAGAGTCATGGAGGAGCGTCACCACCTTTGAGATATTCCCTCTATCCCGTTCACTTCCTGCCCATCATTTTAAGTTTAGGCATACCTGGCTTCTGTGCTACCCGCTAACACTAACAGTCAGACAGACTATTTTAAATCCTAACACTAGGCAGCATGACTTGATGTCCACTCCACTCCCAACACCCTCCGAGATATGCCCCACTAATCTTTCTGGAGCAGAAGCACTCCCCACTCCCTATCAACAAAGTCTAAAGAGCCCTTTTCATGTCTTTATAGTTTGAAAACATGCAAAAATATATGTATGTATTATTTGTAAAAAAAAAAAAAAAAGTATTTTATTTAATGTATTTATTTCTTGGATATATAGATATATAAATTAACTTAAAGAACCAAAGGTTACAGGGACATTATAGTTAGGCTCACATTTTAAACATGCAAAATCAAAGAAAGTCAGCTGTTATAATATGAGCTATTTCCAGTAACTCTAACTCATGCCCTAAGGTAACTATAACGCGCGCCCTTATCATGCACAGCTTTCTCATCGATATTGTTACTGCAAATGTTACAGTCACATTATCAAAGGGGTTATAAAAGATGTCATGAGAGCTGTAATATCTGGGGTAATAAGCAGTGCATGGCGAGGGCGGAAGTTAGTTATCTTAGGGAACAAGATATAGAAATTGAAATAACTAACTATAATAGCTGACTTTCTATGGTTTTGTACATTTAAAAGGCAAGTCTAATCTCCCTGTAACCTTTGTTTTATTCAGTGAATTTCTATGTTTTTTTAATTCTATTTCCGGTCTATAACGTCCCTGTAACCTTTTATTTCTATGCTTTTTTTAAAGTAAAATAATTGTAATTACTATACGTTAATCCAACCACCGCCATGCACATCCTTTGGCCAAGCACAGCGGAGTTGGCAGCAGACCCTACAGCCAACCTCCTAAAACCACCCAACCCCACGCCATGCACGGCCTTCAGCTGTGTGCAGCGGGAGTAGGCCACACAGCTTGGCCTGCAGCCAGACCCTGTTGCCAACCCCCATAACCACACCAACACCGTGCCATGCACGGCTATCAGCCATACGCGGGTTGGCCTCAGTGTCTGCCCTCTTTAAGCCCCACGCACAACAGAAAGGGTTTGAAACTTAAAGGGGTAACGTTAAATCTATACATTTATGGGGGGGCACACAGGGGCTCTCCTGGGCCCTGGACCCCAGGGACCACCTTCCCCCTAGGACAACAATACATAAATATGTGGGGGGTCGCTCGAGAAACAATCACATTGCTAAAATTACAGACACAGAAGGTCACTGGAGACATTACCTTGGGGACCTTTACACAGCTGTAGTGTGGAATATGCACTATACATTTACCCAATGAGGTAGCACTTACTAATTAGGCAGTAAAAAAGTGCTCCTGTTGGGTAGACAGTGGCCTCTTCTTGGATAAATAAGCAGGTCAGGATGCATTCTGGCACCGATTTCATTTCACACAAATTAAACATCAACCACCTCTGAGGGTGCCAAGTAGGGTTTGGCCATAGGGCCTGGCCACAGGCCAGCCCCAATCACAACTGCACACAGCCACAGGACATGCGTGCCACTGGGATTGGATGGCTATGGGGTTGTTTGGCCACAGGGCATGACCGCATGCGTCAACCCCTCTCTGCGCATTCCCTAAGACCGTGTGTGGTGCAGGAATTGGATGCCTTGGTGGGGTTGGCCAGGCCCTGCAGCCAACCCACACCGGGCATGGCCAAAGGCCCTGTGCGGTAAGGGGCTGGATGAATGTGGGGAGTAGGCTGCAGGGCCTGGCCTGCTGCCAGCCCCCTCTCCATTTAAAAAAACATAGAAATTCACAAAGGGCTCAGGGACGTTGTAGCTGGGAATTGGTTTTTTTTTTTTAAACTTGGAAATTCACTGAAAAAAAACATTGGTTAGAGGGACGTTACAGTTAGGTTCTGAATTTCCCGCACAAAACCACAGAAATTCAGATGTTATGGTTTGAGTTATTTCAAGTAACTATAGCTTGGGCCCTAGGATGACTATAACTCATGCCCTTTCCATGCTTAGCTAATTACCCCACATATTACATCATTCATAACTTCCTCCATGGCATCATTGATATTAACACTGCAACATTTGCAATAAAATTAATGATGAGAAAACTGTGCATGGCAGGGGCACAAGTTATAGTTATCGTAGGGCAAAGATTATAGTTACTTGAAATAACTCTGACCTACTACATAACTATGTATGATAAGGTTAGGGAACACATGGTCTAGTTTTCTAAACGGTGATAGTGTTAGCAGCAAAGGAGTTAATAACACAACAATATATGATGCCTGTTTCAAGTAAACCAATAACTTACTTTGGACTATAAACTAAGTTTTTCAACAAATGTTTGAAGAATATAAAAGAAATAATACATCCAGATTTCATACTTGAGGGGCTTTATCCTTTATCAGAATCATTCAAATACATGTTTTGCTATATAAACTGGGGTTTTCAATTCACTTACTGGAATGTACTGACAGATATTTGAAATGTAGCAGGGTGTGCAGTAATTTACCTTTTAGCCTGGTCTTCTAACACAGAGTAGAGTTCCATTAAACTTTCCATTAAACTGATACAGGAGCTTTAACATTGGTGGGTGAGGAGCCTATAGCTCAAATCCACTTGGGCATAATAACACATCTTCAAGATTTGAAAAGTGTTGGAACCCACTCTGGATTGCCAGATCTTGCAATGTGATAAAATCTATTGAAGATTATGAGGTCACCCAAGATTAGGAACTGCATGTAAACACGTTCTAACCCCTGTGGGAGAGGAATTAAAAAATGTCAAGTTAACTGCAGGGAGGGATGGTGCAGAGCAGAGGTACACGAGGTCAATGGACGCTAGAGGGGATTTGGGCTTAAGCAGCAAGTTGATCACAAGGATGGGCAAACATGGGCAGGTGCAGAAAGTTGACCACGAAGGGCAGGTGGAAGGTGGTAGGGCACACAGATGGTGAACAGAGGGTAGGCAAAGGGCGTCAGGGGCAGCATGATGACTCAGGGCACACCAGCATGAGGGAGAGGGAAGGGACAAGGCAGGGGCACTCGCATCACATGAAGAGCAGGCAGGGATGAATGGGCAGCATAATGGACTATGGAGGGCACGATGAAAGGGGCAGGAGCACACATATGGAGAATGGAGGGCCTGGGGGATGTGAAAGGGCAGCAGGCTGACCCCATAGGACATAACTTCATTGTGTAGGGCAGCAAGCTGACAATGAAGCGCAGGCAGGAGGAAGCATGTGTATGTAGGTAGAAAATATGGGGGAAGCAGGAGGGAGTATGGGCAAGGACAGGAAGGTGATCACAAGGGCAGGCCGGCATGAGCACAGGGGGCAAAATTACAACAGAGGGCAAGAGAGATTCAGCAGGGGCAGCACACAGACAATTCAGAGCAGGCTGCTATGAGTAGGGGCAGCACAACAGCCCACAAAGGGGGAGGGGGTTGGGTTGTCACAGGGATCTAGAACAGGGGCAGCAAGCTGACCATGAAGGGGAGGCCAGCCTGGGCAGAGGCAGTAAGTTGACCACAGAGAGCAGTTGGGAGGGTGCAGGGTCACGTAGATGAAGATTGGAGGACCAGTTGGAGGGAGGCAGAGGCAGCAAGCTAAACATGGAGGGCAGGTGATCATAGGCAGGGGAAGCACAACAGACCATGGAAGGCAGGATGGAGGAGCAGGTGCACACACAGGATGGAGAACAGGTGGAGGGATCAGATCCAGATGGAAATAGCTGATCATGGAAAGTATGCTGGCATGGGCAGAGCTACACAACGGAGGCAAGAAGGTAGGTGGTAGAAGCCCCCACACATAGAAAGTAGGGCAGCTGGGAGGGGGCACGGGGCAGCGCGCTGACCACAGAGGACAAGCCGGCTTGGGCGAGGCAGCAAAATCATCACTAAGGGCCAGTGGGAGGGGGCAGAAGCATGCAGACAACGAACTGAGGGCAGATGGGTATGTCGCAGGGGCGGGATCAGGAGCAGTAAGCTGATCACAGAGGGCGTGAGGAAGGAAGCAGTGGCTCATAGACAGGGAACAAAGGGCAGGCAGGAGAAAGGCATGGGCAGCAAACTTACCACAGAGGGCTGCTGTAGGTTGGCCAATCCCTATTGTTGAACCGCACATATTGCATCATTCATGACATGTTAAATGACATAATTGATGACATCACAGATGACATCATCTAGCAAGGTACACCTAGACCCAATTATCTATAACCTCTGAAGTGCTAAATGGTGTAAACCTTTGCAACACGGAGAACATGAAGCACATCTGTGAAACCATTCACATTTAGTAGATATTATGTTTTGTTTTTACTGGTATTCAGATGAGCAAGAAACATATATCAGTAGACATTAATGTGATCAGCAATTCATCTAAAAATAAACTTACACCTATAAATTACTCACAAGTGTAAGTTACTTTTGTGACTTTCCACAGAAATGTCTATGTGGGAATTTGTGCAATCAGCAATGCTAATACAATGAATAGTAATGATTATTTACATTCATAATTTAACTTGTTAAATATCTCCTCTAACATAGAAATTTAAGTCAAATGCTTCATAACTATGCGTTACCAACTGATAAAGCATGCATAACCAGGTCCCATGCACAACCCTCTAGTTAATACAGATACCTTACACATTCATGAAATTAGCAGAACAGCGTACACCATTACGACAGCGTTTACAATTATACTGCAACTTCGATGGTTTGTGAGTCACCCATTCATTATACATTCTTCAACAATGTATAATGTCTCAGAATTTTCACTGAACGTTTGAATATAAATATCTGCAATTTATAAATCACAAGTATATATCGGAATTGTTGATACCACTACATGGAAACTCTTTAACCACAGCATGTGCACAGAACTCTTTAGCTGAATAATTTACTCTAAGATTATGTTTCAGTTTCACTAACATATTTTAGCAACAGGACTTTGATTTAGGGTGCAACTTATTTGTAACATACATCTGCACCTCACACTGGTTGACCTCAATCTCTATATTGTTTGATGAAGCACTGTTAATGTTTAAAGGTTTGCTGGTAGTTAAACAGTGCACCATATAACTGTTACCCTAGTGGATCACACGTGTCTACAGTACTACACTGTTTCTATTTTAAACATGTACATATTGTTAATCTATGCTGTTTATGTTTGTGGGCTCTTTCCTGTCTTCTTCATTTTCTAAAATGATCTAGGGGTTATAAAGTGTTTTGAGGAGCCATAGCTTAGATGATGTCATTTGAGATTTTATCAGTGGAGTCATCAATACAGTTATTTAGCATGTCATTAGTGATGTTATATGTGAGATCATAAGCCGTGCATGGCGGGCGCAAGACAGTTCAATGAACTAAAACTGATGAATTACAGTGTTATTTTGGTTTATAAGCATTAGTTTTTAATGCATTTCATCACGTAACTACCACATCACTTTAACCTTTGGTCTCTTCAGTGAGTATATACAGATGTTTCTCTACACACAAAGAGTTTATTCGAAAAAACTCACAAGCCAGGATTCAAATGACCCAGCATGGGACACCCCTCATAACGTTCATTAGCATTCTTAGGGACAGAGTGATGAAATGCAAGTCACATTCCATCATTGATATCACAGCACATTTCTCTCCTGGATACATAGTCAGAAATTCACACAAAATCCTGAAAACGTTTTAATGGTACATCAGGAATCTTTGATACAATCTTACAGCGGGTAACTACAGGTGATTCTTTCAAAGATCTTCCTACAGTAGAGTTATATTATAATTAAAATGAACACCAATAGAGAAGAATAATCAAATAATGAAATCTCTTTGAACTAACGAATAATAAATAATGCATTGTTGATAAAATATTTTGCTGAAAATATCTATAAAGGTTTTCCAAATAACAATGAGAGCAAATAGATCACCACACAGGCTTGCAATCTGACTGGTCCTTTTCACATTCTCCTCTGTTACAGAAACCTGGTACTTCTAGAATCAACGTTTGTATGACCACACTCTTATCTCCATGCACCAAACCATCAAGAGCCTCACAAAGAGTGTGTCCAATCAGTGTACACTCTTTGTCTGTCATCAACAAAATGACACTACATCTATTCTTTATCATTACGTCTCCTCTTTCCAAACCACCAGTCATTCATTTTTTGATATAGAGCCACCCTCATCCTGTTCCTTTTTTCCCCACCTCCAACTAACTATACTAATTTCCAACTGACTTCACCTTGCATGACCCTGTGAATTTGGAAAAAACGGGGCCTACTTTTCCAGGTCGAACCATCACACAACACCCCTATCCAATCCACATTCTCCTTCTAAATCTGCCACTTCCTTTACTTATTTCTCCCTCAAACTTCCTCAGTTCAAAACAAATTTGCAGCCACTGTGGCACAAACGTGAACATATGGGTTCTGCCATTGACCAGAAAATAAGGAGATTTATTTGTCATACCATTAATACTTGTACGATACAACCACAGCAGGTTCAAAACAAAACCGTCCACGTCCAGACTATTTTTTACTGCCATGTCCAAGGTCCCTTTCACCAAACAATTTACTGTCTCCTTAATACTTTTTGATTGTGGACTATGAACCAATGTTCTATGGTGCTTTATTTGAAGCATCTCCAAATATTCAACATGGCTTCAGAACACAACTGTGTACCACTGTGATTGGTAGGGGCGCCCTCCCTTGAAAAGATTTTCTCTAAGACCTTTATAGTGCTCCTAGCTGCTATATCTGTCATTAACTCAACTTCCTTCGAGCTGCTGTGAATATCTATCAAAACAACAGCATACTGCATGCTCTCTGGTAAATCCCAAATTGGCCTAATAAAATCTAGTGCCACTGTAACCCAGGAAGCCACTGGATCCTCCAGATGTTAGATACTACCACCAACTACTTTCAACTTTTCACTATCCTTACAAACTGCAAACGCCAATAACCCTTTGCTTTCTATCATCATATATATTGGGCCACCATTAACATTTCCCTAAACTCTCCTAAGTGTCAGCCTTTGACCTAAATGCCCTTCATGAGCTAGATAAATGATTTTGATCTCACAGCCACAGTGGAACATGTCCATATCCCATTATCATCACATCTTGCTAACATTGCCTTCATCAACGATACCCATTCTGCTCCTATGACAGCTGACTTACATTCTTACTTCATGTCCTGGATGCATAACACTACTTCCTCACTCTCCAAACACATCTTCATTTTCTCCTTCCATCTGCTTGTTCTACTATCCTGGTATGAACAGCAATTTATAATTAATGCCCTGCAAACTTGCTAACTGGCACAACACCTTCATTGTTTCACCAGGTAACAATACCTTTAAAATTGGTTTATGACCTGTCTTCAAAGGTATACTTAACCGTTAAGTGTACTTTTGGAAGTGCTCACAAGTCCATGCCACCTCTAATGCCTCCATCTGTTACTAATTAATTGAGCTCATTTGCACGCAAGTAACAAAATTCAAAAGCAACTGTTTTTCTTTGGCATCACACCATTGTGATAGGACTGCCCTATCCCATATGGACTCACATTCACCTTGACAGATGTTCTTCTGTTTAAATCAAAATAGGCCAGAATTTTCACCACGACAATTTCCTCCTTCACTTCCTCAAATACGTTTTGTTGTGCCTCAGACCACACAAATGTTTTCCCTTTCTTAGCAACATTTTCAATGGTTCTGTTTTACTAGAAACATTTTGAAGACATTTCAAGTAGTAGTACTTCACTAGACTCATCAGTGATTGAACCTAATTTCCTTTGCTAAATCATAATTTTTTGGGCTCACTCCCTGGGCCAAAATGGTATAGCCAAAATAGCAATCGCTTTTTCCAAGAGCTTACAGTTCTCTTTCTCTAGAGGAACTCCAGACTTTCCCAATTTTTCTAGCACCTCCTTCAACACCAAATAGTGCTCCTCTATATTTTGTCAAAAACTACTATATCATCCTAAAAAAAAAAAAAAAACGACTCTGATTTCCCAAAATGTGACTCATTGGACACACTAACATACTGGCCACAGACGTTAGTCCAAGTGATAAATATGTGAACCGGATTACACCACGTGAAGGGTAGGAGGTTGACTCAGTTTATGGTGTACACCTATGGTGTGGCACCCTATATTGAGTCCAGGCAACCCTTACTGATAGTGTTTTGGTGCCTAGATAACCAAAGCTCTCTAGGGTAGCTGTGGAAAGCATCTCAGGGTTATCAAGGAGGAGTGTAAAGCACTTACAATACCATAGAAAGCAGTCAGTGATTGTCACACAAGAAATAACCACACCAGGTGTTGCAAAAATAAAATATTCTTCATTACAATACTACTACTACACTAACATATCTCCACTGGGAGATATCTACACACAACATATACAGTTAGCAACAAGCAGGAAAAACAGAGAAATGCATGGGACCCTCTGGGGGAGCCAAACCATATACTAAGAAAGTGGTATAAGAATAGAGCTGCCCAACCAAAGCTAAGTGTATTAGAATCGTAAGGGATGGGGGAGTATGGAATTACCAGAGGTAAGTATCAGAAATCCCACAGGCGCCCGGGTGCAGAGTAGTTATTGATCTGGGTATCCCATAGGCTAACACAGTACCATTGTGGTTGGATATTTATCGATTCAGGACCCTTCCCAGTAGACCCCGGGGAAACCAGTCGGCACAAAGAAGGTTGGATAGTACCCCCACCTGTGGATACCCAGAAGATTGGAGTATCTACAACAGGGAGCCCAGGTGCAAAGGGGTGAAGTGACATTGGAAACCTTCAGTGGAGTCAATGGGAGCCTCAATTGTCCACATGCTGTTGCAACCCGTGGACCAGGCTGTGTGAACCCAAAGGAGGATTCCAGACATGAATAACAAGAAAAAGAAGGGGACAGTGTCCAGGTCACTCAGAGATGTCCAGGTGGTGCAGGTAGGCAATGCCCACCTTCTTAGAGGTGAAGTTCCTGCAGGACGGTGAAGGAAGAAGTCCAGGGAATGCAGGAGATCCTTGGAGTCTTTCATGAGCTGCTCCATGTCAGTTGCCAGATTGCAGGAGGGTCAGTGGCCTGCAATACTACCAACAAGACTTGGCAGAGGCAAATAGTTGTTGCAAGGAAGAATGTAGAATTTAGAGGACCAGGAGACTGGGGCTTCTTAGAGCTTAAAGATCTCCTGGGGAAAGAGCGAACAAGCCTTGGTAAGAGTAACAGTCATGGTGCACAGGGGTTCCGTTCAAGTGACTGCAGCAAGGGCCCACCATCTCCCAAGTTGGTCAGAAGACAAGTTAGACCCAGAGAGGACCACAGAACCACCACCAGTGTGCCAGAGCCTTTCGATGTCCATGGGACAGCAGGATCCACCATCCGGTTGTTGTCGTCTTTAGGGGCCAGCAGATGCAGGAAAGTAACTTCTTCACTCTAAGGGAGATTCCTTCTTGCTTCCTGAATGCAAACAGAGTCATTCTGACCCTTGAGGATGCACAGCCACAGATGTTGCAGAAATTGTGCAGGAGCTGAAGAAACAATGTTGCAGTGGGAGCCCACTCAACTGGATACAGACTTGTTTCAGTTCCAAAAGCAGACCTGCAGCGGTTTCAGAAGCCTGGAGCCGAAGATGTCTTGCAGAGAGTTCCTGGTATAGTATTGTACAACAAATCTGAGGACCCACCGTCGGGGGAGTCCTTAAGTAACCCTAAAAGGGGATTGGCCACTATCTGCAGTGACCCAAAGGGTGCAGGGACGTCATCTGCCTGGCATAACCAGTCAGATGCTCCCAGGAGCCTCTGCCTACCTTGTTTCAAAGATGGCAGAATCAACCGGCCACCTGGCAGAGCTCTGTGCTATGGGAGGTGCTGGACAGGGTGGTAGTCACTCTCCTGTCCTTTGTGTTGTTTCACAACAGAGCAGGAACTGGGGTTTCTGCACTGGCGCAAACTGGTTTATGTGAGGAGGGCACAAAATGTGCCCTTCAAAGCAGTCTGGTGGCGCTCAGGGGCCACTAGTTCTAAAGGAGGGGTGGGCACACCTCCCTCCTACAGGAAACGCTTTGTTCTGCCTTCCCCTGCTTGAGTTAGGGCCCCAGAGTACATGGTATCATGCAACTAGCACTGGAATCAGTGTAGTTGCATTATTCCAACATGTTTGATACCAAATATGTTTAGGTTCAGAGAAGCCATTATGTAGTTGGAGCACTTGTGTTGACCAGTGTCCACGACATACTTTAAGATGACTTCCCACACTTACAAAGCCCTGGGAATGGAGTATGGGGTTTGTAGAGGTACCTCTGCTCATGCAGGGGAAACCTCACACTCAGGAACATGCACCCTGCCCTTGGGCTAAAGGCCTACCTGAGGGGTGACTTACAGTGTCCAAGTACAGTGACCGCGATATAAGGCAAGCCTTATATCTAAAGTGAAAGGTGCACGGACCATTCCACACAGGCTGCAATGGCAGGCCAGCAGACACAGTTTGCATGGGATCTCATTGGTGGCATAATATATGCTGCAGCACACAGGAGACCCCTGGTGTACAAATGCAGTGGGTACCTAAGTACCATAACTAGGGACTTATATGGGTGCACCAATATGCCAATTGTGGGGTGTAAAAGTTAACAAATTTAGAGGAGAGAGTACAGACACTGCGGTCCTGGTTAGCAGGATTCCAGTGCACTACAGTGTAACCACACTGACACTAGACAAGAAGTGTGGTTAACAATGTCAGAAAGATGCTTCTTTCCTACATTAATTATTGAAGGCAGACTCATCATACAGTTAAACTAGTGGTAGGTACATTTCAGTTCTAAATTTTGAAAAATACCTACCATCTTTCAGCATCAGAAACATTGTGCTAAAATTGAGCAATGGGAAACTGTCAACCACAATGTTTTGATTTAGATTCCTTAGGTCTACACAAAACCTCAGCTTCTAGTGATGACTACAGGTGAAACCCACTCTGCTGCTCCCACCAGTTCACTAATACCTTCTTTCATCATATCTTCTGACATATGTTTTGCTTCATCCCTCACAGCTATGAGTATCTTTCTGGCTCCATGCCTAACCAGAATGGCACCTTTCTTTAATTTGATTTTATACATGCAGCATTTTAATGCCCCTACTTTTCAACAAACATCTGTGCAGTCGCTTCAACTATTTCTCCTATATTAGTATCTTCCATCATTTTGAGTTTATTTTCAGCTCTTATGCCGAATGTTATATGCAGATCATATTTGTGTACCACCCAAGAATGGGAGCACCTGATTCTGCTATGTAAATTTTACCTTTAATCCTCCTGTCCATAAATCTAATGTCCACCCACCTATAGCATAACACATCAATGGTACCTCCCCGAAAAACCTCAGGAATCAGAGCACTTCTCTCCATTTTTCCAACATTAACTATTTGGGAACAATAGTGTTCAGAACACCAGAATCCACCATTAAATTAATCTGCTTGTCTATTACCTCATAATCAGCTTTAGGGTGACATTTTCTGACTTCTGCATATTCACTCCCTCTAATAGACAAAATCTGATCTGTCTCAAATTCACAATTTCCTTTCTATAGCTACATTGACTCCTCTCACTCTACATATGCTGGCATAGTGCCCTAGTTTACGGCATTTTCTACACTCTTTCCCTTTTGCCCAACACCCTTTCAAATCTAAGGAATTACATATTCTTTAATATGTCACACCCTTGGTTGTCTGTATGGTTAGTGCCATGCTTAGCCAAGGTGTACCCCCATTGCACCTGTTTTTTGTATAACCCTTCACCCCTACCGCATTTACTTCAGTATTTTTCTCTTCAGAATAATTCCCCACTACTGCTACTTCCACCCCTTTCATAGATTCTAATCTTTCCATTTCCTTCATACACATATTTGACTGTTCAACTATATTGGCTATTTCAATAACTTCCTTCATTGTAGGATTTCTGGAAGCCCACAATTGCCTATGGATGTTTTACTACTACATTGTACAATAAGTTTGATTTTCATAAGTTTTTCTGCCATCAGGCCAAACTGATATTTGAAACATAATTCTCTTAACCTGGAGGCAAATTCATCAATAGTTTCATTTGGCCTCTGAGGCTGTTTAAAACTTATGTCAACTCATTGCTAGGTTAACTGACTCAGCAAACCTGTTCTCCAAGCTCATCTTTGCTTTTGTGAACACATTTGTTCTGTCCATGCTCCATCATGCACTGCTTTTGGCCTTAAATACTACAACATTCATGACATGTTAATTGACCTCATTATTGGCATCACTGATGATATCATCCAGTGTTTGTGACAGTGTGCTATAGGCTTTGTGGACTGGAAGCTACACCTGTCCCCAGTTTTCTTTCACCACTCAAATAATATTAATAGAAATAACCTTTGGCTACATGCAGGACCCCTAGCATATCTGTCAACTCACCTACATTTGTTAGATGTAATTGTAATTATAATAGTATTTATAGAACGCTTACTACCCCTGACAAGGCGCCAAAGCGCTTTTCGGCAAGTAGCATGCTACTCCAGAACCCAAAAGGAGTTAGTGGTGGATTAGTATATGGAAATATGAGTACAGTATTAGTATTATTATGAGTTAATGTCAGCAGAGGATATGTGAGTTTGTTAGTTTGATTGATTAGAGTAATGGAGGGAGAGAGGAGGGAAGAATCGAGAAGTGTTAATTGGGAGTTTATAGTAATAGGATGGAGCTTGGGATGAGTAAAAGAGAGATGGAGGAGTGAATAGTCTGTGGAAAGGGTTAGGGAGATCATAACTGAGGGAGAATTTAGTAGGGTTGTTTGGGATATCATGGTAGTAAACTGAGGTTTGGGGTGAGCTAGATGTGGTAGGGGACGGGAGAGCTTAGGCAGGGGTATTTTGGAGATGAAAGTAGTAGAATGGGATGAGTCAGATTGGGGATGGAGGATAGATTGATAGAGACATAGGGTGATGGGGAGACAGATTAAAGCTTACAAGAATATATTTATATATATGTGTTTATATATAATATTTTAATTTTATTTTTTATTTATTACTATATATATGTTTTAACTTTAATTTCATTTTTTATAATTTGAAATTGTATTTTATTTATTTTTATTTAATTTTTCTCTAGTACAGTAGGACTAGAGTAATAAATAGATATGAAAATACATAGTAAGGGAATATATGTGCAAGGAATATAATAATGTGTATAATAATACGAGAAGAAAAGTAGTTCTGTAGAAACACAGACTTTCAAGATTTGTAATATTTGAAGTTAATTAATAAGTGTACTTTTCTAACATTTATTTACCTTTCCTCAATTTTTGAATAGCGAAATGCTTATGATAATAACCCATTTGATCAGTGTGATAAAAAAACGAAAGCAGGGAGTCATAAGTATTTAATATAACACCTTATCTCTGAGCTCTGCAATGACCTATGAACATGTAAACAAAGATAATAAACACATATATATGTATATACACACACACACACACACATACACACACATATGTATATTTAACCGTGAGTAAATGCACACAGGCTAAAAGAGTATGTGTATAATTTATCATTATGATATAGTAATGATACTTTTTTCCTAAAGAACTATACATATCTAGAATATAAACATAATCAGATTATAAATATTTATCAACACATAGGCATATGTAGTCCATTACTGTATGGATATGGTGGTTATGAAGGAAAGAGCCAACTCTTGAGTAGTCTTCTGAATGCAAGGTATTCATCCGTGGCCCCAGTACCTTGAGACCCACACGGGTGAATAGTTGCACTCTACAAATCCCTGATGGATTGATTTATCTTATATTTGGGGGTAATGATTTCCATAGTTTGGCTGCTTGGGCGGGGAAGGATGTACCACCTATTTTCTTTTTCTTGCATGGTGGTGTTCTAAGGCGAGGTGCTAATCTTGAGCGGAGGTTTCTTTGTTGAATGTATTTGGTTATTTTGTTTCTGATGAAAAGCGGTCCTGTTCCATGTATAGCTTTGTGGATGATATAAAGCAGCTTGAAGGTGGATTTTCTGGAAACGGATAACCAGTGTAGTGCTCTCAAGGCAGGGGAGATGTGGTCTTGTGGCTTTACAAGTAATAGCAGCCTGGCATCAGAGTTTTGAATATATTGTATTTTTTTCATAACAGATAGAGATGATCCATGGTAGAGGCTATTGGCACAATCCAGTTTGGATAGTACAAGAGAGATAGTAGCCTGTACCTTGCGTGGAAATCCGAGGTGGGGGGGGAGATGCGTCGCAGAGTCTTCAAGGTGATAAAGCACAATTGTGCTAATTTGTCCACTTGGGCATTCATTGTTAACTTGAAGTCCATGGTAATTCCAAGGTTTTAAACTTCCTTGGATACTTGAGGAGGTGTCTGAGATCATCAGGCCAAGCGCACAATGGGTCATATTTTTTCCAATCACATGTGAGTATTTCTTTTTTTGAAGCATTTAGTTTGAGAAGGCTCTAAGTCATCGACTGATCAACGGCTCTGAGGCAATTGAAGATTTGTGACTTTTCAATGTCTTTGGGGCATTCAAATGTAAGTACTATTTGTGTGTCATCTGCTTAGTTTTAGCATGTGAGTTGAAAATCATTGATCAGTTTTTGTAATGACATCATGTAGATGTTGAAAAGCAAAGGTGAGATGATTTATCCTTGGGGGACCCCTGCTTTTGTGAAGTATGGTTTGGACAAGAAGGGGGGAGAATAGATCGAATTAGTTCTGTTTAGAAGATAGGATGTAATCCAGTCGAGAGTAGTCCCTTCTATTCCGGCTTCATGGAGTCTTTGCATTAGGGTGTCATGGTCAACAGCATCAAAGGCAGACGAGAGGTCCAAGAGAAGTAGTGCAGCAACTCCATTGCGGTCAACTGTGTTTTTAAGATCATCCCAGATTGCTATAAGTGCTGATTTAGAGCCTCTTCCTGGGCGGAATCCAGTTTGTTAGTCTGACAGTATGGAATTGTTTTGAATGAATTGTGACATCTGGGCAAATGCTGCTCTTTCTATCAGTTTGCCCAGGAAAGGTCAATTTGTGATTGGTCTGTAGTTGTTTGGGTCCTCTGGGTATAGTTTTTTTTTCCTTTAATAATGGACGTATGTATGCCTTTTTCAGGTCTTCAGGAAAAGTTACTGTAGTTAAAGAGTTATTAATGATTCTTCTTACAGGTGTGGCAGCAGAAGTAGATAAAAGAATGTTCTTGAAGATGGGGTGGACAAGGGTTAGAAGGGCACCCGGAAGGCCTGCTTGCTTTGACCACATTCATAAATTTACCTTGTGATATTTGTTTGAAGGAGTGCAGAGGCTGGGTTGGTTTACTCTTGGAGGGGATTTCAGGAAACGGGCTCGTGCTGATGGTTTTTGTCTGTTGTAAATAGTAGTCCAGTGTGTCTGCCTTAGTTGTGTATGAGTTGCCAGTTTGTGAAACCTTGAATAGTAAGATGACCTCCTTCCATACATTTAGGTTTTCGAAATTCATTGAGAATTTTATAAAATTCTTTGGTTGCAGATTTAGCATTTAGAATTCTGTCTGAGTAGTACTTTTTTGTAGCTTTTTTGATTGATGATTTGCATGTTCTTTTAAGTTTGTGTAGCTGAAGTTTGTCTTGAATGTTGTTTGTTTTGAGCCAGGTCCATTGCAACCTTCTGATTTGTTGCTTTATCTTTTTAAGTTCTGTGTTTCTCCAAGGTGTTGGTTTTCCTTTGTCCTGTTTAGTTTTTCTGAGTGGTATTAGGATAGCGAAAGCTTCCTCTAGCCACTCATAAAACTTTGGGACAGAATTAATTGTATCTAGATCTGTTCTGGCTGTTAGTTGTCTTTCCATGTCTTTAAAATTGAGTTTGCTCCATGATCGAAAGATGCATGTATATAAGTTGCCATGGTGTGTGTTGATGTATGGTGTTTTATGTCAGAAAGTAATCAAATGGTGGTCTGACCATGTGACTGGCATGATGCTATGAATGGTAACTAGTTCTGGTTTTGCAAAACTGACATCTAGGATGTATCCAGCGATGTATGTGGGATTGTGTACAATCTGGTGTAGGTTCAATGCAACTAGGCCAGTGGTGATAACTTTTGGATGGGGCATATTAGGTTTGTCAGACCAAATGTTTAGGTCCCCAAGAATGTATAGGTTTGAGTATAATGTTATAAGGTTTGAGACTGTATCTAGAAAAGTGTCTGGGAATGTTGAGTTGTTAAGGGGAGGTGTGTTAAGGAGGAGAAAGTTACAGGAGAAAGTTGGAGTAGGGTTGCATCTGGTGAGGAGAGCCTCACATTCTTGTATGAAAATGTTGTCTGTTTTACTGAGATTTATTGCTTGTTTGAATATTATCGCTAGTCCACCTCCTCTATGGCCTTTATGGTTTTGTGTGATAGTTTGATAGCCTAGAGGTACGGTTTCATGCAATAGTGGGGCCATGTCATCTTCCAACCATGATTCCGTTATGAATAGTAAGTCACGTTTGTGTGTCTCGGAGCAGGTCATAGATGTGGTGCTTGTTTTTTTAGAGTGATCAAGCATTTATGAGCAGACAGTTTAGAAAATGAGCGTTTGCGGTGTTGCTTTGTTTTGGAGAAGGGTGAGCAGAATATTTTGAGCTTGTAGCAGGTGTGTTGTTAGTTGTGATAACTGTGTGAGGGTCACAATAGTCCTGTTTTTCAATATAGTGTTCCTTTCCCAGGCTTAGGAGGTTTGTTGGGCCTGTGGGTGTTGGTGGTCGACTTGGTGGCTGTGAGTTACATGATGAGTTTATTGCTTTTTGTAGAGTAGCCTTATTGTGTAATAGACAAGGGGATGCGAAGTTGTGAAGAATGGCATGTTTTTTATTTTGTTTGCGTCTGTTTAGTGTGGAAGGAGTATGGGTTAGGGGTGGTGGAGGAGCATGTGGATCATAATGGAAGGCTCTATATTGTGCAATGGATGAGAGACGAGTGAATGAATGTTGCTGTGTTGGGGTGCTTGTGGTAGATGTTTGTCAAGAGTTAGAGTGTAGGGGTAAATATTGGTCAGGATTTGTATTCTTTGTGTAGTCCTGAGGGTGGGAGTGGGTGTGAAGGAAGGTATTATGAAAGTTTGTGTTATTTTGATGTGCTGATGTGTTTGGTCTGTTTTGTTTTTGTGGAATAGTGAGAGGAGGTATTGATGTAGTGGTTTTCTGTGAAGGATTTTTATGTGAGTTGGTGCTGGTGAGTGGTATTAGAATATTATAGGGGGTGTTGATGTGTTTTGGAGCATAGTGTATGAGGTGTGTAAAAGTGTATGGATGTGGATCGGGGGTGTTTGTGTTAGTTTTCATCACTGGAACAGGTAATATGTGTGGTGGAGTGGTGTATGAGGATTGTATGGTTGTGTGTAATTGGTGAAGAGAGGGGGAGGGTGTTTGTAGATCGTTTTTTTGGAAGGCTGGGTTTAGGCATTGTCATGATAAAAGGGGATCTGGCAGGAGCAAACAGGATATTGCTGTTGGTTTGTATGAACAGGGAGTGTGTATCTGGATGGTTGAAAGTATAGAATGTGGTTTTGTGTTGTATAGGTGATGGTAGGTTGTGTTCGTGGGAATGGACAGAGTAGTGTTTGGTGTGAGAGTGAAGGTGTTTTACTTTTGGAGGTGTGGTGGATATGTATATAGGTGTGGTATGTGGGGTTATGTGTTGGTTGATGAGACATTGCAATCTGTATGAGGTCCATTTGAGATGCATGAATTGGATGTCTTTGCTGATAATATGTTTGCATGTTGATGGATGTGTAGGGAGTAAGATCATTTCTGGTAAATGGGAAAATGGGCAGCATTTCAGCCCCAGACCTGACCCAGCCTGAACAGGCTCAAACAGGCAAATGCCTTTGTTCTCTCTGCACCAAGCCTCGACGCCCAGGCTGAAACGCTTTGAGCCCTAAGCTTAAATAGCCCATATCGGCCAATAGAACCTTAGTCCTAACCCTAGCCAATCAGATCTGTAACCCTAAAACCCACAACCAATAGGAGACCCAACCCTATTCACCGATCATAGCCTTGGTCCTGACAACCAATCACAACCCCAACCCTAAATACATGAATCAATAGGAATCTCAACCCTAGAATTAATCATAACCCGAACCCTAAAAACATAAACCAATAAGAATTCCAACCCTAGCACCAATCACAACCCTAACCCTTAAACATGAACCAATAGGAATCTCAACCCTAGTACCAAACACAACCCTAACCCTAAAACATGAACCAATAGGAATCTCAACCCTTGTACCAATCACACCAACCCTAATCCATAAACCAATAGAAATACTAATCCCAACAACCATTCACAACAACATATGCAACAACCTATAGAAACTTATATAAGAGCCAAGTCAACTGAAGCCCAAGCACCTATGGGGAGGGAGGCGAGGGCTACTGCTCTATTCAGAATCTCCTTGGATACAGCCAGGCTGAATCCACACTTCCAAACTAGCAGAGTCTACTTTCCAGGTAAGGGAGAGATTGTAAAAAAAAATAAAAACACTGAAATACTACTTGTCGCACACTCAGATATGTGGCTTTTTCAAGGCAAAAACAGGTGATGGAGACAGTTTCTAAACACAATTTAAATCACAGAAACTGAGGTGTATGTAGCCTTTTCTTAAAAAAGGGGGAGGCTTTATGCAGTCTTTTGACACATCCTAGGAGGGAAATTTCAAACAGTCACGGCTAGAAACACAGCAGTTTAAAAAGTCTAAGCTGCCTGAAACACAGGGAGCCTACAGTAAATAGGCACAGGTACCAGTACAAAACACTTCTTAACAAATAACAAGATTTCCAGAAACGTCCGGGGCTCCTTACCCAGATCTCCTAGGATTCCTTGATCACTGGGCTGTATTAGGGCGCAGGGAAAAAGCTGGCCTCACAAAATGGAGGTGGCTGTCTTGGGCTTCCCCCCACAAACTGAAAGCTCCAGTGCAGGTGTGAGAGAGGAGGGCTCAGGTTGCCTGGGAGTTACAGAGCCAATCAGCAAGCCCAAGCTCCTGTGGGATTAAGGAGTGGCTGCTGCTCTATTCAGAATCTCCTTGGATACAGACAGGCTGAATCCACACTTCCAAGCTGGCAGAGTCTACTTTCCAGGTAAGGGAGAGATTGTAAAAACACTGAAATACTGCTTGTCCGTCACTCAGATATGTGCATCGGGAAGTTGGCTGCCAGCCCCTGTGCCCAATCCCCAAGGATCATCATCCCCTGCTGGACACAGCCTTTGGCTATGCACAGCAGAGGGAAGACTGCAGAGCTTGGCTTCACTCAGGCTCTTCGGCCAAATTAATTGTAGGCAGCAAACCTCCCCCCAATGACTTAACTGACATTTGTTTATTTTTTAAATTATCTACAGGTACCCCAGTAATGTGGTTCGAGCATCACCCCCAATGTACTGCAGTGCCATACAAGTTTCCCGGGAGAAGCTTGCATAGTACCACTGTGCCACAGGTTCAAAGCTTATGTGGAAGCTCCTGTGGGAGTACCACTGTACCTCATTGGAGGGCCATTCTGGGTCCTGTAGGGGGAACAGCAGTACCCACAGCACTAATTTTTGTTTGCAGTTTTTGGCCCTCTGGGTTCCCTCTTAAGTGCAAGGGGTTCAGGGTGTCCATACCCTGCATTCTTCTTCTTTTAAGTGAATTCAGGACCAAGGGATAGAGTCCCTGATTTCTGTAACAGCAGCCACAACAATTGTCTCTTGGTTGCAGACAGCCAATCTGAACTGCTGGTACCATGGTAAGCAAAGATATAAAGCTCCCTCGGCCATCAATGAATCCTATTTCCAGTCAATTAGGACCAAACATATAGATATACCTATTGTTTTAAACCCCTTCACAACCATCTCAAGAGTCTCTTTAAACACAAATTTCCTAAAAACGGCTAGCTGACCAGATATACACCAAACCACAAAAAGCTTGTTTTCTGGGTAAAATTCTAACTTTTGACCAAATTTCATGCAATTCATTTTGGCCTTTTTGTTCTGTATCAGCAACAGACGTTTCGTATGTGAGGGACCTCCCGATTCTTTTGGGCGCCTGCTTGATGGATCACCCTGAAACTTTCCAGGAAGGAGGTGAGATGAATGAACATTTTTTGGAAAGTTTTGTGCAAATTCATCAAACAGCACCAAAATTGTTTGGAAAAATTAAAACTATTGCATCAGACTTCTTAAGCAACTCATTTATCACCACAATTCAGAGAGCCTAGCCTCAATCAACCGACAGTTTGCCCCCTGAAATACAAACACTTCAACTACATACACAATGGAACAAAAGAAGGTGAAATCATATTTCTTCCTCACCCTATCATCTTCATCAGGCTACCCCTGCCTTACCCTCTATTTCTCCCCATCCGCACTTCACTGTGCATATTCAATACCTTTCACAACATAAACTATAAGTTGGTTGCGTCCCATCATTAACCAATCCTTGACCACCTGTTTTACTACTAGTCGTATCTCTTCTGAAGGTTGTTGTACAACTCTTAGAACTGCATGACAAACCATCAACTCCTACCACATCCCCTATTCCATGCCTTCCAATTACCTCCTTACCTTTCCCTATGCTCTGACCATCCCCAACCCCAGCAGGCTACTGTCCACTTCAACAATGCTTGATAAATGAAGAAGAACCACTGCAACAACACTTTACCTGCTCTCATTTTCATACCTAAATATCCTGTTCACATTACATGTTTTCAAGATCATGACATGATTGAATGTGTATCCGAGACCTCCAGTCTCTCTTTATTCTGGAACAGCACATCCAATAGGACACACCTTTTTTGAAACCCTCACCATTATGGCATTTATCAGAATAACAGGAAAACTTCCCGGATATGGAGCGACCATCACTTTTATTAACCTTCCCAACAGAATAACGACTGAAGGAGCAGTTGCCAACGAAACCACTACTAGGTAGCAAAAGAAGCACAAACTTGCAGCATATGACCTGAAAATGCTGATGGAACTAGAGTGGGCTCACAAATGCTGCTGGCTCTAAGAACCACAATACATGACCAGACCCTCCTTCTGAGAATAGAATACCCGCGTGCCTCAATGACTGGATCACATCTTATCTTCAAGGTAAATCTAGCATAATCTTGCTCTCCTCATTCTTGTGCCTCCTTTCACCAATGATGGTGGTGTACCATTAGGTACCATCTCCCTACTCCTGTTCAACATCAACTTAACCACAATACCAGACTTCATTAAGTTCTTCAACATAATCTACAACAAATGCACTGAAGTTGCACAGATTATGATAAAAAAGGTGCTCATCATGACTTAAAGACTTCTCCCCCAAGCTATCAATAAATGAATGCTGAGTTGAAAAAAAACTTAAACTTAAGCCTTGAGCCTAATTTGTGGAGAATGAAGCAACTACCAACCATCATCTATCTGGCGCTATGCACTTTACAACCCACCAGTGACATCAAATAAAATCTGTGAGTGGTCATGACCTCAGGCTTTCCATGATATGTTACATTCAACACATGTCCTCATCTGGGACACCCACAGAAGCCCCAGGCCATGAGCTCTCTTATGATGTCTTGAGTTGACTAAGCAATAGTCTTTAATCAATAGTCTGCTGTCTATAGCCTAAAATCTCAAAGGATCCAAAATGCCTCAACAACACAACTCAACACCTTCACCTCTTTGAACACATCACACCTGCGCGCTGAGTGTTTCACTGGCTCCCTATAGCTAGTGACTTTGCCTTTAAGGCACTCTTCACTGTTGACTGAGCTAGCCTATGAAAGGGCCAATTGTTAATCTAAGCCAAGTTTCAAAGATAAGGTAATTTGAGCAACACCCCTACAAGAAGTAACACATTGGTAAAACGTTTTTACACAATGACAGAAGGAACTATCTTGTGCATACTGATCAAGTGAGACACCAAAACACTTCCACATGCACAGCCCACACCCTTCCAACCCATACATAAAATAAATTAATTTAAACTATATTATTTATCACTCCTTTTCAAAGCTAAGTCGCTCATGTGCACCCACCACTGTCTGGATAAGAGTACCGCTCTGGTCATTATACAAGACCACAAAACACTCCCCACATAGGCCATACTGCAACTAAATATTTTTACACCCAAACATGCCCAATGGCATAGCAAGGTATCCTTTTGGTAAGAAATTTGGCACATTGTCAGGGGTGTAAATCACTATATAAATACACTACAATGTAATGTGTGCATGCTCTAGTGGCAGCATAGGTAACAAATCTTAGGTTTTTCCCTCGAGGCAGCAAAGTTATTTGATGGATCGTATGGCAGATTTTGAATGCCAGTTTGTTTAGGGTAAGAGTTTGAGTGGTGAGACTGATGCATGGGTGCCAGGGCCAGACAGGCCTTTTATTCCCTCGAGAATCTACCCAGTAGGCTGGGGTCCTTGGAGCCTGGTTTTGAAAACATGTGCCTGTGTCACGTTCAGCTGTCGCGTAGGCTCTCATTATCCTAATGAGAAAACTGGATTTTTGGGCGGCAAGATCTTTCACAGTGTGGGGGACTAAGTCTAACCCACGGTGAAGGACCCTTGTCACCCCAAATCCGGGTTGAGCTCCGGCTAACTAGCAGTGCCTCATCTCTCCCAAAGGGAAGAGACAATTGGGCAGCCGAACGCATGACATCTTAGTGCTTCCCAGGGAAGCCGTGGTCACTCAGATCCCAACCAGTTCTCTCATACACAGTGTGGTCTCATATATAAATGACAAAGGCAGTTTGAGTTTTAAAGATTGGTTTAATAAAGCGACTGCATTTTAGATAACAAGGCGTGAGCCGCAATAACCAGAACCATACAACAAAGTAGGATTGAGATAGTAACGAGGAGAGTGTTACATAAGAATAACGCTATCATGGTGCAACTAGATTACGTTCTCTCTTCTAAGTTCTATTTTGAGCACAGCATGTTAAGCTCTAAGCCTGCCTTTCAGGTTCCCCCGGGAGGACATCGACCCTCATACCTGAGCAAAGGCCTGTGATCGGGATCAGCATCTGCAACAGGGCAGTCAGCGTCTAGTTGTGGGTTCCTGGTCGGAATCTCCCTCTCACATGTACCAGGACTAGGAAGTGTTTTTATAACTAACACGCCGGTGTTCTAAGAAACGTCCCTACGTAAGAATGTGTACTTTCTACGAACCCTAAAGACTAAACTTCTACCACGTCTATCGGCAATGTACCAGACTGTATCCTTGACTGAAGCACAGAGCGAGCAAGAATGTATTGTTTGAGAACTTTAGTGCTGAAGTAAGCTAAACAGTGTGATAGAAGAAAATAAAACAAGACCGTGAAACTGGTTATTGTAAAATAACAGTGCGAGGCTAAATAAAATGCATCTAGGACAAAGTGCACAGAGGACTAATACTTTAAGCAAACGTGCAGAAAGCTACATTAAAAATGGCTACAGTACACAGCAACTCCCTGGGATTAACTACAGAAGGTAGAGAACTTTGGGAGAGAGAGGGATACAGAGAGTGTAAGGGATCAGGAATGGAGGAGAAACAGAGAGAGAAGATGCAGAGTTGGAGAGAGAATGGCTGGAGGGGAAGGGGGGAGTTGAGCAAGGAGAGGAAGGAAACAGGCTGATGGCAGCATTTTTTAAAGGGTGTCTATTAGTTCCCCAGTCTGGCCCTGAAGAGTGTACCCAAAAACTTCCTGAGCCTGAATGTTGCATCAAAGTAAGCCAGTCTCTTTTGCAGAGGGCTGGGTGTACTATCTTTAGGGTACTTCCCAAAGTGGGTGGCCTGCAAGAAGACCAGAATCTAAGGAGTAAGGCAAGGTTGGCTGTAGACTCATCCCTAACCACTGCTGGTAGCTCTTGAATCCTCGTGGACCCCCTATTTTTTTAATGTTGGAACCAAAGTCAACACTGTGCCTTAGACTAGAAAGGAAGACCAGTGAGTGGGCAGGCATGCAACATCATCATTACAAGGCTACCAAACTTGTGAAGGGCCTAGGCACATGTCAGCCCCCTACCAAGTCCTGGGTGGCAGATAGCGCCTAGTCCTTTCAGCACAGCAAATGGAGTCATAGAAAGAGCCAGGCATATGAGACTGGGAGCCAGGCACATTACAATGATCTTTATGCCCTTAGCATTGACATTGGCCTGACAGGGATGATAAAGGATCCAGGAGTCAAAATACCATGAAATGAAAGCAAGCCAAGGAAGACAGATATTAGTCTCTTGTCTCATTAACCTGGTCACATATGGACAGAGACCACAGGGCCTTTACAGATGAGTTCTCAGCATGGATATTTATTTTGCCTAACAAAAGACAAGTACTAAAAGATCATGGTTGACGTCAACACCCCAAAAAAGGATGGTATCTGGGGGAGTGTAATGTCCTGCTCTCCTCTAGAACTTCCCCACAAAATTGAGTTGGGAAATAGTACAGGTGTTTGTGGTCTTGGGGTGGGGGACAATGATGTTCTGAGTCTGTTGTAGTGCAGATCGAGGCAGTAGAAGTTAGTCACTGGAGATACCTCACATAGCATACTGCCATCAACCAAGAAAACCACTTCCACTAGTTAGCACAGTTGCACCACTTCAGCTCACCTAGCAAAATGGGGTCTGCGTGAAGATGTCATGCAGGACAGGATATATGGAAATCTTTCTCACAAGTAGACTGTTTGGTTAATGTCAAACACATATCAAATTCCATTTTTACTACTTTTGTGCCTGGAACTCCTTATAATTCCACTGTACCTGGAATGGTGGTGGAGTTCCAGGCGGTGATGTTTGGGATGTGGGTGAGGCACCAGTGGTCACAATTTTGTGTATACTTACCTGGACATTAAAGAAGTCATGCATCCATCTTTGCTATTCTGTTCTTTTCAGTTGCAATGAGTGGGAAACAAGACCTATACCACCATGTCCATTGGACTGCCACCTGTGCCTCCTCTGCACCTGCAGAGGCCTGTGTCCCTGAGTCTCCGCAGTATCTTGCTTGCCTGCCTAACCTGTCCTGTTGTTCTTGGGGGCACTGACTGGATCAGATTTTAGCACCTACTCTCAGAAGTAGGCCCTGCATTCAAATTTGGGTCAATTCAAGATTGGTGATTTAATTGTTAACGTAGTGTTACATGTCACCTCCAGCTGCCATTTTGAGTCAGGCAACTTTTATGACACAACATAATAGAGCCTTGCCGCTGCCCCCATTTTGGAAGCAGACATTTCCCATTATTTGTGACAAGACACTCTGGATGCCATTTTGAAGTCAGGCAACTTTCGTGACAATTACCTACAACATATATAGTCATCATTTTTAGAGCAAATTTTCACTCAAACTCCTCTTCACCTTTATTTTGGCCACTTCTTCTGTATCTGATCGGACAATTACAGTGAACATTGTAACTTTTATCACTACAACCTGTGCCCATAAATTTGTTTAAAAAAAAAAATAGGTTTGGAGGGTGCACCTTTACCTCCACCATTTACCATTTATTTAATTGTTGTCAGCCTATCCGGCCTTAACAATAGTACACAATAAGTATCAATCCATCACACGCAATAAAATTACATTAAATAAAACATTGTAATAAAAGAAAGACTATACTTGAGTTTTTGATTTTACATGGCCCTAGGTGAATCCAGTATACCCTGCAATATCATAAAACTTGATAATTAGCCATAATTGGCATAAGACTCTTTACTTATTCTAAAAGCATTATAGGTCTAAAATTTAAATATCCTATTCTTGCACTAATCATTTGGGTTCTTGCGATACCTGCCAGCAATATAATAATAACCCAGGACCTAGCCCGGTTTAATCAGCAACCTTCAACGGTTTCCCATATAAATGATAGCTAGGATAACACAAGTAATTATACTTAGGCCAACTGTGAGTACATTAATGAACGTAGCTTCCATGCTTCCAATATATAAGTTGAAACCTTCGCCACAATATGTTTCTCATCTGATCGCATACAAAGCACTTCCGCCTCATTACATTTCCTGATTCTGTATAATCTAAAAAGCGGACGTAAGTACAATTTGCAGAGTTTAAGCGTAAAATGACATAATAAAAGGAAGTGGGATAATGTTTCTTGACCACCATGAAGGCAAGGACAGCAGTCTGAACCGCGCTGTGAGACGGCTTGCCATCTGTTAGTCACCGCCATCACTGGTAATGTACCCATACGAAATTTAAAATAGAGAGCCCTTTTTTCTTCCGGATAAATGCAGTCAATGAAAATTGCTGGTTTAAGCTCTTGATTGAACAAAATGTACCGCTTGAGTAAAGGGCTAAGTATCTCACACATACTCTGGGTCTTTTGGTCCCAGTATGCCTTTTTAATGACAGATAAGCTGGGCCTTCTGATTTTCCCTGGATGAAGCCAGAGGTCTTCTTGGCCAATAGCAGCCAGGGTAGTTGAGATGTGTTTAAACCAAGGCAATTTTCGATGATTTTGTAGCTTCATGATGTCCATGAGTGTATCTCTGTATGGTTTGAGTTCCTCTTTTGCCCAGATACAGATCCAATATCTTATTGGGGCCAGTGCAATGTAATCCTCGACCTTTCTCATTTGTAGATCAGTTCTCAACGCAATCATTGGTGCGGCAGTGCCTAAGCAAAGTAATCGGCGTAGAAAATTATTCTCGGTTACTTGTATTAATGGGGTCTTTCTAAATCCCCAGATCTCTGCGCTGTAAAGTGCTGCAGTCCTTGCTTTGGTTTTATAAGCAAGCAGTGCAGAGCTCACAGAATGATTGCCTGTGGCTTTTGCAAATCTAAGTACCGCTCCAGCGTGCTGGGCCAAAGAGATGTTACTTTTGTAGATTTGTGATTTCCATGTCTGTTTTTCATCCAATCTGCAACCCAGGTAGTCATAGGTAGTCACTCGGGCCAAGGGCTTGTTGTTTACCCTAAAAGTCGAATGCATCGTTTGTTTTGGGTTAAGAATCATAAACTTTGTTTTCCCCTCATTAATTACCATGCTCCTTGAAGTGCAAAATGATTCGAAACCCCTAAGTAGACGATGCATTGCTATCTCTGTTCTTGCCAGTAGTACAGCGTCTTCAGCAAAAAGCAGGATAGGTATACTTTCGTTGGCTAGTTTTGGCACATCCAGATTTAATTTCCTCAGATCTTGGCTTACTTTATTTATATAACAGTTAAACAAGGTTGGGGCCAAAACACATCCTTGTTTTACACCAAGCTGGATTGGAATTTCTGCTGTATAATCATTTCTCATAGAATATCTAACCCTGGCAGTATTCCCTGTATGCAGTAGAATTAGCAGCCTTAGAATTTTTCCCTGTATGCCCATTTCCGACAATAACTGCCATAATGTTTGGCGATTGACGCTATCAAAAGCTGTTTGGAGATCCACAAAGACCAGATATAATGCACAATCTTTTAGGGTGGCGTATTTCGCGCAGATCATATTTAGCTTAAAAAGTTGGTCTATTGTACTTTGGCCTCTCCTAAAGCCAGCTTGGTGTGTCGATATTAAATCTCCATCCTCCAGCCATTGGTCTAAACGCAGCTGGATCAATTTGGCAAAGATTTTTCCAACGCTGTCAAGCAGTGAGATAGGTCTATAATTGCACACCATGTCCCGAGGTCCTTTTTTGTGAATTGGGACAATTATTGATTTCTTCCAAGATGTAGGAATTACCTCGTGGTGCCAAATACTGTTGAATATACGTGTTAGAGCAGGCAGCCATAGCGTTAACTGATTACGATAGACGTCTGAAGGGATACCGTCTGGGCCTGCAGCCTTGTACGGCTTTTGAAGGAGAATAACTTGTTTAATCTCTTTCTCGCTGAATTCCGGTATCAGCTCCATTGCACAAGGGATGGCATGGGTTACTTGCATGGCATTTGTGCCGGGGAGTTCATTTGGGACTAATTAATTCTGGGTTCCATTTGTCGATCTAACAAACCTTTTTGATGATGCTACATAGGTCGTTTGAAGTGGAACTACCTTGTTTGATCTTTGATTACTACCTTCCAGTCCTTGGATGAGGCTGGTTGAGTTATTTGTACTCCGGGATGCCGTCTTGACCTCATCCTGATACAAGGCGGTAAAATGCCCTACCCAGAGTTGTGGGTTGATATTCAGTTCTAGGTTTTTTGAAGGGCCTTCGCATCCCCATCTGACTATCTCCCAAAACTTTTTGCAGTTTCCTGCCGATATTGCCTGCAGGAGGGATTTCCAGAGCTTATGTGGAAATGTCTTCCTTTTATATTTTAGTAATTTTTTGTACTGTTGCCTGCATTCATAAAAGTATTGCTCATTATGGTTATTCAAATGCCGATTCTTTAGTGCTTGCGATAAGGTATTTTTTAATTTCAAACACTCTTCATCGAACCAGCCTTCCATCGTATTAGGGTTAGTTTGGGGATGCTTAATTCTTTCCTTTGTTGTTTGTAATAGCAAGTTGTTAAAATTATCTAGGAGGGGTAAAGCTTCATTAACTGGTAGGTTTAAAAACGTACTAAGTGATAGAAACCAGGTTTGACTAGGTACGCTCAAATAGGGTTCATCTACGTTTGACCTTAGTATGTTTTTCCTGTTTGGTCTCATGGTTATTGCTAAGCAATTTCCGTTAGATGGAAACTCAACCTTCCCCAGGCTTGCGTCCGGATGGATTATCTCCATTAGCAATGGGTCGTGGTCACTCTCGATCCTGTCCCTTATTTCCATATCGATAACATAATGCCAGGCTTCGATGTTTATTGCCATATAGTCAATTATACTGTGTCTTTTTCCAGTTCGAAAGGTAGATTTAAAAGTTCTATCTGAGTTGGTTCTTCCATTTACTGTGCGAATTCCGCCTTCTATTAGTACTTCAAAGATTAGTTCCCCTTTTTTAGAAACTTGACAACGTTGGATGAGGGGCGTTGGTATATTCCAAGCGTGATCTTCCTCTACTACTTGTTCATCCCAAAGGATAGAATGGGGTTTAGTGTTAAAATCATCACATATTAGTAGAAGGGTTTTACAAAACTGAGGGGGACGGTTGTTCGCGTAACCTAGTGTTGGGTTCCTCCAACCCTTAGATCTTTTATTTAAAATATGTTCTTCGAGGAGCCGCACACCAGGCGTGACTTGGGCCCGGCTAATGGGAGGGAAGTACACGTTTATTATTTCAAGTGACCACTCCTCATGTTTTACTGCAAGCGACTGGATTTCCTTGCTTAGTATAGCATGAGTTACAGCAGAATTTCCCAATAGCGAAGTTCTGATCCAAATGATCAGACCTCCCGATGGTCTTCCTTTTTTTTGTTTGATAGCAGGTATGTAAAAAGTGGAAAACCCGTCTAGGTCAATGGCGTTGGTAGACCAAGTTTCTTGGAAGCAGCTGATATCTTGCTGTTTAATGAATTCAACCCAATCCTTATCTTCCATTTTGCTTTTTAGGCCTGCAATATTCCAGCTTAAGATTTTTAATGTAGGACTAGTACTATTTTTTATGTTTGAGCTGCCCATTTGTTGCTACAAATTTCTAGATGGTTGGTCTTCATCATTCTGCAACTGTGGGGGATTGCCCCTGCTGTTTCTAGGGGAGTTGACAAGCAGGCAGAACCTCATATTGCTCAGGTTTATTCGTTCAGGGAGTTGTTGTTTGGAACTAATTGCTCCCTGTAGTATCGAACCAGAATTGCCTTCTACCTCTTGCCTGCCCGAAACATTTTGCTTTGGAGCTTTTTCAAGAAATATTATTGGATACGGTTCCTTTTGTGGAATAGCAGTAGATATTCCCCATGTCTTCATCATGTTAGAACATTTTAAAATCTGTTCTACTATCCAGGGTGAAGCCCAGACTGTTTCTGTTGATTCCCCGTTCTCCGATTCTTTCCTTTGCATAAATCTTACTGAGAGGAGGTCTTTAGTTGTTACATTCTGCAGAGCTGGCAGAGAATTGACCAAATGTAGGATGTTAGTCCTATTTAGAATGTCATGACTTCCTCTTGAGGAGTACTCGGGAATAAACGTGATTGTGGCATCAGGCTCTTTAATTATTGCAGTGCGAATCTCGGTATGCCCGTTACCTCCCTGTGACCATCTTCCTTGAGATTGATTATCTTCCTTTGCTTTATTGTAAATAGTAGCTGCCCGACTAGTCAATGTTCGTTTTACCTGGCATTTTTCCCTCCCGAATTGCAACTCCTTGTTCCTATGTTCCTCATGAGGTTGTCTTTTTGGAGGCCAATTATCCTTTTTTCCTTTAGTTTCCAAGTCAAGCACTGGACGCGGTGGAGCAGGTGGATCAGTAACCCACCCTGGCTGGCTACTAAAGTTGTGGTTTCCCGAACTTGCCTGAGAGCAGTGTTTTACTTTTGACCGAGGTGCGGGAACCGGGGCTATTATATTATCCACGCACAAGGTTTTTCTTGTGCTTTGTTCGCTTCTTGTGCATTCTGGGCTCTCTGCCCTTCCGTTTTCACTTTTGCTGTTTTCTTGTTCTACCCCCTCAGTAATAAAGTTCAGAGGCTGCTGACGTTTTCCATTATGGACTCCTACTGTATTTGGATAATGCGCCTGAATTGAGTGTTCTATTTTTATGGCTGGGAGGTGCTTATCAATGCCGGTACTTGATTTTGTTGTCTCTGGGCTCCATTTGTATTGTCCATTGGCTAGGGGATCGTTTGCCTCATTGATCCCGTGATTTGTACCTGAGTCTTTTTCTGGCCTCTTTCCTTTGTCTAAGTCGTGCCCAGGTACTTGGTAGCCCCTAGGGCCAATGGGAATTCGGTTTATATGAGAATGGTGGGTGCAGCTTTTGTCGCACAATAATCCAGGATTTTTATTTATAAAACTAATATCTTTGTCAGTTGGTTTCTCGAGACTCTCGGGCTTGATGCACTGATCTTTAGGCTGCTGTTGAGTAGACTCATCGCCTGTGTTCCTGGTCTGCCCTGTTGGGCTTGCCTGTTTCGGCATATTTAGAGCCTTTTTTGCTGGTACTTTGTTGTTTCCTCTAGGTTTTTTCCATGTGTATTTCCATCTACCTGTTTGTTGATGCCCTTTACTCAGAGTCTTTTTTTTTACTATATTTGAGATTTCGATTGCTGATACAGGACTTTTGTTGATTCTCTCCGTCTTGTCTATGTGGGTTTTTGCGTCTGGGTGCTCGTCTCGTCCCGTACCAGAGGGCCCTTCTTTATCTTCGCTATCTATTGGTCTTTCAGTTAATCTCGATTCTGTTTTTGCTGACTCGTGATTGCACGCCTGTGTGTTTTTGAGACTAGATTTGCAATCTTCGATTATGTCTTTAATTACTTTCGGAACTTCCAGTAATTTTTCCAGCAGTGGGCCACAAGCTTGCCTGTCCATCTTGTCCATTTTTTCAGCCACTGCCTGATGTAACAGATTTTCCCTTATTACACCCTCTACTAAGGCCATCCTATGGTCTATGGTCTGTAATGAGTTAGTAAATTGCTTAGTTAGCTCAAGTTGATCATCACATTTTTGAGACTGGACCATGATCGTTGTTGCAATTGAGTCCAATGTTGTGCATATAACTTTCATGATGCTTAGAATTGGTTGATCTAATGGGGGATCGTCTCTATTTCCCCAGGTTTGCTCACTTTGCTCATTATTTGTCTGGCCTTCTAGGTTCTTGTCGTCCTCTCCTCTATGACCTAACATTATACTACCTTCCAAGAGGTTTAAGTCTTCCGATGTTATACTGTTTAATTGGGGCTCTATACTACCAATTACGGAGTTGTCAGGCGAGGAGAGCTCCAGACTACAAGAACTATGATCAAATCTGCTCAACGTTAGGTTCGTTTTTACAATTTGGCTTCCATGGTGAAGCTGTGGCGTAGAGAGCTTGTGTGAGTATTTCTGTGATGATTGTTCTGTTTCAGGCCCCTTTACATTTTGAAGGATTGTAGGTTCTACTTTTAGATGAGGTAAAGGGAATATCAGTGGAGAGCTCCCAGAATGTAGTGGTCCCATTAGGGCTTCCGATTGAGGTGATTCATTACTTTTTCTTTTTCTTTTTCTTTGTCTTTGTTCTTCCGAGAAACTGCCCCATTCTGGGGAACTAATAGACCCCACTTCACTACCCACAAAGGAGTCGTTCGTTCCACAGGGTAGTCGTGATGGTCGGGCAGATCGCTGCTGGGATGGACAGGAATCCTGATGCCCGGTCTCTAAGAGGTCCAGCTCGCCCTCCACATTATTGTCACCTTTTTCCCCTGATGGCTGTGATGGGAGTTCGCTAGCTTTAGAGCTTTGCATCTGCAGCCAATCAGTATTTAGATTTATATGATTGTAATAGTTGGTAATAGTATTTATCTTTGATTTAATTTCCCTTGCTCCCCTGGTCCCACCTGGGCCCAGGTGCGTTGGTATATACTGTTGTCTCCTGAGCGGAGGACTTGCAGGGCCCCCCGCCGTTTCACCTGCATTCAGTGATACATGCCCCATGTCGTCAGAGTCAGTATGGACTAGCAGCATAGACAGCATAGACCCTGGTGCCGCTTCGGGTGTCCCACCCGGTTCTTCTCCTGGTTTGCTTTCATCGTTGGGAATCCCATTATGGGCTTCCTCTGCTGCTGCGACCACTCCTTGGTTTATAAATTCCCCTCGGGATGACTTAGTGGCTCTAGGGTCCAGGTCTTGGTCTTGGTCTGACCCCAGATCTTGTAAGCTGTTGGGTTCCTGCTCTGGTCTTTGGGGTTTCACTGGATTATCGAGTGCCTCGTTGGCCTGTCTGGCTTTCTTTGTTTTCCCTCTTGTTCCAACCATTTTTTTTCCTTATTGTTTGAAAAGATCAGGACCAGCAACTTCAACAATTTCCGGGATATGTAGGATCTGTAGGATGTTTCTCTAGAATGTATAGAGCTTGGCTTTGCTTGCCTTGCTGTGTGGTGACGCGCAATATATGCACAATATGCACAATATGCACAATATGCCGTACAAAAAGCGCGATGTTCGAATGATAACTGTCCCTCTAGCGCAGTTTAATGTGTCGATTAATGGCCTCCTCTGGTTCTCTGGTTCTCTCTATCTGGCCCCTTCAGATCCTCTCTGTCTCTGTTGTGAAGGCTACTTACGCCTACTTGCGTTACTTATGCGTTGCTTATGCATTGCTTATGCATTACTTGATGCGCTACTTTGTGTGGCCCACTCTTGATCCGCTCACGGCCAGGCCTGGCCACAGGCCACAGGAGCCACTTAGGTCACTTATGTCACTTAAGTCACTTAAGTCACTTAAGTCACTTAGGTCGGGGTAATATCCTTAGGTTGGGTTAGGTCAGAGAAAAACTAAATATGGCTAGGTGGCTAGGTGCCACTGTGGTGGCTGAAAAACAGCGGATACCCTCCTTGGCTCACCTCCTTGGCTCACCTAGTCCATGTGATGGCAGGGCAGGGCAGGGCAGCAACTCCAAGCTCCTCTGGTACCCCTCTAGTACTCCTCTCGTGCTCTGGGACTCCGGTACTCCTCTGGTGCTCCTTCTGGCTTACTTAGTGTCCAGACCACGCCGTAGTCCACACTGTAACAGCGAAGAGGCGCTGATGAGAAAACAGGCAGTAGCCCTGGTCACACCCGCCTGCTCGCGGAAGCTGCTCCCCCCTGCCAGCAGCTTCTGTCCCGGACCGTGCTCACTCGGCTTCCCGGCTTCCCGCAGCTGTTCTCCTGCTAGCACGGGCAGCGGCTAGCAGCGGCAGCCCCCAGACCGTGTGCCGCGCGCCGGACGCCGGACGCCGCGCACCTCGCGCTCGCACTCGCGGTGAGCAAACCGCGACGCGAGCCACCCGGCACCAGCGTCACCAGCGTCTCGTCTCTCTCGTCTCTCTCGATTGAGGGGTGAATTACTTTTTCTCTCCCACTTTTTTTTTTTTTTTTTTTTTTACCTTTACCTCCACCATGTTTATCAACTCGAAGCAAACCATCCTTGGAATGGTCACAATGGAAAGAGGCGTTCGAAGGCTTTCGTCATGCATTTGATGGTGACATATGTACGAACAAAATGAAAAAACACTGTTAGTGCATGATTTAGGCCCTGAGGGCAGGACAATATTAAAAAATTTACCCATGATTGACGTAACGGGTGGGAAGTCATCAGGAAGATGCTGAAAGTAGGTGTTATCTTTACCACTCTTGATGTGTCAGTGGCATACCATTGGATAATCCTAACTGATGACTCCAAACATCTTGCCTCATTTTTTTACACCACTGGCTGCTTTCTGTTACAAACTAATGCCTTTTGATCTAGCATCCGCATCTTCAGTTTTTCACAGACTCATGAGAATCATGTTCCAGATTTTAGATGGGTATTATTTTTCCAAGATGACATTTTGGTGATTGGAACGAATGTGTCAGAGCATGATGAATGGTTGAACAAACTGCTGTTGATTTTGAAAGAGAGTGAGCTCACATTACTTGTTGATAAATGTAAGTTTGAGGCAGAGAGTGTGGATTACTTAGGACATCGCATTAGTGCCAAGGGGGGTTAACCAAAAGTAAAGACTTTGGAAGCTATTGGGGAGGTCCCTTCTCCAAAGAGTAAGGAACAACCGAAATCTCATTTAGGTCTTGTTGAAAGCTATTCTAAATTTCTACTAAATTTTGCTCACAAGACAGTGCCACCTTAGGAATTTGCTAAAAAAGGGATGTTTATTTGAGTGGAGTGAGAGCTGTCAGCAAGCTGTGGAAATAATTAAATCTAACACAGTTGAGGCCCTATTATTGAAGCCATGTGATCCCTGTGATATCAGCATTATAGTCACTGATGCCAGATACATTGGCCTAGGGGTGGTATTGTTGCAGAGGAGGAGTGATGGGAGGATAGAAGTAATTGTGTTTGCCTCCAGAGAATTACGAGGATCTGAACTGACTTAATCTACCATCAACAAAGAGACAATGGCATTGTGGTGGGCTACTCAAAATGTCGACAAAATTGTGAGGGGGCATACCAATTGTGCTACGGACAGATCACAAACCACTTGTAGGTTTATTTAGTACTAGCTACTCCCAGGGTGGCTAAATGGCAGTATCGCTTGCAAGAGTATCAGTATAGAGTGGAATAGGTGCCTGGCAAGAGCAATATAGTAGCAGATTATCTATCCGGGATGCATTAGCTGGCAATGCAATGAGGTTGCAGTAGAAGAAATTGTGGTGTGTGAGATAATAATTTTTGGAGAGCCCGGTGGTGCCATTACAGAACAGGAATGGAGAGATGCTTTTGAACAGTACACTATTTTGACTCAAGTCAAAATTTGGGTGGAGGGTGAGTAGCCTCTGGTGAAAATGTACCTCCGGATTTTGTCTCTTATGTTCATGTTGCATCTGAGTTGGCATGTGTGGAGGGGATAGAATTGAACAGTTAGTTGTACCAATGAACATGAGGAAAAGTGTTCTCGATTTGGATCAAAGAGGACTTTTAGTGGCCTGGCATTGACAAATCAGTGCAGTGTTTTACACATGACTGTGATAGTTGTAGCATTAGTGACAAGACACAGGTTACCAAATCATCTACTGTGGATGTTGACATGATACCATGGGCCAAACTGGCTTTGGATATATTGGGACCTATTAGGATCAAAGGAGAGGTCCCTAACTATGCATTGGTATTATTAGACTACATGGTGAAATGGCCAGAAGTGGTTTGTGTGAATATTATTGTAACGGACAGTGGCACACAAATAGATTCCAAACAGATGGAAAAAAAATTCAGAGAGTGTGGTATCATTCATACACATACGTCATTGTACCATCCTAGGAGTAATGGCCTAGTTGAAAGGTTCAACCATAGTCTGAAGGACCAGTTACAGTTAATCAATAAATTAGACTGTAAGGGTTCAGTAGAGAAAATGCTTTGGGCCATTCCTACGACACCAACTTAATCTTCAGGAGTTATTCCCTTTGTTTTATTGAGAGGGTGTGTTCTTCGATCCAAGTTGAATAGAGATTGCATGGGTCTTAAAACCACTGATGCCTCCAACTTGAGTATAGTTGTGCATGTCAAGGCGAAAGTTCAAGCTAGGTATTGAAACGTTAATTTTGTATGAAGGAGTTGTTTATGATATGTGGAAGCTGGGTGAGAATAAAGAAACCAGATAATGTCATGTCATGAAGAGTGTGTCAGAGTACTCTCCACCCATACTGTTGGTCCAAATGATGTCTCATTCAGGGAGCACTAATGATGGACAAATTTAGAATAAGAACAGGGTGGTAGTGGTTGCAGATGATAAAGTAGAGTAGGTGCATAATTGTGTGAATACTGGTGAGAAGAGTGTGACACTTATGGGACTTCTCGTCCTACCTGTTTGTCACCATCTAGGCATTTACCAGATCAATTTAAGGATTGTATCACTAAATGAGTTCCCTGTTGTAGTCTATTAGATAATGTTTTTTTTATTTATTTCAGGTGTTAATTATTTAATTATTTATTTATTGTGGTTTTGCTGATTATGTAATGGATTGTTTCTTTGCTATTGTCTTGTACAATCTGTGTTTTATTCTAGGCCTTGTGTAGCCATAGATTTATCTTGCCATAAATTAGTTATTCTTCTATTAATACATGCTCATCCGATTTAATGTAATAATTCATCATACTGGTAAATATTAAACAGGAGGGATGTGTGGTGCCTGGGACGCCTTAAAATTCCATCACACCATGGGATGCTGGTGGAGTTCAAGGCAGTGCCAGTTGGGATGTGGGTGAGGTGCCAGCAGTCGCAGCACCTTGTATACTTACCTAACCATTAAAGAAGAAGTCCTGCACCCATCTTTAGTATTCTGTTCTTTTCAACTACATCATCTGAAAATGCACTCAAACAAATGCTGTCATCTCACTCCGCTCTATGATATCTCAGTTATTCGACATTATTTCTAGCCGTTGCCTTCATTTTTGCACTGAGGCCCATATTTATACTTTTACCCGCAAAACTGCATTAGCGCAGTTTTGCGTGTAAAAGTATAGTGCCGGCTAGCGCCATTCCTGGACCCCGGCCGGGCACCTTATTTTATGGAATGGCGCTAGCCGGCGCGAATGCCCTGTTAATGTCCCTGTAAAGGACGCTAACCGGTGGGGGAGGCATAGGGGAACCAGAGCTTGTACGCTGAGTTATGGCGCTACACTGTTTAGAGGCAAAAAAATGCCTCTATGCATTGTAACGCCATTTTCTGGCGCACAAACCCCATGGACATGGCTTCTGTTTTAGTAAAGACAGGAGCCATGTCCACCACCAGTGCCATGCAGGGGGCCCTAGGTCAGGGCCCCCGAGTGGGAAAAAAAATATTATACTTACTGGGACTTACCTGGGATGGGTCCCCCATCCTGTGGTGTACCTCTGGTGTGGGTGGGGGTGTCCCTGGGGCCAGGAAAGGGCACCTGTGGGCTCTTTCCATGGTCTCTGACCAGGGAAAAAGGCCCAAACGTCCCCTACCTAACATCTGCCCATACCCAGGTGTTAAATAATGGTGCTAAGCAAGCTTAGCATCATTATTTAAGGCCCCCATCCCCCCATGCTAGATTTTATTATAGGGAATAAATATGGCGCTAAGGCCATATGCTCGTTTTCTGCACGGGAACGCCTACCTTGCATCTCATTGATAGGTAGGTTTCCACATCCAGAAAATGCCGTAAACTCCATACCTGTCTGGAGCCAAAGTATAAATATGGAGTTAGGTTTGCGCTGAATTAGCTTAAAAAAAAATGACACTAATTCAGCTCAAACCGAGTATAAATATGGGCCTCAGTGTCAGAAACACCAGCATGCTCTAGTGCCAATAATAATCCACCTCTCTCTGCTGTGCTTTCAGCAGGATTCGTAGAGTCCAGCCATACCAAACATTTAATAGAGGCTCTTCCACGATTGCTTCATGTCTGAGGTATTGTCGCTTATAAATGGTGTGATTGTAGTCAACATTAATAACAGAACTCAGATGGCAAATTGGGTTCATGTATTATTGAGAACCTATGCTTCATTTCTGCGTTTGATTGTTCATTGCTATTCCTTGTTTCCGAACACTAAATAGATTTTAAAAGAGTGTGTACGTGTGTTGTACTGGATCTGCGACCGTTGCTTCTGGTAAAATGACAAATATTCAAGCTGATACTCTTTAATGCTGCCATTTAAGACTGCTCATAGCTAAATATTTTGTTTTTAGCATGCACACAAAAGTTATATGTTTTGTGAATTTATTACCAAGACAATACCTAGCTTCGTTTAATCGTGTGGTATTTTACTTCCTTCAGTAGCAAAGACGAAATGTGCAGTACAAGCAGCAATTCCTAAAACAATTACCAATATTAAAGTGAATAATGTATTATTTTGACTTCTTCACAGAATAAACAAGTAGCCTGAAGAAGACTACCCGGTGCAGCTCTTCAATAACAGTCAACATAATCAGTAAATATGTGCATTCATTAGGGGATAAAAAAGCAATCTAGTCTAAGATTCCTCGATTTATGTATACAGCTCTAGGTTTTCAGTCACCCTGATGGCTCAACGTGATACGAATGCAATTTCGCTTTAATTGGCGAGACTTAAATTTGCTTTCTTACATTCACAAAGAAGGCACAGTTAATTAAATGTAGGCCCCCTGTATGTTCAGGTAGTGCTGTATACGGTTTGCTTTATCTCCTGCTTGTCTCAGAATTGACTTATTATCTTTACACACTATTATTTGCCCTTGTGTACAGCTAAGCACAGCGCATTTCCCTACTTCTGTATGTGTTGTGATTGGCCTGTGTTCTCCCAGAATCCCAACCACGTGTATTCGTTTAACACACTCTGGAGGGTAGGTCTTCCCAACCGCCTGTGTTTTTACACTTTGGCATTGGTCCAAGTTTGTGTTTAAACGTTGTTCCTACTTTTCTTGATTATGTTTTTTCAGCCTCTAACTTTAACTTACTCTCTTTCATGTGCAGCCTAGTCTATTTTTAATTTCGATATGCGCACCTGTACAATGCATATTATAAAAATATTTGCAGTCCCTTCTTTAATACCCAAGGGGCTGCAAAGTGGTAAAATCCACTCAAGAGATCACAAACAGTGCAAAGACCAACGCACGCGGATCAAGAGCCAGACCTAGCAACTCCTAGATTCACCTCTACTAATTATGTAACTAATATTATGTTGTGAAGCTCCTATTATCAAAATGAGACTTGGAGGAGTGGACACTAAACATGGGTGTGGTACTACTGTGTTGATTGAAGTTGTCTGTGTGATCCCTCTTCTCCTATGACCTAAATAGATTGCTTTATATTATCCAATCATGGCAAACTTGGCAATCATGCTTCTATTGTGGCCAATCAGAATTTAATAGATTTCAGACCTGAATCACAACGTTTTTTTCAAGGTATGATGTGTGTCTGACAAAATGTCCCATTACAGACATGCATACTTTACAACAGACACAGGTACTTTACAACTGAGCAAGTGGTTCACAATCCATCACGGCAAAGCTACTTTCTGAGTATCCTGATTTACTCTCTGTCCTGAATTTTCAGGAACAGTGTGTTGCAAAAGCTTCTGGCTCATTTTTTTTTTCTGGTGGGATCATCGCCCCCTGGATTTACATTTCCTGTGGCACTGTTGGTGCTTTATGTGTGATTATCTCTTAACCAAGCTTCATCTGAGTTTTTCTTTGTGTTTTTTACACCAAGAGTTTTTTCCTCCATTTCAATATGATTCTTTCAGGTGACACCTTTCAGGCTAAGTGGCACAATTTAGTACCTAGGAACATGGCTACTGAAAGGGATCACTCTTACCTAGGGGTCAGGAGTTTTCAGTTCAACATGCGAACACTGCATTATTGACTTAACAAGTGTGCATGTGCGCAATATATGATTGCGTAGTCTACACACATGAAGTTGTTAAACTAGTTAAGAGGAGTAGGAAGTAACAGTAGTGTGTCGAAGTCTAGACACCCATCCAAGGTAAGTAACGAAAGAAAGCATCGAGTAGCCAATTCCAAGTAGACTTCATTCCAAGACTGGGCCACCACAGAAGCGCCGTTGTCGTCAAGCAGACACCTCTCCTGTTGCATTCTAACTCCACCTCTGGATTCTGAATTGAATACCTTGAAGTTATGTGTCCTGGAGTTATGCCAAAGGACATACTAAAGTCATGTGAGTGGTCTGAGATTTCCAATCCAAAGTTGTTGAGCAACCCATCATCCTTTGTGCGTACTGATTCAGAAAGAATGGTACATTCGTCTCCTAAACATTTCAGAAAATAAATAATAAAACCTGCAAATGATTGTGGAAAGAAAGGACATGAAAAGTAAACATTTTCAAATGGAAAAATGAATCTAAAGAAAATTGAGAAATCTATGAACTTTCCTAACTTTGATCAAGCATACCGTATACAGTCCATAAAGTGTGCATGCATCTTTTCTGAAGTTCGTTCCCACACAAGAAAAATTATGACATGAAATTTACACTGGTGTAAAAGTCAAAGCGATTTGCAAGTTAACCAAAGGAGAGCAAATTACAACCTAAGTTGTGCATAAACATTCCTCTATCTTTAGTTTAAATCCATTTTTATCCTTAGTTCAAATCCATCTTTATTGAATTAAAAATTTATTTCAGGAGTACCCTTGAACATTTTCAAGTAGGTGTAAAACATTCATGAGTAAACGAGTCAGAAATGTGCATTTGTACAATTATCTTTTTGCTTTACATGTGTAAAATGTTTTATCCGGCTGATATGTCCTTCTCCTACACCCTTATGAAAAATGGGGCTATTGCCTACCCTTAATTCCCCAGGTAGGCATTTCTAGGATTGGAAACTACCTGAAAAATATTTGAATACCCACAAACCTACAAGATTGTCAGTTTTCACAGTATTATCCAAAGGCACTCAAGATGGAACTCCCTGTCCCAATCGTAACCAATGTCTGATGTAACCTGTTGGTTGGAATTATTTTAGAAGATTCATATTTCTATGTGGAAACAGTAATAGGTGGAGGTTTTCATGGGCCTGTACTATCACTGATCTCTCCTTTTAACATATGTGTTCAGTGTGCGATAGAAGAGTCTGAATTCCTTGGCTACAGGTGTCATGCTTATGCGGATGACACACAGTAATACATTGTGGCTCTCTAGAGGGATTGTGTTGTGTCCTGGACCATCACATCATGGTCTCCAAGTTACCGATCCAGATAAATAAATAAAAATTATGTTTTAATGAAGAAAGACACATCTACCTACATTGGCTAGGCAACCGTGCTTTCTCGTGGTTTAAACCCAAGGTCAAGAAACCAAAATTAGATTTATTTATTTTGCATTGTCCATTTCACAACACTCATGGCAAACTGTGCTTTATGTCATGTTTTGAACAGTGAAAAAACGGTCTTCCCATGCGCTGGAAAGTCACAAATGTGCAAAAATACAAAATAAAGTACAAATTTAGTTTTAAGCTTCCTGTTAGGCAATGTTTCCAAGTCAAAATTGTAACAGTAGTCCACAAAATGTGCATAATGAGCAAGGCCCATTGTACTGGCGGGATAAACTACATCAATAAATCCACAAATGATCCTGGATATGAATAGGAGTAAAACTCTTGGCACTTCCTAAAAAAATACATTTGTTGAAAGGCTATGTTTTTGTGGTCCACTCTGGAAAAACACATTTTATTTCGTTTCAAGGGAGTTGGACGCTTGTCTGTTGTGTTGCATAACACTGTAATTCTGTCTTAACAGTCAAACTATGAATTAATAAAACACACAGTGATACTCAATTTTGGCAGGGGGCTCTTGAGGCCCTCCTGACCTTTGCATCCCGCCCGCTGATCAATAGCAGCACTGGGCTGCTGTTTTCGGAACTCAGCACCAACATTGAGAAAGATGTTGAATGAGCAGGCAAGCCTTTATTCACATGTGAACTGAAGTTAAAGAGTGGCTTCCTGCACCATTTAACTTTAGGAACACCACCACTTTAAAAAGACATCTTGCAACACAGTGGAAAAAATAAAAATAAAGTCTCTCCATAACTCAAAAAAGTACCTCATTAACATACAGAGGCATTTCACTTCAGTAGTCAAAAATAAGGAAAGAAAATAGTTCTTTTAAAGTGGCAGTTTACAAACATGAACTTAGTTCACTATTTGCATTGTTGCCAGGATGGGTGAAGTGGGAATGTTTCTAAGATGCAAGTGTTAGCTCGCCCGACCTTAATAAGTAAACGTACAAGGAAACGCGAATAGGTCGATGAACCTTTTGACTCGCTTTGAGGTTTTCCACCATATGTCCCATACAAACACAGATCAATAACATTAACAATTGATAACATTAGTAATCAATAAGAGTCAGTAATTGTCACACCCCATTACCTTACAGTCATGAATAACCACACCTTTATGTAAGAGTTACAGTATTTATTTCCCTATATCAACAATGCTAATGTAACATAGGATAATCTCAAAATCAATTGTTAAACATACAGACACAATACTGGCTGTCCAAAGCAGCGGAATAATTGCAATCTAATCAAAGCTTGAGCTACTATACATTCCAAGGTTACAGTGCAAATTATTTACAAGAATAACTATGCGAACGGTATTACATACATTTAGTTTCAGCAAAGGAAAGACATCAGTTGTTATCACATATAGCGAACTTCATCAGTGAGAACCCTAACCGACACCAGATTAGAATTAGCATGTTTGGACCTCATGCAAAACAATTTAGTCAACACAAATTTGGAAAAACATCTAACTATGGCTCTATCAAAATTAGCAGTTGGTACCTAGAAACAAAAGCAAGCAAATAGTCATAGCAAACAATATCACAGTTGGTAGACCTTTCCTCAGTAAGTATCAGCAAGCTGTAACAGTCTTCATCATCAGGACATCACTCTGGTCAGCAAAGCATCAGGATACAGCATCAAAGTTCAGAAAACCCTCTGTAAGGAAATGCCTCCCTTGGCATGGTTACCCCCTAACTTTTTACCTTTTGTTGATGCTAGTTATGATTGAAAGTGTGCTGGGATCCTGCTAACCAGGCCCCAGCACCAGTGTTCTTTCCCTAAACTGTACTTTTGTTCCCACATTTGGCACAGCCGTGGCACACAGATAAATCCTTGTAACTGGTACCCCTGATACCAAGGGCCCTGTGACCAGGGAAGGTTTCTAAGGGCTGCAGCATGTATTGTGCCACCCTGGGGACAACTCACTCAGCACATGCACACTGCCTCACAGCTTGTGTGTGCTTGTGGGGAGAAAATGAATAAGTCGACATGGCACTCCCCTCAGGGTGCCATGCCCACATCCCACTGCCTGTGGCATAAGTAAGTCACCCCTCTAGCAGGCCTTACAGCCCTAAGGCAGGGTGCACTATACCACAGGTGAGGGCCTAGTTGCATGAGCACTAAGCCCCTACAGTGTCTATAGTATTACATGGAAGCCCTTGGTAAAAAGCATCCATAAGTCAATACCTACCTATGTACAATCATACATGTTTGCAGGCCAGTATAGGATTAAACATTTGCCTGCGTTTACTTTTCCAAGTATCTATAGTATACAGAGTCTGTGGCCAATCATTTTGTAGTTAATATTTCCATGAATGATTCATCATTCAATGAAAAAGCATAGGTGTATACCTTGGGAGAACGGCAGCGAAAACATGTGCATTGCTTTACAATCAACCAGCCTTGGCTTTTTTGTAATACTTAGATAATAATATTACACTACATGTTACCTAACCAAAAATGTGGATAGTGTATTAAATTGGTTGCTCGTACCCTGATCAGGTATCACAGAAGTAGTTTTTGGTCCAGGGCCTTGTTCACTCTTTTCCATGTCTACTGATGTAACATTGTTGTCAGATAGCGGAAGAATTCTGACCTCCTGCAGGGAAGATACACTAGCTTGGCAGGTACAGAAGCATTCCAACTCCAGGGCGGAAAAACCCCTTTTGTTATTCCTGGCCCATCATGCTTACCATTCTTGGTGCATGCATGCAAAATACAGTGCAAGTATCATTTAGCAACCCAATCAGTCCAGCCAGCCTAGCTTACTCACACATCAGGTCGCCAAAGCAAAAGACAAATCAACAGGGTCTCTCCGGCCAGTAGCATCAACAATAACGCAGCAATGATTAAAATAATCATTGTGAAAAGCATGCCTTCAGGCAGCAATGTCTCTCTGACAGTAGACTCGTTCGGGTCTGGCTGTTGTCTATAGGGAGTGTTGCTCCTATAACCACTGTGTTCTCGCAAGGTGGGTGTGGGACTTCTTCCCCTGGTTGATAGTAGGGTTCTGAAGTTGGGGTGATGCAGCATGTTTGAGCAATAAAGGGTGATGGATGTGGGCTCAGAGCTTTATCAGTCTGTGACACAGTCAATGTACTACTTGGGACGTCGAAGTTCCTACAGGTCCCCCTACCAATTTTATTATTTCTGAGGCGAACTGCGAGGAAGGGTAAAATGGACGTTCATCTAGCTTACTGCCTCTGGAATGATGTGTACATCTTTTAATTTTACCTTGGCCCACCTGAGGATCTAATATTGTGTAATAGAAAATGAGAGAAGGACAAATATCTTTTCACATAAATCAATGTAATGTTCGCAGGTCACAATGTTTAATTTGGTAAAGAAATATGCACAGGGGCGCACAGTTTTTCTTAGAGCCCACTGCAGGCGGGGTCTAAAGCTGAAGATTGTGGTTGCTGAATACCAAGGGTGCCTTGTCTTGTTTCTACCTCATCTCTCTTTCTTCTCTCGCTACTGTTCACTACCCCTCAGAAACGTTTGAACCGAGAGGTAATCCTGGTGGTGTTGTCTCCCTTTGAGGTGAGGTAGTTATGAGATTCCCTTTTCTCTCCATCACTGTGAATAATTGCGGCTCTACGGTGTTTGGAACTTCCAATCAAAGTGACACCTCATACAAGGTTACGCAGACAAGCGCCACTCTTGTTCTGATTGACCCTTCACCACCATTTGTATGCGGCTCCCTGTGCTGATGATGGATAAGACCAGTGTATGGTGCTGGGAAGGATTCTATTCACCATTCACCCCATCATGTCCAATGCAATGTTGTAGGATGCATCAGCAACTACCTCATACACCCCTACACACAGTAGCGTCGCCCCACCCCACCCCTGCCAGCAGCGACACCAGCAAAACCTTTATAAGGAAACAATAATAAACTGTGTTTATTATCATTTCCTTGTAAAGGGAGGCGGGGACCCGGGGTGATGAGTGTGAGGGGGGGGGTGCTCAGCACTCCCCCTCACAGCGCATGTGTTTTTGGCCAGCCACCTCGGGCCGGCCAAACACACATGTGCAGAGGGCTTTCTCCAGCCCAGTAACACAGTTGGTGGGCAGGAGAGAGCCTGCACAGGCTACCAGTCTGCCTGGGAGCACCCTGGCTGGGCGCTCCCAAGCAATCCTGATGCTGCTTTGAGCAGCGTCAGGATTGGCCGCAGGGCAGGCTGGGAGCCTGTGCCTGCCTGCAGCCAGCAGAGGAGCGGGACGCTGTGCGGCACGCTGTTTTCAGGTAAGTTTATTTTATTTTTTTATTGATATTTTCTGCCCAACCCCCTCCAGCTCCACCCATGCGTGCGCCACCCTACCCCCTTTAACACCGCAAGCCACTATTGCCTGCACCTGCTGAATTGCAACTATACAGAGCCATGATAGAAATTAAGTGTAAAAAAGCAAAACAAACAGCTGACCTCTCCTGGTTACTAATCCAATCAACGATAGAAGTCAGCCTTCAATTTTTGAAGGTATTTCTCTTTAGGTTTTGAAAAACAGAATATAGGAAACATCGACTTTAGTATATGACATCTAATAATACCCAGAAATACACTGCATCACATTCTTTGTGAGGTATCACCTCCAAGGCCAATGATCCATTCAATAGCGGATTAAATGACACAGTGTACATAATATATTGATTGGGATTATAAAATTAAATCCCAATTTAAGCCCCACGGAACATATTTTGTATACAATATGCACTGTTATACAATTAGTAACAAGTTGAAACTATCCTTACTCCAGGGAGTCTAACCAATCACCATTATTGACTGGCTGTGGTTAGCATTTGTACTAACATGTGGTGTACCAATCAGCATTTAACACACTAGGCTGAATGTGTAGTTGACGTTCTTTCTTTACACACTGTACTCTATCATTGTTCTGCTGAAGGGCCACTTAAATCCCACAACCATTTTGCCCCTGCTTAGAGCAGACTTGTACACTTTTGTAACCTTGAGAACAAGTGGGCAGAATTCGTCCCAAATCCCCACCCTTCCCCCGCCTCTGGAACTAACAAAATGAGGGGCACTAGTAACTGAATGGAAATGATTTCGGGGATTACCATACAGGGATAGGTGTTTCTGCACCAGTTTTCGCACCTTTTTCCTCTATTTTTGGCTGTAGTTCACCTGGACATTTTGACTACAGGCAAATTGTAAATATGGAAAATGCTAGTCTGATATATTTCAAGTGTTGTGGCTATCAGTCACACACACTATGGAACTCATTACGAGGCTGGCAGTCTTAAAACCACCAGCCACGTGATGGTGGTCAGACTGCCGCAGACAGCCGGTCCGACTGCCCCATTATGACCGTGATGGAGCCGCCACGGTCAAATCGCCAACACTACCAGGCTGCTGCCAGCCTGCAGCCTGGCAGTCCCAGTGGTTGTAATCCACCAGGGCAGCTCTGTAAGCAGCGCTGGACTGGGGATTACGAGTCCCCATCCGCCAGCCTTTCCTTGGCGATTAACACCGCCATGGAAAGGCTGGCAGAATTGGGGTGTCGGTGGGCCCCTGAGGGCCCCTGCACTGCCCATGCACTTGGCATGGGCAGTGCATGGGTCCGAATACACAGCCCCATCACGCATTTCACTACCCCAATTATGGGCAGTAAAATGCGCAACGGGTGCTGTCATACCCGACGCATCACAACATTGCCGCCGGATCAATTACGAGCCGGTGTCAATGTTGTGGTGAATGTTCCGCTGGGCCAGCGGGCGAAAACACTGTTTTCCCTTGCTGGCTCAGCAGAACACTCCTAAAATGGCAGGCAAAAGACCTTCAGTACTGGTGGTCTTTTGCCTGCAGCAGCTTCGGCTGTCCTGTGAATGGTCTGCCAAAGTCGTAATGAGGTCCTTTGTTCCAAACTCTGCTCTTGATGCTAGCAGTAATATACACATTCATATCCCCTGACTGACACCATTCATCGGACCTTATCACCTAGGTGCTTATGGACAGTTCCCCTTTTTGGATTGCATGTTTCTCACCTCTTCACTTTACTTTGTAAGTTCTAAATTCAAGATCTACTCGAGTACTGCCTGACATGCACTATGAATGCCAAAGTCCCAAGTCTGCATTGTCAATAGACATAGAGTCCTAAGATGAAGGGCATTTCAGGTGCTCCCCAAAACATTTAAATTAGCAGGAGCCTCTGTGCAATGTCCCACACATTTACAGAGACCACAAGGAGAAACCCTAAACAATGCTGTAAATCCTTGAAAAGGTCCTAGGAGTAGAGCAGAACACAGGTCAGCTTCAGTCTGATAACTATCCCTATGCTACCTTGTTACAGTTTACGGATACATCGGTGTATGATTTATCATTACTTTGTCTGTGGTTCATCATAGACAGTAAATTTCAGCTCCTGGTCCCCACATTTTCATGGAGCGCTCAACTTCACAGTGTCTAGACTGGCTGTGGCTTCTTCAGAGAGATGGTGTTGGAATTTGCCTCCATGGATCACTGTGGTGCCTGCCACAATCTTCGACTATGTTCACACTTGGGGCAGTATGCATTATTGGAATCATATTGGGGTCAACAATACCAATAATTTGGTGGAATCATTTTTCACAGGCGTTTGCCCAATAGTAAGATTTTCTAGTGATATTTGCCAATTGTGCAAGTGATGAAACATGGCACCTGCAGCATTCTGATGTACCTACTTCAGTATGCCACTGTGCCCCAAACTAAAATCACAGCTCAGCCTCAATACCTTCTGTGCAGTATGTTTGGCAGGATAAAAAATGAGGCACAACCATTGTTTTTTTATTTTGGGCAGGCAAGAGGGTAAATGTAAAGGGTAGTCGGAGTGGGTGGCAAGAGATAATTTTTTTATATACATTTCAACAGGAGTGTGGTAAAAGTAATGTGTGTTGGGGTGTATGGCAGGAGGCCAGGCCATTGCTTTATCTATGAGGGGGAGGGAAGAGTGGAAGGGATATATTATACTGTATATGACCCCCCACTAAACAGGGTCCAACTGATGTCACTTAGATCCCTCAATTAAAAATAACCCTGTTTTCCATTGTAAGTCATCTCAAATTCTATATCTTATTTCCCGGGAGCAGTAGAATCTGTGCTGTGAGATCATCCAACATCTTTGCGTATCTTGCACTCTCTGAACCTTTTACAGAGCCTCTCAGTCTGCCCTTCTGTGCTTTAGTTCCATTCAATGAATGGTAAGGCAAGCACCAAGGCATTTCTAAATCAAATTACATTTCAACCAATCTAGTGAATGCCATCTGATGCCCACGTTGTCTGCTTTACGTTAGCCAAACCACACTAAAAAGGAAAAAGCACATTTTGTCCACCTCTTAGCAGAATTAGATGCGGAGTTATGCAGCACAACTAAGGTCCCACTTTGTACAAGCCGACCATTAAGAAATATATTTTTTGGCAGGTGGTTAAATGTGTTGAAACACCACCATGAGGTGGTTACTTACAATTAATTTTGAACGGTCTGACATGCAAACAGTTTATGTGTTAGAACACTTGAAAAAGGTATTAACACCATGGAGGCTAGACTTATAAGGATTCATTTAATCTCATGACTGCAGGTCGTAATATGAAAACGACAGCACGTGCATTATAGATTTATACTGTATTCCACATTGTTGGCATATTAATATAATGCAGCAGGATGTAAAACAGGAAAATTGTTTTCCTAATATGGCTACTTAGGATGACAATGTTATAGATGATACGCTTTTAATAATTGATCATATTGACTCACACCATTCACGATTCACAGATATTTTTCCTCTGGTTCTATCTAATAATTCAATTTTGTATCAGTCTATTGCTACTGCACTCTCACCAGGGTGAATTATGTATATGTAGTCATTGCTAGCAATTGATTTGACACTTTTTGATACACTGAAACAATATTTTCTATGATGTACTACTTCCATCAACTGTATGGTAAATGGATTGATATTCGGATGGAGTAGAAACTAAGGCCCTCATTACTACCTTGGCGGTCCTAGGACTGGCAATGCTTCGTAGGACCACCAGGGGACCCCGGTCCCCATGGGCTGATGGCAGTCAGAGTGGTGCTCAGCCACGGAGGCGATAAGTTCAGCGCCACTGTGCTGACCACATGTCCAATTTCCGCCAGCCTTTTCATGGCAGGGACCCCGCTATGAAAAGGCTGACAGGAACAGTGCAGGGAACTATGGGGGGCCCCTCCACTGCCCACGCCCATGTCGTGGGCAGTGCATGGGCCCCTCTGACAAGCAAAGTTGGAATGCGCACTGTCTGCAAAGCGCATTCCAAGGGTGCTTGTGTAGTACGGTATTGGGGAGCTAAGACCAATATTGTAGCACTGTTTCTGCCAGTCAGCCCGGTGGCAAGATTAAAATAAGGTGGGGGTTGAGGCAGCCAGGTTGACAGCTGCTTCATGCCCGTGAGTTTGGCAGTCGGCTCGCCTCCAATTCTATAGTGAGGCTTTTGAGTGCCCACATTTCCTCTTTTCATGAATATCCCTTGCTGTGCAATTTTAGAACTGTAGAGCCCATTCAATCTCATACATAATCCAAGGCTTTGGTATTCCAACTAAACATGAGTATTGTTTTTACCCGGTTAGCTACTTAACCTACGTTTTCCTAAATGGATTTTAAGATCTGCTCTGTGTAGCCATCCACTGATTTTCAGCCTCTGTTATAGTCAGGTTTCTAGATTCATTATCACCCGCCCAAAAAAAAAATACACTGGTTTTAATTTCATGTTGTAATGATTTTTGTACAATATTTTTGTTGCTATTTTGAATTAGCAGTTCCAAGAAAAATAACCTGCACACCGTATTGGTGGTCCCCAAGCATCAGCCATCTGATATGGCTTGCCTCCTTCCGGTGCGCAGACATGCATCTCCCACTAGACAAACGCTGCCAGTGACTGCTGCAGTGTGAGTGGGTGGTTTTCAGTGGGGGCACTGGCACTTATTATTGGGGTCTGGTACTCCTTTTTCTGCATCAGGCATTTACTGCGAGAAAAAGACACAAATAGGAAAGACAGAGGAAAAGAAAGATAGCAAAGTGTCACAGTGGCAGAAAGCTGCAAGAGTGAGTGAAGGGGCAGGGAGTGGCTGTAAATGAATAAAAGATGACTTTAGGATTATGCTGCCTCAGTATTCTGTGCTCGCACATTTAATTTCAGCAGCCACGTGTTTCAGAGGAGAGCTTTGGGCACAAGCACATTTTTATTTCCAAATTAAGCACTGTTCTCTGTGCATTATTAGCCAGCCACAGCAGATAATCCAGTGTGCAGATCTGTCGCTGCTGTCTATATGCACCAAACTATGTAAGTGAGCACTCAGTTATTTTATTAATTTACTGTTACTACAGACTAATCTTTGCTCATTTTCTCTTTCACCTGAATCGTCAGGTTGGATTTGGCCGACAGATTAGTTGTCATTATATTGTTTCTAATCCCACCTGCACAGCTATATTTTTGGTCCTAAGTGACTTGTGTGTTTTTTATCATTTTAACTACTTATAATTTAATTGTTAATGTTCATCAGTTGTTTTCACTGCATGTTTTAATGATTTTAACATCATTAAAGTCAATTGTTCAAGTTCACAGTGAGTACCAAAACCTTCCTTAGCTCCAGTTTTGGCACATCTACATGCATAGCATTGGTCATTCCTAATTAACAGATTACATCTCTGATTATTTCAGACTCTAGGGACTGGTTGGCACTCTATACCTATAAATAATTATTTGGAATAAGGCCATACACATTTTCTCAATGGAGCAGTTCCCATTTTTCTGACTGTATTCTTTTTATCAATTGCAGATAATTGCTTGTGCTCTAAATTTAATTTTCCTGATGATCACCTTTTAGCTCAACACAGGTCAAGAACCAGTCGATGCAATTGGACCTACAAAATCACTAACTGATTTGTTGGGCTTGTTTGTGATACTAGGGGCTAATGCTGTATCAACATCTCCATGTTTGCATGGTCCAGTGTCATAAATTGTGTATGCACACTCTCTTTTGATATCTTGTATGCACTGGGCCATCGCTTAAGCTCTGAGCACTTTATGGCCTTTATGGCCTGTATATGAATTATAAAACAAGAACTTAATGCTTTTATTTGTTCCAATAAGTGCTACTTTAAAAAATATATAAACATGCTACAAGGAGCATCTGTGATCTCCAGGTGCCTCGAGAAGCTGATTAATGAACTGCTATCAGCATACTTGGAGACCAATAAGCTGCTCCATCCTAGTCAGTCTGGTTTTCTCCCAAAACATAGCATGGAGACAGCTCACTCGATGTGACCGAATGTATTAAACAATGCTCAATCAGAGCAGGAAAGTGACACTGATCTTACTTGATCTTTTTGCGGCATTCAATACTGTGTTGCATGAGCTCCCATTGCAGCGTCTTAAACTTCTTGAAGTCTAGCACTTGAATGAATTGAATCATTTTTACAGAATAGTGGTCAATCGGTTTAGATGGCCCCTTTTCTTCTGGGTCAAAGCGCCTCTCCATTGGGGTGCCTCAGGGTTCTTCCCTTGGTCCACATTCTTAATGTTTATTTGGCCCCGCTGGCGGTTTTGGTGGAATCTTTTGGCTTTCAGGAGGTGTCTTATGCTGATGATGCCCAGCTTTTCCTCTCTTTCAAGAGGGCGGCTGAGGTTGACTGTTGTCCTCTCAAGGCCTGCCTCACTGTGGTTTTTGAATGGCTTTGTGCTAGTTAATGTATACAATTAAGACTGAGATTCTTCTTTTTGGGTCCTTTCATGAAGATTGGTGACTAAACTGTTGGCCTGATAGGGCCCTGCCTCCACCATCACCCTCAACAGTTGCAAAAAAAATCTAGGGGTTTGAAAATCACCTATCCTTTCAACTGCAGGTGTCCGCAGTCGTGGTAATTTACTATGGACTACTATGAGCCTTAAAGAAATGTTTTCTCCTTCCCGTCTTGTAGGAAGACAGTGGTACATATCCTTATTACATCTCGGCTGGACTTTGCTAATGTCTTATATTTGGGCCTCCCTGGCTATTTGATCGCTAGACTTCAGATTGTTGCGAATGGTGCAGCCCAATATATTTTTAGGCTTCTACGTCAGATGCCCATATCTCTTCGTTTGTGCTCATTATATTGTCTACCCATAAAGAAAATAAAATTCTCTAAAAGTTTTTAGTCATGGCCCATAGGACCTTTTCCATAGTCTGCCTTAGGTATCTGACAAGACTACGTGCCTGGTTACGAGTTTAGTGGTCTTACCTCTGTACTCCCACGATCCCAAGAAGACCGCTGAACCGGTGGTTCGCCCCCTGCTATATTACGATGTTTCTGTTGTGCTGACGGTCTTGCGGTGGCGGTCTTCCAATGGAGCTGGACCATCATGCTATGAATCTCACTTTTTGTAGGGTTTGTTCCACAGTGCTAATACACGTGTGTCTTTGTACATGAAACAAGTCTGAAAATACACATATACGTACCTTGTTCTACAGCATAGGTCCACAGCCATTGTAACAGCGAAGAAATGTAAGAGTGGCTTAACGTAAGAGTTGACACCAAAGGTGTGGATTTTCTTTGTGGGAAAGTGTCTGCAGAAAAGTGAGGACCTTAACAAGGGGCTCCGTGATGGGAAGAGGAGTGGAAACAGGATATAAGGTGAGTACTTACCTTATATCTTGTGTTTCTGCCAGGTCAAGTATGGAGGTCTTCCTGGCACAGTCAACTTGATGATGAGCCACATCGTAACACCACCTGCCGGAACAGGGGCTTGACTTTAGCCATCAGCCGCTGTAGCCTGTGACAGCCATTGATGCAGGAGTGAAAGACTGGCGGTGGTGGTGTGACACAGGCAATCTTTTGTCAATGGGACCTCCAACATTGTAATTCGGCTGCTGGACTGCCTAGTCAGCCTTTGGGGATTCTGACGCCATCATGGTGGCGGTACCAAGACCGTCAAAGTCGTGATCAGGCACTGAGTCTTTATTCTTTGGCTGGGCTTTACGCTCCTTGCAGTCCTTTTTGGCTGTAGTCCCAAGGGTCAGACAGGTCAGGAGGGGTGGACGCTCCTTCTCCTATCTAGCCACGAATACCTGAAATCAACTTCCACTCAAGCTCGGCTCTCTTATTTCTGAGTCTATTTTCAAAAAAAAAATCAACCTGGATATTTACACAGGCTTAAGTGTCCCCCTGCTGTTAGTCATTAAGGCGGGGACACTCTTAAGAGCTTCTGTGCAGTTTATAAAATCTTTTTCATTCAGTAATTCATTCATTCATTTTATTGGTTCCATTCCCAGAAGGCGGGCATCAGGCCTTTTTTATAATAATAAATTCTGCAGATCGCTTTACTTCTTTTCGTGGGAGGTGAAAAAATTGTGGAAAACTTGACTGTAAACCTAGATAGAGCCATACTGTTGTGCAAATGTAAGCAAGACCCAAGCAGGACATCTGCATGCTTACACTCCTTTGCTCAATTACTGCCACTTCTGTTCCATTCTTATGAATTATTCAGGGAGGTGGCCAGACAAAATCCATTAGTGGAAGTGGCGGCACAATCTGTGCAGTTCAGTCTTAGAAATAGTTTTGGACATATCAATACAGAATTTATTTGCATGAGATTTTTCATTTCAAACTGACATTAAAACACGTCAAACATGTTCTATATTTATTTTTATTTATTGCTCAGCAAGCGTATCCAAAGTAAGTGTTTTGCACAGCAGCACTATGGTGTGTATGCAGATTACTGCTTATTCAATATGATTCTATCACCATTTATGTGCGACAGTGATTTAGGAGTGCGTGTTTATGTATGAATATTTTTTATAGTGCAATACTAGCTCGGAAGAAGTGGAGCGCTGTGGGAGTTGAAATTCTCAGCAAATTACGGGAAGAAACCAACAGAGGCTGCAGTGCCCTTTTCTGTTGGAGAAAGGGCTTGCCTGCTCTCCTGTAACTTCACCAACCAGCAAATTTTATTTCTCAAATTATCTCGAATATTGTCACCAATGATGCGTTTAAAGCACCTCGCCCCATGCTGTGCTGGGCTTCAGCGGTACTCCGAACTCACTGTATTTAGATTCACTCATTAGCAGGGCCACTGGAATTATACAATTGTGCGGTTGTGGTAATTTTCGCATAATTATGGATTTGCCACATTTGCCACATAATCCATCACCTGCCGCATAATGTGAAGATTTTAACAAAAAAAATTGTTTCTACCTCAAACCGTTCAAAAGTTACTAAAAATGCAGCAATATGACTTGCAGTACGATGGAAGGCCCTTTGCAAAACTGTTGCTTATCGCTATATTTGGTTGTTAATCTGGTACTAATGAAGTGCAACCAGTGCCAAAACAGTTACCAAGTTTAAAAATTCTGAAATAATGAAGTAATATCATTACAAGATGTGGCGTGTTATGCCTCATAATTTGCGTTTTCACGCTGCATAATTTGTTCAACCCTGCCGCATAATTTGGCCCTCTCCTGCCACATACTTCCAGTGGCCCTGCTCATAAGGTTTTCTGCAATTATCCCAGTCATCCTGTACAGTGGGGGCTGGAAGATTGACTAACTCAAAACAGAACAGGAGGATGAACGTTTCTTTTGGCCCTCAAATGAGGCGCTAATCCCGAATTGGGCGCAATCCCCTGTTTACACAACTCTTGGGATTTTGCCTTAACAATTTGTGCCAAATAAAACCTAGTGAAAATTGCGTACTTCAAAAAAGCAAATGTTGTGTTTGAGCAGCTGGAAACTGTGGTAAAATGCACAATTAGTGCAGTGCATCCCTTTCAGGATGGTGCGGGCATTGCTCACCTGCTAATTAACCACACTGCGATATTTTAAATTGCACTAGATTTGAAATTACACACAATCAGGAATTGCAGATGGATAATTACTACACCATAGTCGCACTGAGGTTGGAATATCTCATTTCGAAGACAAGCAGGAGATCGGGCCCTCATTCCAAATTGGATTTATCCTTAATTAGGATTACGAGTAGTCTCCCATTGCACATCACACAGGTTCTTTCCTGTACCATCTTCTACTGGTAAAACCTGGCAGATATTATACGATCAAAACCAAAAAATGTAGGTTTGCACACATTGGAATTCTATTAGCAGTTTTTACTTATCACCCATTCCAAGGTCCCAAACCCAGATTATAAAGTAATTGCACTCATTCTAGTTAGTGACATCCTGCTGTTTTACATAGGGGCCGTGTATGTAGGATTATTTTGAGTAGAGTAGTTGACTTGGTTTAAGTGTAAGTGCTCACCAAGGTGAAAGATGAAACTGCAAAGAGGTACAGTAAAGGGAAAGCTAGATATCGCAAAAAATAATTTCCCTCCTGGTTGTGTTGACCACCACAACAAACCATGCACTTCCTGCTTTTGAAAATGTTCTGGCAAATCCCAGACCCAAAATCTAGGGGACAGATTTAAGAAAAGTGGCGTTGCACCTAGTGCAGCGCCACTTTCCTGGCGCCCCTTAGTGCAGTGTAATCCTGAAGCCATATCAAGACTCTTTAATCCATTTACAGCCACCCCTGCCCCTTCAACTCACTCTTGCAGCTTTCTCCCTTTGTGTCGCTTTTAAGTTTTTCTCTCCATCCTTCTTTCCTATATGTGTCTTTTGCTCGCAGTGAATGCTTAAGGAAGAAAAATAAGTGCTGCCCTCAAAAATAACCAGCTCAAATTAAGCATTGCTCTCACATTCGATACTAGGGAGTTAATTGCATACTTTGCAAAACGTTAGTGTAAAACAAACAAAAAACAAAAAAAAACACCTCTACCCCAAGCAGATGCGGATCACAGAGTTGTTAAATATAGGAATTCCGAAATCTCAAACAGAAATCCAGCATGCTCGACTTCACAGCTATCTGTATCCTGACCAACAGCTCTAAACCTTCCCTTCGCAATGAAGATGAACAGTGCAAAGGGTCCTGTACTCCTCCTCTGCAATGTGAGCGTGAGTTTCCAGAGGACTGTCGGTCAGACAGTGAATACGAATAATTCGCCTGCACACCCCTGGTTCTTTTCAAACTCACCCCCGTGATGTGGGTACTCAACAAAAATATTAAACTAGAAGTGAAAAATAGATAAACGTTCCTTTGAAAAAAGTATTTAACTATTTTGGAGAAGCCAAATGTATTCTTTCTGCACGTGATCGTAGATTCTCTGGGCGCTCTATTAAAGGGGAAGTCGAGTCGGTGTCCAAGGACGCATCCTAGAGGAAATATAGATTGAAACACTATACAACACTCCACATAACTCGTATTCCCAGGTGGGTCCAGCATTCGTGCCACTCACTCATCTCCATAAAACTTCTCATGCCAAATGGAGAACAGAAGAATCGATGCTGTGATGTCACTCGTGTGTTCTTAGTGGAGGCGTAGTCACAGGGCTGGACTGCTGAACCAAAAGCAGCCCTGGCAAAAATGCTCGTACCAGCCCCGCGCCCTTCGCCTTCTGGCACAATGTCTCTTTCCATCCAGCCATTCTCTCTCTCTCTCCTCCACTCTCATCACTTTCTCTCTATCTTTCCCCTCCCTTTGTGTTTCTTTCTTTTGAAGTCTTCTTGTGCCTGCTATATATATATATATATATATACTTTTAAACTCACAGACTCCCTTCCTGCAGGAGTCTCTCTAACCTCCTTCTCCCCTCTCACTGAGGAGATGACCATTACATTTTTGTCCAAAATTAAATCCGGCTCTCCTCTAGACCCCGCCCCTCCCTCTGCTCTCTTGCAGGTAGCAGACGTCATTGTTCCTCCACTCACTAAAATTCTTAACAACTCGCTTTCCTCGGGCTCCCTTCCCCTGTCATTTAAACACACGATTGTTAAACCCCTTCTGAAGAAACCCAAACTTGACCCCACCCTATTAGAAAACTTCAGACCTATTGCTCTCCTCCCTATTTCCGCTAAAATCCTTCAGGACTCTTCCTCTCCCCAAATCCCAGGTTAAAACTCTAGGTGTGATGCTTGACCCCCGGCTTACCATGGATTCCCAAGCCAGTAAAATCTCCTCTACCTGTTTTGGTCTCTTGCGCATGTTTAGAAAGATTCTCACCCTTCTCCCTCCTACAGCCAGAAGAATTCTCATTCAAGCCTTAATTCTTTCCCGTTTGGACTACGGAAACTCCCTGTTCCTCAGTTCCCCTCTTTATGTTATAAAGAAGCTGCAGAGAGTGCAAAATGCAGCTGCTAGGCTTCTTACTCACTCCTCAAAATACGCATATGCCAAACTGGCTATCTCCACCCTCCACTGGCTCCCCATCAAAGAAAGGATTCATTTTAAATCTCTCTGTATTGTCCACAGGGCCCTACATGGTAAAGGTCCTATCTCTCTGAGGAAACGTATTTTCCTGCACACTCCTTCTAGGAGCCTCCGCTCCTCCTCTCTTAGGTATACACACATTTTTCGGTCTAAGAGAGCCTGGGGTAACAACTCCTTCTCCAGTAAGGCCTCCCACCTTTGGAACACCCTTCCTACGGAGCTCCGCTTTGAATCCTCCGAGCGCCTCTTTAGGAAAAAGCTTAAAACTTTTCTATTCTGTAATTAATATCGACTCTCCCTCCTATTCGTGTTTTGTTGCTTTTAGTGCTGGGATGCCTTCGGGTAGCCACGCGCTCTATAAATTCTCTAAACTAAACAAACTAAACTACCATTAAGCGGTGATTGCTGAGATCGGTGTTATGAGCCACCCCATTGGTCAACTTGGAGACAAGGTAGCTACCAAAACCATTTCTTAGGTGACAGAGAAGCTTGCACATGAGCAAATGGACATGACATGCCTACAGTTTCTTACTCGGCTGCTGTGAAAAGCAAAGGCAAATGCCCCATACTCATCTCATGAACTTAATCAAATCAAGCGACACATTTAGTTTATGTCCACTCCAATGTTTGCACTCAGTGTACCATCTCCTGTTCAATTCTCTGTTGTACTAGCAGCCCTGAAAGGGAGAGAGGGAAGTATGACTGGTGTAGGCTGATGTGGATGAAGAGGAGGGTGGTGCTGAGGAAAATACAATGAATATCTGAACCAAAAGGACATTTCATGAAACAATGTTTTTTAAAACAAATATTTTATCTCTACATCTTTGCAATAATTTTCACATTTTCTACCTTAGCTAGTCATACTCAATGGCCGAGACAGTGCCTTATAATTAATATTATTATGTCCTGTTTGTTGCATAATCGGAAGGGGAGAGACTGGGTACACCACAGGTCTACATGTTTACTTGCCTACTTACATACAAGCATGACACTTCATCATTAACCAATATAAAATCAAAACATACTACATATACCTGCATGTTTCGTACTCCGTGATATGAAGAGGAGGCAGGTTACTCACGTGCCATGAGTGTTTTCACATCAATGAATTTTGAGTACAGAGACAGGAGCCACCTGTGGTGGGGAATGAATATAGGTGTAATGCAGTGGTGCATATATATGGGATGCAGCTGTGAAACGTAAATGTGCATGCTAATCATTGTGGAGTGTTCAAATGTGTATTGCTATGTGCCTCACTGGCTTCGTGTGTGTGGCCAGGCCAGACCTATTTGAGGCTCAGGGAGGAACGCTATGCTGGTCAGGTGCACTTGAGACAGAGTTGTTGGCAGAGTTGCTATGGGAAGAAATGTCTACCACTGAAAAGAAATGGGTTATAATCAACAGTTTGTGAAGGCAACAGTAGTCCCAAGCATCCCCATGCTGTATTGTTACTGATGCAGGATATCTGTCCCTCTGCCCTTCTCTGGTCCCCCTCCTAGGACTCCACAACACTGGGGAACTTCGAACCACAGGGGAGGTCACACAGGTCACCACAAAGAAACTGGAAGGCCCATAGAAGAAGAAGAAGAAGAATATGAAAGAGGGTACATATATGGTGGCTGAGGTAACGATTAACTGACAAGCACTGATCTAACTGCGCTGAAAGGTTGATTTGTGGCGGTTGGTACATCATATGCATTTCGGGGACTCTCTTATGCTCTCATTGTTGTCCCCACTGATTCATCAGTGTCCAAACTGCTCTATGTTGATCTGTAGGAATTCTTAACTCACTCTTTAAAGGGTGTTCTTCCACGTCTTTGTCAAGACCACCATGTATTGGTGTCCCAATACTCCTTGGTTGGATGGAAGTATGAATTTTGGAATTCCAGCTCCATTAGGTGGCAGGGGAAGTGTAAAGTGCTTGAAGAAGTTGCTCCTGCATTGTATCATGAGTGATGGTTGGTGAATACATGGGTCTGTGCTCCCTCCTCCCCGCCCCAACATGTGGCAATTCTGCTCCATATAGGTGTATTTTCTGCATACAATCACTCTGCATCAGAATTATCAGGCACTATTTTGTCACCGTGCATAGGAAATTCATATGTAGATGTGGACGAACATTTCTAATTACACATTTACATTTCCAACTGTGGAAACAACACATTTAGGCCCTCATTACAACCCTCGGGGTCAGTGATAAAGCGGTAATGCCAACAGCCAGGCAGAAGACAATGTACCGCCCGCAGCAATATGACACTCCTATCCGCCACCTTTACCGAGGCTGTACCAACAACATCAAAAGCCTGGCAGAAACAGAACAAAGAAGGGAAACAACTCACCTCTAGAGACTCAGGGAAGAACCACGCCGCCATGGAGCCCGAGCTGCATGTGTTCGCCATGCTCTTCTACCTTCTGCTCCATTACGAACACCAACGCCGGCGAAGACGACCACTGTGAGTACTGCTGCCTAGCACATAGGGGAACGGGGAGGAAAAAGAGAGTGACACACACACGCAACACCCCCAACACCACACACACACACACACACAACCAGATGCAGTTACATAACATATACACCCCATACCTCTCAGGAATAATGCAAGGACAACTACTACAGTGTGAAAAGGCTGTAATAAGATAAATATATGTGAAATACATTCATCCAAACCAAAAAGTATATACATATTTACAATGCAAGGGACACTGCCCAGTGCTCAATGTCCGTGGGCCACAGGCCTAGATCACAAAGTCCAAGGACCAACCTCATTCCTGCAACAATACGGAGAGAACACTGCAGGGGCATCAGGTCGAAAATAGACAGGCACATCAGGGGGATGGGGAATGGGGGGGGCACCTCAGCCGGAAGAAGGTATAATGCCACTGGTACTGGAGGGGGCACCATGCCCTGTGCTCTGTCCTGGGGAGTGCAAGGCCACAGTCTCTCAAGTGGGTGATTTGTCCACTGCTTGGTCCTGGGGAGTTCAAGGCCATAGTCTCTCGGGTGGGTGGTTTGCCCACTGGTTCTAGAGGGGGCATTGTGCCCAGTGAGCTTCATCGTGGAAAAGATGGGGTGAGTGGATGGCTTCTTCCACTGGTTCTGGAGGGGGCATGGTGCCCAGTGATCTTCACCCTGGGAAGGATGGGGTGAGTGGGATGGCTTCTCCACTGGTTCTGGAGGGGGCACTATGCCCTGTGATGCAGATATTGGGGAGTGCAAGGTCACAGTCTCTCACCTGGGTGTCAGACCCACTGGGGCCAGGCCGCACTACAGCCCATGGATGCAGGACTACACACAGTCACCCGGCGGCGATGGCTACTCAATGGTGGCAGTGGTGTGCAGGTGGCGGTGCTGGCAGTGGTGGGGGGAGGCTCCAGCCCTTCCCCTGCAGCCTCAGACAGCTGCCCACTAGGGCGGCTGCTGCTGCTGGCAGTGGTGCTGGTGGCAGTGCTGGTTGCGGTGGGGGGAGGCTCCAGCCCTTCCCCTGCAGCCTCGGACGGCTGCCCAAAGGGGCTGCTGCTGCTGGAGGTGGTGCTGGTGGCGGTGCTGGCAGTGTTGGGGGGAGGCTCCAGCCCTTCCCCTGCAGCCTCGGATGGCCGAACCACCATGGTTGGTGGTGGGGGCTCCGACTGAGACCCAGCACCAGGCCTCTTGTCCTTTTTCCCTGCTGGTGCAGGCCCCTTGTCCAGCAGCTGGGGATGGCTCCTTGCTCCTTTTGGCAGCAGCTGGGGACTGCTCCTTACCCTTCCTCTGAGCAGCCGGGGATGGCTCCTTGCCCTTCCTTTTACCACCTGGGGGTGGCTCTTTGCCCTTCCCTGCAGCAGCTGGGGGTGACTCCTTGCCCTTCCTTGCAGCACTTGGTGCAGGAACCCTATCAGTGTGGCTGCCTAGTGCCCGGGAACCTTCCCCACCTGGAGTAACTGTGGACACTACTGTGCCCCTGGACTGGGTGGCTGAGGTGCTTGCCTGGGTATTGACCACCCTGGCCTGATGTGAGGGACTGGGGGGAGGGATAGGAAAGAGGTAGTGGATGAGGATGTAGTGCATGCAGGTGTGAGTGTAGACGCAACTGGGAGGGTGGTGGAGGACGAGGAGGAGGGGGACACAGTGGAGGCAGTGGATGTTGGAATGTCTGCATCTGGATGGTGTTTGGGTGAGTGCCTGTGTGATGAAGTGTGGTGCTTGTGTTTGCCATGTCCACTCTTGTGTGTTGTCCTGGGTGCATGCTCGTCTGCCTGTGTGCTTGGGATAGGTTGGCGTTGAGTGGAATGGGATTGGGTAGAGGAAGTTGGAGGGGGAGGATAGAAACAGGGACAATGACTGCCATCAGAGAGGAGGCCAGAGCTTGGTTTGATCTATGTTGGGCCGCCATGCCAGTGTGAACGCCCTCCAGGAAAGCATTTGTCTGTTGCATTTGGGCTGCCAGCCCCTGGATGGCATTCACAATGGTTGACTGCCCAACAGGGCTGGATCGCAGGATGTCAATAGCCTCCTCACTCATGGAAGCAGGGCTAACTGGGGCAGGGATTGAGGTGCCTGGGGAAAAGGAGATGCCCACCTTCCTGGGTGAGCGGGCACTGGAAACTCACTGAGGGGCTGCTGAGAGGGCGGTGCAGGTACGGGGGTGGCGGCTGTACCTGTAGCTGGGGTAGGCACAGAGGTGTCTGCCACCACCAGGGAGCTTCCATTGGAGGAGGAATCCGTATCTGAACTGTCCCCTCCTTTCTCCATCATGGTGCTCCCCTCACCCTCCGTCCCACTGGTGCCCTCACCATCAGTGAATTCGGCCTCTTGGGTCCTGTGGGATGCAGCTCCCTCTGTCGCCGGTGCCTCTGCTCCTCCGCCAGATGATGCTAATGCACATAAGAACAGGCTGACAAAACAAAAAGGGAGGGGGAGAAATAAAGAATACACTTGGTCAATGGCGCCAACAACACCACCGTTGGCGTACACGACACACACACACACAGGGAACAGCCCTACGCACTAGGCAATGCACTAACAGTCACAACGCTAGTCACCAAGCCTTGGAAAGGGACACCTACAGCCAATTGCAGCATACCTGAGACCCACAGACCCCTGCCCAGTATTGGATGCCTACTAGCTTGGTATTTTACATCAGAACCCTGCCCAACAGGGGACCTACTCTGCAATGTCAGGCCTGGCCTAGGGGCACCCACAGGCCCACATCCCCCACCCGGATACCACCCCACCAGGTGCAAGTTGTATATTGGGCCACTGTACTCACCCCCTTGTGGCTGCTGTGAGGCCTCCAAGCGCCCATCCAGCTCCGGATAGGCCACCTCCAATATGTGGGCCATAAGGGGGGTCAGGATTCAATGGGCACATATACCCTTTTTCTAAATGGGTGCTGACCTGCAGGGAAATAGACACAAAGAAAGGTATTAGTCCGACCATCCTGCCTGTTACACTAATGGCCCACCATGCCCCTTCCCATCCCCATTAGTACAGACATGGCCTACTATACATGCTGCACGCTGCCCATGGCCCATCCACCACACACCTTGAGGCCTTCACACACAGCACTCCATGCATTCATGCCCCATGCATCGTACTCACGGTGTACTCACCTGTTGGTCTGGAGGCCCATACAGCATTCGGTACTGGGGTAGGCCCCATCCACCAGTCTCTCCAACTCCGCCGAGGTGAAGGCAGGGCCCCTTTCCCCAGTGACACGAGCCATGGTCAGTGCCAGACACAGGTCACAGCAGCAAATGCAGTCTAAGTCCTTTCCTGTTGAAGGTCAGGTAGCAAGTGAGTGAACAGATAGAAAATGGCGGTGACGTCCGTGGCGGTGCATACCGTCACCATATGCGTGCATCAACATTGGCCACTGTACCCCATAGTGCCCAATGTTAACAAATGAGGAGTTGCACAGCGGTTTTCGACCACCTCCCGCTCAACATCAGCAGAATTACCTCATTTCCACCTGTCCCTCCAAACAGGACAGATGGAGGCCATTTCAGCAGAGAGGTGCAGGCCCTGGCTCCTAACTGCTTCACAGTACACATATGCACCATTTGGACCTCTTCAACAAAATACTGTTACAATCACAACATGCATTGAAGTGTAGTGGTTGGAAATAAGAGATACTGACCAGCTACTCCCCATTTTGCCCAATAGATTGCAACCGCTGCGGATGAATAGGAGATGGAGACATACCCCTGTGTACAGAACCCTGGTGGACTTGGCAACAATGGAGGACAGGTACATTATCCTCACATATCGACTGGACAAGGCCACGATCGCAGAGCTGTGTGCCCAATTGGAGCCTGACCTAATCTCTGCTATCCGTCACCCCCCCCCCCAGGATCACACCCTCTTGTGCAAGTGCTATCAGTGCTCCATTTCCTGGCAACTAGCTCCTTCCAAGTGACAGTGGGCTTGGCAGCAGGAATGTCTCAGCCAATGTTCTCAATAGTGCTGACCAGAGTGTTTTCTGCCCTGATTAAACACATGTGCAGCTACATCGTTTTCCCCCAGGTGGAGGATTTGGTCACAGTGAAAGCTGATTTCTATGCAATGGGACATATCCCCAACATTACTGGGGCAATTGATGGCACTCATATTGCTTTTGTCCCCCCCCCGGCGAAATAAACAAGTGTCAGAAATCAAAAGAGCTTTCACTCGATGAATGTGCAGATGGTGAGCCTGGAGGACCAGTGCATCTCCCACGTCAATGCAAAATATCCTGGGTCTGTGCATGATGCCTTTATCCTGAGGAATAGCAGCATCCCATATGTGATGGCTCAACTCCAGAGGCACAGGGTGTGGCTAATAGGTGAGCCCTGGTTCCCACCCAGTATATGTTGGTGTATGGGTATGGTGTGGGCCCTGAGGGTTGGTGTGTGGCTAACAGTTGTCCCTCGATATTTGCAGGTGACTCTGGTTACCCCCAACCTCTCATCGCTACTGGCCCCTGTGAGGAATCCCAGGACAAAGGCAGAGGAATGTTAAAATGAGGCACATGGGTGAACAAGAAGAATTATAGAGAGGACCTTTGGCCTCCACCCAAGAAGGTCTGCCAGATCATCGTGGCATGCTGTATGTTGCACAACCTTGCCTTACATAGCCAGGTGCCTTTTCTGCAGGAGGATGAGGCTGGAGATGGCCGTGTGGCAGCAGTGGACCCTGTGGACAGTGAAGATGAGGAGGCAGAGGAAAAGGATGAGGACAACAGAAGTGCAATAATTTGACAATACTTCCAATGACACACAGGTAAGTGTACTTCTATGGCCACTCACTCTACCCTTTGGCATCTCTATTTGCAGATATTTGTGACCCACTATCGCTCCTGGTGTGTTGACTGAAGCCAACTAAAGGTCAATCCTATGTATACATTACTGTACAGTTGATTTTCAATGTTTAAACCTTGTCAAACAAATACATACTTAAATAATTTGACATACTCCATACTTGTATTTTTTCAAATGGTGTTTATTTAAGTGCTAAGAAGTAGAGGGGGGTGTACAATGGGCTGGGGTGAAGGTGAAGGAAAGTCCTGGGTAGAGTCCAGTCTATTTGTATCACGGGTGCATTGTCCAAGTGCGCATAGGAAGTTCAAGGTGGACAGGGTGACAGAGTGGGACACAAGGGTGACAGTCAGGAGAATCTTGTTTCCTGGCGGGGGTCTTGGCAATAGTCTCAGGCTTCTGCCTGGATCACAGGTAATGTTTGCAGGGTGGCTCTTCTTCTGCAGGGTGAGGGGTGCTGGTGCCTGTTGGTCCTGTGGCAGGGCCTCCGGTCCACTAGCGGCAGTGGAGCTGGAGGGCTGTTCATCGGTTTGGCTAGTCGTAGGGGCCTGGTGGGGTGCCACTGCCTCCCTCATGGTGTTGGCCATGTCTGCCAGCACCCCTGCAATGGAGACCAGGGTGGTGTTGATGTCGTTCAAGTCCTCCCTGATCCCCAGGTACTGTCCCTCCTGCAGCCGCATGTTCTCCTGCAACTTGTACAGTATCTGGCCCAGCGTATCCTGGGAATGGTGGTAAGCTCCCAGGATGTTAGTGAGTGCCTCCTGGAGAGTCGGTTCCCTGAATCTGTCCTCCCCCTGTCGCACAGCAGTCCTCCCAGCTTCCCTGTTGTCCTTTGCCTCTGTCCCCTGAACCGTGTGCCCACTGCCACCGACCTCAGGTCCCTGATCGACCTGTGTTTGTGGGGTGTCCTGGGGTCCCTGTAGTGGTGGACACACTGCTGATTGACGTGTCCTGGGGACAGAGGAATGGGCCCGCTGGGTGGGTGCTGTGGTGGTGTTTCCTGAGTGGGGAGGCTCTGTGGTGGTGTGTGACTGTGCCTGGGTAACCGACTGTCCATAGATCCCTGATGGGCCAGGTTGGTCATCCAGATCCAGGTGAGCAGAGCTGCTGGGGGGGGAGGGGGTACTGGATGTTGCTGGCACCTCTTCTCCGGTGACATTGGCTGGGGGACCAGTGGGGATGTAAATGCAGTGTTATTGTTTCTGCGTGTGACATCATGTGCATGGGTGTGTTGCCCTCTATGGTTGTTGTTGCCCTGGCAGATTTGCCTTTGTGTGAGTTGCTGTAAGGAAATGCCTCCTTGGCATGGTTACCCCCTGACTTTTTGCCTTTGCTGATGCCAAGTTATGATTTGAAAGTGTGCTGAGGCCTGCTAACCAGGCCCCAGCACCAGTGTTCTTTCCCTAACCCTTGTTTCCACAATTGGCACACCCTGGCATCCAGGTAAGTCCCTTGTAACTGGTACCCCTGGCACCAAGGGCCCTGATGCCAGGGAAGGTCTCTAAGGGCTGCAGCATGTCTTATGCCACCCTGGGGACCCCTCACTCAGCACAGACACACTGCTTGCCAGCTTGTGTGTGCTGGTGGGGAGAAAATGACTAAGTCGACATGGCACTCCCCTCAGGGTTCCATGCCAACCTCACACTGCCTATGGGATATATAAGTCACCCCTCTAGCAGGCCTTACAGCCCTAAGGCAGGGTGCACTATACCATAGGTGAGGGCATAGGTGCATGAGCACTATGCCCCAACAGTGTCTAAGCAAAACCTTAGACATTGTAAGTGCAGGGTAGCCATAAGAGTATATGGTCTGGGAGTCTGTCATACACGAACTCCACAGCACCATAATGGCTACACTGAAAACTGGGAAGTTTGGTATCAAACTTCTCAGCACAATAAATGCACACTGATGCCAGTGTACATTTTATTGTGAAATACACCCCAGACGGCATCTTAGAGATGCCCCCTGAAAACATACCCGACTTCCAATGTGACTAGTTTTACCAGCCTGCCACACACCAGACATGTTGCCGGCCACATGGGGAGAGTGCCTTTGTCACTCTCTGGCTAGTAACAAAGCCTGTACTGGGTGGAGGTGCTTCTCACCTCCCCCTGCAGGAACTGTAACACCTGGCGGTGAGCCTCAAAGGCTCACCCCCTTTGTTACAGCGCCCCAGGGCACTCCAGCTAGTGGAGGTGCCCGCCCCCTCCGGCCACGGCCCCACTTTTGGCGGCAAGGCCAGAGGAGATAATGAGAAAAACAAGGAGGAGTCACTGGCCAGTCAGGACAGCCCCTAAGGTGTCCTGAGCTGAGGGGACTCTGACTTTTAGAAATCCTCCATCTTGCAGATGGAGGATTCCCTCAATAGGATTAGGGATTTGCCCCCCTCCCCTCAGGGAGGAGGCACAAAGAGGGTGTAGCCACCCTCAGAGCTAGTAGCCATTGGCTACTAACCCCCCAGACCTAAACACACCCCTAAATTGAGTATTTAGGGGCCCCCAGAACATAGCAAGATAGACTCCTGCAACCTGAAGACGAAGAAGGACTGCTGACCTGAAAGCCCTGCAGAGAAGACGGAGACACCAACTGCTTTGGCCCCTGCCCTACTGGTCTGTCTCCCCCCTCCAAGAAAAACTGCAACAGCGACGCGTTCCCCAGGGTCCAGCGACCTCTGAAGCCTCAGAGGACTACCCTGCATCTAAAAGGACCAAGAACTCCAGAGGACAGCGGCTCTGCTCCAAAGAAGAAACAACTTTGCAACAAAGAAACAACTTTAAAAGGACTCCACGTTTCCCGCCGGAAGCGTGAGACTTTGCACTCTGCACCAGACGCCCCCGGATCGACCTGCGGAGAAACAACACTACAGGGAGGACTCCCCGGCAACTGCGACCCTGTGAGTAGCCAGAGTTGACCCCCCTGAGCTCCCCCAGCGACGCCTGCAGAGGGAATCCAAAGGCTCCCCATGACCGCGACTGCCTGCTTCTAAGAACCCGATGCCTGGTAAAGACCCTGCACCCGCAGCCCCCAGGACCTGAAGGATCCGACCTCCAGTGCAGAAGCGACCCCCAGGTGGCCCTCTCCCTTGCCCAGGTGGTGGCTACCCAGAGGAGCCCCCCCCCCCTTGCCTGCCTGCTTCGCTGAAGAGACCCCTGGGTCTCGCATTGAACTCCATTGCAAACCCGACGCCTGTTTGCACTCTGCACCCGGCCGCCCCCGTGCCGCTGAGGGTGTACTTTTTGTGCTGACTTGTGTCCCCCCCCGGTGCCCTACAAAACCCCCCTGGTCTGCCCTCCGAAGAAGCGGGTACCTACCTGCTGGCAGACTGGAACCGGGGCACCCCCCTTCTCCATTGAAGCCTATGCGTTTTGGACACCACTTTGACCTCTGCACCTGACCGGCCCTGAGCTGCTGGTATGGTAACTTTGGGGTTGCCCTGAACCCCCCCAACGGTGGGCTATCTTGGACCCAGCTTTGAACCCTGTAGGTGGTTTACTTACCTGCAAAACTAAAAAACACTTACCTCCCCCAGGAACTGTTGAAAATTGCACTGTGTTTTAAAATAGCTTATTGCCATTTTTGTGAAAACTGTACATGCTATTTTGCTGATTCAAAATTCCTAAGTTACCTAAGTGAAATACCTTTCATTTGAAGTATTACTTGTAAATCTTGAACCTGTGGTTCTTAAAATAAACTAAGAAAATATATTTTTCTATACAAAAACCTATTGGCCTGGAATTGTCTTTGAGTGTGTATTCCTCATTTATTGCCTGTGTGTGTACAACAAATGCTTAACACTACCCTCTGATAAGCCTACTGCTCTACCACAAAATAGAGCATTAGAATTATCTCTTTTTGCCATTATCTTACCTCTAAGGGGAACCCTTGGACTCTGTGCACACTATTTCTCACTTTGAAATAGTATATACAGAGCCAACTTCCTACAGTTGCTATTTGGTTGGCTAGGCGATTCTCTCCAGTGTGCATGCAGAGGTGATAGGTGTCCATGCAGGTCTGTGAGGAGTGTCCATGCACTGGTGTTACATGCAGGGCTTGGAATTGGGATGAGTGGATTGTGATGGTTGGGTATGTGGGAGGTGGTGAAGTGATGGGAGTGAGGGAGGGGGTTTGTGATGGCATGCAGGTAGGGGGATGATAGTAATAGAGATTTGACTTACCAGAGTCCAGTCCTCCTCCTACTCCTGCCAGGCCCTCGAGATGCATGATTGCCAAGACATGCCCCTCCCATGTTGTTAGTTGTGGGGGAGGAGATAGGGGTCCACTGCCAGTCCTCTGTACAGCTAGTTGGTGTCTTGCTGCTGTGGAATGCTTCTTCCGCCATAGGTCGTTCCACCTCTTCCTGATGTCATCCCTTGTTCTTGGGTGCTGCCCCACGGCGTTGACCCTGTCCACGATTCTCCACCATAGCTCCATCTTCCTAGCAATGGATGTCTGCTGCACCTGGGATCCAAACAGCTGTGGCTCTACCCGAATGATTTCCTCCACCATGACCCTTAGCTCCTCCTCAGAGAATTGGGGGTGTCTTTGTGGTGCCATGGGTGTAGTGTGAGTGGTGTGGGTGAGGGTGTGTGGGGTGATGGGTTGGGATGTGTGATGTAAGGTGCCTGGATGGTGCATAGGTGATGATGTTATGTGGCTCTGGTTGTGTGGGTGCTCTTGCTGTATCTCTCTCTGTTGGCAATGGTTTGTAGTCATAAAGGGTTGTGGGTAGTGTGGGTGGGTGTTTTATAGCGGTGTGGGTGTGGTGTGTGTATGTGTGTCAGTAGTTTTGTTTTGAACGCAGCGGTATGTACCACCAATGGTTTATCACCATCGAATGTCCGCTGCAGTGATTCGTGGGTCTGTTGGAGTAATGATGTGGGTTTTGCTACCGCCAGTTTATCACTGACCTTTGGGCTGGTGGACTTGTGTGTGTGGCTGTATAGTGACGGATTGGTATGTGGGTGTCATAATATGCTTGGCAGTTATCCGCCGCTGTGGTGTTATGTTGGCGGCAGTCGGCATGCCGGTAAGCAGGATTTACCACCAGTGTCATAATGAGGACCTTAATATGAATCAAAAAGTGTCTACTGCTGACATTTACATACATATGTGTATATTCCAAATCCATTAGTTCAGGAATTCATAGATCTACAGATATCTTTGGTTCTGCATGGACTCTATGCAAATCCCTCTTTTTGATAGAGTTACATATAAGAATAGGAATCGTGTTATGCAAATCTTTCTTAATGAATTGGACCCTACTGTTTTAGGTGCTTTTGTAGATGGATTTTAAAAAGCAAAAAAATTAAGTAATGCTCAATGTTTCTCTCTATGGTAACTTTACTAAGAGCGTCAGAAGCATTGTGTTTTTTCTTGAATTCTTTTTATTTACAGCTTAACAGAACTCTGCAAGAAATGTTGCTATATCACCCTTATCTCTCATTAAATATGGAAAGACTTTTCAGACCCTCCTTATGAAGAACTTCCTATACTTCACCTGAAATGCCTCATATCGATGAGTGTAGCACTACTGGACGATCCCAAGTTCTCACCAATGAAAAAGGGAACTACCTAGCAATAGCCCGTCATTAAGAGTCAAAGGACCTGCCCCGACCCTTTTGCAAAGTATGAACAGTGACTGCCAGGCTTAGCAAAGGTCAGCCTGACATACACTATTTATGGTTGGCTTAAGTGGCCAAGCACTGTAGGTGCACTAAATGCACAGTGCCTGGCAGCCTGTGCCAAACTTGCGGGCTGAAGGTTTCACAGCCCTTTGGGCCTGGCCTCCTCATTCCAGCAAAGCGCCGGAAGGTTGTCTCCCTCATGAGAAGGAGGAACATCAGTAATAGCCTTAGACCTGGGTGTTTGATTTTTAAGGCCTGAAGTGCTCAGGGCTGAGTGACTATCATGACAGAAAATCAGAAATTGAGGTGTGGTCAGCAACTATCATTGATCCCATCTCACTCTGTCAGAAGGCAAGAAAGGTCTTCCTCTCATTGGCTGACCAGGTTGTGGGATCATCCTGTTTTCTCGAAGCATCAATCTGCTTCCAGTGCCTACTGCTTCCCCTCTCTCCACCCGCTGGACCTACTTTTCTTTTTAAATATTTGGCTACATGCCTGTATGAATGTATGTTTATCTGCATGTGTGCTGTGAATGGATGTGTGCCTGTGTACGTGCTGGTGAATGGTGGGTCTATGTGTGTGTGCTTGTGAAAAGATGGGTGTGAGCGAGTGTTGCTGTCGATGAGAGTATGTATGTGTCTGCCCCACCACTACCTCACATTAGAAGCCGCAACTGGAACTACCACTTAGTTTCCGTACCAATTTCTGCAGGTGGTTTCCTATTTCTATACCCTTTTCCAGGGACATAAGGTATACCTGGACACATTCACCAGGGTATTTGTAGTCAACATGTCCTCAGAAAGAACAAAAGTGCAGTAATACTGCATTTAGAAACACCACATAACTCAGGGAGGTGCAGATTTACAAAGGTAACTTACCCTTTTGAGTAATTTATTCTTCTGCATATGTTTACTACTTTTTGACTATTCACAAAATCTGTGTGTAAATTTACTCCGGGATGTGGCTTCGGGCGTCAAGATGGAGGTCGCACTCTAAGAGTGCTCCGGACCCCTCCGTCATCAGCCGCTAAAAGCCCCATCTGTCCGGCATCCTGTCTGCCCTCACAACGCTACTGAGCACACAGGAGGGTCCAGAGATGCGGCACGAGACCAGAGAATGCCGCAAATATGCAGCTAGGTCCAACTGATGACCCGCGTCCAATGAGCCCGTGGACCGGGGCCTTCAGCGCGGCGTGGAGGTGGGGCGTTGGCCCTCCGGAGGTGGCAGTGGAGTGGCTTGGAGCACCCGTGCTCCGTTTACCAACGGGACCCGGAGGCTGTGGACAACTTCTGGCCATGCATGAAGCAGATGAGCAAGAGAGCCCAGGGACACCGTAGGAGTTAGGCCAGAGCCCCGGAGAGGCGGGGTGTTGCAGCGGCCGCTTCAGGCTGCAAGGGCCTGGCCTGGAAACACTGAAGGCACCTTGAGTGCGGGACTCGCCGATACCGGGGCCAAAACTGAAGCGGCCTGGCTCCTGACCCGTGCCACCTGCAGGGGCTGGCGTAGAGGAACAGAGTGACTGGCTGGTGAGGAGGACGCTGTGCAGGCCTGGTGGGGCCGCGGAGGGCCTGGGTGCCACCCCCACCCGATCGGAGGACGAAGGGGGGCGCAGATTGAGTGGTGTAAGCTGGAGATGGAACAGGGACACCACGGCCCCATGCTCGCCGGCCATCGTGGCACAACACAATCCATGAGTTGGTGAGGGGCCCTGAGAGGAGGTGGCGGACCCGGGACACCAGAGGCGGTGATAACCAGTAGGACACGAAGTGTGGGACTGGGATGAGGCACACGTCCATGGACTGCAGAGCGGCGCTGACCGGGCGGGTGTGGGCTGGCCCCCAGTCCTGAGGGAGACCTTGTTGCCTGCTGCCCCCTCTCACTCAACCACCGACGTCTAGGGACGGTAAGGCCCTCATGGCTGGAACCTCGATCACCTCCCTGGCGCTGAGCAAACTTTGCCTGAACCCCCTAAGACCACCACCCCCGGGGGTGACTCAAAGATTCGTGAGGGATCGTAACAACCAGGGCCCACGCTGCTACCATGGGGAAAGACAAAACTGGCAAGCAGCTGGCAGCATCCCAACAAAGCATTGATCAGTTCAGCATGCAGACCTCCTCCCACGGGGTACATTCAATCCTCACAGCTGGCAGTGGAAACAAAAATTGGTGAAGTACGGGAGGATGTGGGCCTACTGTGGCAGGACTTGCGGACAGCGGTGAGTGGCATCAAAGAAGTGGAAGATCAGGTCTCCATGGGAGAAGATGAGATCATAGACCTAAAAAATCAAAGTCGCCCAGCTACTGACCCGCACTGGTGAGCTTCACCATAGAGCTGAAGACGCGGAAAATCTCTCCAGGCACAACAACCTGCGTTTTGTGGGATTTCTAGAGGGAGCGGAAGAGACCCAGGCGATCGAGTTTCTGGAGCGCTGGATCTGATCCTGAGTCCCAGAGCAGAAACAGTCTCCCTGGTTTGCCATCGAGCGGGCCCACAGGGCATAGGAGCACAGACCCCCAGCGGGAGGGCCCAGACGACCAATGAACGCAAGATTTTTTAATTTCAAGGACAATGACACTAGCCTCTGGGAAGCAAGAGTACGCCTAGATCTCCGCTGGGATAACCATAGGATCCTTATCTTCCCAGAGTATAACCAGGAAGTGCAGGCTAAACGTCACTCCTACGAGGGAGTTAAGCAAAAGCTGAGGGCAATGCAGCTGACCTACATGCTCCTCTTTCCTGCGCTCCTTAAGGTCCTTATGAACGGGAAGTCCTTCTTCTTTGACTCACCCGAACATGAGTGGGACTGGCGCACTGAAGAACACCATTTTGCCTGGAAGGGTCCCCCCCCGGCAAAAGGATAACCCCCAGCCCCGGGGCCCAGCCGTGTCGACTCACTGGGACTGCAGGGTGGGCGCAGACGCATCCACTCCCGCCGAAGGAGGCGGGTTGAACCTATCCGCTCACCTGCGAAGGAAGAATCACTGAATCACCGAATCCCGATCATCTGAGAGGACGGACCGTGCCAGTTGGCCCATAAGAGACTCATGCCTACCCTTGAGGACAATCACCTCAGCCAAACTCCTTTGCTACCATAATGACACAGACTACATGGACCCTTGGTGTCTAAAGGAGAGATGAGAGGGAGGCCTCTTGTCTGGTGATGGACGCAGGACAAGAGGCAGCATTATTGCAGTACTCCGACTACATGGAGGGGTCCACCACTCCACACCAATGGCAAACATTTTGTTATTGAGGTTTGGTTTGTATTTAAAGGTGACAGATGCTTCAGGGTTGGAAGTATGGGGTGGGGTGCAGTTGGGGGGGACGGGAAGACATATCAATTCAACAATCTATTGTCATGTTGTGGTTGAGCATCAGTTGTGTTAACATTTTTCTTTCAGTTGGTCTCATCATGGCCCTAGGGCTAGCACACTACGCATACCATTATCAGTTCCCAACACGCATCGGAACCCTCTAAACAGGTTTTTTCCTGGAATGTGAATGGGCTCCTAGATAAAATCTGCGGTCTTTAACACTCTCTGCCGCTTTACCCCTTCTGTGGTGTTGCTCCAGGAGACACACTTGCTTGACAGTAAATGCCCCATGCTTGCTCGGGGTGGGTATGACAGAGTCTATTATGCAGGCTTCAACAGAGGTTCTAGGGGGGTGGCAAACCTGCTGCATCGCTCATTACCCATAGTAATAACTGCTTCCCAGCTAGATCCGCAGGGGCGCTACGCAGCAGTGTCGGCGGGAGTCCGATCAACATCCAGAGTGTCTACGCTCCCCCCGGAGCATTTGGGCAGTTTTTGGCAACTGTCCAGGAGGCGGTGGCAGGGCTTCCCCCGGGATTGACCATCCTGGGGAGAGACTTCAACTCCATCACGACCCCGGAGATGGATATCACCAGTCCTTTATCCATGAGCTGCTCGGCTTGAGCTTCCAGACTGAACCGCTGTGCAGAAGGCCTAGGCCTTTGTGATGTGTGGTGGATTTTGCACCCCAGAGCGCGGCAATACACGCATATGTGTACGAGATCTGTAACGAGACAGCTGAACCTAAACAGAGAGGAAATCAGGCACCATACTCTTGAAACAGTGAAACACATGTGGCGAGCCTCGATGGCACACGTATACGGGTGGGAAATAAGCAGCAGCACACCACACTCATGCAAGAATAGACCTCCTCTTCATGCCGTCCCTAGATGTTTCTAGGGTCACGGGAGCTGAGATACTGCCACATGGGGTTTCGGATTACACACCGCTCCTATTCCGAATAGATGACATAGACGTCACCCAGTGCCCCCTGTGGCGATTAAACACCTGGCACTTGCAGCATGGTGATTATGCCCAAGCCCTAAGAGACCAGCTTATCCAATACTTCGCAAACAATTTGGGGTTGGTGCTGTCACCAGGAATGAACTGGGCTGCTTGTAAGGCCACCCTCAGGGGGCAGGCTAAACATCTCCGCGTGAAAGAGCACGCGTGGAACCAACAGGTGTTGGACCTCGAGTCCCTGGCGCTACAACTTGAGCATCAGCTCACCGCCACCACGCACAGATCCGTAACGAGACAACTGAACCTAATCAGAGGGGAAATCAGGCACCATACTCTGGAAACAGTGAAACACATGTGGCGGGCCTCGATGGCACGTGTATACGGGTGGGGGTATAAGAACGGAAAACTCCCCCATTGGCTCACGACTCTGCCCTTGGCGAACAGAGTTGTCTCTGAAATTATTGACGGATCAGGCGCCATCTCCCGGACACCTCGTGAAATTGCCCAAAGCTTTGCTGCCTATTACGCCAGACTTTACGAGGAACAGCCCAGACCCCAAGCAGAGAGGGAAGCCCCCTTTCTGGGAGAAGTGTCCCTCCCTAGAATCTCAGCAATAGAGAGTCAAGATCTCGACGAGCCCATAATGCTAGAGGAGGTCAAGACAGCTATCCCGACGGGTTTCTTGCAGAGCTTTACAGTAAGTGTAGCGACATACTGGCCCCTCACTTGCTGAACATGTTTGAGTAAGCTGAACAGACAGGCGGGTTTCCCCTGGGTCTCGACCAGGATACCATTGTGGTGATCCCCAAGACTAACTCTCCTTCACAGCAGTGTTCAGCCTATCGCCCCATTTCACTTCTCAACACCAAAGTTAAGATACTGTCGATGATGTTGGCCACCAGGTTCAAGAGGGTGATATCCGCGTTGATACCCCACGGATCAGCGCGGCTTTATGCCAGCTAGTAGTACTAGGCATTGTATTAGACGGTTACATGCAGCACTAGCCCATCATGGCTCATTGACCCCTCCTCTGGCACTCCTCCTCCTAGACTTTGAAAAAGCATTTGATACAGTGGACTGGACGTATCTTCATCAGGTACTTTTGAGCACTGGGTTTGGGCCTAAATTCTGAGGGCTACTGAAGCTCCTTTATTCGAATCCAATGGCCCGGGTGCAGGTGAACGGGGCTGTATCAGACTCCTTCCGTATTCGTAGAGGAACCCGCCAGGGATGCCCTCTGTCCCCGCTTCTCTTTGCACTGGCGATGGAGTTACTTGCGAAGATAATAAGGGAAGACCCCCTGAATGATGGTTGGTCATGGCCCACAGGGCGGGAAGACCGTGTAGCACTGTAAGCAGATGATGTACTCTTACTCCTGGCCAACCCAGCCAGTAGCGGACCCCGAGCTTTGCAGCTATCAGGGTTGTTTTCTGAGGCCTCCCGAGCTTTGCAGTTATTAGGGTTGTTTTCTGAGGCCTCCGGCGTGACACTCAACCCCTCTAAGTCTCTGCTAATTACGTTACACCCCACAAGGGACTGCTGCAACTGGCAGTATAGCATTCCTATCCGGCGCAACAGCTTCCAGTACCTGGGTTGACTGTTGCCCTTCTACTCGAATTACCCTGGTCGCTTAACATTTCACCCCTCACCCAGAGGATCAAAGACGACCTCCAGCGATGGCAGACCCTGTCCCTTAACGTCCTGGGAAGAATAGCGCTATATGAAATGATGGTGCTACATTGGTTCCCCTACCTGCTCCAAAATTTCCCCTACCACATACCCAAGAGTTGATTTAAGGCAATGGAAGCAATAGCGGGGCAATTCCTATGGTATAACACTCACCCCCGGCTTGCATTCCGCACTTGTCAAGGAGATGTGTATGAAAGAGGGTTGGGAATGTCCAGTCTCTATCTCTACTACCTAGCAATGCACCTGCTGGTGATTAATGACTGGCTAGGAGGTGGATGGTCAGATCCAGCATACCAACTTGAACTCCTGACTATGGGCTTCCCTGGCTTGCTTGGGATGCTATGGTAACCCCCTGCCACGTCAGATCCCGGAGGTGACAAGAGTGGTAATGATGGGGTGGAGGGCGGCACAGGAAACAACGGGATGGTGGCAACAACTCACCCAACAAACCTCGCTATGGCACGGGACAAGGCTGGGGGAGATCTCTGCACTGGAAGGGTTCTAGAAATGGGACCTTATAGGTATTTAACTCTTGGGATACGTCTGGGCGGGCTCCCACATGCGGTCCTTCCAAGAGCTTCAACAGAAATACTCGCTCACCGGGACCCAGTTCCATAGAGATCTACAACTCAGACATGCGCTGAGCGTACACGTTCAAGCTGGCACGACCTTCCCTGAGTTTAGCCCTGTGGAGGCCAAATCAGTGATGGATGGTTTAGGTAGGAGGGGGAGTGTCCTAAATATACCGCACCATGGTCACCAACACAGCACAAACATTCGGCAGACTCCGAGAGCGGTGGGAGAACTGGCTGGGCCCCATAGAGGACGAGGTCTGGCAAGACGCCTTGATGGCCCCAAGAAGCCTGACTATGACCACTTGCCTTCGTGTGGTGCAAAATTACTATCTGCATACAGCCTATCTCACAGCTGACAAAATGCATAAGGCAGGTCTCCTGCCACGAGCAGACTGCTCCCGCTGTGCAAGCCCCAACGCTGACTTCTACCATATGGTGTGGGGCTGCCCGCACATAGCAACCTACTGGCAAACGGTTACAGCTGAAATCTCTAGAGTCCTGCAGGTGGAGGTGGAGGCTGCCCCACTGCTGCTTTTATTGGGTGTCCTGGCGGGAGAGGGATCCACAAGAGCGGAGAGGGCCTTTCTGGGAGTGGCATGTCTGGTGGTAAAAAAAGATATCGCAGCTGGCTGGAAGGCGGAGACGGCACTGGCGAAATGGCGGCGCGGAGTGGACTGGTGTGCCCAACAAGAAAATTTGTTTACGAAGCAAGAGGGTGCCCGGCTAAGTATGAGAGTGTGGGGAAGTGGACAGGGACATGGGATATCCGTTCTACTATTACGCCTTAGACGCAGCGACTATGGTGCGAACGGTCACTGGCCAGTTTAACCAGTATAATCAGTATCAATCATGTACTCATGTTAACTACATGGGATTTGTATAATGCAATGCCTTTGAGGTGCGGATGTGACCTTTTGGTTTTATGTTGTTATGCAAAACTAATAAAGTTGCTTATTAAAAAAAAAAAAAAAACTCCAAAAGTTGAACTTAAATGTTGCCACCAAACTGAAGGGCCTGGGGGCTATTCACTAACCACAGGGTCTATTCACAAAGGTAACTTACACTTTTGAGTAATTTACGCATGGAATTTAGCCTTAGACTTTTAAGTAATTTTACACTCAGATTTTGTGAATTGCCAAAAGTAGAAAGCTTACTCTGAAGTACAAGAGAAAATAGTATGTGTAAATTACTCAAATGCAAGTTGCCTTTGTGAATAGCCCCTGCAGTTTGTCTACAACCTCAAGGAATTCAGTTTGGCATGCACGTTGCACTTCTGAAGTAAATTTACACTCAGATTTTGTGAATAGCCACAAAATAATAAACATATTCAAAGTGTAAGTTACCTTTGTGAATCAGGCCCAGAATCTCTTTTCAAGCTGGAAACTCCAGCTGACTCAGGAATTCTATTACAAAAAAACGCTCTTATTTACAAATTGAATGTAAATGTGCAAAAATGACCACAAAGACACAAGGAAGTGAGCGCAATGAAAGAAGACAGAAAAAAGATGGAGATTAATTCATGGTGCTACAAGAGGCAAGAAATAGGTCGACAAGCTGGGCTGTTGTTTCTTATAGGCCATCAGCATCCTTGTAGCTATTCCACAGATCATTCCAGAGCAGGATTTACCGTGCGCATTCCAAACATCTAAAAAACAAGTTTGCTTACATATTAGAAAAAAAGAAAAGCATTCTTCGGGAAAACGCACGTGCCTCATTACTTAAAACTAAGTCAAAATAATTGTGAAACGATCAAAGGCAATTCACGCTACGACGGAAATGTCTGAAAAGTAAACTCCTTGGTTATCTCATTACTACCCTAACAGCAGCAGGTGTTCCACAACGCACAATCACCCAAGGCCCAGCCACACACCATCGCTTCCCGCTTCTGGAGCACCGGCTGTCACATCAAGGTTGATTGTTTACATGACAGACAAAAAGTTGTGGAATTAGCACATGTCTGGGATTTGAGATCTGTAACACCAATTGTCAAGCTTCTGTGACCGTGCTCTCAAGGGTGTGAAGCCCGAGTTCAAACAAAGCCTTAAGGAATGCAAGCTTTATTCAGTTCCCGCCATGCTTTAACATCTGGGGTGCATTTTTCCAAACAGGAGTTGCCTTCAATGAAACAGGCATTGGCAAAGCCAATACCTCTCACCTATTACACCTATTGGCTTTGTCAATCTTTTTTAGCCATGCTGTGCAGCATTGCGTCTGCTGTACACCATGGCTATTAATATATATATATATATATATATATATATATATATATATATATACACATACACACACACACACACACACACACATTTTGAGCCTTAATTTCTCAAAAACTGCAAAATGGAATCACGCCAAATCAAAAAGCACGCTTTCTAGGTAAAAATCTACCTTTCTGACAAATTTTGAGTTATTTTGTTAGCTCTTTTAGCTGTAGCTGTGTTAAAAAAATCCCTCTAAAAATGCATGGGGAAATTAAGTTTAGGGTCCTTCTCCCCTTTTTCTAAGCCGCCACTTGATGGACCAACCCAAAACTTTCAGAATAGGAGCTGAAGTAGATGAACCTGTTTTTGGAAGGTTTGTGATGTTTCACCATATGTCCACATATGTATTAGCAAAACATAAAATCTATTTTTTATGGTAACAACTTCCTAACTATAAAGTGGTGCCGCCACTGTGTGTGTGTGTTTAATGGTTTTTGTGCCTTTACAATATTTCCTTCAGCAATTAATTAGTGACTGAGACTGTTTCTCTTCTCTCGGCAAGAAGTATGGATCGCTAAAGTTGGAGGAATTGGTTTTTGTTTATGAAGGGGATCGCTAACCCGTCTCGGTCTGCCATGCTGTGATTAAAGGATTCAGCGACCTTTTGTGTGTGTGTGTATATATATATATATATATATATATATATATATATATATATATATATGTATTTTTTTTGTTCCACTGAAAAAAAACAAAGGTTACCAGGACATTATAGTTAGGTTCATGTTTTACCCACACAACACCACAGAAAGTCAGCAGTTATACTTATACATATCTGAAGAAACTAGAGCTTGTGGCCTAAAGTTACCTAACGGCATGAGTTATAGTTTCTTCAGATAACTTTATGCTGTATAGTCCTATGGGATCAGCATACCTGTATTCTGACCCTTTATGTGTTTTTACATTTTATTTTTCCCTCTTCCGTGTCTACTGACAAAGAAAATAGAGTCTGCAACTTTCTTGTCCAGTTGAGGCCAGCCAATCAGGGCCTTGCTTTTCGCCAGGATCCACGGGTCCCCCTGGGTGAATCGGCGAAGGATCCAAGCCCCTAGATATTGATATATTTTTTCCTATCATAACTCTGAAACTACTGAATAGATTTACACCAAATCACAAAAAGGGCTCTTTCTAGACCCAGATCTAACTTCCTGCCAAATTTGGTGTAAATCCGTTCAGCGGTTCAGGCCACATCCATGTGTAAAAATTGCAAAAGCCCCATAGACGTTGCATGGGGAAAAAGCGTTTTGGGGCCCACCTTTTTCTTGGCTGCCATTTGACAAATCATCCCAAAACTTTCCAGACAGCAGCCTGACAGGCTTGTGTAAGAATTTTTGAAAATTTCATGAATATCCGTCAAACTGTGCCAAAGTTATTAGCAAAACAAAAAATGTTTCTTCTACGTGAAAAGTTGTTCCTAACTATAATCATTTCGACTCCCGTATCAACGATGCTTTAACAGTAGCAACTATATCCATTAAAATGGTGTAAATGACTTCACAATTTAAAACTGAATATTTATCTGTAGGATGTGAAATGGGTTAAGCCTCAATAGTGTGAATGTGTCACTGACATATTGGAACATCTGCATTTTTATTGCCCCTCCAGTTTCTTCCTCCCCAGGCCTCACGGCCCAGAGCAGTCCATCTTTGCACTGTCCTACAGAGCCCGCTGGGCCAATCGTCAGTGTTTGCTGTTGTCAATGCTTCTGGGAGCCAGCAGGTCAATCCTGTACCTGGCACCTGGCGTCATTTCCTGCCCACACGCGGGCCCCGTGTCTGGCTGGGAGTCTTCTTCCCTCAGCCACATTCCTTATTGCTGATGCAGGTTTTAGTGTCCCTCTCAAGCTTTGCTGATTACTCACGAGGGCGAGAATTGTAGGAAACTGCATCTCCCAACTCATCATCATTTCCTGGTCTTAGTCTGTACTAGGTTGTGCCACCAGTGATGGTTTTGTATTCTACATCTACGTTTTATCAGATCACCCAAATAAGCAGCGTTAATCACCTCTCAGTCACACATTGAACTGTGATTTGAATATTTTGCTCCTCCTTGCAGCAGGATAAATTACAGGCTGTCAGGGTCTTTAGTGCAGCCCACAGGGTTGTTTGTGTCATCACACATTAGATTCTTTGCCTCACAGGTGCATTGCAAAGCAACATATATCAGAGGGTATGTAATGGAAGCTCATTCCCACCACAGAACCCATAAACGGGTTTCAACAGTGAACAACTCCCCTCTGAATGCTCTTCGGCACCCCCTTATATCACGGTTCCTCAACTACAGAGACACTATCCTGCACATGACACCTGTCTGGTTGTATCTGCCACCTATGTATAGCACATTGTTTCCTTTTTATACTTGGATTGGAATGAAAACATAGACAATCTTTTGTGGAGGTGAAGGTACAGAGGGCAATCAACTTTGAATGCATGCTTTGTTTGCCAGCTTGCCTCAATAATACACAACTCCAATTCTTTCATTTTCGAGCATGGGACTAGGTACCAAAACAAGAGGCTCTTACGGTGATGACCAGAGAGAGTCAGAATGGACCATGGCCAATGCTCTCATGAAGTCTAAAATCAAGAGAAAGTGCAGGAAGCCTCATCACCCCAAGAAACTAACCAGCTCCTCTGCTCCCCCAGTGGAATGGTGGGAAGGGAAAAGGTAGAGACTCATTCTGGTCCCATCAGCGTACAGGCTTGCATTAACTCCTGAAATAAGAGCCAAGAATTATGGTAAATCCAGGTCGGGAAATGAAAAACCAGCTGCAGGGTTGGTGTTAGATATCTGCCAAAATACTACCTACCCAATTGTAAGAAACTTCTTCCAGAAGCTGGAAGCAGAAATCAAGGCTTTTCTCTGGGGATCGGCGGTCACCCAGAATAGCACTGGCGCTCTCTTTAGATCAGTTTTCCATGGAGGCATGGAACTATCCAATGTCCAGTTGTATTGCTGGACCTCACGTCTCGGGGTTATCGACGACTCGGCGCATGCCCTAAAGAGAGATCCACCTACCTAGATAAGCTATCTATGTCAGACACGTACTGGCACTTCTTATATGGGGGAACTTGTGATAAGAAGCCCCTTGATTGACACAAACAGTCATATTGATATAGAATAGGGTCAGAACTCTCACTGGCTGGCATGGCAAGATCACAAATGAGACACCTCTAAGAGTAGGTACGACACTGAAAGATGTAGCCAACTTGGAAGTTTTCAAGAGGTGGGATGCCAAGTTATAACTAAGTTGTGAAACGTATGGCGAGGGTGGACTGATGACTGTTTTGCAACTACATGTATGGGATGTCCCCCTCTCGGGAGTTTGGGTACTTGCAGCTTGGACATGCCCTGTTATCGTGCCAAGTAGACTGGTTATCGCTCTCAGTAGACTGGCTGGGTCTCTAGGAGGCAACTCCCCTGGACTATAGAATGCTGTCAGGGAGACTGACTTGGGGAGAACTATTAGCCAGTTAAAAAAAACTCTGATAACAGGGCTGAAAATATTTTTACTTTTAATATGAAATTATTGTGTCCTGTTTTCACATTTGTGCTTGTTTTTTGTTGTAAGGCTTCCTTCCTAGTTAATTTGTTATTTTTAATTATTACTTTCTCAAAGGTAATTTGATATCCCCTTCTTAAACACTGTCGACATATTTCTTTTTTAGTTGTTAGTTGTTTGTGACCACCAATATCTTGTATTATTCTCTTAAATCGCAAAATGTGATGCAAGGATGATTATCACTCAATTGCTGTGGATGAAAACTGCTTGCTCATATGGATTCTTAACAGAAAGATCGATACCAAGTTTATTCCACTTTTATTGATTTTTACGTCTAAAAATGATACTTCTGGTTGTTCTATATTCAGAGTGAATTGGATAGTATTACGCAAATCATTTTGATAGTGCCCACATAATAAATCATCTTTGGTGTCCATCCATATTCAAAACACATGGTTGATACACTGCCGCCGGACAATTAAGTGTTTTTTTCCAGTCTTATTTTAACATGATGTTCTCCTGTTTGATGTTGTGCACGTAGGTATTTGCTTAAGTTGATGCCATATTGCTACCTATCAAAACACCTACTATTTGTAGGTAGCAATTCCTTTAGTTTTAAAAAAAGGAGTGATATATCACCACATGCAACAACATTATACATTAAAATATCCTTCTTCTGTAAATGTTTATGCCTTAAAATCAAGTATTTTACCGCCTCTTTTCCTTCTTCATGTGGTATATTACCATAAAGGTTTTTTCACATCACATGTTAAAACTGTACCTGCCCCAATTTAAATCTTTGAGTTTTACAAGATCTCTGATATTTTTGGATATTGTTTGCATATGTTGTCTCGGGTGAATAAGGTGACCACCTCTCACCATGACATAATGGACAAAGCTTCCATTCAAACAATTTTCATCTATATACTTTTGCTTTAAGGTGTTAGACTATTAAGTTCACTGGAATTCATTCAAGACGACAACTCACAGAATGCTTTGTGTAGGCCCTTGAAGCAGTGTCTGTGGTCTCGTGGACTGGTATAATCATTGTGGTAGAGAATTTCTGCTAGAATCAGTGTTGGTGCAATATTGCTTCCGCTGGTTTTTCTCGCCATCTGGGTCCTTTTCCCCATTTATCCTAGTCAGCTAGGCTTTCCTTAGTGGAATGTGCGGTCCTCTCACATAACTTGCGAATCTGATTCATGTGGAAACGCCTGCTTCCACGCACATCGAAATTACTATGGTCGTCATACCGAGGTCCTCTTTGGCATGCTCCGTGGTTTCATAACTAATGAGCTGGTGGACGCGCATGATTTTTTTTTTTTAAAGAAGGGTTGATGTTTTCAGCCTATCTGTAAAATGGCACAGCCCCTTAAAGCACTTTCATTTATTTTTTTTATTTTTGAAATTTCATAGAGCGCGGACGTGGACGTAAGGCATCAGAGCTCTTTCCAACACACAGAATACAGGGTTACAGCAGGTTACATTAATATAGTGTGCGCACAATGTGCAACTTGCCCCCTGACAAAAGAATCTTAACAGGTTTATGTGGATCACCCACGCGTATCCCTTTTATTCAAGTCACACATTAAAACATCATTTGTCACATAACACTTGTAAATCGGCCCAAAACACCCCCTCAAGGAACAGCAGAATTCAAAACAGACAATTACTTAAGGTATGACTTCAAGCATTTACAAAGACAGCAGCAGATGGTTACATCAGTCATGGAGACAAACATTGTGAACAAATAATATACTTGATAGTCTCTTGCCACTAAGGCCACAGCGCGCTTCGTGCCAGCAGGCCCCAACATGCACCTCCACCCGGGCATGCATGAAAAGCAGCAGAAGGCATTGACAGAACACCATTGACACACCAACCATGGACATCCCTCCAATCCAGAAGGGTGCTCCCAACAAATCCCAGGGCACCGCATAGCGCAAAGGCCCCGTCGGGGGACTTGAACACCAGTGCAGCCCCCAAAGTTCAAACCAGGCATCATGGGTAGAGCAAGAGAGTCTAGGACCACTGGCAGGTCAGCACCCCTCTCCTGCCAGCCCAGTGTCCATACAATTACACCCCAATCAGGGGTCAGTCGAGCCAGGAGTCCATATTCGGGGTATTCCCTGCTATTTGGCTTCCATGGGCCCCACCACAGGGTAAGGAGCTTCCTGGCGAACTCGGCCTCCCCCCCAACGGCTCAAGGCGAGACCGGCTATGGCCCCTAAAATAGTTTGGATGAACAACTCTTGGCCCATGATGGATAAATGTATGCCATCACAGTGAAATAACTTGGGCCTGGCTACCTGGATCTAGTTGTGCTGCACTGTGCCCACCAAGAACACGTCAAGATGTTTTCTATCATGAATGATTCAGTTTCTTCACTGAGTAATTAACCGCCCAGGTGGCTACTCCCCTGGACCAAACCAGCCGGGGAATGACCTCTGACCACAATATGGCTGTTGATGGCAGCTGATTCCTGACCCTTGACAGAGTGGATAAGAGAGCCTCACGAACCCCTCGCCTACCTATGGGTACCATGTTTCTTACCACCCGCATGAATGATAATGGTATAAGGGGGAGGCACCAAACTTTCCTCCAGGGCCTGTTGAAAATTGTGAACTAAGTGCCCCAGCTAAGGCCACCAATATCCACCCAATGTTGTTCAAAACCTACCTCCAGCTGAGCCCTCTCAAGACCGCAGCCAATGAAATATTGAGCTGCTCTGCGAATGAAGGAATTTCCACACCAGCACACACGAGTTGTACCATGCCCGACGGCTGGAAACAGAAAGAAAAGAACCTGGGTGACAGAGGAACCTATACCAGATGAGGGCGCATATAACGCTCATAGCACCTCGACCTCCACCTGCCCACCCTTTTGATGTCATCTCCAGAGCGTCTGCAGTGGTGGCTGCACCAATGCGTAAAAAGTGTGAAGTAAACTGCAAAGCCTCCTCGCCCAAAAGGGCCAGGGTACTTTCGCATATATGTGTAAACTGAAACCGTGTGAGCGTAGTCCAATCCGCATGTCCTAGCAACTTGGAACATCCCACCGCAGGGCGCACCCACAGGAACTCCTTAGTCAGGGTCACCGGAAAATAGGGGGCTGCTGGGGCAGGACTAAGACTCACCCACATACCTTTCTTTGATCTCCTGACCTTCACACAGAGATAACTGTCAGAGAGGAGAATGTCAGTCAAATCGATCCCGAAACTTAGAGGATACTACCAGTTCAGAGATCCTGAATGCCCTGAAAAAGGCAAGACAAGGAGTAGGCGAAGAGGAACAAACTAACCTCGTAGAGGGATTGACATATCCGATGCAACACTCCAACAATGTGTGCGTTACATCAATGGGTCTTCTGACGTCCTCCACATAAGGGGGTCATGCACTCCCACCCCATGATAGCCCTCCTTACCCTGGTATCTTGGTTGGGTCCACCACCCCTTTCAGCCCCACGAAGGACATTGCTGACAGCTACCTCTGTATTTGGTGCAATGACTTGCCACACTCCCTTTGCCTCACCAAGAACTTTAGTATGCCCTCGGGGTGTAATGGTCCGCCGCAATGGGAGAATTGAAGCAGGCGTCATATGCCTGCCAAGCTGGTTCACACATATGTTTGGTCTTGGGCACGAGGGATGCAGTGATTAGGTCTGGGGAGCTGGGGACCCAAGCTTCCATAACTCCACAGGGAAGACTGACATCCTCTTGTTCACTTGCGGCCACAGTGCTCTGAACTATGTCAACTTGGAAAGAGACAAGGCATCAGCCACTGCATTATCTATCCCTGGGACATGCTTTGCAGAAAAAAAGACATTATGTGCCAGACAACTGCAAATAAGGGCCTAAAGAAAACATAGCACAAATGGGCATTTCACACTCTGGTTGTTTATAGCCATGACCAACGACATGCTGTCTGACCAGAACACAATCCTGCTGTTGGCCAATGCTTCTCCCCATATCTTCAGGGCTACTATGATGGGAAACAGCTCCAAGAAGGTAAAATTGCGAGTGAGCCTGGAGGACACCCATTCTCCTGGCCAATGCTGCATGCACCACTTTGTGCCAAAGATTGCCCCAAAGCCCACGCTGCCCGCTCCGTCTATGAGCAGAGCCAGCTCAGTGCTGGACCGTGGCAGCTGCTGCCATAAAAGTGCCATTGAAGTTGTCCAAGAAGTCTTTCCAAGTGAGCAAATACTCTCTGACCTCAGAAGCCAGCCAGCCGGGTGATGTTTGGCCTAGAGGCTCACCATAGCCCTAGCGATATTCTTGGGGAAAAACCTCCCCACGCGTATCACCCTCAAGAAAAAATTCAACTGCACCACCAGCACCTGCAACTGATGTAAGGTGGCCCTCCGGACTGTGAGACAAGCCTCGATGGATGCCTTCAATGCCACAACCTTATCCTTAGGGAGCCTAAGCACCCCGGCCACTGAGTCAATTTCAATACCCAGAAAAGTGATACATGTTGAGGGGCCCTCTGTCTTGTCCGCTGCCAACTGCACCCCCACGGCTCGAGCCAGCTGTTGGAAGCCCAGCTGGGACTTCTTGTAGATGGTGGAGCCCGAGGGACCCATAAACAGGAAGTCATCCAAATAATGTACCACCCCGTCCGTGGCCACCATATCCTTCACCGCCCATTCCAAGAACCTTCCAAACGTCTCAAACACAGAGCACCCAATGGAGCACCCCAGAGGCATACAGAGATCTACAAAGAAATGCCCCCCTCAAAAGTAAGCCCAGTAAGTGAGTGTCATCTGGATGCACTGGCAGTAGGCGGAAAGTGGACTCAATATCAGATTTGGCCATCTAGGCCCCTCTACCTAGCTTCTACAGTTTGACTATGGCCTCATCAAAAGTGGTGTAACGTACAGTGTAAAGATTTTGGGTCAATCCATCATAGACCAACGCACCCGTTGGGAAGGACAGATTGTGGATTAGATGGAATTTACCAGGCTCTTTCTTTTGGACCAGACCAAGTGGTGAGCAGACTAAGTCCATGGATGGGAGTAACGGAAAGGGGCCAGCCACCCTCTCTGTCCGTACAGTCTTCATGATTTTGCCATATGCAATACCAGGTTGTTGAAGTACTGACAGCTGAGTCTTGAGTGTGACTGGGGTAGGGGGAGCGCATGAAGGGATGCAGAATCAATCTTTGAAACTGTGGTATAGAACGTGGGCATCTAGAGAATTATTATGCCTGTCAAGGAGATGAGCTAGAACATGGAGACGGATGGGCGTGGGGAGCTTGCTAGCTTGATTGGTGTTACTTGCTTTTGGTGGGGAGTGACTCCTTTGGTTTTCCGTGCTTCTTGAAGCACTTGCTTTCAGGGTGTGCCTGGGACCTGCAAAAGGAGCAGAAATTTTTATATTTGCAAGCGTCCCCCTACTGTATTCTTTTTTGTTATATTCCCAGCAGGCCAGTTTTTTGTCCCCAGGACTTTCATCTGACCGAAAGGGTTGCACAGATTTTGCCCCATAAAGGGACATAGTGAATTCTGAGTGCCATAAGCTGATCTCCCTTTGATGTCATGCCAATTCTGGCCTGACCACTTAAATCTGTCTAAACTTGATATCATACTGGAGCCAGGCAGAACCCTGAAAGTCTGAGGCCGTGCTATGAGTTAGAGACATGTACGCGAACAGCAGGGAGGGCACCATTTGACACTTCTCAGTCACGATCGCTGTATTAATAGAAAACCCCATTACCCAATTCTTCCGAGACCACGCCACCCAAACCTTCTTTGGCCTATGCTCCCCTTTTTTCCCCAAAACTGGCCTTCCCTGAGACCACACCTGCGTTAATTAGGTCAAAAACATCAACATATTCTCCCTTATATATTTTTTCTTTGGGCTCCGTTGGCACGTGCCAGGCAATTGCCACAGGAGGGGCCAGGGTGGGAGCTGTGGAGCCAAGAAACACTGGACTCATCAATAGTGGGGACAGCCCAGGGATGGTTGCCACTGGGAGAGGGACTGTCGGCAGCTGAGCCCTCACCTGCGCCGCAATGCCACCCTGCTCCACCAGAGAATTTTTCTGAACAGGAGTGTGCACGCTTCCCTCCTGCCTAACCTGTGGGGGTGATGGGCCAGAAAAAAACATTGTTGTGCCCTGGAAAGCCAGAGAGAGCTGATGGGTGGCCACCTCCACCCCCCCCCATGAGGTTGCGCCGACCCCACCTGAGATGAGCCCTTGCCCTGGGCCACAGTAGAACAGGCCTGGTTACTTTGATGCACTTCCCCCTTGCTGATACTCGCCACCGGACCACTTGGAGCCTGGGTTCTGGGACAGAGTGCATGGGGCTGCCCTGCAGACCCACCCTGGACATTAGAGGCGGCCTTTAATTGCGTGCTGGAGTGGCGTCCCTGTAGCGCTGGGCAGCTGCCACAGATTTTTGATATTTTTCTGGACCTTCAGTCCGTTTCTGGAGGGCCCCATCTACCCCATCGTTCTTGGTCATCTTCCAAAGTTTGCTGAGGGAGCGAAATTCCGCCTGAGTCATGGGGGCATCCGACTCAGATCGTGCTCGCTTTGGGGCCTTGCTGTATGGCAAAAAATGAAAGCCGTCAAGTAGCGACAATATCCCGCTCATGAGCGCACTATCTATATCAAGAGGAAAAAGAGAGGATGCATTAGATAAATGGTATGCAGGACTCCTCCTGCCACTACGCAACCTACAATGAACATAATGAACATATGCATTAAATGCACTTTAAGGGCAGGAGGGCATTTGGGGGGATTTGAACCCTTGCATTTTGAGTTTTTTTTTTATATATAGGGACTCAAGTTAAACTAGGGCCTTCACCCCTGAGACGAGTCCACGGTCACATCTGGAATCGCACCCTCACCTCCCAGTGTGAGGGTCTGTGACCATGACCCAGTGCTTCATTTGTGCTTGTTGTTTCCGGTGCTGAGCACCGGAACTTATTTTTTAGGGCCGGGTCTTATTCTTCTGCCTCAAGCATTTGCTGCAAGCAAAAGACACATATGGGAAAGATGGAGGAAGGGAAAAACTAAAAAGCGTCACAAAGGGAGAAAGTAGAAGGCTGCTAGGGTGAGCTGAAGGAGCAGGGAGTGGCTTTATATGGATTGAAGAGGCCTGCGATGGCTTCAGGATTTCGCCACCTCAGTATTCTGTGTTCTCATTTTTAATTGCAGCAGCTGCGTGTTTAAGAGGAGAGCTTTGGGCACCGGCACGTTTTTATTTACAAATTAAGCAGTGCCATGACCACTAAGCCACAGGTGATTCTCAAAGTGTACCAGGTAATGTTTGGGAAATTAAGTTTAGGACCCAAGACACCACCGACAAGAACCCACACCCTTAAATTAAGTAGTCTGGGATCTAACCGTTATGCCACAGCTGCCTGCCTACCCTCTGTCAGCACTTGGCAATCCCAGGCGGTCTCCCATCCAATTCCTAACCAGGCCCGAACTTGCTTAGCTTCAGAGATCAGATGAGATCAGGCGTATTCATAGTGTATGGATTAAATTAAAGACACCAGAAACTGAGCTATTGCTTCCCCAAAAGGTGAGATATGTCTACAAACACACCTGGAGTAGAGCCCTCAACCTGAAACGTAAGAGACTGTGACATTACCTGTTTGGCCACAGGTGACCCCGTGAGGCCTACGAAGTTGATATTTGGCCTCCGTAGATCCACTGACCTTGTTTGCCTACCTGACAAATGAGGGAAATGGCTTCCAACACCCTGAACAGAACCCTCACCTCTCCGTGTGAGCATCCGCGACCTCCCCCACTAACTCCTGCATAAGCTACTCAAGTTCAAATCCAGCGAGCCACTGCGGCGCGCACACCGGGGGTACTCGCCCACCCCCGTTGTACTGTCGAATATATGCTACACTGGACATATAAAGTTAGTGTACATGCAAGCAAACAAGTGGGGTAGTGGAGCGCTGGTGGTACTCACCAACCCCCGTCGTACCACACACAGCAAAAAACACACAAAACAACAGTTCAAAATTGGCACGGCGCACTAGGGGATACTCCCCAACCCCTGTGCTCACCTCGTGATTCTTACAAACAGAGGTGAAAATCTAGCAGAGAAGATACAAAAAGGCAGCACGCTGGGGGTACTCACCAACCCCCAGCCATACGCAATTAAGCACAAAGCATGCATCGTAATGTGGCATACAAACTTTGTGCCGAGCTATGGAAGGCGGCCCCTCTCCCAGCACCCACCTCCCCCGCGCTACAACAAACCTGATGTAGAAGAACGAAGAGGATCGACGACGGCGCAAGATGACCGGAGCACCTAGAAAGGGGGGGGAGGGGGGGTGGGGAGCCAAAGAGGGCGGGACAAAGAGGAGCGCTGGCTTAAATGCTCCTTCAATGCTCCCCCTGCGCCTCCTGGCCACACAGTTCCGGCTGAACATTGCCCCCACCCCACACTTTGTACTTCCGCTGGTCTTTGCAGGTGGGGAGGGAGTGTGGCACAACTAAGGGCGCCCCTACCTAAGGCACTGGAGGCGCCTAGACAGCAGTTGAACTTGCACGTTTCCATTAGTGTATGTACACAGAGGTTACCACAAGAGACAGTTACAACAATAGAGCAGAGGACATAACCAGTTAAACGAAGGCAGATAAAGGCGCATTTAGATACCTAGCACATAGAGGTACCTGATGACTCGTCATACCGACAATTTATTTCTGGTCCTTACCTATTATTTGATAAATCAGAGACTTTGGGAGAAATGTTGCGTTTATTCCATTCAAGTGACCGCTTGGACTAATGCATCTGAAAAGAAGGATCTGTAAAATGCAAGTCTAGGATTCCAAAAACAGTCCTGGTGTCATGGAGTGATCTTGGAACCCGTGACACTGACACTGGGAGCTGGCTCGGAAAATAAAAGGGGGTCTTGCGCGGTGATTACGGTCTGCGTACATCAATAAATGCTGTGAGCTCTGGGCCACAGTGCCGGCTTCTGCCCCAGCACACATTAAACATGTGGGTTGAAGAGAAAATGCACTCAGTGCAAAAGCTTTCAGCCATCCGAATCCAGGGGCACAAAGCTCAACTATTCACCTGCTCTCAGATTATTAACTGTAACATGAGCCCTTTTCAAAGAGCGAAGCAATTTTCTTTATCTAACACAACTACCGAGTTCTCCCCTTATCTTCTGCTTGATGTGAACAAGTCAGCCTTCAAAGAAAGATCTTGTTGTATTTGTGCCCCCTATAAGTGATATAATAATTTCATTAAATACCGTACAGGTCCGCCACTGGAGTCTAAGGAGCTTTACAGTCTAAATAGACCCACTGTTAACCAAAAGACATGGTACATATTATTCTAGACTCACATGGATGAAAGGTTAAGTTGGCCCTGGCAGGATTCCAATCAGAGGCTACCAGAAGTTTGAGTGACATACAATACATTTGCTTCCAAACCTAGTTCTTTACTTTAAAGAAAAGTGCACTCTGGGAGTAGAAGTCTTGGTTTAGTTCAGTTGAGTCTATTGGAAGAGCACACCAGAATTACATACCAGCACTGCAAAAAAATGTGTCATATTTCATCTAACTGGATACTTCTAAAGCTCCTTGGACCAGCACTCACTTTTTAGTCTTTAACAGTGCGCATGTTTGACATAGTATTTTAGTTACTTTCTCCATCATAAGTATCAGCAAGCAAGTCCCAGCATGCAACGCACTACTAAATAAAAAGGGAGGACAAGGTGTGAGTAGATCAGTGGGCAGAGTTAAACTACACACAGATTTCTGCAGCATGTGTAATATGAGCTATTTCACCACCAAGATGATCTACCTTTACATGGACTAACTGCCATCACCTTGCAGTTGAAACTGTTCAGAAAAGAAGTTGTTTCAATGTTGCCACTATTTCAAATGCGAGAGGGTAATTTTATATTTTCCTTAAACACAGTCGCCACGTTTTCCAAATCCATGGGTGATGCACTGGTGGTCATGTTTCATAATGGAATAAACAAAACTACAAGTCCCAGAATTCAAAGAAAAAGCTGGACGGGAGCAGGACGTCACGCATGGAACTGGGCAACTCGGCAGGGCCGCTGAAAGCCATGTTAAGCAGAACAAATGTCCCTCTTATAGGCAGTTATTCGGCTTTATGGGCCGACATTAGTGAAAACGTGTGACTTAATGACGGGAGAGTCGTCTTGGATATGAGGGAAAATTAGCAAAAACAATCCCTTTTTACCCCTTCATGGAGTGTGTGAGCGGTCTGTCTCACATAGCTGTCCAGTTCCTACTTCTATGCTTAAGGGGATCCAGGTTTTTACTTTGCCTTCTGGGGTCTGCTTTCCTGGTTTTTAAATACTACAAACCCCAAAATGCAAAGGGAAAACCCGAACTTGGTGAGCTATTCGCGCATGGAGATGGGAATCTTGACAGCCCAGCGCAGTCTTGAACACAAACTGGTTAGACCCTGTCGGACCAGAACTCTAGCTTTGAGGCTCCACCTGCTTGTGAGGTAATTTTCAATAGTGTACAGATGGTGCGCTGTTCGTGCAATACTGTTAGAGCTTCACTTTGTAAATACACACAAAATAGTCCAGATGGAAATCGTGTCCCTGTGTTTTAATTAGGTGGGAAGTACAGAAATTCACAGGGCTCTCCAGTTTCCCAGTTGTATGCATGAGTAACGCAGCCTGGTTCCTATTTTACATTTTGGGACTTGTAGTCCTGTTTATCGCATTCTAAAACGAGAACTACATGTCCCACCATGCACAATAAACTATTTACGCATGGACCTGAGAAACTTGAGAGCTTCGATTTTAATCCGGCTTTTGAGTGTCTCTTCATACTGTCAAAACCGGCAAGCCAATAGCTGTGCACACCTGCAAGAAGACAAGAGATGATGACTTTTAAAGAGCTGCAGAAATTCGCCATTCTGGTATTACAGTGGTAGCGCTTGCAAAAGAGTATATTGTTCTGAAGAGCACGTACATTTAGCAGTTAAGTACACGCGGAGCTATACTTATTTCATCACAAATGTTTCACTAACCAAAAAGAAATAAGGACACATACAATACCATGAAATATAACGAAATGCGGATACAAACGGACGGAAATGATGATAAACATAAATACCACGGCACGCGAGACCCTTCCCCTCAGTACGGAAAACACAGGGCATCAGAATGCCCCCAACTCGTCTGAGATATCAGACCCAAACGTGTGCAACCTCCTACACAGGGTTCAAGGCTGAGAAAATGATAAAGTGGTGTACATCGTACTTTGCAATGCGGACACAACTTCGAAGTTCTGTTGAACTCAGGGGCATCCGATGGCCCCTCGTTGCCAGGGACACCCATATTCCGTTCCTGGGTTTTACTTGTACCATTTCATTTCAGGTCTGTTGTCCAACTAGTTCAGATAAAATTAACGATCTGGGTCTGGTATCTTTACATGGCCTCTAGATCAAATGCCAATGGGTCAACTCAGTCTTTCATCCTTCTGGGGGTTGATAAAACGAGTACCATAGATCATGGCAACCATAAATATTATTTGTTCAGTTCCCAAATGAGCGAACACTTGTTCCTTAAACATGGTATGTCATGGTGTTAGGCGGCCAAAGAAAAGAGCTCTCAAATCTCCAGGGTATTTCTGCTGAACCAAATACAAGATGTGGACTACGTATCCCAGAATGCAAAGAAAGAATCTGGTTTGGATGAACTCACACATGGACATGGGAAACCTGACAGTTCTGTTGGTCTGAAGTCTGCAAGAGACATTGGGCCATTTTATGACGTTAATTTTCTGCAAATCCCTTTAATTCCATGTACCTAAATACAAACAATAATGAAACTGTACATGTGAGGGACCTGACTGCAATGCCTCTCTTTCCCATTACATTTAGGTTTCTGTTCTCTCACTTCAGCCTAACCTTGTACACCACACTGTTCTTTCTACGGTAACCATGTCTGAGATGCTCCTTCTACAATAAACATGTACTAGGTGAAGGGCTAGGTTACCATTCGAGCTGGGCCTATGTTTTAACCAAAAACCTCAATACCTCACAAATCGTGGGAAATCCCCGGTGGGGTCAACACAGCTACTACGCTATTTTTGTGAATTTCACCCTTTAGTGTTTATGGTACAAGTCGCATAAGCCATGTTGGCTAGGTAAACAAACAATGGACCCATAAAGGGGCTACCACTCCCCTCCCTCAAGGGGATCTGGCACTTTAATGTTGTCGTTTACAAGTAAATAAACCATGGTGTGTGTGAGAGGCTATTTCCTTCTCTGGTCATTACCTGTCAGCTGCGTTGTTGCTTCGCCACCCAGCCCTGGGCCAGGCCTTACACCACAACCGGAAGTCATTCGTTCTATAGTGGCGCTGGCTTCAAACACGCCGTGGAAAAGGGTGGGCCATAAAGACAATCTGTCCCGCGTTTTGAAGGGAAGTGTGCAGCTGCTTTTAGTGTCCAGGGACACAGAGTGTGCTAATGTATGTAAGTATTAACCCCGGGAAACATACGTTTAAAGCACTACTCGACTAATAAAGGCACCATCTGATGTTCTTAATCCTGTATCACTTCTGGGCTTTTGGGGGCAATTAGAGGTCTAAAGATCGGATTCTTGAAACATCGTTTAGGAGCATAATTTGGGTTTAATTCAAGTCGTCTGATAGTTTCAGTTTAGAATTACACTTCCTTCCGCCCTTCCGGATGCGTGTGATTAATAAAGTGACTTCAAGCAGTTCTGTGCATCATAATCCGTGGAACCCCGCATGTTATCCAGCCGGGTCCTCTCTCTGTGGCTTTTCCTGGCACAACATTTATCTAACACTTGAGTTAGCAGATCTTCAAACACAACAGGTCTATTAAAATCAGTGCTTGAAGTGGAAAAATAGAAGTTCAGACTCTGGTACCGAGTACCTGCTTATTTCTGAGAAGCGCCGGCACTCGCTAATAAAAATTATTATGTGTTTTTGGGAAGTGCAAGTACTCTCCCTCTAAAAAAAAGTGGCGGTACTCCGTACCGGACAGTACCGGCCCATTTAAAGCACTGATTAAAATAGAATGAAAACTCGAGCTATAACGTAGAAAGAAATAGCAGGTAAAGCATGAGGTCTTTTAGAATCGAAATAAATGCTCGAATAGTCACACAACTTGGATTGTGGAAAAATGCTCCATTGTGTACCTTCTGGCAATATCATAAGATCCAGCAAAGCTGAATTCTTATTCTGCATAGCTGCTAAATGGCCACTTATTGCAATAGCTGCATGTTTCCTGTTCTGGCTTTTTTGCCACAGCACTTTGCTTTCTGGGACTTGCAGTTCTGCATTTTCCACTATCGGTCCAACTGTATATAAAGTTACACAAAGATGGAGCCCATAGCTTAATCATGGATACAGAAAAAGTAGTACGTAGGCAAATGCCCCACAAGGAGCAAGGCAACTTCTTGACCACACGAATTCATAACCACACGTCCAACATTCCGACACCGAACCATCGTCCGGTCACGGGGCTTGATTTTGAGTTTCTCGTTATATCCCGACTAATGGGTCTGTACCTGCACCAAATCTAAAACAGTGCTGAAGTAAAAGCGTCAACTCCCCCCGCCTCCCCCCCCCCCCCCACACACACACACAGTTTTACACTAGTACCTGGGGCCAGAGGCATGAGGGGCCCACTGAACACTGATTATTGCTGTATTAAACAGTTAAAATAGTGTCTGGGCAGGGGCATTTCCTTCCTTGCACTAGGGCCCATGCCACACTGGCTCCGTCACTGCCCACACTCAAGCTTTACCCCCACCGGATGAATGTCCCTCCGCAATGACGGGTATATTAACCAGTGCTTTGAATGGGCAGGTACTGTCCGGTACAGAGTACCTGCACTTCCTTAACTTGAAAGTAAAAGTATCTGCACTTCTCAGCACTACTGCAATACATTTAATATGCAAGTACCAGCACTTCTCAGGGGAAAACAGGTTCTCTAAATAGTGAGTACATGCACTTCTATATTTCTATTTAAAGCACTGATATTTACTGTGTAACTTCTCACATGCCTTGCTACTATGGTAAAGTATAGGGCCAGATGTAGCAAAGGTTTTTACCCATTCTGTGTCTGTGGGAAAAAGTGTTCGAACATATGGCCCATATAGTGGACCCAAGTAAATATTTCTGTGCTTTTAGGTTTTTTGATGCACTTGCTCAAAGGACAAAACACCTCAGGCAAACTCCCACACACCTAGTGGGACTCTGTGCACATAAACAATGAGTCTTCAGAATTTAGCAGAATTCTCCATACCTAGCTGGACCACATGCACAACGAACTGTGCAAACTCTCACTTATTGGGACCCCATACTCAGCGCAACAGCACCACACTCGAGCTCATTCCGTGCCAAATACATTTTGCAAACTCACACTTTTCTCTTGAGAATGAATACACAATAAACACTACACTCATCCCCCTCCAAAGAATCCACCAAGTTAACCCTTCTACCAGAATGTTAACTGCTCCCAACACAACCACTCTGCATTCATCCTTCACTCTGTGCATTCTGTGTATCAGAAATCTGCAATGAAAAATAGATTCACAAGCAGGAAATGATAAAACCCTGTGTCTGCCTTAGCATCTGACCAACCCGCTACCGTCTGTCCGTACGCCTGAAGAGAAAAAGATGAGCATTGAGTCGCAATAAGAATCAGTAAACAAGGCAGCTCAAGTGCTGCTTAAGTATTGATGCACCAATTGAAGGAAATGCCATCTGCTGTAGTCCAGAGTAAGTCTGGAGTGCCAGCATGCAACTGCATTGCAAACTACAGGAAGATGATTGGCTTGGAGTGATGTATGACGATGACAGAACTCTTAACCAGGTTTGGCAGGGGCTTAGACATAGTGACTCCTGGGTGATATGTGTGTTTTATATCTATTGTAAATCCAAAGAAGACCAGACTAATTGTTACTATATTTCTGACACCACTGATGAAAACAGTCCTGAAGAGCACGCAATGGTTCTTGGCAGTACTTAATTTGTAAATAAAAATATGCCAGTGCCCAAAGCCCTCCTCTTAAATTGCTGCAATTAAATGTGCGAACATGGAATACTTAGGCAGTTTAACCCTGAAGCCATCTTGTGCCTCTTTAATCCATTTACAGCCACTCCCTGCTCCTACAGCTCACTCTTGCAGCTTTCTTCTTTCTCCCATTGTGACGCTTCTTCATTTTTCTCTTCCTCCGTCTTTTCCATATGTGTCTTTTGCTTGCAGTAAATGCTTGAGGCAGGAAAATAAGTGCCGGCCCACAAAAATAAGTGCTGGTGGTCTGCACCGGAAATAACAAGCACAAATTAAGCACTGGTTCTTAGAAAATTAGGTCCTCACAGCATCGAACAATCCTGTACATCGGAGACACAAATACACTTATACAATTCCCTAAAAGACAAAATGATAAAAATGTGTAGTCTGCACAATTAAAGTTTCTTCTTAGCACACCGAGCTTTGTCCTAATCAGGCATACAGATCAAATATGCCCCCTTAGTTGGTCCACAAACCCTTATAGGATGCCTAGTGTCACCTACTGGGCCCTCTGCATTTTATTTCTACCAAGCTCTGCTAATAACCTGGGGCACTTCCACAAGTATTGCCAGGGTCCTAGAGTCCATCATCAAGGCCGTGCCCTCCTCCAGTGTCGGAATTATCAGTACAAAACGACCCAAGTTAACAGCTCCTCAATCGACAATCAAAAGAGAAGAAAATACATAGTTGAACTAAGCATCTACAAACATGAAAACAGTTGCTTAATATTTGCACCCGCCTGTCCACCTCATCTGGGATTAGTTGCTGCACTAACCTACATTTCATGTACTACAACTTCACCCCAGTGAGTTCAATTTTGCCAAGGTAGACCTCAGATCCATCCACTGACTTTATCTCTAGGTAGGCCATGGCCCTCAGACTCAACCCGGCTTTGTGGAGCTCCATTTCCAAGTTCTAAGCCTCAGCCTGCTCTTCTATTTGTTTGCTGGAATGGTAAATCGGAAAGGCCTCCGTACCTGTAGTTCCAGTGAATCATGGCTCCTGCTACTTGGTCCAGTGTTGTCTTTCTTTACTCCACAACCATGATTCACTGAAGAGCGTATCATCATGCATGTGTAAGTTATTACGTATTCGCTAAAATATATCATAATGCAAACAGAGTAAAACCGAAGAAACAACAGTTAATCCGACAACCTAAATCAAAATTACATGATAATAGTTTATGTTTAAATTACTTTAACAGAGGTTCTCCATAAATTCAGCAAAAGTAATTAATAAAAAAAGCAGCACAAAAATCTTAAATATGATAATTTCACAACATGTCATTGTCCAGTCAATTCGAAAATAAACAAGAACTGAAGTTTATGTTCATAGGGCTTTATTAATCAAATACAGATTTCCTGTCCAAGCCAAGATGTATAAAAATCAATTTGGATTATCTATTGCTGCATGTTTTAATACATCGAATAGCTCAATAAGTGTAAACAAGATACATTGTCACGATACTACGAATGGAGCAAAGGTTAAACATATTCATTAGTCAATAAGTGCATAGAAAGTATGCATAGAAAATGAGTAAGAGATTCACGCCCCTGACCTCAAAGGCGGCATTTGTCTTTATTCATGATCAGCCTCCAACTACCCATGAGACAGGGCTCGGAATCCTGAAAGAGGTTCTACAAATACTGGAAGCAGACTTTCTGAGACTTTGGGGCTGTAGGATATTTTTGGGGAGACCATGACAAGTAAGTTGGTGTATTGAGTATTCAGTAACTTTGAACATTGCGGAAAGGGACGAAAACAGGGCCTTCTGAACAGAGGACAAAACAGAGCTATCTATAGAGGATCTAACATGTTGTCCTCATTGCTGGGTCCTCACTCTGAGTTTGACTTGCAGGTCCTCCGATGAGTTATCCCCGTCAGGAGACAATGTTGGATGGAAAGAAACCCCTTGCCTTCCAGGGGTCTCAGAGAGCCATGAATAGTTTTCTAGTTTGAAAGCAGTGCCAGGTGAAAGGTTTCCAAGCTTTATTATATAGCAAAAAACAAGGACAGGTATGGGGTCTCTGAAGTCTGTGAGCATGTGACCACTTCAAAATGGCACCTGGCTCAGTTGTAGTGCAAAGACGTTCTATCAACCTAAGTCTCCCTCAACCCCTCTCCCCCGGTAACCCTCAAACAATCCATGCTTCACCTCTGGACCCCTTGACAGGTACAGTTCTGTTAGAAGCAGTGCGTGCTTTCCACCATGATCCCTTAAGGGACAACCACATTGGCCTGGAGAGACCTGCCAGTGGGAGAGGATATGATGTATTTTCCAAGGTAATTCATGTAAAAGTGCCAGCGAGGAGGCAGGAGGTCAGTCATGACGTTGCTCAGGTGAATTGCCAAAACTTGGGTACCTGTCTAATACAAGGAAGCTGTAATCACAAAAATTATGTGGCTTCTTGGTAAAACACTCACTAAATTCCCCAGGCGCCGTAAAGTCCTCTTTTTGACTTTGGAATACTCAAACACGATAACATTGACTTTGCTTTATTTTGTTATACTCTAGAGTGAGAGCATGTGTGCGTGGGTGGGGGAGATAATGGGAAAAATGTGACAAAGAACAATAATACGGATCTATGTTGCTTGCAATCTGTCTTAGATGTGGTTGTTTGTAATCATTTTAATTAGCTCTGCTCCAGACATAATCATCACATGGTTAGGCATGACATTTATTTACCTTACACATAAGGGATCTGCTTAAAACAACTTAGCATGGCACCATCTTTAAGCAGTGAGCATGCAACATCGCCTTATGCTCTCAGTTTATACCCCTGCTCTGAGGTTGGAGGCCTGGTGAGTGGGAGGGTGGAGCGAGACAGAGGGGGCTGGGGCCCATCAGATATTCATTGGGTGGGAGGCTGGGGAGGCCCATTCAGCTGACCTTGACAAAGTCAATTGCCAGCTCAGATACAAGGACATTCACAGACCCAGGCAAAAGAGATTTTGTCATGTAGGCACTCCCTTTTCAATAGCAACGCGGGTATTTTGAGCCCATAAATAGAGAACTGTCACAGTTGGGTGACTTTTTGTGGTGATTCTATAAGACAGATGCTCTCAATTAGATTATCATGACGTGCGTTTGTCAAGGGCATCTTCACCTTTGGGTCTCTTGGCATAGAAATAACAGATGTTTATTCTTAGCTAACTAGAAGCTAAGTCAATGGTACTAATTTTATTAACCTAGGAAGGCTTAAAGTCTCAGTGGGCTCACCTGGATTCAAACCTGTGACCATGAGTTGTTACGTTAGTGTAGTATGCCACTAGTCCCGGACTGAGGTTAATGTAGGGCTTGCACATGGGTGGTGCACTTCTTTTGCAGCAGACTGGCCAACACTAGCAGATCCGAACAGCCCTTCACACTTCGGAGATTGACAAAATAATTACCAATGAGCTGAATAACAACAAACATCTGTTATTCAGCACAGAGATACTCCAGGGCATGAACATAGCTTGGAGTGATACATTATTTGATGGCTTCTTATGTGCACTTTATATCATATTAGGTGATGCCACAGGTAGAATTACTGATGTTTTATTGTTATAGGAGTTTTAAGTGCTGAGTGTTACCATTCGGTGTCTTCAGAGCACATGAACAAGGAAAACTATCATACCTTGTCCAGTAGTCCTTGTTTGTGATTCATATTCTGTTCAAGAATTAATTAAAGGTCAGTCTGAAAGGTTCAGTTTTCTAGAGTTTCCTGAACCACAAGTGTTTGACCTGTTAGCCTTAGGGTGGTCCTCCCCCACAAAACTTGCCTCCTCTATTTTTTGCTGATCTCGCTTTTGCTAGCCTCACGACTCTGTTCACTTTACCACTGCTAACCAGTGCTTGTGCACTTTCCTCTATACATGGTAAAATTGGCTTAAACCCAATTGGCATATTTAATTTACCTGTAAGTCCCTAGTAAAGTGGTACTGCATGTGCCAAGGGCCTCTAAATTAAATGTTGCTAGCGGAACTGCAGCACTGATTGTGCCTCCCACTTAAGTAGCCTTTCAAACATGTCTCAGGCCTGCCATTGCAATGAGGTGATGATGTATACATACCCACCCCCTAGAGGTGCAGTCTATATACAAAATAGTCCTGGTAGTGAAAGACTCTTAAATTTGTTTTTCACTACTGAAGGCCTACCTCTCCTATAGGATAACATTGGGCTACCTTATTACATGCAATAAGTGATAACTTTCAATTGAGAGCAGGTAGACAGTTTGAGTTTGGCATCTATGGAATTGCAATTAAAAGCTCCTCAACCTCAGCGCCAATGGATCCCTATGCAAGTCTTTGCAAGCCCCAGTGATTTCTTTGATGACAAACCTCTCGTTGTAAGCTCCTGACAACAGTCACCGACTTTTCTACATCTTGGCACAGGACCTTGCATCACAAGTTTCATGTCACCGGTTTCTCAACAGCAGCCAGCGCAGCTCAATGCAATGACTTTGTATCCCTCTGTACCCAGGATTTAAGGTACTTTTGTTTAGCAGGCCTAACTGGGTCCATGTAGCCAGCCCATGCTCCATCACGGTCGGCCTGAACTTGTGACTTTGTCCTGGTCCGATGGACCAGATAACCACAGTTGGCACTTTATGCTTTTTGGCACTATATTCACTGACATTTTTCAAATGGCATATCGTTTTGGTGTCACATTATTTAATTTTGACTCTATTTTTCCAATTTGGTGTGGGCTTCTTCTTATACTGTGTTGTCACTTTATTACTGTTTGAAGTGCTTCATAAATGCCTTTCATATTGCCTCTAAGTACGACGGCTCTGTGCCAAGCTACCAGAGGGTTGAGCACATGCTAATTTAGAGTTTGCTTGTGACTTCATCCTGAGACGAAGTGTGATTGCTGCTTAAGTAGGGTTTTACCACCTTCAAATAGTAGCCCAATTTCCTATAACAAGCATTGCTGCTCAGATATTGGATGTGTGTTGAAGGAGTGAAGGTTTTCCTCAGGGTGTCCTACTTGTGAACACATGTTGGTTGAACCTACGAGAGGACAATGAGGACTGTAGTGGGAATATAGTAAGGTGCCAGTTTCTATAACATTTTCACCGCAGTGTTTGATGAAAGGTACACAGACCTTTGAATTCAATCATGGAGTGCGGAGTACTTTTACGGCATTTTTGATGTGATCTGACTCATGCAGGTAGGCCATGTTCTACTTAGGAGAGGACTTCAGCGAGTAACTCAGGAACCCCGGCAGAAGGGAGTAGATGGTGAGCAGCTGCAGAAGTCTGTCAGTAAGAATGTTTTGCTACTGTCATGCATTGCTGATTTTTGTCTTCACATAGCTCGCATTTTTTTAAAATATGCAGAGTAGCTAAGCATTTTATTTCCCAAATTCTAATAGCCCTGGATAGATCTGTTTGTACTGAAGCTAGAATGTATTTATTAAGGCCTGAAGTACTTTCTTGGGCACGAACAGAGCAATTATTGGAAATGTAGCAATTAGGTTTATTTCATTTATTCTGGTGTAATGCACAGCATCGTGGTTATTATCATCTACATTTTGAAAGCATTGTTTCCATTTGCTTTTAGCAAAAGTGTTAAAATATAGATGTGTGGAATTGAAAAGGTTTGGAAGATGCTCTGTAGACAAAAGCAAATATATTGTCAGAGTCTCACTCATCTTGCCAAGCTTTGAAAAACTCTTCAGAACGTAAATGATTGCCTGGCATAATGTTCAAAGGAACATTTGCTGAAAAAAAAATCTGCAAGCTGTCAAGTAGACCACATGTAGTATGCGAGAGCCTCTAATTATCATATTTAACATTTTTCAACGGAAGAAAAATAGTTCCACAGTTTATATAAAGCCGGGAAATCTATGTATCCCCAGTGTGCAGTTCAGCAGCCTGTCTTCTTTGAATTATTGTGTGCTTAGCAGCTGCAGTTTATACAATGGCTTGCTCGGCGATGACAGTATCTGCAAAGAGCTGGCCCAGCTCTGCCCATCTTAGAGGCACTTCTCTACCATTTGCTCCCAGACAAGTATTTAGGGCCGGATGTACGAACGTTTTAACGTCTCAAAAACAGTGTTTAATTTGTAGAAGAGTAAGTGACAGTGCCCAAAGCTCTGCTCAGAAGCCCATGGCCCATACCAAGGCTGCATAGTAATAAATGCACTGCAGACCTCCACCAGACACTTCCTGCCCCTTCATCTCACTCTTGCAGGTCCCTGCTTTTTCCCTTTGTTACAGTTCTACCCTCTTTGGGCCTGATTCACATAGGTGAACTTTTAGTTTTGTATAAGTATACTATTTACTTGATATTCACAAACTACAAGTTTAATTTTACTAATAGTAATTTTTACGACTGCATAGAGTCTGCAGTTGATATGGAGACCTCCACACACAAAAAGATAGAACAGCAGTGGCGTAACATATGTCCCCACGGTTTAAGGGGCTCCATGCTCCAGGGTGCCCCTCAGGAAAAGTGGTAGGTGGTGGACTGGTGAAGGAAAGAGCCCTCCATGTACTTTGCAAGGAGGCCCCCACAAGTTTTGTTAGGCCACCGTAGGACAGGCCTATCTTTTTATATGCGGAGTCACCACAGTTGGAAATTCACTATTAGTAAAATCAAACTTTTAGTTTGTTAATACCAAAAATAATTGTAAATTTACACAAAAATGTAAGCTTACCTTTGTGAATCTGCCCTTTGCCTTCCTCCGTCTTTAAACTTGATTTGTTTTCTCTCTTTTTTTCAGTATGCATCAATGGTTGTGACTGTAATTCTGATTGCAAACCATGGAAAAGTTACTGACTACCAAGTTAGAGTGGTAACTGGGTGGCAACGTTGATAGTGAAGATTTTTTTTTTTTAATGAAAAGGAGCTGTTTTAAAAAAATATTCTTTGTTTAAAATCGATCACAGATATGGTGGTCTACTGACTCTTGCAGACAACCATCTGTGCGATTATGTCTAAACGGAGTCGCAACTTGCACAGATGTTTCTGTAAAACAGACATTACACACGAGAGCTCTAGGCCTTTCTTGGACACCTTGTGCTTGCAACTGGACCCAGATGAAATTCGGATGAATTGGATAATGCAGGAAATATCATATTCGCATTCCTGTATGACTAGGCCCGGGCAAAATTTTAATTACGCTGGAGTAATTTCATGTTACTCTCGTAAAATTGTCGAAAATGATGCAATTACGCCTATTTGTGTAATTCTGGTGAAATGCCTTCTGCTAGAGCACAGGAACAGAGCACGAGAGCTTCTGCTATTCTTGGTTTGTTGCATTTAGCCCTATTTTCTTAGCACAAAAAGCTTCAGTGGGTTCATTTTGAACGGGAGAGTATCTTTTATGCTAAGAAAATAGAGCTACATGTGGAGTTATACTCATCACATAACTCTCCGTAATTTCGCTTAATTTTGCTGTAATTTCACGTAATTACACTTCAGCAAGTTACAAGAGTTACCCCCACCACTGTATATGAAATGATGAACACACCAAAGTGAATAAATGAAAGCATACACAGGAAGCTGGAGGATGTGGCATATCACTCTGTGAATAGTCGGGAGTCAGGACAATACACGGGCCTTCCGGGTCAGACTACCTCGATAGACCAATCAGAGTCTAGGGTGAGGCAAAGCAGATGCTTGTAGGTGGGCATAAGAAGCTGCATAGTTGGATGTTTTTCACTGCTGCTTTGAACAGTGCCTCGTGTTCAGCACCTTTGTTTTGCTCTCTCCCTGTCCACTTGTTTTTTCATATTCTTGGATCTTTTGCCATTTGTCTAAAGTATGTTGAAGTTTCATCCTCTGAGTATTCCTTAATGAGAAACCTCTGATTTATCACCTATTTATATTTCAAAGGCACCTGCATGGATTTCCAGTGCTATACTTTGTCTCACTGCTTCCGGTTGGGTGTTCTCTAACCAGGGAGCGTGACTAGCAGCTTCTTTGGGTTATAGCCAGATTCTTCTCTGGAACAGTAGGTGAGTCATTTCTCACTTTGTCATACGACTGCGATAATTTACACTAGGGTAACTTTGTGGTAGAACATTCGTATGTACTTAATTACATGACAAACCTTGCAGTAGTCCCCAACTATCAAGGTTCCTTTTACTGTTTGACACCCGCAGAACAGGATCCCAGCCTAGACTGATTGAAGTTGTCAATCTTTATTTATTTCTTTGTTTACTTCACCCCTAGGGAGATTCTCTGTGGAGATGCTATAGTGTTTATCGCAGAGTAGCCTCTTAAAGAGAATTGGTCGGTTACTGTCAGAGTCTGACTGCTTCTCCCTCTGCCCTGCCCCAGTGACAATATTTACTTATAATGCAGATGACCACCCAACTATATTTCATGAAACACACCTAGATGGTCATTAAAACCCTGGCGGTCGGTGTTAAAGTGGCGGTAAGACAGCCAACAGGCCGGCGTTAACATTTTTGCAATCCGCCACCTTTTCCGGGGCGGATTCACCGCGGATAAAAACACGGCGGAAACAGGATTCCGAAGGGAAAACACTCACCTCTACACACCCCACGAGGAACTAGGACACCATGGAGCCGGAACTACAAATTCTCCCTGCGATAGTCTTCCTGCTCCTCTACCAGGAGCACAACTGCCGGCGGCGAAGACCACGGTGAGTACTGCACCTACGACACAGGGGAGGCAAAAAACAGGGACACACACACGCAACACCCCCACCCTCACCCACTACAACATACACGCTAATACATATTAATACATGATAGCCACACCCCCAACCCCCCCCGGAAGAATGCAAAGACAAAAGGAAATTAGTGGAACCATTGTAATATATTAAAATCAAGTAGGCAAAAATATATATATACACCATTAACAAAATATACACCAAGCATAGTAGTCCAGGTAGTGCTCCAGTTAAGTCTGTGGAACACTGGGCCCACAGGGTATGGGCGAGGCCCACACAAGATCCCCGACCATGACAGAGAGAACACTGCAGGGGCATCAGATACCAATAAAACAGGCACCTCAGGGGGAGGGAAGGGGGGGGCACCTCAGCCGGTTGAGTGCACGACGCCAAATCCACGAGAGGGCCACATGCCCACTGCCATATCCTGGGGAGTGCAAAGCCACAGTCTCTCAAGTCTCTACAGTGGGTGGGTTGCCCACTGTTCAATCCTGGGGAGTGCAAAGACACAGTCTCTCAAGTCTCTACAGTGGGTGGGTTGCCCACTGCCATATCCTGGGGAGTGCAAAGCCACAATCTCCCAAGTCTCTACAGTGGGTGGGTTGCCCACTGCCATATCATGGGGAGTGCAAAGCCACAGTCTCTCAAGTCTCTACAGTGGGTGGGTTGCCCACTGCCATATCCTGGGGAGTGCAAAGCCACAATCTCCCAAGTCTCTACAGTGGGTGGGTTGCCCACTGCCATATCCTGGGGAGTGCAAAGCCACAGTCTCTCAAGTCTCTACAGTGGGTGGGTTGCCCACTGCCATATCATGGGGAGTGCAAAGCCACAGTCTCTCAAGTCTCTACAGTGGGTGGGTTGCCCACTGGTCAATCCTGGGGAGTGCAAAGCCACAGTCTCTCAAGTCTCTACAGTGGGTGGGTTGCCCACTGCGATATCCTGGGGAGTGCAAAGCCACAGTCTCACAAGTGAATAACAGTTTCCACTGGTTCTGGAGGGGGCATGGTGCCCAGAGTGCTTCATCCTGCTAAGGACAGAGGTAGTGGATGTATCTCTCCACTGGGTCTGGAGGGGGCATGGTGCCCAGACTGCTTCATCCTGCTAAGGATAGAGGTAGTGGATGTATCTCTCCACTGGTTCTGGAGGGGGCATGGTGCCCAGAGTGCTTCATTCTGCCCGTGACGGACTCAGTAGCGTCCGTGCCCTGGGCGCTCATGGGCCAGTGTTGCTTGAGGCGGCGGTGCCCTGTTCAGCGGTGCTTGAGACGGTGGTACCCTGTTCAGCGGTGCTTGAGGCGGCGGTGCCCTGTTCAGCGGTGCTTGAGGCAGCGGTGCCCTGTTCAGCGGTGCTTGAGACGGCGGTGCCTTGTTCAGCGGTGCTTGGAGCGGCGGGCTCCTTTGCAGTGACTCAGCTGCTGGCGGTGCTCTCTGTCCCAGCGGGGCTTGTGCTGGCGGTCCTCTCTATCCCAGCAGGGCTTGTGTTGGCGGTCCTCTCTGTCCCAGCGGGGCTTGTGTTGGCGGTCCTCTCTAGCCCAGCGGGGCTTGTGCTGGCGGTCCTCTCTAGCCCAGCGGGCTTGTGCTGGCGGTCCTCTCTAGCCCATCGGCGCTTGTGCTGGCGGTCCTCTCTGGCCCAGCGGGGATGATGGCTGTGGCCACCTGGGCAGCGGGGATGATGGCTGTGGCCACCTGGGCAGCGGGGATGATGGCTGTGGCCTCCTGGGCAGCGGGGATGATGGCTGTGGTCTCCTGGTCAGCGGGGATGATGGCTGTGGCCTCCTGGGCAGCGGGGATGATGGCGGTCTCATCCGCCGTGCTGCTCTTCCCAGACTTTCCTGCTTTCTTGTGGCTCTTCCCCACCTTGGAAGGTGTCGCACCTGACTCCACACTCGGACCGGGACCCCTGGGAGCGGCTTTGGTGGCTGGAGTCTTCCCCCTCTCCTGCCGGGCACTGGCCAACTTCTGATGTTTCACAGGTGGGGGACTGTCTGTGCTGTGGCTCCGTGCCACACTGGCTGCCCTGGTGGCCGGTGCACTCCAGATTCCGGTGACTACAGGCACCACTGGTCCCAGAGATGTTGTGGCTGAGGTACTAGTTCGGGACCTAGGAGACGGACGGGGTGGGGGAGGTGTGGGAAAGAGGTCAAGGTTGGACAGGAAAAGTTTTTGGGAGACACTGGGACGGGTAGCTGCAGGGTTTTTGGAGTGGAGGAAGAGGTTGTGGTTGTAGGAGGTGTTCATTTGCTGACTTTGGGTGAAGGTGCATGCGCTGGAGGCTGTCGTGAGGTGGATGGCTGTTGGGTGGGTGTGTGCCTGCGTTTGTGTATCTTGGGAGGTGGCGTCACAGACACACTGGGAGAGGACACAGGGGACGTGTGAATGGTAGTGGGGGTGGTGACTACACGTGAGCGGGGTGTGGTGGTGGGTGTGCTGGTGATGGCTGTAGATGTAGTGCATGCAGGTGTGAGTGTAGACGAGACTGGGAGGGAGGAGGGAGATGAGGAGGAGGGGGGACACAGTGGAGGCAGTGGATGTTGGTGTGTCTGCATGTGTGTGTTGTTTGCGTGAGTGCCTGTGGGATGTGTGGTGCTTATGTTTGCCTGAGCTTCCCTTGTGTGTTGACGTGTGTGCATGTTGGTCTAGAGGTGTGCTTGGGATAGGCTGGGGTACAGGGGATTGGGTCTGGGTGGAGGAAGTTGGAGGGGGGAGGCTAGAGACAGGGACAATGCTGCCATCAGTGCTGAGGCCAGAGTCTGAAAAGCTCGCTGAAGGGCCGCCTGACCAGAATGAATGCCCTCCAGGAATGGATTGGTTTGTTGCAACTGCCTTTTGACACCATGGATGGCATTCAAAATGGTAGACTGCCCAACAGTGAGGGACCTGAGGAGGTCAATGGCCTCCTCACTGAGGTCAGGAGGGCTGACTGGGGCAGGGCCTGAGGTGCCTGGAGCGAAGGTGATGCCCAACCTCCCGGGTGAGCGGGCACGGGGCAAAGGCTGAGGGGCTGATGGGAGGGCGGTGCTGGTAGGCAAGGTGGCAGCTGTACCTGTAGATGGGGGGGGCACAGATGTTGCTGCCACCACAAGGGAGTTCCCATCAGAGGATGAGTCCGTGTTGCTGGTCTCAGCTCCTGTCCCCGCTGTGGAGCTCCCTCGCCCTCCGTCCCACTGGTGAAGTCCGAGTCCATAGTGTGGCCCTCCATGGCCATGTGGGATGCAGCCCCTCGTGCTCCGGTGCCACTGCTCCTCTGCCTGATGATGCTAATGCACACAAGAACAGGGATACCACAAAAAGGGGGGGGCGACAGAAGAAATACATGTTGAGTGCATGCATTACCGCTACCGTTGGCGGACACGACAGGCACAGAAGCCCCTTGCACTACGCCGCACTCTTGGGCTCCACTGTTCAATTCCTGGGAAATGGCCTACTAGGCTATGGACATCATCTGCACACATGGATGACACAGGGGCATGACTAGGTGTACTTGGCACTCTGCAGAGGTGGGGTGGGGTGCCACATGGCTTGCCTTATGGAGGGACCTTGCCTATAGAACACGCCCTGGCCTAGTGAAACACACAGCCCACCTCCCCCACCCAGATCCCTCCACTGCGCGCAAAATCAGCAGGATGAGAGTGTACTTACCCCCTTGTGGCTGCTGTGATGCCCTCAAGCGCCCATCCAACTCCGGGGATGCCACCGCCAGGATCCTGAACATCAGGGGGGTCATGGTGTGACGGGCACTCCTCCCACGTTGGGAGGCCATCCCCAGCTGAGCCTCCGCCGTCTTCTTGCTCCAGCGGCGAATGTCCTCCCATCTTTTCCGGCAGTGGGTGCTCCGTCTGTGGTAGACCCCCAGAGTCCGGACGTCCTTGGCGATGGCATGCCAAATATATTTTTTCTAGTGGGCGCTGACCTACATGATTTGTACAGGGGGAAGAGAAACTTATTGCCAACTGCACCGTCACAGTCATTGGCCCCCATCCCTACCCTTGCCATGTGGCACATGCACTCACCGTCGTTTCATGCACGCCGCACTCTCCCTCCTTCCTTCTTCCATCCACCCCTCTCCATACCGGCATAGTCCATACAGCATGCTCCCAGTGTACTTACCTGTTTGTCTGGAGGTCCGTAGAGTAGCGTGTACTGGGGGAGGACCCCATCCACGAGTTTCTCCAACTCCTCCGATGTGAAGGCAGGGGCCCTTTCCCAAGACACTCGAGCCATTGTCTCTTCCAGACCGAGGTCACAGCAGCACTTGCAGTGTAGTTCCTCTCCTGTCGAAGATCAGGTATCGATTGATTGAACAGATAGAAAATGACGGTCACGTCCGCGGCGGTGTGTACCGTCACCACCGGCGTACATCGTCATTGGCTCCTGGGACCCACAGGGTCCAATGTTAACCAATGCAGCATTGTGCCACGGTCTTCGACCGCCTACCGCCATGGTGTACAACGCCAGCGCAGTTACCTCACATCCCATTGTCCCAATTGCCGCCATTTCAGGGGCCCACATGGCTTCATTTTTAACTGCGTCACACATACCTAGGCCTAGATTCAGCACACATACAGGCCACTTTTTAGATTATGATTGGTGTTTTGTGTAAGCTGTGGGTACGTACCTCTGAGTTGTTTGACTCTGTGCTCGCTGTTGTCCTTCATAGGCACCGTCCGCTGGGACATGTGAGGAGATGGTGGCATCCTCCGGTGTACCGACCGTTGGTGGACCGGTCGACAATGGAGGAAAGACATGTGATCATCACCTACAGGCTTGACCGTGCTACAATCCAGGAACTGTGTACCCAGTTGGAGCCAGACCTGATGTCGGCTATCCGCCATCCCACAGGAATCCCCCCTCAAGTGCAGGTGCTGTCAGTGCTCCATTTCCTTGCAAGTGGGTCATTTCAAACAACAGTGGCCATAGCATCAGGGATGTCCCAGCCTGTGTTTTCCAACGTGTTGTCCAGAGTGTTATCTGCCCTGCTGAAACACATGCGGAGCTACATCGTTTTCCCTCAGGTGGAGGATTTGCCTACAGTGAAAGGTGATTTCTATGCCCTGGGACATATCCCCAACATCATAGGTGCCATTGATGGGACACATGTGGCTTTGGTCCCCCCCCCCCACAGGAGTGAACAGGTGTACAGAAACCGGAAAAGTTATCATTCTATGAATGTACAGATGGTATGTTTGGCTGACCAGTACATCTCCCATGTGAATGCCAAGTTCCCTGGCTCAGTGCATGACGCTTACATCCTGCGGAATAGCAGCATCCCTTATGTGATGGGTCAACTCCAGAGGCACCGTGTGTGGCTATTAGGTGAGCACCTGGAAGCAAGACAGTGGGAATGGTTGTCTGGGTCTGGGGATATCCCTCCAGGTTAGTGTATGTCTAACAGTTGTCCCTCGCCATTTGCAGGTGACTCTGGTTACCCCAACCTGTCATGGCTACTGACCCCAGTGAGGAATCCCAGGACAAGGGCAGAGGAATGCTACAATGAGGCCCATGGGCGAACTAGGAGGGTGATCGAGTGGACCTTCGGCCTCCTGAAGGCAGGTTCTGGTGCCTCCACATGACAGGTGGTTCCCTATTCTACTCACCAAAGAAGGTGTGCCAGATCATCGTGGCCTGCTGTATGCTTCACAACTTGGCTTTGCAACGACAGGTGCCTTTTCTGCAGGAGGATGGTCCAGATGGCGGTGTTATTGCAGCTGTGGAGCCTGTGGACAGTGAAGACGAGGAAGCAGAAGAAGAAGACATGGACAACAGGGACTCAGTGATCCAGCAATATTTCCAGTGAAACACTGGTAAGAATACAAACCTGCCTACTACATGTACTTTAACACTACTACCTCTCAACTGTCTGGCGTTTTCACCCAGTGTATGGTCACTGAGTTGTCGCTTTCCCTTACGATTTCACAGATGTGGGTCCCAATGTGTGACATCTGCTTTGATTCCTCATGGACTACAGCTGCTTGACACAGGTATGTTGACATTACAAATGAAAGAGCTTTTTGCCACAGTAATTGCTAATACAGTATACCCAAATCACAGACTGACTCCAGATTGTTGTGTGATTTAAGGGTGTTTATTTTAGTGCTCAATATTGGAGGGGGTAGCAAAATGGTGAGGGGTGATGGCGGAGGAATGTCCATGGCAGAGTCCAGTGTATTAGTCTCACAGGTGCATTGCCCTAATGGGCACAGGAAGTGGAGCTGGGGCAGTTTAAGTATGGACAGGGTGACAAAATGGGACATAGGGATGACATTCAGGGTGGTCTAATTTCTTGGTGGGGGTCTTGGCATCGTTCTCTGTCTTTGTCCTGGATCTCAGGGACCATTTGCAACGGTGGTTCTCCCTCTGCAGGGGGTGGGGTGCTGGTGTGGTGGTCCTGTGGCGGTGCCTCCTGTCCACTAGCGCCGGCGGAGGTGGTGGACAGTTCATCGTCCAGGCTAGTGTCAGGGGCCCCTTGTAGTGCCACAGTGTCCCTCCTGGTGTTGAGTACTTCCTTCAGCACCCCTACAATGGTGCCCAGGGTGGAATTGATGGCTCTGAGTTCCTCCCTGAAGCCCACATACTGTTCCTCCTGCATGCGCTGGGTCTCCTGAAACTTGGCCAGTAGCGTTGCCATCGTCTCCTGGGAGTGGTGGTAGGCTCCCATGATGTTGGAAAGGGCCTCGTGGAGAGTGGGTTCCCTGGGCCTGTCCGCCCCCTGTCGCACAGCAGCCCTCCCAGTTGCCCTGTGTTCCTGGGCCTCCGTCCCCTGGACCGTGTGCCCACTGCCACTGCCCCCAGGTCCCTGTTGTTGTTGGGGTGGTGGGTTAGCCTGGGTTCCCTGTAGTGGTGGACACACTGCTGATTGACGTGCCCTGGGGACGGAGGTATGGGCCCGCTGGGTGGGTGCTGTGCTGGTGTTTCCAGAGGGGGGAAGGTCTGTGGTGGCCTGTGACTGGGTGAGGGGAACCGACTGTCCCGAGGTCCCAGATGGGCCGGGCTAATCATCTAGATCCAGTTGGACAGAGGTGCTGTCATCACTGTGGGCCTCTTCTGTTGGTGGTGTGGACATGTGTGGACCCTCTTGTCCGGTGATGTAGGGTAGGGGTCCTGCAGGGGTATAAAAGGATGTGTATTACATCTGTGTGTGCCATGGTGTGCAATGGGTGGGTGACCGTGTACCCCAGTGCTTGAATTCCTGTGTGGGACCTTGTGTGATGGTGGTTTAGGGGGGTGGATGGGTATGTGCAGTGGGCATGCACTAGTGATGGGTGTCCATGCTTTGTTGTTGCATGCAGGGCTTGGGATGTGTGGTTTGTGATGTTGGGACATTTGTGAGGAGTTAGAGTGATGGGGGTGAGGGTGGGGGTATGTGCTGGCATGCAGGTAGGATGGGGGATGTAATAGTTAAGATTTGACTTACCAGAGTCCATTCCTCCACCTACTCCTGCGAGGCCCTCAGGATGCAGAATCGCCAAGACCTGCTCCTCCCATGTTGTTAGTTGTGGGGGAGGAGGTGGGGGTCCGCCGCCAGTCCGCTGAACCGCATGGTGGTGTCTTGAGACGACAGAACGCACCTTCCCCCGTAGGTCGTTCCACCTCTTCCTGATGTCCTCCCGATTTCTTGGGTGCTGTCCCACTGCGTTGACCCTGTCTACTATTCGTCGCCATAGTTCCATCTTCATTGCAATGGAGGTGTGCTGCACCTGTGCTCCGAATAGCTGTGGCTCTACCCGGACGATTTCCTCCACCATGACCCAGAGCTCCTCCTCCGAGAACCTGGGGTGTCTTTGCCGTGCCATGGGGTGGTGTAGGTGATGTGTGTGGTGGTGTGTGGGGTGATAAGTGTGCTGATATGTAGTGGTGTGTAGTGTGAGGTGCGTAGAAGTTATGTGGGTGATGGTGTTGTGTGCCTGTGGATGCTAGTATTGTTGATGGTGGTGTCTCTCTCTGGCCTTCTCTCAGTAATTGTGGTCGTAGGGGTTTGTGAGTGATGTGGGTGTGTGTTTTATATTGTATTGGGTGTGTGGGAGTGGTGTGTGTATGTGTATCAGGTGTGTGTATATTTCGATTTGTCCAATGTGGCTGTGTTTTGTATATGTGTGTGTATTTTGAGCGCGGCGGTGTGTACCACCAATGGAATACCGCAGTTGAAAGACCGCTGCGTGGATTCGTGGGTTGTGATAGTGTGGGCGCATTTCTGTTGGCGTGGCGGTGGAGGTTTTGTCTTCCCCAGTTTATCACTGACCTTTGGTGTGGCGGACTTGTGTGGGTATCTGAATTTTGGCCGGTTCCGTGCTGTTGGTCATAATAGCTGTGGTGGAATTTCGCGGCCGCGGTGGTGTGTTGGCTTTCTTCTGCACGGCGGTAAGCGGCTTTTACCGCCAATGTTGTAATGACCGCCCTAGTGTTTTAATGGCTATTACGCAAGGAAATAAATGCAACTTTGCCATATGCAACTTTACTTGCAAATACTCTACAATTGGAAATGACACCATTCTGATGCATTCCCAGGTCTACCTGTGTTGCTAAATCTTGGAATGTGTCAGAATGCATGTGTGGATGCTTGGGAACACCTATGCTCCACCAATGGCACACCTCCTTGCTGCAGAGTGACACAAGACAGCGATAGTCATGTGATACGGAGTGCAGTCACAGCACTCCATATCATAGGAGTATACATGACTATTAACCATGAAATGGATGATTGGTGGTGATACACATTTCCAGTTAATCCCGAATTACATTGGATAAATGAGCCCTGAAGAAGTTCTTATGAATGAAACACGCAGGCTATGGCAAAAAAGCTGGGTCATGTTTTAATGAATGTGAGACAGCTTATGAGATAAAGACTGTCTCTTTATATTTCACATTGGATCATTGTGTGATAACAAAAGGACTTCTAAGCTCGCCTGTATGTTCTTATTTGGATTGTTTTAAGTTTGGACTTTACTGACATACTTCATATAGAGTGGTGCAAGATATTTTCAGCAGGTGTGGACTAGACAAATCATTTTGTCTTATTTTGGGGCACGTGGTAGTAGGTCCCTGGTTTTCCTGTACTCTTACAGGATCTTATAAAATCTCCTTACTACCTATGATTACAATGAGATTGCTAGCGCTTCTGCCACCAGATTGTGAGTTATTTCTTATTTATTTTTGTGCGAATTACATGTTCCAGACTGAGTGAAGAAATATTCTTCATACCTTCAAGCTACCTCACTGCTGTCTTCTGTGTGTATGAGCTCAGTGGCTAGGAAACAAATATATATCCTAGCATAGCAACTGAAGCTAAGAACCCACTAAGCAGCTGTGCCTCCTCATTTGTCCCCTGATTTGTCCCTTTTTTTATTTTTCATGGAGCTTTTGAGAACCCTATGTCCAAGAACCCCTTAAACAGCTCAGGTGTGCCCTGTGATTTACAAGACTCTCCAGTGATCTCCCCTCCCAGTCTAAAGAGGGTGGCCTCCCTTTACCTCCTCACATATGGCTGGATTGGTGGCTGCTGATATTTATTTGTGGATCGCTTAGTGACACCCAAGGCAGTTGCCTACTGTTCTACCCATGTGAAAAAAAGGTCAAAGGCTTGTAGCAGATGAGGAACACTTTGGCACACTGGTTACTCGATCACAACGGTGAGGGATATCCCATCCATGGAAATATAAATCATATTATTTCCTATAGAATTTATATGTTGGCAGACGGGACATCCATCACCTTTGTGATGGAGGAACCTATCTGTCAAAATCTAAATTAGAACCATTGTGTTTATTTTGTTTTCTAGAGGAATATCTGAAAAATCACCCACGAGAGCACCAGTGCTACGATATCCTTTTCTAATATTTAGGCAAATGCTTACGGTAAAGGCTTTTCGAACAGTGCTGGCAAGTTAGTTGTTAGAATTATCCACCAGTAATCCCAAACAGTTACTTTAATGTAAGTGTGATATTTGCAAGGTGGAGGATGGATCCTGCAAATAGTGCAAAATAAAGCCCCTACATTTTTATTCCTGTTCCCCATTTTAGGGCCTACCTGAGGGAATCTGAGTTTCCCACCGAAACAGTCCTTTCAGTGTAAGGAGAGACCCCTGCAGTGAATACTTCAGAGAGGGTCTAACAAGTCTTATCTCTGAGGGGGAAAACTGGCATTCAGCCTGTTCAGCATGGACTTGGATCCACTTGGAACTTATGCTTTCAATGTGTCTAGAGCTGGGAGTTGCTGGCTGCTACTTCACCCTGCATACAACTAAGCCTGAAGGCCTTATTGAAGCTCTACTTTGCCCCCCTTCTCTGACTGCTGCTGTCGTGCCTACATGGAAGTCCCCCAGGTCAGCCCCAGGGGACCAGAGATGCCAATCCATGACCTTAAAGTCTGCTCTACTCCTCAGCCGGGCTGAGATGTAGACTATCTAAAGAAGGCCCATGAGATAGATCAGAAGATATTTATCAACTTCTGCTTAGGTACATCAAACCCTTGATGAGATGCACATTAGATGCTGAGATAATGAAGTGCTGCATGTGCAGTTGAGAATGTGTGGTAACGCTGCCTGGATAGCATACTGTTGTTTTTGTGTTGATCCTATATGTGCAGTGTGTCCAGGTAGTGTGTGATGACCACCAGGCACGGTTCTGGTTTTATAGGTCGCAGCGCATAGCAGTGTGCTGGCTGATGAAGTGTAAGCGACTGACGCACCGTTTTCTGGATTTCAGAATTCTGTTAGCTATGATCAGTGCTTCCTTCAAAATTATGAAATGCAACCATTTGAAAAAAATGTGTCACTGTGTTACCAATTGTGCAGTGCACTGCACTGGGGTTATATCTTTTCCATTCCAGGTGTCTTCCAAGTTTTACAAATGTTCGAGCTTCATGAATATTAGACTTTTGTGATTTTTCTATTGAGTGTATAACCAGGAGCCCTGGTTTAAACTGCTATAAAAGTTGCTGCTATTGTGCATTGTGTCCAGTGGTCTAGGTGTTTTCTACTTTTGTAACCTATTGTTTATACTGCATAAATATTTAGATATCATGAAATATTATTAAGGTTTTTTGGTATCATCATACAGTCTGGAACTAGGGTTTGGCTGCTCATCACTAAATACATGAAGAGTCATGGAGGTTTAATGACACCAACCTTTGGCTTAATACCTATCACTTGGAACAGTGCTAGCTATAGACTGCCAGGATGTTCACTTTGTGTTCTTGGTGACCCCCGGATCTGTAAATCCAAGTGACTCCAAAATACCTATTCTGAGAGATGCCCATGTGACAGCAAAGAGCAGACAATTAAATTACATATTGGAAAGGGGAGCAAGGGCCCAATTATAATTCACCATTTCTTTGTGAAAGCACCTGGTTTAGATGAGTTGGTAGATCTGCACTTAAGGAAAAATATTTGCCATTGTGTAAAGCTTATTCCTTTAAACAGGACTTCATCCGACCCCGATTTTGTTCAGACTGTTTATTGGAATCTCTCACCTGTTAAATTAAGAATGTCAGAGTACTCTTTGCAAGAGTGAGCGAAAAGAACAACAGCTATTGCATATGAAGATGATTTGGGGATAGCAGACCAAAAGTAAATCTGCCTGCATAGAAAAATCAAGGTGTTATTAACCTATTGCGAAACAAGCAAGCAAGCAAATAATGTTTGCTAAAAAGCTAATCCTGCACTCAGGGTGAAGCAGGAGTTTGTAAGGAAGTAGAATTATGTTGGAACGGTGTTGAACTACAATTTCTTGATCACTCTAACCATGTTATGGGCCTGCACATGCTTTGGTGGTGATAGAAATCACATTTTATTAATACATTGGTGGCATAAAAGTTAGCATATGATAACTTGCAAACCTTAATTAAAAAGCCTACCAGAGAAAAATATTGTGAAAATGTAAATTGTGCTAGTTTGAATTATGGTGGACAATGTGGCCTCGATTCATATTTGGCATCACGTTTTAACATGAAATTATTGTGAATATATATATATGTGTGTGTGTGTATATATATATATTTGAGTGAATTACTTACATCCATTAATGGTCAAAGTATTATTTTTAATAAGAAACAGTAGACATGAAGTATATTATGAGTACTAAATGATCATGAATTAATCATACTTATATTGAATTAATGAAATTTATTAACGTGAGTTACATGTGGGCAGAAAAATAAATGCACATTTAAATTATGTTCTAATATGTTGTGAATAATATTTGCAGTAAAATAATTTGCTTTGCTTATTTGATTCAATTGTAAGGTGGGCCATATGATTTATGCGTGTTTTAATTGTGTTAATGTGCATTTAGGTTTTCTTAGCTGGACTAGGCCTGAAGATTTATTCTTGCAGCAGTAGAGGAAAATTACTTGCTTATTTTGTTCCCTCTTACCCAACATGCCCCTTGGTTACTGATGTGATGTTGAATGTCCTATTGTATTGAAGGTGAAGAACATGTTTCAGTGTTAAATAGGCAGCAATAGTTGTTCTAGCTGTCGAACAAGACCGGAAACTTTAATAAACGAGAATTGTTTAGCTCATCTTGTATTTCGTGAGAAAGACTTTTAAGTAACAAACTGGAAAATGTAATAATTTTGGCTTAACTGTATGAAATCATTGACATGACTAAATGCTCTCCCTGAGAAAATCCAGAAGAGTTGCAAACTTGATGGAGTCAGCAGTTACTATTGGATGCTGGATCTTGTGCGTAATTAGTAAGAGACTTTTGAAAGTTTAGTCAGTCTATTTCCTGCTTTGTGGCTGCTGCTGTCTGATGAAGCCTGAGAGTTTTTCTTGGGTGTTCATGCTGTCACCTTCTCTCTCTCTCTCTGTCTCTCTTCTGCCATATTTAATCTTTATCGTATGAGTTTCTTTTTAGTCCTAATGGCCCCACTTGTTTATGCTGTTCAGTTCTAAGAAGCCCAATCAATTAGGAACTGCTGACCTGTCCTATGTGCATCCAGGGTTTTGCACTGTTCTGATGCTTCTGTCTACTGATGTAGCGAGAAGGTGAACGCTCATCGGATGAAACATTCTTGTCTGCTGTCCCATGAGGAGAGCTGCCCTGGTTAGATGATTTTTCTAAATTATTTTTGTCTTTCCCTTTTTGTTTTGCCTGCATGTGTTAGCCCGTCCCCACACATGCAAGTCCAAATTTGTGTTAGAGAAAAGGATGGCCCAGTCTCGATAAATTGATTGCTAAATTCATATTTTGATGATTTATTGAAGTCACCATCACCTGCTTCAAAGTCTGAAATTAATGTACATATTGTCGTTTTGCTGATTTATGTCATTCTTTTGAAACATTGATGTTTAGTAGACTAAGGGGGTCATTCTAACCCTGGCGGTAAAAACCGCCAGGGCGAATGACCGCGGTAGCACCGCCAACAGGCTGGCGGTGCACCGCTGGGCATTCTGACCGCGGCGGTTCAGCCGCGGCCAGAAACGGAAAGTCAGTGGTGTACCGCCGACTTTCCGCTGCCCGTGAGAATCCTCCATGGCGGCGGAGCGCGCTCCGCCGCCATGGGGATTCTGACACCCCCTACCGCCATCCTGTTCCTGGCGGGTCTCCCGCCAGGAACAGGATGGCGGTAGGGGGTGCCACGGGGCCCCTAGGGGCCCCTGCAGTACCCATGCCAATGGCATGGGCACTGCAGGGGCCCCCGTAAGAGGGCCCCAAAAAGAATTTCAGTGTCTGCCTAGCAGACACTGAAATTCGCGACGGGTGCTACTGCACCCGTCGCACTCCAGCAACTCCGCCGGCTCCATTCGGAGCCGGCTTCATCGTTGCTGGGTCTTTCCGGCTGTGCTGGCGGGCGGCCTTTTGGCGGTCGCCCGCCAGCACAGCGGGAAAGCCAGAATGGCTGCCGCGGTCTTGTGACCGCAGTGCGGTCATTTGGCGGGAACCGCATGGCGGGTGGCGACCGCCACCCGCCGCGGTCATAATCAGGCCCTAAATCTTTTTAGACTTTTTGGTCAAACTATGGTTTTCATGTATGTTTATAATTTCGTTTTTTGCACCATATATGTTAAATTGATTTTGTGATTATAATAACGTTTTGAAACTTTATTTGTTTTGGAGTTTGATTTAGAGTTAAAATGTTCATGGTTTCTAGAACTGTTTATGGGTTTCATGTTATTGATCTGTGTGGAACGAATATGACTACTACACTCCTCATTGAGTCCAAAGGTCCATTCGGCTTCTAGTGGTGGGATAAGGTATGGTGTCTCTCCAAAGCACTTAGGGTTTCTGAACCAAGGTGGGAAGAAGCCCTCCGCGAGCGCACCAACAGTGGCAGGGCTCTATATATTGAACTAGAGAGAAGAATCTATTCTATTAAAATTGTATTACAAATATGATGCAATCTATCAGTAGTAGTGCTGGATCACCTACCCAATTAACATTAGCTGAGAGTCAGCTATAGAAGAAACCATAAGGCCGCTGTGATCTGGGTGAGCTGGAAAAAGCTAAGCATTTAGATGACAATGATTGCTATGGAACCATTAAGAAGAATGTCACTGCAAATTACGAGATTATCCCACTATATAAACCAAGAAAGTAAAGCCAAGAATGAATTAAATAAAATGCTTAGAGGAGTAGGGAAATGAAATATACTTCAATTTCAGATAAGCTGTAAATATAAAAGTCATAGTTGTGCCAGATAAATATATCGTATTTGCAAAAGTGAAAACATATTTAGTGAAATATATAAGAAAGGTGTTTGAGTAGAATTTGAATGTTATGTATTAGGAGTGTGTCAGCTTCTAGAGGGCAAGATGGCAACTCAGTGAGTCGGTTGTACTGTGCTCTCCTCTCCCGACCTCCCCCCGGACTACAGAATCCCTGCCCTCGCTTCTAATGTACTGCACACACCGGCTATGATTTGCGCACCTAGAGCCGGCTGTTGTGTGGACAAGAGCTGTCAGTTATTGCAAACTGGCTTACCTCTGCTCCAGTGCTTTGTTTTTTCTTCAGCGCACCCTGCGGTGATCGCGCTACATTTTTTCTCTGCATTCCTCACAAGACGCGCTACACGGATGCCGGCGAGAGGATAAAAGGCGGCTCCCACTGGGGCCTTTTGGTGCAGGAGAGTCCAAGACCGTGAGAGCAGGCACACGGATGTCAGGTGAGCATGATAGAACAAAGACAGTGGAAAATGTTAAACCGGCGAGTGTGCCTTTGGTTAAATTCTTGAAAACAAAAACACAATCGGATATGGCGGCAAAACAGGACGAGAGTGCAGGCAATACTGTAGACACTGCTGGAACCTCAAAGCCAAAGACTAGCATGTTAAATAATGCAGTTTTGGCTGAACATGAGGGATATGGAACACATAAAGAGCTTCCACAAGTAGTAAGTAGCTGCCCCACCCTGCACTTTCAAATCTGTCTGTGGTGGAGTCTGCAGAAGAGGTACACGATGAGTGTGGAAGGTTGGAGGCAAGCAACGATATCTCTCTTAGAGACGCTGTGGCCTAGGCTGGGACACAGGCTCGGACTCAGGCCTTGGCTCATTACTCGCTACAAGGAAACACTGCTGAGAGATCACAGAGGGACAGACAAACTCTGGGCAAGGGGAAACAGACTCCTAAAATCAGCCAGTAAAAAGACTGAGAAGATAAATTCTTCTCCTTACTGGTCAATCCAGCTGGAGCAGTGATGAAGACATTGAATTTGGGGAAGGAAGCAGTCGGGTCTGGAAAACCTCTTGGTCTGATGTTGGCTCTGAGACAACTACGTCTGGTCAAGGTGAAAGCTCCAAGTGGGGGGAAGGGGCCAGGCCAACTCAAAAGTCCTCAGGCTGCCACTGTTAAAAAAAAAAAAAAAAAAAAAAGTTCTAGCTCAGGCCAACCTGTCCGCCAATTAGCCGCTAAAGCACCTAAAGACTTACACTAGGACTATTCCTTTGCCCCTGGTTTTGGAGGTCCAGGCTCTCTAGTCAACTCTATAACAAACACAGGGCCAGTCTCCTTGGAAATGATACAGCAGAGCATTATGGAGCATCAGGAGGAGACAAAGGCTGAGAGCTGTAGAACACAGCTAGCTTGTCGCAAAATGCAGGGAGCAATTTGACGGGTGGCTAAGACATGCACCAAATTTGCAGAACGTATGGGAAAGGCAGAGACTCGTATCTCTAGGCTGGAGGATGATGCTGCTGCACAAGGAGAGATTAGAGACTCTCCGAAAGCTCAGATGGAGGACACTCACTGGAAACTGGCGGGTCTTGAGGAAGATCGAGGCAAAAACAATCTCCAAGTTCTGGGCGTTCCAGAGAAGGGGGAAGGTGCGGATCCGCGCAGACTTGTGGTGAATCTCTTCAAGGAAGCCCTCCTAGATTTAGCACAATGGGATTGGGAAAGGGAAGTTCGGAGAGCCCATAGATTCACTTTTAAAATAATAAAATCAGATGTAGAGGGAGGAAAGCCTAGGGCTATATTGATCTGCCTTCATAACTGAGGTGTTTGGAATATACTCCGGCTATAAATTAAATAAGGATAAGACTCAGGTTATATGTTCAGCCCAGACTATTATCAGGGACAAACTGGTTGTATCTGATGCCGTATATTTGGGGATAAGAGTCACTGCCGTAGTAAGTCAATTAGTAGAGCAAAACATGGCCCTGCTTTGTGCTAAAATTAAAAAAGATCTAGACAGTATAAACCACTTACATTTGTCTCTTTTGGGTCAGTGCAATGTATTAAAAATGAATATCTTGCCCAAAGTATTATATATTTTCCGTGCTATCCCCCTAGAGTTTACTAGGAGCCGGCTGGCCAAGTTGGAGACCATTACTAGCAATTTCATGTGGGGATATACCAAATCAAGAAGGGCTCTGAGATATATGACTGCCAAGATACCGGGGAGGGTGGGCTGTCCCCCATTTTACGTTCTACTACTACGCATGTGCTCTGCAGCAGATGAATATATTGATCACTGGAGAAACGGAGGAGTGTTATTGTGCAGAGTCTCCTTCCATCTAGGAAATGATGCTGGGCTCGGAGGATCAAGGCTGGCTCCAGAGGCAAGTTACCATAAGAAAACAACATTTAAGGATTTACGAGCAGCCCATGTGATATGGTTGCAACTGAAACTGCGGTGTTCTATAGTAAGGATAAGCGGTTATACACCAATGTCAGACCCCCACTTCTTCCCTCTATTTTTCACAGTCCTACAGTAGATATTTGGAAACAACAAGGGATAATCAGAATTGCCGACTTATTCGCCAACACTGCTCTCAAATCATTTACTGAATTACAGGTTCAATTTGATTTACCTCAGACCCATTTATTTAAGTTCTTGCAAGTCTGGGACTTTCTGCATTGTCGTAAAAAGGAACCACCCCCTATGGATAAGGTCCCAATAATAGAAGCAATTAGGTACAAGGACAGGATAGGAGTACTCTATAATTTGTTACTAGATAGCCAGGCAGTTGATCTGGCACTTCAGAATGAACAGTGGAGTATGCGTCTTGGTTAAGAGAGGTTTGGGTGGAACAGTCTCTGGAAATGGCAGAAAGAGCATTTCTTGCATCCAGCTTAAAAACCTAACATTATAAAATGATATTTAATCTGCATTACACACCGGCTAAGGTCTGCAAGTGGGGTGACTCTGATGGAAAATGTAATTGCTCTCGGAGGTGGAGATTACCCATATGTTCTATGCATGTCCTAAGCTGAAACCGTTTTTTCAGGCAATTGAGCAGTTCCTTGGGAGTCATCATCAAGGGGTGTGTTATTCTCACACCGATACTAGTACTGTTGGGGGTTGGTGGACTCTGCAGAGGTAAATGGGTGCATAAAAAGGGAAAAATATCTGTTATTTATGGCTGTGGTGATGCTGCGGTTTTGTATTGCTTCAGACTGCTTAAGGGCTGAGCCCCAGCATTTGAGAACTAGAGGGCGAGATTTCTGGCCACCCTGTTTTTGTATGTCGATATGGCTCTTTGGTACTGGATATGCTTCCCCATTATTGTGATCTTGTACATTCTTGATTTTGGATTTTATTTTGTTTTTTTGTTTAAGATGTAATGCTGCCCTGCCCACAAAATAAAAATAACATAAAAATAAGGAGAAGGCTCATTATAAAGATCATTAGTATATGTGTGATAAAGGTACTGCTGATCTTCTCCTTCACATGATGACATTGGGGTTCCGTCCCAACAGTCTGGGGCTGTAGTGAGTGTTGTAACTAGTCATGTGAGTTAAAGTCCTCATCCTCGGAAACTCCCCGTCCGCCTGGGACGATTCCTGGTGGCCCTGGGCACCGCACTGACCCCCTCAGACCACGCACGCAACCTCAGATTCATCCTGGACCCCCTTCTCACCATGACCAAGCAAGTCAACGACGTCTCGTCTTCTTGCTTCCTCACACTCCGCATGCTCCAAAAGATCTTCCGCTGGATCCCCGCCGACACCAGAAAAACGGTGACCCACGCCCTCGTCACGAGCCGCCTAAACTATGGAAACACCCTATACGCAGGAATCACTGCAAAACTTCGGAAACGTCTTCAGCGAATACAAAACGCCTCCGCACACCTCATCCTCGACGTACCCCGCCACAGCCACATCTCCGCCCACCTGAGACACCTGCACTGGCTACCCGTCAACAAAAGGATCACCTTCAGGCTCCTCACCCACGCACACAAAGCCCTCCACAACAAGGGCCCCGAATACCTCAACTGTCGCCTCACCTTCTACACGCCCACCCGTCAACTTCGTTCCACCAGCCTCGCCCTCGCCACCGTCCCTTGCATCCGCCGAACCACTGCAGGTGGGAAATCCTTCTCCTACCTGGCAGCCAAGACGTGGAATTCCCTCCCCGCCCACCTCAGGACCACCTCGCCTTCCGGAGGCAGCTCAAGACCTGGCTCTTCGAGCAGCAGTGACCCCCATCCCCTAGCGCCTTGAGACCCTCACGGGTGAGTAGCGCGCTGTATAAATATGATTGATTGATTGAAAGCCATTATTAGAAGGGTTCATGCTACTATTGTTCGTCCCTTTATCTATCAGTACAGCACATGGCCGTCTGGGAGCAGTATTAAAACAGGTTTCCCTTAGGATGGTGGTGAGGACGACTGCATGGACATAGTCTGGTATTCAGGAGCACAGGTGTGCGTGTGATTGGACTGGCCGATTGAAATGTATGCTTTAATGTTGTGAGAATGTTGTGCGAGGATGAGTCTGCAGTATCGGAGCCTGCATAGAAGCTTCTAAGGAGGCAGCACTTTGCACTCGGTATTTGCTTTCCTATCTGGTTATGCGATAAAGATCATTTTCCTGGACAGGTATGAGTCCCTGTGAAACCTGTGAGTTGAGGAGGATGGCAGTCATCCCATCCTGACCCACTGGTGTGTGATCTCAAGTGTATCCTAGTTCTCCAACACCCCAGAGGACAAACTGAACCTCAACCTGTCAACAACAGAATATATTAAATTCCCAGAGACAGAAGGTGGGAAGATGTGGAGGGTTGCAAAATGTAGAGCCACATAGCCTGTGGGTGTGTCTGGAAACCGGGACACACCTTACCAAGTCCTGAGTGCCTGCTGTACCCTAGCCCCAGGAGCAAGCCAATAATTGATGTAGACATATCCTGATTTGGGAGTTTTGGTGGCCAAATCCTATGTTTCATCTCATGAAACGGAATTAGTGTATGGGAAAATTACATTAGGGCTGATATAGATTTGTTTGTTTCATGAAAGGGTACATTTATTGCAAAACAAGGCTGGATCCTTGGGAGGAGTCGGTAGGTAGGCCTATTCAACAGAAAGAAATCCAGTGCAGTAGTGGAACTCCTGCCCATTCAGTTCTCCCTGCAAAGGAGTTTGGCACACTAGTTACTCTCTCTGTCATTTGAAGGGGGTGGGGAAGTGGCTAAGAGACACACTTTCTGGACTACCAAGACTAGCGGTGGAGGTACATAGCGCCTGGGTAGGAACACGCTGCCAATATCTATGCTCCAGCACAGAGGACCCACTCCAGACAGTCAGCAAAGGTTTTGCCTACTTATTAGGCTAGGGAAGTATTGTGAGGGGCTGTTCCATTCACAAACAAGAAGCGAATACGTTCTTTATGAGAGTTGTAGGCATAATATTAACAATTGTAAATTGTATTTAGTGGGCAGTGCTTCAAACAATATCTCTAGCAGCAGAATCTTAGCTTTACAATGGAAATTAAATTATATATTATTACACGGACTTCATCGAAATATTTTACTGATTGTTTTTGTGTAAACATTACATTGTCTCTCTCTTCCCAACTCTGGTGTAATTCAATACCTAGGTTCCTAAAAGTTTTTCATGCTTAGGTTAAAATGTCATTAAAATACACTGAAGAAGTTTCAGAGCAGAAGAGAACCTTTCTCATTGCAAAATTGTCAATTTCGCTCTGGCCTGAATTATAGTAATACATCTTTTTAATTTAATGTGTGTATTTTAAAGCTCGTTTTATAGTATGTAGATTGACGCTTAAATTAAAGCTTGCCGAAAAAACTCACATGAACCAACGTCACTGTAATTTTGTCACCCTTTCTTTATGAGCTTTCCTTGCCAACTTAAAACCTGTCCCCAATCACTTTTCTTTCATTCGCAGAAAACAGGTTTAGAACGACCCTTTAATCAGTGAGTACTGTTTAAACAGATCACATAAGACGACTTGTCTCACACCGGGTTTCTATGTGATTCTGCAGTATTTTGTGATGTGTTTCCTCCTGACACCTATGGCCAGGAAAGATCAAAATCAAATATAGAACTGACAGAATAAACCATTCACAGACTGGTTGCTTTAAAATAAATCCTGTGTAAATGTATTCTGTGTAGCGCTTACATCTCCTAGCGAGGTGTTTACTTTTAGCTAAAATGGCTAAGTTGCATACATTAATATGGTGTGCCCTATCTTTTTGTAACTACTAGGAGGAAACTGAAGGCCATCTTGATAACGAACCTTAGCATTTCTACAAGTAACACATTCTCAGAGGTGTGATGGGTGTAACTATCCATTTCAAAATGAGAAATACATCAGAAAAATATGAAGAAGTGTATCATTAAACTATTTTCATGGATCGAGTTTAAAATCTGGTTATACAGAAGTTTGTGATAAAACTCTGCAAGTGGGAGGGGACATGAGTGACAGATGTCCAATTGTATAGCACAAAAGGGAACAAAGGGCCTGATTACAACCTTGGCGGAGGGGATTGCTCCATCCTAAAGGTGACTGATATCCCATCCGCTGTGTTACAAGTTCCACCGAATACGAAACTTGTAATACGGCGGGTGGGATACCCGTCACATTTGGGACGGAGTAATCCCCTCCGCCAAGGTCGTAATCAGGCCCAAAACCATTTGTTGGCACTGACAACCCAGTCAGTCTTAATATTTCTAACTCTTCCTCGTGAAAGTGTTTCCATAAATTATCTGAGTAGTGCCAGAGAGCATAATAACTAGCCCTAGGTGCTAAAAATTAGGCCTGGGTGAAACTGTAATTACGCCAGCATGATTTGTATAATTTTGGTAACTACCGAGATTATGCCATCAGGCCACATTACACCCCTTCGGGGGATGAAATTGGAAGTTGTTAGCGCGTCAGAGCCTTATTAAGTAAACTTACAAGGAGATGCGTTCAGGTCGACAAACCTTTGGACCACGTTGGGGGACTTCCCAGCACGAAATATCTTCTTGACATCACCAATCAATAGATCAATAATTAATAATAACAATTTCTAATCAATAAACATTTAATAAGAATGTAATCATTGAACTCACCATAACTTCTCAGTCACGAATAACCACACCAGTTTAGTCAAAAGTTACGACATTTATTTCCCTATTGGTTACAATCTAACATCATGTCTGTTAATCTTATTAACAATAAACCACGCCAAACAATCCTAATTAGTAATCAAACAGGACTTTGATCAATGCATCAGCTATATTCATTTAGTATTTAGGCACATTGTTAATATGAAGCAACTTAGCAGAGTCTCATTACTACATTGATTCAACAAAGCAAGAACTGGGTCATTTGTCTATTTGCTTAAAATATTTGTGAACGCCTTAACTAACCACGAATTAGCATTAGCATGTTGGGCTTCATGCAAAACATTTTAGTGAACACAAATTCAGAAAACATCTAAACTAGGGCCTCTATCAAAATTAGCAGTTGGTACCTAGAAAGAAAAGGCAAACAGACAATCACAATTTGCATTGGATAATTACCAATACCACAGATCAGCAAGCAGCGTCAGTCTTCGTCCTGAGGACATCGGTCGATTCACCATCAGCAGACGGGGTAAAGTCTCAAGATAGCATAGCTCCGAAACAAATTACTTCCCTCAGATGGAGGAGACGTTCGTATCAGACAAGAATGGGGTAGAGGATGGTTTAAAGTGGCAGGACAATTTAACTCTAAAGTATGGGTTTGGAGTGTCCGGAAGAATGGCAAATGGCAAAAGTCTTACGGCAAAGGAAAATGGCAAATGTCCCCGTTAAAGTGGAAGAAGAAAAAGTGTCTGTGTTTCTTTGGGTTACGCCGTTAAATCAAAACTGTCTAACTATTCCCTAATTCCTCATTGGATAAAGTTTGGTGCATTATTATCTCTGTCTAATAATTCGTTAAGCACCTTACTAGAATTTTCCACCGTTTACAGTTCCCATGTCGCGGATTGGTCCATGTTATTGACGTCTTCAACGGCTGGAATGTCAGGTAGAAAATGTTACACTTTACGCTCCAGTCAGTGTCTTCATTGTCTTCTCCTAGTACGGTTAACCTTGCACCTGTTGTGAATTACACTGTTGCATCCAGCAAGAATGTCGCCTTGAGCAAGCCGGTTCTCATGAGAAAGAATTTACTACGGCCACACACATATAGCTCCTGAAAAAGTACAGCTTCGTGTCCTTCGGGAAAACAGCGCATTTACAAATTAGAAAATACAATTCAATATGAGGCCAGGCAGCTAGGCCCAAACCCTCGCTAAGCTAAGGCCCTCTGATTTAATAAAGAAAACTCTTAACACATAACTCTAATTATGATATATTAATACAAATTCAAAACATTATTGCGTACAAATTCAGAATTAACAAGCCTTTCATTAGTCTTTGTACACATTGGTAGCCACTCCCCATGGCACATTTCCAACGTGTGCATTATTTTCTATGTTAACACATTTTCTATGCAGCTTCATCACACAATATATTGCAAGATTACGTAATTAATATCGGTTTTAAAAGACACACTCCAACAAAGTCCATTAACAAACACTTCAGGTAGTTTTTTTTTTTTTTACCTGAGTGGAAAGTTCAGGTAATTTCTGAGTGTGAAACTACAAATCCAAACAGAAGTAGCAGCGTTGAACAAGAGCAGCAGCTCCATTAACATGGGTGGTCAACAGACACTACAGGTACATTTTTTTAGCATAAAACTACAAATTCGATCGTTAGCCACTGTGTCTTTACTGTGATGATGCCAATCTTTCTTTCATTCCTTTCTCACCTACGTAGAGTCTTTTTTTTTTTTTGGCAAAACATCCTTGACATCGTCACCTTTTGGAAAATTGATGAAAATCATTGCAACTTCTTGTTGCTACCTAATTTCCTTGTATCACTTTCCTCCACCTCCCAACCTATTACTGCCTACTCCCGACCTGATTTTAACTTGTCTTTATCTATTACTGTAATCAAAAAATCTCCGTCTATCTTTTGGCATTATGCCACAATATTTTTTCCCGGCACAAATACACGCACACTATTATTCACCTGACTTTTCCTGACCTACGATTCTTTCTCTATTGAATTTCCTCCTCTATAGTTTCACGCATGTGCATGACACGACCTGCAGTGAATATATAAAGAAAGAAATTCACATCGACTGTCTCAAGTAATTATCTAAATTTTAAATATGACAAGGGATATTGGCTAACTGTTTGTTTACATGTTTGTCTCCCTGTACCCTCTCTACATAATGTAAATAGTTTATTTAATTTCTTTCTCCCTGTACCCTTCCTGTGTGGGCACTACACAATACTGTATGTGTGTCCTTTATGATTTTCTCATTTGATAATGTATGTCTATTTCAAATGTTAAACTATGTCAAATAATGTTGCTACCATGTATAAACCTAACATACAGCTTTGGAAATGCCCCAGGCCTGCGCGCCATCCAACAGGCAAAACACATGTTGGCTGATTTTCAGCTTATTTTAGGAAAATCCCGAAGTGTGATCAATAAAAATGTACCTAGCAACTATTATAAAATAGTCTGAAGATTTCATATAATAACTACATAAAAAAGAATGGAACTGCCTACCCACATTTACTCAATTTGAATCTGTCAAACCTCTCTGTTGGCAAATGCTCCGATTTTGACCAGCCCTAGATGCCCAGTCATTACTAGTCTTGGTCTATCTGAGGTAAGAGTAACCCCTTGGACTAGCCGCAATGCTGTTGACACTATAAAAAGCACCTAAGCGGATGGTGACTCCCGAAAGAAGTCCCTGGTAATGGCAGATGGACGTCTCCAGCAGATGGCACCAGAATAAGGACCCAAGGCAGAGAGAAACATAGGAAAATCGGCAAACTGCCGGGTCACTGAACACGGTTCACAGAAACAGAAGCGAGGAACTCACACACAGGAAGAAGTGTTGCAACTCAGGGAGCAAAAGAAACAAGCATTTACAATGCAACGGGTCTCACGTTTGCTCATGTTAGAGCTGATCGCGTTGTAAACTCCTAACCCGACTTTTCACCTATCGGGCAAAAGTGCATTTATGTACGTAACCCGAAAAAGTTAAATCAACCATGTAAAGCGCTCGACTTCTGCCAAGCGAGATTGCACTCGTAAATTAGAGAAAAAGAAGTCCACGAGCCCGATGGAAAACAGCGAGCCTCGCATGTTTTCTGTACTTGGTTGCTGCGCTCGAGGAGGGCTAGCTACCAGAAAAGGCATGACGTATGCGTGCCTTCGACTAATGAAAGCAAGCAGATTTTATTTGGCAAGCCCACGAACCAATAAAAAACACTGACGTGAAGTTGACAGGGCTCCGAGCCCTTTTCTAAATACTAAAGCGTCTCGCTGTGATATGCATGTGCGAGCGCATGCAACGCAGGCTCGACCCTAAAATTTTTGTTTTATATTGGTGAAACAGGAATTGCATCACAGGAAGGTATAGCTGCCATGATGCATTACGAAAGAGCACTAAAGGCAAGAAGAGTCACCATCTTGGATTGGGTCATGTAAATGCTCAGGAGGATTCTGGGAAGAAGAAGAGCTTGAAACAACATGGAGAAACAGACTGCGTTCTTCCCGTTAACTTCCACAATGAAAAGAATGGAGTCACAGGAGATGGTAATGGAGGTCTGGCCACCGTGAGGTAAGTGTTTCCTGAGGAGTGATGATGTGAGTCACTGGCCTCTCCCCCACTTATTTGAAGCCGCACATCCTGCCCGCTCACACAAGCAAAGAGAGCTTCCAGACAGGATTCTGGCACAACAGTATGGTCCCCTTCCGAGGGCTCAGGCTAGGCTTATAGTGAAACTGTTGAAAACAGTGACAGGCGAGGACAGGGCATGGATGGAAGATGCATCTTCCAATGAACGCTCACTGTGTGGATAGTCTTTCCAGTGGATTAAAACTGAAGCTTGTTCCTGAAAAGGTGTGAGTCACATATTTCCTGAACCTTAGACTCAGGAGAAGTGGTGTGCGTTAAATAAAGAAGTGATGAAAGGGATTGCTGCGCTAAGGTTTCAACTGTGTGGAATGAAATATTAGATGGAACTTCCAAGACAGAGGCAGCTGAACCTTGTAGGCAACAGGACTGATCATCTTCACTATCTTGAAGGTGCAATAAAATGCGATTTGATCTTATTTCGAGAAAGAAGATCAGGTAGAAAATTAGAGGAGAGCCATACTTTGTACCCAGGGTGGTAAGCAGGAGGAGGATGCTGATGGGTATCAGCAACAGACTTCGTTTTCTGTTTAGCCTCATGTAAATTACCAAGAATGTGCCTATGAACCATTTGAAGGTGGCGAATAAAACTAGCAGGAACAGAAAGAGAGGCACAGGGACTAGAAGGAAGGGATCTAACATGAAGACCATACAGACAAAAGAAAGGTGTGAACTTGCTGGTACTGTGTTGTAGAGTTGTTGTAGGAAACGGCCGCCAGAGGCAGAAACATGGACCAATTACTGTGGGAGGAATTACAGAAACAATGGAGATATTGTTCAAGGCTCTGGTTCAGATGTTCAGTTTGCCCATTAGTTTGTGAATGAAAGCCAGAGGACAGGGCTACATAAATCTGTAAGAATTTCTAAAAGGATTTAAAAAAACAAGAAACATACTGAGGAACTCTGTTTGAGATGATAGCGAGAGACAGCCAATGCAAATGAAGTCTCTTGCAAAACTATATGACATAAGGTCTTAGCGGAAGGTAGTTGTTTCAAAGCTGTTGAAAAGGGGCCATTTAAAAAAAGAAATCTATCATCACCCTTGACTTGGTTGCCAGATGAAGGGAGTAGTGCAGTGATGAAATCAAATCAGTGGATATAGTATGCCAAGGTTTGGGAGGGACTAGCAAAGGTTGAAGTAGCGCAGAAGGTTGAGGATGGGAAGGCTTATTTTGAGCACAAACTGGACAGGAGTTAACATAGAGTTCAGAGTCTTCCATGACTGAAGGGCACCAAAAGGAGTGGGAAAATAGTTTGAAGGTAGATTTAATGCTGCTGTGAACTGGGACTGTAGAATCATGATACATTTTAAGTACTTTGAGTACAAGAGGCTTGGTGGGTATAAAGAGAGATTTCCTCTTGAATAGAAAGTTGTTTCTTTTCTGGAGTTGACCTAACCCAGATGTCTTGTCTGTCTTGGCAATCTTAAAGTAGTTGGCTTGCACTCTAGCCAAGAATGTTTGAACTACTCTAATAATTTGTTCTGGAGAGAGGACGTTCTGTTTAAAAGAAAATGGTGACTCAGGATACCTGTAAGAGAGAGAGAGCATTTTCTGCAATGTTTTCAGCGCCAGGGATGCAGGTGATAAAAATAAGTCATATTGATTGAAAAAATAAACTCAGCGTACTTGACTCCTAAAGTGCATGTTCCGAAGACATTCAAGATTACAGTGATCGGTCGGTATTTCAAAGGGTTCCCTGGTATCAGAAACTGTCTCCATTCAGTTCAGTTCTTGCTCCAGAACAGAGTAGCTCTTTTCTGATTCAGACAAAATCTGTGAGAGATAGAGCATGGGATGTTCTTGATTGTCATCATCCAGTTGTTAAAGAAGGAAAGCCCCCCTGGCATGATCAGATGCCTCGGTTTCCACAATTAACTTCTTTGTAGCATCCGGATGATGAAGTATTGGAACCCGAGTAAAAGCTAATTTTAGTTCGGTGAAGGCTGCTTTCACTTGATGTTCCCACTGAAATCCATGACAAAGCTTCTAGTTTTTAAAGAGTCAAGTGATATCACTGGTTAATAAGGAAAACTCCCTGATGAATTGACTGTAAAAATTGACAAAGCCAAAAAAACACTGAGTTTCCTTGACAATGGAAGGAGTTGGGTAGTCCAGTATGGCCCCTGCCCGCCTACCATTAAAAGCGAAATATGAGTTAGTGGAGGGTCCATCCTCTCCCCTACCGTGACCCCAGAATAGCAGAGGGATTGTTGCCAATTGTTGGGGCAGTTTGCCTCTGTGTTTTCTTCCACTCCTGGGTTTACACATTTGTGTACCCATGACATTGATACAGACGGCAGCCCCCCTGCCAAAAACAAAAAATACAGGCTGTCTGACAAAGTCAGGGACAGCAAAAAGTAGGAAGTCTCTAAGATGTTGGAGTTTGGGGTGATTGAGGGCTCCAGTAGTCCATGGTCCAGCCCAGTGGTGCTGGTACCAAAAGCTGCTACACCAGGTACCTCCCCAGAATTCCAGTTCTGTGTGGACTACAGGGGGGGTCAGCTCAGTCACTGAGATTAATGCTCACCCCATCCCCAGAGCTGATGAACTTAATGATAGGTTAGGGCTGCCCAGTTCCTGAGTACCTTTGCCTTTACTTCAGGGTACTGTCAAACTGCCCAACTGAAGGGGCCAAGGAGCGGTTATCTTTTTCTGCTCCAGAGGGCCACTTTCACTTTAAAGTGATAACATTTGCACTGAAAAATGCTCCCAAAGGTAGGTAAACCAGCTTTTGGGTGGTAAGAAGACCTTCAGTGCTCCTTACCTGGAAGGCATTGCTGTTTTTAGTACCAGATGGAAGGACCACATCTTTCACCTGCAAAGACTGCATCAGGCCCTGCAGAACACAGGCCTGACTATGAAGGCCAGTATGCACCAAATGTGGCAGGAGTCAGTGTTGTACCTGGAACACCTGGTGGGTAAGGATAAAGTCTAGCCCCTCCAGGACAAAATAGAGACCATTCTGGCCTGGCAGCCCCCAAAACCCAAAATGAGAGAAGGGCCTCCCTGGGTCTCGCAGGATATTACAGGAGGTTTGTCAAGAAATATGGCACCATTGCTGCCCTCTTGACTAAGCTGACTTCCAAGAAGCAGTCAAGAAACATGATCTAGACAGAGGCTTGACTCCCTAAAACAGGTCATGTGCACAGACCCGGGGCTCTAGTGCACTGACTTCTCCAGGGAATTTATAGTACAAACAGAGGCTTCAGAGCATGGCACAGCTCACTGACGAGGGCCTAGACCAACCTGTAGTTTTCATCTCTAGGAGGTTACCTCCCAGGAAACAGAGGTGGAGTGCTATTAAGAGAGAAGCCTTTTCTGTAGTATGGGCACTGAAGAAGCTGAGACCATACCTGTTTGGGACTCACTTCAGAGTTCAGACAGACCACAGGCCCCTCAGGAAGCTAATATAAATGAGGGGTAAAAGTCCAAAATTGTTGAGGTAGTCCATCTCCGTACAGGAAATGGACTTTAAGGTGGTATATAGACCTGGGTCAGACCATGCCAATGCTGATGGTCTTTCCAGGTTCTTCTATCTTAGTGATGAGAACTCCCAGTGGGTTGGGTCTCCCCATTTTCAGCTCAGGGGGGCAAAAATTAGACCTGTCAGCCTTTAGGTGGTCTTCCCTAAAACATTTTGCCTACTTACTTCCAACATTTGACAGATTTTTGCTTCTGTTGGACTTAGGACTCTGTGCACTTTACCATGGCTAACCAGTGCTGAAGCGCTTTTGCTCAATCCCCAAAACATGATTTTATCGGCATATATCTAATTGGAAGATTACATTTACTTGTAAGCCCCTTGTAGATTGGTATACCATATACCCAGGACATGTAAATTAAATACTACCAGTGTGCCTGCAGCACTTTTTGTGCCACCCTCCTAAGTGTCACTCTAAATGTTGCCCCAGGCCTGTCATTGCAGCCTGAATGTGGTGCCACACTGATAAATCAACTTTGAATTTAACCCCCCTTATTGAGCCTTAAACTCCTCTTGTATTACATGTGTCACCCCTAAGGTAGGCCCTAGGTATCCCACAGGGCAGGATGCTGTGTAATGAAAAGGTAGGACATATACTTTTAGGTTTTACATGTCCTAGTATTGGAAAACTCCCAAATAGGTGCTTCACTACTGTGAGGCCTACCCCTCCCATAGGTTAACATTTGGGATTCCTTATTACATTTATTGAGCTGTAATTCCAAATTCTGTGAAGGTGGATATGTCACATTTGGTACCTATGGAATTGTAATGATTAACCCTCTTTAATGGTAAAGTTGGATTTTTCATTACAATTTCGACAATGCCACTTTTAGAAAGTTGGCGTTTTCCTCCCCTTAGGCCTTTGAGCTTGAAAACCGGGCCAAATCCACTTCTTGTATCCGAACCGTGCTCCATCACAGTCAGCCTTAACTTTTGACTTTAGGGGGCACTTTGATCTTTTAGGTGCTAGATTTCACTTAAAACCTTTTTTTAAAAAAAAACATAACTCTGGTTATACTGATTAGATTTTTGTCATTTTTCTGCCAAGTCATTTATTAAACTTTTACTGCTTGTGTGCTGCATACATACTTTACACATTGTCTGACCACAGCTCACATCCTAATCAACCAACAACCCAATTTCTCACATATGGGTTCTTCACTAGCAAAGGCAGATGTTTCTTCTGGACTAGTCTCTGGTTTTTGGAGCGTAATTCAAACTCCCCCGGAAACAGAAGATGGTCAGGGCTTACATATTTCAATTTGACGTTCTCATAGCCGGTGTTCAATAGCTAATGCTAGGTCTATCAGGACATACATGGATTCAGCCCAAGCTGAATGAACCAGTTCATCTTTAATTTCTTCCTTAAGATCTCTGCGAAACAGGATGACCAGCGTCCAGACAATCCATGTGGTTTTGGCTGCCTACCGATGGAATCGGGTGATGTAACTTAAAATGTCTTGATTACCCTGCTGGATGTCACATAGGGCTCAGGACTCATGGTTAGGCCTTTTGAAAAAAAATTAAATGTGGTCAGGAATGTCAAATAATCAGACAGGCACGGATCTTCTGTAGCTACTAAATGGGTTGTTTCCACCGTTAGCCTTGTCTTGTGAAAATTGAGCAAGGTGGAAGGGGAAGTCAAGAAATACCTTCAGCTTACTTGGATCCCCTGAAAAGTGTGGCATAGCTGAGAAAACTGAGGGAACATCAGACATTCTGAAAGCAAGGGCTTAGTGTAGGACTATGTTCTCTTCACAAAGTTGCTGAACTGTCTTTACTAAGGCTTGGGTTGGATCAAGCTGGTACCCTGAGCAGTATCCTTGGTCTCTGACTTGGGAACAGTATTTAGGGGTCGCAATCTATCAAATCTCAATGTTGCAGGTGCTCTGAGAATACTCTCCCACTTTGACCAGCCCTAGATGCCCAGTGTTTAACAGTCTTGGTCTGCCAGAGGTAAGGGTGAACCCTTCTAGTAGCCACCATGCCACAGACACTATAAAAAGTGCCTGAGCAGGTGGTGCCTCCAAGAAGGAGTCCCTGAGGAGGAAAACGTCCATAGGCAAAAAACCTCCTACTGGCAGAAGGACATCACCAACTGACGGTACCAGAATAAGGACCTAAGGCAGAGAAGAAGAGGGGAAAATACGAGAACTGCGGGACTACTGAACAGGATTCACAGGAACAGGAGTGAGGAACACAGTCACAGGAAGAAGTGTTGCAATGAAGGGAGCAAAAGAAAAAATGCCCTTTGATACTGATAAAACAGGAATTGAATCACAGGAAGGTACAGCTGCCATGATGGATTGGGAAGGAGCACTAAAGGCAAGTATAGCCACCATCTTGGATTGAGTCATGTGAATATTCAAGAAGAACTAGAAACAATTTGGACATGCAGCCGCGTTCTTCCTACCAACTTTCCCAAGGAAAGGAATGGACTTGGAGGACATGGTAACGGAGGGTTGGCTGCCATGAGGTAAGTGTGCAGGAGGAGTGATGGTGACCCGCTGGCCTCTCCCCCACTACTCGGAAGACATGTGTCGCACCAGCGTGGGATGAGAGCATTTCCGGGAAGGATGCTGGCACAACAGAACCAGAAACCAACATGGAATACCGCAACCAGAGATGGAGTTCTAAGATGACTCACCATGGGAAACTTCCAAAAACATACTTTTCACCATGGAGTTTCCAATGGTGAGGTAACTGCTTCCTGTGCCTTTCAAACTCCTCCTCACTCATACCTCATTTTTATTCTGTGTCTCACTCTTCCCTTGAACTAGACTTCCTTTTTGGGAAGGCAGTGTGATCTCTGTTGTTTTTCACATACAGGCCAAAATCCAGAACCCATTCTATGGCCTGCTTGTTTTTTTTTTTTTTTGTTTTATGTGGAGGCCCCTGTGCCCCACTCATTTTTTTCTAGGAGGTCACCCTCGCCCTCTCCTCTTCCTGTCCAACACTCAATCCCTTTTTGTACTTTTAAATTCATCATCCATTTTACACTCTAACATCCAGCACTGAATTGCAGGTAGAGAATTGCATCCACAATAAAGGCTATTGGTCAGAGAAGCTGTCTGATTTGAACTATATTATCAGAGTCTGTGTTTCTCTGAGGGAACTGTAGCATTTTTTCACCAATTTCTGATTTATTAGTATTTTTTTCACCTGATCTTGGAGCAATATAATGTACAGAGTTTGTGTGTACCTATGTGAAAAAATGAATTATAGAAAATGGCAGTTCTAGTTCACACAAAGTTAGGTACTCTGGGAAGCAGGGAGACTTTTGTTTTAGATCAGCATGTAAAAGCAGTGATGTTCGTACATGTAAATGAAAGCAGAAAAATACTACATTATATATGATTTCCTGTTCCCTTAATGCGCTTTATGATAATATCAGTAGGCATAAGTTGTCTGAAGAGCATTTTTTGTAACGTTTTTCTATCAACATGAAACACTGCACGCCCAACCTTGGGCCAGATTTATTAGCACTTGCAAAGTCACCAAAGGTAGCACAAACTGACCAAGTGTAGATTTGGGATTTACTTTCCAGCGAAAAACTACCTTTGTGCCACTTTGTGCTTGAAAGTTGCCTAAAAGCAGTGCTAAGGGCATTCTCACAGTACCAGCCATAGTTTTTGAGAGAAACCCTTATCTATTAATAGTTGTAAATAAATATGGCTTTGTGCCAACAAATACACCTCCTTAAAGCAGGCGCAAATAAAGAGAAAAGTTTAACTTTTCCCTGCCAGTTTAAAACGTTTGCTAGACTCAGATGCACACCTTGAGATAATATATATATATATATATATATATATATATATATATATATATATATTATCAAAAACGAAGTTGTCCTCATGTGAAAGCGCACTCCCAACAGGTTATATAAACGGGAAGAAAAAGCAAAGCCAGCAACTCACAGTGAATTCTTTAAGCAGTTTCATTATTCCAGGCCTTAAGTTATAAAATCATCTCTGGACACGTGTTTCAAGGTCAATCCTTTCTTCAGCAGAGAAAAATATAAAAGTGTTTCACCCTCGTAGGTGCAGCCAGTGCTGGAGGTGTTCCAGGCATTTCTTTCTTACTGAAAAGACCGGCATGGCTTCAGCTTGTCTAATTACAGGCACCTGATTAGTCTCTTTAAATACTAGTCTGCCCCAGTGGGCCTCTCAAGTGAGCAGTGCATGCTGGTTGTGGTGGTCCTGCAATTTTTTCATTTTGCCCCAAGTGGGTTGCTGGAGCCAAACGAAATAATGAACCAAAGTGCAAACCTTTGTAGGCGAATCCAAAGTAAAATTGTCAGATTTGCTGTGAATAACCCAACCTGATTGCTCTTATGTGACAATCCATTTTTAGTCACACAGACCTGCTTCGATGTGCAGTGGTGCTGCCTTCCCGGCTGGACAGGCCGGTTAATTATCATATTATATATATATATATATATATATACACATACATATTATATATATATATACACACACATATGGCAGCAATTTGGTTGCGGCACTGCATGAAAAAATAGAGAATTTCCCCCTTCTCCTTTTCACACACCCACACAACCGTGCCAAGCATTGGGTGGGTGACAGGGAGCGAGAGGTGACTTATGAGAGGATTACAGATTTCTTGAGGGCAGACAGGTGGGGCAAATAATTGCTGAGGAAGGCCGGAGAAAGAAAGTGGGAAGTCTCTGGACTACTGATGAATGAAAGAAGAAAGACTTACAGAAGTAACTACATAGAGGAAAGATTACAAGATGGAAGACGACAAGAACTGCTGAGTGGAAATGGAGAAGAAAGAGCGTCAAAAAGGGCTCCTTTGGAGAGAAAGAATATGGTAGAAAGACCACTAGTATTACTGATGAGAGGCACAGGATGATAAGGGAATGGGTACAGGAAGCAAAGGACAGGGCAGTACAAGAAAAGGGATAGCAGGAGCTGTAGGAGAAAGATAAGTGGGGTGAGGCGAGCAGAAGTGAGAGCGGAGGAGAAAATATAAAGCAGAGTAAGAACTCTAGAGGGGGTAGGTCGAAAGAACAACCCAACAGCTGGGAGATTTATACACATAGGGACAGTGGGGTTCTCCTCCCTTTCTGCAAAATGCAAAACTAGGCCTTGGGGCCTATGAGGCTAGTGGAGACAGACCGCATGACCCCTCCCTTCAAAACATTAATTGGCCCCAGGGGATGTGGTCCCTAGCATGCCCCCTTTCCTTAAATTTAAATCTACAGGATCGGGTATCAGGGCCTCAAGAAAGCTCTGGGAGGGTTGATCGCATGCAAACCATCCCCTATAAACATAGTTGGTCATGGGGTACGAAGTCCCCAGAGCAACAAGAAGGATCGAGGATGGGGGATGCATGCCTCTCTCCCCTATTAGATTACTTTTTCCCAACCTCCCAGGCCCTAGCTTTTCCCAGGGGGCTTATTTAAAAAAGTTCTGGGCACCACACTTTTAATATTTTTAAATGGGACTGCAGATCCTCCTCCAATCCATGGTCCTGTTAAAAAAACTTTTTTAGAAAAAGGTTTTTGGCCTGAGGGACATGGGGGGCCCTCTGGGACCCCTTTCCCCGACCCAGGCAAAACTAGGGGCTCATGGTATCCCTTCACTGCCCTGTATCAGTTTATTTTCTTTTTTTCAGGACAGAGGACTGAGTCCTAAAATGATGGCTGCAACCACTTTTTGATGTGGTTGAAGCCAATCAGATCTTATCTTAAGATTTGTTGGCTCTGCAGATCTGCCACAGTAAACAATATACAAATATTTTGAATCTCATTTTCTCTAAAAGTACTAAACAGATTTACATCAAATCACAAAAAGTGTGCTTCTGCAAAATGTGATGTAATTCTGTGTGGACTTTTTGGCTGTAGCTGCGCCTAATTTTCCCAATGAAAATGGCATGGGAAAAATTAGTTTTGTCACCCTTCTTTGAAAACACAAGGACTCATATGGAGTACTTGAAACACAAGCATTTGCAATGCAATAGGTCTCACGTTTGCTCAAGTTAGAGCTTTTAGCGCTGTAAACTCCTAACCAGACTTTTCTTGCCACATAAACTGAAAATGAAAAGTAAAACAGTTTCACATAAGCAAGCCAACGGCCGCCATGAGCATGAAGCAGACACACAAAAGGAAACAGAATTTCGCTCACAGTGAAACTTATCTCCAAAAGTGCAATTATCCATGTTACCAGCAAAAGTGCAATTATCCATGTTACCGGCAAAAGTGCAATTATCCATGTAACATGGTTGATGTCATGCAAAGTGCTCAGCTACTGTCCAGTGAGATCGCACTGCCTACAAAATATAGAGAAAAAGTAGTCCAGAAGCCAAACGGAAAACATGAAGCCTTGTATGTTTTCAGTAGTTGGCTGGTGCGCTCGAGGAGAGCTAAACACTGCAGAAGGCATGACATATCCATGCCTTTCACTAGTTAAATCAAGCAAATTTTAAAAGGCAACTCCACGAACCAACCAAATTGATGGGCATGACATGGGCGTGGTTACAATCCCATAGAGAGATTACAACAGGGACACAGCTCTTTGTGTGCTTGACCCTAAAAAAAGTAGCTCCAAAAATGGGAGCAGTGGAAGGACATAAGTTCTTCATCGGTGCTCAAGGGGAGGGACAAACTTAAGAGAGGACATGACCCAGCATGCTGTGATAAATGGAAAATAAGCAAATTAATGTGACCCGGAAGCTAACTAATGGTAAGCTATGGGTGGGCTGTAGCATACTGACTGTAAACAAAATGTTTTGATGAGACAGCACATGAGTTGTCTATGCGAGACCTATAAAGGATGGAGGACTGTGTGCCAAATTTGCGTATTTTCGTTGTGTGCTTGCACACATCAATTGCCAGTGTATCCCTTGGTGTCAATAGATTTCTTGAGACACTACGGCCAGATTTACACAACTACAAAGCAGGGAGTATAAAGCGAAAAAAACCAAACAGACCTAAAGGAAATGATTTCTTCATTTATTGCAAAGGCCTATGGGGAATTGGGCTTTTGTGAGAGGTTCTGTAATGTTTACATGGATGATTGGCGTATTGCTGTAGCATCAACGCCAGCAGTTCTTTATAGCTTTCCCTGACTAAATCAACGACATGAATTAAAATAAGACATCTCTTAAGCAGCCAGGTCAATGCTGTATCAGCCTCTGGCTGTAAAGTGTAATTCCCTGTGTTTATGCCACGCAACAACCACACGAGGAACCCAAGGATAACAAAGTTTGGGAGCGAAGAACAGGAACTCTTTAGGACGACAGGCGTCGGATGCAAATCCTAGCCTGAAGCCAGCTCTAAACCGCAACTGCCTTTTGGCAATTAAAATCCAAACACCCACAGACTCTACTTCAATCCAATCCCAAGTTTTAAAAATACGGGTTTTGTTAGTTCTGTTTTAACAATTCACAATGCCATATGCTGTCTTTTTTTACTTCAGGTTTCCGGTGACAAAGCATAGTTTTTTTTGTTTGTTCAGGATGTAGTGGCGAGAACCATCGATGAGCGTTTAAAGGCAACATTGTGCTAGTTGGGTTTTATGATGCCAAATTATGTTAAAGGAGAGGGCTTTTTTTAAGTGTCCTAGATAAATGCTGTAAACCTAGAATAACATTGACTAAAAGCAGAACCTCTAAGAGAAAGGTGGGTAAGGGAGAAACAATGTACATATCCAAGCAGAATCAGTGACCCCAGATTTTGCAGTGTCAAAAATACGCAAGATTGCATTCTACACGAGACTTTCAATTTCATTTCCTCTATAAAAAAAAAAAATCAGAGGAAGTTATAATAAAAGTGACTGTCAAAAGGTAAAGGTTTATGAATCGTTTCACTTCTTAAATGTTTACATTTTGCTTGAAGTAATAATAATGGGAATAATAATAGTAATTTGCATTTTACTTAACACCGCACTTCTTTCATTTTTAAGCGTTGTAAATAAATAGCTGTTACTACTGCCAAAGGTAATGGTACCATGTCAGAATGATGGAAGGCTGCCTTGCCAAGAATGGCATTTGTGGCATAAAGAGCAACGCATATCCTAGCTGCAAGCGTTTAACTCACCAAGCATCCCTTTTTAGGTTGAGCCTAGGCAGCGTGCATGCGCTGTCTTCCACATGATGTAATCTACTTCTGTGGGGTTTCACGCCCATCTCACACCCATCGCTTTCATTCACTCATTGAACTGCCTTTCAAAATTCCCTTGATTTCGTAGGTAAATGCTTTACGTTTGTCCTGCCTTGAGGCTGCTTTGTTACCGCGTTGGAGACTGACCCTGTTAGTTGGATTATTGCACGATCGCCCATCTACCTTACTGTGGCGCACTACTTCTGTTTTTTTTTTTTTGCCTCTCTGCTTTGCATTCTGTGTCCGTATGGTTTTTTCTTCCTCTTTCTTGTTTTTGAGCATACTGCAGTTTCTTTGTAGTGTCTGCCCCCAAAGGCTGCAGGCTGGAGGGGGGTTCTTTTTCATTTATTTATTTATTGATTTCCTTTTTTTTGGAAGTTTCATATAGCACAAACTCGATCGGAGGAGTTCCTTAAGACCTATGGGTGATTAGCCGTGCTTCACAAATCCATGATTGGTAGATTGATTGATTGAGTAGCGCTTTAAATGAGGACCACTTACGTGTGTGAAGATTCATATAGTGCAAATTCAATTGGAGGAGCGCTTTACATGAGTAACACTTACATACAAGTTTAGCAATAGAAAAATATACAAACTGGTGCATTTTAAAATGAAAAAACACAGAAATCCTCAATGCAGCTCCACCAGCACATCGGGAGAGCCAATACTACAATATTCACTGCACTCGGGAACGTCGCCCCATAATGCTTTGTAGAGCGTTTCTTTTACAAAACATTTTGGCCCATAACTCAGCCTGTGGTGGTCCTAGGACAATGGGACCATCACTAAACCATTCAGCATGTCACACTCCTTCTGTCTAGGTCATCTCTGGGTCTCCACACTAGGCTGGGGGGCCCCAACATAGTGACCTCTCCCACCATTCAGTGTCTTTTTAAGCCCTTATAGCTGGAACTTTTCTATTATGGGTGGGAGTATTTTGTGTTTTTAAGGGCCTTGTTCGTAATAATATTGCAAGGCTAGGCCTCAACATGTGTAAGGCACTATAGCCTCTAGGGGCCAAATATATGCTTACGCTGCATTATTTTCTGCCATTCACTTTTCAAGTGGTTGGGCCTTGTGTCCTTTTGGGGCTGTTCTGAGAATTACAGTAAAGATACTACAATATTCTCTGCACTCAGAAACTCTCCCCATAATGCTTTGTGGGCCTTTTACAAAACATATTTCCCCATAACTCACTGTGTGGGTGTCCTAGGACAATGGGACCACCATCAAAATGTTCGTTACGACACACTCTTTTGGTCTAGGCCATCTCTGAGTCACCACACTAGGTTGGGGGAGGGCAAAATAATAACCCCTCCCACCATTCTGTGCATTTTTTAGTAAGTTCATGGCGGAAACTTTTGTTTTACAGCTGGGAGTGATTTGTGTTTTAAGGGCTTTGTTTGTAATATTATTCTAGTAGGCGCGCTAGGCATGAAAATGTGTAATGCACTACACCCTCTAGAGGCTAAATATATCTGTATTACGTTCTGTGAGACCCCAAAATAATAATGATATAAATAAATATAATAAATAATAGAAATATTTTTCATTTTTGGTGCAGGCAGCGGAAGAAGGTAAATGGAAGTGCTTTAGTTATATGCAGGGCCACTGGTATTATGTAGCAGAGAGGACCAATTCATGCAGCAGGGTTGACCAGTTTATGTTGCAAATAAAGTCCAGTTATGCATTTACAATGCCTAACTCAAGCAATTGCGAAACAAAGGCTTGTTTACATAGCACTTGAAATAGTAGTTTTTTTTCCCCAATTCGAATTGCTGTAAATAACAGGTGTTATTATTGACTGTTTAATTGTTAGTCACTGTATCTCCAGCCAAAGGATGAAACGTCAGTCATCCCAGCCAGGATTCCAACCACATCACCTTCAGGTCACACTAGTTGATGGCTCTTTAAACAATTAAAATATGTCTTTTTCTAAACCTAGCTGTGTTCTCGTCCTTTTCTTCTGCATGGAAAAAGCAAAGAACTTTGACATGTCTGAGGACAACATTTGATGCTCTGCAAAATAAAGAAATCTTTTGTGAGCTCAGCTAGAAGGAGTGCATGTGTATTTCAAACTGTGCAAGTCCAAAAAGGTTGTATGATGGAACCACGTATGCTGGAACCATGCATGCCTTATCAACGTGGTCTGAACAATTACCACGCTGTTTCCACGCATGCCTTTACATCGAATTTGCGTTGAAAAAGCATGTCTAGTAAAGGCATGTGTGGAAATGGCATGCAAAATGGCCTGTCTGGTTCTATCATATCATGAGGCCCAAAACTACCCCACCTTTAATACCTAACTACCTTGATCCCCCCCCACCCACTATAATAAAAAAAACTATCCTAAACCCCACACCCTCACCCCTATAAACTAAAGTATCCCCAAAAGTAAACTACCCCGACACCCCCCCACCCGACCTGAGCCCTAAAAAAAAAAAAAAAACTATCCCGACTCCCCCATCCCTAAAAAATAAATAAAAAAAAAAAAAAAAAAAACTACCTTGAACCCCACTACTAAAAACTAAACTACCCCGACATCCCCAACCTGAACTGAGCCCTAAAATCTTCCCCTAATAAGTAAACTACCCTGAATCCCCCCACCCACCCTAAGCCCTTAAAAGAAAATACCCAAACCCCCACCCCTTAAAAGAAAATAGCCTGCTGCAGCCCCCCACCCGCCCCAATCCCTTAATCCACCCCCTGCCCCAGCTCCACTTACCTCACTGCGTCACTCTAGCCCCTAAAACAAAAATATCCCAACCCCCACAATAAGCCCTTAAAAAATACCCAAACCCCCACTCTGCCACTTAAAAAAAAAAAAGCCCACCCCCAGGCCCCCACCTCTCCCCAATCCCTTAATCCACCCCTGTCCCAGCTCCATTTACCTCACTGCATCCTCCGCGTCCTCTCCCGAACAAAGCATGGCTTTTTCTGTGCCTTAACGACACATATGTGTAGTTCAGCACATGAATGGTTAAGGCACAGAAACAGCCATGCGTTGTTTAGGCAAGCGTGGTTACGCTTGCGTGGGAAACGTCTGCGTTGTTTGCAATGCGTGGTTGAGGACATTTCATGTCCAAAAAGGCAAAATGCAGATTGTGGATAGTTTAAAATTAGGACATTGAGGGTAAAGCCAAAGACGAAACAGGAGGGCTTATTTATTAGTCCCATTGTATCACACAAGCCCTCCCCCAGATTTCTGAAGCCACAGAAGGTCACTTTGTGCATCCCTGCGTGGCTTGATAAATCTGGAGTAACACAATGCAGCACAAACTACTGTGTTGTGTTACTCTGCCCTGGGAAGGCATTCTGTGGGTGTTGCTTGGGTGTTCCCACACAACTCCCATGGATTTTGATGCATTCCCAGATTTACCAAACCTGGTAAACCTGGGAGTGCACCAAAATCCTTCACCTGCCCATGGGAGGCGTAACGAGGAGAAATATCACTATTTCTCCTCATTTATTTCCTCTTTCTATGCGTTCAGCTTTCTGCAGCACAACTAAAAAGAGGAAACAATCCTGCATGTAATGCAGGTACCCCTGCACCATGGTGCAAGGGTGCCTGCGTTGGCACTCGGCAGCCCATTGCACATCAGGGTAGGGGGATGCCTGTGATGCATGGCTTGATAAATCTTGAGTAACACAATGAAGCACAAACAACTGTGTTTTGTTACTTTGCCCTGGGAAGGCATTCTGTGGGCGTTGTTTTGGTGTTCTCACACGACTCCCATGTTTTTTTATGCATTCCCAGATTTACCAAACCTGGTAAACCTGGGAGTGCACCAAAATCCTACACCTGCCCATGGGAGGCGTAACGAGGAGAAATAGTGATATTTCTCCTCATTTATTTCCTCTTTCTATGCATGCGGCTTTCTGCAGCACACATAAAAAGAGGAAACAATCCTGCATGCAATGCAGATACCCTTGCACCATGGTGCAAGGGTGCGTGCATTGGCGCTAGGCAGCCCCATTGCACATCAGGGCAGGGGGATGCCTGTGATGCATGGCATCACAGGAAGGTAACTTGCTGCACTGCCTTTCCCCACATTTCCCATAAATCTGCCCCAGGGGCTGTAGTTGTTACACTGCGTAGCAACATGGGCAGAATATTATTTATTTAACAACTTAAAAATGTGTTGTAAACTCAGAGTATTTACTCAGAGATATCAATGTTATAGGAATAGTAGGATGATGATGCTGATAGGAACATAAATATACCATATTATATTGGATGAGATGTTAAAGCCTTGATAGAGACAAAGGAAGGGCCTTGTGTGGAACAGATGGTTTTAAGAATCTACCCAGCTGGCCTGCAGCAGAGTTCAGTGGCCTATTATAAATAAGAAGTAGATAAGATGTCTGTTTAGGTCGAGCCTACTAGACAGCGCATTGTGACTTAACAAAAACATAGAGGGGCTTGGAGCATGCCCATTGCATACAATTGGTTGGCTTACCTTGTCCCTCTCATGTGCCTGCTTCCTATTGATTTCCCCGGTTGTCAAACTTGTGTTTGTCCCTCCCACTGAAAATTGCCTCTTTACAATCTCTTTGATTGGTTGGCATCAGTGCTTCCACTGCTCTTTGAAGCACTACTTTTAAGATCAAAGCCCACCAGACAGCGCAGCTGTCAGGTTTGCTAAAGACATCTTGGGGACAAACAGAAAGCAGTCCACCCATTGCTTACCATTGGCTTTGTGGTTTGTAACTCACATTTTCTGTCTTTGTGTTTGCTGGCTTTATTTGCTTTAGGCTGTCCAGGGGGACTTTGTCCCTCCCAAGGAGCAAATCCTTTTCAAACTACCTCTCTTTATGTTCTTCCGTGAGCGCTCCTTTCTGTAAATAGGCATGTAAATCTTGTTCTTACTTTGTCACATTTGCTGTGCATTAAAAGTCAGAGGTTAAAAATCAGACTCTGACTTAAGAGAGAGCTTGATGTTTACTTTTCTTTCTCGGACTTCAACGTCAGAGGATTTATGTGACAATCTTGCTGGATACTGGGTGTAGGAAAGGGTTTTTATCCTAGCACACAACAACATTTAAATGAACTATGCAAGCACTTGTAAACTGTATAGTTTTATTAGTAAACCTGTAGGTTTGTGCAAATGTAATGGTCATTTCAATTGAAAATGTGTTGTATGTAACAGCAGTGTCCTACCACACCATTCATACTTCACTATAAGCCACTCCATTCTGCCCTACTCCTCACCACTGCACTCTACGTTACACCACTCTACGTAACTGCACTCTGCACCACTCCACTCCTCTCTACTCTGTACCATACTATGCCAATGCACTCCATGCCACTCTACTCTACACACCTTCACTCTTTGTCACTGTACTCAACATCCCTCCAGTCTAGGCCACTCCAATCCACTCTGCACAACTCTATGCAACTCCACTAATCCACTCTGCAACACTACACACTATGCCACTGGACTCTGTCAATACACTCTACTCTGTACCACTCCACTCTACATCCCTGCACTCTAAGCCAATCCACTGTACACCCCTCTAATCTACTCTGCACCACTGCACTCTATACCACCTTACTCTACACCACTACCCTCTATGCCACTTTATTCCAATCTGCGCCACTCCACTCTTTCACTGCACTCTACATAACTGCACTCTATGCCACTGCTCTCTATGCCACTTTACTCTATGCCACTGCACTCTATGCCAATGCACTCAATGTCACTCTACATCACCGCACTCTACTCTGCAACACCTCACTCTATGCCACTGAAGTCTGGGACACTTTCTGAAAAGTGACGTTGCACCTAGTACAATGCCACTTTTCTTGCACTCCTTAGCACCGCCATCTGTGCACCGTATTTAAAATATGGTGCACCATGGCCGTAGTCAGGGTTACTAGCGTCTAATTTGGCGCTGTGCAGGATTAGCGTACAAAATGTTGACGCTAATCCTGCAAAGCACCCAGAGGCCCATTGAAAACAATGGGAGCCTCCCTTTAACGCCTGCTCTTAGCATGCATTAAAAATAGCAATAACAATGATGCAAAGAAATCTATTAAAAATCTATTAGAAATCAATCTATTAGATTTCTTTGCACTATTTTTTCATCCCCCCCCCAGTACTGGAATGCCCCCCTTGCATACATTATGCCTGATGCGGGCATAAAGTGGCACTATGAAAGCATTACACCACTTTGTAAATATGGTGCAGCATTTTTGGCCTTCCAAGGCCAAGTTATCGTAAAAAAATGACGCTAATGTGGCGTTCGAATGGCACTAGGCCCTCTTAAATCTGGGCCTGTGTGTCATTCTAATCTGCACTACCGCATTCTATGCAGTTGCACTCTGCCACTGCACTATCGTGCCACTCTATTCTAAATCATTCCATACTATGCACTGCACTCTGCAGCACTCTACGTCAATGCACTCTCTGCCACTCTACTCTGCACCACCCCACTCTACAATGCACCAGTCTAATCTAAACCACTGTATTCTTCAATGCAGCATTGTTTACTGCTGAATTCCATGCCGCTGCACTCTATCCAACTATAGTCTGCAAAACTCTATGCCATCGCACTCTACAGCAGCCCACTCCATGCCACGCCACTGTATGCCACTCTTTGCAACTCCACTCTACTCTGCACCTCTCTACTCTATGCCACTGTGCTCTACACTACTGCACTCTATTCTGCACCATTGAACTCCTCATTACTGCACTTTATGCTAATCGGCTCAACACTACTCTAATGTATGCCACTGCACTGTAGACCAATGCACTCTGTCACTCTACACCACTAAACTCTGTGCCACTCTGGTGTGCACTACTGCATTCTATACCAAAGCACTCGATGCAACTGGATTCTGCCACTCTACTCAACTTTGCACCACTTGTGGTGAATCCATTTGAATTCTTATTGGGACTCAGGTATTTAGCTTAACCTTTGGCTTGCAGTCCTGTGCCAGCATCACCTAGTGACTTTTTACCTACTTAACTTGCTTTGTTTTATTCCATTAATTATTATTATTTCTTCTAAGATGACTGCCATTGTTTATATTTTATACAAATGTTTTGATTGGCATTATCAGTGCCAATCTGGGAAGGCTTAATTATCAGCGTCATGATTAGTGATGTGCTTAGGTATTGTCATCATGTCACTTTCTCACTCACGTGTGATAGAAACATAATGTGCAATTGTTGGGGATTGTTTATATAATTGCCACCACAAGTGCGCCTCCTTATCACCTGTTTAGGGAACATAGCTGCATCAGGGATCATACATGATCTGTATAAGTACATCTCACACGGAAAAGGTCATTAAAGGGGTTCCTTCCAGATACCATCCAAGCTGCACGTCACCTTGCTGCAGAGCTCAGCCTTTGTGTCACCACGAGTCTGACCTAATTTCAAGGTAACGAGTGTTGGGGGGCTTTACTCATATACATGTTCTTTATCATACCTAGCTCTCTAGAGATTAGGTTTTCTTTGCTAGGAATTTTATATCTCATGTTTATTGTAAGATGGAGGGGGTTTTTATATTCCCAACTCTCATCTTCACTATTTTGCTTCCTTTACTGTTTATTATCCTAAATATTGTAGCACATGCATTTTATCGTAGATTGCAGTCTTTTCAACAAATACATTGAAAACTTTCCTGCATCGCCTTCATTGCCTGTGTGTGTAGGGACAGCTCCTCCATTAGGGCGGAGGAGCATCAACCCCCCGCCAGCAGCGGCAGCTGCAGCTGCAGCTGCAAACCTTTTACCACTGAGTTTATTATCGTCTTTTTGGTAAAAGGGGCGGAGCCACAGGGGTGACAAGCAGTGAGGGGGAGTGCACATCACTCCCCCTCAGAGCACATGTGTGTTTGGCCGGACGTCTTGGGCCGGACGTTTTGGGCCGGCCAAATGCACATGTGCAGTAGGCTCTCTCCAGTGCAGCAACACAGTTGCCGGGCTGGAGAGAGCCTGCACAGGCTCCCAGTCTGCCTGGAAGCACCCTGGCTCAGCGCTCCCACCCAAAGCAGCATCAGGATTGGCCGCAGGGCAGGCCTGCAGCCTGGAGCTACGAGGGACAAATGAGTGTGTGTGGCGGCAACAGAGGAGGTAAGTGTTGTTTTTTTAATTATTTTGTAATTTGATTTTTATTTATCCCCCCCACACGCCGCCCCACCCCTTCTGCTTGCCGTGAGCCGTGACTGTGTGTGTGTTACTGAGACTTATTGCTAACAAGAGCAAAGGGTAATTTACGTTCCACCACAACTTCCCTCTGAGGTCTTATTTAGAGTCCATGCATAAGGCTGCCAGATATCACCTTTGCTTTATGAGTTTTGGTGAGGTACTGCTTGTGAGCCAGGAGGGTTGGGCAGACAGTTGCGACTTGTTGTAGGAGCGGCTTAGTCGCCTACAAACAAAAGTTCTGTCATCCTTAAACCAGCAGTCTCGCTAAGGAGCGAGAGTCCGACTACAGACACAGTGCACTCTGTCACTGCACTCTATGCCACTCTACTCTACACCACTCTACTGTATGCCACTCCACTCTATACCACTATACTCACTGGCACTCCACTCTACACTGCTGCATTATATGCCACTCTACTCCACTGCACTCTATTATGCACACTGTAATCTACACCACTGCATTCTAAGACACTGCATTGTATGCCACTGAATTCTATGTTGCTGCACTCTACGCCACTGCACTTTACACCACCATACTCTGCAACACTCTATGCCAAAGCACTAACCACTAGTCCACTCAACGCCACTTCACTGTACTCCACTCTACGCGACTCCACTCCATGCCACTGCAATAAACAACACTTTTTGCTACTCCACTCTGACACTATACTCCACTCTTCACATTCCACTCTGACACTCTATGCCAGTATCCTGTACGCCACTAACATTTAGCCATGCTGATCATCAACCACGCTGGTGTATTACATGACTAAAACACATTAGCAAAGCCAACAGCTATTGCCTAGGGGCGATCTATTTGCTTTGGAAATGCTTGTTTTGTGTGACACACTCCATTAAAGTGTGTGTTTTCCAGCCATCACCCTTGTGTACTTCTATCCCCCTACACTCGCTTGATTTTTGTTACCAGACTGCTTCTTCTGGACTGACACAGGGTTCAGTCTGTGTCCTTCTAGTGTGCATCTCGTACTTCACAGACTACAATTAACCATTTACTCTATCTCAGAAGGCAGTAGCTTGAGAGAGTACTACAGAGGTTCTAACTTGGATTGGTAAGTAAAAAGGAAAATAAAAGTATCCTCGTTATTTTGTAGGAGTATGCATGGATGGTGCGTGTGCCTATAAAATGATGGAGGCAGCCGGTCAGAGACTTTTTGTTTAGTCTCCTTTAACCATGCTGCACAGCTTTGGGATGCTGTACAGAATCGCAAAAAGCCAGTGGCAAATCCAAAAGCTCCCATAGGCACGACCTGTTGGCTTTGCCAATGATTGTTTTCAGTAAAAGAAAATCTCAATTTTTATGTTCTAACCTGACCTTTTAGTTACTTATTTTTCCCTCTATAGATCTTGTCTTGCATGTCCTAATGATTTTACTGTACTGTAGCATTTGTATAGTTCTTACTACCCCTATGTGGGGCACTGAATCTCATTTACCCACATGACAGCAAGCTGAACCACCTAGGATGTATGATTGGAAGGGTGCTACTTTTGTTTTGAGCCATATTGGAATGTTTTCATGTCGTGCATGATGACCACCGAACTATATTTACTATGCTATAGGAGGCACTGCCTGGCAGTGCTATAGGTAAGAGTATGTGAGAGATGGACTCTCATATTATAACTGTACTAAGGACAAAAACATATAGGTAGCTACACAGCACCAGTCTAGCCTTAGGGCAGGCAGAAGCTGTGCATGTGCACACCGAAAAAGGGGGTGAAGCAGAGAAAGTCCGGTAATCCATACAAAGGGCCAAAAGGGCAAGTATGTGAATTTGTGACATGAGCTGCAGCCATGCACCTTTGGTTAAGGTCAGGATAGTGCCTACTGTTGAACAAATACATCCCATTGACGAGGAATGAGGTATCCCTCTCAAGCTACTGAAAGCTCTTAAAGGCAAATGGACACCAGGAGGGTAAGCCGTAGGCTGAAGGTGGGTCAGACTGTGGCCAGACAGACACCCTGCATGGAAAGATGAATGAGTGCTTGGAAAGTTGCCTTACTGACAGCACAAGAGCAAATTAACCTGCCTCTTGTTACCCTTCTATCCTTACCCCTGCATGTGAGCCCAAACCTTTCAAACAAAACAAGAAATATCTCCTTGCTCTTTCTAGCTTACATAAGGAGGCATCCTCCCGACCTTGTAGAATTTTATCCCAGACAACTTTCATAATTAATCTGTTTAAAAAAAAAAAAAAAAAAACTTTCATAATTAGTAATGGATAACATTTCAGGGTTAAAAAGATACCATGTGGTAAAAGGAGACTTGCCTTGCTTCCATTGTTTTGGAAGAGACAGCAGTATGGCACAGATTTGGTAGCTATCATTTTGCTCAATCTTAGCCTAGCTCTTCTCTGACTAGTGTCTTATGAAAACACATTTCATATGTGTCTCCATGACTTAACTTTCCTTTCATTCTCTTTTGTATGGTCCCTTTCCACTCCCCCAAACTCCTCCCTCTAACCCTGTTCCCACTTCTAATAAAAGTCCTTTCTTCTGACGCAATAATGGCCAGTTGGTGTCGTTTCCTATCCTTGACAGCTCCTAATTCAACCTGCTGAATCTGGGCCTTGACCAGCATTGTGTGCTGACTGAGCCTCCTGGATACTACAGCTCAAGTCTGCCCTTGGAGAATAGAGCCTTTAGCTACCTTATTTACCCAAGAACACTGGGTTTGGGCCCTGAAGGCACATTTTAAGGGAAATCAAACTGCCTCTTCCTACTTTAAGACTGGTTACAATTTCGTGGGCTAGTCTTGCTGATTCGTGGGGATCCCGCTCCCCTTTCCTATTGCAAAGAAATGACCCAGAGTCTACTTGTAGTGGAATTAAATGATAATGACTCAAGAACCTGTGTAGGACGAGGGTAAAAAAAAGCAATCCTGAGTAAATCCAATCTCAAATATTGACATATATTTTACCATTAATTCAAATTACATATCTGGTTTTAGTTGTCTTAATACTAGCCTCACCAATTACATATATGTTTCCGCGGTAAAAACTTTCTGCGCGTCACCCATACTGCCCGCCTCACTTTATAGTAAATTTAGATCTTTTTTACAGTGGAAATCACTAAAACTTGCACTATGTGTGTCAGTGTAGGTAATGATTGGCTCCCTTTACAGTACTTCTAATTTCTAACTGAGCTTTCTTGTAATACATAAACAATGTCTTACTTTCCCCAAGTAAATCATTCAAAGCTGATTGCTTTGTGAAAAATATTTTGATGAATGATATCGAATGAACCACTTTTATTAAAGAGCACACAATAATACCATGACAAGGTTAGCCTCCCAAATGCCAGGCCAAGATCTTGACTGGGTTAACCTCTGCCACGTGTGCCCTGCAGTTAAAACGACTGACGTATTTCTCCTTTTCCTTTCCATTGAAATTATCACAATTTTCTTACTTGCATTGGTTTGCTCCTTTCTGTTCTCACTGCGAGGTTTTTTTGGGCTGCACGCTTCACACCTTTTATTGGCAGCCGCACAGTTTCTAAGATGGCACAGAGCTCAATATAACAGCTGCCATGGTTTATTTCAATTAAATTCCCATTGATATTCGACACTATCACAGACTGTTCTGCGCTGAGATTTAATTCCCAGCAGAGCAAGAAACAGAATAGAGGCTTTCTGTGACAGCGCTCTCGGCTGCTGTCCTGTCTCTGCCTGCCAGAGGAAGGCTGCCTGTGGGTGTTTCCGCGTTGTCCTTTGTCGCTCTCTTTAAGCACGCTAAGTCACACAAACATGGGGCCAGATGTATCAAAGGTTTTTACCCATTCTATGTCTACGGGAAAATGTGTTCATACATATGGCCCATGGTACCTAAACAGTATCCTGCACGTTTCTGAAGGGCAGACACAATCTGCAAACACTTTTAACTTTTTACCTCTCGACGCTCAGTTATTTAGCCCAATTTAATATTAATGCTGACAATTCAGCCGAGGCCGCACCGCCATGCATCTTTCTTCCGGCACCTTACCCTACATGTCCCTTTATATCACTGTTGCAGGTTCTTTTCCATTACGGTTTGTTGTCTCCTTTGTCATTGATTTCCTGTCTTGCTAGTTCCATTATCCCTTTTCTGCCTATGTCTCTCTGAACAAGCACTGCAAATCTGCTCTTATTCCTGACAGTGTGAGAAGCCTAGAAGCAGAGTAATCTTTATACTGAGATTTTCAAATTCAGGGCAATAGCCCTAAAGCAATCATTCACCAGTACCACTACTGCTGCCTGGAACTTCCTAATCCTCGACTTCAGCGTCAGAAAAGATCTTGAAATTGACATCTTCATGCCAGCTCCTCGAAAAGTCATCTGCCTTGTCCTTCTTACTAGGGTCTCTGGCTAAATGTTTCTCTCTCATGTCCTGTCTATGAATGTTCCTCTGGTTTGGCGTTCCATACAAACCAGGCACACCGAATAAGACTTTCAAATAAATGAAAGCATCTTAGCTCCACAGCCTACCTGCCTTGCTTACATTCTGCGACTAAATGGACATGCGCCAGGCATCTATTTTGTCCCCACACCCCATTCTGTCTGATTGTCTGCCTGGGTTGGACACTCATTAGCACCTGTTAGCAATGCATCACAACACTGTTATATCATTGCGCGAACAATAACAAATTATATTTTATATATTTTTTATTATTAGCATTACTATCATTTGATTAGGATCTTTGATGAGATTGTCTAGAGTCACAAGGGAAACCTTTGTGAATCACACTTATTTGTGTCCCTCATGCTTCTTCTTCTACCTGGATTTTGTCACTTTTGTTGGAATTGTGTTGGGAACATTCTTTGTGGTATGTATAGATATGTTTAAATCCTTAAGGCTACCATAGCTAATGCTTTTTGAAGTTCTATTCTAGAATGCGAGGAAAGGAAACACAGCTGCTGGAGGCCAGTTGGTGGAGCCGCATAGTGAAGGATACTTAACTAAAGAGTCCTGAAGATTTGTCACAAAGGGCACTTAAAAATGATGAAAACCAAATGCAGGTTGAAGGAAATGTATTGGTGTCCTGGTTTAGACAAGGACATAGAAAGAATGATCATACATTGTCATGAATGCAATATCTAGCATAAAACTCAAACCACATTTAGACTACCAATACATCACATTGAGGGGCATATTTATGAGCCCCTAGCGCCACCGGAGCGTCACAATAAATTGTGGCGCTCCGGTGGCACAATGCCCTGCACCGTATTTACAAGGTGGCTTTAAGCCACTTCTTGTGGCTTAACACCACCTTGTAAATACGGCCCCTTCACACGCAGCACTTTGAATGGAAGGGGTGTGCACTGGTTGTTGCTGTGGATGTGCCACAGCAACACCCATTCCATTTTGACACTACCTCAGATTTACGAGTTTTCGTAAACCTGAGGCAGTGCCAAAATCCCCACAGGATTGCGTCAGCAAGGCGCAACGAGGAGGACTACTTTTATTTCTCCTCGGTTTTTGCTTTTTGTATGTGTGCTGCATTCAGCAGCACGCATAGAAAGAGCAAAATGCCAGAAATTATTGTTTATGTGTGGGAAGGCGTCCCTTCCTGCACATAAACAATCATTTGAAAATTATGCTTTGGCACTTTTGTGTGTGCTGCATTATACAGCACATACAGAAGTGCCAAATCGCCATTAGTGATTGTTTATGTGCAGGAAGGGACACCTTCCCACACATAAACAATCAAACCACTCAATGCAGACATCCTTGCACGATGGTGTCAAATGCCAAACAAATATTGTCATTACAGATTGTACAAGATTGTAATTAATGTGCTTGTGTGTGTCACACATATGCCATTTATTAAATATTTGTATCGTATTTTTGAGCACCGAACACGTTTTCCTCACTGAGAAGCTCTTATTGTTTTTGTTAATTAATTTTTTCAACTCATGTTTCTATTATTATACATTTAAAACGTTATTATAATACATTTTCTCCTTATGATTTTGAACCAGGGGCCACTGTTGTTTTGACTACCCTTGTGTTTCTTTGATAAACAAACAAAATGGTCGCCAGATGAGGTACAAAAGAAAATAAATAAGGCACAGGCAGCCTCTGAATCTTGGTATGATAATAGACGTTATGCAAAGAAAGTAATGCTAAAAAAGGTGATTGGATTAAAGTCAAGAAGAGTGACTTCCCATAACTGGACCTTTACCCTTCACCTCGGTCACCCCAATGCCGTTTACTGTACCTTGTCCATAATCCATTCCCATCTATGGTGCCATGTCCCACAGCCTTTCAAATTCGTCATCTCAGGACAATATACCCATGCAACTTCCTCGCTAAGCACGGCACAGCCCAGACCTGCACTTGGTCATTGAATCATGTACCACTTCCTTACTGACCTCATGATGACCTGTTTTATCCATTCACCTACCACACACGACTCACAACTTCAGTTCCTCTGCTTCACCCACCCTGCGCCCCAAGCACAGTGGTTTGCATTGCCAGGCATAGCAGCCATCAAAAGAACATACCATTGATGTGGTTGCTCCATGAAGGGTCTCACTGAAGCATCAGCAAAGCCTCTCTTTTCGACATTTACCCACAAACACAGAAGTCAGAGATTCTGGTGACAAAAGTGTTTGTCTGTTACCTGGTTATTATAGTAGCCCTAAAAAATTCTTCTTGTCAAAGCCACATCCCATCTATAACATTTATAAAGGTATCCAAGTGCTGAGAAAATTGACTAGAAATTCCAAAAGACGTGTTTTTACCTTGCTACGAAAGCAAATGTAATCCTTTCCCCAATAACTTCTCCCAAATTATTCCATAGAGGAGAGCCCCGAACAGCAGGGCCAAATTCAACAGTTTGGTTCAGCTGTATTGTAAAACAACCACCCGAGCTTTTAATCTGTAACCTAAGAATTTGAATCAAGCCTTTATAAATATTTCTTCAGCGTGCACATATGGTTTCCTGTTTTTCAAGTCTTTAAACTCTGAACAAGCTTTCTAGAAGCACATGACATTAGTATGTTGACTGGAATCTACCCGTGAGTGTGTGTTTTAGGTGAGCTCTCACTGCATTGAAATGTTGTGCACATAGTTTTCTTATCTCATTATTTTTATTTAGCTTTATATATCAGATGAGGTCAATCACGTATTGTAATAAATAACTTGCCCCAACTGTATGTAAAAATATACTGGAGGTAACTTCAGAGTTGCCGTCAGCCTCTTGTCTCTATGTGGTCATGCAATGCCTCTCCTTGGTGGCTTGCAGTAACTTCCTAGATCACATGTTTGTGAATGGTTCTGCTGTTAGGGTTTGGGTATTCCTTACCAACAGAGATACAAAAGAGAGTAGATGTGGGCTGGATGGGCCATACTATAAGGATGGTTGGAAGTAGAGCTGTGCCCTTCCTCACTTGCACTTCAAAGGGCTTATCTCCAACACACATAAAGGATCCTGCCCCCCCACCACGTACAAAGCACAAAGGTACAAAGGCTGGAAGAAAGGTATAAATAGTGGACCACCAGAGCTACACTTGAGAACACTCCTTGACCTGTGGACATTACAGAAGAAGGACTACCCAGCTGCCAGAGGACTGCCCTGCTGCTTGAGGACTGCCTTGCTGTTTAAGAAGGAAGATTGGACTTGCTGACCTTCATCCCAGGCTAAACGGAGCGACTCCAAAGGTCAGTTAGCTGACCTCCTGTTTGAGTTACAGGGGCGGCATACCAAGCTCCAGAGGCCTCCATGCAACTGCCCAGCTGACCTGCTGCATTTGGTCCTGCCTGGACCTGCAACTGGACCTCCCTGAGCCCTGCTGTCCTCTGCTGGAGTGAGTTCCTGATTCACAAGAGGTGTCTTTCTTGTCCTGGCTCCTTGGCAGGCATCAGTGTGAGCCCTTCGCAAGACAAAAAAGTGAAATCCTGAAGTTTGGCCTCTTCATGACAGAGAATGGACATCTTTACACTGTGAAGCTCCTATAAATCCCTGCTGTTCACACTACAGTGACTGCCAGCGATGACCAGCAACTTAAGACCTGCACTTCGCGCTATAGCAAGACTTCCCTTGGTGACTGCCAATGCAAAGCTCCAAAAACAACCAGCTGTGACAACTGACTGACTCTTCACGCTACTGTGACAAAGCTCATGCTGCCCAGCCTACTGTTCGAGCAAAACAGTGACGACCATGCATAATGCCCACCCAGCTCCTCGCGGCCTCCTCCAATGCGAGTGGAACTCTTTGAGCCTGACTTTGAGAAGGTAACTTTTTCAGTGGGGCTAACCTGTTCTCTGTATCAAACCTGCACTCCATTGTGGCTGGCCTGAACTTATGACTTTGCCTTGGCCTAACACTACCAGATGACCATAAGTGCCACTTTTTGCTTTTAGGCACTATTTTCACTTAAAACTTTAAAACTGCATTTCTCCAGTTCTACTGATATTTATTGTTCTGCTATGCTTGGGATTTTTTTTTTGTGTGTTTTCACTTTATTACTGTTTGTGTGTTGCATAAATACTTTACACATTGCCTCAAAGTTAAGCCTGAGTACTTTGTGCCAAATTATCAGAGGGTTAAGCGCAGGTTAATCTAGTAGCTTTTGTAGTTCACCCTGATTAAGATTTTGATTGTTGTCTGAGTGGGGCTTCCCCCTCAACCAGTAACCTGATTTCCCACACCTCCCTTCCTGGCTATATCTTAGCAGGAAGTTCTCCGATCCCAGTTGCCTTACCTATTTGTGAAGACTACATGACAATAAGCTTCTGAAATAAATAACAGTAGAGATGTTGCTTGATCAGATGTGTTAGTGTTAATTGTGAGTTCCTGGCCAGTCAGTGGTTGTTTGTCAGTTCCTGTAATAGTTCCTGATGGAAGGCATTGTTTTCTTTGAATGCTCTTCTGAGTATTGCAGTGCACGTGCACACTTGTAGTGTATCACAAGAGTCATGCAGGTTGGGTTTTTCTTGATATTGTAGCACACAGTATGGTGTGGTATGTACACACTAGCAGAGGACTCGAGGGTCAATTGCAGATCTCCTAGAAAAGAAACTCCACTAGTAAGTGACACTCTCAATAGGGTGTAGGATGCAAAATCTTCTTTCTCGGGCAAACCCTTTCTGATTACTTGAACCTCAATTTCTGGGAAGTTTTTCTCCGTCCATGCAGCCCCTATGTTAGTCCATCTCCAAGTACCTTTTTTTCTCCCTCTGTTTCACTAATCCCTTGCCGGAACTGGTGTCCAGGGAGCTGATGCCTTCCTTCCTCTTCCGACTGCAAGGCAGTTTCCCCTCATGAACACCGGAGCAGTAAGTCTGTTGCTTGATCAGTGTATAGTTGTTGATTGAAAGTTCCTAGTCAGCAGGTAAACTATATAGTTTCACTTTTGGAAGTAGATACACATTTTCTCCAACCGATTTTGAAGTCTGCATTCTGTTGATGTATTTCATAGGGGGGCTGGCTCAGTGTAGAAGATGTTACAATGGTCTAGAAGTGCCAAAACCTGGGTTTCTGTCAATTCCACTAGAAGGTTTGTTCAAAGAATTGGGAAAGTGTTTCGAAGTATGAAGTGTTGCTTGTTGACACCCTTGACCTTTAGATTGACTTGAAGAGTAAACCAATATTGAAAATAAATCCCAGGTCCCTTGCTTTACAAAAAGAACCTATGGTTGAGTGCCTAATCCTGAAGGCCAGACAAAAAGCAGTAAGTCAGGCTTTGCTTCTCCACCACCAAATTCTAAGTCTTGGATGCATTAATGAAGTCAAAACTCTTTCACTTGGTGGAGCACAGTCTATGCACAAGGAGATGTTGGCTCATTGATTTGTTTTTCTTCTGAAAGTGATTTTGGGCATCACTGGCATATATTCGGTAGTTCACTAGTTACCATTCTAAAAGTTTTGTTAGGGGGTGCCTTGAGATGTTAAACTCCACTGACTTAATCAAAATGTTCTGACTGTTTTTGGAGAGAAAGTATTGAATCAAGTCAAGGATGGGTCTTTCCCTCTGTCTTTTCTCTGAGTCTTTCTAGTAGTGTGTCATGGTCGATTGTGTGGTCCAAGGCTAATGTCAAGGAGAATCAAAGCTGCTTTCTTGTTGTTTTGCAAGGTGAGGGTCATCATTTCTCTATGTGATTTATTATTGTGAAGGGAGTTTTATTAGCCTTTGTGTACCTAAAGCCTGCTTAATGATCTTTAAGGAAATTATTTATTTTCATGTGTCCTTAAAGTTGTCTTGTAATCTCCTTTTCTATGATTATGCTGATATTAGGTAGCTTTTCAGCAGCTAGTGCTTAGCTAGTATTTTGGTGTCTGCTAATGGATTCTTGAAGGTAGTTTGATAGCGAAGTTCACAGGGCTGGTACCACTCCACTCAAAAATAAGGCATAGATGATGCTTATCACGTGTTTGCAGTGCAGGAAAAAATCGTTTCTTGCACGATAACAGAGTAGGCTCCAGTGAAAAGTTGATTGATTTGGGTTTGACAGTGAGTTTCATGTGTTCTCCAGGTCTAGCTGGCGGCTTGGCTGATTAATTTTGTGAGATAGGCCTTTTTGGCTTTCTTAAAATCGTCTACAGCCTCTATGGAATTTCAACATCAGTTTTCATTTTCGTTAGTCACTGAAATAAGCCATGCATTTATGGCTGCATCAGGTATATTTCACCAAGGGAAGCTCCCCGAAGTATCTCATGTTGGAACATTTGACATTCATCTTGGGATTTCATTTTCTGGACGGGGCAATGGGTTCAAGTGTAGCAAACATGTTGTAACAGAGATTGTCCAGATCTCTGTTATTTAGGGGACCTGCTTTCACAGCTCCATAGACACCTCAAACCCCTTAGCACCAACTTATATGAAATGTCTTAGAACAATTACTGGCAGCTCCTTGCTTTGTGGGGTGTGGGGCTTTACTCCAGGCTTGAGGTCAGAAGTCAACACTATATGGAACATGTGTTCAGCCTTGTGCATTTGACCTTACTTCCTAACTGAAGCCCAGGGCCAGCTTCTTATCAAGGAAGTCAATTGCTGATTTTCAGTTATGTCTATTGACCCACAAAATAACGTTGGCAATGATCAGCATGTTAATGGCTACTTGTTGCAGATGGATGTCATTTTGAGGAATTCATCCAAGAATGTTGAGTTGTCTCCTGGGAAATGGGCTGGCAGTCCATAATCGTAATGATAAATGAGAAGCGGAGGAAACCGTCTGCTCGAAAACCTTTGACCTGGATTATGGCTGATATCTGATCCCCACCCTGTTTAATGTCTATGTCCAAATGCTGGCAGACATCATAATAAAGCACGTTTTTTCAATGGTATCATATGCCGATGACAATCTTAACACCTGATACAATAGCTCTTTCCACCCAGCTTAACACATGTCTCTGAGATGTCACAGATTGGATGTCCAAGAACAATGTAAACTCAATGGAGATAAGACATAAGTGCTCGTAGTTGGCAACAATTCCTCTCTTTGGAATACATTGCAATGGCCTAACTTTTTAGGAGACTTACTCTCCCCTAAAACTGAAATAAAAAGTTTGGGTTTCTGGATCGATTGCCATCTTACTATGGAGATCCAAGCCAAGAAACTAGATACCTGTTGGTTTGGCCTACTCAGAACCTTAAGGAAGGTCTTGAGCTGGCTCCCGCAGACTACTTAAAGAACAATTGTTCAAGGCCTGGTGCTCTCACGCCTTGATTATGGCAATTCAGTATATTTAGAAGTCCTATATTTAGGAAGTCCTCAGTGTGATCAAGCATCTCCAAAATGTTACAAATGCTGCAGCCCGGATTCTCGTGAAGATTCTTAAGCACCATCCTGTCTCATCATCTCTGGCAAGTTTACATTGGCTGCCGGTCCACAAGAGAATCAAATTTAAATCTCTCTGTCTAGCCCATCAAGTGATCTGTAATAAATGCTCCCCTCTAATTAAACGGCTACTAACTCCTCATAACCCCAAAAGATCACTACGAACTAGAGAAAAAAGACTCCTCATTGTACCAGACATAAAAAAATCTTGGACTGGAAGGTGTTCGTTCTCCTATTTGGCACCAAAACTCTGGAACTCACTGCCTTTATCCTTGAGGTTGACTGAGGAAGAATAAGGTTTTCTGAAATTACTTAAAACCTATCTCTTCCAGTGATTAGCCTGGTTGATCCGTGTGAAACGGCCCTGTCTCAGCACTGGGAGGCCCATTGGGGTAGCCATGTGCATTACAAATCCCTAGCATAGCATAGCATAGCATAATTGTGTAGTGGACAGTGTTGCAGTCAGACAGTGACTATTGTGTATTGGATTATTTGGTTACCAACTTACCTCAGAAGTGTGAACTAGGCTTCCCTTCTTTTCCTTCCTATGGATGATTTTGTGGCCACAGAAGAGAGAGGGAGGGAGGATATTAAAGATGGTGATGTGGTCGAATGATCTTTGAGCCAAGTCTTTTTTAGGCTGACAGTGTGGGAGTTGATTTTCCATACTACCCCAGGTTACCTAGGACTTGTTTCTTGGCCAAATAGATTTTGGTGAACCCATGTTTAACATACCGCCTGACTGAGATAGAAGGGTTTTGCCAGTGTGGAGCAGTAGAGGGCTTCAGGGAGCAACACAGCACTTCCTGGGGTTAACATGGTCACCTTGATGGGGAGGGACAGGCTAGATGGATAAAGATTCTATGTACTGTCTACCTGGAGTGGTGCAGAGAAAATGTTGCAGTTGGCTAGATGAGGTGTGAGCAGAATTACCATGTTGTGGGCCTGTTGGTCAATGATGTCCTGAACAGAGGCTTGAAAGGAAAACGGTGCATTCAAAAGATAATCATCTGTAAAGTCTGAGTCCTGTACTAACCTTATTTCAATAAATTAGCCAGCTCTCCCTTATACCATTTCAAAATATCCAGTTCTTTGCATTTCAATAGAGTTTTCAGGATTTCATGTCAGAAAGCTCTCATTTTAACTGGTTCTGGGTTCTGTATCTATCTGCTAAAAGTTTAGCCAGTGTTACTCCTGTTTTACAATGCCAGCTTCACTCACCTACATCCCTTACATGCCCTATAATACCCTTGGAGTTACAGGACTGGAAAACGTAATAATGGCTTCAAATCATTCAGAGGACAGATGATGCTTGCCAGTAGAGATTTTATGACTAACGTATCACACACAGCATAGGCAGAACTGTAATTTCTCCTTCAATGTCATTTATTAGCCAAATCAAAGAGGTGATATATGGACTAATTCTTGCAATGATCTAATGGCCTAAGCAGTTATCAACATATTGGACTAAAGTAGAAACCTGGGTGAAAACAAACTTTTTAAAGTCCTTCTTCACAGCCTGTAAAAAAGTTTGAAGAGGACTCTGTAAATCCCTTAGGAAACTATGTCCACAAATGTTGAGACCCTCAGAATGTGAGCAAGAAGAAATACTGACTCTCATGTATGTGGATGGAGAATAAAGTGGAACAACCATCAACTACAGTAAACCATTGAACATTTGTGGGTAAGCCAGAAAGGATGGTAGCAAGGTTGGGGACCATGGAAAGACTTGAGGTAATCCCATTATTAATGGCCCTAAGGTCCTGTACAAATCTGTATCCATTTGAAGTCCCTGCCTGGCTTATCAGGAGAATGGGGCATCACATCTACAAACCCCTGGCCTAATTAAAACTGCTATTACAGGTCGGACCCCTTCCTCCACACCAGGTTTCAAAGGGAAGTTAGTATTTTGTGTAAATTCTACTAAGGACCAGCCTTCACTAGTTCTATTAATGACACGATGCACACATTGTTGACCCCTGTGAGCCACAGAGTAAATGGTGACTGTGAAAGTAACTCAGTTGAATCAGGAGAATTGCTTTGAAAATTTGTGTTCTCATGCAGTAGTGTGAGTACTTTGTTTTCTTGTTGTCAGGTACATTTAGGAATTTATCAACCAGAGTGCAAAACACAGCACAATTTAGCTTACAGAGAATGTCCTTGTTTAGCAGATTAGTTAGGGAAGTTGGTGTGAGAAAAAAGTAGTGTTTATCGCTAATGGGACCTAAAGAAATATATATGGGATCAGTAATATAATGAGAAACATCTAGGAACATTTCAGAGAGAGGTAAAGAAGGGAATTCAGACGTTTTTAGAGCAGAACGGCTAGTACTTGTACCAATCAGATAGGTAGTACGATTACCGTTAATGAGACAATCTGCTTCATTAAGGTATTTATGACAGACTCGGAATCTCTCAGGCTGTTCTAAAATTCAGGATAAGATTTTTGAGTAATCTGACAAAACCCGTACTAATCTCTGAGAGCAGGTAGTTTAGATGCAGTATTAAGACAGTTTGGTTTCCAATGCCCCAGCTGTCAGCATTGTGCCAACAAGAGTGTGAAAAGGCAAAGTAAGACTCTCAGCCCACCATTGCTAGTTGACAGAGCAGTTTAAACTGCTAACTCGATTTTGCTATTTAAAATAATGGTTTTGTCCAAATCTTCCTTTTTAACATTTATAAATCACCCCTAAGGCTGAGCCCTTAAGCCAGGTGCATTTTAGTAAAAACCTGGACATGTCGTTCTTAACTTTACATGTCCTGACAGTAAAACCCTGCATTGTCAATTTTTACCATGGAAAGGCTAGAAATCCTGTTGGCAAGAATAGCGTTACACACTACTAAGTCAGCATTGCTAACTCCTGAATAGGACTACTAAATATGATACTTCAATGTATCAAAATTATTGCATTAAACTTGACTTTATTCTTAATTCGAAATTAATGTATCTTTTGCACAAATGGCAACTTTAGTAAGTAGCCACTTTATTGCCCAATGTTTTCCAGTGACTGTTGACAGTTGCTGGCAATGAGACAGCCTTCTGCCCTTTTGGGGAAGGTGTGAATGACTTCCAGGAAGGAACACATAGGGTCTACCTTTGGAAGAGGTGTGACTTCTCCCTGGAAAGCAGGCCAAACAGGGTGTGAGCCCAAAAGGTGAGCTTCAAAGGGGGAGCCGCCTTTGAAGGGCTAATTGTGGACATAGACAAGAGGGGCTGCTTTTTAGTGCTTGCAGACAGGTTGGCATTCAGGATAGAGAAGGGAAAGCTGTTGCCAAACTGTTTTTTCTGGTCACCCAAGTAGGACGAAATCACAAGTTAAAGGGAACCAATTGTATGGCTGTAACCGGAGACCAATAGACAAGTGGCAACTGCTTTTTGGCTGTAGTTCAACTGAAATTTGAGGGACATTGACTCAGGTGGCCAAAGTTGCCCCTCTGTGACCGTCGACTAAGGAGCAACCCCCATCACTAGATCAGCATCCTTCAACATCTTCAACATCTTCAGCATCCTGCATCCCTTGCATTGGGACCACTCCATTACAGTCTATAAAGGTTTGCCAATAGAGCCTTGAACTAGTCTGGAGACTGCTTTGACTGCAAGGTATCTGTCCTACCAAGCTTCTGGTTTCATTCTTACCCAGTTTTGCTGTTTTGGTACTTCTTCATACTTTACACGTGTTCCTTTGATAAAGCCTAACTGTTCAGAGTCACAGTTACTAAGGGCTGAGCTAAGGTTTTCGAAACAAATCTGACTGGACTCAGTACAGGCAGTAAGTTTATTACTAGGTGAGGTCTAAAAAACCACACCATGTAATAAACTGCTCTGCTCACAGAGACCATTGTTATTTTTGCACACACTTTCGATAAACAGCTAAGAGTGGAGCTGTTAATAAATTAAAGCAACTGGAAATTATCCAAGTGCAAGCCCATGAAGACTTGGGAGTTGTGGAGGCTGAAAGTCGCTGTGGCACTAGGGATAGTAGGCAAATGGACTCACCTCGTTTGGAAGCATCACTAGACAACTGTCACCAAGGGCAGCTTCTGGGCCTGATATTCAGGGCATGCTTATGAGTGTGCTGGTAGCAGAACTTGTGCCTTTGCTGGCACGTATGGAAAGGCTGGATATGTCCCACAGAGAATTGGCAAGGCAGGCCCATGTGATAAACAGGATAGCCACATAGATGGGCATTCAAACGGGCTGTGGACCCAGCCAAAGAATTCTAATACTGATTGCAATGTGGATTTAGTGGCAACCTTCCCATGTAATGGGAATTTTTCAGACTTGAGTAATCTAAGAAATGTCATTTTCTCTGGGCTGCCCAGGGGTGGGCTGCCCTTGTGGCAAGGTGAGGTGGGTCCACCACCTGTATTAAGGGAGGGTGAAACTAGGGTTGAGGGTAGGGGTGACCGTGGGTGCTGAGGTGGGGAACAGTGTGATTTGCCTAGTTATTAATCTGCACCCTGCTCTTCATGTCAATATGTGGTGGTTCTCTCCAGGGTCACCAAACTGAGGGCGGACCAAAGGAAATCACATGAAAGAATTAAGAAATAAATGCATGCAGTGGCTTAAGCACAACAGGAATGCCCCCTAGTCATTGGTGGATAATGTTATTTTAACCAGACACGCGAGCTGGATTGCTGCACACTGAAAAGATTTGCCAGAGGACTGTATGATTGTAAATTTTAGTAATCCTCATATGGCCCAGATCCTCTTGCAGCAGGAGCCCCCAAACCAGAGTGATAGACCTGGCCTAAATATATTACCTTTGGGCTACTTTTATGAACCCCCACCCCCATTGGAACTGCCCAGAAGACAAGCTTTTCACTCCCAACACCGTGTAGCCTTTAGTGGCAAAGCCTTTTTAGCGGGGGTCAAACACTCGCCTGACCACTGCGGTACCTTTGAAGAGGTGGATTGACGGTTGGTTTGTGGCCCACTATAGATTTAAGAGCGTCTTGATCTCTAAGTCTGCCTGAAGGTGACAATCTCTACAAGATGAGTAGCAGGAATAGTGGCTGTGCCCATTCCAATGGTTGGGTATTGGTAAGCCCCAATATGGGGTCCGATGTGGGGGTCATCCGCAGCTTCAATGGACAATGCCCCTAGGTCTGAGTAACTCACTAGTCCCTCTATCATAATGGCCCCCTTGAGGAGGGTGGTAAGGAGCTCGGTGCGAGTGGGGATAACCTACAGTGGAGGATGATTGAGAACTCTCCTATTATCTGTGGAGGTTATAAGGTCTCCCACTGCAGTTAGTCAATTGAGGGAGGGTGATGGGGGGAAGGGGGAAGCCTGGGGATATTATTCAGCATGAGTCAACTGGGGCTGAGAAGTCAGGGGCCGCAGAGCTTTCCATCCAACAGCAAGACCTCCAAATTTTGTCAAGGTGCTCTCCTGGAATGTGGCTGCACTTCGAGGTAAAATGGACAACCCTGATTGGGTTTCATTTATAGCCTAGTTTGATATTTGTTTTCTTCAAGCGTCATGGATCAGTGGGAATGTTCAGCTTCCTGGGTATGCCATTTATTCGAAGGCAGCAATTAGAGGGGATAAGGGGCACCCCTCAGGGGATTGTCCACTTGGGTGACTTCCTACTTGGGGTATTCTGTTTCGGCTGTGGAAACACATAACAGTGAAATTTTGTGTGTTTTACTTTTGTCTTCAAATAATATTGGATTTTATGTGATCAACGTTTATTCCAGGCCCGTTGTTTCTGGCCGGGAATCTCCAGCTGTAGAGTGCCTGTCTGATTTATTTGTCCCAGCTCCTGGAGGCATGTTCAAACTGATAGGTGGGGACTTCAATTTCCATTTGAACTTATTTGCACAGGAGCAGATGACGATCTGGTGACAGCGGAGGATAGCTTGTGGAGCATCCCAATGTGCAGCTCTCAAACAGTGAGAAAATGTACCCTGCTGGTTCTTCAGTGAATGCACTTGTAATCCACATGTGTAACGGTCGAACTCCATCTGACCGAAAAGGATCCTATACTTTCAACCGGCCAGGTAAGGACCTTATTGATTGATTACATCCTTATTGATTAGACTGTGGGCATTTGTTATGGACTTTGAAATGACAGATAGACATGACAGTGACCACAATGCCCTATCTCTCCACCTGGGGATTTCATGTTCCGGGGGGAAGGTATAGGAATTCCTAGGTTGGGTAATCGTTATGAGGTGTCCTCCAACAGGCGTGGGTGTAAGTGGAATTAAATTGCACAGTCCCCCAAATGCTTTAATCATCTCTTTACCAGCATTTGTACAGCTTTGGATAGGGTGGGTGAAATTCTTTAGACCAGGGTGCTCTCTAACCAGTGGATGTGATTAGGGCATGTGCATATGGACTTAATTGGTGATCTCAAAAGTTTGTTCTTTGTGGAACCAGCTTGTCGCTGGTACTGGTAAGAGAAAGCTGGGCACATGATTCAACAAACAGTGCTAGTAGGCCAAACTGGATCTTTGTAAGGCTATTAAATCAAAAGATCCTGTGGTGGTACGAATGGCCAGAAGCCATTATAAAAGTACTCAAGATGCTGCAAAGAGAGAGTGGGAGTCCTAAAGGTGGGAATCCCTCCATGTAGCCGTGAGGAAGAAGGATTTCCATTCGTTCTGGTGACTTGTTGCCTCAGGGAGGCAGGATATCAATGGCTCAATTGAAAGTAATATCTCTGCAGAACAACGGCTGGTGCATTTTCAAACTCTTTATGTTTCACTACCTGCTATTGAAGGTACTTTAGATGGTAGCATAAGGAGGGGTTAGGTCCCTGTAAACGCTGAGGCACATGCTAAGAATATAAATTAAGGAGGTGCTGTATGCAATTTCCAAAGTGGCTCCTGGCTAGGCTCCTGGTTTAGATAGAATCCCTGGGGACCTATATATGTTTGCACCTGATGTTTTGGCACCCTATCTTGGGGTTCTTTTTAATACCATACTGGAGGGGATGCCTATGCCAGCCTCATGGGCTAGAGCTGAAATAATACCTATTTACAAAAAGTGCTCACCTCTCCTTCCAACCAACCATAGACCAATCACTCTAATAGACTCACTGCAAAAGCTGTTTATGCAGGTGATCCTAGGGATACTCCAGGCCTGGCCTGAGAAAAATAGTGTTCTTAGTCCACTACAGGCTGGATTTAGGCAAGGGATCTCTACTATAGACCAGGTTTTTCGCCTTCAACTTATATATTGAAATACTTAGGCACTGGAAGGTGCCAGTCTTTATGTAATATTTGTGGACCTCCAGTCAGCATTTGACTGGTCCCTAGAGATGTTTCGTGGCACGTTTTGTCAAATACGGGGGTCCCTACTTATCTGTATGAGATTCTGAGGAAACTTCATGAGGGAGTTTTGCTCAGGTCCGGTCCTTCAAACTGGGAGATCTTAACTAAACTTTTCTGGTCTGGAAGGGAGTTAGGCAGGGCCTAAACCCTTTTTTCTACATATATCAATCGGCTGATTGACGACTTAAACAAAGTTTTGAATGATGCCCCCCAGACTAGCCTATTACACGGTTCCCGCGCTAATGTTCACAGACAATACCTTGCTATTGTCAAGATCCCCGATGGATCTGCAAAGGGACTTTAGTCTGTTTTGTTGACTTTTGTAGTGTGAGGGGGTTGGAAATCAATGTGGGTAAAAAGAAGTATATGGTTTTCCACCCCTCCCCATCTACCAGGTCATGCTCTAAACTCAACGGGTTTCCCTTAGAACGGGTCAAGGTGTTTGATTATCTGGGAATCATATTATCAGAGCAAATGGACTGGCAACCGCATATGAACAAACAAAAGCTAAGATTGGCCCAATTTACTGGTGGTATAGGAAGAGACTTCAAAGATTTCTCTTTTAAGCCACTCACCCCAGTCTGCAAGCTATATAGGTCACAGGCTCTGAGGCCAGTGATGTATGGGCCAGAGGTATGGGGGCACAAGAGGGTCTGTGGTATCTTAAAAGTGTGGAATGCACTCTTAAGGCATTTACAGAATCTTCCCTCGAACACTCCGCTTTTGCCTCTAAGGTTCAATTTGGGTGTTCGGACCATAGATAAGGAATTAGGTCTGAGGCCCCTTTGTTTTTTAAGAAAAATTTGGACAACCCTTGAATTGGTCTCATACCAGGAGGGGTTGAAGGAGATTATGGTTTTGCCAGGCACATGTAAACTCCAGTGGCTACAATATCTCCAGGATACCACAAGACCTATAGGAAGTGATAACCCGTGAAGGAACCCAGAGCTGGCTTGTCCTGCGATAACCAAGAGTAATCTGGCTAGGTTTTACAGGGATTTTAAACTGTTTACACCCTTGACTAACCCTTTGCACAGTAGCATGACTTCCAGGTTCTTAGTTTTTTAAGATTTTTTTTATGGTTTTGAAACCTTTTTAGACAAGATGCAGCCAGTGCTAGCTAGGAAACTGTACCAGCAGTTCAGACATGGGTCTTTGCATCTTAGTACGCTGACCTGCAAGTGGGGGGTAAGGCTGTGATGTACTGAGTGCAATATGCAGTGTGGCAGGACACAGGAAACAGTGGCACACTTTTTATTCTTTTGTAAAGGCAATAAAAGCCCCAGGTTAAAATGATTGGTACCCCTCTGTAGGCAACTAGGCACTGCCCACAACTTAGAGGCTTTAAGAATTCTGAAAACTAATGTACATCAACAAATCTTTTTTTCAGTATCTAAGTATGGCCTGGTGCATTCATAACAGATGTGTGTAGTGTGCAGGGGTGAATGGTGGGGGGGACAATTCATTCTATTTGATTTATTTACTTTTTAATTTTTTTATTTGTATTATGTATTTTTATAGTCTCATTGTGCTTTTTAAACGTTTGTAATTGATTTGTATTTTATGATTGTAATGACTTTGATTATTATAATGGAAGATGTTTTATTCCTTCTTGATGCACTTTTTGGACTTTGAGCCGCAATACAGTTACGATGACGATTGTAACTTATGAACTGCACAGTAGCAGAAGGTGCTCTGTGTCAAAAACAGTATCCGACTGAGCTCTGCACATATAATATTATTGTATGATCTTTATAGTACATGTTCTTTGCAGCAGGCATATTAACCCTCTGTGCTACCCTAGATGAGTCAAAACTGCCACTAGACAAAACCCAATCTCTCTCCAGCAGGTAAATTAATCACCAGGGTTACCATGGCACTTTTATTGTTGCGTGAGAACTGTTGGATACATACAGAACTTTGCAGTGCTTTTAAAACTGCTGCACTGCTACAAAACAGCCCTCAGTAACAAAAGAGGTCCCCCGCCCTTCCAGGGAAAGGTCCGATTGCCCGATATCGCCAGTCCGGCCGTGTACGCAATCTCCCTATTTAAAAAAGTTCAAAACCCAGAGCTCAAATTCCTAAATTGAACAGCTCGCAGCTCCACTCTCTCAATTTATGAAATGGATTTGAGAACTCCCAGCCACGAGCCAGGGCCTGTGAACCTCTCGGTGGCACATATGGTTTGACAGTGATCAATGGAGAAAGGAATCTGTTCCTTGGTCTCTTCAGAGGCAGACGAGGCCACCGGCCATGTTCCTCACTCCCGGGGGAGGATGGGAGTCTGCTGACCTCTGAACTCTCGGACTGACCCTGACCTCCCAGATAGGCCTGCCTATGCCGGCAGCCTAACCGACCTGGAAATTAATACATCCACTTCAGGGCGGCCTGGGAGCTAAGATGAAGGGAGTATTTACGTCCAGGCTGCATTTGAAGCAGGACAGTTCCCGTAATCCAAAACAACTAGCTCGTCAGACGGTGTTATCCCTTGACAATACCCTCCATCTACCCCCGCCCGTGCCTTAGTGAGTGAAATGGGTGCACAATGTCCTATCATTATTGTGTTCTGCTGTCAAAAGGCCCCAGAGGCGAACAAATAGATGCCAAAATTACAGTAATGAAGCCTAAACAAGGTACCTTCACGGGCAAAACTTTACTGAGCTACCCTGCCTAATGGAAATGTCATTGTTATTGTGTAAAACGTGCAGGAGGCGCAACTAGGGGCAAAAAACAACAATACGTTTAACTAAGCAGGAAATGAAACATATTTTTTCCTTTTGAACTGTCAAATTGACTGTTAATATTATCTCGCTCTATTCTGAGGCACATCTGCAGCGCTCCTAATTTAATGTTCAACAAAGAATTTTACTGAGAAACCCAATGATAAGAGATTCAGTGATTTGTGGCGACCCTGCTGTGTTCCTCAGTTACTCTAAAACACACATTTCCTAGGTTTCTAGGATTTTAATTCTGCCCCAGCTTTTGTTGGTATATTTCACGCGATTCTGCACCTGTGTTTACTACCAGCTGTCTGCTTATGACCTTTCAGAATTATGATAATACTTGTGCTTCAGCACTGGATGCACGTAGGGCAATATGTGGAGTTCTGACCTAGCTAGAGAGGAGGTCCGTGTAAAAAAAAAAGAAAAAAAAAAAAAAAAAAAGAAAAGCGGAACCCTTGTATCTCATCCAGGATAGTATACATTGAAGCAAGATGATGATGGGTAAAGGAATGAGTCTTCCAGTCCTTTCTGAATTGCAGGTGTTTTGTGGTAGTGCTAATATTGAATGCCATGTTGTCCCAGGTCACCACATAGGAGATGGGAAAGGCTTGTTTTCTGTTTTTCTATTCTCTGTAGTTTTTTTGCTCCCCATCTGTGATGGTACAGCCTCTGGTGTGGTGCTGTGCACCTGAGGTAGTTCGTTCTCACCTAGGTATGCATTAACACTAGTTTGTCAATCTTGCATGTGATGGAGCTGGTCTTGAAGGTGCTCTGGATTTGGAGTGGGGCTGATGAATGTTGGGGAGGTACAATCAAACTTCTTTAGACCTTTTATGGGACCTTCTGCAGCATATAGGGTGCCTCTCAGGGTGCTAGTATGGTGATAGGGATCCTGCAGAGCAGGGCGCTTCCTCGGTTCAATACAAACAATTCAAACTTAGGTGGTTATTCTGAAGTTGGGTTTTCAGAAGCTAAAGTTTCACTTTCTTCAGGATTAAGAGTTAGTACCATGCTGTTTAGTTTTTCTTGGTAATGTATATTTAAAGGAGAGGTCAGTGCCAATGATGAATCCATATAATTTTGCATTGAAGTCAATTTTGGAATAAACCAATTCACATTCATTTTGGAAATATATTTTCGAATTTGCAGTCAATTGTTGCTATTGGCAAATAAAATAAATTGGGTCTTAATTGAGATCTAGGTGGTTGCTGGACATCCAGTTCCGAATAAGTTCAAGCCGGGATTTGGCTGGGGAGGGCGTGGTGGGGTGCCAACTAAAATGATAGCCTGAGTTCCCCACACCCTGTGCATAAATCCTCAAATATATCCTAGATTTTCCTCTAAGAAGGATGCAATGGGGAAGCACCGGAGGACCTGCAAGATACCTGTGTGCAGGATCTGGGCAGGATTGAATCATGCTGCCCTCCTTCCCATCCCCTCATAGTAGCTCACAGACTTCCAGGTGCATTGGGAGTCTGGCCCATCCCTGAGTGAAGTCCTGGGATGTGTGAACACTGCGTGAACAGCAGAGGGAGGTGAGAAGCGGATGAAGCTGTGAGGCCAGAAGATGCCCTGGTGACTGTGAAGGACAGACGTGAATGTGGTGGGGCTCAACTGTAGTAACTGCTATGTGAGAGAGGCCGATGCAGCTGTGACTAAAACTGGGCTAATGGGTCTGAAGGTGGAGGCGGTAAGGAGCACTCCAACGGCCAGATGTGATGGGCAGTCCAATGTTCTTTTTCCTTTCTACCCTAGGGCCCTTTGCCTTCAGTTGTGGGGTAGGTGGAGACTGGGGCTTGTGAGCTCGTAGCTGGGACTATTAATTGGTAGAGCGGCTCCATCAGATAAATCACTTACGTAGGAGGTTCATGCACAGGGGCTCGGTCCACAACAGGCTCTATGAAATGAAGAGTGGGCAAACTGATAGGCTGCAACAAAAACATGGGCAGGAGGCATGAGAGTTGTGTTGTGGTCCTGCTACCTGCCCTTCCTGCCTAGTTGCTGCGATCCACCCTCTCTGACACCTACTCCCCCACTGACCACTTATTGAGAAGAAATATGGCAGCGAGATACAGTACCATGTACTGAAATTAATGGTTTAAGTGGTGAAGACAAACACACATTTAGTCAATAAAAACACACCCCAGCTCACACAGTCAAGGTGGGGCTTGCACAGAAAAAAATTGGAAAGTATACCTTCCTGAAATACAAAACATCTGAAGATTCACCTTCACAGAGACAAGAAACGGAACACTCCCCACCCTAGTCAACACTGAAAGGAAGTGCTACTGGTAGCAAAGGAAACCAAAATGGTCCTGGAACACAGGTATGACATCAGACAGTGGTAGTGGCCTTGCCAAGGACAGTCCACCAAAAGATCAATGTGAGAGTAAATCAAACTGAAAACAATCTACAGGCATAACATAAGACGTAAAACTAATGCAGGCTTTGGTGGTGAACCTTCAGTTTGAAACCAAAATACTACAAGCACATATGGAAGATGTGAGACTGAATTATGAACGTCTTCAAATCCATGGGCCTATTTAGAATCTTCTCTTAAAGGGGCCACAAAAAGCACGAAGACCCAAGACCTGGTGCTCTGATGATTATAACCTCACTTCTCAACTACTGGAACAGCAATGTTTTCTTGCAAGCTGCTAGCATTCTAGGACTGATCCGCTATGAGAATTCTGTCATTCTCTTGTTTTGCAACTTCACTCTGACATAGAAATGATGACAAAGCTTTGATTGGATGAGCCTTCTTTGTGAACTAGAACAAAATATATTTTATGCGGTTTCTGGCAAAATTATGTTTAATTGCTGAATGGAAGGCTTGGCACTTTCACTCTAAAAAGGAAGCATGGGATTGGCCAGATGGTTGGTCGATGCAAAGATCCCAGAACGACACAAGACAATGAAGCTAGATGCTAACAGAGACGTTTATAGATGCCTGGATCAGCACAAAGACAAGGGAGAGGGAGCCTGTAATCGTGGCGAAAAGATGAACTAGTGTACAGTTATCAGAAACAGCCTAATGGTAGTGCCTCGTTAGGAAATGAGCAAATGGTAATGGAGGATTTAAAGGTAGCAGTGCAAAGGGGAGAGACCAGACTGGACTCAGAATAATCCAGCCGATGAGTCAGATGACAATTAAGAGATGGAGGGAGTTGTCCATCTACTCATTGAGAGGCCAGAATTAGTCAATGGTGGCTACACAGTCCTGATGGTCAAGGACCAATAATGTAGGCTGGGAAAACCCAACATGTCTCCTGTTTCTAGAAGAGGAACATACAAATAGTCCTTATCCATGTATTGCTTGGTCTGTAGATGTTTATGAACTTTTCCACCCCCTATTCACTATCCTGCCTGGATTCTCTTTTTTCTCGTTTGCCTTTAATTTAGCTGATATGTATTATTGGGGCAGCAGACACCTCGGCATTTGGGGACTTGCAAGTTTGGGGCACAAAGCTAAAGGCTGTAGTGAGGATTAATTAAGATTTACGTTTTATGTAGGTCAAGATCACAGGCGATTACTTCAAAGGCCACACAGTATATGAGCAACCTAGTCCTTTAATAGGAATTCCACATATAAAGCCTGACTCGGAAACAGAGTAAAATTAAGATACTTAAATGCAACGTAAATGGTCTGGGACATAACATGGAGAGAAGAATGGGAATTAAATTCCCTAATGAATACGAACTATATTTTGTTATACTTCAGGAATCATCTAATTGGCAATCATTTTAAGCGTTCAGTAGAAGCCAATACAGTCTAGTGGCACACTCAGCATTTAAGTTAGGATTAGGAGTAGTAGTCATCTTGCCATGAATGCCTCTGCCACTGAAAGTAGTACACATGTTGGTATCTCTCTGGGGCTTCTATGCAGCGAGTGAAAGGAAAGATTATCTTTGAGTGCTGAGAATAGGGAAGGAAGGATGAAGTTATGAACCTTCACCGGAGCACTCGGCCTGAAAAGACTTAGAGAAAGGCACCCAGAACACAGACAGTACTCCTTCTTTTCGGGTGCAAAACTGGACTATCGTTTGTCCAGACGATGGAAAGTCAGAAATGTAGAAACACAATGCACCTCACCACAGGTATCTCAGATTATACCACCATGTTGATAACTTTGACATCTGGGTTGCTCTGTAGGCTTGGGGCTTGTATGTTAAATGCTTGGAATGTGCATAATAGGGAGGTTATGATAAATTTGATCACCGACTATTACTTTAAAGGAATGAGGGAACTGTTCGATATTCAGTAACTCTGTGGGAGACCGGCAATGTTGTTCCGTTGAGGCCAGGCTATCCACGGTACCATGGAACGTGCATCAGATTTAGCCTACGAACTGGAGATAAAGGAAGAAGAATATAGAGCTCTGACAGAGAGATAACCAAGGGCACAGTTCTTGAAAAGAAGCACTGACTATATGATGTTGGCAACAAAATGGAGAACAAAGTGGTGTGGCTGTGAAAACGAAGGGGTGTTGATGGATTCAATGGGTGAACGATGAAGGGGACAAACGATTTGAGAACAATACAGAGCTTTGCCAAGTATTTGCACTCCTGTTGCACTGTTGTTTCAATCCTTATACAGTGCCAACCAACCAACAAAATACATGGCTGCAACTAACAGATTTCTGAAAACCTACCAATATGCACTGTTTCCCGGACTGACTGCCAAATGTTAGATGACAGCCTAGGTGTGCAAGAAACTGAGGTGGCAGTATGTCAAACGAAGGAACGCAGAACTCCCAGGTCCAGTGGTCCACTGAAAGAGGTATTAAAGCATCCTTGAGTAAGTGGTTGGTCCCACCTTTCATATGCTAGCAGAGGCAGGAGAGGAGGGATGTCTTCTACCGGATCTACACCTGGCTACTATTGTGCTCACCAATAAACAAGGCAAAACTCAGATAAATGCATAGCTTATAGGCTCATGTCTCTCTTAAATTCAGAGATTTTTTGCAGAAGTGTTAGCCAACACCTTCATGCGGTGTTATGTTTGTACATGTATTGTGTACTGACCATTTTATTTTAATGCCACATAAATTCGAAAGATGCAATTTGGGACATCTTTATGGGTGCCTAGCAGATGGCCAAAAATGTTTCAGGGCCTGTCTTGATCATATCACTAGATGTTGAAGAGGCACTCAACTAAACAGAATGGCAAGATAGTGTTGAGATGGATGAGCTTTGTCCCAGTGTTCCTTTCTTAGGACTAGCTATTATGCACCCAAACAATAGCCAAAATGAAGGTAATTGGTACTTTATCATCTGCTTTTCATTTGGGTTGTGGCACGAAGCAGGGATGCCCCTTCTCTGCTCTTTTTTGCCCTCACCCTTGAAACTCTAGTATTCTGAGTTAGAAAGGAAGGCTTAGTAAGAGGCCTGAAGTAGAACCACATGTGAGAGGATGTAATTTTGTTGTGTGACAGCCTCTTCTATATCTTCAATCAATCAATCAGGATTTATAAAGCACAGTTAATCACCCAATAGGGTATCCAGGCTCTTGCAGGACCTTCAGGCTTATTTGAACAGCCGAGTGTTGAGGGCCTTTCAGAATTCCAGAAGTGAGGTGATGGTCCAGAGATCCATGGGGAGGCTGTTCCAGGTTTTTGCTGCGATGTGAGAGTAGGAGCATCCTCCACTTCTTCAGTATATGTGGGGAATATGGGCAAGTGAAAGCAAAGCAGAGCGTAGTCTTCACAACGGTTGGTGGAAGTTCAGGAGGTAGTTAATGTACACGGGTCCTTAGTTGTGTAGAGTTTTGTGTGCGTGAGTCAGCAGCTTGAATTGGCATCTCTTCTGTACGTGGAGCCAGTGGAGTTGCCTAAGGTGGGGTGTGATGCGGGTTTGTCGGTGAAGGCCAAGATGAGTCTTGCTGCGGCATTCTGTATGGTCTGAAGTCTCTCTAGGAGGTGTGCTGTGATTCCTACATAGAGGGAGCTGCCTCAGTCCAGTCAGCTGGTGATGAGGAGCTGTGTCATGGTACATCTTGTGTGTAGGGGTAGCCACTTCAGGATCTAAAGTAGCATGCGCAAAGTGAGGAAGCAGGCAGAGGAGACACCGTTGCTCTGTGATTTCATGGTGACCTTGTTGTCAATGATGATTCCAAGGTTTCTGGCCTGATCGGAGGAAGTGGGTGCGGGTCTTAGGTGTGATGGCCTCCAGGAGTTGTACTATGTGTTGCTGCTGTTGCCAAAGCTCAGTACTTCTGCCTTTTTTGTGTGTCAGCTGCAGGCAGTTATTCTTCATCTATCCAGCGATGCTAGTCATGGATCTGTGGAAGTTGCTTCAGTTGGTGGAGGATGAATTGGGTGTCAGCTGCATAGAAAATTATGTTGAGACCATAGGATCTGATGATGTTGGCAGCTGGGTCATATGTGTCTTAAAGAGCATGGAGCTGAGGGATGAGCCCTGGGTTCTTCTGGTGAGGAAGAAGGTGATCTATCTGAACGCATCCCATTGGATGCTGAAGTGGCAGAGTCTTCCGATCAGAAAGTGGTGGCCATGGTGTCGAAGGGACAAGGTTAATTAGATCACTAGGATTCCTAATGTAGTGGACAAATCTGGTAGATATTCTGGGTGTAATTTACACTGGGTAAAATGTATCTTTCCCCCATCACACAAGGATCAGTTTAATGGGCATGGATTATCCACTTTGAGTATTCAAGAAAGATGTTCACAATCTTGGCATATGTGACATTAAAGAGAGAGAAACATTATAAGAAAGAAACCTGGCAACTCTCCTAAGAAAGTTTAGAGCACATGTACCACACCGGAGATAGCATCCTTCTCTCTGCTGGGTAGGGAAGCACTTTATAAGATGGTTACCTTTCCTAAATTTCAATATGTTTTTCTAATTAACTCATTTTGGATAGCTGACAAATACTTTAGGAAGGTGAAGAGAGGAGTACATATATTTTGTTGTGGGACGGAAGTGGAGCAAGAATCTCTCGTTCAGTTTTATGTGGGGAGAGTATGCAATAGGGGGTCGCTCTACCTCATTCTAAGAAATATTACTGGGCCTCTTTACTGTTTGGTTCTAAACGAGTGGGCCTTTGCCCCAGTAGGAGACCTCCCTTGTGGCAGACCGATGTGCCACAGGAATCAACAGCTATCACAGGGCCACTAACAAAGGTGGAATCTTCATCTGGCAACAGAAAGTAGATTGACAAAGTGTGCTGACAATGGAAATGACAATGTCACTCTAGGACACACCAATACTCAGAGATCTATGCACTCTTACTGGATTCTGCAAGCTCCGAGCTATCTAGGACCAGAGGGCATCAAACTGGATCAGACGTTACATGATGAATTTGCTCTTGCATAGCTTCAGGTTTTTACAAGTATTTATAGACCAAACATGCCCTATTAAAATATTCAGAGGCTTTGTTCGGAGCCAAAGACAATCCCTTCTAGACTATATAGGAATCTGTTGGCTCCATTGATGAGACTTGTATCCTTAATATGCAAAGCCTGGACCCACACCACCCTAGAACCACTTACAGCACTCAAAGCAAGGTGGGGAAAAGATGCTGGAGCACTTGATGATGGTGATTAGGATAAGGCATGCATGTGCACAAGGAATGTGGTCACTTAGTCTAGGCTCAGACTGGTCTAGTTAAAATTGTTGCATTGAATCTATCATGCACTGGACCAGCTGCTGAGGTTGAGGGTCCACTGATGATAAATGCCTAAGAATATGTGCTTCAATTGGGACCTTTGTACAAACAATCTGCTAATATTAAAAAATAAAAGTTTGAGATAGGGTCAGGCGCCATAACACTATGGGCCACTAGGCAGTTATAGTTAGGTCTGCTTTCCCATAGAAAGACAGTTTTTTGGTTTAGTAATAACTTTAGCCCTGTTTGACAAATCTTCACAAAACTTTTGCCACAAAAAAAAAATTAATCCACCTCTGCTCGTTCCTGTAAAGTTTCAGAATGATCCATCAATCAGGGGGCAAGCAAAAAGAGTGTCCCAAAACACAAAATCCTCTTGCATTTTCCATAGACTTCTTTAAGATGGGCTACACAAAAAATTGCAGAATGGAACTACACCTAATTGAGTAGGAAGCTAGATCTTGCTTTAATAATGTCTTCGGGCCCTGGGAGAAAGGGGCTCCGGGGCTCAAATCAGCCTAGGGAGAAGGGGCTGTGTGCTCCCTTCCCCCAACTAAATGTGAAAGGGCCCCAGGGGATGGGTCTTTGTGCTCGAAATCGGCCCAAGAGGGGGCCTGTGCTTCCCTCCCCCTGCAAATATTGCTGTACCCTAAGTTCCTGGGGCCAAAATTGGCCTCATAGGGGGGGTTGAATTTCCTCAATCCTGCTAACATTTATACCAGGCCCCGGTTGAGAGGTCCCAGGACTGAAATCAGCCTGGGGAGGATGCCGCATGCCCCCTATCCATGAAAATTACAATGGGGATGGGGTCCACGGGGCCAAAATCAGTCTAGGGGGCGTGCCCCAGCCCCTAATAATGATGCTGAACCCTGTGGGATGGGGTCCCCAGGCGGAAATTGGCCCAGGGATTTGTGCCACATGCCCCCCTCTCCCTCAAAAGAACCTGGGCACGGATGATGGGGTTCCCTGGACCAAAATTAGCCCGGGGGGGGGGGGATGTGAACCACTCTCCTTTATTTGAATGAGTGGTCTTGGGGGATGGGGTCTCCAGGGCCTAACAAGGCTCAGGGGCATGCAGTCCCCTATTCCCCTTTATTTAATTAAGTGCTCTGGGGGGTGGGGTCCCCAGGGCCTAACAATGCCTGGGGAGAGGGGACATGTTTGCCCCTCCCACCTCAAACAAACGCTGGACCCTCGGGGATGGTGTCCCAAGGAAGCCTGTGCCATCTTCTTCTAATTTCTTCTTTTCTGGCATGTTCTGTGTGTATTCCTGTTAAATAGACATATGGTGACAGTCCCTAGAGGTCCTCCTTGGTGATGTTGGTTTATTGGTCCCCAGCAGTGGGCTAGAATCTGCTGAAGATCAGTGCTCGTAACATGGTCCCTCAGTTCATCATGGATTACTATTGTGCATCTGTCCACACCATAGCATGACTGGAAATTGGTGACAAAAGATAGCAGATGTCATTTTTTGTTGAAACATGTGTACAGAGTGCCTACTTGCCCCCTATGGTAAAATCTGAGAACTTGTCATGACTATCATCTCACACTTCTGCTATAAATTGAGCTCTATGTATTTTGTGAATCCAGGCGATATGTGTGTGGGTGGGTCAGGACGTGTGTGTATGCATGTATGTATGTATGTATGTCGCCTCAGGAGGGTGAGGTACTAATCAAGGCAGGTGTAGTCCATGATTCTCTCCCCTCCTCGTTCTTCATGTTGCTGTCTTCCATCCCCGACAGGCCAGAATGGCTCAGGTTCTTTTGTGTCTACTTCAGATTCACAAATTCTGCACCGTAGAGGAGATGAACTGTGTGTATTCACCACACTGCTTTCAACACACATAGGCAGGCTGGCATGTGGCCTATAGAAGTCACCTTTGGATAAAAAGAGCCAATAAGAGCTTGGACACTTGGTCTCATCTAGGACTAAAGGATGTGCTTTGTGACCACCCTCTTGCTATTTTGTTTTCATTCCAGGAATATGAACTGCAGGTCCAGTAACAGCTTGGGATTGGCAGAGGTCCACCTGCAGAGAAATCACACCCCCTTATAAAATTATGAGAAGTCTTCCATTGCCATGGATTCTGGGACAGTGTAACTATTATGTAATGCCTATTTACCACAGGACTGGACTGTACACACCTAAAAATACTAAAATATGGGTACTTTGCGCTAACTTTCCAAAGGCAGCTGTAACTAATTAGGGATACAAACTGGCCCTCTGTGTCAGATTATTAATTATGTATCAGCTCATCAGCAGAGAGGAAAGGTTAGGTTAGGTAAGAGGGCAACTCGTTATATTGTTATCCTCGTTTAAGAGTCAAGACTAGACTCCAGGGCAACAGAAGAAGGCCTGCTGTCGCTGTGACCGGCGGAGGAAAAGGCAGACTGTCCTGTGTTGTAAGAACCTGCCCTAATGTATCTCTGGGTCTGTGAAAGCTCAACAGCTTTATGGCTGCCATAGGGAGCTGTTTCCTGTTTTGAGGATCCTGTTGTAGAGCTCATTGCTGTTACCCACTCTGAACACATCGCACCAAAGTAAAGATGGCTTCCCAAATAATATTTCAATATTTTTCTGCAAGAGACAACCAGCCATTGCTGTGGCACCCACTTGCTACCATGCTGTCCTCGACACTTCCAGCGCCTCCTTGCTGCCAATAGCTGGAACCCAGCTGACTGTGAAGGCATCCGTACACTGTGGCCCGCTCCCTACTGATGACACAGCTGGCATATCACCATACCCTCTGGATCCATGCCCAGAACCATTCTCTGAAGCTTTGGCCCTTCCGAGTAACATCTTTACCTGGCCTGCACACACTCACCTGACATTGGCTCCATTCCCTCAGTTTAGTGCCTTGACTGTTCGACCTCGCTACCACCTGAATGTCAAAGGCCATAAGGGAGATACCAGAAATGTCAGTGATGTGCATAATACCGCTCAGTTTCAGGTGGTTCGGAGTTACCAAGCAGTACTTTTCACAAGGATTGTCTGTTAACTCTGAAGCAAGTAGGTCTACAAGAAGAGTGAAGATTAAGGTTTCTGAGACACAAATGTTCTAGTGCCCCATTTGCGAGGGAAAATGTTATAAACCAGGAAAAGATGGTCTAAAATGGCAGCACCGAAGTGATGACACCGTCCTACAAGGGTTAGAAAGGGAGTATCATAGTTTAATAGGAAGAATCCTAATACAAATACAAATATCTACAATTAACGGGACCGGCTATAAGGTGGTGTGACTGGTGCGGAAGTTCCTTGTGCTCCAGCTTTCAGGCACCAATAAAAATGTCAAGATAGCTCTTGTGATTAATGTTCCTTCTAGAGAAAGCGAGAGATCGGAGTTTTGTCTAGTGACAATTTTGACTATCTATAAAGTGGGGCAGAGGATTATTATGCCCCTGCAAAGAACAGATCCGTCTTTTATGTGGATGGCTGAGCGGACTACTAAAACCAGCCTTGACCCGCGCTTTAAAACAAATTAAAAGTATGTGGGGGAGTGGGTATGGAGAGATGAGGGGGACTTTTGCCGGGAGGGAGTGAGGTCATCTGAGGAGGAGGTCACGTGGAGGCTGGGCGCCAAAAAGATTGTCACACCGGGCGCCTCCAGCACTAAAGCCTGCCCTGACAATGAAGCTCCAACCTAATAATAGAATCGGAAGTAAGATAAATGATAGAAATATCTGTTTTGTAATGCCATCATTCTCCCCATGCCGCTCGTAAGATCAAGCTCAGAAGGATGAGTCTCTTGACGAATATTGCCATGCCACGAATATGACAGCAACCACTCAACCCGATGGACTATCTCACTGACAGGCATATTCTTCATTTTAGAACTGTTAACGCGTCCGTCTATGTCAATTTATACACATCAGGACTCGTTTTAGGCCAATGAATCTTTGGGCCCAGTGGTGAGACACCGTAGGACGATATAACTGATCAAAATATCAATCAATATGTCAATAACATTGTCAACGTTTAACACCAAAATATCTCTTACTTTAGACATTAATAAACAGTCGGCGCAACCATGACCTTTCAGTCATGAATAACCACACCTTAATAGAGTTAATGAATGTTATTCCCTATTGATTACAATCTAGTAGCAAAGGCATTAATCTCAAAGTAAATAAACATATAAGCACAATTACAAAATGACAACCACAATAAGCTTTCGATAATGCAAAGATCAGTAGCATAGACAATCAGATAGATATAAGCGGATTATAACACATGAAACTTTCTAAGATACTAGTTCAGCATAGCACCACGTCAGTCACGTCAGTTTGTCAGTCAGAATGAATACCTCGTCTAACCTCTAATTAGCATTAGCATGTTGGGCGTCATGCAAAACAATTTTGAACACCAATTTGGAAAACTTCTAGCTAAGGTCTCTATCAAAACATACAGCAGTTGGTACCTAGAAAGAAAGGCAAAATGAATTTCCATTAGCAATTTTATAATTACCCTCCTCTGATTAAGTCAGCATTCAGGATCAGTCTTCGTCTTCAGGACATCAGTTAGATCGCCGTCAGTCTATCTAGGTTAGAGGCAAGACACTCTCCTCTTAAGGAGAAAAGTGTAAGGGGCAGCAGTATGGGCAAGGATGGTTTGTCTAAGTCTCAAGTCACAGAATAGTGTGACAGAGTTTCGGGATGTAATCAATATCATTCCCTACCTAATGGACGATTATTTCCTGTGTCATGGGTTTTTATCCCTTCCTAGTAATTCATTCCCCCAAAATTCTATTGGTTAGTCAATACACCCCATCATTTTTAACCTATCAAATTATACATTAAGTAATGCATTTGTCATTTCTCGATATTATTTGGTCTTCTGATTGGTCTTCATAATCGGCCTTCCGTAGGTGGCATATCCGGGGTTACTTCATCAGCTTGGCACACGTCTCAGGTTAAAAGTTCTCTTTCCCTCGTCTCATTGTCCTTGGGAGTATCTACAAATGTTTCGAAGCACAATCATTTTATACTAAAAGATGCTAACATGCGGATGGGAAAATGTCCCTATGTTTCAAACTAATACAGAGAGAACAATAGCTGGGTCATGGTCGTTTGCAAGTCCGCACACTGAAGAGACAGGAAAAAATACGCTTTCAATATGAGAGCTACACAGCTCCTGCTTGGCTCATGCTAACTTAAGATATACGAGTTTTAATGAATGCAGTTTTATACGTTTTAATGTGCTCAGTTAGGCAAACTATAAACGATTATTCCTTACAGTTAACATTAGTTTATACATATGAACGATTCTCCATTTTGATGAATACGCTTTTAATGAATGTTTTATTAATACAGCATTGTTAGACATAAGTATTTCACGTCTATAATATGTAATATCAAATATGCTCTCTCAAAGCTATCATATTGCAGTCAGAGTTTGCAGCAGTGTTATCTACATAATTTCAAAAATAGCTTTAAAAGTGATTTTGAGCAGCATAAGTAGTTCACAACATAGCAACGAGGTGTAGTTTTCCTGTGGAAAAACCGTACAACAAATATTATTTGTAACAAACCTGTCGCAAATTAATTATGATTGTATTGACAGGGCTCCGAAAAATATATAATTTTCACCTTTCCTCTGGAAATGCTTCTGTGCCTGGTGTGAGTTGTGGACCATTATCGTGCCAGAGAATTGAAAGTGGTGACGTTGATGCAATATGTGGCGGTTCCTGGCGGAACGGGCACTGGCTGACTCAGGCAGGCGAAGGACACGTTTGAAAGAGCAAACGTATTAATTAGTATGTTTCATAACTTGGTGACAGTTGATGGCGGCTCTGCTGGAAGCAGTGTTAGTGGAATCGATTCTTACAGACTGAGATTGCAAAATTGCATCTTCAAAACACTGTCCCTCTTTCGACACTTCCTGATTCAAGTCCCAGAGAGGTGGGAGCAAGTTACGAGATGCCTGCAGCCTACAGGTGTGATTGAGAGAGAGAGAGGAGATTGAATCTTCCATGCCAGAAGACTCTAAAAATACAAAAACAACATATGCTCTAAGGTATCTGGACATACCATGAACCAGAATGAGCAAGAAGAAGAGAGATCATTGTAAACAAAGATGATGTAAAAGAATTCTTAAAAAATTGTGGTGCACAAAAGATTCGATGTGTGCGTGTATGTTTTCAGTTCGTCAGGAAGGACAAACGGGAAATGGGCAAGCGAAAGAAAGTGTTTGATTGGTGTGGCTATAGGTTGCTCAGGGTAATACACAGAAAATGTAAACAAGCATTGGCAAAGCTAATAGGTCTAATCTATGCAAGAGCTATTGGCTTTGCCAATGTGTTTTAGCTACATTGTACCCCAGGGTGGCTACTGTTCAGCATGGCTAAAAGTGGTGTAGAGGAAAGTGGTGTGGAGTGTCGTCAAGTGGAATGGCAAAGAGTGGAGTAGAGTGTGGCATTGTAGAGTCGGAGAGAGTGTTGTGTACTGTAGTGGGATGGTGTGGAGTCATGTAGAGTGGCATACACTGGAGTAGCATAGAGTAGAGTGGACTGATGTAGAGTGCATTGGTGTAGTGTGTTGCAGAATATAGTGGCATAGAGTGCAGTGGCGTCTAATGCACTGTTGTAGAATGCAGAGGCGTAGGTTAGAGTGGTGCATAGAAGAGTGGAGTGGCACATAGTAAAGTGTCATACAGTGGCCCAGAGTTGAGTGGCATAGAGTTAAGTGATGCAGAGGTCAGTGGTGCAGAGTCATGTGGCATATAGTGCAGTGGCATAGAGTGCAGAGTAGAGTCGAGTAGCATAGAATGCAGTGGTGTTCAGTGGTGGACAGTAGATTTGCATAGAGTGGTGCACAGTAGAGTATAGTGCTGAAGAGAGCAGTGACATAGAGTGCGGTGGTGTAGAGTGGTGTAGCATAGACTGGAGTAGAGTGGCATAGAGTTCAGTGGTGGAGAGTGCAATGTTGCAGAGTAGAGTGGTACAGAGTATAGTAATGCAGAGTAAAGTGCAGTTATGTAGAGAGCATTGGTGTAGTGTGCAGTCGTTAAGAGTAGAGTGCACTGTCATAGAGTAGATTGTTTCAGAGTAGAGTGAAGTGGCGTAGAGTGGTGTAGAGTGGAGTGCAGTTGAGTGTCATAAAGTGTAATGGTGTAGAGTGCAGAGGCACAGAGTAGATTAGTAGAAGCGTACAGTGGATTGGTGTAGAGTTCAGGGCCATAGAGTTGAGTGTTACAGAGTAGAGTGCATTGCCGTAGAGTGCATTGGCATAGAGTGCAGTGTTGCAGAGTGGCATAGAGTACAGTGGCATAGAGTGGAGTTTTGTAGACTAGATTGGTGTGGCCTAGACTGGAGTAGTGTAGAATGCAGTGGCGAAGAGTGCAGTGGTGTAGAGTAGAGTGGTGAAGCGTGTATTGGCATAGAGTACAGTGATACAGGGTAGAGTAGAGAGGCGTAGTGTGAAGAGGCGGGGTGTAGAGTGCAGTGGTGCCGAGTAGAGTGGAGTGGTGCAGAGAAGAGTGGAGTGACGTAGAGTTGAGTATTTGTGATGTGGTAGCACACTGCCATTACAGACAACATATTTTCAGCAGAAATGACCATTACATTTTGCACAAACATACAGTTTTGATAATAAAACTATACAGTGCACAGACAAGAATGTGTGGAAATTGCATCACCTAGTGTGATGATATGTTTTGATCATATTAAAGTATTTATCTCTAACACACTTCAGAAATACCAAGAAATGTGCTTCCTTTGTGTTCCTAATGCAGCTATCTTCTGAAATACTTACACAGTTCATTCAAATATTGTGTGTTAGAAAAACACTCTTCCCTGATCCCATTTCCCAGCAGGATTGTCACATAAATCCTCTCACTTTGAAGCCAGAGAAAGAAAAGTAAACAAGTGCCCTCAGAAGACAGCACCTGACATTAGACCTTGGTCTTTGAATGCACAGCAATTGTGATCAGATAAGAACAAGATTTACAGGCCTGTTTACAGAAAGGGAGTACTTGGAAGAATACTGTAAATAAGGTTTGGGCAAGGGAAGGTACAAACTCACGCTGGACAGCCTAAAATAAATACAGTCAGCAAATGGAAAGCGGAAAATGTGAGTTAAAAACCACAAAGCCAATCACAAGCAACAGGTAGAATGCATCCCTAGGTCGGCTTTCTGAATGTCCCAATGATGTCTTTAGCAAAAACCTCAGCAAGGATTCTTTTCAGATTGTCTACTCTGAACTTGATTTACAGTTTCACTAAAGATCATAAATTGGAACATTAAGGGACTTAAATTTAATAAGGGTTGAGGAGGAATTAAAAGTAAAAAATGGGATTGTATATCTTCAGGAAGCTCATAGTACATATAAAGGTCACTCTTTACTAACACAGCAAAGGCTTGACATGTTGTTCATACCTCTCATATTGTGTCTACGAGAAAATGCTCTTTTTGAGTGGTCACCTCCATTTTTTGTGACTGGTGCTGCTGATTTTTGAACTGTGAATACTAAGCTGCCGCTTACCAGCTCTTAGTGTAGGCATTCTGACCCCTAAAATATGGAAACATTGTCTTATTCCCAGCTGGCATTTTTGGAGTGCCAGTAAGGCTATATTATATGATGCAGGAAAACACCAATGGAGTGGATTTTTTAAATATCACCTGTTGTCTAATGCGCACATTGTGCCATCCACTAGACTGACTAGGAAAACATGTCTTTATAAAGCCATTTTCTAGCTAGACTGCTGAAAATTTTAAACCTGCAGACAGACATGTAAAAATAACCCTTTTTGACAGGAAGGAATCCTACTTTTAAATAAGTGTCAAAAATCATTCACTGATGTCCTAGAATCAGCCCTGTATTCTTCACATATCTCAATTATTGTTCTCAGTCACCCACAAGTCTTGTCCACCAGTTGATCCCTGTGTCCTGCCCTGCACCCTCAAAGTATTGTGATCACTCCCACCTATTTGAACTCTGGCATTATCAGGCAATCTGGAAATCACCAAGATGGAAATTTATTATAAGAGCATCAGCATGACCCCTTGCTATAACTGGAAAGCGAGATCTTGTGAGAGTCTCCAATTCTAGGCAGCCATCTCGGGCTAGTATTTATTTGGTGCCCACAGGTACAGGTGTGTTTTGCGTTGAGGTGGCTGGATGAATGGACATCCCCCATTTCCCCTTAACTGTGCTTGACATTTGAAAATGTTTTGTTGAGGTGCTGGAATCCACATGATCTTCAGATTTCAGCCTAGTATGAGGATGGTGACGACTCCATGTAAAACAAAAGACAAGGTTAGTGACAAGTATCTGAAAATTTGCGCATGGGCCTACAATTGCAAAGAAAATTGGACATTGTAATAATTTGCTAGAGTCAAGACTAGCTGCATAAAAAGAGTATTCCCTTTTAAAAGAAAAAAAACATTTATAAAGTATTTCAGATTTTTTTAAAAAGAACTTAAGCCAAGCAGTATAGCGTTGCAGAAGATCCACAAACCAATCACTATTGCGTCACAGAATTTCCATAAGGGAAATCTGCATTTTAAGTGATTAAAACAGGACTCACAATTTATTTGGGTAACAATCTAGTAATGTAACTAGAGAGCAACATATATCCATTATCTCATGAACATTATGTAACAAAACAGTGAACGTCTCTTTTCTCTGCTTGCTAAAGAATGGTATTGTGCTATGATTTTTACTGTGTGCGATTTTGTTAAACTCTGTCATACAATTCTATATGAATGCTGATCACCCCACTTGATTTACTCATTGAGGAATATGAAAGGGAATCAGAAGAATAATTTAGGCTAAAATACTTAGGCAATATTTCCAAGACCTTTTACAGGTAGGGGGTTGGTTGCTAAAATAGTTTTATCGCACTTTCTGCCTCAAGAATCAGATGCAAGATCCAGCATTATTTCTATGATCATCATATGTTTTGTTTTCCAAGGTCCATCATGTTCAAGAGACATCAAATGATACAGGAGCACAATCCCAAAAACAAACTCTCCCAGTATCCTGACCTCATCATCATTGTGAAAACTAAAACAGAAGAAGAAGGAAGAGGAGTTTGGGTAGTAGAAGTTAGTTACATATTATGCAAGATCCATGATGCATGCCCAGAACACTTGCTTAAGTGCCTGCACCATCTGAATCTGTTAATATCACCCCTAAATAGGCCACGTAGCCCACAAGGTAGGGTGCCTCGAATTTCATAATGGAACATATTCGAATATAAGTTTGGCATGCTCCTACAGTGACTAACCCCAAGAAGCTCCTCCACTGTATAGTGCTGTAACAGTTTATATGAGAAAAACCCAAACACAATTGAAATGCAATTTTTGAAACTTTGGGTTAAAATAACCTATAAAGTCTGTTCCACTGCAGTTTTTAATGTTTATTTAAAACTTGTTTAGTGAGGAAGTTGTTTTTACTTTTTTAGAAATATACAGGAACAGTGACATTCATAAAGCTCTACTTTTCTTGCCTGATGCTCCAGTCAGCTAATTAGCATTAATCTATCTGCAGCTGCCCTCCCTGTCAGTGCTTTCTCCTTGAGAAGGTGTGAAAACTGGTTCCGGAGCAGAGACAATGCCTTTTGGCTGGAAGAATTGGGTATGAGGTATGTGAGTCATCTTTTCTCAGGAAGGGCAGTTGGTCAGAGTTCGGGAACTTCATTAACTTGAGTGAGGTCAGGGTGAAGCCTGGACATTCATAGTTATGTGTAAAGTAAGACCTAGGGAATAGGAGGCTTTTGATCTCAGGGTACACTGTTGCCACCCTGGCTGATCACAGCGAGAGTGGGACTGGTTTGGTGTGGTTGAGAAGGGGACTGATAATTTCTATGGATCCACTCCTGGTGTCTGGAAGGTTCTGCCATCTTGATGTTTCCTAATAATTGTGTACTGTGGCCTAATTTGCAGTAAGACAAACAGGATGTACTACAAAAAGGAAAGGTTTGCCATTAGGAACGTTTTGCTTATTGGTTAGGAAGCGACCAGGAGTCACCACACCCACAAGCTAATGAATGAAAAGTGGCTATCATCCCCCACCAGCTCCCCAGAGCTCATCTGGACCTGCAAAAGAGAACAAGACCTTCTCTCTGTGACTTGTGTAGGGGCCTGAAAGTTTGTCCCTGATCCAACTTGTACGCAGGACCAAGAGGCTGACTTCAGGGCCCAGATGGTGAACCTCCTGTGTGCCTACAGGGACATCAAAAGCTGTATGAGGAGTGACTAGTTGCAACTGAAGCCTGGACTTAACTCTGCTGGTGGCATCTTTAGTTGTGAATCTTGATTGCTATTCATGAGGTTCTGGGAGCCTTATAAGTGAGCAAGGAGTGTTCTTCAGAAAGTTGGAAAAAGTGGGTCTTAGAATGTTTTTTGACATTGGCTTCAGCAAGACCTCCTGGCAGAGGTACCTGGCTTTAACAGGACTTACCTTGCTACACATTCTCGCTGGAAGATGTTTTCCTCTAAAAAAAGAGAATAAGGGCCTGATTTACTTTTGTGGACATGGTACCCTGTCACAAAAGTAGCAGAGAACCTTGCCCACCAAACAGATGGTCTTTCTGCTCTATTTACAGTATGTTGGACCCTTGTGTTCCCACCGGTCATGCAGCTGCTGGCTCCAACGGCAGAAACCATCAACAGATGGCCAGACGGAGATGGGCTATCAGTGTAAGTACAACAAACCATCTGCCCGGTTTACAGCGGACTGGTAATTTTATCTGTTTTCTGTTCAGGGCTGCCAGGCAGTCCTGAACAGAAAAAAAAGATAAATGACCCTCATACCCAAGAGATAACTCCCAGGGTGTTAGGGTCATTATTATCTTGTTAGTCAACAACATAATCCTGCTGTGTTGATGTTTATTATTGAAAAACTGCATTATTTTGCTGAGCAGCAGTATGAACCTGGGTGATCCTTAACAAACTCCCAGTGCCTTCAAAGGAGCTGCTGTGGTGAAGGCTTCTCCGAAGGCATATAGATATCCTCAGAGCAGGTGGAGATCTCTAAATTTGGTGGGTAAATTTGATAGTCCGATCAAGATGACGGAGGTAATAACTTCTAGAACCTGAGACATGGAGGGCTGCAGGTAGAAATCTTGACTAAGTGAAGGCACAAAAATATGTGGCTGACACGAGGACTTTGCTGGGTGCAAAATGTGAGCTCTTTCAGTCCAAAACAACAGCTTCAGTGGGATCTCAGCCAATGAGTATCTGACTTTGGATGGACCTTGTCGGATACAGCCTTTAACCTGCTTCATTGAAGGATTTCAACTTCCAAAAAGTTAATTGTCTGGAGGTAACTTCATTGACCAGATCCTCATTCCAAACTTTGTTGAACTCCGGTGCTTTGCAGTCAGCCTCAACCTTTTTCTAGGGCCTGATCCATTGCAACCATAGACACTATGCACTTTCTAAGCTTTTTTTAAGCTAACAACTTTCAAAATAAATATCTGTGGTTCCCCCGTTTGAATTCTAATAATTTTTCTGCAATTGTTCTTATCAATTTTATCTTGCTATATAAAAATTTAACTGCATTTTTATTATGTGGTGTTTTGACTTTTGAACCATTTTGATAGTATAGTGCTGAATACATAACACATTTTCCTTAAGTTAAGCCTGTGTGCTCTGTGCCATAGCTATCAGAGGTTAAGCCCAAATTAATTTTATTGAACTTGTGTATTGGATTTCAATGAATTACTTGACAAGGACTCAAGTAATAGCCAATTTTCTTACAGCATCCTTTCATGGGGTTACAATTCTAGCTAGTTCTAGTAGTATACACGTACCTTCCTATAGACAGGGCAACTGGGCAATCTCTCATGTAAATTAGAATTAAAAAACATTTACGATATGCTTAGTATACTGTTCCAACAATGATGATACATCAATATTTAACACAGTGGCTCTACATCTGGGTTGGTCCTCTGTGGGGATTTCAGTTGTACTTTGGCATGTATGTATCACCCACCAATCCCAAACCTTCTGATCATTTGAAAAATGAATGGTCTGTTATTCTGAGGATGATTGTATGACTTGGGTTGGTTGATTGCTGGAGAGTGAGTCAACAGGGTAAACAAGGTATTCCCCTTTTTATTCATGCCCACTCACATCATATTCTCATTGTAAGAAATGAGATTATTGATTGAGGGGGGGTGAAGACCCTAATCAAGCATCAACCGCATGCCTTGTCAGGGTGACCAACAAAGTTACTAAATTAACCTGTGCTTAACCCTCTGGTAGCATGACACAAAAGCAGTCAGGCTTAACTTAGAGGCACCTGTGTAAAGTAATTATGCAGCACACAAACAGTAATGAAGTGAAAATACGACACAAAAAACTCCCAACCAAATTTAGAACAACAGAGACAATTTGAATAAATAAAATGACACCAAAACAAATTAAATGTAACCAGTAGAATCATAATTATGAATTTTCAAAACTTTTCATGTAAAATGGCAAATAAAAGATAAAAGAACTGTGGGTATTTTGTCGCTTGTGACTGGGTCAAAGTCAAACGTTAAGGGCAACTGTGATGGAGCACAGATTGAGTACACATGGTGGATCGGGTCTGGTCTCAGCTTAACTTCAGAATCCTGAAGAATGTTCCTAAAATAAAGAGTTCAGCGGACCAAGACAGCAGGATTTGTCCGAGGTGGAGTCACTGTCACCGGGGAGCTACTGGACGAAGTGTTGATGAAGCCTTCGTCAATGGCAAAAAAAAAGCTTTGATCAGAGAAAGCTGAGTTTCCAGGCTGAGGAGATCAATGAGTAGCCGGTCACTGTCGAGCCAGGTGAAGATTTTTATCTTCAAACTTGGACAACATTTTGGAACTTGAAATCCGCCAGAGGGACAAACCTGCAGGCTACACATAGAGGGCCCCACAAAGCTAGATAGCATCACTGAGAGGTCCCACTAAACAGGATTTGCTGCTGTGTAAAAAAAAAAAAATATGAGCTACTGCAAAGTTAGACTGACTGGCAGTGCACCTTGGGTGCATCAGCTGACCGGTATGTCCCAATCTTCTGTCAGCTCTCCAGAAAGTTTTTGATGAATTTTTTTTTCAGTCCCAAGCTTTAGGGTTCTGCAGGAGCAGCACCTTTAACACCACTTTCAAGGGTCCCAGACTTTGGGGTAAGGACTCACTCCAGAAGAGACCATGTGCAGGGTCTAAAGCCTCAGGAACATTTTATATCCACAGGAGGCCTGCCAACATGTCCCTGGATTCACTTCTGGTGGTACTTAGTTCAAGGAGATGGTCCAGTTCTCCATCAACCAGCAGGGCAGACATCTGGTTATGATAGGACAGTCCTCTGGGAGTCAAGACAGTCCTTCTGAATAGTCTTCCACAGCACACTGAAGAGGTGTTCTGTAGGTCCTATATTTATATCTGGTGCCAGGCATTGATGTGGGGGGGACACCCTGGCCTACCCCCAGATCTGGTTTGGGAAAGTTTTTTCCTTTCACTTGCCAAGGATCCAATACATCTGGGGTGACAAACAGCTAGTGTTAGGTTCCTAATGTATACTGGAGGCAATCCCTATGAACTATAAGAGGGGCAAGGACAGCTTTGCCCGCAGCAATACTGGCAGGATGGAGCATCCTTCCCAAACCTACTCCATTTTGTTTTCTCTGTTTGGGAGGAATACACAAAGCCCCACAGCAGAGCCATTCACAATCATGTGACCCAGGAGATTGGCAGTAGGCACCAACTCATAAGGGCAACAAAATGCCACCTTTCTAAAAGTTGCATTTAAAGAAAGAGGATGTTAAATTACAATTAGTTTGAGTCCAAACATAATATCCTTATCTGCTCCCAATCCAAAGTTAGCACTTATTAAATGTAATAACATAACCCAGTGTTATCCAAAGGGAGAGACAGGCCTTCCAGAAGAGAAAAGTGAATTTAGAATGTTTTCATTACCAGGACATGTAGAATTTAAAGCAACATGCCCTACTATTTAAATACGATGCATCCTGCCCTGTGCGACTTAAGGGCCTTCCTTTAGGGTTGACTTACATGCATTAAAAATGAAAGTTTAGGCCTGGCAAAAGGTTTATTTTACTAGGTTGAAATGGCAGTTTAAGACTGCATTAGAGGCTGCAGAGGCAGGCCTGAGACATGTTTTAAGGGCTACTTGAGCAGGTGGAACAATGAATGCTACAGACCCACTAGTAGCATTCAAAGTATAGGGGTTGGGTATATATAATACCGTATATTAGGGACTTATAGGTAAATAAAATGTGCCAGTTAGGTGTCAGCCAATGCTAACATTTATAGGGAGAGAGCGCAAGCACTTCAGTGCTGGTTAGCAGTTGTAAAGTGCACAGGGTAAACAAATTTAGATAAGAGGAGGGTGGAAGGCAACATGTTTAGGGGAAGATCACACCAAAGATGTAAGGTCTAACACTCATATTGATTTATTTTAAATATCTTGCAAAACTGAAACAGATATAGATATTGATATTTATCCCAGATTATCTTCAGACAATAATCCTTTATTTGTTCCCATTCAGTTGTCAGATGGCAGAGATAATGTACTACAAGAAGAGGTCACATCTTAGAGATTCTGAATGTATTTATATCAGACCTGGGTCTATGGGTGTTGAGCAGATTTAGCACATAATGTAAAGGAAAGCAAACCTGTTAAAAGTATCAAGTCGACCAAAGTGACAATTTCTGACTGGTGAAGGGCAGTGCCAAAACTGTTAAACTTTTTAAAATGCCCTTTCAATCTCAGTGTAGTGATGAAGTTTTGTGGGAGCACATATATATCTGTAATTCATTACCAGTGTCTTCAATGAGTATTAAATCTTGACATCGTAGGATTGTATAAGCATAGTCATTTTCCATGAAAGTTAAACCAGTTGAAGAAAGGGGGTGATACAAACCAATTTCACTGATTACCACAGAAGCAAAAATCTAGTCTAAACATTCTGCCTCTTCAACTTGGTAAAGTGGTGGCAAATATTGTTTCAGTACTGCAGCAGTAGCTCATACTTGGTCATAACACAGTTTGGATATGAATACGGTCACTACTCTTTATGATGTGGAAGATGTGTCAAAGGATTTCAATATAATCCTCCTCAACACTAAAGACGCCTTTGACGAGGCTTCCTTTGGGTAGCTACGAACAGAGTTGCATTTTGTCAGTTACTTAGTAACTTCTATTTGAAGCCCATTTCAAGAATTATGACTTTGGGTACTGCTTTTGAATCATTTCTGATTGCTAGGTGTATGCGTCAGGGGTGCCATGTCACTACTTTGTATTTATTTATACTTGGAGCCCATCTGAGGCATATTGTAGCAACTGAAAATATACAGCTTATTGAATCTAATGACTATAAGATTAGGTTTGCCCCATGTGCTAATGATGTGGCAGTAGTCACACAAAATATGACAGAGGCTATGCCTGATACAGAATTCAAAGGTGCACAGTTTGAAAATAGTTCTGATGTGTAATTGCAATAGACCACATATCTCACTGGTAGGGTGGTAGAACACTGTGAACATGATTATTTACCTTAGGTTCCTATGTCTCTTTTTTTCCATTGCACTATAAACTCCCAATTTGTTTTTTCCTCAGCTTGAATCGACAATTGCAGTTTGATTTGCGACTGTGAACGACAAGTTTCCACCAAAGAAGCCGACCAACTAAGAGTCCCAGTTACCCAAGTGCCTCTGGGGGATTACACATTCACACACCTCACAACACTGTAGCAGCTTGTCATGTTGATGCATTGTATGGAATGTTCGGACCGAACTGACATAATCTGGTTGGTTTTAATATTTCTTTGGTGAGACGAGGTATGAGTTATACGTGAGTACAGTAACTATCTAAAGGAGAAGTATAGGCTTATCCCAATACAGATGGAGAAGTTGGTAATAAGATGTCAATCCGGATACCAGCACTGATTTCAAGAATGCCAAATAACATCAAATCTCTTAGCAGAACAAGACTGTTTTTAGTATGAACAACATCCAAGCAAATAAGGACAAACAGCCATCAATAAAAGTCTTAGGTGGAAGGATCTAACCCAAGAAAGGAACCAGAAAGGAAGAATACAAGAAAGTTGGTGGAAAACATGGCTAAGTGAACGGTAAACAAAAGTGGAAGCCAATACAACCATGAACCGCTGCCAGGGAAGGAGAGGTATGCAGTTCAGTTTATGTATATGCTCTACCATAATTGACCCAGAAGTGGATTCCTGACCTAGGAAGTCTCTCCCCCATGGTGTTTAGATTTCTAGTTTCCAATACCTTCCCTGTCTGCAGCAAGGAATCCTGTGGTTACTACTGGCTGTGATGCAGCAATAATGTAACTGCTTATGGAGAATACAAATGGGCCTCAGGTTGTGAAAATGACTAAATGTGCCCTTCATTAGTTGTTCTTGACAGGAAATCTTTAAAATAAGAGGGCTCAATGGATTATTAAATTCCTGAAATTGCCTCTCACACATGGAAATGATCACTGCCTGATTTTCGCTTTTAAATATGGGCAGATATGGGAAAACAATGTCACCCTGTTTACCTGTACCTTTGAAAATGTCCCACCATTCGTATATGATATATGTTGGAGGTCTAAAGCCAGAATCGTTTCTTTAAGATTTTGCAACACTAAGAAACGAGTGAAAATTTAAGATTACGTTACCTGCATTATGAATATGAAATTCATGATCTAAGGCAATGAATGTTGCAAAATATAGGCAATACACTCTGCATGGAGAAATGTTTTCGTTACCGGACATTTTTGCATGACCAAATATGGCCTAACTGAGTGCATTTCTGCCTTGTTAACATGGGCCAATTTTTTCATAATAGAATCCTATGAACATTAGGGAAATTCAAGGTGAACTTTCTAGATTTTAAAAATAGCTGCAAATCCATGGCATTCTAATATGATGATGAATAAAGTGCTGTTAGAGAGATTGTTTTGATTGTTGAGTTTACGGCCTTTAATATTAAAAATATATATAATCTGTTAATAAAGATGCTCCTGGACAGTACATAAAGCACGCTTCTTAATTGGCTATTAAATTAAACATGGTGCTTTCTGAGAGTCTTCATTTTGGGCCACATGTACGAATATTGGGTTTTGCGACTCACAAATTGGGAGTCTTAGCATCAATGACACTGGTTGAGATTCCCAATGGGGTCGCAAAAGACCAACCTCATTAATATTCATGCGGTAAGTCGCAATTTGCAACGCCATTAGGAATGGCTGCCCTCACAGGGATGGTGGCCTGCTGGGGACAGCAGACCACCATGTCTGTGACTGCTTTTAAATAAAGCAGTTTTTTTTTTTTAATTCATCCCATTTTCCTTAAAGGAAAATGGGATGTATTTCAAAATCAAAAATGAAAAGTTTACATTTCATTTTTTCAGAGCAGACAGTGGTCCCTGGGACCACTACCTGCTCTGAAAAAATGTTTTAGCTAACATTCACAAAGGGGACGGGACCCCTTCCCATTTGCGAATGGGTTTGAACCAATTTGAAATTGGTGCTAACTGTGATTATTTTGCGACCGCATTCACGGTCACAAAACAGTCCAACATCGCAATGCGACTCACAATTAGGATAGGAACGCCCCTTCCTAATTGCGACTCACAAACCTATTTTGCTATTCGGTAAATAGATTACTGAATCGCAAAATAGGGTCTGTACATACCAAAATGCTTTTTTCTTGTCTTGGGAATCGGGCCGTTTGCAACAAGAAAAAAGCATCGTACATCTGGCCCTTTCGCCTATGTTTTGCCTGCTTCAGACTGAAAGGGGACGGAATAAAAGGAATGCTAAGAATGCAGCACTTTGAGTCTGAGTAACAGATTTATTAGGCCCTCCCCAAGGTTCGTACAGGGAAAGAATAATGTGAACATTTAGGTAAATGCAGCAACGCAAGTGCACTTCTGAAAATAATCACAACAGTGGAATACTGCGTATTCACACATGCACAACGCATAGCTAAAAATAAGAATTAAAACTGCATCACCATGTGGCTTGACAGCGACATCAGCCCTTTTGCCAGCATTAGGCCGAGAAACCCTCACAACTGAGACAGAGGGAGTTTTTCCAATCGCAAGGGAGCCTTCTGAGCAAGGCGTCCCTCCTCAGAAATGAGTTCCTTCTTACCCGGTTGTTAAGCTTCCTTCTCTTATATACTTTAAACAAGCTGGAGAGGAGAATTCTAGAAACCACCCCCCCCCATCGGATGAGTGGTTGTTCAAATGCTGGCTGCACCAGGTTAGTGTTGGAAAGGAGCACGCATGAGACTGGCCAACTCTTAGTGTTTTTCCAAGACCGAGCTGTTCCTTGCCTTACTAAAAATATTCTCTGCCTGGTACATCTTATCATCAGTGCTCTTCACTCCTCCATGTTATGTACCCATCCTTCAGTGAGGAAGAGCGAAAACGTGTTGCACAAACTGTGCGCGGAAAAATACCTGATGGTGTGTGAAGCTAAGCACAAAATGTGGTCAAGATAGAGCTGGTGGTGGTTACATAACAATAGCATTACAGCCTAGAAAAACTTATAGTTTGTATAATGATAACAGTTTGCAATATGATGAAGTAATAGTATATGTTATATACATTAAGCTTTCTGCATTTAATTTAATGAATCAAAGTTAAGTATCAAGAAAGAAAGAATAGGAAAAATAGGAAAAAAACATTTCCCATGATATGGAAAAGCTCAATCAAGAAATTAGTAAATCATAGCAGTGTAGACTAAATATACAAATAACATATGTGAACAAATAAGTACAATTAATATGAAACCGTCAATTATGGAGGAAATTCAAAGAGGTTTTGAAATTTCCTCAATAAGGGGTTGATGTAAATCAGTCATTTGGGTGGAGGAATCTAAAAAGGTCATTACTGGTGACCAAAGAATCTCCCTCTTGATGTTGAGGGCTGTAGCTTCTATATAATCTATTATTAGAACAAATGCCGTACCACCATGCTTGAAACGATATAACTAGAGCATGTTGCCAATTTGTTATTTGTTGAAATGCAACAGCAATTAATAAATCAACAATTTGTACATTGAAATTAAAGCCATTCCAATTTTTAGAAAGGCTACCTAAAGAAGGTTTTGAAAGAGAAAGGAATATGTGTATGAAAAATATGATTAATTTGTGTCCAAACTTGAAGTCAGAATTGATATGTGTGTGAGGGCACTCAAATAACATATGCATTAAAGCTAAAGTAGAGATATGGCAAGTCCAACATGTTGGTAGTATATTGGCATTAAATTTATGTAAGGTTTGACTTTGTTATTCATTGCGCGCTACCATTTCTTGACATTTACATGGTGGCTTAAGAATCGGCAAGACGCGCAATTCGTTTAATGGTGTTTAAACATTGTTGTCCATTGCGCGCTATTATTTCTTGACATTTACATAATGTATTACGAATTGGCAAGACGCACAACTCGTTTCATGAGCATTTAACTTTGTTGTTCATTGCGCGCTACCATTTCTTGACATTTTACATGGTGGCTTAAGAATCGGCAAAAGAAGCGCGATTCGTTTCATTGTACTTTGATCTTATTATTTATTGTGAGCTGTTATTCCTTGACATTTACATCGTGTTTTACGAATCAGCAAGACGCTCGATTTGATTAATGATGATTTGACTTTGATATTCATTGCGTGCTACCATTTCTTGGTATTTTACATGGTGGCACTCGAATTGGCAAGACGCGCGATTCTCTCCTCGAGTTTAGTTCATGTTGTTTATTGTATGCTACTATTCTGAGATATTTATTATGTAATATTCGAATTGACAAGTCATGTGATTTGTTTCCTGAATACATATTGTGTTATTCATGGTGCACAATCCTTTTATGGTGTTTACTATATATATACATATATATATATCTGCAATATGCGCAATTTGTGTTGAAACATTTTAAGAGTACACAGAAGGCCAGAGTTTCTAGATGCAATATTGTATGGTCCTAGTATACATTCTCAAAACAGGATTTATATGACTGGTTTAAAATTTAGTCAGAATGTTTTTTCTGATTCTCATGTAAAGGAAAGTACTGGAATAAGAATGTTTTCATTTAATTCATCTTGATTCCCCTACAGGTATCCGGCCATCTTGAAACTTAGTCATTTTAAACTTAACTCTTAGATTGTTCATGTTTTCAGAGTGACTAGGCTTTGAATCATAGTCTAGTATTGATTTCAGGAGATATAATTTTCATATTGTGTGTTCTAACCTTTATCTTACTACAGGTCTCCTACCCAGCTGTTCCCTTCCTAATCCCCTCTTCCCCTCTTGAACTCTCTCAGTCTCTGTGATTTATCTATCAGAGTCTTGGAGCTGTTCAGTGATGGACGTGTTGGGAACATGCACAGACCCCGAGGATCGGGTGACTCTGACTGAATAGTGAGCCCACTAATTATTATCCTCCTGGCTTGTGTATGTTCTCAGCATTGCCACGCTAGACGAGTTAGTCAAGGCTATCACCCAGCTCCAAGCAGAGGTGGTATCATCCAAAGAATTGACAACTAGCTTAGCAGAGAGAGTGAGTCAGTTGCAAGATAAGGTAGAGAAGAAGGAACAAAGTCCCACAGGTGTGTCTTGGCCAGGTACTTCTTCTCAGGCTTCTGGAAGTAATCCGGTTTCCCTAAATGTTCCTTCTGCAATTCCTTTAGCTCCCCCAGAACGTTTCTCAGGTGACCCTTTGAAAGCGCAATCTTTCCTGGTTCAAGTGGAACTACACTTCACCTGCAGACCAAATACTTTTCCTGATGCCCAGTCCAAAGTAGCTTTCTTGTTATCATATCTGTCTGGGGATGCAGCTACTTGGGCAATTCCTCTTGTGCGTAAAAATAGTCCCTTGTTGTATAACTGGAGAAATTTTTTTCGTGAATTTGAGAGAGTTTTTGATCGTAGAACTGTAACACAGTCAGTAGATCGTGAATTATTAGATTTACGCCAAGGAAATCAAGACCTAGTGTCGTATTTAGCCAACTTTAACCGTCTGGTTGCCGAGACATCCTGGCCTGAAGAAAAACAAGTGGTCTTGTTTTACAAGGGACTCAAAGAGGAATTAAAAGATATCTTAGCGCAAATCGATCCACAACCTACAGACTGTCAAGAATTAATAAATCTTGTCTTGAGACTTGATCATCATTTAGCAGAACGTAAAGGAATGCGCAAAAAGATTGAAAAATATTCATGGCGCGTTCATGATAACAGGGACTCAAGAACTCCGAAAGAAAGAACGCCGGAACCGATGGAAATTGGAACCATCAGAAGACCTTTGACCGAAGATGAAAAGGACCTCCGCAGAAAAAATTGACAATGTCTTTATTATGGGCAAAAAGGTCATTTTGCCAAAGATTGTCCAATCAAACCAAAGAACAAGCAAGGTCCAGTTCAGAAGGTCGCAGCCAATGCACCAGTCGAGTTGGAAAACTAAAACACCCGAGATGCAGAGAAGGGTTGCTCTTGGGTGTCACCGTGGACCCTTCACAATCTAGACATCTTAAACTGGAAATAAGAGTTCAGGTCAAGAAAAATATCTATTTCAAAAAAGCTCTAGTCGATTAAGGGGCTGCTGGGAATTTTGTTGATGTCCAATTGGTTCGTGCATGGGGATCCAATGTATTGAAAAGAAGACCCCAGAAATCATCCAGGCAGTCGATGGAAAACTCTTGACTGGGGGTCTGCTAACTCTTCAGACTATCCCCTTGTCGATGATTTGTGAAGATAAGATTCAAAGAAAGAAACATAAAGAGAAAATCATCTTTGACGTGATCCATGCTCCCCAATATGGGATTATCCTTGGCTTGCCATGGTTAACTGATCACAATCCGGAGATCAATTGGGCAGAACGAAAAGTCGTGTTCTCATCTGCGCTATGTAACGAACAATATCTCCAAAAGATTCAAGTACCAAAAGTTTGCAACTCTTACATAGCTACTGCCGCGGAGAAAGAAATTCAGCTGCCCAAACAGTATTCATCTCATAAAGATGTATTTGATGAGAAAGGAGCAGAGACTCTACCTCCTCATAGATCTTATGACTGCCAAATTGATCTAGCCCCTGGTGGGATACTTCCCAACTGTCGTGTATATGCCCTGTCAGAACATGAAAATCAACATTTACGAAAATACCTAGATCAATTTTTGGAGAATGGCTTCATTTGCCCCTTCTAAGTCTCCTGCAGCTTCGCCTTTGTTTTTTGTTCCAAAAGCTAATGGAGAACTTCGAACTTGCATCGACTATAGGGGTTTGAACAAAGTCACCATCAAGAATAAATATCCTTTGTCCCTAATTCCGGTCTTATTGGAACAAGTAAAGAAAGCAAAAATCTACACGAATCTTGACCTTCGAGGTGCTCATCATTTGGTCAGAATGAGAGAGGGTGACGAATGGAAAACAGCGTTCAAGACAAGATATGGCCTTTTTTAATACACCGTCATGCCTTTTGGTCTGTGTAATGCTCCAGCAGCATTTCAATTTTTCTTGAATGTTGTTCTTAGAGAGTACCTCGACATATTTGCCATAGTCTACATCAATGACATTTTGATCTACTCAGACAATGAAAATGAACATGTCCAACATGTCAATAAGATTCTTGCAGCCCTTCGAAAACACCATTTATATTGCAAACTAACCAAGTGTGAGTTTCATGTTACCACAGTTGAGTTTTTAGGGGTTATTCTTACCCCTCAAGGTATGGTGATGGCAGAAAAGAAAGTAAAAGCCGTATCTGATTGGCCCACCCCAAAGACTGTTTGTGATATACAATGTTTCCTGGGGTTTGCAAATTTTTACCAGAGGTTCATAAATCATTTCTCCCAGACAGTGGCTGCAATCACTAAGCTACTAAGAAAGAAAGAAAAGTTTGTATGGTCTCCAGAAGCTGATCAAGCCTTCTTGATTTTGAAGGAAGCTTTCTCCACTGCCCCAGTCTTGACTCATCCTAATGCGAATCAACCTTTCATAGTGGAAGCCGACGCTTCAGATGTAGCAATAAGAGCCGTCTTATCACAACGAAATAAAGACACTGGTCAACTTCATCCTGTAGCTTATATGTCTCGGAAGTTGAACAAAGCCGAACAGAACTATGTCATTGCTGAAAAAGAGCTTCTGGCGATTCGTGACACCTTTAAAGAATGGAGACATCATTTGTTGGGTGCCAAATACACTGTTACAGTATATACTGATCATCGTAATCTTCAATTCATGAGTTCTGCCAGACTCTTGACCCCTCGGCAATTACGCTGGGTGCTTTTATTTGCCAAATTTGATTTTGTAGTAACCTTCCAGCCTGGTAAAGATAATCGCAAGGCTGACGCCTTGTCCCGTCAAGAGTCTACCACGTTGCCTGCATTTCAAGCCTCCAGAGCTATCATTGCTCCTGACAAGGTTCTATGTATCATAAAAACTGAAGATTTCTTTGAAGAAATTCGCAAATCTTTCACTGTTGAAAAATGGCAAACATGGGCCTAAGCAGATCCCAAAAGGTCAATCAAGCAAGGTTTACCCTTTCATGACGCTCGTTTGTTCGTACCCACTATCAAACTTCGCAAGATAGGGTTTCATTGGTTGCATGTTATACCTAAGGCAGGTCACCCAGGTACTCCTAAAACTCTTGAACTGATCCAACGCTATTTTTGGTGGCCTACCCTAACAAAAGATGTAAAAGCAATGGTAAACAACTGTGAAGTTTGTGCTCGCATTAAAACAAGTCATTCAAAACCAAAAGGGTTGTTACATCCACTTCCAACCCCAAGTCATCCATGGGAGCACATTTCTTTAGAATTTATTACCGGTCTGCCAGTGGTTCAACAGCATTCAGTAATTCTGGTGGTAGTTGATAGTCTCACAAAATATGGACATTTCTCGCCTGTAAAAAATTTCCCACTTCTAGTGAATTGGCAACTATTTTACTGAACAGAGTGGTTCGTTATCATGGACTGCCAAAGGTTATCTTCTCCGATCGGGGTCACAATTTTCCTCCAATTTCTGGAAGACATGGTGTAAAACACTCCAAGTGACATCTACACTATCTACTAGTCACCATCCTCAAACAGATGGTCAAACGGAGAGACTAAATCAGACTTTGAAACAATACCTACGTGCCTACGCTGAAAAGGCACTTCATTCTTGGACATCTATGCTCTGGTTAGCTGAGTTAGCTTACAATAACTAATTCCACACTTCTATTGGCGTTACACCCTTTTTTGGATTATTTGGCTATCATCCTGACACCATGCCCATCACAATTCCTCAAGAAAGTTCTCTTACTCCAGCTGTGTCAGAAACCATACAGCATTTACATCAAACCCAGAAACTGATTCAACAACATTTAGAAAAAGCCAAACAAAAATATAAAAGGCATTATGACAAGAAACATTGTGAGAGACCGCAATATCAACCAGGTGTGGCTTTCCACAAAACATATAGACTTCAAGAAGAAGCACATGTTTAACCCTAAATTAATAGGTCCTTATACTGTCCTTCAGCAAATTAATCCGGTGACCTATAAACTACAGTTGCCCAGATCCTTGCGGATTCATCCAGTGTTCCACAATTCCCTCTTGAAAAAGGCAGTCCAAAAGGTCCACCCTCATCCAGCTCCTGTTCTAGTACAAGGGGAAGAAGAATACGAAGTCAAGAAAGTGTTGGATTCTAAACTGAGAGGCCGTAATCTATGGTACTTAATCTCATGCAAAGGTTATGGTCCTGAAAGTAACTCATGGGTTTCTGCATCTGATGTTCATGCTCCAGTACTTGTGAGACGCTTTCATCGTCTTAATCCAAGCAAACCAGGCCCTAGAGCGCATCTGGGAGAGGGGAGTACTGTCAACACCAGAGCAGTACGCGCTCTATTGGTGACAAAAATGCAAAAACCCAGCACTCTCAAAGCAAAGTAATTTATGCATTGTGCTGATATGTTGTGGTTTAACCTTTTGCATTGCAGAGTTCAATCCCGAAAACTTATTTTTAATATGCTTACAAATACTGTTCCTTTGCAATGTATTGCTGCAGGTTTTCAGAGTGTGTTAGGGTGTGGCCCCTTTCCAGGGCCTTCCAGAGACTTTCCCTGCAACATGCCTGGGCGTGGTTCTGGGCTGGGCCAAGATTCTATAAAGGAGAGCCAGCCCAACTCCCAGTGCTCACTATTCAGAGGTCCCGGTGCATAGCAGCAGCTTCTTCCTGAGCTCCTGTCCCGGCGGCCTATTTGGATCTTCCAGTCTTCTGCCCTAATCCTTCATTGGTGATCATTGTTCCAGGCGTTAAGACGGTGGTTGGACTGTCCCAACACTGTTATTTAGAATTTTCATATTCTTGGTTTAAATTTTTAAATGAGTAACAGATTACTTGCGTGCTACCATTTCTTGACATTTATATGGTAGTTTACAAATAGGCAAGATTCGCGATTTATTTCATAAAGGTTTGACTTTGTTATTCATTGCGCGCTACCATTTCTTGCCATTTACATGGTGGCTTAAGAATCGGCAAGACGCGCAATTCGTTTTATGGTGTTTAAACATTGTTGTCCATTGCGCGCTATTATTTCTTGACATTTACATGATGTATTACGAATTGGCAAGACGCACAACTCGTTTCATGAGCATTTAACTTTGTTGTTCATTGTGCGCTACCATTTCTTGACATTTTACATGGTGGCTTAAGAATCGGCAAAAGAAGCGCGATTCGTTTCATTGTACTTTGATCTTCTTATTTATTGTGAGCTGTTATTCCTTGACATTTACATCGTGTTTTACGAATCAGCAAGACGCTCGATTCGATTAATGATGATTTGACTTTGATATTCATTGCGTGCTACCATTTCTTGGTATTTTACATGGTGGCACTCGAATTGGCAAGACGCGCGATTCTCTCATCGAGTTTAGTTCATGTTGTTTATTGTATACTACTATTCTAAGATATTTATTATGTATTATTCGAGTTGACAAGTTATGTGATTTGTTTCCTGAATCCATATTGTGTTATTCATGGTGCACAATCCTTTTAATATATATATCTGCAATATGCGCAATTTGTGTTGAAACATTTTAAGAGTACACAGAAGGCCAGAGTTTCTAGATGCAATATTGTACGGTCCTAGTATAAAATTTAGTCAGAATGTTTTTTCTGATTCTCATGTAAAGAAAAGTACTTGAATAAGAAAGTTTTCATTTAATTCATCTTGATTCCCCTACAGGTATCTGGCCATCTTGAAACTTAGTCATTTTAAACTTAACTCTTAGATTGTTCATCTTTTCAGAGTGACTAGGCTTAGAATCATAGTCTAGTATTGATTTCAGGAGATATAATTTTCATATTGTGTGTTCTAACCTTTTTCTTACTACAGGTCTCCTTCCCAGCTGTTCCCTTCCTAATCCCCTCTTCCCCTCTTGAACTCTCTGTCTCTGTGATTTACCTATCAGAGTCTTGGAGCTGTTCAGTGATGGACGTGTTGGGAACGTGCACAGACCCAGAGGATCTGGTGACTCTGACAAGAGCTGGCGGCAATGCTGTAGTGCATAAGAGGCAGCAGCACCCATTGCTTTGCAGACAATGAACTCTGCAATGGGGGTTGGTCAGGGGGCCCTTGCACTCCCTATGGCAACTGCATGGGCAGTTCAAAGGCCCCCTGGCTCCCCCTGCACCCAGCCTCCACCAGCCTTTTAATGGCGTTGCCACTGCCATGAAACCACTGGCAGAGAAGGGGGTCGTAATCCCCAGGGCGGACCGGCCAGCAGCGCTGCCCTGGTGGATTAGAACCACCAGCACCGCCAGACGGTTGTGTAGACAACATCTTGTGGTGCTGGATGTCTGACCGCAATGCTACCGCCGCTGTCATAATATGGCGGTCAGACAATCGCATTGGCAGCAGGCCAACCACTGCCAGTGTGGCCGTGGCGGCCATTAAACCATCAGGGTAGTAATGAGGCCCAGTGTCTTTGACAGAATTAGTAAACTAGAGACATAAATATTTTATTTTTGTTGATCTCCAAAGAAAATTTGAAGATGAGAATTTGTGATTGATGTTTTAAACACCATCTATTAAGAGGAAGAATTTCACATTTGTCAGAGTTAAGTTTGTAGCCTGAAAGTGTTGCAAAAGTGGAAACTGTGTCAAGAAATGGTTGCAAGAGGAATCAGGGGAGGACCTATAAAAGTATACTATCAGCATAAACAGAACACTTAATATTTTGTCCCCATATTTAAAGCCTTGTATGTTGTTATTTTGCCAGAAGTGAGACAAGAAAAGGTTTGAGTGCAGGAATAAAACGAATAGGAAAGAGAAGGCAGCCTTGCCTGACTTCTGTATTGAGGAAAGGTAAAATAAATTAAACCATTAACAAAATAGATGCTTTATGGGAGGAATATAAAAAAGAAATTAGATGAATACATTTTTGTCTGAATCCAAACCAAGACAGAGTAGAGAGAACAAACTGCCATTGAATCCCTTCGAATGCCTTCTCGGCGTCTAAAGAGATAGCTTCTAAGGAATAAGAATACGTTTTAGCTTTGCTTAGAATGGTAAAAAAAAACTCTAGTGTTATCTAAGAGGTGCCTACCTTCAACAAATTTAGATTGCTCTTTGCCAATTAAACTGGAAAGAAGAGGATCCAAACATAGGGCAAGGATTTTAGCAAACATTTTATAGTCCGAGTTAACAAGGGAAATCAGCCGATATTTCTTACATAGTTTAGATTCTTTATTTCCTTCAGGAATAAGACATATTAAAATGCCTTGAAAGGTGCCAGAAGCAGATTTGGAAGTGGTAAAAAAATTTGAAAAGCTGGTGTAATTTAGAAACTAAAATTTTAGAAAAGTGACTATAAAACTCAACAGGAAAACCATCTGGCCCTTGGGCCTTATCTTTTTTGAAAGAGGTAACTGCTGTACGAATGTCTGGAAACAAAATATCAGCATCAAGAGAAGAAAAATCTGTATTCAAGGCAAATTCTTCATGAATTGAGGATAAATAATGGTCAATATCAGTTTGGGAGGGATGGTTTTCAGGCACACAAAGAGTTTTATAAAAGTTGGAAAATTAGGCTAAACTGTCAGCATCTTTAAATAAATGAGTGGAGCATCTCGTAAGATTGATTCAATTTTGACCTGTTCCTTTTTAACCTACTTTACCTTGACCTCCATAGCATTTAGCACTTGATATAAAAAGGTAAGAAGCAGCATTTTCTGTAGAAATCTTGTTAAATTGAAATTTAATTTTGATTAATTCATCGAAACATGACTTAGATTTGGATGTAAAGTATGAATTTTCTAATGATTTAATGTGTTTCATGATGTATAATGCTTTTTTGTAGCTTCTTTCTTTTTACTAGAAACAGAGGATAAAATAAAGTCCCTAGAGGCAGCTTTAGAAGTATCCCAGACAGGTTGAAAATAAATCTCTGGAGATTTATTTAGGAGAGCAAATTCATACATAAAAGTTTGAACACATTGAGTGAAGTTAGAATCTAATAAAAGGGAAGCATTGAGACGCCAACATCTTACCTTTGGAGGCATGGGAAGAAGATCTAAGTCTAGTGTAACTGGGAGATGGTCTGAAATGGTTCCAATTTCTGCATGTAGTATGAGTTAAGATAAAGCTTTAGAGATGAACAGGTAATCAATTCTGGACTGTGAGAAATGGACAGGGGAAAAGAAGGTGTATTCTTGCAGGCAGAGCTTGCAAATTTTCCATCAGTCTATAAGGGAGCGCTGTTTGATGGTTGCATGTAATTGTTTGTGTATGGTGGACAGAACAAAATTAGATTTAGAGGAATGTTATAAAAAAGGGGCCATTACAAGATTACAGTGTCCTCCCAAAATTAGTCATCTGTAATAGACATCAGCTTTTGAGTAACAGTAGGCCAAAAGGATTTGTCAAAACGTGTGGGAGCATAAACATTTGTTATTGGTACTTTGTTGATGATTCATTTTAATAAAAGCCACCATCATCTGTGTCCATTTCTTGTGATAACAACATCTAATGTTTTTGAACGTCTTTGTCAACAACATGAGATTCTTGGAATAGAACAACATCTACATTTAATTTCGTTAAATGAGTAAGTACTCTTCGTCGCTTGATGGGTGAGCGCAACCCCTTAGCATTCCAAGTGTTAATATGAAAATACATAAATAACAATTCTAGACAAATTTAGCATATTTTACAAAAGTAACGTTATGTGAGTAACTTGTATTTACTGTATATAAATTCACAGTCAAATTATTAGCATGTAAAAGGAAAATAAAGAGCATAAAAAAGGTCTTGAAAGTAGTATATATAGCAATAATGACAAGAAATGTAACATTTGGTTTTGTAGTTACTGTAATTGTATTTATATAGCGTTAACTCCCCCTGACGAGGTGTTGAAGCACTTTTCGGCTAGTAGCACGCTACTCCGGAACCCAAAAGAAATTAGTGGTGGATTAGTGTAGGCATATATGAGTACAGTGTTAGTACGAGTTAATGTGTGCTGATAATGTGTGAGTTTGTTAGTTGGATTGACTAGAGTAATGGAGGGATAGAGGAGGAAACAATCCTGAAGTGTTAATTGGGAGTTTATAGTAATAGGATGAGGCTTGGGATGAGTAAAGGAGAGATGGAGGACAGAAGAGGGAAGAGTCTGTGGAAAGGGGTTTGGAAATCATAGTAGCAGAAGGATTTTGGATGGGTCAAAAGTGAGATAAATGAGGGAGAATTTAGTAGGGTTGTTTGGGAGATCACAGTAGTAAACTGAGGTTTGGGGTGAGCTAGATGCAGTGGAGGAGGGAAGAGCTTAGGCAGGTTTGTTTTTAGATCAAAGTAGTAGAATGGGTCTGGGATGAGTCAGAGTGGGGATGGAGAATAGAATAATAGAGACATAGGGTGATGGTGGGACAGAGTAAAGCTTACAAGAGAACCAAATTTATATTATTTTGTATCTATTTTTTTTTTTTATTGTAGTTATAGATTTAATTGTATTTATGTTTATGTATTTTTTCTCTAGTACAGTAGTACTAGAGTAATAAATAAAAAGATATGTAAATACATAGGGAGGTAATATATGTGCAAGGAATATAATAATGGGTATAATACTATGAGAAGTAAAGTTGTGTTGTATAAACAGAGACTTTCAAGATTTGTAATATTTGATGTTTATTGAGTTTACTTTTCTAACATTCATTTATCTTTCCTCAATTTTTCAATAGTGAAATGCTTGCTGTTAAATAATTGAAATAACATTTGCTCATTGTGACATAAAAAGCAGGGATTCATAAGTATCTAATATAAAGAAATTATCTAGGAGCTAAGCAATGACCTATGAACATGTTAAGCATAGAATAATATACACACATATATGTATATACACACACACACACATATATATGTGTATATATATATATATATATAATCACACAAGAGAAAAACACCGCACTCCCGGGGAATTCTTTAGCAAGTTGATTTAATGACAGGCAGAATTTCTTAAGCAGCATAAATCAAGCTCCATGACGCGTTTCGACATCTCGTCTTTATCAAATGGTTTAAAGTATTTTTCAATGCTGTTTTAAAACGTCTGTCTTTAGTGCGCAGAGGCATTGTGGGATTTATACCTTCATATCCCACACCTGTGAACTTCATTGTTCTGTGAGCAGTTGAAAAGACAAGGCAGGTGGCACGAATAATGTTGGTGCAGTAACAAGTAACAAGTAAGTAGTTTGTACCATTAATCTTCCCAAAATCTGTTCACATTTTCATTATTTCAATAATTCAACTCTCCGCACTTCAACATTCGTGCACATGCTCCAATACCTGCACTGTTATTTCACAGAAATCCATTTCGTGTCATATTTAACCACTGTGCACAATAACTGTTGGTGTTGAAATGCTTTATCCCCGGACCCTCTATGTAGTTAAAAGGGTCGCATCGGTGCTGTGAATCATGAAATGAAGAGACGTATGCTCACCATAATTTAGATAAATCCATCTCTTATACCACAAACAAGTTTGGCGCAAAGGCGCTTTGGAAGTTATTGACTACACAGTCTGTTCCAATCTTCCAAGTACAGTACACACGCAGGGGAAATGTTTCTCCTCGCCAATTTTGTTGTAAATTATATCCTCCTTTCACAGAACCGGGTGCTCCTGCTTTTAAATATTTTTTTTATATATGTATATATATATATACACACACACATGCACACACGTGTGTATATATATTTATAACCATGAGTAAATATACATTTGTTAAACAGACTTAAAGAGTATGTCTATAATTTATTATTATGAAATAGAAACTATACATATTTCTTAAAGAACTGTACATATCTAGAATATACACATAATCAGATTATAAATATTTATCAACACAAGCATATGCAGTCCATTGCTGTTTGAATATGGTGGTTATGAAGGAAAGAGCCAAATCTTGAGTAGTCTTCAGAAGATCCGTGGATCTGTGGATCTTATATTTGGGGGTAATGTATTCCATAGTTTGGCTGCTTGAACAGAAAAGGATGTACCACCTATTGTCTTTTTCTTGTGTGTTGTTTTTTTAATTTACGGTGGCAATCTTGAGCTGAGGTTTCTTAGTTAAATGTATTTGGTTATTTTGTTTCTGATGAAAAGCAGTCCTGTTCCACGTATAGCTTTGTGGGTGATACAAAGCAGCTTGAAGGTGGATCTTCTGGCACCCGGTAACCAGTGCAGTGCTCTCAAGGCAGGGGAGATGTGGGCTTGTGGCTTTACATGTAATAGTAGGCTGGCAGCTGAGTTCTGAATACATTGTAATTTTTTCATAATAGATAGAGATGATGCATGATAGAGGCCATTGGCATAATTCAGCTTAGATAGTATAAGAGAGATAGTAGCCTGCACCTTGTGTGGAAATCCGAGGTGGGGGGAGATGCGTCTCAGATTGTGCTAATTTGTCTACTTGGACATTCATTGTTAACTTGGAGTCCATGGTAATTCCAAGGTGTTTAACTTCCTTGGATACTTGAGGAGGTGATCCCAGATCATCAGGCCAGGCCAGGGTCATAATTTTTCCAGTCACCACATGTGAGTGTTTCTGTTTTGGAAGCATTCAGTTTGAGATGGTTCCAAGTCGTCCAATGATCATCAGCTCTGAGGCAACTGCAGATTTATGAGTTTTCAATCTCTTTGGGGTCTTCCATTTAAGTAGTATGTGTGTGTCAGCTGCATAGTTGTAGCATGTGAGTTGAAAATCATTGATCAATTCTGGTAATGACATCATTTAGATGTTGAAAAGCATAGGTGAGATGATTGATCCTTGGGGGACCCCTTCTTTTGTGAGGTGGATTTGGACGAGAAGAGGGGAGAATAGATAATATTAGTTCTATTTTGAAGGTAGGCTGTAATCCAGTTGAGAGCAGTCCCTTCTGTGCCGGCTTTGTGGAGTCTCTGAATTATGGTGTTATGGTCAACAGTATCAAAGGTAGCTGAGAAGTTATGCAGCAATTCCATTGCGGTCAACTGTGTTTTTAAGATCATCCCATATTGCTATGAGTGCCGATTCAGTGCCTCTTCCTGGGTAGAATCCAGTTTGGTAGTCTGAAAGTATGGAGTTGTCTTCAATGAACTGTGACAACTGGGTGAATGCTGCTCTTTCTATCAGTTTGCCCAGGAAAGATCCATTTGTAATTGGTCTGTAGTTATTGGGGTCATGCAGGTCTAGTTTTGTTTCCTTTAATAACTGACATATGTATGCCTTTTTCAGGTCTTCAGGAAAAGTTCCTGTAGTTAAAGAGTTATTGATAATTCTTCTTACAGGTGTGGCAGCAGAAGTAGATAAAAGAATGTTCTTGAAGATGTGTGGTGGACAAAGGTCTGAGGGCAGCGGGAAGGCCTGCTTGTTTTGACCAAATCGATAAATTCACCTTGTGATATTTGTTTGAAGGAGTGCAGAGGCTGGGTTGGTTTACTCTTGGAGAGGATTTTAGGAAACGGATTTGTGCTGATGGTTTTCATCTGTTTTAAATAGCAGTCCAATGTCTCTGTCTTGGTTGTGTAATGAGTTGCCAGTATTTTTGTGAAATATTGAGTAGTGGGATGACTTCCTTTCATGCAATTATGTTTTCGAAATTCATTGACAATTTGATAAAAATCTTTAGTTGCAGATTTAGCAGTTAGAATTCTGTCTGAGTAGTTGTGTTTTGTAGCTTTTTTTATTAATGATTTGTATAATCTGTTACATTTGTCTATCTGAAGTTTGTCTTAAACGTTGTTTGTTTTTAGCCAGGTCTGTTGCAGCCTTCTGATTTGTTGCTTTTTCTTTTCAAGTTCTGATTTTCTCCAAGGTGTTGATTTTCTTTTGTACTGTTTAGTTTTTCTGAGTGATATTAGGATATCGAAAGCTTCCTGTGGCCACTCATAAAGTTTTGCAACAGAATTAATTGTGTCTATATCTGTGTTGGCTGCTAGTTGTGTTTCTAAGTCTTCAAAATTGAGTTTGCTCCTTGGTCGATGGCTGCATGTATGTAAGGTCATTGGGGTGTGTTGATTTGTGGTGTTTTATGTCAGAAAGTTGCCAAATGGTGGTCTGGCCATGTGCTTGGTGTGATGCTTTGAATAGTAACTAGTTCAGGGTTTGCAAAAATAACATATAGGATGTGTCCAGTGATGTGTGGGATTGTGTACAATTTGATGTAGGTGACTAGGACAGTGGTGATAGATTTTGGATGGGGCATATTGAATTTGTCAAATGTTTAGGTCCCCAAGAATGCATAGGTTTAAGTATAATATTATAAGGTTTGAGACTGCATCTAGAAAAGTGTCTGGGAATGTTGAATTGTTAGGTGGAGGTCTGTAAAAGAGGAGAAAGTTACAGGAGGAAGTTGGTGTAGGGTTGCATCTGGTGAGGACAGCCTCATAACCTTGTATGGAAATGTCTGTTTTACAGAGATTTATTGATTGTTTGAATATAATAGCTTGTCCACCTCCTCTCTTGACTATACAGTTTTGTGTGGTGGTTTGATGGCTTCATGCAACACTGGGACCATATCATCTCCCAACCATGATTCCGTTATGAACAGGAATTCAGGTTTGTGTGTCTGCGAGCAGGTCATAGATGTGGTGCTTGTTTTTTAGAGTGCTTGAGCAGTTATGAGCAGGCAGTTTAAAAAAAGTATGTTTGTGGCAGTGTTGTTTTGTTTTGGAGAAGGGGGAGCAGTATATTTTGAGCTTGTAGCAGTTGTGTTGTTAGTTGTGATAACTGTATGAGGGTCACAATAGTCCTGTTTTTCTATATAGTGTTTCTCTTCCAGCAGGCTTAGGAGGCATTTTGTTGGGTATGTGTGTGTTAGTGGTGGACTTGGTGGCTGAGAGTGACATGATGAGTGTAGTTTTTTTGTAGAGTAACCTTATTGTGTAATAGACAAGGGGATGTGAAGTTGTTAAGAGTGACATGTTGTTTATTGTGTTTACGCCTGTTTAGTGTGAAAGGAATATGGGTTAGGAGTGGTGGTGGAGCATGTGGATCATAATGTAAGGCTATAAATTGTGCAATGGATGAGAGGCAGGTGAATGAATGTTGCTTTGGTGTTGGGGTGCTTGTGGTAGATGTTTGTGAAAAGTGAGAATTTAGGAGTAAAAATTGGGCAGAATTTATATTATTTGTGAAGTCATGAGGGTGGGATTAGGTGTGACGGAAAATATGAAAGTTTATGTTATCTTGATGTGCTGATGTGTGTGGTTTGTTTTGTTTTTGTGGCATAGTGGGAAGAGATATTGATGTAGTGGTTTTCTGTGAAGGATTTGTATGTGAGTTAGTGCAGCTAAGTGGTCTTAGAATATTACAGGGGATGTTGATGTGTTATGGAGAAGTGTGTATGAGGTGTGTAAGAGGGAATGGACAAGGGTTAGTGTATTTGTATTCGTTTTGATCACTAGAAAAGGTAATATGTGTGGTGGAGTGGAGTGTAAGGATTGTATTATTGTGTGTAATTAGAGAAGAGAGGAGAAGGGTGTTTGTGGATGGTGTGTAGAAGGCTGAGTTTAGTTATTGTCATGATAAAAGGGGGTCTGACAGGAGCAAATAGAGGGCAGCAGAGTAACTTAACAGTGAAGGTTAATGAAAACTTCATAAAAAGAAGAAAAGAGTGAGTCTTGAGGCAAGGAAGTAAAAGAGCATTGAAGCAAATAGTAAAACAGGTCGATTAGGATTGGAGAAGAGACAGAGAAAAAATTATATACCAGGAAAAATCAGAAAGAGAATGATAACAGAAAACGTAAGACTCAGGGGTTATTTATGACTTCGGTGGACGGTTTACACCGTCCGCCGAAGTCCCGACGGGCAGGTTGCCGCTGGTGCGGCTACCTCCTCGTGGGCCCCATTAAAAGTTTCCCTCTGGGTCAGAGAGCGGAAGAAGAGTTTCCACCCGATGGCCCAGTGGGAAACGGACTACAGCATTGTCTATGGCTCGTAATCGAGCCGGTTACAATGCTGTAGTGCATAGGGTGCACCAGCACCGATCGCAAAGTTCACTGTCTGCACAGCAGACAGTGAACTTTGCGACAGGGCTGGCCGGGGGGGGCTGCACTGCCCATGCCAAGTGCATGGGCAGTGCAGGGGCCCCCCCTGGGGCACCCTGTTTCCACCAGCCTTTACATGGCAGCGCTACTGACAGCGGTCAGACTGCCACCGTGACCCTGGCAGTCAACAGACCACCAGGGTCATAATCGGGCCCTCAATGACGTAAAAGGCATACCTATAAATGACACAAATAGTTGAGGGTGACGAAGCCACATGGGGAAGATGAAGCAACCGGGAACCACAACAAAGTCAACAAGGGGAGAACCAGACCACATAAGACAATAATGACTCAATTTTCAGAGCATATGCAAAACAGTACCTGAAATGAAAGGAATAAAAACAATTTAGGGGAAACTGTCTACACAATGTACTAAAAGAGACATGAAAATGTACAAATAAGTGGTAAAGTCACATTAGGTTATCACAAAAAGTATATCTAAGAAACCACAATGAAGAATGAAGGTCAAGTTAAAAGATTTTTTTAAATATCCATGTCCTCTCCCCTGCAACCATCAATAAAATGCTGCAATGGTGAGGGGTCTTCATATGTTGTAGTCTAATTTCTGTAAGTTAATTTAAACAAACAAGATTTAAAAAAGACTGAATCTGGCATTTAGGGAATGGAGAGCTGGTCTCATATCAAGGAATCTTTTTCTCCAATCTGCTGTAGCTTTAGCAAAGTCTTGGGCAAAAAATAATTGTGATCCAGACCATGAAATACATCCTTTGGCCTTATCTGTCTTGATGAGTTGAAGTAAGTCAAAATATGCGGTCTGATCCTTACACTCCCTCAGCCAATCCATAAGGTATTTCTTCTACCTCGGTTTTCTAAGTCCTCAGGTTTTTTTTTCAATTGTGATACTTCAGATTTCAGATTCTGGAGAGTATGCATAGTATCTTCACCTGTTTGTTCCACGTGAGTGGCTCTGTTGTCCATGAGCTACCAGTTATCATTTGAAATTTGAACTTTATTGTTGGTATTCTCAACATGGGGCTTAAGCGCTCGGATCTGTTCAAGCAATAGTTCCATTGAGATACTGATGGGTGGTTTAATGGAAGATGGAGGTTCACTTTTGACTCATTTGGTAGCTTGAGAGGTACCTGTTTTTTGCTTGGAAAGTAATTTGATATTAGTAGTATTTCTTTCAGTAGGGGATGAAGATGCGGAATCCTGACTGTTGCCTTCCATATTGTTAGCAAGCACTAAAAATGAGTTGGTAGTGCCTAATGATAAATTATGTGAGATATTAGATGAATTAGATGGAATGGGCCGCACTCCTTTGGTTCTTCCCATAAGTTATAGGGGAAAAGTAAATTGAATTTGCAGTAATATGTAGGTTATCGCTTTATGTGAATTTTGCACCACAATGAAGTAAAAACTGATGCAATGGGACTCCGAGTTATACAAATAAAACAGGACTGTTCATTTTAAGAAGTCTTTTCACAACCACACAGCTTTGCTGTCTGGTAGGCTTCAACCTACAAAGGCCTAGTGAAGTCAGGAACCTCTGAGAAGCAGGAAAGCACATGAAGTTCCTTGGGGCAAGGTTTGCTGTAATCTGGCTTGTTATTCCCTGCAGACAATGTGCTACTCACAGATCTGCCAACACACATGGTCCCACCTTGTGTCACACAATAGCAGTCAGCTATGCTCACACAGTCTGTGTACAGTGGTCTTTCAAGAGGGGCAATAGGCCTTAGTAGTTTAAAAGTTAGTTGTTTTTTGCAGATTACACACTTGTTCTCCAGGGATTTTCAGAAATAAGTGATGGGGTTTGTTATTGGGATGGCATGACTTTTATGAAATGAGAAAGTACATGGCAGAAATTAGATAGCGTGGTGACTGCATGCATGTTTTGGAAAGGAAAAACTGGTTGCTTGTGTGGACGTAATTATCTTCTTCATTTATGTGGAGGTCAGATTTAAACCACCTCTCCCAAAACTGTACCATTAATTATTGTTTTGATTATTTAAAATATATATATATGTTTGTCTCAGATTCATACCTCCTTTACCACTAACCTCTAACTTGAAGACAGCAGTCATTTAATGTCTGGCATGGGATGACAACATATCTAACATAATTTATAAAACAATTAACAAGATCTAAAAAAAAATAGGCAATGCCAAGGATTTTGTGGTGTAATATATATTAACTAACATTATTCAAACACATTTCGACAACTAAAAGCTACCCACAGTATTGCATAAGTGGCAGGATAGGCATTCGGTCTTTCAACGTTCTTACAATGTCCAGTTTCGCAAAGTTCTAAAAGTGGTTACTGGTATTTGTTAATGGTGAGGTCGTCCACAAACACAAGTTAAATCAGTTATACATTGAATGCATATTCAGAGAGTGTAGAGGGTACTCTATCAATGCAGGTCAGTTGACGTGTTTCAGCAGGGTCAGATGTGCAATGCCAGTTTGCTGCTGCAAACCGTGCGATATGCAAAATTGCATTGTTTGCAGTGCTTAATTTGTGCTTATTGTTTCCGGTGCTGAGCACCGGCACTTATTTTTGAGGGCTGGGGCTTATTCTTCTGCATCAAGCATTTGCTGGGAGCAAAAAACACATATAAAAAAGATGGAGGAAGGGAAAAACGAAAAAGCGTCACTAAGGGAGAAAGTAGAATGCTGCTAGAGTGAGCTGAGGGGGCAGGGAGTGGCTTTATATGGTTTAATGAGGCCCGAATGGCTTCAGGATTACGCTGCCTCAGTATTCCGTGTTCGCACATTTAATTGCAGCAGCCGTGTGTTTGAGAGGAGGGCTTTGGGCACCGGCACGTTTTTATTTACAAATTAAGCACTGATTGTTTGTGACTGCAAAATGGCATTTTGCTGGGCGCTAAAACCATTTTATGAGACAGAAAAGTAAATTGACTCACAAGAGGGATTCACCAGCCCATTCTGAATCAGAAAGGGGTGTGAAAGGAGGCCTCACCAAACTGTCGTTTGGAATGGGTATGATTCAATGGTTTGCGACCACAATTGCCGTCACAAATCATTGAAATGTTGCTGACTTCTCATAGGACATAGCAAAAGACTTGTAAAGGAGAAGCTGTCCCCTTTGGATACCTGCCTCCTCTGGCCGGATGTGCTCCCAAAGAGGATTTCATTTTTATAAAGCAGCACGTGGGAACCTTTAAAAAAAAATCTTTCCTATTTGGCAATGCCAACACTGGGAGGGTGGACTGCCGTTCCTTGTGGTTACCCATTTCAGTGTTAATAGCAAATGACAGGGTGCCAAATAGTGACTTATCTAATTAATATTCATTAGCTAGTCTACGCTTAACAGTGAGAGGGGAGATTTGAAATGAAATCAATTAGTACATAACCTGGTTGCAAAAAGTTGTTACTGAATTTGCAACCGGTCTTTTTCTAAATCAGGATCTAGATGAGCCTACACTGATGAAGTGAATGAAATACAAGTCTTGTGTGCAGACCCAGAATCATGCCACCTTAACAACTGCTTGTGAGTCAATCTGTTTCAATAATCGAGGAGCCAAATGTTATTGCCAATTAGCTGAAATGGCCCAAACAAGTAGAATAGTTAGATGTGGGTCTTTCTCTTCAATCTATAAAGTCAAGATTGGTGAGGTAAAACTGATCTGTTAGAAAACAAAGCCTGCTCCGTTCCATACATGTGATATTCCTTTTTAAATGCCCTTCTTCATCAAAGCACCCAGGATCTGGACAACATTCCCAGAATCATCAATCATGCTCCAATCATCCTAACAAGAAGTAAAGAATCAAATACACATCCTCTCCAAAACTCCCACCTCACTACACAATAGAAACTAACCTCTCCACAAATATCTGCCTCATTGTGGATGACCATACATCGTACCTCCAGAAGCATAGCTATCAGTGGTGCAAGCGTGGGCGTCATTTAGGGGTCGCCAGGAGTTGCACCTGCAACCCCTCTCTTGCCCTATGTGACCCCTGGCGCCGATTCTGCGACCCCTGGCCTCAGAGGTGTCAAAATATGCTCCAGGAACATTTAAGCAGCTTGTTCTTAGTTCATACGGCTGTTCCCTGGGGCTCGACTCTGTTTCCTCTCATTTTTTATTACACTAATAGTGAATAATGTTTCATTATTAGAAAAGGAGAATTAGGAAAAGTGAATCACGAAAATGGGACAGCGGTGTTAGTGGAGGTAAAAAAGAAGGAACGGTTAAGAGGTGAAAGGAGGGACTTCAGGAAATGTTATGAAGGGGGAGGCTGCTCGGAAGGCTATGGAGAAGGGAAAGAGAGAAACTAAAGGGGAGAAAACAAGGGCGGGGTTTTATAGGGAGAGTGTGAAAACACACTAGATGATATGAAGGAACGAGCATAATGTAAGAGCAAAGACACAGAGAGAAATAGGATAGAGGAGAAAGGAAATATGGAATGAAAGAAATATGAAAGGAGAGAGAAAGAGAAAAAAAGGACTGTTGGAATGGAGAGAAAGAAAGGGGACAGGGACAAGGGAAGAGAGGAGAAAAGACAGCAACAACAGAATTGAGAGAAAGCAATGGGAAGCACAAGGGAGGGAAGGAATGTGAAGGAGGAAGAGAAGAGAGATTTGGCTGTGGAAAGAGAAATGGAGAGCAGATGGGGAGAAAGAGAAAGGAAAGCTGGGAGAAAAGATGAAATTATAAAGACAGAGAATAATAAAGAGGTGGGATGAAGAGTTAAGGATAGGAAAGTCAGAACTCATATAATGAAATGATGAGGGAATGGAAGGACAGGAGAGAAGGGGGCGTAGGGAGAAAGAAAAAAGGAGATGGAAGAGGCAAGAAAATTAATAAGAAAATAAGGACAGACTAAAAAAATAGAAGGCATGGGAGGGGAAATTGAAAAAGACAAGAAAGAAAGAATGGAAAAATGAGGGAAGGGAGGTGAAGTAGATATAGAGGAGGAAGTGTGGTTAAGAAGACATTTTAGTAGAAAAAGAGAAAATGAAAGCAGAAATTGAGCAAGTACAGTGAGAAAGACAATAAGGTGAGTTATGAAGGTGAGACAAAGAGGGATGAAGAAACAGGAAAGAATAAAAGAGAAATCGAGGAGAGAGAAAAGGAGTAGAAAGGAGAGGTTAAATGTAGGAAGTGGAGGAAAAGTGAGAGAAAGGACAAAGGAAGGAGGTAAGAAAGACAGAGAAAAAAGCAAAAAAGGGACAGGAAGGGGCAAAGGATAAATAAATAACGAAATAATTGTGAACTGAAACAAAAAGATTATGGAGTGAGAGATGCAATGCCAGTATATAAATGTGAAAGAGAAAAGGAGGAAGAAGATTGAAAGGAGAGGCAGATTAAAGCATAATGACTAAGAGATCTAGGTAGGAGAGAATAGAGGATGATGGAAAGTAATGTGGGAGGAAGAAAAAGGGGAAGAAATAGAGGCGAGAGTGAAGGAGCAATTAGAGGAGAAGAAAAAGAAAAGAGGAAGAGCATAAACACACACAAATGTGTGGAAGTGGATAGGGATACGAAAAGGAGGATATGAGAGAAGGATGGATATACGAAAAATAGACCAAATTAGTTAGAATGAGAATTCAGAGGCCAGTAAACAAGGGTGCAGTCACTGGCGACCGTCACAATGCAGCACCTGCAGCATGTGCTGCACTTGTTTAATGCGAGCGCTTCACAGCGGAGCTGTTAGCTCACCAGCTAAATTGTACCAACTTCTAGGCCGAGGATGTGCTTGGAAATAGGGGGTGACAGGTCAATATTCTTTTGTTTCTCTGTCTCTGCAGACACCCTAACCTGTACGTCTCTCATTGTTCTGGTAAATAATGCATTTTGTTTTCCATGGAGTGTTAAAGTTAGCCCATTAGCAGTGGGATGCTGGCATTTGCATCTGAATGGCTACCCCTGCTTTCTCACCCACGAGGTTGCTAACTTGTACTTGCCTACAAGAAAAAAAACTGAAATCCAGGATCTACAATTTACTTTGCTTTTCACAACTCTGCACTTTAGCATCACAACATAGGACACTATCATCTATTTTTGTTTTGTTATTAAGCCAGCACCATGTTGCATTGTGGAATTTGTAGTTTTGCTCAAACCCACGGCCTACAAAGGGGCATATTTACAAGCAGCTTGCACCACTGGTGCGTCACTTTGTGTGGCTTTCCATGGCCTTTTAGATATATAGTAAGGCTATGCAGCAGTTTGTGCTGTGTTGCCTTATTCTGCATCAAAGAGGCTTTGCATGGGCGTTATAGTGGGTTCTCCCATGCAATACTCATGGATATTGATGCATTCCTAAATTTACAAGGATTTGTAAACCTGGGAATGCATGAAAAGCCTACATCTCCCCAGGGAAGTCGTAACGAGGAGAAATAACTTTATTTCTCCTCGTTCTTTTCTCTTTCTATGCCTGCTGCGCTCCGGAGCAGACATAGAAGGAGGAAAACAATCATTCCTACAACTCAGACAGACTCAGGTGCAAGGATACCTGAATTGGCATGTGGCAGCCAATTGTGAGCCAGTGCAGTGGAAGAGGACAGGAATGCACTGTATCTTATAAATATGGTGTATTCCTGCCCTTTTCTTTTGCCACAGGGCAGCACAGCAAGAAGCTTTGCGGTGTTGCCGTGTGACAAAATATTATAAATATGTCCCAAAGTGTTGTTGGCTAAAGTGGCTGAATTGTCAGGAGATGTGACACGTCTTGGAGCCACTGGTCAGCTATATTTTAAAATTTTACAAAGTCATATACTCCACTTTGAAAACTGCTTGTTTCATGTGTAAAACCGAAAGTAAACTTTACTCATATATTGTGGATGGGTTCAATTTCTTACTCACATTATGCATTAAAACAAGCATTGGCAATGACAATGTGAATCGTTTTTTTCTTGTCTGTAGTGGCAGGCTTTATATTAGGCATCCCAACACAACAAAGGAGTAACATGGACACCAGCAGTACAAACTTCCCCAACACAAATAATAAGTTAAGAACAGGTAGCAGTGGCAGAAGGAACACAACTTTATTCTCTCATGCATACAGGACAGGTACAACACAGGTAATTAACACATTAAAGAGTGAGTGAGAGGCATTAAAGGACTGTTGTACGATTTCTCTTAACAGGCCTAAACATACAAGAACAACAAAACTCCTGGATGAAACACACAAACAGTAAAATCCCTTATGGACTTACCATACATTGTTTTACTCCTACAGGATGGTAAATATTCACCTGCATTTTGTGGTATGCTTCATTAGTGGGATCCATATCTTGTGCTAGGAAACATTCAGGAGTCCTGCTGTTCACTGGCTCTAGAATGTCTTAGTTATGGGTTCCCTAGCTGGGTGTGATTGTCACTTATGCTAACATTTATGTTCTTCATTTGTTAACCTGTCATACCTATATTAAAATTGTGTGGGGTGTGTTAAAATTATTTGTATTCCTGTTTTCTTATCACAAGATTGAAAACAAGAGGGCTGAGAAACTGACCCTACTTCTCTTTTCCATTGGCATATTTTGGCGCTCAAATATGGCCCCTGTGGAGTCAGGAGTCTCCATGGATGTTTGTACTGATTGTTAGTGTTCAATGTATTGAAAAGTAGCCGTCACCTACTAAGTCGTTGTTATTTGGAGCCACCTCACCACAGCGTAACAAATTATGCTTTTGAAAGACAGACAGATGCCTACCTAAAGCATAGGTTTTGAATGCACATGCGGCAGACGCTGTGCAATCCCATGTTCTGTGCTACACCTGTTCAACGTGTAGGCAGGCTCAGGGGATGTGGGTTGGTGGTGCTGTTCTTGCTACAGCAGGTGCAGTAGTGCTGGTGCTCATGGGTGAAACATTGCTGCTACCTGAATTATGTATATTGTTTAACACTGTCCAAGGAGCAATGTGCCTATTTCCGTTCCTTGCATTAGGGCCCATGATACTCTTGCTTCCCCACAGTGTACCTCAGGGCCCAGCTCTTTGCACAGAGCTACGTTGCTGTTAGGCTTGCATTATACAAGGGCCGTTATGTGCATATAGAGGTGAGCGAGTCACTGAGAGCTTGAGCCAGATGCCTGGTCCTGGTTCAGCTCCAGGTCCTCTTGGAGTCTAAAGCCCAAAATGAACTAAGCTTTCATGAGGCTTCTTCCTGCCACCCATGCTCTACCCTTACGGTCAAAGAGTTCAAATAAAAGCATTAACATATCAGGTAAAAAAAAAGGAGAGATAAATCGATAACCCATTTAGTGACTGATTTGTACAAAGTGAAATCTTTTTGGGGGAAAACTTGGGATTATTCCCAGCTTCCTGCTTCACCAAATTGTATGATGTTAGGCAAATACTTTATTTCACAGCTACTCCTTTTAGTCTATTACCACATATAAAAACACCTTTGAATAGGTGAGTTCAGACTAAGAGCTGTTTAAAAAGTGCTACATTTGATTAAATCAGCTAGATTGTTACCCTATTTATAAGACTCTGGGCCACTTACAGGGTGCACATGACAAATGACTTGCTTCTTAGGTAACTAACGGCTCTGTGTTCAGTATGGATGAGGGAGCTAAAACAGTTCTAAGTTCATTTTTAAAAACTATCATTTTTAATAAGTACCTCTCAGTGCAGTGATATAATGTGACTTAATAAGGTCAAAACTTCCCTGCGTTAAAGGAGACGCTTGTTTGAATTTTGAGGAAACTTTGTCACATTTTATGTGATGCTTGCTGAACGATTTACATGGCAACCATTTTCTGGGCTCGGCTCGTTTGTAAACTCTTAAGCTGAGCCAGACTCTTGGCTCAGCTCTCCCTGTTAATGTGGTGGCTCGCGCACCTCTAAATGCATACATACATAGGCCCAGATTTATGCTGGCCTAGCACCATTCCAACGCCACATTAGCATCATTTATTTGATGCTAATGTGGCGCTGGAAGGGCAAAAACACTGCGCCCTATCTACAAAGTGGCGCAATGCTTGCAGGGATGATGTATGCAAGGGGGATATTCTAGCGCTAGGTAGGCCATTAACATGGCACTAAGGAATCTACGAGATTCCTTTGTGCCATTTTTATCGGCATTTTTTAACGACTGCTGAGTGCAGGCGTTTAAAAGAGGCTCCCATTGTGTTCAATGGGCCTCTGGGTGCTTTGCAGGACTAGCGTCAAATTTTTTGACGCTAGTTCTGCAAAGTGGCGGACTAGCGTAAAAAAATATGACGCTAGCCCCCATGACTACCGCCATGGTGCACCGTATTTAAAATATGGCATACACATGGTGGCGTTAGGGGGGGCACAAGGAAAGTGGCGCTGCACCTAGTGCATAAATCTGGGCCATACTGTCTGAAAACCTACAGAAAGGCCACATCTTCCTCAAATGCCTTTCCATAAGAGAAGTTTTGAGAAACTATAAGATGGTTCTTTCAGCGGGGGCGTAGAAATACTGCGCAATATTGACATTTGCAGGTTAAAAAAGGTCACCAAATTGTGCATTTTGAGACTTGTGACAAATGAAAGCCGGGCTCCTGGACTGGGAAGGCTGAATGGTACAGTCTGCAGATTGTGTGATGAGAGGTATATAAATCCTGTCGGGGAGAACAATGCTTCAAGTTACCAACGGAATACACAGAGGGTCGTTTCGCATTCACTGTGCAGATTCTTGCTCTGTGGAGATTTAAGGTACTCACAGAAGAACATGAATATTTCGTAAGAACCCAGGAAGCCTGGAGAGATAGGACTGAAACATTACATGTATTATTTACTGAATCTCGCGCGCCTTGTAGCCGAATCTAGCGCCTTATGGAATTTAAATGGGGGCATCGCGGCAGGCTATGTGTGTTCATAGACTCTGTTCCAAATCCGCACAAAGACAACACTGTTAAAAGGTAAAAAAAAAAAAAAAATCCGCTTCTCGGTACATGAAGCAGGAGTGTGTGGAATGGGGCCTGGAATTTGGCTCTGTTCCCACCTCCCCAAGCTATGCGTCTACTAGCTGCGTCAGCTGACTATCAAAAGGGACCCTGCACTTTGCAACACCGCCGTTAAGAAGCGAACTTTCTTTCCAAGCACAGAGAATTTTCTGAGATTCTCCGCCCCCACCCCCTCCTTATGCTGACTTAAGGAAGAAAAGGTTAATACTGACGTTCAAATAGTGCTTAGCGTGTCTCTTTTGCTGTTTCGAAGCACCAGACATTATCAATACCTTTTATAGTACTCGATTTACCAACCGTAGAAGGGTGACGTTTGAGGTTGCCAGTGGGGCGCTAATTGACCTTCAAAAAACCGCTTTTGTCAGCGGCGAGCGCTCAATTCCCAGAAACAGCCCTCTCTCTATTTAGGTGACCAAATAATGTGCTTTTAGCGATGCACTGGTTTAATGCAGGACAGTTGCTGCAGGGCTGATCAAGGGAACCAGGAAATTTGAGAGAACTGTGTGCTAAATTGATCCCTGGGGCTAAGCTCAATTTGAACAGCGCTATGCCTATTACATGCGCTTTGGTCAGCAGCTATGTGGGACAGACAATAGCTTCTGTCTGCAAACAAAGGCAGGTATTCGGATTGTTAACAGATATGATGTCTGGGGTGGAGGAAAGGGCCCTCATACCACAACAGCAGGGGAGGGGTGTGAGGGGACTGTCTCCCTCACTCAGAGAGACCCACCCCTGCGCTGGTAGCCTCGGAACAGCAGCCCCGTGAAAGGTGTCATTTATGGCGCTTTTGCTGCAGCGCAGAATGGAAACATGAGGTAATATTTCGAATCTCCTAGCCAGACTCACTAAATACTGAAAACCCACTCACATTGCCGCGGTTTATGGGGCTTCGGGGACTCCGAGACAACAAGGCATGCAACTGCAGACTTTGTTTAATGAAAAAATAAATAGTTACCAAAAAATTAGCCGCAGACTGGCGTTCCCTTGTTGGAGCCCCTAATAATTTTTACCATGCGGCCATTCCCACTCGTCCAGAAAATAAAAGACGTATTCATCTCCCGCCCGAGCCTAAAAAAATTAGACCCCGATCGTTTCGCAGTGGGAAAGGCTGTAACATTCTCGTCGACAAATTACCTACAAGCAGCTCTAGATGGCGAGTAAATTTTGAACTGGATACTAGATGTGTGTTTTATCGTGGGGTTGCCGTCAGTACACCACAATGGCTGTGCGATTTTCAGAGAATAACAACTGCTCCCGAAAACTATGTCCAAATTATGGTGACCTTGTGTTATGCAGAAGCAACAAGGCGCTATGTGGGCGCAATGTAACATGATGTGTGTGTGTATATATATTCTCTCTCCCTCTCTCCCTCTAATGGAAAAGTAGAGGTGCAGGTACTCTCTACCAGAGTACCTGCTTATTTCTGAGAAGTGCCTGTACTCTCCAATTAAAAGTATTACGTTTTTCTTGTTTTCTTGAGAAGTGTAGGTACTCTCACTCTCAAAATAAAAAAAAGTGCCCTTACTCCATAACGGACAGTACCGGCCCATTTAAAGCAATATATATATATATATATATCGTTTTTGGGGGCGAGCGCAAAGCGCTCCGTCCCATGTTGTAATCTCTGTTTGGGCTTCAAACCACGCCCATGTCACGTCAGTCTCTTTCATTGGTTCGTGAGCTTGCCTTTTAAAATCTGCTTGCTTTCATTAGTGAAAGGCATGCATAACTCATGCCGTAGCCCTCCTCGAGTGCAGCAACCAAGTACTGAAAACATACAAGGCTCCACATTTTCCATCCGGTTTCTGGACTACTTTTTCTCTCTTTTTTCACAGCGCAATCTCGCTAGGCAGAAGCCGAGCACTTTGCATGAAATCGACCAGTTACATAGTTAATTGCACTTTTGCCAGTTACATGGATAATTGCACTTTTGATGAAAGGTTTCACTACGAGTGAACTTTTATTTCCCTTTGTGTGTCTGCTTTGTACTGATGGTGGCTGTCAGCTCGCTTATGTGAAACTTTTACTTTTCAGTGTATATGGCAAGAAAAGTCCAGTTAGTTATGTGAAACTGTTTTATTTTCATTTTCAATTTATGTGGCAAGAAAAGTCCGGTTAGGAGTTTACAATACTAATTGCTCTTGCTCAATCAAACACGAGACCCGTTGCATTGCAAATGCTTGTTATTGTTGTAGGTGGGATGTGCAGCCTAACTGTATTCTCAAACGTGAAATCCATGATATCCATTGACCACTCCATTTTATAGAAATATCAATAGCAGCTGAAGTGAAGGGGACAGAGTTTATAGGGACATGCTGCTCTGGTTTATTTGATCCCAGCTCATGTTTGAGGAGATATCTGAAAAGCAGAACTGTGTTATGGTTAGTTACCTTATGGAGATTAGGTTACTCTATGAGGTGCTAAGCGAGCTAGATGGACTAATCCCCAGACAATAGAAATCTTCGTGTGACTATAAGATCACCAGTTGGAAATCTGGTAGCCCCACAAAGTCCTTCATCCTTTCAAGGTCAATGACAGAAGTTCCATTGCGTTGAGTTACAGTGCTGCCTTTTTATTTAGTTATTGTTTATTATTCAGTGTTACACATACAATATTTAAAAATATGTTATACAATAATCACAAATATACACAATTGAAAAAGTTATCAAAATAATAAAATGCAGTTTCACCATATTTTTATTACATTGTTAATTCATGTATGTCTAGTTTTAAAATGGGGGCACACAAGGACATAAGCTTCCATTCCCTTCCCGCCACCCCCTCTATTACCCATCTTCCTATCCTCTCACTCTACCTCTCACCCTCACCCACCTCTACAACCCCCCCTCCCCTATCTTCACAACCCTACTCCTATCTCTCTCCCTAATCTCCTAAACCTCCTAACACTCACCCCCCTCCACCCTTAAACCCCCCTCCCCCAGTTCTTCTCACTCTACCTGTCCCCCACTCGCGCTTTCCCGCCGCGACCTCCTGCACGCACGCCCCCTTTCGACCCCAGCTGACCGCTCCCCCCCCTCCTACCTCATATGGCGGCCGCAGCGGGCGCGCCGCTGGTGCGCCAGAGGCGCACCAGAGGCAAGCCCGTCTGCGCCCGTCCGTGCCTGGCCCGCGCCCAGCGCCACGACCCCTGGTCCCCAGCTCTCCCAAGCCCCGCTGATCCGCTATGACCCCACCACCCTCCACGCCCTCAACCCAGGGTGCTCCAACACCTGCTTCCAAGCTCACCCCAAACGCACCCATGGACCCTTCGCCTGCAACTCCTGCAAACGCATCTTCCACCACGCAACTACCACGACCACAAGCCCACGCGCCATCAACCACCTCAAGTGCATCCTGGTCAACGCTCGTTCCGTCCACAAGCACGCCGTTGAACTCTGGGACCTCCTGGACTCCACAGCACCGGACGTCGCCTTCATCACGGAGACCTGGATGAACGCCTCCTCTGCTCCAGACATCGCCACCGCCATCCCCGAAGGCTACAAGATCTCCAGAAAAGACCGCACCAACCAAGTAGGAGGAGGTATCGCCATCGTCTTCAAAGACTCCATCAGCGCCACCACCTCCACCGAAGACACCGCTCTCGCCGCTGAACTCCTGCATTTTCAGATTCACACCGACCCCAGGACCACCCTCAGAGGATCCCTCGTCTACCGTCCTCCCGGACTGCGCGCCCCTTTCAGCAACGCCATTGCCGACTTCATCTCCCCACACGCCCTGGCCTCGCCGGACTACATCCTCCTAGGTGACCTCAACTTCCATCTGGAACAAAACAACGACCCCAACACCACCACCCTGCTCGACAATCTCGCCAACCTCGGCCTCAAGCAACTGGTGAACACCGCCACCCACATCGCCGGACACACGCTTGACCCCATCTTCTCCGCCAGCAAACACGTCTTCTTCAGTCACACCTCCGCTCTACACTGGACCGACCACAGCTGTGTACATTTCACATTCCGACGCAAGACCCGCCACCTCCGCACTCAACCCATCCCTCGTCGACAGTGGAACAAAATCCCCGAAGAGCAACTCTTCTCCGCACTCGCCGACAACCAACCCACCCTCACCACCAACCCCAACGACGCAGCCCTCAGCCTCACGAACTGCATCTCCAACTGCGCAGACAACCTTGCTCCCCTCAAACGCACGCATCGACAGGCCAACACCAAAAAACCTCTCTGGTTCTCTGACACCCTCAAAGAATCGAAGAAAACTTGTCGCGCCCTCGAAGGCCTGGCGCAAGGACCACACCGCTGACAACATGACCGCCCTCAAGAACACTACCCGCGAACACCACCACCTGATCCGCGCTGCCAAAAGGAACTTTTTTACCGACAGACTGGACAAAAACAGCCACAACAGCAGAGAACTTTTTAGCATCGTCAAGGATCTGTGCAACTCCCTCGCCATCTTCTTCCATTGCAAGATCAGCGACCTCCACGACAGCTTCGGACACCAGACCCAACCAAGCATCACCGAACCCACACCTCCAACCATCACCCTCAACGACTGGACCCACATCAACACCGAAGAAACCAAAACCACCATGAACTCGATCCACTCCGGCGCTCCATCGGACCCCTGCCCTCACTTCATCTTCAATAAAGCCGACGACATCATCGCCCCGCACCTCCAGGCCGTCATCAACTCCTCTTTTTCTTCTGCTACCTTCCCCGAATGCTGGAAACACGCCGAAGTCAACGCACTACTAAAGAAACCTACGGCTGACCCGAGCGACCTGAAAAACTTCCGCCCCATCTAGCTCCTCCCCTTCCCCGCCAAGGTAATAGAGAAGGCCGTCAACAAACAGCTGACCACCTTCCTGGAAGACAACAACCTGCTCGACCCTTCACAAACCGGATTCCGAACCAACCACAGCACTGAAACCGCCCTCATCTCAGTCACAGACGACATCAGAACCCTGATGGACAACGGTGAAACAGTCGCCCTCATCCTCCTCGACCTCTCGGCTGCCTTTGACACCGTCTGTCACTGCACCCTAATCACCCGCCTCCGCTCCACCGGGATCCAAGGCCAGGCCCTGGACTGGATCGCCTCCTTCCTCTCAAACCGATCCCAAAGAGTCTACCTCCCTCCGTTTCGCTCAGACCCCACCAAGATCATCTGCGGCGTACCTCAAGGCTCATCACTCAGCCCGACACTCTTCAATGTCTACATGAGCCCCCTCGCCGACATCGTACGCAAGCACGACATCATCATCATCACCTCCTACGCTGACGACACCCAACTTATACTCTCCCTCACCAAGGACCCCGCCAGCGCCAAGACCAACCTACAAGAGGGCATAAAGGACGTCGCAGATTGGATGAGGCTCAGCCGCCTAAAGCTGAACTCTGACAAAACGGAAGTCCTCATCCTCGGCAACACCCCGTCCGCTTGGGACGACTCCTGGTGGCCCACGGCCCTCGGCACCGCACCGACCCCCGCAAACCACGCCGCAACCTCGGCTTCATCTTGGACCCTCTTCTCACCATGACCAAGCAAGTCAACGCCGTGTCCTCCGCCTGCTTCCTCACCCTCTGCATGCTCCGCAAGATCTTCCGCTGGATCCCCGCCGACACTAGAAAAACCGTGACCCACACCCTCGTCACGAGCCGCCTGGACTACGGCAACACCCTCTATGCTGGGACCACCGTCAAGCTCCAAAAACGCCTGCAACGTATTCAAAACGCCTCGGCCCGCCTCATCCTCGACGTACCCCGCAACAGCCACATCTCCGCACACCTGAGACACCTGCATTGGCTCCCAGTCAGCAAAAGGATCACCTTCTGACTTCTCACCCACGCACACAAAGCCCTGCACAACAAGGGACCGGATTACCTCAACCGTCGCCTCAGCTTCTACGCCCCCACCCGTCTCCTCCGTTCCTCGGGCATCGCGCTCGCTGCCGTCACTCGCATCCGCCGCTCCACGGCGGGTGGGAGGTCCTTCTCCTTCCTGGCAGCCAAGACCTGGAACTCCCTCCCCACCAGCCTCAGGACCACCCAGGACCACTCCGCATTCCGGAGACTCCTAAAAACCTGGCTCTTCGAGCAGCAGTAGCCCCCCCCCCCCTTTTTTCCCCTAGCGCCTTGAGACCCGCACGGGTGAGTAGCGCGCTTTATAAATATTAATGATTTATAAATATTAATGATTTGATCTCTGAATGTTAAAAAGTGGCACCCTGTTAAAATATTCTGGAAGGTTTCTATTTTATGATGACAGAATAAACCTAGTCTCAAGTCGAACCGGGCACCTATCCAAGCTCCATTGTATGAAAATAATGGAAGCTACCTCCCATATGCTTTGACTTCTCTTGATAGGCGAGTGGCAGTTTAAGATTTCGTATGACATAAGCCTTTTCTTCTCACTGTACTACAAAGCATAAAAACAAATGACCTACTCTTCGCCATCCCCGAACCATCTGCCTCACAATATTTAATACACCATATCCATTTCCGTCTACTACGAAAGATTCTGAATAACACAGTGACATCATTGAAGTCCCATAATTGGGTATAATTTCTAGCAGTGACTGCACAAATCCAGGGACAAAGTCACTTCTGGAATTGGAAAAAAGCTACTCCGGGAACCAATAAATTGGGAATCAAGGTATAGTAATGGAAAAGAGGTTGAGTCACGTGGGGTGGAGGATGAAAAGCAGAGTCTGACAGTCAATTTATAAATTTATTTAAAAACAAATCTGCTGCAAAGAAAGCGGCAACAGGGACATATGACAGTAAATCTGTTCTGGATTATTTAATTGGTTACAAAGACGCTGTATTTTAAATTGAGAAAGTTGTGTTTGTACAGACAACTCTAATCCCTGTGGTACTTATATTCAGACTTTGTGTTTCTCCAGAACGTGTACTCTTAACATATAGGGGGTAATTATGACCCCGGCGGTCGGCGTTAATACGGTGGTAAGTACCGCCAACAGGCTGGTGGTACTTACCGCCAAATTATGATGTTAGCGGGTTGGCCAACCCTTCAATGTACCACTCCGACTGCCACGGTGGTAACAGCCACCGGGCTGGAGATATCCATCTCCAGCCCAGCGACCATCCTTGTATCGCCTGTGGGATTATGACCCCGCCTACCGCGATGGTTTCCGTGGCGTTTGTAACGCCAGGAGAACCATGGTGGTAGGCCATATCAGTGACAAGGAATTTCTTCCCTGTCACTGATAGGGGTCTCCCCCCTTCCTTGCTGTAGGAGGCTGGCCTGGCTTGTAGTGGGTACCAAGGGGTACTTACACTATGTACCAGGTCCAGTTATCCCTTATTAGTGTAGAAGAGGTGTCTAGCAGCTTAGGCTGATAGAAAAGGTAGCTTAGCAGAGCAGCTTAGTCTGAACTAGGAGACATGCAAAGCTCCTACTATACCACTGGTGTCATATGCACAATATCATAAGAAAACACAATACACAGATGTACTAAAAATAAAGGTACTTTTTATGACAATATGCCAAAAGTATCTCAGTGAGTACCCTCAGTATGAGGATGCCAAATATACACAAGATATATGTACACAATACCAAAAATATGCAGTAATAGCAAAAGGAAGTAATGCAAGCAGTGTAAAGTTACAATGTATTGCAATAGGAGCACATAGGTATAGGGGCAACACAAACCATATACTCCAAAAGTGGAATGCGAATAACGTATGGACCCCAAACCTATGTGAGCTTGTAGAGGGTCGCTGGGACTGTAAGAAAACAGTGAGGGTTAGAAAAATAGCCCACCCCAAGACCCTGAAAAATAGGTGTAAAGTGCACCTATATTCCCCAGAGAGCACAGAAGTCGTGATAGGGGAATTCTGCAAGAAAGAACAACACCAGCAATGCAACCAAAGTGGATTTAAGGATGAGAGTACCTGTGGAACAAGGGGACCAAGTCCAAGAGTCGCGACAAAGTCGAGATTGGGCAGATGCCCAGGAAATGCCAGCTGAGGGTGCAAAGAAGCTGCCACTGGATGGTAGAAGCTGTGGATTCTGCAAGAACGAAGAGGGCTAGAAACTTCCCCTTTGGAGGATGGATGTCCCACGTCGTGAAGAAGCTTGCAGAGGTGTTCCCACGCAAAAAGACCGCAAACAAGCCTTGCTAGCTGCAAGGGTCGCGGTTAGGGTTTTTCGATGCTGCTGTGGCCCAGGAGGGACCAGGATGTCTCCAATTGCGTGAGGAGGCAGAAGGTGCGCCCAGCAAGATAGGGAGCCCTCACAGAAGCAGGCAGCACCCGCAGAAGTGCCAGAACAGGCACTACGAAGAGGAGTGAACCGGAGCTCACCCGAAGTCACAAAAGAAGATCCAACGACGCCGGAGGACAACTCAGAAGGTTGTGCACTGCAGGTTAGACTGTCGGGGAAGCAGGCTTGGTTGTGCACAAAGGAAATCCTGGAAGAGTGCACAGGAGCCGGAGCAGCTGCAAATCACGCGGTACCCAGCAATGCAGTCTAGCGTGGGGAGGCAAGGACTTACCTCCACCAAACTTGGACTGAAGAGTCACTGGACTGTGGGAGTCACTTGGACAGAGATGCTGAGTTCCAGGGACCACGCTCGTCGTGCTGAGAGGGGACCCAGAGGACTGGTGATGCAGTCTTTTGTTGCCTGCGGTTGCAGGGGGAAGATTCCGTCGACCCACGGGAGATTTCTTCGGAGCTTCTAGTGCAGAGAGGAGGCAGACTACCCCGACAGCATGCACCACCAGGAAAACAGTTGAGAAGGCGGTAGGATCAGCGATACAAGGTTGCAGTAGTCGTCTTTGCTACTTTGTTGCGGTTTTGCAGGAGTCCTGAGCAGTCAGCGGTCGATTACTTGGCAGAAGGTGAAGAGAGAGATGCAGAGGAACTCTGATGAGCTCTTGCATTCGTTATCTAAAGAATTCCCCAAAGCAGAGACCCTAAATAGCCAGAAAAGGAGGTTTGGCTACTTAGGAAGGAGGATAGGCTAGCAACACAGGTAAGAGCCTATCAAGAGGAGTCTCTGACGTCACCTGCTGGCACTGGCCACTCAGAGCAGTCCAGTGTGCCAGCAGCACCTCTGTTTCCAAGATGGCAGAGGTCTGGAGCACACTGGAGGAGCTCTGGGCACCTCCCCTGGGAGGTGCAGGTCAGGGGAGTGGTCACTCCCCTTTCCTTTGTCCAGTTTCGCGCCAGAGCAGGGCTGGGGGATCCCTGAACCAGGGTAGACTGGCTTATGCAGGGATGGGCACCATCTGTGCCCATCAAAGCATTTCCAGAGGCTGGGGGAGGCTACTCCTCCCCAGCCCTGACACCTTTTTCCAAAGGGAGAGGGTGTAACACCCTCTCTCTGAGGAAGTCCTTTGTTCTGCCTTCCTGGGCCAAGCCTGGCTGGACCCCAGGAGGGCAGAAACCTGTCTGAGGGGTTGGCAGCAGCAGCAGCAGCTGCAGTGAAACCCCGGGAAAGGTAGTTTGGCTGTACCCGGGTCTGTGCTAGAGACACGGGGGATCATGGAATTGTCTCCCCAATGCCAGGATGGCATTGGGGTACAATTCCATGATCTTAGACATGTTACATGGCCATGTTCGGAGTTACCATTGTGACGCTATACATAGGTAGTGACCTATGTATAGTGCACGTGTGTAATGGTGTCCCCGCACTCACAAAGTCCGGGGAATTTGCCCTAAACAATGTGGGGGCACCTTGGCTAGTGCCAGGGTGCCCACACACTAAGTAACTTGGTACCCAACCTTCACTAGGTGAAGGTTATACATATAGGTGACTTATAAGTTACTTAAGTGCAGTGTAAAATGGCTGTGAAATAATGTGGGCATTATTTCACTCAGGCTGCAGTGGCAGGCCTGTGTAAGAATTCTCAGAGCTCCCTATGGGTGGCAAAAGAAATGCTGCAGCCCATAGGGATCTCCTGGAACTCCAATACCCTGAGTACCTCAGTACCATATACTAGGGAATTATAAGGGTGTTCCAGTATGCCAATGCGAATTGGTGAAATTGGTCACTAGCCTGTTAGTGACAGTTTAGAAAGCAGAGAGAGCATAACCACTGAGGTTCTGGTTAGCAGAGCCTCAGTGAGACAGTTAGTCATCACACAGGGAACACATACAGGGCACTCTTATGAGCACTGGGGCCCTGGCTGGCAGGGTCCCAGTGACACATACACCAAAACAACATATATACAGTGAAATATGGGGGTAACATGACAGGCAAGATGGTACTTTCCTACACTTGCCATGTACCCCTCCACTTCCCTACCTCTCCAAATCCCCCCACCACCTCCTACATTCATGCCCCCTTCTCACCCCCACCCCCACACACCCATTCCCACATACTTACACGCATGCATACATCCATTCACACACACATCCACACACACTTTCAAACATACACAAAGACACCCATTCACATAACACAACATACATGCACTCACACCTCCATACATGCACACACGCATTGAACACGCAACACACACCTGCATCCATGCACACAGAAACATTCCCATACCCCCACATACACACAAAACACCTCCCGCCCTCCTCCCCTGTCAGAGACCTGACTTACCTGTATTCAGGGGGTCCTCTGGCAGGAGACAGAGCGCTGCTATTGCCAGCAGCACCTGCCAGCAGAACACCACCAGGCCGTATTATTGGTCATAATACGGCTGGGGGCGGTCTACTGGCGTGCCGCTGCCGGTGGCAGCAGCACCACCTTACCACCATCCACCGGCATGGCCACAGCCGGATTTCCGCCATTCTTATGGCGAAAATCCGGCTGTGGTCATAATACGGCAGGCGGCTGGTAGCTGCAGCGACGGTCTTTTGGCGGCCGTCACCACGGCGGTAGGCGGTTTTTACCGCCAATATCAAAATGAGGGCCATAATGTCTACAAGTTTGGACAATATGGTATTCCTATGCTTTGTGATCCTCATCATATTTTGTAACATTTCCTGTAGATTGATTTACACACTTGTATGCTTTTTGTGTCTTTGTGTAATGGAAAGCATTCTTACACCCTACGCTGGGATGAGTAGTGCTATAATAGAATTGAATACAAAACTAGAAAGTTCCATTTAAATTATTATTTGCATAATTACTCATACACACTGATACATCTGGCATTCTTACAGTGTATGAAAACCTCTGACATAGAGGGTTGAACAAAGTGAAAAACCTGCCTCCAAGACATAGTTTCTCTAAAGCAGTGGTTCCCAAACTGTGGTGTGGGGACCCCAGGGGCTCTGCTAAGCCTCCTCAGGGGGGTCCGTGACTGCTTATAAAATTAAATAATATTAACAGATTAGGTCCCCAGATTTCAGTAATGATTCAGTGGGGGGTCCCCCGATTCCAGTAATGATAAAGTGGGGGTCCACAGAAGTCAAAAGGTTGGGAACCTCTGCTTTAGAGCACTTGTGCCGTGATAAGATGTGTACCTTTGTTTCCTTCCATAGCATTAGGGTCTAAGTGTTAGACTCAAGATGGCTCCCAGCTAGGCTGATGCTTGAACAGAAGAAGGGCTGGTGGTCCTTTAGCTCAGGGCTTTGTTTTGGAGCCAGTTAGAAGAGAAAAAAGGAAAGCCCCATGATCACCTGCACATTGCAGCATCAAACAAATGGACAGCAGACAATGTATGGGGCTGCTGAATTGTTTAGTGTCAGAAAATTACAACAGGACAAATTCAGCATATTGCACTGGGTCAGCTTAATCCCAGATCAGGCCTAGAAATAGCTGCTGGAACCGGGATTAGGCAGGATCCTACTTCTTTCCAGCACTCTCCACTCATATAATTGTTTTCTACTCTAATATGTGGCCACGTATAGAGCCACAGAGATACTTCCTGGCTTGCCATTTCATCTCACTAGAGCCGCCATCTTGGCACCGCAGTCTAGTTGATCAGCCTCAGTCAAGCCTGGTATTTAAGGCAACCCACAGCATGGACGAGGCCCTAGCAACAACGCACCTGTATTGTCTTTTTTAAGTCGAGCATAAGTGTACGACCTCTTATATACTTTTAAGTATACTTTTTCTGTGGGCTTCCAGCTATTTCATTTGTTAGTTTCAGTGTCATTAAAAAATCCTTGCTTGCTAGTGGTCAGTCATGCCTCTTTGTCCTTCCTTCTGGAAGCAAGGACCAACTACTGTATAATTACACTTTGTCCTGTTTATCTGATCTGTAGGGACTTTGACCCTGCTGTACTAGAGGGGACAGCAACAAGCTCTAAACTTGCTAGTAAAACTAACCAGTGCTTCGCTCAGCTTCTTAACGAGTTTCCTTTAAAACTCTTGCTCTCTGCACAAGTCATTTCATTTGTCTGTTTTAGTTCATAAGTGGTTAGCATCAGAGTACCGACCCATGGCTTTGAGAGGTCATTGCAGTCCAACTGTGGTCTTGTCAAAAAGTAATTGATTGCATATGGCAATGCACAGACATTAGTTGGGTAGAGTTTGGATGACAACTGTGCTCTGAAGTAAAGAGTAGAATCAAGTTGCATATGAACATTTTAAAAGCCTTGGGCACAAATATATGTCCCTGCCTGATTAGAATTCGACTTTGTGTCAGCTGGTATCTGATTTGTCATTGAGGCACAGCATTTAGGTGTAGTTTGCCTAGTAATGATGAAGGTTGGACCAAATATCCTGACTTCATCAGTTTATATTACAGCAGTGAGAAGTGTCAAACACCTTTGAAGGTCTTCAAATGTACTGTTGATCGCGGCCCCAAACACAGATTTACTGGCTGAGGTAGTAACAGCCACTGGCCTGTGTATTGTGGGCAATCTCTTAAGGAACCCCAAATGCGGCAGTTACAAACCTGCCAAACCTGCCGTGGAATCAAGTCAGGTGTTCAATTCATCAAGGGTTACCCTTGAAAAAACTTTGTTGGCAGGACATAGAACGGCAAGGATCTGATAACCTGCTAATATACCATCATGCATCTCTAAGGAATCAATTGTTGTCATGTTACAAGAATGTGTTTGCTTTGCATTATGTATTCCAGAGGCTACTGCAAGGAGCAGGGCACAGCAGTTCTTTCCCACTTCCCAAATATTTTGTTGAGACTTACTATTATAGTACACCTGACTTATTCCTGTGTTCAGGAATAAACCAGGAGGACATAAAAAGTAAGTCACTTCGGTCATTGCAAAATCTTTGTTAATTGGGCCCTAGAAATCCCTGAACCAATTTTGACATAATAATATCCAGACTCTCTTTTAAGAGCACTGTGCTGATCCTTTAGTGGCCCTTATCTCTTTGCAGGTTTCAGGAAGCTTGATCCACATTCTGGACCCTGTCAAACCAGAGTCTGTTCTCCGGTGATTAGTATGTTATGAGCCATTGCCCTGGTCACCAATTCTGATTGATCGTTTTCTCCTTACTGTGGTTCTTTGTCCCATTCTGCCTGGCAGCCACACAGAACACTTAAACCCAGTCTCTTGCCTAACCTGCAGCCAGAGCAGTTTCACCAAAGCTACAGTTACTCAATTACAACCTTAAAATAATTAGTAATTTCTTCTGAGTCTATAAAACGTGTAGGCCCATATAAAAATAGTTTGTACAATTCAGCCTAAACATAATTTCTGCAATAAGCACGTCTGTTGTTCTTTGATTCTCTAGTAATAAAAGGATGTTTCACTTGTGCTTCAACCAAAAGTTACTGTTCTTTATCACTTCTTAAATTTGTTTGGTCATAGAAAGGGCAATGGTTCAAATAAAACCTAACATTACTTTAGGGACTATCTGAGGAGGGTGCACAGAATTTCAGACCAAGCAAATTGGACTGGACAGAGCACACTTACAACCAGGAGATGTGAGATAGTCTGGTAATATTGAATGTCTGCCACTGTGGACAACACTGCCATCAGTGACTGCTCATCCAAAGTCGACAAGAACTGACTCTAGCCGATGACCACAACCAAGATCCCTTAATGTTGGTTATTAGGATTGCCAATTTCCTAGCTAATCACCTGTACCACTAATTTCACTAAGATGAGCTTGAGTGAAGTAGGCCTATAGTGAAACACTGCCTAGAGTTCTAGAGAATAACTCCATAACCGCTCGAGTGCTATTGATGTGACCTTCATGTTTACCACGCTCTCAAATAGACGCTGTTGATGTGAAGGTGACGTCAAAGAATCTCCCCTTTCCAATGATTTCTTTCCCTAGTGGATCACTGCTTAGGGATCGCCAACGAAGGGCGATCCCTGAGCAGGGATGCACACACTAGACCGCCAGGGAGGGAGACAAGTAGCATTAGGCCACGCCTCTACCCCAGAAATGGCACAAGAGCCTTTCTGCCCCTTGGGGAGTGGCTGCAGGGGAAGGGGACTAGCCCCAATCTGCCATACTGTGTGAGAGACAGAAAGTCCACTAGACACCAGGGAAAAAGTAGGCCAAAAAGGATGGGTGGGGGTGCCCTACCCAAGCTCCAGGCTGTGCCCCTACCCCAGACAGACCAAGCAGTATTTCTGCCCTCCTTCCTCTGGGGGGGCAGATATGAGGTGCTTATCTCAATCTACACCCAGAGCACTGAAAACCCACCAGATATTAGGGACAAAAAGACGAAAAGAAAAAAGGAGTACAGGCAGCCTGACTGCCCCCACCCCAGAATAAGCACAACACTGTTTCTGCTCCATAATTACTGAATTAGTTTACCTACAATTTGCCCCTTCCCCCACTTCAGAAAGCTGAGTAGACACCAGGTAAAAAGTGAAAAAAAAGGAAGGGGTAGAAGCGGTCCATGCAGGTATCAGGCAGGGACCCCACCCCAGAAAAATTGCAACAGTATTTCTGTCCCTCCTCCTTCAGGGGCAGGAAAGGAATATTTACCTCCAGTGTGTCCTTCCCGGGAACAGAAAGCCATTAGGCACTGGGAATATTGTAAATCGTGGAAGGTGCAAGGAGTGGAGGCAGCCATTCCAGGCACTGGGCCACACCCACAACCCCAGAAGGAGCAAAAAAAGTATTTCTGCCATCCTAAGACCCCCCTAAGAGCAGAAGGGGATTTTAACCACAATCAACCCCTCCTCTTCGAGTAGAAAGTTCCCTATACACTAAAGATTTCTGTATGACAGAAATGATAAGTGGTAGGGGAAGCTCAGGTCACCTTGGCATTAGCCATGCCCCACCACAAATGGGCAATACAGTCCTTCTGCCCCAGATGAGGGGCTGATAGGGAGTTTGCCCTGGTTGTTGGTATGTCACTAATCTGTCAACAGTTGGTGAAGAAAAGTCTAGTAGACACCAGGGAGTTGGTGTAAAAAAACTGTAGTGGGAGTGGTTCACCTTTGCCTCTGTCCCTGCCTCTGCCCCAAAAGAAGCAATACAGTCTTTCTGCCCTCCCAGGTGCAGATAGGGTCTTTGTCCCCAGCCTGCCCCTTGGGATAGGCAAAAATACCACTAAACCACAGGGAATTTATTTTTGGGCAATAAAGGGGTGTACGCTGTCCAGTGTGGGCATGTGGTCAAGCTCCCACTGCAAAAGAAGCAGTACAATCTTTCTGCTCCATCTCATTTCTAGACTCTACTTCATTTCCATCCTCCCAGTTCCAAATAGAGTTTCAGTCATATGGTATGACTAAATCTTCCTGGAAGGACAGAATTGTAAACGTACACAGCTTTCACAAACTTGTTTTGTAGACAACAGAGAAAAACAATTCTTCAAGGCTTACACAGCAGTTCTACCACTCAGGTCACAGACACCTTGCAGGTTCCGACAGATTACGCCAAATGTACAAGCTCAGATCTCAAATAGATTACCATTAAAAGATGAAAATGTTTCTATATGAAGTATCAGTCTGCAAATCAAACATGTGGGGTTTGAATTAATCTTTGCTGTCTCTTGACTATCTAGTAATTTGCAGGCCTCCCTCCTATTAGACAGCGCTGTACAACTATAGACCTCAGAGTGATTGCCTTAATTTCTGCTAGGGTTCTGCCACAACACCAATATGAGCAGGACACCACTGCATGTGCACTTCTTCCACTTTCACATCTGCATCCCTATTACAATCTTCACCTATATAAGATTTCAGTGGCATCATCATCTTTTAGGTCATATGCTTCTCTTTGAAGTTCCTGAAGTTTTCAAACACTATTATAGTAATGTTATGTTGTTCTGAGGGTTTGGCAGTCTTGCACCCTCCAGATGTTTCCACATTTCCAGAAATATTAATAGATTTTTCATTACACTAGCCAAACAACAACAGCCAGCCGTGTCACCTTGAAATTTGGTCAATTTTTGTCCAACTGGAAAAGCCACTTGGGAAACATTATTAATGTCTGCTTTACGTTCATACTCATTATATGGATAATTTGGTATTGGCATTGTAGTGGTTGCACATATTAAGGGATTTCCTCTTGGGGACTTCAGATTGGTTCAGTCAGTCATCTGCAAGAAAAAACACCAGGTACCAAAAGTTTAAAAGCTGCTCTGTGTATTGCAGTGCCGGTGGAAACCTGTCTGCACTTCAAGAGAGAGCAGAGAGCCCTTTGCAGGTGGGTGCAGTGAGTCACTGCACCTGCCTGCATTGGGATGTCTGGGAGAATCATGGGAGAAAGCTGCCCTCAGAGTTTGCACTGACAGTGCACCCACAGACACCCTTAGCAATTGACAACTCACGTTGTTGGCCATCCTACATCTGGGCCCAACCCTGCAGCTAACAGTCTCTCTCTGGCTGGCTGGCACAAGAGAAGCAGAAAAGTGACCGGCCTGAACAAGTCCACTGCATGTGGTGCATTGGAATGGTTCCTAACCTTTTGAGCCTCTGTTTATGGTGAGTGTTTTATTCTTCACTCCACTCCTATTCCTAACATGAGAGGAACGTAAGATGGAGAAAGGAAAGAAAAGAAAGGGGAAAGAAGTGGAATTCAGCAGATTATAAATCGGGACACAGCTATCAATGGTTCAGTATGTGCAGTTACACCGGTGTCCAAGAGCTGTAAGGGGTCCTGCACACCTCAGTTATGGATGTGTGTGGGCTGAGGGGGCAGTTTTTCATGCTTGCATTAGGGACCATCCCAACCGGGCTATACAACTGCATCTGCACGTATCACCGGTCTTAAATTAGGAGACCTTCAACCCTAAGGTGTACTCTTATGTGCTGTATAATGTCTTGTAACTGAGGCAACCAATGGGTGGAGTTAAGGGGACAGTAAGGCTTGGGCCAGTACACAATCCCACTAATCTTTACTTTCTAGATGTTTATCTGTTACAGAACCTATACAGATGGTACACTTACTTTTGAGAACATATATATATATATATATATATATATATATATATATATATATATATATATATATATACATGTGTGTATATATATATATATATATATACATATATATATATGTATATATATATATAGTTATTGCAACAAAGAACATTCACAGAAATATTAGAACCCCTAACAAAAGAAGCTGATGCTAAAAGAAAGTAATGGACGTGTGTAAATGGTATCTCAGCCTCCCTAATCTTAGCACACCGTGAAATACATTTTCTCCGGGGTCAAATGTAGGATGTTTACATTCAATATACCAGCCAGAGGTAAACCAAACAGCACACATTTGCTTCAGTCTATCAAGCCTATCGCTGGCACTTAGATGGCTGGAGTTTCAGAAAAGGAAGCCGATACTCCCATAATCCATCACAGAAGTAATCCCAAGGGTCCCTCGGGCAGGTAAACCCATCTGCCTGCTAGCTGAAGGTCACACAGAATGGAAAGGGTTCAGCCACTCTCTGACCTTAGCACCATTCCAGCCATCTGGCTGCAGCAAGGATCCTATCTCCTGACTGTAGAAGAGGCAGACCTGATCATCCGGGGCGCCTTGTTTGAAAGGAACTCAAAGGAAGGCAGAAAATGCAGGACTAATGTTTAAGACTGCACCGAACGATTTCTGTCTTGGGACTGTCAGTGCGTTATGCACGCAAGCATCGGTTTTTATGATGTGCGGGCCCTGACATGAATCACTGGCAGCAAAATTGCACAAAGGCAGTTTGATTGTGATTGTGACCTTGTGGTTCAAGGATTCCATCAAAGAAAAACTACACGCGTTTCTGTGTTTGCATGTCTTAGTTTTAAGCTGCCTACTCACCAACAACGAGTGGGCACTAGAACGCAATACACAGTCCCTTAAAAGCATTACTAACAGAGTGGGGTCACTGTCAAATGTTTCAAAATTCAAGAAAATGCCACTTTCATGCAACAGATCAACGAATCTCTGGAAATCACCCTCATCGGAAACTGTTGCTTTCTCTAGCACCTTGATGCCCTCCGATTTATGTAGCGCTCAAGCAAAAAGAATTACAATGAATTACATAGAGAAATGAAAAAATACCCACAGTGAAGAAATATGCCTTGGCCAAACCAAGGAAGTATGTAAGACTTTTAGCCAATTCACATCTACCAGTAGGGTGTATATGTCTGAGAGGGATACGAGTACATCTGCACACAGCTTGTGGGGCTACGAATACTTGCATGGCTAGGAAACGGTGCCACTGCCGCCCTATTCAGCACTTCTTGGCCTGCCCTGAGGTGTTTTCCTCATCCGTGAATCCGATGGAGGTGCTCCACGTTTAAGTCGATGTTCCCCAGCAGAGCACAAGATTCTTCTGGCTAGCAGTGGCCTGTAGTGCCTTATTTGGAGTTCGGTGGACTGGGTCACTATGTCAAAAACCGTCCATCACATTAAGATTGCATTGTAGTCAAAAGCAAATTACATACAGTGCACGGGAAACCTGCCACGTTTTGAAGAAGTAACCCGTGTAATGAACTCTACACTGATGGCTGGTGGCAGCAGAATCTCGTGCCACAACACCAGCATTTTTACCTAATCCCTAGATGGAGAAGTGGACTACTGGCCTTCCAATGTAAAACATGAAAAGCCCCAATCGCTGAAGTCCTTGCTGCTCCACCCCTCAATGTAAATACTGTGTGTGGCATGTTATATGTGTTTTTGTGTGTCACGGAGGCTGTTCAGTGGATGAATGGTGTCCCATATCTGCAATGTATACCTATGCAAAATGGCGGTTCTTTCAACTTGCCCTTTTACATCTTTTAAGAATGATGGCCAGCATACTACAGGGTCAGCATCAGCTCCCGACGTCGAATAAACTGAAGAAGTATTACACCCATGGTGCAGGCCAGGCCAAGTGCACCGCAACAAAACACAAGCTTTGGTTCCTTGATTTGTGTTGTAATGGGCATCACCAGGCACCCAGAGAACATAGCCAAAACATTTTGTTTTCGGTCAGGGGCGTCCAAAATAGCTTGTCCTGGTGATAACTGCTTGCTCTCTGCTCATCCAGGAAGCTTAGTAAAGTGCACTCCGCTGTACTGGATAAGTGGGTAAAGTATGAAGAAAGCTTGGTCTTGCCTTCACACTGGTGACTCTAAAGCAGTGTAAATTTTTGTCTCATCCAACTTGTAAATGTATCTAGATCTCAAGAATAATCTCTGTGCAGTAGCCCATGCTGAAGTTAAATCCCTGGGTTTCTTCCCACAAGCATACCTTAGTAACACACCGCACTTAGGCCCATATTTATGAAAAATGGTGCACAACTGTGCTAACGCAGTTGTGTGTCATTTTTTTTTAATGTCATTCCTTAAAGCAATCCGTGCGCCATATTTATGGAATGATGCACGATGGCGCTAAGGAATGGCTAGCGTAAAAAAATAAAACTAGCGGGGGGTATGGAGTTAGGGGGAATGGCGCTAGTGGGTCAGAAATGAAGTTAGGCTGGTTAGCGGGAAAAGTTTTGCCGTTACTCAGCCTAGCGTCATTTATTGACACACAAGCAGCCAACAAATGACTCCTGTCTAAGTTTAGACAGGAGTCATGCCCACCACCCCAATGCCCACCACCCCAATGCCCACCACAGGGGAACAGTGTCCCCTGGACAAGCCCAAAATACCCAGTGGCACTTTAAAAAATATATAATATACTCACCTACCCTTAACTGGGATGGGGTCCCTCCTCCTGTAGTGTCCCTGTGAAGTGGGTGGTGGTGTTGCTGGGACTTGGGGTGGGCATCTTTGTGCCCATTCTATGGTGTTTCACCATGGAAATGGGCCTACCTGCACTCTAACGCCTGTTCTGACCCAGGCATTAAATAATGGCGCTAAGTGAGCTTAGCGCCATTATTTAGGTCCACCTCCCACCTCCCTCGTTTCTGCGCCGGGAGGTAAATATGGCACTGGGGGGCTAGCGTCATGTTTAGGATGGGAACGCCTACTTTGCATCTCATTGACACAAGGTGGGTTCGTGCATCCTAAACATGGTGCTAAATCCAATATTTTGATGCCACACAGGTCTAGCGTCAAAATATAAATATGGAGTTAGGTTAGCGCCGTTTTAGCACAAAAAAAATAATTGGCTGTAGGAAAGTACCATCTTGCCTGGCATGTTACCCCCATTTTTCACTGTATATATGTTGTTTTAGTTGTATGTGTCACTGGGACCCTGCTAGTCAGGGCCCCAGTGCTCATAAGTGTGCCTGAATGTGTTACCTGTGTTATGAATAACGTCCACGTTATTTCACAGCCATCTTACACTGCACTTAAGTAACTTATAAGTCACCGATATGTCTAACCTTTACCTGGTAAAGGGTGGGTGCTAAGTTACTTAGTGTGTGGGCCCCCTGGCACTAGCCAAGGTGCCCCCACATTGTTCAGGGCCAATTCCCCGGACTTTGTGAGTGCGGGGACACCATTACACGCGTGCACTACATATAGGTCACTACCTATATGTAGCTTCACAATGGTAACTCCGAATATGGCCATGTAACATGTCTATGATCATGGAATTGCCCCCTCTATACCATCCTGGCATAGTTGGCACAATTCCATGATCCCAGTGGTCTGTAGCACAGACCCTGGTACTGCCAAACTGACTTTCCCGGGGTTTCACTGCAGCTGCTGCTGCTGCCAACCCCTCAGACAGGCATCTGCCCTCCTGGGGTCCAGCCAGGCCTGGCCCAGGATGGCAGAACAAAGGACTTCCTCTGAGAGAGGGTGTTACACCCTCTCCCTTTGGAAAATGGTGTGAAGGCAGGGGAGGAGTAGCCTCCCCCAGCCTCTGGAAATGCTTTCATGGGCACACAAGGTGCCCATTTCTGCATAAGCCAGTCTACACCGGTTCAGGGACCCCTTAGCCCTGCTCTGGCGCGAAACTGGACAAAGGGAAGGGGAGTGACCACTCCCCTGACCTGTACCTCCCCTGGGAGGTGCCCAGAGCTCCTCCAGTGTGCTCCAGACCTCTGCCATCTTGGAAACAGAGGTGCTGCTGGCACACTGGACTGCTCTGAGTGGCCATCAGGTGATGTCAGAGACTCCTTCTGATAGGCTCCTTCAGGTGTTGCTAGCCTATCCTCTCTCCTAGGTAGCCAAACCCTCTTTTCTGGCTATTTAGGGTCTCTGTCTCTTGGGATTCCTTAGATAACGAATGCAAGAGCTCATCCGAGTTCCTCTGCATCTCTCTCTTCACCTTCTGCCAAGGAATTGACTGCTGACCGCGCTGGAAGCCTGCAAAACTGCAACATAGTAGCAAATACGACTACTGCAACTCTGTAACACTGATCCTGCCACCTTCTCGACTGTTTTCCTGGTGGTGCATGCTGTGGGGGTAGTCTGCCTCCTCTCTGCACTAGAAGCTCAGAAGAAATCTCCAGTGGGTCGACGGAATCGTCCCCCTGCAACCGCAGGCACCAAAGAACTGCATCACCGGTACCTTGGGTCTCCTCTCAGCATGACGAGCGATGTCCCTTGAATCCAGCAACCCTGTCCAAGTGACTCCCACAGTCCAGTGACTCTTCAGTCCAAGTTTGGTGGAGGTAAGTCCTTGCCTCCCCACGCCAGACTGCATTGCTGGGAACCGCGACTTTTGCAGCTACTCCGGCCTCCGTGCACTTCCGGCAGAAATCCTTTGTGCACAGTCCAGCCTGGGTCCACGGCACTCTAACCTGCATTGCACGACCTCCTAAGTTGTTCTCCGGCGACGTGGGACTCCTTTGTGCGACTTCGGGTGAGCACTGTTTCACGCATCCTTGTAGTGCCTGTTTCTGGCACTTCTGCGGGTGCTGCTTGCTGCTGAGAGGGCTCCTTGTCTTGCTCGACGCCCCCTCTGTCCCCTGACGCAATTGGCGACATCCTGGTCCCTCCTGGGCCACAGCAGCATCCAAAAACACTAACTGCACAATTTGCAGCTAGCAAGGCTTGTTGGTGGTCTTTCGGCAGGAAAACACTTCTGCACGACTCTCCACGGCGTAAGGGATCCGTCCTCCAAAGGGGAAGTCTCTAGCCTTTGTCGTTCTTGCAGAAACCTACGCTTCTACTGTCCAGTAGCAGCATCTTTGCACTCACAGCTGGCATTTCCTGGGCATCTGCCCATCTCCGACTTGCTTGTGACTTTTGGACTTGGTCCCCTTGTTCCACAGGTACCCTCGACTGGAAATCCATTGTTGTTGCATTGTTGGTTTGTGTCTTTCCTGCAGAATTCCCCTATCACGACTTCTATGTCCTTTGGGGAACTTTAGTGCACTTTGCACTCACTTTTCAGGGTCTTGGGGTGGGCTATTTTTCTAACCCTTACTATTTTCTAATAGTCCCAGCAACCCTCTACAAGGTCACATAGGTTTGGGGTCCATTCGTGGCTCGCATTCCACTTTTGGAGTATATGGTTTGTGTTGCCCCTATCCCTATGTGTCTCCATTGCATCCTATTGTAACTATACATTGTTTGCACTGTTTTCTAATACTATTACTGCATATTTTGGTATTGTGTACATATATCTTGTGTATATTTGCTATCCTCATACTGAGGGTACTCACTGAGATACTTTTGGCATATTGTCATAAAAATAAAGTACCTTTATTTTTAGTATATCTGTGTATTGTGTTTTCCTATGATATTGTGCATATGACACTAGGTGGTACTGTAGGAGCTTCACTCGTCTCCTAGTTCAGCCTAAGCTGCTCTGCTAAGCTACCATTATCTATCAGCCTATGCTGCTAGACACCCTATACACTAATAAGGGATAACTGGGCCTGGTGCAAGGTGCAAGTACCCCTAGGTACTCACTACAAGCCAGTCCAGCCTCCTACATTGGCACTAAGGCGACACTAACCATCCATAAATATGCCCCGTAGTTCTAGGTAACACTGTGTGCTGTACAGGCCAACGGCTGCAAATTTATCTGGTTTCTAAGGTATCACTGCTGCTCGGCTACCTTGCAGCTTGGATGCATGGTTCTCAGCTATCACTCAAGAGTTCCTATGTGATTCCCTCCTACCATGGAATTTTTCCAGCGTCCACAAGATTTTCCATCTTAACCATGTATAACCGGATGCATCCACACACTAGAAGCAGCCTTGCTTTGAATTAAAAAAACATTCACATCTTGTGAGGCATCAAGGGTTTTCATCCACTGCATAATAGGGGATTTCTGGCACTTTATGACCCTCAGCAACATGCTACAGCACCAAGCAATCACCTTCCTGGTCTGGGGACATGGAGGACAGAAACTAGGTGAGAAAGGTTAGTGTGCACATTTTCGATCAGATTTGAATTAAGAAACCCCTTTGGCATTCTTACACTTCCCAACACCTCTCAGTTCCTTGTTACACGTTTTTGTTAATTGAGTATTTTTTTACTGTTCCAAATTTAGTTCTCTGCTTTTGTAATGCAAAAAATTCCTCCCATTAATACAGGCATGCTATATAAAATAGATAAGTAAACAAAGACAAAACAATTAGACAGCATTAAATGAATGCATCTAATAAACCAAATGAATTAAAACATTATCCAGGACCAAGTAACGCACTGTCACCACCTATGGTAGAAGGCAAAGAAGGTTAAGCACAGCCTATCCAAGACCTATTGGCTTTGCCAATGTGTTTTAGCCATGTTGTTCACCAGGGTGGCTGCTGTTCAGCATGGCTAAACGTTAGTGGTCTAGCGTGGAGTGACGTAGAGGGGCATACACTGGAGTAGCATAGAGTAGAGTGGTCTAGTGTAGAGTGAACTGACGTAGAGTGTTGCAGAGTACAGTGGCATAGAATGCCGTGGCATTGAATGCAGTGGAATAGAGTGGAGTGGAGATGATTAAATGCAGAGGGCAGTTGCGCAGAGTAAAGTGGCATACAGTGTAGGGGTGTAGAGTGCAGAGTAGAGTTGAGTAACATAGAATGCAGTGGTGTAGAGTGGTGCAGAGTACAGTAACATAGAGTGGCACAGAGTAGAGTATACTCCCACAGAGTGTAGTGGCATAGAGTGCAATGGCATACAGTGGAGCAGTGCAGAGCAGAGTGGCGTAGAGATCAGGATCAGAGAGTGCAGAGTTGAGTGTCAGAGTGCAGTGGTGTAGAGTGGAGCAGAGTGGCGTGGAGAGCAGTGGTATTGAATACAGCGATGTAGAGTGCAGTGGCATGGAGTGCAGTGGCATAGAGTACAGTTGTGTAGAGTGCAGTTGTGCTGTGCAGTGGTTTACGATTAGAGTGGCCTAGAGTATAGTGGCATAGAGTGGAGTGGCACTGAGTGGAGTAGAGTAGCAAAGAATGCAGTGATGTAGAGTAGATTGTTGCAAAGTAGAGTGAAGTAGCATAGAGTGGCACAGTGTAGGGTAGAGTGCAGTTGTGTAGAGTTTAATTGCATAGAATAAAGTGGTGTAGAGTGCAGTGACACAGACTGCAGTGGTGCAGAGTAGATTGGAGTGGCGCACAATCGATTGGCATAGAGTGCAAGGGCACAGAGTTCAGTGTTACAGAGTAAAGTGCATTGTTGTAGAGTGTTTTGGCATAGAGTGCAGTGGAGTAGAGTACAGTGTTGTAGAGTGGTGTTGTGTAGAGTAGGTTGCTGTGACCTATATTGGAGTGGGGTACAGTGCAGTGGTGAGGAGTGTATTGGCATAGAGTAGAGTGGTACAGGGTAGAGTAGAGAGGCGTAGCATGAAGTGGCATAGAGTGCAGTGGCATAGAATGGTGCAGAGTGCAGTAGTGTAGAGTGTTGCAGCGTAGAGTAAAGTGATGTAGAGTAGAGTAGAGGGCTCATGGTGTGGTAGCACACTGCCATTACAACAACACATTTTCAATTGAAATGACCATTACATTTGCACAGAAACAGTTTTACTAATAAATCTATAGAGTGCACAGAAGAAAATGTTTAGAAAAAATACATCACCTAGTTTAACGATTTGTTTTGATCATATTAAAGTATTTGTTTCTAACACACTTCAGAAATAAAAAAAATGTGCTTCATTTGTGCTTTCATAATTCTGATATTTTCTGAAATACTGTACTTAATAATAAATGTTGTCCTGTGCTAGAACAAATACTATTTCCTACCCCCAGTATCCAGCAAGATTGTCACATAAGTCCTCTCGCTTTGAAGTCAGGGAAAGAAAAGTAAACAAGTCCCCTTGGAAGACAGCACCTGACAATTGACCATGTCTTTGAATGCACAGCAAATGTAACGAGATAAGAACAAGATTTGAAGGCCTGTCAACAGAAAATGAGTTCATAAAAGGATACAGAAAACATGGGTAAGGCAACTGGAGGGCCAAACTGAACCTGGAGAGCCTGAAGCAAATAAAGTCAGCAAATGGAAAGCCAGAAAGCGTGAGATATAAACCACAAATCCAAAGGTAATCAACGAGCGGAATGCATTCCTAGGTAAGTTTTCCGAAAGTCCCCAAGATGTCTTTAGCAAGCCAGACAGCTGTGCTCTCTGGTAGGCTGTGACCTAAAACTGTGCCCTATATTTTTGGTAATCTTTTTGAGGGGCAGTTGTACACTGTTTGGTGCACATACAGTGCTTGACAAATTCACTGGTGCTCCTTCATGGCACAGTGCAAATCCAAATACCAGTAATATTAACATTTGTGTATGCTTAAAGTTTAACGGTTAAACAGATGTGTATGGTGACGTTTTACCACAACAGTGATGTACCAAAACCACATCACGGAGCAGAAAAGAGAAACTTTTAGCTTACTGTTAGTAAATGGGCGGTCATAATGATACAAAAAAACATGCTCGAACACATGGGCAAAGTTATGCCTCGTTTTTTCCCTTTGCAACTGAAAATCAGGAGGCAAAAAACATTAATGGGGATCTTGCTATTCAGTTTAGCTCCTGGTTTTTCTTTAACAATACGCACGGCGGCCACAATACCGCTCTTTTACAGGTTTTTTTTATGTTCACACCATTAAACACACCTGTTGCCAAATAACCAGTTCTGGGGCTTCCCAGATGTCACGTGACAATTCACAATTCAAGTCTAGAGGCCTTTCAAGTTTTAAAATAGTAGGCTTTCTTGACAAGTGATGAACAGTTTCTCCAAGGGAGGGCCAGCCAGGTTGAGCAGGGACAGAGGAAAAAAAATCAAGGACAGTGGCGACGAGGCATCTGCGTATCTAACAAACAGTCCTGGCACGGTCGCCGCATTGAGCGGATCCGCTAGGCTTAGTCAATAGGCTTCCTTCCCCATTGGCCACCCCTTTGTCCGGAATCACTGAAGCTCCGCTTTCCTCACACACCCCTTAAATTCCTCCTTTCTTCTGTTGTCGCGCATGCCTAATGTGACGGACAATTCTAATCTGTCGTCTTCTGCCATGTAATTATATGAATAATTGGCGGACAAAAAAAGGACTGAATACCTGAGTCCCAGGTTAATTGAAACTAACACCTGCCTGTGCGCGGTGCTGTAATGGATGCAATAATGCAACGGGATCAGGTCCCATTGAAAGCTGAAAGCTTTTCAGGACAAGCCGTTTTGATGTACAGGCTTTGATTCAGGCGTGCGGCTAAGAAACATATAAGGGCTTTTGTGGTCGTCTGTCGAGATGGAAAAAAGAAGATCCGCCCGTTAAATTTTTGTTCAAGAACCTGATGAAAAAACAGCTTTTTACAATAAAAAGAGCCCGAGCAGCTGCAGAGTAAATACTATGGCGGGAGAAATAGAGAACAACTTAATGCGTACCCCTCCCCCCCCCAAAAAAAAACAACAATTATTTAATCGGCCGAAGATTTACTTTTATTTTATGTACACCAGTGTTTTTCCGTTGCTGACACCAATGAAACTAAAGGGCAGCGCATCGTAATTACTTTTTTTCGATAAATGTCCCGAATAAATTAGTTACGCGAGTCTAGATCAGAAAGATGAATGGATGAGCTGTCACGGATTTGTGGTAGGGGGAATTTGTGCATTTAGTCACGTAAAAAATGTAATGGTTGATATATTTTTGCTGGCTAATTATGTATTTTTAACTTTAGAACAGACAACACGTCTTTGCATTCACCACTTTCAAATTCAATGCTAATATCTCCATTGTAACACTAGTACCAGGCTGTCCATTCATGACCTCAAATACAGTTGCAATCAAGTTAGACAAGTTCTCAGTCAAACATTTTGAGTTACTAAAAGACAGAGTTGCAGAAAATATGTCAAGTCAATTTAAAAAAAAATTAAAACAATACATCTGGATAGGTTAAATGGAAAGAAGTGAATTGTTAGATGCGAAAGATAAAGGCCTGAGGAGCAAAATTATGTATGAGGGTGGTAGCAAATGTTATCCCTAAGAAAAGATGAAGACCTCGGGCAGATTTACTAATTTTTCACGCAGGACCAGTGCTGAATTGCGTTGAGTGAAAGGGAGACAGGAGAAATGCACCATATCTGCTAAGAATTGGTGCATTTCACCTGCCTCCTAGAGCTGGCACACTGTGTGCCATCTAGTGCCAAAACAGGCACCCTTGCACCACGGTGCAAGGATGTCTGTGTTACTGGAAGGTTTGTTTTTATGCAGCAAGGAATACCTTTCTGTAAAAAAAAAACAATCTTTAACTGCATTTTCACATTTTTGTTTGTGATGAAAATGCAGCACCCGTGGAATGAGGAACAAGGAGGAATAAAGCTATTTCTCCATGTTAAGCCTCGTTGGGTAAGGCGTAGCATTTTTGACTCATTCTCAGTTTTATACGTCTTTGTGAACCTGGGAATGCACTAAAATACCTGGCTGGATACATGGGACCTGGACTCGCCAAACCTGACCGCACCCCCTCCCAAAGCCAAAGAGTCAATGCCAGATAACAAATTGCTTTGGGAAGGGGGTCATGTTTATTACAGAAAACACTCATAACATACCATTCTTATTCTTTTTACAATCTATACACAGTACACATTTAAGAAAAATTGCAATAAAAGAAAAAACATATTTACATTTGAATGAAGATAGAATAGCAAATCGTTACAATCAGACATCATCATGCTAAATTCATTGATATTAACCAGTTCGTCATAGTGGAGCCTCCACTACTTAATCATCCAACATTAAGGTCTAGTCAACTTTTAGCCCACGGAGAACCACACAGGTGTATTCCACCTGCATCCCTGAAGGGCAGTCCCACTCCCGGTAACCTTGTCCGTAACCCCAGGGGCCCACCCCTCCAACACTAGGCTGTCTGCGGAGCTCTGAGAGTGTGGCCAGGGGCTGGAGCCCCACTCCCTCCACTGTCTAAACATGCGCCCTTGCCACAAGTCGATGTGAACATTCTTCTTTCAAATTCAGATTGCTGTCTCCCCACTCAGTGCTGCCCTAGGAAATGAGTTGCAGGACTCCCCCGGCAGTGGTAAAGCGATCTTGGGGTTCACTTTTTCACCACAAGGGTGACAGGGGCCAACCAGTCCTTTGCTCACCCCGCCAAAGAACAAGGTTTGAGTAAAGGGCCAGATGCCATCAATGAACAAGTCCACACCCATGTCAGATAAGTGGACCCCATTTCTGTGAAACATTTGGTCACCCCTGATCACCTTGTGCAATATGCTACACAGCTGTCCTGGCCCGGGGCACAGCTTGGCCATCTCAGCATTGAGATGCCTGACTGACATATTGAGAGACCTGAATCTAATGTTTGGACCCCACTTGCAACAAAGGATCATGTGTGACCAAGCTGGGGGGGCATGGCCAAGCCAGCGACCAAGATGGCTGCACGTCATTGAAGCTTCATGACGGGCGCTTATCCGCCACTCACCCCAGCGCATGCAGTCCACAGATGGACGAAGGAACCATCCTCCCCCTCTCTGGCCACATCCATGTTTTGGGGCCACTGCTGCTCCGATGTCTTCCTGTGCCTCCATCTGCCCGCCGTAACTTGATGCGCCCCTCAAAGGCCCTCAGTGATGGTGGCCGTGGTGCAAGGAGGTCCATACTGATTTGGGCAAGTGAATACTACCTCCACGGCACAGAATTGCAGCTCTCCCCCATGCTGCCTGCTGTTGTCTCTAGCGATCAGGAGAAGAGGCCGAGACTACACTGACAGGCCTTACCGCCCTGTTTACACCACTGCATCACTACGGTCTGGCAGTGCCCCTGGGATGGCACTGCTCTGACCACCTAAACTTTGAGTTTCCACTGCCTGCTCAGGACCCCGTTGGCCTATCGATGAGCAGGTCGTGCATCAGGTGCTCCATTAACCCGTTGCTCTATTGGACTATGCTGTATTTGGAGGCTGTCTGTAACTGGATCCCTGCAAGAATAGTGCTGATCTGCACATAAGTGCTCAGAGACTCCACCTATCTGCTCGCAACCCCCTCGAGCTACTGGTGAGTGGGGTCTGCATGGCAAAAGCTACCTTCACCCACTGCTCCATCGGCCTATGCTGTACCTACAGCTGTGTTTAGCCTGATTCCTGCCATGTGCTGGTCTGGCCTAAGAGCCCTGGCTCCAACTGGGCACTATCGTGCAGACAATGGATGCTGGTTGCTTGACTGTGAGCTTCGGGCCGTGCACCAAATTTGTGCCTGATACCCAAACTGCCCTCACCACCTACTACTGAGACCACACTGAAGCCTATTCACAGAAGTCAGTGCTATCACCCTGCCTGTACTTCTCTTCTCCATGACTGCTTATCTGATGCCTGCGATGGGGCCCAGTAACCCCAAACAGAAGAAGCTCTCCTGTAACCCTGCGAGGATGCCACAGCAACACCAGTCCTTCTCCGACAATGAGGAGGCCTCGCAGAACGATGACACTACTCGGCCATTAGATGGCACCACAGCAGTCATGGCTGAGCTCTGCGTCGGGTTCCAATCCATAGACACCTGATTTAACACTCTTAATAGCCACCTGGATCGCATGGGAGAACGCCTTGATCGCCATATGACCCAGCTCGTCAGGGCAGAACGCAGGATCTCCGAGAACGAAGACAACACCGCTGATGTGTGGAAGCACCTAGACAAGGTAAAGCATGTGCTTAAATCTGCCTTGGCCAGAAAATCACGATTTGGAGATGCGTTCGAGCCCCAATAACTTGCAGATTATGGGGATCATCGAATCCGCTAACATTAGATGCCCACATGTGTTCGTAGAGAACCTACTTACTGAACTGTTCTGCAGGTAAACTTCAGTGAGACATTTGTTGTTGAGTGTGTTCAGAGATTTCTTGGACCGCAGCGTGTCCCGAGTGCACCACCAATATAGCACGCCTACTCAATTTCAGGGACACAGCAATGCAAATTGCGTGCGGACGGGCCCTCTCCAATATCAGGGCTCCAGGCTGTCCCTGTTCCTAGACTTTACTTTAGCTGTCCAGGAAGCACAGCAGAAATTTGTGGACGCAAAAAATTTGCTCAAGAAGCTCAACCTTAAGTACAGCATGCTGTACCCAGTCGCCTTCACGTGGAGGCAAATGGGCGACCCCTAGGCCCTCATTATGAGTCTGACAATCCAAGGACCGCCAGACTCGCGGTGGCGGTTTGACCGCCTCCAATGGGGCAGTCCGACAGCCACATTATGACCACGTTGAAAGCACCAAGGTCCAACTGCCAACACTGCCACTTTTTTGCCGGCCGATGGCCTGGTGGTGCCGGCGGTCTTAATCCACCAGGGCAATGCTGCAAGCAGAGCTGCCCCGAGGATTACAACTCTCGTGTCCGCCAGCTTTTGCATGGTAGGGTCCACTGCCATGCAAAGGATGGCAAAGACAGGGTGCCAGGGGGCCCCACGGGGGCTCCTGCACTGCCCATGCCCTCGATTATAAGCCAGCATCAATGTTGTGGGTAGTTTCCCGCTGGCCCAGTGGGTAACTCGTAATAGGGCCGGTGGGCAGAAGACTGAACTGGTGGTCTTCTGACCTAACAAGTTTGGCGGACGGCCTCTGCTGCCCTCCAAACTCGTAATGAGGACCCTAGTCTTTAACTCCCCTGTGGATGGGGCTCAGTTTTGCAAGCAACACAAGGGCAGAGGACATTCCCCATACTGTGCGGCATCTGACCGGCAAACAAGAGGGGGTGCTTTGGATCATTCAAGGAGACTTGTCCAGTCCAAACTGCACTGCTGCTCTGAGCTACTGTTGAAATTCATGGACTTGGAGGAACACGAGGTTGCCTATATGGGCAAATATGCCAAGGCTCACCAATTTAGGGGAGGAGAGACCGGGCCGTATGTTGGCACGGCTTCTATGACCTAACTATCATTCTAACTACGTAACGTGCCTCCTCACAGATGACGATGGCACAACCCTGATTGGCACTGCAGCTATCGCCCAGACGTTCTAAATTGACTATCAATTTTTATATGCGACCCGTACATCTGGAGGTGACACAGTAATAGCTGGATACCCATCTGAAGTGGCTGTTGACAGGTCAGCAACAATTCTTGGCAGCCCCCATCACTTGTGAAGACATAGTACAAGCTATTGATGCCTTAAGTGGCTGTAAAGTCCCTGGGCCTTGACCGGCTCACCGGTCTCTTTTATAAACCTTTTTAACACATCTTGTCTCCCCACCTCCTAGGGGGTCTATGCCAAGTCTCTTAGGGTAGGCATTTTACCTCCCACCCTTCGGGAGGCCGTCATCCCCTTACTATTGAAACCTGGTAAGTCTGCACATCTCTGTACCTGGTATATACCTCTATCCCACTTTAATCATGACAATAAAATATTGGCCAAAGTAATTGCCACTCTCCTGACCCTTCTGATGGAGCAGAAAATCTACTCCCTGCAGACTGGCTTCGTTAAACACCGGTCCACTATTATCAACGTATGTACTATTTTTGCCATTTTGAATCAGATTTCCCTGACTACCCCTGTGATGGTTGCCCTCCTGGATGCTGAGAAGGCAACTGATACGCTGGAGTGGTGGTTCTTGCAGGCGACGCTGCCCAAATTAGGGGTGCCAAACAGTTTCTACGACTTCATCATGCTACTCTACTCTGGGCCTAGGGCACGTCTGCAGGTCATTGACCTGCTCACAGAGGCCCTTCTGGTAACTAGAGGTACACGCCAGGGTTGACCACTCTACCCCCTGCTTTTCATCACTTCCCTGGACCCACTGGTCAGGCATCTGCAGGAACGACACATGCGCATGAGACTCCGATTTTGGCACAGACAGCTCTTAGGGGCATATTTATACTCTCTCTGTGCTGCTTGTGCGTCATTTATTTTGACGCAAAAATGGTGCAAATTTAACTCCTTATTTATATTTTGACGCTAGACCTGCCTAGCCTCAAAATATAGGACTTAACGTCATTTTTTGGATGTGTGAACCCACCTTGCATCAATGAGATGCAAGGTAGCGTTCCCATCCAAAAAATGACTCTAAGCCCGTAATGCCATCTTCCCCCCCGTTGCTAATATGGCGCACTGGTGGGAGGCAGACCCAAAAAATTACGTTAACCCTGTTTTGCGTCAAATTTCAACTCCTGGGTCTGACCAGGCATTAAAATGAGGCTCATACACCACTACTTAAGGAGAACTCACATTTGCTACCTCCAGGACAACATGGAAGTCGTACTGCTCCAGCTAGGTACATGCCGCAACAACAGTAGCTCCCTACACCACCACTACAGCAACCCCAAACACCAACACAGCACTCACAAAGGCAACGCAGAAGGCAGGAGAGGATATTTTGGCAGAGGACAACCCTCCTTGGCCTCAGGGAGCAAGACATCATCAGGACTTACTGTCTTAACCAGGAGTCCATTCTACGCCTCCTGAACCATATTGCGCCAGACATCATAGCCAGGCTGCAAACTCCCAATAACATACCACCTATCACAAAGCTCCTCACTGTTCTGCACATGCTGGCTTCTGGACCCTTTCAGACAACAGAGGCACTAGTGGGTGGTGTCTCACAGCCATCAATATCAGTCTTCCCGCCTAAGGTCCTAGATGCCATCATCCGCCTCACACCCCACCACATCTGCTTCCCAAACACCCAGCAACTGCAGCGGGAGACCAAGCAAGGTTTCTATCTAATTGCTGGGTTTCCGCATGTGTTGGGTGCAATGGACTGCATCCATGTACAACTGGTGCCACCTGCTGACACAGAACATCTCTACAGGAACCACAAGCACACCCATTCAATTAATGTGCAGGACATTGTGGACCACTGTGAGCTCTTCACGAACATTCAAGCCAAGTATCCCGGCAGCGTCCATGATGCATTTATATTCAAGTGTTTCCAGGATGGACAATATGGCAATGGCCTACTTGTGGGTAAGTCAACCAACCAATCAAAACACACACAACACACCAACTCTGTAGGACAAACAACATATCCACCTCAACAAATACACATGGGCATGGGACCACAGATGTACGGCAACAACACATATGTAAGATGTCGCAGTACACCGTAATGATTGGGCATCACAAACGCAGACACCCACATGTATTTACCTAACACAGCCACAAACTAACAGCTACACCACATGAAGGACAGATGGCGCTATGTCCTCTTTGCATACAGAAGAAGACCACAAACCACTACAAGTGTCCACTGGTTGACTACTAAATATATTTCACACACATTAGACCAAACTAACATTAGCTCTGCCATGTCAATGGCATATGGCACGGCCATGTAAAGAAAGTCACACCTAGGCACATACCCACCTCATTCATGGTGTGCAAGACTCAGGCACAATCTGCATCACATGCCACTCAAGTGTTGCCAACAACTACAGCTCATCTACACATACCTGGCATCCCTGTAGTCTGCACATAACATCTGTCGAATGTATTGTATTGCACACATAGGAAGACTAACGTACCTGCCATTAAAGACTATGGGGCAGAATAATGGGAAACGGTGCCACAACTACTCAACTGACACCTCACATGCCCCACTTAGTGCCCCTCATGCCTATTCTGTAGACTATCAATAGTTCACCATGGTGCGGATTCACTGCTAAACTGTTATGTACATGGATGCCATAGTACGCCCCCGTAGGAGTATGGAGGACATGACTGGCCATTCATGCATTGTACTAAGTGACACTTGAGAAAAATAGCTGGGTCCCCTCCCAAAGTCTGTATGCATGTGTAGTGAGTCTGGCTGAAAATCCAATTTCTAAGAAGCTAGGACATACACCTCTACCAAATGTGATCATCATACTAATATGTGATACACACCCTTGGACACCTGGGCACTGAGTTTAGTGGTCGGTGGAGGCCGCTTGGCAAACCTCTATCGCCGTTAGACCGCCACTAGGGTCTAAACACTGCCAGCCCTATTAGGAGTTCACCGCTGCTGGGAAGAGGGCCTAAACATTGCAGCCAGTTCATAATTGAGCCGGGTGCAATGTGGCATTGCAGTGGGTGCAGCAGCACCTGTTGGGCATTTTTATTGCCTGTCATTCGGGCAGTGGAAAGCGCAACAGGGCTGTCCATGGGGGCCCTGGCACTGCCCATGCCAAGTGCATGGCCAGTGTAGGGGCCCCCATGGTACACCCGACACCCCATTCCGCCAGCCTTTGCATGGTGGTGGAACCGTCATTGCATCAAGGAGGTGATAGCCTCCTTCTGACATTAGGACACTGCTACTAATATGGACTACACAAAACATGTTACATACACGATAAGCATATGTATTGAAATCCAGATGGTCATATACAGGACTTTGAGTCAGTCCCAAAGATTGTCATGTGTATCAACACAGTCATATTAAACCATATTACAAGACCAGTAAAATACAAAATACCACAATCCTCTGATTCACCACTCAAACTGCAACCAATTACTACCATGGTATATTCCAGATCCCCTCAAGTCTTTACTAAATTTCACCATCTTATCTTTGCAGCTGACCAAGGTTATGGCATTCAGAAGTGGGTCATGACACCATTTGCAAATCCAACAACCAATGAACAGTGTGCCTACAATGAAGGTCACAGGAAAACACGCAATGTGGTGGAGAGGACATTTGGCCTTCTCAAATCTAGGTTCAGGTGCCTGGACTTGACAGGTGGAAGCCTCCTGTATGCTCCCCCGCTGGTATGCAAGGTAATACTGGCATGTGCTATCCTGCACAACATTTGTGTTGAAAACAATGTCCCCTGGGATGGACAAGTTGATGTCCACAATGAGGAGAAAGATGATGGTGCTGAGGACCTTGAGAGGGAACAACCAAACACAGCAGCAGGAGTTCACAGGAGACTGACCATTGTTGAGAAGTTTTGAACCTAGTCAACAAAAACAGTACTTTTTAAATACCTCCAACAAATATTTGTTTAGCTACACTCTCCTTGGGCTACTCATTGTCCAATATACCATTGGAATGTGAATCTAACTTCAGGGAGTGTGTCAGAAACACAAAAACTACAAGTATGGTACAAACATCCTTGGTAATGTAGGAGGTTCTACAGACTCCATCTCACATATCAGTGACACACAAATCACTGGCACATGACTTCTGAAGGCCTAGATCCATGTACCATTACATATATTGTGCCATCACGTGGGCAAGGTGCAATTTCATAGGCCATTCACCACCACAACACCATGCCTAACAGAAGGGGGCGACACAGAAGGTGGGGGCTGTCAAGAAATGGATGTTAAGTAATGTTAGAACTGAATACTGTCAATACTCTGTGTGATTGTAGCTTTGCCTGGACAGTACATGTATGTCAAGGGGGGACATCATAGGTAACAATGCCCATTCAGTAATTGCCCATGGAATGAAATCAATGTTGGAAGCTGAGCCTGCACAGTGTGTCCTTGGGAATATGTTCTGGCACTGCAATTGGGCACACCCCTGACACATAGAGGACTCTAAATCATGAATGGCACATATGCATTGGCTAGGGAATGGCCAATGGCTTGGCAGAGAAATTACGCAGCTAGGGGTATTGAATCCATACACAAACATATAACAGATTGTATGGATCTATGAATTTTAATGGGAGAATGCATCAGCCAAATGATAGTCTGGCTGGAATGTAGGCAGAGCGTGCAACACTCCCCATCTACATAGGATGCACACCTGTCATACAAATTGTCTTGCTTCGCCCATGCCTTCTGTTGAAGATACATATGAAGACAAATGTATGGGTGTCCGGCCAAGGTGGCAATGGGTATGCCATTATCCACAATGATTGACATGTGTCTGCATGTCTACACAGTTTGCTCTGTATAACAACATTACACAGCACATAGCAATACAAAACACTCATTGTCACATACATGACAGATCCATTGCATGGTACCAAACGTTACTAAATAGCTCTTACATGTTCTGGCCTCCAATATCACAATCAGGTGTGGCATGTGCTAACATGTGCAGCATTGTTCTATACTGTCAGAGACCCTACATCACACAGAGTGGGAGTAGACATAGCCATATCGGTAGCATCTGGCAAAGGGTAAATACAGCACTAAGATGATGACACACCTCAACATCATTCAGTCATGGTAAGAGTCAGCTAGGTTGTGGCACGCAGGGAGAATTGCATTGCCATGTTCAACGGAGGAGGTGGATGAACAGCTCTGAGATTCCCACAGATACTTGCTAATACAACATGCCATGTCACTTGGAGGCTACTCAAGTGCTGTAGCATGTGTAATGTCATTTGTGCCTGGCACTCATTACATCTCACTAATATCGCCAATGGGACATTAACTATTAAGTTGATAGTTGTAGGAGAAGGGAATATCTCCTCATTACACAAGTCACATGTTATATCCTGTCCCTATATCACCAGACAATGCTGCTGTGGAAGGTGTGTACAAAGTGCTAGCAGACAAAAGACTGGGAGCAATGGAGGACACAATACCTTGCCAGTAATGGCTGAAAAAAGGATGATGACCAGACATACCCCAAAACAGACACTGTAAGACACCAATGACAACATGTCAAACTTTAACAGATGTACAGAGAGGGTGGCTACGTTCGTACATGACCCAGACATGTTTGCCACTAGCATACCATGGTATTTTCCCTTCGCATGGTACCAGAACAGGAGACAGTCACATACAACACTGTCTGTACCATGTAATTTGTCCAACCTTGACGTCACAAAAGTTATACAACCCCTAAGCAAGCTGAACATGGACACAACTTTGCACTCCAAAAATGTATAAATGTCCTACATGTGTAAGCACACCAGCTCTGTACCTGAGAGGGGAAGGCTAACATCAAGTAATGCATTGGAAATCATCAAAACCAGCTCTGTATGACTACATTTGTGCATGTCTCCATCTACTAGTGAGTGTGCACAGGCTGGAAATTAGCTATCATAAATGGTAGAGATCGCAGCTCAATGAACCCAAGCACCACTGCTCTGACTACATCTACGTATGATAATGTCAGATGCTTGATGCGTGTGCACAGGAGGCAGAGTAAACTGGCGCACCATTAACCTGCACCTTCACATGCAACCATGGGTTTGTGTTACCACACAAACTCACACATTGATGAAGATGAGTAGGCTGCTATCTATGCCACACTGCAACACAATGGCACGGCACTGTATGTGACAGTCATGACTAACATGATGTTGACAAATCAGAGTATTAATTTGTAGGCAGGCCCACATATCCCACAGATCTCTGCACACATGTACCACCATAATGGGCCAGCCATGGTAATGTGTATGAATTCAGTACAAAAGCTAACCTGGCAGAAAAATAATTGCATAGGTATCACAAAATCTGTGAGAGTCAAACATTTATCATCAATTGTGTAGTGACATAGAGAACATAGGTGCCAGTGATGTGACTACAGAAGCAATAGTAAAAAGCCAACTTCTGTCTATGCAGGACGATATCAATGTGAGCTTGCACATCCCCTTGACACAGCAATGTTTTGATGTGTTACACAAATGACACAACACATGTCTATACAGACACATGGCATGTAGCATTGTTCACCAACACACGTGTCCATAACATCTGCAGCAGCTAAGATGCACGGGAAACCGCATGGCACATGTGTAGCTGACCTATAACTAGTTAAATACAATAATTAACCAATGAGTAGACACACATGCACACTCAACTTGACAGGGGATACGTGATGTCAATGCAGTCCCAGTCCACTGCATACTCTGAGTACAAAATGTAATGGCTGATACATGCCTTAGCATGTGTTTGAGACAGGGCCTAAATACAAAATTGTTTGTAGGTATGTATACTTATATTGCCCACAGACATAACTATGTAGTGTACATGTTACTCACTATTCATACACATATGTACACACATACCACACATATGCCAACATTTATGTGTATACAGTGTAGGTACACATACACATATGCACAAAGTATGAGTGAGTGCCTACAGCTGAGCCATGAATACACGTATTGGTTGAACATGCCAATGACACCGTAATGACATTAATGCATAGACTTGCACATGTAGCTAAAAACATATACCACATAGTAGGACAGCCCATGTAACATGAACATTTAATCAGGGTGCATTCAAGGGCTACAGTGCAAAAAGTGACGCAATTCCGATATACATCCCCAAAAAGTACGCAAATGCATCAACACCACACTGCAACAGGGAGAAAATGACGTCTGGGCCATGAGCGGCAATCTAACGTTAACACTAATCTCAGTGCACTATGGAGAAAAATCAACACATGACTCTCCTGCATAAAAAAACAAAACACGCATGATGTAAAAAACATGATGCACATGCCCAGGAAGTGAATTACCAGGACGTCCTGCCTGCAAGCATGGTACAGTGAGTGTAGTTTCACTTCGCAGTCTGTTCCCCTGTGACTGTGTGTAGTTGTGTTTTGGAGGTGCTGTTGGATTTGTGGTGTGTTTGGAGGTTTTGTTGTGTCTCTTATGCCGTGTCCTTTGTTTTTGGTGTCTAAATTGTCTATTTACTTGTAATTTGTATTGAAAGTGTACTGGTTTTGTCATTGTATTGCGGGGTGTTTGTCTGGGGTAGTTTAGTTGTTGGGGTAGTCATAAGGCTTAAGTTTCCTTTTCCTATTCTGTTTTGGATGACATCTTTTCCCCGTTGGGAATGTCTAGGAAGGGTAGGATGGGGGGGATGCCCGCTGATGAACTAGGGGGTTCATCTGGTCGGTGGCCCACTACCTGCCTCTGATGCTACAACTAGGTGGCCGGGTGATCCTCAGCTACCCCACCGAGGCAATGCGGCTGCGGTGGGGCAAGGTGTCCACCACCTCACACGCATTTTCAAGATGGGATGCACAAGCACCAGCTGAAGCATCAGTGGGCAGATCTGGGCCAAGGGAGCAGGATCTGCTGGACCATTTGGGCATTGAAATCGGCAGAACTGTTGGTAAGTCTCCCATTGCCATACAATCGCCTGCATTTAGCATTTGACTGACAGTTGCACAGAAGTCTGAGTGCTGGATGTAAGGGTTGTGAACATGTTGTATGCAACCTGTATGAAGAGTCTCTGCACCACTTAAGACCTGCGGTTCAAATATACAACAATTCAGCCAATGAAGGACACATGTATGATGAACCCTGCATAACCATCAAGAAGGGGCATATTTAACAGCCCCTAGCGCAACCTTTGCACTGCCATTGTATCATATTATTGATGGTAAGGTGGCACAAACCTGACATTCACCCCGCGTTGTCTTTACAAAGTGGCACAATGCATGCATTGCACCACTTTACAAAGGCTTGGCACACATTATGGCTCTGCCAGGCACAATCTATGCAAGGGGGACGTTCTGGTACAAAGGGGGCCTCCAAATTAGCACAAAGAATTCAATGAGACTGCTGCACCCCATTTGTGGCGGATTTCTGAACGCCTGCTCTTTGCAGGTGTTAAAAATATGCTCCATTAGGATCAATGGGCCTCTGGGTGCTTAGCAGGACTAGCAACAAAACGTTTGACGCTAGTCCTGCAAAGCGGCAGACTGCTGGCAAACAATTTTGACGCTACTCCCCCTAACTACCACCATGGTGTGCAGTCTATTGGATAAGACGCACACATGGTGGTGTCAGGAGTGCGCTAGGGCCTGCGTCACTTCCACATATATGGGCCAAAGTGTAGTGCTGCATGCATAGTTAAACTTTTCAATAAACAGCTCGGAATGACGCCTGCGCCATGAAACAGGCATTAAAGGGTGTGTAAAAATAAAATAGGGAGGGCAAACTACAAACCTCAGAGTCATGACATATTTTTCTATGTATGAATTCCAAACATTCTGTAGGGCTTCTGAGAGAAGGTGTGAAATTTGGGCATATTTATGTATGCAAAGGGCCCCTATGGACTCAGCAGAAGTTTTCATGATCTGTAGCATCTCCTGCTGAGTGCATCATTGGCCTTCACATGAATACATGATGTTGGACCACACCACCATCATGTTGAGACTTGTTTATGACTATGCACAGACATGGCTGTGAGTAAGGGGTGCACTAAGGCCCACAAGGACAGTATAGATGCAATTGGTGCTGCAATACTGTAGTCCTATCGACCTCGTGGTGTCATTATGCAAGGCCATGTAAGGGAGCTTGACAATGCACTCGGTCCAGACTACTGGCAGTTCCATTTGGCCTGTGCATTGTGTATCAGAGTCAACCTATAGGATCGCCATGACCACACACATGTGCTGAGTCTGTTCCACTGGCCTGGTGCTCCTCACTGACGGTATGGGGCTGCACTGCTTCAACTCCATCACTGACACATCACTCACTAACCTGCAACACCAGATGCATCCTCTGGCCACTGAGCAAGTGTGTCTGTGTTGAGCCATATTCCTATGCCCATGTACTTATCCCTCACTGGTTCAACAATGGTATACCATGGCAACAATGGCAGGGCACACACCATTGGCAATACATCTATGTTTTAAATCAGTGAATGTGCAGGTAGGTACAACTATCTTCATATGAGTCCACTGCCATTACAATTTTGATAGTGTGTCTTCCTTGTGATGGGACACGCATTTCACTTACTTCACTGAAGGATGTATAATGTCAATCCTCAACACCTTGGAATACCCACACAACCACAGGGTAGCAATTTGTCAGTTTGCAATAATACTAATATAGATGTATACTACATCTGATGCAGGCTGTAATGCTATAGTTGTGATAATGGGCCAGCCACTGCAACAACCATAGCATGGCCCTCAGGTACATGTTCAAGCTGTCCCATGTGGTCATGAAGGTGTTGTGCTAACAGACTGCTGCATGACAATGCCATGTAGAAATGGTGCAGTGAAATGCCATGTCATCAGTGTCATGGACAGTGATGGTCTGTAGATGTGTGGGTCTACCTCATTAGAGAATACATGTGATTGAGTGATCATAGTTGTGTGTCAGTTTCACTGATCTTCCACTAGGATGACTTCCTCACACAGCCTAAGACGTTTACACTGAACTATGTTGTCCATGTGCATGAACTTTGCTTTTACACTAAGCAATGTTTACCATTCATGTCTTACAGGTAGACCAGTCCCTTACACCATAGGAGAGGTGGCGAGATTTGAAGTCCCCGATGCATCCAGTAAGTGTCATATTGTGGCTCCTGTTAGCTAATCCAGGGTTTGGTGTGAGCCAGTCAGAAGTGTGGAATGCAATGAGTGATGTTTTTTCTGGACCAATGAACAAATCATAGTAGGATGGATGGTGACATCATGGGGCATATGTAAGAGGACCAAGCTCCACCGGAGCTTCACAGTTTGTGAGCCTCCGGGGACGCTATGCCACAGCAACACCCACAGTAATTAAACGGTGTCCCAGATTAACACATTTTCCTACACCAGAGGCTGTGCCAAATTCTGAAAACACACCAAGGGGTGGCATTCGCAGGGCACAATGAGCTAAAATATATGTTGTTGTACTATCCATTTTTGCTCTTTCGATGGGTGCTGCATTTGGCAGTACACATCGAAAGTGCAGTGACCCTTTGAAGATTATGGCCATCATTATGACATAGGCGGTAAATCCCACTTACCGCCATGGTGACTGCTGCCAACTTACCGCCGTCGCGGATATCCGTCCACCATATTATGACACACACACACACCAATCAGTCAGTATTCAGCCACATACACAAATCCGCCACACCAAAGGTCAGTGATAAACTGGCAGAATCAAAACCCATACTGTTATGCCAACAGAACTATGCCCACCACATTATGACCCACGAATCACCACAGTGGACTTTAAACTGCGGTACATACCGCCACGCTCACAATGGACACCCATGTACAAAACAACACCACATTGGACAATCCAAACAACACACACCTGACACCCATACACACACCACACCCACACCACTATAAAACACACACCCACATTACCCACAACCCTTTACAAACAACAATTACTGGCAGGAGATTGACACTAAGACCACTGACACAACTAGAGTCACACACTATTCACACCTATACACCACTCACACACTACACATCAGACACCCCAACACATTACCCAACATACCTTCACCAACACACCTCCATGGCACTACAAAGACACCCCTGTTTCACAGAGGAGGAGCTAAGGGTCATGGTGGAGGAAATCGTAAGGGTAGAGCCACAGCTGTTTGGAGCACAGGTACAGCAAATATCTATAGCTAGGAAGATGGAGCTATGGTGGAGAATCGTGAACAGGGTCAACGCCGTGGGACAGCACCCAAGAACTAGGGATGGCATCAGGAAGAGGTGAAACGACCTACGAGGAAGGTACGTTCCATTGCAGAAAAACACCAGCTCGCTATACAAAGGACTGGCGGTGGACCCCCACCTCCTCCCCCACAATTCACAGCATGGGAGGAGCAAGTCTTGGCAATACTGCATCCTGAGGGCCTGGCCGGAGGAGGACTGGACTCTGGTAAGTCAACTCTTTACTATTATCACCCCCCACCTGTATTCCATCACATACCCTCAACCCCATCACTCCACCACTTCCCACACACCCCACCATCACATCTCACTCATCCAAATGCCAAGTCCTGCATGCTGTACCAATGCATGGACACCACTCACAGCCCTGCATGGGCACTCATCACTAAAGCATGCACCCTGTAGAGAATTAACTATCCCACCATACACTAACATACATAAGTGAAAGCTGCCAGGGCACATCCAACCAAAGATGGGGAAGCCACGGATGTGCAACATGTCAGACACAAAAACCATAACACATCATATACATCGCCACAGGTACCCAAGCCAATGTCAGCGGAGAGGATGTGCCAGCAATATCCAGTCCCCCAACTGAAGAGGCCCACAGTGATGACAGCAACTTTGGTCTTCAGGATCTGGATGACCTACCTGGCCCAGCAAGGCCCACTGGACAGCCAGTTACCCACGCCCATTCACACACCACCATACAGCCTCCTCCATCAGGAAATACCACCACAGCACCCACACAGCATACCCATACCTCTGTCCGCCGGACACGTCAATCAGCAGTGTGTCCACCTCTACAGGGACCCCAGGGCACATCTCGCCCCCAAGACAATGAGGGACCTGGGGTCAGTGGCAGTGTGCACATGGTTCAGGGGACAGAGGCACAGGCCAACAGGGAAACTGGGAGGACTGCTATATGCTAGGGGGAGGACAGGCTAGGGGACCCGACTCTCCAGGAGGCACTCGCAGATATCCTGGGAGCTTATCAATGTTCCCAGGGCACAATGGGCCAGATCCTGGACAATGTACAGGAGAACAGGCGGCTGCAGGAGGGACAGTACCAGGGGATCAGGGAGGACTTGCAGGCCATCAACAACACCCTGATCTCCATTGCAGGGGTGCTGGCAGACATGGCCAACATAATGTGGGAGGCAATCTCACACTAGCAGGCCCATGCCACTAGCCAGACAACTGACAGCCTTCCACTTCCGCTGATGCTAGTGGCCAGGAGGCCCCACCACAGGACTCACAGGCCACCAGCACCCCTCCCCCTGCAGAAGGTGAACCACCCCGCAAACGTTCCCTGCAATCCAGACAGAAACCAGATACACCTGCCAAGACCACCGCCAGGAAATGACTCTCCTGATTGTCACCCTTGTGTGCCACTCAGTCACCCTGTCCACCTTGAACTGCCATTGCTCCCCTTCCTATGTCCCCATGGACAATGCACCTGTGCTACAAACAGAACAATACTCTGGAATTTCCTCCATCATCACCCCATCCCATTGCACTTGCCCCTCCATATCTTAGCACCTCAATAAACACCCTTTGATTAAAAACAATTTTGGAGTATGTCACGTATATCAAATATGTATTCATTGTAACAGGTACAAACATTGCAAATCAACTATACAGAGAATGAGCATAGATTAATGAGCTGTAGCTGGCTGTAGTGAACACACCAAGAGTATTTGTCATATCAGCAACATTCGCAAAATGAATTGCCAGAGGGAACAGTAAGTGGGCGTAGAAGTTGAAAATATCAGCATGCCATTGCCACACAAATTAAAACAAATGTCATTGAAACGTGAAGTAACACTGCCCTATCTGTGTGTCATTGGAAGTATTGTCGGATCACATATGTTCTGTTGTCCTCCTCCTCATCCTCTGCCTCCTCCTCCTCACTGTCCACAGGGTCTACTGCTGGCACACAGGCATCTCCAACCTCCTCCTCCTGCAGGAATGGGACATGGCATCTGAGGGCCAGGTTATGCATGATGCAGCATGCCACCACTGGCTGGCAGACCTTCTTGGGTGAGTAGCACAGGGATCCACCTGTTAGATGGAGGCACCGAAACCTGGCATTCAGGAGGCCAAAGGTCCTTTCAATAATCCTTCTGGTTCGCCCATGTGCCTCATCATAACGTTCTTCTGCCCTTGTCCTGGCATTCCTTACAGGGGTCAGCAGCCATGATAGGTTTGGGTAACCAGAGTCACCTGCAAAATATTGAGGGACAATATTTAGCCACACACTATCCTATATGGCCCACACCATACCCATACACCAACATATACTGGGTGGGAACCAGGGCTCACCTATTAGCCACACCCTGTGCCTCTGTAGTTGGCCCATCACATTTGGGATGCTGCTATTCCTTAGGACAAAGGCATCATGCACCGACCCAGGATACTTAGCATTGACGTATGAGATGTATTGGTCCGCCAAGCACACCATCTGCACATTCATACAGTGGAAACGCTTATGATTCCTGAACACCTCTTCATTCTGGCGGGGGGGGACAAATGCAGTATGTGTTCCATCAATTGCCCCAGTTATGTTGGGGATATGTCCCATTGCATAAAACTCGGCCTTCACTGTGGCCAAATCTTCAACCTGGGGGAAAACAATGTAGCTGCACATGTGTTTTATCAGGGCAGACAACACTCTTGTCGGCATGTTTGAGAACATTGACTGTGACATTCCTGCTTCCAAGCCCACTGTCACTTGGAAAGAACCAGTTGCCAGAAAATGGAGTACAGATAGCACATTCACAAGAGGGGGGAATCCAGTGGGGTGACGGATATCAGATATCAGGTCAGGCTCCAATTGGGCACACAGCTCTGTGATTGTGGCCCTGTCAGGTCTATAGGTGAGGATAATGTGCCTGTCCTCCAGTGTTGCCAAGTCCACCAGGGGTCTGTACACAGGGTATGTCTCCATCTCCTATTCATCCGCAGCGGTAGGAATCTAAAGGACACAAGAGTGAAGATCCGGTCACAAACTGAACAATGGAGCTACAACAGAACTTTGTAAACATGTAATGGGTCATTATGATTTGTTCAGTATGTGCTAATATCTCCTGTGATGCAGCATTATTCTCAGGCCTGCCCCCCCACCGAAATGGCGTCGGCCTGTCCTGTGTGGAGGGACAGGTGGAAGTGAGGTAATTCCACTAACGTTGTACGCCATTGCGGGAGGCGGTCGGGAACTGCCGTGCAACTCCTCATTGGCTAACATTGGGCCCTATGGTTTACAGTGGCCAGTGGCGATCTACGCCAGCGGTATCGGTATGCACCGCCGCAGACGTGACCGCCATTTTCTATCATATTCCTCACTTGTTACCTGACCTTACAAAGGAGAGGACCTACACTGCATGTGCTGCTGTGACCTGAGTCTGGAACCTACCATGGCCTGTGTGACCAGGGAAAGGACCACAGCCTTCACTTCAGGGGAACTGGAGAGACTGGTGGATGGGGTCCTACCCCAGTACGGACTGCTGTATGGGCCTCCAGCCGAACAGGTGAGTACGCTGTGAGCACAATGCATGTGGCATGAATGCATGGAGTTGTGTGTGTGTGAAGGCCTCGTGTAAGGGGGTGGGTGGATGTCCTCTTGGCTGAGTACAGGTTGTGTGCTGGGCCATGTGTGTGTAAATGGTGATGGGAAGGGGTATGGTGGGCCATATGTGTAACAGGCAGGACTTTTTGTCTAATTCTATTTTCAAGTGTGTATTCCCTCTGCAGGTCAGCGTCCATCAAAAGAAGGGTAAATGGTGTGCCATCGCCAAGGAGGTGTGGACCCTGGGGGTCTATGGCAGGAAGAGCACCCACTGTTGCAAACAGTGGGAGGACCTGAGACACTGGGCATGGAAGAGGGTGGAGGCCCAGCTGGGTATGGCCTCCCAATGAGGAAGGGGTGCCTGTCGAACCCTGACCCCTTCGATGGCCAGCATACTGGCGGTGACCTATCCCGAGCTGGATGGGCGCTTGAGGGCATCACAGCAGCCACAAGGGGGTGAGTACAATGCCCATTATTACAACTTACACATGGTAGGGTGGTATCCGGGTGGAGGATGTGTGTCAGTGGGTGCCACTACGCCAGGCCTGACATTGCAGCATAGGTCCCCTGGTGGCTAGAGTTCAGAAGGGAAAATCCCGCTACCTAGCTCGTAGGCATCCACCACTGGTCAAGGCTGCGTGGGTCCTAGGTGTGCTGCATTTGGCGGTGTGTGCCCCTCCCACTGCCTTGGTGGCTAACTATTTCTCTGGTAGTGCAATGCATATTGCATAGGTCTGTTCCCTGTGTGTGAGGGTGCTATGTACGCCAACAGTGGTGTTGGTGCAATCATTGACCCAGTGTATCCTTTGTCTCTTTTCCTCCTTTCTTGTGCATTAGCATCATCTGGCAGAGGAGCAGAGGCACCAGTGATAGAGGGAGCTGCATCCCACAGGACCCAGGAGGCAAAGTCCACCGACGGTGAGGGAAGCAGTGGGACGGAGGGCAAGGGGAGCACCACGGCGGAGACTGGAGGGGACACTTCAGATACCTCCTCCGATGGAAGCTCCCTGGTGGTGGTGGACACTTCTGTGACCATCCCAGCTACAGGTACAGCCGCCACCCCTGTACCAGCACCTCCCTCCCAGCAGCCCCTCAGAAAGTTGCCTGGGCCCGCTCACCCAGGAGGGTGGGCATCTCCTTCGCCCCAGGCACCTCAGGCCCTGCCCCAGTGAGCGCTGCTGCCCTAAGTGAGGAGGCTATTGACCTCCTAAGATCCATCTCTGTAGGGGCAGTCAATCATTGTGAATGTCATCCAGGGGCTAGCAGCCCAGATACAACAATCTAATGCATTCCTGGAGGGCATTCACACTGGATTGGTGGCACAACAGAGATCGATTCAGGCTCTGGCCTCTTCTCTGATGGTAGCCACTGTCCCTGTTTCTACCATCCCCCTCCAACTTCCACTTCCCAGATGAGCATGCACACAAGACAACACCCAAAAGTGTCACAGGCAAACACAAGCACCACACTTCATCCCACAGGCACACACATAAACACCATCCATTTGCAGACACTACAACATCCACTATTTCCACTGTATCCCTCTCCTCCCCCTCCACAACCTCCCTCCCAGCCACGACTACATTCAAGCCTGCATGCACTACATCATCATCCACTACCAGCATCATCACCACACCAAGCAGAACACACATCTCAAGCAAGCACTCAGACACCCAACAGCCATCCACCTCAAAACAGCATACAGCCCAAGCACATGCACCCAAAAGCAGCAGACAGACACCTCCAACAACCACTCCCTCATCCTCCACTCCCATTCCTTCTCCACTCCCATTCCTTCTCCCTCTTCCCACCCCAATGTCCCTAAAAAACAGTTCCTATCCACCATTGACCTGTTCCCTACCACTTCCCCCAGTCCTGCATGTATGGGTCAGGGTATCACGAACCCAGCCAAGCACCTCAGCCACACAGTCCACGGGCCCAGTACTAACCGCACCCACTCGTGGTGGAAAGGGATCCAGGCCACATGTCATGCAGGGGAAGGAGCCTGCACCAGCCAGCCTAAAGGGGAGGGAGACTGCCACAGCAGGCAAGAAGGGCAAAGAGCCTCCACCTGCCACCCTAGAGGCCAAGGAGCGTGCACTAGCAGGCAGGAAGAGCAAGGAGCCTGCCCCAGCAGGCAGGAAGAGCAAGGAGCCTGCACCAGCAGACAGAAAGAGCAGAAGTCTGCACCAGCAGGCAGGAAGGGCAAGGAGCCTGCACCAGGAACTGTGACGGAGCCCCCACCAACAACTATGGTTGTGCATCCGTCTGAGGGTGCAGGGGATGGGCAGGAGCCTCCCCCCACCAGCAGCACCACCACTGTGCAGCCGTCCGAGGTTGCAGGGGATGGGCAGGAGCCTCTACTCACCAGCAACACCACCACTGTGCAGCCGTCCGAGGTTGCAGGGGATGGGCAGGAGCCTCCCCCCACCAGCAGCACCACCACTGTACAGCCGTCACTGCTGGCAGACGGTTTGTAATCCTGCCTCCATGGGCTGCTGTGAGGCCTGTCCATTCCAGAACCAGCGGGGAAGACACCCACTCGAGAGACTGTCACCTTTCACTCCCCAGGATCAAGCACAGGGCACATTGCCCCCTCCAGAACCAGTGGGTAAGACACCCACATGAGAGACTGTGGCCCATCACTCCCCAGGATCAAGCACAGGGCACGTTGCCCCCTCCAGAACCAGTGGGTGACACCCACTCGAGAGACTGTGGCCCATCACTCCCCAGGATCAAGCACAGGGCACGTTGCCCCATCCAGAACCAGTGGGTAAGACACCCACATACCCATCACCCCCCAGAATCAAGCACAGGGCAAGTTGTCCCATTCAGAACCAGTGGGTAAGACACCAACATGCCCATCACTCCCCAGGATCAAGCACAGGGCCCCCTCCAGAACCAGTGGTCTTGTTACATCCCCCGGCTGAGGTGCCCCCCGCATCCCCTATCCCCCTGAGGTGCCTGGCTATTTACCAACTGATGCCCCTGCAGTGTTCTCTCCATGTTGAAACAGGTGACAAGTGTGGCCTTGGACTTTGGCCTGTGGCCATGTGGCCCACGCAAATTGAGGACTGGGCTGTGTCCCATTTTCTGTAAAGATGTATACATCTATTATCTTGCCTAACTTATTATTTCTACTGTGTTGATCTTATTGCAAACACTTTTCAAAATTGTTTTGTCCTTGCGTTATTCAGCCGAGTTACGGGGTCAGATTGTTTTTGTAATGCATCTGGTTGTGTGTATGGAGTGTGTGGGGGGGGGTGTTGTGCGTGTGTGTGTCCCTCTCTTTTTCCTCCCTCCCTCCCTTGTGTGCTAGGCGTCTGTACTCACCGTCATTGTCTTCACTGGCGTTGGTGTTCGTGGTGGAGCAGAACATAGAAGATCATCGGCAAAACATGCCGTTCTGGCACCACGGCGGCGTGGTTGTTCCCTGTGTCTCCAATGGTGAGTACTTTCCCTTCTGAGCTCTGTTTCCGCCAGGCTTTTGATGTCGTTGGTACCGCCCCGGGAAAGGTGGCAGTTTGCAGTGTCCTAATATGGTGGGCAGAACATTGACTTCTGCCTGGCTGTAGGCGGCTACCACCATGGTGGCTGTTGTTTCCGCCCTGGCGGTCGCTGTGGTACATTGGCTGTCTTTCGGAGATCTTTCCGCCATGGTCATAATTTGGCGGTAATTACCCCCTGCCTGTTGGCAGTATTACTGCCACTTTATCACCAACAGCCAGGGTCGTAATGAGGGCCTATGTTTGTGTAGGAAGGTGTCCCTCCATGCACTATAACAATACCCCCTCAACGCGGCCAGCTATGCACCATGGGGCAATGGTGGCTGGGTTAAATACTGGCAGCAAAATTAACGCCGGTGTAGGTGACAACACAGTGATGCGCCATCTTCTATTCAATACAGCGCATCCCTGCGTTATGAATATGGTGGAGTGCTGCGCTGCTATTTGTCCGGCAGCATGGTGCTCCATCACATTCCCTTCATGTATGTTGTGGGGTTGTGCAATGAGATTGACTTTGATGTAGTTCTAAGGCCAACGTGTGCTGGCATGGAATTGTGTGGAAAAGGGTTAAAATGGCTGACCACATATTCATGGATGTCTACCATTATAGGTCATAGATAGCTGTATATGTACATAGCATACCTGTTGAAAACCACCTTGTCACAGCACGATTATCAGCAATGTGTGCCACACATAGTTACACTTGTTGACAAGATGGCACAGATGTAGGGTTTTAACTGCAGTATCCTCTAGGGGCATTATGCAGGAGACAGACACACACCACAGGTGCCTCAGTACCCTCCAGAGATGATGAGGTAGTGGTACACCAAGGATACATAATGTGCAGAACTGGAGTCATCAGTGTATACAATGTGTGGACAACTCCACTCAAGGTGTTTCAGGTAAAAGTCTATTAATCCTCTAACACCAGATGTCAGCAGTTTTACCAACATGGCACAGCCACCATGAGAATTGTGACTGATGCAGGTCACATCACAGATGCATAAGAAGGCAATGCTGTGTGTGTAGCTGGTGCTGTGAGGATATTTGACATGCATCTGCTAATGATGTAAGACGCTTCTGGATACAGTTGCAGCACCCAAAGCTGTGCCACAATTACTGTGGGCTTAAGGGCATTCATACAGGCACCATGTGTGTGCTATTGAACACATGTGGGACTACATAGCACAGGGTAGAGGGGCTCCAGTGCTGTTATGTTTTGACAACAATGATGTGCAGCTCAGGCTTTGCCAAACCGTACTCATGGCAAGATAGAATCAGTTATACATGTGGCTACATCATGGAAAATGCAGCTGGACACTTGTAAAGTAGACTCAGGCCAGGATTTACACCTGGACACATGAATGTAGATAAAATACAACATAGAATACCAGCTTTGCAGTTAGCAGCCCTCCTAACAAATGGGCCGCACCTTCACTCCATGATGAGTGCTCAGGCCTTGATGTACCACCAGGGGTGTTGAGCTGATGAATTGCGTCCCCAACCCTCAGGGAGACAGGAAATCCAAACTTGTTGACGACACGTGATGCTCAAAGTGTAGATGAGAGTGATGTTGAGGAGGCCATTATGAGTTCCTATCAGCTGCGGCCCCTTTTGATTTGCAATGGATTGCCGTCATCCCACTGACATGTACAAGATACTGGAGATGTATGGTTGGATAGAGACGCATATGAGGAACAAATCATTTTTTATTTTTTAGGAATGTGTGTAGGACTGAATGTGTAATAAGCTGTAGCAGTTTAAGTCCCAAATATGTACATACTCCACCCAATGCTGATATGATGGCTGCTTGTCCTCATTTTACAGCTGCCAACATGACAAATTATGAGCGGTGCCAGTTCAGATGGAGGGCCACATGGTACCGCCACCTCCTGGAAGTGCATTCAGGATACTGCCGCATGGCATGCCATTTTCTCGCAGAAAATGCCTCAGAGAAATGGCAGGCATTTCCACACGGGGGACCTACACAGCCACCCAAAAGAATGCATGGAGCAAGCTCCTCGACTGTGCAGGGGCTCCCAGCTGCACCCACACCATCCACATCTGCAGCACCAGTCGCCACACAGGCACCAGTCTTGCTACCACAAGCCACTGGGCCATCCCAGTTTGAACTGGATCTGCGTCGGGACATTAACCTACTCCTCAGTCATTTGGATAAGTTAGAGGAGGATTTGGCAGAAGACCGCAAAATAATGAAGTATATAAAGAAGAAGGTGAAGAAGTCCAAACAATGAACTTGCACAGCTCCTTCCCCTCCCTTTTAAAGTTGTAATATATTTTAGTTTGGGTTTTATGTAGTTAGTGTTAGGTTAGTGTAGTGTAGCCATTGGACAGGTAAGTCTGGTACTTCAGCTGTCAGTGTTGGGGTCCTGTTGTAACAATGTTGGGAAGTGTGACACATCTGACAACAGCCACAATTGGAACTCTATCCTGCAACACTGACCAGTGGCTATTACTGATAAGGTTAGCTACCTCTGTACCACACCAATGAGTTCTTCTGGTACTCCCAGCTGACTATATTGCCCTTGACCTGCTTTGCAGCCATACCTGTTGTATATGATGAGGAAACTATATATGTGTCCTTCATTTTTAACATACTCAGTGAATTGCTTATAGGAGATGACACCATCATACACATTTGTCATGTTAGGATTCTTGTATGTAGCTCAGAGTCCTGCACTCATGTACTGATATTCTGTGACCAATGACATGGATTCACACTTTATAATCATTTAGCTGAGTAGATGGGTCACAGTAGACGTAGACATGCTAAATATGTACAAGGTGTTTATTTACAAGTGGAAGTGTGAAAGTGAGGTATTTACAATGTCCACGTCAGAGACCCCATTTGTGAAATCCAGATATTTGTGGCACAATACAAGTCCAGGGTTGAGACACATGGCATGAGACATGCTTCGGAGTAGTGTCGATAAGTGTGGAGTAACAAAAATTGCCAATTGGTAAGTGAGAGACAATGACAGTCCATAGCAGAAAAGTCAACAATGGGTGGGTGAAGAGTACACATATCCTACTGTGACAACACTGGCATGATCATAAGCCCAGAACTAAGGAGAAAACTGGCACAGACTGGTGCTACCAGGTACTTTTCTGAGTGAAAGTAATTTCTTCCACATCTTCATCCTCTGATGTATGTGGTGCCACCTGTGCCATTGGTGGTGGAGAGGTAGAGGGGGCCACACACACTTCAGGGGTTAAAGATGTGGAGTCCAAGCTCCCAGCAGCTCCCAATTATGGTAAGACATAAGGCATCACTGCAGCAAGGAGGCAAGGAGGAACTGCTGATTTTTCAATATAGCTGCAACATTGCGGTGGTAGGCAGCCGTGTCTTCCCTGAGGGAGGCCACTTCACTCTGAATGGACTCCAACCTGTTGTCTGTCATGCTGTTGCCAGGTTGACAGGGCAGTTGTTGTGGCCTCTCCCTCATGGCAGCACCTATGTCCGTCAGACACTGCTGGACTCCACACAGTGGGGAGTGTGGGCCTCGGATGGCAGCTGTGTTTTCATTAGCTGTCACAAGGCATGTGCGCACTCCCTCTAGGCTGCCTGCCATGGTCTCCATCCCCACCGCACCTGCTTGGCCAGCTCCCGCTGGGCTCCTACCACTGTCCTCTGGAAGCTTGGCTCTGGGTCATCGGAGTCCTGAGCTGTGTTTGTATTGGCAGGTGGTATATTTTGGGTGCTGGGTGGGTCATTTGGGGAAGCCCGCAACATTTGGGGGGTCATTCTGACCGCGGCGGACGGCGGTCGCCGCCCGCCAAGCGGTTCCCGCCGAAAGACCGCTCCACGGTCAAAAGACCGCGGCGGTCATTCTGGCTTTCCCACTGGGCCGGCGGGCGACCACCGAAAGTCCGCCCGCCAGCCCAGCGGGAAACACCCTTCCCACGAGGACGCCGGCTCAGAATGGAGCCGGCGGAGTGGGAAGGTGCGACGGGTGCAGTTGCACCCGTCGCGAATTTCAGTGCCTGCAAAGCAGACACTGAAATTCTTCGTGGGGCCCTCTTACGGGGGCCCCTGCAGTGCCCATGCCATAGGCATGGGCACTGCAGGGGCCCCCAGGGGCCCCGCGGCACCCCCTACCGCCATCCTGTTCCTGGCGGGAGAACCGGCAGGAACCGGATGGCGGTAGGGGGTGTCAGAATCCCCATGGCGGCGGAGCGCGCTCCGCTGCCATGGAGGATTCTCAAGGGCAGCGGGAAGTCGGCGGTACACCGCCGACTTTCCGTTTCTGGCCGCGGCTGAACCGCCGCGGTCAGAATGCCCAGCGGTGCACCGCCAGCCTGTTGGCGGTGCTACTGCCGACCTCCGCCATGGCGGTAATTACCGCCAGGGTCAGAATGACCCCCTTGGTGTCCTCCTTGCAACTGGAGGTGGTGTCTGGAGGGATACCAGGACATCCTGGACAGTCTGTTGTCTGATGGTTGTTAGCTGGTCATCCAGGTCATCAGTGAAATCCAGGACAGGCAGGTCGGCAGGAGAGCCATTATCCTCTGCAATGAGATGGTGTAACATCAATATTCCTATGTTGTGGCAGTTGACATGGCACATCATTTAACTGGTATTGAGGCTCAGTGACAACCCACAGCCCAAACATTGTTCTTGTACATTACGGTCCCTTTTATCAGCCCTTTACCTCACCTGAGTGTCACGTAAAGGGAAGCTCAGGTGTCGCAATGTGCTGTGTCATATTAACAAGGTGTGATTTATTCCCTTATAGTGGCTTGACACCTACTTGTAATTACTTTCCCTTCCCATGCATCAATTTGCATGGGAGGGCCTTGCAATGGCTGTTGTGGTGGTCAAGCCACACAAACACACATTGCATTTTGCCGCTGTCCCAGATTTACATGTTTTCATACACCTGAGACGACACAAATATCTTACACCCCCCCAGGGATGGCATTACCAAGGTGCAATGATGAAGTTTACTTTGATTGCTCCTCGTGTTTATGTTTGTGTATGTGTGCTGCATTCCACAGCACACATGGACCTAGCAAATTGCCATTTCTGTTTCTGGTTGTGCTGGAACGTACTCCTTCCTACATGACTATGATCTCCCCCTCAACGCAGCAATCCTTGCACTATGGTGCAAGGGATGCAGCATTGTGGCAGGGCAGCTAATATACCACTGGCACAGGGGTGGACATAGGGATGGTCGCCATGGGTATCATTTATTGATGTAAACACCATTTTGTACATGACAGTGCCTGATGCTACTAAATTAAGGACATAGTCTGTCGACTTATTTTCAACTCTGATCAGGATCTCTAGCTAGTTTGATGGAGAGATTGCAGCTAGTTGTACAAGTGCACACATGGGCCTTCATTACAAGTCTGGTAGGTCTATGACCACCAGACTACCATTGGCAATCGGACCACCGCCAACAGCGCAGGTGAAACAGGCACATTTGACAGTGGGGAAAGCCTTACGGCCAATGGCCTGGCACTGCCAGGTTTCCTCCAGCTAACAGACTGGCAATGCCATCTGTCTTATGACACCAGCCCAGCATTGCAATCAGCGCTACCCTCCAGATTATGATCCCGCTTTTCCACCAGCCTTTGCATGGCTGTCCAACCACCATGCAAAGGTTGGTGGTAATGGGTTGTGGTGTGCCCCTGCACTGCCCATGCACCTGGCTCGGGCAGTGCATGGGCCCCCATGACCAGGTACTTTGTGCTTTCCACTGCCTGATTTGCAGTGAAAAGTGCAGCATGTGCTGTCATACCCAATGCACCCAAAGATTGGCCTTGGCTGTTTGATCCAGCAACAATGTTGTGGTGACCTCTCCACAGAGCTGACATGAGGAGACACAGTTTCCACCCGCCATCCCAGCATGAAACTCGTAATGCCTACCGCAGAGGGAAGACTGCACTGGCAGTCATATTCACGCTGGACTTGCCTGTGCGGCATCCCCCACCTGTCATTGTGATAATGTGCACTATAAAGTTCACAGACGTATACCATATGTTGTATTTGTGTGATTGTTTCCCCATTCCTATGTGGCTCATTTGGTTGCGTCAGAGTTGTTGTGGGTTCACCCTGTATGTGTTGTGTTCTACAGATTGCAATCTTTAGTGCAAATTCTTCTCTGGTGGCACAGTTCTGATCAGCATCAATATATGTAGTTCAACACTGCACCAGGGTAGAGATGCAGGAAAGTGCTATGTTTTCTGTGATATTGGACCACCCTGCAATTCCCCCGGCAGCTGCACAGATTACTTCTCCCTGCACCCAGACAGGCATTGATGCAGCATGATGAAGAAGTGGCTGCCTTGAGAGGATTTATTGTATATGTGCGGGGGGTGGTGTCCCTTCCTGTGCATGTACAAGTAATGTTAGCTAAGGTGCCATTTGAATGTGTGCTGTAAGATGCAGCACACGTGTATCGGCAATGGGAGATGACAGTAGCGAAGTATTTCTGCAAGAGACACCACCATGACGTGACCCCAGGAATGGTATTAACTTTCTTCCTAGTCTCTGATGTCTAAGTTGTGTGGGTAGAGTAGGTTTAACTATATGCAAGGGGTGTTAGGATGACACAGCCACAGGCACAGTAATTAGATGTGCCTTCCACCAATGTACTGCATATGTACATGTTGGTGTATAGCCCTGGTGATTGATGTATGTCCAGGTTGTGTATGTGTTGTAGTGCATAGCACAACCAAGGCGTGTGTACATGTGTTGGTTATGTGTGGGTAGAGCATCTTGATTCATGGGCAATGTGTCCCGCTGCAATCCTTTAGCATGCATTGAGTGTGTCCTGGCATTTGTAAAATTAACAGTTATTTCCACATTGCAACATACCCTGCATTTGTAGTGGTGGTTGTTGGAAGTCTGCGCTGTCCTGTCCTTGTATTCCAGTGAACATCTCTTCCGGGATGACCGCTGCAACCATCTCCTCCATCTCATCCAGGTCCTCTTGTGGTGCTGGACTTCCACCTCCAGTCTGCAGGGCTGCCTTTCTGTGCCTGGTCATTTTCTCCTTAGTTATGTGCTTGCAATCATGCCAGCGCTTCTTGCACTCAGTGACAGTTCCCTTCACCTCTGCCACACAGTTGATTTTGTCCACTATTTGCTGCCATATAGCCTCTCTCTTACCAATTGGCAATTTGGAGGTGACGAAGAGCTGGTGTTAGTGCTCCGTCACATCTCTGACAAGGACGTCGTGCTCCTCCTCACTGAGCCAACACTGTCTCTTTTTCTTTTCCTTCTGGGACTTCTGTGTATCCTCCTGGCTGGTGCCTGGGTGTATGGGGTTACCCTGGGGTCTCTCCTGGCCTGCTGCTTCCATCTTCCCTTTGAATTGCACTCTTTCGTGCTTGTGTGTTTAAAGTACATTTAAAGTTGATGCAAATGCAGTGTTGAAATGGAGCAAATCCGTTTGCGACATGTTTTTGCGCCGCAAAACAGGTGTGAGTCAGGTTTGTAGCATTAACGTCATTTTCCCTTATGACAGGGAGCAAGGCTTAACGTCATGGTTTTTTACACTAACCATTTCTTAGCACCATCATGTGTCATAGTTTAAATTTGGCGCACAGATGGCGTTGAGGAATGGCGCAAGCCGGCGCTAAACTTTTTGACGCTTAATTGCATTTACTCAGTTTCACGTCAAAAAGTTTAAATATGAGTCTTAATGTCCCTGTATGCAGGTGATATACTATTGTTTGTCCATGACCCCCAAACATCTTCCTCCTCTCATACATAAGATAATACTCTTTAGACATCTCTCTGGTTTCTCTATAAATTGGAATAAGTCAGAACTTTTTTCCACTCACTGAGTCCACTGTCCCCTCTGACTTCAAATACCACTTGCGATGGTGCATGGACTCCCCCAAATACTTATGTAACCAACAGGCAATAAGCTGAAGTCATTCACCAAAACTATGGTCCTGCCATTGACAAACTCGCTTCGCAGGTAGAGCAGTGGATTAACCTACTGCTATCCTTCGCACGGCAAATTGCCATGATAAAAATTATGTTCCTTTCGCACTTTCTATATATTTTTTTAAACATACCTATCGCTCTGACTAGCAGCTTTTTTGCTACCCTTCCCGGTCTCCTGGCGCTCCTTGTTTTCACAGGCAGTCGCCCCTGAATCCGATGGGAGAAATTTACTTTTCCGTACAAGCATGGTGACCTTGGTATACTGGATTTTTGTCTATGTTACTTAGTAGGGCAAACCTATATTACCTATTATTGGTATCTTCCGGACTCTCTTATTTGAGACCCAAATGAGACCAAGCGCAGGATCTCCCTTTATCCTCCCTCTTGCCCCTAGGACTCCTGTACAACCTGAGTGACATACAGACCCATTCCACAACGTGCTGGGCTCAGTTCGGACTCTGGTGCTACTTGGGTGGCGGACTGTTGTACCCCCCTCAATTGCCCCTCCCCAACAACCCCTGAATCCCCCTTATTCAGAAGAAGCTGGTACAGCTCTCCCTAACAGTCAATCACTTGCATACCTTGGGAGACCTCATTGCTAATAGCAGAGTGGTCACCCATTCCCTCTTTGACCCACTAGCCCAGTTAGACATTGCGAGATAACATCAGTGTCCCAAGTGTGCAGCAGATCAACCCGATTTCATACACCTGGCCTGGAATTTCACTGTTATTAATTTGTTCTGGGGGGACAATCTTTGCTTTGATCTCCACTATGATTGACCACACAATCGACCCTTCCCCGTTGATGGCATTGCTAGGAGGTGTTAAACCAATAAGTCCAGAGGACTGACCTGGCTGACCTGCTACATGTCTTGTTGAATTGCCCATACCCTATTTTACTCCATATAAGTATGTGTACGTTTATACCTCAGTATGCTTCCTCTACTCACTACAATATTTCCCTCCTAGCCCTCACTCAACCGCTATAATGCATGGTGAATTGTTTATTTTATGATAGTGTGAGAGCCTGTGTTGTTTGTTTGATTGTGGAAAATGATAAATTAAAAAAACAAATGTGTGACCAAGCAATGAGTGCCACAGAGAAAGCCAGGTGAACTTACACAAGAGAGCCTCCATGACTGCCCTGCACCCCAGCTTAACCGCCGATGTGAACAATGATCAGGTCCTGGAACTGCAGTCCCACGCGATCCTTCATCTGCTTCACCAGCTGGCGAAGCTGGACAATCTGGAGGCCCCCAACTCCACACCATCGGGAGAAGACATCCTTCAATCCAGCAGGCTTTGACTTACAATACTCTTGTAAACAGGTGGCCACCCGCCGTGCAAAGGAATGGCCAATAGCCCACACAACCTTGGAAGGCATACTACTAATAAAATAAAAATTAGGGTGAGATAACAGCATTAAACCGTGATTATCGTGTGAAAGTCAGATATTCAAAGCAACTCTAGGTGTATGTTGCACTTAAAACTAGATGATGACCACTGGCCAATCTGCCTGACTTCGTTTGAGGACAAACCCATTCCTGCTGCAAAAGTTGCTGCCCCGATCCTATACGAATGTAATGAATAACCCGAAGGGTCAATCCCAAGAGTGCTGCGTAACACTGTCGAAAATTGATACAGTAACAGGCACTCCACATAAGAATGAACGAACGGTGCAGGGCATTGTACATTGGGACGAACTGAGATGTATGCCCTCATAAGGGCAACTGGGCAAATAATGGACCCAGGAGCTGCCCTGAGCTCTACTATATCGCCTTTTCCCGCTGGATCAGTCTTGGACTTCCTAAGCTTAAGGGTACCTCTGTTTGGATGTAAGTGAGTGTCTACCCCTTGTAAGGTGTCCAAACAATCAGTCTTAGATGCCTCAACTAGCTCTCCCACCCTAAAGGCCCTACAAAAGATGACAGAGAATGCGGCAGCAAACAATGCCGCTTCATAAGAGGAACTGCACACTTCATGGAGATTGGCCAGCATGGCACCCAGCACCTGCGTGTCAAGTGGTCTCCCATTCTTGACGGCGTCCTCCAATCTGGCCCAACCAACTAGGGCCCTTCTCACCAAGAAACAATTGCCCACATCACACATGCCCTTTAACTTGGCAAAGAAGCTGATGGCTGCCAAATGGGGCCTTGCATAAGAAACTGTCCTGCCCTTAAACCTCAAAGCCTCAAGGAAGAGACAAACGGTACCGGACGAAAATAACTCAGACACGCCCTGCAAAAAGGCCCTATATGTCTTAAAGTATTTCTGATAGGTCCCCCGTGTGCCTTTGGCTAAGGAAGCTGCCACTAAATCTGATAAGGCAGGGCTCAAATCTTCCACAGATATGTCATGAACTCCGTCATCTGCTCTGCTGCGTGTGGGTAAAACTCCCAGAAATCCTACAACTTGTAGCGAAATAAAGCATTAGCGGCCTTATTATGAACACCTGGGACATGTTTGACCCTAAACATAACATTCAGCTTCAAGTGACGTAAGACAAGGTGCTTCAACAGACTCAGAGCCTGTTTAGAGGAGCCCCCTATTTGTAAATGGCCTCAACCACCGTCGTATTGTCTAACCAAAAAAACACAGTACTGTTCTTGAACACATCAGACCATATGGTGACCACAACAATAGGGAACAGTACTAGAAATGCAATATTTTTAGCACCCCACTATCATGTCTGATTAGATACAGGTGGGGTCGGCCATACCACAGATCCATTAAACTGATGCAAAAAAGCCCACCGGATCCTTAAGTCCTCCCTCAACTCAGCCTGAATTCTGGTGTTGTAGTGCTTTTGTGTGAGACCCGCCATTGCACTGGCTATGGATCTGGAAAAGGGGTGACTTATTGGGGTAATGTGAAGAGCAAAACTGATTTGACCCACCACCTGAAGTTGATCTAAAGTTATTTTTTTTAAAGTGAGGATCAAGTCAATGGCCTGGTTGAAGGCCCAAACCTTGCTGAGATGCAGTCTGCATTCCCCAACAATGGTGTAAATCTCAATACCCACAAAGGAAATACAGGTGGAGGGGCCCACTGTTCTGTCTGGGGCAAGGGGAACCCCTAAATCTCTGAAGAAGGAAATTAGCTCCTCTGGAGCCAATAACAAACCCCTGAAGCTGGTGGGCCTATGATCAGAAATTCATCAAGATAATGAATAACATGGTGGTCACCAGTTTTGTTAGTGAACACCCATTGTAACATGGAACTGAACTGATCAAAGTATTTACAAGAAACAGCACAGCCCATGGGCATTCATTTGTCATAGAAATACTGACCACCGCATTGAAAACCAAGCATGTGATAATCATCCGGATGTACGAGAAGAAGCATGAATGCAGACGCAATGTCTGCCTTTGCCAAAAGTGCCCCACGGCTCAATATGCACAACTTATCCAATGCCATGTCAGCAGATGATCTGGGCTGATCCTATTGTTGACAGATAAGCCCTTAGGAGCTGAGAGGCTATGGAGTAACCTGAATTAGCCAGGCTCTTTCTTTGTGATCACACACAGGGGGGAACACCCAAAGTTAGACAAAGCGGCCTTCATGAAATGGCAAGCAATCTTGCCCAGGAAGCCCTCCTTTCCAATTACTTGGCTACTACCTCTGGGTGTGCATGCACGGACAACATGTTCTTGCAATGTGGAATAGGTAGGACCCCTTGAGCAGATATCTGGAAGCCACTGGAAAAACCTTGATATAATAACAGAGTCGCCTTCTTTTTAGGGTATAAATTAAGCCACGGGAGCAGCTTGTCAATTTAAACTGGCATGAGTAAGAGCTTAATGGCTGGTTGCCTTAGTGGTGTGGTGAATTGATTTTAGTACTTTTGGGGACTCAGAAGTTTAGCTTAGCCTTTGGCTTGCAGGCCTGTGCCCCCATCACCTAGTGACTTGATGGCTGCCAGTGTGGGTATTTTATAAAAATCTTTTGATTTGCATTGTCAGAGCCACTCTGAAAAGGCATCATTATCAGCGTCATGATCAGTGATGTACGTAGGTATTGTCATCATGCCCCTTTAGGAACATAATGTGCACTTGTTGGTGATTGTTTATATAATTGCCGCCACAAGTCCGCCTCCTTTTAAGTTGTTTAGGGACATACCTACGTCGGGGATCCTGCATGATCTGTATAAATACATCTCACACAGACAAGGTCATTAGAGATATTACTTCCAGATGTCATCTACACTGCACGTCACCTTGCTGCAGAACGCAGCGTTTGTGGCCCCATGGAGTCTGACCTAGAGACCTTATTCCAAGGTAACAAAGGTTGGGGGTGCTTCTCATGGACATGGTACTGGCAGATTAGGTTTATTATGCATAGCTCTCATTAGGGTAGGGACTAGTTTCTCTGCTAGGGATTTTGCATCTCATGTATATTATAAGATGGTGGGGGGTTTTATATTCACAATTCTCATCTTCACAATTCAGCTTCTTTTACTGTTTATTATCCTAATCATTGCAGCACATGCATTTTATCGTAGATTGCAATCTTTTCAATTAACATATTGAAAACTCTCCTGCATTCTCTTTATTACCTATGCGTGTATGAGACTTATATCTAACGGGAGAAAATGATGACTTCCATTCCACCACAACTTCCCTGAGAGGTCTTATCTAGAGTCCATGCGTAAGGCTGCCAGAAATCACCTTTGCTTTCTGAGTTTTGGTGAGGTACTGCTTGTGAGCCGGGAAGGTTGAGTCGACACTTGCGACTTGTTGTAGGAGTGACTCAGTCACCTACAAACAAAAGTGATGTCTCCCCTAAACCAGCAGTCTTGCTTAGGAGCAAGAGTCCAACTACCACAGTAATATTCTTTCCCTTCTCTTTAGATTTCTTGATACATTTGAATTCAGGATGTGAGGGGTGCATGCAAAAGAAACAGGCATGCTTGAATTTACAGGACCCCGGGGGCCAAGTGCACAACTTTCTATTGAATGCCCAACACAACCTCTTCCTGTCACCTGCACCATGGTGGTGGCAAAAGGCTGTTTAATGGGTGTTTTGTTGTTCATACTCTCCAGCCATACAGTGACCTCTGTTGGGTCCCAACCAAAAACGGGGTCCTTCACGTTAGTCCATCTAAAGTCCGTATCATAATTTAACCAAGCCGTCCCTCCATAGACATGATGTGCTTTAAGTATTTTGTTAAAACCAAACAACCAATTAATGATAGACTCCTCAACTTTAGGCTTCTTATCCTTTGAAGGGACATCCTTCCCGTCATTTCATTTTGCCTCCCCCTTTTGGGTGAGTCCCTTTTGTGACTAATTAGTAAGAAGATATCCACAAAGTCGCCCTTCTGTATTTTTTCCTTTACCTCAGCAGGGGTGTGGATGCTAACTTCCTTGGCTTGGATAGTAAAGTGTCCTGCCCACCCATGGTTTTGCACACAGAGCAAGACTCATTCCCAAAACCCTCTGCCCCTTTACCTGATGTAGCTGTGGTGGCATCCTTGCTCACCAACAAGCCCTGTGCCCTCCTTCTGGGCAGCGTGGTACGTCCTTGACCCACCACGCACTTTCACAATGATCTAAACCTGCCAGTGTAAGTCTGTGATGGCAGACAAAATTGTAGGCAAAGAAGCCCAGAGGGTAGTAAGCGGTGGCGGCCCTTTCAGGATTTGCCAATTGAGAAAGTAGAGATGCAACTGAGGAAAGCACCTAAGGAAAGCAATTAAGGAGGAGGCAATGAAATCTGCCATTTTCTTGGGCAATGCACACCAATTGTTAGATGGACTGCTTACTGTGCCAATCAGAAACAAAATAATTTGCCTTACCCCACCTGCCTATAAGCAAGTAATTATGACTTTATTAATCAATCAGACAGGGCAGGCTTTAAAAGATGTACTAGAAGCGGTCAGAGAGTTAGGTGAATTAGTAATTTGGGATAAACCTGAGAGATCTTCAAGGTCTGAGGGTCGCACAGATAACAACAGAGTGTTCAGGAAAGACATTTATACAGCGCTACTAAAAGATGGTGTAAAAAAAAAGAACAGATTGATGGGATAGATACCAAAAGCTTGTGGGAAATGTACCGTAAAAGGGGTTTAGATCGAAAGGAAAGCAGCAAAAAGATAAACAAGCAAGAAAACAAGCGTGAAACGCAGAGCCAGTCACAGATATCAAGGGAAGGAAAGGAAAGGGAGAAAAATGTTTACTCACAAGAGAGTGAGGAAAACCTGGACAGTGACTGGTTAACATTTGAGAACAGGGCCTGCTCGCAAATATGAAAGCATATATCCAGACCTCACTTGGGCAAAAGTTGACAGGTTTAAATCAGACTAGGAAACTGGCCAAGCTCCAGTACAAAGTTGGGCTCATCGAGACAACAGACCTCATGTTGACTTAGAAATTCATTGGAAACACAAGAATGTGCTGCTTGCAAATATGAAAGCATATCTCCAGACCTCATTTGGGCAAAAGTTGTCAGGTTTAAATCAGACTAGAAAACTGGCCAAGCTCCGTTACAAAGTTGGGCTCATCAAGATAACATACCTCATGTTGATTTAGAAATACATTGGAAACACAAGAATGTGCAAAATGTTTGAGCCTTAGTTGACACCGGAGCGGAGGCCTCTTTGATTTATGGAAACCCTAAGAAGTTTAACGGACCGCATTACACCATCACAGGGTTGAGGGGGGGAAGGTAGACCCTCGCTGTACAAACTACAGTACAAATTAAAATAGGGAGAACAGCAAAAAGAGAATATACTGTGCTGATTGTGCCTTTTTTGGAATACGTACTGGGAATTGACATTTTGAAAGGAATGACTGTGTATTTGGATGATGGTTGTTATCAGTTTGGAATAAAAAGATACATTTCAGTGGCTGCCATGAAAGTGGAATGTTTAAAAATTCCACCAGTGAAGGTGTCCCTGGCAACTAAAGTAATTCATTTGAAAGAGTACCGCATTCCTGGAGGGCATGATGAAATAAGTGAAACTATAACAGACATGATTGAGGCTGGTGTAATAGCTCCCACTACTACTGAATGGAACAATCCCTGCTGGCCGGTTAAATGACCTGGTGGGCGGTACAGAATGACAGTTGATTGCCGCGAGCTGAATAAACATACACCTCCTTTGACAGCCGCGGTCCCAGATACAATCACTTTGATTGAACAAATACAGAAACATACAGGGACATGGTATCCCTCTATCGACATCGCCAATGCGTTTTTCTCTATACCCTTGGCGCCAGAACGTCAAGAGCAATTTTCATTCTCTCACTGCGGAAGGCAATCTAAGATGTTATCTTTTCCAATGGGGTACATACATAGTCCAACTATCTGTCACCGGATGGTGACTGAGCACCTGGATGAAGTATCTGTCATTCCTGGTGTGCAACTGACCCATTACATTGATGATGTGATGATTCAGGGTGAGACAGAAGAACAGGTGCCGATTCAGTTGGAGAGGGTAATGGAAGTCTTGCAGAGTAAGGGGTGGATGATTAACACAGATAAGACACAAGGACCATCTCAAAATGTGATGTTTCTAGGCATTCAGTGGAATCAGTGCCACAGAGAGGTGTTACTACAAGCAAAGCAAAAGATTCTCGAGTTTGCCACACCCCGCACTAAGCAGGAGACACAGAAATTTATTAGATTGTTTGTTTTTTGGTGGACAGCACATCCCTCATTTGAGTCAGATCTTGGCCCCTCTGTACAAAGTGACAAGGAAGCAACATGAGTTTGAATGGGCTGAAGAGCAGCAGCGTGCTTTTGATTTGGCAAAGGAAGCAATTCAACAGGCCTTAGACTTGTGACCAGTAATAGAGGGAGACATTGAGTTACATGTAACTGTTCAGGGACAATATGCAAATTGGAGTATGTGGCAGAAACAGGGAAGGACGAGGGTGCCCCTGGGGTTCTGGACTAGAAAACTACCTGACTCTGGGGAGCGCTATACTCCTTTTGAAAAACAGCTTTTGGCCTGTTATTGGGCTATAGTGGATACTGAGCAAATAACACTAGGTCATAATGTAATTCTGAGACCTGAAATACCAATTATGCAGCGGGTGATGGGTTCACCTAAATCTCACTGCATAGGACATGCACAAGAGGCTAGCATCATATGCTGGAAATGATAGATGCAAGACAGGGCTCAAGTAGGACCACCAGGCACTGCAGCCCTACATGAATAGGTGTCACAAGCCCCTGTATGGGATGAGGAAAGGGTGCAGAAGGTACCACAGGTGAGAGTGTCGCCAGCAAGATGGGGTACGCCATTTGAATCCTTGTCCCCTGAGGATAGGAAACATGTATGGTTCACCGATTGTTCATTCAAATATGTGGGTACCAAAAGACATTGGAAAGCAGGGTCATACAATCCAGTTACCAAAAAGTTGCTGACCACCACAGGAGAAGGTAAAAGTAACCAATATGCAGAGGTGTACGCTTTGTATCAGGCTCTAAAGCAAGAGCTGCCTGGGACTTGTCATATTTACACTGATTCTTGGTCCACTGCCAATGGGTTAGCCACTTGGCTTCCCACATGGCATTCACATAACTGGTTTATCTGCTCAAAGGAGGCGTGGGGCAAAGAGCTGTGGCAGGAAATTTGGGAAATGTTAGAACAGAGTAATGCCACCATCTATCATGTGGATGCTCATTGTCCCATTGACTCACTAGAACGCTGGTTCAATTCCCTTGCAGACCATAAAGCCAAAATTTCAGAGAAAGAAGTGGCAATACCGGATTCTGACTTGGTGGGGATGGCTAAATGGGCGCACTAAAAATGTGGACACCTGGGAGAAAAAGCTACTTACAGGTGAGCAGAGATTAGATGGATGCACATTCCCTTAGACTTGATAAAAACTGTAATTTTGCAATGTCCTATTTGTCAGCACACACAACATAGATCTGTCCCGCAAACGGTTAAATGTCAATTGGGTAGAGGAACGTTACCAGGACAGATATGACAAATTGATTACATTGGACCACTACCGATTAGTCGCGGGTGTCACAATACGCCTGCACTGTGGAGGGCACTTATTCTGGATACCTGATTGCTGTGCCTTGCAAAAGTGCTACTCAACACAATACTATCAGAACTTTGGACTTATTAATGTTATACTATGGAGTACCACTCTAGGTCCAGAGTGACAATGGGTCACACTTCAAAGGCAAATTGGTGCAGGACTACTGTTCTCAGCACAATATTGAGTAGATATATCATATTCCTTAATATCCACAGGCCTCAGGACTGATTGAGAGAATGAATGGCTTAATGAAAGCTCAACTTCAAAAATTATTTGATGGAACTTTGAAAAACTGGAGAGAGCATTTAAATGATGCCCTCCACATTCTGAACAATAGACCATTAACAAATGCTGAAACACCCCTGATACGAATGTTAACTCCAGCTTTGCAAATACAACCATATGTGGCCACCAACACTATCATATAATGGGAAATAAAACGTGGATCCTTAGCTCCTTACAGAGCCACACCCGAATCTGCAGGTCTTGACTTACATGTTTTACAAGTTTACAGACTGAAACCATGAGACATAGCACTGTGTGAAACAGGTGTTGGAGTGGAGCATTTCGGATTGATTGCTCCCAGATCTGGGTTGGCCCCCAAAGGTGTTCAGATTTTAGGGGGAGTGATTGATGCAGATTACCAAGGAGAAATCAAAGTTATTCTGTTAAATAGTGGAGAACTATTTATTCATTCAAATTGGAGACAGAATCACCCAACTTGTCATAATTCCAGTGTATGGAGCATTGGTGAGGAAGGGGACTGCCCCAGCCCTTCTTACTGTACGTGGGGAGGGAGGTTTTGGTTCCACTGATAAAAACCCTGGTGCTAAAGTGTGGGTTGAATCCCCAAATGGCCCTCTAGAACCTGCAGAAATTATAGCAAAGGGCCCCAATAATGTCCTGTTGATCATGAAACCAGGAAAGGAAAACTGGGAACATATTCCAGCTGATAAATGTTATTTGCGAGAATGATCATACTTGTTTCTTTTACAGATCATACTACAGCTTGTTTTTGCCATGAGTGTTCTGTGTGGTCTCTTTTAGGCGTGTGCGTGTGGGGTCAGGAGAGACCTAACACCCCCAATCTCAACTTCATCGATCGACCACGTCATGCAACACCTTTACTGCATCTGAATGACAATATATGAATTAATTTGACACAGACCATGCTCAACAGATCTGACTCTTGCATGGGCGCCATGAGAAGCACTGTGGATGTTTTGTTAACGTGTTTGATTGCCATACCAACACCAACAAGCATCTTGTAAAACTTTTTCAATACCACTAACCGGGATAAAGATGTGTAAGAACATGATGTTGAAACCCTCTTCAGTCCCTATGAGTATTGCAGGGACTGTCAGGAAACAACCGATGAAAAGTGGGACAATCTCACTCAGATAATTACCTACAACATTATACCAGTGACATGTGTTACTATATGTCCGGCAATTCTCGTGACATTGGACAATGCATTCAATTGCGTTTAGAAAAGAAAACATCAACCTCTCAAAACTTACAGTGGGAGCACAGAGTTTTGTGCTTTAACAGAATGGACAGACATTGCAAAAATATATCGAATAACATGGTTTGTCGTCATCTAGTGACTGCTGCCAGTCACATTAAACATGTAAAGCTGCCAGTTAGCTGGCTGTTTTCGTGTGGAAACCTTACTTTTACTTACATTCCAGCTAACATAATGGGCGGGCCGTGTACTTTCACGGCCCGCCCATTATGTTAGCTGGAATGTAAGTAAAAGTAAGAGACACTAGAGACACTATGCAACTAGATGAAAATTGTGACTCAGATATTCAATTATTATCCCAATCAGAGTATCTAAGCTTAAGTCTTTCTATTGTAGGCATGCCTGGTTTAGCTGTATACAATACTAGGGTAATCAACTAGCTAGCATGTCTAATAGTTAAAAACATTAACCATACATCTATTGCTTTATCTGAATTTTTTTAGATGTGTGTTGTACTAGAAAAAAGGCTGCATTACAAAACAGGGCTGCTATAGACTACCTTTTGCTAAAACATTATCATGGCTGTAATGACTTTGAAGGCATGTGTTGTTTTAATCTTTCTGACACTTCTAAATCTATCCAGGCCTACATTGATACACTACATACATTAGTGAAAGGGGTAAAGCAGGTTATAGATCAGGGATGGTGGGACTGGTTATTTCAATGGTTACCTGATTTTGGATCACTACGCAAAGTTTTGGGTGGAATTTTTGTAGCATTAGTTCTTATTATATCATTATGTTGCTGTGTACAATGTATTCCTAATTTGCTTGCAATGTTTAGACCTAAAAAAGTTGAATTTAAACCTGTAGGCTACACGACTCACTGGTTAAAGGGCGGAATATAGTGATATTTGTATGTTGATCACTGACTTTCTGTCGCACCACTTTGCACTTGGCTTAGCTGCCCACCGTCACATTAGTGGTCACCAGTTACAGACTCCATTTTGTATTCAGCTTAGCCTTAGCTTTACTGCTTCACTGCCACGTTAGAGGTGCGAGTAGTTTTCTGTACAAACATGTTATGCAACGTGTTTTCTATTGCTGCGTGTTCTCTTTCTCACCAAAGAGTTAGGACATATTATCACCGAAGAACCAGGACATAATATGGAGGAGTTAGTCAGTCAGCATGATAATTATGTACTAGACTGATGTTTATGGTACAGCAGGGAACGGTTTGACTTTGGGAGGGACGCCTTGGGATTTTGGCCAATTCCCAACATGTTTCTTTCAAAGCTTACCTAAACTAGCCAGCATTTTTGAATACTTCTTAATGGGAGGGGTTTTGCAGAAAGCTCCTACTCTGGTTCTTTAAGATATAAAAGATTACCCTGATCGACAGTAGCAGATTCAGAGAGCTCAATCCGGATTCAGACGTCGAATGCCTGATATAGATTTCCCGTGGGGGCGGAGATTTCTCTTTCTCGCAGTCCAACTGGGTCATCGGCTTGCTGGCATGAGAAAGAAAAAGCACCTGACAGGCCCTACGGTGATGCATTTTTATTAATTATTTTCTTTGCATTGTGTATGAATATATTTACATATATCAATATCAGTGTTTGTATTCTTGCATGTATATATTTGCTGTTTATGGATTGAAGATTTTTATATATGGTCTTTATTGTTGCACATTTTAAAAGTACACTTTTTGCTATTCAAGCCTTCATTCACGAATCTTGCGAAAAGCTATAATAAATGTCTTCTTCAGATTAAGAAGTGCATTCCAGAGAATCTTTTCGATTCCTTTCAGTGTGTATATTTGGCTCAGTCAAAAGTAAAGCAAAACAGCACCCCAGTCGTAGGACCTGAAGAACCCTTGACCCTCCCTTGGCACTAACCTGCGCTACTGGTTGCAATGACACCACAGGCTGGCCATCAAGTGACCCCTGAGACTGTGAACTAGAAACTGGCCCTAGCTGGCCTGAAAAGGCTCCAGTTTTTTCATCTGAAAAAGCTCCCAATGACTGCCTAATTTCAGCTAGTACAGACAAGACCTCATTGGAAACTGATGTTGCCTACTGTGAGTCAGGGGGTGTGATGAGTGAAGTAGAAGCCATAGGCAGAGGTAGGATGGCCTGACTGGGGCACTCGTGGCCTGATTCGCAAAGATAAACCTACACTTTTGTATAACTTTACGTTAGTTTTGGGAGAACTTTGCACTTAAAAAGATACAATATGTCTATCTTTTTATGTGTGGAGTTCTTCACCCCAATTGTGGAGTCTCCAGAGTTGTAAACTTACTTTAAAATGCAGTTTTGTGAATTCCAAAACAAACTTAAACTTACACAAACATGTAAGTTTACCTTTGTGAATCAGGCCCTCAGTTCACAAAGTACTACTCTCTGGCCCTTCAACTACTGCAGACCCACAGAGCCCACAACTCCCTGGGATGAGGGATTTACTGATTGTTACTTGGCTCGCCTCTTCACTGGAGGAAATGTGGTCCACGGAGGTATGTTAGACCATCTTTGGCGTTCTGCTATCACCTGCCTCGGTTCAGGCTCCAACTTGGATGCTGAGCTGCCTGACTCCCCACCTAATTCTGGGTTGCGTCCCTTCCTATTGCCCATCCTACTACCCTTAGCTGGCATTGTTCCCAGAGGCTCACTAGTTGCAGAAAACAGTACAAACACTAAAGCAATTAAGAATGAGAATAATTTGTTGGCCATTCACATCAAGTCCTGGTCCGCTGTTCCCGGCTCAGCATAGCTGCAAGAGGAAGAGGATGCATGGATTGCCAAGGCCAGAAAGGTAAGCAGCTCAAAATACTACCAGGCAGGGAATGAGATGAAGGCTCTAAGTACTAAAGGAATGGGGAATAACAAAGCCAAACTTACTTTTTGGGTCCCTTAAAATTGTGCTATCAAATGCAGGGCACTATCAAATATAGAGAAATGGAGCCCACACTGATGAGATGCTCCTATACCTGACTCTGCTCCTTTACAGTTACAATAGTAAGTACAGGTCAGGCTGAAATCCAGAAATGATTATACAGCAGAAAGAGTTAATTAACAAGGAAGGGGTTAAAATAATATCCCAAACTGGGTAGGGTACGAAACAATGAAGCCCATGCTGATATGATGCTCCACCAGCAATAAAGAGGCACCAGCAATAAATCTAGCTGCCACCAAGAGCCCGCTGAATTCCAGAAATTATTGTGCAGCAAACAGGGTTAATAAAAAAGGAAGAGGTTAACTTGAGAGCTCAAACTGGTTAATGCACAAATCAATGGAGCCCGTGCTGATGCAACACTCCACAAGCAATAAAAGAGGCACCGTCAATAAATCTCACTGCCACCTGGAGTCCGCAAAATGCTAATACGTGGCTCTGAATGCAGTAAGGGGAGCATGAGCAGGACAGGAGCCAGGACGCTCACTGCAAGCTTAAGAATAAGAGCCACTACAAACGCTGAGCCCTAACAATGAGGGAGGTGATGGAGGAGGAGAGGGAATGCTGGGAGTTCCAAAGGCGTCCTGTGCGCTCACACAGGCTTCCCGAGGTTCGAGCCGCTGCAAGTAGGAAACAAGAAAGACGCTGAAATCTTTTCCTCAAAGAGGCTGCAACAAAGGTCCGTGCTGCTGCAAGCGCTTCTTCCCAAGGTTCCGAAATCCTCCTCCTGAGCAGCCGGATCTGCTCCCCAGTCACAATGTCTCCAAAGTGAAAGGAGGGGGTCAGGGCAGTCGCACCCTAAATAGGCCAGACTATGCAAGCTGCATGCTTCTCCCTGTCGTAGCTGACCCTGTGAATTCCCCAGAGGCTGTCCGAGGATCGACCCGTAAGCAGACCACCCCTTCCCCCCATGGCCAGAGAGTTGTGAGCACGGGGAGGGGGCCTGAGCCCTAATGCCAAACCCCAGGAGGCGGGCCGCTCTGCCCATAGGAATGCCCATGCTCCACTCATGGAATGCCTTCCCAATGCAAGGTAATGCAAAGTGGGTTTGCATGGCTTAGTAAATAACAAAAATGGTTTTGCTTCATGGCTGAGCCACAAAAGTGACTCAACCACATCACAAAATCTGAGTAAATCTGCCCCTTTGTTCAAAGTAGTGTGCCTTCATTTATTAATTAATGGTGGTGGTGTTGATAGTCTTCAGTAAAGTGTAAACCAGTTTAGAGGCCAGGTCTCTGCATAAGATGTTGGGGCTGGTATCCTGGCTCAGGGGTTATGTCATTGGGAGAAGAGGAGATGCTTCCTCTTGAAAAGTGGTAGTGTGGTACATGTTATGGTTTGGCAATGAGGGTTTTGGGTTAAGTATAATGTGAAAGAGTAGACGGGGCAACCCATCCCTAATGAAAGCTAGCTGTAGTGTTTACTCACAGTTTTAAGACTTGATGGGGCCTATTCTCAAAGGCATTTTGAAGTATGTACATTAGCATTCCCCTGGTACTCAGTTACATACTCTTACATGTTTTTGTTAATTGGCACCAAAACATTTAAAATGGGAATATTTAGAAATATTCATACATAATTAGTACAGACAGGAAGGGCTAGCACCATGGTGCAAAAGTACCTGCTTTGCAGGCAGAATAGTTTCTGTGCAGGAAGGGACACCTTCCTGCACATAAAACAATTCTTAGAGGTGTTTTACACTTTCTAAGGGTGCTACAGAATGCTGCACACTTAAAAAGAGTAAACAATGAAGATAAATAAAAATATTTCTCTTTGCTGCACCTCTATTTGGAAGGCGTACAATTTTGACACATTCCCTGATTTACCAGTCTTGTTAAATCTCGGGATGCGCCAAACTCCATGGGTGTGTGCAGGAGAACACCCTCACTCCACTCCCCATAGAACGCCGTCCAAAGGCGGAGTAATGCAAAGCAGTAACTTGCGCTGCCTTGCATTACTCCAGATATACCAAGCAACACAAGGCCTTGCAAGTTGGCATAGGGTTACTTGGTAAATCTGACTTAACGATTGCGTTGCCCTTGTGCTAGAAATGGGGTCTTTGGTTGACAGTCAGGTTACCCCCTGTTCAAGCAAGAACCCTCACTCTAGTCAGGGTAAAAGAGAATCACCCTCATCTAACCCCTGCTTACCCCCTTGGTAGCTTGGCAAAGCAGTAGGCTTAACTTCAGAGTGCAAGGTGTAAAGTATTTGTACCAACACACATAGAAACTTAATGAAAACACTACAAAATGACACAACACAGGTTTAGAAAAATAGGAAATATTTATCTAAACAAAACCAGACCAAAGCGACAAAAATCCACAATACACAAGTCAAGTCATCAATAAAAATGCAAAAAATGTCTTTAAGTAGTTTTAAACACACACTAATGCTGTCAGCGTGAAAAAGTACCTTGGGCGCATCAAAAATAACCCCGCATGGGCGAGTGCACGTCAAAAAGGGCTCGAGAGGCATTGATTCCACTCACGAGCGGGACCGTGCGCTGTTTCTCCTTTCGCCGGGTCGGGCACGTCGTTTCTTCTCTCCACAGGAGAGCGATGCGTCGATCCGGTCAGCACTCGCAGGTCCAGGCAGGCCTTGCGTTGTTTTTCGACGCACAGCGGTACTTGAGTCGGAAATCCAGCCGCACGATGATCCGAAAACCCCACAGTGCGGGTTGTGATCTCCAGCCTCCATCAGCGATGCTGCGTGTCATTTCTCCTGCTCTGTGCATCGATTCTCCGGTCGCGTTTCCTGCGAGCATTGTTTCTCCGCTGCAGAGCCGGCAGCTTGTGGTTTCTTTAGCCGCATATCAGAGTTGCCTCGATCTTTTCCCCGCCCAGCGCTCTGTGCGTGGATTTCCTTGTCTTTAGGCTGCCAGCTTCTCCTTTAAGGGTCCCAGGAACTGGATGGGCACCATAAGTCTTTGCTGTCCCTGAGACTTCAAACAACAGGAGGCAAGCTCTAAATCAAGCCCTTGGAGATTTCTTCTCAAGATGGAAGGCACACAAAGTCCAGTCTTTGCCCTCTTACTCTGGCAGAAGCAGCAACTGCAGGATAGCTCCACAAAGCACATCACAGGCAGGGCAGCTCTTCTTCCTCAGCTCTTCAGGTCTTCTCCAGGCAGAGGTTCCTCTTGTTTCCAGAAGGGTTTCTAAAGTCTGTGGTTTTGTGTGCTCTTCTTATACCCAATTTCTCCTTTGAAGTAGGCCTACTTCAAAGTAAAGTCTCTTTTGAATGTGAAATCCTGCCTTGCCCAGGCCAGGCCCAGACACTCACCAGGGGGTTGGAGACCACATTGTGTGAGGGCAGGCACAGTCCTTTCAGGTGTGAGTGACCACTCCTCCCCTCCCTCCTAGCACAGATCGCTCATCAGGATATGCAGGCTACACCCCAGCTCCCTTTGTGTCACTGTCACCAGCCCAACTGTCAAACCAACCCAGGCAGGGAATCCACAAACAGGCAGAGTCACAGAAATGGTATAGACAAGAAAATGCCCACTTTTTAAAAGTGGCATTTTCAAACACACATTCTTAAAATCAACTTTACTAAAAGATGTATTTTTAAATTGTGAGCTCAGAGACCCCAAACTCCACATGTCCATCCACTCCCAAAGGGAATCTACACTTTAATCAGATTTAAAGGTAGCCCCCATGTTAACCTATAGGAGGGACAGGCCTTGAAACTGTGAAAAACGAATGTAGCAATATTTCACTGTCAGGACATATAAAACACATTACTATATGTCCTACCTTAACCGTACACTGCACCCTGCCCTTGGGGCTACCTAGGGCCTACCTTAGGGGTGTGTGACATGTAAGAAAAGGGTAGGGTTAGGCCTGGCAAGTGGGTACACTTTCTAAGTCGAATTTACAGTTAAAACTGCAGACACTGCAGTGGCAGGTCTGAGACATGATTACAGAGCTACTTATGTGGGTGGCACAACCAGTGCTGTATGCCCACTAGTAGCATTTGATTTACAGGTCCTGGGCACCTCTAGTGCACTGTACTAGTGACTTACTAATAAATCAAACATGCCAATCATGGATAAGCCAATTACATACACATTTTGTAAAGGAGGACTTGCACTTTAGCACTGGTTAGCAGTGGTAAAGTGCCCAGAGTATCAAAAACAGTAAAATCAGAGTCCAGCACACATCAACAACCTGGGGAACAGAGGCAAAAAGTTAAGGGAGACCACGCCAAAGATGAAAAGTCTAACACCTTGCGACACCCTGTATGACACAAGGGCAATGCAATCCTTTGGTAAATCTGGCCCTAGATGTTTTTGGAGCAAGTGGAAACGACTCATTATTTTTGCATCTCAAGAGTATCGATGTTGAAGTTGTTACATAGACCTGATGCCATATCTTCATGTACTGGCAGAATTACACATGATATTGTGACTTGAACTTTCTTAGCCATTCAGCTGAAACCCTGCATTATTCCATGGTCGGCCACCAAGATAACTCAAGCTAGCTTAGCCAGTTAAATGATGCCAACTAGTGTCTTGGTGTGACCTGCCAGTAATAAGTTCATGTGCTGGGTAAGGCAGCCTGATTTCCTTTTGAGGGCAATTAAAGGAGCAACATGTAAATCAATTAAAGCAGCTCCTGTTATTTATAGATCTTGAAATGATCAAAATGATGGCATGAAGTTCTATTTAATATAAGGAGATATTTTATTAGATTATTATTTGAGACACTGAAAAGAGTTTAAGCTTTGAAAGAAGTAACATGGTGCATGGGGAGAGGCCGTTCCAGTAAAATATTGAGATGTCATTTTTTTCGGTGCTGCAAAGAGATTGATCACACTTTTCTAGAAAAAACAGAATCTCCAACTGCGGGGCTGTGGTTTCATAATTTCTGGCAAATAATGGCCCAAGAGAAAATAACGTTGATAAGACGTATTAAGCTGTCCTGTATGACAACTGTGCATCATGTACCTGTTGAAAAAGTCAATAAAATTTGTTATACAAAAAAGGAGTTACCTGTATTTTATGTGATTTGTTTTTTTACATGACATTCATAACTAAAACTAGGACACATATTTGTTGATAGTTTGATTCTAGTATGTCACCAAAACGCTGGGTGATTAGGCCCACCAACATCATTTTGCCATGTGCACTCTTGTCTGTGAGTTTTTTCTTGGTAATTGCCACTGCTCACAGTGGTAAAATGGCTGTGAAGAGTAAGACCAGCAATTTGACTGGATCATTATCTGTATATTGAAAGTTTTGAACTTCCTGTCAGACTTTCAATGCGCACACAACACTCAGCTCATTTTAAATATCTTTGCTTCTTGTGACGTTCTTTACGAGTCCAATGATAGCCAGTAATTGCCAATGCCTCAAAGAGACAGTCTCCAGTTTGGTTCTGTGGAGGCGGCGAATGGTGGTGGGAGGCCCAGTGCCAACCCTTTCTTCTTTTTGTTGGGGCAATGATAGTTGTTCTCAAGTGACAGGAAAGGGTTTTGTCATGAGAACTCCACATAATATAGGTGGCTAACCAATCTTCAGGCATGTTCAGGGGGCTGTAGGATATAAGTAGGGCTGCAATTTATTCATGCAATGTATAAATAGCTTAAAACTTTAACCTAAACATGTGCCAGGAATTACGAACCATGGACATGATCTAAGGTAATGGCCAAATCCTTTCTTGTGTTGGATTTTAGTGTTGAAAGTGAAACGAACTTCCACCATCCCTGTGAAGGCTGATCTGAGGTACTTACACATGTCTGGCAGTGTAGTGGAAATGGCTGACAATAAAGGTTTAGAGCTAATGGGCAAATCACCAAATGAAATTTCCAGCAATGGCCTAATGTCAGTGGAAGAATTAGCACCCTTGTTGCAGGAACTGTAAATTGACCCCTTTTGAGGAGGTGCACTATTGGTACACTCAAGCCTTCTTCCACGGACTAACTGTGGGGGGCCCCACTCCATGAGAACAATTGTTTCTTAACATTTTCGTGCCATGTCCACAAAAGAAACAATTGCACAATAGACACCCATTTTTCTAGAGAAATCTACCAACAATTTAATATATTGTCCACGTTATGGCATATTTAACTACACATTTTTTAGTTTTTTTTATGACCGCGAATCAGCAGCATGGTGGGGTAGGGAATTTGTTCCGATTGATAAAACTCTAAGTTAGCAGTTATTTGCTCCAGTTGAAGCTGCTGTAAAAGCTGATTTGTTTGTGGGTTATTCATTACAACCCTTCCTTACCTTAGATGTTAATGCTATGTGTCTGTGGGCACATGAAGGTGTTGAGCGGGGAGGAGGAGAGCTCTGATTCATAAGTGTGCTCTGCAGGATTTTGTTCTTTATGAATTGAACTCACCAAATGTTATTTCCTGATGAGCTTCACAAGGATGGTATCTAAGGAGGTGGAGGCCAGCAGAAAACAGTGACTACACCAGACCCTGCATGCCTACACCCCCAGCCAGCACCAAACGCCAGGGGGGAACAAATCCAGATGGGAGAAACACCGTGCCTTTCATCTCTATGTGGTATGCATGTAATTCAAACCCACTATTCTGATGATTGTAGTGAGCTTCTTTAGGAGATCTTTGTGGTCATTAGCCTCATTGGCCAACAATGGGTCAGATAGGATTAAAGTTGCTGCTTTATTCTTCACAAAATAATTTGGGTGCCTGTCTTTGGCACTGGGAAGTGTTGGCCATGTAACTGATCTTATAACATTATGTCAATGGCACTAGCACTGCTGCCATTTGGAGATATCTCCAGTCCCCAGGCACAAAAAAGCAACACAGCGAAAGGTGCTGACAAGGTTCAGCTATCTATGGTGAAAGTGATAATTAAGTAATTGGATCTAACCATTTCAACCGGCACTACTACTTGCAAATCTAAATCCGGACCCGGGTGAAGAGGGTAACTATAGGTTGCACCATAGCACCTTTTGATCTACGGTGATTCTGGCCTCAAGCCCTCGATCCTCAACACTTTCCTACTACTTACAGAAATTACATTATTTGCACTTCAAATCAACTCGATTGTGTCTTTCAGCAACTTCACCTGATATTAATAAGCAGCATTAAACTTTACCTCACTGGCCCAACAGAAGAACCATCAATTTCTCTAAGGGCTTGGTCTGCTGAGGGCTCTCTGGAATTTCTATCATGAACTCTGAGGATCACTGGTGACCTCTAGGAACTACTAAAGGCTTCATATGGTCATTTGCAGCACCATTGTTGCGTTTGGAGGAGGGCACTGTGACCTTTGGAGGACAGAGTTCCTGTGTCCTCTAGTAGCAGCTGCAATCTTTCTTCTGATGTTGTAGCCAGCTATTCAGAGTGCTCACTTCAGAAACCTACCCTAGCCAGTCACGACACACAAATGTTTTACTCCAAGCCCAACTGTCCAGACAGCAATACATTTCTATCCTTAATTTCTTAAAAACTGCAGACTATATTAACACCAGATCAGAAAAAGCATGCTTCCTAGGTAAAGATCTAGCTTTCTGTCAAATTTGGTATAATTCTGTTCGGCCATTTTGGTTGAAGCCCTGTCTAGAATTCTCTATGGAAAGTGCATGGGAAAATTACATTGTGTCCCCAATCCCCCCCAGACCATTTTTCTTGGCCCACGCTTGATGGATCAACCCAAAACTTTAACTTTCCAGGAAGAAGATGAGGTGGATAAACCTTTTTTCTTTCATTTTATGAAAGTTGTCTAAAGATTTGTCTAATGGCAACAAAGGTATTAGCGAAGCAAAAAATGATCGTCCCATGGCAAGTTTGACCTAACTATAACTACACAGTGACACCCACCACTGTGAAATATATATGTAAATTTGGTTTTGGGGTAAATCCTAACTTTTTTTTTTTTCCTTATCCTGTTTTAGAAGCTAACCCCCAAACCTTTTTTTAACCCAGTTACTGCCCTTTATCTATTCCTGCCCCAGCTCCCTAAAAACACCTGAACTCCCTTAACCCCTACCTGCCTCTGAGCCCTCAAAATCCTTCCCTTGCTTTACCTCTACCCTCCCCTATACAAACATCTCTTTATCTATACCCTCCACTGAACCTTAAAAACCCTTAAACCCCTTTACCTCTATGCTCTCCTGAACCCAAAATACTCTATTCCCCAAAAACTCTAAATATCCCTTACCTCTGTTTATTATAACCCACCTTAAAATCCCTTACCTCCCTTTACCTGTATCCTCTCTTGGTACCACCCTGAACTCTAACCCATCACTTAACCCTTAAATACCCCCCTTTTTCAATTACACAATAAGTATGACATTAAAAAATAAATACCTCCATGGTAAATTGATGCAGAGTAAAATACCAAAAAGGAGTCCAAGTGGTACTTACCTGTGTCGTAATGTCCTGTGAAGTAAATACTGCATACCTCCCCTTCATCCAGGGACTGAATTGATCAAGGTATTCTATGATGCTGGTGTGCTTCTATACACTCTTTTTGAGAATGTGGGACAAAAAGTGAATCTGCAGATCAGGACTGTGGTGTCTTGGCTGTTTATCCAAGTATTTAAACAATTAGAATGATGTAATTCAGGACATAACAGAGACATGGAGTGGTGTAGGAGTGAGGTGTATAGTATCAGCTGCCATATGAGTAGATCTCTGGGTGTAAAATTGTGCTTTCTGTGTACTATTGAACCCTTTGAAGTGTGGTGAAGATACCCTGGTGCATATGTCCACCAGCATGTAGCCTTTCAGTGTTTTGCAGCACCAAGTTAATAGCAAAAGGAGACCTTCCTCTCTTTGGCAGATGCAGCAAGCTGAGGGCAACTTTGAGGACAAAAATAGGATAAATGATCTAAATATGTACCTCATTTAGGGGCCAGAATACTCATAGTCTACCGTATCTGACAAGGTTTGAATACCCAACTTTAACCTCTGAACTCAATTCAACAAGATGCGAACCTTTCAATGAGGCTGCTATAAAGAGATTTTATAAATCTTGTTACATACTAACAGTGATGGGGTATACTGCCATCTGTAGGGTTATACATTTAAGTCATATGGAAAATTAGAAAACTCAAGAGGGAGGGCTCTTGTTTCATTGTTTATTGACTCATGGGTTTTGCTGAGTAAATGTCAATTTGCACCTTCACTTTGGGGCTCACTATGAGTGGTCCAGTTTTGGGGTGCAGTATTCTTTCTGGAGTTACTAATACTGTGGGCATTGGTAAAACCAGTGGAGGGAATTACAAGAATTTACTCCTGATTGAAGTATAGTGATGAATAACATGCAAGAATTCCCATGTTTCCCCATATTTTCTGCTGGATGTTCACCTGGAAACTTGGGGCCTCATTTAGAGTTTGACGGACAGGTTCCTCCGTCACAAATGTGATGGGTATCCAGTCCGCCATATTACGATCTCCATAGGCTACAATATATACAGTATATCCGTCATGTTTGAGACTGAGGCCCTCATTACGAGTGTGGTGGTCTTAAGACCGCCACAATCGTAGTGGCGGTACAACTGCCACATTACGACTGTGGCAGAGCCGCCACGGTCCATCAGCCGGAACTGCCAGGCTGCTGCCAATCGACAGCCTCGTGGTCTCGGCGGTCGTAATCTGCCAGGGAAGCACTGCAAGCAGTGCTGCCCTCTGGATTACGAGTCCCCTTTCTGCCAGCCTTTGCATGGCGGTTGGACTGCCATTCAAAGGCTGGAGGAAAGGGGGGATTGGGGGCCCCATGGGGGCCCCTGCACTGCCCATGCACTTGGACAGCCCTGTTGCGCTTTTCACTGCCCGAATCATGGGTAGTGAAAAGCGCGATGGGTGCTGTCGCACCCGACAGCACTGCAACATTGCCGCTGGCTCGATTACGAGTCGGCGTCAATGTTGTGGTGAGTTTACCTTTCTTGTGAAGTGTACACTTTCCCACAAATTAAAATATGTTGACAGGTTAGCACTGTTCTGGGGGTTGGTGCAATGATGTCAACAATTATTTAAATATGAAAATCTGAAGGCATGCTCTTCTGATAAGGGCTCAACTATTCCATACAGAACATTCATGAACATGCCATTAAATTGACAGCCCCAGAATGGGGACAGTAGGGCACTGGTTTCAAGATTTCTTGGATGAATGCGTTCAATCTTTACCTCTTATTATTTCTGCAGCTTCTCAGTCCTTTGTTGTATCCCCAAAGGTTCCTCTTTGTCCCTATTCCTTTCTTAGTACACCCACAAGTCTCCCTGATTAGATCTTATGGGTGCAGCACCTTCTCTAATGCCAATGACCCTTAGTTGATCATCCATTCAGATTAACAGTCTCCTCATGGGTGGAAACCTCAGTAATGGACAGACCACAATTCCCAATTAGGCCAGCTCTTAAAGTTTGACCTCTTGACATAGAGCTCTCTTTAGTTCCCAGCTTTCAGCTTTTCTTGGAGTTTCTTTTGGCTTCATGTGCTTTGAAAAGTATTATCCTCTATTTTTTGCATTTCTATTAAAGCAACATCCTGTATCTATTTCACCAACCATACCATAGCAAACCTTCAGTGTATTCAAACCTTTGTGCTTCCATTTGTCTCTAGGCTGAAGAAGTTTGACCATAACTCCATGAAATAGAAAGTCTAGCATTGCCCTCTGGTTTTCCGATTATTTTTAAGGTCTTTTGATTTATTCATTGAGCTTTCTACAAACGTCGCCCCATTTCTGTAAGCCTGCTTCTCCCACAGCAATTCTGCAACATTTTTTCATTCTGGCTCTCAGCATTTATCCAGGGTTCTGTGTTTCAAGCATGTCTGATGAGGTATCTGAGTGTTTAGCATACCTGACATTTAACACTGAAGTACCCTACCTGAGACAAATGTCTGGTGATCTGTTTTTCAAATAAGTCTTTTGAGATTTTTGTTTACCCTTTTTGTGATTTCCAATACCACCTCCTTAATGCTTAGTTTAGATAGTTCTGTTGATGGTTGTCCTTTTTTATTTGTCAGTGCCAAGAACTACCATGTGGTGCATGTGTGCTTTACAAATCCATAAATATATCATATAAGATTATGGCCCTCATTATGACTTTGGTGGTCTCTGAGCGAGACCGACAAAGCCACAGGTGCCAGAAGACCGTCAGTGTTGGCGGTTGCCCGCCTACCATATTATGGTTACTGCCAGATTTCTGCCACACTTTGGGTGGATATCCAGCAGTAGTCATGCTGTTGGGCGGTGGCGCCTGGCGTTGCTACCACCTGCAGTAGGACGCCGCCAGCCATATTATGACCATTATTACAGCCTGGAGGTGTCCTGCTGGAGGGAAGCTGCCGGCGGTAGCAGCGTCCCATCCCGTTCCCTGCCGGACGACCTTCTCCTCTGAACTGGTAAGGTGATCGTCTGACAGTGGAGGGAGGTGGTGGGGTGGGGGTGTTGTGTTTGAGTGTGTGGTGTCTGGGTGCATTTATGAATGTGTATGAATGTGACTGTGAGTGTGTGGTGTATGCGTGGTCATATGTGTGTGAGTGAATGTGTGTATGTTGAAGTGAGTGCGTGTCTGCATGTCAGTGTGTATGCGTGTGAGTATGCATGTTTGGGTGTTTGTGTGTATGCATGCCTGAATGCGTGTGAGTATGCATGCCTTAATGCTTGTAAGTATGTGTGAGTGAATGCTTGTGAGTACGTGTGAGTGAATTTGTGTATGGATGAGTGTGAGTGAATGAGTACATGGATGAGTGTGAGTGAATGTGTGTATGGATGAGTGTGAGTGTATACATGTCTGAAAATGTATGTGAATAGGTGTATACGTGGTGCGTGTGGGTGTATGTGTGCATGTATGCGGGGGGTGTCAGGCACCATGTAAGGAGGGGGAGGTCAGGTGCTTGCTGGGAGGTTGTGGGGGAGCTATCTACAGGTGACAGGGAAGGAATTCCCTGTCACTGGTAGCCCTACTGCCATGGTTAATTCTGCCTGTGGTCTTCTGTGGGCCGCCGGGTCGGAGATGTACATCTCCGGCCTGGCGGTTCATACCGCCATGGCGGTATGTGGCACTATGCAGCGCCAGCCTGTTGGTGGTGATACCGCCACATTAACCCTGGCGGTCAAAGGATCACCAGGGTCATAATGAGGGCCTATATGTCATATCCTATCACATATTATAACATATTACACATTCTCCATTAGTATATTTAGGTCACGCCTAGGCAGCGCATGTGCTGTCTCTGCGAGACATGCTGTGTTCAGTATATGGGCTTTAAAAACGCCCACTCTTGCCATTTATTCTTTGTTGTGCTTGTCTTAAATGCTTCACTTTTATTTGTGCATTATGGTAAATGTCCCTCCGTTGCGTGCTAAATTCTCGCCCAGTATCTTTCACTAAGAGAACATTTTTGTTGGCCTTCACACTATACCACACTTCCTCTTGTGAAAGGCGTTCATGCTAGGGATCATGTTACAGGGCTCGAATTGTTGGCCATCACACTGCATTACGCTTCCTCCTGTGAAAGACATTCATGCTCGGGCTCATGGTACAGGGCTCGAAGAACAAGAAAAACACTCCCTTTTCAACACAATGATGAATAGTGCTCGAGGCAGCATGTCTCTGGCATCAGCAGGTGATGCAAAGAGGTGCATCCAGGTCTGCATGGGAACTAGAAATGCATGCTGAAAACTGCATTTGACAACTTGTACTTTTTAAAATACTTACTATGTTTAAGAGGCACATGGATGTCTGAAAATGCAACAGCGGTCTCTTCAAGAACTGTGATGTTTTATGATGTATTTCTTTTCTGTGCACTGTCTGTGGGGAGTTGGGGGGTGACCAGTGTGTGCACTCCACTCCTTGAAGGAAAGGTGTGTGTTGTTTATTTGCACCACACCGGCCATAAGGTTAATGTGTAGCGATCGGGCTTCCTGCCACGTAAATTCAAGGAAAACGTGATTTGAAGAAATCTGCATGCTTTCACACCTTATGGTGAATTAGCATAAGCTACAGTTGATTTGATCCTGGACGTGTAGGGCAGGTTGGTGGGGGCTAGTGCAGTCGCAATTACACCACCCCCTGCAGTTTTAATGGCTCCTCCCCCGTCTCTGCTGCAGGGATGGAGTATAGGAGCTCGGTGACACTGCCTTGCCATTCAGGGGAGGGGTGATAATGCTGGCGGTGCAAATCAAACAAGCTGCTGAACCTTAAAAAAAAAACAAGCATTGGCATAGCCAATAGGTCTCGCCTTTGGAACCTTGAAAGTGTTTAACCATGCACCCATGTGCGGCATGGTTAAACACTTATAAGGTCCCAAAGGCGAGACCTGTTGGCTATGCCAATGCTTGTTTTAACTGGTAATGTGAGGCAAATCTTTACTTTTCACAATGAAACCAATAGGACATTATGGTCCTGAATTGCGATTTTCTGGAGCCTATGTCTAGAAAAATGTTATTTAGAAAGGCAATCACCTTCACCATTTTATTCTCAATCTGCATATCCTGGAATTTTTATTTTGATCTGAGGAACATTGGAAGGGTTCAACAACAAGTGCAAAAGCCAGCAGAGCAAGGGGAATCAATTTTCTACTTCCATGGATTACATAACAGACATGGAATGAAAACGTTTTTACATAAATATAAGCAAAGATATATATATCTAGGGTTTCAATCACTGCTCTCTCACTAGTTACACGGAGCAAAAATCTTCACTCTGTTTTAATTATTTTGGTGTATTAAACCATGTTATTGTATTTAATACACTTTTATACTTACACATCTCTAACTGAATCACCACCTTTTTTATTCAGAGGAGTCATTGGCTATAGTCTGTATTTTAGGAAGATATACATAATTGGGCTGGCATTTAGAGATATTAGGGCCCATATTTTACGAGGCGCTTGCCTAACTCTTTGCAATGCAACAGTGGCGTAAACTATTAAATCATCTTTATGAGGTCACGCAAAGCCACTTTGCATGGCTTTAAATGGCCTCATAAATATGGTGCAAAGCAAGGCAACGCAAATCACTCCGTTGTCTTTCTCTGCACATGAGAGGCATTCCTTGGGCATTACAGTGGGTGTTCCCATGCAACACCAATGGATTATGACCCATCCCCAGGTTTACAAGAGGTTGTAAACTTGGGGATGTGCCGAAACTTTATATCTTCTTAGGTGGGGCACAATTAGTTGAAATATCTTTATTTCTCCTTGATTTTTCCTTTTTCTATGTGTGCTGCATCCAGCAGCACATATAGAAAGGGGAAGAAGCCTCCCAAGACTGTTTTTGTGCAGGAAGATGCACCTTCCTGCACAAAAACAATTCTGCATGCAATGCAGGCAACCTTGCATCATGGTTCAATGGTACCTGTGTTGGTGCTAGGCTGCCGAAACGGCATCAGTGCAGGGGAAAAGGATGCACCGCATGCCATAGATACAGCACATTCCTGCCCTTTCCCTGTGATGCTGGGCAGTGCCGCATGCTAACTTGCGGCCCTGCCCTCCACCACATGCCCCTTAGTTCTTCAAATGTTTTCTGTGGTTGAACTTTCTGTAAAGGAAAATATTATATAAGGTGATTATAGGAAAGGCAGGATCTCGAATTTGTTAACGACTTCCATTATAAGTAGGGTGTAGTAGACTTTTTTATTCCCCAAAAACATTTAGTGAATCCGCATCCTAGATAATAATGGGTAGGACAGACAATGTGAAAGTTTATATAGGTGACTCCATGCTGACTGCTATTAAAACAATTTGTACCATGGCATGTTTGGACATTCCACAGACACTGTTGATGCTTGTGTCACAATGGCCAAGATTCACACAGAAATGAAGATACAGCCAGTGAAGATTCAGGCCCTGATTCACAAACCAGTAATGGCTGTAACCCTAGGTATAAGGCTGTAAAGAGCTCAATTTCCACCTGTCAAGAATCAACAACAAGCATTTGCAATGCAATAAGTCTTGCGTTTGCTCGAACAAGAACTATTAGCGTTGTAAATTTGTAACTGGAACTTTCTTGCCACACAAACTGAAAATAAGAAGTAAAACAGTTGACATAAGCGAGCCGATTCAAAGTGCCGCAGTGAGTGCAGAGGATAGGGACAAAAGAAAAAAGAAGTTTGCTTGCAGCAAAAGTTATCAGCAATAGTGCAATTATTCATGTAATAGGGTCAATGGCCAAGGCGATAACAAAACTGCCCTAAGGAGGGACAAACGGAAAGCAGTTACCAACGAAAACGAAGGATTTTTTAACATCAAGCCCATGAACGAGTGATAGTGATGGACGTGCGATGGGCATGGTTAAAAGCCCAGATACATACCAACACGTCGGAAAAGCAGCACTTGTGTGCTGCTATGCTCGACCGAAAAAGGTACCTGGTAGTCATAAATGATTGAGTACTGCGTAGCTATAGTTTGCTTGAAATCAACAAATAACCCAACTTTGAGTGCAATATGTGAACATTTGAGACAAGTGAAGTAATTCTGTGAAGGAAACCATTTGAACACGTTAGGGTAGTGATAGTTAATGTGGGGTAATTCGGAGAGAAGAAATAAGCTTTGGTAATAGTATTGGTTTAAACTGAACTTGTTATATTTACAACATATTCTATACAATAATAGGACACATGTAGTTTGGTTAACTGAACATGTGGGGCTATCCCGACTCAGACTCAGAGTTGATCTGAGCAATGCAGGGAAGCATGGAAAGCTTGAACTCAAGTAATTTTGGATAATAATAAAATATTTTCCCCGATTGTTTGTCAATCCAGCTTGCTTAATAATAACAATATGTGGACCTCTTTTTATAATGAGTTCATTTAGTTTTCAATTTATTTTAATTCTTTGAACAATTTCCAACACTTCTCCTTGAAGGATGTTTTGGGTTGGAGTGATACGATGGATATTATAATTTCAAATGTCCTGGTGAATTTTAGTATAACAAGCGCTCAAACAATCTTCCTAGAAGCTCTCAGGACTGGCCAGATCCTCCCACTTCTTTAGAAGCCTATACTAGACCCTAATGACCTCACCAACCACCAGCCCATCACTCACCTAGCATTCATCTGCAACTTAATTGAAAAAGCAGTCTATGTTCAAATCCAATTTCACATAACTGCTAAGCATCTCCTGCATGAGTACTAGTTTGCTTTCATATCACGGTGCAGCACAGAGACCCCCGCCTTACACAGGAGACAATGACCTCTTGTCCACAAATGAAGATGACCCCTGCCTCCTGATATTGCTGGACATCTCTACTAAGGATGAGCAGTAAACTTCGCATCGCTGGTGGAGTTCTGAGTTTTTGACACTCCACGTTCAGCTTGGAGCGCGGAGTTCAGCAAAAACTCCACCCACACCCTGTGGCAGAGTTCACCACCCAATCGTGCTCGAGGACAGTGGCCACACCATGTCTGTCCCACTGAAAATGTGAAGTACAAAACTTTCTGGTTAGGGCGAGGCACGCATGTTGTCCGGTGGCTGCCTGGACCTGCCGGAGTGTGAAGTCCCAGTTCACTCCAGTCCCAGATGCTGTTAGAGCATCTGGGACTGGAGTGAATTGAAGCAGCTGAAGTTCATCCTTGCGATTTCTGAGAACTATGATTGCCCTTCTCCAGTCCTGATGAGGCCATAAATAAGTTGGCCGAAACGCGTTGACTTCCTTGTATTGCAAGTGGATTGGGCTTGCTAAATAATGGACCATATTGTAAAGATTTGAGATGCACGATATCACGCTTGTGTGAAAGAAATACACAACACAGTGATAGTTGAGTGCACGAAAAGCCCAGTGACTTAGCAAATAGCAGTGGATCACATGCGGAGTGACATAATAGTGACCACTTTTCAAATACGTAGGGCACCACCTCAAGATGGTTTCTTTTTTCTATATTGTTAAAAATGTTATATGTAATTTATTGTTTGTGTATTGTGAGTAATACTTTGTTTATATTTATTTATGTGATGTGGATTAAGTCTTATATTAGATCACCATAGATCCTTTTTGCTATATTAAATTATTTTTGGAAATAAATATGAAAAAGTAATAAACCCAGAAGTAACAGAATTAAGGACTGTTCTTATAACTTATTACTAAATTTGTCCCTACCTGTCAGTTTTTGCCTTTTTGTTGTATTTACCCTGGGCAGGTTAGGGTTATAGGGTTTCCCCTAGTTTTGTGTTGAGTGTGAAGTCGTGGCAGGTCATGGAAGAAGTGAGAAACCTCCTGCCACCCCTGTGGAAAAGGAGCAGGAACCACTGGCAGCAGTCCCTGAGCCTCAGCCTCCATTGGTGCCTTCTGCCCCACTCAGCGTTGAGAAGAACTAGGCAGAGAGCCAGCAGGGCCCAGACGAGGGCAGCGGAGAGCAAACAGGAGACTCTGCTTGCTGCCCTTCTTTTGCCACTGCCTGCCACGAGCCCCCAACTGAGTGGTATGATAATGGTTGTTGTCCGCATGCCGACTGGGACCCCCAGCATCCACTGTCCTCCCAGCCAGCCCAGCACCAGCAGAACGCCACGAGCAGCACCGAAGCCACCCAACAGCACCCAGGGTGAGTTCTGTTTTTTGTACACTGTCTGCAATTCCGGTGGGTTTTAAAAATGTGTGCTGTTGTGTTAAGCCACATTTTTAGATGCTTGTGGTCCCTCGCACAACTCTGCAGAATTGAACAGAGTTTTTGTTCAACTCCACAGAATTCCATGGAGTACAACTCTACGTGTTCCACTGATCCCTAATCTCAACTGCCTTCAACACTGTCAATCATCCCACCCCCATACGCACCCTTGAGTCACAAATGGGATTCACCATCACTGTCAGTCAATGATTCTTTTCCCACCATTCTAACCAACACAGTTTGTTTACGTGGGCACCTACAGATCATAAAAGATCCCTATGACGTGGAGTTCCCCCCAGAGGTCTATATTTTCTCCTGTCATCCTCAACATTTAGATGGAGCTGCCTGGTGCTCTACTCACAAATAAGAGCATCAAGATTTGCCAATATGCTAATGAAACACAACTCTACTTGAAAGTCTTCTCTGCTTCAGATATCCAACACCTCAAACACTGCTTCCACAGTATTCAGAACCAGATGGCCAGTGCCCTCGTGAAGCTCAACCCAACCAAGACAAAATTTCTATTATTGTACAGCAAACAAGATATAGTACAAACCTGGCTCAATGACATGAACCTTGATGACATCAAACTCCAACTCTGACCAAATGCCAAACCACTTTGATTCACCCTGGACACCAACTTCTCCCTCAAGGAATACATTACCAAAACACAAAGATGGCCTGGTACCACCTCTCTCGTCTTTAGAAAGTCAAATTGTTTGTTCCAGAAAGTGACTTCAGAAATGCTGTGAAAGCCTCTTGCATCTGGATGGTGGGGATGTCCTAATCCATGCCCTCCCACACTCCACCTAGGCACCTCTTATCCAAGGCCGAAGGAAATATGATCACATCATACCCACCCTGATGGAAGTCCATCTGCTCTCATTGCAACTAGCACCATGTTAAAAATTAGCTGCATCATTACAAAGCCACCACATCCAGCAACCCTGCTTCTCCTGAAGGCAAGCTCAACATCTCTGGTGACACAGGTGACCGCCAGCCAGGATCTCATCTGACTGCAGACTAAGAAATGTAAAAAAGAAACAAACAAGACAATAGAGCTTTTCGATCTATGCATCCAGGATCTGGAACAACATTTCAGTATCCATCAGGACTGTCCCCAACGCAGCTTCAATTTAGGAAAGTGTTGAAGACTCACCTCTTTGAAGAACACCATCTTACATTGCATTAATAGTCCACAACTCAGCTTCCTCTCCTATTATTTACAGACTTTAAGCTTGCCTTTGGCTATGTACAGTGCTCCACTGCCTTGAGTTAGGTCCACGCTATAGAAATACCGTAATCATATATGGAAATACTGTGTACATATCAAGATCAAATTTGTCAATGAAGTCCCATTCATTGTTAGCCATTATATTGTCTGTAAATTAAACTGCTGAAGATTTTAAGATCCCTCTGAAGTGGGGAACAACAGTGTCTTTATTGTGGCATGCAGCATTTATGCCCTAGCCTACAGCAAGCATCAATTAATTGTATCTCTATTGTTTTTAATCACCTGGATCTATGGCATGACTTGACGTACAAGGTGGAGTGGAATCTCTTGATGTTGTGTGTTTACTCCTGTTGAAGATTTTTGATCACTGCAGGCGGTCATGTTAGTGGAAATATGCCCTGCAATATCCAGTGGGGTAACAAACCTTGAGGGGATCCCACTTCAAAGTACATGGAAGAGCCCCCTCCCAGACTCCATCAGGCGCTCTCATGCCAGGGTACTTGGTTCAGGGTGCCCCCTGGAGTTCAGAGGCCCCCTGTTCCACAGGGGCTTCGGGGCTAATGTTATGCCACTGGCAGTATGCAGAGATCTGACATAAGAGATGCATATTTAGTAGAGTGCCTGCAGCTGAGATTTGTGAACAAAGGGGTCAGTTACGTGATGTTTAGCTGGGTAAGATTCTTGCAGTGCCAGGTAAATTCCCAGATCACTATATGGTATTCTAGAACATGCTGAGAATAATGCTTAGTAGATGTATTGGGGGACAGTGCACGTGAGAGGAAGATGTGAAGTTTATTGTGAGCGAGTATGTTAGTAAGGACTATGAAACAGAAAACTTCTCTAGCCACATTTAGACCCGCCTGTGAGGCATATCAAGCTATGTAGGAGAGAATAGAGGGAATCTGCTCAAGTAGCAGCCATTTTCTCTCGTTGAACAATTTTTGTTTCTGTTCGCTTAATTGAATTCTGCCATTTCAGCACCCAAAAGTCATTTGTCTGGAAATTAATTTGTAATACCTCTGCTGACTTATGATTGCTGTTATGCTTGTGTCACACGGGCCAGGATTCACACAGCAATGAAGGTACAGCCAGTAAAGATTGAGGCTCTGATTCACAAACCAGTTATGGATGTAAACCTGGGTATCGGGCCGTAAGGGGCTCTATTTTCACCTGTCAAGAATCAACAAAAAGATACCAGGCAGTCATAAAGATTCAGTTCTGCGTCTCTACATGGCACAGATGTGTACATATATAGAGTAGTAAGCTCCATGCATGCAGTCGAGAGAGGATCAAGGTGCGATTATGCTGGAAATGGTGAGAGATTTACTACAGCAAATAGCTGGGTATCTCCCCTTGCATGGGGATGAATGGACACCACTAAACTTTGTGGAATGTAGGGAGGAGGTATTGCCACATTGAAAAATGTTTTACTCATGAATAAGAAGAAGACAAAATGTCCCTTTGGACAGGGGGCTACATTACTCAACTGCAAAGTTCTTTCCTGTATACAGCTCCACATTGGGCAAATAGCAGATGTTGCATATCATTCCCAGTGCCACACCTGGAAAGCTGTGATTCAATAATTACTGATTTCTACGGGGGTCCTCAGAAAATCACTTCTAATGGCTCAGATCTTGCACACCCCCGGAGCTCTCAATGTCCGCGGTATCATTACCTCCAAGGGTTGGAAAAATCCAGGCCATTTTCCTGGCCACTTGGTATGAGGGCCTCCATCTGGATATAGAAAGGTCGATTTTATCAGCAGAAGGATAGCCACCCCTTACACTTATGAAGTATTTGTTTATATCCCAAGGGCTGTTCCTTGGAGAGATATTTTATAATTCAACCTAACAGCTCCTAATATATTTAAAACGTGCATTAGCAAGTATACTTTTGTTGCCATTGACTTGAGAGGTTTATTGAAAAAAGAAAATGCATTAATTGCCAAGGTTCTCGGCAGCAGCTATTACGGGAGTCTATTATTCCCACAGTAATACAAAAATAAGAGTATTTATAACATATTCAAATTAACTACTTCCCTAATAACATACATTGTGCACCTGGTACCTACTCATTTAAATCACTTTACTTTTTACTCTTAAATAACGTCTTTCATGCAGATTTGTACTTGTGCCACAACACCGCAAGCTCATGGACTGTGTCAGTAAATGCACTGTGCTTCCCCCACTTTGTTAAAACTGACACATTTCGCCCAACTTGTCACATATAGACCAAACCGCATACCACACCTTTTCAACTATACATTCCAAGGTGCACCTTGGAACCCACTTCAAATTGCAGAGCCTCATCATCTCTCTAAGGGTATGACGTGCTATAGAAAATTGTTCAGTCAGAATACCGGGATTTTACTTCTAGCATCGCAGTGGTTAGGACAAGTAAAGAATCAGGGCCTCCTTAATCTGGGATCTGGGAGTGCGTCAGATTCCTTCCGTTCAAGGGGAGTTGCTTGGGAATACCCACAGCAACACTCATGGAACGCCCCTTTCATGCAGTGTTATGCATGAAAGGGGTCCATTCTTACAAGGCCATGAAAAGCCACTCAAGGTAGCTGTGCATGGCCTTGTAGATATGGGCTGGCATACTGCAATACCAGAGCGTAAAAATAATTACGCTTCAGTGGCGCAGTGTGCCGCTAGGGCCTCGTAAAAGAGGCCCTAAATTCCTATAGAGGTAAGGAGAGCAAGCTATGCAAGGACATATATCCTCGACATCTAAATAACCTTAACAAATACTCCTTGCTTAGGAATTCCAAAATGGTACAGACACCATAGTAGCTCTGACGCACACCAAACCGTATCGCTATTTGGATGACGAAACGCCCTAACCCTCCCTTATTTGGCATGCTTCATCCATGGGCCCCGCCTGGCACTAGTCAAGGGGAAACTAGTGTGAGCTGATACCCTTTTATACATGCATTCAAGAGGTCCTATGAGAGAGACAACAGGTTGGGTGCTCCCTGAAGAGCACTGGTGGGTATTGTGCAAGGAAGTCATAGTGCAGATGAGAAACGTGTAGGTTAAAACTACTTATTGCTGGAAAGGGAAAAAAACTTTGTTGTATCCTCAGTGGTAGATTAAAAGGACGCAAGGGTTAATTCAACCAGCATAGAGAGATCAACATGTTTTTGCCCAACAGGCACCATCCAGCAGAGTGTATGGGCATTCATCAGGACTGTATAACCACTCTATCAGTGTTCATCACTGGTATTAGGAAAAAGTATAGTGATAGTAAAGGCAATACATTTACAGCCAGTGGTGAAAGGTAACATTTCTAGAGGCATGTGGCTGGAGACTTGTAGTATTAGACGAGATAAAACATGTTACTATAGGTCAGTGTGTTAAAATCACATATATAAAGGTACAGCTCAGAAGGTGAGAACACTGCTGTGACAAACGCTTGGTGATAGTATGTGGACACTGCACATGCAGTGCTTAATTTTGTAAATATTAATGTGCTGGTGCCTAAAGCTCTCCTCTAAAACACTCAGCTGCTGCATTTAAATGTGCAAGCACTGAATGCTGAGGCATCTTAATACTGAAGCCATCTCGGGCCTCTTTAATCCATTCACAGCCACTCCCTGCCCCTTCAGCTCACTCTTGAAGCTTTCTGCTGTGTCCCATTGTGATGCTTTTTCGTTTCTCTCTTCCTCCACCTTTCCCATATGTGTCTTTTGCTCGCAGTAAATGCCTGATGGAGAAAACTAAGTGCCGGCCCTCAAAAATAAGTGCCGGTTCCCCGCACAGGAAACCACTGGCTCAAATTAAGCACTGTACACATGCACCTCTTGATTGGTAAAACACATTCTCTCTTACCCATCATCCTACAGTCTGGCAGAAGTTCAAGGTATGATGCTGTGTATCCCAATTGGTAGATGCATGGTGAAAACTAATAACTGAACTACTAAATGTCCAAAAACACGGCATGATACGGAGTGAAGAGATCGTGAGTACTAGTATAGGTTTTCAAGAGGCCATCAGTATCAAAAATATCAAAGCTATATAAATCAATTCAAAGGATCTGTGATAAAGACATCTAAAGAATGTTGTCATTTAATCTAGAGATATCAGGGTTCACACTGTGTTGTTCCCTCATCAGAAGGAAGTTGGATTTATCTTTAGGCTGGCTTTTGAGTTTTGGTTTGTCAATAACTGTCCATCTTACGTCGTCCACTGTGTGTCCATGCTGAAAAAAAATGGTCGGTTTAGAGGTGGCATGTCTGCACCTGATATCGCTCTAGTGTTCTGTAATCTTCGTTTGGCTTTCTCTTGTGATCATTCCTCTGTAGCGTAGCTGACAGGACAGGTAATTTTGTAGAGTACACCCTCGCTGTAGCAATTGGATGGACAGCCTAATTCCTAGAGAGATTTTAGGTTCAAATCAATCCGATCTAAGTAAGGTTGCCTTCAGGGATGAGAACATTATTGTAAGCGGTTTCTGAGTATGTCTGCATGCTTGGAGAAAGTGTATGAAATTGAGTACTTTCTTTGCAAGCAAAGGAATTGTTCTTTGAAAGCTTCTCTTCAAGTGCTCTGAGATGGTAACTGTTGATTTTTTCTGTAATCTATGTTGCAAGAACGGCATCCAATGGGTAGATAAGGGCATTTGGGAAAGGAAGGCTCTGCCTGCTGTGCTGACCAGTGATTCTAAAATGTGAATTGCAGTCATTAAGCTAGGTCATAAAGTCAGAAATGCTTCCCTCATTACCCTGCCAGATGATCAGAATGCCGGCTATATAGAATTTCCACAATTTCATTTGTTGACGAAATGGTTTGTTTGAGGCGTATATGTCAGTGACTTTAAACTCATGCAGACTGGGAGTGAATGTACTAACCACATATGGCTCTAGACTGAGGGCACATGCACAGTCCATGCATGTCCTCTTCATTTGGAGATATAATTGTTCTTTAAAGTTGAAGAAATGTTCTGCCAGAGCAAGGGTGGCACACTTCATGGTAAAACGGGTCATGTATTGTAAAGTGGGGGGCTGCAGGGGGTCCATCATTTCTCCAAAGCTTCTTCATGTAGTAGGCAGGTGTGGAGGTTCTCTACATGAAGATCCATGTAATGTAGGCTCAAATTCCAACGTGTCTTAAAGGCACAGAACATCTTTGATATTTTTTAGGTATGATGGCATAGTGATTTCTAATGGTTGCAAAAAACACAATGGGCCTCATTACGAGTTTGGCGAAGGGGATTTCTCCGTCACGACGCATATCCCGCCCGCTGTATTACAAGTTCCATTATATCCTATGGAACTTGTAATCCGGCGGACGAGATGTCCATCACGTTGGTGATGGAGTAATCCCCTGCGCCAAACTCGTAATGGGGCCCAATGTGTAAATTGCAACAGAGGTTCTAAAACTGAACCTAAGCTGGAGAGAGTGGGCCTGCAGGTGTTCGAAATTGTGCTTTGTGTATCTTAGCAAGTATATAAAAGTATGGAGTCTTTAGGTTATTAGTTTCTAGAAATCCGGCTTCTCCTTTTGTGATCTAAGATCGGTCCAAAGCAGTGGCTACCATCCTATTAATGAACTTCTGTAATCTACTTGTGGGAGCTTTTGGAATCTTTCACTAGTATATGTCATTGTCTAGTTGTTTAAGACACTCTTTTCTGTGATACTCTGTACATAACAGTGCTACGCCACCACATCTGTCTGCTTCCTTAATGGTAATGGATGCATCATCACCTTGATCACAGAACAACTGGTATTCTTCTCCAGAGAGGTTGGAAAAGTGTCACTTATTGTTAGTGGTCTGTGTCTCAAAGCCCTGCAGGATGGTTTGTTCAAATGTAATTACTTCAGGAAGGATGCAGTGTACTGGTGAATTAAACATGGATTTTTATTTAGTCCTGCATTCTGTATGGTGACAGCAGTGTTATCTACGGTGTTGAGGAAATATATGAAGCATATCTTTCTGAAAAATTCTTCCAACTTGATCCAGATGGAGACAATATATCCAGCATGCGTCTTTAACATACCAATCCAGTCAATCAAATAAAACTATTCTAATGTTACTCTTTACTCCTTAAACAAAATCAGAAATATTCTATTTGCATTTCCTTCATTCCCCACCTATTCCTTTTGGAATATAATCAGGGACAGTACACCATTATAGCCTAAGAACCCGCCGTAGCGGGCTCTACCGGCTATTAAAGGCCCGCTCCCACGTTAAATGCCCGAGCCGAAGGCGAGGGCATTTAACAAGGGAAAGGGCCTTTAATAGCCGGTAGAGCCCGCTACGGCGGGTTCTAAGGCTATTAGAACATTCTGCCACTCAGGGCAGAATGTTCTATTGCAAAAAAACAAATTGCTCACGGAGCCCGAGGGGATTAAAATCCCCTCGGGCTCAGTGAGGCTTTGTTCACAGCTGTTGCTGTGCACAAAGCGAAAATTGGAATGTTGGCGCTGCGGGCTTTTACCGGGCAGTAAAAGCCCGCAGCACTCCATTGTTTTCAATGGAGCTGCCAACGTTCGAATGTTCTAATAACTCAATAGAAAATATCTGTATTAAGTGGCCACCAATTGAGACAACCAACCAAGGCCTAAAATATGGTCTTATTGCTTTGGATAGAGTGACTAGGACACCAAAAAAAGCAAAATGTAATTTTGTCCAGGGCTCCATAAATCCTTACACACAACCTAAATGTCATGGATATAGGTAATAAAATATCTAAGGAGTGTCTCACACACTCAAGCACATTGTGTAAGTCTACTGATCCCAGGTTTCCTCTGTGTGCAAATGTATGCATCTCCAGTGTCCTCACATGGACATCTGTACAAAAGTGTACATTTACAGGCATACTGCCACAGCTATAACTACTGAAGAGTGCCCACAGGACAATACGCAGAAATAAGTGTGTTGGAAATGTGTATTTGCACATGTAACATATTTCTTTCTACACTTAAAGCAAACCATTCCCTGCACTTGATGATAACATGAGGGTGCTTGGAGATTCTTCATACCGACATTTCACATTTATCCCATCATTTTAGCATTAGAGGTAGGTATGCATATTGGGCGTAAGAAACAATTGATAATGTTTGTGCATATAACACTGTTATAACTTTATAGGTGTACATTTCTTCCCTGAGAACTTATATGGCCCATACCTATTTTGAAGAGGTGGTTGTAAATGATGGGCACCAGCCCTCATTTTTGTGGGATGCTAATTATTTTTCCAACACAAAAGGATGATGGACGGAGTGCTGAAAGGGTATGCCCAGGAATGGGTCCCAAGCTCAATGGGCCACTGGATTCAAGCTAGCGTGGCTGATGAGACCTGAAACCGGTCCCAGGATACTTGTTTCCAGGCCAGGCAGGACCTTGCCTGACAGTTCGGGCTGGACTGTTCCCATGGGGAACAGGGTCAAGACTGATTTGCATATGGCTGGGTCCAAACTGCATCCTGGGACCGGTTTCAGGGTATCACCCTTCTTCAGCCAGACTAGCTTGATTCCAGTGGCACAGTGAGCAAGGGACCCTTGCTAGCCTGACTGATGGGGAGTGGTACCTTGAAACCAGCCCCAGGATGCTTGCTTCCAGTCCAGAGAGGACCTGGCCTGGCAGTTAGGGTGGGCTGTTCCCATGGGGAACAGGTGTAAAACTGATTTGCATATGGCTGGGTCCAAACTGGGGTGGCATAGTGAGCAAAAGAACAATGGATGTAACCCAGATCTGTGACTGGGGGTGAGTGTTTGAAAAGTTACAGCACTCCGTCCATCATCTAGTTCTGTTCCTATGTTCACCCTCAGTGGCAAGGGTATGCCCAGACGAGGGTCCTGTGCTTACAGTAGCACTGGATTCAAGCTAGCCTGACTGATGGGGAGTGGTACCCCAAACCTGGTCCCAGGAAGCTTGTTTCCAGTCCAGAGATGACCTGGCCTGGCAGTTCAGGCTGGTCTTTTCCCATGGGGAACAGGCATAAAACTGATTTGCATATGGCTGGGTCCAAACTGGGGTGGCATGGTGAGCAAAAGAACAATGGATTTAACACAGGTCTGTGAGTGGGGGGTGAGTGTTTGAGAAGTTTCAGCACTCCGTTCATCACCTGGTTGTGTTCCTATGTTCGCCCACAGTGGCAAGGGTATGCCCAGATGTGGATCCCATGCTCCCTGTGCCACTGGATTCAAGCTAGCCTGGATGATGATGGGTGATACCCTAAAAAACAGACCGGGATGCTTGTTCCAGTCCAGGGAGGACCTGCTCTGGCATTTTGGACTGGACTGTTCTCATGGGGAACAAGGTCAAGACTGATTTGCAAATGGCTGGCTCCAAACTGGGGTGGCAGAGTGAGCAAAAGAATGATGGATTTAACCCAGATATGTGACTGGGGGTGAGGATTTGAAAGGTTTCAGCACTCCGTCCATCATCTTGTTGTGTTGCTATGATATTTATTTTTCATCATCAACTTTGATTCAGAGCAAGAGAGACAAAGTCAAAAAAGGGAAAACGAAGGAGAAAGGCAAAGATAGTAAAAGAGCAACAAGGAAGGAAGAAAAGGTAGGAAAAGTCCCAAACAGGATTAAATAAAGAGGCAAGAAGTGTAGAGGTGGTGGAAGATCGATATATGAGGTGGAATAAAGACTAGGCACCCTCAGTATTGTGCCAACCCAGCATTCAAAAGCACCTGCGATGGACTTATAAGAAAATCGTTGGGCTAGTGAACATAATATTTCTAGTTTTGAAGCAATACTTGTTGGCATTGCTAACACAGATCTACACATTCTACCATATTGGGAGATTTCCCATGATAATTTTCAGGATTTAAGGCCAGAAACTGATTTGTAAATCTAAATGTAGCCCCAAAACCTTTTCAGAAAGTCACAGGTTGACTGTAAAGTTAATTTATACCTGGATGCTCTCTGAGCACAGAATCGATGTTAAAAACTCACTCTCTGCAATTTCTTTCCGCTCTGTTCCACCAAGAATGTTAAGATGGATTCCATCCAGACTGTGCTAGCCCTGAAGTATATGATAATCCTGCTCCCTGTCCTTATCCCGCCAGTATTCTTGAAAACACCACAGGAGCTTATTACAAGAATTAATGGCAAATGTCCAAGCCTAAGAAACAATGAAATATCTTTCCTGATCGACAGCTTTCACATTCATTATATGATCTAGTTCTATATTCTACCAATGCATGGGGGGCTCTGGAAATAGCATTTCTAAGGGGTACTGTTTTGTCAACATCTGAAGGATTAACTATGTAGTTAGTCCTGTCATGTTTCAAAACTATGACCTATAGTCAGACACAGATCTCAGCAGCAGATCTCAGAAGCACGTGCTTGACCCACTGAACATTCTGAGACCAAATAAGCTAATGTGAGCTAGCAATAAGATTGTACATTATAGCAGTAGCCACAGTATTTTCCTGATGGAAACCAGAGCTTCCAAGAATTTCTTTGGTATGATTCCAACCTGACAAATGGGAGAGCAAGGTGAACATACCTGCTTGAGGCATTCATATGAAAAGCATCGATGCTCACGCTCACTTTGCTTGGCTAAATCACACTGATGTCAGCTCATACTTGTGAACTTATGCTCGTCAGGCTGACCCCATACACTAAGTTATTCTGTGTGAACTCTGGGCAACATAGCACCCAAAGCCCATACATTTCTCAGTGCAATAATTGATGGTTCCACTAAGATAATGAATGGCAAACTAGTATCCTCTTCTTCACAATCTATCCTGCTCAACCTCCATTGATGGCTCAGGACTCTTGTAGAAAGCCGGAGTAATGGATTCACTTCTATTGCAAAACAAACTTTTAATATATACTACCCACAACTATGGTTTCAAGATCTTAATATCACTACATGAGATCTTCCCAACAGAGCATCTCATTCGGAGTGCCACTGTAAATTTCTAATTGGCCACATTCACATCACAGGTTTCAAGCTAATTGTGCTTCGACCCCGGTTTTTGACAGCAGCAGCTGCTCCAAGTAAAGCCTGGAGGAGTTTGCGTGGCCAAATAGTGTAGCAAGGGAATATTCTGTGGGAAAATAAGTTGCAAAGACCATTGCTGCATGCTATTCCCCATCCCCAGGTAAAATAGAGTGCGAGAACTGTCCCAATATCATGCGGGATTGCACACTGGCTGGGTGGTTTATGTGTCCTATTTTACTTCACAATCAGCAGTGAGGCTGATAGAAGTAAATCATATTGCCTTGTTGAATTCATAGGCTCTTGTAATAGATCTATCACAAGCTGACAGCAAACTTCTAGACAGCATGCTGACGAATGCTCCCCAATCACTCACAATCATTCTCAGCTCAACAGAATCCCATCATTTCTATATGCTATCATAAAACAGGGCATCTTTTTCCAATCATTGCACCAGTCTCTCAAGAAGAGGAAATATGGAAACTGATAAGCGTCCTTAAAACTGATTCGTCAAGTCATTTGTAAAATATATGCAGAGGACTGTAAGGTTCCAAGTGGAGAAACCCATTGAACGCCTGAGTCGTGTCGTCCCCGAATCGCTATGCAAGCCTATCAAGGTAAAAAACATGCAAGCAATGGAACAGTGGAAAGTGTAAGAGAAAAAGAATGGGTAGGAATATCCCCTCAATGGATTCATCTTAGCTACAAGTAAGAAACTTTAGTGACCATGAATTTGATTGAGGCATGGGTAGTTAAAGGACTTCAAGAACCACAGGGCCAGCTAAAAGAAGCAGTGCACACAAACTGAATACCTCGTACCCCCCAGCAATGAGATCATGTTGAATCAGGCTTATCTGTCCCATCAGAACAATTTGATACACAAGCATCCCAACAACCTGGATACCAATCGGAGACCCTAGGATGCCAAGAAGACTGATTGGGCAGCAGCTAAGAAGGAAAGGGGTAAGTAGATATTAAACAACTTGCCTACCCATATGAACAGCACAAAAGGTTGAAATTCTGCTTTCACAGGGGCAATGAAACATGCATCGTTGAGGTTGAGTTTGAACAACCAATCCCCTCCCTGAAGATATTTTGGTAAAACTTGAATACCTGCCATCGTGAAGTGTCAATAATAGATCTGATCAAGTATCTGTGGTTTATAATAGGTCTCCAGCCCTTAGTTTTCTTTTCCACCAGAAAAGAAAGCTTGTATAGCTTCTGCCCTTCTACGTTAGTGCTGTGATTGCTCCTACTCTAACTTGTGTTTGAGCTTTGAACTTAGCAAAATATTTGGAGTTTCTGAGAAAAATATACTCTGAGGTTCTCTGACCTGGTCCAAATCTTGTAAATACTCAAATCTGTAACCTTGACCACTCTGCAAAACTCAAACATCGTTGGTGAGCTCCTAACAATGCTACACCATTTCTGACAACCTGTGTCCCACCTTTAATGGGAAAGCATTGAAATGGTTTTCATAGTCACTATGGTGCAGGATGGACACTTGTACTTAAACTCTTCTGGCCCTATATCTACAAGATCTTCTACACTGTGGGAAGAAACCCGTTACTACCTCAAAATACATTTAAGTATCCTCTGGGTCCAATAAATACCTTGGTCGGAAAAGGACCTCCTTCAGCCAAAAACACAACCTTCAGCAAATACCCTGTGCATGGGTGACCAGTCCTTTCAAAGGTGTGTTTGTTTATACTTTTCACTAGGCCCTTTCCAAATAGGAGCCCTTAACCCTGGTACAGCTGCCTGGTTTGCTATGCCCCGTTTTGGAACTTATTTTCATTAGCACTGCCTTTGTTCTTTCGGCCACAAAAGTCAAGTTGGCTGTACCCAAAATACAAACAGCTTATTGCCTCCAACCTGTCAATTGGAGTTTTAAATCATCGTGTACTTTTTTCATTGTAACATCTCCGATCATGTGAAAACTTTGAACCAGTGGAACAAATATCCAGTTACTTGTTGTGGCACTGCTTGACTGATTTTTCCAGACCTTTTCTCTGCTCCCTCTCAAGCCACACCAAAAGCTTATGAGGGCAAGGACCAAATCTAACGTCACATAACCTTTGCCCTCCAAACACAATTTCAAGCATCAGCCCTCATAATAATCCTGGCTTCGCTATAAAATTGCCTCATTATCCATTTTTTAATATGCTCGGAAACATGGTAAAAAGGCCACAAATTAGCACTCTTAAGGTAAATACTACTAATTCAACTCAACATGTTCTTCTCGTGGGAAACCAACAACCAGTATCTTCTACCACACAGTCATCTAAAAGTCTGTATTTACCTCAACACTTAAAGAGTAACCGGGCCATGGCTGAAAGTGTACTGGATGACGGAGGGGGTGAGAACAGAGGTGCAGAAAGTGATTAGAGGTATGGTGCCAGGAAAGGTATTCTGGTGAACTGTAACGGCGGCACCTGAATCTGTCTGGTAGGAAATAACAGCCCCTTTGTTATATATTTTACCTCAAAGGAGTACTCAACTAGTTCATGTATAAATAAAGAAGGGAGGAACACACACTTTTTGAGGCTGAGCTAGTGCAACGGGAAACACAAACAGAAAAGAATCCCAACACAACATTACAATTCAAAATAATATCTTTGCAAGGTAAAAAAAAACATAATAGTGATTAATGACTCAGAACGTACCCTCCTGAGACTTAATACCCTCTTTTGACCAAGGTAATAGAGTGGGTAAACACTTAAAAAGACAGATCAGACCTAAACATGAATGCAAGTATGTTGGAGATATTCATTATTATGCAGGGCAAATGTTAAAGACCGGATAAAAACAAGCATTGGCAAAGCCAATAGATTTAACTTATGGGAGATCTATTGGCTTTGTCACAGTTTTTTAGACATCCTGCCCAGCAGTGTGGACAGTTGTGCAATATGGCTTAAAGAAAAAAAGTGCTATGACATGGTAGACACTGGCTGTGTCATGCCACTTTCTTTTTTATTTTGAGCCAATTGCAACAGCTGTGCAATATGTCGAAAAACATTGACAAAGCCAATAAATCTTGCATAGACAAAAGCTATTGGCCAATGCTTTTTTGTAGTGTGTTTATAAACCTCTAAAACACCATTTGTCCTTGACCACTAATCCAGTAGAAGATCTGACATCTGGCCATAATCATGTAATGATCGTGTCACCCTGATGTCCTATCACAGTTACTATTCTCTAAGAGGGCCGAAAGGAATATCAATGTGAAGCCATGCTGCCAAAAACTACATATAAAAGGTCTGCCACTGGGTTTGAGGTAGAAGAACTTGTTTAGGGGGGAGCAGGACCAAGAGTAGGAAACGGTTGTAGCCAAGAACTAATTTTTGCAGGGGTGAGTGCAAAAACAGAGGGACACAAGAAGGGTTTTTAACAGGGGTGGAGGCTAGAAGCAAGAAAAATAACCAGAAGAGAGGAATTAATCCCCAAAACGAGTCGCTGTACAAAGGAGTGGGGACACAGATAAAAAGCATTGCAAAGCCAATAGGTTTCTCTATGCAAAATCAATTAGCTTTGTCAATGTTTTTTTTTTACATGTTGCACAGCAGAGCAAATTTAAAGTAAAGCAAAAATGAGAAAGCGTTGACACTGGCATAGTGCTTTTTATTCCTTTAAACCATCTTGCACAGGGCCTGTGCACTGAGGTTGAGATAGTCAAGTAACTTGGGGGGTTGGAGGGTGCGGTTTGTGTGAAACAACTGTGAACAGGAGGAGGGTGAGTGAGGAGGGTGGGGGGAGGTTGACACCTTGGAGAGTGGGAGGACTATGGGGGACGGTGCCACCACGGAGAGTGGGAGGAGGTTGGGGCGGAAGAGGGCAGTGGACAGTGACACCAGGGAGACTGGGAGGAGGACAGGGCAGACACCACAGAGAGCAGGAGGAGGGCATGTGTGAAGAAAGGAGAGGGACTGGAGATGCATGTACTCTTAAAGAGTGCATGATGAAAAGTAAAAAAGTAGAGTACCTGCTGTAACCTGTAGCCAGTGGAAGGACACTGGCCTCAGGAAGCTGTACTTGGTGGTCAGATCCCAGCATAGCGGGAGCTTTAGTTTGTTGCAGTTAAGTAGGAAAGAGTGACGGAGGCATTACTCGCTGTGTGGTGGCTTAACATTCACTCCAGTACAAGCAATACAAATAGCAAGAGAAGAAATAGAACACACAAATAATACACATACAAGTACACACACAGTATATAAACACACAGTTTTCTTTTTGTCTCTATCATTTTATCTATCTATAGTTCAGAATCTTTGCAAACAGATAGATGGTGACACAGTAGAAGTACACCTGCACAACAAAATGATATGTGAGAAAAGAGACAGAGAGAGGCTCTTTAAGAGTGCATGCGAAAAATAAAAAAATGAGTACCTGCAGGAGCCTGCGCCAGTGGGAGAACACTGCCTATAGGAAGTGGCACTTGGTCCATGCGCCATGTCAGCAGCAAAGAATGGAAGTTCAGGATGAAGCCGGAGGCGAGGAGAAGGAACTGAACAATAGGAACCAGGGAACCTAGTGTGATGTGGGAGACAGCCAATGGTAAGAGAAGGTAAGTAGTGGGGGGTGTCTAAGCCCCTTGTAAGTTTTTTTGCAAGAGATTTCATAAGTACAGCAGAAGCACTGTGCAGGCAACACCTAAAAACTAGAATATCTTTACACACAATGTTGCCTTATTAAAAATATATATATCTGTGGTCTATCAATCTTCCAAAAATTACTGGTGATCAAAGGGTGTCCCTAGATCCTCCCATTACTTAACAAGAGTTTAGAATCACTATTAAGACACTCAGGTTATACAAAGGCCCTTTCTAAACATTTATATAACCATCAGTGTCCCATCTCACAATCCTATTCAGCTGAATGACGCAAAGTGGAAAGGTGGCCCATCAATGGGTGAAACTCACATTTCCTTAAAACCCAAACTGGGAAACACTACCACATTATGGACCTCATATTGAACCCCTAGTGCTACTTAATGTGGATACTAAGCTATATACAAAAAATATTAGCAACAGGTTAGAGGCTACACTGCCAACACACCTTAGCCTTAGTGTGAAACTCTGTGTTTTTAACTGCTAGCTTTTGTTGCCTGTTTTCTGATATCAGTTGTTACTTTTAATCTATTTGGAGGCCACAAATAAAGTTGTATTTGTCACTTGCATGTTCTCATATTCAGGCAAGGTTTTTATCAGATTTTTGCTGACACTCTGTTTATTTTTTGGCTTAGTCACTTTTATTTTCACATTTGCCTTCTTATTATTGTGCATGCTCTCCTGTGAGTCTGCTCCACAGTCCACAGGCTTTTTTGTGCTTTTACAAAGAGACCTTATTAGCAGACATTCTTACTCTTTTGGCCCGTACGGCTGTAGGCTTGTGCGTTCCAGCTGTTGCTTATCCTATTCCATGTATGGTTTAAAGGAGGCAGGGACATGGGCATGCTGCTTCCACACAAAAGGCGCACCAAGTGCAAGCCGTATGTGTCTGTCCATGTCCATTGTGTGTACAGCGCCAGCTATGCTGCCCCTTTTCAGTCAGGACACTCAGTTAAGATCTGTTCTAGAAAAGCTTTGGTCGGGGCTGTTTTGAACATTTGTTTGCTTGGCATGTGATTTATAAGCCTAGCTAACCTAATCTTCCCCCTGATCAAGTTGGCTTTCTTCAGGAAGGTAAACACACAATAACATTCAGATATTAGCACATGATAATATTCTGATCAAAAATGCAAGGGTGCTTTTTTGATCGGGTGGACTGTTGTTTTCTTTTGAAAACTTTATGATTTTCCAGATTTGGCCCTGCCTTTATCTCAAATGAAATGGTAAGTTATAACAACCCAACATCAAGACTCAACCCAAATGGGACAGAGCCAAGATGGCAGCAGGGATGGACACTCACTAAAGAGCTCCGCTACGAGGCCCCAAACTAATCCTACTTAATCCTGTGCACTCCCAGTTTATGAACATTAAAAGCAGTGTTGCACATATGCGATGACCTCCGGAAGCCGCAGTTTTGAAAAACCGCAGTGGGAGAGCCGGCGAACAGCATGGATGCTGCTGCCCTACCCTACCCACACTGGTCACGCCATGTCGGCCTCCAGGTCGAATCGGCAGCTGACCATCTAGAAACTCTGCGGGAAGGCTCCCCCGGCCTACGAGACTGACAGCCATCTAAGTGGCCCCACGAACCTTGCTAATTGTCGGCGACAAAAGCCTTTGAAACCCCGAAGACGGTGATGAGAGAGAGCGCGGCGGTGCAGGTGGGAAGAGGCATGGAGGAGGAGGTGCCCTGCCTGTCGCGGGGGACCGAACCACTGTGAGTTGGTGGGGCAAATGTGGTCCCCGGCTGGAGTCGGAGCTTAAATGAGACAGGGCACATGTGACGGAGGAGGTCCTCCTCCACCTCCTCGACAGCAACACTGGACCTGCAGCACCCAGGTCCCGGAATCACTGCCCAGAAAGGCAAGACAGCAGGAAAGCAGGAGACAGGAAGAAGAGCGGCACAAAAATGAGGAGGCGCTGACGCCGGAATAGAGAGGGGGCACCTGTACACTCTGAATTTCAAGAGGTGGAGGTGAGGAGGAGTGAATAGGCGTTGGGCCTCGAGAGTCCTGACCCAAAGTGGGGGCCCCCAACCCCTAAGTAGAAAGAGAGACAGGAATCCAGGCCTAAGACGACAACAGTAGTGGAAGAGCCTCTACCCACTCCCCTCTCCTCCCCCAACCATTAGACAAGTGACAGACTGCTGCGGGACTGGGTTGGGAGTCGGGATGTGAGGGCCCTGAAGTGTTGACACAGGGGAAGCCCGAGGAGTTTTAGAGGTAACAGTTTCCCCCCACTGTGTGAATGGGTGCTGAGACAGGTGCTACACTGCCGGCGGTGAGAAGCAGAGAAAAGGCCCTTGTTCCCCCCTACAAGTTACAAGCTACACATATGGGACCAGCGCTGGGCCTACTTGATACTGCGCAAACACTAGTGGGGAAACGGCAAAGGCAGTAGTGACAGGAGAGGAAACTCGGGGAACCCTCGGCCAACGCCGTACTGGCAGAAGTGCCCCAAATGGACATGGGCATTGGGGAAAGGAAGGCAAATAGTAATTGGTGCACGCTAGCTGAAAACAGAATTGCCCTGCCAGCCATGACCCCGGCTGGAGGAGGGCGACAGGTGGATACTAGAACAGAGGGGGGGACATATGCTATGAGAGTGACAGAGAGAGAGCAGATATTATAGGCCCCTCCATCCCCCCACTCCCACACCTCCAAACAAAACCTGGACCCCGAAAACCGACAAACAGACTTGCACAACCTACCAGGACCGGACACCTGGATTGACGATCTTGATCCTAAGAGACTGTAGCAAAGTTGAGGGTCAAGGCAGCACAAGAAGGAAAGGTGAATGTGGTGGAGCAATTGACAGTAGCCACTGGAACATGACCCTATAATCCCACATTAAAGTAGTGAATCCGGAGAGGGCAAATCATGATGAAGGATAAGGAACCCAGAACCTCTCAACAGGGAAAACTCAACAAATATGCTAGGTTGGTACTAACCCCCACGACTGAACATATTGAGCATGATACCCAGCTGCTCCCTGAGAACTCGGTCCTCCTGCAGGGCATTCAGTCTTTGCGTGAAATACCGGAGGGAAAGATGGGTGAGGTTCGATCTGTAGTTTCACTCCTGTGTCAGGACCTACATAACGTGGCAGACAGGGTATCAAAAGCAGAAGGCAGAATATCCGAATTGGAAGACACAGTTCAAACCCTGCACAAAGAGGTCAGCTGAGAACCACAACATCAACAAAGATATAGTCTGGAGGCTAGAAGACTCTGAAAACAGGGCCAGGTGAAATAACCTCCATTTGGTAGGGATTCCCAAAGGAGTGGAGGGCCCGAACATGCAAATGTACCTAGCAAGCTGGTTACAGCAAACACTTGCGAGTGACAAATTCTCCCCATGCTTCATAATTGAATGTGCACATCGTGCATGGGGCGCTAGACTGCCTCCCCGGGCCACCCCAAGAACAGTCATTGCATGCTTATACCAAGATAGGGATATAATATTTACAGAGGCAAGGCAGCTGAGGGAAACCTTGTACTAGAACTCTAAGATGCAAATCTACCTGGATTATACATGGGATGTCCCTCGTCTGGGCCCTGCTGGCTCTCTGCCTAGTTCTTCTCAACGCTGAGTGGGGTAGAAGGCACCAATGGAGGCTCAGGGACTGCTGCCAGTGGTTCCTGCTCCTTTTCCACAGGGATGGCAGGAGGTTTCTCACTTCTTCCATGACCTGCCACGACTTCACACTCAGGCAGGTCCAGGCAGCCACCGGACAACATGCGTGCCTCTCCCTAACCAGAAAGTTTTGTACTTCACATTTTCAGTGGGACAGACATGGTGTGGCCACTGTCCTCGCGCACGATTGGGTGGTGAACTCTGCCACAGGGTGTGGGTGGAGTTTTTGCTGAACTCCGCGCTCCAAGCTGAACGTGGAGTGTCAAAAACTCAGAACTCCACCAGCGATGCGAAGATTACTGCTCATCCTTAGTAGAGATGTCCAGCAATATCAGGAGGCAGGGGTCATCTTCATCTGTGGACAAGAGGTCATTGTCTCCTGTGTAAGGTGGGGGTCTCTGTGCTGTAGCGTGACATGAAAGCAGACTAGTACTCATGCAGGAGATGGTTAGCAGTTATGTGAAATTGGATTTGAACATAGACTGCTTTTTCAATTAAGTTGCAGATGAATGCTAGGTGAGTGATGGGCTGGTGGTTGGTGAGGTCATTAGGGTCTAGTATAGGCTTCTAAAGAAGTGGGAGGATCTGGCCAGTCCTGAGAGCTTCTAGGAAGATTGTTTGAGTGCTTGTTATACTAAAATTCACCAGGACATTTGGAATTATAATATCCATCGTATCACTCCAACCCAAAACATCCTTCAAGGAGAAGTTCCAAACTATGGACCTCCCCCCTTAGAAGATCAGGCAACCAGAAGAACAGATATCCCGTAACATGAGGGAATGCAAACAACTCTAGGACACTAGACTTGGCCACCCCACATCCGGTAAGGCAGACTCACCGAATGAGAACAGACAGCACAAGGGGAAACCAAGGACTATTCACCACCAGCAACTGCCTCTGTGATAGCACACAAAAGGAAAAAAGAAAAACAGGAGCTAGAGTAACTGGAAGGCAAGCTAATAGAGTAAGAGAGGAGACCAGGAGCAACAGCAGACCCTATCAGTATACGCCAGATTTGGACTGCCAAAACACTCATGATAAATAACAGCGAAATACACGACGATAAGTTTTTACATATAGACTATACGGTGATCATATCCTCCAGTGTCCTACCTAACAGCGTGTTATACCCAATGTATCTTGCACCTAGATTAGTTGGAGTCTCAGATAAGTTATTGACCACTGTGAAATGTTTTCTTTGCATGTTGTATAAAAAACACAATAAAAATATATTTTTTTAAGAATCAGCCGAAATGGTAAACTATCACAAACTTTTCCTATTCAACAGGCACACATCATCGCTGCCCTCTCTCACTGCTGCTGTTTGCACTTAGTATAAAACCCTTTGCAACAATAAGTGGTGCAGCAAGGATATAAAGGGCATTCCCTTTTGCATAAGAGGAACATTAAAATGATTACATTGTTTGCCGCCTCAGTGGCACAACTGTAACTCCAAATGCAAGAATTTGAAGCTATAGCTGGGTTTATGAAAAAACATGAATGAATCTGAAATACTGAATGCAACTCTGTCCCAAATGGAGATGAATACCTTAGCAGTTCAAACACGCTTTAAGTGCACAAATGCGTTGTGAAATATCTACAGAACTATATTATACCAAATCCCCCAGCTTTCTACGGAGCAAACTATGCACAACTATTGAAAAAGATAGAAGACTACCACATAAGGGCCCTATTCTTTTTGTCTGTCTTGTTTTGGAAGGATAAATACAATAAAAATGAATGTTTTGCCAATGGTCCTATACTTATTTCTTACACTTCCGAGTCAAACCCGAAAATAATTTCTTACTGAACTCAAAGCTATGTTGTTAATATTCCTGTGGAAAGTACATAGAGCTAGGGTAGCATAATAATTACTACACCTATCTAAACTGCATGAGTGTTTAGCCTTCTCAGACTTCAAATTGTGTTACAAGGCAGCTCAAGTCATAGCAGATAGTTCCCTGAATGCAATTAACAAATACTGAATGCACATGGATAGAGCCATCCAAGACTTAACAATATAGGAATTAATCTGGAAACCCAAAGTAGATAGACCCCCAATGCATACTTAAAAGTACCAACTAATACGACTTCAGAAGTCTGGTGACCTTGGCAGTTGGAGCTGGACAGACTGGATGATTGCTGGTGGGCTCACCTTCATTACTTTATTTTTAAATAAATCTACGACCAAGTAGACATTTCTATTTGGCTGCGGATTCTTCTTTCAGCGGTGGTTGCTTGCTACATATTTGGTGACAAGCTGATAAATGGGAGTGCTGACTCACCAGCATTAACAGAATATCTTCATGGTGGACCAACTCAAGCTTTGCTTACTGTTCGCATCAAGGAAGTATTGGTCTCATAGCAGATATTTGATTGGAACTGAACTGATCGTGCTGTGTCCAATAGTGAGAAAGTCACCAATGATCGGAGGTGATGTGGTCACGAGGGTATGGTGACGTGGCTTCCAGGCAAGTTGCATGGGCAAGGCAAGCAAAAGGGTTGACTTGCCGACGTACATAACGTGTGTGGCCATTTTGGAATCCAGGAATAATAAAAAGCCAGACACTCTATTGAGACACTTAACCGATGTGTGCAGCCAGTTTTCAATTGTTGTAAGTGAGAATTATCCAAACATTTTTACAGGTCTATCAGTTGCTACCTTTTGATTAAAAGGATGGTTAACACTTTCTACATTGGAGCATCTTCAGTACTGGATGAACACACTGCATGTTTATTTTATTTGTGTTTTCACCATCTTTAGTCACTAGTGTACTTGACCAGTTTTTTCTGTCTTTGCATTGCACTTGGCTTTGCTTATTGTTTTCCTCAAAGGTGTTCCTGCTCGCTTACTGCTGGAACTTTAACTTACTAATAAATGGAAGTGTTAATTAGCATGTCTAACTGAAAAAATATACAGCAGCCTCCAAATCTTTTGGCAAATCCAGGTAAACATGTACTGGAGTGGCAATGTTGGTTTTGTGCTTTTCGAAATTATCTGGTAGCCATTATTGCCTTTAAGTACTCTCCAGTGAGGAAATTAGCCCTACCTTTTAATTGCTTGGGTAGTGCGGGACAAAGAATTTGACCACTGGCCACACAACCTCCTACGGATGATTTTGGTGGCGATTCGGGAAATTGGAAGGTATTCATGGAATGAGAATAGATTATTAGTACTTTTTCGAAGGAGACAAGTATTGTCTTGGAACACTTTAACTTTTATTCATGGAAACAAGCAGCTGGAGAAAACACTGATTAATATGTAGCTACTCTTGGAATTTTAGGGAGAACATGTACATTTGATAATGTTGTAGATCAGTTTATCAGGGATCAGACTGTACTGAAATTGTATTTAAAGAGAATTCAGGAGCATTTAAAGTCCAACTGCACAGATCCAAATGTAAAGGAAACTGTAAAAATTGCAAAAGAGATTGAACGTTTGGTGGAATCTGTAAAAGTGTTATTGGATGCTTCTAGTAACTCAGAATTTGTGATTGTAGTAGAAGTAATAGACTGTTACTCTGTAGTGGTGCATGCTAAAGGCGTGGGTTAAATAACCATATTGATAATAGTATGAATTGTCCAGCCCAGGGTAAGAAGTGCAACAAATGCAAAAAACGTGGTCACTTAATGCCTATTTGCAAGAGTGGTAAGAGTTCGATCAAAGTTGATTGTGACTCTGAGGTTGAGCAACAGGAAGTTAGCAATTTTACAGCAACAACGATCCTTAAAATAGGGATCAAGGAGGATGCTGCTGTTGTTGCTGGTAAAAAAAAGGGCCTTTTGTATGCTAAAGATTGGTGAGATTGAATTGAAGATTATGGCGAATTCTGGGGCACCGTGACTATGTTATTGGAAAATACATTTAAGTCAGTGTGAGGTGATATGTTGCTTAAGAAAGCAGATATCAGAGTGTGGCGTAGGGTGACTCTGGGATTGAGAAACTAGGTTTTCTTTTTAATGTTTTGAGTTTTTCTGAGATAATTATCTCGATAAAGATTTTTGTGGCTTTCAATGGTAAGGATGATATGGGAAGGATAGATTAAGGTAGGCTTAGCATTGTGTTGAAGCCCGGTACGGATGTTCCTGTTATGTTGGTGGAGAAGAAATACGACAATGTGGACAAGACTTTTAGTAAGTACGGCCAAGTGTTTGCTGACAAGATTGGCACAGTGAAGGGTTTCGAACATGAGATCATTTTGAAATATAATGCTATATATATGGCACACAAAGTACGAGGTGTTCCTTTGTGTGTCTGAAATTAGTTGAGAAAACAGTTGGATCAATTGTATACAGATAATATCATTGGACTTGTTAATGCGACTGAATGGATAATTGCTGAGATGATCACAAAGAAAAAAGATGATCAAATTTATTTGTGCGCTAATTTGCACTCACTTAATAAGAACATTGTGGTGGACTGCCATCCGCTATCGAAAATTCATGAATTATTAACAGCCTAGGTGGAGCTCAATTTTTTAGTAATATTGACCTCAAAGTTTTGTATAATCAAATACCTTTAAAAGTAAAATCACAGATACTCAGAATATTTATTACACCGTTTGGAGTTTATAAGTAGTTTATAAGTAGTTGTACCTACATTTTCACCCAGCATCTTCCGCTAGCATATTTCAGAAATGTATGTTCTCTCTCTTTAAGGATATTCCTGGGGTACAAGCCTTTCAGAATGACATTCCGATTTTTCCAAATTATGACAGTGTACATAACTGTATTTTAGGTAAAATTCTTAGCATTTTGAGCGAACATGGTATGATGGTGTCTCATAACAAGTATACGTTTTTAACTGATATTGTGCAATATCTTGTTGACTGAATTAAATCAAAGGGCATAAAACCTAAAGAAGATCTTATTAAAACTTTAAGAGATGTACCGTGTCCAAAAAATAAGGATGAGCTTAATTAATTTATTGGTTTGAGTGACTGCTGATCAAGGTTCGATGAATGGTATGTAACTATTATGGAGAACTTGAAAAACTGAGAAAAAATTGAGAAAAAAAAAGAAAAAATTGTCTGGAGCACTACAGAATAGAAAGTGTTTTCAAATATTAAGATAATACTTACAAAAGTGCAGACTGTGAAAATGTATGTTAATGGCCATATGTTTGTCAGTTGATGCAAGAGTGCTATTTTTTTGGGTGCAGTTCTTTTTCAAAGTGTGGACAATGAAGAGCATTTTATTTCTTTTGCATCAAGGGTGCTTTCAGAAGTTGAGAAAAGATATTGCATGATAAGATATAGCACTATTGGGAGAGAGGCATTAGCATGTGCATGGGCTATAGAAATTTGAAGACTTATGTATGGGGCATTAATTTCATTTAATGTATGGATCATAAGCCTTTGATCTATCTATTGAGTATGAGAAGGTGTGCTTGGGTATTGGGGTGATGCCGAAAAATTTGAGATTAAAAAAATCCAACGTGGAGTTCCACTTTTAAAGTTATTAAACTTGCATGTTCTTCAGTCAAACTGGCAGATGGGCTTTAGTGGGGAAAAAGAAATGTAATTTCTGTTGATTTTCAAAGTTCTTTCATGATGAAAAAACGGTCTGTGCCTTGTGAATTTGACTTGCTTTCCTTTAATTTTCCTTTGCCTGATGATTCTTCATTGCAGTCATAAAGGGGGCAACTAATGTAGATTAATCTCCAGGATCTTCTTTGGTATTGTCTTCTTTGCCTCCTTGGAAGAATGATGGTGCCCTTGAAGATCGAGGGACGGATGTGTCTGATAATAATAACGATTATGTTATTACCAGGAGGGGCTGTGTAGCAAGGAAACGTGGTTATTTGCAAGAACTCTCTATGTAAATATATGTGTTTTTGGTGTTTGTTTGGATGGGGAGAAGTTGTATTCTGCGAATTTATAGTTTGCTTTGCTTACCTGTGTTTGGAATGTTGATATGTGCATATTCTAGCTATTCTGCTGCAGTCAGTGTTCTGTTTCTGAAACAACAGCTGTGACTTTGGAGTTGGAGCTGGACCGTCTAGATGGTTGCTGGTGGGCTCGTCTTCACTACTTTATATTTAAATACATCGATGACCAAGGAGACATTTCCATTTGGCTATGAAGTCTTCTTTTAGATGTGGCTGCTTGCTACCAGTGCTTAATTTGTGCTTGTGGTTTCCGGTGCGGGGCACCGGTGCTTATTTTTGAGGGCCAGAACTTATTTTTCTGTCTGACGCATTTACTGGGAGTGAAAGACACATATGGGATGACGGAGGAAGAGAAAAACGAAAAAGCATCACAAAGGGAGAAAGCAGAAAGCTGCAAGAGTGAGCTGAATGGGCAGGAAGTGGCTGTAAATGGATTGAAGAGGCCCGAGATGGCTTCAGGATTATGCTGCCTTAGTATTCTGTGCTTGAACATTTACATGCAGCAGCTGCTTGTTTCAAAGGAGAGCTTTGGGCACCAGCACGTTTTTATTTACAAATTAAGCACTGCTTGCTACACTGGTGTCAACAGCATCAGATCAAGGCACTTGAGTGGCTCTGCATTGGAAAAGCTCTCCCCTTTGAGGACACAGATCGTAAAGAAGCAACTCTCCTTTCCCTTTGAGCATGATTCACAAATACTAAAATACATCAGTGCTTGTGATATGCTACTATATAGACTACTTATGCGTAGGCTATGCAGATGTTGCTTTCGTTTTCACTTCAGAGAGTTAGAGAGCTTCTGTATAAATGTTGTGAACAATGATGTAGAGTTGCCATTTGTAAATGTATTTTCTGACACTTCCCACCACAAAGCATGTATAGCCAAGAGATTCAGATGTGGGTGTTGCAGAGTGTGTCAGGAATGTATCCATTTGTGTATAAATGTTAGGGTGAGAGTGGGATAGTAAGCCATTTCAGAAAAAATCATTTCTGAGAAAAATGTAAAAGTAAAATGTATAATTCTTCAAATTACACTTGTACTGCATGCAGCAAGCATACATTATTAGAATTAGCAGAACAGTGTTTATCATCGTTTTTATAACTTCATTTACATTTATGAATTATGACGTTTGTGTAAGTGGATTGTCAAAATTGTAATTTTCCAAACGCGAAAAGATGCTTTAGCTAACTTGAGACAACTTAACTTCTGTTGTTCCTTCTTGGATATAACATTGTGGTACATTACGTGGTCATTTCTGCTGTTTATCCTCAGTATTAATAAAGAACGTTCAGGCTTTGCTATAGTAAGGAGGAGACTTTCCCAGCCGACTCAGATGAAATGTATACTTTTAAGGACAAGCTAACTGTTCCAGACTAAATAAAATATTATTTAATATTTCATGTTCTATGTATAAAAGCTGTGAAACCCCTGAACCAATGAAGTAGAATCACCAAATATATTATTCATTAAATCTTTCTCTTTGCTTGTCCCTCATTGGTTAAAAGCCTATGAAGCATGTGCTGATGTAGTGAAGGTATGAAATCCTTTGTCTAAAGTCCTGTAAAAGAGTGAGATTTATCCATGTATGGAGACTCTTTCCCCTCTCCTTGAAGGGGAATATATCCCAGATTGCCATTGCTAGACCTCTACTGGGTTCTTTGACTTCTCAATCCTTATTGAACCAATATGGTTCGCTATTAGGAACTGATGGCCCAGCTTGTGCATTGTTGTAACTATTGTAATTTGAGTAAACTCTTAAAATGTAGCCCGTTGTCTGTTGTTCTTTAAGCAGAGCACTTCCCTTTCTTTATACTATGGCCAGAGCTCACAATAACAAAGGAGAGATGGGTCAAGCTGGGACCACCAAAGTCCGATAGGGACTGCAGTGCCGCCGGTCCAAATAATCCACTTAATGGTGTAACCAGTCCCATTAGTATCATAATTTAAAACACTTTCTTGTGAATCTTATCATTTAGGTAATTGATGAAACATTAAAATAGTCATAGCAGGTCAATGAGAGGAGTAGAATGTTGATAACGTTCAATTCTTAAATACTTTTTAAGGATTTTTTGTTGAATATTCATGCTGTTTGTTTTGCATGTTGGCACAAGTGAGAAAAGCATCTAGTGTTGTAAAAGAGGCAACAGCAAAGCATTTCTTTTTATGGAAAGGACCTTTTAAAATTTTTAGATTTAGAGTTAGTAAGTATGTGGCCAGAATATGGATATCTGTTAGCAAAATACTGGTCTCAAATTGCTATCAGTATTTTTGCCACCAGTAAAGACTTACTACTAGAGGGAATGTGGCCTCCTGGGGCCAGCAGACCAATAGGTCTGTGATTGCCTTTTCGGTAATGCAAACTTTTTTTTTTAATATAGCCTGTTTTAGCTAAAGGAAACAAGACTGTGTTTAAAAAGAAATGTTTACTCTTTTTAGGTCGGAGCCTGCCAGACAGAACAGATGGCTGGTTCGCAAATGACATCTTGGGGGCATTTGGAAAGCTTCACTGAGAATGTATTCCACCCATTTCTTACCATTGACTTTGCAGTTTGTAACTGACATTTGCTTGTTTTCTGTTTGCCTTCTCTAAACATTTTAGGCTGTCCAACTTGGGTTCATCCCTTTCCTTGCCCAAATCGTATTCACTGTATTCTTCCACCAGTACTTGATTTTGGTAAATGGGTCTCTAAATCTTGTTTTTATTTTGTCACATCTGCTGTACATTCAAAGGCAGAGGTCAAATGTCAGGCTGTGCTTTCAGGGAGATTGGTGTTTACTTCATTTTCTCTGACAAGTGAGAGGATTTATTTGACAATCAAGCTGGTTATTGGTGGTGTGCTTGAAGAAGGCTATACAATATTATTTTCTTCCTAGAGCACAACACAATTTAAATGTCTCTAAATTAACTGTGCAGACATTTCACAATATATCAGACATAGAAAAGCACAAATGAAGCACAGTTTTTTGGTAATTCTGATGTGTGGTGGAAGACAATATTTTAATATGCTCAGAACAAAACAATACACTAGGTGATGAAATGTCCACGCATTATTGTTTGTGTGTTGTATTCTTTCAGTAAAACGATGTGTCTGTACAAATGTAATGGTAATTTCAACTGAAGGTGTGTTGTCTATAATGGCAATGCACTACCACACCATGCATAATTAACTTTACCCCACTCCACTCTACTCTGCACCACTCCACGCTATGCCACTCCACAGTGCAATACTGCACTGTACTCTGCACCACACCACTCTACGCCACTTCACTCTGTGCCTCTCTACTATACACCAGAGCAGTCTTCTACTATGCACCACTGCACTCTGTGCCACTTCTCACTGTATCACTGCAAGGTACCTTGCACTACTGCACTCTACACAGCTTTATTCTCTGTCTCTCTACTCTACACTGCTCTACTCTATGCCAGTTCACTCAACCCCACACTATTCTACTATGCACCACTGCACTCTTTGCCATTTCACTCTACACCATCCCACTCACTATTCTACTATGTACCACTGTACTCTTTCACTACTGCACTCTTCACCACTGAACTCTCCTTGCAGCTGCATTCTACATCACTCCACTCTGCCCCACTCCACTCTATACTACTCTACTCTGCAATACTGCACTCTACGTTAATGCACTCTATGCACACCCACTCTATGCCACTCTAATCTACTCTGTACTCTTTGCCACTCTACTCTACACCACTGTACTCTAACGTGCACCACTCCACTCTGAAACAATCTACTTTAAGCCACTGCACTTAGTGCCACTCTGCTCAGCGTCACTCCATTTTACTCTGTGCCACTCCATTCTACTTTGTGCCACTCTCCTCTAATATGCACCACTGCACTCTACTCTGCATCACTGCACTTTATGACAATGCACTCTACACCATTTTATTCAAAACCAATGTACTCTATGCCACTTTACTATATGCCAATCTACTTTGCACCACTGCACTTTATTCCACTATACTCTACACAGTCTACTCTGCACTGCTCTACGCCACTCTAATATACACCACTGAACTCTACAACAGTCTAGTCTGCAACACTGCACTCTAAGCAACTGCACACTACACTCTACACAACTGTACTCTGTAGGAGGCTGGCCTGGCTTGTAGTGGGTACCAAGGGGTACTTACACTCTGTACCAGGTCCAGTTATCCCTTATTAGCGTAGAAGAAGTGTTTCTAGCAGCTTAGGCTGATAGAAGGTAGCTATAGCAGAGCAGCTTAGGCTGAACTAGGAGACATGCAAAGCTCCCACTATACCACTGGTGTCATATGCACAATATCATAAGAAAACACAATACACAAATATACTAAAAATAAAGGTACTTTATTTTTATGACAATATGCCAAAAGTATCTCAGTGAGTACCCTCAGTATGAGGATGCCAAATATACACAAGATATATGTACACAATACCAAAAATATGCAGTAATAGCAAAAGGAAGTAATGCAAGCAATGTAAAGTTACAGTAGATTGCAATAGGAGCACATATAGGTATAGCAGCAACACAAACCATATACTCCAAAAGTGGAATGCGAACCACGAATGGACCCCAAACCTATGTGAGCTTGTAGAGGGTCGCTGGGACTGTAAGAAAACAGTGAGGGTTAGAAAAATAGCCCACCCAAGACCCTGAAAAGTAGGTGTAAAGTGCACCTATATTCCCCAGAGAGCACAGAAGTCGTGATAGGGAAATTCTGCAAGGAAGACCAACACCAGCAATGCAACCAAAGTGGATTTCCGGACGAGAGTACCTGTGGAACAAGGGGACCAAGTCCAAGAGTCGCGACAAAGTCGAGAGTGGGCAGATGCCCAGGAAATGCCAGCTGAGGCTGCAAAAAAGCTGCCACCGGATGGAAGAAGCTGTAGTTTCTGCAAGAACGAAGAGGGCTAGGAACTTCCCCTTTGGAGGATGGATGTCACACGTCGTGAAGAAGCTTGCAGAGGTATTCCCATGCAAAAAGACCGCAAACAAGCCTTGCCAGCTGCAAGGGTCGCGGTTAGGGTTTTTGGATGCTGCTGTGGCCCAGGAGGGACCAGGATGTCGCCACTTGGATGAAGAGACAGAGGGGGCGCCCAGCAAGTCTGGGAGCCCTCACAGAAACAGGCAGCACCCGCAGAAGTACCGGAACAGGCACTTGGAAGAGGAGTGAACCGGAGCTCACCCGAAGACACAAAAGGGAGTCCCACGATGCCGGAGGACAACTCAGGAGGTTGTGCACTGCAGGTTAGAGTGTTGGGGACCCAGGCTTGGCTGTGCACAAAGGAAATCCTGGAAGAGTGCACAGGAGCCGGAGCAGCTGCAAATCACGCAGTACCCAGCAATGCAGTCTAGCGTGGGGAGGCAAGGACTTACCTCCACCAAACTTGGACTGAGGAGTCACTGGACTGTGGGAGTCACTTGGACAGAGTTGTTGAGTTCCAGGGACCACGCTCGTCGTGCTGAGAGGGGACCCAGAGGACCGGTGATGCAGTCTTTTGTTGCCTGCGGTTGCAGGGAGAAGATTCCGTCGCCCCACAGGAGATTTCTTCAGAGCTCCTGGTGCAGAGAGGAGGCAGGCTACCCCCAGAGCATGCATCACCAGGAAACAGGCGAGAAAGCGGCAGGATCAGCGATACAAGGTTGCAGTAGTCGTCTTTGCTACTTTGTTGCGGTTTTGCAGGCGTCCTGAGCAGTCAGCGGTCGATCCTTTGGCAGAAGGTGAAGACAGAGATGCAGAGGAACTCTGATGAGCACTTGCATTCGTTATCTGAAGAATTCCCCAAAGCAGAGACCCTAAATAGCCAGAAAAGGAGGTTTGGCTACCTAGGAAGGAGGATAGGCTAGTAACACAGGTAAGAGCCTATCAGAAGGAGTCTCTGACGTCACCTGCTGGCACTGGCCACTCAGAGCAGTCCAGTGTGCCAGCAACACCTCTGTTTCCAAGATGGCAGAGGTCTGGAGCACACTGGAGGAGCTCTGGGCACCTCGCCTGGGAGGTGCAGGTCAGGGGAGTGGTCACTCCCCTTTCCTTCGTCCAGTTTCGCGCCAGAGCAGGGCTGGGGGATCCCTGAACCGGTGTAGACTGGCTTATGCAGAGATGGGCACCATCTGTGCCCATCAAAGCATTTCCAGAGGCTGGGGGAGGCTACTCCTCCCCAGCCCTGACACCTTTTTCCAAAGGGAGAGGGTGTAACACCCTCTCTCTGAGGAAGTCCTTTGTTCTGCCTTCCTGGGCCAGGCCTGGCTGGACCCCAGGAGGGCAGAAACCTGTCTGAGGGGTTGGCAGCAGCAGCAGCTGCAGTGAAACCCCGGGAAAGGCAGTTTGGCAGTACCCAGGTCTGTGCTAGAGACTCGGGGGATCATGGAACATGGCCATGTTCGGAGTTACCATTGTGACGCTATACATAGGTAGTGACCTATGTATAGTGCACGTGTGTAATGGTGTCCCCGCACTCACAAAGTCCGGGGAATTTGCCCTGAACGATGTGGGGGCACCTTGGCTAGTGCCAGGGTGCCCACACACTAAGTAACTTAGCACCCAACCTTCATCAGGTGAAGGTTAGACATTTAGGTGACTTATAAGTTACTTAAGTGCAGTGGTAAATGGCTGTGAAATAACGTGGACGTTATTTCACTGAGGCTGCAGTGGCAGGCCTGTGTAAGAATTGTCAGAGCTCTCTATGGGTGGCAAAAGAAATGCTGCAGCACATAGGGATCTCCTGGAACCCCAATACCCTGGGTACCTCAGTACCATATACTAGGGAATTATAAGGGTGTTCTAGTATGCCAATGTGAATTGGTGAAATTGGTCACTAGCCTGTTAGTGACAATTTAGAAAGCAGAGAGAGCATAACCACTGAGGTTCTGGTTATTAGAGCCTCAGTGAGACAGTTAGGCATTACACAGGGAACACATACATATAGGCCACAAACTTATGAGCACTGGGGTCCTGGCTAGCAGGGTCCCAGTGACACATAACAAACATACTGATTACATAGGGTTTTCACTATGAGCACTGGGCCCTGGCTAGCAGGATCCCAGTGAGACAGTGAAAACACCCTGACATATACTCACAAACAGGCAAAAAGTGGGGGTAACAAGGCTAGAAAGAGGCTACTTTCTCACATACTCTACCCTGCACCACTCCACAGCACTTCACTCTCTGCCACTCTAATCTCCACCACTGAATTCTATGCCACTCAACTATGCACTACTCTACTGCACTCTAACCCAGTGCACTGTATGCCACTACACTACTCTGCATCACTCCACTTTACTCAACTGTACTCTATGCCAATCCACTCAGTCACTCTAATCTACTTTGCACTCTGCACCACTGTACTTTACACAACATTGCACTCTGACACTGTACTCTATGCCACTGCACTCTATGCCACTCCACTGTACTCTGAAAAATCCACTCTACGCCACTGCACTCTGCTACCTCACCTCATACCACACTATTCTATGCTGCTGCATTCTAAACCACTGCACTCAGTGCCAATGCACTCTAAGCTACTGCACAACACACCAATATACTTTGGATCACTGCACTGTATGCCACTATACTTTACTCTGCAACACGCCACTATACGAAACAGCACTCTACTCTAAACCATTTCACTCTGTCACTTTACTTTGCACTACTCTACGCCACTGCACTCTACACCAATGCACTATAAGCCACTCTACTCTACACCACTGCACTCTACAACATTTTACTCTGCAACACCACAGTACTCCACACTGAACTCTATACCTCTCTACTTTGCACCACTTTACTCTGTGTCACTACACTCTATGCCACTCTAGAAAATTCTACTGCACTCTACACCAATGCACTATACATTAATGCACCCTACACCACAACACTCTAATCCACCATGCACAAGTGCACTCATTCACTTCACTCTCCCTCTAGTCTACACCACTCTACTCTATGCCACTGCACTGTACCCCATTCTACTATGCACCACTGTGCTCTGCCACCGCACTCTGTGCCACTCCACTTGATAACAGTGCACTTTATGCCTCTGCACTATACGCTAATGTACTGTACACCACTGATCTATGCCACTGCACTCTACTCTGCACTACTCCACTCTAGCATGCACCACTCTACTCAATGTCACTTCACTCTACTCTGAAAAAATATACTCTATGCCACTGCACTCTATGCCACACCACTGCAATCTGCACCACTCCAATCTGGCACACTGTGCTCTATGCCACTCTAATCTGCACCACTTTTTTACTGTATGCCCCTACACTTTATGCCACTAATTTATGCCACTGCACTCTACCTTGCACCACTCCACTCTATGCCACTTCACTCTACTCTGAAACAATCTACTTTAAACCACTGCACTCTAGGCCACTTTATTCTACTCTGTACCACACCAATCTACTCCACTGCACTCTATGCTGTGCAACTTTACCCCACTCTTCTCTACTTCTTATTACTCTACACCACTGGCCACTATGTCACCCTACTCTAAACCACTGGACTCTCCGTGCCAAAGCACTCAACACAACTTTACTCAAAACCAATGCACTGTACACCACTGCACTCTATGCAACTACTCTGCACCACTGCACTCTATGCCACTATAGTCTACTCTGCAACACTTTATGCCACTGCACTCCATGCTATGCCACTCGATTCTATTCTGCACCACTGTTTCGTTTACTCTGCACCACTGTATTCTACCCCACTGCTTTCTGAGCTGCTTCACTTTGTGCCGCTCTACTCTGCACCACTTCACTCTATGCCACTGCACATTACACCACTGCATTCAATGCCACGTTACACCATTTTACTTGATGTCACTGCACTCTGTGCTGCTGTATTGTGCACTGCACGACTGTACTCATGCCACTGCTCTCTAAACCGATCATCTCTGCGCCACTCTGCTGTACACTAGTGCACTATACAACACTCTACAAGACTGCACTCTCCGCCACAGAACTCAATGCCAGTCTGCTTTGCATCACTGCTTGCTACATCACTGAATGCTACGCCACTCTAACCACAGCGCCCTAAGTCACTGCACTCTATGCCATTCTGTTCTACTCTGCACCACTGCACTCTATGCCACTGCTGTCTGCACTACTCTACTCTGCACCACTCAACTCTATGCCATTGTACTGCACTCTTCGCCAATGCACTCTACGCAACTACACTCTACATCACTCATTGCCACTAATGTATTCTGAAGCACTGCCTCCCACACCACTGCACTCTACACCACTCTGCATGAGTGCACTCTATGCCACTCTACTCTGCACTCTGCCCTGCTCCATTCCACCCAACCCTGAGACACTCCACTCTATGCCACTTCACTCTACTCCAAAGCAATCTATTCTATGCCACTCCAGTCTATGCCACTGTACTCTACACCACTGTAACCTACACTGTACCACTCTACAATACATCACTGCACTGTACACCAATGCAATGTACACTAATGCACTCTATACCATATTACTCAAAATCAATTAACTTTATGCCACTGCACTCTATGCCAATCTACTCTGCACCACTTACTTTATTATATTATGCAAAAACACAATGGTTCCCATTGGAAATATATATGTATATTTGATCAAACAAAGTACAATTGCACAATTACGATTGTTGTAGGATGTATATCAAGAAAGCCATACAACGAAGGCCACCACAAACCATAGTGCTAAACACAGAGACATTGTTGACATGAATTAATATGAATTCTGGCAAATAAATGCGAAAAAAGAATAGTGTCCCATGAGAGCTGGAATCCACAATCACCAGAGACAAATATTGCAAAAATAATACTCCACTTCATGACACTTCACTCTATGTCACTATCCTTTACCCTACTAACCCTTAGCCATGCTGAGCAACAGCTACGCGTGTGTACAACAGAGCTAAAACATACTGGCAAAGCCAATAGCTGTTGCGTAGGTGAGACCTACTGGGTTTGCCATTGCCTGTTTTGTTTGAGTTGGCAGTGGTCCACTAGTGTAGACCACTGCCTACTCGTCAACAAACTTTTACAATAAATTCACAAAGGGGAAAAGGTTCCTAGGGGTCCATATGGGTCCCTTAAAAGGGGTCCCCACAAGCACGTTAGCGTGCACCATTAGCCTAGTACTACACAAGCTGTATTTTTTTGAGAGAAATTATGTTTTCATATGGAGTGTGACAAGTAATATTTTCATAGCCCCTCACACAACACTTCTGTTATTTCTAACCCTTGTGAATAGCTTGTGTTATTCTTATCCAATGTAATGGTATAAATGTTACTGACCTTGGAAGGATGGAAGTTAAAATTAATCCAGCCAGGATTTATAATCCTGACATTCAGATTTCTTTCAGAGGTAAAAGTTAGCATGCCATCTTGGCAGCCATGATACTATAATTGAATAGTTTTGATGTGACAAGGAAGTGGCTAGGTATGGGATAAAATGCCAACTATTATAAGATATAAGGACACCGCCAAGAGATTTATGAGTTCCGTGACCAAATGACAAGTCAAAGCTGATGTCCAGGTTCCTTTAAAAGGTCACGTAACTTTGAGGTGACTTGCAATATTATTTTTATGTACGATAGATGTGTTTTATTTCTTACAGTCATGGTCACACCATAACTCCAGCCTCTCATTATTTATCTTGTTCCTTTTAGTCAGAGATGTTCTTGTTAAACTTAAATTATAATATATGTAGAACTGGTTCTAATCCAATGAACACATCAATAAGCAGCTTCCAAACACATAATGTGGTGTAATTCTGTGCCATGGCTACTTTTGTGTGTTAGGATGTCGAAGTAAGGTAAAATGCAGATATAGCTCCCGCTTTTCCCCCCGCAGATTAAACTCCTGCAGAAAAATACATAAACTTTTTACCATAAGCAGCCGATGGCGTTGCATTTTCAGAACAGAAAGTTTAAAAGAAAGGGTCTGAAAAGCTAATCTTCCATTTAATGTTTTTAAATGGCAGTTTTCTATTTGGCTCATGAAGTTGTTTTTCACAACATCTGCAGGTTCTGGCTGAGGCACTGTGATGTCACAGCTCAACAGTAATAAAGTATTACCGTAAAGCAGCTGCTCTATTTTCATATTCATATTACTTGTGACTAATGATGCCACGAATATAATGAAATAATAAAATGAGAATCAGGTTTGTTTACTGGGTTAACAGTCTCATGTGTCGTTTACACAGATATATTTTAACCTTCGGCATGATGCTCGGATGAAGCAGAGCACAGGTATCCAAAGCTGATTGTTTCCCATCACAATTGACTTCATACAAAAATGAGGAAAACGAACCATTGTGTCAGCCGTGAAATCAAACAAAGATATTGTTCAAACATTGAAATAATTCCCAGAAAGCTTTCGGGCGCTGAGATGACATATTACCGTGCTCCTGGCTGGGTGGGAGCCCACACTGTGTGCCAGCGGGGCCTGACCCACTTTAATGAAATCAGGTCAGCAGTGAGCTCTTCATTACCCCCAGACTAAACAGCACGACGCGCAGCAAGCCGCGCGTCTCTTGTGCTGCAGTGTTGCTAATTCCCATTACGACATTGTTGTGTGTTCCTTAATACATATTGATTTAGCAGGCTGGTCACACCAAAGCTGGTGAACGGCGCAGGGGAAGGGAATAAAACAAACATGATTACCGCTCCGGAGTAATTGGAGGGTAAACAAGGGCCTGCTTCCGGGTGTGTCCTCCGGGATGCTGGGAAACAAAAGGCGGCACCGCTGTCTGCTGGCATTAGCCGTGACGGATGGAGCGCACCTCTCACACCAGCCGGCACATTCCCAAATCTCCTCTGCGCCGCCCGCGGGGGGTCTCTGAGGGGGCCGGTGCGGCAACATCTGTGGCAAGAAGCGGGGCCTGCTGTGCCCACTGAGGTCCGCCAACCAATCGCCACGATAATACAATTGAACAGCGACCTGCGTCTGCATTCGCTCACGCAAGAAAACAAAATGTTAGCATCCCGGCAGAAATGTCACGCGCTTAGATGAAATAGCGTAAACTACTGATAACTGTTAATTACATGATGAAATCATGTCCCCTGATTTATTTTTACTTCTCTTTGATGTGTTTTGACGCTATCAAAATGCCGGAAAGCAACCTAAAGGCGTTTGGTGCAGAAAACATGTACAGAGCTTCGAAGTAGAAATAACTACAGAAGAAAGCCTAGGTGACAGCTTCGACGTCCTCTCCTTCTTCCTTCTTCTTTCTTCTTCCTTCTTCCTTCTTTCGTCTTCTTCTTCGCATATTAATGCTATTTGTGTGTAGGTGGAAGCTCTATATCTTATATTTTATCAAGACTTAATTATGAACAATTGTTCCAATGCTTACGAGTAATCTCATTCCTCTGATTGCTCGTCCCGCTCTTTACTAAATTGGTGTGCTCACCTCATACTACAAGAGATGTACTGCATTTTACCACTACTCCTAGCCCCACAATTTCCTAAGAGTCACCTACCGCTGACCACTTCTTGTGTGGACTATCCAAACCTTTGGACCAGGTGCCACAAGCGCACCACTGACCATTGGGCATTAGGTAAGGACTCCGAGAAGGAAGATGTAATCAGAGTAATGGAATTGCTCATAGGTAGTTAAAGCATTAAATCCTTTGATATTATGCTAGCACGCACCTTAGTAATCTGAGGGTACACTCAAGCCATCTTGACGCAACCAATGGAAAACCAGACACTGGTTGAAAATAGGTAACAGAAAGGACAATCACCAAGACCAGCCGCACATTGACGTTAAATCAAATACCAAAGTCCCGGAAGCCCCCAATGCCAGTCAGAAGCAGTGCTTAATTTGTGCTTGTTGTTTCCGGTGCTGAGCACCAGCACCTATTTTTGAGGGCCAGTGTTTAGTCTTCTGCTTCAAGCATTTGCTGCGAGCAAAAGACACATATGGGAAAGATGGAGGAAGAGAAAAAAGAAAAAGCGTCACAAAGGTAGAAAGCAGAGAGCTGCACGAGTGAGCTGAAGGAGCAGGGAGTTGCTGTAAATAGCTTGAAGAGGCCCGTGATGGACTCAGGATTAGGCTGCTTCAGTATTCTGTGCTCGCACATTTAAATGCAGCAGCCGCATGTTTAAGAGGAGGGTTTTGGGCACCGGCATGTTTTTATTTACAAATTAAGCACTGGTCAGAAGTAAGTGTCAGAGGTGGAATGAGCAACAGAACTTCAGCAACAAAGATACCTGAGCCTCAGTCAAAGATAAGGCCATGGCCTTTGTGGACCTACACAAACTTACAATGGCGTGCCATGGATCTGAACTAATGTAAAAATACAGGACACATTACAAACACAAGTGATGACAAGGCAGGCTACAGCACTCCACCCAGTAGACCAACATTCATGAGCAGTACATCAAAACGATGCACACCCATCTATCTCAAGAAAATGGAGCAAGACCATCCTCTATAATTTCCCCACATAAAGTAATAAATACATATCACATCTATATAGAACAGCATAAGAGCAGAACCAGAATAATCAGACAAGAAGGACTTCCATACCTCTGTGGCACTTGGAGAAGACCCATAAAGATAAAGGCCTGAGAATGAAGAAGGACCAGAATGGAAAAAAAGCATTGGCAAAGCCAGTAGGTCTCACCTATGCAAGAGCTATTGGCTTTGGCATATTGTGGAGTCAATTATGGCGGCATACATTAGAGTAGCATAGAGTAGAGTGGACTGATGTAGAGTGCTTTGGCGTAGAGTATTCCTGTGTATAATGGCATAGAGTGCAGAGCCATTGAATCCAGCAGCATACAATGCAGCATCGTATAATGCAGTTGAGTAGATTAGAGTGGTGCATAGTAGAGTGCAGTAGCATGGAGTGATGCAGAGTGGTGTGACACAGAGTAAAGTGCAGTGGTTTAGAGTGCAGTGGCGTAGAGTGGTGCAGAGTGGAGTGGCATAGAGTTGAGTGATGTAGAGAGCAGCGGCGCAGAGCAGCTTTGAGTGGCATAGAAAGCAGTTTAGAGTTGAGTGGCATGGAGTGCACTAACGTAGAGTAGTGTAAAGTAGCATAGAGTGGTCCAGAGTAGAGTATAGTGACACAGAGTGCAGTGTCGTAGAGTGGAGTAGTGCAGAGTGGTGGCGTAGAGTTCAGTGGTGGAGAGTGCTATGTGGCAGAGTAGAGGTTCAGAGTACAGGGGTGTAGAGTGGCATAGAGTACAGCGATGCAGAGTAGAGTGCAGTGGCATAGAGTGCAGTGGTTAAGAGTAGAGTGGCATAAAGTGCAGTGGCATATAGTGGAGCAGCGCAGAGTGAAGTAGAGTGGTGTAGAGTGCAATGGTGTAGAGTAGATTGTTTCAGAGTAGAGTGAATGGTGTTGAGTGGAGTGGTGCAGGGTAGACTGCAGTTGCGTAGAGCGGCATAGAGTGCAATGGCATAGAGCAAAGTGGCATAGAGTGCAGTGGTGCAGAGTAGTTTAGAGTGGCATATATTGGATTGGCATAGAGTGCAGGGGAATAGAGTTGAGAGTTTCAGAGTAAAGTGTAGTGGTGTAGGGTGTATTGGCATAGAGTGCACTGACATAGAGTGCAGTGTTGCAGAGTGACATAGAGTACAGTGGCACAGAGAGGAGTTGTACAGAGAAGACTGGTGTGGCCTAGACTGGAGTGGTGTAGAGTGCAGTAGCGAAGAGTGAAGTTGTGTAGAGTAGAGTGGTGAAGAGTACATTGCCATTGAGTAGAGAGGTAAAGGGTAGATTAAAAACAAAAAAAAACAACAAAAAAAACATTAGCATTTATAAAGCGCGCTACTCACCCGTGCGGGTCTCAAGGCGCTAGGGACAAAGGGGGTGGTTATCGCTGCTCGAACAGCCAGGTCTTTAGGAGTCTCCGGAAAGCGGAGTGGTCCTGGGTGGTCCTGAGGCTGGTGGGGAGGGAGTTCCAGGTCTTGGCCGCCAGGAAGGAGAAAGATCTCCCACCCGCCGTGGAGCGTCGGATGCGAGGGACGGCGGCGAGTGCGAGGCCAGAGGAGCGGAGGAGGCGGGTGGGGACGTAGAAGTTGAGGCGTCTGTTGAGGTATTCCGGTCCCTTGTCGTGGAGGGCTTTGTGTGCGTGGGTGAGAAGTCGGAAGGTGATCCTTTTGCTGACTGGGAGCCAATGCAGGTGTCTCAGGTGTGCGGAGATGTGGCTGTTGCGGGGTACGTCCAGGATGAGGCGGGCTGAGGCGTTTTGAATGCGTTGCAGGCGATTTTGGAGTTTGGCGGTGGTCCCAGCGTAGAGGGTGTTGCCGTAGTCCAGGCGGCGGCTCGTGACAAGGGCGTGGGTCACGGTTTTTCTGGTGTCGGCGGGGATCCAGCGGAAGATCTTGCGGAGCATGCGGAGGATAAGGAAGCAGGCGGAGGACACGGCGTTGACTTGCTTGGTCATGGTGAGAAGGGGGTCCAAGATGAAGCCGAGGTTGCGGGCGTGGTCTGCGGGGGTCGGTGCGGTGCCGAGGGCCGTGGGCCACCAGGAGTCGTCCCAGGCGGACGGGGTGTTGCCGAGGATGAGGACTTCAGTTTTTTCAGAGTTCAGCTTTAGGCGGCTGAGCCTCATCCAATCTGCGACGTCCTTCATACCCTCTTGTAGGTTGGTCTTGGCGCTGGCGGGGTCCTTGGTGAGGGAGAGTATAAGTTGGGTGTCGTCGGCGTAGGAGGTGATGATGATGTCGTGCTTGCGTACGATGTTAGCGAGGGGGCTCATGTAGACATTGAAGAGTGTCGGGCTGAGTGATGAGCCTTGAGGTACGCCGCAGATGATCTCAGTGGGTTCTGAGCGAAACGGAGGGAGGTAGACTCTTTGGGAGCGGTTTACGAGGAAGGAGGCGATCCAGTCCAGGGCCTGGTCTTGGATCCCGGTGGAGTGGAGGCGGGTGATTAGGGTGCGGTGACAGACGGTGTCAAAGGCAGCCGAGAGGTCGAGAAGAATGAGGGCGACTGTTTCACCGTTGTCCATCAGGGTTCTGATGTCGTCTGTGACTGAGATGAGGGCGGTTTCAGTGCTGTGGTTGGTTCGGAATCCGGTCTGTGAGGGGTCGAGCAGGTTGTTGTCTTCCAGGAAGGTGGTCAGCTGTTTGTTGACGGTCTTCTCTATTACTTTGGCTGGGAAAGGCAGAAGGGAGATGGGGCGGAAGTTTTTCAGGTCGCTCGGGTCAGCCGTAGGTTTCTTTAGTAGGGCGTTGACTTCGGCGTGTTTTCAGCATTCGGGGAAGGTAGCAGAAGAAAAAGAAGAGTTGATGACGGTCTGGAGGTGCGGGGCGATGATGTTGTCGGCTTTGTTAAAGATGAAGTGCGGGCAGGGGTCCGGAGGGGCGCCGGAGTGGATAGAGTTCATGATGGATTTGGTTTCTTCCGTGCTGATGTGGGTCCAGTTGTTGAGGGTGATGGTCGGGGATGTGGGTTCAGTGGTGTTAGGTTGGGTCTGGTGTCCGAAGCTGTCGTGGAGGTCGCTGATCTTGCGATGGAAGAAAGTGACGAGGGATTCGCATAGATCCTGTGAGGGCGTGACGGCGTTGGCGCTGGGGTTGGAGAACTCCTTGACGATGCTGAAGAGTTCTCTGCTGTTGTGGCTGTTTTTGTCCAGTCTGTCGGTGAAAAAATTCCTTTTGGCAGTGCGGATCAGGTGGTGGTGTTTGCGGGTAGCGTTCTTGAGGGCGGTCATGTTGTCAGCGGTGCGGTCCTTGCGCCAGGCTTTCTCAAGTGCGCGACAAGTTTTCTTTGATTCTTTGAGGGTGTCAGAGAACCAGAGGGGTTTCTTGGTGTTGTTCTGTCGCTGCTGAGTAGAGAGACGCAGCTTGAAGTGGCATAGAAGGCAGTTGTGTAGAGTGGAGTGGTGCAGAGTGCAGTAGCGTGGAGTGGTGTAAAGTGGAGTGGTGCAGAGTAGAGTGCAGTGGTGTGAAGTTGGGAAGAGTAGAGTGGAGTGGTGTAGAGTGGAGTATTTATGGTATGTTAACACACTGCCATTACAGAGAACATATTTTCAATTGAAATGACTATTACATTTTCACAGACCTACAGTTTTACTAATAAAACTATACAGTGCACAGACGAAAATGTGTGGAAAGTTCATCACTTATTTTAATGGTTTGTTTTCATAATTTTAAAGTATTTGTTTCCAACACACTTCAGAAATAACAAAAATGTGCTTCATTTGTGCATTCATGATTCTGATACATTCTAAAATACTTAGTTCATTTAGACGTTGTTGTGTGCTAGAAAAAAAAAAAACTCTTTCCTAACCCCAGTATCCAGCAGGAAAGTCACATAAATCCTCTCACTTTGAAGTCAGAGAAAGAAAAGTAAACAAGCAACTGGCATTTGACCTCAGTCTTTGAATACACATCAAATGTGATGAGATAAGAACAAGGTTTGAAGGTCTGTTAACAGCAAATTTGTGGAAAGATACAGAAAACATGGTTTAGGTAATGGGAGCGAGGAACTGAACCTGGAGAGTCCACAGCAAATAAAACCAGCAAATGGAAAGCCAGAAAGTGTGATTTACAAACAACAAAGCCAAAGGTAATCAACAAGCAGAAGGCATTCCTAGGTCAGCTTTCTGAAAGTCCCGAGGATGTCTTTAGGAAACCAGACAGCTGCTCTGTCTGGTAGGCTGCGACCCAAAAATGAATTGAGTTAAAAACACCAAAAACAACATCTTCTCCAAGTGACCAAACAATATTGAATCTGGCCCACTTGTTACCAACTGAACTCTAAATTCCCCAATCTAAATCTTCTATAGATTTCTAAAGTAACCAAAAAGTTGTATGTAGAACTATCAAAAACACTCAAGTAAAAGCAACCTGGTATAGCATAATTAAGGACAAGAACTTTAGGCAAGCCATAGATATGAAAAACAGAAGTATGTGGTTTACATGCCCACGAAAGGCCCTAGAAACAAGTTCCCAGACTCTCTTAAAATTCTGCTCTGCTGCAGCCTTCTTCAGAGCATTCAATAGTCTCAGATGTGTACTGAATTTTTTAATGGAAACTTGTCCTAAGAGTGATTATACATTAGCATATGGAGTTATAGTGTGCTACCAGGGCCCTGGAAAGCTTGTGCTTTGTAGACCGACATTCAGAAACAAACCAGTTATGTTTGTTGCAAGAGCCACGCGTACTGAGCAGCTTGGTGGCAGTCAAATAACTGAAGGCTCTTTCTATCACTGTCAGAGTTCCTTAATTTGATTTCCTCAGGAGCAGAAGATATATCCTCAGACCCAACCCAGACTACTCGCAACATATTGGAATCTCCGTATTGAGCACCCTGGAAGGGGAAAGGGGAATGGGATTCAGAGAGACTGCCTCAGAGATGATGTTTCGTCAGATACTCAGTCTGCCACCTCACGTCTTATTTGACTGGATAACGGCATCTGAAAAATCACATTCGCAATTACTAGGGACACACTATAGTCTGTTACTATACTTTCTTATTAATAAACATTTAATTCTCTCTGACATTTAATGTTATACTCACTCACCCTGAGCTCCATGAGGTCTTGCTTCTCTCTGCCTGTGTAATTGATTATTATGAATATGATAATAAACTTGAGGAATAGTTCTCAAATTAACACAAAGAGTTGTCTGCTTCTTGACTCATGTGATGAGATTTTCCGTTCTGAATACGTTTCTCTACACGTTCTTAATTATTCTGTTGGGTTGCTACACACATATATATATATATATATATATATATATATATATATACACATAGATATACATATATATATATATATATATATATATATATATATGGTTATTTATGGTTGAATTAGATGAGGTAACGACTTCCTCTTGACTGTCTTTTAAATGCCGTTGTTATAAACTAATAACTGGTGTGCCTTGTTAATAAGCAGTGCGTGTTGAACTCCCAGTTGTAGTTTTTCTTAAGTTTGTTATTGTATATTGGTAACTAAATAATTTGTTTTGTTGTTTAATTGTCTTTATATTCTTTAAATGTTTTTAATAGTTCATTCCTGCCGTAAACTCTTTAGAGCACTCAAAAAACTTTCTGTATCTGTAAATGTTTTTTCTCCATTAATTATTATTATCTGCAGTTAACTCGTTATCTGTGAAAATACATGCGACCTCTAGTTTTCCTCACAAAAATGTTTGCCTCAAAAGGCGCACTCTCTCTGCACATCTGGATTCCTGTCAGACCACAGTTGAAGTGCGAAGCTCCCAAGCGGCATGCGCGTATCCTAGCAACTAAACTGAATGCAACACTAGAACTACAACTTAACCTTCCGGCTTCTCGTCGGCCATCTTGGATTCCTTTCTTTTTGGCCTTTTCTTTGTAACAAACGCAACACAACTCGGCAAACCTTCTTGCAACTAGGACGTCGCTGTCTCCACTGTGGATACATCTTTGCCTACATTCTTATTACTTTTCTTTGACTTTTCACCGTTACAGCATGGCAGGTTTGAGAGGTCATGACAATCACTTAGTGAAATGACATGAAGACCCTGGCCTTGTAACCACTACTGCAGATCAAGATATCATTAAACTCTTTAGATAAAAATGTCCTTAGGAAGAGGGAAAGTTTGGCATAGTTCCATATGCTTCATTTAATTGCTCTTCTGTTATTTGTTTGAGTAAGTGATAAAGGGTAGAAAGCAACCTCAACCTGTGCAAGGAATTGTAAAAATTGGTTCAGTAAATGTAAAGGCACTAAAGGCTCTTGGTCACTTTCCAGGCAGGGTACCACGTTCATATCAAATGCTGATGCTCTGCCTTCGATATTAACCAAAGTATAATCAATGATGATGGTTATATTTTCTGACTTGAAAGTCTTATTGTCTGTGCCATACAAATAGGTAAGTGCGTCCAGTAAGTGCATACCACAATTTAGTAGCAAAGATGTCAAACTTTCCCCCAGTTTGTCAGTACAATATATAATGAAGGTAGTAGGAGTAACCTGTTGATGGACTGAGATGTGGATTTTGGTGGACATTCATGTGGAAAACGTCCCTATCGGTTGCCCACACTTTAGTTTAAATGCAAGAATACAGTAATCTGTGACCCCATCCACAGGGACCTCCACCAAAGACCATGTCTCTTGAAAGAAACAAATATAATTTGCTTGGATGAAGCCTTGCTAATTAGGATTCTCTCTTTGAGCATTCCTACCAGAAAGGTTCCTACTAAGTATATGAGTGGAGTGAGAAATGAACATGATCATTACTCTTATCTCGCAAAATCTGTCCAAAGAGGCTCTGGACAACAGGCTTGCTAAACAGTATTCAGCTTTGAGTGCTGCTGGCTTTCCAAAACGCACACTTGAAAACCGCAGGAGCTCAGTCCCTGGGGAGGTTGGTGTGGACGGCAAATTTGCTTTATCGATTGTTGATCACTCTTTTATAGACTTCGTTTATATTTTCCAGCTGTTTTACATCATTCAGAACACTTTAGGGGAGTAAATAAGAGACCACATGATGTCGGCTTCCAACAATAGCACTTTGGCAAGCCCCCCAACGTGATTCCAAAATTGTATGCTGAGCTCTTAAGATAAAGAGGGAACAGGGAATAACATAAAAGCCAATTCTACCTAAATCTTCACCATTGTTTATGACTAGCATATATACATTGTAGAAGTTGAAATGTGCATGAGGGACCAGCAAAACATAGCTGCTTTCAGTATGCCCATTGGGATTTACCAGCACAATATTGCTAGAATTAATCAAACACAAGCATGGAAATGCATGAAAAAACTTTTAAAGAAGGATAACCTGCTCCATGGACAATGCCAAGTTATATGAGGGGACGCACAATGTTTTACATGAAGTTTGTCGGACTGAGAAAGGTGTTGTGAATTAACATGAGCACTGAGTTCATCAGAGTTGGCCACGGGGCAAAGAGTATTGAGAGTTACTGGTGCAGTTAGGATCGTAGAAGAGGAGGGTGATCAGCACAGGGTTTCAGCTGTTGCACACTGGGAGCTATCCGTTGCATTGTTATCCTCATTTGCTTGCTTCTTACTTGATGGCTTTCCCACCCCTGAGGCATAATCTCTTTACCATCCACTTGATGGGCAGAGGTGTCCTTCCACTGCCCACTTTTATGGGACTCCTTTTTTTTGGTTCAGCACTCAGGGTTCAATGTTGTCCAGCTCTATCCCTTGTGTTTCTCTCCCCTTTGGCGTTAAATTACCCCTTGCTTAGTGTTTGCACTCTCTTGTTGCTGCTTGCATCAATGAGATGCAAGGTAGGCGTTCCCGGGCAAAAAATGACGATATGGCCTTAGCACCATATTTATCCCCCCCATGCAAAATCAAGCACGAGTGGAGGGGGCCTTAAATAAGGGAGCTAAGCTTGCTTAGCACCATTATTTAACACCTGGGTCAGGACAGGCGTTAGGGGACCTGTGAGCCTATTTCCATGGTTGGAGACCATGGAATGGGCCCACAAGTGCCCTTATCTAGCCCCAGGGACACCCACACCAGAGGGACGCCAGAGGATGGGGGTCCCCATCCCAGGTAAGTCAGGTAAGTACAGGTGAGTATTTTCCATACTTTTTTTTATAGTGCCATAGGGGTGCCTAACTTGCCCCCCCCCCCCACAATGCACTGGGCCCATTGGCCATGCCCAAGGGACATATGTCCCTTGGGCATGGCCATTTGGGTGGTGGGCATGACTGCTGTCTTTACTAAGGCAGGAGTCATGTCCATGGGGGTTGTGCCTCAAAGGATGAAGCTAGTCTGGTTAGAGCCATTTTTATGCCTCTAACCGGACTAGTGTCATCCTTTGACGCACAACCTCCTGTTCCCCCTATGCCTCCCCCACCCGGCTAGCATCCTTTTTCATGACGCTAGCCGGGCCTTACTGCTGGCTACCATAATTCCATAAATATAACGCCCGACCGGCATCTTGGAATGGCGCTAGCCGACGGTATACTTTTTCAAGCAAAACTGTGTTAGCGCAGTTTTGCGTGCAAAAGTATAAATATGACCCTTAGCCCTTTGGTAGCTCCACTGTTGTTCCACCACTTGTTTCCTTATTTAGCACATGTTTTATTAAAACGGTGCAATGTTTACATTAGTGACAGAGGGGCTGCTCCTCGAAGAATACCACACCACCCCCCCAACTGCACTGACAACAAAATACACTATTGAGCAGGATGCTTCGGGACAAACTCATTGAACTTTGTTTGCTTCTGCTGAACAGAGACAGACAAAACATTACACATTCACAAAAGATTCCTGCCTGCAGCACCCTCAGCCGAAAAACATGTGCGTTCCAAATCATGTGAATTTTCTGGCTGCATTTGCTTTTTTGCACTAAATCATAAATGAAGCCTTTTCTGAATCTCGGTCTTCCAAAGATCACGGAAGAGATGATGCTCTGAAAGCAGAAATGCAGTCACTTGAAGAGGACTTTGCCAACACTATGTGCATCTCTTTTTGTTTCCTTGCTTTTATTTGAACAATTAAGAACATAGAAAGTTCTATTAGGGACACTATATAATAGGCTGCCGCAAATTGTGCAAAGCCCGCATATTCCTTACCATTATCCCAGTCCTTCTGCTTCTGTCATTTCGCAGGTGTGCACGTGTGGTGATGCCTGAGTGCACCCACAAAATATTGTGGCCAGCCGCGCCACGGTAACTCTCTATTTCTTTAAACATTGGCCATACTACACATCATCTTGCCAATGATCTACAGCATTACCAAAAGGCATTGGCAAACCCAATAGGTCACAATGGCAAGACCCACTGGCTTTCCCAATGGTCTCTTGTTCGAAGGCACGCCAAAGGCAAGCCCGTCTGCGCCCGTCCATGCCTGGACCGCGCCCAGCGCCAGACCCCCTGGCCCCCGCCGCTGCGAGCCTACCCGCCGGACCTACGAAGCCGCCACCCTCCTCGCACTCAACACCGGCCGGAGCCCCGGGTGCTGCCGCCCCAAGACGCACCCACGGACCCTTCACCTTCCAATCCTGCAAGTTCTCCTGCATCCAGACCCGCACCGCGCCCGCCAAACCAAGCACCAGCAGCAACCACCTGAAGTGCATCCTGCTCAACACCCGCTCCATCCACAGACACGCCGTGGAACTCTGGAACCTGCTCGACACCACATCTCAAGACGTCGCCTTCCTCACAGAAACCTGGATGAACGCCTCCTCCTCGCCCGACATCGCCATCGCCATCCCGGACGGATACAAGATCACCCGGAGGGACCGCGTCAACCAGACAGGAGGAGGCATCGCCATTGTCCACAAGAACACCATCCGCATCACGACCAACTCCGACGACACCCTCACAGCTGCCGAACACTTCCAGATTCACACCGACCCCAAGACCACGCTCAGAGGCACCCTCATCTATAGACCCCCAGGACCCCGCACACAATTCAGCGAAGACATCGCAGACTTCATCAGCCCACACGCCCTCCCCTCCGCTGACTACATCCTCCTAGGGGACCTCAACTTCCACCTGGAGAACAACAACGACAACAACACCACCACCCTGCTGGACAACCTCGCCAACCTCGGACTCAAGCAACTGGTGAACACCCCCACCCACTACGCCGGACACACGCTTGACCCAGTCTTCTCCTCCAGCAAGTACATCTCCTTCAGCCACTCCACCGGACTCCACTGGACAGACCACAGCTGCGTCCACTTCAGCTTCAGAAAAACCACGACTCATCACCACCCACAACAGGCTCCCTGCAGGAGCTGGAACAAGATCACCACCGACCAGCTCTCCACATCACTGAGCCAGAACCCTCCCGCCAGCTCAGCGGACCCCAACCAAGCAGCCAACAACCTTACACAGTGGATCACCAACTGCGCTGACAACCTCGCACCCCTGAAAACCCATCCCATCAGGCCCAACAGCAAGAAAGCCTCCTGGTTCAACAACGACCTCAAGAACTCCAAGAAGAACTGCCGCACCCTCGAAAAAGCCTGGCGAAAAAACCCGACTACAGACAACATGACCGCCCTCAAGTACGCGTCCTGTAAACACCACCAGCTGATCCACACCACCAAGAAGACAGCATTCAAAGAATGACTAGACAACAACGCACACAACAGCAAGGAACTCTTCAGCATCGTCAAAGAGCTCTCCAACCCCAGCGCCGGAAACAACGACATCACCCCCTCACAAGACCTCTGCGACTCACTCGCCTCGTTCTTTCACCGCAAGATCGCCGACATACACAACAGCTTCGGCGCACAGACCACGCACCCAACCACCAAACCAACGCCCCCCAACACCACCCTCCGCGCCTGGACCCCGGTCAGCACCGAAGACACCATCCACACGATGAACACCATCCATTCCGGATCACCAACTGACCCATGCCCCCACCACGTCTTCAACAAGGCCGACTCCGTCATCGCACCCCATCTCCGGGACATCATCAATTGCTCCTTCAACACCGCCACCTACCCGGAGATCTGGAAGCATGCCGAACTCAGCGCCCTCCTGAAGAAACCATCAGCAGACCCCACCGACCTCAAGAACTACCGCCCCATCTCGCTCCTTCCGTTTCCTGCCAAAGTCATCGAGAAGACCGTCAACAGACAGCTGGCCGCCTTCCTCGAGACTAATGGATCCCTCGACCACTTACAGTCCGGCTTCCGAGCCAACCACAGCACCGAGACCGCCCTCATCGCAGCCACTGACGACATCCGAGCCCTGCTTGACAACGGGGAAACAGCGGCCCTCATCCTCCTGGACCTCTCCGCAGCGTTCAACACTGTCTGCCACCGCACCCTAGTGCAGCGCCTCAGCAACATCGGAATTCAAGAGAAGGCACTAGAGTGGATCATCTCATTCCTGACCGGAAGAACCCAGAGAGTCCGCCTCCCCCGTTCAGATCCGAGGCCACCGAAGTCATCTGCGGCGTACCACAAGGATCATCACTCAGCCCCACCCTCTTCAACGTCTACATGAGCCCCCTCGCAGCCATCGCACGCCATCACAACCTCAACATCATCTCCTACGCCGACGACACCCAGCTGATCCTCTCCCTCACCAACGACCCAGCCACCGCCAGAACCAACCTGCACGAAGGGATGAAAGACGTAGCCGAGTGGATGATGAACAGCTGCCTGAAACTGAACTCAGACAAGACGGAAGTCCTCATCCTTGGATCATCACCCTCTGCCTGGGACGACCCCTGGTGGCCCCCGGCCCTGGGCAGCGCACCCAAACCAACGGACCACGCACGCAACCTGGGCTTCATCCTGGACTCCTCCCTCTCGATGACCAGACAAGTCAACGCCGTCTCATCATCATGCTTCAACATCCTACGCATGCTCCAAAAGATCTTCCGATGGATCCCCACCGAAACCAGGAAGACGGTCACCCAGGCACTCGTCACCAGCCGACTGGACTACGGTAACACCCTCTACACCGGAACCACGGCCATACTACAGAAAAGACTCCAACGCATCCAGAACGCCTCCGCACGCCTCATCCTTGACATCCCCCGACACAGCCACATCTCCGGACACCTGAGAGACTTGCACTGGCTCCCCGTCAGCAAGAGAATCACGTTCCGCCTCCTCACCCACGCACACAAGGCCCTCCACGACCTGGGCCCCAGGTACCTCAACAACCGCCTAACCTTCTACACTCCCACCCGCCAGCTACGATCGACCAGCCACGCCCTCGCCGCCGTGCCACGCATTAGAAAAGCCACCATGGGAGGAAGATCCTTCTCCTACCTGGCAGCCAAGACTTGGAACTCACTCCCCATCCACCTCCGTCTGACCCAAGACCACCTCTCCTTCAGGAAGCAACTCAAGACCTGGCTGTTTGAGCAGTAGCGGTCCCCCCTCCCCCAGCGCCTTGAGACCCTCCGGGTGAGTAGCGCGCTATACAAATTTCTTGATTGATTGATTGTTCGTGCTCCTCTTGCAGTGGAGCAGCTTTGTTCCCATGTGCCACGATTGGATACACAGGGATGACGGTTCAGCCATGGCCACACCTGTTATAGGGCGTCAATTGATTTTACAAAACCTCATTGAGCAGCCGCCTCAATGAATAAACTACTCATTCTGTTCCCGACCTTCTTTATACCTGGGAGGTTTCCCTGCTGATATGGTGGCTGTTTTCAGTCTTAGAATGACACCTAGAGGAAGTCGAGGTACGAAGGGTTACATTTTTAGGGTGTACCTTGCTTTTTTGACAATTAATGTTTTTTTTTCTTTGATGGATGGGGCATCATCACCTCCTTCTTTGCCCACAAGCACGACTAGCTTATTTTGACATTCTTTTGTAGGTGAGATTTGGGTCAAGAAGAATTGCATTCTCACATTGGATTTTCTCATTTTGTGGGAGCAAGGATAGAGCCACGGAACCCAGAAACCAGAACCCAGGAAGGAATGGGTCTGTTTGGATGGCCACATCGCTACAAGGCCTGCTCTTAACTTAAGGTCATAAGAGTTTCGATAATAATGTTGAGGGAAGATACGAGGTGGTCTTAAATTTCTATAGTAAGGCTGTTATGGAACTCCGTATTCCCTCAAGAGACTACATAGTATTAGAGATCAGAAAGTGCTGCTCCGTGGAGGAGACAAGAGATAATTCACTTAGAAGGGATAGCAGATAGATCAAAGATGGCCAGGGCAACTTTCCTTGTGGAATTACATCTGATCTCGATTGCTGACTAACTCTCCAGATAAACTTCCACTATTTATAACACCTCGAGCATTCATCGAGGCATCAGGGAGGATGAAATCTCGCATGAGGGTGGACATGCCAATGGAATGGTGCTAGGAGGGGTGGCTTCGCAAGGGGCCCACTCAGCCACCTCACACCAGTGAAGCAGGAATCATAGTAACTAGTATTAATTGGTGAAGTGTGGGCTGCTGACTTAGTGTTCTTTATTACTCTCTCCCTAGTCACTCGAGCCAAAGAGCCCCCTGCAGACTGACGCAGAGTAGCCAGTCAGTTCTTGTTAACCCTGCACGATCATGTAGGTATGACTACGTCATACAAAAGTTTATAGATAGTCAAACTGACGAAATACTATTGTAGGCTAAATAGGGGGCATGTGAAGCATTCCCATAAGCAAAGGCCCTGGGCCAAAGCCTTTGCTCACTTATGTAGCTAAGAGTAATCACTTATTGAAATCAGTAATGATTAGATCGGAGTTCACAGAGCCTAGTCCAGAAAGCAGGCTGAACATGTCCAGCAAAGTTGATCAAAGAGGTATCCAATTTCTTCCTAACTCCTTGCATAGATGCCCCAATTTAACTTTACCTTGTGCTCCTCTTTAATATGCAGACTCTGTAGGAGGCTGGCCTGGCTTGTAGTGGGTACCAGAGGTACTTACACCTTGTGCAAGGTCCAGTTATCCCTTATTGGTGTAGAAGAGGTGTTTCTAGCAGCTTAGGCTGATAGAAGGTAGCTATGGCAAAGCAGCTTAGGCAGAACTAGGAGACATGTAAAGCTCCTACTATACCACTGGTGTCATATGCACAATATCATAAGAAAACACAATACACAGATATACTGAAAATAAAGGTACTTTATTTTTATGACAATATGCCAAAAGTATCTCAGTGAGTACCGTCAGTATGAGGATGAGAAATATACCCAAGATATATGCACACAAACCAAAATTATGCAAGTAATAGCAAAAGGAAGTAATGCAAGCAATGTAAAGTTACAGTAGATTGCAATAGGAGCACATAGATATGGGGGCAACACAAACCATATACTCCAAAAGTGGAATGCGACCCACGAATGGACCCCAAACCTATGTGAGCTTGTAGAGGGTCGCTGGGACTGTAAGAAAACAGTGAGGGTTAAAAAAATAGCCCACCCCAAGACCCTGTAAGGTAGATGTAAAGTGCACCTACAACCCCCCGAGAGCACAGAAGTCGTGATAGGGGGATTCTGCAAGGAAAACCAACACCAGCAATGCATCAACATTGGATTTCCGGACCTGAGTACCTGAAAGACCAGGGGACCAAGTCCAAGAGTCACGACAGTGTCGAGAGTGGGCAGGAGCCCAGGAAATGCCAGCTGAGGGTGCAAGGAAGCTGCCAACGGGTGGAAGAAGCTTGGTGTTCTGCAAGAACAAAGAGGACTAGGAACTTCCCCTTTGGAGGATGGATGTCCCACGTCGTGAAGAAGCTTGCAGAAAGACCACAAACAAGCCTTGCTAGCTGCAAGGATTACGGTTAGGGTTTTTGGATTCTGCTGTGGCCCAGGAGGGACCAGGATGTCGCCACTTGGATGAGGAGACAGAGGGGGTGCCCAGCAAGTCAGGGAGCCCTCACAGAAGCAGGCAGCACCCGCAGAAGTTCCTGAACAGGCACTTGGAAGGAGAGAGAACCGGAGTCTACGCAAAGTCACAAAAGGGAGTCCCACGATGCCGGAGGACAACTCAGAAGGTTGTGCACTGCAGGTTAGAGTGTCGGAGACCCAGGCTTGGCTGTGCATGAAGGAAATCTTGGAAGAGTGCACAGGAGCCGGAGCAGCTGCAAATCACGTAGTACCCAGCAGTGCAGTCTAGCGTGGGGAGGCAAGGACTTACCTCCACCAAACTTGGACTGAAGAGTCACTGGACTGTGGGAGTCACTTGGACAGAGTTGCTGAGTTCCAGGGACCACGCTTTTCATGCTGAGAGGGGACCCAGAGGAGCGGTGATGCAGTCTTTTGTTGCCTGCGGTTGCAGGGGGAAGATTCCGTCGACCCACGGGAGATTTCTTCAGAGCTCCTGGTGCAGGGAGGAGGCAGGCTACCCCCAGAGCATGCACCACCTGGAAACAGTCGAGAAAGCCGGCAGGATGAAGCAATACAAGGTTGCTGGTAGTCGTCTTGCTACTTTGTTGCGGTTTTGCAGGCGTCCTGAGCAGTCAGCGGTCGATCCTTTGGCAGAAGGTGAAGAGGGAGATGCAGAGGAACTCTGGTGAGCTCTTGCATTCGTTATCTGAAGAATTCCCCAAAGCAGAGACCCTAAATAGCCAGAAAAGGAGGTTTGGCTACCTAGGAAGGAGGATTGGCTACCAAGAGAGGTAATAGCCTATCAGAAGGAGCCTCTGATGTCACCTGCTGGCACTGGCCACTCAGAGTAGTCCAGTGTGCCACAAACGCCTCTGTTTCCAAGATGGCAGAGGTCTGGGACACACTGGAGGTGCTCTGGGCACCTCCCCTGGGAGGTGCAGGTCAGGGGAGTGGTCACTCCCCTTTCCTTTGTCCAGTTTTGCGCCAGAGCAGGGCGGGGGGATCCCTAAACCGGTGTACACTGGCTTATGCAGAGATGGGCAGCATCTGTGCCCATTAAAGCATTTCCAGAGGCTGGGGGAGGTTACTCCTCCCCAGCCCTTCACACCTATTTCCAAAGGGGAAGGGTGTAACACCCTCTCTCAGAGGAAATCCTTTGTTCTGCCTTCCTGGGCCAGGGCTGCCTGGACCCCAGGGGGGCAGAAACCTGTCTGGGGGGTTGGCAGCAGCTGAAGTGCAAACCCTGAAAAGGCAGTTTGGCAGTACCCGGGTTCTGTGCTAGAGACCCGGGGGATCATGGAATTGTCCCCCCAATGGCAGAATGGCATTGGGATGACAATTCCATGATCTTAGCCATGTTACATAGCCATGTTCGGAGTTACCATTTTGACGCAGTACATAGATAGTGACCTATGTACAGGGCACACGTGTAATGGTGTCCCCGCACTCACAAAGTCCGGGGAATTTGCCCTGAATGATGTGGGGGCACCTTGGCTAGTGCCAGGGTGCCCACACACTAAGTAACTTTGCACCCAACCTTCACCAGGTGAAGGTTAGACATATAGGTGACTTATAAGTTACTTAAGTGCAGTGCTAAATGGCTGTGAAATAACGTAGACGTTATTTCACTCAGGCTGCAGCGGCAGGCCTGTGTAAGAATTGTCAGAGCTCCCTATAGGTGGCAAAAGAAATGCTGCAGCCCATAGGGATCTCCTGGAACCCCAATACCCTGGGTACCTCAGTACCATATACTAGGGAATTATATGGGTTTACCAGTATGCCAATGCGAATTGGTAAATTTAGTCACTAGCCTGTTAGTGACAAATTTGGAAAGCAGAGAGAGCATAACCACTGAGGTTCTGGTTAGCAGAGCCTCAGTGAGACAGTTAGGCATCACACAGGGAACACATATAGGCCACAAACCTATGAGCACTGGGGTCCTGGCTAGCAGGGTCCCAGTGACACATAACAAGCATACTGACAACATAGGGTTTTCACTATGAGCCCTGGCTAGCAGGATCCCAGTGAGATAGTGAAAACACCCTGACATATACTCACAAACAGGCCAAAAGTGGGGGTAACAAGGCTAGAAAGAGGCTACTTTCTCACAGACTCCCATGGCTCTCACCACGCATGAGATTGGCTCTGATCACTGCGCTGGCGACTGGCCTCTCAGTGGAGGGCACAGAGGCTGCCTGAGGGAGGCAGGAGAAGCCCTCTGCTTAGGCTGCCAGCTCCTCTTGTGGTCTCCATCAGAAGGGTAGTCACAGTGAAGTGGCGACATGCAGGACAAGCAACAGCCAGAAGCAGTGAACAACATGCACAAAGCAGGGAAGTGAGCACAGCCATAAGTCTCCAAAGGCAAAAGAAAAGAGGATTAAGTGCATCCATAATTTGTTTCAGCAATCTCTATGCAGATGCTATGCTCCATCATACTTGTAGCTCGGCTCCACTCCTCCAATCTGAGTCGCAGACCACGCAGAATGCCGCCTTCCAGACCAGCTTTGTTGGTCGCTCAGTGGGTCACCCTGCTCCTCAAAGACCAGGTCTCTGGCATAAAGGCACAATGGACAACACCCCACAGGGTAGGATAGTGGGTCACAGAGCCCAGCAGGGACACAAGCACATCCAGCAGATTCCCCGAACTTGCACCATAATGCAGAGCAACAGGAAGAGGAGGGACTCCAAATGAGCATGTGTGGAATGGGTCGTGGGAATGGTGAATTCAAATATGCTTGTGGAGAATGGTCTGTGGAAATGGTGTGCACCAAACTCCTAGTCACACGGCAGGGAGTGGCTACTATTCCCTCATAACATGCTACGTGATGATTTGCATTTGGTAGCAGCAATGAGTAATGAAGGTTTACATACTTTTTTACATGCACTTCTAATGGGGAGGCTGCCTATCAGCTCCTCCGCATTTCAAGTATGTACAGTCCCTTAATGTTAGGGTCCTAGCTTTCTTTACCACCTGTGTGTTCAGGGGTTGTTGATACATGTTTTCCCTTCATTCAATATCTCTTCGAATTGACTCTGGGTGTCTCTTCGAATTGTTGTCTCTAGGTGTCTCTTCGAATTGTTGTCTCTGGGTGTGCAGGCATAAAAGTTTCCTGCATTGCCTTGGCCTGCCTACCTATGCATGGCGCTGTGTGTAGCGTCAACACAAACAGCAGTTAAAACAATTGATGGAGGCTAAGAACTGACACACAAGACTGAGTTGGATGTCTTCTACAGCAGTCATAGGTCCACCTTTTTATTTATTCAGATTACTAAGTATCTCGTACATGGCCCTTGGACATCGAAGCACTTTGCAGATCACAGCAGAAACATGTTAGATGAGAAAAAAAAGAAATACAACCATAAAATAGGTTATCAGTGCCAAGCATGTGAGGGTATGATCTGGTTGTGGGGGAAAGGGATGAGTCACATTTTTTGGGCCCATAACCTGAGAACTATTGATTCAAAATATTATTTTTCTTAAAGGCTTTCAAGAAAAAGAGAGTAAGTGTTCCGAAGTTGACAAGTGCTGCTGCAGAGCTTCATTTTGTTGGCCAAGTAATGGGGGTGATCAGAATTTATGACCTTATCATAATGCAAGCAGGTTTGTACATGATTTGACTTTTATAATGAGCCAGTGTAGTGTTGGCAGGATAGGAGAGATGTGATTGAAGAGACCAGTACCTGTGGCCAGGTGAGCAACAATACTCAAAGAGGTTTTAATGGGGCTAAATGAGTTGTCAGGGATGGTAGGAAGAATGGTATTCAATGGTCAAGTCTAGATAGCACTATACATTGGAAGACTCACTTAATGTGTTTTCCCAAGGAAGGGTTGTATCCTAGAAAGTTTAAGTAATAGTATATTTGGTAGCAAGATTGGTGTGGCCAATGAAATTCAGTCCGCTGTCAAAAGTGAAGCCAAAGGATTTGGTTTCCCAGCAACCAAGTGGGAGAAGTCAGGACTCTTTACTAAACAACACCTCTTGGAAGGGTTTTGTCAAAACGCAAAATGACAGCAGAAGAAGAAACTTTTGGGTGGAGCTGGGTATCATTGGCGTATTGGTTGTAGGAAAGGTCCTTAAGAAGTCTACCTAGCAGTTCAAGGTGGAGATTGAAGATAATAGGAGCTAACACCTGTGGAAAATCCTGGGGAACAGCTACACAATGTGACAAAGCTTGCTCAATCTTAACCAAGTGAAAGTGATTCTCTAGGTAGAAAGTGAACTAGTTCAGCACTGATCCTTCAAACCCATATGATCTTTCAGAGTGTGGATGAGGGTTTTGTTGGTGATGGTGTTGAAGACCGCAAAGAGATTGAAGAGAATGAGGAGGCATGAGTTTCCATTTTGGAGGAGTCTGAGTACATTATCAGTAAAACCAGACTGGAACTCCTTCAGCAAATTGTTTTGTTTTTATTAGCTGGCTAAGTTGGACAATGACACAATTTTCATAGATTTTGGCTAGAAGGGGAGGAGACCTGAGATGAGAAGGTAGTTGTCTAGGTCTTCAGGATCATCTTTCTTTGCATTTTTTCTTTTTAGATGGGGGAAGAGTTGAACAATTTTCGAGCAGTTTGGAAAACCTCTATGGAGCAGAGACAAGTTAATGAGGCTGATTCTATGGGGTATTAGAACATCATGCATTTCTGTAGCAAGATCTGCAGAGAGGGAGTCACAAAAGAGGTTAGGAGCTTGAGTTGAAGATAATGTTATGTTTCTCAGACTGTGAGATGTCCCTGCAGTTAGCTCATAGTTTGGTGCTTTGTTGGATTAGTGGCGGTCAGGAGAATTGAGGCTTCAATAGTTTTGATCTTGGTGCCGAAAAAGTGAGTTTTCTTTACTCTTTTGTCAGGATCAGGAATAATAAGTCAATCCCTTTGTTAAGCTCTGCTTTCATAAATTTCAATAGCTTTCTGGGCTGATTTTTGGCATGATTAATCTGGGTCCTAAAAGATGCAGATTTGGCTTCAAAGACTGTTTTCTCTATGTGTGTTTAGAGCTGCAGAGTAGTGCAAGATTCAGCCCAGAGGGGCTTTGGCACAAGAAGCACTCCATGAGTCTGAGGCACTGTCCCTCTTCATTAAAGTCTTTAATATGCCATAAATGAGTGGTCTATGTCTAGGCTCACTTCTCTTTGTGGTGGGCATTATTGTCTATGATCACAGAAAGTATGTTGTTGAAGAAATTTGTTGCAGAGTTTGTGTCCTGGTATGCACTTGGGTGAAGCAGACTGAGAGCCAAGCAGGAGCAGATTGTCAAGGTTGATGTTATTAGTGCCTCTGAGCAGGGTTTTGGGACTTTTGGGCTGACCACGAGTTAAGAATTTGGAGAAGGACCATTTGAAAGTAACTTGATAGTGATCAGACCATTCAACAGGGGTGGGGTCGGAGATGCAAATGAGATCTTTCTCTGCAATTGTCAGGTATAGCATACCTCCTTTGATATGAGTGGGCTTCAGGGAATGTTGTGTCAGCTTGTCCATAAGAGAGGAGGCGAGGATATGGAGTTATTTGTCCCGATGGTCGCCTCAGTGGCGTTTGAAGTCTCTTAAGAAAACATAGTGATGGTTGGACAAGACAATTTGTGAGGTGATAATGTTAATCGAAATTCAGCAAAACTTATGTTATCCCCAGGGAGATAGTAGATGAAATTGTGCTTAATGTTTTTGCATTGGAGGGTTAAGCTTCTATAGTGAGGGATTGGAAGGTTGGGCAAGTTTCCATTTCCCCCGATTTGCAGGTGATTGATTTTTTTATAGATCACAGTGACTCCACCACTGACTTTCACTTCTCTGTCAAAGCACTAGATACAATAGTTGTGGTGACTTGGAAGATCTAGGGCACATAACGAAATATAATTAAGCCATGTTTCTGTAAAAAAGATATGGTTGATATTCAGATTGTTAGTCGAGTTGGCAAGCTCAGTCTTATGTTGTTTAGCCAATAGGCAGTTATGGAGAATGCAGCAGAGGTTAGTGGTTGACAAGGCAAAATAGTTGGTGGATTCTAGAGCAATATAAATTACATTGTCTGGATTGACTCCTTGTGTACGATGTCTGGTACCCCAGAGACTTATCTGGACAGAGATGTTCTGAGGCTAATGGGTAGTAGTGCACATATTGGCTTCTACAGGAGAGATGGGGAAGAAGCTAACATATTGCTTGCAGATAGTTGGTGTTCGGCTAATATGGGAGTGGTTTTGTCAGTATTGAGGACATGAGCTCATCTGTGTGGTCAGGGGAGAAAATGGGGTCTAGAGAGAGTCGAAGGAGTGTCGATCCTAATGGCAAGGGAGTTGAGTTTGGAAATTTTCATGGATAGAAAACTCATCACTGTGGTGAGAGACTTTATGCTGGATGTTAAGGTGTTGAAAGCATTGGATAGTGTGGCAATAGTGGCATGAACTGTGGTGAGGGCAGGGGTAGGGGCATAGGTTGCAGTTGGGAGACTTCTTGTGAGGAGGGTTGGGAGACCTTTTGTGAGGAGGGCTGGGAAAGATGAACATCATCCATCTATAAGTAGTGGCAGTATGTGGACAGTGTCTGGAAGAAGAGGGGTTGAGAGTGAGGGAAGAGAGTGTAGACAATGGGGTTGCATGTTGGGGAGAGAGCGATAAGGGCATGCGGGCAAGAGAGGGTCAGTGAGACAGTTAGTTCAGACATAGGAGTTGATAAAGGGAGAGGAAGGGATGGGGTATGAAGATATTTTTGGAGGTAAGGATTAAGGAATAAAGTGTGTGGGAGTCTAGCTCAGTGTGAGGGAGCATAGTGAATTCAAAGGAGGCAACTCCTTGGAGTGATGGTAAATCAAAGAGGACAGTTGTTTGTAAGGAGGTGGTAAGGGTAGAGTGTGGAAGGCCTGAAAAAGTAGACCTGTAGGGAGTGATTTGATTTGAGGGATGTTAGAAATGGGGTTTTTGGTTGGCAGTCAGATTGCCCTCTGTCCAAGCAAGAACCCTCACTCTAGTCAGGGTAAGTCACACACAATCCAAAATCAGCCTGTGCTCACCCTCCGGTAGCTTGGCACGAGCAGTCAGGCTTAACTTAGAAGGCAATGTGTAAAGCATTTGTGCAATAAATCATACAACACCATAGCATAACACCACAAAAATACACCACACAGTGTTTAGAAAAATATATAATATTTATCTGGGTATCTTCAGGTCAAAACTATCAAAGTTGCAATATGAATTTGTAACGATATCACTGAAAAGTGATATAAAGTGTCTTAAGTCTTTAGAAAGTAAACAGAGTCTCTTTCAAACACAAAGTACCTGGTTTCTGGTGGAAAATCTCCTCAGAGGGCCACAAAGGAAGAGATGCGTGGAAAAAGGGTGTGTGCGTCGATTTCTCCCCAGCACACACGGACTTGCGTCGTTATTTTCCACGCGGGGAAGTCGAGCGTCGTTTTCCGGCACGCGGACAGTCTCTTTCTGTGGGTCGCGGGGATTACCAGATGTCCCGGGTCTGTGCGTGGATTTTCCTGCTTGTTTTCCGGCTGGCCGTCGTTCTGCGGGGCTGTGCGTCGAAGTTTCGATCTCACGGCAGGCGTCGCGTCGATTTCTCCGGCGGAGTCGGGCAGCGTTGTCCTTGCGAGGCCGTGCGTCAAAGTTTTGATCTCACGGCAGGCGTCGCGTCGATTTCTCCTGGAAAGTCGGGCGGCGTTGTCCTTGCGAGGCCGTGCATCAAAGTTTCGATCTCACGGCAGGCGTTGCGTCGATTTCTCCTGCGGAGTCGGGCGGCGTTGTCCTTGCGAGGCCGTGCGTCAAAGTTTTGATCTCACGGCAGGCGTCGCGTCGATTTCTCCCGGGAAGTCGGGCGGCGGTGTCCTTGCGAGGCCGTGCGTCAAAGTTTCGGTCGGCCCGAAGACGTTGCGTTGATCAGCGTCGGTGTGCGGCGTTTTTCTTGCCGCGGAACAAGCTGTGCGTCGAAAAGTTCGGTGCACGGAGCGTCCAAGAGGAAGAGAGAAGTCTTTTTGGTCCTGAGACTTCAGGGAACAGGAGGCAAGCTCTATCCAAGCCCTTGGAGAGCACTTTCACAGCCAGACAACAGTTCAGCAAGGCAGCAGGGCAACAGCAAGGCAGCAGTCCTTTGTAGAAAGCAGACAGGTGAGTCCTTTGAGCAGCCAGGCAGTTCTTCTTGGCAGGATGTAGTTTCTGGTTCAGGTTTCTTCTCCAGCAAGTGTCTGATGAGGTAGGGCAGAGGCCCTGTTTTATACTAAGTTGTGCCTTTGAAGTGGGGGTGACTTCAAAGAGTCTCTAAGAAATGCACCAAGCCCCCTTTCAGTTCAATCCTGTCTGCCAGAGTCCCAGTAGGGGGTGTGGCAGTCCTTTGTGTGAGGGCAGGCCAACCACCCTCCCAGCCCAGGAAGACCCATTCAAAATGCAGATGTATGCAAGTGAGGCTGAGTACCCTGTGTTTGGGGTGTGTCTGAGTGAATGCACAAGGAGCTGTCAACTAAACCTAGCCAGACGTGGATTGAAGGGCACAACAAGATTTTAGTGCAAAGAAATGCTCACTTTCTAAAAGTGGCATTTCTAGAATAGTAATATTAAATCCGACTTCACCAGTCAGCAGGATTTTGTATTACCATTCTGGCCATACTAAATATGACCTTCCTGCTCCTTTCAGATCAGCAGCTGCCACTTCAACAGTGTATGAGGGCAGCCCCAATGTTAGCCTAGGAAGGGAGCAGGCCTCACAGTAGTGTAAAAACGAATTTAGGAGTTTTACACTACTAGGACATATAACTACCCAGGTACATGTCCTGCCTTTTACCTACACAGCACCCTGCTCTAGGGGTTACCTAGGGCACACATTAGGGATGACTTACATGTAGTAAAAGGGGAGTTCTAGGCTTGGCAAGTACTTTTAAATGCCAAGTCGAAGTGGCAGTGAAACTGCACACACAGGCCTTGCAATGGCAGACCTGAGACAGGGTTAAGGGGCTACTGAGGTAGGTGGCACAACCAGTGCTGCAGGCCCACTAGTAGCTTTTGATCTACCTGCCCTAGGCACATGTAGTGCACTCTACCAGGGACTTACAAGTAAATTAAATAGTCAATCATGGATAAACCAATCAGTAGTACAATTTACACAGAGAGCATATGCACTTTAGCACTGGTTAGCAGTGGTAAAGTGCCCAGAGGTCAAAAGCCAACAACAACAGGTCAGAAAACATAGGAGGAAGGAGGCAAAAAGTTTGGGGATGTCCCTGTCAAAAAGCCAGGTCCAACAAGGGAATATTGGTGTTGACTTTGCAGGCAGTGAATTGGAGAGAAAGAGAGACTGCAAATCATGGTGGTAGGAGAATGCAGACAGAATGAGATGCAGGGAGGAAGGAGAAGGGGTGCAGAGTTAGGGTTGAAGGAGGAGTTGGAATACTTAACAGCTTGGGTAATGGAGGGGAAAGTGGCACTCAAATAATTCCAGGTTGAAGTCCAACACTTTGATCAATGATCTTGCCATTGTTGTAGCTAGAGATTGAGAGGTGGGTCTTAATGAACACAGAGGAGAAGAGGTGAATAAGCAGAAGTGGCCCCTCCGTTCGGGCAGAAACAATAATAAACAGAGTTTATTATCATTTTCTGGTAAAGGGGCAGGGCCACGGGGTGAAGAGCAGCGAGAGGGTGTGCTCAGCACTCCCCCACACTGTGCATGTATGTTTGGCTGGCTGTCTCGGGCAGGCCAAGCACACATGCGCAGTAGGGTCTCTACGGCCCAGTAACACAGTTGCCGGACTGGAGAGAGCATGCAGAGGCTCCCAGTCTGCTTGGGATCACCCTGGCTGGGTGCTCCTAGCCAATCCTAATGCTGCTCTGAGCTGCATCAGGATTGGCCGCAGAGCAGGCTGGGAGCCTGTGCCTGCCTGCAGCGATGGAGGAGAGGAGCAGCGCTGCGGCGTGGGAAGTTGTGTTTTGAAAAAAAATTAAATTAATGTTTATTCCCCCATCCTGCGTCGCCCAGCCCATTCCGCACCCCGCAAGCCACTACTGTGAATCAGTAACCATAAAGTATGTTTATGGTATGGTCAACATTAAAAAATTGTTTGAAGGTATGCATCCTGGTAGCACTGCTGTCAGTAAAGAATAGGAGATTTATTTTCAGCAATCCATTTCTCATACTGGGGGGTCAATGAATGAAGTTTCAGGGTGATCACAAATGATCTTGTGTTTGAAGGTTTTGGCTGCATTCTTAGATAAGTTAGGAAGGTCTGTGATGTTATGGGTGAAGGTCCAAGTTTGGATAATGGCATGGGGACATTGAGGACCATGGTCAGGGGACCCATTCAGCAATTAAAGTGGCTAGATGAAGAAATGTTCCAAGAGTCTGAAGAGGTTGTAGATAAGTAATGAGGTTGGAAAGGGATAGATCACAAGGGGGAGCTGGAGCTGAAAGTGGAAGGTAGTGTCTAAGAGAAGAGACTAGGATCAAGACAGGACCCTTAAGATATTAAATAGATGCATTACTAGAGAGTATTGGGCAAGCATCCAAAAGCTACACATTATTGTCTGTGAAAGAGATGCAAGAAGTATTTGGAGCAAAGAAATCCAGAAAGACTTAGTTATATAAAGAAGAACTTCATTCAGCTCCATCAGTCTTGTTGAAATTAAAGTATGAGCTTCGAAAGGAGGTGGCCCAGTTTTGTACTTTTGGCATTTTTTAGACCTAGCATCATTGGCTTGGTTGTCTGTCTACGTTTTTACCTTCAACCCTCCTGTTGCTGACTTCCTTTTTGCTGGCTTCAGGACTCTGCAAACTTCACCACTGTAAACCAGTACTACAGTGCTTGTGCTCTCGACTTAGAACATGGTAAGATTGGCTTTACTCAACGGCACACGTACTAGTGGGCCTGTAGCACTGTTTGTGCCATCCACATAAATAGCACGTTAAATATGTCACAGGCCTGACATTGCAGTGTGTGAGTGTGCAGTTTTAAACTGGCAAAACAAACCTTTTGCCAGGCCCAAACCTTCCTTTTTAATAAATATGTCACCCCCTATGGTAGCCCCTCGACAGCCTAGAAGGCAGGGTGCAATGTATTTAAGAATTAGGGCATGTATTCTTAGGTTTTACATGTCCTAGTAGTGACAAACTCTTAAATTAATTTTTCACTACTGCAAGGCCTTCCTCTCCCATAGGATAACATTGGAAATATCATATTACATTTAATAAGCTGTCATTCCCAAATAGGAACAGGTCATCACTTCATGTTTGGTGTCTTTAAAAATGTAAATGGAACCATGGCTGGAGTGCCCATTCACCAGTTCAAGTGGCAAGAGGAGGAAATGCTCCTAGAGTCTGCAGATGTTGTAGATAAGTAAGGAGGTTAGAGAGGGCTAGATCACAAGGGGGAGATGGTGTTGCTTGTTTGCTTGTGTTAACACATGCAAACCACAGTGGAATTACTGCAAACTGAGTTAAAACGATATGAAGAGCTGTCTTACAAAGATTATTATGCTAAATTTTACACAGCAAGTGAATACATCAGGAAACAGGTGATAAGTCAGTTCAGATCAGTTTTGCTTGTACACCTATGCATCCCTGTCTCCTTTTTCATCCACATCTTTCTTCTGTTGCTGACCACATAATTACCAGAAGCAAACAAAAGGAGAGAGGCATATCTCTGAGCTACTGCATTCTGCAGCCCGTATATTCCTGGCACAATGCTGTGCTGCATTACAATGCCATTGCCCATTTGTTCTTGATGCTATGTTTTCTAACTGTGACTGTGGACGTAAGCTACAAATTCTAATTTTGTATAACATGCATAATTATGCTTGTAACACAAAATATGTTTATCTAGTCAATCAAAATACAGAAGGGAGACTGGTATGAGCAAAAATGTCTCATGGCCAAGCATTCAGTACCAAAGGATATTTTCTGCTGGAATCGGTACCCACCGGCTGGGAATAACACAAAATACAGTAACCGGCTTTGAGTAATAGAACATCATGTATTGTTTGCATGCAGAAGGTCTGAGCGGATTTAGAAACATCAATTTTTTACATTATGATGTGAATCATGGAACATAGAACATCAAGATTATGATCCTGAATTGGAATGCAGACTAGTTTGTACATTGTCAGGGTGACTGAATAAGATACTCCATCGTCTTGATGAAGTACCAGTGCTCTACATTTAGAGATGTCAACCCTGCAGGCATTTCTTATCACTGGCAGAAACCAGTATCATGAAAGTGCTTGTCAATTTGTTAAAAAGTCCAACATACAGTAAAGTCAAATTGATGGACATGTTTTTGGTTTTTCAAAAACAAACTCCCAAATTATGAGGTTGTTTTTGAAAAATCAGAAACGTAACACATGATGAGGGTTGTCTCCCATGGTATGGAGTCAATTAAATATTTTCACCGTCACTTACCCCGAGGCTTTACCATGCAGTAATTAACGGTGAAAAATGGCCATCTGACCGCCCACTTTAAGTCAGGCGGTGGTTGAATCACCAAAACTCCAATGGCCTCTACTCCAGTGAGGACCTGGCTTGGCAGTTCGGTCTGGACTGTTCCCATGAGGAACAGGGTCAAGACTGATTTGCATATGGCTGGGTCCAAACTGGGGTGGCATGGGGAGCAAAAGAACGATGGATTAAACCCAGATCTATGACTGGGGGTGAGTGTTTGACAATGTTCAGCATTCCGTCCATCACTTGTTGTTTTTGCTTTGTCGCCCTAAGTGGGAAGGGTATGCCCAGACGTGGGTCCCTTGCTTCCCATGCCACTGGATTCAAGCTAGCCTGGCTGATGAGGGGTGAAACCCCGAAACCGGTCCCAGGATGCTTGTTTCCGGTCCAGTGAGGACCTGGCTTGGCAGTTCGGTCTGGACTGTTCCCATGAGGAACAGGGTCAAGACTGATTTGCATATGGCTGGGTCCAAACTGGGGTGGCATGGGGAGCAAAAGAACGATGGATTAAACCCAGATCTATGACTGGGGGTGAGTGTTTGACAATGTTCAGCATTCCGTCCATCACTTGTTGTTTTTCCTCTACTCCATTGCACCATCAGATCACTATTTCTGTGAGAGAGCCAGAGTGGACTTTGTCGTCAAGATACTGAACTTCTGCCCACATCAAGGGCTTGGTGGAGAGGGTACTCTGTCACACTTGTGACGAAGTACCCTCTCCTCAAAGTGATAAGTCAGGCCCTAAGTCTTGATTCCTCCATCTAGCCAATGGAATGAGGAGAAGCACTATTTACGACGCTGCCAGGTTTGTTTTATGCATGGTTTGAACAGTGCTCTGGTAGGTTTGTGAAAGCAGATGTAATTGTTGAGGTATGCTGGCCAGTGTTATGTAGTACCTTGAAAGTGTGGGTGATGAGTTGGAATTTTGATCTTTTGCGAATGGGGAGCCAGTGGAGCTCCTTCAGGTGTGATGTCATGAGAGTGTGCCGTGGAAGGTTGACAGTGATTCTGGCTACCATGTTCTGAATGGTCTGCAGCCTTCTGGTTAGTTTTGTGCTGATCCCAGCATACAGGTTGTTCCCATTGTTCAGTTAGCTAGTGATTGGGGCATGCTTGATGGTTTTCTGGGTGCTGGTTGGGAGCGATTCGAGAAACTTCCTCAGCATTATGGAAGCATGAGGTGGTGACGCCATTGACTTTGGCTGTCATGTCAAATTTGCTATCTATGATGGTCCTGAGTTTCTTGGCATGGGTAGCGTGGGTGGATGTCGGTTCTAGCTCAGTTGGCCACCAGTTGCAGTCCTGCAGTGATGTGCTCTTCCTGAAGATCATAATTTTGGGCTCGTGGGTGTTCAGCTTTTGATAGTTGGTCTTCATCTAGTAGGTGATTTCAGTCATGCAGGCATTGAACTTAACCCGGTACTGGCCATTTTGTCAGTGAGGGAGAGAATGAGCTGCATGTAATCAGTGTAGGAGGGCACATTTAAATAGTCAGAGCGAATGATGCTGGCTAGAGGGATCGTGTGCAATGAATAGAGTCTGGATCAGGAAGGATGTTTGCGGAACTCTTATACAGGTATACAGTGGCAGGCTGACTGACTGGATCCTTTTAGCCAAAAAGGAGCAGACCTGTTGGAGTGCTTATCTTTGTATTCCAATGTCATATAGGCGCTGGATGAGGATGAGATGAGACATGGTCTCAAATGCTGAGGAGAGGTCCAGGAGAATAACTGCCTCCATGTCTCCTCTGTCCAGAGTCATACGGATGCCAACCATCGCAGCGATGATGGCAGTTTCTGTGCTGTGGTGGGTTTGAAACCAGGCTGAGCAATGTCAAGTAGTTGGTGCTTGTTGAGGTATTCAGTGAGGTGTCTGTTGATGATTTTCTTAAAGACCGTGGCTGGAAATTGTAGAAGGGAGATCGGTCTGTAGTTTACAAGTGTTGAGAGATCCACAGACAGTTTCTTCAGCAATGGGAGGACAATTGCATGTTTCCAAGCATCTGGGAAGGTCAAGGAAGAGGTGAAGGCATTCAGAAATAGAGTGAGTATGGTGCTGATTGGTTGCAGTCCTCTGGAGTAGGCATGGTGTTGGAAGGGGTCCGGTGAGGTGCTTCAGTGGATGGACCTCATGGTGGCTGTGGTTTCTTGTGGTATGATCATGGGCCAAGTGGTTAGTGTTGGTTCCTTGGATAAGACCAGGAGGTTTCTGATGAGGTTTGTCAGGTGTGATTGCAGGCTGAATTTGCTGTAAATGGTTGTGATTTTATTGGTGAAGAATTGAGAGAGATTGTTGCAGAGGTCTTGCAAGGTGCGTGAGCGAATTGGAAGTGACAGATGGTGAGGTGAAATCTTTCACAGTGGCAAAGATTTCTTTGCTTCTGGTAATGCTGGCATTGATGCTAGAGCGGCGTATCTGGTGGTCCAGAACATTTGGTGGTAGCGTCTTAGGGCAGATTTGAACGTGCTCCTGTCTGCATTGTCCTGGCTCATTCTCCACATGCGCTTGTTTGCAGTGGTGCTTCATCAGTCTGAGTTCCTCCATGTACAAATGGCCTGGGGTCTGGATCTTGTTGCACTGCTGTGTTTGAGACGGGGCCATTTACTAGTGTGCCTACTGGGTACAATGAGAGGGTGCAGCTTGAGTTCTCCGTTTTCTGCTTCATTCGATTGAGCTCCCATCGAGGAAGCAGAAAGCAGCGGATAAAGAAAACTTGGCTGCACCAGTAGATGCCAGTAGCTACAGCCAATGCAGTAATGGTGTAAGTGCTAGTTGCTAAAATGCATGCCATGTTCATGTGGGGTACCAGAGTATGGGCAGGCGCAGGCAAAGCTGCATGTAATATTCCACCGAAAGGCTAGACACAAACTGATAATGCAGGATAATTTCTCAAAGTTCTGTTTAAGAGAGGATATTAGGTCATGATGTCATGAAGATTTGGCCCAACCAACGGTGGAGATAAAATTGCCAAGGGGAATTTATTTAGGCATTGAGCTCTGCAATTTGATCCATGTGCATAGGCTGGTAGCACACTCAAAAATTCGGTGCTTGGTTGCATTGCTTAATCCGTGGCTGTGAGCAAGGGGCTGCGTGTATGAAAGTTTGCAGGCGACTCAAAATCTAGTATGTTATAAGCCATTGTGCAAGCGCAAGTCTTCACGTCAGTCGGGATTTCTCTTTTTGCGGTCTGTTTTTAGGGGCCAGATTGGGAGGTGGAATGTTGAATGTCATGTGGATAAAAGTGTGATTGGAGGAGGCGTGGTCAATGTTTTTTTAATTAAACCAGGTGTAGAAGATGGTGATAAAATGGAGAGATGAGGGTGTGAATTCAATTAACCAGTAAAGCACTTGGCAGAGGGTTTTGTTCATAAAAAGTATACTGGAATAAAGCAGTATGGGTGCAATAATGTTATGGTGGATAACTAATTGGAGGGGTTATGGGGAAGGATATGATTAGGAGTAGTAAAGGAAGGAAACGTTTTTTGGATCTGGTGTTTCGCAAAGATTTGTAGTGCAGGCACACTAATTACTCAAGATTGAATTGAGAGCACAGTCTAGCCCAGATGCAAATAAAACAAATTCAAAGACTAGTGAATGTTTCACATGAGGTGCATAGACACAAGATATTCAATATATCAGTTCTCTGCTATGAAGGCACACCAAACATTCAAATGGCACAATTTGCAGAGGTGCAGGATTAGCTCAAGGATAGGTTTGCACCACACTTTCCAGGGTACCATTCTATGTGGTGCAAGGAAGCATTCATTACTCTGTCTCCACAGCTTCAGGGAGCCTGTGTTTATATTTTGCAACTTCAGTCTTCATGGCACAACAACTACGTGGGTTCTTGCATATTCTACAGATACTGGTGTCCTACAGAAAACTGTGTCAAAGTTTGAAATCCTAGTGAGGGTAAAGAACTTTTATCTTTCCAAGGCTCATAGAATAAATACTATTGACTTCAGCTGTTAACTGCAGTTGCAAGCGTTGCATAAAATTTAAGTGCAACCACTCAATGAGTCAAACGGAATCCTGGCCCGAGCACAGCTTCGTTCACACAGCGCACACGAGAAATTTGGAAATAACATAACGTTGTTAGGTCCTCGTTCGACACCTTGGGAAAATTACTTCTGAGTATTTTGAACCAAGGAAAATTCCCAACATGCAGTGTTAACCCGGTGAAACATTATAGGAAATTCCGACTTTTAGGTATTGGAATGAGCTATAGCCTGTGTCTTAAGAGTTTGTTCGTTCCATTATGGCAGGTGATTTTCAGAAACGTTTACCAGGTATTACACGGCAAAATGCACATTGGAAAACAACTCAATTGAGCTGTAATTTCAAACTTGATTGGGCGCAAACAATTTAGCAATGTTAGCTCTTAATCTAAGCATTGAAATGCTCCATCTTTGTATATGCTACTATATACAATATGCCTATATGTAGCAGCTGAACCCTCTATTAGTTATTTCTTACCTTGCCAAGTTCAAATGTGAGAAAGAAGCAAAATGTCCACACATAGGATGGAATAGAGTGACTGGAGAAAACTCAGTAAAAAGCTATGCAAAGAAGGGGTCTTAGAGTATGTCGAACATATAAGAGACACATTGCTTGACTGACAAGACCACCAGAATATCGACTAATAAATATCGAGGACCAAAATATTGTAAAAGTAAGTGCACTTAGGTAAGTACAGAGTTCGTAAACTTAACCCCACATTCAGATACCCCAAAAACTTCACATCTACGTACATCTTTACATTCCTTGACGAAGCGTGTTTATATTTATCTTCCTGCACTTAACTTTACAATATCTTGGTCTTCCATATTGAGGACTCGATATTTTGGCCCAGGATAGTTTCGTACTTGATATTGTGGCATACAATTAATCGTTATCACATGGCGACTGAAATAAATGAGAAATATATTCTTGTTTATGAGCAAAACTATTTTATAGCTAATGCGAATAAGGATTTTCAGTTCTGTTAATGACATGGAGACCAGGATTGCAATACTTTATTTACACATCCTCCAGGACTGGTGGTGTTTCAGCTTCTTCAGATGCATTTTCTGTGGACCTTCAGGACTCTGTAGGATCGGTAAGGTTGCTGGATTCTTCATAAACCCAAGGAGATCGTCTTGAGTGGATGTGTAGGACTTCTACCTGCTTCATATCATTACTGTTCAGTTAAGAGGTGCAGACCTGTGAAGACCTTACCACATTTACCAACTACGGCTGTGACGTGACACCAGTCCAGTGAAAACTCCATACACCTTGGCAGGGTGTAGCCTGGAAGCAGAACGACAGAGATCTGGGGGTTCTTGTTTCTTTAATTGCATGTGCTAACCACTTTGTGGAATTACCAGAGAACACACGGGAACTGACACACTGCCCAGTGTTGATGTGAGCATGTAATGCTGTGTGGTTTGGATGCAACAGTTCTGTCTCAGCCCAAGTTTAGGTGAAGCAGTAATATCAAGGGTGTGCTTCTGCGACTCTACCACTAAAGAACATAAACTAAGCCTTTTTTTCTGAGCTGTTAACCTATGTCATCTTCCTTAAGTAAGAACACCATGAGTCAGTTGAGAAATTTTAACATGAACTTCTTCAAAAGTGTAAACCACCTACAGTTTTCATATAGGAGCGGCATTCACTCATAAGAATTTAAACGTGGATGGAACAGATTCACATCTAATGAGAGACAAGCCACCCACCAGTTTTTATAGTGAGTCAACATCAAAATTTCTCAACTTTGTAAAAAAGGCTTTTTATTTTAGATACTAAGGACCCCTATTTAGCAATGGTCAGAGACAAGCAAAACAAAGACAACGGAAACATTGCAAAAATGCACCCCACAAGGTTCTAAGAGCATATGCTAAAAAGTTTGGCAATAATACTTTAGAAGACAGCACCAATGTAAGCATTGTTCTTTGTACGCTTGTGTGAACACGTGCAAACCACAGTGGAACTACTGCGTGCAGAGTTAACACAATATGAACTGCTGTCGTATAAAGATGATAGTGCTAAATCCTACAATGCAAGTTAATGCCACAGGAAACCTGTGTTAAGTCAATTCAAATCAGCTCCAAACTACTGCTAAATACCACTATAACAATTGCTAGGACTGAGTAAAAGTCAGTGGCGGCTCCTCCGTTTGGGTGGAGAAGCGTCGCCCGCCCCCCCCGCACCAGCAGCGGTAGCTGCAAAACCTTTTAATAAAAACGATAATAAACTATGTTTATTATCATTTTCTTTGAAAGGGGCGGGGCCACAGGGGTGATGTGCACTGAGGGAGAGTGCTTAGCACTCCCCCTTCACAGCGCATGTGTGTTTGGCCAGTCGTCTCCGGCCGGCCAAACACACATGCACTGTAGGCTATTTTTTTATTATCACCTACCTCCTCCACCGCTTCTCTGTCCCTCGACGCTCCTTGCTGAAGGCACAGGCTCCCAGTCTGCCTGGGAGCGCCCTGGCTGGGCGCTCCAAGCCAATCCTGATGCTGCTCTGAGCAGCATCAGGATTGGCGCAGGGAAGGCTGGGAGCCTGTGCCTTCAGCAAGGAGCGTCGAGGGACAGAGGAGCGGCGGAGGAAGTAGGTGATATAAAAAAAAATATATGTTTATTCCCTCCCTCCCCCGCACCTCCCTGCCCCGCCCCTTCCATGGCCCATGAGCCGCTACTGGTAAAAGTCACTGCCATTGGCACGGCTGTAGGACACAGCATGGCCCTGCTGGAAATACCACTATTGCTGGAGTTATAACATAAATTAGAAGAGAATGGCAGCAGGGTCGTAGGAGGGCCATAACCATGTACCACGCCATGCTGAACCGACATGGCATGAACGCAGTGCCTATTCTCACTGCCTACCAATATGATATGCACAGCATTATAGCCATGCTCTTTCCCATAAGGGAAGACCCAGAACATTACTAGATGACCTGACATTGCATCTCTCAATCAGCCTTTTCCCAAATATTATGGCAGATTATGGTTACCCTGTTGCGGCACCTTCAGCATCACATTTATTTTCAGAAAAATTAGCAAACATTGGATGTCATCGAAGCCTAATTTTATGCCATTCCCAGCTTCCTATATGTTGTTAGTAGCAACAGCTGCCCATCCAGCTAGTTTATAAGACATGGTAACAGATATAGGAAAATTGCATTTTCTGGCAATGTCTAGGTCATTAGTAAAGCACATACATTTTATTCATGTATTTGCTCTATTTCCTGGCCCTCGACATGACTCAATGTATGATCCCCCACATCATGCAGCACATCATCTAAATCAATAGTAACACATTCATATACACCTTCAAAACCATAAAATAAAATTTGTGCAAGATGTGGCAAATATACATGGCAGCACCCAATATATGGGTAAAATAAACCATGGCACTTTTGCACCACCATGAGCCGATATAAACAAATTGTTGCCTTCCACAACCAGTATTGGTGTCGGTGTACGTTTTGATGACACATATCCCTGACAATAATATATTTTCACATCATCACAGGCTGTTTCTAGGTACCATATGAATCCTTGGTTGTTGATTCCCAATATCCCAATATAGGATCCATCAAACCAAAGCAACACAGCTACAGTATAGACCCTGCATACAAAACAGTAACCATCGACTGTGTCTCCGGACTTTTCAAATAAAGGATCTGTTGTTTGTTCTTAAACATTTCCTGTCAAGGGAGGAGGATTGATGTATCCTGCAAAAAAAAGCATGTTGCATTGTTTTCATCTGTTGCATCCCACCCATGATCACCATCTGACACACTGTGCCATTGATAAAGTAGGAAGATCTGCGCAATCACAATGATGATGACATGATCACAAACCTCTGTGTGCTTATACAAAGATACAAAATTTTGTAAAGACACTGTTGATCTGAAGTTTTTGAAATGTTATCAAACATACATGCATGTCAGTCATAACTCTTACTCCCTCTGCCCCCATTAACATACCACTACTCACAACTCCTTCCCTAACCCCAATAACATGTCTTCCAAAACCTTCTTCTATAAACCCAAGTTACTGCGTTCTATCTCCCTTTCTGATCTCAAGGAACCACATTAGCATGCTGTTTTTTCTACCTCTCTCTCTCTCTAACTCCAAGTAATATGTTTTGCATACCCTTTCTCTTGCCTCTCTTCCTCTTCACATTTTCGACATGACGCTTGTTATCGCTGCCATGGGTTATGATCTGCCACAGGTGTTCAGATATGCATGTTGGTCTCCAAACAACCCTCCGAGACTATTGCTACGGGCCTGGAATTATTGAGCTAGAGGATGGCACTGTCCTTCTGTTGTCCTTCTATAGGTATGCAGTTCTCTTAGAGAGATTTGCTATTATAATTTCTTATGAAGCCTTCCTTATTTCCAAAGTCTAGCAGTCAGCTGGAAGTCTGGCCAAGTTGAGCCCATCAATGTATGTCATGGCATACCTCTGCTGTGACTCTTAGAACTAAGTGGAGCTACTCTCTACCCTTATGATCTCTGTGATTGACTTCATGGCTGCCACTACTACCTTCAGTGTTTGGAGCAGTGATGTCCATTGGCAGGTATTTCCTTTCGGTCCTTCCTGCAATCTGGATGCAGCATAGGTTTCTACAGGAGTTGGTGCTGTTGGGGCTTACCTTTTGTTAGCAATTGGGTCTCTAGTTGGCAGAGGTATGCACCCTGTCCAAGTAGAGACCACAATCCTAAACAAGGCAAGTCAATAACATGATATATTAGCCTGTCCTAACCCTCTGGTAGCTTGACGCAAAGCAGGCAGGCTAAACTTAGAAGACAATGTGTAAGGTACTTGTGCAACACACTCATAACTTCAGGAGATAAACCCCCGAAAAATGCTTCACATGGATGTAGAAAAATTAAGCTTGTTTATCTGGTTACTTTTATGTTCAGCATGATACAGACCCAATTCAAAAATAGAGAAATATTAGCTTTGCAACCTCAAAAATAAAGCAAGGTTGATAAGCAAATATACAGCTCAAAGTGTAGTGCTGAGGACTCCTCCTCCTGGGTGTGTGATGCCCTGATGGACTCCAGTTCTGTCTTGGTTGGGCTCCTCTTGGGGAGCGGTGCGTGGCGAAACTGGGCAGAGTCACCCGGGATGATTGCAAACACCAAGCGGCAAAGGAAAGCAGGGCCACTCCGGACGGTTGACAGGTAAAAGCAGCAAAGGTTGACAAAGCCACTTGGGTTGAGTTCGAAAGTAGGGAGTGGCAAAGGAAAGCAGAAGCCCCTTGGAGTCACTCTGGGTTTGGAGGATGAGTCTTGGGCTACCAGGAAGAGATCAGCAGGCAGCAGGGCAACACAGTAAAGCAGGGCAGCAGTTCCTGAGAGCAGTCATTCCTGGCAGAGTGGCAATGCTGGCACACAGCAGTTGTTACTCAAGCAGCATTTTCTTTAGTCCACAAGGGTACTGATTTTAGAGGGTCAAGGACCCAGTCCTTATACTAGAAAATGCCTTCGATGTGGGGGGTGACTACAAAGAGTTCTTATGAAGTGCAAGGGTCCCCCTTTCAGGTCAGCCTCAGCTCTAGACTATCAGAAGAATGCAACCAGCCCCTTCATGTGGACTCTACTCACTACCTTTTGAGATGTAAGTGTGAACCCTTCCCAACCTCCTCCCCAGGAAGACCCATCAGTATACAGATGCCATTGAGTATCCTGTGTTGTGGGTGTCTGAATGGAATGCACAAGTATAGCACCTCAAATGGCAAATAACTGCTGAACTGTGTGGTGTGCATCTCTAACTCCAGAATCTTTCTCTAGGAAATATCACACTTCCAACCTACAGGTTACTAAAGTTTGCAGCCCTGCCTGTTACTCAGTAAATTGTACGTCAATTTTAAAGACCTTTTGGTGGAGGGAAACTGCTAGTGATCACTGTTTGCCACTGAAACTAACCTCTGCATCCAGCTAAGGATTCTAGCACCCAATCTTCATACAATGTTTTAATACCAAACCAGTGCCCCTCCTATGCTATTCACGGCTCTATGCTTGACAAGCATTGCAAATTATTGAGTAATATTGAATAAATAAATCCCTTGACATGGACCAAACCACATTGGAACACTTCCTCAAACTGGTACAAAATCACCTGGACTTACCACTATCATTCACCATTAAAACTTGCTGTTCAGCACAAGGATCCAACTAAGGTCCTGACAATGAGCCAAGCAGAGTGGAATGACCATAGAAAATCCTGCTCTGCCTAATCACAACTAATCACAAAGCAGCTGTTTTTTCTGGGTGCCGCAACAGCAGCCCGTCCTCAAACCCCAGTCCCCAACAAATTTTCTTGGGCAAGACGGAATGTACAGTGCTCCCCCCTGCAATAACTATTCTTCCTTTTCCTTTCCCTTCCACTCATTACCAGCCCCTCCCTCCACCTATGCCCCTCTGGGAAGCCCTATTCCCATTTACTACCTGCCCAAGGAAGGTGCTACATGGGAACATTAAAGTCCTTGAAAGAGAGAATACAGTGCAGAAAACTGCACAGCAATTCCAAGTGGTACAGTTATTTTTCAATCCGAAGGGTCGAACTTATAAATGTCAGAACTCCATGCAGAGATAACAGCTGGTAACAGTTGTTACACCCACTGGGAATCCTGACAAGAAATCCTGCCAAACCCGTAATCAGGGACTTAATAACCCTGAAGACACCAACTCAAGGCCTATTGAGCCAGATCTTAAAGAAATTTGTAAATCTGTATTCCCAGGCTTTCTACATCATCTGGGTACAGGTGTCAGAATTGTTGGAATTCGCAAATCTTTTCAGGCACATTTAAGGAAAACCCTGATAGTTTTCCAGGAGTGCTTCTTAAACCCTTTGTGAATTCGAAATTAGTCACATGCAGAGGCATTTCCTCTTGTGTAATTGAACACATGATACAATTATGCATGGGGAAACCACTCACATGAGTGCAATTGCACTTACAAACTTTTTTCTGTTCAAGGACAAGATTTTTTCCTTTGAGGAAATCCCTTTCCCTATACCCCGACATTTTAAATTATGTACTCCTGCCCTTGAAAGCAGTAAATCTCCTATCATTTCCTGACTGAAAATAAGTCACAATTAAGTTTGTGAATGCTCACAATCCATGGGCATGTGGGTCCCCCCAAATTTGCCACACCATTAATTAACAAACAAACTGATTCAGGCTCTACCCTGTTGTAGATCTGCAGCTTGATGCACAAAAATTACATTTGAAAAAAGTGGTTGCAAATTTGCCACTGACTTTTGCAAATGCAAGCTGATTTTCAGAACCGATCATTATACTCATAGTTTGGTTAACAAAATAATGATTCGCAGGGTAATCACAGAATGACCTGACTAATTAAAATGTTTAAGGGCAGATCCAATTTGCCACCCCCTATGATTAACTATAACCACATGGATGGTGGCCTGCAGAGGACAGCAGTCTACAAACCCTGAGATTGCTTATCAAAACTTAAAACCTTTTTAAAGTAGCCAGAGTCCCTTAAAAAAAAATGTTTTATATTTTTTAATACATCTGTGAGAGCCAGCAGTGGTCTCCTGGATTACTGTTTACTTTCTCTGAAGCTGCCGCCATGATTCCCCTTTGAGCCTTAGTTACCTCCCCAATATGGGATTTGGTAACTGGCCAATGGTTTGTGATCAGAATTACGTCGCAAACCATTGATACATCAGAGTATGAATTGCTATTTGGATAGGATATCCATAACATGCCCCTTCCAATTAGCATTTCAGAAACCATTTTCAAACCCATTCAGCAGTTCAGAAAAATGTTTCAAAATAAACCTTCTCATTTAGCGGATCAGAGGGTTTGAGGCTGATAAAAACATTTGTACATAAGGCCCCTAGATGGGAAAAAGGACTTCCTTATTGTTAGTTGTTGTGGCCTCTTGCTATCTTATGCATTCTCCCCACTACCTTAATGTTCCCTGCTACTCAGCCAGTGAGCGAGGTCATTGTATGGTTGGAATGTTGACAGTGTTTGTGCTTGGATGAGTGGACAGTTTGAGTGAGAAGGGCTGTGCGGAAGGATGCTGTTCCTGGTGGGGCTTTATCTGTAACCTACAACCAAGTTAATAAACCTACTTCTTTTATAATCCATGAGTAACTGTCATTGATTGCAACACTGGCAATGATTTAAGGAAGAACCAGCATGTGAAAAAAGAAAGAAACTGAACCTACAGAAAATCTAAGGAGGAATCAGATTACAGAGGAAAACTAAGAGACGAGAGATTGAAAATCTAAGAGAAAAATATGAAGCAAAAGAAACTGAAAATTGAAGTGAAAAAGAACACCCCGGAAGCCCCACCAGTGTCTTTTCTACCAGACAGCCTGTACTCAACAGACGTTAGAGGGCGTGTGCCCTGTTTAACTTCAAGGCAAGCTGTTTAATCTACTAGGTGCACAGCAAACAGGGAGTGCATTGGCCTGCAGATTGAGAAGATGGTCGGCTCAGCTGTGCACGGAGCCAGACCTGTTGTACCTGCTTGTATGGACTGGGTACATTGAGGAAATGGTCTGCTGAACTGCGTATGTACAGAGTTAAAAATGTCTGGCACTAAACATTTGGCAACCTAGTGGAAAGTCCGTTGGAGGAACAACTGGTGTTGGGATTTAAACACTATCTGAAGAGTGATCAGTGAACCTGCGCAGCAGCCAATTGAAGCGCTGTGCTTAAGGGGCACACATTGTGAGTAACAGTCTACCTGTTGACTGGGTTGCTGAGTTTCCCCGCCCCCATTCTACAAGAGAGATCATTGGGTACCTGATTTGTTTCCAGAAAACTTTCTGAGAGGAAGACTACAGCGCCGACCTGGACATAGGAACAGCTCATGTGCAATGGAGAACGTGTGGCAATTTTTCGTACGAGGATAAAGAACTGTGCGTGCATATAAATGGAATAAAATGTACAATGGCAATATATTCGGGTGAGAAGTCGCTCAGGTGTTGAGTATTTGAATATTTTCCAGGGAATAATTTAACTTTAGATATACTGTCACGTGCATTTTCTTCAATACCATACATTGCTTGAGTGTATTTTTCAATACTGCTATACTGGTTTTTAAAGATGCGTTGCGTTGAATTGAGTAATGTTATGTTTATGCTGACAATGCTTGCCGCTGCAGAAATTAATTTGTAATGCTGTATTGAATTGAGAAATGTTATGCCGTTACTGACAGGTTTTAAAGTTGTTGAGCTGTGGCTTGTATGATACGCATGGGAGATGCACTCTAATGCTATTTTAACATGCAATTTTGCTTTCCATATTTTGCGTATGTATATTGGCCTGAAGTTTTAAAGCCATGCTTGATTTTAGAGGCATATACTTTGAGGTTGGGTGCTAGAGCCAAATGCAGAGTGACATTTTGATGTTGTGATATTAGTATATTGATCCGTACTTGGGATAATGTTTTTGACCATCCTTCCTATGGGTTTAAGGATGTGGGGCAGTGTGTTCAGCCCAATGTAAAGGGGGGTACACCGCAGTGATATGTGCCAATCCTTCCTATGAGGTTAAGGATGTGGGGGCAGTGTGTTAAGCCCAATGTTAATGGGGGTACACCCCAGTGATATGTGTCAATCCTTCCTATTGGGTTAAGGATGTGGGGGCAGTGTGTTAAGCCCAATGTTAAGGGGAGTACATCCCAGTGATATGCATCAATATTTTCTATGGGGTTAAGGATGTGGGGGTAGTGTTTAAGCCCAATGTAAAGGGGGGACACCCCAGTGATTTATGTCAATCCTTCCTATGGGGTTAGGATGTGGGGCCAGTGTGTTAATCCCAGTGTTAAAGGGGGTACACTTCAGTGATATGTGTCAATCCTTTCTACAGGATTATGGATGTGGGGGCAGTGTTTTAGGCCCAATGTTAAGGGGGTACGTGGTTACATCCCAATGCAGTAGAGGGTAGGTGAAACCCTGGTCCTGTTTGAGCATAGGGTAATGGGACTACTTGTTCACACCCCAATGCAGTAGACGGTAGGTAAAACCCTGGTTCTGTTTAAGTGAATGTTGATGGGGGTACGTGTTTACACCCCAATGCAGTGAAGGGTAGGTGAGACCCTTGTTCTGTTTAGGTGTATAGTGATGGGGATATGTGGTTACACCCCAATGCAGTAGAGGTGGAAGAAAATCTAGTTGTGTTGAGTATTGAGTTGTGAAAGGCAACGGGCTGGTCCTGTTATAGTGTGTGTGATATGAAGGGGAACAGTTAGTGTTCTCTGTTGGGGGAGAGGGAAGTTCTGAGTTATTTGTACATTTGTATTGTGAATTTGTGGAATGTATTGATTAACTGTGTTTTTGCATTTTACATCCCATTGGAGTATTGAAGTTAAGCAGAGATTGTTTGTTAATCTGTTCTGTTTATTTCGATGGGATACTCATAATTTTGAAGGACAGTTGATGGGGGTGTTTTGCCTTTTTCTGTTCTGTTGAATATTTGATTGTTTTCATAAGGGGGAGATGTGTTGTGGCCTGTTGCTATCTTATGCATTTCTCCCCACTTCCTTAATGTTCCCTGCTGCTCAGCCAGTGAGCGAGGTCATTGTATAGTTGGAATGTTGACAGTGTTTGTGCTTGGGAGAGTGGACAGTTGGAGTGAGATGGGCTGAGCGGCAGGATGTCGCTCCTGGTGGGGCTTTATCTGTAACCTACACCTAAGCTAATAAACCTACATCTTATAACTTACGAGTATCCATCATTTGATTACAACATTAGTCTCATCTACACTAGGGGTTCCCCTCTTGTTTATAGTTTTCTGACCCTTTATATAATTTTGGCAGTTTTCATTTTACGTTCATTTAATTGAGTACATTTGGTGTGTTACGCTGTCAGTTCATTTAATTGGGGAGAAAGTAGTCCTTTTTTCCCTTTTTTGTCTCAAAGTTCACACTGTAAATTCACCCCCTGGATATTTTTGAGGGATTTAACTCTGGGTATCTTATTTTCCTTTTTTTTCCTCATTCCCAATTAGACATTTTATTCACAGTTAGAACTGTCTACATTTCTGTTCCCTAATATTGCTTCTTCCTCAAGAATCCCAGTAGATGAGGGGCTTCGCTCCATAAATAGTTTAAAAGCTACATGTAGAATTTATGATTTACTGATGAAAAATACAGTCTTGTGCCATTATTAGAAGTGGTCAGAATAACCGGATTAAATAAACAAATTGATGAAACAGGATTAGAATTTTAGACTTGTCAGCCAAGGCGTTAAGGCTTTCGTTGTCTCATTCGACATGCCTTGGAAGTGTCCTGAAAATTCATACTACTGCATGGCTGATCCAAAACTGGATGGTTTAACCCCCTGTGGCTCAGACTCCATTAATCCACTGTTGTGATGTGCCACAGTAAACAAAAGATGATACAAAGCCATCTCAACGAGCACAACACATTTTGCAGGCAAGCTCATCATCTCTGCTAGTTTGCAACACAGCCAGAACACCATCAGACTGCAGACTTATAAGTGTAAAAAATAAAAACAAAACAAGATAGCAGAACTTTTCCACCTATGCACCGAAGATCTGGAACAACATCCTTGTTTCCACCAAGACTGCTCCAACGCTGCTCTTATTTAGAAGGGAATTGAATACTCACTTCTTTAAAGAAGACTACATCACAGTGTATTAACCATCTACAACTAAGCTTCCTCTCCTATTACTCATCAACTTTAAACTTGCTGTTGGCCGTGTACAGCACTGTGCTGCCTTTTGGCCATATTAGTGCTATAGAAATACCATATACCTAAGCACATACGCTCAGAGTTAGGTTTGCCACCAGTGCCTTCCCTCATCATAAGGAAACAAATGGAGACAGAGATCATGCATCTGTTTGCTGCACATTACGGATATCTAGAGGGACCAGGCTATGAACCAAATATGACTTTGGAAATAGGCCAAATGCTAACTACTGGTCAGGGTGCACCACCAAAACAGTTGTTTTGTCCCAGTGTAGTCCCAGTGTAGCCAAGTTGTAGCCTATAAACCACAAATAATGCTTAGTAGGCCACCATTTTCAGATCTACGTGTCCTATAAATCTCAAGCCATGTTCTAATGCCCAAAAAGAAAATTATAAAACAGACTTCACACTGACAAAAACGCTTAGCATTAATTGGGTTAAACTAAGAAAATCCCAGTAGGTTGACAACATTGATAGATATCTGATTTTACTAATGCATTAGTGCCATAAAAGTTAGCATATGGCAACTTATAAATCTTCATTTAAAAGCCTAACAAAGAAATTAACATAAAATGTTAAAATGTGCACGTTTGAAATATGGCGGACATTGTGCCCTCCATTTGTTTGGACATCACATTTTGCCATGGCAAGATATTGTGCATTTATAGTTTAGTGAACCACTGGCATAAATTAATGTTAAAAGTATTTTTTTTGGATATACAGTAGAGATCAAAAATATATCATTGAATGAACATGAATTAACCGTACTCATATTGATGTATATGAATTTTATAAATTTAGAGTTGTGTGCAGAGAAATACATATATGTTTCAATTATTTTGGCGTAACACACTACTGATGTCGGCAAATAAAATTAATTATGTTTCCATATGTTAATTAAATGGCACACATTAGCAGAAGTGTTTAACAATTAGAACTATGTATTTAGGCTTACTTAGCCAGACTAGGCCTGAAGATTCATGTTTGCTGCAATAGAGAGAAGTGCTAATTCATCATGTGTCCTTTGACCTGAATTATTTTCTAAGTTTGCTTATGTGTTGGAGAAAGTCTTATTGTAATAAGAGAATACAATTGTGGTTATGTTGACCTCGAAATGTAATGATATTTGTTCTAGCTATAGGATGCTCAACATGTTTTATTGAATTCACATGAGAATTGTGGGATCATACTTTGGTACATGGGAAGAAGTCTCACTGTTTAAATTTTAGTTGCAAACCTGATGGGCGTCTATAATATTGATTGGATATTCATCTATTTGCGTAAGATGTGTACACTCTGAGGATCAATCAGAACTCTATGGGCATTTCTAGTTAGGGAGAGACTTTTGAAACTTAGGAGTCTTCTTCCTCCTTGGCGTTGGTGCTGTCACCTTCTGTTCCTCTCCAAGTCTTCTACCATTTCTAGCCTTTCATGTTATGAGTTTCCCTTTAGTCCTTTATGCCCCATATACACATGCTGTTCAGGACTAATATGCCCCAAAAAATCTGAACTGCTGTCCTGTCCCATGTGCAGCTCATTTCTGAACTGTCCCTGATCCTGCTGTTTACTGATGCTGGGAAGCTGTGAGCGCTCTGGACTGACTAATCTTTCCTGTCTGCTGTCCCTTGAGGAGAGGTATATAATCTGCAAATGTGGTTCTTCTTGTTTCCTTTTGAGCCTAGATGATTAAACCAGTGTATTTGTATAGAGAGTTACCCTAGTTAGATGATTCTCCAAATTATTTTTGTTTCTTCTTTTGTTTTGGCCACGTGTGATGTGTATATTATGGCTCTGTTAATTTCTGTTATTCTTGTGAAGTGCTTTATTGTATTGATGTTTAGTAGGCTTAATCTCTTTAGATGGTTTGGTCAGCCTATGGTTTTCATGTATGTTTGTAACGTTTATAACTTAGGGGCAGATTTAAGAGCCCCTTGCACCACTTTAATGCAATCTTAGCCTTATTTTTTTGATGCTAATGGTGGCCTTTTCCATGCACCATATTTACAATGCATGCATTACACCACTTTGTAACCCTTTGCACCACATAATGCATGTGCCATGCATAATGTATGCAAAGGGGGCGTTCTGGAGCAAGAGGCACGCAAAAATGGTGCAATGATATGTACAAGATTTCATTGCTCCATTTTTGGCGTGCTTGCACTTTGCTCCACTAGCGTCAACATTTTTACGCTAGTGGAGCAAAGCGCCACAATAGAGTCAAAATGTTTGACACTGTTGTTCCTAATACCGCCATGGTGCACTGTATCATAAATACGGCACACACATGGTAGCGTTAGGGGTGAAGTGGGGTGCAAGAAAAGTGGTGCTGCATTGCATGCAGTGCCACTTTTCTTAAATTTGGGCCTTAGTTTTGGGTACCATTTACATTACATTGGCTCTGTGGTTGTAATAAAGCTTTGAAACTTAATTCAGTTGGGAGTCTTGTTTCCGTGGCCAAAATGGTCTTGGTGTTTAAATTATTTTGATTTCTCATGTTATCGATTTATGCTGAATAAATCTGATTACTGTCTCGTCACTGAGTCCAAAGATCCCATTGACCTCTAGTGTAGGTGGGACAAGTTGTGGCGTCTCACCTGCGCGAACGATTACTGAATGTGAATAGGGAGGAAGACCCCTGTGCACGCTACTACAACATCTGAACAAAATCTGCCTTTTAAATGCAAAGCAGGAACAGGTATAGAATAAAAACAGAAATCGTGTATGAACACATCATTTATAACAGAGTTTTACTATATCACTGATTTAAATTAGAATATTTCTAGCATAAGTCGTGCTCACGAACATGGTATATAGGAGCTATGTACATTGAATGACTGTAGTCTTTATTGGAGGATCTATCAAAGCTAGTCCGGGGTGATAAGGTGATTTAGCCAAGATCACACAATGTGTGTTTGAAAGAAAAATGTAAACTCCTTGCCATAGACTTCAAGCTTATTGCTCTAACAACGAGGTCAGACTCTATTGCTGCACATTGTAATTTCAGAAGGAATAATTAGAGACCATATCAGGACATTCAGTACTTACATGGAGTCAAACTGCTCATTATATGATGAAATATGAATTGTAATTACAACAACTTTGGAAAAAGCATTTGCCTATTTTAATTAGTTTTGACTACGGTAAAAAGTTCAGCCTACCACAGGCTCCCATAATTGTAATTATAACACAGAGCATTCCGACCACCCACATAAGCAAAGGAGTGTTTTTTTCATTCGAGGCACATGAACACTCAAAGGAGCCCGGAGAAAGGAGAAATACTTCCTTGTTTACCTTTTTTTCTGCAAGGACCAAAATAATATGACTATGAGCCCTTTCATCCATCCACTAAGAATCTGGAAAACACATATGAATAATATAGGAAAAAAAACAACAAAAAAAACATTTGACTGCATTTTCCTTATTACATTGGCTAAAAATAAGAATTTGTTGCTTGGAAAAACTTTGAGAGATGTCTAAATAGTGATAATACTGTTCATGGAAGGGTCTCGGAAAATCGAATCACCTAACATAGTCAGTGGGTCGGGAGGTGTGACACATGCTTGTCAGTGCGGATTGAGACATTCCACAAAGTGGGAGTTTTCAGTGTTTTTCTTATTCGAGTTGTGTCCCTTTCGTGGTGTAAGTGTGAACCTACACCAGCTCAGAAAGGCTCTATTTGTGAGACGAGGCCGCCTTGTAAAGGCCAGAACATGAAGCAAAGCCTTGCTGTTTCCACTGCATTCATTCTCCAGTCGGCTGCATGTGGGGCACGAGCAGGGGAGCTGGAAATAAACAGCTCATGGTTGGACTGAGGTGATTGGTTACACAAAGTAACCAAGGCAACTATTTACCCAGTCATTATTGGGATAAACTGCTGGTGGAAATAAAAAATATGTATATTGAAATAGAAGGGACCACCGGCTACAAAGGTAGAGTCGTTGAAAACATTGTAAATAAGCATAACGTAAGTATGTAAAAAAAACTTTAGTCTAGAAGTACCTTAATTACATCTTACTCCCCCATCACAAATCTCACTGCTCCCACACACTGTACTAATCTGTATTCAAGACCTCATGTTATCCGGTGCTCGAGGTGCACTGTTGCTCCTTAAAGATAGGTCAACCCTAAATCAAACAACTAAAGAAAAGCCACACACCTACTGGGGTATCAAGTGATGCAGAAAAATGAGCAAAGTACTCATGATGGCAGTATCATGCTACACTCAATACCCAAGAAGCCCATACGTCCTTCAAACATGCTCTAGACCCACCTTGAACAACCAAAGGAGGGACCCAAAACCCACTGGTGCAAGGGGAGGGAAAGGTAACTTGCCCTCGTCTGGTAATTATTCTGGTCCCATCCCAGTCCATTGTTATTTTGCACACCATGCCACCCATCCATATGCAAGTGAGTCTTGATCCTGCTCCAGTAGGAGCAGTCCAGCCCGAACTGCCAGACCGGGTCCTCCCTGAACCAGAATACAAGCAACCCAGGACTGGTTTCACCCTAGGTTAGGGCTCATCAGCCAGGTACAGTTTGATTCCAGTGACACAGTGTGCACAGGACCTACGTCTGGGCATACTTGCCCCATGAGAGACCAAGATGTGGCCCTAAGTTATTACCAGTGGCTGATATTAATTCAGGCATCCCATTCAAAACAATTTGTATACCTTAGTGTGTGCCAGTGAGAGGTGCAGCAGATGAGGACCAGCAGTGTAGATCGTGGTCTTGGAGGCCCAGCTGTGACAGGATGCACCCGTAAGCCTGAGGCTCCATCTACACCTTTAACTCCATTGAGCTTTAACCCCATTTGAGGCCATGAAGCAGAAGACGTAGCTTAAAGGGTCCCAGTCATGCCAGAAGGCTTGGCATAGATTGACGAGGGCAGCAACAATGCTTTTGAGAGGTTCAGTTGGGATATAGGAAGTGATGCGTGCATGCTGATCCATTCCTGCTCCAGTACATCATGTGTGTGTTGGCTGGCACAACCAGTATGTTACCTTTTCCATGCAGACTTTATCACAAGGTACTAAATGGTACCAGTACCATGCAGACTTTACAACATGGATAAGTACAAGGCAGGCCATTTTTAGATACTTTGGCCCATATTTATACTTTTTGACGCTAAACTGCGCTAACGCAGTTTTGCGTCAAAAAGTTTTGCGCCGGCTAACGCCATTCTGAAGCACCATGCGGGCGCCGTATTTATTGAATGGCGTTAGCCAGCGCAAGCAGACCGGCGCTGCCTGGTGTGCGCGAGAAAAACCACGTACACCAGGCAGCGCCGGCGTAGGGGGAAAATGGCGCATGGGCGTCTTAAAATGGGGCAAGTCAGGTTACGTCGAAAAAATCATCGTAACCCGACTTGCGCCATTTATTTTTGTCGCCCATCCCCCTTCAACATGACTCCTATCATTGTAAAGATAGGAGTCATGCCCCCTTGCCCAATGGCCATGCCCAGGGGACTTCTGTCCCCTGGGCATGGTCATTGGGCATAGTGGCATGTAGGGGGGCACAAATCAGGCCCCCCTATGCCACAAAAAAAAAAAAAAAAATACTTACCTGAACTTACCTTAATGTCCATGGGATGGGTCCCTCCGTCCTTGGGTGTCCTCCTGGGGTGGGCAAGGGTGGCAGGGGGGGTCCCTGGGGGCAGGGGAGGGCACTCTGGGCTCATTTTGAGCCCACTTGTCCCTTAACGCCATCCCTGACCCAGGCGTTAAAAAGCGGCGCAAAAGCGCCGTTTTTGGCCACGCCCACTCCCGGGCGTCATTTTTGCCCGGGAGTATAAATACCACGTAAAGGCCTGGGAGTAATTTTTTAAGACGGGAACGCCTCCCTTGCATATCATTAACGCAAGGAAGGGGTTCACGCTAAAAAATGACGCACACTCCGGGCACTTTGGCGCCCGAAGCGTCTAACGCCAGAGTATAAATATGGCGTTAGTTGGCGTTAGTTCTGCGTCGAATTTGCGTCGAAAAAAACGACGCAAATTCGGCGCAAACGGAGTATAAATACGGGCCTTTACAACTTAGGACTTTACCATGCAGGTTTGTTATAAAAAAACAATTAATGGGATAAACACTTTGGGGCATTTTTATGAGGGTGTTTGCATCACGTTTGCATGACCCAATGTGGTACATGCATGACAAAACCTCAAATGCGACTTATGGAGCCACTCAAGGCCACTTGCTTACTCTGCCCTGGGAAGGCATTAGCATTGTGCAGCACACGTAGATAGAGGAAAATGCCTCAGGGGATTGTTTTTGTGCAGGAAGGTGGCCCAAAAACAATTCTGCATGCAATGGAGGCATCCTTACACCATGGACAAAGGGTGCCTGTGTTGGTGCTAGGCAGCCAAAAGGGCGCCAACGCAGGGAAAAAGGCAGGAATGTGCTGTATTTGCTTAAATATGGTGCATTCCTGCCCTTTCCCTGTCGCAAAGTGCAGCTTAGCAAGATGACTTGCTGCGCTGCACTGCATTTCTTTTCTCGTAAATATGCTCCTTTTCATAGGTGTTTGTGCATATGTGTGTGTGTCTGTGTGTTTGTGTGTGTATGTTTGTGTGTGTATTCCCTAAAAAAAGATTAAATTGATATAATGGTTAGGCATGGTGATAATATCTTACTTTACATTTAAAAAACTTTCTAAATCACTTAAAAAACAAAAGTTAAAGTTATATTATAGTTAGTTGAAAATGTCATGTTTTAAGCCATAAAAACCACTGAGATTTACCAGCTATGTTAAACTAAATAATCTATAATTCTGACCACCCCTTGCAGTGTTGTCACCAACAATGTCATTAGCGATATTATCACTGATGACACCGACTATGTCATAAGTGATGTAATATGTGAGGTCATAAGCAGCACATGACGAGCACACAATATATAGTTACATTTTCCTTGCACTGCTGCACAGGCTGCGGAATACAGCTGTTTTGTGCCTGTTGCACAAAATACATCATGATATTCATGTAGCTGTTTTGTAATTGAAACCTCAGTATTTGTTTGTCAATACTTTAGGAATGCCTGTGTTTTCACACTATATATCAATTCTAATCTGATTCACTGTCTAATATATAAAACAATTACGTGATGCATGTAATGCATTTGAAATTGAGATATAGTGGCAGTTACTAAGATGATTCTCTTTCCTTGAGCTGCTGTGAGGTGTTCCACCACCTCAGTGCGTTTGTCGGCCATTGGCTAACACTATGGAGGTACTTAAAGGCCCCTCTGGTGTTCGGCACCAGGGATGGGAGTCCTTTTTTATAGCAGGCTGCTCAGGAAGAGTTTCCTCAGTATCCTGATTATTTTCTTTATGCAATGACGAGCAGCACGCTCTGATGTCATTAGAAGAAAGTAAAACTAGCCCTTTGGCATATCTCACCACAGGAGACACCCACAGGGACCCACCCTCTAGCCAGCAGGGATGGGGGAGTGCCCCTTAAGCAAGGACTTGGACTCCCCCAGCAATTGTACTTGCCATAGTCTTTCTGCCCTCCCCAGAGGGGGGAGCTGGGGTAATTACCCCTGATATGCCACCCTCGGGGCAGAGAAACCCACTAGAAACCAGTGAAAGATTTTTTTTTAAACACAGGAGTGGGAGATACCCATCATGGGCCCCTCTGGGGGGTGAAAGGGGGCATCTACCCCCAATCTGCCCCGGGGGGGCAGAAAGTCCCTAGATGCCAGGGCAGGTGTGTCTTTTATAAATATAAGGGTGGGGCTGCCCACCAAGGGCATAGCCATGCCCCCACCCCAAATAAATGGAACATCAGTCCTTCTGCCCCTCAGAGGGGTCAGATGGGGGTAATTACCCCTGGGGCAGAGAACCCACTAGACACCAGGGAAAGCTTTTTTTAAACAAATATTGGGTTGTGGGCTACACACCATTGGCATGGCCATTCCCCTACCCCCAGAACTGAGCAGTCAGTCTTTCTGCCCCCTGGGGAGCGAATGTCAGTGATTACTCCTAATCTGCCAATCCTGGGGGACAGAAAGCCCACTAAACACCAGGGATTGAATTTTGAAGATATATAGGGATGGGGTCTGTCTTCCATGGGCATGGCCATGCCCCCAAACCAGAGCAGACAGTATTTCCACCACCCCCACCCCTCCCAGGAGGACGGATGGGGGTGATTACTCCCAATTTAGACCCAGGAGACAGAAACCCTTTATGGACACTGGACACTGTATTCAGGCAATATTGTTTTGGGTGGTGGCCCCCATTGTGCATGGGTCTATATTACCCTCACCCTGGGGCCCAATAAACCTTCTGACCCTCCTGGGGGGGGATGGATTGAGTATGAACCTCATTCTGCCCCCACCTAACCCCTGGGGGCACAAACACCACTAGACACCAGGTATTTCAAAATGGCTTGTCCCAGTTGAGGAATTGCCCCAAACTTGCCCCGGGGGGAAGTAGAGAATCCATTTGACACCAATGATTTTGACTTTGGGGCAAAACAAACTGCTGCAGCTGTTGCACTCTGGCATTGAACACACCCCACTCCAAAAGGGGCAAACCAGACTTCTTTCCTCCCCACTGGAAGACAGGAGGCATGCCCCCAATTTGCCCCAGGGGGGCAGAAAGCCCACTTTATTGCACAAATATATATATATAAATATTTTATTAAAATATGATGGTGGATCTGGCCTATTCTAATATCAGGCCCCACCCTCATTCCTAAAGCCTCAAAAGTCCTTCTGCTCCCCTGCGGACTAAAGCATCTTATCCCAATTGCAAGCATGAGGTAATTTGCATCTTTTGAGTGTTGTTTTCACACATGGTCCAAGAGAGTGTGGCTGACTCCAGAATGGTGTGTGGCTGCACTTTTTGGGCTTGGGTAGTCCACGGTGGTGTGCTTCCCATGGATCCCTTCACAAGGGCTGCCATTGACCTTTGTTTGATCCATTCCTGTCGCAGGCATGAGGCCCAGTCGCATAAGTGGCCCGGTGTTTTAATGGCACAAGTGGGGCAATGCTGGTTGGTAGAAATATGTAGATTCCTCCGGATTTCGAAAGTTTCCTTTACAAAAATGTAAAGTAAATGTGTGATTTCAGGCAACGTTTGAGGTTTGCAGGGTATTGTGGGTAAGAAAACCTGATGAGATCCACACAAGACACAAAGCCCTGGAATCCTCTGGTTCGTTAGTTTTCAAAAATGTCTGTGGTTCATAGGTTTGCCTGAGTGGTGCCAAATTTACTGCAGCTATCCCTATTGCTTATTTATCAACATAGCCCTGCAGGGCCATTTTTGTCATGGTCTTGTGCCCCACCCACACAAGTGGAGTACTGTTCTTATCAGGGGACATGTGGGTGCTCAGGGTGGTAGGAAATTTGTGGCTCCCCAAAGATTCCAAAACTTGAAGTCACAGAAATGTGAGGAAAATGGGTGTTTTTTTATTTTTTACCAAAGTGTGGTGTTTGCAAGGGATTCTGGGTTAAAAAAAAACATGTGAAAACCATGCAGGTCACCTACCCTTGAACCCATCAGGTACCTATTTTGCAAAAATGTGCAAGTTTCCTAAGTTTCCCTAGGTGCCGGCTGAGCTAGGGCCCTAATTCCACAGCTACCCACTTTTGAAAAAAGGTTCAGTTTTAAGGGGAAAATGTGATGTATCCATGTTGCTTTTTGGGCCATTTCCTCTCGGGGGCACTAGGCCTACCCACACAAGTGAGGTACCCTTTTTATCGGGAGAGTTAGGGGAATGCTGGGTGGAAGGAAGTTTGTGGCTCCCCACATATTCCAGAACGTTCCATCACAGAAATGTGAGAGTGAGGAAAATGTGTTTTTTAAGTCAAGGTTTAAGGTTTGCAAGGGGTTCGAGGTAAAAAAAAAAAACAGGTGAAAGCCAAGCAAATCACTGCACCCTGGATTTCCCCAGGTGTCTAGTTTTCAGAAATTTGCAAGTTTTATAGGTTTCTCTAAATGCCGACTGAGCTAGAGCCCAAAATCCACAGCTACCCACTTTGCAAAAAATGTTCAGATTTGAGTGGAAAAATATGAAGTATCCATGTTGCATTTTGGAACATTTCCTGTTGCAGGAACTAGCCACACACGTGAGGTAAACTTTTATCGGGAGACTTAGGGAAATGGTGAGTGGAAGGAAGTTTGTGACTCCCCTCAGATTCCAGAACTTTCCATCACAGAAATGTGAGGAAAATTAGTTTCTTTTAGTCAAGGTTTGAGGTTTGCATGGGATTCTGGGTGAAAAAAACCTGGTGACAGCACCGCAAGTCACCCTACTTTCAAAACTGTGCGGAATTGGTAGGTTTCCCTAGGGGCCGACTAAACTAGGGCCCACAAAACCTGGGTACCTTTAGAATCCCCAGGATGTTGGAAGAAATGACACAATTTTGGTGTGGATACCTTATGTGGAAAAACAGTTATGAAGCCCTAAGCGCAAACTACCCCAAATAGCCAAAAAGGGGCTCTGCACTGAGTTGGAAAAAGCCCAGCAGTTAAGAGGTAATTGATTGGCATTTGTAATGCTGTGAGCATATTCTCTGTTGGATAAAACTTTCCTCTCAAGAGATATATAAAAATGTGACACATGCAATTGGTATGGTTTGTTTTTTATTGTACAAACTATGGGCCCAATTCACAGATGTATACTTAGACGTTTGGTCTAAACTTAAACCAAACGTCTAAGTTTATGACTTTGGGAATTCACAAAGTGCATTTGCGAGTAGTATCTTTAGGTCCGCACTCGGGACAGATCTCTGCTTGAATCTGGTGGCATAGCCATTATTACTTCAGCAGGCATCATGTTGGTTGAACTCTTACGCCATTTGTTCCTATATTATGCCAAGTCATGTATTATTCCTGCATACCTCTAAAAAGCTTTGCAGTCAGATATCAGCTCTCCAGCATTCTCCCCAAGCAACTAGTCTTCGTGTCTGCCCATCCCTAATTTTTGGGTCTCATTATACCAGGCACATTAGAGTAACTATTGAGCTACTCGCAGCTTTCCAGCTCCCTGTAATGGCTCTCCTATGTGAAGCCCATCCTACCAAACTAAAAGCTTTTGCTTGGTTAAATATATGTATACCAAAACTTAAACGCATGTGCTTTAGATGAAAATATGTATATTTTGAGAACTTATAAGCTGATGTTTGGAGAAAGTGGTTGAATTTCCAAAACACTTTTAAAGCTGATAATTGAGCCGTGGACTGAAATCTTTTTTTCCCCACACCGGACCACACACATCTTGGGTGTTGGTGGAAGACAGCTGTGCATTTCTTTTTTTTGCTGCATGTCCTGGTTCCACATCGGGCCCCCTCAACATTTCCTTCCTGTGGGGTGTAGGGGGAAACCCATGACTCCTGTGTCCCTGCAGGCCCTCCTGCAAGCACCCATCCTGGGTGCTGGTGGGAGCTGCTTTCAGGTGTGTGCTCCCACCCAACAGGAGCAGCATTTATTTGTGTTCCCACCGGGAGGGAGCAATCCTGTGTTTTAAGGTACCGGGAACAATGAAGTGTTCCCTGCCTGCACCCCAGCCATGCAGTGTTGTCATCAATGATATCATTTCAGATGTCACATTGATGTTATCAATGATATTGTAGAATATGGCATGAGCGATACAATATGTCAGGTCATAAGCAGTGTATTGCGAGGGAGCAAGTTATAGTTACTTTAGTTCACTATGATTGGTGAACTAACGTGGTTTTTAGAATTTACAGTGACATTTTCATATAACTATAACATCAGTTTAAACTTTATTTTGTGAATTTCTGAGGTTTTTCAAAAAATGTAAAGTAAAATATTATGAGGCCTAACTCTAAGGTAATTTTAACCTTTGTTTGTTTCAATGAATTTCCAGGGCTTTTTGTCATGTAAAGACACAATATATAGAATTATAATTTTAAGTAAGGGAGACCTACTGGCTTTACCAAAGAGTCAGATGGCCTATGGGCATTAGCAAGGGGTCATCACATCAACCTCTATAAAGCAGACCTGTTGGCATTCTCAATGTGCCACAACAATAATTTATCAATAGACATATTCCAAAATAATCCCTATAAAACACACATGGCAATGTACTTTAACTAGTTTCACAAAAATATTTAAAATAAGCATTGCTATCACAAACAACTATGAAAGTGTGTTTGAGTCTTTTTTAAACACTCTTCACACCACAAAATGCAGCCATAGAACCAAACACAAAGGGTCCTTGCACTCCAGCAGAAGAGCATACAGCTCCAGTTCTCCTGGGGTCATGATTTCACTGACCACCCCAGAGACTTAGTGCTTTTTTCTTTAAAAACAAAAATCCTGAGGGGCTTCTGTTCTTCTTGCAGCCCCCCACAACACTTGTTAAAATTGTAGGTGGTGCCCCTGCCCATCCTTGGGGCACGATCACAGCCACAATTTGTTTACCACAAAGCCCATGCAGGGCATTATGGGGCTCTCCTGGGAGGGAGCACTGAATATTTTAGTAATATTTTATTAGCAGCCTCACCACAAATGAAGCGACAAGGCTGTTTTTCTATACACACACACACACATATATTTGTGTGTGTGTGTATATATATATATATATATATATATATATACACACATATATATCTATATATAGATATATATATATATATATATAGATATGTATATATATATATGCATATAGATATATATATATATTACCCAGTGGCCGTCTTCACTGGTTAGTTACAGGTAGGACCATGTTTCCATAAAAAAAACATTTTTTGACTTGCCAATATCTTTGGCACCATTTGACAGATCTTCATGAAACTTTAAAAAAAAAAGCGTGCCATCAGTCTCGTTGTGCACGGGAAGTTTCAGGGAGATCTGTCAAATGGGGGATGGGAAAAAGGGGGTCAAAGCACATGTACTTCCTATGTTAATTCCCATAGGAGTTTTGAACAAGACTACTGCCTGAGCCACTAGTCGGAATTACACAAATAAGACACAAATTATGCCCCTAAAAAGATTTTTTTTTACCCCACAAGATATTCATGAATATGTCATGGTGCTCAGTGAGCCCCCCGTGTAACGTCGTGACAAATTCATAAATACCCTGTCCCTAATGCAGCCATTCACAAACCCACTCAGATCCTCATGTACTCACTCACAGACCCTTTGAGACACTGATGCACACACTCACAAACTACCACAGAGGCAGTAAAATACCCACTCACAGATCCACTTAGACAGTATCGAACCTACTCACATTCCCACTCAGACACTGATGCACCCACTGACAGGCCCACTCGGACACTGACGCACCCATTCACAGACCCGTCAGAGACACCATTGTTCCAACTCACAGAGCCAATCAGAGACTGACACACCCACTCACAGACCTACAGACACACTGACACACCCACTCACATACCCAGTCAGGCCCTCATGCATCCACTCACAGATCCACTCGGACACTGACGAACCCACTCAAACTCATAGAGACACACACACCCACTAACAGATCCACTCAGATACTATTGAACCCACTCATAGACCAAATGAGATCTTAACATACCCACTCACAGACCCACAGAGACACTGACCCACCCACTCACAGACCCAATGAGACACAATTGAACACACTGAGAGAGCCAATCAGACACTGATGCCCCCATTCTCAGATCCACTAAGACAGTGATACATCCACTCCCAGAACCACTCAGACACTTTTTAACCCACTCACACACCCACTCAGACACTGATGCACTCACTCACATAACCCTAGAGACACTACTGGAACTGTCACACACCCATTCAAACACTGACAAATCTACTCATAGACCCACTCTGACACTCATGCACTCACTCAGACCAATTCAGAGACTCACGCACTCACTCACAGACCCACTCAGAGACTCATGCACCCACTCAGATACCCACTCAGACCCTAACGCACTCACTAATGGACCCACCCAAACCCTATGTACCTGCTAACAAACTCACTGAGAGATTCACATTTACTCACAGACGCACTTAGAGACTTGGGTACTCACTCACCGACTCATTGAGATACTTATACAGCCACTTTCAGATCTACTCAGACTGTCACACACTCACTCATACACCCACTCAGACCCACATGCACCTAGTCACAGACCCATTCAGACACTGATGCAGCCCTAACAGACACAGTCAGTGACTCACTCACTCAGTCAAAGACCCCCTCAGAGACTTATGCACTCACTCACAGACCCACTCAGACACTGATGCACCCACTTACAGACCCACTCAGATGCTCATGTACCTATTCACAGATTCATTGAAACACCCAAACAGCTACTCACAGACCCACTGATACACTCATGCACTTATTGACAGACCCACTTGGAAATACGTTATCATACACAGTGAAAGAGACCCTGAGACAGTGATGCAGTGAATGACAGACCCACTGAAAGTCTGTTACACGCAGTAATAAACTCAGTCAGAGAGGTATATATGAGTTTAGAGAGAGATTTTGAAGTCGATCTTCATTGTGTGTTATACGAAATTACATTAATAGTTATACATTTTGAATGCACTGGTGTGTATTGAAAGCCTGCTTTTGTTTTGCATAATCGCAACAAATATTTGAAAGAATTGGAAAGAAAATACTGCAATGAAGATAATTAATAAGCATTTTGGGCAATAGCGTGGCCCTGAGAAGAGCCTTTATGCTCATTGTGAGTATGTGACAACTACATATAGGACCCGGATGCAGAGTTTCAGATTGCTAAAAAACACCCTGTTGCCTTCATCTATGAAGCGCACACCATCACTTCTATAAATACCATCCATGTCAAAGCACATGTTGTTGTGGTAGATACAGCCCATGTTATGGTCTCTAGGAAATGCAGAAACATTTTTGTAAACATGTTTCCTGGCTTTGTCAATCAGTGGATAGAACTGATTTGACCACTTCCATGTCCACCTTTGGCATATGTTCGAGTACATCAAGACAGTGTGAGGGAAAAGTGACATCAGTGTGCAAAGGTATCCTTCATTAGGATTTCCAGTCCTACCCAGTCACTGTGCCCGGGTCATTACCACCACAGTGCACAATCATGAGGTCAGGGGGTTGGCAATCTCTATTGCTTTTAAGCAAATGGAGCAATTGATGCCACTTTAACCCTCTGTGGCCAATCCAAGTAATATCCACACTACGCAACCCCAGGTCCCTGTCAATGCCACTCTTTCTAGCAGCCTCCCTAGCCCCAAAACATAGCTGTGTCCAACAATCCACACTCCACATTTTGAAGTGAAGGAGCAGTAGTAGAGAGGAAGAGGCTGGTGTGTATAATGTAGTATTTAAACTGGAAGGAGATTAAAATGGAGGTCTGCTTCAGGTTTGAAAAAAAATACATTTTGATTGGATGCTGTAAGTGTCCTAGTGAATAAAATTTGGTTGTGACTTGAAAGAATTATTTGGTTGATCTGTGATTGGATCTGGTAAAAATTAATATTTGTAATACTGTCTTGGATATGCTTTTCAGCCTGAACAATAAGCCACACCTGCTGCACATCATTTTGAAACTAGTATGCCCCTTGTAGAATGTTCTGTGAACTTGTGATCTACTGGTTGTAGTGGGTTGAAATGTGACTGTGCTAAGAGTGTATTCGGAGGAAGGGTATTGAGGAGAGAGTTCTGTCTTTGTAAACATTAAAGGTGTTTATATACATTATTGCTTAACCATTGTTTAATTTCCTACTGAGAGATTGGTAATAAAGTGTACAGTGCTCCTAAATTCTTAAAAATTTGAACCTACATATGTTTTTGAACACCTGTTTTTTTGCAAATTCACCACGATCATCGCAATTAAGACACAAATAGGTTCAAAAAGCCCACCATATTGGGCTTCTTTATAAAAGTGCATGAAAGGATTAACACATATTAACCATTCAGAACTGGACTTACAAAAGAAAAATATGAAAGATATGTTTTTATTTGTTGACTTCCACAGTATCAGACAATGCAAAGTTGAAAAGGTTGCCATTCATGGTTCCTTTGCATTGTATGAGTGGCATCATTCTTATGCTTAGTTTTCACAATTCCTGAAAGTTTGGAATAATAAGAGCTAATCTAGTATGAGCAAAAAAAACTATTTCACCAATGAACTCAATCTTCAGGTATGTTCAATTCTGAGAAAAAAACTGATTAAAAATGCGCACTTCTATGTGACATTGTTAAAAGAGAGTATGAAATATATATAAATGTATTGAAAGTACCTGGGATGATCTATGACTGGTAGTGTGACTTTTTTAAATATATTTATTACTAGGTTACTAGATGCGTAAGAAGTTGGTTCACAAACTGTTGCCATGGAACTGCAACTTCTACATGTGCTACTTTACTGCATGCTCTATTACTTAGGAATGTATTAGAAGATGTAAATGTTTAACATGTCTATACATGATGTGCTGCTAACAAAGAATGTTTTCTGTTGAAGTCTGGAAGTTGTAGTACTATTTATTCTATTTTAAAAGAGGACTACAAGAGTCAGTACTGAAAGAGAAAAACATGCACTGAATGTGTATATGGAGCATGAAAGTTGACAGATGTGTATTAGGTACTATTTAGGATAGGTGTTGGTAAATTATATGACATGTTGTTATGTGCTTAGATGAAAGATATATTGTTTAAACTAATAATGAGTCAGATGTGTAGAAAGAGACTGCAATGCATAGTTAAGCATGCAGTGTTTAAAGATGGGTCAGGTCTACTAGTGCAGATTGTGCGTTTGCACTCACACTGCTAGCTTTTCATGGCATGTACAAGCTCTTTTTCAAGTGTTAAACTCATGTTTTAGTAAACATTACTCATCTTTGAGATATAGTGTAGGTATGTTATAAAGTACATTGGTTTCTGCTTTAAACATGAGAGATATTCTTTCCAGCTGAATAACTTACTAATGTAGTTAGAGACCTCTAAGCCATAAAAGGAACTGACATACATGTTTCCAAAGCACACATCCTCTGTCCCAGTCAGAGAGCGACACAGCCACTTCTACATTCACTCAGATACTGAGAAAGTACTTTTGCAAGTAGCAGTATCAGATGCAAATACAGCCACAGCTACATACCTCTGTATTTTCTAACACAGCCAGTGACGTGGTCGTTCAGCAACTTACATACCCATTTAGAAACCAATAGAAGTACTCTATAGTGTATCGTATATCTATAGTATGCAGACAAATACTGCTTTAATCACAGGTGAGGCCTACTACTGCAGAACCTGTGTGCGCTTTCACTGCCCACTCAAGTAGGGCTGTACTTGTCTTTGTAGTAGTATAAAATGCAATTAGAGGCACAGCCACATATCACTCAGTAGCGGTCTCTTCTTGAGGGTGGGGAAGCGTCGCCCCCCACCCGCTGTGTGCCATGTAAGCAAAAATGAAACAGCAATAAAAAATGTCAGTGTCATTTTAGTTTTACAAGTGCAGCACACACCAGCCCAGTGACATGCTGGTCCTGTCCTCTGCTGCCCGTTTGGTGCGTATGTCACTTTGGCCAGCTGTTTTGCGCAAGCCAAACTGGCATGCGCACTTTGAAGCTATTCACTCGACTGTCTTAAGAAGCTGGGTGGAGACCAAGCACAGGCCTCTGGGAGTCCTGAAGGAGCTCCAAGCCAGGCTTCTCCATCTAATCCAGGCGTGTCTCTCATGCAGGATAACAGCATGAGAGCAGCGTCTAGAATGGTTAGGGGAGCTCTTCTGGCATGAGAGAAGGAGAGGAGCACCAAGGAGGACACACAGACTGTGGGTAAGTGCCTTTTTTATTTTTTAATGTTTAATGCATGTGTGTAAAGTATGTGTGTGGAATCCATGTATGTGTGCAATGAATGTTAAGTATAGTGGTTGTATTATGTTGTATTTGGTGTTATGGTTTGGGCTTTTGGAGGGAGTGGGGGTTTACTCTCAAGCTTTGGAGGGAGGTTTTTTGGGGTTTTCTTTTTGGGAAGTGGTGGGCCACTTCATTTGACCCACCACTTTCAAAGGATACAGACCGCCACTTATATCACTGTATTCTCTAAAACAGGGAGTGAGGTATTCATTCAGCTACTTACATACCCATTTAGAAACCTATAGAGGTACTAAAAGAGAGAGTCACATACTGGCACATATACTGGAACATCTCATGGCACTACTACAATAGGTGGACTCGTACATTTAGTGAGAAATAAAGGCAAGCAGTGACATAATCTTGTTATGTATGCAGAAAAACGCTGCTTTAATCACGGGTGAGGACTACTGCTGCAGAGCCTGTGTGTGCTCTGTCACTGCTTCCTCAAGTTGGTCTGTAAAACCCCTTTGTCATGTCTTAAACTCACGTTTTAATAGAAATAACTCACTTCTGAGATATGCTGTAGGTATGTTATCAAGCATGATGCTTTGTGCTTAAGTGATTCAGATATCTCCTTTTCAGTATTGTATTCTCACTCATGGACTTAGAGACCTCTAAACCAAGCACTACACAGAGTATATCTGTCTTAAAGGAACTGACATACATATTTCCAAAGCATAGATTCTCTGACTCACCCAGTCACAGGGTGACAGAGGGAGTTATGCATTCACTAGCATAGCCAGTAACTACTTATGTATCCAGCAGTATGAAAAGTAGCTGCAGACAGACCTATATACACCCCTCTATTCAGCAAAACAGGCATTGAGGTACTTGTTCATTCACTTATCTACACATTTAGAAAGCCATAGAGGTACTAAAACTGAGCGTCACATACTGGCACAAATACTGAACCATCTCACAGCACTTCTATAGTTGGACTCCTACATTCAGTAAGAACTATAGGCAAGTAGTGACATAGGGCCTCATTACGAGTTAAGCAGATAGTTTAGACCGTCCGACGAACTTCCGACGGGGAGGCTGCCAGACCTCCCTGATGGGCTTATTAAGAGTTTCCCAATAGGTCAGCGGGCGGAAACCTGAGTTTCCGCCTGTTGGCCTAGTGGGAAACAGCCTATAGCATTGTCTCTGGCTCATAATCGAGCCGGCGGCAATGATGTAGGATGCAGGGTCCAGGGGGACCCCTTCACTGCCCATGCCAAGTGCATGGCCGCCCCTGGGGGTCCCTTGCACCAATTCTCCACCAGCCTTTTCATGGTGATGCTACTGTTATGAAATGGCTGGCGGAGAATGAGGTTGTAATCCCCGGATTCGGACCACCACCTACCACCAGACCTGCAGGATCCCGGATCCTAGCAGAGCTGGCGGTCCCACCGTGGCCCGTCCGCCATGGTCAAAATATGGCACTCAGACCATCTTTTCAGCACTGTGCTCACGGCACCCGTAGTAGGGTCAATCTAATTTGATTAGACCTGGTTTTGAAGCAGACACAGGCGGGTGCCGCTTCATGCTATGCAGAGCATATTTGTACACTCTGTAAGTTTGTTGCCCGCTGCCTGTGATTATAAGCAAATTATTGTTTTTTCGGCAGAAGATACTTCTTTCTTCCACGGTCCTGAGGAGGCCGCATTTACTAGGGGCCAAAACGCATCAACCGTTTGTATTGGAGGAGTTGCCTGGACTTTTAACAATATCAGAAAGAATTTAAAGAACACACCTGTTTAAAGAAATGGATAGCAGTATCTACCTGATGTGTGCTTCATTGCAACTATCTCCTATGTGGATTGTTTTATAGACTAAGGATCATAACCCCATCATTCTGGATTATAAGGATGATAGGAGTACAATCACAATTAACTCAATTGTTTAAAAAAACTCGTTTTTATGTGTTGTTGTATATTTATGTTTGTCAAGTGTCTTTTTGAGGCAGACTGATGTTTCTATGTTGGATGCTTAATTTACTTCATATCACTGCACTATCTGCATTAAATCAAATCAAATCAAATCATTAACATTTATAAAGCACGCTACTCACCCGTGCGGGTCTCAAGGCGCTAGGGGGAAGAGGGGGGTTACTGCTGCTCGAAAAGCCAGGTTTTGAGGAGTCTCCGGAATGCGGAGTGGTCCTGGGTGGTCCTGAGGCTGGCGGGAAGGGTGTTCCAGGTCTTGGCTGCCAGGAAGGAGAAGGACCTCTCACCCGCCGTGGAGCGGCGGATGCGAGGGACGGCAGCGAGCGCGAGGCCAGAGGAACGGAGGAGACGGGTGGGGGCGTAGAAGCTGAGGCGACGGTTGAGGTATTCCGGTCAATTGTTGTGGAGGGCTTTGTGTGCGTGGGTGAGAAGTCGGAAGGTGATCCTTTTGCTGACTGGGAGCCAATGCAGGTGTCTCAGGTGTGCGGAGATGTGGCTCTTGCGGGGTACGTCGAGGATGAGGCGGGCCGAGGCGTTTTGAATACGTTGCAGGCGTTTTTGGAGTTTGGCGGTGGTCCCAGCATAGAGGGTGTTGCCGTAGTCCAGGCGGCTCATGACGAGGGCGTGGGTCACGGTTTTTCTAGTGTCGGCGGGGATCCAGCGGCAGATCTTGCGGAGCATGCGGAGGGTGAGGAAGCAGACGGAGGACACGGCGTTGACTTGCTTGGTCATAGTGAGAAGAGGGTCCAAGATGAAGCCGAGGTTGCGGGCGTGGTCTGTGGGGGTCGGTGCGGTGCCGAGGGCAGTCGGCCACCAGGAGTCGTCCCAAGCGGACGGGGTGTTGCCGAGGATGAGGACTTCCGTTAAGCATAATAAATTAGCCCAGGAAAATGATTGCTTATTGCCAGTGACTAATTAAGGTATTCACTGAAGTATGAATGGTAGTATTGTCTTTTCCTACCATCAACTGTGCTTTTTTGCACAAAACTTGGTTTACCCATGTTTAGTGGGGTCACTAGGGTAAACACCCTTACTTCCTGTATAGCAGCTATGCTATCATGCATGCTGGTTTGTGATTAAGTGACTGAGAGATGCCCTTTTTTAGTTTTAGAAATTTTCAGATGCACTTGGAGACCGCTGCATTAAGCAGTACGTAGACTATACCACTTATAAAGGAACTCAGATCATGTTTAGAAAGCATAGATCCTCTCTCTCACCTAGTCAGAGAGTGAGACAGAGTACTCCATTTACTCACATACTCAGAAAGTAGTACTGTATGAAGCATTACAAAAGGCAGTTCAAGAGGCACCCCCATACTTTTCTATTCCCTAACACAGGCACTGAAGTATTTCTTCAGGCACTTACACACACATGTAGAGAGCAATAGAGATACAAAAATAGAGATTCGCCTACTGGTACAATTAATAAAACTTGTAACGGCAATTTTAGAGGTTAACTCCTATATTCACTCATATATATATATATATATATATGTATATATATATATATATTCAAAGAAACTGGTGCATTGTAATCGCACACCAAGGGCTGCACATCATCCAAAACCAGCTCGTAAAATAATCAAAAACCACTTTTAAATAATTTTATTCGGCTGCTTATTTAATGAAAAAGATTTGTATGCAGGTAAATAAGAACCCGCAAAAGTTGGTACATAAGCACAAAAAGGAAATCAATAATGTGCCCACCATATAAAAAATATATATATATAGGGAAGTACTGACACAAACTTTTCATGGATGCAGAGACGTATTGATTTAATCATGGCTGAGACCTATTTGTTCAGAGGCTGTCTGTTTACTCTCACTGCCAACTCAATTTGATCTCTGAAAGCACCCTGTCAACTCATAAATCCATGTTTTAGTAAAAATAACTATGAGAATGTTTTATGAATCAAGCTAAGTAATTAAAATATTTAATGAGAAGCTAAATAATTAAAACATAACATTTTGTTATTTTTCTGATACAAACTTGTACTTAACTGTACAGAGTTACAATGTCGTCAAAAAGTGAGCAAAGAAAGAAAGAAAAACAACAATAACATCTCCTCACAACTAAGAAACAAAAGGGGCAAAATGCAGAAAAAGCAGGGAAGGAAAAAGAACTGGAGGTAAGAGAACAAAGACATTTCTTAAAATAGTATGTGGTCGACTTGAAAGAGAAAAATGAAGTACATAAGAAACAAAGTTTGACATCAACTAAGAAAGAAGCAAAAGAACATGATAAGAAATGCAAAAAGTCCTACAATTAAGCACATACTTTAACTAGAAGACAGCACCAGTTCAAGGAAATTAGAGTTAGAATGTTTTGTAGCAGAGTAATTCAAAACCTAATGAGACATATGAAGAAGCATAAAAAAGGAGAGAAGCTGTTTCTCAAAAGGAACGTGTTGAGGGCGTGGTTGATAAGGCTTTTACTTTGAAAAGAAAGCTGTTTATTCTCATTCTAAACAGAATGAAAACACTAGATAAAATAGTCTTGAATAAAAGGAGAAAAAGTCCAAAGAAAAGATTGGTCACTAGAACTGTTGCAACGTTTTCAAGTGGTGAATAAAGGCACACTTTTAGTACTGAGCCTTTCTTTAATGCTACTTACAAGAAAACACATTGGTGCATGCAGTTAATGAATGTGGACAATTTTATGAGATAAAGGATGGTTCTCATATTGAAAAAGAGGTAGTGGTACCTAGAAATGTAGAGGAAGCCATAGCTAAAGAGGTACAATGAAGGCATAGACAAGCCCCTGTAGATAGATAGAGCTGTAGCAGTATTTGTAGTTTTCGACAACAATCAATTGACATTCTGAAGGATTGTCTACGTATCTTTCCATGCAAAATTGTTAAACAGAAAATTTTAATTTTGTAAGGATTATATCCATGCAAAGTAAGGAAATAGACAAACATGCAGGGACACTCGCTAGCATGTCTGTCAAAGAAAGTGTGCCAAAGCACCTTTCATCATTTTAGAATGCTAGCAGTACATCACTCTCAAATCCATACTTTAATTAGGAGGCTTTACCATGTGAAGATTCCTGCATTATGTTTAGAAGAAACAAATAGAGCTCTTTTGCATGGTACAGCGGCAGAGGTAAAAAAGGTTTGTGATGATGTACAATTTTGTTTCTTTGGTCCCGAAGATGAATGTAGAGAAAATTAAGATTTGATATCTACAGGGATAACAGAACAAGAGACAGGTATTACTCTTGATAACTTTACTGAACAGATTAGAAAGTTTAAAACAGTCTGTTCGGAAAAATCAGACTGTGTCAGTATATGCGGTAGACGCACTTACTACAAAAGTCAAACTTGTTCTGTTATTGTGTCTTCAAAAACTGAAGAAAAGAATAGAGATGGGTGGCAAGAATTTGCAGCTTGTTGGTAGAAGAAAGCGCTGATTTTTTTACAGGTAAAACTATATGTAACTATTTTTCTAATAAGTTAGAAGACAATAAAATGGCAGCTAGAACAGTGAATAACAAATTAGAACTGGTTTCAATTCCACAGGAGCTTCAAGATTTGATTGTTTGAGTCTATACTTATACAATGTGTACATTTGTTTTAAGCAATAGTCCATATGGAACCAAAGACAGGAAAGTTACCGCAAACTGGTATTAAAGGTAGAGTTGTAAACTTGCCATTAGATTTTAAGAAGAATATTAAAACTGTAGGGATACAGAGCAAACTGGAAGAAGGACTTGTTATTCTTGTCAATGGTGTCCCAATCAAGAGTAAAAAGATATGGCAAGAGTTAGTAAAGTAAAAAATATTACATTATAGCTGGTACAAAATAATATTTGCTATAAAAATGTAGATGATCTTCAAGATGTTACACATATGGGGGATGCCACAGTTTCATCAGGAGGTCAGATTGAAAAGATAGATTGAACAAGATCAGAAGATATTTATGAACACTACAGTATTCAGCCTTTACATTCCAAAGAGATACTAGGTGGTGCTATGGATCTCTTTCAGATGAAAAAAGTGAGGGAGCTCCCTTAAGTGTATGGGAGAAAACCTTAGAAGCTCACTGTTTTCCACAAATATTTCCTACTGGAGGTGGTAGATATGATGATCGGCCTATACAAATACCAGCAGCAGAGAACAGATCAACTTGACTTTACTCAGAAGACCTTAGAGTTCACCAGTGTATTCCTCACATATTTAATCTGCTATGTGAGAGTGACTTGTCTGGCTTCTGTACATTTATTCACATTCTGAAAACAGGATTGTATATGAAAAATCTGTCAGCGAGGGAGTTGGTTGAAAAAGTTAATGGAAAGACGAAAATCTGGAATACAACTTAATTAATTTGATGGCATGTCAACGTGGTACCAACAAGTATTGGTGAGCTAAAATGCATTTTGAGAAACCTAGGATACCTATCTGGTTTCTGACACTGTCTTCTGCTGAGTATGCATTGGATGACCTCTTTGATTTCTTACGAGAAGCAAATTCAAATATAAAAGACATCAATCTGAAGACACCTGGGAAACTCTGCTCATTGGACCCATTGTAGATATTTTAACCATAGGTTTCAAGCAATGATGGCTTTCATCTGCAAGAAAACTAATCCTCCTCTTGGCAAAATAACTGATTTCTTTTGGCGCAAAGAGTACCAAGCTAGAGGTGCTCCACATATTAACATGCTGTTATGGGTAAAAGATGCCCAGAAGGTTGGAACAGATACTGATGAGTCTGTCTTGTCTTTCATAGAACAGTATGTAACATGCATCAGCCCAAAGCAAACTGCTGACAAAGAATTGAGACAAGTCCTACAATTTTAAAATCACAGGTGTGGTAAATATTGTCATTGAAAGAGGGGATCAAAAGCAACATTTTACACAAGATGTTGTTTTGGATTCCCATGACCTGTCATCCCAGAGGGAAGGGTGAAAGCTTTATGTCAGCTGTGAGACACACCTTACCACGGAAATCACCAAAAAACACATAAAATCTAAAAAGAACAGAAGCTTTGAAATATGTAAATGACTAAAATCCTGTTATTTTGAAGATGTGGAATGCAAATATAGATCAACAATTTGTAACAGATAACTCCATTGCTGTTGCTCGGTATGTGACTTCTGATAGCACAAAGTCAGAGAAGACAGAGATAAAAGATGTCTGGGAGGAGATTTCTGCAGAAAAGAGTCTTACCATGAAATTGTACAGATATTGTTGGGAAATGCCTTCCCATAGAGAAATTGGACCTTATGAATACACAGATAGGTTGCGTTCAGCAAGTTTGTTCTCCAAGTCTAGAGAAATTGTGTGGGTAAGCCTAGGCCTTGCAAGCAGTCATAATAGAGTATTGAAGAGTATTGAAGTCTTTCCCAGAAATACAATACCTTGCAGAATTTGATCCAGAGAATACAAGCCTTCTAAAAACTAACATGCTGGATACATACTACCCAAGAAGTAGTCAGCATTATACAAATAGAAGTAAATGCAACAGAAAATATAGAAGAAGGAAAGTTTACAGCCTTTGGATGTGGCTGTTGTTTAGCAAGACACTACAAAGGAAATCTAATTAACCACAGAAAGCGTACTTGTCAACCTGCAGAGAGAAAGGAGTTTTTCTATTTGGCACTTTAGCAACTCTTCAAGTCTTGGCGTGCTGAATCAGATTTACTCGCACAGTATGATTGTTAGAAAGACTCAGTCAACACTGCAAAAGTATTCAGTGTTCTGTGTTTCCAATTAACTTGCAGATGTTGAAAGACGAGATTGAGCAGCAAGAAATAATCAATGCTGCGATAGCCAGGGTGAGTTCACAAAGGAGCCAAAGTTCTGTACCAGGAAGTCAAAATCCTCTGGGAGAACCAGTAGTTCAAAATGAAGCAGTGATAGCTATGAATGAGGTGGAGATTACAATGCAACAGGATAGAGAGGAAACTGTGGATTTCAAACAGTTTAGTTGAACAACAGAACAAGGAACAAAAATACATTTATAATGAAGTTAAAGGTAAAATAGAAAATTGATTTCTACACAATAAGAAACTATGTGAATGTTCTTGTTATAAACTAATATTACTATATATTAGTGGACAAGCAGGAACTGGTAAAAGCTTCCTAATTAAAGCTCTCACCAGTTATCTACAGAAGACTACAGATTCGAATTTGTCATGTGTATTCACGGTGCCAACAGGATTAGCTGCACATAATATTAAAGGAACTACTGTACATCAAGTACTAATGCTACCTGTTGAACATGACAATATATTTTAATATCAAAAATGATCTGGTGAAGCTTGCCATGAAGTATTAAGAATATTGAAAAAAATGAAGCTACTAATCATTGATGAAGTAAGCATGATATCAAACATAATGCTTGCCTTCATACACCTATGGATGCAGCAGATTAAAAAAATTAACTATGATTTACTCTTTGGAGAAAAGCATTTAATTGCCTTTGGTGACCTACTCCAACTTACTCCTGTAAAATGTGTTTTAAAAAAACTTTTGCATGAAGAAACAAGAAATTCCCTGGGAAGTATTGGCAACATGAACATGTTGTTAAATTTTGAATATAAGGAATTAATGAAGAACATGCACCAAGCATCTGATATGCAATATGGAGATATACTAAAAGACATTAGCGTGCGAGTCCTGACAAAACCGGGGAAACGTACTTTAGAAATTCGTCTTATTAAGAGTCTATTCCCAGCTAACATTACAGCACCAGAAATAATGTTCAATTTCATTAAAGAAGAGAAATCTATAGTTTGTTTGATGCCAATACTTCAAGAGTGCTCCATCTTCAATGAAAAATTACTACAAATGGAGAAAAAATATATTTTGGAAATGACAGAATAAAATGGAACTTCAGGGAGTTATAATACTTCTCACAGATCAACCACAAGTAAAATTTGATTCTTTGGAGAAATCAGTATCCAAGACAGCAGGATTAGAAAAGTGTTTTCGTATCTGCAAAAATTGTCGAGTTATTTTACGACGTAACTTAAATGTTGATGAAGGCTTACTAAATGGTGGACTGGGTAAAGTTATTGATTTCATTAATTTTCCAAATAGAGATGAAGTTGAATACTTGGCTATAAAATTTGATCAGATAGATGATGTGAAGATTAGGCGGTGTATTGTATGGTTTTTGCATGTAAAAGATTTATATATCCAGAATCAGTACTTTCCTCTCTCTTTAGCATGTGCTCTAACCACTCATAAATCACAAGGTTTAAGTGTAGATGCAGCTTTGGTTAGTATTGGAAGTTCTGCATTCAAAGAAGGAATGTCATATCAAGCATTGTCATGAATTAGAACATTATTAGGTCTGTTTTTGATTGAATCTGATGAGAACAAAATTAGTGCTAATGTAAGCTGTGTAAGAAAGTACAATCCGTTAAGAAATCTATACGATTCTCATTTAGGCCAGTACCCTGTTTATCAGAAACAGAGACTCCGTCCAAAGTGGAATATTACAAAACAGTCCACAGATGCTCAAGAAAAGAAAAAGCAAAAGGACAACGCAGAGATGGCTAAGAAAAGAAAACTGGAAAATGACGGTGAAATTGCAGATTACCAGTTTGAAAACAGTTCAGGTGTCAACTGCTATGCAATTGTTGTTCTCAATGTGCTGTTCTATTTTCCACATGTAGTAAAACAGATTGAACAAAGATTAGATAAGAGAATGTCTTATACTATATTTAATTCGCTACAACATTTAAGAAGTGACAAAACTGTAATTTTTTCTGCTTCAGGGATCCCATACCTTTTAGATTCATGTACGGGATCAATAACGTTTACTCTCGAAACTCAACAAGATGCACAAGATGCACAAGAACTTATTATGATCATCTTTAGAGTCTTAGACTAAAAAGAAGTAAACATTGATGATATATTTGAACTCAGTTACAAATGGAACCATGAATGTGAAAAGTGCTCTTTTACATCTAGTACTCAGATCAATTCTGAATGATTTCTTTACTTAACATTACAAGATTGTAAAACTGTACCTATTGACAAATTGTACAGAAATACTAACCAAAATATGAGCTGCCCAAACTGCAGATCTGACCTTATCTCTACATTATTTCTACAAAGAACAGGAAAATACCTTACAGTAATGCTATAACGATGCAGACCAGATGGTTCCAAATTGGAAACTCAAATTACAACTTCAAGCTGGACAAATATTGCTTTCAGGAAGAACTTTTACTACTTTGGGTATCATCTTTCACAAAGGAGCTAATACAACCTTTGGACACTACACTGAATATTTAAAAATGAAACTGGATAGACAGAATGCAATGGCAGCAACCTGAAATGCAAACGGAAACTTCACTTCAAACTACCAGACTCATATCTTCTCTTTTTTCATCCAAAGTTCTAAGGAAAAATTATGGGTAAAAAAAGTGGCGTACATTGTTTCCTGTACATGGTTCAGGTGTTGTTTAGACATGATTTAGCCTACTAAGGGTAATGTCTATAAAAAGATGCCCAAATATCAAGAGTTCTTATAATGTTCCATAAAGGAGTTACTATAACAAGCCTATACAACGCTCCCTTATTAAAATAAACAGAAGAACAAACTCCAATTACAGCAGCCTAAAGTTGAAAGAATAAAATTCCCCTTTTGTTTCTCCAAGCAAACGTTTACATCCTAATTGAGGAAAAAACAACTTTGTGGGATTTTGTACAAATGAAATATCAGCACTTTAGACATAATTTGGCCTATTCTGAATTATGTTTTTCAGAAATATCTTTAAAATTGAAAAATACTTCACATTTACATCTCATATTATTTAAGAAAAAATTATAATCTGCTTGTTTAGTTTACTGTAGTGACTATAGAGAAAGACACTGATTAATGAATTGTAGTGAGTGCAAGGCATAATTTCACGTATTTGTATTGATCTACTATGCAGCTTTGTTTTTTTTTTACAATTCATCAATTGTATTTTCCCCAAAGATTATGCTTTATACAGAGCATAGTTTACAGATAAAGTATAAAAGCTGAGAACAGTAAAAAAAAGTTAAAATGATATTTTTACTACATTGTAATTCACTCTTACAGTATAAGCAATGACTACTGTTATATTTGCTTTACTATGAAGAGTAAATACAAACATATCTTTATCTTTTTTTTTCCAATAGCGGCTGCAGTTGAACGACATTAGGTGTCTCAAAACAATTCTTGGAAGACAGACATATTGTTCAGAGATTCCATGGAGAGTGTTTTTAAACATAAACTGCTCTTGCTATACCTTTCCGTTACATTCTTTTGCTTATTTCCTAATTAAACTTTCAGTGTACCACAATAGATTTATCTCCAGGTAGTCATATAACAAGTTAATTAATCATTCAAGCAGTTGCTCATAGAGACACTCACACAGCCAATCACTCACCCATAGGGACACTCACAGAACCATTCATTCACCCTTACGGCACTCACTCAACTCAACAGACTCACAGGTACTGCCACACCGATACAGCCACTCTTTCATCTTTTTAGTCACTCAAGCAAACACTTAGACTATGACTCACTCACTCATACAGCACCCATGCACCCATTTGCTCATGTACTGAGCCACTCATGCTCCTACTTACTCACCCATACTGCCCTCATGCACTCACTTACTCACCTATACATGTACTCATACACTAACTCCATCATCCATACACCACTCATGCACTCACTTGGTTACACACATGTGCACTCATACACTCAGTTTATTACCTATACAAGCACTCATACACTCTCTCAGTCACCAATATACCACTCATACACTCAGTTACTCATACACACATTCTTGTACTCACCCAGTCAACCATGCATGCACTCATGAATGCACTCACTCATACAGGCACTCTTACACTCCCTCAGTCATACATGGACCACTCATGCACTTACTCACTCATACAGCCACTAATGAAGATGTTCACACACCTATTGAGTCTTTCATGCACCTGCTCACTTACCCATACATACACTCATGCACTCACTTACCCATACACGCACTCATACACTCAGTCAATCACCCATACACTGCTTATTCACTCACTCACCCAAAAATGCACTCATGCACTCAATCACCCATACAGCACTGATACACTCACTTACTCATACACACACTCTTTCACTCACTTACTCCCTAATACACGCACTCATGCTTTCTTACTCACACATACATGCACTCATGCACTCCATCACTCAACCATGCACAGACTCATACATTTCTTAAAGTCACCCATGTATCACTCACATCTTCAACCACTCAATCATACAGCCACTCATGGACCCACTCACTCACCCAATTGAGCCATTCATGCACCCACTCACTTACTCATACATGCACTCATGCACTCAATTACTCACCAATACATACACTCATACACTGAATCACCAATACACCACTCATGCACTCAGTCCCTCACCTATACATGCAGTCATACACCCAGTCAATAACCCATGCACTCACTCACTTGTCCCTACATGAACGCATGCACTCAATCACTCACCCATACACAGACTCATATCCTCTTTCAGTCACCCATGCACCACTCACGTTCTCATTCACTGAATCACAGCCACTCATGGACCACTAACTCACCTATAGAGACAATCATGCACCCACTTGCTCACCCATACATGCACTCACTCACCCATACATGCACTCATACACTCAGTCAGACACACACACACCACTCATACAATCACTCACACCTACATACACTCTTGCACTCACTCACAAATACATCCACTCATGCACTAATGCATTCACCCACACGTATACTCAGTCATTCACCCATACATGCACTCTGTTACTCACCCATACATGCACTCACTCACCCATACAATCACTCATGCAGTCAATCACTCATGGTGCATTCATGCACTCAATCACCCAAACATGCAGTCATGCACTCAGTCACTCACTCATACATGCACTCATGCACTCAGTCATTCACCCAAACATGCACTCATGTAATTAGTCACTCACCCATACAGCACTCATGCACTCACTCAATTGCTGTACATGGTCTAATGCACTCACTAACCCACTCATAGATGCACTCATGCACTCAGTCACTCACCCATGCATGCACTCATACACTCACTCGCCCATACCCACTCATGCAGTTACTCAGCCATACATGCAGTTATCCACCCAGTCACTCACCCATACAGCTCTCATACACACACTAACTTACTTCACACGCATGTACTCAATGACTCACAAATACATGCACTCATGCACTCACTCAGTCATCTATACACAGGCTCATACACTCTTTCAGTCACTCATGTACCACTTTCTCACTCACTCACCCATATATGCACTCTTGCACTCACTCACCCACCCACACACTACTCATGCACTCACTCACATACATGCACTCACTTACATACATGCACTCATCCACATACATGAACTCACTCACCCATAGATGTACTTATGCAGTTACTCCCCCATACATGCACTCATGGACTAACTCACTCACCCACACATGCACTCAATCACTCACCCATACATGTACTCATTCACCCATACAAGCAGTCATGCACTCAGTCACCCATACATGCATTCATGCACTCACTTAATCACCCATAGATGCACTCATGCAGTCAGTCAATCCCCAATACATGCACTCATGCACTCAGTGAATCACCCATACAACACTCATTCACTCACTCAATTCTCATACATGCACTTATGCACTCACTCACCAATGCATGCACTCATGTACTCAGTCATTCACCTATACAGCACTCATGCACTCATTCAATTGCCTACATGGTCTAATGCACTCACTAACACACTTATACACACACTCAGTCACTCACCAATATATGCACTCATACACTCACTCACTTGCCCATGCACCACTCATGCAGTTAGTCACTCACCCATTCATGCACTCACACATTTAGTCAGTTACCCATATAGCACTCATCCAATCACTTACTCACCCATACATGCACTCATCCACTAACACACTCACCCACACATGCACAAATGTGTTCATGCACTCACTTGTACATACACTAACTCTCTCACCTAGTCATGCATCCAGTCATTTACTCATACATGCACTGTCACTCACCTATACATGCACTCACTCATCCATACAGTTTCTCAAGCACTCACTGACCCATAGATACTTTCATGCACTCAATCACCCATACATTCAGTCATGCACTCATCCATTCACCGATATATACACTCATGCATTTAGTCAATCACCCACTCATACATTCACTTACTACCCATACTTGCACTCATGCACTAAGTCACTCACCCATACATGCAGTCATGCACTCAGTCACTCATCCATATATGCACTCATACACTCACTCACTTGTCATTCACCACTCACGCAGTTACTCAGCCATATATGCAGTTATACACTCAGTCACTCACCCATACAGCTCTCATACACTTAGGGGGTCATTACAACATTGGCGGTAAAAGGTGCTTACCGCCGTGCAGAAGACCGCCAACACACCGCCGCGGCCGCGGGATTCCGCCACAGCTATTATGACCCACATCTCGAAATCCGACAAAATTCAGACACCCACACAAGTCCGCCACACCAAAGGTCAATGATAAACTGGCAAAAACAAAACCTCCCCCGTCACGCCAACAGAAATACGCCCACACTATCACAACACACGAATCCACGCGGCAGTCTTTCAACCGCGGTATTCCATTGGCAATATACACACTTCTACACACTGCGCTCAAAATACACACACTTCTACAAAACACCGCCACATTGGACAATTCGAAATACACACACCTGATACACATACACACACCACTCCCACACACCCATTACAATATAAAACACACACCCACATCACCCACAAACCCCTACGACCAAAAATTCAGAAAGAAGGCCAGAGAGAGACACCACCATCCACAAACTAGCATTCACAGGCACTCAACACCATCACCCACACAACTTCTACGCACAAAACACCACACACCACTACATATCACCACACTTATCACCACAAACACCACCCCACACATCACCTACACCACCCCATGGCACGGCAAAGACACCCCAGGTTCTCGGAGGAGGAGCTCAGGGTCATGGTGGAGGAAATCGCCGGGTAGAGCCACAGCTATTTAGAGCACAGGTGCAGCACACCTCAATTGCAAGGAAGATGGAGCTATGGCGAAGAATAGTCGACAGGGTCAACGCAGTGGGACAACACCCAAGAAATCGGGACAACATCAGGAAGAGGTGGAACGACCTACGGGGGAAGGTGCGTTCCGTGGTCTCAAGACACCACCAGGCAGTTCAGCGGACTGGCGGCGGACCCCCATCTCCTCACCCACAACTAACAACAGGGAGGAGCAGGTCTTGGCGATTCTGCATCCTGAGGGCCTCGCAGGAGTCGGTGGAGAAATGGACTCTGGTAAGACAAATCTTAACTATTACATCCCCCACCCTACCTGCATGCCAGCACATACCCCCACCCTTACCCCATCTCTACAACTCCTCACAAATGTCCCAATTTCACAAACCACCCATCCCAACACCAAGCCCTTCATGCAACACCAAAGCATGGACACCCATCACTAAAGCATGCCCACTGCACATACCCATACACCCCCCTAAACCATTATCACACAAGGTCCCACACAAGAATGCCAGCACTGGGGTACACGGTCACCCACCCATTGCACACCATGACACACACAGATGCAATAATCATGCTTTTACACCCCTGCAGGACCACTACCCAATGTCACCAGACAGGAGGGTCCAGACATCTCCACCCTACCAACAGAAGAGGCCCACAGTGATGACAGCAGCTCTGTCCAACTGGATCTAGATGACCAGCCCGGACCATCGTGGGCCTCGGGACAGTCGGTTCCCCTCACACAGGCACAGGCCACCACAGACCTTCCCCCCTCTGGAAACACCAGCACAGCACCCACCCAGCGGGCCCATACCTCCGTCCCCAGGACACGTCAATCAGCTCTAATTGTAATTGTAATCGTATTTATATAGCGCTTACTACCCCTGACGAGGCGTCGAAGCGCTTTTCGATGAGTAGCACACTACTCCGGAACCCAACAAGAATTAGTGATGGATTAGTATCGTTAAATAATGAGTACAGTTTTAGTATTATTATGAGTTAATTTGAGCCGCGGATATGAGAGTTTGTTAGTTAGACTGGAGTAATGGAGGGGTGGAGGAGGAAATAAATCCAGAGGTGTTAATTGGGAGTATATCCTTCATTTACTCAACCCAAAGGCTTGGGATGAGTAAAGGGGGGTGGAGGGGGAAGAGTATGTGGAAGGGTTAGGGAGAGCATAGTAGCAGGGTGAGATGAATGCAGGAGAATTTAGTAGGGTTGTGTGGGAGGTCACAGAGGTAGAGTGAGGTTTGGTGAGTTAGATGTGGAGGGAAGAGCTTAGGCAGAGATATTTAGGAGATGAAAGTGGTAGAAGGGATTTGGGATGAGTCAGAGTGAGAATGGAGGATAGTTTGATAGAGACATGACATAAGAGTGATGAGTAGATAAGTGTGATAAGATGAGAGCAGGAATTCGTAGATATCTAGTATAACAACCCCAAAAAAAAAAAAAACAGGAGCCATGCAATGATCCACGAACTTGCCAAGCACAGAAACAACATATACACATACACATACATATATATATACATATATATATATATATATACACACACACACACATATGCACATACAATACATAATTAGAATCATGGGTAAAAAATACTTAGTCAGACAGGTTTAAAGAGTGTGTGTGTATTTTATTGTTATGACATAGTAGCAATACATATTTTCCAAAGAAACTATGAATAAATAGAAATATACATATAATCTGAAAAAAATATTTATCCACATAGGCATATGCAGTTCATAGTTGTTTGAAAAAGGTGGTTATGAAGGAAAGAGCCAACTCTTGAGTAGTTTTCTGAAGACAAGAAAGTTATCTGTGGCTCTTATAGTTGGGGGTAATGAATTCCATAGTTTGGCTGCTTGGACGGAGAAGGATGTACCACCTATAGTCTTTTTCTTGTGTGGTGGTGTTCTAAGGCGGGTTGCCAGTCTTGAGCGGAGGGTTCTTTGTTGGATGTATTTGGTCATTTTCTTTCTGATAAAAAGCGGTCCTGTTCCATGTATAGCTTTGTGGGTGATACAAAGCAGCTTGAAAGTGCATCTTCTGGCAACGGGTAACCAGTGTAGTGCTCTCAAGGCAGGGGAGATGTGGGCTTGCGGCTTTATATGCAGTAGTAGCCTGGCTGTGGAATTCTGGATACGTTGTAGTTTTTTCATAACAGATAGAGATGATCAATGGTAGAGGCTATTGGCATAACCCAGTTTGGATAGTGCAAGTGAGATGGTAGCTTGCACCTTGTATGGAAATCCGAGGTGGGGGAAGATGCGTCGTAAAGTCTTTAAGGTGATGAAGCTTGTGCGTGCTAATTTGTCTACTTGGGCATTCATAGTTAACTTGGAATCCATGGTGATTCCTAGGTTTTTAACTTCCTTGGATAATTGAGGAGGTGGTCCGAGATCGTCAGGCCAGACACACAGAGGGTCATAACTTTTCCAGTGACCACATATGAGTAGTTCTCTTTGGAGGTATTTAGTTTGAGATGGCTACAGGTCATCCACTGATCAACGGCTCTGGGGCAACTGAAGATTTGTGAGTTTTCAATGTTTTTGGGGTCTTCTTATTTAAGTAGTATTTGTGTGTCATCTGCATAGTTGTAGCATGTGAGATGGAAATCATTGATCAGTTCTGGTAAAGATATCATGTAGATGTTGAAAAGCAAAGGTGAGATGATTGACCCTTGGGGGACCCCTGCTTTTGTGAGGTAGGGTTCGGACGAGAAGGTGGGCGAGTGGATGATATTTGCTCTTTTTTAAAGATAGGAAGTAATCCAGTCGAGAGCAATCCGTTGTATGCCGGCTTCATGGAGTCTTTGAGTTAGGGCGTCATGGTCAACAGTATCAAAGGCAGCCTGTATTCCTTCTGTATCTTGTATATGAGACAATTATGTATTAAACTGTGTTGACATGCAGTTAGAAACAAACACATAAGGACCAGTGAGGGTTTAAAAGATTCGCAAGAATAGCAAGATAGCTAGACTTCGGAAGGGGATGTCAAGTGAGACCTTTCACTAGATTTAAGAGCGCTTTTCACTGAGCCGAGTTTAAAAACAACCCTGAATAAAGCAGACTTCATCCAGGGTGTGAAAACATACCAAGGTCTGGCAGAGGCACTGTGCTATAGTTGCATGTATACAGTGCTTCAGGTCCTGTCGCGATTTTGGACTGGTAGCAGGCTATTTTGTGGGATTGTTATGTTGTGTGTCCACCACTACAGGGAACCCAGGATAACCCACCACCCCAACAACATCAGGGACCTGGGGGCAGTGGCAGTGGGCACACGGTCCAGGGGACGGAGGCCCAGGAACACAGGGGAACTGGGAAGGCTGCTGTGCGACAGGGGGCGGACCGGCCAAGGGAACCCACTCTCCACGAGGCCCTCTCCTCCATCATGTGAGCATACCACCACTCCCAGGAGACGATGGCAACGGTCCTGGCCAAGTTTCAGGAGACCCAGCGCATGCAGTAGGAACAGTATTTGGGGTTCAGGGAGGAACTCAGAACCATCAGCTCCGCCCTGGGCACCATCGTAGGGGTGCTGAAGGAAATACTCAACACCAGGAGGGACACTGTGGCACTCCAAGGGCCCCCTGACACTAGCATGGACGATGAACTGCCCACCACCTCTGCCGGCGCTAGTGGACAGGAGGCACCGCCACAGGACCACCACACCAGCACCCCACCCCCTGCAGATGGAGAACCACCCCACAAGTGGTCCCTGAGATCCAGGAACAAGACAGAGCACAATGCCAAGAACCCCGCCAAGAAATGAGACCACCCTGATTGTCAACCCACTGTCCCACTTTGTCACCCTGTCTATATTGGAACTGCCCCAGCTCCACTTCCTATGCCCATTATGGGCAATGCACCTATGAGACAAATAGACTGGACTCTGCCATGGACACTCCTCCACCATCACCCCTCACCATTTAACTTCCCCCTCCAATATTTTGTATGTAAATAAACACACCTAACACACCAAAAGATCTGGAGTCTGTCTGTGATTTTGAAATAGTGTATTTGCAATTACAGTAACAACATTTCCAGGAAATAGTAATGTCAACATACCTATGTCACACAGCTCTAGTCCATGAGGAATCTAAGCAGATGACACACGTTGGGACCCACACCTGTGAAACCATATGGGAAAGTGACAACTCAGTGACCATACACTGGGTGAAATCGACAGACAGGAGGTAGAAGAGTAAAAGTACTTGTAGTAGGTAGGAATGTATTCTCACCTGTGTTTCACTGGAAATATTGCTGGATGACTGAGTCCCTGTTGTCAATGTCTTCTACCTCTGCTTCCTCCTCATCACTGTCCACAGGCTCCACAGCTGCCACAACACCGCCATCTGGACCATCCTCCTGCAGAAAAGGCACCTGTCGTCGCAAAGCCAAGTTATGAAGCATACAGAAGGCCACAATGATCTGGCACACCTTCTTTGGTGACTAGAATAGGGATCCGCCTGTCACATGAAGGCACCTAAACCTGGCCTTCAGGAGGCCGAAGGTGCATTCGATCACCCTCCTAGTCCGCCCATGGGCCTCATTGTAGCGTTCCTCTGCCCTGGTCCTGGGATTCCTCACTGGGGTCAGTAGCCATGACAGGTTGGGGTAACCAGAGTCACCTAATAGCCACCCCCCGTGCCTCTGTAGTTGATCCCTCACATAAGGGATGCTGCTATTCCGCATGATGTAGGCGTCATGCACTGAGCCAGGGAACATGGCATTCACATGGGAGATGTACTGGTCTGCCAAACATACCATCTGTACATTCATGGAATGATAACTCTTCCGGTTCCTGTATACCTGTTCACTTCTGTGGGGGGGGACCAAAGCCACATGGGTCCCATCAATGGCACCTATGATGTTGGGGATATGTCCAAGGGCATAGAAGTCACCTTTCACTGTAGCCAAGTCCTCCACCTGAGGGAAAACGATGTAGATCCGCATGTGTTTTAGCAGGGCAGACAACACTCTGGACAATACGTTGGAAAACATAGGCTGGGACATCCCTGATGCCATGGCCACAGTTGTTTGAAAACACCCACTTGCAAGGAAATGGAGCACTGATAGCACCTGCACTTGAGGGGGATTCCTGTGGGATGGCGGATTGCTGACATCAGGTCTGGCTCCAACTGGGTACACAGTTCCTGAATTGTGGCACGGTCAAACCTGTAGGTGATGATCAAATTTCTTTCCTCCATTGTCGACAGGTCCACCAGCGGTCGGTACACCAGAGGATTCCGCCATCTCCTCACATGTCCCAGCGGACGGTGCCTATGAAGGACAACAGCGACCACATAGTCAAACAACTCAGAGGAATGTACCCACAGTCTAGACAGAACACGATTCGTACACAAAATCTGGCCTGTATGTGTGTTGAGAGTAGGCCTAGGTATATGTGACGCAGTTGGTAATTAGGCCATGTGGGCCCCTGAAATGGCGGCTGCCTGACCTCTAAAGCGGGACAATGGGATGTGAGGTAACTGCGCTGGCGTTGTACACCGTCGCGGTAGGCGGTCGGAAGACCGCGGCGCAATGCTGCATTGGTTAACATTGGACCCTATGGGTCCCTGGAGCCAATGACGATGTATGCCGGCGGTGATAGTACGCACCGCCGCGGACGTGACCACCGCGGACGTGACCGCCATTTTCTAGCTGTTGAAACACTCGATACCTGATCTTCGACAGGAGAGGACCTACACTGCAAGTGCTGCTGTGACCTCGGTCTGGAAGAGACAATGGCTCGTGCGTCTGGGGAAAGGGCCCCTGCCTTCACATCGGAGGAGTTGGAGAAGCTCGTCGACGGGGTCCTCCCCCAGTACACGCTACTCTACGGTCCTCCAGACCAACAGGTAAGTACACAGGGAGCATGCTGTATGGGCTATGCCTTTGTGGAGAGGGCTGGTTGTAAGAAGGAAGGGGGCAGAGTTCTGCGTGCATGAAAGACGGTGGGTGCATGTGCCACATGGCAAGGGTAGGGATGGGGGCCACTCGCTTGATGGTGCAGTTGGTAATGACTTCTCTTCTTCCCCTGTACATTTCATGTAGGTCAGCGCCCACCATAAGAAGGATATTTGGCGTGCCATCGCCAAGGACGTCCGGACCCTGGGGGTCCACCACAGACGGAGCACCCACTGCCGGAAGAGATGGGAGGACATTCACCACTGGAGCAAGAAGACGGCAGAGGCTCAGCTGGGGATGACCTCCTAACGTGGGAGGGGTGCCCATCGAACCATGACCCCCCTGATGTTCCGGATCCTGGCGGTGGCTTACCCTGAGTTGGATGGGCACTTGAGGGCTTCACAGCAGACACAAGGGGGTGAGTACACTCTCATTCTGCTGACTTTGCGCGCAGTGGAGTTGTCTGGGTGGGGGAGGAGGGCTGTGGGTTTCCCTAGGCCAGGGCGAGTTCCATAGGCTAGGCCCCTTCGTAAGGCATGGCCCTGTGGCCCCCCACCCCACCTCTGTAGAGTGCCAAGTACAGCTATTCATGCACCTGTGTCATCTATGTGTGCAGATGTCGTCCATAGCCTTGTAGGCCATTTTCCAGGAATTGCACTGCAGAGCCCAACAGCGCAACGTAGTGCAGGGGTCTGCTGTGTCTGTCTTGTCTGCCAACGGTAGCGGTAAGCCATGCACTCAACATATCTTTCTTCTGTTTCCCCCCCTTTTTTTGCGGTCTCCCTGTTCTTGTGTGCATTAGCATCATCAGGCGGCGGTGCAGTGGCACCGGAGCACGAGGGAGCTGCATCCCACATGGGCATGGAGGCCCACACTACGGACTCTGAATACACCAGTGGGACGGAGGGCGAGGGGAGCACCACGGCGGTCACAGGATCTGCAACCAGCGACACGGACTCGTCCTCCGATGGGAGCTCCCTTGTGGTGGCGGCAACATCTGTGCCCCCCACTTCAACAGGTACAGCCGCCACGCCCCCTACCAGCACCGCCCTCCCATCAGCCCCTCAGCCTTCGCCCCGTGCCCGCTCACCCAGGAGGGTGGGCATCACCTTCGTCCCAGGCACCTCAGCCCCTGCCCCAGTCAGCTCTGCTGCCCTCAGTGCGGAGGCCATTGACCTCCTCAGGTCCCTCACTGTTGGGCAGTCTACCATTTTGAATGCCATCCAGGGTGTAGAAAGGGAGTTGCAACACACAAATGCATTCCTGGAGGGCATTCATTCTGGTCAGGCTGCCCTTCATCGAACCGTTCAAACTCTGGCCTCAGCACTGATGGCAGCCATTGTCCCTGTGTCTAGCCTCCCCCCTCCAACTTCCTCCACCCAGACCCAATCCCCTGTACCTCTGCCTATCCCAAGCACGCCATCAGACCAGCCTGCACACACCTCAACACACAAGGGAAGCTCAGGCAAACATAAGCACCACACATCCCACAGGCACTCACGCAAACATCACACACATGCAGACACACCAACATCCACTGCCTCCACTGTGTCCCCCTCCTCCTCGTCTACCTCCTCCCTCCCAGTCTCGTCTACACTCACACCTGCATGCACTACCACTACAGCCACTACGTCCCGCACCAGCACACCCACCAGCACACCCCGCTCACGTGCAGTCACCACCCCCACTACCATACACACGTCCCCTGTGTCCTCTCCCACTGTGTCTGTGACGCCCCTCCCAAGATACACAAACGCAGGCACACACCCACCCAACATACATCCACCTCACAACAGCCTCCAGCGCATGCACCTGCACCCAAAGCCACAAAAGTTACACCTCCTACAACCACCTCCTCTTCCTCCACTCCCAAGCCCCCTCCAGCTACCCGTCCCAGTGTCTCCAAACAACTTTTCCTGTCCACCCTTAACCTATTTCCCACCCCCCCCCGTCCAACTCATAGGTCCCGTACTAGCGCCTCAGCCACAAAATCACCGGGACCAGTGGTGCCTGTTGTCACAGGTATGTGGAGTGCACCGGCCACCAGGCCAGCCAGTATATCACGGAGCCAGAGCACAGCCAGTCCCCCCCCTGTGAAGCACCAGAAGTTGGCCAGTGCCTGGCGGGAGAGGGGGAAGACTCCAGCCACCCAAGCCGCTCACAGGGGTCACGGGGGGAGTGTGGACTCAGCTGCGACTCCTCCCAAGGTGGGGAAGGGGCAGAAGAAACCCGCAGTCTGGGAGGAGCAGCACGGCAGAGGAGCCCGCCATCATCCCCGCTGGGCAGGAGGCCACCGCCAGCCTCATCGTTGCTGCCCAGGACGGCACCGCCAGCCCCATCATCACTGCCCAGGAGGGCCCCGCCAGCCCCATCGTCGCTGCCCAGGAGGGCCCCGCCACCCCCATCGTCGCTGCCCAGGAGGGCCCCGCCAGCCCCATCGTCGCTGCCCAGGAGGGCCCCGCCAGCCCCATTGTCGCTGCCCAGGAGGGCCCCGCCAGCCACAGCCCAGCTGCCCAGGAGGGCCCTGACAGCCACAGCCCAGCTGCCCAGGAGGGCCCCGCCAGCCCCAGCCCAGCTGGGCAATGAAGGACCGCCAGCCCCAGCCCAGCTGGGCAATGAAGGACCGCCAAGTCAAGCACCGCTGAACAGGGCAAGCACCGCTGAACAGGGCAAGGACCGCCAAGTCAAGCACCGCTGAACAGGGCAAGCACCGCTGAACAGGGCAAGGACCGCCAACTCAAGCACAGCTGAACAGGGCAAGGACCGCCAACTCATGCACCGCTGAACAGGGCAAGCATCGCTGAACAGGGCAAGGACCGCCAAGCCAAGCACCGCTGAACAGGGCAAGGACCGCCAAGTCAAGCACCGCTGAACAGGGCAAGGACCGCCAACTCAAGCACCGCTGAACAGGGCAAGCACTGCTGAACAGGGCAAGGACCGCCAAGGCAAGCACCGCTGAACAGGGCAAGGACCGCCAACTCAAGCACCGCTGAACAGGGCAAGGACCGCCAAGGCAAGCACCACTGAACAGGGCAAGGACCGCCAAGGCAAGAACCGCTGAACAGGGCAAGGACAGCCAAGTCAAGCACCGCTGAGCAGGGCAGGCACCGCCAAGTCAAGCACCGATACTCCATGAGCGGCAGGGGCAGTGACGCAACAGGGACCGTCACGGGGTGAGTGATGCACTCTGGGCAACAGTCCCCCTCCAGAACCAGTGGAGACCTGCATCCACTCCGTCTGTCCTTGGCAGGATGAAGCACTCTGGGCACCAGTCCCCCTGCAGACCCAGTGGAGACCTGCATCCACTCCGTCTGTCCTGCACAGGATGAAGCACTCTGGGCACCAGTCCCCCTCCAGAACCAGTGGAGACTGTTATCCACTTGAGAGACTGTGGCTTTGCACTCCCCAGGATACAGCAGTGGGCAAACCACCCACTGGAGAGACTTGTGAGACTGTGGCTTTGCACTCCCCAGGACAAAGCAGTGGGCAACCCACCCACTGGAGAGACTTGAGAGACTGTGGCTTTGCACTCCCCAGGATACATCAATGGGCATGGAGCCCCCTCGTAGATCTGGCGTTGTGCACTCATCCGGCTGAGTTGCCCCCCCTTCCCTTCCCCCTTTGGTGCCTGTTGTATTTCTATCTGATGCCCCTGCAGTGTTCTCTCCATCATGTTCGGGTATCTTGTGTGGGCCTCGCCCATGCATTTTGGGCCCAGTGGTTCACGGACTATGAATGGTGCAATACCTGGACTACTATTCGTTGTGTATATTTTGTTAATAGTGTATATATGTATATATTTGCTTACTCTATTTTGATATATTACAATGGTTACACTAATTTCCTTTTGTCTTTGCATTCTTCCGGGGGGGTTGGGGGGTGTTACTGTAATGTTCAGATATGCATTGGTGTGTGTGTTGTAGTGGGTGAGGGTGGGGGTTGGGGTGTTGCATGTGTGTGTCCCTGTTTTTTGCCTCCCCCCTCCCCTATGTCGTAGGTGCAGTACTCACTGTGGTCTTCGCCGCCGGCATTGGTGCTCCTGGTACAGGAGCAGGAAGACTAGTGCAGGAAGAATATGGAGTTCCGGCTCCATGGTGTCGTCGTTCCTCGTGGAGTGTGTAGAGGTGAGCGTTTTCCCTTTGAAATGCCTGTTTCTGCCGTGTTTTTAGCCGCGGTGAATCCACCCCAGAAAAGGTGGCGGATTGGCCTGTCATAATAGTGTGGGCGGTACATTGTCTCCCGCCTGTCTGTTGGCGGTGACCGCCACGCTGTTTGTTTGTACCGCCGTGGCGGTCGGAGTGTTGAAGTGGCTGTCTTTGTTGATGGTTTCCGCCACGGTCGTAATTGCAAAAAATTTACCGCCGGCCTGTTGGCGGTCTTACCGCCGCTTTAACACCGTCCGCCAGGGTTGTAATGACCACCTTAGTTCCCACACATGCACTTAATGATTCACCCATACATGCGATTATGCACTCACTCAGCCATCTATACACACACTCATACACTCTTTCAGTCACTCCTGCACCACTCTCACACTCACTCACTCACCCATATATCCACTCTTGCACTCACTCACCCATACACTACTCATGCACTCACACATGCACTCACTCACACATACATATACTCATTCACTCGCTCACCCATACATGTACTCATGCACTCACTCCCCAATACATGCACTAAGTCACACACCCACACATGCACAGTCATTCACCCATACATGCACTCAGTCATTCACCCACACAGGTACTCACTCACCCATATATGCACTCACTTAATCACCCATACTTGCACTTGTGCAGTCAGTCAATAACCAATATATGCACTCATGCACTCAGTGAATCACCTATACAGCACTCATTCACTCACTCAATCCCCATACATACACTTATGCACTCACTCATAGATGGACTCATGTACTCAGTCACTAGCCCATATATGCACTCATACACACACTCACATGGCCATACACCACTCATATACTTAGTCACTCACATATACATGCACTCATGCACTCAGTCACTTACCAATACATGCACTCACTCTCCCATACTGCACTCTTGCACTCACTCAGCCATACATGCACTCATGCACTAACTCACTCAACCAAACATACAGTCATGCACTCAGTTATTCACTCATACTTGCACTCATCCATGCATACCCTCACTCACCCATATTAGCACTCATGCACTCAGTCACCCATACAGCACTCATACACTCACGCAATTCCCATATATGCATTCATGCACTTACTCACCCATACATGCACTCATACACTCAATCACCCAAGCACCACTCACTCACTCATCCATACATGCACTCATGTACCCAATGACTTACCCACACAGCCATTCATGCACCCACTCACTCACCCATACATGCACTCATGCACTCACTTACCCATACAGTACTCATGCACTCTCTCACTCCACATACTCATGCACTAAGTCAATCAGCCATACATGCATTCATGCAATCAGTAACTCACCCATAAATGCACTCATACACTCATTCACAAGCCCATACACCACTCATGTACTTAGTCACTCACCCATACTCCTCCCATACACTTAGTCAATCACCCATACTTACACTCAATCATTCAGTCAATAACCCATACCCCACTCATGCACTCACTGACTAATGCATACACTCGTTCACAAATTCTATCAGCGATACTCTACTCATGCAAGCACTCACTCAGTTGTGCAGGCACTAACACACTCAATCACTCACCCATGCAGCCACTCACACACTCTTTCATTTCATTTACTTATAACAGCACTCTCTCTTATACATCCATACATACATATAGGGGGTCATTCTGACCCTGGCGGCCGGTGGCCGCCAGGGCCACCGACCACGGGAGCACCGCCAACAGGCTGGCGGTGCTCCCATGAGCATTCTGACCACGGCGGTTCAGCTGCGGTCAGAAGCGGAAAGTCGGCGGTCTCCCGCCGACTTCCCGCTGCTCGGGGGAATCCTCCATGGCGGCGGAGCGCGCTCCGCCGCCATGGGGATTCTGACACCCCATACCGCCATCCTGTTCCTGGCGGGTCTCCCGCCAGGAACAGGATGGCGGTAGGGGGTGCCGCGGGGCCCCTGGGGGCCCCTGCAGTGCCCATGCCAAAGGCATGGGCACTGCAGGGGCCCCCGTAAGAGGGCCCCACTGTGTATTTCAGTGTCTGCAATGCAGACACTGAAATACGCGACGGGTGCAAACTGCACCCGTCGCACATACCCACTCCGCCGGCTCCATTCGGAGCCGGCTTCCTCGTGGGTTGGGGTTTCCCGCTGGGCTGCCGGGCGGCCACCTGGCGGTCGCCCGCCAGCCCAGCGGGAAAGCCTGAATGGCCTCCGCGGTCTTTCGACCGCGGAGCGGCCATATGGCGGTTCCCGCGAGGCGGGCGGCAATGAGAATCACCCCCATAGTTTCTATTCTTTTTTTAACCATCAAACGTGGTTCTAAGAATAACCTATTTTTTTCTGGAACTTTTTTATAATGTTTTTAGGTTTTATTAAACCTATTGTGTTTTTTATCAAAAATAAAATGGCAACTGGAAAAAGTGTTTTCCAGCAAAAACTCAAACTGTGGTAACAAACTTCAAATAGAAAAAAAAAGAAATCAGCATTGATGATACTTTGCTGTATGCCGCAGAATATGCATGGACTCTTCTCCCACTGCTAGTACCTTCTGGAATTCAAGGCAAAAACTGCCAATCTTCTCTAATTCTGGAACTTCTCTGTGAGCTGTTCCTGTATGTCAGTGGTGACTGGATCGCCAGGAGCCACCATTTCAGATTTAGATGTACTGGCCTCACAGCACTGCATTTGCGCTGGGCCCTTGCTAGGTGACTACTATGGTAGCTTTTCAGGTGGTAAAGCATGCTAGTGGTTCCACACGAATACTTCTTTGAAGTGCCCCTTGATAAAATATTCTCACAAAGGCTGTACTTCACCAGTTTGGCTACATTTTCTGCTCCCCTGAGGGAATAGTGAAGAACTCCCATGCTATAGATTTTTTTTTTGCAGAGGGTTCATCTTCTGAGGAACTGTCTTCAAGGTGGTGTGCATCTTCCTCCCCAATACCATCAGATGCCATTTTATAGTTTAAAAATAAAAAATAAATAGCAGAATTACCCCCAATTTGGAATTATGTGCAGCCCCAAAAGAACTTCCTGGAACCGGTCATGCAGGTGCACAGAATAGGAAACTGGGTCTGGGCTTCCTGTTCAGGACACAGAGAACTGGCTTGCCCAATCAAATCACTTAATTCCATAGTCATGTGATCTCCACGAACACTGACATTATCGCAGATACTGACACTGTCGCAAGGACGAAAAACGTAATTAAAAATGTTCTAGATCATGTTTAAGTAGAAATATTTCTGTTATTAAGTTTGTATAGTAAACTACTAAGTTTCAATAAGAATTACAATATCTCTAAATGTGTTATTTATGGTTTGGCAAAAACACGCAGAATCCGCGATTAATCGCAGAAGCAGAACATACGTATCACTACTTTACGCAACTTATTCACGATGAATGAAAATAATACTAAAGGAAAAAAGCTACAAAATACAACTCACTAGATACAAGCTTCATATTCACCACAGAAAAATAACTTCAAAAATATAACCAATCTGTTGAAAAATTGTAGAGCTAGAAATCAATCAGTAATTATAATTGACGCACAATAACATGTATATAATTAAGTAAATCTTAAAAAATCTTTCCAATTGTGAGTTTAAAATGCACACATAATGGTATAAATTATTATATAATATATAAACTCGCTATCAAGTAGATTTCCTACACACTATGGCCCATATTTATACTTTTTTAGCGCTGCATTTGCAACAATTTTTGACGCAAAAGCGGCACAAACTTACAAAATACAATTGTATTTCGTAAGTTTGCACCGCTTTTGCGTCACAAAATGATGCAATTGCAGCACTAAAAAAGTATGAATATGGGCCTATATGTGTTTAAAAAATTCTCACTCTTTTCTGCTCATTCTCACAAGTTAAATTCTAAGCCCCTATTAACTATGTTTGAAGTTTTTGTCTCACATTTCTTGCTGGTCTTGGCCATAATTTATGTGTACCTATTATGTACATTTACCTCCTTCTTACACATTACTACTCACTGTGAGCACTTTCCATGTTATCCTGCTAAATGCCTATCAATCTTTACCATAACCTCTTACACACTACTAACTCATATGTAAAGCATCTAATGCACTCATTAACCTATTCATACAGTCTCTGACTTACTCAATTACTCATCATACAATCACTCACATACACAATCTCTGATTTATACACACTATTATACACTTACTCACTAATTCATTCAAACACTCAAAACCCCACACTCTTAGTCCTACAATATCTCGTGCACCCTCTCAGTCACCCATATAGACAGTCAGACACCCAGACACTCACTCATGCAGCCGCTTAGACAACTATTCACTCAGGCATAGACAGATTTGCATGCTCAATCACTCATGCATACATACATTAACACAACCACTTATGCAGTCATACACACTGACACTCAGTAAGTCACCCATACAAACACTCACACACTTAGTTACTCACCCATTTACTATCCTATGCAATTACTCACTCCCCATACACATACTTATGCACTCACTCAATCACCCATACATCACTCTCGCTGTCACTCACTCACCCATACATCCATTCATGCACTTTCCCAGTCACCCATACATACACTCATATACTCAGAGAATCAACCATACCCCACTAATGCTCTCAGTCACCTACCCATACAATCATTCAACCACTCACTCACTCCACCATATGCCACATATGCACTCACTGACTTACCCAAATATGCAGTTATACATTCAATCAATCACCCTTACTCCTCCTATGCAATGACCCAGTACCCCTTCAAGCTCTTATAACTATAAAGACAACCACACATACACCACTCTGTGATCAACCCACTTTAATCTCCAAACCCTGCACCAGACACAGCATTTGGCCTACCCCATAACCAACCAACTCAACAGCAAACACTGTGTGTGGCATGGATTTGGAGCTGTATGCAGCGGTGGTTGGATTAACGTTTAATAATTTAAACTACTTTTCGTTAAAAAAACATAGAAATTTAGTAGAAGAAACTAAAAAAACAAAGGTTACAGGGATGTTATAGTTAGGAAATAGAATTAAAAAACCTTAGAAAATCACTGAAAAAAAACAAAGGTTACAGGGACGTTATAGTTAGGGTCCCATTTAAAACATACAAAACCATTGAAATTCAGCAGTTACAGGTACCTCAGCTAGCTTCAACTTGCTCCCCCGTACTGCACTGTTTCTGACCTCACATACTACATCACTCATGACATGACATTAAAAGTAACATAACTGACAACACCACTAGACAGTAAAAACTCATCTCCTTTTGCCTTCTAGATTTAGATGTAAGTAGATCTTATTTTTTTTTTTGTGTTAGCCACCCAAGCCTGCCAAGCAATATCTAATTTAATAATCTTTTTCTGGCACGCTATGTGGCATAACAGTCTGTTCAAAAAGGTATATACAAAAAAGAGTACAGCCGGAAAACTAGTGTGTTACATTCTTTACAGGAATATAGAGGTATCGTAGATGTAGTCATTCTTAAAGGATAGCTAAGGCAAACAGCTCAGGCAGCCAAACAACACACTTCTTCAGCTGCCTACACATTCTATAAACTGGCTGTTACGAACCTCTCCCCAGGTACTCACTTCTCAACCAGATAACAACCCTCCTTATGTCATAAGGATCATTTTGTCCTCAAAACCAAGTAGAGCTACACAGAACAAGCTTCCCTCAGGGTATAAATGTCACCATAAGCAGTAAGAACAACATCAGTTGTGCAAATATTTTTTTCCTTACTTTCCACACAGTTACTGTTCCATCTTTCTTCCACATGGCACTTCTGTTTTTCAGAGCTTCTGTTTTCCATTTTCTCCCTAAAAAACACAAAATTATCAACATATGTAAGGTTACATACTGATCAGTAATTGACAACAATGATACATCTTCTATCCGACTTCTGTCTCTGCTAAAAGCTGTGCATAGCAGGATGTATACATCATCATCATCATAAACATTTATAAAGCGCGCTACTCACCCGTGCGGGTCTCAAGGCGCTCGGGGGAAGGGGTTACTGCTGCTCGAAGAGCCAGGTCTTGAGTCGTCTCCGGAATGCGGAGTGGTCCTGGGTGGTCCTGAGGAAGGTGGGGAGGGAGTTCCATGTCTTGGCCGCCAGGTAGGAGAAGGACCTCCCACCCGCCGTGGTGCGGCGGATGCGAGGGACGGCGGCAAGAGCGAGGTTGGCGGAGCGAAGATGACAGGTGGGTGTGTGGAAACTGAGGCGGCGGTTGAGGTATTCGGGTCCCTTGTTGTGGAGGGCTTTGTGTGCGTGGGTGAGGAGCCGGAAGGTGATCCTTTTGCTGATGGGAAGCCAGTGTAGGTGTCTCAGGTGGGCGGAGATGTGGCTGTTGCGGGGTATGTCGAGGATGAGGCGGGCGGAGGCGTTTTGAATTGGCTGCAGATGTTTCTGGAGTTTAGCGGTGGTTCCTGCGTAGAAGGTGTTACCGTAGTCCAGGCGGCTCGTGACGAGGGCGTGGGTCACGGTCTTTCTGGTGTCGGCGTGGATCCAACGGAAGATCTTTCGAAGCATGCGGAGGGTGAGGAAGCAGGAGAATGATACGGCATTGACTTGTTTGGTCATGGTGAGAAGTGGGTCCAGGATGAATCCGAGGTTGCGTGCGTGGTCTGAGGGGGTTGGGGACTACCCTCTCATTCCAGACCTCTCACGCAGATGATGGCTGTGTGTAGTAGGCTGCATGGAGGAAGACTGGCCTCTCCAGTGAGACCGCTGTCTCAGATGACGGGTATGGTTAGTAGGGTGTGTACATGGACTAGCCTCTTCTGTCAGACCTCTGTCTCAAATGATGACTGTGCATAGTAAGGCATGTACATGGACTAGCGTCTCCTGTCAGTCTCCCCTCTCAGATGGCAGATGTGTTTATTAGGCTGTGTACATGTCTCACATAATGGGCGTTCATAGTGAAGTTGTGAAGAGAGACTTGCCTCTCCACTGAGACCTCTTTTTTGGTATGCACAGCATGCTCTGTCCAGGGACTGTCCTCCCTGCTAACACCCCTCTTTCTGATAATGGATATAAATAGTAAGATGTGGGAAGAGACTATCCCCTAATAATAACTCTTTCAAAGCTGATGGGCATAAATAGTACACTCTGACAAACCCCATCTCCAGTAATACTCTTTCCTATAGTAGCAAGTGTGCATGCTGCAGTTTATTCAAAGATCGCCTACTCCTTTCTACTGTTCATGATCCTGCAAGAATCTTGCCAGATGGTAACTTTGTGGAAGAAAGGAAGTAACCATCTACTTGTGACAATACTCATCTCTTACACACTTCCTCTCAAAAACAATGACCACAATATGCATTCCTACTAATGGAGTGTATTCGGAACTCATCTACCCCTTTTTACTATTTACGATCTTGCAAGAGTCTCGCAAGATCATGAAAATTAGTTTAAAACAATATACATTTATTTTCTTCACACTAGTTATCTCTTAGACACCTCCTCTCTAAACAGAAGAGGACAGCATGCCTTTCTGCTGCTCCCTTATATCGTTTTTTATTTCATTTCCACAATACCTCAAAGTTTTCACCGTAAGCTGTAACCATCACCATTTCATTTCTAAAATTCCAACAGCTAGCCAGTCAGAGCATTTGCACAAGAGAGTGAAGGCTCTCGGGAAAAACAGGCCTCTCGACTAACACCAACCACAGTCCTCCATTTTTAAATTTGCGCTCCAGTGGGACTCCTGTGGGACTCTACTGAGTCCAGCCATCCAAATATGCAATTACTTTTCACCCTTAATTTCTCAAACACGTTTGAATGGATTTACACCATGTCACAAAAAGCACATTCTGTGGACCATGATCTAGCTTTCTTTTGAATTTGGTGTCATTCTTTTCATCAGTTTTTGCTGTAGCAGTGTATAAACAAAGTCTATGGAAAATGCATAGAGTTTTATGTTTTGGGACCCCCCCCTTTTTGTTGGCCCCCTCCTGATGGACCACCCAAAACTTTCCAGGAAGGAGATGAGATGGATGAACTTGTTTTGGAAAGTTTCATGAGGATTGGTCAAAGGGGGCCAAGGTTATTAGCAAACCAAAAAACGCTGTGTTTATGGAAAAGCAGACCTAACTATAACTAACTACAGGCTACCACTCAGATTAGGTTTCCAAAATTAATGCATTTTTTGTGTTGCTAATAACTTTTGTGCAGTTTGATGAATCTCCATGAAACTTTTTTTTTAAATGCTCTTTTTTCCTAGTTTGTGCATGGAAAGTTTCGGGGTGATCTGTCACCGGTTATGATTACACTGCAAAGCACCAAATTATTTTGGGGAGAGCAACAGAGCTGCTTTCTCTAGCTCGGTCGCTCGTCTAAATTATCGGAGTCAAATGACGTGTGAAGAGCAGCTACGCTGTTATCTCCTGGTTTGTCTGAAAGACTAGGCTGCTAACTGTGGCAGCCTTTTTGAGTTGGTCACACCACTCATATGTGCGATAGTACTGAAACATTTCCAGTTCTACACTATTGTTCAACTCACCAAGAAAGAAAGGAGATAGGGATAGGGGAAGGGGTTAGGCAGGGGCTAGGGGAAACAGAATCATGAAATCATTATGGTTACAAATGAAAGAACCATTCTCCGATATCAACACTGCACACTTCATTCAATTAGCCTACAACTGCAGGTGTGTTTCCTCACATGTTTATTGCCTGTTCTGAATAAAAACAAAAGAGGCCATTTATTGTACTTATCTATCTGCATTTGAGAAGGCTTAGCAGTTTGTTTAAAGTTCCTCCTCTGGAGTCAGGTTTGACCACTTCCAACTAATACCACCGTAGCATGACCTCCGTATGCTGTAACTCAATAACATGTTTGACCGGTGTTGCACCTTCTATGTGAAATTTTATCCTGTTCTGATGTTGGCAGATCCTTTGCTTCACCATTTGTTTGCCCCACATATATGAGATCACATGGAAAGATATTAATATATATCACATGTTTTTTGCTACAATTTGAATGAACTCCCAGTTCTATTTTGACCTGCTCGTCCTCAATAATTTTAGTATCAGATGTAAAACTGTAGGCTTTCCTCTTATGCTCTTATTTCTTTTGTATGAAAACAGAGGGTTGATATTGGCTGGGTTATGTACAATGTGGCAATATTAATTGATGATCTTACTGACTGCGTTCCTGGCTGTGTTGTTGATGGTAACTATAATCATGTTTTCTTTTTTCCTAATGGACCTGTTTGAGGAGTAAGTAAGGTCTCTCTAGGACAATACCCTTCTCTTCTCAATGCGTGGAGTACTATCTTTCTGGTATATCCTCTCTCAATTAGTTTAGTAGATAGGATTCCTGCTTCCCTAAAATAGTCTATTTTCAGAGTGCAACACCTCTGGTTGCGGAGGAATTCTCCATATGGTGGAATGTTACATAATGATCTGAGGTTAAAGTAGAGTATGTTAGTAATGAGTCCTTATCTGTGGGTTTTCAATACAATGTTGTGTATATCATATGTTTCCACCAGAATGTCCAAATAGCTTATCTGTTCTTTACTGTAGTTTTGGGTAAAAGTTAGATTCAGGTTTTGTGTGGTAAGTCATCCTAAAAATTCTAAGAGATCTTTGTTGTGTCCATCCCATATCATAAAGGTATCATGGTTGCATGACATAACCATGCATGCCTGAACGACGCATGCCTAAACAATGCAGTCTGAACCACAAAAGCATCTTTACCATGCATGCCTTTACCACACATGCCTTTACAACAAATTTCATTGTAAAAGCATGATAGTTAAAGGAAAATGTGTGGTTAATTCCCCCCCCCCACCCTGCACCCTAACACCCAATACCCCAGCCATGCAATCCACCTACCCCAGCCCTGAAAACTCCCCCTTCCCCGCCCTGAAGCCTAAAATCCTGTCCCCTGCTCAAAACTACCCCATCCCCTGCCTTGAGCCCTAACACTGACCCCCACCCCTGAAAACTGCCCCTTCCCCCGCCCTGAGCTCTAAAACCTGGCCCCTGCCCTTAAAACTACCCTGAGCCCTACATTCCTGCCCCCTGCCAAAAAAGCTACCATAACCACCCAGCTGTGAGCCCTAAAACCACCCCTAACCCCCCAAACCTGGCCCCAGCTGCACTTACATCGTTCCCAATGCTTTCTGTTCATGATCTGCACAGCCACACTGCTCTCTGCCTTAACCACTCATATGCGTGGTTAAAGCAGACTCCAGGCAGAGTCGTAGTTCAGGCAAACGTTGTTCCGCTTGCGAGGAAATGGCACACATGGCTCAGCCTGCATTGTAAAGGTCGTTTCCTAGGTAGCATTAATATAACTTTTCCATACAGTAATATTTTGTCTATAGGTATTAGAGATCAACAGGATTTTGTTATTTTCAAATTCAACCATGACCAGGTTCACTATGTTTGGGCTAATCCCTTCTTTTGTAGAGTCACTTTTAAACACAAAGTAGTTCCTTCTTGGGGCAGTCGCACTCAGTTGAACGAGGAACTCTATAGGGTAGTCTTTCTAGAGATCACATTCTTTAGTTTTACATATTGTATCACAAGCCATGTTCTGTGGAATATTAGTGTATAATGACACTATGTCAAGGGTAACCAATATCTGAGTCTCTGCGTCAAAGCTGGAATTTTCAATACACTCTACAAAGTACATACCATCCTTGATGTGAAAGACAATCTTAGCTACATATTGTTTTAGATGTTGGTCCATTTATTTACATAACAGGTCTAAAGCTGACCCACAACCAGAAGTTATCGGTATCCCCGGTGGGTTTTTGACTGTTCAAATGTATCTTGTGTAATGTGTAAGTCACTGGTGTCTTGGAGTATGGTTTGCTTCATATGTAGATTCTCAAAAGTGAGAATTTCTGCTGGCATGAGATGTGATGGGGGTAGAAAGTGGAGGCCAATTTTAGTTCAGAGCTATCCTTAATACAGTCTGAGGGGTTGTATTTAAATAAATACCTCAGTCTGATTTTCCTAAAGAAGTGAAATATTTAAATTTTCATTTTTAAAAACAAATCTGGGTGTTCCTTTATTGCAAAACCCAAACCTTATTCTAGTACCTTTCTTTCATTGTGGTTAAGTAAGTATGTGAGGAGATATTTAATATGGGGGAGACAGATGTATGGTGAGAATGTGCCCCCTATTTACCATTTGTAAATTTGGTTTCTCGTTGTCTCTCCCTTAGTTGATATTTGCCTTTGTACCATCCTCTACCCTTCTCTTTCCTTTCCCCCTCCCTGTTCCTCTCTGCAGGCTATTAAAGCCTAACAAATGGTGGTGGATATGGGTGCAATGCCCCTCAACTGCTACTTCCTGGTGCATCTTGATCGCCAGAGCTGGGAGATGTATCGGAAAAAGTGATTGTCTTCCCTGTGGAGTGATAGCCTGCCCTTTTTACCTGATTATTTGGTTGGCTATAATAACCACTTCTTTAAGTATGGATACACTTGTTCTTTGTTGTATTTTGCTTTGTCTTTGTGGACTTTCTCAATTGTCCTTCATAGATTTATTGAATGGAATTCATCAATACTCCTTTGTAAGTTATCTAAAGCAGCATTGGCATTTTCTAAAACATTGCCATTCCTAATATTTTTTTCAATCTTTTTTTTAAGTTCATCAATTTGTATTTAAAATTTCTGTCACTTCCTCTAAGGTTGAAATGAAAAAAAATTATGATAAAAAAAAACTTACCTGTCCCGATGCTGCCACATGCCGCCTCGCTCCTCTGCTCTTCTGGTGTCCCAGCAGTCCCTGGCACACCAAAACAGGCTCCCCAAGCAATCCTGGCACTGCTCTCATGCTGTACCTAGCATGAGAGCAGTGCCAGTATTGGTCTGAACAGCTTGGTCTGCCGCTCAAACAGTGCACTTGAGCTTGTCTAGTTTCTCCAACCTGGGGTGGAGAGACCTAAGTGCACATGTGTGTTTGCCCGGCCTAGGGCCGCCGGCCAAGCACACATGCGCCCTTAAGGGCACTCCACTCCCACTCCCATAGCCCAGCCTGCCCCTCCTTTTCCCTCCCTGCACATGCTGCTGGCTGAGCCAGCAGCTGAAAAATAAAACAATAGTAAACTATTGTTTTTTATTGTTTTTTTTATTTTTCAGCTGCTGGCTTAGCAAGGTGGGCGACGCACCTTCACTATTGCGAAGGAGTCGCCACTGACTAGATACAGAATACAAACTTTGGAGGAGTGAGAACTCAGTTAGATATCTTGGTGTTAAAATCTATTGCAGGCACAAAAGCTCTGATTATTATAGTTGTTACCCAAATTCTAGTATTTGTTTGTGAATAGTCCTATTCTATTCTCACAGACATTTATTGAAAATCCTTATCAAGGAGAGTTTGGCTAGTTAGAAATTGCGGCTAAATGGGATGTTATGATCTTGTCTTATGAAAAAGAGGGATTCTATGTATAGAGTTTGGAATGCTACTTCTAGCAGCCCAAGCCCACTCTGCTGTGTACTGATATTATTCACCACCGCTTATATAGAACACCACCATACAAGAAAAAGACAATAGGTGGTACAGCCTTCTCTGTTCAAGCAGCCAAACTATGGAATTCATTAACCCCAAATATAAGATCATCTGATAACTATCTTGTCTTCAGGAGATTACTCAAGAGTTGACTCTTTCCTTCATGACCACCATATCCAAACAGGAATGGACTGCATATGCCTGTGCTGATAAATATTTATAATCTGATTATGTGTATATGCTAGATATGTATAGTTCTTTAAAAAATATGTATAGTTACTATTTCATAATAATACATTATACACATACTCTTTAAGCCTGTTTAAGAAATGTATATTTACTCAGGGTTATATATGTATATGCGTGTGTGTGTGTGTGTGTGTGTGTGTATGTGTGTGTGTACATGTGTGCATATGTTTGTGTGTATACATATGTATGTGTATATTATTCTGTGCTTAACATGCTCAAATGTCATTGCATAGCTTCTAGATAAGTTGCTAAATCAGATACTCATGAATCCCTGCTTTCTTTTTTATATCACAATGACCAAATGGTATCTTAACTATTTAACAGCAAGCATTTGGCTATTGAAAAATTGAGGAAAGATAAATGAATGTTAGAAAAGTACACTTATTAATTAACATCAAACATTACAAATCTTGAATGTCTGTGTTTATTCAATACAACTTTACTTCTCATATTATACTCATAATTATATTCCTTGCACATGTATTCCCTTACTATGTATTTACATATCTATTTATTTATTACTCTAGTCCCACTGTACCAGAGAAAACATGAATATAAGTAATTCTGTAAATAAAATTCAAAAAATAAATATTTCAATTAAAAAAATACATAAATAAAAAATACTATAATTTTTACTCTCTCATAAGCTTTACTCTGTCTCCCCATCACCCTATATCTCTATCAATCTATCCTTCATCCCCACTCTGACTCATCCCAAACCCATTCTACAAAATCTCCAAAATAACCCTGCCTAAGCTCTTCCCTCCTCTACTGCATCTAGCTCACCCCAAACCTCAGTTTATTACTATGATCTCCCAAACAACCCTATTAAATTGCCCCTCATTTATCTCACCTTTGCCTCATCCAAAACCCCTTCTGCTACCATGATCTCTGTACCCCTTTGCACAGACTCTTCCCTCCTCCATCTCTCCTTTACTCATCCCAAGCCTCGTCCTGTTACTATAAACTCCTAATGAACACTTCTGGATTCTTCCCTCCTCTATCCCTCCATTACTCTAGTCAATCCAACTAAAAAACTCACATATCCTCTGCTCAAATTAACTCATACTAATACTAATACTGCACTCATATTTTCCTACACTAATCCACCACTAATTCCCCTTGGGCTCCAGAATAGCATGCTACTCGCCGAAAAGCGGTTTGACGCCTCGTCAGGGGTAGTAGGCGCTATATAAATACAATTACAATTACAATTATACCACATACCATAGCTGAAAATGTTCTAGTAGATAGGTGCTTCCTGAAGACTGCACTGTTTAACCTCATACCATTGCCCAGGCACAACATTGACACAGCAGCCGCCACAAAAGGGCGTGGTATTTCACTGGAAGTCTCTCTTCTAGCCAACTCTCCCGTTACAGACCGAACTCACATTGACAGACACACAGACTGGGTGAGAAATGATAGTTGTGAGATATATATACCAAGACAAGAAACTTATAACTCTGGAACAATTCAACGAAAAGGGCACTGCCAGCCACTCAAAAGCTTTGTCTGTTGTAGACTTCAACACACCATAAAGTCTAAAAGTACTGGCTTCGACGGCGAACTTCCAGAATTCACAATGCTAGCTAAAATAATACAATTAAAGGCTGGGTAACATAACTATATATTATTTGTAACAATGTTTTGAAATCATTTTCAAAGTTCTTGAAAGTTTCATGAAATATATAAGTGCATTTTTGAAAACAGAGAACATTAATTTGTAATAATTTACTATCAGGACAGGTTAACTTGAAGCCTTAGGTGGATACTGTGTATAATGATCATTTGCTTGTGCTTTGCATGGGTATGATCTGCCGTGAAGTTCCTACAGGATTTAGAGAAATAGGGCCTAATGATGACCTTGGCAGATGGGATACTCTGTCACAAATGTGATGGCTATCCCGCCCGCCGTTTTACAAGATCCATAGGATATAATGGAACTTGTAATACAGCGGGCAGGATATTTGTCACGTTTGTGAGAGTATCCCATCCGCCAAGGTCGTAATTAGGCCCATAGTGTTTGGGTTAGTGAATTTCTCTATTTTCAAGGGATATTGTCAAGCTACAAAGTGGTTGTTCTCAAGCTATGACACGTATTTGGCTGTGGCTAAAGTCTTTTATACACTACTTCTGTGGCGAAAGATCATGTGAGAACCCTTGTAGGGGAAGACGTGGTAGATGTGATCAAATCAATGCCAGACCTGCCACACTTTGTGTGTGAACCTAGGCTTTCCTGACCGTTAACAAGACAATGCGACAGAGACTGAGTTCCAGGCCTGATGAGGGTCTTAAAGTATCTCCTTGAGTGCCAAAATGCACGGTGCGTATGCATGTAACCCATTAATATGTCCCCTATTCCATTAACAGGGTGCTCTAATGCACCCTGGCCTTCACCTGGAAGGAGCAAGGACCTCTCTCCCCTTGCAGTGGAGTGTTTGATTGCATCATCTCCCATGCCAGGGACCCGAGAGGTTCTCAGAAACCATATACTACTTCCCAAACATTGCCACAAGGAATGAAAGGTCACTTAATATCTGTCAACTCTGAGCAGCTAGACATTCAGCACATGTGAGCCTCTTTGGACACACGCAAGTGTTTGCAATATAGTCCTTCATTTGCATGTCCCTATCCAAATGAATGTGTGCCATGAGTTTGTGCACATTCTCTTACATGACGTGCAACCCCTGGATGGCTAACAGCAGCATTTGGCAATTATTCAGGGCCTCCTTATTTATCAGTGTGGCATCCTGAATGTGCTGCACAGCAACGTGAACATTATTTGACTTTGTTTTTTTGACCATGTTGGAAACATATTTTCTGTTATAATAAAATACTTAACATTAGCATATCATGCCCTACTTTTGTTTATATCAGTTGGGTTAATTTTTTAAAGAGGCAGTTTCAGTCATGTTTCAAATTGCCCTCGAACTACATAGGGCAGCCAATTCTTCTCCACATCAAAATCTGTAATTTGAGAAAACATGAAATAACCTTGACGCTCTTCAATGCGGAATATTACCACCCTGTCTCAAGTCTGCGTTTTCTGGCTAATATTTTTGAGTAATGTGTATCCTCTCTGCTGATAATTATATCCTACAACACAACATTTTGTGTCTGTTCCACCCTGGCTTTAGGTCAGTCAACAGTACGGAATATGCAATACACACTATGATGGGTGACATCCTTTGCACCTTCAATATTAGCCACCCGTGCCTTGTCATTCTACTGTGGCTTTTTATACAGTTGACATGCCAGGAACTCTGAATAACAGGACAGGCTTCTGGAAGCTTTCTCAACTTCTGTTTCTCAGAATGCTCACTAATGGTCAAAACTGGTAATAATAATTCTGCTCCCTGTCCCATTTCATCCAGTGACCCCCATGGCTCCACCTAGTGCCAGTTCTCTTCAACATCCAGGCAGAACACCTGAGCAAGCTCTTTCAAGATTTTGGCCTCTCACCAATACACAGAAAACACTCAAGGCTCAAAGTGGTTTTTCCTGAATCTATTGCCAAGTTAAAACCCTCACTTGACCAATCCACAAATGGCCTGAGCAAAATCATCTCAAATGTAATTTACTGAAGACTGCATTTCTTCTCCTTACACTTAAACTTTATCCTACTACTGACCTTCTTTGGCTGAAAAGACTAAAATCAGCAGATATCGCCCACTACTGGCCCCCTCTGCTCATTCTTGACTCTATCCTCAATATGGAAATCCACATCCAAGCTACAACTTTTTCCAGTTTCCACCTTCAAATACATAAGCTCAAACACATTCTTTCCTTCTAAAGATCTGAAGCTAGCAGAAAATAGACTAGCCCTTCTCTAAGCAATGTCATTTACTTAGGCCATGCTCCTCAGTTTTACAAAAAATGGGAACGATACCCATTCTCTTGCCCACCTGAATTTTCTTCTAATCAAGTCGATGCACATTGAGAACGGTCTGCCTTACCTTCAAGACCTTGAACAGTCAAATTACTAAATATCTTACCCAGAAAATCTCCTTTTCTGGAGGCCCTCGTTCTCTCCCCTGCACAGTCTGAAGATCACTCGCTAATCTTTTTCCCATAACAACCAAGAGTATGAAACGTCCTGCCTCTCCACTTCAAATGTGACCCCTATTTTTCAAAACTTATATTCCCTTCTCAAACACCTGCTACTTGAGGATCACTTGTCCATGCTGCCCAGTTTACACCTTGCAGCTGAACCATATAAGCTCTTAAATAATTTCTACTTTGTGTCTTCTTACCCAACTACTTACATCTTCTCTTAATTCCTTGTGATTCACAACATCCTTAACACATCCCTCCACAAATCCTAGGTACCATTTTCCACTGCCAGTCTCTTACGCTTAGCTTCTAACTTCTGAGTCACCTGATGCCCAGAAACTGTGCCTTCTGTAAACTGTTGTTTTAGTCTACCCTAATGCTCACTCCTGTGGCTTAATAGTGTACTCTGAATGTCAATAATCTAGCCATATATTTCCCATAAGCCCTACCTGTATGACTAATAGTACCTCTCACAAATTATTAGTGCTGTATTATAGCCTATATACAAATCCCTCTCTACACCTATAAATCTTGCCTCATTTAAGTTCTCCACCCCTTACGTTGTGTGCTCCTTTTAAATTCTTATCTCCTGCTAATGCATGATGTACCTTGAACTGCATTTTAAAATTTCTCTGCCAGGCCCACCAGTTAATGCACCAGTAGCTAATCTGTTTTTGTACTGTAATCCTGTGTAATTCTCGAACACTGGTATGCAATCTATTTTATTACACCAGTACCCATCTTATATACCCGTGTACAGAAATCTGCTGATCCCTAATAAACACTGTTACTGTGTGCAATGTTTGCTTTATCTCACCTTTCAAGACATGTTTGATTCTTGCTTAATGTTTTCACATCCTTCTTAGGTATAGTGTTCTGGAACCCTGTTGTGTGAAGTTCGATCTATACATAGCAGCTCATAACAAGAAAATATGAGGCATCACATGATATAACGAGGAAAACACATAGGCCCTCATTATGACATTGGCGGTAAATGCCGCTTACCTCCACGGTGACCGCTGCCAACATACCGCCGCGGTGGTGAATATCCGTTCACCATATCATGACACACACACACACATCAATCCGACAGAATACTGTCACATACACAAATCCGGCCAGCCCAAAGGTTGGTGCTAAAGTGGCCGTCCCAACACCCATACCGTTACGCCAACATAACAACGCCCATCACATTATGTCGCATGAATCACCACGGCGGACATTCAATGGCGGGAAACCATTGGCAGTACATACTGCTGCGCTCAGAATGGACACTCACATACAAAACAACACTACATTGGCCAATACAAAAAACACACACCTGACTTTCATACACACACCCACACATCCACACCACTATAAAACACACACCCACATTACCCAGAACCCTTTATGAATACAAATCATTGCCACAAGACTGACACCAAGACCACTGCGACAACTAGACACACACCACTTACATCCATACATCCCTCACGCACCCCACATCACACACCCCATCACATTACTCAACACACTCTCACCAACACACACCACACAACACCCATGTCCCCACAAAGGCACCCCCGTTTTACTGATGACGAGTTAAGGGTCGTGGTGGGGGAAATTGTCAGGGTAGAGCCACAGCTGTTTGGAGCACAGGTACAGTAGATATCCATTCCAAGGAAGATAGAGCTATGGTGGAAATTGTGGACAGGGTGAACGCTGTGGGACAGCACCCAAGAACAAGAGATGACATCAGGAAGAGGTGAAACGACCTACGGGGGAAGGTATGTTCCATAGCAGCAAGGCACCAGCTCGCCATACAGAGGACTGGCAGTGGACCACCATCTCCTCCCCCACAGCTCACAGCATGGGAGGAGTAAGTCTTGGCATTACTGCTTCCTGAGGGACTCACTGGAGTAGCAGTAGGACTGGACACCGGTAAGTCAACAATTACCACTTATCACCTCCCATACCTGCATGCCATCTCACACCCTCACCCTCACTCCCATCACTCCACTCCTTCTCACATACTGCACCTACACATATGACTAACCACAATGCCAAGCCCTGCATGCTATAACAATGCATGGGCAGCCCTCCCAGCCCTGTGTGGACACCCATCACCAAAGCATGCACAGCATAGGGAAACTAACAATCCCACAATACATTACCATACACAAGCAAAAGGTGGCAGGGCAGCACCAATGATAGAGGGGAAACCAGGGATGTACAATATGTCACACACATGAAGCATAATACATCACTTACATCCCCACAGGTGCCCCAGTCAATGTCAGCGGAGAGGAGGTGCCACGACTATCCAGTCCCCCAACAGAAGATGCCCTCAGTGATGACAGTAACTCTGGACTTCAGGATCTAGATGACCTACCTGGCCCATCAGGGACCACTGGACAGCTGGTCACCCAAGTTCACTCACAGTCCACCACAGAGCCTCCCCCTTCAGTATCCAACACCACAGCACCCACCCAGCGTACCCACACCTCTGTCCCCAGGACACGTCAATCAGCAGTGTGCCCACCTGTACAGGGACCCCAGGCCACACCTCACACCCAAGACAATCAGAGACCTGGGGTCAGTGGCAGTGGGCACACCGTTCAGGGGACAGAGGCACAGGCCAACAGGGACACTGGGAGGCCTGCTGTGCACGAGAGGGAGGACAGTACCAGGGAACTGACTCTCCAGGAAGCACTCTCCGAGATTCTGGGAGCCTAAAAGCATTCCCAGGACACGATGGGCCAGATCCTCAACAACGTGCAGGAGGACAGGCGGCTGCAGGAGGGACGGGACAGTATCAGGGGATCAGGGAGGACATGCAGGCCATTAACACCACCCTGATCTCCATAGCAGGGGTGCTGGCAGACATGGCCAACATCATGAGGGAGGCAACACTAGTGGGCCCCTACCACTAGCCAGTCCATTGACCAGCCCTCCACTTTCACTGCAGGTAGTGGGCAGGAGGCACCGCCACAGGACCCACAGGCCACCAGCACCCATCCCCATGCAGAAGGTGAACTACCCCGCAAACATTCCCTGTGACCCAGACAGAAGCCAGAGACACTTGCCAAGACCCCTGCCAGGAAATGAGACTCTCCTGATTGTCCCCCTTGTGTCACACTCAGTCACCTTGTCCACTTTGAACTGTCGTTGCTCCCCTTCCCATGGCCCCTTGGACACTGCACCTGTGCTACAAACAGACTGGAACAATTCCTCTATACTTTCCTCCATCATCACCCCATTCTGTTGCACTTCCCCTCAATTTCTTAGCACTACAAATAAACACCCTTGAACACAACTTGACTACTAGTATTTTATGGATTAAAAATGTGTATTTATGGAAACAGTCACATCTTGTGCAAATGAACTGTACACTGTGAGAGCATAGAAATAATGACCTGTAGCTGGCTGTAGTCAGCACATCAGAACACAGTTGTTATATCACCAGCATCTGTAGAATGACAAACCATAGGTGACAGTAAGTTGAGATGCAAAGGAAGTTAATGCCATCATGCTACATCCACACAAAATACACCAATAGTCATAAGAATGTGCAGTTGCACTGTCTCACCTGTGTGTCATTGGAAGAGCTGACGGATAACTGATGTTCTGTTGTCCTCATCCTCAGCGTATTCATCCTCACTGTCCTCAGGGTCTACTGCTGCCACAGGGGCATCTCCAGTCTCCTCCTCCTGCAGAAAAGATACATGGCGTCTGGGGGCCAGGTTGCGCAACATGCAGCATGCCACTACTATCTAGCAGACTTTCTCGGGTGAGTAGCACAGGAATCCACCTGTCAGATGGAGGCACCTGAACCTGGCCTTCAGGAGGCCAAAAGTCCTCTTGATGAGTCATCTGGTTCACCCATGTGCTTCATTATACCGCTCCTCAGCCCCTGTCCTGGCATTCCTCACAGGGGTTAGCAGCCACAATAGGTGTGGGTAGCCAGAGTCACCTGCAAGTATTGAGGGAGCACATTTAGCCTCACAAAACCTATGGGGTTAACACTAGAAGCCATACGCTAACATACAGTGGGTGGGGACCAAGACTCACCTATTATCCACACCCTGTGCCTCTGTAGTTGGTCCATCACATTTGGGCTGCTGCTATTCCTCAGAACAAAGGCATCATGCACTGCCCAGGATACTTAGCATTGATGTGGGAGATGTACAGGTCCTGCAGGCACACCATCTGCACATTCAGTGAGTGGAAACTCTTACGATTCCTAAACACCTGTTCATTCTGGTGGGGGGGGGCAAACGCAATATGTGTCCCGTCAATCACCCCAATAATATTGGGGATATGTCCCATTCCATAGAATCCGGCCTTCGCAGTGGCCAATTCTTCCACCTGGTGGAAAGAAATGTAGCTGCACATGTGTTTTACCAGGGCAGACAACACTCTTGCCAGCAGGATTGAGAACATTGGCTGTGACATTCCTGCTGCCAAGCCCACTGTCACTTGGAAAGAACAAGTTGCCAAAAAATGGAGCACTGATAGCACTTGCACAAGAGGGGTGAATCCCAGTTGGATGATGGATAGATGAGATCAGGTCTGGCTCCAATTGAGCACACAGCTCTGTGATTGTGGCCCTGTCCAGTCTATAGGTGAGTATAATGTGCCTGTCCTCCCGTGTAGCTAAGTCCACAAAGGGTCTGTACATGGGGGTATGTCTCCACCTCCTATTCATCTGCAGCGGTAGGTATCTAAGGGACACAAGAGTGAGTAAGCTGTCACAATTGGAACAATGGAACCACAACTGCAGTCCACTTGATGCACTTATGTAATGGGACAGTGTTAATGGCAAGGTATGTGCCAATCTAATCTATGACGCAGTGTATGTCAATACGACTGTTTCCCCCACCCCTGAAATGGCAACCACCTGTCCTGTATGTAGGGACAGGTGAAAGTGAGGTAATTCCGCTGACATTGGGCATCGTGGCGGAAGGCGGTCTTGCACCACTGTGCAATTCCTCATTGGATAATATGGGGCTCTAAGGAGTACAGTGGCCAATGGGGATCTGCACCGGCGGTGACGGTGTACACCGCTGCAGACTTGACCGCCATTTTCTATCTGATTCCTCACTTGTTTCCTGACCTTCAACAGGAGAACACACCTACACTGCATGTGCTGCTGTGACCTTTGTCTGGAACCTACCATGGCCCATGTGACTGGGGAAAGGGCCCCTGCCTTCACTTCGGAGGAGTTGGAGCGACTGGTGGATGGGGTCCTACCCCAGTACAGACTGCTGTATGGGGCTCCAGACCAACAGGTGAGTACACTTTGGGCACGATGCATGTGGGAAGGATGCATTGAGATGTGTATGCAGGCATCCTGTCATGGGGGGTGTGGGAATGTCTTGTGGTGGTGTACATGGTCTGCGCCGGGCAATGTGTGTGTCAGTGGTGATGGAAACAGGTATGGTGGGCCATTTGTGTGGCAGGCTGGACTGTTTGTTCAATGGTGTGCTCCTGCCTATATTTTCTCTGCAGGTCAGTGCCCATCAAAAGAAGGGATTATGGCGTGCCATCGCCAAGGACGTGCAGACCCTGGGGATCTAGGGCAGGCGGAGCACCCACTGTCGGAAACAGTGGTAGGACCGCTGGGCACTGAAGACCGCAGAGGGGCAGCTGGGGAGGGCCTCCCAATGAGGAAGGGGTGCCCGTTGGAACCTGATCCCCCTGATGGCCTGCATACTGGCGGTGTCCAACCCTGAGCTGTATGGGCGCTTGAGGGAATCACAGCAGCCACAAGGGGGTGAGTACAGTGAGTATCATTACAAATGTTGGCAGGTGGGGTGGGATCCGGGTGGTGGATGTGAGTTAGTGGGTGCCCCTAAGGCCAGGTCAGACATTGCAGCATGGGTCATCTCTAAGGTAATGGGTATATATCAAATACAGGTAACCTAGCTTGTTAGCAGTCCATTTCAGGCAGGGCATTGTGGGTCCCAGGAGGGGTGCAGTTGGCGGTGTGTGGCCCTCATCTTGCCTTAGCATCTAGCCATGTCACTAGCAGTGCAATGCATAGTGCTTAAGCCTGTTCCCTGTGTGTGACGGTGCTGTGTATGCCAACAGTGGTGTTGGTGCAGTCATTGACCCAGTGTTTCCTTTGTCTCTCTCCCCCCCTTTTTTTGTTCTGTCATCCTGTCCTTGTGTGCATTAGCATCATCTGGTGGAGGAGCAGGGGCACCGGTGACAGAGGGAGCTGCATCCCACAGGACCCAGGAGGCAGAGTCCACCGACGCCGACGGAACCAGTGGGACGGAGGGCGAGGGGAGAACCACAGTGGAGACAGGAGGTGACAACACAGACTCAGATACCTCCTCCGATGGAAGATCCCTGGTGGTGGCGGACACCTCTGTGACCACCCCAGCTACAGGTACAGCCGCCACCCCTGTACCAGCACCCCCCTCCCAGTAGCATCTCAGTGAGTTGCCCGTGCCCGCTCACCCAGGAGGGTGGGCATCTCCTTCGCCCCAGGCACCTCAGTCCCTGCCCCAGTCAGCCCGGCTGCCCTGAGTGAGGAGGCTAATGACCTCCTGAGATCCATCTCTGTAGGGTAGTCAACCACTGTGAATGCCATCCAAGGGCTGGCATCCCAGATGCAGCAATGCAATGCATTCCTGGAGGGCATTCACAGTGGATTGGCGGCTCAGCAGAGATCGATTCAGGCTCTGGCCTCCTCTCTGATGGCAGCCATTGTCCCTGTTTCTATCGTTCCCCCTCCAACTACCACTTCCCAGTCCCATTCTCCTCAACCCCAAACCATCCCAGGCACACTTACAGACGTGCATACACACAAGACAACACTCAAGAGTGGCACAGGCAAACACAAGCACCACACTTCATCCCACAAGCACTCACGCAAACACCATACAGTTGCAGACACGGCAACATCCACTGCCTCCACTGTCTCCCCCTCCTCCTCGTTCTCCACCTCCCTCCCAGTCACGTCCACACTCACACCTGCATGCACTACATCAACATCCACCACCAGCATCTCCACACCAAGCAGCACACACACCTCACTAGCAGATACCTCCACAACATCTGTACACGCGTCCCCACTGTCCTCTCCCATCCGGTCTGTCCCCCCTCATAAAGGACACAAACGCAAGCACTCACACAACCAACTGTCATCCACCTCACATCAGCATACAGCCAATGCACCTGCACCCAGATCCAGCAGACATATACCTCCTACAACCACTCCCTCAACCTCTACTCCCATCACTCCTCCCTCCTCCCACCCCACCGCCCCTAAGAAGCTATTCCTTGCCCAACTTGACCTCTTCCCTCCCCCTCCCACAGCCCTGCCCATAAGAGCAGGGTCCCAATGAACCAGCCCAGCACCTCAGCCAAACAGTCCAAGTGAACAGTGGTGGCACCGCCTAGTTGTGGTGGGAAGGATACCACATCTCCAGGCAAGAAGGGGAAGGAGCCTGCCTCTCCAGCCAAGAAGGGGAAGAAGCCATCACCCCTGCCAGGAAGGGTAAGGAATCCACACCCTGTGTCATGGAGGGGACGAAGCCCTCTACTCCAGCGGAGGCTGTCAGGATGACATCTCCACCACCACCAGCGGTCAGGGGGCCCCCACCACTGGCTGAGGAAGTGCAGCCATCATCACCTGCAGAGGCTGCCCAGGAGGCACCTTCATCTGCCACCACACTGCAGCCATCATCAACTGCAGAGACTGCTCCGATAGACACCTCCATCTGCCACCACACTGCAGCCATCACCAACTGCAGAGGCTGCCAAGGAGACACCTCCATCTGCCACCACACTGCAGCCATCACCAACTGCAGATCCTGCCCAGGTGACACCTCGATCTGCCACCACACTGCAGCCATCACCAACTGCAGGGGCTGCCCAGGAGACACCTCCATCTGCCACCAATGGGCAGCCATTGCCACCAGCGGACACCATGTAGGCCACCCTCCAGGGGCTGCTGTACGAGGGGCCCCCCTCCAGAACCAGTGGGGAAGTCACCCACTCCAGCGACTGTGGCCTTGCACTCCCCAAGACAGAGCAATGGGCATGGAGCCCCCTCCAGAACCAGTGGGAAAGTCACCCACTCCAGAGACTGTGGCCTTGCACTCCCCAGGACAGAGCAATGGGCATGTTGCCCCCTCCAGAACCAGAGAGAAAGTCACCCACTTCAGAGACTGTGGCCTTGCACTCCCCAGGACAGAGCAATGGGCATGTTGCCCCCTCCAGAACCTGTGGGAAAGTCACCCACTCCAGAGACTGTGGCCTTGTACTCCCTAAGACAGAGCAATATGCATGGAGCCCCCTCCAGAACCAGTGGGATTGTTCCCGATTCCTGCTGAGGTCCCCCCTCCTCCTGAAGTGCCTGCCCACTTGCAAACTGATGCCCCTGCAGAGTTCTATCTGGATGAGGTCAGGATTCGAGTTGGGCCTTGGACTGTGCCCTGTGGCCATGTGGGCCCTTTGAACACTGGACTGGCCAGTGTCCCTTTGTGTACATGTGTACATATCCATTTCACGGACAATTCGATAATTTATTAGCTGTTGATATTAATACATTCACTTTCGTGCATTCCTGTTGTCCTTGCATTATTCTGCCGTGTATCGGGTGCAAGTTGTTTTTCGTGTGCAGCTGGACGTGTGTATGGTGTGTGTGTGTGGATGGTGTGTGTTGTGTGTGTGTGTCACTTTCGTTTTCCTCCCTTCCTCCCTTGTGTGCTAGGTGGCTGTACTCACCGTCGTCGTTGGCATTGGTGTTCCAGGTGGAGCATAACGTAGAAGATCATCGGGAAAACTTGCAGTTCGGGTTCCATGGTGGTGTTTTACTTCCCTGTGTCTCCGATGGTGAGTCTGTTCTCTTCAATGTTTTGTTTCCATCAGGCTTTTGATGGAGTTGGTACCTTCCCGAAAAGGTGGCGGTTTCCTGTGTCATAATATGGTGGGCGGTACTTTGTCTCCCGCCTGCCGGTTGTTGCAGCTATGCCGTGGTGTGTGTTGTTTCCGCCCTGGCGGTTGGTGTGGTACATTGGCTGTCCATGGGAGTTATCACCGCCATGGTCATAATTTGGCGGTAGTTACCACCAGGCTGTTGGCGATATTACCGCCACTTTGTCACCCCCCACCAGGGTCATAATGAGGGCCATAGACGTATTTATTTTTGCAAGAAGAAAAGCATCAATGAGGTGCCGGTGAGAGGGCAGGGAAATTCAAAACTGCACCAGGTTATGTGCTCGGATGCATTTTAGTTATGTATTTATTTATTCTACTTTTTCTAGAGCACTAACCTAGCCTGAAAAAACACCAAAGTGCTTTACGTCAAAAAGAAAGAAATGTACAGAAGTAGATTGTACTGTGTACCTGAAAGTTTCTGGAAACTGAAATAGATTTGAAGGCTATGGCTTCATGGTTAGCAGTTAAAAAGCAAAAAACTAACAGATTTGCTACTGGAGGGGGCAGTTAAGAGGACGTGTGACTTGACTTTACTGCAACACATTTTAGGAAACCTATACTTCGTTTGAAAAGTGGTGGCACATATTCATGCTTATTGCAGGCAGATAGCATATTCTATGAGGGGTATATGCAGGCAACACAATAGGTATATCAGACAAAGTGCGGAAGGAATGCATAGCTGTGTTTGAAGCTCATAGAGCCTAACAGCAAGCAGTGGCCAGTCCCCATTGACAGACACCTGTTCAGTTCAGGGAGCCAGGAGCTAGACATGCACTAAATGCGCTGGGGCCTGGCTGTCAGAGCAGAAATTTGCCAGGCTAAGAATTACATAGCCCTGTGGGAGTGACCTCCTCAGCCTGGAAAGGTGCCTCTAGGTACTCCCCCTCGTGACGAAGGAGAGCATCACTGATTGCCCAAGGCTGAGTGTCAATCAGTGACACCTTGTCACAGAGTGGATTGGAGTCAGCAGTCTCACTGACCATATTCAACTCTTTGACAAGTGAGGGACTGCTGCCTCACTCAGTGAAGGAAGTCAGCAGTTCCGACCCTCCTGGGACCTCCGAGGCTTCCATCCAAGAGAGGTGCAGTGAAGCTAAGTTTGATGTATTTTATGTTTGGTGTGTGCGTTTGTATGCATGAATGTATGTATGTATGTGTATTTGTGAGTTAGTGTTGTGAATAGGTATGTGTTTGTGCAAGTGTGTGAATGCAGGGGTGTAAGTGTGTATGTGTGTGTGCGTGCGGCACCCCACTCAGTTAAAATTGACATTGTGGCAATAAGTCGACCCCCTAACTTGGATGGAGGAGTTGTATTCTGATGCATCTGAGGAACAGGATTTTTACCTCTGTTGAAATGGAAGGTGATGTGCTGAAAGGTAGCTAGAGGAATTCATGAAGCAATGGCATCATAGAATGTGTTACATGGGTGCTGGCTGTTAGGCAGTAAGGGAAAGAGCTGAGCAATAAGAAGATAGCTTTTGTTATCAATAATGAACTGATGTGAAAGTGAGCAATAAGATGTCAGCCAATGACCAGTGGGCGCTGTATTTGCTGGAAAAAACTGGTTTTGGTGTGCTTGAAATGGAGCATTTTGTTTAGATCGAGGTACAGCCCCCCAGACAGGATTATGAAGTGTCTGATGTGCTTGACTCTAGAAGCAGGTGTGACAGCAGCCCTTGTGTGCAACAGAATATGTGGACAATCACAGCATGAGACACTGCAGCTAGTTCAGCAACCTTTGATAAAATCAACAAGGTTCACTTATCGACAAAGCCTGGATTGAATGTCTGGACTCAGGAGCTCAGAATAGAAGTAAGTGAGTAGGGGCCACATGTATGAAGCTTTTTGCACGTCGCAAACAGCGAATTTTGCAAATGGCAATGCACAAACCCCGTTTTGCGATTCGGTAACCTGGTTACCGAATTGCAAAACGGGTCTGCGACTCGCAATTAGGAAGGGGTGTTCCTTTCCTAATTGCGAGTCGCAGTGCAATGCAGGATTGGTTTGTGACCGGTCGCAAACCAATCGCATTTTGCACCCTTTTGTAATGGGTGGTAACCCATTCGCAAAACGGAAGGGGTCCCCAAGGGACCCCTTCCCCGTTGAGAATGGCACTGCAAATATTTTTTCAGAGCAGGGAGTGGTCCTATAGACCACTGCCTGCTCTGAAAAAATGAAACATAAACTTTTCTTTTTTTCGTTTTTGTAATGGATCTCGTTTTCCTTTAAGGAAAACGGGCTGCATTACAAAACAAAAAAAACTGCTTTATTAAAAATCAGTCACAGACATGGTGGTCTGCTGTCCGCAGCAGGCCACCATCCCTGGAGGGCCGCCATTTGCAAGGGGGTCGCAAATTGCGACCCACCTCATGATTATTCATGAGGTGGGCATTTGCGACCCCCTTGCGAATCGCAGATGGTGTCAGGGACACCATCCAACATTCAGAATTGCGACTCGCAAATTGCGAGTCTCTCTGACTCGCAATTTGCGGGTCGCAATTCTAAATGTTGCTACATCTGGCCCTAAGTTACTTGAAGGACAGGAGAGGGGATCTCATTAGTTACCTGAATTGAAAAAGGCCTGTCAATAGCTACCATTTAATATAAACTAGTGGATATTGCTATTATCAAAAGTATTTTTGGAGATACGAATCCAGTGGAGGGGTTTTAGTTGGAGGGTTTTTTAGAAGGCTGACGTGGAAGAAATGTATGAGTAAGGCAGGCCATGAGAGAGGTGGTAACCATGGAAATATAGGAAGACGTTGTATTCCTGTTATGGCTTGCGTGCACATTTGCATGGGAGTTTCAGTTGTTTGTTTTTTGGGGCAGAAGTGATAGGGTAGAAAGAATAATGTGGATTGGTGTGTGTGCCTGTGGTGGAAGAAAAAATCTAGATGTACATGAGTAAGAGTAAGATGAATCAGAGAGCGTTTGGGATGGGCTGGTTGGGCTAGAGGCTTTTTATTCAGTGCAATAATTAGTGAATTATGCCTGAGAGAGAGGTGTGGGGAGTAGGCACATCATCTGTCATGAAAAGGTTGATAGAGTGGGTGACAGGCAGGTTTTGGTTATCCACCTATTTCAGATTGGTGCCTTAACATACGAGTTGTTTGGGGTTACGTGAGAAGAGATTGAAGAGCTTGGGCAACTAGAGGAGCATTTTGTGAGGGCTTATGTACAGCCAGGGAGGAGGTAAGGATGAAATTAAACTATGATAAGATGTGCCTTTTCTACAAGTTTAACATTGCACAGCAGTTGGAAAAAAGAAGTGTGGGTTTGTGGACACCTAATTGTAAAGTGGGTGGGCGAACAAGCAGGGAGGTAAGTATTTAGATGCCAGTTGCGACTGGAATATAAGAAAGTGATTGCTCATTGGCATGGTATTGGAGGCATGAGATGGGGGCTACTGGTGCCAACACTGTTGTGACTGAAGCATAATTGGCCAAAACTGAATGTGGTGTTGATACACGTGGAAAAAAACAATTTAGTACAATCCACTGGGTTAGAATTGAGTAAGATAGTGAAGAAGGACCTGGCCTAATGGACAGAAAATTAAGTGACTTGGGGTATTTTGTACACAGTGGTGGCCAAGAGAAACCTGCAGAGGGCAAGAAACCCAACAGTGATCAAAAGGGCAAGAAAGGAGTTGATGTCAGATTTCTGTTAAGCCAGAGAGTTTATGGGTGGAGAAGCATATGTACATTGTATTTGACTCCCCAGACTTCTTTAGACAGGGTGGGATACATTTGTCTTCCTTATGGAGCAAAGTGTACTGGGAGAAGGTGATGAAGATTGTGGGGGACTGGTGGTGAAGACAGTGTTGAGGTACTGGGGGACAGAAAGAACCTCTCAGGAGGGTTTTTGTGGTGGTTGTAAAGTAGCTCACGGGAAGTGATTTAAGTCAATGGGAGATGAAAGATTGTCATAGTCGTACCCCTGGTGTGGGCAGGATAAGCAACACAGGAGATGAGACAAAGAGGTAGAAGTAAGAATATATGAGAGCCAGAAGCCAGGAAATTTGTTTGGGCCAATTTCTAATAGTTGAAGAAAGAGGGGGAGCTTTGGAAATAGGAAATGTTTTAGAGGAAGGAGGGAAGGGTTAGCATTTATTGTTATTAGTTTGACAGGGCTTGTTTGTTTGTGTGGCTATGCCAAAGGTTGTAAACATGAGATTAGCTGGGTAGTGAATAAAAGCAGCCTTTTTTGACACATACATGTCAGTGTCTGGCCCTTTCACCTCCCATGTGCTAGAGTTCAACCTAATGTGAGATCAGGAAACCTATTGAGCATTGCTCGATTACAGCTCTAATGAAAGTACATGAGCAAGTGAATGAGTGTCTGAACGGTTCAGTCTTTAGGAGTGTCTGAAAAGGCGGTGATTAAGTTCTGCTCTTATGCTGTGCTTTAAGATAGTTCAGCCCTGTTAGACCTGGCAGCTTTTTGGCGTGTCTCCCCTGTCTTTGCCTTCTGACCTCCTGTTTTTATGGTACACTGGACTCTTATTGTCTCTGCACACTTTACCACTGCTAATCAGTGCTAAAGTGCAAGAGCTCTCTATGTAAATTGTATTGGTGATTAGGTTATCCAGGGTTGGCATATTTGATTTACTGGTAAGTCCCTAGTAAAGTGTACCAGGGGTGGCCAGGGCCTGTAAATCAAATGCTACTAGTGGGCCTGCAGCACTGAGTGTGCCACCCACATGAGTAGCCCTGTGAACATGTCTAAGATCTGCCGCTGTAGTGTCTGTGTGTGCAGTTTCAAACTGCCAGTTCGACCTGGCAAGTGTACCCACTTTCCAGGCCTAAACCTTAATTTTTACTACATGTAAGGCACCCCTAAGATAGTCCCTAGGTAGCCCCATGGGCAGGGTGCAGTGTATTTAGAATGTAGGACATGTACTGCTGGGTTTTGCATGTCCTAACAGTGAAATACTGTCAAATTCGGGTTTCACTGTTGAAAGGCCTATCTCTCTCATAGGTTAACATGGGGGCTGCCTTTAAATAACCTTAAAGTGCAGTTTCCCTTTGAGAGCAGATTGAAATGTGGAGTTTGGGGTCTCTGAACTCTCAATTTAAAAGTACATCTTTTAGTGAAGTTGTTTTTTAGATTGTTGGTATGAAAATGCCACTTTTAGAAAGTGGACATTTTCTTGTTTAAAGCATTCTGTGCCTCTGCCTGCTTATGTATTCCACGTCTGGGTCAGACTGACAGTTGGGCTGTTGTGAATTCCCCCTAGACAGTGACACAGAGGGAGCTGGGGTGTAGCCTGCATATCCTGATGAGCCATCTGAGCAGGAGTGGAGGGAGGAGTGGTCACTTACACCTGAAAGGACTGTGCCCGCCCTGGTGTGTGTCTATGGCCTGGCCTTGGCAAGGCAGGATCTTGTCACCAACATCGACTTTCTTTTGAAGTTGGGCAACTTCAAAGGCAGAAAGGGGTATAAGTAGTGGACCCAAAACCCCAGACTTTTTGAATATTTGTGGATCAAGAGGAACCTCTGCCAAGGAGAAGAGCTGGAGGAGGAGTACTGCCCATTTGCTGTGTTGCTTTGCTGGGTTGGTCTGCAGTTGCTGCTTCTGCCTTAAAAGAGAGCAAAGGGTGAACTTTGCTGTGTATCCTGCTTGAGAAAGTTCTCCAAGGGCTTGGAGTAGAGCGTGCCTCCTGTTGGAAGTCTCAGGGACACCAAAGACTTCAGTTTCATCTGCCTACAGCACTGGGAACTGTGTGTTTTGTGTTGTTCAGGAAGAAAAACGAGTGCGATGCCGCCAAAGATGCCACTGGCCTGCGCCATGACCTGCTGACGCCACATGGAGCTGCACCGCCCCACATTGCACCGCAAACCTGGTCTCATCGACACCACCATCTGACGCTGCCACCGAGCCGCTGCTTGCACTGTGACCTGTGGGCCCCGCACTCCGGAATCACCTTACTCACACTGAAGCCTGGGCATCCCCAACGATGACGCTCCTACTGACGGCAACACCTCTGCCTTTACCGTGGCCTGTGGACACTGCTTGTGAGGAACACGAAATACCTTCCCGTCCTGCACCACAGCCCCGCCCCTCCAACGCCAGCACCATTGACTCCAGTATCGTCAACAGGGGTCACTGTCTGCACCGCGACCCGTGGTCGCCACACACAGCCCGTTCCACTCAACACCGCCGACTTAGGCCTACCGTTGACAGCGCTTTAGCAACAACGACGCAGCTGTCTGCACCATGACCTGGTGACACCACACGTTGCACTGCCCCGCTTCACACCACAGTCCTGGTCTCACCAATGCCGGTGGACACAATCACCGAGCCACTGCCTGTACCGTGACCTCTGGGCACCGCACATCGTATTGTCCCACTTTGCACCGCAGCCCCAACACCATCCACACCATCTCACCTGACTTCATCAGCCTGGAGTTCGATCTGCAACATGTGTGACTTCAAGGGCCCGATGACCCCCACACCGACCTCGGGAACTGACACCGCAACGCCAGGGACGCCGCTCTCCGGATCTCATTGCGAGGATCACGACACCCTGCAATTCCAAAGGTACTGTTTTTGGGTCTTCCCGACACCATAGCTGGCCTGAACTGTTGGTTTTGTTGATCTCAATGCTGTGATAGCCCCAGGTGGAGCTATCAACTTAATTAAGTTAATTCTTGCAAAATTCATACCTTTATTAATGTATGTTGGATTTTTCTTGTTTTGGTCTTGTTTTGCACAGATAAAAAGTGGCTATTTTTCTAAAACTGGTGTTGTGTCCTTTTGTAGTGTTTTCACTGTATTACTGTGTGTTAAATGCAAATGCTTTACACATTGCTTCTGAGATAAGCCTGACTGCTCATGCCAAGCTACCAAGGGGGTGAGCAGAGGTTATCTGAGCTGGGTATCTCCCTTATCCTGACTAGAGTGAGCGCCCCTAATTGTGCAGGGTGAAAACCAACTGCCAACTAGAGACCCCATTTCTTACAAGCCCGGATTTACATACCTCTCACACAAAGCAATACCACATCCAAAGTTGCTGCTCTGCATTGTGTCACAGGGAAAGAGCAGGAAAGTGCCACATCTACAGAGAAATGGCACTCTCCTTATCGCTCCGTAGCGCTGGTGCACTATCAGTCTGCTGCATGCCACACATTCCTTTGCACCTTTGTGCAAAGGTCTTTGCATATTCTAGCATAGGTTTTTTACTGGAAGGGTACGTTTTCAGTACAAAATGCTATGCTTAGACTAACCTAAAAACTTTTGCTAATTTGTATGTGTGCTGTAAAGTGCAGCACACATGCAAAGTGGGAAAACTTAGGTGAAAAAAAAGCATTTCTCATTTTTTATGCCTGCTTTCTACTATTGTCAGTAGAGAGTTGCATCAAAAAACATGGATGGTTACACAGGAATGCCCATGTACCACCCATGGTACACCCTCTTGAGGCAGAGTACTGCAAAGTAGCATTTCACCCTGGTTTGCGTTACTTTTTCTTATAAACCAACACAAGTACCAATTTGCATTAGTTTATAAATCCCGAAAAGGATTTTGCATCGGGTCTGCATTATAAAAGTAACACAACTACGACGCAGAACATTATAAATTTGGCACCGAGTTTAGGGCCCTCCGCGTCCAAAGATTTGTCTGAATGTGTTTTTTACTGTTTGAACCTATGTTGTTAGATTAGGTGCATGTGCATTCAGCAAATGTTTCTAGCTGGTTTTATTGACAAATAGGCATTCCATCTCGGAGCCTTCAGAAAATATACCTGAATAATGAAACGCCTGCGGCATTATTAACTACTGATGCACGGAACAACCCATTACTTTCATGCTATCCCACGCACCGTGCTATTGATTGTTTATAGATTTAACTTTATCTTCCAATGAATTCTGTGGCTATTTGCTGTACTTCCAAACCTGCTATCTTTAACTAAACTATATTGCTTTGTCCTAAATTCTATTATGCTGACATTTATTGTTATGGAATTCGATTAAGTGTTATGTTTTTGTCCAATGGTGATTTTTTTTATTCAACCCTGTATTTTGTCACCGTAGCTGCACCTTATTAATTCCTCGTTGATCTTAGCTTGTTTTGTGTCTTGTTCTCAGATTTGCATTTGAAATTGCATGGCATGCATCCAGCAAGCCCCAGTATTCTCAGTCTGTAAGCTGCCTTATCCTTAATGTTCCCTCTCAGCTGGTGTACTTCATTCGTTCATTTGTGTTCCTAGATGTGTTTTACCTTTCCTCTACCAATGACCTGCTATTCACTGGTGCATTTCCTTCCTTTTCATGACCATATATTACCTGTCTTCTCTCTTCAGGAAAGGTAACCGGATGCTTTAGAGTATGGGGAACTATTGGTGAGATGTGCAGACCGCAGGACAGATGTAATTCATAGTCACTAATATATAATATTTTTTACCAAGATCAGTTATATTTGCCATGTGTCCTCTGCACTGACACACCTCTCATCTCTGAGTGCAGATGTGAAAGCAGAACTTTTAAAATGTACCTGTAAAGGACACATACATTTGAGCAATTGCTTTTGTTTGCATTATTCATTTATATATTCATTAGCCGTTTTATATAACTCAGACAAACATAGCTATCAGTTCTTTTTTTAATACAAAAACATTTCTAAAATAGGGTTGTACTAATGACTGTTGGAATAAAATTCCACACTAATTTAGTGTTTTAGACTTCTTAGATACTGAAATTTCCAGAAGAATTGTGTCTATCCTCCAAAAGCAATGTTCACCCATCGGCGGCCACCGCAAGTGTCAAGGGGGTGCGTGTGGGGACTATGGGGACGGGGGAAAACAATAAAAAAAGAAAACAAACGTACCTTTCCCGCCATTCCTGCCGCCTCGCTTGTCGCTCCTCTTCTTGTGGTGTCTCTGCATTCACTGGGACACCAGCACAGGCGCCCCAGCAATCCTGGTGCTCCTTTCATGCTAAACCTAGCATGAAAGCAGCCCCAGGACTGGTCTGAGTGGCTTGGACTGTCACTGAGAGACAGCCCTGAGGTCTGTGCAGTTTCTCCAGCCCGGTTCTTCAACACAGCAGGGCTGGAGAAACCTAAGCGTGCATGTGTGTTTGACCAGCCTGAGATGGTCGGCCAAACACACATGCACATTTAGGTGCACTCTCTCCTCCTCCCCACTCCCACCTCCCATTCCCCAGCCTCGCTCCTCTCTACACTGCTGGCTTAGTCCGCAGATGAAAAAAAAAAAAAAAAGATAGTGTAACTATAGTTTTATTTTTCATCCCTGGCTCTTGGCCAGGGGGGCAACGCTCCTCCGCCATTGCGGAAGAGCCGCTCCTGAGTTCACCACCAGGTGTTGACCAGTTTATGGTTAAAATGGTTAGGACATTCCGAAATCAACACTGTATGAGATGCATGCAAGATTAAAAACACTCCTTCAATGGGAAGCTGCTTCAAAAAGGTCCAAATCAGGGTCTGATTGGCGTTTGGGGCAATCAGTCAGTGCTTGAAGGGATGGTCTATCAAGCTAATGTGTAGGCTGTTTTTTGGCCGGACGTGGGCCTGTTTTATGGTCTGCTGTGCAGTTCTTTCTAAGTTGAATTCCCTAATATGATAACCAACATTACCTGCATCAAGCTCAAATTCATGTAGTCTTCCATAACTTTTAAAACTTTTATACGAAGTCTTTACAAGTTTAAAACTGCCCCAATATGCAAATATGGGCCAATATTTTAGCTATCTAATTCACTAGTGGGGGCCCAGGCCTATTTTCTGTTGCAGATCAACTCTGATCAAAATATGAGGGATGTCGTTAACCTTTCCCACAACAGAGGCTGACCTGAGGCTGCATGGCTTTGAGTTGTTTTAGGTGCAGTTTGGGAATTCCTATGAAAAAGGAGTTTCCATAGTTTAGTCTCAAAAGGATAAGGGACTGAGGATGTGCAAAGCATTTTTCTAGTCGCAAATGGGCCGATTTGCAGACCATAGACCACTGCCTGCTCTGAAAAAAGGAAAAGCAACCTTTTTATTTTTATTTTTGAAATGCATTCCATTTTCCTTTAAGGAAAACGGGCTGCATTTCTCAAAACAAATACTGCTTTATTTAAGAGCAGTCACAGACATGGTGGTCTGCTGTCCCCAGCAGACCTCCATCCCTGTGAGTGCGGCTATACCCAATGGGGTTGCAAATTGCGACCTACCTCATGAATATTCATGAGGTAGGTCATTTGCTACCCCACTGCGAATCGCAAACAGTGTCACTGACACTGTTGTACATCCGGTTTTGCAACTTGCAAATTGCGAGTTGCTCAAAACCTGATCTTCATACATGTGGCCCTAAGTGAGCTTAATCAGGCATGGCATGTCATGGGATACTGGAAATGGCAATCTTGCTTTACTAAATTCATAAATGGAAGCTGATTTCACCCTTATATGGGGGACTGTCATTCGTGAGAAGCTATTTTCACATTTCTTTTGGACGTTTAATAAGCAAAATACCAGGGGATAGTGTCAGAAAATGTATTTTTTCTTTGCCCTCTTTGTTGAATTGAGCTGTAAATTCTTGAAAAAGAAGGGGCACATGACCATTAAGGAGCTATTACATGGTGTAGACTCCTATTGCTGCCCATTAGCTCCTGAAAAGGTAATAGATAGTTGTCTTCAGTTTCGTGTTTGAACCATAAAGATTTATTAAAGGATTCTGATTTACTCTGGTGTGATGCTACTAAGGCATAGCTTGGAATGCATTGTATTGGTATGTTCTGTTGTTGTTTATTGGGTGTGGTGTTCCATGTCCAGTCAGTTGATTCATGGTTGACCATGAAATAGAACGCTCGGGTATTCGCTTAGCAAAAAATCTTATCTCGTCTCAGCAAAGCTTCTTGGCTGCTCCTTCACAACATTTTCTAAGGACGAATTGGCCAGCGAGAATCGGTAATCCAACGAGATGGTCTAGATAAAAGTAACCCCATGTTTGTGTTTCAACAGCAGCTGCCTGGTGAGAACTTTTAGTTGCATTGACTTGGAGCATGACTGCTAATTTCTCACCAACTGACTCATTTTGACCCTTTGTAACTTTTCAGTGGTGCTTGATTCCTCAACTTTTACCCAGTGATATCAAATGCCTATTACCAGCCACTCCACTCTACTGTACGCCACTGAATGCCATTCCAAGTCACTCCACTCTTCCCCTCTTCAATCTATGTCACTCCACTCTATTCCACTTCACACCACACCACTCTACTCCACTCTGTGCGCTCTACACCACTTCACTCTATGCCACTGTACTATATGCCACTCTACTCTCCAACCCTTCACTCTAAACCACTCCACTCTAAGCCACTCTACTCTACACCACTCCACTCTATGCTACTCTACCCACTCCATTCTACAGCACTCTACTCTAAACCACTCTGCTATATTTCACTTTCCTCTATGCCACTCTACACCAAACAACTAACATTTCGCCTTGTGAACAGCAGCCACTCTCCTGCACAACACAGCTAAAAAGCATTGGGAAAGCCAATAGCTCTTAGGTAGATGAGACAATACGGACTCTGCCAATGCTTGTTTTGTTCTCCAGGTTTATTCTTCGGTTCCCAAAACAAACCCTGCTGTGCATTACAGAATTATGTTTGAGGTATATGAGACTTTCTTATATTATGAAAGTAGAGGTGCTGTCATGGTGCATACAGGAGCTGTGATGCCTGCTGGCCTTTTACGTACTAGGTTTCAAGATATTTCCTAGGGGTCTATTTGAAAGATGTGGGTTTTCAGCAAACAAAGGTGCATACATGCCAAGGGTCTCCATTTACGAATTTTAATATTTTAAGCCCATTGTGAGTGTACTGTTACTAGTCAAGCTATCTTCCCCCAGAGTTACTTAAACTCGGGCTTTGGAACCCTGGTGTGGAGGTAATATGAGGTTTTACAAGGTATTACAAGGTGCAGCCTAAGATTTCCACTAGAAAATCTGATGAACCCAGTGTTTGCATTTCAACAGCAGCTGCCTGGTGAAAACTTTCATTTGCATTGTCTTAGAGCGGGACGGCAAATTTCTCATCACGTGACTCATTTTCATGCTCTATGACCTTTTGGTGGTGCTTGCTTCCTTTCATATGCCATGTTTCAAGATATATACTAGAGCATGGGTACTCACAAACATTTTCCCAGGGGCCAAAACGTTTGGTCTGTGATGTGCCTGAGGGCCGCATCAATGCCAGCGGAATGGTGGTCGGGCGAGGGGTTTGGGAGGACTGGCGGTTAAATATTGCTAGGCGAAGCGAAGGATATATATCTAGTGGCTGAATTGAGCAATATGAAACTAGAAAACCTGGGATTAATCTTGGCGTCCCCACTTTTACAAATTGTGTGATCCTGGACAATTGCTTAATTTTAGATTCAGGGTCTGCATCGTACAAATCTGCTCCTGTGTTTGATTTAATAAACTATAATGTTGTTCATCTATAATAGGAACCCAGATCACTCAAAAAGTGCACATAACATCTGACTTGCTTGTTTAATTTACTATTGGCGTATTTGTCAGGGTAGAGGTGAAAATGTATGTTTCTAAATTCTTGTTTTAAAAGTATCACATTTTAATGAATTCTTCTCACTGTACTGATACAATAAATTATACTTAGGTGAAATGGACTCCATGTTAGCCTAATACACTTGAATTTTGAAGTGACCTAATATTTGTACACTTTTGCTGCAAGATGTCTTTAAAAGTGAACTTGCTTCTAAAGTGAAGCTCAGGACTCCCTGGTTACTTCCTTTCCTTAACACCAGTTAACCTTGAAATAAATGATTTCCTCTCTATTTACGATGGAGTGAACAGCAACCCTGTACTCCTCCGGCCCAGGGGGCTGCATGTAAAGGTCAAGGGAGCCGCATGCGGCCCCCGGGCTGTACTTTGAGTATCCATGTACTAGAGGGTCTATTTGAAAGAAGGTGGATTTTCAGCTAGCAAAGGTGCATACATGATGTAGAGTCCACAAGTTACATTTTAACAACTTAAACTCATTAGGAGTGTCCCGGTAAATAGTCAAGGTGTCCCCATCACCCTACGGTTTACTAAAACCCAGGCTTTGGAACCTTGGTGTGGAGGTATTACGAGGCTTATCATGAGATTTCCATTAGAAATTAGTAATTAGAGGGCGAATTCCAAAGTATTTGCTCATTCGCCCTCTGAGTTTCACCTGTACATTTCAGGTATTTTGCCTGCATGAAACACACAAGATCAGCAAAGTTATCACAATTTAGCAATTTAATTCTGATGCGGCTGGCAATGCCTGTCACCAGCCCCATCGGAATTACGGAGTCAATCATAATTACGCCCATAATGAGGACCTAAATGTTCATTTTTATTAAAACTTAAATATGACATAAAGCTATTACATCAATGAATAGATTCATCAAGGCAATACTCAAATCTGATAACTTGAATAGCAAACATGCTGCAGAATCTACAGAGGATCCCTTGCATTCCTTCTTCTAGATTTCTTTTGTTGTAAAGCATCCCAGGAAAACTGGAGTTTGCACCAGAAGACACTGTCCTGTTCATGGTAATATCTGAACGGTACCAAAATGAAGTACCAGTAGAGCTGGTGCTAGTAGTCTACTCCACAGCAGCTCACGTTGGGTCAATGTCAACCACCTCTCCTGGGTTCTGCATTGTTCTATGCAGCCTTATTGCTTCCTTTGCACTATCTTTCTGTTCATAATTATGCCTGAAAAATTAATAAATAATGAAGAGATATTACTACATCTTCCTTAAAATATGTCTTCGTGGTAGACTTCTGACCTAGCCTGAGGCAGCCCCACACTGCAGCAATATTCATGTAGTAGTTGGTCATTTACTAAGGAGGTTTTTAGAAGGCTCACTGCAAAATGAAATCTCTCTTAGGTTTTCTTCACTGTAACTACAACACTGTCTGTGGAGGTCAGTACCATTATTTATTGACTCACCCTTGTTTCAGCTTTGTAGTGTACACTGAGGCCATCTAACAGCCACTCTGAGGCACTGAGTGGAGGATGCTTTCCACCTATCACTATGACTTTGCTGCTAGTAGGGCAACAGGTAACTCCTCAGTTTAATTCTGTGCTTAGGTCCTCATTAGAAGTGCCTCAGATTTGGTAGCGGCAATCCCACACCCTCAGAGTTATCGATATTGAGGGTGCAGGGAAAGTGTGGAATTGCTTGGAATTACAGGTTGTATCTTGAAGTTGCCCCGAGAAATGAGAAACTACCATAATAATTTGTAATTTTGAGTTCGAGGTATATTGTAATTCCTCTTTCAGCAGCAGGAATCCTCGGGTGGAATTTATGGGGCCTGCTGCAACTATTGGGACCAATCAGGTCATTAATCTCCGTAGGCAGTTTCAGCTTGACAGTTTAGTCAGAAAGTCGTGTTGAATTATTATCTGAATTGAAGCTCTGAGAACATGGGGACTAGACTCTCTAAATACTGGAGCAGTTCCCGAAAATCCACTGCCCCCACTAGAAAAGATACATTTAGGTGACTTTATTCGTACTTGAGAGACGTATATTTCATTGCAATCTATTAGAAATATTAACTAATTCATTTTTAATAAACATATATTAGATCAAATGCAAAATGAATAACTCACAAGAAAGAGGTTTCATTTTAATTTAGGGCATTATTCATGGAAACCTATGAAAATACATTTTACTTGCACATTTCATTTAATTTTCCAATTTGATCTTTTTTTTTCAGCTTTAGCAGTATGTGTGTTACAAAAGCAGCAAATGAGCCTGCAGAGAGCTCATTATCTATTTTCAATAACGGGGTTTTCGTACTGAAGTGCCTCTGCATTTTTCCATATTCCTGAATTATGGGCCATAAAAGCATATTACACTACGAGTCTCAGTTCAAATCCATATGTATATTTCAGATTATTGAGGGAAACGCTTTGCTTCCATTTCACAATGAGAGCCGTGCTTCATGGTTTTCAAAAGCATTTATTTATCACTTAATATAGTATTCTTATATTTGACAAAAGAGTTTTTCACAGTTCTCTATAGTTTTGTGAGTTTACACACATTCCTCAACTATTAGTAATAACTTATGAACTGTTTAGGCATCTGATTTTCTAACCTGCTTCTGTGCATATTTTTCCTACTGTGATCTCTGGTATGGTCTACAACATGCCTTACATTTCAACAGCATACTGTTAATTGTCGGATTAATTATTCGTAGTATTGTTAAAAATGTACCATTGGTAATTTACGATATTTTTTGTTGAAGTTCCAATTTTCCTGGCGAACATAGCAGGCAGAAGAGATAATGATAAAGGATGAAGGGCCAGATGTGTCAAACTTTTTTGCATTCGCAAACGGTGCGAATCGCAAAATTCGGCCGTTTGCGAATGCAGAAATGCCTTTCACGATGTATGAAAGGCATTTGCAGTTCAAATATACGGAATTGCTAAAATAGTGATTCCTTGCAACTGCGACATGAATTTGCATGTTGCAATCTGCGTTTCGCAAATAGCGACATGACTTCGCAAATCGCTATCTGCATAACACAAATTGTGACCTAGATTTGCGAATCACAGATAGCGATCTGCAAATTCATGTCGCTATTTGCGATACGCAGATTGCGACACGCAAATTCTGTTTCGCAATGCGATGCATCAAAAAATCGCAAATAGCAAATATTTGCAGAATGGCCTTTTGCACATGCAATTTACCACAAATTGAAATCAGGTGGTAACCAGGTGCAACCTATATAAAGAGGCCCAGAATGACTCAGCCTCTTTTCCACAATGGCTGCACTCTATGTGTTGGCGAGGAGGTTGAGGATCCTGGCAGGTTTGAGGAGAGTGAGGAGGAGACAGGAGTGCATTTTTAGAGTGCGCATAACCCTTTTTCACCAGACAGAGGAGGAGATATATGAGAAGTACAGGTTAGGCTCAGACATGATACTTGACCTGATAGCTGATCTACAACCCATACTACAGCTCACCACACACAGGACCAACAGTATACCCACCCATGTGCAGTATTATGCTCCCTGCACCTATTAGCCTCAGGGAGCTATCAAGGGGTAATAGCAGCAGCAGGAGGGGTCTCACAGTGTGCCCTCTCACAATTTTTCAATGCATTTCTCAATGCCTTGCTGAGCAAAATTCAACACATAAGATTCACCAACACCCCACAGGAATTACAACAGACAAAAATCAATTTCTACCAGATTGCCCAATTCCCACGTCATATGTGCCATCGAAGGAACACATGTAGCTATCTGTCCGCCATTGGCCACAGAGTATGTTTATCGGAACCGTAAAAATTCACATTCCATGAACACACAAGTGATTAGCAATGTCTCCAACATCATAACCGATCTCGTGGCCAGATATCCAGGTAGCACACATGACTCCTACATCTTTCGCCACAGCGGAATTTACACAAGATTACTAGCTGGGGAATTTTGGCGAAGGATATCTACTGGGTAATGTAATAGTTGACAATGTTGCATTGATGTAAACGTGACGTAAGATATAATAAGTACTCATTTTACTCTCTTTTCATTCCAGGAGACAGTGCCTACACAGTGTGGTCCTTTATACAGAGGCCCTACCTGAGTCCTGCAACGCCAGCCGAGAGGAGGTACAATGCTGCTCACAGGACAACCTGCAGTGTTGTGGAGAGGACCTTCGGACTGCTGAAGAGCCGCTTCAGGTGCTTTCACAAGAGTGGTGGTGCACTACAATATAGCCCTGAAACAACCTGCAAAATCGTGGCTACATGTGCTATGTTGCACAACATTGCAACGACAAGGGGCATACCTGTGGAACCCACCGAGCCGGACTCAGATGAGGATGGTGATCCCTTACCATCCCTTCACCCAGTAGACAGGAGTAGTGCAGCAGAGGGCAGGCAAAGACGTGCTGACATCATGCACTACCATTTCTGATGTAAATAATGACAATACCACGTCTATTTTATGTGTTGCTGTAGGTAGCATCTTTCTTACCTTGACTTCAAGTAACATATGTGTGAATAGGACATGGCTATGCACTATAGACAAACATGTGCGAGTAACATTGTCACACTATTAGCATCATAGTATAACTGTATTGCTACATGTTAAGCTAGTCCCCTGTACCCCTCAACATTACTTCCTACATCCACGCACTCCACTTGAGTGCTCAGTAGTCTCGCTGGCACCTCTTGTAGCGGGTTCAAAGACAGTATTGTGTCTGGTACTGCGATGCCAAGGATCCATTACAGGGGCTGTGAGACTGCTGAGGCTAGAGAGCTCCTCACTATCCCCACCACCCAGTTCACTATTTGTAGCACTCCGTGCTGTCTGCATTTCATCCAGAACATTGGTGATTTGCACCAATCCCTGTGCAACATCCCGACTGCAATGTGCCATTTCCACCTGTTTGTCCACAGCACGTTGTGATATCAAGGCAGTTGAGCTAGCGAGCTGATTGACCGATCTGCAGAACCCTTCCAACCTTCCCATAAATTAGTGATGGCGTCTACGGTGGCTGACACGCTCCTGCTGAATCTCAGTGCAGAGTTCCTAATGGCGTTTGTCATCTCCTTGGTGTTTTCTGCTGCTGTTCCTCATGCAGCTTGCACATGTTTTCATTCAGAGACTCCAACTGCTTGTGCATTGATCCCATGTTTTCATTGAGTGCATCCAACTGCTTGCGCAGTACTCCCATATTGTCATTGAGAGACGCCAAATGCCTGTGCATTGACCTCATGTGTTTGGATTGCAGGTGCTTTACTTTCAGCATGGAAGCTTCAAGGCTGCCAAAGATTGATGGGCCCTCTCCTTCATCAGTGCACTGTCTGCCTGCATCGTGACGCCTCCTGAGGGGAGTGGACTGACGCTGGGGCAGGGCCTGCTGTCTTCCTGTGAATCTAGCCTCTGGGGGTGGTGTGGGTACTTCATCCGGCATTTCATCTGAGTCCAGGTTATACTCTGGGAGAGGTAACACTCTTGCCCTGTGTCTAGTTGGTGCAATAATGAAGAACTCACTGGTGTTTGAGTTGGACTGTGGCTGTGTTTCGCTATCCCGACATTTCCACCTTCTGCTGCGGCAGGGCCAGGACATCTACAACGACACTGTGCAGCATGTCATTTTTGAATATTTCACAAAATGTTGCATATTAGTAATGTACACTAAGATCGTATCACTATGAGTCGTTTGTGTTGTTCCTCTCTGTGTCTGAACACTAACTTGCTATTTATGTGGTATTTGCACTTTAGGGGTGTGGACTACCACTCCCATAAGGCATTGTTGCATTGTATGTAAGTTGTGGCATGGACTACTTATCACAATGCATCGAGCTAATAGCTATTTTCTAGGGGGCATTTGTACATGCACATATGGGGATATGCATCATTAATGCCCTTACCTTTGCTGGTGCTGGGTGTTCCTGAGGTGTCAATGTCAGTGACACCACTGACAGCTTCAGGAAGCAGTGTGGACTCCACCATGTCTTCCATTGGTGTGGACGGTGTCTGGGTGGGTGGTCCTCCTCTGGTGCTCCTTGCCTCCTTTAGCCTGCTGGCTACCCTCTCTTTGGCGCAGGAACGCAAGTCGTACCATTGCTTGCGTACCTCCTCATTACAGCGCTGCGCAACACCCACTGCGCATATTTTGGCCTGGATGTCTGACCACAGTTTCCTCTTCTCACTTTCGGGTACCGGGAGTGAGTTCTTCCCGAAAAGTTTCTCATGGTTCCTGACTTTGAGCTTGCGCTGTCTGTCTCCTTTCCCCTTCACATTCCCATCATTGGCCATGTTGCTGTTTGGTCCTGGCTGGCTCACAAGGCTGCCTCCCTGGTGCTGGGCTGTGTCTCTCTGCTTGCTCCTGTGGGTGTGGCTCCTGGAAACAGCATGGGCTGACTCACTGGTTGTGATGTCATCAGCCTGTTCCGGTTTGCCGTTTTCATAATTTGCGATTTTCAAATACCGATTCGCTTTTTTATTTGTGATTCAGTATTTGCAACATGCAAATTGAGTTTGCAAATTTTAAGAAATCACTATTACCGACTCGCAATGTTGATACATCCCATTTTGCATTTCGTAAATAGCGATTTCTTAAAATTCGCTATTTAAGAAATGCAAACCGGGAGCTTGATACATCTGGCCCAAAGCTCGGTTCAATATCACAACATTTATGGTTATCATAGTAAGTAAAAATGCTTTCTTTGGCTTTAATATGATTTTGATGGTCCGTTAGCATGTGCCTTTAATTCTTTAATTTATTTGCAGAAGGATGACTATGCATGTGAATGTGCTGGAGTACACAGTAAGCTGGTCATGTGACCTAGTCACAAAGGCCAGTGCCTGTGATGTCTTAGTGGAATACTGGGCCTGGTTAAAACTGGTTCTCCCAGATGAGCTGGGGTGATCTAAGTCTGGGAGAGGTCCAGACCAGGTGGCAGAACAGTCTGTCCTGCTGGAAGACTTTTCTTTGGAGTCCAGTGTCTCATTTTTTAAAAGATGAGTGCCGGGGTCCAAAGCTCTGTTCAGAAGCCTGTGGCTGCTGCTAATAAATGTCACACCATGAATACCAAGGCTGCTTAATCTCGAATCCACCCCGTGCCTATGTAATCCACTACCACATGCTCCCTTCCTCTTTTTCTCACTCTTGCGGGTTCTTGCTTTCTCTCTTTTTCCTTTTCCGTCGTTCTCTTTCCCTCCACTTTGTGCATTTTTCCTCTCTTGCTCTCGGTAAATGTCTGAGGTGGAAAAATAAGTGCTGGTCCCAAAACCCAAAAAATTTGTGCTGGTGTGCCTTACCCCCAAACACCAGCTCATGTTAAGCACTAGAGGAGGCATTCTCTTTGGAACAAAGTCCAACATAGTTCCTACTGTATGGCCTTTCTGATGGTTAGTTGTTGGTATCTCTAAAGTATTACAAAAGGAGTGAAGCAGGGCAACAGAATAAAGAATAAAGAAGCAGCAGGTTCACAGGCTTCTGTAGGATCAGACATATAATTAGCAGAGTCTTCAGCCCCCGGCCTGCTTGGGTCTGGATGGGCCCAGACACCTTGACTTAGACATGCCTTTGGCTCACCACAGATGCCCGAATGGTTTGGTACGGTAGGGACCACAGTGTGGTTCCGAGGGCAGTGCAAACAGCTTAGGAAACGTTTTACTGGGACACAGAGGAACATTGTATTTGGCATGAATACATAATTATTCGAGCACCCCAATGGGTGTTCCAATGGCAAATTTAGATTAATGAGGAGGTAAACATCTACGGTTGATGGTATTTCAGACAATATCCAAATGACACATCTAAAATCTAAGATCTGCTGGTTGTGAGGGAGAAGGATTCCCTCAGATGCCCGAAATCTGGGAAATGCAATATTCTGTGTAATGCTGCCCCACACTTCGGGAGGGACATAGGTGAGAGACCACAGGTTTGTTAAATTCGGGAGACAATAACCAAATGCAGCTTTGAAAGAGAATAACCAATGCATTTATGTATATACAGTATGTATGGCGTTGTGGTTACTAAAGAGCACTGAGGAATATCAGGAATTGGGGTGGTACAGAAAGAAGGCAGTAGAGTCTAACAAAATGTGAGGGGAAGCATTGTCAGGATACAGGTGAGGCAACAGACCCATGGGGGTTAGAGTTGCTGGAGAACGGGTCGATGGAGGCTTAGCTTGGAATACTAGATTGCTTATTGTTAGTGACTTTCATGTAATCACTTCCTGGGTTAGGCCATTTCTGGGTCATGGGGAAAAGTCCCCTATTTAGTCCATATAGAAACTTAGGGCCACATGTATGCAGGTTTCATTTTGCAGCTTCCTAATAGTGAATCTTTGTGATTTGCTATTGGGAAATCGCAAACATCTATGTACTAATGTGTCCTTGACACATTTAGCGATTCCTAATGAGGTAGCAGTTGACCTACCTCATTAATATTCATGAGGTAGGTCACAATTGCGACCCGTTTGGAACCGCTAAAAACATAGGGATGGTAGCCTGGTGGGTACAGCAGACCACAATGTCTCTGTTTGCTTTTAAATAAAGCAACATTTTTTTTTTAAATGCAGCCCATTTTCCTTAAAGGAACACGGGATGCGTTTCAAAAAGAAAAATTAAACATATCTGCGGGACCACTGCCTGCCCATAAAAATACATTTTTGCATGCATTTACAAAAGGGTCCTCTGGTGACCCCTTCCTGTTTGCGAAAGGGTTACCATCAAATTGAATTTGGTGGTAATTGCAAAATAGGATTTGGTACATCGGAAAATGCTTTTTTCAGGTTGCAAACAGCCTGATTCCGCGAATCGGGCCTTTTGTGACCTGAAAAAGGGTTCACACATCTGGTCCTTAGTCCTGTGCCTTGCAACGTGTTGTGTGGTTGCATTGGTTTTCCAACTCTCACTTTAGTTGCACTTATTTCGGCATCCCTTCGCTGTTTGTTGTTTTCCCCTTTTCTGTTTCCTTAGTCCCTTTCCCAACTAGTATTGTTGGTTGTGCTGTCTCTTGTCCATTTCTTGTACAGTGTTCCCGGTGTGTGTTCAGCAGCGTCCAGTGGTCTGCACTGGAATGCAGGTTGGCTCCCTGCTCATCATAGCACCATCAGCTGCTGAAAGAAATGAGCCCTGTTTCAGTTGTTTGTCCTTGCCCTTCAGCTGGTATATTATAATGTAGATTTTCCTAGTTTTAATAACGGAAAGTCTTAATTTTATTAAAGACACGGAGGCGAGTATTATGCGTTTCTTTTCTTGCTTTATTAAATAGCAGCAAGTAAACAAAGGACTACAAATCCCAAAAAGGCGAAGAAAAAAAGCCAATGGGAAACAAAAGGTAGTTCAAACATGGCAACCAATCAGGGCATGTGTATACCATTATTACGTCACTGGACTGCGAACAGCCCACTTTTCTTGCTGCTCGCAGCCAAGTTAAGTACCCTTATTTCTTTTTCTCATATTTATGCTTATATTTATGTATTTTACTGATTGTATTTACATATATTATGTAGTTACCGTGTGTTACATGCTTCTTGTCAGCATTACGATATTTTCGGCAAGTTGCTGCACGCTCTTCAAACGGTTGCTCTCCTCGCGTGCACATTATTTTCAGAACGTTTTCAACCGTTCCTCAAGTTCGGGTGACATATTCCTATCGCACTTCAGCAGCGCTGACATCGTTTGAGTCAGCTCCTTTTTCCTCCACTTTCTGGGCACGTTCCAGTTCGAACTCCTTGCCTCTCTTCACTCGTCATTTGCTCAGCACGTCGCTCCGATTTAGTTTTGCCTCAGGTTTCGACGCCGTCCATAGGTGGAACTTTTTCCTCCTCTTCAATTTAACCCTGTAGTTACTGGTTTTCCCTCAGACTTTGCTGAAGACATTTGTTTACTTTTTTACAAACTATGGAGTCTAGCAACTCCCCCTCACTTCAGGTGGACCCTGATGAGGTCTCTGCAATTAAACAAGACATTAATGTCTTTATTCAGAATTCTGTTCAACAGGCAGCCAACAGTTCTATTAAAAAATTATCAAAAAACCTGGAATCCTCAGTTCTAAAAATGATTAATAAGACCATTTCGGCCCAGTCTGCGGGGAATGCAGACAGCGACTTTCTCCTATCTCACAATTAAAAAATTCACAAAAATTGGCACTCAAGGTCAGTGAGGTTCCCTCACATATGGCAGAGGACGCAGCTCCTCACAAGGCTCCTTCAAAGGAGAACAAGAATCAGTATAATTTAAAATCGTCTTTAAAAAGTCAATCAAAGTCTAAACACCTTATGTCGCCTGTAGTCATTACTTCAATTCCTGATACCGATGATGACATGCCTGATATGGATTCAGATTCTTATTTTTCTGACCGGGATGACATAACCTCTTCACCTATCAAAAAGAAACCCAAGTTATCTTCATTGGAGACTTCCAATCCCAAGCCTCTCTTGGATTGTGAGGGATTACAATGTTTGATCCATCTTTAATCCTTCACCCTAACTCTACTGAGTGGATTCCTGCGTCTCATGTAAGTGACTATGGGCCATATGTATGAACACTTTTTTCCATAGACACAGAATGGGGAAAAACCTTTGCTACATCTGGCCCTATGTGTCTGCCAAACTTAATTGCCCTTTAGACAAACAGACCAGGGCCAAGTTGAAATCTGAATACCCGCGCCCTTCTCTGTCCCATAAAACCACCATTACTCCTACTATCGATCAACCCCTCATAACATTTTTCACGAAGTTTGGTAAAGATCCTCGAAAAGGTGTGGACAAACCATGGCCCTCTTGTCAGGACAAACTCATAGATATCATCAGTCCTCTTACACAAATTTTTGATATGGCAGAAGCGGCCAGGATAGATAGCTCTTTCATTGACCCTGAAGAACTTTCGTTATGGGTTCAAAGGACTGTCTGCCTCCTTGGCAGTGCTAACTCTGCTCTTTCACATGAAAGGAGAAAAGGCCTACTGCTCAAACTGGACCCAGAATTTATTAACCTGGTGATGATACAACCTCATGTCAGAACAGAAGGTTTGCTTTTTGGCGAAACTTTTATCAAAGAATTGGGCAAATATGTGGCCACCTTTACCTCTTTGGAAAAGGCTCAACAGTCCTTAAAGAAAATGTTTACACAATGCTTTGCTGGCCGCGGTTACTACAAACAAGGTTCCTGAGGCGCTTACAATTCGTCCTACCAAGATTTCAGGCAGCAATTTTACCCACAGAGAGCCAGAGGTTTCCGCTCCAGAGGCTACAGGAACTCCAGACCTTCCAATCAATCAGGTAAGCCTATCCTTTGGTCATATTTCCGTAGGCGGCCATCTTCGTCACTTTCTCCCAAAATGGCTATCCATCACCTCCAACCCTTGGGTTTTGAACACTGTCCAAGGTTACGTGATTGAGCTTTACTCAACTCCTATCCAAGTAGTCTTTCCTTCACCTCCACATTTTTCAACAGAGATGTCCAACCTTATCTCTTCAGAAATTCATTCTCTCCTCCAAAAGAAAGCAATGGCGTTTACCCAGCCAGATCTATCAGGTTATTACAGTTCCATCTTCTTGGTTCAAAAGAAGAACAAGAAGATGCGACTGGTAATCAACCTCAAGTTTTTCAATCAGTTTGTAGTTTATCGTCATTTCAAGATGGAAAGGATCCTCCATCTCAGAGATACTCTCCTCCAAAACGACTGGATGGTTCGGTTGGATTTACAGGATGCGTACCTTGTTGTTCCAATTCATCCGGGGCACAGGAAGTTTCTCCAATTTCAGTGCCTCGACAAACACTTCCACTTTACATCTCTATCTTTCGGTCTCTCATCAGCTCCATGGTGTTTCACCAAGCTCATGAAACCGGTTGAAGCTTTCCTCAGAGCTCAGGGCATAAGACTTCTTATTTATCTAGACAATATTCTCATGATGAGCCAATCACCTCAGTCTCTCATGGCTCACTTGAACCTAACATGTTCTCTGCTATGAGATCTAGGTTTCATCATCAACAAAGAAAAATCATTTCTCCTTCCTACTCAACTTATAGAATTCTTAGGTTTCCAAATAAATTCAGTCTCTGCTATTCTTTTTCTCCCTTCGGCGAAGATAAAATCCATAAAATCAGAGATTCTCCAGATCTTACGTGGCTCTTCGATTTCTCTAAGATCGCTTGCCCGCATAGTCGGTCTCCTGTCCTCTTCCATTCAGGCGATATTTCCAGGTCCTCTGCATTATCGTGCTCTTCAGAGATTAAAGATTCAACACCTAAGAAAAGGTCTTTCTTACGCAGACTCTATCCCTCTCGATCTCGATTCTCGAACAGAACTCCTGTGGTGGATAGACCATTTAGATGCCTGGAACAGAAGAACTATCTCTGCATCAGCCCCAGATCTTGTATTAGAATCAGATGCAAGCCGAACAGGCTGGAGGGCCCGATGTGGTCCAATATCGACTGGAAGTACATGGTCTTTAGAGGAGTCCAGATTGCATATCAATTGTTTAGAGATTCTTGCCGGCTCCTTTGCAGTCAGAAGCCTCGCAAAGAACAAGGTTCGTTGTGCCATCCTTCTCAGGATGGACAATATTTCGGCGGTCCGTTACATAAATCATCTCGGAGGCACAAAATCCAAACCCTTAGCAGAACTTGCAAAGGGATTTTGGGAATATTGCCTCTCAAACCAAATTTCGGTTCATGCAGAATATCTCCCAGGATCTCTCAACTCCATAGCGGATTGGCATTCTCGCCATCTTCAAGATTCAAGAGACTGGAAACTTCACCCCTCAATTTTCCAATCAGTTCAGAACAAATGGGGCCCTCTGACAATCGACTTGTTTGCGTCTCGCCTCAATTCTCAACATCCTCAATTCTACAGCTGGCGACCAGATCCGTTGGCCTTAGCATCCGATGCATTTCTACAGGATTGGTCAAAGTCCCTCAATTATGCTTTTCCCCCCTTTCTCATGATCAACAGGGTATTAGCACAAGCAAGACGACAGCAGGCCACTCTGGTACTCATAGCTCCATTTTGGCAATCCCAGATTTGGTTCCCAACTCTCTTGGAACTTTCAATAGATTTTCCTTTCCTCCTTCCTTCTTTTCCAGATCTTCTGTTGGATCCTTTACATCATCCTCACTACCTCATTTTGGACAATCTTCTCTCTCTTTCGGCATGGAAGATTTTGGGAATTCCCAACCTTTCCCTTTCATTTCGTCGGAAGCTTCAGAATATATCAGACGATCTTGGGCCCCAGGGACCAGAAAAGCTTACAAATCAGCTTGGTCTTTATGGCACAGATGGTGTCTGGGAAAACATGTTGATTCCCTTTCAGCAGCTGTGACCTTCATAGTGAATTTCCTAGCGGCAGAGGCTAGTAAAGGCAAGGCTTTTCGTACTATCAATTTGTATAGATCAGCTATATCTTCCAATCATGATTTTGTAAACGGAAAAACAGTGGGAGAGCATCCTCTTATTTGTCGAATTTAAAGGGAGTAAAATTTTCTAATCCTCCGCTTTCTAAATACAGAAAATTATGGAACGTCAATGTGGTTTTAAATTTCCTCTTGTCATGGCCTGATAATACTTTGCTTACGTTGAAGGTGTTATCCGCCAAACTAACTATGCTGTTGTGTCTCATTTCCATTAAGTGTCTTTCTGATGTTAAAGCTTTAGATATTTCATCTCAACAGTTTACTCCTTCTGGAATGTTAGTCACAGTGATACGTCGAACAAAAACAAATTTGAAGTCAGTTTTTTATCTATATTTTCCTGATGATCCCAAGTTATGTGTTGGACAATGTTTAAAAATGTACCAACAAAAGACCGAGGTTCTAAGATCGTCCTCAGTTTCCCAACTCCTTATCTCTTTCAGAAAACCTTACAAACCTGTATCTTCAGCCACGCTAGCCCGTTGGGTTAGATGGATTATGGGCCATATTTATACTTTTCGACGCACAACTGCGCCAACGCCATGCGGGCGCCGTATTTATTCAATGACGTTAGCCGGCGGAGCTGCCTGGTGTGCGTGAAAAAAAAATGACTTACACCAGGCAGCGCCGGCGTAGGGGAAAATGGAGCTTGGGCGTCAAAAAATGGGGCAAGTCAGGCTGAGGCAAAATTTTCGCCTCAACCCGATTTGCGCCATTTTTTTGGAATCCCAACCCCCATTGAAATGACTCCTGCCTTCGCAAAGACAGGAGTCATGCCCCCTAGCCCAATGGCCATGCCCAGGGGACTTATGTCCCCTGGGCATGGTCATTGGGCATAGTGGCATGTAGGGGGCCCCAAATCAGGCCCCCCTATGCCACAAAAAAATATATATATATACTTACCAGCACTTACCTTAATGTCCCAGGGGTGGGTCCCTCCATCCTTGGGCGTCCTCCTGGGGTGGGCAAGGGTGGCAGGGGGTGTCCCTGGGGGCATGGGAGGGCACCTCTGGGCTCCTTCCGAGCCCACAGGTCCCTTAACGCCTGCCCTGACAATGCACAAAAAAACGACGCTAAAGCGGCTGGACGTCATTTTTTTGGACCCGCCCACTCCCGGGTGTCATTTTTACCCGAGAGTATAAATACGGCGCACATGCCTCGGAGTCATTTTTTAGACGGGAACCTATCATTAACGCAAGGAAGGTGTCCACGCTAAAAAATTACGCAAACTCCATAAACTTTGGCGCTAGATGCGTCTAACGCCAAAGTATAAATATGGAGTTCGTTTTGCGTCGAATTTGCGTTAAAAAAAACGATGCAGATCCGGCACAAACAGAGTATAAATATGGCCCATGTCACTGGCGGGGATTGATACCTCCATGTTTGAAGCGCACTCTTCCAGAGGAGCTATGGCATCCAAAGCCTTTTGGGCAGGTTCCCGTTTAGAGGACATTCTTAGATCCGCAGATTGTTCTAATGATAATGTATTTAGAGTTTTTTATTGGAAACCTGTTGATACTGTTTCTATGAATGTAATTAATTTGCTTTGAACAAGCATAATAGGAGCCTCAGGTCTTGTCATAAAATGCGTTTCCGACTCGCAAATAGGAAGGGGTGTTCCCTTCCTATTTGTGACTCGCAATGTGATGTAAGTTGATTTGCGACTGCAGTTACCATCCACTTGAAGTGGATGGTAACTCATTCGCAAACGGGAAGGGGTCCCCATTTAATCACAAAAATTATTTTTCAGAGCAGGTAGTGGTCCTCTGAAAAAGACCGAATCAAAAGGTTTCAGTATTTTTTTCCAAGTGCAGCTCGTTTTCCTTTAAGGAAAACGGGCTGCAGATGGAAAAAAAAAAACTGTTTTATTGAAAAGCAGTCACGGACATGGTGGTCTGCTGTCTCCAGCAGGCCACCATCCCCGTGAGTGCCCAGACTCGCAATGGGGTCGCAAACTGCGACCCACCTCATTAATATTAATGAGGTGGGTCTTTACGACCCCCATTGCGAGTCGCAGAAGGTGCCTGAGACACCTTTCTGCATAGCAAATTGCAAGCCGCAATTTGCAACGTACCTACATCTGGCCCTTAATCCCTTGATCAGAACACGCCAAGGAACAAATCTGAGAAAAAAACAACAGCTAATCTGAATATGTCTTCATCATCAAAAGATCTATTTCATCTTGCATAGGACTTTGTGGTTACCATGAAAGAATCACAAAGCTGGCCTGTTAGGTGGGAGCTCTTGCTGGTACTTTAGAGAAAGCAAGGTTACAATTGAGTACATCAACAGTGCATGCTTCAAAGTGTCATGCGAAATTGTCACCATAGTCTTCCCACAAATCAAACCACACCTTGATGAGTGTATGTCAGGGTATGACATACAGGAATATCATTTGACATAAATGTTTTGTCCTAGGCATCATTCACAAAAACATGTTGTCTCATTCAGTGTAGATTTTGTATTATTAACTCCAAGGCAGTGAAATGTTTGGGAATAATATTTAGGACACAATATTTATGTCAAAGGGGATTCTAACAATGATATTCTGGTACCACATCCACAATATGCACACATCATCAGTTGTAAAATGAAACTCCTTGAATTTCGGCAATCGACCTTCAGAAAATGATGGCCTGCTGGAAAGATACTGATTCATCCTATCATCCTAATGGTGAAACACTGATATCAATGCCATAGGACTGAAAGCAAATTCACAGGCAAAAACCCATTGCTACTAAACCTGCAATCAACGTTGGCTTTACTTTGTTGGCTCTAAACAAGCAATTCGTGTTGACAAGAAAGTATATGAACTGTCACTCTAGAAAGGAAGATGTTGTTCCAGCTCCTCCGTGATGATCCTCCTACCAAGAATTGTATTATTTTCCTCTAATCATAATCCTACTTCTTTGTCATCCTTCCTATACCCCCACTGTCTAGTAGCTTTTACATCTTTATTACACCAGTTAATCGGACACTTCCATTGTCTCCAGTCTCTGTCAAGTATGGGCTCATATCCAGAGCCCAGTTGCCTACAATTTATGCAACAGTCCTGCATTACTTTGACCATCCCCATCACCCTTCTTCTACATTACATCCTCCAAATGTATACAATTGATTTAAATAAAAAAAATTGCTGAGGAAACCAATGACTGATACTAGGAAAATAATTTGAAAGCCGTGTAGGATAGAATGTGGAGAGTCAGGTAGTTACATTGGCTGTTGGTGACTGCAGAAATGCAGAAACAAAAGGAAGGGGAGAGGAAAAGACACAATCCTGCTGATAGGAACCTAGATCCCAAGAGTCTAAGGGAAAGGGGAAAAAAAGCAAAATAGCTGGGGCGCCAAATGTCTCTGAACTGGAGCAAAGTGGAGCAAGCCTAACAACGGTTGATGCCCAGTGCTGAATATTGTTTCTGGTGTTTTTTTTAACTATTGCTACTGCTTCTGTATCACAGGTGATGACCACAGATCCGTACTTGGACATCATCACCTGGAAGTATTAATCCTTTCCAGCCCCCACAACAAGAGGCCTCCTGCTTTTCACTTCCCTATCTGCCACAGTTCCCATGCCTGTGTAGTTTTGGCCAATGGTGTAGCTTTCTATAGATGATAGTTAAGTGTCTTCTGAATATATGCAAAACTCTTACCTTACTCACCTTGATGTGAGTGATTATTCAATAAATCTATCACATTGAATTCAGACACCATGAAAGTGGTCCACTTTCTCCCAGTTAATGCCAGGATCAAATATTAAATACTATGCACCATCCATTGGACCTACTTGCAAACAACTAGCCCCACATTACATCCCCACCAGTATTTTAGGGTCATCATCCCCAAATCTGGATCCCCTTTACCGGTCAGAAACCTGGAGGTCAATTATTGGGTGCGATTAGCCCAAAACTGTGGAACACCTTAGAGCCAATCATAACTACTTCCTGCTCAAGCGACACTTGAATAACAAGTTTCTCAAGATTGACTCAACCTTCCCACGGCCATTATTAAAGAATGACCGAATTTATACCATCCCACCGGACTGGAGTCAGGAGAGCTAGTTATCCTCGGTGTTCTGTAAAACACCAAATGTAAATTAATTTATTAATTAATTAATTATTTAATCAATACTGTCTTCCATTTACCTGCCACATAGTTAACTTTGGTTTTGTAATTTGCACAAATGCCAATGATACTGGAGGAAAGCAGGAAGCTACCTTTTGCAAGCCTTAAGAAGAATGAGGTGGAAGAAATGTATTTTATGAAAAGTGTGAGTTTTATATGTATTAAACATAATGAACATAATCAGAAATTTTTTGCACTAGGCGTGGCATTGGATACGTAAGGTAAGCAAAGTTCCAGCTCTATGTATTGTCCGTGGAGTTTGTAAAGTCATGCGGAGAGCGTTTTTAGCAGCCTTCCTAGAGATGTTTAAAGGCATGGGCAAAGTGGGCAATTGCCCAGGGCCCCACCTTCCAAGGGGCCTCTTTGAAAGTGAACTTTCTCTCTGTTTGACCTATCTCTATTTTATTTCTCTCCCCTTAAACTTCTCTTCTTCTCTCTATCGCTACCCTGGCTCCGTCTCTCTACCCAGTGTCATCGTAAAGATTTTTGGGGCTCTGGACAAGACACATTTTAATTGTTGTGTGACTCTGTTAAAATTTAACATATAATTTATTATTCTTGGGCATCATGGTGGGTATGAATTATCAGGACATAGGCAACAAAATTTCAATGCATCAATCATGGAAACGCCTCCCTGATGCACAGTAAGGCAATGTAGTGGCTTACGCTGCGGTACCTTACTCCATATCTATAAGGCCATGTAAAGCCACACAAACTGTCTTTGCGCAGCTTTGTAGATATGGGTGTGCAGCCTGCACCAGCAGTGCATTACAAAAAGTGACGCACCAGCGGCGCAGGCCGCTTGTAAATATGAGCCCCAGTTTCACGGCTTCTGTGAGACATTTTTTGCTCAAAGTCTCTCAGTAGGTGGAAATTACATAAGAGAAAGCATACGAAAGACAAAACAAATCTGAAATAGAAGTAACCAAATAATTTAGGTTTACGTAAAATTACATTTGATATAAATATTTCACACATTGTCTTACTTCAGAGTAACTTTATAGAGAGGCAAGTTGAGGTAGTACAGTAGTGCTGCTATAGGGCACAGCTGTCACTAGAGGCCAAAACACCCCTCACCAGAGGGATCTTAGTGAGAACTGGAAGTGCAAAAAGACTTCCTCACAGACTCCCCTTCAGCATCATCCTTCACTAGTAAATTATGGAATAGGATTGTTTCAACAGTGCCAGTGAGCAAAGATGCATCCAGAGGAACTTAAACTCATCCCCATTAACAGAGAGACAATCAGGTATCCAATCACTGTAGCAATAAAGCAGGTGGGCCACACAGCTCAGGGCTCCACGATCATTCAGCAGCTTCACTGTTTGGAAGCTACTTACCGGATACTATCTTGTCTACCCTGACATTCTAGCTAAATCCTTTGGGATAGGTCTGGAATGAAGGTTAAGGTAAGTAGACTGTGTTAAGAATGATGGCATGACACAACCATTAGGGATTTGGAGTCACAAGATGGTATTAAGGGTTTGGTATCATCAGGTTATTGGGCATGTGCACAGACTCTTATGAATCTGTGAGAAGTCCAAGGCACTGACCTTGTGTCCTAGATGATCTTCGTCTGTGACCTATGACTTGTCATCCATGTTCTTCATGGAGCAACATGAAGTAGTAATATTGATGAATTCATGCTGTGAAACATTTTTGTTGCTTCGTGAGTTTCCTGACAATTAATTAAAAGTTACCCTATGTGTGCCATTGCTCTGTGCAAGCTGGTAACTGTGTTCCCTCATATGTGCAGTCAGTGCACCATCTTTCTCATTATCTCATGAAAGTTAAATTCTCAGACTCTGGCCGTATACCAGGTGAGGTCGGTGACAAAAACAATTACCACTTTCCTAGAGTGAATCTGTGAACCTAATAAAATATGTAAAAGTCCCCTTTGTTAAGATTTTACTACATTTTACTGCACTTTCCTTGCATCTCCTATAGCCCTGGTTAACGCTTAATAAATATGTATAAAATGGACATATGTACAATTGTGGTTTTCTTTGCCTTCTCTGAAAAGAGTGGCTGATCCCACATGTGTGATTCACCCTGAGGAGCCCCTGGAAGATCTGAGGTAGTCTATGTACTGGTCCATCCACATGAACTATGCCCAAAGTAGGGGAGATGTGAACCCTCTTTTGGTTCATGGGCTCCCTACACGACTCTGCTTCCTGTGAGAATCCTTCACAACTGAGCAGTTTTCAGGTTTGGTGTTAGCAAAGACCTTTTGATTTTGCTGAAGTCATATGCATGATGCTTGCTTACAGGGATTTCAGCCAGCCCTATGCTGTCATCCACGTTTTATTTCCGCTGACTACAGCATGCAGCATTGGGCACTGAATCAGCCCACTTCATTTACTTTCTAACTTTATGTAGAGCGTCAACATTATGGCCCTCATGACGACCTTGGCGGTCTTTTCGCAAGACCGCCGAGGTACCACCGTGCTGAAGACCGCCAGTGGTGGCGGTCTTCCGCGCCGCGTATTATGACCGCTGGCAGCCCTCCGTCCTTTTCCATACGGAAAGCCGCCAGCAACCATACTGGCGGTCGGCGGGAAGGTGGAGGCTGCTCAACCTCCACCGCCACGTCAACAGAACACCGCCCACAGAATCACGTCCCATGATTCAGTGTGGCAGTGTTCTGGTGACGGTGTGCTGTTGGCGGAGCTGCCCCCATGGATCCCGTCCCCTCCCGGAGGGCCAACGGACAAGGTAAGTTGATCGTCCGTTAGGGAGGGGGGTGATGTGTGTTGTGTGCGTGCATGGGGGTATGCGTGTGAGTGTGTAGAGGGGGTGTGTGAGTGCGTGTATGCGTGCGGGGGGTGCTGTGTGTGCTGTGTGTATGGGAAATGTGTGCGGGTCGGTCGGTGTGCATGTCTGTTTGTATGTGTGCGGGTATGTGTTGTCGTAATGTATGTGTGCGTGTAGGGGTGCATGTATGTGCATGTTGGGGGGGTGTGCGTGTAGGGGTGTGTATATGTGCATGTTGGGGTGAGGGTAGGGAGGGGGGTTGTGCCACCTTTGGGGGGTGGCGGGAGGTGGAGGTGTGGGGGGAGGACTCCTGGGGGGTAGCGGGTGGGGGAGACCCCTATCAGTGCCAGGGAAGGAATTCCCTGGCACTGATAGTGCCAACCGCCATGGATCTCATGGCGGTTCACAATCATCTGAAATCTATGGCGGTATGCAGGGTCCTGATACCGTTGGCGGTCTAGTGACGGCTGCCGGGCTGGAGACCGAAATCTCCAGCCCAGCGGTCATCACCGCCATGGCCATCGGAATGGTGAAGTGGCGGATGACCGCGCGGTAACCGCCATTGTCATGATTCAATTTTTTTTTCCGCCAGCCTGTTTGCGGTCTTACCGCTGCTTTACCACCGACCGCCAGGATCGTAATGAGGGCCTATGTCCTTTCACAAGGGGTATATCCACACAAAGATGTTCCACTAAGTGCCTGGTACTACTAAGGCGATGAGTGCTTTCTGTCATATAAAATTATTTTTGCTGTGAGCCACTGATTTTACTTTTTGTTAGATTGATGGGGGTGTGGCAATTCCCCCAACAATAAAGTTTTGCAAAAACCATGACAAATCAAAAGAAGCACCGGAAAAAAACAAAAGCCTTGTGGACAATGCGAGACCTATTGGTTTTGCCACCTTCTATCACCTAGGTTTGCACTTTCACTTAACTTAATGTATAATTCATGATGTTGTAGTTTTTCATAATTCATTATTTATTTTGGGTAATTAATAAGTTACCACCTGGTGTTGTTACCTTTCATAAGTGTTCTAAGAATCCAGTGACAGTTCCACAAGATTACCTATATGCAGACGGCAACGAAGGGGCCCACTTTACAGAACTGTTGCACTTGTATAAATACAGTGCAAATTAATTTTGAAACATTTCACTTACTGGGTCGTGCATTTTTATCAGTCTGTGTTACAGAAGCTTATAAAGATACTGGTCGAAAAATTGTATAAAATATGAAACACATTTATTGCTTGGAAATCATTGATCGTTTGTAACAGATTTAACAAATAAATTCCAATCAATGAGTAAGCTCTAAAAAATGAGAGCACTAGTCGTACACCTTTGCTGTTTTTTTAGTTTTTTAAATAAAATAGGGCCAGACTGTGAGTTCTGTCTTTCACATTTAAATGTGAAAATATATTTCCCAATTTCTTGTTACATATACAGAGCCACTGAAATCCGTTGTACAATTATTGCCTTAGTTCAAAACCTTATGACGACCCGATATCCCAGTTCCTTCCAAACCAGAGCCAATGGATGTGACCTGGTACTCTGCACCAGTGCAATGTTTCTGTGAGTCGGCCCGAGAATTCCTTCATTTCTAGCAGTATTTTCAGATCCATATCAGACTCGTACTGGTGCATTAACTTATGGTGTGGGCTTAAGGGGCATTGATAAAGCTCTGTTCCATGGGGAAGGGAATCCATATGTATGGCATTAATAATGACGTTTGAAATCTGAAATTGTGAAAAACATTCTGAGTTCCATTAATTAGCTGTATTCTGCCCCGTAAGCATGGAAGCCACGATTGACTACAGCCAAAGTACTTCAGAGATCGAGCTCTTTAAATCTTCCCTCAGTGCTCATTTTGCTCAGCAGCCCTTAATTTGTGCTGGTAGTTGCAGGTGGTGGACACCAGCGATCATTTGTAGGTATTCGTCATCATCAGACTTGTAGTGTTCGGTGGCGGTCTAGTTGTTCTAAGACCGACCACAGAACACGGACCCGGAAGAGAAAGGACTTCCGGGGGCAAGGAGGAGTAAAATAAAGAAAAGCGGAGCGCGGGGGTTTTGGGGTTAGTGAGAGACCTGCGGCTCCGAATTGAAAGTAACCAGTGCATGTTTGTTTGTTTTATTGCCGCGCGGTGCGCGGGAGTTATAAATTGCACAACAGAACACTGGCGACGAGGGGGAGATGGTCTCTGGCACAACTGTCGACACACGTTAGACGAGCACTGAGGCAGAGAGACTGAGAGAAGACCAGACCACCCACAAGGACACCTGCTGTCTTCTCATTGGGTTAAATGCGGTGAAACTGTGAGCCAGCTGCCCAGACAGCTATCCAGATAGGGCACAGGACGCCCAGGTTCGAGATCATGTGCTGTGCATGAATGACTACCGGGAGTGGCAAGTGGGCATGTCAGGACCCACATCAGTGTGACAAATCGACATTAAACCCAGGAGGGAGAAGCAAAGCGAACATCATAGTACAGCACAACATAAAGTGCCACTGCGCCAATGAAAACGGCAACAGCCCATGACGAACCACGACGTGAGTGCAGAAGGGGCGCACCACGACACAACAGGCTGAGAGAGGTGAGCCTGAGACAACGAGCACGAATAGCGCATCCAGTATGGCCGGTGAACCAGCGTCATCCACCCATCCACTGCCACAACACACAATGACAGGCGCACTACCGCCGTTCAGTGAGATTGCGGATCCCGCCACAGCAGCACCTAGATGGAAAGTGTGGGTTGGGTGCCTGAAGAACTACTTTGTGGCCACCCCGGGAGAAGGATGGAGAAGTAAAGAGGTCGCTGCTTCTACACTTTGTGGGTGACGAAATATACAAACTCTTCAGACACCTGCCAAACACAGGTGCCCATGACGACTATGAGGCGGCGGTAAGGGCTTTGAATGCACACTTTGATCTGCAGCTGAACCCAGATTTCAAAACATTCAAACTACGACAAGCAAGACAGAGAGAAGGAGAGTCCATCAACCACTTTTATGCCCGTCTCCAGGAACTGGCAAGCACATGCACCGACGATGATCAACAAAAAGAGGTACGGGCACAAATAATACAGGGATGCAGAAATAAGACACTAAGAGGGCTAATACTGAGACAACCAAACATCACTCTGGATGAGATATTGATCATGGCACGGTCCCACGATTTATCGGCAGCAAGAGGGGCTGAGATGGACATGGCAATATCATATACACCAGAGCGGACCCCGGTGGTCAAAACAGAACGTGTTACGACTCGGTCGTCCCATTTCCAGGGGGCGCTGTAAGGGGACTTTCAGAAGCCTGGGAATCACCTTGAACACCTATCTAGAGTCCCTTGCTGACTCCTGTTTGTTTCTCTTTTCTCCAAGGTACACTTGTGTAGGACTACATTTGCTTCTTGGGACTGCAAATCCCATAATGCACAGCTTGGTAGTCAGGAAAACCCGGATTCTGTTTCCCATTGTTTTCAATGGGAGAAGTCCAGTTGCTCCTTTTCACTGGATCCTCTCCTCCAGGACTTGCAAGTGTCCGAAACCACACACACCTGAAACCTCTCCTGTGCAGCACAGCTTGGAACTGCTTATAAGCAGCCATTTCCTCAAGCTCCCCGTCGTGCATCGGACTTCAATTCCTTTGTGTTACAGACCCCTTGTCGGATGGTGTTCCAGTTTTGTTCCTGTTCTGTTCCAGCCTGATCCTGTTTCCTGTTTCTCTGCCCTGCTCCTGATTGTTCCAGCCAGAGTCTGCTCCCTACTTCTTAGCCTTGTACCTGTTTGTTTCTTCCAAAGCCTGCTCCCTGTTTCTCTGCCCTGCTCCTGCCTTGTTTCAGCCTGAACCTTCTCTCTGTTTCCCAGTCCTGTTTACTGCTCCTTTCCTACTCCCTGTATTCCAGTCCTGTCCTTGCCTGTTCCAGCCAGAGCCTGTTCTCAGTTTCCCAGTCTTGTCTCTGTCTGTCCCAGACAGAAGTTTGCGCCCTGTTTTCAAGTCCTAGACCCGCCTTTGCTTCAGCCTGAGCCTGTTCCTAGTTCTTGCCTCTGCCTCTTTGTTTGTTCCCTTCTGTTTCTTCTTGGTTCTTTGTGTCTGGTAAGTGTTCTATCAGTCTTCACCAGTGTATACGTGTCCTCCTGTGTACTGGAGTTGGCTCCTGGTTTCCAGGAGGCAATTCCAGCCCCCATCCTTGTCCAGTGTTATAGGTTGTATTTCGTGCCTAACAGTGACAGTGTGCTATTGCTGTTTTCTCAGGAATCGCCACTGTGTTTCCAGCTGGACCCACAAGAGCGTGTCCTGTGTATGTAAGTACTATCCTTGTTTGTGCTCTAAGGTCCAGAGACAGAATCACTTCTGCTGCCTCCTTTCTATGGGGCTGGCAGGGTGACTATCTGTAAGAGCAAACTGCACAGAGGCATTGAGATTCCCTGTCACTGTGGGAGGTTCTGCGCCTTACTCTGTGTACAACCCCAGCGTGTTTGTCCACTGGTAATCCGTTTCCTGTTTGTTCACACAAGGGTTGCTCTGCTTTTACTTTCCTGTTTCCTGTGCCTATCCGTAGCTGTCCATTCCGTGTATGCCTTTAGCTGCTCCTCTGCCCCAGTGTACTACCTCTTTAGGATATTCGGTGACCTCAAGGGGTGTCCTAACCAAAGTCCTGATCAGACCCGCCCGAAACCGTGACAGAATGCACGACCCAAACATTTCAAGCTCCCCAGGCAGCAAAGGCACACACAGACCTAAAATGATTTCCTATCATGTTAAGACACCCCTTTCTAAGCCTATACATTCTCTGAAATCCTCTAAAAAAGACCTTAGTTTAAAGGATAGACTTGTTAAAGAAAACCATAACTTGCAAGTTCAGTACTACACTGAGTGGCTTGCTAATCTTTCAATGATAGACTATTATGTTATTTGTGACTATGACCCCCAGTCCCTGTCTGTAGAAGAATTACAAGGATGTAATGAGTTTTTGCAGTATCTATTAGCTGAAGCCAGTAAGAATGTTCATAACCGTAGAAGTGCTTTTGCTACCTCTGCACAAGACCTTTACTCTCAAGTAAAGACGGTTAATTCCTCGCCTCATGCTAGTGCATCCCAAATTCACTTCCAGGACTCTGTCAAAACAAAGAACCCTGACACTGTTCAAGAAGTCACACTAGGGATTCCCTTGTTTTCTGTTGAGTGCTTCAGCCCATCTAGGCCAGTTCCTCAGAGTTCAAAGTGCAGTGCTGACTCTTATAAAGACCTATCAGTCCCTCAGTGCTTTCAAGTGAGCAGGATAGAACCTGTATCAAATGGATCAGTAAAGACTGTGGGATTCCTTAGTTCCACTCAAAAGGCTTGTGCTCTTCCCAGACTGGATGATAATACACCAGTCTCAATCCCTAAAAGCTCTGCTAAACCCTTTTCTATTCTGAGTGGGTTTGATAACAATATGGACATACACACACTAAAAGAGCAGTTTTGGCAGATTAAAAGGCAGATATCAGACTTCTATGATGAATATGTTGTAACCTACACAAGAAATCGTGCACGTGGGCTCTTTTTATCAATGCAAATTTCACTGTTGCCAGAACCAGACATTCTGTTTATCTGTAAGGTAGAAGAAGTAACAGAGCAGCTGATGGAAACTACTGCAAGGCAATTTGAAAACCTGAAAAAAGAAAATGATCACCAGCTTTGGCTTAAAGAACAGTATGCTACTTTGTGTGCCTCTCCAAAGACTTCTATAGAGCAGATTGTCCTTTTTATTAATGACAGTCAAAAGACAGCTCCAGTTATAAATATATCAGCCTCTTCTTCAGACTCTCTCTCAGCTTGTAGTTTTCCAGAGAATATCCCTGTGCAGTTGACTGAATCTCTGACATCTCTGAGAGATTTGACACCTCTTAATTCAAAGGATGGATCAGAGTCTTCAGAAGGAAGTGTCTCAGCCCCTCTATCAGAACAAATAAAGCCAAAGGAAGAAGAGAGTTCTGATGCAGACTCCAATAGCTGCACCTTAAGAAACCAAGATATGACATTACTGGAGATTAATGGCAAGTTGTGCAACAGTGTTGAAGAATCTGAATCTAGTGATGACAGTGGTTCCTGCCTTGCCGTGAACAAACCTGCAGATAGTGCTGTTCAAATGGCGCACACACCAGAATTTTCAGATTGTGGGGATACTCCTGCTCTTTCAAACAATATCATAGAATTTTCAGATAATGAAGAGACAGTTCCTGTTTCAAGTGAATTAATGTATTTTTCTGACCGTGAAGAAATACCTGCAGTTACTAAGATTGTAATGGACTTCTCAGAAAGTTTAAAAATCTCTTCTGTGTCAAAGCAAACCGTGGAGATTTCAGAAAAGGAAGAAAGCCAGCAATCTGAAACTAAACAGCCTGTCATAAGAAATGAGAGCCTTCTCCTAGAACTGGACACAGTTGCAGTCTCAACCACTGATCCTGACCTGCTGATCCCTGCTAATGTGTATCCTGTTTTCAGCTCCACAATTAGTGAAGAACAGATCTCTGAGCTAACGGTATCTGATCTTGATGTAAAATCAACCACACCAATGTCACCTGCTGTGTCCCTGAAATTAATGACTCCTGAAACCCAGCAATCTGAAACCGAAGCTCAAGTACTGAAAGATAAAATATGTCCCACTAAAACTAAAGACGAATTTGAATCTTGTATTCGAAGATCTGATGATAAGTACTGTTCTTAGTGTTTTATTGCAAGAAACCATCATCAATTCAAAGGCTAAAGCTGAAGCTTTAAATAACAATGTAGAGGCGATTTCTGAAGAGACTCCAGTTCTATTTCAATTCAAAGAACAACCTTTCAGTGTTAACAGAGCTGAAGATCAACTACCTGTAGTAGAAACGCCTTGCAAAGAAACCATCTCTGATACCACGAATACACCACAGAGCACTTGCAATGAAGAAATTTCAGTCTTGTCTGAAGATCACCCTAAAGAATTAGCTTGTGGAACTTCTACATTTTCAGATGTTAATCCAGTTACTAAAGACTTGAAAACTCTTGTTGCTCCTGAATTTGATACTCCGAAGTCATCCAAGACAAAAGAAAATTCTGACTTTTTCATGTTTACTTTGAGAACACCAGTTACCCATGTTTCCCAAGTCTCTATGCTTTGCAAGCCTCAGACCACAATCAATGTAAATACTGCTGCAGAAACAGACAAATCCTGCTTGTCAGAAGGTGTTACAGACCTGACAGTTACTAATACACCAATCAGCTCCTCCAAAGAGGAAAGTATTGAACAGGAAACTAATATCCTAAAGAATACTGCCCATAATGCCATTCCAGATCTCCTTGCTCCTGAATCCACTTCACCAGAAACCAACTCCATGCACTCCTCCCGTATCGATCGAACAATAAAGAGGAAAGACATCAGAGCCCATATCAGTATTAGTACATGCTTTGCTCATTGGATGATTCACCTATGGCAGGACTGTAAACTTATCAACCAAGGTTGGTGTTGGATTTTCTTGCTGTGGCTTTTCCTCTTCAACTTTTTTCAGCCAAAGGATCGCCTTCTCTTCTTGAGCAGACTGGTGGGAGGGGGTATACTGTTACGACTCGGTCGTCCCATTTCCAGGGGGCGCTGTAAGGGGACTGTCAGAAGCCTGGGAATCACCTTGAACACCTATCTAGAGTCCCTTGCTGACTCCTGTTTGTTTCTCTTTTCTCCATGGTACACTTGTGTAGGACTACATTTGCTTCTTGGGACTGCAAATCCCATAATGCACAGCTTGGTAGTCAGGAAAACCCGGATTCTGTTTCCCATTGTTTTCAATGGTAGAAGTCCAGTTGCTCCTTTTCACTGGATCCTCTCCTCCAGGACTTGCAAGTGTCCGAAACCACACACACCTGAAACCTCTCCTGTGCAGCACAGCTTGGAACTGCTTATAAGCAGCCATTTCCTCAAGCTCCCCGTCGTGCATCGGACTTCAATTCCTTTGTGTTACAGACCCCTTGTCGGATGGTGTTCCAGTTTTGTTCCTGTTCTGTTCCAGCCTGATCCTGTTTCCTGTTTCTCTGCCCTGCTCCTGATTGTTCCAGCCAGAGTCTGCTCCCTACTTCTTAGCCTTGTACCTGTTTGTTTCTTCCAAAGCCTGCTCCCTGTTTCTCTGCCCTGCTCCTGCCTTGTTTCAGCCTGAACCTTCTCTCTGTTTCCCAGTCCTGTTTACTGCTCCTTTCCTACTCCCTGTATTCCAGTCCTGTCCTTGCCTGTTCCAGCCAGAGCCTGTTCTCAGTTTCCCAGTCTTGTCTCTGTCTGTCCCAGACAGAAGTTTGCGCCCTGTTTTCAAGTCCTAGACCCGCCTTTGCTTCAGCCTGAGCCTGTTCCTAGTTCTTGCCTCTGCCTCTTTGTTTGTTCCCTTCTGTTTCTTCTTGGTTCTTTGTGTCTGGTAAGTGTTCTATCAGTCTTCACCAGTGTATACGTGTCCTCCTGTGTACTGGGGTTGGCTCCTGGTTTCCAGGAGGCAATTCCAGCCCCCATCCTTGTCCAGTGTTATAGGTTGTATTTCGTGCCTAACAGTGACAGTGTGCTATTGCTGTTTTCTCAGGAATCGCCACTGTGTTTCCAGCTGGACCCACAAGAGCGTGTCCTGTGTATGTAAGTACTATCCTTGTTTGTGCTCTAGGGTCCAGAGACAGAATCACTTCTGCTGCCTCCTTTCTATGGGGCTGGCAGGGTGACTATCTGTAAGAGCAAACTGCACAGAGGCATTGAGATTCCCTGTCACTGTGGGAGGTTCTGCGCCTTACTCTGTGTACAACCCCAGCGTGTTTGTCCACTGGTAATCTGTTTCCTGTTTGTTCACACAAGGGTTGCTCTGCTTTTACTTTCCTGTTTCCTGTGCCTATCCGTAGCTGTCCATTCCGTGTATGCCTTTAGCTGCTCCTCTGCCCCAGTGTACTACCTCTTTAGGATATTCGGTGACCTCAAGGGGTGTCCCAACCAAAGTCCTGATCAGACCCGCCCGAAACCGTGACAGAACGTGCCGACGCAGTGCAGGTGTCGCAGACGAGGAGGAAAGCTAGGCCATATGTCCCCACCAAGTCAGGAGGACGATGTGAGTACTGTGGGAGAGATGAACACAACCCAAGAGACTGTCCGGCGCAAGGGAGGACATGTTCCATCTGCAGAAAACTGAATCACTTCACAGCTGTCTGCAAAAGAGGAGTGAGAGGAAGAGGATCAAGAGGGAGGCGCACTCCTACCAGTGCAGTAAAACAACTATCACTAGATGACCAGATGACGCGAGGGGCAAACTACCCGTCGTCGCGTCATACATTAGAGGACTCCTCCCCAGGAGAAGATGAAGAAGAAGAAGTGTTTCTAATATCGTTTACAAATGAGCTAAAGAGGCACCGACGACCTCAGCCCACGTGTATGATTGAAGTGGCAGGATCCCCTGTCAAGGCCCTTATAGACACAGGAGCCTCAGTAAATGTGATGGGAGTGCAACAATATCGCCGACTCCAGCCCCATCCACCATTGACCCCTTAAAGCAAAAAGATATTCACCTACGGGAGTCGCACGCCTTTACTGCTAAAGGGACGCATGGCAGTGATGGAACAGACGGAGGGAAGGACGATAGACACTACGTTCCATGTGGTTGACAGAGAGGCAGACACGGTGCTCGGCAGCCAAGCGGCAGAGGAGCTGGGTCTGGTGATGTTCGCAAGAAGTATACGGTCATGCCAAATTGATGACATGCTAAAAGAATTCCCGGAACTCTTCACAGGTCTTGACTGCCTCAAAGCTGCCATGATCAAGCTACACATCGACAAGGCTGTGAAGGCAGTCACATTATGACACCGGCGAATACCGTTTCACTTAAGACCGCTAGTAGAACAAGAGCTAACCAACCTGGAAGAACAGGGAGTCATTGAACAGGTATTAGGCCCCACTCCCTGGGTGTCGTCCATGGTGATCGCAGAGAAGCCGAAGCAACCAGGGACAATTCGCCTTTGCATCGACATGAGGTTGCCCAACCAAGCCATTAAGAGAGAAAGGCACTTCACACCAACTATAGACGATATAATAGCGGATTTAAACGGATCCAAGTGGTTCTCCAAATTAAACCTAAACGCCGGGTACCACCAACTCCGGCTGCCGGAAGAAAGCAGATACATCACCATGTTTTCAACACATCTAGGGCTGAGAAGGTACAAGCGCCTGAGTTTCGGCATATCGTCGGCGGTGGAAGTATTCCAGGACGCTATTCGACAAACCGTGTCAGGGTTACAAGGCGTGATGAACGTGAGTGATGATATACTGATATACTCCGCAATGGCTGAAGATCACCACCAGCAAGTGAGAGACACCCTCAAGAGACTGTCGGAACATGGTCTGACTCTCCACCGGGACAACTGCATTTTCTTTCAAACAGAAATCGAATTCTTCGGATATGTCTTCAACCAGGAAGGCATCCAAGTAGATCCCCGGAAATCCAGCGGCATCAGGAAAGCCCCTGCCCCCGAAAACTGTGACTGAAGTGAGGAGTTTCCTGGGAATGGTAACATATTGTGGCAGATTCATCCACAGACTGGCCACATTGTCAGAGCCACTAAGAGCCCTCACGAAAGTGGACGCACCGTGGGCCTGGGGAGACCGAGAAGAGGAAGCATTCCAAGAACTCAAGAAGGCTCTCCTGTGTGACACTACGATGGCATACTTCAACCTGGAAAGAAAGACCAAACTGACTGTTGATGCGAGTCCAGTAGGCCTCCGGGCAGTGCTGGCCCAAGAAAGCGAACCAGGCTGGTGGGCTCCCTTAGCGTATGCCAGTAAAGCCTTGATGCCAACAGAGCAACGGTACTCCCGGACTGAGAGGGAGGCCCTGGCAATCAAGTGGGCGTGCAAGCACTTCCACCTATACCTTCAAGGGAGACCCTTCCAGGTGGTAACAGACCATCAACTACTTGTCCCCCTATTCAAGGGGAGTGCACCTCATCCGCCTCTGCGGATCGAAAGATGGGCCATCCAGCTGCAACACTATTGCATGGAGGTAGTGTACCGACCAGGAGCCAAGAACCCCGCAGACTTCCTGTCTCGACACCCTCCAGGCCAGGCGCGGGTCCCCAATCAAGACGAGGCAGAAACAGAGGTGCATGTGCATGCGCTTGCCCAGAGGAGTTGTCCCAAAACTATGAACATGAAGGAGATCTCAGAAGCGATCCTTGAAGATGCGGTGCTGTTGCGCTTGAAATAGGCATTGGAAGATAGGTCATGACACCACTTCCTCTGGAATACGGACAATTGGACCACCGCTGAGCGGGAGCATTTAACAAGATTTTGGAGAGTCCGGAATGACCTAAGCTCGACAACAGATGGTCTCATTCTTCGGGGGCACAGGCTAGTAATACCACGCCAACTACAAGATCGTGTGACACTGTTAGCCCCTGGAGGACATCAAGGAATGACGAAAATGAAGGCACGGATGAGAGAAAAGGTATGGTTCCCGGGACTCGAAGAAGGAGTGGACCAATGCGTGCAACAATGCCCAGCATTTCAGTTAATCACCAGCATGGAGGCACCGGCCCCAATCCTGAAAGAAGAAGCCTGCACAAAACCCTGGGCCCAGGTCAGCCTAGATTTTGGAAGTTTTCCGGATGGCAGGGCCACCCTGGCGCTCATAGATGGATATTCTTAGTATCCAATCGTCGAGGTCATTGCATCCACTGCTTTTACACAGGTGGGTCCAGCTCTCGAAATAATTTTTGCCATGTTCGGTCTCCCGGAGGAGATCAAGACGGATAATGGACCACCCTTCCACGGGAATGAGTTTCAGGACATGATGGGGCGTCTGGGCATCAAGCACAGGAAAATCACGCCGCTGTGGCCTCAAGCCAACGGAGAGGTCGAGCGGTTCATGCGCACACTTAACAACGCCCTTCGAATCGCAGTATTAGAAACCACTGACACGGAACTCAGCCTTCACCAATTTTTACGAGAATATAAAGGAACCCCTCACTGTACAACCGGCCAGACTCCTTGGTCCCTCATGCTTGCCGGACCGAGGCGAGATACTATCCCCACTGCCCCCGGGTGGAAACCCACTCCTTATCACCGGAAGCAAACACAAGCCAAGAGGAAAGAAACCAATGACAAGGTGAGCAGAAGAAGGCGTGCCAGAGCAAGAGACATCCGAATCGGCGACCAGGTAATCGTCAAAGATTGGAAACCTGGATGGAAATTCCGCACACCCTATGAACCCGGAGTATGGACTGTGACTGGAGTGTCGGGGACCATGGTGACAGCAGAGAAAGGGAATGATCGGGTGACACGAAACATCTTGTGGTTTAAAAAAGCAACGTTTGTGTAATCTCCTGAGGATCAGGCAGCAGAGGATCAATTCCCTGACTGGTTGACCACTGAGCCCTGAATGAGATCAGGAGCGTGAACCGCCACTGGCCGCTGGACCAAGCAGTTTCAGACAACCGGTAAGTGCTACCCCAGTGACCCAGCGAGGGGGGGGCAGATCCCAGACAGGAAGGTACAGTCTGAGACCCAATCCACCACCCAGCCAGAAGCTGAAGGACTTTGTGTGCACAATAACTTTTGATCCAGTTGGGGAGGGATGTAGTGTTCCGTGATGGTCTAGTTGTTCTAAGACCGACCACGGAACACGGACCCGGAAAGGAAAGGACTTCCGGGGGTAAGGAGGAGTAAAATAAAGAAAAGCGGAGCGCAGGGGTTTTTGGGGTTAGTGAGAGACCCGCAGCTCCGAAGGGAAAGTAACCAGTGCGTGTTTGTTTGTTTTATTGCCATGCGGCGCACAGGAGTTGTAAATTTCACAACAGAACAAGGCTTTGACCCACAAAACGAGAGAGAAATGCAGAAAATTTAGAGAGAAGAACAAACATAAGCATAGGAAGTCAAAGTCAGAGCGAGGGAGGGGAGATGAAACAGAACTTGCAATTGTGAGGTAGGAACTGTGGGATAGTGGAAAAGAGAGACATGAAAGGGAATCAAGACACGGAAGGCCTGGTGCTCACCACCCCTAGTATTCCATTGCGGAGGTGTAGCAGCGGTATGGGACACAGGGAAAAATCCCCTGGTAGACTGAGCACCAGGGGCTGCTTTATGGGTGGATGGACACAGGGGAGTAGCTTCGGGGGGTGTTACACCCCCCTTATAAATGAATTTTCTGGTAAATAGTTGGGCACAGGTGCTTTCAGTCGGGTATGGTGAGATGTCTGCCAGATTTCACCAGGAATTTGCACATACATTCAGAGAAAAACACACACACACTCTCTCCCTCTCAGTTTTTAAAGTTGTCAAAAATATTGGTAGTTTTACAAAAATATTGTGTTTTCCCTCAGTATCCCTACCACCTCACATTCCTCTCACTTTTTCGCTGCCCCTCCCATGCACCCTGCTTGTCGTATAATGTATTTAAACATTAAATGCCAGCCTTATTGTCGGAAAATCTGAACCTCACACCCCCTCAATGTTAGGGGCCAAGCTACGCTCCAGGATGGACAGAGGAAACATCAGTTATCCAGCCTGGCAAAGAGCTTTCAGAAACACACACACAGTTCTATTGTAGACATGTATATAAGTTACTCCACCTTGCCCAAATCCTCCTAGGGATAGGCAAGATTCATGAGCTACACTCATGCAGTAAACTGGGGCCTGGTATGAACACTTTTCCATGTCTTCATTTAGCTTTCATTTGTTGAATGCGCTATTGACAGGCTGCTATGCAAAACGTCAGACCCATGCACTTATGATTTCTACAAATTAAGCACTGTCCTGTAGGTTCACATTTCTTTTCTGACACCCGTTCCTTGGCGGTGTCGCATGTTGTCACCATCATAAGCTGTGTAGGCCGTTCTTGAACAACAGCACATTATTCAAGCTCGGTCAAACCATACTCCAAACATGAAACTACAGACCATCTGCAGGAGCAGCTGGTGTCATCAGTTCACTTTGGGGTGTAAAGTGGACAATATCACTTTCACACACTTCTGCTACGCCAAGTTGCTTTTTTTCAAGCTCTTCCTGTTTTCTCAATAGATGGCCCAGAGAAATTGGGGGAGTCGTTTTTTAAAAACAATAAGAAATTGCTTAGAAGATTCATAAAATGGCGGACGCTCAACAAATGTGTAGTATCTTCAGAGGATATGCCGTGGCAGCAGCGCCTCCGAAGGTACAGCGATCTCCTACAGACAGGCGGGGATCTCCAAATATCGTGGGCGGTCTATAGGCAACCCGCCATGCCCTAAATAACCACCAACAGTACAAAGTTGCACAAATAGTAAATAATGCTGACACGTGTAAGAGATTTGCAACTTTTTGCCAGTGCACATATTCCTGTGTGACTCATCAGTAAGATTCACATTATTTAAGATATGCGTGTAGTATTGCTCTTCCCATACAGTGGTGTTCTACCAATGTTCAATGGCCTATGCAGGCATAGAATATATTCGCCCTGATTCACAAGAGTTTCAAGCTAAATTATCTTTGTAGTACTCCTGGCGCATTCATGAATTTCAGGAGTAAGCCAGGAATCACTAAGGAGTATGTCTCATTTACTCAAAGAAAGGTCTGTGGAAATAGGGCTCGATTTATTCATAACTTGAATAGAATAAGAAGACAACTTTCAATATCATTAGCCTTTCTTATTTTTACTCATCAACATTGTTTATCCATACACAACATCGTTTTCTATATGTTTGTTTCAATATTATGTTACTTAAGTTAGTAAGCATGGTTATTCCATAAAGGCATTGTGGTTAGAGAACCTTACTGAACAGTTATAAAAATCAAATAGGAAAAAACCCTGCAAATTTTTTTTTTCTCTGTCACAAAGAATCAGGATTTTGGTTTCTAATTTTAAATTTTGTACTGAAAAGTGGGTAAGGATAGAAGTATGAAACTCCATGTGGCTGGAGCCAGTGCCACAAGAGACCTCCCACAAGAGCGTGAATTCCTGACTGCCAGAACTATCAAGGGGGAAGCATTCAAAAGTCTTAAGGGTCTGGAAGAAGCACAATTAATAAATTTGTCTCAATTGGCGCACTCAACTTATGCACAACATATGCCAAGCTTGCTCAGGTTTAAGTTAGCTGCTATGACCAGTAGCGCGCATGTTTCTAAATGTGTGTAAACTGTAAATGCCCCTAAATGTACAACTTTGTGAGTGGAAACACAACGTGCATGTCCCTTGTGACTCCTCTGATACTCTCATTAACAACTGGTGCAAAGTATGCAACAAATTTATGATGTGCCACCGCTCGAGCATGCGCAACAGAGGCGGTCCACACTAATGTTTTTACAGAAGAGTAAAAAAATCTAAGCACACCAAATTTGCTCTATTTTTGCCATGTTTATATAACAAGCAGTTAATCAATTGCATATATTTTTCTCCCATTAAAATGTGAACGCAGGAAGTAAGGTTGAAACAAAATCACACTGCTTCAGTAGTTCTCAAGTAGGTAGCTGAATTTTGCAAAATGTGTGTTTTTTGTTTTTTAAAAGCTATATTGCAAGAGAAAATTATAATTTGCAAGCAGTAGATCTTCCTCATGTTTTTTTAACGTTTTAGCGACCCTTTCCTCATTGTCTGCTGGTTGCAAATATTGTGTTTGCAGCATACTCAGTTGTGCATCTGGAATAAAAATATTCTTGAAAGGGAAACACTTTTTTGCCCTTGTGGAAACTATGGCCTGATTCACAAAGATGTTGCTGTGACTTTGTCTTGCAGTACTCCTGATTTCCAGGAACAAGCCAGGAGTGCTCCTGACCTGCTCCTGGAAGGCAGTAGTAAGCCCGGAGTACTACAAGAGTAAATCAAACCCATTCATGCACTAATCTGTGTTGATTGGACCCTATATGTAGTCTGGCACATGCACTAGACCTAGACACAGACACCAGTTGTGTATTGCTTTGATTTTAGTCACTTTTGAAGACGTGTGATTATTCACCATGAGAGGGGTACTTTGCAGGTCGCTCTTTATCCCCCACACGTCCCGGAACTGTGAAAACAATTAGCTGTGTTCTCCCTCCATCATCCTCCGGGACACGCGTGCACAAATCAGAATAATGGCAGCACCAATTACTTTTGATCTATTAAAGCGCAGTGCATACATTAAGGGGGCACGGAAAGACACGTGATGTCAATCCATAACCATGCATTATTCAGACCTATTAGCACACTGGTACATGGGAAGGTAATTGGCAATCAGGCACAGAGGGGCACCGCTGGGCTTCCAAGTACTGTTGGTACAGTGCATCTCTATTACGAGAATACTTCCACGTCATTTGCATAATCCCGCCGAAGGTAGAACATTTTCCCGATTGAAAAATCTATATGCTCTGAAGTGCAAACAGCTATTCTTGACGCACTCCTTTGCATAGTTGCACCTAGGTTGAAGGAAAAACCATTTCCCCTAGTTTATTGGACTCCTTTAAGTCGTTGTTTTTGATCAAAGTTGATTTTGTCTTCCTGTTTATTTTACTGCATCCACAGCCTTGCAAGATAGAGCAAACACCAGCACCCAATCAGAATATCAGAATCCACTGTTTTTGTTTTCTGTGTTTGGTATGCAGAGAATGCAGCATGCTTTTAGGCCAATTTAAAAACACACCTGGGGTTAAATTACATATAGGGTGCAACGCCCTGGCAGCGCACCTTTAAATAGGTGTCCTGGGCACAGACCTGGTCAGAGTGCCCTAATATACTTAATGCACTGCCCCCAGGCAGCCGCAAACTTGCACCTGCCCCCTGGCCAGCTCATTAGTGAAAGGCAGACCAGCTGTTTGCAGCCAGTTCGTCTTTTATTTTGCAGGAGGCACAGCAGCCTGCCTTTCAAAGGGGGCGGAGATCTCCCTGCAAGTTGGTGCAGTGAGTGACTGCATCTGCCTGCAGGTCAATGTCCGGGGGTACACAGGATCTCTTTTGCCGTCTTTCAATGTTTGCCCTCTAGGGGGACTCTTACTATGTACCACTTTTTTGTGGTGCGCAGTCAGAGCACCCTCTGGCAGCTCTTTGCCTCTGTGCCTCGGTCTATAGTACAGTGCAGATGTAGAGGTAAGGTGTTTCAAATGCAAAGGGCCATGCATCCATGCAAAGGAGGGTACACCCTCATCCCATGAAATCACACCACATGTAGCACACGTGAGATCTGTATTACAGAAGAGGCCGTGCTAGTTCCTTCTGTAATACCAACGTCCCCAAGGACTGAAGTAAGTGGGTCTATATGCCGTTGGATCCACGAAGCACTCAGGGCCCCTGTTCTCAAGTGACACTGATGCTTAAAGCGTTGTGTGAATACATTGTGTTTACAGCTGCATAAAGTGCTCTGCTTGCTCAGTTGCCTGCAGTCATCATTGTTGATGGGTCAGACAGATATATGGATGTTCCCAAGGGAGTGCCATTGAAAATGTGGTAAAAACTTGCAAAGTCACAACTTTACTTCTGTAAACATCTATAATACCTTTTAACTATGTTTCCAAATGCTACTTTGCATCTAGAAAAGACAGATATAACTGGCTTGGTTATGGTGTGAAATAAAATAAAATATTTCTGTATCTTGAGGGGGATGCAAAATGAAATCAATTATTGGCAAAGCCAATAGGTCTCGCCATCGGAACTCACTGGCTTTGCCAGTAGATTTTAGTTATGCTGTACAGCTTCCTTGATGCTGTCCAGCATGACTAAAGCAACTTTTGATGCTGATGACTGCTTCATGTTGTAGGTGGGTGCACCTCACATGCATGTGCCTGCAAAATAATGCAGCTTTTTTATTATTATTATCATTATTTTTAATTGCCAATCCAAATTAGGGGCCCACATTTCCTATGATTTTGAGTTGTGTCACTTTTTTGGCACACCGACCAAAATCTATTTTGGGATTTACAAAGCCACACAAGACCTGATTTGCATGGCTTTAGGTGGCTTTGTAAAAAAAATAAAAAATAAAGTAAAGCAAAGCAACGGATAGCCTTGGCTTTTGTTACGTTGCATCAGGTAGGAGTTGCATAGGTGGTGCATGGGTGTTACTGCGCATCCACCCATTTATTTTGATGCAAACCCATATTTACAAAGACTTGTACACATTGGTTTGTGCCAAAACTGTGCACCTATATGAGGCTGGTAAAACAAAGAGAAATATATTTTTCTCCCCATTTTGTGTGATTGTTGCAGCTCACATACAACAGGAAGTAGCCTTAAAGAATAGTTTTTGCATGGGAAGGTGCCCCTTTCTGCACAATACTATCTTGAGAACAAAGCAGGCACCCTTGCAATATCGTGATAGGGCGCCTACAGTGGTGCTCGACAGCTACTGGTGCGCCAGAGCTAGGAGACAGCAGAACAGCATCATATCTTTAAAAATAGGGCAAAGTTCTGCTCTCTCCATTTCACACAAAGCAGCACATTACAACAGCTTCACTTGCTGCATTGAGTTGCATGAAATATTAGTAAGTATGACCTTGGATCGGTAACCAAAAAGAAATAAAAATACAAGGGAGTGACATCGAAGCAAAACAGGGGATGTGGGCAGGGGGGGAAGCAAATTGGTGGCCATAGGTGGGGAATAAGGAAATAGGGGGGATGGAAACAGCAATGAAGGGGCTGAGAAGCACATGACAAGTCAAAGCAACACGGGTGAGCACATAAGAACATGGGAAGTCAGAGCAACTTGAAGTTGGGGAAGAATAGAAGCACACAGTGAGATAGAGCCATGCAGAGAGGGAGCAGATAAGCACACGAGGGAGACAGCTGTAAACACTGGCACTCTTGTAGAGTATGGCGGTCATTCCTACTTTGGCGGGCGGCGGTCGCCGCCCGCCTGGCGGGAACCGCCAGAAGACCGTACTGCGGTCAAAAGACCGCGGCGGTCATTCTGTCTTTCCCGCTGGGCTGGCGGGCGACCGCCAAAAGGCCGCCCGCCCGCCCGCCCTGCGGGAAAGCACCAGCAACGAGGAAGCCGGCTCCGAATGGAGCCGGCGGAGTTGCTGGTGTGCGACGGGTGCAGTTGCACCCGTCGCGATTTTCAGTGTCTGCCAAGCAGACACTGAAAATCAATGTGGGGCCCTGTTAGGGGGCCCCTGCAGTGCCCATGCCAGTGGCATGCATGGGCACTGCAGGGGCCCCCAGGGGCCCGACGACACCCGTTCCCGCCAGCCAGGTTCTGGCGGTGAAAACCGCTAGAACCAGGCTGGCGCGAAGGGGGTCGGAATCCCCATGGCGGCGCTGCTTGCAGCGCCGCCGTGGAGGATTCACAGGGGCAGCGGGAAGCCGGCGGGAAACCGCCGGCTTCCCTTTTCTGACCGCGGTCAGAATAGCCCCAGAAGCACCGCCAGCCTGTTGGCGGTGCTTCCTCCGTCCCCTACCCTGGCGGTCTCGGACCGCCAGGGTAGGAATGACCCCCTATATAATTAAAAAGAAAAAAGTTGCACAAAAAAATTAGCAGTGTATGAGCACAGTAATGTGTCCATGCTCTAGGGGAGGGACAAGCTCACGATGAGGAAGTAAAGTCCACACAAATGGTCACATAAGAAGAAAGCAAATGAGAATGACAATGAGGCCCACCACTAGTAAACAATGGAGAGGTTCTAAGCCCACTGTAAGCTAACATGTCTTGCAACAGACAGTGCATGAGCTGCCTTAGGAAAGACCTAAAAAGGTGAAAATATGTATAGCCACATTTAACTAAACCCGCACTTGCAAATCGCTCACCCTACAGATAACCTCTAGGCAAGGGAATAATATGCATACATAGGCAAGGGAAGCTAAATAAATCATATTTTACCCTTCAGTATACTTGAGGACTCACTGAATCTGGAACAGTGCAGCAAATAGTGTTTGTGTCCACTTTTTATGCCTCCTAGGCACTTTGATACTACAGAAGTGCTGCCTGGAAACACTTGCACAGCAGCTTCTATAATGCACACCATTCCACTGCGAAAAGTGCTCTTGAGTGATCTAAAGGGAGGTATTCCCTCATTTTCCTGTGGCACGGCCTCAGGTAAATGAGGCAATGCCCTTTCATCTGGTGCGGTACTACAGGTATGGTTGCAAGGGCAAGTAGGTTATTGTGCTGGTGCAGTAATTTTGCATCACATAGGAGGTGGTTCATTTTCAGTGCACCCCCAGGGGCTCCCTTTGGAAGGTTGCATTGATGTTCAAGAGACCCCTCCAATATTCTGGGGTTTGCACTCCAGAGATTATCTGGGAAATCCTGTACTCCCTGTATTCTTCAGAGAGTTTGGAATGGCACTTTGGAGTGTGATGTGGGGTTCAAGCGATTATTGTACTAAGCACTGCTGGATGATTGACACAGCTTTTAATACTGAATAAAGTATTGGATTTTCATCTACCTTGCCTCCTTCCTGCTTGTTAATATTACTACTACCCTTCCCCGCAAGTTTATCCCTCCCACAGGCCAGTGCCATTAGGGGGATTCCAGTCCACTCTCAAAAAGTGGCCTCTGTCCTGCTGTCAGTAAAAGAGGAAGCTAAGGTTTCAAACAGATGCACTCTCCCCAGCACAGGTGGAATTACTCACACCTGCACTGGTGAGCACACACTTGTCCCATATTTGGGCACTCTAGCTCTTTTCGTGCAGGGTGTAAACAATAGAGGGTGTGCTGTAGTGCAGAAAGGGACAGTGCGCTTGATGGCTACTACAGTTCCAGGGGTCCTATTACACGTAATGCCCCAGGGGTGAATGAGCATTTTTGCCCACTTTTTCTGCCCCATAAACACTTTGGCATTAGGGAAGGCCACACTTGTGCAGCGTCCTTTGTCATTTTGGTCGTGGTAGTGTTAGACTGGACTTTCAGGCAGTCTGGCACTGCTAGCTAGGCCAGCTTGAAAGTGCCAGTGTGAGGGCTGTTTCTTTATGGCCCTGTGGACCATGACAGGACCAAAACTTTACCTCACCCTCTGGCTCTTTCAAGATGGCCTAACAGGCTTTGTGTGTTCCCCTTTGGGAGTAGTTCCTAAGAGGAAACCGGGGCAGTTCAGGCTGATTCACAATTTGTCGGCCCCCCGGGGGTCATCAGTTAACAATGCCATTGATCCTCAACTTTGCTCGGTCCACTATGCATCAGTGGACAACGCAGTGGAAAAAGTAAGGGTATTAGGCCATGGGGCGTTGTTAGCAAAAACCGACATTGAATCAGCTTTCCGACTGCTTCCTGTCCACCCGAAGATTATCACCTGTTGGATTTTCAATTCCGGGGGGAATACTACTATGATCAATGCATGCACATGGGTTGTAGTATATCATGCAGTTATTTTGAGCAATTCAGCACTTTTCTTCAGTGGGTCTTTTCTCTTCGTACTGGTCACCGGGATGTCATTCATTACTTGGATGACTTCTTAATCCTGGGCCCTCCTATGTCTGACAAGTGCGGGTGGGCTCTCCAGGCGTTGATCGCAATGTTTGAGGAATTCGGGGTCCCTTTGGCTCCAGAGAAGACGGTCGGCCCTTCTACTTGCATCACCTTCCTGGGGATTGAAATTGATTCTGTGGCCGGGGAGTGTTGCTTGCCTCAGGAGAAGTTGCTAGCCTTCAAAGGGTCCATTCGTACAATGTTGTCACAGAAGAAAGTGACCCAACACCAGCTTCAGGTACTGGTTGGCCAGCTGAATTTCGCACTGAGGATCATTCCTATGGCCCGCCCCTTTTCTAGATCAATCGCTCGTTCAATGGCCAGGCTGACAGAAAAACATCACCACACTCGGTTGTCGGGGGAGGTTAGGGAGGACTTAAGGTTGTGGGATCTTTTTCTGCAAAAGTTCAATGGAGCCGTCATTAGGCCGGACAAGGCGATTTCCAGCACCACGGTGGGCCTGTACACTGATTCTGCAGGTAGCATAGGTTTTGGCGCAATACTGGGCCCCATGTGGTGCAGGGCTGATTGGCCAGAAGATTGGGTCAGCAGGGGTTGGACCAAGAACATAGCCTTTTTGGAATTATTCCCTATTGTTGTAGCTGTAAATATCTGGGCGGAAGAATTGAAGAATAGGGTTGTAATCTTTTGGTCTGACAACATGGCGGTAGTAGAAGTTATTAACCGCCAAGGGGCTTCATGCCCTCTGGTCCTGCGCCTGTTAAAACACCTGATTTTGGCTTATCTGCAACACAACATTACTTTCAGGGCTAAACACGTGCCTGGGGTTCATAACAACGCAGCTGATGCTCTGTCTCGCTCATTAATGCAGGATTTTCTGCGGTATCACCCCCGGGCGATGGAGAAGATGACAGAGTTCCCAGAATTTCTGTGGAGAATTGGTGCCCCGCCCTCCCAGACTTAGTAGCGACATCTTTAGCACCACTCACTAAGAGAGCTTATGAGAATGATTTCTACCATTACAGACGGTTTTTGAAGACGCAGCATATTTCCGAAATATTCACTGAGTCCGCGGTTTGTGCTTTCCTGCAGCATCTAAAAATCTTGGGGCGCCCTGTGTCTTGTGCAAAGGCTTACTTGGCGGCGATACGTTTCTTTGCAGGGATCAGAAATCTAGAGGGAGCTTTGAATACTTTTATTATAAAGCGGGCTCTAGCAGGTTGGGCCAGGGTGGCCCACGTCAGTGCAGATGCCAGGCGCCCTGTTACCGCACCTTTGCTGGAGAACCTTTCGTGTGCACTCCCGGACGTCTGCTCTTCACAGGCTGAGTCAGCTTTATTTGCCACAGCATTCGCGGTGGCCTTTTACGGGGCCTTCCGCATCAGCGAATTGGTGGGCTCCTCCAGGGGCGACCACGCAGGGGGGTTACAGTGGGAGGACGTGACGGTCAGCGCAGGGTCCCTTTCTATAGTCTTGCGCAAATCAAAAATAGACCAGCTTAAAAAAGGAGCACGCATCACACTCTGTGCCGCGTCCGTATCCCCTTATGCCCGGTGTCGCTAACGAATAGATACCTCGCGGTCCACCCTCCAGCAGGCTCTTCTGCCTTGTTCATACACCCCAACGGGGACTGCCTATCGCGCTACCAGTTCTTGGAGGTCTTCAAGTTGGCCCTGAAGGCAATTGGGGTGGATCAAAAAGGATACTCCTCCCATTCATTTTGAATAGGGGCAGCCACACTGGCGGCGGCTGCTGGCCTGCCGGCTACCGCAGTAAAAGGCATCGGGCGTTGGTCGTCAGAATGTTATAAGCGGTACATCAGGCCCGAATTTGTATAATGGCGGTGCTGATGCTAGTATGTGATCTTCTCACGCTCTTTTCTTTTCTTTTCAGTCAAATGTCTCAACATGTAGTTTGGGTTCTGGGGCATTCATTTGTTCGATGGGTGGTGTACCGGGTGCAACAGCTCCGTGGGTCGAATCCGGCGATGGTGCAAGGTGTGGCGATCCGCTGGTGTGGAATTGGTGGAGTGGGCATCACTCAACTACAGCATTTGGTCAATGTGGCGAAAGGATGTGGGGAGCTGCAGTCCCCGGATCTTATCATTATTCACTTAGGAGGCAACGACTTGGTGCGATTGGGCCGCAAGGCACTAAGGGAAACAGTATTCTTAGAGATCACTAAGTTGGCAAAACAATTTCCAAATGCAGCAATTGCTTGGTCCCACATGGTGCCACGTCGAAAATGGGGCACAGGGATCAGATCAAGGACTATGAATGTTTCCGTTCGCCGGCTTAACGCTGAGATGGCCAAGCTTTGCCCAGGCCCTGGGCATTTATGGAACATCCCCCACAAACTCTTAAAGGGCCGCCACATGTTTCACAGGGACCAGGTGCATCTATCCGAGGCGGGGACTGATCAATTCATTCGTGACATGTGGGGTTTTGCTCGCAGTCTTTTTTTGGGTGGGGAGGGCGAAGGACCTTTTGGGCCCTGGTCGCCCTCAGAGTGGAAATTGAGATATAAATGTGACTAGAAACAACAGGGGGGGTCCCCAAGGTTGGGCCCCCGGGAGGACACCTGGGATAGGATCCTGAAGTTCTGAGCCAACCAGGGGATGTACACACCAGATCAGGGGGTAAGAGAGCTCAGATCGCTGGGGGGAACATGGGGCTCCAGCTCTTGGCCACCCCGCTACACCCCGAGTCTGATTGGTGTTTGGAGGGGGGGGCGGAACCCGAAACATGAGGACAAGGTACGGTGTAGTCAGGGTAACCGCCCCTCCTATGGATACAGGTGAGATATGGGTCACCTGTGTGGTCCAATGGTGGTTCAGGACAGGAAGGGATCCTGTCAGATTTGATTTATGGTCACTAAACTCTCATGACATGTAAATATGAAAAATGTTTGTGGAATGAATAACCTTTACACTTGATATAACTAGTTTGCTTTAAAGTTATAAGATGTTTTGAAATGTTTTTAATAATAAAAACCACTTCCAACTAGTTAAGTTTGTCGGTCTGTGTATTTCTGGTGGGGGGAGTGTGGGCTGTCGGGAGGCCTCCGGATCCTAACTAGCATGAGCTCTGAATAGGGATGCAGTGCTTCTCCTTTCTCCTCCATAGAGTAGAGGAGCCCCACCTGCTGCTCTTTTTAAAGGTTTTCAAATATAATATAGCATGCTACACTATACTGTAACATAACTAGAGAACCATAACATAACCTATATACATGTAAATGATATAGGAGATGCCCAAGAGTGAATCAAGAGGGTGCATTGTAGTAAGCAGGTATAATGGGTACTTCAGGGGAGTTTTGAGAAGTGGGATTCTGGCCATATGCTTTTACCACATCTAATGACTACAGATTACCTTGAGAGGGAGGTGACTGGACAATCAGGCAGAGCTCAGGGTAGGGTATCTACCCAGAAACACTCCATTATGCAGGTTCTTGCAGCTTACCTGCTGGTTCAAACTACTTGTGGATGTTTTCCCCTTCAATTTTACACACTCTAAGGTCTCCTTATCCTCACAAGAAGATGCAAAACACTCTTCTTTATTAACTATGAACATGTTGCAAGTTCATCTCAACTTAGACATGGAGACACCATAAGGAGCAAATGTTTTCTACAAAGCCTTGGGACACTACCTCAGCATACATTCTGACCATTCATCACAGAGTGTGAAAGCACCTACACACAACATACACTACACACGCAAACACAATACTACACACATGCACATAACATACATTTGCACACCACACTCACAAAGGACACACACTACATATATAAACATACAATAACCGCACAAAAATGCTTACAACAGCCACACACGAAACACACACTTAAACACATACAAACATGCATACATCCACAAACACAGCCACGCAGAAACTGTGAAACCAAGTTGCTAACAGGAAAGAAATGTTTTAGGGGTAAAAGGCAATACAGGGCGAGACTCCTCAAAGAAAGAGGCACTCATGGAATCAATGCAAAGTATTGGTTGTGTTGCACCACAGTGACTTTTCCTTATATGTGAAAAGATTTAGCTGGCACAACCCAGTTGAACTGTACCTAATTGAGCATCTCTGCAACCATTCCCCCACCCCCACACCGAAACAAAATCATCGATGTTTTAACAATTTAACATCTAAACTGGGACTGGTACATAATTGTTAATCATTTATTTTAATTAATTGCTCATTTCTTTTCTCAGTGGGCATCTTGATACTCCCTGTAAAGTATCTAGTCATGTTTTTGTATGCTGTTGGCTTAGTGCTCAGCCGGAGTTATGGCCACATTCAGACAAATCAACAAGTAACATTTCACAGGTGTATGCCTTCGGCGAGTGTAGACAACACTGCCCCTTCTTGTATCCATTCCTCCCAGTGTTCTATAAGTAATGCAGTCTTAGATTTTCCAACTCATTGTTTATTTCAGATGTAATCTTCTTTTGAGGTCCTGACAACATGTTCAGTTGTCTACCAGCGCAACAACTCTGTTAGTGTCCTGCGATGTTAAGAAAGCTTGTCACAATGATGATCACGTAGACATGTTTGTGCATTAATAGTACTGTGTATTATTCACAACTTGCAGAATAGTAATCTACACTTGTATCCACATGTGTGTACTTATATGTTGACATTGCCTTTAAAAAGATTTTGATTTGGCCTGTTAATGTGCATTTTCTTGACTTATGCTAACTAGGCCTCAGCTAGGCCTCATTCCCATCTTGTTCAAAGGGAAAAGCGCCCTCACCGAAGTGGGGGGGCGCGGCCCGTTAGGGGTCGGGCCTCCGAGGCCCTGGGTGCACTCCCCCTTTCTTTTCATTTCGCCGGGGGTGTGCGGTGTCGGCCGGACTTCCGCCCTTGCGCCTTGCGAGGCTTTGGGGTGGAAGTGCAGCAGGGGGCCTGTTGTGGGGCCATCGTTGGTTCTTGTCCGGATCTGGCCACCGCAAACCGGTGGGGGGCTACTTAAGAGCCCCCCCAAGAAGGCTAGTCCTTCTTTACCTGTGTTGCGGCGGCCGGACCTGTGCAGGAGCCCGCGATTGAGGAACCCACGAGCGAGGTCACTCTGTCCTTCGTTCCCCCTGTTTTCTTACCGGCATTTGGTTTTCGTGCGGCATCGTGGAGGCCTAGAGGAGTGGAGAAGGGGCTGGATCGCGCAGTTGGCACTGCGATCGGAGTAGCAATGAAATGTTTTTTCCATTCGACGTTCCGGTTTTGGGTGTGAGTATTGACACGGGCTGCTGGTTGTTGCTGCGGATGTTGGTTTTTAGCACGCGCGCTGGGGAATATTAGTTAGAACCTTCGGTGGTCAGGGTTTTTGTCTGTGAGTATTCACGCACGCTGCTGGCTGTTTGTGGCTAATGTTGCTTTCTTACACGCGCGTTTGGGAATGTTGGTCAGAACTTTAAACGCCTAAACTTAGCTCTTTCAGGAGAGCGTTTTTTCTGAAATTTTAAAGGTCCTTGCTTCGATTCCTGCTCCCCTTTCTGTATAGTAGAATAACAATTGCGCCGGTAACGCGAGTAATTGGTCGCTCAAACACAGCGCGTGTCTGCAGCGTTTTTAACGGTTTAAGGCAGCTGGGTCCTGGGGGTCTATCGATCGAAAACCTCGCGCTGGTTAAGCAAGGTAGTTGGGTTATTATACAGCGCGCGTCTGCAGCGCTTTCAAACAATTTTATTAATTCTGCGTGGGTCGGCAGGGTTTTCATGCAATGTTAAGTTGTTTGCCTCTGCTCTGTTGAGAACCGGACAAGTATTGGCGCGCGTGGGGTTTGGACCACATGGCACACACCGCCCAAAGGGCACACAGGTCGGGTACACTGTGCCTCAGTGTACTGTTTAAAAAAAATATATACTGAATCGCACAGATACGTAAGTGCCTGAAGGCAGGTGTGACGGTGTGTTGTGCTAGACGTACCGGTGGTGCACGTAACTAAAAATAATTGTTGATTTATCAAGGGGCTTACTCGGATTCAGCCACAGGGCTCTGGGATCTGTATGGTGGCCCAAATGATTTAGGGTGGTTGTCGCAGAGTTAAGCATTTAGGAGGGGTTATCCTCTTAATCCTTGTGTTTGACTGCGTTGTATTCATCTTATTTTCAGGTTCATCCAAAAAAAAAAAAAAAAAAAAATAATATATATTTAATTTCTTCAATTCTGCCTCAGAGTAGTTGCCCTCCTTACAGTCCATCATGCCACCATGTAAGGCTAGCACCCAAAAAGGAAAAGGTCGAGACCCCGAGTTGTCCCAGCTTTCAAGATTAGTTTTAGAAAAATTGGGGAGTGAGGACACAAGTGAGGTCAATGGGTCCCCTGAAAAGGAAGTTGGTGGGGATAGGGGCACCTGCCCAAAACGGTCCCATGTGGCCCCCAGTGCTGCTTTCCCCCCGGTTAAGCGCAAGAGGAATGGGAAAGCGCAGGTGCCGGCCACCATCAATCTGACGCCTCCCACAGCTGTTAGTCTGCCAGCACAGTTTACCTTGCCTGATACCCCAGCCCCTTCCGCAGTGCTACCCCTTGCGCCTCCCGCATTAAATATGGGCACCACGGCTCCACCGGGCATGGGCTTAGAAGGGGCCCTAGCTGATATCCGTAAATCCCTGGCGGCCTTGGCACCTACAGCTCAGTCCGGGGCACCACCCACTCCTTTACCAGGATTAGCTGTTCCCGCGCCATCGGGTCCCCCGCCAGTGCGCTTGCCCGAGCACCAGGCGCAGGATCAGGATCCTTCCAGGTTGGCGCTATTAGAGGTATCTAAGTTATTGGCCAGTATTAATGCTCCAGCTACCAACACACCACCACCTACAGCACCGTGGGGGTCAAGCGACTCTTGGCAGAATACAGTAACAGACTTATAGCGTCAAGTAGACGCACTGGTGGCAGCGCATACTTCAAACCCTCTACAGGCTTCAAATAGAAGCCCGAGTGTCGCCCCGGCACCGAGCACCGTTCTCACCTCATCCCCCTTGGTTCAAAACGTCTTGCCCAGTTCCAGCAAGGTTCCTGGTCAGGTCAACCCTACTAAGGAAGGGACAACAGATTCATTACTATCCAGACCAGGTAAGCTGGCAGCTCACGTTAGTACGGAAGTTAAAGAAAAGATATGGAAGGAGGAATTTGTGGACATTTTTTCATTGATAAGGGCAAAAAGGAGGGAGGTTGAAGGGAAGGAGAAAGAACCTAAGTCATCCTCTTATGTGGAAAGGAAGCCCAAAATAGAGGAGAACATCACAAATTGGTTATTCGGTTTTAACGTTTTTATGTCAATCTTGTTGGAGAAAAAACCAGAGTTGGGCACCTCTTTAATTTATTACGTTAATAACATATTGAAAGCTCAACACACTTATGGGGGGTTGGCTTGGTTGGAATATGACAGAGATTTTCGTTGGGCAAAAGTAGAGGATCCATCCATTGGTTGGGATCAAACTGAGGTTAATGTGTGGCTTGAATGCGTTAACAGCAAGATCTCTGGGAGGCAGCCCTTTCGGCCTCAGTTGTCAGGTGAGAAGAAGGGGTCGTGCTGGGCATTCAACAGAAAGATGTGTTCACGTCCCGCAGGAACCTGCAAATTCAGACATAATTGTTCCTTTTGCGGGCACCCCTCCCACCCTGAATCAAAATGTATCAAGAAATCAAAAGAGCTGGGTAGGGACCCTAGTAAACCTTCAATTTGATCGCCCCCTGCCCTCCCCTATTAGGCTAGACGCATTGCGCCCTTGGTTGCAGGCTTACCCGTCTTTGGATTCCGCATTAGTACTTCTTCACGGTTTTTCCTTTCTTTTCAGGATACCCGCCCCTAATGTCTCTCCTGTAAATCACTGTAAGAATTTAATATCCGCTTCTCAGAGCTCTGTAGTGGTAGCCAGGAAGCTGGAGAAAGAAAGGGCCCTGGGCAGGCTCGACGGCCCTTTCAAAAGCCCACCGTTAACTGGTTTTATGTGTTCCCCTTTGGGAGTGGTTCCGGAAAAAGAACCAGGACAGTTCAGACTGATTCATAATTTGTCGGCCCCTCGGGAGTCATCAGTCAACGATGCCATTGTTCGGTCCGCTATGCATCAGTGGACAATGCAGTAGATAAAGTTAGGCCGTTGGACCGGGGGGATTTGTTAGCAAAAACCGACATTGAGTCAGCCTTCCGTCTGCTTCCTGTCCACCCCGATGACTACCACCTATTGGGTTTTCAATTCCGGGGTGAATACTATTATGACCAATGCATGCCCATGGGTTGTAGTATATCATGCAGTTATTTTGAACAATTCAGCTCCTTTCTTTAGTGGGTTTTTTCCCTTTGTACTGGGCACCGCGAGGTCATCCATTACTTGGATGACTTCTTAATCCTGGGCCCTCCTATGTCTGACAGGTGCAGGTGGGCACTCCGAGCCTTGATCGCCTTGTTTGAAAAATTCGGTGTACCTCTGGCGCCAGAAAAGACGGTCAGCCCTTCTACCTGCATCACTTTCCTGGGGATTGAAATTGGTTCAATGGCGGGGGAGTGTCGCTTGCCTCGGGATAAGTTGCTGGCCTTCAAAGAGTCCATTCGTGCTACGTTGTCTCAAGAAAAAGTGACCCTGCACCAGGTCCAGGTGTTAGTGGGCCAGCTGAATTTTGCACTGAGAATCATTCCCATGGGCCGCCCCTTTTCCAGGTCAATAGCCCGCTCAATGGTGGGACTGAAAGAAAAACATCAACACACTCGTTTGTCTGGAGAAGTTAGGGAGGACCTAAGGTTATGGGACCTGTTTCTAAAGACGTTCAATGGGTCTGTCATTTGGCCACGAAAAGCGATATCCAGCCCCACGCTAGGCCTATACACTGATTCTGCAGGTAGCATAGGTTCTGACGCAATCCTGGGCACATTATGGTGTAGGGCAAATTGGCCAGAAGATTGGGTCAGTTGGGGGTGGACCAAGAATATAGCCTTTCTGGAATTATTCCCAATTGTGGTTGCTGTAAACATCTGGGCAGAAGAATTAAAGAACAGGGTTGTAATTTTTTGGTCCAACAACATGGCGGTAGTAGAAGTTATTAACCGCCAGGGGGCTTCATGCCTTTTGGTCTTGCGCCTGTTGAAACACTTGATTCTGACTTGTCTTCAGCACAACATTACGTTCAGGGCAAAACATGTGCCTGGGGTACATAACAACGCAGCTGACGCACTGTCTCGCTCATTAATGCAGGATTTTCTGCAGTATCACCCACAGGCGATGGAGAAGATGACGAAGTTCCCAGAATCTCTGTGGAAGATTGGTGCCCCGCCCTCCCAGACTTAGTAGCAACGTCTCTGGCACCACGTACAAAAGCAGCTTATGAGAACAATTTTTATCTTTACAGGCGGTTTTTGCCGACGCAGCATATTTCAGACACGTTCTCTGAGTCCGCAGTTGGGGTTTTCCTGGAACATTTACAAATTTTAGGGCGCCCTGTGTCATGCTCAAAGGCATACTTGGCGGCGATACGCTTCTTTGCAAAAATCTGAAATTTGGAGAGACCATTGAATACTTTTATTTTAAGACAGGCCCTAGTGGGTTGGGCCAGGGGGTCCGCAGGTAGCACAGATGCCAGGCGACCCGTCACCACCCCTCTGTTAGAAATGTTTTTAAGTACACTCCACGTCATCTGCTCTTCACCGGCTGAGGCGGCTTTATTCACCGCAGCATTCGCGTTGGCCTTTTACGGGGCTTTCCGCATCAGCGAATTGGTGGGCTCTTCCAGGGGTGACCACTCAGGGGGACTACAGCAGAGAGACGTGTTGGTCTGCGCTGGGTCACTGTCCATAATGTTGCGCAAATCAAAGACAGACCAGCTTAAAAAAGGAACACGCATCACGCTCTCTGCCGCGCCCGTTTCCCCCTTATGCCCGGTGTCGCTTACAAACAGTTATCTCGCAGTCCGCCCTCCAGCAGGCTCTTCGGCCTTGCTCATACACCCCAATGGAGACTGCCTATCGCGCTACCAGTTCTCGGAAGTCTTCAAGTTGACCCTAAGAGCAATTGGGGTGGATCCAAAAGGATACTCCTCCCATTCATTTAGAATAGGGGCAACCACATTAGCGGCGGCAGCGGGCCTTCCAGCTACCGCAGTTAAAGGCATAGGACGGTGGTCTCCAGAATGTTACAAGCGGTACATCAGGCCCGATTTGGTGTAGTGGTGACTTGGATGCTTGTTGGTGTTCTCTCACGCTCCTGTTTCTTTTCTTTCAGTCAAATGTCTCAACATGTGGTCTGGGTTTTGGGTCATTCATTTGTTCATCGGGTGGCGTACCGGGTGCAACAGCTCCGTGGGTCGAATCCGGCAAGCATGCAAGGCGTGGCGTTTCGCTGGTGCGGTATTGGTGGAGGAGGTATTACGCAACTACAGCATCTGGTCAATATGGCGAAAGGATGTGGGGGACTGCAGTCTCTGGGTCTAATCATTATTCACTTGGGGGGCAACGATTTGGTGCGTTTAGGCCGTAAGGCACTGAGGGAGACAGTATTCTTAGAAATCACAAAAGTGGCAAAGCAGTTCCCAGGGGCAGCATTTGCTTGGTCACACATGGTGCCACGTCGAAAGTGGGGTGCAGGGATAAGACCTAGGACTATCAATGTGTCAGTTCGCCGGCTTAACGCCGAGATGGCAAAACTTTGCCCGGGCCTCTTATGGAACATCCCACACAAACTATTAAAGGGCGCCCACATGTTTCACAAGGACCAGGTGCATTAATCTGATGAAGGAACCGATTAATTTATCTGTGACATGTGGGGTTTTGCCCGCAGCCTCTTCTTGGGGGGGGGGAGGGCGAAGGACCTTTTGGGCCCTGGTCGCCCTTGTGGCGGAAATTGAGACATAAATGTGACTAGAAACAACAGGGGGGGTCCCCAAGGTTGGGCCCCCGGGAGGACATCTGGGATAGGATCCTGAAGTTCTGAGCCAACCAGCGGATATACACACCAGATCAGGGGGTAAGAGAGCTCAGATCGCTGGGGGGCTCCAGCTCTTGGCCACCCCGTTACACCCCGAGGCTGATTGGTGTTTGGAGGGGGGGCGGAACCCGAAACATGAGGACAAGGTACGGTGTAGTTAGGGTAACCGCCCCTCCTACGGATACAGGTGAGACATGGGTCACCTTTGTGGTCCAATGGTGGTTCAGGACAGGAAGGGATCCTATCAGATTTGATTTATGGTCACAATAAAACTCTTGTTACATGTAAATAAAAATGTTTGTGTAAATGATTAACCTTTGTTATACTTGTTATAAATATTTTGGCTTGATGAATTATGAGATGTTCTTTGAAATGTGTCTCTAAGAATAAAGTAACCTCTTCCAATGATAAAAACTTGTCGCTCTGCGTATTTCTGGTGGGGGGAGTGTGGGCCATCTGGAGGCCTCCGGATCCTAGGGAAAAGCGCCCTCTCCGAAGTGGGGGGGTGCGGCCCATTAGGGGTCGGGGCCTCCGAGGCCCTGGGTGCACTCCCCCTTTCTTTTCATTTTGCCGGGGGTGCGTGGTGTCGGACGGACTTCCGCCCTCGCGCCTCGCGAGGCGTTGGGGCGGAAGTGCAGCAGAGGGCCTGTCGTGGGGCCATCTTTGGTTTTTGTCCGGATCAGGCAGCCGAAAACCGGTGGGGGGCTACTTAAGAGCTCCCCCAAGAAGGCTAGTCCTTCTTTACCTGTGTTGCGGCGGCCGGACCTGTGCAGGAGCCCGCGATTGACCCACCCACCCTCTCCTTTCTTTTGGTATGTTTGGAAGTGAGGTTTTGGAAATTGAGATATAAATGTGACTAGAAACAACAGGGGGGTTCCCCAAGGTTGGGCCCCCGGGAGGACATCTGGGATAGGATCCTGAAGTTCTGAGCCAACCAGCGGATGTACACACCAGATCAGGGGGTAAGAGAGCTCAGATCGCTGGGGGGAACATGGGGCTCCAGCTCTTGGCCCCCCCGTTACACCCCGAGGCTGATTGGTGTTTGGAGGGGGGGCGGAACCCGAAACATGAGGACAAGGTACGGTGTAGTCAGGGTAACCGCCCCTCCTACAGATACAGGTGAGACATGGGTCACCTGTGTGGTCCAATGGTGGTTCAGGACAGGAAGGGATCCTGTCAGATTTGATTTATGGTCACAATAAAACTCTCGTTACATGTAAATAAAAATGTTTGTGTAACTGATTAACCTTTGTTATACTTGTTATAAATATTTTGGCTTGATGAGTTATGAGATGTTCTTTGAAATGTGTCTCTAAGAATAAAGTAACCTCTTCCAACGATAAAAAATTGCCGCTCTGCGTATTTCTGGCGGCGGGAGTGTGGGCCGTCTGGAGGCCTCCGGATCCTAATGGATGTCTCACCTTGTACATTCACTGTTTGTTGTGTATGCTGCGCCTAGACAAGCAAGGCATTTCTTTATTTCCAAATGACGTTGTTCTCGAAGAGAATTTCTAGCATTGATTCAGTAGTGCAACTTTTCTCAAGGATGCTTCCGCCTGCTGGCAATATTGCATTGAATCGCAATGGTTTACTGTTGGTTTGTAACTAGTTTGTTCTGAACTCTCCGGATGACATTAGCATAGAAGGGGCTATACTAATATTCAGTAGTGGGTTAGTGCTTACAGCCTTACCACTGTATAACGCTCTTCATTTCGCTGCAATTTCTTTGTTCACACCATGATGAATCTGTACTTTCTATGTTAGTCTATGAGAATATTTCCTACATAAACATTCAAATTTGTGGGTGATCTAGAATCTTTTATGAGCTGCTAAGAATGCTGTCCGATTTCGCACTGATTTCACTGCACAATTGGAACTTGGAATATTTTTGAATTTGCCTGTTATTCTGTATTGCCCTATGACAGCCCCTTCACTGCAATACATTTATGTATTTGCATTTTATAATTTCTGCGCTGTACCCTTTTGAATGTTTGCGATAAATTATTCTAAATTCTCTAATTCCACCCTAGACCTCACTTATCGAGTCTATACTTACTTCTTTACTGTATTTTTGTTATGCTGTTTTGCCCTTTACTTTGAGACACATTGCCTCATATAATTGAGGTTTAACACTGTCCCTGATCAATCCACCTGTGGGCGTGCTATTAAAGTGTCTTTTGGGGTGTAAGATTGTAGGGGTCCCTGCATCCACAATCATAATGATGACAATAAAACTTAGGATAATAACGATGATGAAGTTTTTTAAAGTGCTCCAGTGGACAGCAGCATTAATTCAGGCAGTTTAGCATGTTTTGAGAAGATCCACCATTACTCACGCTCTCACTTCCTCACTGACAATTATTGTTGCCTTGTTGTATGTGTCACTCGAGACATGAACTTTCACTTTCTGCTTCACCCTTTTTTGTCCATTTCCTTATTTTTCTATACAATAGATTAAAAAATTCACAAAATTAAATGCCCTTATAGCAGTTCTGCTATTCCACATGCCTTGTCCCATGGATGTACTGTATTTATGGTATGGTGCATCATGGGGCAAGGACTGAAGATGCGTCCCAAATTCTAATGCAACAGTGTCAAGAACAGCACGAGGTACCGCAACGCAAATACTCCCTCTTCATGCAAAGCTGTTTTACATGTCCAAAAGCTCCTTTATGTGCCATAAGTCAGTATTGCGTGACATAGGAGTTCTTTGCGTCGCGGCAGTGCAAGAAAAATTGACACATTCCACCCACCAATACTTCACAATACTGACAAGTATAGGATGAACCTCTGGGAGTCAGGAGGGTAACAACCCCAACCCAGAAGACTTGCCATCATCCCTGGAGAAGAGGAAAAGGAAGTTCTTCTTCGGTGAGGAGGAGAACCAGATATTAATAAGTGAGGTGACAAAAAATTGACATTTCCTTTTTGTCACCTCAAAATTGCCATTAGGGAGGAATAAGGCCATTTGGCGATCCATAGTGGACAAAATGTACTACGTTGCCCAAGCACAGAAGACCATTCTAGAGTGCAAGAAGAGGTGGCAGAATTATAAGTGGAAAATCAAAGAAGAACTGACCAGGAACAATAAGATAGCCATGAGAACCAAAGGAGGACCTGATGTCCAGGTGGAGTTGAGTTAATTGGAGGAGCAGGTGGCATCCCTCACACCAACAGAGTTGGTAGCTGGAGTGAAAGGGTAGGGCATTGCTGAAGTGGAGAACCAGGAACAACCACAGGGTGAGTCAAAACAAGGGACCATGTATTAGGAAACTGGCATGCAGGCCAACGCAGCAACCCACTTTGCTGCTATGTGATGTGCTGCGTGAAAGGGCAGGAATGCACCATATGTCAAATCATCCTGCACATCACTGTCCTTTCCATTGGCAGTACATATTTTCCAGTCAAGCCATGCCAAGTTTCACAGGTTAATGCATGATGTGGTGCCCCAGTCAAGGGATTACCTCTCAATACATAGATTTGTACCCAGTTATTCCTTCACAAAACAGGACTACAAATTACAGAATGCAAAATGCAAAACTTGGACTGGAGGAGCACATTATGCATGGTCCTGGAAAACTTGGCATATATGCCGCTGCCAATGCAGGCCCTATTGCACCATCACACAATTGTTCTTGTGTTGGAGCCAGGTATCCCAAAGTGTATTGTAATGTAAACATAGTCATTCTGTCTTTGTAGAGGGTCAATGTGTCACGCAAGAGGGTCTCCAGCTGCTGAGAATGTGTACACACTGCAAGTAATATCACTCAAAAAGCCAGGTGTACAGTGACTAACATAAATCCATTATTGACGCAGCTGACCTGTTGTGCTGGGGAAGGTTGCCCCAGGTGTAGGCTGCCATATATGACAAACCCTACCTCCTGGCATGATGATATGAATATTGGGGGTGTGGGTGAAAGGAAGTGATGCACAGCAGAGGGTCATGATTGCTTGTTGGGAGCGTAGATGGTGTCTGAGCTAGGTTAGTCCCAGGTAGTATAGTGCTTTGTAGGTGTGTGGCTAAGCATTTTGAACTGCCAATGCATTTGAATGGTGAGACAGTGTCAGTTTCTGAGGTGACGTTTGATGTGTGTGCCGCAAGGTAGGCTGAATAAAGTCTGGCAGTGTTGTTTTGGATATTTTGCCTCATGTGAGCAAGTGTGCAGAGGTGCTGTAGTAGCAGTAATTGGTTAATTACAGTCAACATGTGATAGTGAGCTGGGTGATGGTTTAAATGTGCCAGGAGGGAGCCATATAATCAGAAATGTCTGACAATGTAAATTATGTGAAAGCAGGAGGAGGTGATTGTGCTAAAGTGAAGTTTCATGATGATGAAGGTGTCGAGGATGATGGGCAGGTGTCTGTGGTGGTTAGAGGATGAGGCTTGTGGGCCTAGTCATATGGGCAGCCACGATGAGTACATGTTTCAGAATGTCAACACTTTTATCTTGTCATGTTGAGTATGAGCAACTAATCTCACATACAAGTAGCCATGTTGATCAATGGTGCATTTTCTAACTACTGTTGGTGGTGTCGGTGTCTCATGAGTGATAGTGTCTGATCTGGGTGTCATCAGTGTAAGAGACAAAGTACAGTCCCTGGGTCTGAATAATGATTGCCAGAAGAGCCATCTACATGTCCAAGAGAGTGGGGCAGAGTGAAACAATTTGCTGGACTCTAGAGATGAATACCTTGGGTTCTTAGGGAATGGATTGAGCATGAGCTGTTGCATACTTCTAAATATGAAGGCTATCCATTTCAGTGATGTTCTTTAGTTCTTATTTTTGTTTAGTCTGGGGTTGACTGTGTGTGTTGTAAAACTACAGGATTCTCCAGTCAAATTTGGATTAAGGCCTTTGCACAGGACCTTCTCCTTACATGCAGTGCAGGTAGGTGGTTTGATGTGTAGTCTTTTGTGGATGTTTCTGAAAGATAGGGACCAATACTGCACAATTTGCATTCAGGACAGTACAGCAGGGCAGCTTGGTGTGTAGTGCCGAGTGAATGGCAGAGTGCAGGATAGTGTGAGTTGAAATAACAATTGACATGTCTTGGTAAGTGCTGCTCTGCAAACTGATGGTTAGAGCAAAGTGCAGGCAGACAGCACAAACATGTAAAATGGTCTATGCAGTAGTGCTGAGTAGCCAACTTTTCAACAGTGCAGGCAGACAGCACAAACATGTAAAATGTGCTCCATACTTGCATCAACTCATTTAGGCAGGACAGCATTCTGGGGAGCTGTGTTGGGTTGTATGAACTTTACACAAATAGGCCTCCTAGTGAATACTGAGGTAGTGTGAAGAACATACATTTCTTGCCATGTGAAAAACAACTATAGTACAACATGGCCATATAAATGTGTAGAACCTTATGTTCCACATATCCCTGTGTACTTGAAAGTGAAGAAAAATACTGTCTGAATGTTACAGATATCACTTATGTCATAATCATTTATGGGATCCTCTAAAAATATGAAATATATCATTCCAAAGAGACTAACATCACCTCCTGTAGATCAGCCTGTCCATGATTGCCAACCTGTTGAGGACACCACCATGCCCCTCATGGATGATGACACTTTCCAACAGCTCCTGGACTCTTTTGACAATTCTCCCTGGAAATGGCAAGGGTAGACAACATTGTTGAGTTTCCAGAAGAACTGACACACACAGAACAGGGGCCATAAACCAATGACATTACTGCTGAACACTCTGAGGACCCCCAAGTTGCTTTTCAACATCGAGTGGTAGGAGTCCAGCAGTGAATGGCTGATGAGGTCCAGGCAGGGATGACGACCACAGCGGGCACTCTTGAGGGAGTCTGAAGGTGTCTTTGCCCTAACAAGGGGTTGTCAAAGGCCATGCACTTGGCTCCATGGAATTAATGAGTCCCGAACTGACATCCCTGGTGTCATGACACAGAAGGAACAACAACACCTGCCTTCTGCATCTGACACCAGTGAAGTTGTCAGGCAGCTGGGGGGCATTAATACCTCCATCCAGTCCCTGGAGGCCAAGTTAGACTCCTTCATAACAACGAGTGCCTTCAACAGAAACATAATTGCTTTGTTGGCAAATCAGCAAACCTTGCCCAGGACTACCATGCTGCCTTACTGGCACTCACAAATGTCATTGGGAACATGGGAGTCACATCTTCTGCCTCTGATGTGTGTGTGCCTCCCGTTCAAACCCACAACATCCAGGGGAGGATGAACATGCATCAGAGAAGGAATACGTTGATTTCCCCAGTTTTCGACAGAGAACGTTCCAATGAACATTTGTGACTGCCCCCTGGCTAGTTTTCAAATCTGTCCGGTATCAGACATCATGTCACCCACCTGTGAACATAAGACAGTACTCTTTGTTTGTTCAGCAGTGTTCTATCCACTTGGGCCCCTAAATCCAAAGCAACTCCCCCTAATGGCTATGTTCTCCTCCTCACTTAAGTCATGGCACTAATGTAATTCTTTTATTCCATGGGTTAAATGAATTGTAACTAAACCCAATAATTGTCTTTTTTAACATTGTGTATATGCTACTTTTTTAAGGCCAAATCTATTCACATGATGTAATGTGTGGTTAGGAACCTCCACAACATGATAAATCAGTATTTTACAGCATAATTATTAAGTTTTGTATGGTTGTGCCCTAAAGGGCTTCAAAATATTGGAAATAGAAACACCATTGTGACTTTTGTGAATTTAAAGAAGATTGAGTTCAACTTAATTGGACATGATGCCTTGGTATGTGCATATACACATGTTCCACCAATTGCAAAGTCATGATTAGCAATTTGTACTTTAGCAATGTAATGTCAGAATTTATCAGCAAGATGGTGTTTCTTGATAGACACACAGTGAAACGCTACTGACAAAGTACACACAACATTTCCACATATACATGGGATGTGTGAGCCATGTGAGGTAAAAACAGTGTTGCTAATGTCAACAATAATGTTGCAATGTCAAGAATACTACATTTTTTCAAAATGTTCAAACATCACTGGTCTCCTAAATCATATTTAACAACAACAAAGTCTTATCTGTTGTACCAATGCTAGTTAGATAGGTATCCCTTAGCACTGTAATTGTGCCCCAGAAAGGTGTGCAAGGACAAGTCAATACTGTAAATGACTGTGCCCAAGACATGCAAGTGAACCTTGCCTCACCTGTGTATACTCAAAAGTGTAGAACTATGCAATACAGGCTCACATAAATATATGCTGATATTCTACCACAGAGGCTTCACGTGTTGAGTGTGAGTGCTTCCACATATAAAAATATTTGCACATACAATTTTTACATTGGTGGGACACCAGTGCACGTGTATAAATGCTACACTTTTCCAGAGGAGGGGTAAATGGTGGACATATTGTAAGAAAGACATTTGTGTATCCAAATTATAAAAGAGCTGCATGATGTGAAATACAAAGCAAGCAGACATTTTAACCTATGATGGAAGTCCAGCCATGTGTTACTTCCTGAACATTAAAAATCCACAGAACAAAGCAGAGCTCTTGTACATTGGTACAAGGGTATTACCATAAGTGCTATGCAGCAGTTTATGCCACAATGCAGGCAGGCACCAGCATTGTGTTTGAAATATACCAATTAAACATGTACCTACCCACACAAAGGGTGCTTCAGTAGGTGAATATTTGGGGTGTGCTGTGTGTCGGATCAATGTTTGTGTCACACTTATTGTGTCTTAAGTATGGAAATGGTTTCCTAAAGATTTCAAATCTGAGGAAGACTTACAGTTGTCCATAGGCCTCTGGCAAAGCTACATATACCTTCAAAGACCTCAGGTCAATTGGTACAGTATGTACCAAACTCACTAAACACAGTGGTACCAACAATTAAGTGATAAGCAATTAGAGAATAAAGAAACTGTATTAAATGTATAAAAACTATTAACTACTAAAACAAACTACATGCACCTACCTAGCCTACACTTACTAACCTTAACACTAGCCTATACTATCTTAACTTATCTTAATTTATTTTAAGCACTATATACACATGAAAAATTTAATATCAAGCCTTACCTCCCTTAATACACAGCTCGGTACAATACAAACATCAACTACATCCTAAACATATACTAGCTACACATATTATCCTAAAAACAAAATATATATATATATATATATATATAGTATAGTTTTGTTTATTTTTTTAAACACACAAAACATTAACTCACACTTAAAAGACTACCATAATAACAATACACTTAAAAAGCACTACCTACAAAAATATTAATTAGCTAAAACGTATCCACACTAAGCGTACACCTATACTAAACCCTAACACCATGCCTACTAACTAAGTAAAATTATCCAAAAAATAACTGAGAAAGGGAACGTTTATAGGGAGAAAGTCTTATTTGTCTGGCAATCCTTTCTGAAGCCCCCTGGCAGGTTAACAATATCTCCCTTTCGCTGGCTTGCTCCTGTTCTATACTAGCCATCCTCCTATTTATTCTCAGCATCTGTCTGACCAATCTACAATGAAATGTGGAATCTCCTACATGGCTGGGCCTGCTTTGCTGTCTGGCTGTTTGGTGAGATCCATTTGATGGTACCGTTGTGGCCTGTGCGCTGATCTACTGTTGCTGTCTGCCACCACCCGCTTGTGTTGGCACAGATTGTTTTTGGGGAACTGACCTGCTTCTACACTTCCGTAGTCCACTCACCTTTTCCCTTTAATTTATGTAAACCATCTTCCTATAGGCCTTTGCTACCTTGCAGAGGTGCCGTTAGCGGCCCCGGCTGACTTCAAAGGTCCTTGCCATGTCTGCGGTCAAGTTATCTAGGGAGTAAAAGGAAACACATATTACCTCAAGTTGCAAATGTAGATGATGTTTCCCTAAAATTGGGCTGACATTGTCATGCAATCATAAGTGCCAGTCCAAACCTACACTAAAATGTAATATAGAGATATGGCCAACAAACCTCCAGTGCAAAGACATCTCCTAATACAACATGGCAAAGTGACCCAAGTGAGGTCAGTTTAGGTGTACAATGTGGTATTGTAGTCACAATATGATAACAAGCAAATCACTCATAACAGTGATTCTCACTCATGACAATGTGTCAATAGGAATTGTAGACATGGTCCAGATATGTACACTTTTTCTGTTGGTCTTGTATCATGCAAGGGGGGACAAAGTTTGTCAAAAACATATGTGAGCGGTGATAAGATAAGGTAGTCCAGCTTGTGTGATTCTGCATGGCTTTACTCATCTGGAGTTACACAAGGCTGCACACACTGCCTGACTTTACTTACTCTGTGTCAGGTAGCCACTACATAGACAGAGTGTGTGTTTTTCACTTGTGCAAGACTTTACTTTCTTTAAGACTTCACCACTTCAGCATCCATGAAAAATCTTTGAAAGCTGACATGAAGACTGGTGTACCAAAACAATGAGAACCTTTATATTTTCACTTTTCTGTACACCCATTCTCCCTGGGCTGCATGCATCAGCACACCACTAACAAGCATTGGCAAAGTCTATAGCTCTCGCCTGTACTTGAGATATTGGTGTTTTTCAGTGTCTATTGCCATGTTGTACACCAGTATGCATGGCTAAAAGTTAGTGGCATGGAGTGTAAGAGTGGAGTGGGTGATTGGAGTGTGGGATTAGAATGTCATGGATTTTTTGGAGTGTTATAGAGTGGAGTAGGGGGAGAAGAGTGTTGTAGAGTTGAGTAGAGGGGACTAGAGTTCAGTGGTACAGTGGCAGAGAGTGTCGTAAAGTGGAGTAGGATGGAACAGGGTTTAGAAGCTGGAGTGGATTAAGATAGTAGGGTGGATTGGATTGGAGTAGAGTGGTTTGGAGTTGATTGAGGTAGTGGAATGGATTGGATTGGAGTAGAGTGGGGTGGATTGGATTGGATTGGGGTAGAGTGGGGTGGATTGTGTGGAATGGGATTGATTGGTATGGGGTGGATTAAATTGGAGTGGGGTGAATTGAAATGAAGTGAGGTGGTTCGGACTGGGGTAGATTTGAAAGTGGTGGATTATATTGGATAGGGGTGGGTGGTTTGGATTGGAGTGATAGGGCTAGGGTGAGGTGGATTGGATTGGAGCAGGGTGGATTGGACTGGGTGGAGTGAGGTGGATTAAATTGGACTGGAGTGGTGTGGATTGGATTGGGGTGGGGTGGGGTGGATTGGTTTCACTTAATTGGAGAGAGGTGGATTAGACTGGAGTGGAATGGATTGGATTGAAGTGGGGTGGATTGGACCGCAGTGGGTTGGATTGGATTGGAGTGGGGTGGACTGGAGTGGATTGAGTGGGGTGGGCTGGGTAAACTGGATTGGAGTAGGGTGAACTGGGATAGGGTGGGGTGGATCAGATTAAGATAAGAGTGGGGTGGATTGGAGTAGAGTGTGGTGGATTGGAGTGAGTGGGATGGATTGGATTGCAGTGAGTGGATTGGTTTGGAGTGGAGTGGGGCGTGTTGGAGTGGGGTGTGTTGGACTAGATTGTGGTGGACTGGATTGGAGTGGGGTGGAGAGGATGGATTGGATTGACCTGGGGTGGACTGAACTGGGATGGGAGGTGGATTGGGGTGGGGCAGATTTTAGTGGGGTGATTGGATTGGGGTAGATTAGATTAGAGGGGAGTACACTGGATGGATTGAATTGGAGTGCGGTGGACTGAACTGGGGTGGGGTGGATTGGATTGGGGCCACGTGGTGTGGATTGGAGTAGAGTGGGGTGGACTGGAGTGGGTTGGATTGGAGTGAGGGGGAAGTGGAGTGGATTGAAATGGAGTGGGGTGGCTGGAGGGAGTGGATTGGACTGGAGTGGGTGGGGTGGATTAGATTTAAATTGTGTGGGTTGTATTAGAGTAGGGTGGATTGGATTGGAGTGGGGTTCGATGGATTGGAATAGAGTGGGTTGGATTGGATTGGAGTGGATTGATTGGAGTGGAGTGGATCGGACTGGTGTGGGGTGGATTGGACTGAAGTGGAGTGTGCTTGTGATAGAGTGGAGTGGATTGTAGTAGAGTATGGTGAATTGGAGTGAGTGGAGTCGATTAGAGTGGAGTGCATTGAAATGGGGTGGGGTGGATTGGATTAGGGTGTTGTGGACTGCAGTGGGATGGATTGGATTGCAGTGGGGTGGGTTGGGGTGGGGAGGATGGATTGGCATGGGGTGGACTGAACTGGGATGGGATGGGGTGGATTGGGGTGGGGCAGGTTGTAGTGTGATGATTGGATTGGGGTTGATTTGATGAGAGGGGAGTAGGCTGGATGAATTGATTGGAGTGTGGTGGACTGGACTATGGTGGGGTGGATTGGATTAGAGTAAAGTGGTACTGATTGGAGTCGAGTGGGGTGGGATGGACTGGAGTGCTTTGGATTGGAGTGGGGTAAAGTGGATTGAAATGGGGTGGGGTGGACTGGAGGGGTTAGATTAGATTGGAGTCGGGTGGGGTGGATTGGATTGGAGTGGTGGGGTGAATTTGATTAGAGCGAGGTGGACTGGAGTGGGGTGTATCTAACTGGGGTAGATTGAATTGGTGTGGATCAGACTGTGGTGGAGTAGGTTGTAGTGAGGTCATTTGGACTGAGCGGGTTGGATTCAATTGAGTGGGGTGGATTCGGGTGGGGTGGGGTGGGGTGGATTAATTGAGTGTGGTGGATTGAGGTGAATTGGCTATGGGTGGGGTGGATTGGATTTGGGTAGGGTGGATTGGATTGGAGTGGGTTGGGATGAATTGGAGTGGAGTGGGGTGAAATGGAGTATAGTGTGGTTTATTTGAGTAGAGTGGCTTAGGGTGGATTGGATTGGAGTGGGGTGGATTGGGATGGAGTGGCATGGATTGGATTGAATTGGGGTGGATTGGATTGGAGTGGGGTGGATTGAATTGGTGTGGGGTAGATTAATTGGAGAGGGGTGGACTGGATTGGAGTGGGGTACATTAAGGCTGTTTGGAGTTAGGTGGATTGGACTGGAGTAGGGTACAATAACGGGGGCAGGTTTGGACTGGAGTGGGGTGGATTGTATTGGAGTCATATTGATGGAGGTGGTGTAGGTAGACTGGATGATAGTGAGGTTGATTGGGTAGCAGTGGACTTGATTGGAGTGGGATGGATTGGAGTGGGTAGATTGGTTGGATTGGACTGGAGTGGTGTGGTTTGTATTGGAGGACGGTGGGTTGGACTGGAGTGAGGTGAGATGGATTTGAGTGGGGTGAGATGGATTTGAGTGGGGTGAGATGGATTGATTGGGGTGGGTTGAATTGGATTGGATTGGAGTGGGTTGGATTACAGTGGAGTGGGGTGGATCGGACTGGCGTGGGGTGTATTGGACTGAAGTCCAATGCATTGGATTGGGGTGGTTAATTTGGATTGGGCTGGATTGGGTTGGTGTGGGGTAAAATGGTGTGAAGTGGACTAGGCTGAATTGGGGCGGATTGGATTGGTGTGAGCTGGACTGGATTATAGTGGAGTGGATTGTGGTGGATTGGAGTGGGGTGAATTGTGATGGATCGGGTGGATTGGATTGGAGTAGGACACACTGGAGTCGGGCAGATTGTTTTGGATTGGAGTGGATTGCTTGTGAATGGAGTGGGTGTAGTGATATTTGTGTGTTGACCACTGACTTCGTGTCGCACCACTTTGCACTTGGCTTAGCTACCTACTGTCACTTTAGTGGTCACAAGTTATAGACTCCATTTTGTATTCAGCCTAGACTCCATTTTGCGTTCAGCTTAGCCTCACTGCCACGTTAGAGGTGCGAGTAGTTTTCCGAACAAACATGTTATGTAACAAGTTTTCTATTTCTGCGTGTCCTCTTTCTCACCGAAGAGCTAGGACATATTATCACCTAAGAACTAGTACATAATATGGAGAAGTTAGGCAATCAGGATGATAAGAATGTACCAGACTGATGTTTATAGTGCAAGCAGGGGAGGGGCGCCTGTGGATTCTGGCCATGTCCCAACCCATTTCTTTCAGAGCTTACCATCATTTTTGAATATTTCTTTTTTATGGGAGGTTTTTTTTTAGAAAGCCCCTTCTCCGGTTCTTTAAGATATAAAAGATGGCCCTGCTTGGCAGTCGTGAATTCCGAGATCTTGGTCAGGATTTACATGTCAAATGCCTGACACCTGTCCCGTGAGGGTGGAGATCTCTTTCTCGCAGTTGAACGGAGTCATCTTCTTGCTGGCATGAGAAAGATGAAGCATCTGACAGGCCCTATGGTGCTGATTTTTTATTAATTATTTGCTTTGAATTGTGTATGAATATATATTCATATCAATATAAGGGTGTGTATCCTTGCATGTATATATTGGCTGTTTATAGATTGAAGATTCTTTATACATGGTCTTACGTTATTGTTGCACATTTTGAAAGTGCACTTTTTACTCTTCAATCCTTCCTTCACGAACCTTGCAAAAAAACTTGCATTGCAGAGAATCTTTTAGACTCCTTTCAGTGTGTATCTTCTGGCTCAGTCAAAAGTAAAGCAAAACAGTGGGGCGGGGTGGAGTGGGGTAGGATGGACTAAGGCAGGTTGGAGTGGGACAGATTGTTTTGGATTAAAGTGGGGCAGTTTAGAGTGGGGTAGATTGGCGTGGGGCAGACTGAAATAAATTGGAGTGGGGCAGATTGGATTGGGGCAGTTTGGAGTGGGACAGTTTGGAGTGGGAAAGATTGTTTTGGATTAGAGTGAGGCAGATTGTTTTCTATTGGATTAGAGTGGGGCAGATTGGAGTGGGACAGATTGTATTAGGGTGGATTGGAGTGGGGTGGGGTGGGGTGGATTGAATTGGAATGAGGTAGATTGAATTGAGTTAGTGTGGAGTTGATTGGATGGGAGTAGGGTGAAGTGGGATCGAGTGGGTGGACTGGATTGGGTTGAGGTGGATTGGATTGGAGTGGGGCTTATTGATTTGGATTGGAGTAGGGCAGATTGGAGTGGAGCAGACTGTTTTGGTTTGGAGTAGGGCTGATTGGAGTGGAGGCAGATTGGAGTGGGGCAGATTATTTTGAAGTATAGTGGGCAGATTGGCAAGAGACGGATTGGAGTGAGGCAGATTGTTTCAGATTGCAGTAGGGCAGATTGGAGTGGTGTAGATTGTTTTGGATTGGAGTGCAGCATATTGCAGTGGGGCAGATTGTTTTGGATTGGGCAGATTGGAGTGGGGCAGATTGCTTGGGTTGGAGTGGTGAAGATTGGAGTAGGGTAGATGGGAGTGGTGTATATAGTTTTGGATTGGAGAGGGGCATATTGTTTTGTGTTGGAGTGGGCAAGATTGGAGTGGGGCACATTGTTTTTGATTGAAGTTGGGGACGTTTCATTTGGAGTGGTGTGGATTGTTTAGATTGAAGTAGGGTGAACTGGAGTGGGGAAGATTAGATTGGGGTGTGTTGGGAGGACTACAGAGGGGTGGATTGGAGTGGATTGGGGTGGGTTGGACTGTTGTGGGATGAGGTGGGGCAGATTTCTTTGGATTGGATTTAGGCAGATGGGGGTGGTGCATATTGTTTTGGATTGGAGTAAGTCATATTGTTTTGGATTGAAGTGGGGCAAATTTTGGAGTGGTGTAGATTGTTTTGGATTGGAGTGTGGTGAACTGGAGTGAGGAAGATTAGATTGGGATGGGCTGTGAGAATTGTAGTGGGGTGGGTTGTAGTTGATTGGATTGGGGTGGAGTGGGTTAGATTGTTGTGGGATGAGGTGGGGTGGATTGTAGTGGGGCAGATTGTAGTGGGGTAGATTGGGGTGTACTGCATGATTATGGGTTAAAGCATCATTTCAGAAATTACATTTAAGAAAGAAACAATATCTCTTTGCAATATTTAGAACAAGATAATCATAATCTTTTGAGAACAGCGCCCACAAGCAAAAACATAAGAAAACGTGAGTGGAAAGTAAGAAAAGATGACTAGGCAAAACAAAAGGAAATCAGCTATAAAAAAATAAAACTTTGCTATTTCATTGTCCTGCTGGGCACGTTTTTGACAGTCACACGTCTTCTGTTTGCAGGACACTAAAAGTCAAAAAGGACAAAACAGTACCTCAGTCACATAGGGAGCAGCAGACTGGCACTCATTAAGTTGAATGAATCAGTGCTTGGTCCCTGATCCACACAGGGCAATGGAAATAATGCCAGGCCTGCAGTGTTGAATTTCAAGGCTGTAAAGCAGAGTGCCACACAAGCCAACAAATGGGAAGCGACAGGCCGGATCCAAGCCCTTTACTGTACACAACATAGTCTTGCATGTGAGACGCATGCGCTAGCTTATGCACTTGCAGGATTGACCCTAAAATGGTGAATGTTTCCAAGATACAGCTGCTAAGTCAAAAGACCAGGCCCCTGCCTTGTGGACAATCAGGCAGAGGTAGTGATCATACAACACCATGGACGAATAGAGTAGCACTCGTACATCCCTGCAACTGCCAACGATTCAGTGTAATTGTTCCTCTGTCACTCCAGCTGTCACTGCATTTCACATAGGTATGACATGGACTTCTCTGAGGAAGGCTCATTCACCCCTCAGGCAGGATTACAACAGCCATAACTCAGGTGCATTTTCAAACAGATGAATTATCCATAGTCCTTAAAATTTACTCACACCCATACAGAAACCCATGTTGAGATTTTTTTTTATTCTTTCATGGTTCTACGTCATGATCTGGAAAACGTTTGTGATGTCACTGTCACATTCCCAGCATTTATCAGTAGTAACAGATTTTGGAATGTGATGGCCACCCTCCTGACACTGTCCTCCATGTTTATACATTTTGGCCCTCATTACGAGTGTGGAGGTCTCAAGACCGCCACATTAGCGATGCTGGTTGGGCCACCACAGACAGGGCGGTCCGACTGCCCTATTAAGACCATGCAAGATGGGTCACGGTCCGACCACCCTCAACGCCCGGTTGCCACCTGTCGACTGCCTGATGATCTCAATGGTCGAAATCCACCAGGGCAGCGCTGCCCTGGGGATCATAAGCCCCCTTACCACCAGCCTTCGCATGGTGGTAGCCCTGCCATGCAAAGGCTAGTGAAAAGAAGGTGCCGGGCCCCCACAGGGCCCTTGCAAGGCCCATGCACTTGGCATGGGCAGTACAGGGGGCCCCCCATAGACAGCCCCGTCAGACTTTGAAAAGCGCAACGGGTGCTGTCGCACCCAACACACCTCTACATTGCCGCCAGATTGATTACGAGCCGGCGTCAATGTTGTGGTGAGTTTTCTGCTGGGCCAGCGGGCGGAAATGCTTCCTAGTGTACAGCCTGCCAGCACCAACCTAATTGTGTACTGTTGTGCCAGATTTTCTTTTTAAAAAGTGCTATTAGATCATCCAAAGCCAGATCTGTGTGCCCTTGTTGTACATGATTTTCAGGTGTATCACATATGTGGTGACAAACTCTGATGCATGCATTTACAAATGTTCATGGCTACCTACTATGTTAGAACTGAGTAGATGTGTGACACGTCTTCATAGGACTTCTATGACCACTCACTAGATACCCCAAAAATTGCCTGAAAGTGGAATATATGCAGATTACGCACATGTATTTCACACACTTTTGCCATATGTTCTTTTAGATTTATCCGCTGCCTTCGACACTATCTCTCCCACACTATTAATGTCCCGTTTTCATCATGTGGGTTTGAGGGACAAGGCGCTTAAACTTTTGAAGTCTTTTCTTACAAATAGATGGACCACAGTTAGCTGTGGCGATTTCAAATCTAGACCTTATCTTCTGCCCTGTGGGATTCCGCAGGGATCTTCCCTCAGCCCCACATTGTTTAATGTGTATGTAGCGCCTTTGGCTAGTCTAATTCGTACTTTTGGTTTCATTCCATCTTCCTATGCTGATGACTCCCAGCTTATTATTCCTATTAATCAGCCATGGGAGGAGGTTGCAGATCGGTTTAGTAATTGTATGGTGGAAGTGAGTAAATGGATGAAGACCAATTGTCTAAAAATGAATGCCATCAAAACTGAAGTTTTATGTTTTGGACCTGGAAAGAATTTATGGAACTCACGGTGGTGGCCCTCTGAATGTGGTAACTGCCCTGTGCCCACTACTGTTGAACTCACGGTGGTGGCCCTCTGAATGTGGTAACTGCCCTGTGCCCACTACTGTTACTAGAAACCTAGGCATCTTGTTTGACGAACATCTGTCTTTTAAAAAACAGATTAATCATGTGGTAAACATCAGTTTATGGTCAATTAAAATGCTCAGAAAAATCTTCCCCTATCTGTTACATGAATGGAGAGTATCTGCTATCCTGGCAGTGGTAATGTCCAAGATAGACTACTGTAATGCACTGTTCCTTAATCTGGATAAGGGGCTGATAAAAAGACTCCAATTAGTTCAGAATTCCGCTGTCAGAGCGGTTCTTAATCTCCCACGATGTATATCAGTTAGAGAGAGTCTTAGGAAATTACATTGGTTACCAGTGGCGCAGCGTATCCAGTTTAAGTCGCTCTGCCTTACTTTTAAGGCAGTTCATGGAATAGGACTACGGTACCTGACTTCCAGACTCCTCCTGCATGTACCTAAAAGAAGCTTGAGGTCTTCCCAAGCTCACTTGATTCAGGTCCCTCGCACACATAAAGCCAAATGGGGAGACAAAGCTTTTACAGTAGCTGCAGCCAGAGGATGGAACTCTCTCCCACAGAATATTAGGCAAGAATTAGGTTATATGAAATTTAGGGAAATGGTGAAAACTTGGCTCTTTCCTCGTAATTTTTTTGGTACATCAAGATCAGGGTCTTTGATTTAGTTTGTTTCAGTTTCTTCTATTGGATGTTTTTCTATCTTCATTATTTCTGTTATTTTTCTTATCCTCTGTCTATTTTTTACTACGTGCTTTCTTCCCAGCGCTTCGATGCTCTCTGAGTAGGAACGCGCTTTATAAACCTCGAATTACATTACATTACATATGTGTGCCTTTTCTGAATCATGCGCAAATTGCCTATTGATAGAATGCAACTTTTAACATTTTTGAACTATTTCATAGATTTTGTGAAGGCACCAGTTCCACAAGGCCTTTGGAGCAGTATCAAACTCAATGCAAGCTTCCTTACTCAGGTTAATTCCTAAGGTAAAGTTCTTTGATTTACTGTATTAACATAGGTTTACATTGTTCACAATATTTAAATGACATTGTGGTCCAAATCACTAAAGTAATTTGTCCCTGAACTGAGGCATTATTTACAACCTTTATTATGGCAGACCTAAACTTGAAAAGATCTTTCTTAAACCTGGCCCTATGATTTATCACTTGATTTCATGGCTTCTAAACCAAGTTTTCTGTCAACATAACAGACGCCTTACACCTTCACCATCTGCAGAATCGCTCACACAAAATAGGAAAAAAGGTAACTCCCCATGCTGTGCAGTACGAGGCCTGATGAGACTTCAGACTTTGGACTACACCTTCATAGCTGACCAGCAGGTCCAGAAAACCTGTATTCCCGCATTGAACCCAAATATACACCACATCCACAAGGGTTTGGATATCATCAGATATGCAAGACATATGTACTTGTTGCTTTATTGGAATATCCTTATGCCCATTCTAGGTTTTTCAATTAAGAATGGTTATTAAGTTCCGGAATCAATGTTTGCACACTGGTGCTCCTATGCTGTTTTTGCCCAATACGAACTCTTTTACCCAAGCATATTTCACCAGGCTCTTGGTAAAATGTACATGGAAAACAACTTTGTAGGTCAGTTTTCACTTGCATCTCAGAATCCTGATTCAACTGTAAATGTATTTTTAAGACATGGATGTCTTAAGTCATATAATGAGTGACTTTAAAGCTTTCTATAAGTCTTGTAGTTCCACAACATCCTTTCTTGAAGCAGGAACTGTGCTTGAAATAGATAACAAAGCCATTTTTGATATAGTAATATAGTATGGTGACCTTGGTGAAAACAGTTTCACAGCTGATCTAATGTTTATTTTTCTTTGCTGCTTGTCATCGTTCACTATGTTTTCTGTCTACTGAGATACAGGTCCCCCTAAATCAATAACATGCTTTAATGTAATATTTCTTCAAATTGAAATCTTTATTCCTTCATAAAAAACTCAAAATTATTTTGTCATTGTCAAAATTAAAGGGATTCTCCAGTTTCAAATGGTAACAGATACAGGTGACTTCTGGTGCACCACAGATCAGACAGAACAGACTCTTCAGTGCCAAGAGAAATACATTGCTGTAGCACATACATTGTTCTCTCGTTTTAACCCCCTATCTCTGTACAATACTATTAGAGAAGAAATCGGGAAAGCTGCAAAGTCTATAAGCATTCTTTAGACCATTTATTGCAGAGGCAGCTTCAATGGCCACTTGGCATGCTCCAGTGCAGCCCCGTTTCAGTTACATAGAAAACTCTTAACTCTGCACTGTATCCGAGTGAGAGTAGGGGAAACCCTTTCTGAAAACAAGTATTTGAAGAGCCAGTAGGTTTGGTTTTTATGTAACAATGCATGTAAACACAGGCATTCACAAAATCTATTTGCAGGTGTTTCATGCACAAAAGCAGTTTCTCCCCATAAAGCCTGCCTAATTGACTTTGCTAATGGGAAGGCAAGGGAAGACGCAAAATAGGATTGCTTTCTGTCTAGAGATGTAGACCTGAATGTGACAAACAGCACAATGACAAAGTATACTCTTTAGATTTAAAACAGTCCCTCATGCATTCCAATGGAACCACTTCCTGCAATGTGGAATGATACACGGAATAGCCAATGCATTCCAGGAGAACTATGCCCAAGATAACCCAAACTATAAGAATCAGGTCCAAGAAGATGAGATCCAATGAGCACAGACTCACAAGAAGGAGAAGGAATTATGAAAACCAAGAATAGGAGGACTAGGGCAAAGAAGACCCTGGGGTGGGACCAGAGACCCAGGAGACCAGAACAAGAAAGATAAGCTCTGTGAGGACCAGGAAACGGCGGACCTGGTGTACCAGGAGGAGGACCCAGGGTGAGGAGAAAAAGGAGGACCAGGACTAGGCAAGTCAGGACCAAGATAACCACAGCCAAGAGGGCGAAGCTGAAGAGCTAGCAATAGGATGGTCAAGATGATGAGGAACAGGATAAGCAGGCCCAGAAGGACAAAAGCCAAGAGGGACATGGCCAGTTGGTGTAGAACCAGAAGGACAAGATGCTAGAGAACCTTTGTCATGAGGATCAGGACCAGGTCCATGAGAGTGAGAAGAACAGGATCATGAAGACTATGGCTAGAAGGACTAGGAGACCACAATAAGCAAGGACGGCGAGGGGGCCAGTACCAAGGATACCAAGAGGATCAGGACCAGAGTAAAGAGGACTGGAAAGATCGGGACCAAAGTGACTGGGAACAGGCCTAGTAGTGCAAAGGGGACCAGGACCTCAGCACTAGGGCCTAGAGTGCCAAGTAGAGGAGAATGAACTGGGAGTTGCAGCACTTAGGTGACGAAAATCAAGAGGACCAGGACATCAAGAGCCAGTAAGTGCAAGGGTACTGGACCAGGATAGCCAAGATGACCAGGACTAAAATGTCCATACTCAGAACGATCCAACTAAAGAGAACAAGGAACAAGAGGGCCAGATAAGTGGTGCAGTGCGAGAAACACTATGAGGACAAGACACAGGGCCACGAGGACTAATACAATATAAACCAGTAGGGCACACAATAAGAGGACCAGGTCTAAGAGGACCAGGACACATGAGGTCAGGTGGGTTAAGGGAAACATGAACTGGGGTCCAGCAATCAAATAAACAGGACGAGGACGATCAGAAAAAAAACAGATCAAGTGTACCAGAGTCATGAGGATCAGTAAGGAACAGGAAGGGCTAAGAGAAGGGGAAGGGGACCTGGAAGGACCAGAATGGTCCGGAAGGCCAGGACCAAGGGACTAGGCATACACAGATTTGAACGAGGAGGAACAGGTGCAAGAGGATCTAGTTCCAAAGGACTGTGAGGCCCAAGAAAAGGAATACCTGGGCTAGGCAGACCAGAACCAGAGTAAAGAATCCTAGACCAGGATGCAGAGGATGAGGAGCAGATGCACAGGTAACCAGAGCTAGAAGACAAGAACAAGGAGGACCATTGTGACCACAACCAAGGGGGCCAGAAAGATAAATTCAGTAGTCTGGGCGATTGCAGATGACCTCTCAGGACCAATAGGTGGCATGGGAATCTGACGTATTTCCAGACTTATGGGAACACCCCAAGCTACACCAATGGAACGCCCCTTTCAAGCAGTGTTATGTGTGAAAGGGGTCCATATTTACAAGGCCATGAAAAACAATGCAAGGTGGCTTTGCGTGGCCTTTTAAATATGGGCTGGCACACTGCACCACCAGAGCATTAAAAAAAAAATGATGCTCCGGTGGCTTAGTGTGCTGTTATAAATGAGGCCCTCTTTTTTAAGGTTTCCTTCTTAGGGCTTAAAATCTATGGCCGAGATTTACAAGAATCTGGCTCATCAGTACAGATGTGCCAGATTTGTTGCGCCCCCCACCACCTAACGACACCATGGGTGCACTGTATTTACAATACGGCTCACCATGGCGCATGTTAGGTTAATAGTACCAACATTTTTTACGCCATTGTAGCACTTTGCTGCACTAGCCTCAACAAAGTGCTAGAAGGCCCATTGACTTCAATGGGAACGTCCTTTAGACACCTGCTTTGACCAGGCGTTAAAAATGACACCAAAAATGGTGCAATCAAATCTTGTAGATTTGATTGAGCCATTTTTGTGGGCCTCTTAACACAGGAAGGCCCCCCTTGCATACATTATGCCTGGCGAAGGCATAATGTGGCACAAGGTGTCGCAAAGTGGCACAATGCGTGCATTGCACCACTTTGTAAATATGGTGCATCGATTTTTGCCTCGTTGAGCCATATTAGCGTAAAATAAACAACAGCAGTACTCCTGGGTATGTTTACACTGTTGGCATTTTTTAAATTACTTTCTTCACGTCTGTATTTAGACTTGTCAGTTTTGACAAATACAGTGATACCTTAGTTACTGTTCGTTCTCCCCCTGTTTCACTCAGCAAAAGCAAGCATTTCCATACCATCAAACTATGAGAGCTTGACCACCTCAAACAAAAGTGCTTGAAACACACTGCTGAAAACGAGTGCTTTGGACACTTCGGAAAGTTCTAATTTTAGAACAGCGCAGCTTGTGTTGGCGCCAGTTGTACAATTATGCTGCACAGTCTGTTCCACAACTTATTTTATCAAAAAACACCATTCCCTTCATGGAAGAGCGTTTATTGGTATGGAAAGTTATCACTCAACATATATACAACAATCCTACGGGTATCCCTTTGCGTAGAAACCTGTGAAAAATTATAGAATATTTGCTTGGTTACCATTCATAAAATAGAGGTTCTTTAGTTTTGAATGCAAACATAAAAACTGCACAAATAGTCAATACATGACTGAAAATAGTCAATGGATTTTCACCTCATGAGCCAAAGGCCTGCATCTATTGACTCTGTTCAGTAGAACTGCCTGTACAGGTCCCAACCTTGACCTCAAACCTGCTTGCCAGCTGGTTTTTAATTCCTTCCTTCCAAACCTTACCTTTCGATGTTCTTGCTTGTTCTTTGGCCATTGGTTGATTGCCCTGGAGGTCAATGTGAAGGAGATTACAATATACTTTTGATGACCACTCAATGATGTGATCTAATGATGGTGGTTATTTGTGTATCTCCTGTTTTCATTGTATTTCCTTCATTGTCATCTGAAAATCAAAAACATGTTTAACACAAATAGTGGATGGTAAAAAACCTTAGGACTTAAGTTGTTCCTAGTGCAACTGACAACAAGGGGCATATTTAAGAAAAGTGGCGCTGCATGCAATGCAGCGCCACTTTTCTAGCACCTCTTAGCTCCCCTCTAATGCCACCATGTGTGCACCGTATTTAATATACGCACACCATGGCGCAGGGTAGGGGCAATAGTGTCAACATGTTTTATGCAATTGACGTTCATAGCAGGACTAGCGTCAAAAACTTTGTACAAAGTACATAGAGGCCTATTTTAATAAATGGTGTGCCCCCTTTTAACGACTGCTCAGAGCAGGCATAAAAAAATGCAGCTGAAAAAGGTGCAAAGAAATCATTTAGATTTGCGCCACTTTGTAAATATGGTGCGCCAATTTTTGAAACATAGCAACACATTAACATGAAAAAAATGATGATAATGTGGTGCTAGAGCTTCTTAAATCTGGGCCCAAGACTTTAATGAGATGGTACTCGACAATAGTCACAGTCATCCTCATTATCCTGCTTTATACAATAGAGCCAGACTTCTTGTTGACAAAGGTGACATCTCTAACCTGTACAATAACAAATATAATAGTAAAATAGAAATTCAGTGTGCTGTGGACCTTAACTCAGGCTGACAATATGTGTGAAAAGTGAATCTTCCTTGGAGTACTGAAATACTGAGGCTCTTAGGGTTCTGGTGAGACCTGCTAGATATTAAAAGCAATGCATGTCCTGTTTGTTCACCCACAGCCAGTGCCCATTGACACACTTTAATACTGTTATCTCATGAATGTGCCCCCTAATGTACAAGGTTCTAGCTACTTCTTGGACAGAAGAGGTGAAGCAGGCAAATCCATGGGGCTACTCGCAACGATAAGATTCAGGATTCAGTACACAGAGAATGCAGGGTTACAACAGGTTACATTAGTAGTAGTTGAACTCAGACGTTTAGATCAATGTATATATACAGGAGTTACCACAAGAGACAGTTACAGCAATAGGGCAGAGGACATGAACAGTTAAACTAAGGCAGATCAGGGCGCATTGGAGAAAGTAAATAAGTCTAATGGAGAGTGAATTAACCAAGATGTATGTCAAATATGAGAAGCTTGAGGTCCTTTTTGAAGGTTGCTAGGAAATCGGTTAGACGGAGTGAGGGAGGCAGAGATTTCCAGATTCCAGTGGTGCTCTAAGCTGCTTGTGATGGTGTAACATCAAGTGGGTCACCTAACAATGTAGTACTGAACTAAGAGAGAAAATCTTTTTGACAGAGACTTTACTTGCTGAAATACCAACCAAATGGTTGAGGGGCAAAGGTGATGCATGGAGAAGTAACAGTATTAAAGTATCAATATCAAAGGTTGGCTTGCAATTTGAGTCCTGAACAAAACATTTAAGACGTCTGTGGCAGTGAAAAAAAACCTTTCTGTGCACAGTGCATTCAAGAGATAAAGAATTTAATGTGTGACTATTCAGTATGATTTTGAGATTTAAAATAGTCCGTGTGTACTGCAACACAAACTCCATAAAAGGTGGAATGAGTCACCAAACAGCCAATAGCCTGAGGTGAGAGAACTACTTCTCTGGGTGTAGCCAAAGTCCTCTCTTTGTATATATAAATATCTCATCTTGCAGGCAGATGCAATGGGTCATGTAGACAGCTGCACATTCAAGTCAGACCCAAAATAAAGCATTGGGATGGAAAAATCAAATGGCAACAATCCTGGAAAAGTAAAACTAATTTCTGAATTACAGGGTTTTCATAGCCTCCCAAGGAGCTACTCACTCCGGTAGAAGAAGCACAATACTTTTCCTGTTTGTCATAAGCTGCAATCTATGAGCTGAAGTTAATTTCAGGATCAATCTGCAGTCCTCTACTACCTTCTGACTAACAGCTGGAGGAGGGCATATGGCAGGCATATGTCTTGCATTTACGCTGTGCTATCTCCCGGCACATGTAGATGTATTTAGCTTGGGAGATTTAAGGAAATGGCACGAGCTGGAAGTTCATCTGGCCTGAGAAGAGAACTAACAGAACAGGAGCTAATCTCCCTGTGGATCCATTAGGAGTGGCAGGGAACCTACTCACTTGGCTCCATCTAGCTTATCCCCCTTCTCAGCATCCAAGAGGGGAGCACAGGGCTCCATTTAGTAAATAGTAAATTCTTCTCAGAGGTTGTCCACTGGTATCACTATCCCATATTGTAGGAAAATGCCACTGTTGGCATGGTCACCCACACTTTTTTGCCTAGTGTTGATGCTAGCTTTGATTGGAAGTGTGCTGGGACCCTGCTAACCAGGCCCCAGCACCAGTGTTCTTTCCCTAAAACTGTACCTTTGTTTCTACAATTGGCACAGCCCTGGCACACAGTTAAGTCCATTGTAAAAGGTACCCCTGGTACCAAGGGCCCTGTTGTGGTAGATTGTGTGCTTGACAGTAGAATGGATAGAATGTTAGGTGCTGGGCTGAGTTCTCAGTGACATCATGTTAGAGTTTTAGAAGTGGAAGTTCTGGAGGGATTCTTGTGAATGTCGGTTGGACTGGAGGAGAGCTGTTACTGAAGGTGTTTCTGCTGTGGTTGGGATACTCCTAATTTAGAACCTGCTAAATCTACTCTGGATCTTCATCTTCATTACAATCTGGCGACGAGGTGACCCAGGAGTATCCTAACACAAGAACTCTGTATTTTGAGCTCTTCTGAAGATTGTGTTTTCCTATCAACCTAACAGTGCCACGTTTTAAAATCAGTTTCTGCTGAACTGATTTTCTGCAATTCCTATTTGCTGGTGAGCCTTTGTTTTTGTTAATTTGTTGCCTTCCTGTGAGACATTCCGCTTGTTTTAGTTTAAAATTTACGCGTGCATTCTTGCACGCTGTCTCTGCCTAGGCAACCGTAATGCGAGAAACGCCACGAGCGATCTAATTCATCGCGCGTCAGTGAATTCCTCTTAAAGCGCGAGAGACGCTACGAGCCTGACACTTCTCCGCGTGCCGCACGTGTACATTTTTTTTTCTTTATTCAATCTATTACTGGGTGCTCCTTTCGCTCTTTTCATCAAAGAGGGCACCGGAATAGGAATTGTGCATCCTACGTCTTCAGTACATTAGCAACGCGCGCAAAGAGGATTAATATAATAACAAGCTCTCTCTTACTGGATCAACTCCAAACGAGTTGAATATTTCACGGCTTTTTCTTCTGCTTGTTTTGGCCGTCTATCCACTCGCACCCTACTCTTCAAGGATAAGGAATATGCTGAAATGAGAAGTTTTTTTTTTAGAAATAACCCTAAAAGTCTACTGTTTGTATAACGACAAGAAGAAGCTACTAAAGTGGGATTTGTATTATTTAACATACTGAACATTTTGCTACTGTTAGAAGTATAATAGTACAAAAGCAGGATGCAGAATATTTCACCCCCACCATTTTTCCTTACTGTACCAGGGTAACCGGCTATCAAGTGGTCCAAATGTAAAAATACTTTTCTTCATTATTCAAGGGTTTGTGGCACTAATTTGTCCAATGAAAGAAAAACAGCACTGCTGATGCACTGTTTAAGTTGTGAAGGGCAGGAAATTCTTGAGACTTTACCAGATCCAGGGGATGAAGGAAGAGATTTGAACGAATTTGAAAGAAGTTTAAAGAAGTTAGATCTGCATTACGTGCCTAAAGTGAGCACCATCTTGGAGCGGTAGCATTTTGGGATGAGGGAACAGAAATCAGGAGAAACTGTAGAAGAATATATCACAGCTTTAAGAAAATTAGCTTCCACGTGTAAGTTTGGAAGCACAATCGATGAGCGCATCAGAGACCAGTTCATGCTCAGATGTTTGAGTGATAAAGTGAAACAGGAATTGGGGGGTAAAGATAACCCACCTTTACATGAAGTTATAATTTTGGCTAAAAGTGTGGAACATACTTTAGCATGTGTCGAAGAATTGGAAAGGGGCAGAAACCTATTGATAAATAAGGTTACTGTAAGAAAAGATAATGTAAAGAAAGAAAGTGATTGTGACAAAGGAGACGACAGAATCAGTCAAGAACAATGGACCAAATTCAAAGATGCTAGGAGTTTTCGCTGCGGCAACAGTGGACATTACGCTTCCTATAAGAAATGCCCAGCCATTAATGTGACCTGTAGACTTTGTAACAAAAAGGGTCATTTTGCTAAATGCTGTAAATCATCTAAAAGTCCAGCGTCTGTGAAAGTGGTTGAAGATTGTGTACTGTCCGTCTCATCCAATGTTCAAAAGAAGAATTACCCAAAGGATAAAGTGACCATTTTAGGAGTCAAAAGTGAAGTCTTATTTGACTCCGGAGCGTGGTTAACTTTAGTGTCAAGTGAGTTTTTTGATGAACATCTTAGACATAAGGTAGAGTTGAAAGACCCGGATGTCATACCTGGTGCCTACGGTGGTCAAAGCATAGATTTGAGAGGATATCTCGAGTCGGTGATCACATACAAAACGAACACTGTAGTTGGAAAGATTTATGTTCCTATCAAAGGAGACAGTGTTTTGAGCTGGCCGCATCAAAGGGACCGAAACGTTATTCTAGATCCTAATTCTACCACGCCTGTTATGATTAAAGAGGAGTTTGTTGCAAATTGTCAAAAGATTTCTGCAGTTTCCATCGAGGGTGCAGATGCAGAAAAAGCGCCTGGTTTTGTTAAAGAGTTCAGTGAGGTATTTAGTGAAAAGCTAGGTTGCTTAAAAAAGTATGTTCATCGCATAAGAATTAAGGAGGGATCAGTGCCAGTGGTGGCAAAAGTGCGTCAAATTCCTATCTCAATGAAGGACGATGTTGGGAGAGAAGTACAAAGATTGTGTAATGAAGACATCATTGGAATCATCTGAGTGGGTTTTGCCCATAGTAGCCGCGCGCAAACCTACAGGAGAGATTAGGTTGTGTGTGGATTTAAGAAATTTAAACAGGTGTATTGTCAGTGATCAATACCCTCTGCCAAATATCACTGAAATTGTCACGTTGCTCCATAGGTCAAAGTTTTGCAGCAAGTTGGATTTAACGTCGGCTTACCATCAAGTCATGCTTGATCATGATTCTAGAGACTATACGACTTTTATTACACCGTTTTGAACCTTCAGATACAAGAGGATGCCGTTTGGTTTGGTGTCTGCAGCAGCGGTGTTCCAACGCATTATGTAAAATTTGTTTGGTTTGGAGCCGGGAGTAAAATGCTTCCAAGATGACATTCTTATTTATGGACGAACAGAGGCAGAACATGAAATGAGAGTCAGAAGGGTTCTTACTATTTTGAGGGAAAATGGTTTAACTTTGAAGCTTAAAAAATGTTCTTTCTGCAGAACTAAAGTGGAGTATTTGGGACACAAGATAACGTCAAAAGGAGTGTGTCCGAAGGAGAGTTTAGTGACGAACATTGAAAACCTACGAAATCCAGAAAAAAAAGAATTGTTGTCATTTCTTGGAATGGTAGAATTCCATGCCAAATTTTTACCAAATTTGGCCTCAAAGACAGTGCACATGCGGAAGTTACTTAAGAAGGGTTGTGAGTTTATCTGGAATGAGGAATGTAAGAATGAGTTTGAGAGTATAAAAAAGGATCTATCTGATGCTGAAAGTTTGAAGTCATTTGATCCAGATAAACAAAGTGTCATTATGACGGATGAAAGCATGTGTGGTTTGGGTGCTATTTTGTTGCAAGAAGCAGATGAGAAGGTTCTCAAACCTATAGTTTATTGTTCCAGAACGCTGTGTGGAGCGGAAATCAAATACTCCACGATTGAGAGAGAAACCTTAAGTGTGTTTTGGCTGTTCACAAATTAAGGATTTTTTTGTGGGGAAAACAATTTTTGGTCTTCACTGATCATAAACCTTTGGTGAAAGTATTCAGGAGTAAAGGTCTTGATACAATTTCCAGTAGAATCAGTAGGTGGGTTGTTGGTTTACAGGACTTTGCATTTGAAGTACTTTATGTTCCAGGGTCTGATAATAGGTTGGATGACTGTTTATCCAGACTTAGTACTGAGACGGAGGTGTGTTTAGAAAGGAGTCAGGAAAGTGAAATAATTGTGTGTAGTATAACAGAAGGAATTGTAAGTCGAGAGGAATGGGAGAAAGCAGTTGTAGAGGATGATGTATTGCAACGAGTATGTAAAAAAGTTTGTGAGGGATGGAGTGTGAATGCCAAGCATGAGAGGGAATTGGAAGGATTTGTAAAAGTTAAAGATGAGTTATCTATAGATGATGGTGTGCTTTTGCTAGGCTCGAGATTAGTAGTTCCATCCAATTTGAGGGAGAGGATAATGGATTTAGGACATGAAGGGCACCAGGGAATGGGCAAAACCAAAGCCAGAATCCATCTTAATTACTGGTGGCCAGGGACGGATCTTATGATTGAAAGAAAAATTAGAGATTGTTTGGATTGTTGCAATAGTGGTAAAGTATATAAGACTAGAGTACCTCCAATGGGAGTTAGAGTAGAGTCGCATAAACCATGGGAAATTGTGGCCCTCGATGTGGTTGGACCCATTCAAATTAAGGGTGGTAGTAACTATATTTTGGTATTGGTTGATCAATTTTCCAGATGGGCTGAAGTATGCATTAGTTGCAGTATGGAAACAAGGAAGATACTTGATTTTCTGAGTGAAATTTTCAATCATGAGGGTTATCCGAATGTTATTGTGACGGATAATGGTCCTCAGTTCGTGTCAAGGGAAATGGAATTGTATCTTAAAGAAAGAGGATTTAGACATAAAAAGTATTCACTATATCATCCTGAAGGTAATGGTATGGTCGAAAGGTTTCACAGATGTGTTAAGGAGTGCATACAATTGGAGGTTGCAGCTAACAGAAATTGGAAGGATGGTCTTAAATGTTTTCTGCATGCATATAGGTTTACTCCCCACACTACAACTGGTAAGGTTCCTTTTGAATTGTTTAGGGGACGCAGAGCTAATACTTTATTAGCACCAGGATGGGTAAGTTGGGGAAAGGATGAGTGTGTGTGTGGGATGACATGAGAGACAGGGATGAGCACGAAAGGAAATGTGTGCAGAGGAGAAAGGAATATTACGACAATAAGAAGAACACATATGAAATTGATATTAAAGTGGGTGACCAAGTTTTAATCAAGCAACCAATGTCGCGCAAAAGTGAAAGTAGATTTATGGGTCCTTTTGAAGTCATAAAACTGTTAAGAAATGCTGTAAAGATCAGAGATGGAAGAGTGTGGAATCTCAATCGAGTGGTTGCGTCAAAGAAAGTTTCATGAAGTTAATTTTCAGTAGGTACTAATTTTCTGTATGTACTTATTTGTAGAGGTTACATTTATTATCAGTTGTTTTAATGTTTTTTTTATTTCTTTAAGAGGGAAGGTGTGTGGTAGATTGTGTGCTTGACAGTAGAATGGATAGAATGTTAGGTGCTGGGCTGAGTTCTCAGTGACATCATGTTAGAGTGTTAGAAGTGGAAGTTCTGGAGTGATTCTTGTGGATGTCGGTTGGACTGGAGGAGAGCTGTTACTGAAGGTGTTTCTGCTGTGGCTGGGATACTCCTAATAAAGAACCTGCTAAATCTACTCTGGATCTTCATCTTCATTACACCTGTGACCAGGGAAGGTCCCTAAGGGCTGCAGCATGTATTATGCGATCCTAAGAGACCCCTCACTCAGTACATGCACACTGCTTTGTAGCTTGTGTATGCTATTGGGAGAAAAGACAAAGTCAACATGGCACCCCCTCAGACTGCCATGCCCACCAACCACTGCCTGTGGGATAGGTATGTCACCCCTCTAGCAGGCCTTACAGCCCTAAGGCAGGGTGCACTGTACCACAGGTGAGGGCATAGATGCATGTGCACTATGCCCCTACAGTATCTTAGTCAATTCTTAGACATTGTAGGTGCAGGGTAGCCATACTGAGTATATGGTCTGGGAGTTTGTCATTACGAACTCCACAGCACCATAATGGCTACACTGAATACTGGTAAGTTTGGTATCAAACTTCTCAGCACAATAAACCCACACTGATGCAAGTGTGGGATTTATTGAAAAATGCACACAGAGGGCATCTTAGAGATGCCCCCTGTATGTTAGCCCAACTGCTAGTGCAAGGCTGATCGGTCTGTGCCAGCCTGCCACTTCCAGATGAGTTTCTGACCACATGTGTGAGTGCCTTTGTGCAATCTGTGGTCAGAAACAAAGCCTGTCCTTCACACCTCCCCCTGCAGGAACTGTAACACCTGGCAGTGAGGCTCAAGCCTGGTGTTACAGTGCCCCAGGGCACTCCAGCTAGGTGAGATCCCCGCCCCCGGATGAGCCCCCACTTTTGGCAGCAAGTCTAGAGGGATAATGAGAAAAACAAGGAGGAGTCACCCCCTCAGCCATCACCACCCCTAAGGTGTCCAGAGCTGAAGTGACCCCCTCCTTGAGAAATCCTCCATCTTGCTTTGGAGGATTAGGACCAATAGGGAAAGGGATGTGTCCCCCTTCCCAGAGGGAATGGGTACACGGAGAGTGTAGCCACCCTCAGGGACAGTAGACATTGGCTACTGCCCACTGACCTTAACACACCCCTAATTTAGTATTTAGGGGCGACCCCCAACCCAGCTCTTCAGATTTCCTGATGAACTCAAGAAAGAAGAAGGACTGCTGAGCTGAAAACTCAGAAGAAGAGAAGAGAAGGAGACACCAACTGACTCGGCTCCAGCCCTACCGGCCCGTCTCCTGCTTTGAAAAGCTGCAAGAAAAGAAGCAAAGAATTCTGCAGGACCAGCAACCTCTCAATAGCCTCCAGGGGACTGCCTGCATCATCAGGCACCAAGAAACTCCTGTGGACAGCAGACCTGCCCATAGAAAAGACCAAGAAACCAACTTTAAAGGGACTCTCACCTCACTGCAGAAGCGTGAGTCCAACTACTCTGCACCCAACGCCCCACACCCGTGTCCAGAGAAACCAGCTATCCAGAGAGGACCCCCAGGTGACTCCAACGACGTGTCCACCCTGGACTGACCTCTCTGAACCCCCACGACGACCCCTGCAGAGGGAATCCCGAGGACCCCCCCTGACCGCGACTACCCAGGACGAAGATATCCGATGCCTGAAGAAGCACTGCACCTGCAGCCCCCAGGCCTGTGAGAAACCGACCACCGGTGCAGCAACGACCAGCAGGCGGCTCTCACCCTTGCCCAGTTGGTGGCTTGCCCGAGAGGCCCCCCTGTGCCCTACCTGCAGCGCCTAAGTGACTCCAGGGTCACTCCATGGTGTTCTATTGAGAACCTGACGCCCTATTGGCACACTGCACCCAGTGTTTGTGCCTACTTGAGGCCCCTCCAGTACTCCTCCAAACACCCCTGGTCTGCCCTCGGACAACGCGAGTACTTACCTGCAAGCAGACCCCCTGTCTCCATAGGAGCCCATGTTATTTTGGATCCTGTTTGACCTCTGCACCTGGCCGGTTCTGTGTTGCTGGTGCTGGGTGCTTGGGGTTGCCTTGAACCCCCAACTGTGGCCCGGAGACTGAACCTGTAAGTGTGGTACTTACCTCAGAAACTGTACTTTACTTACCTCCCACAGGAACTGTTGAAAATTGCAGTGTCCACTTTTAAAATAGCTTTTTGCCGTTTTAGAGAAAACTGTGTACAATATTGATTCTATTCAAAGTCCTAAGTATTGCTATGCAAAGTACCTTTTATTTGATGTACTTACCTACTGAATGAATCTCGTGGTTCTAAGAATAAATTAACAAAATAATATTTTTCTATATAAAAACCTATTGGCCTGGAGTTATGTCATTGAGTGTGTGTTTTCACGTATTGCCTGTGTGTGTACAACAAACGCTTAACACTACCCTCTGATAAGCCTAACTGCTCGACCACACTACCACAATTAGAGCATTAATATTATCTATTATTGCTTCTGGGGAACCCCTGGACTCTGTGCACACTATGGGGGTCATTACAACCCTGTCGGAAGGCGGAGAACCGGCGGTAAGACCGCCAACAGGCTGGCGGTCTCACTGTGTGGAATTATGACCATGGCGGTTACCGCCATGGTCATCCGCCGGTTCCCCGTTTCGCCCGCCAGGGCGGAGACGACCGCCGGCCTGGAGACCTGGGTCTCCAGCCCGGCTGCCGTCACTATACCGCCAGCGGTATTTGGACCCGGCTTACCGCCGTGGATTTCCAGCGGCTGAACCGCCATGAAAACCATGGCGGTAAGCACTATCAGTGCCAGGGAATTCCTTCCCTGGCACTGATAGGGGTCTCCCCCACCCCCACCCCAACTCCCTCCCCTCCACCCCCCACCACCCCTGCCACCCCCCAAAGGTGGCAGGGCCCCCCTCCACACCCCGACCCCCAACATCACTGCACCCATACCCACACAACACGCACGCAGGCACCACCTACATACTTACATACTTACACGCACACACGCCGACATACATGCCTACATCCACACACACAGTCATACACGCACACATCCATACAGACATACCCACAGACATACACGCACTCATTCCCATACACACAACACCCCCGCAGGCATACACGCACTCACACCCCCCTCTACATACACACACGCACACCCTCATGCACCCACACAACACACAACACCCCCCCACCCCCCTCCCCTCACGGACGATCGACTTACCTGGTCCAACGATCCTCCGGGAGGGGACGGGATATATAATAAATATTGTTAAAACTGTTAAAACATCTGACGATGTACCTGCAATACGAAACTTTGTAAAGCAACTTGCTGACTCTCAATAAGAAGTATCACAATACTTACAACAGGCTAAGGTTATATGATAAGGCATGCTAATAAAACCCACCAGAGTATAACAGCGGAGACAAGGTCTGGCTAGCCAAAAATAATTTACCATTACATGGTTCCCACAAGCTGCAGCCCTGGTTTATTGGTCCCTTTCCAATTGAAAAGGGCATGGATGGTGTGGGAAGTCTTGTTCAGGAGCAGATGGGACAGGTCTGGACATAATCATGCACATCTTTGGAAAGGGTAGGCCACCAAAACTATCGCTGACAAATGACTATGGTCCTGACAATTCCAGGATGCCTTGCCAATGGAGTATCATGACACCAAGTTAGGCCTTCTTGCCTTAATGTTTTGTGGGAACAAATAAGGTTGTACCATGATGCGGAAGGTTGTTATGAACATGGTTATCTTTGTTTGTCACCCACACTTCTAAATCCTTCTCTTTCATAATTTGTCTAATACTATTCACAAAAGATTCTTGTTCACAAAGACCTATTACTTGTTCAGACACTATGATGTTCTGTGGTGTTAATTCCAGAATCTGATTCGAATAACCCCAACTGGATAATAGATCAGCTTTTGTCTGTAGTGTGCACGGATGATAGGTAATGATGAAAATGTATTCGCTAAAAAACAATAACCATATGTAATGTCGGAGTCCTTATATTTGGTATAGAATATTTATTAAGTATCAACAAGAAATAAGGCTTGCCGAATACACTGCACTGCGTGTCTCCGTGTCTCCTCTCCAATCCTCTCTCCGATCTCCAACAACTCCCCATCCATTCTCGAATCCGAACTCCGACACGCGATGCAGACACGTGCACAATTCAACAGCATATTTCAAATAACAACTCAGTATCTAGAATAATAGTATCTAGAATAATTACATACATAACAACACAACGCATCTTCCCCTTAAACAATTACAAAAGATTAAATAAAACAATACATACATATTAAAAATAAATCACAAAATATAATCATTTAACCATTTAGGTTTACAAGAAATCCTTTTACCCATTAAACTTGAACTTTCCTTGTTATCAGCATTTCCAAAAGCTAATTGCTTTTCCATAGATCTAATATTTTGCCCTACTTCACTTCCCCCAACGTCACTAGTCACACATTCCGGAACTTCCTCATTCTGCAAATCTGACACACCATCCTCAACCCTGTCATTCATGAGATTGTCACTCACCATATTCTCTTCCATCCTAATATCTTCTAAAAAATCATCTACATTCCGCCTATTAATAGGCTGTCCTTTAAATACTGCAATCCTCTTAAGGTTCCATACCTTCCCATCACTCAAAAGAACCGCATTGCGCAGAACTTTACTCACCTGAATAGGTTCCGAAAATTGACTCTCACCCTTCTTCACTTTCCATGGTTTCTTCACTTTAACCCAACTACCTACCCGAACTTCCACATCCTTCCTTGAACCTCTACTCTTGTCAAATGTCTGCTTATATTTCCTATGTTTTCTTACAATTTGATCTCTTACTTCTTCAAATGGTACTTTGCATTCAGAAGCCTCCAATAACCATTCCGGATTACATTTCGTCCTTGGTACCCTACCCCTCATTAGCTCAAAAGGGGATAACCCAAGTGCTTCATGATAACAAGTTCTATACGACCATAATGTTTTATTAACCTGGACCATCCAATCACGTCCATTCTTACACGCAATCTGAATCGCACCCTTCATAACTCTATTAAACCTCTCAATCATACCATTTCCAGTAGGATTATATAAAGATGTTGTTCTATGTTTAATACCAGCTCTTTCAAAATACTTCTTCGTTAAACCAGATGTAAATTGCACCCCATTATCACTAATGATTTGTACTGGTAAACCTTCCTCAACAAACGTAGAGTCCATAAATGATAGAACCTCCCACGAATCCACTTTATCCACCACTTTCATCACTGGCCACCTGGAGAAAACATCAATCATGGCAATAATGTACTTCCCAGGATTACCAATGGGACCCATAATATCAATGGCAATAGTATGCCAAGGTTTACTTGGAACAATTGGTTCACACATATTAGGCCTTAAAGTATTTAAGGTTTTATCAGAATTTGCACACACGATACACTCTCTCACAACCCTTTCTGCCTGAATATCAATTCCTGGCCACCAATACCATCTTTTTACCCTCTGTTTAGTTTTCACTATTCCACAATGCGTTTCGTGACATAACTTCAAAATCCTGTACCTAAGTGTCATTGGTGGAATAGCTCTATCACCTCTAAAAACAGTTCCCTTAACAACTGAAAGCTCACTCCTCACCTCCCAATACTGTTTAAGTATATTAGGCATTTTAGATTTGTTAGGCCAACCATTCATAACACATTTTAACAGGTTTTGTAAATCACAATCCTTGGAATATTCTTCCTTCCACACCTCTTCCCTTATGCTCAAATTTCCGTCATCATGAATCAAAGCAACTTGTAACTCCTCCACTTCTTCTTCATTCCATTCCAAAATCTCTGTGGGCATATGGGATAAATAGTCTGCCAGTACATTATTTCTTCCAGGAACATACTCAATAGTATATACAAAATCCTGCAAACGCATTGACATTCTTGCAATTCTTGCTGATGCCTTATACATTCCTTCTGTGGTCAGTAATTTCACGAGCGGTTTGTGATCCGTTCGTAAAATACATTCCTTACCCCACATAAAAGATCTGTAATGCTCCAGTGCCCATATACATGCAAGTGTTTCCTTTTCAATTACCGAAAAATTATCTTCATTCGGTGATAATGCACGAGAAGCAAAAGCAATTATGACCTCTTTTCCTGAAGCATCAATTTGTGTCAGTACACCTCCCAATCCTTTGTTGCTGGCATCCACGGTTACTACACTTGTACAATCAGGATCAAAACTACCCAAAATAGGAGCTTGCACAATTGCATTTTTAACATCCTCAAACTCCACTTCACACTCATGTGACCAATTAGAATTTAACATGGTTTTTCAACAGCTGTCTGATATTGTACACTCTGCTAGAGAAACCTTTCACAAATTTCGCATAGAACTCGATCATTCCTAAAAATGACCTGACATCATCTTTACACATAGGATGTGGAAAATTCAAAATGGCATCTACTAATTTAGGTTTCATGGTCACACCATTTCCACTTAACACATGACCAAGATAAGTTACTGACTGTACTCCAAATTTACACTTCGAGTGTTCTACAGTCAAACCCTTCTCTTCCAGAATACTTAACACATCCTCCAAGACTTTATCATGTTCCATTCTATCCCTTCCATACAATAGTATGTCATCTTGGAAACATCTTACATTGGTATGTTTCCCAAACAGCTGATACATCAATCTCTGAAAGATGGCAGCTGCCGAAGCTAAACCAAACGGTAATCTCTTGTATTGAAAACATCCCACTGGAGTAATGAACGCTGTGTACTTTTTACTTGCTTCATTTAATTTGATCTGATGGTACGCTGCGGACAAATCTATGGTGGAAAACCATCTAGCCCCCTTAATTAATGTCAACATTTCTGAAATCCGTGGTAAAGGAAATTTGTCCACTACGATATTCTTATTCAAGTGGTGCAAATCTATGCATAAACGAATCTTACCATTCGCACGTTTAGCTACTACCACTGGAGAAATCCACTCAGAAGATTCGATTGGTTCAATGATATTCGCTTCCTTCAACTTATCTAATTCTTTCTCAACTTCACTTCTAATCAGAATGGGAATATTCCTCACCTTGTGAATCTTTGGACAAGCATTGGACTTGAGAACAATATTATGTTCAAAACCTTCTAAAATACCAATTTTCCCGCTAAAAACCTTAGGAAATTTCTTTAACATTTCTTTTGCAATGCTCTCTCCCTCATCGACTACCATGACAGGTTCCGAACTATTCGGATCAAGTGTGATGTGCAAATCTCCCTGGTCCTTCCAACCTAGGACTGAAGGTCTCTTCCTTGCTATATATAATTTTCCTATAGACTTCCTGTTCTTAAAAGCAAAAGTAAGTTCCCTGAACCCTAACAAATCTATTTTTTCCCCAGAAAACCCTTCTGGACTAATATCAGGTTTCTGTAAACCTTTACCTAATTTTCCAACAAATTTTGACCTCCACACTTCCTCATTAATTATAGTAAAAGGAGAACCTGAATCAACATAAACTTGAATTTCTATCCCTCCTATGCGCATTAAACATACTGGTCTATTTTTACTGCAACATGACTCTTCACGTACATTGAACACAAACATTTGATCCTTGTTTATCAATTTACTACTCTGCATGACTCTATTGATCTTATCCTCATCTTCACTTGAATTATCACCTACTTCATCCACATACTTCACAGTGTTATTTTTTTTCTTTTTCTTACAAACCCTAGCAAAATGTCCTATAACTCCACAAGCCACACACTTCTGCTTCAATGCTGGACAATATTTATAAGAAGCCAAATGTGAGCTACTAGTACAGCGATAACACCTTTGACCATCAAAATTTGATGTCTCTTGACTCTTTCCACTTTCTTTCTTTAATTTACTCACATCCCTATATTTTATTTTGTTAACTGTGTCTTCCATAAACTCCTTATTTTCCATTTTAACTGCCTTCGCACTACGACTTGATAATTCAGCTTTCCTTACAATAGCTAAAATATCATCCAACTCAGCATCTCCATGAATCCACAGTCTTTCCTGAATTGCTGGATCACGGTTATGCATTACTACTTGATCTCTAATTAACTGCCCCTGCAAATGGTCAAATTTGCAATCATTCGCTAAAACTCTGAGCGCAGTAACATACTCATCCACCGTCTCACCACATTCTTGTTTTCTCTGAAAAAATGTGTATCTTAGGATACCTAAACATACTTTAGGTGCAAAGTAATTATCAAACTCCTTTAACACATTCTCAAATACATCAGTGTCCCCACTGCCACTAATCTTTGTCATGGATTCATATATTTTTAGTCCTTCAGGGCCCACCGAATGTAGAAAAATCTTTTTCTTCCTTTCTGAACTCATTCTTCCTTCCTCGTCTATAGTCTCTAGAAAATTCAGAAAATACGACTTCCATTCTGTCCATTTCATACATGGACTCGCACCCGGTGGCCAAAATGTCTGTGGAGGTTGAAGGGAAAATTGCTGTGTAGCCATATTGAATCTGTTAACGTTCAAAATTATATATTTAAAATATATATATTTTTTTTAATATACAATAACTGGAATGAGAAGAAAAAAAAATAATAAATAAAAAAAATGTCACTAGAAATCGTTCCATAAAAATTTACTTGTATAGATAAAGTTCTTATTACACATTTCCTCTTGTTAAACGCATGTCCAAAATATTCAAAAAAGAAAATAAAACTCTTTGTATTTCGTTTCCTTGTCTCCTCGTCCTCCAATATAGCAAAACGCTTCAGCAAGCGTTAACAGGTAGCGTTGCCAAAACCTTTCCTTTAATCAGTTAACACGCATGCGTAAGAGCGCGTGCAGCGTAGTTGGATCCTTTCCAATATATCTCGTGAAGAAGAATGGTGAGCGTCGTTTCAACTGTCACCAAAGATTAACGGTAACGCTTCTTTAACACTTCTTTTACCAACACATCCTCGTTAAAAAAAATAAAGGATGATATAACGAATCCGTAGACGAAATCCAAGTACAGTAAAACTGAGTTAATTCTCTAGATATCCCGGCAAGCCTTCCCGGTAATGCATACCCTTTCTTCTATGCCGCGCGGGTTTCTAACGTCGTTACAACCTCTTCCGATTTCCCTCGTCGCCAAATCTGTAATGTCGGAGTCCTTATATTTGGTATAGAATATTTATTAAGTATCAACAAGAAATAAGGCTTGCCGAATACACTGCACTGCGTGTCTCCGTGTCTCCTCTCCAATCCTCTCTCCGATCTCCAACAACTCCCCATCCATTCTCGAATCCGAACTCCGACACGCGATGGAGACACACGCACAATTCAACAACATATTTCAAATAACAACTCAGTATCTAGAATAATAGTATCTAGAATAATTACATACATAACAACACAACACCATAGTACTTATCTAGGGGTCATGGCCTTTAATGATCACAGGAATTGGAGATTCTTATATTCAGTATGTATGATAATGGTTCATTGTGCACCTAAAAGATACTTTCGCCATTCTTGGAAGCACTACTTAATTGCCAATAGTTCGTGTTCTGCTACTGTATAGTTCAGCTGGCAACATTTTTTTTAAAAGGAAGCTACTGGAAGCATTTGCCCAGTGGTGCTGTCATGTTGTGACAGAATACCTCCTACTGCAAACTGAGAGGTATCCATCTCTACAAAGCACAGTAGGTTTGAAACCATATGCCTGAGCACCGGAGCCAGAGTGAATTTCTCTTTAAGTAGTTTGAATGCATTATCAGCCTCATCAGACCAGGCAAAGGGTCCCTTTTTTGTATAAATCTGGTAATGGAGTTTACTATGTCAGAGAAATAGGTGATAAAGTGCCTACAAAAGACTGCAAACCCCATGAAACTTTGCACCTCATTGACCTAGGTTGGTGGCGGCCAATCTAGGATCGCCTGCACCTTTTTCTGATCTATAGTAACAACTTCTGGGGATCGGAAATATCCCAAGAACTCAACAGACTGTGAGTGGAATTTACATTTGTGTAGCTTGACAAAAAGATAATTTAATCGGAGTCATTACAGGACCTTTTTGACATATTATATGTGTTCAGTCATGTTTTGTGAGTAAATGAGAATGTCATCAATATATAAAACAAACAAACATCCAGTAGGCCTTGCAGCACTTCATTTATAAACATCCAGTAGGCCTTGCAGCACTGGAACGTAGCAGGGGCATTACAGAACACTAAGGGCATGACTGTATATTCAAACATCCCAAATTTAGTTAGAAAGGCTAATTTCTACTCATCCTCTTCTTTAACACCAATGAGGTAATATGCGCCTAGCAGATCTAATTTAGTATACACCGTGGACTTTCGAGCCTAGTCAAGCAAGACAGGTATGAGAGGCAATGGATACCTGTTCTTAGTGATAACCTAATTTAGAGACCCATAGCCTATGTACACCCTTAACTCATCATTCTTCTTTGGTGCAAAAAAGAGCGATGAAGAGGCTGGAGAGGTGGAATGGTGGATGATTTGTTGATTTGAAAGTATTAGGGTAACAAAAATAGTGAAATGTCATGGAGCTTTCGTTGAAATGTTTGCCAAAAAGTGGGGTGTCTGCAGTAGAACCTTACCCGACTGGTTGACCCCCTATGTCAGCCTGGCTCTTTAGTTTTCCTGCATCAAGCTAGACATTACAGCAACATTCTTAATATTCCCTTTAGATTTGGAAGAACTCTCATGGGCAAAATGCCCTTCCTTACCACAGTAGAAACACAGATTCAACTTTCTTCTTCGATCTCTTTCTTCTGTAGTTAAAGGGCCACATGAACCCCCTATTTGCATAGGCTCTGGGTTATCCTGATTCTTAGTCTCTGACTCTCTAGGTTCTGGGTGTGTCACTAGGAGTCTAGGTTCCCCTCAAGAATGTTCTCCTTGGGTTTTTTTAATCTATGATCTAACAAACCACTAAATCAATAAACTCAGAACAGCCCATTGGGAGATTCACAAAGTGCCAAAGAGTCTTTCAAGTTGTCTCTCATACCTCTATAAAAGAGAGAAGTATTTTTCCCTACTGGCCATCCGGTTTCTGTAACCAATCTGCATAATGTTGTGAAATAAGCAACTCTTTACTGCTTTGGCGTAAATTCAACAGCTTGTTATCATTAGCCTGAACAAAGGTGTGTTTAGCAAAGAGACTGTGCATTGTCTCTTTAATTTTTCGAAATCATGCAAAACAGGATCATTGTTTTCAATGACAGGAATCATCCAGTTAGACGCTGTGCCCCTAAGATAGGAAATTATAAGGGCTATCTCAGCTGTGTCGGAAGGGAAGGTTCTGGGTTTTACCAAGAATTGCAGCTGACACTGGCTCCAAAAGGTATCATACTTATTACTATCTCCAAAAAACCTTTCTAGTGGGGGTAGGGACACCAGAATGGAAATGGTTATGGTGACATGTACAGGATTAACATTACCCAGAAAAGGTGCACTAGTATTTTGGTCTCACCAAAGTGTAATGGATGTAACACAGGCTATGGATCTTTACGAATAGCCCCAGCTCCTGAATCAGCTAACCAAGGTGACTGGCTGAGCTATATCAACAACTTGCAAATGGCCGCCCATATTGTCCCAGCGGTGGAAAGGCTTGGCTTTATGTCACGCACTCACCTGGTTCCAACCGAAAGAACAAAGCTGGACCTCCAATCCCAAATGAGGCTGCACAGTGTAACAAGCAACAACTGCCTGGTTCCACCGACAGGGGATGGGATAAAACAAGAAGAAAAAAAAGAACCCACATCACTGCAGGAACTTCTTGACTGCCTCGTACACTGCCTAGAAGGTTGGACTTCGATATCTTCCATACAGATGCAATACACTAGAAATGACAAAAAACAATGTTACCTACTATTTCCTACTTAGAACCCATAAACTATTATTTACACTTTTGATAAATTTACAGGCATCATCATAAACATTTCATGGAAGAGAGAAGAGCAGTCAATTCAAGAATAACTGAAAAACTCTCAGAACTTTGAAACATACAGGAAACCAAGTCTGATCGAAGACAACAATAGTCTCTTGTAACCTATTCAAAGGTGCAAGATACAACTTGTCCAAAACACAATGACAAACATTCAGTTCATATATGAAGAGTTCAGAGCTCTACAACTAGAGTTCAAAGCACTGGGCCTCGGTCAGGGGCTCAATTATCCAACAATGTTCAGAGTTTAAAACACGATCACGTCCCAGGAAGAAAGTTTTGAAATATCACAAGTCTGTGGTTTAGTGCAGAGTAACCTGAGAGTTAACTACGTAGCCTTAAGAATGCTGGAACTGGAACCCAAATCAACAAAAAACTCAGTGGAAAAAACTCAGCAGAAGCGGAGTCATAACTTGTGGAGGAAAACACTGGAAGCGTTGCAGATACTGGAATCACAGAGTCATCAGAGGAGCTTTGAAGACTAGAGTGCTGGAAACTCCGAAGACGATCGCAGGGAAGAGACTTGAGCTGGACTGGACACAGGAAGGTGGGTGCTGGAACGATTTTGGTGCACATCGAGAATAGGTTTAAGGCCAAGTGCAGATGCAGAGTATTTATACAAGAAGCCAGGAGTGTTCTATAAGGGCACGTGGCCAACGTGGAGGTGTGGAATATTCCAATGAACCTGAGGAGCGGGAAATACACAGGAAGCCAGGAGTGTTCTATAAGGGCACGTGGCCCACTTGGAGGTGTGGAATATTCCAATGAACCTGAGGAGGGGGAAATAACACGGGAAATGGGCCTAGCCAGTAGCAGGTGCAAACAGTAATCGACATGACCACTGCAACAGAACTCAAGTGCATGATGGTGCAACCCAGTATTTTTCAGAAGAAACATTGTTATTCTAACTGAGCACATGACATATGCAGGTGTAAACTGGAAGAAACTTGCATAGCAATACAACAGGAGGGTCAATGGTTCAGATATCAGCAAGAGGGGAAAACATAGAGAAAGCCCAAGCCTGAGAGGCGCCACTAGGGAAGCAAGCATGACTGGGATTATTCAGGTTAGGGAGACGCCATAAAGGAAGGGTGACATGAGCCCAGCGCACAAAACCCATCGCACATTGGACACAAAATAGAGTTGTGACACAAAACCATAGAAATTCAGCAATTATAGTTATTTGTATCTCAATAAACTATAACTCATTCCCTAAGGTAACTATAACTTGCCATGCATTGCTAATTACCCCTCATATTACATCATTCATGACATCTTCTATGACATAATTTATTATATCACTGTATCATTTCCAATAAAATTATTGATGAGAAAGCTGTGCATGGAGGGGACGTGAGCTTTAATGACTTAGAGCACGAGTTATAGTTTCTTGAAATAAGCATAACTATAACTGCTGAATTTCTATGGTTTTGTGTGTGTGAAATCTTAAACTCTGAACCTAACTATAAAGTCCCTGTAACTTGTATTTTTTTCAGTTTAATTATGGTTTTATATATATATTTGAGAACATTGTGGCATTGAGAAAGGCTGTTCACCGAAACGCCTCTGCCTTGCTGTAATTTTCCTGGTTTGTGGCATAATAAATTTATTTTAATGAAGCTAGAGTCCGTGAGTGCTTGCTGATGTATATATTACCTACTGGTGGTCTCCAGTAGGTAGTTATAGTAAGAACCATGTTTTGATTGAAAAAGCGTTTTTTGACTTGCCTATATCATTAGTGCAGTTTGACGAATCTTCACGAAATTTTCCCCAAAAAACTGTTCCCACGTATCTTGCTGTACATGGGAAGATTTGGGTGATCCATCAAGCGGGGGCCGAGAAAAAGGGAGATAAAAAAAAAGTGTATTTGTCATTATAATTCCCATAGGAATTTTAGACATGACTACAGCCTGAATCGCTGGACTGAATAACACCTAATTTTCATTCAGTAGTTTTTGAGATATTAAAAGTATATGAAATATAGATATTTAGAGGTACAAAGAAGTTGCAAATAATAACAAGCTTGTGCAGGAAAATGTAGAGCTCTAATTGGCTGCCAAAACTTCAACCATGACATGTTGGCAGTCATCTTGGGAATCGGCTTCAGCTGAGTCCCAGAAAAAAAGATAAGAAATGAGAAAAGGGGCCAAGATAGGTACACCCTGACCCCTTAGCTCTGGTGCTGGGGCCCCAGAGGGCCCCCCACGAGCAAAAAAGCATTTTTTTAAAACATGTCAGTGCAATAACAGGTAACTATAACTCCCGCCCCTGCCAATCATAGTTTTCTCATCAATATTTTATTCCAAATGTTGCAGTGATAATATCAATGATGCCATAGAAAGTGTCATCAATGATGTAATATGTGGAGCATTTAGCTGTGCATGGTGAGGGAGCAACTTATAGGTACTTTAGGGCCCAAGTTCTAGTTACTTGAGTTAACCATAACTATAGCTGCTGAATGTCTATGGTTTTGTGTGAGTAAGTTCACAACTGTAACGTCCCTGTAACCTCTGTTTTTTTCAATGAATTTCTATGGTTATTTTAGCATGCACGTTAATATAACCAGTGCCGTGGGTGACCTTCGGCCATGAGTTGTTGGGGTTTACCTGAAGGACCTGGCCCTGTGGCCAACCCTGCCACATGCACCCAAACCCAAGCTGTGGAAGGCTAAAGGCCAAGAGCAGTATGGGGTTGGATGAAGTAGGTACTTTTTTTTTCATTTTTCTCTGGATCCACGGATCCTCTGTGAATTTACACAGGGGGTCGCGCTGAGACCCAATGTGAATCCACGGGCAGAGCGAGAAAAACAATTAGCCAATTGTTTGCCTGCAAGGGGTCCCTAAGGGACCCCCTAAGTGTCCTATGGGGTCAGGATACCTGTATCCTGATCCTGTATATGCTTTTCCACTCTTATCTTCCTACCCTCTAGTCGATGTAACAAACAAAATGGCAGCCACAAATTTTCTATCAGATTGTGGCCAGCCAATCAGGGTCTTGCCCAGATCTGCCCGAGGATCCACATCCCTATATATCTATATTTTTAATCTTAAATAACTCCAAATCTAATAAATGGCTAGATCTAGCTTCCTGTCAAATTTGGTATAATTCTGTTAAGCAGTTCTGGCTGCACCCCCCACCCCTTTTCCTTGCCCCTGCTTGATGGATCACCTAGAAACTTTCAAGTCAGTAGCTGAACCGACTGTCATATTAGTTTTGAAAATTTGTTGAAGATTCACCAAGCTGTGCTAAAGTTATAGGCAAAATAAAAGACACTTCTCCTATGGAAACTATAACTACCTACTGATGACTGCCATTAATATATTTATATAGGTTGTAGTAGGTAGTTGCATGTGAAAAGGACCGTGCACAACATTGGGTTGGGTGATTACGGGGGTTGGCCGCAGGGACTGGCTGCAGGCCAGCCCGTGTGAGAAACCCCTACTGCGCACCGGAAAAGGCAGTGCACGGTGCAAGGTTGGGTGCTTATAGGGGGTTGGCCTCAGTGCCAGGCCGCTGGCCAGGCCCTGTGGCCAACCGCCGCCATCATGTGCAGCGGTGGTTGGAGTCACGTACAGCAATTAAAATTAGTATACATTAAAAAAACATAGAAATTCACTGAAAAAAACAAAGGTTACAGGGACGTTATAGTCAGGTTCTGAATTTACTCATACAGAACCATATTAATTCAGCAGTTATAGTTAGAGTTCTTTCAAGTAACTAAAACTCATGCCCTAAGGTAACTGTAACTCGTGCCTTCACCATGCACAGCTAATTACGCCACATATTACATCATTGATGACATTTCTATTGCATCTTTCATACTCTCACTGCAACATTTGCAATAAACTTATTGATGGGACAACTGTGTATTTGAATAAATTATTGTACGACGCTGAAGACGCTGACACGTGTGCAGTTTTTTTCCTTTTGGAGTGTAACGCTGAAGGATTTGGATTGAAATATATAAGTACCTTTTGATATTTTGTCCCTTAATATAGTGGTAACGATGTTCTGTCCTGTGGATGTTTGGGATTAGATAGGCCCGGCCTACACCCCTGTCAATGTGCAGGACTGGTCCACCACGCACTCATGTGATGTAAAAAGGCTTTTGCTAACATGTTATTTCATGGGTATTGTGAATCGGAGTGGAGCTCAGATATTGGGGATGCATTATTTTTGCGATGAAACTGACCGAGTATTTGCGTCATTACACAACCTTTACATTACTGACTTCTACAAATTAGACTGGTAAAATTCAATGAAAAATCCTGGGTGATAATAATCTGAAAGACTCAAACATGAACAGCAAAAAAAATCCATTATCATGGTTTGCAAATAAAGGACCACACATGCAGCAATCCCTCGCTGCTTTCACTTACAATGATGATGAGTTCATGTAAATAAACGTATTCATGAAATATATGTTTAAATGCATGTGGCTTCTCATTTTCTAAGCTTACAAACACAATTGTCAAATCATGCTAGATTTCACAGGGGTCTCATGTGTTCTCCATTCCATTCCAGCGCTTAGTATTTCATTTGCCATGAGTCCAAAGAACAAACATTCGCAAAACGCACAGGATCCTGGGGGAATTCTAAGAGGGGGCTCGGAAAGGATGCAGCAGCTCAGTCTGGGAGGTTTGTAAGAAAGAGGGACCTTAAAAAAAGAAACTGTTCCACTCCGTCTAGCAGTGCTGCAATACATCACTCCAATTAAATCCTAGCCAATAAGCAACAGGACGTGTTAAGTAAAATTCATGAGCGCTGAGTGGCTGTGAATGAAGGTGCCAGTCAGCATCAATGCCACACATTCATCGGCGGGAACACCATGGCGATAACAATGAGCTTGACACCAGCCTTTGTTGTCATCAGCTGGGGCGACAGTTGCCGAAGCTATGGCTGGTCCCACAACTATGGGCCATTTTAAATCTTGGGCATGCAACCAGCCGATAGGACATCTTTATTCATGGAAAATAGCGAGCCAGGGGGGCAAAAGTGCTGCAGTGCCGCAAAAAATAAACTCTATGACCCTTTCTAAAGTATTGTTCGGGCGATTGCGCTCGCGACGCAAAATATTGCGTCAGTTTACTTAACATTTTAAAGGCCTGCATGTATAGTACGAAATGCCGTTGCATCACCCGAACACCGTACAAACTTTAGTAAAACGTGGGCTCTTGTGTGTAAGGTCCCAAGAGGCAGACATTGTCTATTTCCAGAATGGGCTAGACAGTTTGGCAACATACCAAAAGGGTGCTCAGAATAAAAGTGCTACGGTGCCATGCAAAAGGTAGCAGTGTGCGTAGAAAAACACCGAACTACATAGCCTTAGGTAAGATAACACAACATAGCACTACACTGGAGTACAAAAAACTGCATTTGGCCATACACCTGCCCTTAAGAAATACCTTCACCGGCTGTATCACATAAAATGCCCAAATGATATTCATTTGCATCAATGTGCTTTTTAATAATGTATTACACATTGCCACTTTATCTCTATAAACATAATTCTAACATTTAAATGTGCTGTCTCAAAGCAGTACTCGCTGGATCAAAAAAGGACCAGAAAAGGAAAAGTTGAAATATGTACTGTGGTGCTCAGTAGCACAATAGTACTTTTTTGGTTAGTGTCTTTTTTTGCAGCAAATTGGTGCTGTTATTCTGCAGCAGCAATTAATGGTTGTACTTCTAATTGTTATGAAAAAATGGACACTGACAATGGCTGTTATTTCAGTAGCAAAGTAGCAGCAAGAAATCGACTAATGTAGCAAACCTTTACAAAACGTTCAATGGCACTGAATAATGCCTTGGTGTGCATTAGCCCGACTGGGCCCTGTAGGTAATCCAGCCCCAGTGGATCACTGGTGAATGGTCAGGGTACTGTAGATCTACAACGTAGTTTGCAAAACTTTGAGCTCTGTGGTTCTGAACTGTCTGTGGCTTCTTCTTCAGCAAATGCCTGATGTTTTCATTGGGATTTCCTGTAAATGGTTTGATTTTTGACTGTCTGTACTCTTTACCCATTCCAATGTGTCTGTGATAAACATCTAGGGCAGTGCGCAGCGGCCCTGCTCAAATTGCCATCACCAAGAGCTTTGATCCCACTCTAATTACTAGTGCCCCAATCACTTATTTCACTTTCAATGTGTTTCCAATAAGGGCGCTGTTTGTGGTTGGAGCAGCGCATAGTTGGCTTTGAGGTGGATCCGCTCCCACTCATTTTGTCTGTGGCTTCATGCCGCACGACCAACGTTCAATGTATTCCCTTCCCTCGTATCAAATCTCCACACTGCCAGATGTACCAGTCCCATTTAGGTTTTGTATACCTTCATTTCTGCACTTTTGACATTTATTGCACCTTTTGGGAGCTGCTGCTGCACACGTTAAAAAGTGTGTTTGCTGAGTGTGCAGTTAGGAGATGCCAAGAAAATTCGCCCCAGGCCCTGGTTTCAGGCATGCCAACTTCAAGAAACTTTCATCGTGTAGAAGGGGTGGTGGGGCTCGGTGTGCGGGGTTCAACCTCAAGTCTGTTACCCTACAATATGTTTTGGAGGCCCCATGAAAAGGGGGAGTGGGTCCATACAGTGCACTGGTTAAAACTCATATTTAGCCTCCCTTTCTCCCAAAAACATAACCAACAACAACAAAACCCAAATAATATGAGGTTGCCACTGATGTCTTGGCAAGATTGCAAAACTGCCAGTGGGCATCAGCTGTGAGGAGCCTCCTCACAGAGAGTGGTGGGCACCCTCTCTCAGTATGAATTTCCTACTTTCCTACTCCTTTCGTCTCCACATGGTGAGATAGGCTCTCTATTGAGTGAATGTGTGAAGGGAGTGGATATTGTGTGGTACACTGTGAGATGGTGTGAGTTGGCAGGTCTGTGGTTTGATAATAAAAAACAACCACTGTTTGGGGTGCACCTGTTGCACTGTTCCCTGCAAGCGCTAGCGAATCATTTGCTGAGAAATATGTAGGTGACATTAGTAAAACACTGTGAGCTATGCAAATGTCCCAAACGAACAATGAATTATGTAAGAATTGTAACCAATTAAATTCAACAACGAATTGTTTGGAGCAGCACTTCCAGAGGTAAAAGTAATTCAATGAACAAATTGTTGGTGAAATAAATTAATGTTAGCTTCTAAATAGTTCATTGACTCGTTGAGCTATTTATCAAGCATTTACAGTGCTTAATTTGTATATATATCTACAGGTGCCAGGGCCCTCATCACAAGGCCAAACCATTGCCACAGCCAGCGCTGCAAATAACAGTACATGCACAACTTCATAACCATCACACTGTTAGAAGTGTGACAATTCAGAATGTTTCAGGCCCACAAAGCCATACACATGGCTTTGTCACGTTTCACCCTGGGCTTACCGTCGACACTGGAGAGGGATGGTGAGCGGCCCGGTACCTGCAAGTCCTGCTCTGGCCGAGGTAGGGGCGACCCCTTCCGGTAGCCACGGTGCTGTTGACAATAGTAAGCCACTACAGTCCGTGCCCTCCAGAAGCAGTCCCAGAGGAAAAACCCCGAAGGGGAAAAAACCTCCAGCAGGAACTCCCTGAAACAGAAGGAGGACACAAGGAATTAGAATTCAAGATCCTTGAAATCTGGAAGACTGAAGACAGGACAAGAACGCCTGGCGTCTCAAAGGAAAACCAGCCGGAGCGTGACCACCACCGCTGAAGTGTTGCAACGCAATGAGAAGAAGAAAGGATTCCCCTTATATACCCCTAGACAGGAAGTGGTAAACAGGAAGAAGTTACACCACCATTTTGGCTTGGGAAGAAGCCATAACTAAAGATAGAAATTATACCCCTGTACAAGAGGAACAGATGCATGCAGGGAAGAAGGGAAGTGCTTGACCCGGACCGTGGCTTCCCCTGCGGCCCGGCCGCGGGCCGCCGCGGCTTCCCCTGAGGTTTAGCCGGGATGCGCCGCAGCAGCCCGCAGCGCAACAGTAGGTCCCCTCCCGAGGCCCCAGGTTTGTGAGGGAAAAGATGGAAAAAACGACGGATCAAAAGAGGGGCATGAACCGAAGGTGCATCTTCCCAGGAGCATTCACTCATAGGGTAGCCCTTCCAATGAATGAGGTATTGGAGACGACCACGGAAGACCCGAGAATCACAGATTTCCTGGACCTCGTATTCAGGCACGTTATCAATCAATTGAGGAGGAGGACAGGTGAATTGTCTGTGAAAAGGATCAGGGACGTAGGGTTTGAGTTGTGAGACATGGAATACAGGATGTATTTTCCAAGTCAGGGGCAAGCGAAGACGAACAGACGCAGGATTGATTTTCTGAAGAATCTGGAATGGACCATAATTTATTTAGGGTTTTATAATTTATTTTGGGTTAGTCGGAGAGGTAAGAATTTAGAGGAAAGCCTGACCTTATCGTGGATCTGATAACGCGGGGCCTCACAACGTTTCTTATCAGCCATCCTTTTCATGCGTGTCTTAGTGGCTAAAAGATTAGAATGTATGACACGTTGGATACCCCGTAGTTGCCGGACATATGAGGTAAAGGCAGGAAGATTGGAGGTTTCTTTCAGAGGAATAGGAAAGACCTTTGGATGGAATCCATAAGAACAATAGAAAGGGGAGACTTTCGAGGCACTGTGTACTGAATTGTTGTAGGAGAATTCTGCAAGTGGTAGATACGTAGACCAATTACTCTGCGTAGCATTACAGAAGCTACGTAAATACTGTTCAAGTCCTTGATTTAGCCGTTCAGTCTGTCCATTCGTTTGGGGATGGAAACCTGATGATAAGGCCACCTCTACTTCTAGTGTCTTAAAAAATTGTCTCCAAAATCGGGAGATGTATTGGGGACCCCGATCTGAGATAATGACTTGTGGTAGGCCATGAAGCCGAAAGATATACCTGATAAAGATTTGGCTTAGTTCCTTAGCCGTAGGTAGTTTTCTTAATGCCGTGAAGTGTACCATCTTTGTGAAGGAATCAATTGTTACCATTATTACCCGATTCCCAACCGAAGAAGGCAAAGAGCACATAAAATCAGTGGATATAGTGTGCCATGGACCTGGTGGGACAGGTAACGGACGGAGTAATCCTACGGGTTTATTACGAGGTGTCTTGGCTTGTGCACAGATGGGACAGGAAGACACATAGGCGGTCATTCTGACCCTGGCGGTTGAAAACCGCCAGGGCAGAGTGCCGCGGAAGCACCGCCAACAGGCTGGCGGTGCTTCATGGGCAATTCTGACCGCCGCGGTCAGAAAAGGGCAACCGACGGTTTCCCGCCGGTTTACCCCTGCCCCAAAGAATCCTCCATGGCGGCGCTGCTCGCAGCACCGCCATGGGGATTCCGACCCCCTTCCCGCCATCCTGGTCCTGGCGTTAAAAACCACCAGGAACAGGATGGCGGGAACGGGTGTCGTGGGGCCCCTGGGGGCCCCTGCACTGCCCATGCCATAGGCATGGGCAGTGCAGGGGCCCCCTAACAGGGCCCCATAATGAGTTTCAGTGTCTGCCTAGCAGACAATGAAAATCGCGACGGGTGCCACTGCACCCGTCGCACACCAGCAACTCCGCCGGCTCCATTCGGAGCCGGCTTCATCGTTGCTGGGGCTTTCCCGCTGGGCGGGCGGCCTTTTGGCGGTCGCCCGCCCGCCCAGCGGGAAAGTCAGAATGACCGCCGCGGTCATTTGACCGCGGTGCGGTCTTCTGGCGGTCTCCGCCCGGCGGGCAGCGCCCGCCGGGGTCGGAATGACCCCCATAGTCCCCAGTATCTGCTTTGATTGTGGGCCACCAGAAAGAGCGAAGCAGGAGCTCTTGAGTAGCCTTCATTCCGCGCTGATCTGCGATGGGGGAGTCGTGGCACATACGTAGGGCTTCTGTCTGGACTATCTTAGTAGGTAGAAACAGGGCTTTTTTGTAATAATAGTATTCCTGATCTTTATGAAGCTGCGGTCGTAAATTGTTCATTTCAGTTATTTCAAGGTTGGAATATTCAGTCTTAACCTTGTCTAGGAATGTCTGTACTAGGCCAAAGATTTTATTATTTTCAAATAGGTTTTGTACAGGAGAATCGCTACACTCAGGGTAGCGACGGGACAGGGCATCTGCCAAGATATTCTGAGAACCAGGGATATATGTGATGTAAAAATCGTATTGACTAAAAAAGAAGGACCATCGAGCCTGCCGACTATTTTGGCACTGAAAGTTTCTCAAACACTGTAAATTCCGGTGATCTGTCCGTGCCTCAAAAGGTTCTTTCGATCCCATAAGAAAGTGCCTCCATTCCATGCAAGCTGTCTTCAAGGCGAGTAGTTCTCGTTCTAACACCGAATAGTTACGTTCGGAGTCGGATAGTATGTGTGAGAGATAGAATACAGGATGCTTTAGTCCATCATCATCTTGTTTTTGTAGCAAGGCTGCCCCGATTGCTCTTTCTGAGGCGTCCGTGACAACAGTCAACTGTTTGGTGGTGTCTGGATGCCGTAGAATGGGGGCTTGAATGAAGGCCTTTTTTTAGCTCTTGAAAGGCAAACTCGGCGTCTTGGGTCCAACAAAAACCCTTCCTTAGATTGTCCTTTTTAAGGGTTTGCGTAATATAACTGGTTCTCTGGGCAAAGTCAGCTACAAACTGTTGATAAAAATTGACCAATCCCAAAAAACACTGAGTTTCCTTGATGGAAGAAGGGGATGGCCAATCCAGAATGGCTTGAATCTTATCTGAATCCATGGCAACTCCTACTTGGTAATGCAATACCCCAAGTATTTTACCTCAGTTTGGTCAAATTCGCATTTTTCTGGCTTGCAGAATAGATGATGTTGTCTAAGTCTTTCCAATACTTGGAGTACATGTTTAGTGTGTTGTTCTGGGTGGACAGAGAATATTAGAATGTCATCCAGATAGACAACCACAGTCTGGTGTAGAAGATCAGAAAAAATAGCGTCCATGAATCTTTGAAAGATGGAGGGAGCATTGGTTAGTCCAAAAGGCATTACCTGATATTCATAATGGCCGAAAGGTGTTCTGAAGGCGGTCTTCCATTCATCACCTTCCTTTATCCTCAAAAGATGGTATGCTCCTCTAAGATCTAACGTGGTGAATTTCTTAGCCCCTGTGACGGCTTCTAAGATGTCCTTAATAAGAAGCAGAGGGTAGCGATCCTTAGTAGTAATCTTATTTAATCCTCTAAAATCTATGCAAGGACGCAAGTCTTTCGTCTTTTTTGGTACGAAGAAGAGAGGAGCCCCTGCAGGTGAAGAGGAAGGGGCAATCAAACCACTTTGTACATTTTCCTCTAGATATTCCTTGAGGATCTTTTTCTTAGACTCGGTTAGAGAATACATTCTCCCAAAAGGAACCACAGCATCTGGTTCCAAAGGAATGGCGCAATCGTATTCTCTATGGCGTGGCAGTTCTGGTCTTTCTGGTTTCTGGAATACATCGGCATATTCTAGATAATGTCTGGGTACTCCTTGTAGGACGTGAATGGAACATCCCACCTTAGGTGGTGTGAGTAAGAGACTCTTCGGGGACCAATAGTTTCCTGCTAAATAACAATGGTGTTGGCAAAAGTGGGAGGAAAGAGAAATGGTTCTAGCTTCCCAATTAATGTAGGGATTATGCCGAGTTAGCCATGGAATCTCCAGGATCATTACGTGATGCGGTGAGGATATTAAGTCAAAGGAAATGTTTTCTTGATGTTTCCCGAACTGCAGACATAAGGTAGGAGTGGTGTGCCGGACAGGGCCCGAGGCTAGGAGTGAACCATCCACCGTGTGGACTTGTTCTGGTACTTCCTTAGGTATTTGCAGAATCTGTCTTTCAATGGCCCAGGTCTCGTCTAGATAAATACCACTGGCTCCACAATCCAGCAAGGCCAGTGCTCTTTCTTCACGGCCGTCTGTTAAGTGTAAGTTAACAGGTAAGAGGAAAAGAGCAGTTACTTCTTCCCTTGAGGAACAGATGGAAGGTATCTCGGAATACCCCGTCCTCACCCTTCTCACAGAGGACGGGAGTTGGCGTTTCCCAAGGGCTTGGCTGGACGGACGGGACAGGTACGAAGTAGATGACCAGCAGCCCCACAATAAAGGCAAAGTCCTTTTCTTCGCCTGTTTTCCCGCTCACTAGGTGATAATGGCCCTCGTGCCATGTCAATTTGCATGGGCTCTTCATCAGTATTACCTTTAAGTTCAGAGCGAGTCTCCTCAGAGCGATGAGGAAGGGCGCGGGACGACATCGAGTGTGATGGTATACAACTCTTTTTCTTCTCCACCCTTCGCTCATCTAGACAATATTCTATTGCAAGGGTCAGATCCATTAAACCCTTGAGGTTCTCCACTCTAGCGGAGTGCACTAGTTCGTCTTTGATGTCATCTCTGAGACCCCTGCGAAACAGGGTTACCAAAGTACGCTCCACCCAAGAAGTTTCAGCTGCCAACTGTCTGAATCGTATGATGTATTGTAGGACGTCCTGACTTCCTTGTTGAATATCGCATAGAGCTTCTTCTGCTGAAGACTCCAGTCAAGGACGCTCAAACATTTGTTTAAAGGCAGCGACAAAGCTTGAATAATTAGACAGGCTGGGGTCGTTGCCTGTCACCAAAGGGGTTGCCCAGGCCAACGCTGGGCCAGATAGAGCGCTGATCAAATATCCAACCTTAGTCTTGTCTTGCATGAACTGTGAAGGACGGAATGCGAAATAGACTGTCAAGGCATCCAGGAACTCTCGCAATTTGTTGGGGTCCCCAGAGAAGCGAGGTGTGGTTGCAGAGACAGTAGGCACATCTGTGGCTCTAGAGGCTAAGGCTTGTTGGAAAGCCGTGTTTTCGCTACGTAGCTGTTGGAGTTCTTGGGCCTGTTGTTGGGAGCAAGGTCTGACTTGTTGGTTCTGTACTCATCACGGGATTCTCCATGGTTCCGGTCAGCTACTGGAGTTGTGGGCGTTGCAATCTGTCACGTTTCTCCCTGGGCTTACATCGACACTGGAGAGGGATGGTGAGCGGGTCCGGTTCCTGCAAGCCCTGCTCTGGCCGAGGTAGGGGTGACCCCTTCCGGTAGCCACGGTGCTGTTGATAATGGTAAGCCACTACAGTCCGTGCCCTCCAGAAGGAGTCCCAGAGGAAAAACCCCGAAGGGGAAAAAACCTCCAACAGGAACTCCCTGAAACAGAAGGAGGACACAAGGAATTAGAATTCAAGATCCTGGAAATCTGGAAGACTGAAGACAGAACAAGAACGACTGGCGTCTCAAACGAAAACCAGCCGGAGCGTGACCACCACCGCTGAAGTGTTGCAACGCAATGAGAAGAAGAAAGGATTCCCCTTATATACCCCTAGACAGGAAGTGGTAAACAGCAAGAAGTTACACCACCATCTTGGCTTGGGAAGAAGCCATAACTAAAGATAGAAAATATACCCCTGTACAAGAGGAACAGATGCATGCAGGGAAGAAGGGAAGTGCATAGCATGCTGGGAAGGAGAAAGCATGCTTTAAAACCATGCATGTCGAATGAGGAAAGCCCTCAGGCATGTGACAGGTGAGTAAAGCTAGGGGGGGAAGCTCAGACACCCTAGAACAGTGTGTGCTATGCGCGCCGTGCGAAGCGAGAACCGCGACCCAATTCTGGGTCTCCGGCCCGCCACGCTCTGAGAATAGCACGTGGCCAGAGAAAAGGGCCACTGCGGGTGCCGCGACCTTGACACGGACCGCGGCTTCCCCTGCGGCCCGGAATATTGAATAAAAAAATATATTTTGTTCATCTTTGAATTACACAAACAGTGCCACCATGTGGCCGCTGTCATAAATGCCAGTCTTGACAATTAAGTGCCAGTACCGAGCACCGGAAACCACTGGCTCAAATTAAGCACTGAGCATTTAGGAAATTGCAGCACACCAGGAAATGTGTCATATCTATGAGAAAAAACAGTTAGGACAATTCAGACATTTGAAAAATAACTCTAAGGGATGTTAAATTCTACTACTCTTCTCAAAAGAGTGGTGGAATATTGCACCCTAGTATTCTTCCTTGCAGTCCAGCTGCAAAGCTGCCCTCTTGCTTTCTATGCACAGATCCTAACACCCAGTAGAGTGTCTCATGCACCTCCCACCCAATAACGTTGCAGGCCATTTTAGCCAATAAGAAATGCTTTTCTGCAGCCAATGATATTTGCAGTAACATACAGAGCCCGACTGCTAACAGGTTTAATTCAGCTTTGATCTTCTTCCATTCATTGAATTACAAGTTTCCCTGTGCCACAGACTAAAACTTTACCTAACATCAGGCAGGTAAAAAAACATTAAAAACAAACTTTGGCCAATCCAATTTGCATGGATTTCTAGCATTAGTACATTAAAACGAAACACATAACGGAGAGATTAATTTGCACAGATCATTTACAGACAATGGCCCTCATTATGTACACGGCGGTATTAACTGCCGTGTTCATGCTGGTGGTCATTTAACTGACCACCAGCCCCCCTGGGACCCTGCCAGCCGTATAATGTGCATTCTGCTGGGCCGGCGGGTGGAAACATTGTTTCCGCTCGCCGGCCCAGCAGAATGCATGGCCGGGACATCGCCGGCCGTTCCACATGGAGCTGCCGACAAAGCCTCTGTGCGGTGGGTGCAGCTGCACCCATCTGGCAGTGACCTGCACGATGGGGCACTGCACAGGGACCCCTGCACTGCCCATGCCATGGGGTCCCCAGAGCACCCCTTCCGCCAGCCTTTTCCTGGCGGGAGAACCCACCAGAGAAAGGCTGGTGGCAGTAGGGATCATTATCCAAGGGGCAGCAGCGCTGCCCTGTCAGATAATGATTCCCTTAACCGTCAGGCTGCCTGTCGGAGGCAGCCTGGAGGTGGAAGAGGGCCACCTAGGGAAGACAGAGCCTGAATTTTGACCTTTGTCTTTGAATGCACAGCAATTGTGACACAATAAAACACAATTTAAATGACTTTTTACAGAAAGCGAGCACCCATAGAAAAATACAGTAAACAGGCTATGCCCCGCGGGAGGGACAAAGATATGCAGGACATCCTAAAACAATAAAGCCAGTAAATCTAAAGCAAGCAAATGTTAGTTGCAAACCATAAAGTCAATGGTAAGCAGTGGGTGGAATTCAGTCTTAAGCCAGCTATCAAAATTTCCCCAAGACGTCTTTAGCAACCAGACAGCTGCACTTTCTGGTAGGCTTTGAGCTAGAAAGCAATAAAAAGAGTTTTAAAAAAGAATGAAAGTATAGAAGGTATGAATAGGAGGGCTGTGCCAATAGTAGAGATGAGTAACGGGATCACAGACATTTAGAATTCATCATCATTTTGTGCTTTTGAAAAGTTGAGAGCTTGCCCTTTGGTTAAACTACTAAATCTGCAGTGTCACATGTGCCTACTAGTATAGTCAAAGTAAAATTAGCATGAAGATTCAGCACATTTGTGATATCAAGAACATTCACACTGGGTGCTTTGGGAGCTAAAATCACAGAACTGTTTACCTACTGTGTTTTGATCAAAAATTGAGATTGCACTATTCCTTTCATAATTTATTAGCAGTTCTGCATAGCATGGACTAGGCTCCTCAGTTGATGGATTGTTTGCATAAAGTCAGGCTAAAAGATAGAATAACTACCAAATAAGTAAGAAATTTGGTATTTGGATGAAAAGGGTGAAAGTTCCACACACACAATAACCATATTCCTTGTCAGGGTGATCCACAAAAGTCACTAAATTACCCTGTGCTTAACTCCCTAGTAGCTTGGCACACAAACAGTAATAGTGAAAACACAAGTCAAAACTCAAACCAATTAGAATAATAGACCAATTATTAATAAATAAAATGATACTAGAATGAAAAACGTCTAATCAGGAGAACCAGAAGAAATGATTTTTAAAGTTTTTAGTGAAAATAGTGCTAAGAAGCTGATATTGCCACTCTTAGTTATCTGGTGGTACTAGACCAGGGGAAACTCAAAAATTCAGGCCAACTGCGATGGAGTCATATACAGGGACCAGGTTAGTCCGGCTTAAGAGTTTCCTTCTCAAGTCCAGCGCAAACAGTTTTGTTATTGGCGGAGGAGGTTGGTAAGAGGGGGCTTTTGACATGAAGGAAGTCTCCCTCTTTCCCAACTCAACTGCCATCAATCACAATTCAGAGCCTTTATCAAAAACACCCCTTTATTTCCCAGCAGACAAGCTATTTAACTGGTGAGGAGAAACACAAATCCCAAGCCTGAAACATGTGGTACAATTCAAGTAGTTACTTTAGGAAAATCAATAATAATGTTTATTAACTATAGACATTGACAGTGTGAATGTATCATGAACACTTGGGTATAGATGTCAGAGAAGAACAGTTTAGTAGTGATGTGTGAGGAATAAGTGGCAGATGATCAGACTTACAAAAATACAACTTATATTCTTTAAGGCATCAGCTATCATTGTGGATGTAAAAAACTGTTTCTTAGAGGCTGGTATGTTAAGCACACATGATGTGAAAGTGTCTGCTCACTTTGTGCTACACTACAGCTAGTGTCTGGAACTGTGTGTCTGGAGCAGATACTGTTGCTTCTTTTACACTGCACACCTGGTGCAGTTGCAGTTATTGTGCATATTAGAAATTGGGTCTCTAGTTGGCAAAGGTATGTACCCTGTCCAGGTAGGGACCGCAGTCCAAGTCATGGTAAGTCACAACACAACCTAAATTGTCCTGTGCTCACCCTGTGGTAGCTTGGCACAGAGCAGGCAGGCTTAACTTAGAAGACAATGTGTAAAGTATTTGTGCAACAATTCATACGGTAACATAGTGAAAACACCACAAAACGTACTCTATACCAGTTTAGGAAAACAGATAATATTTATCTGAATACAATATGACCAAAACCACAAAAATCCAAAATGCACAAGTCAAGATATCACTTTTAAAAGTTTTAAATAAGTCTCAATACTTAAGAATCAGTGGTTGTATCCTTTTAGCACACAGTACCTGAGATGCATAAAAAAAAAATGACGTAGGGTGGCCACAGAGGAGGAGATGTGTGAAAAGTAAAGCAATTCATCGATTTTTCTAGCACGCCAAAGGCAATGCATACTTTCTTTCAACGCTGCAAGGCGATGTGTTGGTTTCCAGGAGCGCAACCTTGGTATCGCACCGCACTGCTATGCGGGGATATTTTTGGCACCCAGGGATGTTCCATGGAAACCCCAGAACACTTTGAGCAGAGGCAACAGGTGCTGCATTGATCCGGCAGGCGATACAATGATTTTTCAGCTGCGAGGCAGGTGCTGCGACGATCCGGCAGGAGTTGTGTCATATTTTGTAGGCATTGCATCGATTGTCCGACGTGCTGGATTTTCTCTTCTTTGGTGAAGTCTTTGATAGCTGTGAGACCTCAGAAGAGGAGGCAAGCTCAATCCAAGCCTTTGGAGAGCACTTCAGGAGGAAGGCAGAGTCCTTCCAGCAGAGTCAGGGGTCAGCAGGCAGCAGGGCTACTAGCAGGCGAGCAGTGCTTTCAGCAAAGCAGTCCATATGAGTCATTTGGGCAGCCAAGCAGTCCCTCTGAGAGAGTCCAGTTGTAGGTCCAGAAGTGTCTGATTTGATGGGGTCACAGACCAAATATATATACCAAAAAGTGATTTTGAAGTGGAGGAAACATCAAAGAGTGGTTTTGAAGTGCACAAGTTCCCCTTTCAATTCAGTCCTGTTTGCCAAGATCCCTGTGGGGGTTTATCAGTTATTTGTGTGACGGCAGGTCACTGGCCCTGGAAGCGTAAGCGAGAGCCTCTCCACCTTTCCTGCCCAGGGAAACCCATCTGTATGCAGATGAATGCAGATGCAGCTGAATTTCCTGTGTTTATCGCTGTCTGGGTGGAATGCACAAGGGGAGCTGTCAACCAGCACAGACCAGACATGGATTGGAGGCAGGCTGTAAGGCACAAAGGCTGTAAGTGCAGAGAAACACCTACTTTCTAAAAGTGCCAGTTCTAAAATAGTAATGTAGAATCCAACTTCACCAGTAAGTAGGATTTCTTACTACAATTCCAACCATACCTCTCAGATCAGAAATTACCACTTAAAAGGGAATCTCTAATGCTGGCCTATGAGAGGAGCAGGCTTCACAGTATTGAAAAACGACTTTGGGAGCTTTTCACTACCAGGACATGTATATCTTATTAGTACATGTCCTGCCTTTTATTTACATAGCACCCTACCCTATGAGGTACATAGGGCCTACCTCAGGGGTGACTTACATGGAAGAAAATTGAAATTTAAGGCTTGGCAAGTAGTTATAAATGCCAAGTTGAAGTGGCAGTGAAACTGCACACACAGGTCTAGCAATGGCAGGCCTGAGACATGGTTAAGGGGCTACTTATGTGGGTGGCACACTCAGTGCTGCAGGCCCACTAGTAGCTTTTAATTTACAGTCCCTGGGCACATCTGGTGCACTTTACTAGGGACTTACAGGTAAATTAAATATGCCAGTTGGGTATGAGTGACTCCTCTGACCTCCTGGCCAGCATCTGTAACCCTCCCCAGCTCCTCCTGCTGTTGCTGCCTCTGCCTTGGGAACGAAGTGAGAGCCTGCCTGACTCTCAGTTCGAGGCCCTCCTCCACACACAGGCTCCTTCCTGCACCTCATGCCTGGTGGCATATACAAGTAAGTATTGTCTGTCTCTCTCTGTCTCTCCTTACTCCTGCTTTTTACTTCTGCCTTTTACCTCTGTTTTTTACATTGTTTTTCTTTTTTCTATTTCTGTCTCTTATCTTTCCTGTTACCCTCTTCCCCCGCGCTGCTGCTGCCCCTGCGGACCTGCTGCGCTTCCCTCCCACAAAGTGCTTTTCCCACTCTCCCACCTCCCAGCTGACCCGACCTCCCTCCCCTTCTTAATGGCAGCCGCAGTGCTGTGAGAGGGCGACTCCTCTGACCTCCTGGTAAGCGTCTGTTGCCCTCCCCTGAGACATGGTTAAGGGGCTACTTATGTGGGTGGCATACTCAGTGCTGCAGGCCCACTAGTAGCTTTTAATTTACAGTCCCTGGGCACATCTAGTACACTTTACTAGGGACTTACATGTAAATTAAATATGCCAGTTGGGTATGAGTGACTCCTCTGACCTCCTGGTCAGCGTCTGTTACCCTCCCCAGCTCCTCCTGTTGCTGCTGCCTCTGCCTTGGGAATGAACTGAGAGCCTACCCGACTCTCAGTTCAGGCCCTCCTCCACCCGCAAGCTTCTGCCTGCGCCTCATCCCTGGTGACCTAGTGGCCATCTACAAGTAAATACCTTCTGTCTCTCTCTTTACTGTTACCCTCTCCCCCTGCGCTGCTGCTCTCCCTGCAGCCCCACCCCCACAGCCCCGCGAAGTGCTTTTCCCGCCCTTCCGCCTCCCAGCTGACCGGATCCCCAGCTTCCCTCCCCTTATTAATGGTGGCCGCAGCACCCGTCTGCACCCATCCGTGCTTGGACTGCTCCCAGCGCCACGGACCCTGGTTCTTGCCCAGTCCACCGGTTAGAAGCCAGCACTCTATGTGCCCTCAACCTAGGAAGATCTTCAGCCTGCCACCAAGCTGACCCCAGGAACAACCATGGACCTTTTTCTTGCTGCACCTGCTCTAACACCCTCCAAGGACCACCCCACGCTCCTGCACCAAGCATGGACAGCCACTTCAAGTGCATACTCCTCAACACACGCTTTCTCATCAAACACGTGGTAGAAGTCTGGGACCTCCTCGATTCAACAGCCCCGGACGTCACCTTCTTCACGGAGATCTGGATCACCCCCACCGCTGCCTCAGACATCATCATGACCATCCCAGACAACTACAAAATCATCCACAAGGACAGAGCTAATAGGCCTGAAGGAGGCATTGCCACAATCTACAAGAACAACCTCTGCCTGACTACCAGCACTGAGTCACAGTCTCAGTCAACGCACGAGCACCTTCACTTCCAGATACAGACCAACCCAAACACCTCCCTGCAGAGCACCCCATATGCAGGCCACCTGGACCCCGACCCCAGTTCGGCGAAGACATCGCCGACCTTGTCGCCCCCCAAGCACTCACCTCCTCCGACTACATCCTTCTCGGCGAACTCAATTTCCACCTTAATACCCTCCATGGCGCCAACACCTCAAACCTCCTGGACAACCTCACAACTCTCAGCCTCAAACAACTCCTCAACATCCCCACCCACACAGCCGGACACATTCTCGACCCTGTCTTCTCAGCAGGGGACAACATCACCATCTCCCACACCATTGGATCGACCACAAGTGCATCCACTTTACCTACACAAAGAACACCGCACGCCACACCACCACACCTCCCCATCCCCCTGGCAAACACAGGGGCAAAGTCACAGAAGCACAGCTCACAAACGCTCTCAACTACTCCCTCCCAACAGATGAAACGGACGCTAATGAAGCCGCATGCAACCTACACCAATGGCTCTCAAACTGCACTGACCTCGTAGCCCCCACAAGGAAATCAACAGGGAAGCGACAGTGAAAAACACCCAAGTGGTTCACGCCAGACCTACAGGAATCCAAGCGCCTGCAGACGATTGGAAAGTAAATGAAGGCTTAGCAAATCCACAGAAGACCGCACAGCCTACAAAATAGCGGTCACCACGCACCACCAGAACATCCGAACTACCAAAAAAGCTGTCTTTCAAGCACGCCCCAACACCAGCACTCACAACAGCAAAGAGTTCTTTACCATCGTCAAAGAGTTCATAAACCCTGGAGCAGACAACTCATCCATCCCTCCCAAGACCTCTGCGATGACCTCGCCACCTTCTTTCACTGTAAGATCCAGGACATCTATGAAGGGTTAAGCAACCAAAGCCCGCCAGCACCGCTCACCACCACGGACCCTGCACCCCACCAGATACTGAACTCCTGGACCGCCATCACCATAGAGGACACCCAAAGACTGATGAACTCCATCCACTCTGGAGCACCCTCGGATCCATGCCCTCATTACATCCTCAACCTGGCCAGCACCTCCATAGCACCGGAGCTCTGCCGAACCATCAACCTATACTTCAAGACCTCCATATTCCCCTCAGACTGGAAACACGCCAAAATTATCTCACTACTCAAGAACCCCACTGCCAACCCTAGGGAGCTGAAGAACTACAGACCAATCTCTTTGCTCCCTTTCCCAGCCAAGGTAAAGGAGAAGGCCATCAACCACAACTCACTGAGTTCCTCAGGACACACTGTATCCTGGACCCTTCCCACTCCGTTTCAGAAGCAACCACAGCACCGAAACCGCACACTTAGCAGCCACTGATGACATACGCATCATACTCGACTATGGAGGCACCGCCATACTCATCCTCCTCGACCTCTCCACTGCATTTGATACCATCTCCCACTCCACCCTCTGTGACAGACTGCATGATGTCGGCATCTGAGACAAAGCCCTGAACTGGATCAGGTCCTTCCTCACAGGAAGAACACATAATGTCAGACTACCACCGTTCACATCTGAACCTGAAAGACACCTGCTGCGGAGTGCCCCAACATTCCTCACTCAGCCCAACACTTTTCAATGTCTACATGGCCCCACTTACTAAGACACCAGACAACACGAGCTAAACACAGTCTCCTACACTGACGACTGATCCTCTCCCTGTCCAAGGACTCTGCACAAGCCAAGAGGAATTTACCCAACGGGATGAGAGCAGTCACCGCCTGGATGGAGGCCAGCTGCCTCAAGCTCAACTCAGACAAGACAGAGATCCTCGTGATCGGCTCCACCTCTTCTGCCTGGAACGACTCCTGGTGGCCCACTGCACTGGGTAATTCCCCCGCCCAACCGGACCATGCGTGCAACTTTGGCATCATCCTGGACTCCACTCTATCGATAATGCGCCAAGTTCATGCCATCTCCTCATCTAGCTTCCACACCCTACGTCTCCTGCAGAAGATCTTCAAATGGATTCCCCACAGCACGAGGAAGACAGTAACCCATGCACTCATCACCAGCAAACTGGACTATGGCAATGCACTATATCCCGGCATTACCAAGAAACTTCAATCAAGACTACAACAAGTCAAAAATGCAGCAACAAGACTCGTTCTGGACATCACCCGACACAGCTGAATCTCCTCCCACTTCAAAGACCTACACTGGCTCCCAGTCAACAAGCGCATCACATACAAACTCCTGATCCACACCTTCAAGACACTGCACAACACAGGACCAGCATACCTCAACCACCGCCTCACCTTCTACTTACCCAACAGACATCTCCGTTCTTCCCAGCTCACCCTTACAGCCATCCCCAAGATTCTGAAAAGTACAGCAGGAGGAAGATCCTTCTCCTACCTAGCAGCCTGGAAATGGAACACACTTCACCTCAAGCTCAGGCAGACTGCATCACTGAAGCAGTTCAGGAAGGACCTCAAGACCTGGCTCTTCAACTGAGTAGTACACCTTATTTCAGCGCCTTGAGACCCTATAAGTGATTAGCCAGGCTTTACAATTGATTGATTGATTGATTGATTGAGCTAATGTTACCATGTTTAGGGGAGAGAGCACTGGTCAGCAGTAGTAAAGTGTGCAGAGTCCTAAAACAAGCAAAAAGAAGATCAGTAAAATGGAGGGAAGCAGGCACAAAGTTGGGTGAAGAACACCTTTAGCCTGTCAGGTCTAACTCATGTCCCCCCCAGCTGAAAGTGGGGAAAGCTACCCAACCCTTGGGCGCTCTCTTCACTAAGGTGGAAGAATCTGGAGAGACCTTCAGCATTGGTGTGGTCAGTCCCCAGAGGATGCTCCATCAGAAAGTCCATTCTCTGTAGGGAGATGGGCCACCTCAAGAGTTTAGGATTTTCACTTCTCATCTACATGAGCCATAATAGGGTCTGCGGTCTGTCTGAGCCTGAAAGTGAGTCTCAAACAGGTATGGTCTCATCTTCTTTAGTGCCCAGACCACAGCATATGCTTCTCTTTCAATGGCACTCCACTTCTGTTCCAGTGGAAGTAACCTCCTACTAATGAAGGCAACCGGTTGGTCCAGGCCCTCCTCATTCAGCTGTTCTAAGACTGCCCTTGTGCCGTGCTCTGAAGCGTCCATCTGCACGATTAATTTGTTCGAGTAACCGGGGGCCCTGAGCACAGGTGCAAGTCTCTGTCCAGATCACCAACCTGGGCTGCTTCTTAAAAGTCAGCTCAGTTAAGGGGACAACAAGTGCACCTGTATTGTGAGCAAGCTAAATAGTCACATATTTTTGTATATGTGGCGTAGTTCACCTCTCCCCCCTTCACATAACGCAGCACTGGAACTTGCCTTGCTGGGTTGCATTGCGTTAAGCATTATTAAAACTGCCCCTTTATCTGTGAAGTGAGCCTAGGAGTCGTCTGGAAAGGCTCATCAGGCAATTTTAGACAGCACAAAAATTGCTGGATTGAATGTTTGAAATAATGTCATTGACTGGACCTCATTATATTCTGTCGTTTTAACTTAGTAGTAGCATTATATACAGGGTAAAATCATATGTATATAAGCCTTGGTCCCATCTTAAATATGATAGTCCAGTCCAAACTACCTGGATATGTCCCTTACATGCAACAAAAAGTGCTACAGTGTCCCATAAATGGAAGGCAGCCGGTGTCCTATACAAATGTTAATAACATAATACAACGTCTTTTGAGCCTTGCAAAAGGAACTCATTTTAGGATGTTCTGCCACATTGGTTTAAAATTAATAGCATTTCACATAGCTTATTTATAATAATTGTCTCTTCACCTAAGAGCTTTATGGAGGCACGTGCTTCAGTACAACAGCTGTAATAATAATGAGTACAGAAAAGCTGAGTGTGCACAGCCACCGAACAGGAAAGTACAGGTGAATTATTTATGACATCGAACCATTAGGCATTAATTCAGTCTTATCTCATCGCGTTTCCGGCTCAGAGGAAGCAGTTCTGGTCTGATGGTCTCATTGTGATTTTTTTTTCTCTGGAGATGATATCCTCATAGAACTTCGAATCTATAAAAGCTTGAAACCCAGTTTGCAGTGTACGCTGGGAATTGTGCGGTGGATCCACAAACATGTATTTAACTTCATGAGTCGTACCTGCGACCTTACTAAGGTTAGCACTTTAATGAGTTTCACAAAAATCCATGGCATACGTATCGGATATATGAATATCTTATATTTTATGCACACCCTTAAGAGTGCACTGGCGGATTTTCTTATGGTTTCAGAAAAGGTGCAAGTACCATTAAGTTTATTTCCTTTTTTCTCACCCGGGAAACTTTCCAAATGGATAAACATAAATCCCAAAAGAGTACACTAATGTTTGAGTTTTTTTCCCATCCAATTTGCACAATTCGTCGAGACTCTTTGGCACTGAAGTGTGCAAAGTTTTTTAGTAAAACACTAAGGGCCGTATTTATACTTTTTGGCGCACAACTGCGCCAACGCAGTTGTGCGTCAAAAAATTTAACGCCGGCTAACGTCATTCCAAAGCGCCATGCGGGCGCCTTATTTATGGAATGACGTTAGCCGGCGGAGCTGCCTGGTGTGCGTCAAAAAAAATGACTTACACCAGGCAGCACCGGCGTAAGGGAAAATGGAGCTTGGGCGTCAAAAAATGGGGCAAGTCGGTCTGAGGCAAAAAATCTGCCTCAACCCGAGTTGCGCCATTTTTTTCCGACTCCCACCCTCCATTGACATGACTCCTGTCTTAGCAAAGAGAGGAGTCATGCCCCCTTGCCCAATGGCCATGCCCAGGGGACTTATGTCCCCTGGGCATGGCCATTGGGCATAGTGGCATGTAGGGGGGCACAAATCAGGCCCCCCTATGCCACAAAAAAAAAAAAAAATTACTTACCTGAACTTACCTTAAGTTCCCTGGGATGGGTCCCTCCATCCTTGGGTGTCCTCCTGGGGTGGGCAAGGGTGGCAGGGGGTGTCCCTGGGGGCATGGGAGGGCACCTCTGGGCTCCTTCCGAGCCCACAGGTCCCTTAACGCCTGCCCTGACCAGGCGCGAAGAAATGACGCTAAAGCGGCTGGACGTCATTATTTTTGACCCGCCCACTCCCGGGCGTCATTTTTGCCCGGGAGTATAAATACGGCGCACATGCCTCGGAGTCATTTTTTAGACGGGAACGCCTACCTTGCATATCATTAACGCAAGGAAGGTGTCCACGCGAAAAAATGATGCAAACTCCAAGATCTTTGGCGCTAGACGGGTCGAACGCCAAAGTATAAATATGGAGTTAGTTTTGCGTCGGATTTGCGTAAAAAAAAACGACGCAATTCCGGCGCAACCAGAGTATAAATATGTCCCTAAATGTACAATTGTGGAACAGCACCTACACTTGTGGATTTACCCAGGTTGATGGTTTCTTCTGCGGGCAAAAAGATCTGCACATTCTGCTTAATTTGCGCCCGCAGATGGCAGCTTTTGAACACCTAAGTTAAACTTAAGTGAGCAGAAATCTGTTAGGAATTTGACGACATAGCTATCATTCTCTCGCTCTCTCTTTCTGTCCCTTTTTCCCCTCTCTCTTGCTCTCCCTCTTTCCAGTGGTAGCTGCCACAAAATGTCAAAGGAGCATGGAGGTGAGGGGGGGCAGGGGAACAAATAAAAAAAAAAACACGTACCCTTCCCGCCACCACGTCTCCTGCCGCCTTGCTCCTCTGCGGTTCTGGTCTCCCAGCAATTACTGGGACACCAGCACAGGCTCCCCAGCAGTCCTGGTGCTGCTCTCATGCTAAACTTAGCATGATAGCAGTGTCAGGATTGGTCCGACACTGACCTGGGGTCTGTGCAGTTTATTCTGCCCGGTGGTTCAACACAGCCGGGTTGAAGAAACCTAAGTGCGCATGTGTGTTTGGCCGGCTAAACACACATGCGCACTTAGTGCACTCCATTCCACACTCCCTCTCCCGTGGCCCAGCCCTGTCCCTCCCATTCACATGCTGGCTGAGCCAGCGGCAGAAAAATTAAACAATGATGAAGTATTGTTTTATTTTTCTGCTGCTGGCAGGGGGGCAACGCTCCTCTGCCACTGCAGGGAGCCGCCCCTGCCTCTGTCTCTCTAGATAGATAGATAGATAGATAGATATATAGATAGACACATAGATTGACACATAGATAGGTAGATTGATTGATTTCTCAATGGGAATGTTTGAGTTTGCATAACTCCAAAGAAGTTGAATGCGTAGTAACTAAATTTAAATGGCAAAGACATGTTTCTTTTATTCTGTCCCTTTTCTTGATTTGTTGGAAATCCATTCGGTCAGTTTAGCGATGGAAGGCAAAAAGTCAAGTATAAATATTTTATCAAAACATTTGCGAACGCTTGTCAATGCACACACCTAATGATAATAGTTGAAATAAAGCAGAACAATGAAAGAAACATTTAAATGGGTGTGGTCGGAAAACAGGGACAATGAGCCAGATGTATTTTATGACCCTAAAGACTCTGAATCAGAGTTTGCGATCTCAATGTTTTTTTTGTATCTATTCCAATTTGGAAATCAGTAAAGTTCTAACAACTCCTATTATGGGATTAAGGCTGGATACTGATTCGGTATTTAGAAGGGGTGTGTTTTGGTTCTTCCTTCCAGATACCAAATCCGTACACTAAGTATCAATGTTTTGTGACTGTAATTCCAGTCACAAACAATTGAAAAGTTGCCAACTTGGAGTGGTAATTCATTTGCAAAAGAGAAAGGGTCCTCTTTGGACCCCTTCCTTCTGCGAACTGTGTAAAAGTTTCTGGCAGGGTAAACAGTGGGCCAGAATACCGCTGCCAACTCTCTGAGAAATATTTAAATAAATACAACTTTTTTTCTTTTAAAGTACTCCTGTTTCCTTTAAATTGGGCTGTTTTAAAGAAAACTTTTTTTTTTTATTCAAAAGCAATTCTATATGTGGTGGTCTGCTGACCCTTGCAGGCCACATACACTGTGATTGTATCCAATCAGATTAAATTGTAATTCCTAACCCAGCTAATGATGATTAAATAGGTAGATTGAGTTGCAACACAATCCGATTCTGAATTTTACGAACCAACCTATTAGTACATAGGGCTGCTCATAAAATTGAATATTGATTGCAAAAGTGCTGGCAGCAAAATGCAACCATTAAATTATGACCTAAAACTAGGTGTCACAATGCAAAATTTATTTTGTTCAAGATCAACTAATTATGGATCAATAGAAGGGTAGATCCAGTTACTTGATCTTCAGGATCCTCAGTGACCGTGTCCCAGTGTAGCTTTCGCACAACCAATAGATATAAGGCAAGTAGGGATTCTAGTTTACAATTGAGGAAATCTCAGCATCTTACCACTGTTAGTTCCACCACCTGTAAGGGTAGGTTTAACCCTCTTTGCATGCAAACTCTGCAGGCCACTACTTTCTATTAGCCAAGCCCAGGGAATTACATGTCCCATAGCCCGCAGAATAAACCTGGTAATTAAGACAGGGAAAACAGCGGTGTTCCCACCAATCCCTAAATATTTAGCTTAGACAATGGCCTTGAGTACAGACTGAAAATAATGTGCACCCTGGTCCCTGAGGGTGCCCTCTGGAGGGGGGAAACAGGATCCCATAGACCCTGCCCAGACACCCCCTTGGAGAGGGGTGCAATCACTCACTGCACCCGCCCGCAGGGGGATCTCTCTCTACTCTTGAAAGGCAGGCAGGTTGGTGCCTGCACAGAAAAATCCGGAGCGGCTTGCTAACAGCCACTCTGTACTTCACATGAATGTGCTGCCCTCAGGACAAGCGCCTGTCCATGGCTGCCCTGAGGGCAGCTCATTCAGCTTAATATGCCTCACTTTCCCTGTTTGCATCCAGCGCACATATTGAAAGGTGTGCTGTGGTGCAAACAGGGAAAATGGCTCCTCTGAGCAATACAGCCTCAGGCGTTGAAAAGAAGAATAAACTACAAGCTAGTACAGGGAGTGTGCGCACTAGGCACAACCACTGCTCATCTCACCTATACTTGCAGCAGTCTATCTTTCAGGCAGCAAACCTCCGATTCTTGCTTTAAGTACTCAACGAACAAGCCTTGTGAAACAAGCACAACATATACATTCCACAGTGTCACCTAGAGATACAACAATGGGGGCCAGCCCATGTACGAATTAGCAACATGGAGCATGCTGTAGAGGTGTGGCCCAGCTATAACACTGCATATGAAATAGATCTTCAGGCAGAAGGTGCCAAAAGGACTGCCCCTTATGGAGTTCTGCTTTCATGTCAGCCCCTTGGCCTTTGCATGTTTGACTGCAATCCAGTGACATCACTCTGGATAGCTGTGAATTGTGGGCCCAATTCATACTGATGTTTCCAAGCACATGAGAGGCTTAGACACAGATACAGGAATTCTCCTGCATCCAGTGGCTAGACATGATTCACAAAGGCAGAAACACCTGGTACTCCAAGTGCAGTATGAGAAGATTGCACAGCTTTCTGTAGCCCTATGCTCTTCATGGGTGAGTGAGTATATACGGGTGTTTGCAGGGAAGCTCCTTAGGAACAGACATGTAATGTAATTGCAAAGAGGAGGAAATTCACACTAACATCCCACACACATCTCCACTTCCAAACGTAGATTTTAAGGTTCTAAAAGTAGCTACTTCGGGAAAGCTCACCCTGCGCCCCATTTTCTCAGGAAACCTATAGAAAGGCAAGGCTATTGATGAAAACTTTTTGCTATGAAAATATAAGGAAAATAATTTTTATAACGTCACTACGTTACCAGACTATGGTTGTCATTCTGACCCTGGCGGCCGGTGGCCGCCAGGGCCACCGACCACGGGAGCACCGCCAACAGGCTGGCGGTGCTCCCACGAGCATTCTGACCGCGGCGGTTCAGCCGCGGTCAGAAGCGGAAAGTCGGCGGTCTCCCGCCGACTTCCCGCTGCTCGGGGGAATCCTCCATGGCTGCGGAGCGCGCTCCGCAGCCATGGGGATTCTGACACCCCCTACCACCATCCTGTTCCTGGCGGGTCTCCCGCCAGGAACAGGATGGCGGTAGGGGGTGCCGCGGGGCCCCTGGGGGCCCCTGCAGTGCCCATGCCAATGGCATGGGCACTGCAGGGGCCCCCGTAAGAGGGCCCCACTGTGTATTTCAGTGTCTGCAATGCAGACACTGAAATACGCGACGGGTGCAAACTGCACCCGTCGCACCCCTGCAACTACGCCGGCTCAATTCTGAGCCGGCGTCCTCGTTGCAGGGGCATTTCCTCTGGGCCGGCGGGCGCTCTTTTGGAGAGCGCCCGCCGGCCCAGAGGAAATGTCTGAATGGCCGCCGCGGTCTTATGACCGCGGTGCGGTCATTTGGCGGCTCCCTCCAGGCGGGCGGCGCCCGCCGCCCGCCGGGCTCAGAATGAGCCCCTATATGCATTGGAGAGACTCGACCTACAGGGAGCCAATGTAGAACAGGAAGATGTCAGGAATCTGTGCGACTCACATACAACTGCATGTGTGTAGTATCTAGCCTGTGTGTCATGGGACCTACAGCTAGGAAGGAAAAGGCCCCTTGGCTGCTGTCTGAATTATAAAATACAGTAATACTCAAGCTTCGCTGGGCCCCTCAGGCCTCTGGACCCCAGTGCCACTTCATCTGCCGGAACAATGGAAGCTACGCACGTGCATGTGTGTATTTCACACATTACAAGTCGCTATCGTGCACACCTGGGAGTTTTGCAGCTCAGTGAACTAATCATAAACCTCTGCAATGCGTAGACACGCGGTGCTCATCCATGGATTTACAATCTTCTTTACAAATTGAGCCCACAGGGATTTATCTCCTGCATTGTGGACCCTGGCAGAATCTGGGGTACCACTGTCTTCCGCAGCAATGTTTTACTCCTGCAATAATACAGAATAGCAACTGGGAGAGGTAATTATTTGAAATCGGACCGAATTTTGAAATGGACGCATCTCATTTCAAATCAATATAGCAAACCTTATGAAGGTCAGGTGCGCAAGGATGGTACAGAATATACACTGCGCATCGTTGTTTACATTTAGCACAGGATACGTTTAGTCGTGTTTCTTTCCAAGGCCTCTCGGGTTCCAATATAACATAAAAGGTGGTGTGTGGTAATTTGTGCCAATTCCTCAATCAGGCCTCCTTGCGCTTGCCATGGTCTCCGACAACAAAGCATGCTTGCTTCCAACGCTCTCCTCCCCACAAAGTGATCAACAAAGCATGTTCATCTTATTTAAAAGCAGGGCCTCGCCAAACGCAGCATCCTTTTATAGCATTAGGCACGCGGTTTGGGGCTCACATGACAGCATCTGGCATTTATAGCTCGATGACTCAGACACTTTACATTCGATAGATTATAAGTGGTGCTAAAGTTAAAACGGTAAACCGCTTGCTTGAATTAATTCAGAGATTGCCCACTACTGCCGATGCACCTCCCAGAAACCAAAGGGACAAAGGCAGGCACAAAAGCGAAGGGCGTTTCCGGAGCCCAGGTCGGTAGGGGAGACAGAGGAAGAGAGCGCGGCAGTGAAGAGTAACACAGGGGAAAGCTTGCTGAATTGATTTATATTTATATGGTGTAAAATGGATGATTAAATAATCCGGATCAGCGTTGACTCTAATGGAGCAAAGTGCAAGGAGGCCCATTGATATCAATGGGTGCATCCTTTTAACACCTGCTTTGAGCAGGTGTTACAAATGATGCCAAAATGGCGCAATTAAATCTTGTAGATTTCATTGCGCCATTTTTGTGGGTCTCCTAACGTCAGAACGGCCCCCTTGCATACATTATGCCTGGCGCAGCCATAATGTGGCGCAAGGGGCCACAAAGTGGCTCAATGCATGCATTGCCCCACTTTGTAAACATGGCGCTGAGATTTTTGCCTCGTTGAGCCACATTAGCGTACCAAAAAAATGATGTTAATGTGGTGCAAGGAGGCGTTAGGGCCTTGTAAATCTGGCACTATGTGTGATATAGTTGAGGTACTTCGGAAGAGGTCTTTCTTTTTTCTGCGACTGGAATAGTACATATAGATCAGGTGTGAGCCATTGTGGGTATGATTCACAGAACTGGCATAGCGGAAGACCCTGCATCCCACAAGTGAGGTGCTGTAGTGGAACATTGAGTTATTTCCAGTGCTGACACAGCAGATGAGGTTACAGACTAGCACATAGGTGCCATGGGAGGAAAAGGGAATGTGCGGGGATGGGCGTGGGTGGTGTAGTGCATGCCTGAGTTGCATGTGTGGAATTATGTGTGGGTCTCATTAATGGAATAGCAGGAAGGATTGGATTAGCACAAGCAATGGCAAAGTGATAGGTCTGCTTTAGTGTGCAATCAACATTTGTGCTTCCCTCTGTTGGTATATTAAAGCAGAACTATTGATTTTGCTAAAGCTTCGCCATCACTTTGCTAAAGCTTGGTCATCAGCCTATATGGAGCTCTCCAGTATTCACCATACAAGTGTTCACTACATATTTTAAAAACAAGACAGCTGAAGTGAAAGAACTAAGAAAAAAATGGAATATGATTCTGAATTAATGGATTAATGATTTAAAAATATAAAGTTGTCCCTCATGCATTACAAGGGTGCAGAATGATAGACTAAAATGTATATAGCAAAAGGTGTGAGAAAGAGATAGACATTCTTCTGGGTGGAGCCGAAGTCTATTCTATGTATACGAGAAATCATCACCAACAATAGGTATTAAGACGGCTGCTTTGTCAAGCCAGGCCCAGCAAGCCTCGCATTGGTAGAGCCTTGTGTTATCTCCAGAGCTGGAGTAGCAGCAGGGATTGCAGATAGTAACTGAGGGGGTACAGTCAGAACCATTTGTTGGTCTACTATGCGAGATGGTGTCTATGCAGAGGTGCCTATGTCCCCATCTGCTGGTGTGTCACTGCCACGGCATGCCTGAGCGAGACATGCAATCTAAACTATTTCCATACTGAAGTTTTGAGTGCAGCTTTACAGGCAGCACCTATTGAATATATAAATATATTCTGTTGGTGGAAGCTGAACACTTCTTACCTTGCGTATTGAGCTAGAGAATTACTAACGTTTCAGAATTTAAGCACTTACTGTGTTGTGCATTTGCTGCGGTTTTGTGCCACTCAACCACTTTACTGACTGCTAACTTTAATCCGCCCTATCACACTGTCACACAATTTATTTCTAGGTGCCATTCGACCCCTTGTCACACGTGACCCTCTCGGTCAGTCCTCGCTTTTTAGGCAACATCATTTTGCATGCCACATTTTGGGGGTTTTACGAGCTAAAAGAGACATTGGGAAACACTAGAGGTTCTGCGCCCCCATTTCAAGAACGGCTAAGGGGGATGGATAGATGCTCTTTATTGAGGAAACCGATTTATCAGGCGATGGGATGTCCACGAAAGCACACAGAGTCGTGGGATACATGGTTGGGGAACTTTCAGATATCTATAGAGTTCTCTATATGATATCCCTGGGAGATATATGTCAGATCTGTAGGATATTGTGCTTAACACCACCGTTGCCAAGTTATACAGGGGTGTACTGAGTTGAGAAGCTTGCTGTATATATTTTGTTTCCTTTAAAAAAATAAAATAAAATGGGTTATTAAAAAATGAAATTAGAAGTACCAGCTTTCAAAGTGTAGTAGGCTGAAAAGGCAGAGCCTACTGATGTCTCCCCATGTTAAAAAATGGCATTAAAAAAAGATATGATTTCACGAATGTGATAATGCACAGCTTCGAAATTATTAGATCTAGCCTGAAGTTTCTATTCATGTCGACTGGAAGAAATTCATTGTTTACATCCCTGTCCAGTGAACTGTGTGCACTGTACAGACAAGAGCTTCCAATAGCAAGAAGATCGCGTGCTGTGCTTAGACTCGTTGATTGTAGGGGCAAGTCTCTTCCATTACATGCTCAGTGGACAGGCGGTGAGCACTTCGTAGCACTTGAGTCCCAGCCAAGTCAACCTTCCATATTGAGCATCTCTGGAGCTGTTTTGTGCCAACTGCTTATAACTGCTAGAAAGGTACATCAGTTGGTTAAGTGCCTGTTGCAAAACGTCACATGTAGTCATCAGACAGTGTACCATTTTCTAACACGAAAATGATGGAGAACTCTGTAAATATAAGTCATTTGTGGTATGTAGTGTCAGAATTTGAGGCAGACGACAGTCCGCCCTATCCCAATGTAAATTACTTAATTGAGGTGCTTAAAATATATGACTATATTTTTTAAAAAAAGTTGACGCAGTGTCCACGAGCAAAGTCCTTTTGAAATGACATTTGAATCATACAATATTTTTCACAAATGTTAGTGGCTTCAAGATTCTGCAAATTAACCCTTTTCACTAAATTCCTGTGAACTTATCTTGGGGGAGAAACTCCAGAGATCCGTGTGAAGTGTCCTTTAATGTCTACTGTGTGCGTGAACAATGATGCTGCACTAATTTGATTAATCATTACTGACAACCGCAATCTTCTGTTTAGTATATACTTCTTTTTCACACTTACGATCACAGTTTTACTTTAGTTATTGTTCTACAAAATAGAAGTGCTCAGCATATTGACCTTGGAGGGATGAAAGGCTGAGCTGGCCCTTGTAGAATGCAAACTGATGGGGCTTCATTATGAGCTGACCAGAAAAATCCCATTCACTTTCCCAAACCCAGAATGAGTGTTACCCGGCATCCAGGGGTGAAAAATGATGGAAATAACAACATTTTGAAGACTCAAATGTGTTTCCACCCAGATTCTCACATGCTTTTCTTCAGGGTTTCTCACAGAGATTTTGCCTGCTTTCACCAACTGAAATCTCCATGCGAAACACTAACATTTGTAATCTCAGTGGGGCAAATGACTCCTGCTATCACCCCTATAGGGATTACCGGGGGCACTCATAATGAAACACTAACCTGTAGGTGTTAACGCTGAGTTAATAATGAGTCTTATTAGTGAATATTCATGTATTTTGGGTGTTGGATTTGCATAGAAAATGTATTAACTTATAGAAAAATAATGCACACGTTTGAAGGTGCGCCCACCAGAGTGGCTGTCAATGTTCACGAAGTGTACTTATTAATGACTTATTAATATGAAATGTTGAGTTTATGTTTGAATAATGTAGTAATATGTCATATTAAGGTTAATTATTATGTATTGGCTTTATTAATTGTAGGCCTTAACTTAGCGAGGTCCTGGCCTAGTTGCACGCCCTCAAGTCAAGATGCACTTCTGAGGTGTTTTACAAAATGGATTGTTGGAAATGGCCCTTTTTGCAGGGTCATCCCCAGTCTTTTTTTCCTTCTTCCTCCTATTTTTTCTGACCTGTTTTTTTTGGCTTTAGGACTCTGGTCACTTTATCACTGCTAATCAGTGCTAAAGTGCATATGCTCTCTGTGTAAAGTGTACTGTTGATTGGTTTATCCATGATTGGCATATTTGATTTACTGGTAAGTTCCTAGTAAAGTGCACTAGAGGTGCCCAGGTCCTGTAAATCAAATGCTACCCGTGGTGTCTGGAGTCTGGCCTGGACAAGGAAGGATCTTGCAAACACTTGAGACTTTGCTTTGAAGTTTGCTAACTTTAAAGGCAGAACTGGGTATAAGAAGAAGACCCAAACGCCAGACTTTTAGAATCTTTCTGGAATCAAGAGGAACCTCTGAAAGGAGAAGAGCTAAAGGAGGAGTTTTGTCCCTTTGCTGTGCTGCTTTGCTAGACTGGCCTGCAGTTGCTGCTTCTGCCTGAAAAGAGTGCAAAGGGTGATCTTTGCTGTGTGTCCTGCTTGAGAAAATTCTCCAACGGCTTGGAGTAGAGCTTGCCTCCTGTTGGAAGTCTCAGGTTCAAAGACTTCAGTTTCCTCGACCTGCAGCACTGGGAATTGTGTATTTTGTGCTGTTCAAGAAGAGAAACCACTGCGATGCCACCAATGATGCACTGGCCTGCACCATGACCTGCTGGCGCCACAGGGAGTCGCATTGCCCTGCTTTGCACCGTGACCCTGGTCTCCCCGACGCCGTCATGGGACGACCTCACTGAGCCGCTGCTCGCACCGTGACCTGTGGGCCCGCACTCCGGCATCGCCTGCTCAGACCGCAGCCTGGGTATCCCTGATGACGCCGCTCCTGCTGACACCGGCACCGCTGCCTGCACAGTAGCCTATGGACATTGCTCGTGAGGTACATGAAGCACCGTCCCGCACTGCAGCCCCCGTCCACCATCGACTTCTGTGTCATCACCAGGCATCCTGCCTGCACCATGGCCTATGGACACCGCTCGTGAGGGTCACGAAGCACCGTCCCGTCCCACACCGCTGGCTTGGGCCTACCAACGACAGCGTTTCAGCAATGACGACGTGACCTGTGCACACCGTACGTTGCACTGCCCCGCTTCACACCGCAGCCCTGGTCTCAAGGACGCCGCTGGACGCCATCACCGAGTTGCTGCCTGCACCGTGACATGTGGGTACCGCACGTTGCATCGTCCCACTTTGCACCGCAGCCCCAATGCCACCCACGCCAGTGCACATGACTTCATTAGCCTGGAGTTCGATCTGCAACGCGTGTGACCTCAAGGGACCAAAGACTCCTGCACCAACTCCATAACCGACACCATGACGCCACTCTCCAGAGCTCACCGCGAGGATCATGATGATCTGCAAATCCAAGGTACTGTTTGCGGGTCTTCCCGTAGCTGGCCCACAACGCCGCAGCTGGCCTGAACTGTTGGTTTTGCTGATCACAATGCCATGATAGCCCCAGGTGGAGCTATCGACTTCAAGGAACTGCATTTTTGATTAAATCTTGTAGAATTCATATTTTTATTACTGTATGTTGGATTTTTATCGTATTTGGTCTTGTTCTAAATAGATAAATATTGGATATTTTTCTCAAACTGGTGTGGTGTCCTTTTGTAGTGTTTTCACTTATTACTGTGTGTTATGTGCAAATGCTTAAGACATTGCTTCTGATATAAGCCTAACTGCTCGTGCCAAGCTACCAAGGGGGTGAGCAGGGGTTACCTGAGCTGGTATCTCCCTTATCCTGACTAGAGTGAGGGTCCCTACTTGGACAGAGTGCAAACTGACTGCCAACTAGAGACCCCATTTCTAACATGGATGCTTAGAGAATTAAATTGTGATTTTCCACTGTTCTTACCCTGTGCTCATAGCTGAAGTTCTTTCTCATGAGAAACTGCTTGCTAGAAGATGCTGTTCTTGTTAGTGAAACAATGTTTAATGTAACGTGTGTACGACTGACCTTCTCAGGAGAAGACAATGGATGCACTGACTGGAGTATAAGCTGCAACAATATTGATACCCGACGAGCCAAATGACGAGAGTGGGAGAAGAGGAGCCAATCATTGACATGTGGACCATGTAGTAGTGAAAGTTTAGATTTGAGGGATTAGTTTCATTGGACTAAGTGTGAACATGTGATCTCCTGACCAATTAGGGTGTGGGTAGTAGTTTTAAGAAATCTAACTTAGCCAGACTGCACAGAGAGAAGAGAGGCCATTTGCTATATTCTTTCAAACTGCTTTTTCTGAACTTTGATGCTGAATCCTGATGTTTTGCTGACCGAACTGATGTCCTGTTGACGAAGACTATCACAGCTTGTTGACCCATATAGAGGACTGGTATACTGACAATGATATTGATTGTTATGTCTATTTGCTTTTGATTCTAGGTACCAACCGCTATTTTGATAGAGCCATAGTTAGATGTTTTACCAAATTTGTGTGACTAAATTGTTTTGCATGAAGTCCAAACATGCTATTCTGATCTGATATTAGTCAGTGTTTTCACTGATGAAGTTTGCTACAAGTTAGAACAGTTGATGTTTTTTCCTTGCTGAATCTAAATGTATGTTATTTCATTTGCGCAGTTATTCTTGCTATTAATTTGTACTGTAGCCTTAGACTATGTAGTAGCTCAAGCTTTGATTAGATTGCGATTTTTTCACTGCTTTGGTCAGCCAGTGTTGTTTCTGTAGGTTTATCATTTGATTTTTAAACTAAGTTACATGACATTAGCATTGTTAATATAGAGAAATAAACATTCTAACTTTTACATAAAGGTGTGGTTATTCATGACTACAAGGTCATGGTGTGTGGAAATTACTGACTTATTGATTATTGATGTCATTGATTGTTGATGTTATTGATCTGTATTGGTGCAGGATATATGGTGGGAAAAACTCAAAGTTTACACGGAGGGTGTTATAATTAGAGTAGGGAGCAGTGAAAACTTTAGGGACACCAAGAGATGAAAAAAATGTACCTTGGCTTTGACACCATCAACCTTAAGATGAGCCTAAATGCATGGTATTTGCTGTGTCTTTAAATATTGTAGTTAACAGATGCATCTATTATGCAAACAAATTATACTCGTTCTATTCACTTTGAAAAGATGGAAGTTAATTGCAGGCTAGCAGTCCATCCAAAGCGGTAGCAACTCGGTTCACCATGAGGGTTACCAAAGCATCAAAGGAAGGCGTTCCTTTCCAACTGAAAGAAGAGCCTTATCAATCATCCTGCAACTTCTCAATGAGACACCCAGTGTACAGGATTACAACTGACTACCCCATAACAGAAATAACTGAAATATTTTCTAACAAGGATTATTAACAAATGATCTACTACTCCATGAAAAAAACTAAAACCTTTATTGCCTGCCAGCATGATCAATACATTTTAATTCCCTAATTGTTCCTGACAAACTATACAATTCTCCCAACTGAAGTTTTCTACATTTTTCATAGCTGCTTTTACTTTTAGTTACAGACTGCTAGCAAATATGCCACATTAAGTAAGCCATCATGTGGCTACATTCCATCCTGAAATGTCCTATCTCCATCCGTATTTCACTTAACACACAAACCTCACGCTGTCAGACAAATCCCATCTCCTTTCTTTGTCTCATAAAATTTCACCCACATCAAAACACAAAACACACATTCCACTTCTCAGCTCCTCCTCCCCCGCCCCCACATTTTGCACTCAGGAGCATTAACACTCGCTCAGGAAAGGTCAGTATTGCATACCAGGTCGCCTAGTAGATTTGAGATATCCTATTCATTACAGATACCTTGCTAACTTCCACATCAATCCCCATGTTTGAATAACCCATACTATCCACTAACCATACCCACACAACATTGTGGGTAGACTTGCAGTCATCTATAGTATCCCATTTTGGCTGAAAGTCTTTCTTCAACCTCTTTCACCCCACCTTTGAACCATTGCCTGGTTGTGCACGAGGACGTTAAAATCATCTAAAGTACCTTAGTAAGGCATGAGATGCTGAGGCTGAGGAGAATAAAAAAGTCAGTTATGAACTGTTTGTCACAACTGAAGGGGTGATAATTAAAATAAAAATACACAAATATATGAACCTGTGCACACCGCGAAAGTGCTGACCATGATGCATCTGGTCCCTTCATCTGCACTACTCTCCCAAACAGCTCATCCCATCCAGCAGACCTCTAGAGCAAGCTCTCTCTCCCCTTCCCAAACGGTCTCAAACATGGTCATACAAAACATCACATGTCAGAATTTAAAAGTAAGACAAGCACCACTACGCTATCGCCTAAACCGCACGTTACGCAATGTTTGCTCTCTTCCTTGCCATGCTTGTAAATTTGCTTTGTTTATTGAATCGGAGACCCTTGATGTGCAGTTGCGGAAACATGGCCACTGACTCTTCAGCCCCTGACATCACACCAGGACTTTCCAACTATAAGATTATTAGACAGGATCAACCTAAGGAGGTTAGCAGAGTTTTTTGCCCTTCCCTTTCTTTGACCAAGCTGACCAGCCCACTCTTTGTGTTAGCTGAGATGCTACTTTTTGTTCGGCTGGACATATGACCTTTCTCAATCACTGGCCTCCTTTTGATTTTGACTTCTGGGCCCAACTACACAATTTGGTGCTTTCTTTACTGACTCTGCAATCTCATGTGAAATAGTTTAGTACTTGGAGTTTGTACTATCTGGATGGAGGTAGTAGATAGGGCAGATATCATTCTGCTTCTAAACACTATGGCTATGCTGGGTTTCTCCCAAATGAACCCTCACCCCACCCCCCCATCACGGATCGCAGGGCTTATTTTTTATCCAATTTTCTCCTCAGACAAGCTTATTGCAGCTACAACTCCTCTTGTGCTACATTGGACTGACTATTTGGGTGATATTTTTGTGATTCTCACTACCCCTCCAATCAAAAAGGGTCTAATTCATGGAGGGGTCAATAATGGTGCGTGTTGTTCGACCAACACCCCTGCTACAAATCTCGGTTCTTCTTTTAAAAGCCTTCCCCTCCAGATTGGTTCGAAATAGCATGGGCACGAATGCTGAACATTTTAATGGTTGGATTATGTCTACCCTTTATAGCATCAGCCCCAATACATATTCAATGTTCACCTGGAAAGGCCCCGACCACAACATCTGAGAACTTAGCTTTTGCTAAGTGGCAATATAAAGCATAAGAAAGACAATTGAGATATGATTACAACTTATTTTAAAACACAAAATAACATACCCCAACAGCTTAAATGAAATAAGACACTTCTCGTGCAAGCGTGATAAGCATGTTATGCATATATCATTGCCTCTGCAGATAACTACTCCAAAGAAATGTATAAGATGGCAAGAGACCTTTTCATGGGCGCCTGCCTCCCTGCTCATTTCTCCCACTACTAACTTTTGCAAATTCATCTCAGCATACTATGAAGATACCATTCTCAAAACATACTGATCTTTTAATAATGAGGACACTCATCTGAGGAAGCAAGGGAGCATACATCTACTATCTCTAACTCTCGTCCTGCTTTTTTCTGAGGCATTGTCTATGGAACTTAAAGCATTTATGGTGCATGCTTATTCAGTTGACAGGCTCTTCTCATGATCTTGCACACATCTTTCACTTGGCATTAGACACTCTAGGGCTGCATTCCTTATGCAGTTCCCCTCTCAAGCTTGCATCTGAGGTTAACACTCAACTTTCCATCTTCATGGAAAGTAATAATATCCTGGACCCTTTTCAGGCAGGCTTTCACCCTCTCCATGGCACTCAGATGGCCTTACTGGCATTCACTGAAGACATCCTCATGACACTAGATAGGGTAGACAGGGCTGCACCGGTGTTCCTAGACCTTGGATCTGCATTTAACTATGTCTTGCATCCAACATTCCTGTATTGGCTACACTCTATAGGCATTCAAGACAAGGCACTTGCCTGTCTCTCCTCCTTTCTGGGCCCGCTCCCAGTCAGTAGATCTAACTACATTTGACTCCTGTCATAGGACCCTGGTGTTCAGTGTACCACAGGGTTCTTGATTATGTCCAGCTGTTTATAATATTTATCTTACACCTCTGGTCAGCCTTATCTGTGGATTTGAGTCCTCTCTCATGTCCTCTGCAGATGAGAGAGATTAGAGGGTTATTCAATGATCAGGACTTGGCTCTTGTCGGCAACTTCCACATGCCTGTCAAATGCTGCTCTCTGGATGACACAGAATTATTTTGAGCTAACAGAGGACATAACCGAGCTGCTACTATACAGTGGTGCCTCTCTTATCTTGTCCCATCTTGATAACTGTCTAAGCCAGGAGCAGGTCCCATTCTTTTTTATATGATTCTGCTAGGAATCTGGGAATCAGTCGGGATGTCTTCTAGATCTTTGTGAAGCAAACCAATGCTTTTATTTCCTCTTGCTTTTCCTATCTATGTATCCTACGTAACACAATACCACTACCACACTAGACCATAGTCGTTTGGTGCTATAAGCAATTGTTCTATCATGAGTTGACTACTGCAGTTTTGGTCTTCCAAAAATCTATTCAACCTATAGAGTTAATTCAGAATCTACCAGCCAGGCTTCTCCAAAGTTTTTCCCCACACAATCATGTTTCTCATTATCTAAGAAAACTTCACTGACTGCCATCTCCCCTTTTACCAAGTAGCCTCTTCCATTTCCACTTCCCCCACTTACTCTCCCCTTTTCTTCTGTTCAATTCTGCCCTTCCACGCTCTTGCTTTCCTTTTACCTTCCTTTGCCTTCTCTTTAATTTACGTAACCACCCATCTATTCTTTCGAGAATGGGGGTTTTATTGCAGCTGTTTAGTTCACCTGTCATCTTTAACGTTGATGTCTTGGCTTCAATTGGTTCTTTGTATAGCCAATGATACCCTCTGGTTCAGTGCACTTCATAACAATGCATAAATGAATAAATACATATCTACTTCATTGATGATGAGTGATCATCTCAGTGGGACATGTTCTGCCGTTGCTTCCTCTCTACTGTATGTTAAAGGTATTTAGCACAGAGCACAACATATAAACCTTTTAAAGTCATTGTGTTCTTTCTTTGAAGTGCATTGTTAAAGGTAAATTGTGGCCTTGTGTTTTTATTACTCTGGTGTACACTGACTCTGTAGGTTTAGTTTCTTTTCGGTACCTCCTTTAAATCTCGGGCCTCAACTGGGTGACAACGCATATATACGTATTGACTTTCACATGTGATGTATGATTGCTTTTCCTTTCTTTTTCCATTGTAGTTTCAAATATTTTGCAGTTCTCAGCTTATTCATGTGCTTTGCATTTCCCATAAGAGAGAAATCTTTTGAACTTCTGTGTCAAACACTGTGAAACTTCACTTCTTTTTATCTCCATTGCACCTCTGCAGAAGTTTGCATGTGGATGCATTGCCATGCTCTCTTAGATAGCTTCATCAATTGCTAATATTTGTCAGAGTCTGTGTCCGATTTTTTAATGTCATTCTCCCCCTGGGAGCCTATGTTAACGTATCTAATGGACACTTTTCTCTCTTCGTTTCTAGCAACGTTTGTGTGTCTGACTTTGGTGTTGATTGTTTGAAACCAGGAGTACAGTTCTATCTACCTGGTCAGCTTGTTTTCTTCCACTGCTCACAACAGAGTCCGGATCCCCCTGTGAGTGGATAGTTGATAGATCTTAGAGGCTAGTTCTCTGAAACCGTCTTCACTCAAACAATTTCTTTGAGGCATAACAACTCTCCCCGAGGCAGGCTTCAGTTTAGATGGTTTGATGCTCGCTTCGTGCCCCTGGGTTTTCTGTACAGCGTCTTTTCTGTAATTGTCTTTAACTTTGATTATAAGAACCAAGAAATTGACTTTACGTGTGCTGATTTCAGATGTGAAACGCAGACTGATTTTATTGCAGTTGATATTGGCAGTGCGTTTGTGTGCTTCCTGTTCACTGACCTTTCAGACATCATCTTTATATCTTCATCATCTATATATTGTGCTGTTTATCTATTTGTTCCTATCACCCCATAAAGATATTTGCATAGATGGGAGCTAAGACCATGCTGGAAGTTGTTCATCCGGGTCGTCTGTTGAACTATGTTTGTGGGTCCAGCCCTCTGAAATATTAATTTGTTTTCATGCCATATATATGCTTTATTGATGTGCTGAGAGCCGACAATTCTAGTTATTAACTTGTAAACCTCTACCCAAGCTATATTTCCAATTTTATTTAGGAAGCCCCCTGTGTGCCCCATATATGATTTTGGCATTTCCACAATGGCGAAGAGGAAAATGTGCATATATCTGGAAGTATATTTTAATAGTGCTCCAATTGATGACATCATTGATTTTCTGGGGTGTTGAACTTTTGAAGACTTTTGGAAGTCAGTTAATAACAGGCAGAATGGGATAATCAAGTATCGATACTCTTCACATGAATCTGTTTTCCATTTGTTTTATCCAGACAACATTGCCTCCTTTGTCGAAGTGTTTGGGTGTTGTTTTTGTGTTGTCTTGTAGTTCTTTGATGGTCTTCCTCGGTTAGTTAGCCACGTTACGCCTGTTTGGTGAGTTTTGTTCTTCTTGCAGATCATTTGAATTTTCTTTTTTTATATTTTGATGATTAATCTGCTTTCTGACATTTTTTCAATACCTACCTCACTAATTTGCAATCCAAATATATATAAATACTTTATATATTTTTCATTGTTACGGCAGATTTCTTAACCTTAACTCATCCTGCAAATCCCCTTTGTGTATTAGTTGTACTTACAAAATATTATTCATTGTTTTTAAATCCTATTTCTTCTGGACTGATACTGCCGTTCCTTGCTCCTTCTCTTTCTGAATCACGTGCACCTTTGGCTCTGCTACCTTCCTCTGACTATTACCCTGTTGACTGCATCTTGATGCACCATGTGTCTCCTCTCAAGAATTAGGGGCATTTTTATGAGGGCTTTGTGCAATGATGCCTTCCCAGATTTACCAACCCTGGCAAACCTGGAAATGCAGCAAAATCCTACTCCTCCCCAGGTGAGGCGTAACGAGGAGAAATAGTTTTACTTCTCATTGGTTTTCCTCTTTCTATGTGTGCTGTATTCTATCTCTCAAAATATTCACTGAAAAAACACTATTAGGTTACAAATCTAAAACTACTCCAATTCACCATTAACCTAACTTGTGCCCCAGTATGCACTGCTTATTACTGCACATAATATATCAATCATATCATGTTAGGTTGCTGATGGCATTAATTATGACATTGAAAGTTACTTCAGTGATGACATCAAAACTCTTGATATTAGATTTGATAAGAGTAAAACCTATTTTGTGATATTTTGTGTTTGGATTTACTGTATTGTGATCGTAATTCAAAAACGAGATGCAAACCACCTCATAAATATGCCCCATAGTTTTCAAACTTTGTTCTTTAGGGGTCCCTTTGGTACTGTCTCAGCGCAGCTACATTTTGGCTCTTTTCAATCTGTTTTTCAGGGACTGAAGCTCAGAGTCCTGTAATGGTAGCAGCAACATAGTTCGTCTGTGAATATGGCTTTGTATTTGGCAGAACCAAAATGGCCTTCAGGAGACAAAGCTCCTTCATTTATTGGGATTAGAATATTTGTGTAGTCTCTTTGGTGGCAAGGGAACTGGGATTCACTGATTTTTCTGGATTAACTCTCTGGAGAGTTTAAAAATTTAACCTATTCATGTTTAGATTAAAACACTTTTTAAACAACTAGAGGAGGGATTTACATCAGACCAAGTAAATGCACTTACCTTAGAGAGAAAAGTTCTATTTAAATACTAAGGTTGGTTTAATTCTTTTAAGCCTTGCTAAACCAATTTTTTTCCTCTATTGAGAAGCAAATAATTCTATGAGGATTAAAATGGGAAATGGCACTTTTATTTTTAGGCCCCTGCTTGATGGATCGACACAAAACTAGCAAGGAAGCACACAAAGTGGATGTACTTTTTTGAAATTTCCACAGATTCACTGAGCGATACCAAAATTATTAAGAAAACAAAAAGTGCTTTTTGAATAGAACTCTGACCTGCCCATCACTATATCAGGAGTGTAACACAGGCCCTTGCAGCCCCTTTAATGTAAATGGCCCCCATTCATTACAAGGCCTACGAATAGCTCAGAACTATGGAATTCAGCGAGGCCCCTCACCCTACTCTGACTTTTTTTTTCAAAAAGGGCAGTTTCCCTCCTTTATCTTTTATTTCGTCACGGGTGGGCCAGGTCCCAGTGGCACTGATGGTTTAAAAAGGATGGGGTGCATGGGGCCCCTTTATAGGCTTGTAGGGGTTCTCTTAGCCCCAGGGACCACCACCTCCCCAGGTCGATTATGCAAAACTATGTGGGCGTGGCCCCCGTGACCCAGGAACCACCACCTTCCCGGGGCACAACATGTATTGTTAATGGGGAGACCCATGCAGCAACCACCTCCTCGGAGCAAAACATTTATTTTTAATGGTGGATTCCTGTACATAGTCCCACACAGCCCCGGGGACTTCCACCTTCCGGGGCTCAATATGCAATGAATGTGGGGGGCGGACACACGGCCCTGGGGACCACCACCTCTGTGGGGATAATCAGAAACAATGGAAGCGAGCCCTGCAGCGCCCCTCAGGGAGCCAATAATGGCCCTGAGGATTGCCACCCCTCAGGGCTGGATCTTGCTAAGTCCTTGGGTGCCCACACCCAGGACATAGCTGTTTGCTCTGACTTGGTGGGAGTTTTGACAGCTCCCACCAAGTCAGAGCAAACACTCCACTACCGCGGGCGAGAACTGTCAAAGTGCTCTAACACGCTGGAAGCAGAGGTTTCACCTCTTTCCCTGCCTGCAGAGATGCAGGCAAGGAAAGAGATTAAATGATTGCTCTTGCATACAGGGATCTGATTGTTTAGCAGCTCCCTGTGTGCAACGGCAACGTCGGCTCCCGCAGGAGGCATAGATCTGGCTGGGACCGCTGGAGCCTAGAGGTTTACCCCGCAGTCCCATTGCAGACTGGGTGCACTGGGGGTACCCAGGAGACATGGCTAGGCCCGGGGGATGGGGTCCCTGGGGCCGAAACGAGCCCAGGTAGGGGGGCCACACTGCCCCCATCCCCTAGAGTTCATGGTTCACCTTTTAAATTGCTACAAATATGCAAATGTGCAAATCACCTGGAATATGCACCCGCTTGGCCCTGCACCGTCCACCTTAGTGGTATGCAAAGATCTTCCTGCTTTTTGCCAGGATGATGAACAGCTTACCAAAGGGTCCCCCAGTGCATTTCCCACCAATTTTGGTGGTCCGTTCTTGATGCCAAGCAATATGAGGACATCTCCACAAAACAAAGACGCACTTACGTCATATATATAAGAAGAAGCACACTGGTTTGGTGGAGATTTACATCTTTGTAGTCTTGCTGTCCTTGCTATGAGAGGATTCATGTTATCACAGAATTCTAGAGAAAGACACAACAGGAACATTCATGTTGCCAAAATGCACACAAGGTCACTGGTGACATTTCCTTGTGCTCCATTACACAGCTGTAGTGTGAGCACATACTGGACATTTACCCAAGGATGCAGAAAGAACTCCACTTGGATAGATATTCTGTGCAAAGCTGTGGGCTACTGTTGGATAAAAGGGCTGGTGAGGTTCCTTTCTGGCTGAGTTACTCACACAGCTAATGACACACCCACACAGAAACTCATACACCCACTCACAGACATACTCAGATACTCACTCGGACCCTAATACACCCACTCAGAGATTCAAACACCCACTCACAGATCCACTCAGACATTCATGCACACACTCACAGACCCTCTCAGACATTCATGCACCCACTCAGAGACCCACTCAGGCTCACGACCCACTCACAGACCCACTCAGAGACTCATGCACTCATTCACAGATGCACTCAGAGACTCATGTACCCACTCACAGACCTACGCAGACACTCATGCACCCACTCACAGACCCACTTAGACACATGGACCCATTCACAGACCCACTCAGAGACTCACTGCACTGCTAAATACCACAGATAATACAACACTCATGAGTCAGGACAACTTTTATAGTTACCTTAGGGTGTGAGGTATAGTTCCTTGAAATAACTCTAACTATAACTGCTGAATTTCCATGGGTTTCTGTGAGCAAATTCATAACGTAGCTATAACGTCCCTGTAACTTTTATTTTTTTCAGTGAAAAAATCTCTATCTATCTATCTTTCTATCTATACATCTATCATATATATATATATATATATATATATATATATATATATATATATATATATATTACTTAGTAGCAGCTGCCACTAAGTAATTATAGCTAGGATCCCAGTTTCTATAGAAAAAGTGTTATTTTCCTTGCCTATTTCTTTAGTGTCGGTTGCCAAATCTTCACAAAATATTCCCCAAACATTTGACTCTCAGGTCAGCATCTGTCTGTAAAGTTTCAGGGTAATCCGTCAAGTGGAGGCCAAGAAAAAGTGGGGGGCACCAAAATGCTTTTTCTCCCATGTATTTTTCCATAGGGATTTTGAATAGAAATAACGCTTGAACCATTGGACGGAAGTACACCAAATTTGGCAGAAAGGTAGCTCTCAGCCCAGAAAGTGACCTTTTTGATATTTGTGGGAAATCCATTCGGTAGTTTTTGAGTAATTTAAAAAAAAAGATCTATATATAGGGACGCGAAGGCTCCGGTAACCCTCCTGATCTTGTGCTGAGATCTGATTGGCTGCCAACACTTCAACCGGGAAGTGTTGACAGAATCTTGGGACTCAGCTTCAGCCGAGTTCCAGAAACAAAAAGATTTTAAAAAGAAATGTGGCCAGGGTAGTGTCACACTGACCCCTTAGCTCTGGTGCTGGGGTCCCAGAGGGACCCTCAAGAACAAAAAAACATTTTTTAAACGCTTTTTGGCAGGAGTGACGGAAGATCCACTGATTCGCCTAAAATTTTAAAAAAACAAGGGCCGGCACTGGCGCTTGCTTAAATGCAGCCCTCAGGTGGGCCAGGTCCCAGGGGCATTTATGTTTTGAATGCGCCCGGTCCCAATGCAGCCCCAGTGACTGCCATCTCCCCAGTGCAAAAGTAATTATGAATGCAGGAGGGCTGAGTGGCACCCTGCAGCCCCTGGGACCGCCACCTCCCCGGGGCAAAGATAGCACTGAATGTAGGGGGTGCACGTGGCCCCTCAAAGTCCCGGGCATCACCACCTCCTTGGGGCTGAAATAAATACAAGGAGGGCAGTCTGTTTTGGACACCTGGCCCTGGGGACCACCAACTCCCTGGGGCAATACACGTTGGAGGGGGCTGTACAGACCCCCCTTGGTAGGAGATAATGATGGCCCTGTGGACCGCCACCCCCCAAGTCTGGCTCCTGCTATGTCCAAAAGAAAACAAGTCAGCTTTCTTCTAGCTGAAGCTGTCAAACAGCTCCTGCTGGAAGAAAGCAGAGTTTGTCATGCAGAGATGCATGCAAGGAAACACATGAAAACATTTCTCCACCAAGTGGGGAGCTGCTATTTAAAGCAGCTCCCTTCTTGTGAGAGCAATGCTAAACATGGGGACTCGGCTAGAGTTGAAGGGGCCTTGAGGTTCCTCCCACGGTCCTGTCACTCTGTCTCTTCGATCCCAGAATGGGTTGGAACTCAGAGAGAGATTGTTATTGAAATGGTCTCGCTATACTGTGTCTTCAAAGAGTCAGACTAGCAAGCTGTTTGGTATGAATATTATAGTTACGTTTGGATGGACAGCAGACCATGGTCACTTCTGGCCTAATGGTAAAGCTCTTGGGCTGTCACACAGTAGGCTGAAGGTTCAAATTATTGTATGTCATGGCAGTGTGTCTGTTTATTTTCCAGCGTTTTGACTGTTAAACATTCCTAGTGATGCAACACTGAAGTCCTTTTCCACTCAAAATCTTTGGGTTCAATGTTATAGCTAAGTCTGGACACCACATGCTAAGGAGTAACTTTTGTCCTAGTGGTTAAGGTCTCCAGGGTCGAAATCAGCTGGGGTATGGGGGCTACGTGGATTCCCCCCTCCACAAAAATACATTTTGAAGGCTGTACCCACAGGCCAGGGACTGCAGCCAACATCACTGTGCATAGCCGAAGGCATTGCATGGCACAAGTTTGGGTAGTTATAGGAGGCTGGCCACAAGGACTGGCTGCAGGCCAGGATCTCCGACCAACCGCTGCCATTAATGTCTAGTAATGAAAATTACTTTACTTTTAAAAAAAACTTAGAAATTCACAGAAAAGAACAAAGATTACAGGGACATAATAGTTAGGAAATAAAATTAAAGAAACATAGAAATTCACTTAAAAAAACAAAAGGTTACAGGGACGTTATATGTTAAGCTAACAGTTTAACCGTACAAAACCATAGAAATTCACACGTTATAGTTAGAGTTATCTGAAGTAACTCTAACTTGTGCCCAAAGGTAACTACAACTCACCCCCTCACCATGCACCGCTAATTACCTCACAAATTATGGCACTCATAACATCTTTGAAAACATCACTGATAATATCAATGTAATATTTGCAATAAAAATTTTGATGAAAAAACTTTGCATGGCAGGGGTGGAAGTTATAGTTACCTTAGGGCAGGAGTTATAGTTGCTTGAGATACCTTTAAATATAGCAGTTGAATTTCTTTGGTTTCGTATATATATATATATCCCGAAGCGCAAACTGGGTTACCTGAACGCTTAGCTTCCCAGTCAATGATGTGCACTCTGGTCCAATGAAATTACAAAACTCCTTAGACTCAGTCAGAGTGATGTTGATAAAATCATTGATGGGGAAGATCTATTAAAGGTTTCTACCCTTGTCTTAATTGAAAGGTGTGTAAAAAGACCGTGATTATTGCAGAGCATAGATCACCTTTAACAATTGAAGTTATTACCATCAAGTCTCACCTATCTTGCTCTTCAGACTATACCATTTATGTCCTGGTATGCCCTTATAATTTATGGTATGTTGGGAGCACCATACATCCTGGAAAGAAAAGAGTTTTGGAACACATGAGAGCAATCTCACATGCTGTCGAGCAATATCCTGTTGCGTGTCATTTCCAGCTTAAACATAACAGTGTCACCTCAAGACTGGGATTTTTTGCCATAGATAGGATACCAAGAAAAATAGAGGTGGTGACAGGGTGAAGACACTAAGGCAACTGGAATCCCAGTATATAATCAGCCTTAACACCCAGGTTCCAAATAGATTAAACATTGTTGAAGAATTATCTGTGCACTTAAGCTGATAGTGTACTATGTACCGAGAGAAGTACTGCACCTGTTTGATCTCGGATTTTAATATTTAATTTTCAGTAGTTGTGAGAACAAAATCTTCTGTAATTTTGTTAGCTTTTTTAAACTGTTCCTCTCCTTCTGGATTTCTCCCTCAGCTTTGTTTATATCTAAAGTAAGTAGTATTTTTTAAGTTGTGATTTATCACTTTTATTCTCACTGGGAGTTCTTTCTTCTTTTTCTTTTGTTATATACTTGGGTTCTGGATCGGGTGGCACTAATCACAATATGTCTCCTTTTGTGCCTCCAAAAGGTGTGTATAGATTTGGTTCTCAGGATAAACGCATGTGTGCTTTTTATTTTGATCCACTCTATTGTATAGTAGTCAGTGTCTACACTACAGTATGGTAATTTATTACATCTTATATATGTGTATAACTATTTTGCAGTTTAGATTTAGAATTCCAGGCTCCAGTTTTGTTGTGCTTAGAGGAATATTTTGTTTTCAACATGATTGTTTCAAAGATTGAGTATCATTGTTATTATTGATTATGTACGCAAAGTTCAGAAAAAACATGAGTTTGGGTAACCATGTATGCCGATGAAAAAAATGAAATAATGAAAATGTGGTGAACTCAACATTCTAAAATGGCCTCCACAGTTGTATCCTAACTTTAGTGAACTGGATGGAACTGTGGTGATTGACATGACTGCCTATATTTTTGAAAAAATTCCCTTTTGTTTGAGGTAATTTGTAATTTATTTGATAACCTTGTGTTTGTGGATACATATTTCTTTGAATGAAGAGAACCCGTTTTGATGGGAGTGAAAATGTCTACAATACATCAGTGAATTGGATATTCTCATTGTTTTTAATAAATCATTAGTTTCAGCAGTACTATTGACATGATATGTAACCAGTATGGTGCAACTTTCAATACGTCCCCCTGCAGTTCAATCCTGTGTGTGAAGATAATGTTGTCCGTCGATGTTACTGACAATTGATATTTTCTTTTTAAAACTTTAGGTGTTCGTATTGATTTCACCCGTGACCAAGGCACTAGCTGCGCCGAAACGCGTTGTTTTTTTTCAGTTGCTGTTGCTATGCAATTATAATAAAGAGGTGTTTTTTAAAAACATTGGACCAGAGTGCACATCATTGAATGGGAAGCTAAGCATTACGGGAACCCAGTTTGTGCTTCAGGATTGTAGCGGGACGTCTTGCCCAGATGTGCGCCACCACCGGGATCCTTTGGGAGGGCAACAAGGCCCTTATGTTTGGAGGATATATATATATTTTAAACCAAGTGTGGAGCACTCACGGGTTACATATATCCATTTATTTGTGCCACACAGACGCGTTTCGGCAACACACTGCCTTTCTCAGTGTGATCGGCACCCAGCTGATTTTAACAAACACTACCATTTATAATGCATCATAGACAAAAACAGCACAATTGTCTTTCACTGTAGCAATATAATGGCAAAATTGCCCATTTTTCTAGTAGTTACTCACAGTTTTTCCACATATCAGATAAAACACCACATATACAATTCAAACGAGAGTGCCCACTGGAAAAATAGAAATAGAAATGTTTAACTAGATATGCCTTTCCTCGTTCTACTGCATTTTCCCTTTTAACAGTTACCATCGATCCGTGAAGCTCCAGTTTAGTAACTGAAGCTCCCCATTTTGTAATTTTGACCTTCTGTCAAACGAATATGGCTTCCTTCTGGTATTGACAGTTCAGGCACTTGCACAATTAATCCAATTCCTCCAAACTATCAAGCTATACCATATTACCTATAAGCGGTCCCCGGTAGGTACTTATAGTTAGGACCTAGTTTCCTTAGGAAAGGCATTTTTTGTTTGTCAATAACTTTGGTGAAACTTGACAAATCCTCATGAAATTCTCAAAAAGGTTTTGCCACTCACTTCCGCCGCTGTCTTGAAAGTTTCGAGGTAATTCGTCAAAAGGAGGCTGAGAAAAAGGTGGGTCCCAAAACACTTCCCCCCCCCATGCAATTGCCATGGGGATTTTAGACACAACTACAGCCTGAATTGCTGAATGGAATTACACCAAATTTGGCAGGAAGGTAGCTCTGGGTCCAGAAAGTGCCCTTTTTTATTTGGTGTAAATTCATTCAGAAGTTTGAGAGAAATTTAGAGGTAAAAAATATAGGTAAATACAGATATCTAAGAACGCAGATCCTCTCTGGGTCTGACAGCCCCATGCTGATATCTGATTGGCTGACAACCCTTCAACCAGAAAGGGTTGGCAGACACTTTGGGATTCGAACTCAGCCGAGTGTAAAAAAAACAACTTGAAAATAAAGGAAAGGGGACAGGGTAGGAATACCCTGACCAGCTAAGTCTGGTTCTGGGAATTGTGCTGGGGCCCCTCAGGTACCACGCCAGGGCAAAAATGCAGTTATTGAAAATTTTTCTGCAAAACCGGAGGGCGTCTGGGGGGAAAAAAAGTTCGTGCAGTCTCCCACGCTTGTTCAGAGTTTAGCCCCAGTGTGGGCCAGGTCCCTGGGGCATCACCAATGTTAAAATGTTTAGGGGGGCACGTTGTCACCCTCCTGAGGCTATACAGAGCACTAGGGCTTTATGCAGAAATGGAGGGGGGCACACGGACCCCTCCCCAGAGTCATTACAGCCCCGGAGACCACCACCTCCCTGGGGCTTTACTTACAAATTAGAGGAGGGCTATGCGGACCCCCTCCTCAGGCTTGTAGGAGCCCCGGGACCACCACCTCCCCAGGGCTTCAATTAGACATCGGAGGGGGGCTACATGGGCCCCCTCCTCAGGTTTGTTAGAGCACCGAGGACCACCACCTCCGTGGGGCAAAGCTGTTTTTAAATTTAAATGTAGGGGGGCATGCAGCGCCCCTCCTGGAGCCACTAATGGTCCTGGGAACTGCCACCCACCAGGGCCAGCTCCATATCTCCCGAGGTGCCCACCCTCAGGAGATAGCAGTTTGCTTTCACTTGGTGGAAGCTTTGACAGCTCGCGCCAAGCGAGAGCAAACAGTAACTCCACTCTCAGCGGGTGGGAGCAGGAAAACTGGGAGCAGAGTTTTCATCTGTTTCCCTGTCCAGTGGGCAGGAAAATAGATGAAAGAATTGCTCCACATGCAGGGAGCTGCATTTTTTAATGCTTCCTGCGTGCAGGAGCAATGGCGACACTCACTGGGTGCTAGGAACTGGCAGAGACTGGGAGGGCATTGCTGCTCCCCCCACAGTTCTCAGCAGAGAAGTAGGCTTCGCCACAGGAAGATTCATGTTATCAGAGATTTCTGTATGAGGACTCTCGTGGAACAATCACATTAGAAGTACCCTTGTTTGGAGGAGATTGAATTCTTTGTAGTTTTTTTGTCTTCTCCACACAAGTATTCATGTTATCAGCATGAAGACACTTGAGGAACAATCAGATTGCAAAGATTACAGACACACAAGGTAACTGGAGACACTACCTCAGGGTCCTTGACGTAGCTGTAGTGTAGAATATGCACTATATATTTTACCCAACAAGGTAACAATTACTAATTAACTAGTAGAAAGTACTCCTGTTGTGCAGACATTTTGCACAAAACTGTGGCCTCTTCTAAGCAGGTCATGATCCATTTGGGCAGTGGCTCTCATTTCACAGAAATTAAACCTTAGTGGGAAGCACATACAAATATAAACAAAGTAGGTGCCCCAGTTGAAGCTCCACTTCTGTAAAGTACAAATCATCCTTACTTTTTGCTCTTAGTCTTGGCCACAGCAAAGCAAGTGTGTTTTGTCTGCAATTCAACCTTGAAAAATAATCTGAAATCCTTGGTGGAGGTGAATGCATTGTTGTTCTTTTGGAGCACAATATCTTCTGTAGTGACTGTGACGAGTGGGCTTTTTCTTGTCATCTCCTGTTGAGTACAGAGCATGTTGGTCTCCCTTTTATGAGTATGCAAATACGCAGGAAGACCTGGAAGCCCCATCCGTTTGGCCAGAGGCCCAGCCTGGCACGAGGTTGGATTCCTACAGGGGCTGGGTGCAGGGTCTGTCCGGAGGGCAGGCCCTGCTGCCAACCCTCTGCTGTGCACAGCTAAAAGCGTGGGGTTGGTAGCAGGTGGCGTGGTGGGCACACAAGCCTTGCTGCATTAATAATTAACATTGAAATTCACTGAAAAAAACTAAAGATTACAAGAAGTCTGCAGTTCGAAACTAACATTTTAAAATACTTGGAAATTAATTGAAAAAAACAAAGTTTACAGGGATGTTATAGTAAGTTTCTGAATTTCTATGCACAAAACCATAGAAATTCAGCTGTTATACTTAGAGTTATTTCAAGTAACTATAAATCGTGCCGTAAGGTAACTATAACTCATGCCCTCTGCATGCACTGCTAATTACCCCACATATTACATCATTGATGACATCTTCTATTGCATCATTGATATTATCACTGCAGCAGTTGCAGAAAAAATTATTGATGAGAAAACAGTGCATGGTGGGGGCACCAGTTATAGTTACCTTAGGGCAGGAGTTATAGGGTCTCATTATGATTGTGGGGGTCCGAAGACTGCCACACTTGTGTTGACTGTTGGACCGCCGCACTCCAGGCAGTCCGACTGCCCAATTACAAATTTGGTGGGTGGACCCACCAAAAGACTGCCATCCCTGCCAGGATTATAGATCCGAATGGGGTGAAGGAGGTCGAGCCTGTAACCAGCCATGGCGGCGCTGAACTCAGCGCTGCCTGGCTGATTACAACCCCACTTTCTGCCAACCTTTTCATGGAGGGGACCCGCCATAAAAAGACTGGCGGAAAGCCATGCTGATGGCACGGGCAGCGCATGGGCCCTCCTCTCCAGCACTGTCAAAATGCGCGCTGTCTGCTTGGCAGACAGTGTGCATTCCAAGGGTGCCGGTCGGCCACCTTTGTGCTATGGGTATAGGACTCAGCTCCTTTAAGGGCGCTGAGTCCTATACCATGGTACTGTTCCTGCTGGACTGATTGGCGGGAACGTTTCATTACAATGTTCCCACCAGTCAGCCTGGCGGGAGCATTGTAATAGGGTGAGGAGGATGCCACCGGTATGACGGTGGTTCCCTCCCTGCAGCATTGGTGGTAGACTGGTCTGACCACCAATGTCCTAATCAGGCCCTTAGTTACTTGAAATTACTCTAACAGTTGAATTTCTATGGTTCTGTGCATGTAAATTCAGAACCTAACTATAATGTCCCTGAAACCTTAGTTTTTTTCAGTGACTATATGTGCACATGGGGGGGTCATTAAGAGTCTGGTGGCCACTAGACTGGCAGACTCGCAGTAGCAGTCAGACCGCCGCCAATGAGGCGGTCCGAGCACCATATTATGACCACGCCAGTCGTGCCGCGCTGGGACCGCCAGCAACGCCAGGATTGGAGATGTCGTCGGTCTGGTGGTCGCGGCGGTCCTAATCCACCAGGGCAGCACTGCAAGCAGCACTGCCCTGGGGTTTACAACCTTGCTCTCCGCCAGCAATATCATGGGTGTAGCACCGCCATGAAAAGGCTGGTGGAGAACAGGTGTTAGGGGCTCCAGTGGAGCCCCTGTACTGCCAATGCACTTGGCATGGGCAGTGCAGGGTCACCCTGACCAGCACCCTCGCTTTGCAGACAGTGAACATTGCAAGGGTGCTGAAACACCCTGCATCCTATAGCATTGCTCGCGGCTACATTACGAGTCCATTTTTAAGGGTAAAAGGATACATTACTCTCCACAACAATGTATTCCTCCTGCCCCCACCCTCCTCAGTGGCGGTCTGAGGCTTCTGGGGGTAATGCAGCTAAGGTTTGCCCCCTTGCCAGCTCATACCACCTCTGCAGGAAACGTTGGTAGACTGGCACTCACAATTTTACAAAATAAGAACTGATTGAAATATTATTTTAATTGCTACTGCGGTTGTTTAAAAAGGGGCGTTGTACAGTATTAGTCTATATGCAAAGAAACATCATCATTATGGAGTTGAATTTCGGCATTTATGTTTGAATCCAAGGAAGCACAAACAAATTAGTACTGATTTACAGTAGTCATTCTAGGGCTGTGGAGCTCTCTAAGGAATTCATATTTGTCTGCCAGTTCTGATCTGATTTCATTACCCTTGGGCTGTGTTTTTGATTACTCATCTATTTTGTGCAACAGAGCCTTTTTGATTAACCAATTATTTTATGTAAAAGGCCCCTTGAATGACAGCTCCATTGACTTAACATCTTTACAAATTGAATCAAATTATTGTATGTAATGAGATAGCACCGCCTAACAATGGGAGACTGCTCTACTATACACATATATAAAAATATAACCAATAACAATATTGCTCTTGAAATTGTAACGATGAAAGTGAGAAGGATCTGTGATGCCTTGGTTGTAGGTTTTACTAACCAACCTGCAAAGGCTAGAATAAATTACACTGACATGAAAATACAGAAATTCCAATTCAAATGTGTTTTTTGGAGACAGACTGATGATGCCATACACTATGGGGGTTATTCCAACTTTGGAGGAAGTGGTAATCCGTCCCAAAAGTGACGGTAAAGTGACGGATATACCACCAGCCGTATTACGAGTCCATTATATCCTATGGAACTCGTAATGCGGCTGGTGGTAAATCCGTCACATTTGGGACGGATTACCACCTCCTCCAAAGTTGGAAAAAACCCCTATATGCGCTCTCAATTAGGCAACACACTAGCTGCCCTTGTTAAAATTATTTCCTTTGTTACAATGGTGTCGATCTCCCATGGACAAATAGAAACATCGCTCCTGTAGTAAAAGTACAGTTTAATACAGTTTATTTCCCACTGATGTGAACTATGAGAAAAGAGGTTGAATTGCACAACAGGGGAAGTATTTCCATAGTAACGTCAGCAGTTCAATCATTGGCAAAGAAAAGTTGTTGAAGCGCAGGTGTGGGTGTCTACATAGGTGGATATTACCGCCTGATAAGAAACAGTAAGGTTGCAATGTAAACATCCAGAGAGCAGCTGTCTGATACAGCGTTGAAGTGTCCCCAGGCATTGTGCTGCCATGGCAACAGGAAATAAAAGTGTGATGCTGTGAAAATTAAGGGATAGACTGTTTGATAATATGACACTTCTGTCATAAACTGAAAAAACTTTTAACTATAGCTTTGATGTGCCTTCATTAAGTTCATTGCCAGCTCTTGGAATGGGTGACTGTGAGGTAAGTGTTGGGGCGATTATGATGATCTCTGGTACTTTAGCCAATCAGAGAGGAGAATTACCGACTACGAGTGTGGGCTACTGAATTTTCATGACACCCAAACCACAAAACATTTTTGGCTGTCCTAGGTTGTTAACAGGGCACTGCCTGGTGCAAACAACTTTTACTCCTCTATTATGAAAGCAGATTTGTGGAGAGGGTAAAGTACAGCAAGAATTGTCATGCGTATTTGCAGTGTTACACTGTGGATAATAGGTTAGTATTGGAAGAAATACCTTAAGAAAGAGCCCCAGATTTATTGAAGATTTATACCAGTGCGAACTCACACAAAGTCTTGGAGGGGTATTAGCCGTCCTTTGCAAAAGTTATTTTGCGCTGGAAATGTGGCCTTTTCTCAGTGCAAATCATGCTTTGTTCTGCTTTTCATCACTTTGCATCAATGTGGTGTTACTGGGGTGGGAAATTGGGCTGCTCAGTGCACACACCAATAGTTTTTGACGCAAAGCCTTATCTACTAAGATAGGCAGACCACGCTTTGCATCAAAAAATGACTCCTTGAAGCAGGTTAAATTCATACATTGCATGTGTGCTGAAATGCACAACTCACATCCAACATGTCTTACGCTTTACAGTTTGTCTTGGCATAGGAATCTGTACTGAAAGGGATGTTTCCAGTACAAATCCTGTGCTAGACAGTGCACACTCACCTTTGCACTGTGGAGCAAGGGTGTGCATTGCACAAGGCATCCTTTTTAATGTGTCAGTACAGGGGATGACAGTAGTAGCATGCTATTTTGAATAAATATGACTCTACACAGTTGTCTGCTGTGAGAAAGTGGGTTACTGGTTGACTGGGGTGTGAACCTTGGTCCAGCAGCAGCCACAATCCTTGTCAGGGTAAGGCACAAGCAAACTCCAAAATAATCTGTACTCAATCCCCTGGTAGCTGGGCACAGAGCAGTAGGATTTAACTGAGAGGCAATGTGTTAAGTATTTGTTCAGCACTTCAAACAGTAAAGCAGTGAAAAAACACACAATAAGTATTCCACACCAGGTTAGGTTTGCAAAACAGAGCTGAACGTAATAAATACAACAAGACAAAATGACAAAAATCCAGTCAGTAGAACCGGAGGTAAGAATTTTTAAAGAATAATGTGTAAAATAGTACATAAAGGCACAAAGCACCAACCACAGCTATCTGGTCACGCTGGATCTGCTCAAATTCAAAAGTTCAGGCCGACTGCGATAAAGCAGAGGTCGGATATAGTGCCAGGTTAGTCCCACTGAAGATTTACCTTCTCAAGCTTATGTCAAGAGTCTTGTTTGCTTTGCAGAGGGCTGCAAGGAGCAGGGAGAGTGTCCCGGGATGCTGTCAGGGATGCTGTCAGTGAAGCGCAAGAAGTCAGTCAGTGTCACAGGCAGCCATTGCTGGTTGATGCTGCAGGGCAAAGACTTTTCGGATGGAATTTTACGCTGATTTGTGGTGCGGGCGTGAGGTCTCAGTGGCCCATCCAGGCACACCTAAGCTCTCTATTGTGTGTGACTGTTTAGGAGGAATACACAAAGTTCAACTGTCAGCTATGCCCAGTCATGGCTACTCCCAGACAATGGCACTAAATGTTTAAGGCAAGAAAATGGCAACAATGTAAAATATGCATTTTCAGAATTACAATTTAAAATCCGACTTCACCGTAAGTTAGGATTTTAAATTAGGATTCCAGAGACACCAAAGATTTACTGGTTACCTATTCCATTTGGAAATTATACTTATAATAAGTACTAAGGTACCTTCAATGTCATCCTATGGGAAAGGTAGGCGTTGCAATAGTGAAAAACGAATTTAAGAACTGTTTACTTACCAGGACATGCGGTCGGGGCTATCCAGGGCTTAACCTCTGAGTGACCTTATATGTATTATATGGGGAGGTTTAGTCCTGGCAAAAGGTTTCTTCTGCTCAAGGCAAAAGGTTTCTTTTGCCAAGTCGAAATTGCAGTTTATAATTGCACAATCAGGCTGTAATAGCAGGCATGAAACATGTTCAAAGTGCTACTTAAGTGGGTGGCACAATAAGTGCATTTACTTTACAGACCCTGGCACAGGTAGGAGCAATTTAGTAGGGACATATGAATAAATAAAATTGCCAGTTGGGTATAAGCCAATCGTACCATATTTTGAGCAGGAAGCACAAGCACTTTAGCACTTGTAAAGTGCACTATCATTATCCCGGTGCTGAGCAGGTGTGTGTGCCTAGCCCTGCCTATGGTAGGTTGGTTAACTGAAAAGGCAGACCTTTGACTTCTTGCATAATTCAGAAAGAGAGGAGGAGGCTCTGATGTGGAGTAGGAAGTTGTTCCACGGGTTAGGAGCGATGTAAGAGAATGTCCATCCTCCTGATCTGATTCTGTGTATGCATGGGTTATGTGGAAGTAGGAGTCCTGTGGAGCTGAGGTTATAGTGATATGCTTTTAAGTGTCCGGGAATTTGACTGAGTAGATGGAAGCATTGAGGATTGGTGTTAGTGCTTCGCTAATCGGCAGCACAAGGTCAGGGTTTGTTCATTGGCCCTGATGGAAAGATGAGTTGCAACAGTGATGGGATGCGGTTCAGGGTTGAAGTTGCTGTATATGAAGGTGATTTTGTTACAGAAGAATTCCAAGAGCTTGTTGCAAGAGTCTGATGATGTCACTGTAGGCAGCAGGAGGCATGGTGAAATCTTTGATGATGGCAAAGATCTCCTTGCTGCTTTTATTGCTGGTGTTGATGCGATCTGCAAGAGCTGTGCCCTTAGTGTTCCATATCTGCGGGCGGTAGCTTCTTAAAGCTGATTTGAAGATGTCTTTACCTACAGTGTTTCGGCCTGTTCTCAATTTGTGCTCCACTTGCTTGTAGTGGCTCAGTGGTTGGAAATGAAGCAGCATTTGTGGCTATATCTAAGGGTAAACTATAGAACATAACACAAGAACTTACACACAGCTAGTTAACAACACAAAACAGAAGAGGCACAACTCAAGGAACAAAGGCCCAGGTTTAAGAAGGCCTAGCATCTCCTTGCGCCACATTAATGTCAGTTTTTATGACGCTAATGTGGCTCACCAAGGCCAAATTCGCCACACTAGATTTACCAAGTGGTGCAATGCATGCATTGCACCTCTTTGTAACCCCTTATGCCACATTATACCTGCGCCAGGCATAATGTATGCAAGTGGGGAGTTCCCCCGTTGGGGGGAGCGCAAAAATAGTGTTGTGGAATCTGTGAGATTCCACTGCGTCATTTTTAGCAGCTATTTTTAATGCCTTCCCAGGCTAGGCATTAAAAGGAGGCACACCATTATTTTTAATGGGCCTCTATGTACTTTGCAAGATTAGCGCTAACATTTTTGGCGCTAATCCTGAAAAGTACAACAATAGCGCCAAACATTATGATGCTATTGTCCCTAGCCTGCGCCATGGTGCGCCATATGTTAAATATGGTGCACACATGGGGGCATTAGGGGGCGCTAAGGGGTACAAGGAATGTGGCGCTGCATATAATGTAGTGCCACTTTTCTTAAATCTGGGCCAAAGTGTGAATGCAGCACAACTGCCACAGTAAAACACAGCAGTTTCACAGAACACAAAGCCACAACAGCGCCAACAAAAAAAATCACAACCACTAAAAAAAAGGCACACAACAATTATGCGCAAACAATCTGGACCCATATTAGCACCACCACAAACCTCTTTTCATGATACAGTGTAAAAGATATTTGCACAAAATAGTGCCTTAAATTACCACCAAGGGTATGCATTAGTATTGGCCAAAAACGTCTTGTGATCTGGCCCTTTGTCTCAGTGCTATGTTCTGTTATTTTGTGTTGTTTATTTGCATTGCTTTGTTGTGGTGTAGTGTGGGTGTTGTGTTCCATTCTGTTTTGACTGTTTTGTTGTGTCTGGTTATTTATTTATTTATGTTGTGCAGTGTTATCACTTTGTTTAGAGTCATTTTATTGTGATATTTTGACATTCCTTTATATAACCAATTACAAACAAGCATTTACTACTGTTTACAACCATTTACCACTGCTCCAGCACATCTATTAAAGGCACCAGTCTGCTCATACCTCTGGCAGAGACCATTAGGCCGTACCACATGAAGAGACCACTGAGAGCATTAAGTTAAGATACCTTCTCTGCCACAGTTTTGAGCTTGGTGGTGTCTTACATATTTGGGGAGCTGGAGTAGAGCTGGCTTGCCACCTCGGAGAGTGATAAATGGTTCTTTGTCTCAGGAACTTTCAGGACATCTACTGCTATCAGTTGTTAAAGTAGCAGTATTAATTTTAATAAACAACAGATCATAAAAAATACCAAATAAGAATTAAGGACATCGCAAAACAAAATAGTCAAAACAGAATGCAACACAACAGCCACAAGGCAACACAACATCACATGGTGGTAATAAGCACAAAACACAGTAGCACAAAAAACAACAGAATACATCACCAGCACAACAAAATGTCACAAAACAAATATGTACAAACATTTGTATCACAGATTACCACGTTCAGAATCCTGTTTTCACAATATGATAGTAAAAGGTGTTTGCACCAAGCACTGCCTTAACGTATCACTAATGAAATAGCAGCAGTCAAACATGCTTTGTGATCCGCTTCCATGTCTTAAATTAGCACTTCCAATGCTCACGTTTGGCTTTATTACAAGTGAGGCATGACACAATCAACACCGTTTTGCAAGCATTAATTTCGCTCCACCTAATTATTAGTGGTTAGGTATTTCTGCACCAGGATTTACCAGTATGGAAAAGACCACCCCAATTTCTCCAGAAGGAAAAAATGCCCAGAAAAAAATGCATGAGTCTTCGGCTGCAGTAGCAGCCAAGTCTCATGATCCATTTTTTTTCCCTAAAAGAGGGACAAATTCAATGGTGGCCTCTCCTAAAACAAGCCGTTGCAACGCAATGGGTCTCGCATATGCTCGAGTTAGAGCTTTTCTTGCCACATAAATTGAAAATGAAAAGTAAAACAGTTTTTCATGAGCAAGCCGATTCAAAGCGCCTCACCATGAGCATGAAGGAGAAGCACAAAAAGAAAAAGAAGTTTGCTTGCAGTCAAACGTATCAGGAAAAGGCCAATTAGCAACGTAACAGGGTCGATGTCCAAGGCGGTAACCAAACCGCCCCAAGGAGGGACAAATGTAAAGCATTTACCAATGATAAGAAAGGATTTTTAAAGAGCAAACCACGAGTGATAGTGATGGCATGCGGTGGGCGTGGTTAAAAGCCCAGATACATACCAACACGTCGGAAAAGCAGCGCTTGCGCGCTGCTATGCTCAACCGAAAAACAACCTCTTCCTTCCCCTAATCCCTTACTTCCCCCACCCCATGCCCCACATCTGTATAGATTTACCATCTGCTAAGAGCACATGGTAAATATATGCAGTAGAATTCGATTCCGTGTAGTTTCGTGGCTAGAAAAACACAGCTCCACACTGTAATTCCCCATTCCATGGGGTTTTACTCATAATTGCACGGTTTTGAGGCGATTTTACCACACGGAAACTGTTAAATGAAAGACGACTTTACTGTGTGGTAAAATTCATAATTAGGGTACAGCCCTTTTGTTTCAACGACTGAAGGGACTGTGGCAAAGATGCCCTGCTCGATCTCTCAGCTGAATTCATTTGTTGACACTCAAGCTCTAGTAAGTAGCCTCTCCTCGCCCAGGTGATACCGAGGAGGCATTCGGATAGTTCAGATGAATTCTGTCAGTCTGACAGCACCTCATTCGAATGGCGCAGGAAAGATAGTTCAGTAAATAAAGCTCTCATATTGACAGCTACACCTCACAAGTTCATATTCCCACAAGGTTAACTTTGTTATTCATCTTTCTTATTTCAAAAACTTCATAGCGCTTAGAAACAGCAGAAAGTGGCGTATTATGCGGAATCTACAAATTATTGTTATATTCACTGTAGTGGGCATAGGTTGTGACAAACCTCACCACCAACTCTATTAGGGACATTATATGCTTAATTGAGTAACAGGTTTTAATATTAATAAGACCCTCTCGGACCAATCCGGTGACAGGATAATTATTCAGAGTGGGTTATCTGATTTTATTCGTGGTCCCTTAGCTCTCCCTTTGCTATAATGTATCCCAGATGTAGAGCATGTTTGACACATTCACTGTCATGGAATTCTTTTCAGCTGAACAATTCTACACCAGTGTATGCTTTCCTGAAGTCCTTACATGTTGTCTAGCGGAATAGTTTTATTCGCTTTCTCAAGCAGTCGTCTCTGCGAGCAATTTCGTTACTTCTCCTGCCAAACAAACCCACCTTGCTCGTTCTGACAATGATTGGCAATATTTGATTTCATCCAAACAGCCTCATCAACCAATTAGGGTTGTATGCCCTGGTTCGCCACCTCCGTTAAACCCAGCCCACACTATTCAATGCAATTATGTAAAACAGGGGACAGATAATTAGTCACAACGCCTTATTCTTGTTGACGGTATGAAAGAGCCATGCGCGCGTAGGTCACAATTCATTAGTGAGTAATTGACCGTTAAATCATGAAATCCATGTAACGCACGCACAGGCCTTCATGGGTGACGCGCTTTCCGCTTTCCAAGGCACCTCGTCAATTTCTAACAAATGTTTCTTTATTGACGCATGCAGATTCTCCTAGCTTGCAAGTACACTGAGCAGTTACAGAAAACCACAATTCCTATTGTGTCAGAAAAAGGAGCGCAGTAACCAACAGGAAAAGTAACCTGTGGGGTAAATTAGTTATTGCTGGGTATTTTTTCCTTTGAGCTGCAATTATGTTGTAGAAAAAAATTAAATGCTTCTTGAAGGAATACTTGCATTTTTCCTCTTCCACTGTGAAATCTTGCTACATTTGTTACAGGTTGACGTTATGTTGTGTGCAAATACCAAACTCGGTGAACATTTCGAGATATTTAGGTTGGAAAGAGGCATAACATGGTATTGGAATTTGCACATATAATTACTTCAGGTTATTCCTGTTTGCTACCATTGTATTCCTGCATATTACGTCATTTTGTTTGCAAAAATGTGTGCCAGTGGCGTAACAAAGTCCCTGCAGCCCCAGGTGCATGGGGGCCCTTGAGCTCCAGGAGGTCCCTCAGCACAGTACACTGGGCACGGGCGGTAGGCCCCTGACTGGGTTCAGGGAGGCGGAGGGATCGAGTGGGGCAGAGGCCCTCTGCAGGCACTTTTTGGGGGAGCCCTCAAGTTTTGTTACACCACTGATGTGAGGTAATTGTGTACAACTCAGAAACCTGCTGCTAGCGCCCTAATTGAGATTTCCAGCACACTTGTAATAAGGCTCTTAAACTGAAGACCTGCGGTTCTGTGAGCGATAGGATGGAAAACTCCATAGCATTCTATCATACTTAAAACTGATTTTTGGATGTTAGCTAGAAACAATTGGAGAGAATGAATCAGGGATTGTAAAACAAGAAGGGATAATATGCACCACTGTACCTTCAGTGGCAGTGACATTCTTCTTCATCAAAGAAAGATTATCTGAGCTTTTACCCAAGATGAGTCACTTTATGTAATGCAAGTTTAAGGTAAAAGTAAGGTCCAAACTACAAAAGATGTGTTGTATGAAAGTTTATTGATCACCAAAATTCCGCAATACAAATATATTGCATCAAAAAGATCAAGGTCCAAAATATCAACTTTACATATATAAAAATACCAGAATATCGACTATAAAAAGATCTAGGATTTAAAAGTGTGGATAGCCAGATTTCCTAATTTAAATCCAATCTAACAAACAGTGATGAAAAGGCATACATAGGGGAAGCAAATATATTATTCTAGCTCCCGACTAACCAACATTAGGAACACTGCAAATATTAGAGGGTGTCAGATTACTTATTCTAATTCCAGCCTAACAAAATGTTGCAGTAAGTGCATACATTGGGTTCGGGTGGTTTACATTTGCTTTTCTTTCTCTATTCTAGCAACCATTAAAAAAAAAAAAAACATTTATAAACGAACAGTATAATCCAAACCCACCCAGAACAACATACACCTAAAAATAATCTATAACATAGAATCATTCTCAATGCAATTTATTTTTTTATAATAATTATAACATATAGAATTTAACTTTACTTACAATTTTCTAATTAAAATACTCTGAGCCAAACTCACAATATTGCCACAATCTTTAAAAAATAGATGTGAAAATTATATTAAGACATATTTTTTTACTGAAATATTAATTATAAATACACTTGATAGCTAATTTCAAATGGACAGATAAAAATTAATCATTTCATCTAAATGTATAAGTATTCTATTTAAAAAATACCCAGTCAGTCCCCTAATAAGTCCTACAAGCCAATTTATAATTTCATACATCATTTCAAAAAATATTTTACATTGAAACAAATAAAAACAATTCAAATCATATAATATAACATACAGTCAACTAACATTAATTAATGTGTATATAATGAAAAACAACTCACCCAACACCCTAATAAACCCATGACCCAAAATTAAGATATAATATAAATTTAAAAAATATATTTAGTAAGTTATTGATAATAGAATATTTAACATAATTAACACATTAATCACTCAACATTAATTAAAATATAATTAATACAACTAAAATATAATTATAAAATATAATTAACAAAACATTCTACTCAATCAATCCACAATAAACAAATCTATACAACATTACAAATCAACATTATGGGCCTGATTACAACTTTGGAGGAGGTGTTAATCCATCCCAAAAGTGACGGTAAAGTGACGGATATACCACTAGCCGTATTACGAGTCCATTATATCCTATGGAACTCGTAATACGGCTGGTGGTATATCCGTCACTTTTGGGGCGGATTAACACCTCCTCCAAAGTTGTAATCAGGCCCTTAGTAAAAAAAAGAAACATTTAAACACATGAGTAACAATTAAATATATAAAACAAATAAATATATAAAACAAGTAAATAAGATTAACATTAAGTAAGATAGAAACTAAAAAACCCTCACCACCCCAACAACCCACCAACACTCCCTAAAAAATACACAATACAATATTTTTTTAAATACTTCTTTCATTTAAAAAATATAATACTGTACAATAAAACCACATAGTGAAAAACAATTCCAAAGCAAACAATATTTTAAACTTAATATATATACTACCTTCAATATTTTGGTCCACAATATTTTTGTTGTCACAATATTTTGACCTCAATATTATGGTCAGACAATATTTTTGATTCACTTTTACCAAAAAAAAGTGTAAAAGCACAGAACAACATAATGTTGCCCAATATTCATTTAATTTCTTTAATCAGATTTTGAATTGTGCAATTCAGGTCCTGGTGGATGTCAAAGATCATTGCCAGGATGAAATCCTGTGTACAGTTGTTACAATGAATGATTTAATGATCAGTACTTTGAGCAGGGTGCCAGTAGCCACAGGAAGAAAATTAGAAATAGTTGTTTCTTGCCAAAAATAACACAGAACCTTACAAGTAGCCATTTACAGAGGGAGTCAGCCAAAAGATAAAGGGCCTGATTTATACTTTTTTAGCGCTGCTCTTGTGTCATTTTTTTATGCAAAAGCGGCGCAAACTTACAAAATATAATTGAATGTTGTAAGTTTGGGCCGCTTTTGTGTCAAAAAATGGCACAAATGCGGAGCTAAAAAAGTATAAATCAGGCCCATAGTTTTATGTTGAACATTTACATAAAAAATGGGGGACAGTAGAATCGCTACATAATGGTCAACTCTTTATATGGTGGATGATCAGTGCAGACCTGTATGCACACTCATCATAAATATTCAAGTACATTTACACCAATCTGGGAATCTCCTGTGAATTTCTGTTAGAGAAGACAGTATAAACAGAATCCTGTAGACAGTTGAAAAAGCGCAACATCAGCGGGCAGAAGTGGTCTCAGTTGCGTACACCCAGGCTGAGATGGAAGCACCTAGGAGGTAAGCCTTGTGTGTGTTTATCTAGGCATATGCTCAGTTCAAGGTATAGTCCTTCTACAAGAGGGCATAGTGTAAAGATGGGGCTGGAGGGAGCAAAAGTGCAAAGGTTCTTTATGAACAACATTTTCTAATAATAAATATTGGGTTCATCTGTTTATGAAGGAATACACAGAGCGCAGGACATGCACTTTCCAAATATTCAGGGCGGAGCATGAAAAGAATTGGATAAGATTTGACATTTTAAGTTATTAACTTTCATTACTTATTGGTGAATGACGATAGCCATATTTCTCATTGAAGCTCTAAGTGTGAAAGCCCATTAGGATGCCAATAGGAATGATGTATGTGAAAACTCCATATGGCATTGATATGGGATTCCTCAAGTTTAGTTACATATTTCGAGGAAAGAGGTGATACCTTTCAAAATCAACGCCCTTTTTATTTTATGTAGCCCTGCTTTGCTGTGTAATATGCAACAGCCTCTCAAGAGGGACAATGGTATTGCATCAAAATGGGGTACAATATAATTTCCCCAAAATATAGATTCCTAATAAGGATTCCTAATGCAACAATTAGACAATAATTAAGGAATTCACAAACTCCTCACAGAGTGGCCCCTCTCCATCGTTTCTAAACTACCCAGGCCATATGGACCCAGAGGGGAATGACTGAAAATGGCCATATTAGTGCATATTATGGGGTCAAACACTGCAAAGAGATCCATAGCATGTTGGAGGAGCAGGAATGTTCCATCTCAGAAGTAACAGAAACCTGCTTTATGTTTCATGCACTGACTTATTTCCATTTGCTACTTCTAGGACACTATAAAATCTTAATCAAGAATGGAACCAATAATACAGGTGATGGTTTATGTTAATTTATTATGAATTTTCGATGTTCTCAGAAGTCTCAGACTGTAATTACCCTTTGATCAAGCTGCTGACTGTGTGACATTGCACATGTCTCAACTCCTCCTTCAACATTGCCACATTGGACCATATACTTGGAAATAACCCTTCTGCTTTGGAGGCTTTTAAAAAACCTATCTGCTACCATCCAAGTCCTTCAATGCTAAACACCCTGCCGGGCAATTTTAACCTTTGGACAGTTGGTCTTAGTTACAAGGTTCTGTTTACAAACCCAGCTTTTGATCTGATCAACCACTGGTCACCTTAATGTGAACCCCAATGGCAAACACCGCCAGCCTAACCTGGTCAGCCCAGGAAACCCAATTCAACATAGTATGCAGACAAAAAGTGTATCCACTAAAGGTTCCAGCAAGCCTTTGCTCATCTGTGGATTGATCCTCTTGCTGCACTTGACTTCAAAACCCTACATGAATGACTGCACTTTAAAATCACCAGAGCTATGCACTCAATTGCACTAGAGACCCAAACGCAAGGTAGTTGACAAGGATTCCAACCACCTATTTGTCAAAAAATAATGTAAAAACACACAGAAACAATGGGGGGAGAAACCTAACCACAGGGAAATTACTCTGCACAATCCATATTAGGATATACCAGAGGACAGTCCAAAGGAGCAAGGTAAATCATTATACATTTCTAAACAATCAAGCTTCAAATACAATAAGGAAGTGTTCAAATACTTACAAGAAACAACATGTGTAAAAGTAATTAAGAATGTCTTATTTTCAATTAATTATGTAAAAATGCCCATACGTTTGAGAACAAGAGCCTGAAAATGTAGATTAACACCAGTTATCTGCATTTGTTCCAATTAATCCAACCTCTAACTGCCCCTGCCTTTAGATCTTCACCACAATAAATCTGGGTGAAATCTTCTATGAAGCCAGAAAAAAACCTAATCATTTAGTTGAGCCATGTTTGCCATCCATACTTAAATACCACTTGCCAGCACTCAGTAAAACTATTACAAACATCATGAGTACTTCTAGCCAAGACAGCAAATACTTTAATGTTCTCAAGTGAGGTGTTATCACCCCTCTGCTAAAGAAACATTCAGGCACTCCTCTAGAACTAACAATATTGTAACCGGCAGACATTCAGTGTTCAGCCCATCAAGGGGTACAGGCGCAACAAAGCTAATATCAGGAAAGAGCTACATTCCTATCTCGATTCAGGAATGCTGAAGATCCTAATTGTACTATATTTATTTGCAGTGTATGACACAGTGGACCAAAAAATGTATCTAAAATGCCTGGAAAACTGGTCAAGAGTCACCAAAATAGCTTTGCTTTTCAATGGTTCCATCCTTTCCTCCCCAGCTGGGGCCAGATCAGTATAGGCTCGATACCTCATTAACAAAAACATATAACATATATCAACACTATCCCACTACTACGCCCATTGCTCTGACATCTACATGTTATCCCTACCACTGGTTTTCCACTTTACCGTTTTGGAGTCCACATTTACACAGATTTTATTCAACAATGAATACAAGTAAAGACTGAAATAAGCAACTCAACACCACAACCTGCCTGAAACACATTTGGTTTTGGACAGTTTGAGTCCAAGTTACTCATAACTGGCACAAACACAAATTACCTTCAATTCAAATGGACTGAGGATCAAGTATCACTCAAACCCCATACTTGATAGTATAAAATCTCAGGAGGTGATTTTATAATGAGCTTTCACTTGCACACCAGATGTCTAATGTTGTAGAAAACACCAATCACAATCTCATTAAGTTTAGTAGGATCCTTCCTCTCCTAAACTTAAAACACCACATTGGACTTACTAGACTTGTGGTGTTGTTAAGACCAGGTTATTGCAATATAATCTATATCATGGCATCAAAAACTTTACCTCCACTCTCAAAGAGCCTTACTGGTCATCAATAAAACAAAGAGTAACATTCAGACTGCGCAACAGATTTGGCCCAAACTACCTAGAGATACTAATACTGCATTACATTCCGAATCACAATTTTAGATCAGGCAGAGTGAAGTGGATCATACAGAAGTGATTCAATTGCAAAAATCAATAAGACTCACAAAGCCGACAACTGAGAAAGCAACTTAACCTAATCACCTTAAAAAATGGAAAAAGATCCTTTTCCAACATGCCTTCTTCTGTCTTGGCCCTTCCTGCCCAGCATTTTCCTCAGGGCCAGATGCAGTCTGTGTCCCAACTCTAATCAGCCAAACAAAGTTCATGGTTCCTACAGTTGAGTCCATTCCTGAAGGGAAATGGTGGCAGTGGGTTCACTGTATTGTCTTAACACTGAATTCTACAGCCGGAACATTCCTTTCTCATAACAATGCACCAAGAGCTCTTAAAGAGAATCTCATAATATCATCACAACACCTGAATGATTCAAATATTTATGAGATGCAATATAATCACTCCTGAAACCCAAAGTGCCCTTCGCTAATGCATAAACGGCTGCACAATGCATAAGTGCAGGTTTTGCAAGGTGATGAGGACAGAGACAAAGCTCAGCACAAGAGCTGCAGTAACCGGGGACATTGTTATGAATGGTTGTGCCCATGCGATGTATAAATGCTGCCAGTTTAAAAAAAAATGCCAGCAACAATTAATTTACCCTGGTCCTCATTACGAGTTGTCCAGTTATCATCCCATTAACTTCAGGCCCCAGATTTACTGATTCCAGATGTTTTGATAATTGTTGAGGGCCATAATTACCGGAGGATTACAAGTGGGCCCCCAAAGGTCCCTTTTAGAAATTAGGAATTGTTTGAGCAATTGATAATTCAGTCAGATGACCCTGGTAATTCCTTTTCTGCTTAGATTTTTATATGGAGATTTTGGGTACTACCAACAAATACCTTCATGAGAAAATAAACAGATACTCGTAATGAGGGTCTCTGTTGTTTGCGCCACAGCTCAATAGTGACCTACAATCAACTGAAATAAAGTACAATGTCGCTTTTACATAAAACAGTCCTCTGACCGACAATGAGGATTGACCAACCAAGAGGGACCGGGTTGTTTACAAAACAATTAGATGGCACCCAAGATAAAGTAAATGGTAAACAATGCACTTGCACAGATTAGATTACCTGACAGCTATGTGAGCAAGCAGAACAGTACGTCCCAGCAGGAATATTATGCCACAAGAATGCTGCAGCGTCACGGAATCCTAGCTATTATTGACACTAAGTAGTGGATTCTGCGCTAGAGGATGATGGATTGAAGCGACATAGGTATGAGGGGGTGTCATCAATGAGTAATGTGAGCATCAACAATAATCAACGTAATCCATGATATTAAACCTCACTCAATAACCACACCAGTTTATTAAGAAGAATTACAGTATGAAATGTATTTCCCTAGATTAACAATGCTAAGGTCACAAAAATAACTCTCAAACACAAATGGTATGCATATAGGATTAATAACGGTTGATTAGAACGTCTTATATATCTCAATTTGATTAAGACAACCAAACAAATTATCTCCAAAAGAATCACACCTATTAATAATACCAAAACCGGTAATAATGGCAAAGTATACATTAGTACAGCATTCAAAAGATCTCAAAATATGTCATGAACATTTCAAATTAATTCCCTCACTAACCACAAATTAGCATCAACATGTTGAGCTACACGTGAAAAGAATTTAGTAACACAAATTTAGAAAAAAAACTATTTAACTCGGATTAATAATAAAAAATATTATTAATATGCAGCAATTCAATCATAAGTTGCATATGGAACCTGGAAACAAAAGAGACACATATTTCATTACAATAACATACTTTACCAATAATAGAAATAGAAGCAGCAAGCAGTTTACTTCAGCTGGGGACACCATCAGTTATGTCACCAGAAGATTTGGGCCTAACAACAGCTAAACCCACTCAGCCAATAAGAATTGAACCATCGGCATCTAACTCTCATGTCTCTAATATGTAATCTTTGGTCATCTTCTGCCCACAAAAGAATCCTACCCAAGTTGTTATACTAAATCCTAAAAAGCTAATGATTGGTCAGTCTATGGGGTGGTTACGCTTCAGCTAATCAACAACTAAATTGATAACCTAAAGTACGACAATTCTACACTAACTAGAACATTTTCTTCAATAATAAAATTTCCTCTTCCGTCTCATCTGTAGCTCTATTGTTTCATCGCCTCCCAAAAAGAAACTTTTACTGTATCCACTTTACTTCCATCCTCGAGGAAAGACCAAATATTCCTCAAACATTCTCAAACAATAGGACATTCAATTATGCAATGCTCGGTTAAAACATGACCTTGTAAGACATAATGCAGCAACCAACTAGGGGCAGCTGTGGACACATCTACTAAAATTTCAAAAACCCTTTTATGTAAGCTTTGAATCATAGAAAATAACCACAACATTTAGTTAGAGTTTTGCTCAGTTAGGAACAGAAAACGAACTGTGGCAACCAATTTCAAAAGTTACCCGTTTTACACATTAATTCATTACACATTTTAGTTCACACAAAATCATTAAACATATTAGAAAATTTACACTCTCACAAAAACATTCCACACACTTTAACTTTAGACACTGCTGACAGAATACCACAGTCCATCTTCTGAATATTAATTGCAATAATCTCTGTCCAATGTTTGGCTCTACACCCTGACTGAAAGCCATCCAGGACTGTTGCCCCCTCTTTATAAACTTATATTCTTTTGACTTTCCAGCTTTCCATTATCTTGGGTACAAAATCTATTTACTTATTCATGTATTTATTTATTTTAGCTATTTTTGAACAGCTTGCAATACCACTTTACAGTTATTTCATAATGCTAAGAAGGGATAGGTGGGTAGGGGTCGGTAATCAGAGGCTGAGTTACAGAATCCAATTCAACCAAGTTAGGTGGTTGCAAGTTGAAAAGTAACGTAAAGCATCCAGGGATGCTGAGGCTGAGGTCCTGTACGAACAAGAAGATTTATTATTGGACGTTGAGAAAGTTCCAAAAGTGAAAGAGTTTTCTAATGAAACAGTTTACATTTAACAGGTTAGTTGGCGAGCAGATTACAAATTGTTGACTTTAAGTATTCAATCACTTGGTACTTCTAGAAGGCATTCATTAGCTGGGTTGAAACCCTCCCATTTAGGGCCTTTTGCATAATGCATACTGTTTTGAGTGGAGTTCACTATTTGCCAGTGTCCAGGATAGGGCTTCGACTGCAGGGGTGACCTGCTCTGCGTTTGTCAGGATGAGGCATGAAACATTTTACTGAGCCATTTGCAGTTCAGGGATGTTTTAGATGATGACCTGGTTCGATTCAGTAGTCTAGTCTGAATTGTATTGGTCCTAAGAAAGTTCAAACTGATGTAGGAGAGTCCACAGGGATAAGATACCCCTTAGTATGTTAAGATAGTAAAAAACATATTGATATTTTGAGTGAAAATATGACAGTCTAGTATCCAAGAAGAAGAAGAGCCAGCTGACTAACTGGAATGTAGAATGGGCTGCTTGATCCACGAACAGAATACCAGACTTTAAAGCACTGATATAGAGATTTGTTTGGTGCATTGAGTCTTGGTTGCTCGCCAGGCAGGCTCCAAATAGCTGCTGATCATGGGAACTGCTTGGGCGTTATTAGCACACACAGGGAAACTTACCTTACCTTGTAAGAGTCGATGATAAGCTTGGCCAGAGTGCTGATCTTTGTGTCTCGCCATGGGAGGAGGAAGCTTTTTGCAGGAAATACCCAAGCTTAATTTGGTGCTTTGCTACTGTATTTAGGTGGTGACTTGGTACGTTTGCCCGATTACAAAACAAAAGTACACAGCATCTGCAGAAGTGCAGCAAAGAATGACTGAGCAGAAGTTTGAAACCACCGCTTTGGCCTTTACTGCAGACAGACAGGTCTGTGATTTAAGAGCTGAGAGGGACACCCCACAGCAGAAATCCCCCAAAAAAGGCCACAATAAATGTATGGATAGTGAGCTTATCGGAAGCCTCTTGAGCCCTGTGCACCCGCATCAGTGGTGTACATGTAAAGGTAAAGAACTTTGCATGAGGAAATGTCTTATAACATTTTGTGGGTGCAAACTATAACTACAAAAACCAAATGATGGACGGAGTGTTGAAACTTTTCAAACACTCACCCCCAGTCACAGATCTGGGTTTAATCCATTGTTATTTTGCTCGTAACGTCACCCCAATTTGGACCCATACATATGCAAATCAGTCTTGACTAGGACTGTGCGGGGAGCACTGCTCCAGTTGACAGAGCTAACGGAGTTTTTGGAACTCCACGCTCTACTTGGAGCACAGAGTTACCCAGAAAGCTCTGCTAGCCCCGCCAGCAGAGCGGAGCTCACCCAGTGCGCACTGCAACCCAATATGGGCTGCACAGCGCAAGCACAGACAGTCTGCACTTGTGCTGCGCAGCCCATAACTGGGCTGCAGCGTGCCCCGGAGCGCAGGAGGCAGCCGCGGAAGAAGAGAAGACTTGTCGCCATGGGATGACGAGGAGAGGAGGACCCCCGGGAAGACCCAGGTAAGTCCTCGTCATTTTCGTTTGTTGTCATTGTTTGTGCACACTGGTGCACAAACAAGGACTAAAACAGCAGCAGTGGAGAAGTGTGGCATAATGGTTGGAGAGGCATACCCTGATGCAGAGATCTGGCCCGGGACCAGGGTTCAATTCACGCCTCAACGGTTCTTGGGCTCAATTTCCCTGGACAGGATATTTCTCGCCTCAGTGCCTAATCTAATTCATGGGTCTCACTCTGCAACTCTGGGCAATAGCTTGCTTAATCGCCACAACGGCCCCAACAGCCCTGGGATGCCTGGCTTCACTTTGGGGGTTGCCCAGGAATGGGCACCTCACAGGGAAAAGCCAGGAGGGGTTCCACAGCGGTATGCGTTCAGCGCCTCGATACCTTAGGGTTGGAGTGTGCTTTACAAGTACAAAGTTTACTTACTTACTTTCACTGCCTATGTACCTGGCCTGAATTCAGGCCAGGGCCGTAGGCAGCGAAAGCTGCAGTTCCAGCCCTCTTGTGCATTGGCCAGTCCAGTGTGCACTGCACACAGGGAAGGCTGGTGCACAACAGGCCTGGCAGCTTTCACTGCCTATGGCCTTGGCCTGAATTTAGGCCAAGGCCGTAGGCGGTGAAAGAAAGCTGCCGTTTCAGGCCTCTTGTGCATTGGCCAGTTGTGTGTGCACCCTTCTTCCAAGATGAGCACATTCACGAGGACCCCACGGGTCATGAAACTCCGCCTCCCCAGAATTCCACCGAGTTTTTTTCAACTCTGCAGAATTCTGAGGAGCTGGACTATGATTACTCTGCCCAGGACTAGTCTTGACCCTGCTCCCCATGGCCTGGCACTTCAGGCTAAACTGTTATCATCGGGAGCCGGTCAAGGAAGATTTGCAAATGGCTGGGTCCAACTGGAATGGCGTGGCAAGTAAAATGGATTAAACCCAGATCTGTGGCTGGGGTGAATGTTTGACAATGTTCAGCATTCCGTCCATCATCTTTTTGTGTTGCATTTTTGCCCTAAGTGGGAAGTGTATTTCCAGACGTGGATCCTGTGCTTGCTACGCCACCAGATTCAAGCTAGCCTGGCTGATGAGGGGTGATTCCCTTAAACCGGTCCCAGGATGCTTGTTTTATGGCCAGGGAAGACTTGACCTGTCAGTTTGGACTGGACTGTTTCCTTGAGGAACAGGGTCAAGGCAGATTTGCATATAGCTGAGTGCAAACTAGAATGGAGTGGCAAGCAAAATAATAATGGATTAAACCCAGATCTGTGACTGGGGGTGAATGCTTAACAATGTTCAGCATTCCATCCATCATCTTTTTGTGTTGCATTTTCATCCTAAGTGGGAAGGGAATGCTCATATATAGGTCCTGCGCTGGCTATGCCACTGGATTCAAGCTAGCCTGGTTTATGAGGGGTAATAACCCAAAACCAGTCCCAGGATGCTTTATTTCTGGTCCAGGGAGGACCTGGCCTGGCAGTTCAGTCTGGACTGTTTCTATGGGAAGCAGGGTCAAGGCAGATTTGCATATGGCTGGTTCCAAACTGGAATGGCCTGGAATGCAAAATAATAATGGATAAAACCCAGATCTGTGGCTGGGGTGAATTTTTGACAATGTTCAGCATTTTGTTCATCATCTTTTTGTGTTGTATTTTTGCCCTAAGTGGGAAGGGTATGCCCAAATGTGGGTCCCGTGCTCGCACGCCACCGGATTCAAGCTTGCCTGGTTGATGAGGGATGATACCCTGAAACCAGTCCCAGGATGCTTCTTTTCTGGTCCACTGAGGTTCTGGCCTGGCAGTTCGGGCTGAACTGTTCCCATGGGGAGCAGTGTTGAGGCTGATTTGCATATGGCTTGGTACAAACTGGAATGGCGTGGTGAGCAAAATAACATTGGATTAAACCCAAATCTATGACTAGGGATTAATGTTTGAAAATGTTCAGCACTCCATCCATCATTTTTTTGTGTTGCATGGGTGCAAATTATACCCTGTATAGTGAGTATTATAGAAGGGGCTGCACATGTGTCAATGAAACCTTTGGTAATACAGACGTGCCTTGGAATCAAATAGTGCAGCCATAACCACCCATTGGGCCCTGGGACATTTCTGCAATCTTGCACCAGGTGTGTTTAGTTTTACAGAAAAGAGTAATGACAATTAGAGCTATTCTGTTTACCTTGGATGAGCCACGTTAGAGTCATTTTTTTACGCTAATGCGGCGTTTGAAGGCCAAACATGCGTGCCATATTTAGAAAGTGGCGCAATGCTTGCATTGCGCTGCTTTGTAGCCCCTTGCATCACATCATGCCTGCGCCAGGCATAATTTATGCAAGGGGGGCATCCCGGTTCTAGGGGGGGGGCAAAGAAATGGCGCAAAGAAATCTATGAAATTTCTTTGTGTCAATTCCATCTGCATTTTTTCACAACTGCTAAGAGCAGGCATTAAAAAAAGGCTCCCATTGTGTTCAATGGACCTCTGGGTGCTTTGCAGGATTAGCGTCATCATTTTTTATGCTAATCCTGCAAAGCACCAGACTAGCTTAAAAAATTATGACGCTAGACCCCCGACTACCACCATGGTGCTCTGTATTTCAAATGTGGCGCACATATGGTGGCGTTAGGGGGGCGCAAGAAAAGTGACGCTGCACTAGGTGCATCGCCGCTTTTCATAAATCTGCCTCTTGTTGTACAGGTTGATCCATGGAAGCAAGGAATTTCTCCCAGATGTTGATGAGGGTGGTTTCTCTCCCTCAGGTGGAGGCCAGACTGAAAATTATGTTATATAACTATGTTACCCAGTGAATTGTCTGGTGATTCTCTTTGAACAATGGTTGAATGTGACATTTTGGTCCAGCTCCTGATTTTTAAGGAAAGTACGATGACAGCTTGCTTGCATTTTTGAGTTAAGGATCATCTAGATGCATTTGTTCATGGAGCTTGGTGTTGAGAAGACTCAAGACAGAGAGAGACCTCCATTTGCACCATTGTTAATGTTAGTGTTAACGTCTGTTGGTGGTAAAGAGTGTTTTAAAGGTAGACAATTAATTGATTTTGTCTGTCTCTTAAGCAGGATTGTACTTTAGAACAGAGTTGTAGAGGTAGAAGCTCTAAAGCAAGCAGTGCATTGGCGTTGGGGATGTCAGAGCAAAGAGTGCCCATTTTAATGATTAAGTACTTAAGATCATCACATAGCTTTTGGGAGAAGGCAACTGGTTTTGTAGGCATTACTAAAAGATCCTAACCGTCTCTGTGACATGATTTCCATCTTGAGTTTCAAGTTTAGTAGTTGTTTTTTTTTGTTCGGAGCATGGATTTCTTGTATCGTCTATCATGAAAGCAGCATCTGTTCCAGCCAGAGAGGAATTGTGACAAGTGTTTTCCTACTTACCTGCCTAATGATCTTCAGTCACATTTCATTTGGGATATGATTTCGATGTTACTAAATATTTAACTGCCTAATGATTACAAAGTGGGAATGATACAACCTGCAGTGTTGACCCTGTTTCCAATATTATCTAAAATTGCAAAGGGGCAACCGTTTAGTAGTTATGAAGTTATGGAAAAAGTGTTTGTGAAGCAGGTAGTGGTGTTTTGTTGGTTCCTCATCCTTGTTAGAAGTTGTGGATACGCTAGTTTCCCGAGTAAGCTGCATAAGTCATCTTTGAGGTTGTACTTAATGAGAATGTGGTCAGATCTTGAGATGGGTAGAAGACTGGAGTCGTGCTTTTGTGAGATTATGGAAAAGGTAAGATCCAAAGTATGATTATCTGAAAGTGACCTCGTCTGTAATACAGAAGTGCCATGGAGGCACAAAGAGTAGCACAAACATCCTCTGCACCTCTGGGGAATTTCTGTAATCCAGCCTCAGGCCAGTCCTCTAGAAAAGAGTAATGGAATTTAAAGACATTTTGGTGATCAAAGATGGGGGAAACCATGGTTATCCGTTCCAGCCACAATGCTTTGTGCACATGCATTTGAGGGGTAATCTATTTGGGTTTTAAAATAGCTCCAGAGAAAGACTCCTGATGGATAAGAAGGAGGACATTAGTAATGTGTAGTAGACCAGTGGTGGTGGCAAAGACACTTTTATTTACATAGTGGTAAATAAAGAGGAAGGTTGAGGTAGACACGTCACTACAGTTTATTTTAAAGGGAGTTAATCTGAGGACCCTCAGTGATTATTAGCTGCCATCTCTTCCTTTGTTGCGGCTTGGGTACAGAATAGCAGAGTTTGCAGGGACAGGTGCCAAAATGTAATGTAGAGGCGTAATGCAACCAGGTCTGGGTAAGAGCTATGAAATGTGGTAATTTTTGGTGGTTATGTCTCTCATACTAATTTTATTTTTGAGGGGTGATATGGCTTTGATGTTGGCGCTAATGAAGTTGATATTTACCAGGAGAACTTTTTTCCGTGGTGGGCTACATACCACACATTTTCACGGAGGGGCAAGGGTTGTCACTTAATCCTTCCAATCTTGTTTGCTGTTGTAAAAAATATACCTTCACTGACAGAACTGCCCACGGCTGTATCAAATAAAGGCTATTTCGTAGCATGCAGCATGTGAATTTGTAGTTTTTTTTGTTAGTTAATACAAGTGGTGTAACACAGGGCCCCCTGACCCTCCGTTGCCCCACAATCTTTGAGGGGTCCCTATTCAGGCGAATCCAGTGAATATCTGTAAGATATGCGAGACTCAGGGGCCCCTCTGCACATTCTACAGGGGGGCTCAGGGGCCCTTCTGCACCACTAGGCTTTACTGGTGCCTCGCTCCGTGGTCTTCATATTATACACCTCAGAAAGTTGAAAGGATGAGTCCATCCTCTTAGTATTGGAATTCATGTCTTGCAGGTTACTGGTGAAGCTTCAGCTATATCACACTAATTGTTGAACATAACTATAATATGTTAAGAATGCCCTTAAGGGTTATTATGTCTGGCTTTTTAACCTAAAGTACATTGATTATGAAGCTTGAATGTGTGTGGTTGTACGCATGGGAGGGTAGAAGAACGGGAAAATGAGTCTATGAGTGGTTGAATTAACTAACTGGTAAGTGACTGAGGGCCAGATGTAGCAAAATTCGTTTTTGCGACTTGCAAATTGCGAGTCTGAGCGACTCGCAATTTGCAAGTCGCAAAAACGGAGCAGAATGGTGTCTCAGACACCTTCTGCGACTCGCTATGGGGTCGCAAAGACCCACCTCATCAATATTCATGAGGTGGGTCGCATTTTGCGACCCCATAGCGAGTCCCTGCACTCACAGGGATGGTGGCCTGCTGTAGTCAGCAGACCTCCATGTCTGTGACTGCATTTTAAATAAAGCAGTTTTTTTTTTCATTTTGCAGCCCGTTTTCCTTAAAGGAAAACGAGTTGCAAAATGAAAAAAAATCCGAAACCATTTGATTTCGTTTTTTTCAGAGTAGGCAGTGGTCCATAGGACCACTGTCTGCTCTGAAAAAATATTTATGAAGACATTCACAAAGGGGAAGGGGTCCCATGGGTACCCCTTCCCTTTTGCGAATGTGCTCGAGTTGGTTTGGGACCGCATTCGCGGTCACAAAGCAACTCTGAATTGCGATGCGAGTCGCAAATAGGAAGGGAACACCCCTTCCTATTTGCTAGTCGCATTCCCAAATTGCGAGTCGGTACTGACTCACAATTTGGGAATGTGCATCGCGTGAGGCCGTTTGCATGGCGCAAACTGCGTTGTTCGCAGTTTGCGCCATGCAAACGGCGTGCTACATCTGGCCCTGAGTTCCTCGGTGGATAACTTCCTGAGTGCATGGCTGAACGCAGTGAGAGCAGCCCCCTGAAACCAACAGGAACTCAATCACCTCTGTCAACCTACCTCGGTCATCAAACTACTTTTCCATCTTAACCATTCATCTACTCAGGCACACTGATTCATCACTCTTCACCAACCAATCCACTCAGTCACTCATCCATTCATCTTATCCATGCGCTCAGACCCTCGCCCATCCATTCAGCTACCCTTGTACTCTTTCTGGCACCAACCCGCACAACTGCACAATAACTACAGACACTCTATCATTTCACAAAGCCAGTACCAATGGCTTCTACGTGAATTCATCTCTGTACATTTCTACGTGTTGCAGTATTTTAATACAATGCAGTTTAATGTGAAGGCTGATCGTTTTCCCAACTTTTTAACAATATTTTAAAAAAGTATCAGTGATAAACATAACCTTTGAGCTTCCTCTGAGGAGGAGACTGAGCCGAGCAGTGGGAAGTTATTTGTTTCTATCGCATATCACTGCCCAGTCGTGCGCTAGAATACAAGGGCCATGTTCCCGATAATCACATAATTACTGTACGCTCTGAAGTGGTGGCCATTTCCATATGTTATGGAACACAAAAGTGCGTTTCATCATCTTGATTAGCATTAAAAAACCCTCAGAGGGCACTCAAGCAGAGAAAAGCTACAGACAAATGAAACAGGACGGAAGAGATTGAATTAACGTTAAAATACAATCGGGTCCTGTTGGATATTCACAGGTAATTTCATCCCGTAGCTTTTTCTCATCGAAAAATAAGCTCTCACCTGCCTTTGTTCTTTTAACTCTTGGAATTATCAGAGATGATTTGCTTCAAGACATCTAATTGGGGAATATATTTGGAAGCTTAAAACAGAACAGATCATTTTAGAATAAACTGCTGCGTGAATATCTGGACCCTTAATTGGCCCTCACATGTAGCATGTGCAGTCAGTGACCCTGGGGTCTCATTTACAGGACTGTGGTAACTGGGTGTTCCGAAAATTGCCAGAAGTCCCGGTTAACCTCCTTCCTGAACTAGAACCCCCTTTATGGGGGCCAGTTTGTGGTCTTCCTAATGGCAGAGCAGAAGCTGACTGTGCCATCTAGAATACTATAATAAAGATGCTGCAATGAAAAGTAGATTTATTTCAGTCTAGAGACAGATCTCATCAACACGGACAGACCAAGAAAGCAGAGTCTCCATTAACAACAAGAATGTTCAGCCAGAAACACTCAAACTCCGAGGAGCTATGTCTCAGAAGAATGACCCTGCAAAATATAATTAAGTGGCAAAGGACATCATAGCACTCATTCGTTCAATACTTTTCCCTACAGAAAAGACACATAAGAAGTCTGAACCAATATACAATAAAATATTTCATCCATTTGGCAGGGATATTCGATCTTCTTGTTCCCGTTCTCCATCCCACAGAATCCTCTCTTGATGATATAACCACTGCGCCACCCTCTGCGGCTCCAAATGTGACTACAGATCATTTCAGCTAGAATTTCATAAATCTGACAATATGAAAAGAGTTGACAAACTTTGGCACACTCTTTGACAGCGTCCCTGAAATGTATGTCCACACTGAATCACAAGTCCACAGGCACACAATCGTTCGTGCCTCTCCTTGTATCTTCTCTGGTTACTTTCCACACACTCAACCACACGTCCTTGTATCTCAAGCAACCACCATACATTATCCCCTCCTCCCCAGAAAAGCACAAAGCCACATAAATCTCAGATTCCCACCCATAATAAGGCCCAATTGGGAACATACTTGTGTCTGTGCTGTGTATGGTTCAATAAGCTCACACTGTCTCTTGCAAAGAAAGAGTACAAGAAACATCATACACCCTCGCATGTTGCAAACTCTCTTATCATTCATTCAATACGTTTCACAGGCCCATTCTCATTAAGGCAATATAAAGATGTTCTTAGATGTTTCACCAACATTTCCACAATACATTGCTACACATCTCTTTAAATGGACTCAACATCATTGCCCATGGTCAATTTCCTTAACAATCCTCAACAATCTTTCTTCCAACACAATTCTGAGAGGAAATCTACCATCACTATTGTGGTCTCTGTGTTATCTATTCTGACAAACATGCAGCATGAATGGTAGGTAGCCCACCAAATCTACATAAATCTACCCTCACTTCCACATTTCATAATAGAGCCGACAATGTCCTAATGGTGTGTTTCAATATATAAAAAATTCCTAAATGCAATACACAGACTTCCCTCTTTAACAGCACCTTCGTGCATTCATCCAAGCATCTTTAAAGGTTATAAAATCATAGCAACGTTTTTCGCAAACATTTTCTAAGATCACCACAGACTAAGGAATGATTTTAACATTTTTTGTTAGTAGGTTGAGGAGCCTTCATTACTGCTTCTACCAAATCTGTTTTGGGGTTCACTCCATTCTTATATAAAGGATTTATTACTGTATTTATATATTTACTTCTACAGTGTCATATTCACCCAAAGACATCACAGAGGCAGGAACAAAAAAAAATCGTACCACAAAATGCAAAGCCACTAACAAAACAACTATTTCCCCAATTGGTTATTGTACCTTCTCAAAACTAGCACCCATTCTCAGTTATCACTAGCTTGTTTACAGTAGGTCTCTATTCTTTTACTTTCGCCAACACTAACCACAAATGCTGATCCTGTACATCTCTGCAATTAGTCAGAAGCTCATCTTGAAAACGCACGGAATTTGTTAGAGTTTCTAAAATGTGCATGACAGAGAGTGTGCACCCTGAATATTGAACCCAAAATATCGGTGGGGCAGAATATCAAGGAAAAGATATTGAAAATAAATATTGACAGGTAAGAAAGTATAGTGTTTCCATACTTAACTCTAGATATTTATACCTATGTGGTACATATATCTTCAAGGTACATAGATATAGAGTTAGGAATATAAACAAAAATGTCGAAGCACCAATACCAGCAAAGCCATTAATAAATGTGAATTAATCTCAACAGCAGAATCCATCCTGTGGGATATCGTTAACATTTCCAGTTCTCTGACACCATAAAGAAAAGGTCCGAGCTCAGCCACATGAAGAAACCAAGTCCTCAATACATTTCATTTTCTTAAAAATGTATTCTTAATTCAAATTTTACTTATAATAAAATTCTCCATTGAGTAGCCAATGTGTTTCATCCTGTTCAGGGACATCTTCAGGGCTACAAAACTATATAAAATACAGCACATAACCATCCCTATAAAATAAAACATTAAAAACTGAAACATCATCATTTCACACAAAATCTAAAAGAAAAATGCACAAAATGGAGGGAAAATCATGTAATTTACACATATTTATACAACATGTGACGGTAGCTCGATGCACATATGTAACTCAATCGAATATAAACATGAGTGTTAGACCTGGCATTCTTGGCGTAGTTTCCCCTGTCTTTTTGACTCCGCTTCATGTGTTCTGACTGTGTGCTGGACTTTGTTTTTGCTGGTTTTCGGTCTTCTAGGCACTTTACCACTGCTGACCAGTGCTAAAGTGCAAGTGCTCTCTGTGTAAATTGTTTATGTAATTGGCTCTTCTGTGATTGGAATATTTGATTTACTAGTAAGTCCCTAGTAAAGTTCATTAGAGGTAACCAGGGCCTGTAAATCAAATGCTACTAGCGGGCCTGCAGCACTGATTGTGCCACCCACAGGAGTAGCCCTGTTAACATGGTTCAGGCCTGCCACTGCAATGTCTGTATCTGCAGTTTTAAACTGTCAATTCGACCAGGTAAGTGTACACACTTGCCAGGCCCAAACCTTCCCTTTTTGTACATGTAAGGCACCCCTAAGGTAGGCCCTAGGTAGCCCCATGGGAAGGGTGCAGTGTATGTTAAATGTAGGACATGTACTGATGTGTTATACATGTCCTGACAGTGAAATAACACCAAATTCGTTTTCACTGTTGCAAGGCCTATCTCTCTCATAAGGGTAACATGAAGACTGCCTTTAAATAGCTTTTAAGTGCAGTTTCCCATTGGGAGCAGATTGAAGTCTGGAGTTTGGGGTATCTGAACTCACAATTTAAAAATACACCTTTTGGTAAAGTTGGATTTTAGATGGTCAGTTTGAAAATGCCACTTTTAGAAAGTGGGTGTTTTCTTGCTTAACCATTCTGTTCCTCTGCCTGCTTGTGGAATCCATGTCTGGATCATACTGACAGTTGTGCTGCTTGTGAATTCCCTTTAAACAGTGACACAAAGGGAGCTAAGATGTAGCCTTCATATCCTGATGAGTCTCCTGGGCTACAGTGGGAAGGAAGGAGCTGGTACTTACACCTGAAAGGCTGTACCTGTCCTCACACAATGCAGTCTCCAACCCCCTGGTGTGCGTCTGGGGCCCGGCCTGGGCAAGAAAGGATCTTGTGAACAACAGAGACTTTCCTTTGAGGTTTGCCTACTTCAAAGGCAGAAAGGAGTATAAGTAGTGGACCCAAAACCCCAGATTTTTAGAGTACTTCAGAATCAAGAAGAACCTTGTCCAAGGACAAAAGCTGGAGGAGGGATACTACCCCTTTGCCTGTGAGTGTGCTTTGCTGGGTTGGCCTGCAGTTGCTGCATCTACCTGAGAGAGGGCAAAGTCTGGGCTTTGCTGTGTTTTCCAGCTTGCAAAGTGTCTCCAAGGGCTTGGACTGAACTTGTCCCCTGCTCTGAAGTCTCAGGACCATCAAGGACTTCCTCTGTCAGCACCTTGACTCTCTTATAGGGACTCCTGCCCTGCCAAGTGGTGCCCAATCCAGTCCCTGGACCCTTGAAAGGAGAAGCTGGTGGAACCAAGACTGAAATCCATGTACAAGAGCTGTGTGGGTGAAAAATCAATGCAGCACCTGCTTTGTGGCTGAAAAATCAACGTATCACCTGCATCGCAGCTGGGAAATTGATGCAACACATGTGTGCATCTGCCAAAATCGACACATCACCCACACAGCGCAGCTCTTCACCATTGTGCACCAGAATTATGGATGCATCTTTGCTAGGCGTCAAAACCACAGTGAACCTGCGCTGACCCAAGGTTGCCTGTCCAGAAGTCAACGCATCGCTCTTCTGCATGAGAGAAGAAATGACACACTGCGCCACTTATGAGTAAGCTTTATTCTTGAAGCAAGCCAGTTACTTTGTGTAAAAATAACACATCCAATAATTTCTATGGATTAAGACTCTTTAATTTAAAAAGTAATAACTTTTCTTGTGTATGTTGGATTTTTGTTATTTTGGTCTTGTTTGATTTAAATAAATATTGGCTATTGTTCTAAACTGGTGTTGTGTCACTTTTGTGGTGTTTTCACTGTATTACTATGTGTGTTGGTACACATACTTTACACATTGCCTTTGAGATAAGCCTGACTGCTCGTGCCAAGCTACAAAGGGGGTGAGCAAGGGTTGCCTTATGAGTGTAACTCCCTTACCCTGGCTATCCTGCCTGGACAGAGTTCAAACTACAGCCAAACAGCGACCCCATTTCTAACAATGAGTCAGAAAAATACAACCATCATCACATGTAAACCTATCAATCAGTGTGAGACCCTCGTCATTTCCAATATTTAATTTTCATATTACATTAAATATCTCAGACAGAGCAGAAACCCAAATACACTGGTTCCATACTTCAAAATTTAAATGTAACTTACTCAACAGTTATTGCATTGGCAAAACATACAATGAAAATCCATCAAATCAATTTAATATTGTACCTTCATATAGTAAGACATCATCGGTCTACTCATATAGGGGATCATTGATACAATTCTATTTCAAAATAAATTTCATGCAAAGCATAGTATGAGCATGGCTCCAGCTCTCAAAATACCTATATATTGAACCTAAAACAGTTACAGACTATCTTTATAATCTGATCTGATATGTATTTCAATGCATGAGTGGGTGACACAACATTAACATTAAATCCCATCAAAACCATTCTTCATCTGCAAATCCATTCTGATTCCGCTGCACGCAAAGTCAGTTCTCTCTTACCACCCCTCCTATTAACTGTTATCTGCTGAACGGCATGGAAGGAAGACGATCCCCTGCAATACCATGCTTATCTGAATAGAAACAAGTTGGATGTAAAATTGTGTTTGAAATACCATTAGCATGAAATTGAATTGATTTTTTAAACATATTTTTTAAATACCTATAATTGTAGTCAAATCTGACCTTGATGTTTATATTGTTAAACTATGATATTCTCATACACTTTATTTTTCATGTTTAAGGCCCCATGTTGCTGTCCCATCCACACTCTGCTACCAGTGCTTTAAATGCAAATATAGAAGTGCTGGTATTCTCTATTCAGAGTACCTGGTTACTCATGAAAAGTGCTGGTACTCTCCCTCTAAATATATTGCAGCAGAGCTGAAAAGTTCAAGTACTCCCACTCTCGAATTAAAGAAGAGCAGGTACTCAGTACTGGATAGTACCTTCTCATTTAAAGCACTACCTCCCATAATATTTAGATCTGCTCCTCACACTACACCAAAACCTGGGCTGGCACTACACAGCAAACAAATGGTAGATAATTGTAAATTAAATGTCTGCTCATTTGGATTTTGGTCTAATCTATCTGTTTATTTGTATCTCATAGCATACCTATAGCTCAACTCTCAAATTCATATGTTTATTGTTGCTCACATTTTATTACTTTTACTCTATAGGTTTCAAAATAATGCCAATTAAATTAGTGTGTGTGACTTTGCGCACAAATCTCAATTTGATGTATTTCAACTATTTACATCTTCTTCTCTGAGGTACTGGGGACAATGACACAAACCATGATAGTGGAGGAAGGCGGGCAATTCAATAAGAAAATCCTGTCCTCCTCTAAGCAACTATCTGGCAACACTGTTCAAGAAGAAGAGGAGGAGGATGCACAGTAAGACCTGTGCAAGGGGAGGACATTGTTTTCCCCATGCACAACATTTCCAAGAAGACCACTTCATGGATGCGCAGCACTTTTTCTCCAAGATTACTTCTGAGGATTTCCAGTCCTTAGCCATTAGTGAAGCAGTCACGGGTGCTACTTCTGCTTCAGCAAAAATCACCAATAAACAGCTTCCAACTAACATGTACCTCTGCAGAATCTCTTACACTTTCCTTTTCTCACATGAAGGAGCATCTCTGGTCTTCTCTAATTGAGAAGGCCTCTGATGAGAATTAGGTACCCCATGTCTTTCGTAACATTGTGGAGTTCTACCAAGACATGACAAATATGGAATGAGAACATTTTCGAAGTTTGTGGGAATAGAGTGCAAGTCAGTATGCATTGGCCATGAAGGTGATAGAGGCCATAAACAAAACATGCTAATGTTACTGTTCATGACAAATGTATGCACAGCATTCTATGGAGGAACCTCAACCTTGGAGTGACCCACCACATGCCAACCTACTACCTCTGTACAATCATCTACACCACCATCAACTCCACCACTTCCAAATCAACCACCAACTCAAGCACCCACAAGACAAGTACACTGTCAAGCAAACTTAACACCAGTATTGCTTAGTCAGAATAGTACGATACACCTACTGAAAAGCTTAGATTTACTAAATTTCACTACCCCATTCCTGCCACGCTCCTGGAAAAAAAATTAAAATTAAAATACTCTTCACTTTTTTAAAAAGAAAAACATTGCGGCTATCTTTTATCTGTGCTCAATTTTTGATTTGGAATTTACTACATATGACATTTTTATTTATGTTTTGTTCCTTTTGGATCTTCAAAGTGTAATGCTATAACAATAGTCATTATTATATTGAAAGCATCTTCAAAATAACTTTAAAAAAATCATTTTCATGACATACAGTGCATTCATCTGTCATTTGTTTTTAAAGCTACAAATGTCAATGATTTAATTATTTTTATTGAATTATTAAATGTGTTATAAATGCAGAAGAAATACATTTTAAAATGATAAACTGTCCTTGGGAATGAGCAAAGGTAAATATATTGGAGTCTTCATTCAGAGGGCAAGTGCATACTTTGACAGAAGTGAGCAAATAATAAAAACACATCACCAAATGTCAAGAGGGCAAGTCTACGTACACAAAAAGGAGACCATAAGCAAAATGTTGATAAAAAACCTCCTCAACTCAGTCCCAGATATTGAGTGATATCTATGCCTGAACTTCTTCGATTGGCTTCAGGACATACTTGAGAGCAGACAAAGTGACATACTCTGGATGAAAGGCTTGGTCAGCATATGGTGACTCTAGGTTGTTAGGGGTTCAAGTGTCCCTTGAGTGCTGTTGGTATCCTTCAAGAGAAGATGCAGCTATGCATGGGGAAGTGCTTAATTTGTGCTTGTTGTTTCCAGTGCTGAGCTCAGGCATTTATTTTTGAGGGCCGGCGCTTAATCTTCTGCCCAAGCAGTTGCTGCGAGCAAAGAACACATATGGGAAAGACGGAGGAAGAGAAAAACCGAAAATGCGTCACAATGGGATAAAGCAGAAAGCTGCAAAAGTGAGCTGAAGGTGCAGGGAGTGGCTTTAAATGGATTGAAGAGGCCCGAGATGGCTTCAGTATTAAGCTGCCTCAGTATTCCGTGTTCCCACATTTAATTGCAGCAGCTGCGTGTTTAAGAGGAGGGCTTTGAGCACCGGCACGTTTTTATTTACAAATTAAGCACTGGCATGGGGTGCAGCTCAGACCTTAGTGATAGGCGGGGCTCCGGACTTAAAGAGTGGATGGGTGTGTCGGTGCAGGTCTAGATGAAAGGCTGCTCTTTAGACACGACAAGTTGATCTTTTTCAAGGCCAGGCGGAGGCACAATATCTGACTTCTCCTGGCTGGTGGTGTCTACATCTTTCTCTCCCACTGTTTAACTCTACTACCTACACCTAGAGTCTTTTGCTTACAAGTTGTGGTAATCTCTGAGCAGGTGCACGCTCCCTGCTAGTGTTTGTTTCTTCCTTCTTGCTGGTGGTTGATGGTGCTTGTGCCTTCCTTGCAGTTGAAGATCATGTTAGGTGCCCAAGAACTTGCTCTGAACATTGTTTGTCAGCCCGGTCCACTGAAAACGAAGTAGTAAAAAACAAAATGTAGGTAATTTGCAATCTATTCAAATGTTATTCAAAAGGGATTTTATATCCCTACACATAAGAAATGGCATTATGCATTGCTAAAGAAACGTTTACCATGCCAATATGAAGTTACATATTTTTTATGTCAATTTGTAAATATATATATCAAAAATGTTTTTTTTTCTTATCAGGGATTCAATGCAGGAGAAAGGTTTGTGCAAAGATGTTTGGTTTATTTGTATAATCCTGCTTTAAAAATTATTTCATATTTTTAACATGTTCCTTGTCTTTGAAATTGGTGTTTTGTTAAAGGAGAAAAAGTTGCTAGAAGGATTATGCTTTTCAATTTTGTATTACAAGTGCTGCTTTCTGGAGATTGACCAAGACTGCTTTCCTGGCTATGCCAAAGATGTTGAGCCTTTGCATATAAGCCCTGTCTCTCCCAACTCAAATAACTAGTCCCTCAAAATGAAAGCAACAAACATATGGGTGTGCAAGTTAATTTCTTATGAGGTCTGCCTGCATGTTATTTGTTGGTGCTGTATGTGTTTCACCTCTATATAACCATCACTCCAGCATTATCAGGTATCCTGCAACTATTGTAAGCTGTGGTTAAAAATTAATAAAATATAAAATGATAAACCTATAAATTGTATTAAAACAAAATGCAAAAAAAACATTTTCCCTGTCATTTCTATTTTTTCCCGACTGTCATTTGTTTTACTCATTATTTTCTATGGGAGTGTGTTGCGGTACCAATGGTTGGCCATGTTTTGAGCTGGACTTACTCAAAGGCTGAGCTCGAGGACATTTACTACTGTTCTTTTTATCTCCTTGGCTGTAGCAGTTGTAGAAATGCACTTTGTAAGTAGCAATGGGTAGGTGTCAACCCTTCCTTACTTATCCCCAAACCTCAAACATTTAGGAGTTATCATTTCTTATCTTCCAGACACCTAGTTCCTCCAATGTTTGCTAATAAAATATATACATATGTGCTTACAGTTCTCTGCACATTTGGTGGTGACTTCCACAAAGAAAAGATAGAGGTAGCGGAGGCGGAGAACTCCGCATTTAGGTTTATGAATATCATTTTGTAGTACGTGAGACGTACTAATGTAGAATTATTACATGTAATACAGTGTGCAGTTTGTGAATAGACCCCTGTATCTGGCTGTGCTTTATTTTGTTTAGATGCTAATCGTATTGTGCAGAATTGACTGATAGGTATCCTGCTATTGATCTGTAGAGAGCTTCATGCGTATGGTTGCAGGTGCTGAAGAATTTTGCTATTTATTTACTTCTGTTGGATTACACAGTTTTCCTTGCTGTGTTTCCACAGGATCAGTGATGCAACCTGCCCATTTCTTTGCCATGTACCCTGTGTATCAATCCGGCACAGTGCTGCACACTTGTTACATATACAAACTATGGCCTAGGGCACCTTCATAGTTATTGGAATAGTACTTAGAATTTTAATACATAAGAGAGGACCTTATTTAGACTTTCGCGGACAGGGACCCCTTCAAAACGTGGCAGTTATCCCAACCACTGTATTACAAGTGCTATAGGCTATAATGTACTTGTCATACAGAGCACAGGGCATCTGTCTCGTTTGTGACGGAGAATCCCATCCGCCAACCTCCAAATAAGGCCCAGAGTCTGGCCGCACTTCTTCGGTCAAATTCCGATATCACAAGCTGCAATGGCATTTGTCAACAGGTCCTAAACGCTTTAGCTAGCTCCTCCATCAGCTGCTGCCATCCAGACACCGCCCACATAAATCTGTTCCACTCATGCCTGCAAACCCTGTGAAACTGCTGGCCCGACACAGGCCCCGGCGCGCTAACCTCCCGAGGACAATGGTATGATAAATTATTATTACAGCCAAGAAATGAAGAGGCAGTGCAATCACTGTTCTATGCCCCAGGGTTTAGGGGCTATAATAGTGAAATTAACATGCCATAACAATGTGAACTCTGAGCTAAACGACCCCGAATGAAGCTGAGCTCCCTGTCCCTCACCCCCCAGCCCCTTGGACCAGGGCTGCACCCTCCACAAGAGGTGTAACTGAGAAAATACGCTGATGAATAATCAAGTTCATTTCTTTTCTAAAGCATAGTTCATAATGAATAATGCATGTTCTGCCCTTGGAGGAGCAGAAGTCTTTGTGGGACAGTCATTGATATATGTTTTTTTCATTGGAGGGCTACTTACTTCGCAGAGTGATGGGGCTTCCTTCTTTGGGGTGCTGACTTGTTTTTGACATGGTACTCAAATTATCCACCTCTTGTTGATTTACAGAGGTTAGCCCACCAACTCCTTGTCCCTGAACCCTTGAACTTGCATTTCTAGTTCAAACTTCAGTTCTCAATTCAGTAACTTCAATGTAAGGGACGCACATAACTCCCACTTGAAGGGTATAGTGAGGGAAACAGGACCCGTAACAGAGTTTCACAGGGGATAGTTTGTAGTTTGTGTCGAATAATGAATGAATGAATGGAACAGCATTTAATGCAGCGCTACAGTGACCTCATCGAGGTATCCTGGCGAGCAAAGGCAAGGCCCATGCAGCCCTCTCTGGCACAGCGGACTCTAACCCTTCTAGGAGAACCCATTCAACCCAAACTCAATTAAAATCTATGAGATATGGAGACTCCGGGGGCCTCATCACATTCTGCGGGTAGCCCCATCATTTTGCGTTAAAGACACTGATCCTGGCGCTGTGACCGGTGGAGCCAAGAAAGTGGGAGAAGTAAGGCAACATTAAAGTGTTTACACCAGTCTGTACCCATGTCTGATACACCACTTTGATAAAAAATAAAAAATAAACATTGTCTGCTCTGGAGTGTATATATATCTATATCTATATATATATACATATATATATACATATATATGATAGTCGTATGTTAGCTGCCATTGTGCTAGTGATGTCTTTGGCTGCACTCATGCTTAAAAAGCAATTTTGGTGAACTGCTAAGCAGTAGTTCTGCTATAAATGCACAGTGCAGATCTGTATGTGATTTATCACCTCAAGTACTAATCTACCAGAGCAAAACTGTCCAAGGATAAACTACATGAGAAGCAACACATTATGGGGCATATTTACAAGCCACTTGCGCCTTAGCGCTGCGTATCTTCATTTTTTTTTGTACGCTACAGTGGCGCTAAACAGGCCCTTACTCTGTGCCATATTTACAAAGTGGCACAATGCTAGCATTGCGCCACTTTGTAAATACTTGTGCCATATTATACCTGCACCAGGTATAATGTATGCAAGGGGGGCATTCCGCCGCAGGGAGGCCCAAATAAATGGCGCAGTGAAATGTACAAGATCTCACTGCGCCATTCTAGCATAATTTTTTAACGCCGACGCTAGGCCCTCCCCAAGCTTTGTAGGCTAGCGACATTTTTAGCGCTGGTCCAGCAAAGCTTCAGAAATGTTGACGCTAACGTGCGCCAGGGTGGGCTGTATTGTAAATACAGCGCTACCATGGTGCAGTTAAGGAGCCTCAGGGTGACGTAAGGAAACTGGTGCATCGAAGCCGATGGGCCAGTTCCTTGTAAATATGTGCCTATGTGTGTGAATATAAAAAAGTATTCTGCTTGTTCCCTTATCCGGGGTTGGTTTCATTTGGCGCTGAAACTCCGGTCACGTTATTTTAGTAGACATGGCTTAGTGGGCAAACCTGTGAGTATTTGTGTAGTTCCCGCCCAATCATGGTCCCTTTGCACAGATCATAGAGGGGTTGGCACTCCGCAGTGCAAAGCATTTTTTTTACTCCCCTCGCTCCATCTACTGTAAATACGGACCAGTATGTATTGAATTCACATTATTCGGAGAAACAAACATATGACAATTGTCTGTCTGTACACCTTTTTTTATCGTACTGATGAACACATGTGCGCGTGTCTAAATGTCACCTTAGTGTGGCTGTGTAACTGCTGTCTTGCCTGATGGATAGCATACCACTACTTCCATGTGTGCTTGGACGTTGCGTGGTTGGAGGGCGTCCCCCATGGGAATTGTCTGGTGTAATGTGTGAGCGCCGGAGAAGTGGAGCATGAAGTAGCAAGGTGTCATTAAAAGTTAAGTTTCATTGCACCTACACACACGGCCGCATGTGTGTTTTCTTTATTGACCTGTAGGTTTGTTTCTGTATCCTGCAGTTTTACATTGGAAAGGGCAGGTCCCAGCAATGCTCAGGCGTCAGCTTTCAGCCTTTTGCTTTCTTACCTCCCCTTTTCCCGTTACAGGGAGTGGTGGGGGTCATTGAGGCTCCAGACCCCACCTCACCCTGAGACAGTGAGATTACACCCTTTGTAAAATGTAGCTCCGGACATTACAGGGCTGAAGCCCATATTCTGTCTGAGGCTACCTCTATAGGTAACACTGCACGTCAGACCTCTCATGTCATGGCCCAGACTTGTCCAGCCCTGTCTCTCTTGCACCAGATGTCAGACAAATGTACTTCTTCAGGCTGCAGCATGGTCCTCTCTCACAGTGACGGTGTCTTTTTTAGGGTTGAGCCTGCGTTGCATGCGCTCGCGCATGCGTATCGCAGCAAGACACTTTAGTGTTTAGAAAAGGGCTCAGAGCCCTGTCGACATCACGTCCGTGTTTTTCATTGGTTCGTGGGCTTGCCTATCAAAATCTACTTGCTTTCATTAGTCTAAGGCATGCATACATCATGCCTTTTCCGGTGGCTAGCCCTCCTCGAGCGCAGCAACCAAGTACAGAAAACATGCGAGGCTCGCTGTTTTCTGTCCGGCTCGTGGACTACTTTTTCTCTAATTTACTAGCGCGATTTCGCTTGGCAGAAGTCGAGCGCTTTACATAGTTAATTGCACTTTTTCGGGTTGTGTGCGTAAATGCACTTTTGCCGATAGGTGAAAAGTCGGGTTATGAGTTCACAACGCGATCAGCTCTAACATGACCAAAGCGAGACCCGTTGCATTGCAAATGCTTGTTTTATTATACCCTTTAAGTATAAGAGTCAATAATTATCTTTTATTCACCAGTAGTATAGTAAAAAAAAAAGGAGGGCACAAAAACAAGGAGGACGGATCCCTGATGCCCATAAGAGTAAATTGTCACTGCCTAACAGGTCTCTCCTATAACAATTCATCTATTCAGAGACTTCAAAGTATAGCTTCCAATAGAACTCCAAACAGTTCCAAAGACAGTGTTTTAATTTAACATAATAGACTACCACAGAAGGCAATACCGGCCAGGAAAGGCCTACTTTAGTATTATTGGCCCTAGTCAATGGCAAACAGGGTCCTGATAGCCAAGCGTGAAGAAGGACTGCCGGACTCGGGCGTCTACCCTGCCAGGATTTCAAGGACAAACTGAGAGGAACATCTTTCAGACTAATGAATTATCAATAAAGCTGTGAGATTAGGGGAGTCAGGGTATATTTAGCTCCATGTTTATGTCACAAAAGTAACTCCAAGCGACGCAAAACTTTTTATACCAATTTACTTTCCAGCACAAATCTCCTTTTGCACTGGAAAATCATTTGAAAGTAATGCAAAGCAGAGCATTCCACTGCTTTGCATTACTTAGCGAGAAGGGTGCGTTCCGTGGGTGATGCAACCACCTAAGGTTTTTGACACAAAACTGTATTTACAAAAAAAAAAGAAAAAAACCGGACATTTTTGCATCAAGAAATTGCTCCCATTTTAAATAGGCGCTATATTGCAGAAATTGTTTTATTTCTCCTTTCTTTTCCTACTTTGCACGTGTGCTACACTGTATAGCAGACATCAAAAGTGGGAAAAGTTTTAAAGTTAGTCTAAGCACAGTATTTTTTACTGGAAGGGTATCACTGCAGTACAAAACCTTTGCTAGACTCATGCAGACACCCATCCACTATGGGGCAAAGGTGTGTACGTGGGGCATGCAGGACATTTTATGCACCTGTGGTAGGGAAAGGGGGGAGAGTGCCATAGCTCTGTAAATATGGCACGCCCCTGCTCTCTCCTTTTCACACAGCACAATGCAGCATTTTTGGCTGCAGCGCTGCTTGGAAATGTAGTAAATCTGATTTGTCCTCTCCAAGTTTCTGATTAAGTGGTAAAGACTTCCACTGAGTGGGGCCCTGGTTGAAAGATAAAAGGGATTTTATATGTCACGGAAAGCACATTGAAAATGTTTCTTAGTTCAAGGTACAGCCAATCGGAAGCAATTAACAAGCATTTGCAATGCAATGGGTATCGCGTTTGCCAGAGTTAGAGCTATTAGCATAATAAATTCCTAATTTAACTTTTCTTGCCACATAAACTGAAAATGAAAAGTAAAACAGTTGACATAAGCAAGCCAATGCAAAGTGCCACGGCTGCCATGAGCATGAGCGCGGAGGAGAGACACAAAAGGAGAAAGAAGTTTGCTCGCAGGCAAACGTATCAGCAAACGTGCAATTATCCATGTAACAGGGGCAATGACCAAAGCAGTAACAAAACTGTCCCAAAGAGGGACAAACATAAAGCATTTACCAATGATAACAAAGGATTTTTGAAAGGCAAGCACATGAACGAGTGATAGTGATGTTTTTTTTTTGATAATTTGGGATTGCTGTTTTAAAATTGCACTGATTACAAAGTAAATAAACTGATTGACTATACCACAGGCCCTAAAACGTCAGCACATGGTTATATTGCTTGAAGAATACTTCAGGGTTTGGAAATTTGGCCCTTAGTTGTATTCGCACCAAATGCCAGTTATTGTTGTGGCTTATGAGTTTAATAGTTTTGGGAGACCATTGGCATTTACCCATGTTGTCTCTTTGAGATACAGGTTGTCCAGCTGCAGAGCTGATCTGCATTTAATTACCGTTTTCAGATGTTTCCAATGTATTGTCTCTTGTGCCATTGTGCTTTGAGGTGAGGATCACAGGAAAATGAAAAATTGTGAAAATATCCATATCATGTCCTTTAGTATTCACCCCCTTTGGCGAGTTGAGAGTTTAGTAGTGGTTGTAACTCAATAAAGTTATTCTGGGTCTTTTAGTGCAAAATTGGATTTGAGGAATGACAATGGTAATGGATTATGAATGGTGCCTAGCTCTTTTATTAGTAATATACGTTTATTCGCGCAATCCTCTCCAAAGAGGGGTTTTCCATCTATTTTTAGAAGTTTGTTGTGCCATAAAAAGGCAAATTGAAAGGAATTTTACTATACAGTTTGTGGTCTATCTTCCGGAGGGCTTGAACCATGCAAATAGGTATAATTGCGGAGTAGTCTGTTATCATTTTACTTGTTGTAATCAGGGAGGTAAGAGAGAGTGGTTTGGCCAATGCTTTTTCGATTTTGAGCCACCTTAATGCCCTCCCACCTCTCCTGCCCCCCTCCATATAACCTACCCTCAGCCATTCTCCCTTTCTCTAGCTTTACTGTCCTCTCTCTATCATCCATTGTACTCTCTATCCACTCTGCTTCCGCATGCTTAAATTTCGGGGAACCTCATCTTACTAAGACACCCTTACTATGAGACGTCAATTCACCATTACAAACATCATCCGCCCCTCTTATGCCATAACTCACACCCATGTAACCAATCTCTACTTACCGCTGATCATAACCCTTGTCATAAAGCTACATTGGTGTATTCCTCAGAACTCTATCCCCCCCACTGTTTTAAGTTGTGTTGTCATACATTAAACATGGCTGTACTTTTATAGCGCTATAAAATCTTAATAAAAAGGACTCGAAGGAAAAGAAAAAGTTATTCTGGTTCAAAGGTAGATCTAATGTGTCTTCTTTGGTTGGTGTGGAAGTGTTGCAGTGTTGGAAGATGTAAACATACTGGAGAGGGGCGCTACCCCTTCCCACATACAGCTCAGCTACTAGGAGGGAAACGAAGTTCCACATTTTTCCAGGAGACAAACATTTCAAATGTCAGTAAATAATAATTGAGGAACCAGAAAAAGGGGTCAAATATATATTTCCCTGGTGAGGGCAATGAAACTCAATTTCTTCAGATAAATAAAATTGTATAAAAGAGTCAAGAGAGATTACCCATGGCTCAGGGATCTGTTCCTAAGTGTGTGCCTGAAGGAGTAGCTGAGGATTTCACTTAGAGAACCTGATGGGCAACTGCTTTCTGACAAAGAACTAGATAGGATCACCCTGGAACACCACAGACATCAGTTGCCTTCAGAATGCTATATCATAAAAGGCCAAACTGGTTTAAGTGTAAAATGAGCTGAACCATGGGGTAGAGGTCAGTACCTTAGATATGATAAACAGACACATAGTGCAAAAAAGAGATTGGTTAACCTTCTGGATATCCGAAAAGGTAGACTTTAAAGTGTAATCTTCCAAGAAATTAGGTTGAAGAAAAACAAGAGATCCAAATAAATATATGAGCCCCAAAATGTTCCTTAACCCCTTAAGTGCTGACTTGTTTACTTCTCAGTGCTGAACCTACCAGACAGCGCTGTTGTCTAGTTTGCTAACAACATCTTGGGGAATTTCAGAAAGTTAACCTATGAATGCATTCTGCCCATTGATTACCCTTGGCTTTGTGGTTTGTAAGTAACATTTCTGGCTTTCTATTTGCTGGCGTTATTTAGTGTAGGATCTCCAGATCCAGTTCGTCCCTCCTGTTGCCTAAATCATGTTTACTGTATCTTTCCACCAACTGCCTTCCTGGAAACAAGCCTTTAAAACGTCTTATCTTGTCACATTTGTGGAGCATTGAAAGCAGAGATCAAATGTCAGGTGCTGTTGTCTGAGGGCATTTGTTTACGTTTCTTTCTCTGACTTCAATGTCAGAAGCTTGATGTGACAATATTGCTCAATACTGGGGGGTAGGAAAGAGTTTTGTTTAGCACACAACAGCATTTAAATGAGCTGTGTAAGTATTTCAGAATGTATCAGAATTAGTAACACAAGTGAAGCACATCTATTATCATTTTGAAGTGTGGTGGGAACAAATACTTTAATACAATCAAAACAGATCATTACACTAGGTGATGCAATTTCCACACATTTTTGATTGTGCACTGTATAATTTTATTAGTAAAACTGTGTCTGTGCAAATGTAATGGGGATTTCAATTGAAAATGTGCTGTCTGTAATGGTAGTGTGCTACTATATGATTCATACTCTGCTCTATGCCACTCCTCTCTACTCTGCACCACTAAATACCGCTGCACTCTACTCTCCATCACTCCACTTTACAGCACTCCACACCACTACACTCTGCACCTCTCCACTTTACACCACTGCCCTCTATGCCACTTCACACTACACATCTCTACTCTATCCTGTACCTCTCTACTCTATGCCAATGCACTCTTTGCCATTCTACTCTACACCACTACACTCTTCACCACTCCAGTCTGGGCCACGCCATCTACTCCGCACAGCTCAATTCTACGCAATTGTTCTCTACTCTTCTCTGCAACACTACACTCTATGCCACTGCACACTATGCCAATACATTGTATGCCAATGCACTTTTCTCTGCAACACTCAAATCTATGCCCCTTCACTCTATGTCAATCCATTGTATGGCACTATAATCTACTCTGCACCACTGCACTCTATGCCACTGCATTCTACACCACTTTACTCCATGCCATTGAACTCTATGCTACTCTAAGCAACTTCACTCTAACCTGCACCACTCCACTCCACGCCCCTTCATCCTACTCTGAAACAATCTACTCTATGCCTCTGTAGTCTACACCATTTTACTCCACTCTGCACCACTCCACTGCATGCCAATGCACTCTATGCCACTCTTCTCTTAACCACTGAACTCTATACCAATGCACGCTATACAACTGCATTCTGTGAATGCACTCTATGCCACTGTACTCTAACCTTCAGCACTGTACTTCACCACTGAACTGCACACCTCTCTACTCTGCACTACTCCACTCTTCGCTACTTCTCTATGCCATTGCACTTTATAGCACTTTACTATACTCTGCACCACTTATAGCACTTTACTATACTCTGCACCACTGTTTCTCTACTCTGCACCACTCTACACCACTGCGCTCTCTACCTCTCAACTCTGTATGCCACTGCACTCTATGCACTCCTCTCTGCTCTGCGCCACTGCCCTCTGCATCACTCAACTCTATACCACTCCCCTCTGCACCACTCTATGCCATGGCACTCTATGCCACTTTGCACCACTGCACTCTGTGCCACTCTCCTCTGCACCACTCTACTTGGCAACACGCCACTCTACACCACTGCACTCTACTATGCACCGCTCTAAACTACTCCACTGCATTCTACGATGTTGCATTGTATGCTGCTGAATTCAATCTCACTGCGCTCAATGCCACTGCAATCTACACCACTGTACTCTTCTACTCTCTATGCCAATGTACTGTACTCCAGCTCACTCTATGTCACTCCTGTGGGTGCCACTCTACACGACTCCACACTATGCCGCTCCAATTCATGACACTGTCTGCCACTCCACTCTACAATACTCTGCTCCACTCTTCACCATTCCACTCTGCAACACTCCACATGACTCTCCTCTATGCCACTAACTTTTAGCCATGCTGAACTGCAGCCAGGCTGATGTACAACATGGCTAAAACACATTGGCAAAGCCAATAGCTCTTGCACAGGAAGGACCTATTGGCTTTGCCAATGCTTGTTGTCATGTGCCGGTTGACGGTTATTACAAAAGCTGTTCAGGCCAAAGATGCGTCCTTTTTCTCCATAGGATAGTACAGGTTCTCAAGACTGTGATTTACCCTGCAGCATACAGAGAAAATACCCAAGCTATAGCAAACTTTTGTTTTTTTATATGACAAAAGGGGGACAAATTGCTGAGAAAGAAAGTGTGTGTTCTTTCTAAAAAAATAATAACTACAAAAGGTTTGCTGTATTAAGCCTGCCATCTTCCAGTCTTTCCTAAAAATTGGAGAGTGGAAAGAAAATATTTTTTACCACAGTTTTTGCAGTTTTCTACGGAGTGGTCAATATTTCCTAGTTTTCCAGTTTCTACCTATTTGTAATTTGCAGGGGAAAGAGGCATGAAACTTATATACTCAGACAACTACATATTTCCGAAAACTTGACAACATTCTGATCTCAGCCAGGAGTCATTAGTAAGGATTGCTCGAGGTTTTCCAAAATAAACTAATTGTGAAAATCAAGAAATAGTGAAAGCAAGTATGAAAGGGGAAACAATGTTCTCAGCAGTAACTATTTAGATTTAAAGTGGATCTTTGAAATCCAGGCTACCCAGACAATGATTTTTAGGTGCATTGACTATGGTTCATTTTAGAATGAAAAATCAAATGCTAGTAAATGATTATGAAGGAAACTATGCATTTCATAAACCTATTAAAGAATCTGCGGTTGGGATTATTTGTAGCACTCCATATAATGGATTTCCCATAACGCGCATATTTCTGAAAAATAGACACGCAGGGAGTCCAGGGTGCTTTGGCTTCCATTATTCTATTATTTATATTACCCAGATTGCTCTGCAAACATCAAACATTAGGTAAAATACAATTTCTGTAGGGAAAAGTTTCAGACTTTTGGGGGAATGACAACAGCCCTACCACCCAGTGTTCTCGCCCTGACCCTAATGATAGTGGTATTCTGATTCTTTGTGTGGGCCTATCAGGCAGGACAGAAACACCCAAACACCACAACAGCAGAAAGGTTCATAAGTGCCTTTTTAAAAGTTCTTTTTAGAAATGTGGGTAACTCTGGTATTTTGGGAAAAGGTGGAAAGACGCTAAGGGAAACCTAGCAACATAAGGTGATTCTAAAAACTAGAGGCCAAGAGCAAAGCAGGGTGGATACCACCACTTTTTTCATACCCAGAAGGCCCTGTTAACCTTAAACTTTGGTTAAAGAAGCAGACTTTCCTTTTATTTCTGCAATCAAAAATCCTGGAATTTGCAGTCAATGTTAAAAGCGCAAAATCCAGTATCTCCTAACTTCTTCCATAAAAATGGTTTCCCACTAATATGGAACGACCTATAAGATTAGACAGGGATGGATCAAAACAGTGACTATGTGAAGTTCATGAAGTGTGACATGGCCATAGATTTGGCCCCTTCCGGTCCCATGCAATATGCCCATTCACAGAAGAGGGGCACCATTTTTATCATAAGAACCTTGGGTGATAAGAAGTTTGCTGTTGCCAGAAGGTCTAGAGTTTTCTGTAACAGAAAATCAATACAGTTAAGTTTCTTTACCCATACATTGACATTGCCATGGTATTCTGTGTAGGAAATCAAACTGGATTCAAGCAAACCACATCATCTGGAATTCTCCTTCATCTCTAGTTTTATTAAATGGCACCAGGGACTGGTAGGGTTCCCTAGCCCCATGCACTGCAGCATTCCCACACAGGAAACAGAGAGTAGAGTTTACTTCAACATAGTTTTGATATTTGCAAAACATTCTTTATGAACACACAACCACACTGCCTGGGTCTATAGTTCAGAGAAATGCCTAGATTTGGTTAAATTCCCTCTGTGCCTGTGGGGCCCAAACACTGCAGTCGTCCGCTGTGGGAATTGGGAGGAAATGTCATTTTTTAGGAATTGTTGCAACATTTGGAGGACATTTTTGGTAATAGAACAACCAGGATCCATGTAAGCCATACCAACCTGGGTATTCCTGGGTTTTTAGATTTTAGAAATGCCTGGGGTTGAGAGGGTTCTTAGGATACAAGTAATCCTGTGTCCAAACATAGCAGCTATCCTCCATGAAACCTGAGAGGAACTTTGATTTTTTTATACACTGAGGCCCATATTTATACTTTTTGATGCACAACTGCGCCAACGCAGTTGTGCGTCAAAAATTTTACCGCCGGCTAACGCCATTCCAACGCGCCATGTGGGCGCCTTATTTATGGAATGACGTTATCCGGCGCTGCGGACTGGTGTGCGTAAAAAAAAAAGACTCACACAAGGCATCGCCGGCGTATGGGAAATTGGGGGTTGTGCGTCAAAAAATGGGGCAGGTCAGGTCTGAGGCAAAATTCAGGCCTCAAACCGGATCTGCGCCATTTTATTTTACGCCCAACCTCCATTGACATGACTCCTGTCTTAGCAAAGACAGGAGTCATGCCCCCTTGCCCAATGGCCATGCCCAGGGGACTTATGTCCCCTGGGCATGGTCATTGGGCATAGTGGCATGTAGGGGGGCCCAAATCAGGCCCCCCTATGCCACAAAAAAAATCTGAAAAAAATACTTACCCGAACTTACCTTTACTTCCCTGGGATGGGTCCCTCCATCCTTGGGTGTCCTCCTGGGGTGGGCAAGGGTGGCAGGGGGTGTACCTGGGGGCAGGGGAGGGCACCTCTGGGCTCCTTCCGAGCCCACAGGTCCCTTAACGCCTGCCCTGACCCAGGCGTTAAAAAACGGCGCCCATCAGGCTGTACGTCATTTTTTTAGGCCCACCCCCTCCTGTGCGTCAAAATGACGTCGGAGTATAAATATGGGGCACAGGCCTTAAAGTCATTTTTTGGAAGGGAACGCCTACCTTGCATATAATTAACGCAAGGCTGGTTCCCCCTTCCAAAAAATGACGCACATGGTGGATGCCACATGACCATGGCTCAACTAGTTGAGAAATCCCCTCCCTTCCAGTCCACATTGACTTCACATACACACTTTGGTGTCCCATTCCTGTACCATATAATATTCCTTTGCACATATATAAGATACAGTTTGTTTTATTTTGAAGTGCATGAATGCTGGATGGAAGATCTTTTGCCACTGGAGTGAAATCCAGTGTTCACCATTATGTTGACCTGAAATGGACAACTGGAGAAAACATCTCTCGCCCTACAAAATATGTTTTTTTTTTTTTTTTAGTCTGTGGACAGTGCTCATACGTGGATTCAAGGACAGTCTATGGACTAGTGGTCCAGATGCCTTTCATTTTATCCCTTTGAACCCACCCAGACACAGATTTTAAATTAAATGCTGTTTCTCGAAACCTACAGAACAGATTCACGCTAAACTTGTTTGTTTGGTGTAATTCAGTGGAGCCATTTTTTCTGTATCAGCTAGCAAAGATTCTTATGGGAATTAAGTTGGTAAGTATCACTTTTCCGACACCCTGTTTTTGCCCCCATCTTGATGGAGATGGATCTGCATAAAACTTGCTATGCCAAAATCTGATGAACGTTTCAATTGGAAAGCTTTGTGCAGATTCATCAAACTGCACTAGGGATATCATAAAAACAAAAATGGATCCTCTGACCTAACCATACCAACACAGCTGCTATTTCTGTGTGCAGCTGGGACTGGTCACTCGTGGTGTGTTGGGAACAAGGCATGACTGTAGGTCAGGTCCTGTGGTCAACACCCACTATGCATGTCAGAATGCGAGGTGAAGCAGGAAGTGGCTGCACAGAGCTGGCTGGAAACATTGGGGGTTATTCTAACTTTGGAGGAGGTGTTAATCCGTCCCAAAAGTGACAGAAAAGTGACGGATTTACCACCAGCCGTATTACGAGTCCATTATATCCTATGGAACTCGTAATACGGCTGGTGGTATATCCGTCACTTTACCGTCACTTTTGGGACGGATTAACACTCCTCCAAAGTTAGAATAACCCCCATAGTCTGGCCAAGGGCCAGACCCTGCAGCCAAATGCTGCTCCTGCACACAGCTAAGGGCAATGTGCAGCTCAGGTTGGTCCCGTGCCATTGGGTAGATGTAGCAAATTATGTGGTATATGATAAAAAACACAGAAATTCACTGATACAAATTAAAGGTGAATGTAAAGTCATGGTCAGCTCTAGTCATACCATCTTATGTTAGATTTTAAAAACATCTTTAAACTTCACTGAAAAAAATGGCGCTAAAATGCTATTATGGTTATGAATTAAAGCTGAAAAGCACTGAAATTTACAAATCATGGTTAGGACAGAATTCATATCAACAGCCATGCAAATAACGTGCATACCAAATGCAATGCTTATGACATCAAAAAGATTTAAACCAATAAATAACACTGAAAATCACAGTTTAATTAAATAACAACAGATACTCAAACCAATAAATATTATATACATAGCCGTCTCTTTCATAGATTTAAGAGTAACGTACTATGTTATCTCATCTGTAAGGTTATATATGCGGTTTGTTTTGGTGTCCCGTGAGTTATGTTTGCATGGCATTGTGAAGTGTAACCCTGACCATCATGCTCAAATTTCAGTATTTTTTCAGTATTAATTTGTAACTATACCCGTACGTGAACTGTTTTTAAGTGGATATATCTAAAAAATAAATAAAGCTTGTATGCAGACGTACAGAGTGTAATATGCTATTTGTTACCCTAGCTGAGTGTGCGGAGGGGCCGTGAGTCAAGAGGAATGAAGCCTCCAGTGAATCATGACTCACCTCCCCTCCCTCAGCAATGGTAATAAACAGCAATTGATAGAAGCTTCTATCAGAAGTGCTTCGAGGATCTCATCAAAGAACGCTTCAGATAATATACTTTGGAATAATCTTCTCCACTTTTGTTCCTACAAAATATAACCAACAAGCTAATGACCTTGATTATCCAAACCAAATTGTCCATCCTCAATAACGGAGTTCAGAAATAACTGTGTCAATTTTTATGCCTTCCATTGTATAAATAAAACAAGTGTTGTCTTTGCTCACTTGATGAAATATTGGTCTCCATTTAAGCAACTGTTAATGAACTGTAGATGGCGTGAATTAATTTGAAATAGGCTATAATTGTTTGATGTACACATAGGTATTGTTTAAATTAACTAAGTTCTATTTACCATTAATGGGGGTATGTCCCTTTCTGAGGGTCCAAAAACAGTCCGGCTCTTGCCTGGTGATAAACAGGTCATTCCTAGGGAGCAACAGAACCCTCCACTTTCTGATGCCTTTGAGAGGCTGGATCTAGCATTCCTGAAATGACAGGCACTAGCCCAAGGTAGTTGGGAGTCTAAGATTCCTGGGACCACCCTCGATGATGGGACTTTCGTCCCTTCCGGAGATGATGCAGGAAAAATTCTGACATTGCAGATTCTGGAGAAGAACCAGCCCCAAGTAGACCTTGGAGGCCAGAAGGTGGCCCCAAATGTCCCAGGGTTGACCTTACGGCTAACACCAATGATAGCGTTGGCTGACACCCAGGACATGTTTAACCCACACAATATTTTGCACCCCCGTTCCTCGGAATGGATCACAGCAGCAAAGGTAGCTTAGTACGTGAGCAGCTGTATTCGAAAACCTTTAGTTAAAGAGGTTTGGGGAAGACTTAGGTGGTCATTACAACCCTGGCGGACGGTGTTAAAGCTGCGGTAATACCGCAAACAGGCCGGCTGGAAAAAAAAGGGAATTATGACCGTGGCGGAAACCGCCAACATAGACAGCCACTTTAACACTCCGACCGCCACAGCGGTACTGACAAGCAGCGCGGCGGTCACCGCCAACAGACAGGCGGAAGACAATGTACCGCCCACAGTATCACAACCCGCCAATCCGCCACCTTTTCCGGGGCGGATTCACCGTGGATAAAAACACGGCGGAAACAGCCATTTCAAAGGAAAACGCTCACCTCTACACACTCCACGAGGAAGGAGGCCACCATGGAGCCAGAACTACAAATACTCCCTGCTCTTGTCTTCCTGCTCCTCTACAAACACCAGCAACGTAGGCGCCGAAGACAACGGTGAGTACTGCACCTACGACATAGGGGAGGGGGGAGGCAAAAGTCACGGACACACACATGCAACACCCCCACCCCAACCCGACCCTCACCCACTACAACACACACACCAATGCATTTCCAAACAGCACAGTAACAACCCACAACCCCCCCGGATGAATGCAAAGACAAAAGGAAATCAGTTCAAACTTTGTAATGTATCAAAATACAGTAACCAATGATATACAAATATATATCAACATTATAAAAATCATACATCACGATTAGTACTGCAGGTATGCACATATCAATGTCCGTGGACCACTGGGCCCACAATGCATGGGCGAGGCCCACACTAGATACCTGTCCACAAACGGAGAGAACACTGCAGGGGCATCAGATAGAAATACAACAGGCACCTCAGGGGGAACGGAAGGGGGGGCACCTCAGCCGGATGACTGCACCACGCCAGATCCACGACGGGGCTCCATGCCCATTGATGTATCCTGGGGAGTGCAAAGCCACAGTCTCTCAAGTCTCTACAGTGGATGGCTTGCCCACTGTACCATCCTGGGGAGTGCAAAGCCACAGTCTCACAAGTCTTTTCAGTGGGTGGTTTGCCCACTGCTTTATCCTGGGGAGTGCAAAGCCACAGTCTCTCAAGTCTCTACAGTGGGTGGGTTGCCCACTGTACCATCCTGGGGAGTGCAAAGCCACAGTCTCACAAGTCTTTTCAGTGGGTGGTTTGCCCACTGCTTTATCCTGGGGAGCGCAAAGCCACAGTATCTCAAGTCTCCACAGTGGGTGGGTTGCCCACTGTACCATCCTGGGGAGTGCAAAGCCACAGTCTCACAAGTCTTTTCAGTGGGTGGTTTGCCCACTGCATTATCCTGGGGAGTGCAAAGCCACAGTCTCTCAAGTGGATCACAGTCTCCACTGGTTCTGGAGGGTGACTGGTGCCCAGAGTGCTTCATCCTGTGCAGGACAGACAGAGTGGATGCAGGTCTCCACTGGTTCTGGAGGGGGACTGGTGCCCAGAGTGCTTCATCCTGTGCAGGACAGACGGAGTGGATGCAGGTCTCCACTGGTTCTGGAGGGGGACTGGTGCCCAGAGTGCATCACGCTCCCGGTGACGGTCCCAGTTCCGTCACTGTCCCAGCTGCACATGGGCTAACGATGCTTGATTTGGCGGTCTTTGCCCTGTTCAGCGGTCTTCACCATGGCGGTCTTTGCCCTGATCAGCGGTGCTTGCCTTTGCTGTCTCGGACCTGTTCAGCGGTGCATTGCCATGGCGGTATTTGCCCTGTTCAGCGGTGCTTGCCTTTGCTGTCTCTGACCTGTTCAGCAGTGCATTGCCATGGCGGTCTTTGCCCTGTTCAGCGGTGCTTGCCTTTGCTGTCTCTGACCTGTTCAGCGGTGCAGTGCCATGGCGGTCTTTGCCCTGTTCAGCGGTCTTCACCATGGCGGTCTTTGCCCTGTTCAGCGGTGCTTGACTTAGCTGTCTCTGACCTGTGCAGCGGTGTGTGGCATGACGGTCCCTCAGTGCCCAGCGGGGCTGTGGCTGCCGGGGCCCTCCAGGGCACTGATGCTGGCGGTGGTCTCCGGACCAGTGACGATACTGCTGCCCTCCAGGGCACTGACTCTGGCGGTGGTCTCCGGACCAGTGACGATACTGCTGCCCTCCAGGGCACTGACTTTGGCGGTGGTCTCCGGACCAGTGACGATACTGCTGGCGGTGGCGTCCCGGCCGGTGGGGAGGATGGCGGCCTTCTCCGCCGTGCTGCTCTTACCAGACCTCTTCTGCCCCTTCACCACCTTGGGAGGAGTCACAGCTGACTCGGCACTCCCCCCGAGACCCTTGTGAGCTGTTTTGCCGGCAGGAGTCTTCACCCTCTCCCGTCGGGCACTTTCCAACTTAAGGTGCTTTACAGGGGGTGGACTGGCAGTGCTTTGGCTCTGTGTCACACTGGCTGCCCTGGTGGCCGGTGCACTCCACAGACCTTTAACACGCACCACTGGTACCGGACCTTTTTTGGCTGAGGTGCTACTACGGGACCTATGAATTGGAGAGGGCTGGGGGTGGTGGGAAAGAGGTCAACGTTGCTCAGGAAGAGTCTCCGACGAACACTGGGATGGGTAGCTGGAGGGGGTCTGGGAGTGGAGGAATAGGAGATGGTTGTAGGAGGTGTAACTTTAGGTGATTTGGGTGCAGGTGCATGTACTGGAGGCTGTCGTGAGGTGGATGGATGTTGGGTGTGAGGGTGCCCGCGTTTGTGTACTTTGGGAGGGGGCGTCACAGACACACTGGGAGTGGACACAGGGGATGTGTAAATGGTAGTGGGGGTGGTGAGTGCAGGTGAGCGGGGTGTGGTGCTGGGTGTTCTGGTGCGAGTCCTTGTGCCTGTAGATGTAGTGCATGCAGGTGAGAGTGTAGACAACACTGGGAGGGAGGAGGGAGACAACGAGGAGGGGGACACAGTGGAGGCAGTGGATGTTGCTGTGTCTGTATGTGGGTGATGCTTGTGTGAGTGCCTGTGGGATGTGTGGTGCCTATGTTTGCCAGAGCCACTTTTGGGTGTTGAGGTGTGTGCATGCTGGTCTGATGGTGTGCTTGGGATAGGCTGGGGTACAGGGGATGGGGTCTGGGTGGAGGAAGTTGGAGGGGGAGGCTAGACACAGGGACAATGGCTGCCATCAGTGCTGAGGCCAGAGATTGCAGGGTTCAATGAAGGGCAGCCTGACCAGAATGAATGCCCTCCAGGAATGCATTACTGTGTTGCAACTCCCTTTCTACACCCTGGATGGCATTCACAATGGTAGACTGCCAACAGTGAGTGACCTGAGGAGGTCAATGGCCTCCTCACTGAGGGCAGCAGGAGTGACTGGGGCAGGGCCTGAGGTGCCTGGGGCGAAGGTGATGCCCACCCTCCTGGGTGAGCGGGCACGGAGCGAAGGCTGAGGGGCTGCTGGGAGGGCGGTGCTGGTAGGGGGGGTGGCGGCTGTACCTGTAGAAGTGGGGGGCACAGATGGTGCCACCACAACAAGGGAGCTCCCATCGGAGGACGAGTCCGTGTCGCTGGTTGCTGATCCGGTGACCAACGTGAAGCTCCCCTCGCCCTCCGTCCCACTGGTGTATTCGGAGTCCGGGTTTAGCCCTCCATGGCCATGTGGGATGCAGCTCCCTCGTGCTCCGGTGCCACTGTACCTCCGCCTGATGATGCTGATGCACAGAAGAACAGGGAGAGCACAAAAAGGGGTGGGGAAACAGAAGAAAGACAGGTTGAGTGCATGGCTTACCGCTACCGTTGGCGGACAATACAGACACAGCTGCCCCCTGCACTACGCCGTGCTCTTGGCCTCTACAGATGCAATTTCTGGGATATGGCCTAAATGGCTATAAGTGTCATCTGTCCACATAGATGACACAGGGGCATGTATACCTGTACTTGGCACTCTACAGAGGTGGGGTGGGGGGCCACAGGGCCATGCCTTATGAAGGGGCCTAGCCTATGGAACTCGCCCTGGCCTAGGGAAACCCACAGCCTTCCTCCCCCACCCAGACCCCTCCACTGTGCGCTAAGTCCGCAGAATGAGAGTGTACTCACCCCCTTGTGTCTGCTGTGATGACCTCAAGCGCCCATCCAACTCAGGGTAGGCCACCGGCAGGATCCGGAACATCAGGGGGGTCATGGTGCGACGGGCACCCCTCCCACGTTGGGAGGCCATCCCCAGCTGAGCCTCCGCCGTCTTCTTGCTCCAGCGGCGAATGTCCTCCCATCTTTTAGGGCAGTGGGTGCCCCGTCTCTGGTGGACCCCCAGGGTCCGGACGTCCTTGGCGATGGCACGCCAAATGTCCTTCTTCTGGTGGGCGCTGACCTACATGACATGTACAGGGGAAGAAGAGAAGTCATTACCAACTGCACTGTCGAAGTGACTGGCCCCCATCCCTACCCTTGCCAGGTGGCACATGCATTCACAGTCCTTAACGGTCGCAGAACTCTGCCCCCTTCCTACTGACATCTAGCCCTCTCCACCCAGCATAGCCCATACAACGTGCTCCCTGTGTACTTACCTGTTAGTCTGGAGGACCATAGAATAGCGTGTACTGGGGGAGGACCCCGTCCACGAGCTTCTCCAACTCCTGAGCAGTGAAGGCAGGGGCCCTTTCCCCAGACGCAGCAGCCATTGTCTCTTCCAGACCGAGGTCACAGCAGCACTTGCAGTGTAGGTCCTCTCCTGTCGAAGATCAGGTATTGAGTGATTGAACAGATAGAAAATGGCGGTCACGTCCACAGCCGTGACGTCCACGGCGGTGCGTATCATCACCGCCGGCGCTATTCATCATTGGCTCCTGGGACCCATAGGGTCCAATGTTAACCAATGCAGCATTGCGCCGCGGTCTACGACCGCCTACCGCGACGGTGTACAACGCCAGCGCAGTTACCTCACATCCCATTGTCCCAGTTTAGAGGTCAGGCAGCCGCCATTTCAGGGGCCCACATGGCTTCATTTACTACTGCGTCACACATACCTAGGCCTACACTCAACACACATACAGGAAGAGTTTAGTATTTGGTGTCGTGTTCTATGTAGCTGTGGGTACATACCTGAGAATTTGTTGACCCTGTGGTCGCTGTTGTCCTTCTTAGGCACCGTCAGCTGGGACATTTGAGGAGATGGCGGAATCCTCCGGTGTACCGACCGCTGGTGGACCTGTTAACAATGGAGGAGCGACATTTGATCATCACCTACAGGTTTGACCGTGCCACAATCCAGGAATTGTGTACCCAGTTGGAGCCAGACCTGATCTCCCCAATCCGCCATCCCACAGGAATACCCCCTGAAGTGCAGGTGCTATCAGTGCTCCATTTCCTTGCAAGTGGCTCATTTCAAACAACTGTGGCCATGGCATCAGGAATGTCCCAGCCTATGTTTTCCAACTTGTTGTCCAGAGTGTTGTCTGCCCTGCTGAAACACGTAAGAAGCTACATCGTTTTCCCTCAGGTGGAGGATTTGGCTACAGTGAAAGGTGACCTCTATGCCCTGGGACATATCCCCAACATCATAGGTGCTATTGATGGCACCCAAGTAGCTCTGGTCCCCCCACGCAGGAGTGAACAGGTGTACAGGAACCGGAAGAGTTATCATTCCATGAATGTACAGATGGTATGTTTGGCAGACCAGTACATCTCGCAGGTAAATGCTATGTTCCCTGGCTCAGTGCATGACGCCTGCATCCTGCGGAATAGCAGCATCCCGTATGTGATGGGTCAACTCCAGAGGCACCGTGTGTGGCTATTAGGGGACTCTGGTTACCCCAACCTGTCATGGCTATTGACCCCAGTGAGGAATCCCAGGACCAGGGCAGAGGAACGCTACAATGAGGCCCATGGGCGGACTAGGAGGGTGATCGAACGCACCTTCGGCCTCCTGAAGGCCAGGTTCAGGTGCCTCCATATGACAGGTGGTTCCCTATTCTACTCACCATGGAAGGTGTGTCAGATCATCATCGCCTGCTCGATGCTTCACAATCTTGCTTTGCGACGTCAGGTGCCTTTTCTGCAGGAGGATGGTCCAGATGACGGTGTTGTGGCAGCTGTGGAGCCTGTGGAGCCTGTGGAGCCTGTGGACAGTGATGAGGAGGAAGCTGAGGAAGAAGACATAGACAACAGGGAGTCAGTCATACAGCAATATTTCCAGTGACACACAGGTGAGAACAATTTTTTTACTATTACATTCACTTTCACACTTCTACCTCTATCCTGTCTGTCGATTTCAAGCAGTATATGGTAACTGAGTTGTACATTTCCATTACGGTTTCACAGGTGTGGTTACCAACGTGTGTCATCTGCTTGCATCCTTCATGGACTTTCATGTGTGACATAGGTATGTTGGCATTACATTTGAAAACGCATTTTGTCACTGTCATTGCTAATACACATTTTCAAAATCACAGACTGACTCCAGATTGTTTTGTGGTTCAAGGGTGTTTATTGAGGTGCTAATTATTAGAGGGGGTGGCAAAATGGTGATGGGTGATGGTGGAGGAATGTCCATGGCAGAGTCCAGTCTATTAGTCACACAGGTGCACTGCCCATATGGGCATAGGAAGTGGAGCTGGGGCAGTTCCAATTTGGACAGGGTAACAAAGTGAGACAGTGGGAGGACAATCAGGGTGGTCTCATTTCCTGGCGGGGGTCTTGCCATCTTGCTCTGTCCTGTTCCTGGATCTCAGGGACCGCTTGCGGGGTGGTTGTCCGCCTGCAGGGGGTGGGGTGCTGGTGTGGTGGTCCTGTGGCGGGGCGTCCTGTCCACTAGCGCTGGCGGAGGTGGTGGGCAGTTCATCATCCATGCTAGTGTCAGGGGCCCCTTGGAGTGCCACGGTGTCCCTCATGGTCTTTTGTATGTCCTTCAGCACCCCTACGATGGTGCCCAGGGCAGAGCTGATGGTTCTGAGCTCCTCCCTGAACCCAAAATACTGTTCGTCCTGTAGGCGCTGGGTCTCCTGAAACTTGGCCAGGACCGTAGCCCTCGTCTCCTGGGAGTGGTGGTATGCTCCCATGATGGAGGAGAGGGCCTCGTGGAGAGTGGGTTCCCTTGGCCTGTCCGCCCCCTGTCGCACAGCAACCCTCCCAGTTCCCCTGTGTTCCTGTGCCTCCGTCCCCTGGACCGTGTGCCCACTACCACTGCCCCCAGGTCCCTGTTGTTGTTGGGGTGGTGGGTTACCCTGGGTTCCCTGTAGTGGTGGACACACCGCTGATTGACGTGTCCTGGGTACGGAGGGTGGGGGCTGTGCTGGTGTTACCAGAGGGTGGAAGGTCAGTGTTCGGCTGTGCCTGTGCAAGGGGAACCGACTGTCCTGAGGCCCACGATGGTCCGGGCTGGTCATCTGGATCCAGTTGGCCAGAGCTGCTGTCGTCACTGTGGGCCTCTTCTGTGGGTGGGGTGGAGATGTCTGGACCCTCCTGTGTGGTGACCTTACGTAGTGGTCCTGCAGGGGTATAAGAGCATGAATATTGCATTATTGCATTATTGCATGTGTGTGTGTCATGGTATGCAATGGGTGGGTGTGCGTGTACCCCATTGCAAGCATTCCTGTGTGGGGGCTTGTATGATGATGGTTGGGGGTTTGTTATGGGTATGTGCAGTGAGCATGCTTTAGTGCTGGGTGTCCATGCTTAGTTGTGTCATGCAGGGCTTGGTGTTGGGATGTGTGGTTTGTGTTATTAGTACATTAGTGAGGAGTTGGAGTGATAGGGGAGGGGGTGAGGGTGGGGGTGTGTGATAGCATGCAGGTAGGGTGGGGGATATGATAGTTAAGATTTGACTTACCAGTGTCCATTCCTCCACCGACTCCTCCGAGGCCCTCTGGATGCATGATGGTCAAGACCTGCTCCTCCCATGTTGTTAGTTGTGGGGGAGGAGGTGGGGGTCCGCCGCCAGTCCGCTGAACCGCGATGTTGTGCCTGGAGACCACTGAACGCACCTTCCCCCGTAGGTCGTTCCACCTCTTCCTGATGTCCTCCTGATTTCTTTGGTGCTGTCCCACAGCGTTGACCCTGTTGACGATTCTTCGCCATAGCTCCATCTTCCTGGCTATGGAGGTGTGCATACAGTATAATAATAACAAAAACAACGTCTATTATGTCTAGGAGTAACCAGGTGCATTGCTGTTATGTTAGGTTTTTTTAATGTTAGGTAGTTTTGTGGTATGCTGTGATATAATGCACTACTTTGGGGTTGATGTGATCCATAATGCTGTGCTCTCTAGTGTTCTCATATTATGTGATTTTGTGTGCACTATTGTGTTATTTGTTGTATTGGTTGGTGGCCCGTTAGAGTGTACTGTGATAAGATTTTTTTGGGTGTTGTGATGTGCTGTGCTGTCATGTTCTGTGCCATTTTGTAATGTGCCATGTTGTGATGTACTGTGATTTGTTGCGCTGTCGTGTTATATTCTGTGGTGTAGTGTCATGTGGTGTGCAGTTGTAATTTTGTTTGCTTGTATGCTTGAGTGTGTTGCCACGTGGTATTTTGTGCAATACTTCAACATGACATGATGTGCTATGACGCCCTTTGAAATCATGTGGCGCACCCTGATAAGCTCTGACAGACTTGCTTGATATGAGCTGTGATGTGCTCTGATGTCACGGGTGTTTTGTGATTCACTGGAATGCGATGTTCATTTCTGTGCTTTGCTGTGTTACACATGCTCTGGTGTGACCTGCTGTGTGTGATGCGCACTTGCCTGATGTGATGTGCCGTCCTCAGAATAGATATTCTGCTCTGGTGTGTGCTCCAGTGTCATGTGACGTCTGGTGGAATGTTGTTGTGTGGTGTTGTATTGTGTGTTTTAATGTGCTGTGCTCCTGCTGTACGCTGTACACTTTACTGTTATATGTTGAGATGTGATGTGATTTCATTTGGTGTGCTGAAAAGTGTGATGTGCTATAGTGTTCAGTGCGGTGCTTATGATATTTTATGAGGGGCCGTACTGAGCTATGATGTGGCAGGAGTCTGAAGGTTAAGAGAGGGAGGAAGGTGGTTTGGGGGAGACACAGCACTCACTGCTTGCTTTACATCTACACTCAATACTCCATTGCAAGATGGTAGACATATTTACACACATTTCAATGCGCATTGACTTGCGTTCAGTTAATCTTTTCACGTTTAAACACTAACAAGTAACCAATCACCGAAAACCTGAAGGTATACTTTGGCCACACTCCACGCAGTTGCAAAAAGCAGAAAAGAAGAGCAGGAAGGGACCAGCTAGCCAATAAAAATCAAGTAAGTTCAAGCAACGCTGAAACAACGTTGGAATGAATAAATGGGAAGTTCAGGTAAGTAAACGGCAAAGTAGGGGCAAGTTCTAAGTCCTTTTAAATAATTTTGTTAGTAACAAAAGACTTTGCAAGCTTAGTGCAAGCCTAAAAAGGGCGCTTTCTGGACCAATTTGCTGTATTTCCATCCAGCAGTTCGAGCTGTAGTCGGGTTCAAAAGCCCTATGGGAATTAACATGGGGTAAACAAGTTTCGGGATCCCCCTTTTTTCTGGACCCCTGCTTGACAGATCACCCCAAAACTTCCCAAACAGAAGCTGAAATGAGCATCTTCTAGAAAATGTTGTGAAGATCAACCGGTGCCAAAGATATGTGCAAGTCAACAAATGTTGTTTCTATAGAAACTAGTTCCTAACTACAACTACCTAGTCATGTCCCCGCCATGCCCAGTTTTCTCATCAGTAATTTGATCGTAAATGTTACAGTGATATTATCAATGCCATAGAAGATGTCATGACTGATGGGGGATACTTAGCAGGGGAAGTGTGAGGGCACAAGTTATAGTAACCTTAGGGCACGAGTTATAGTTTCTTGAGATAAGTATAACTATTACTGCTGAATTTCTATGGTTGTGTGTGTGTAAAATTAGAACCTAACTATAACAACTCTTCAACCTTTGATTTTTTCAGTGTATATATATATACATATATATGCACTGAAAAAAACATAGGTTACAGGGATGTTACATATAGTTATATAGCTTGGCTTAAATATATATATTTTTTTAGGGGAGGGTTGGGCCAAGCAGTCCTCCCTCTCCATGCTGATCTTGGCCCCGGGGACCCCATTCCTAATTATTATTTTTTTTGCAGGAGGTGGGCCGTGTGGGAGGGAGGGGGGCCAATCTCTGCCCCGGGACCACATACCCCAGGGCCCAGCCATATGACCAGGGCACCCAGTCACAATGTTGGGGACCGTGTGGAAAGCCTGAAGGCCCGACGTCCCAGCTGGCTCTCCGCCTCCTGCGGGACCAGCATTGCTGTAAAGCAGCTCCCTCTCTGTGAGAGCAATTGTTTCCTCTATCTCCCTGCCTGCATATTCGTGGGCAGGGAAACAGAGGAAACCTCTCCTCGCAGCGAGGGAGAACTGTTTGACAGCTCTCCCTCGCTGTGAGAAGCGTGTTTGCTGTGACTTGGCAGCAGCTGGCAAAGCTGCCACCAAGTCACAGGAAACAGCTATGTCCCAGGAGTGGGCATCCTGGGACATAGCAGTAGCCGGCCCTGGGGGGTGGTGGTCCCGAAGACCATCTGTGGCTCCTCAATGTGGTCTGCGCGGCCCCCCTCCAACGTAAATAACCCCGGGGAAGTGGTGGTCCCTGGGGCTGCGCGGATCCAAAACTCACCCCTTTTTCTTTTTTTTATGTTTGCCTCAGGGAGGTGGTGGTCCCTGGGACTGTGGGGGTCTGCGTGACCCCCACATACAATTACGGGAATGCCTCAGGGCGGTGGTGATTCCCTGGGCTGGGCAGGAATCCCCCCACATAAAATTACAGCAATGCCCTGGGGAGTTGGCAGTCCCCGGGGCTGTGAGGGAGCCACATGGCCCCCGGCATAAAATTACAGACATGCCCCAGGGAGGTGACAGTCCCTGTGTCTGTACAAAGCCCAGGAGGGGGGCCAGTGTGCCCCCTCCTTATTTATCACATGCCCCAGAACCTGGCCCACTTGGGGGCTTTAATAAAAACACACCCTATTTTTTGCTGCAAATTTTGTGAATTTGCAGAAAAACAATTAATAATGTTTTAAAAAATTCCCTTTTTGCCCTGGTGGGATCCCTTTCAGATCCCAACACCAGAGCTAAGGGGTCAGGATGTCTCTACCCAGGCCCCACTTCTGTTTTTTTTTGGACACTTTTTTTTTGAGGGACTCTGCTGAAGCCGAGTCCCAAGATGGCTGTAGACACTTCCTGGAAGAAGTGCTGGCAGCCAATCAGAGCTGTGCATTTTCCTGCATAAGCCTGTCATTATTCGTCGTCGGGGAGGCCCTAGAGATACAAATGTATTTTCCCTTTAATATCTCCACAATTACTGAATGGATTTACACTAATCTGAGTACTGAAAGCTAGCTTTCTTCCAAATTTGGTGTAATTCCCTCCAGTGGTTCGGGCTGTAGTTGTGTCTAAAGATCACATGGAAATTAACATGGGAGACACAACCTTTCTGACCCCCCCACTTTTTCTCAGCCCCCGCTTGAGGGATCACTCCAAAGGTTTCTGTGCGCAACAAGAAACACCAGGACAGATTTATTGGAAATTTTCGTAATGATTCGTCTAACGGTATCAGAGATATAGGCAAGTCCAAAAACACTTTTTCTATTGAAACACAGCCCTGCCGCCAAATGACAGCAAACACTCTGCTCACAATGACGGAGAGCCTTCAAACAGCTCCCCGTCACTGTGAGCAGAGGTTTCCTTTGTCTCCCTGCCCATGGAGAGACAGGCAGGGAGACAGAGGAAACAATTGCTCTCACAGAGAGGCAGCTCCCTGCGGCCCTGTGTCCACCTCTCGCTTCTTGGGGTTGGGTTGTTATAAGCGTTGGCTGCAGGTGGTTGGATTAATGTACAGTAATGAAAACTACTTTACGTTAAAAAAAGTAGACATTCACTGAAAAAAACAAAGGTTACAGGGACGTTATAGTTATGTTCACATTTTAAATTCACCCGTTAGAGTTATCTCAAGTAACTATAACTCGTGCCCTAAGGTAACTATCACTTGCACCCTAGCCATGCACTAATTATTATTCCCAAAAATTAGTGCACTCATGACATCTTTGATAACATCATTGATAACATCAATGTAATATTTGCAGTACAATGTTCGATGAAAAAACTGTGCATGGCGGGGGTGCGAGTTATAGTTATCTTAGGGCATGATTTATAGTTACTTGAGATAGCTCTAACTATAACAGGTGAATGTTTATGGTTTTGAAAGGTTAAAATGTAACCCTACGTATAATGTCCCCTGAATCTTTGTTTTTTTAAGTGAATATATATATATATAGATATAGATATATATATATATATATATATATATATATATATATATACACACATATATGTGTGTGTGTGTGTGTGTGTGTGTATTATGTCTGTGTGTGTGGGGGTGTGTGTGTATGTATTACCCAGTGGTGGTTGCCACTGGCTAGTTATAGTTGCGACACGTTTCCTTAGGAAAAAAATGTTTAGTTTGCTTTTAACTTTGACGAATCTTCAAAATACTTTAAAAAAATTATTCTTCCACCTTACCTCCTTTTTGGAAAGTTTCGGGGCGGTCAGTTGAGTAGGAGATGAGAAAAAAGGAGGCCCTAAAACACGTTCTCCCAATTCATGTTTCCATAGGAAAATAAGATACAAGTACAGCCAAATTTGGTAGAAAGTTAGATTTTAATCTTAATCAGTAATTTGTGCTTTGGTGTAAAGCTCAAAAACGTTGTATATTTCATGATATGGAGGATCCATGGAGCCAACAGATCTCAAGATCAGTTCGGATTGGCCTCCAATACATCACGAAAACTGTGGCAGCAGCTATGTTAGGATTCAGAGACTCAGGACCAGATTTATGAGGGTTTTTGGCGCTATGCTTGCACCAGATAACGTGGTACATGCATGGCACAAACCACTAAGTCATATTTTTGAAGCCACACAAAGCCACTTTGTGTGGTTTAGAATGGCTTTAAAAATATGGAGTAAGTCAGCGCAAACCACTGCATTGCCTTACTTTGCACTAGGGAGGCATTCCACGGGCACTGCGTGGGTATTTCCACGCAACTCCCATGCTTTTTAATACATTCCCAGATTTACCAACCTTGGTAAATCTGGGGAATGCACGAAAATCCTATGTTTCCCCAGGTGAGGTGTAATGAGGAGAAATATCTTTATTTTTCCTTGTTTTTTCCCTTTTTCTATGAATTCTGAATTCTGCAGCACTCATGGAAAGAGGAAAAAGCCTCTAAGGATTAGTTTTGTGCAGGAAGGTATCCCTTCCTGCACAAAAACAATCTTGCATGGTGCAGGGGTGCCTGTGTTGGTGCTAGGCAGCTAAAAGGGCACCAGCGCAGGGGGAAAGGACAGGAACGGATCGTATTGGATAAATATGAAGCATTCCAGCACTTTCCCTGTGACACAGGGCTGCGCAGCAAGGTGACTTGCTGCGCTGCCCTGTGCTACAAAACCCATAAATATGGGCCTCAGTCCTCTGCCCTAGTTTAAAGTTATAAAAGTGATATAGAGGAGCAGGGTAGAGATACCCTGGCTACCTGGTCCTGGTGAGTGGGTCCCAGAGGGACCCTCATCCCCCCCTCCATTGCCAAAAATTGATATTTCTTATTGGCATGGAGGATCCAGAATCTGCAGCTCCAATAAAAAAATAAAATGTCTCTCTCTCGCATTTCAATTAAAAACCCTGTGGGGTGGGCTCAGGGTAAGCACATTTGTGTTTTTGAGGAGCGGGCCCTCAGTCCTCCTCCCCAAGCCTCAGAAAAACCCCGGGGAACCCATCCCCCAGGCTGTGTCTAATAAAAAGAAGGAGAGGGCATGAGAGCCTCCTACATGAGCCACTCTAGGGCCACGGGCTCCCACATTTTGGGGGCAAATGGGGAGCATGTGACCCCCCACCCAGAGCAACTGTTGGGCCCCAGGGACCCTATCCCCAAAGGCCGATTGAATGTTGCTCTCCAAGCTCAAGCTCTATGCTCTTCAGCTGGAGAGCAGCACCCTCTTGTGGTTGTGGTTTTGACTGAATTTTGAAGGCTGAGATACATTCAAATAAAGACTCACAGACGTTGATTTTTTAACCCTTTCCCCACCACGGACATAATGGTTACGTCCGTGGCTGCGCCTCTCAGGCGCCACGGATGTAACCATTACGTCCATGTACCGGCCCTCGGGGAAGCGCTAGCGCTCCCCCCGAGGGCCGCCCCCCCCAGGCCAGGGCTGCAAGGGGAATCCCTTCCCTTTCCACCCTCACCCCCCCATGACATCAGCGCGCGATCTCACGCTGACATCATGAAAGGGTGAAAGACCCGCTGGAAGCCATTTGCTTCCAGCGCGTCTACAAGAATGCGTTGACATCCTTTTTTTCTTTTGTTTTTTTTGTGTTCGGGTGGTGCCCCCTTGGGCAAGGGTCGCCCCCAAGGGCCAAAAAGCACTATTGGGCAGTTCTGCACTACCCCCCCCCCCCACCCCCCCGGGAGCAAATCGGCATTTTTTTTTTTTTTTTTAGGCCCATCTGCCCCCAAAGGGTGCAGAATCCACTGACCGCCAGGGATCATGTGTGTGCTTTGTGTGGGGGGATGGGCCCTTGGGCAAGGGTCGCCCCCCAAAGGGGGCAATATATTCTATGGCATTTCTGCCCCTTGGGGGCAGATTGGCCTATTTTTTTTAGGCCCATCTGCCCCCAAGCAGAGAACACTAGACACAAGGGAAAATAAAAAAATGGTTGGTGGCAGGTTGTTTGTCAACTGGTGAAGTATTTGCATTTATGATATTAACAGTTTATTTCTCCTTTTTGTTCTAGTTCAAAGCTTTTGCTGACTTTGCTGTGGCTTGTTGCAGTTTTGGCAGTGGTTGTTCTGCGGTTTGCGTAGTTGCATGTTTTAGGTAAGTAAATAAATTTACTCCAAGGGAGTATTGTTGCCATTCATAAATGACATGTTTGTAGGTGGTGTACTGAATGCAGGATTGTGTGTGAAATTGTCCTTAGATTTATGCACAATGATTATTGAGTTGTCTTATGTCTAATTTGCTTTTTTTTCTCTTTTTAGTGGGATATCATTGGTGATTGCTGTGGCTGTGCAGAGTAGTTGCTGGTGAGTCAAGCTTTTTCAGGCAAGTGAGCAGTATAGTTTTTGAGTTTATAACTCTTAGTGATAAAGCTACACTTTGTTTGTTACTTATCGTACACAGTGCTGATTGTTGGAGGTGCATTTGTCCAGTTAATTTTTGTAGGAAGGATCATGGCTAGCCGTAGGATAACTGCTCAGCAGGTTGTTAGTGTGCTTTTTGAGTCGTCTTCTGACCATGATTATGAAAGTGACTCAGCATCTGAGGCAGAGGAGGAAGTGCAAGATTCTGAAAGTGAATTTTCTGTCAGAGAGGAATCATCTGATGATGAAGCCACTCTCAGTATTGATGAAGGGCCTGTTTTAGAGGAGGACACTGATGTGCCGATGGTGCAGGAGCCAGCGGCTGAAAGGCTTCCCACTGGAAGACCTGACACCTGGGTTGCACCAAACATGGAGCAGCCATAGTTGCCTGCGTTTACTGGTTTCCCAGGGTGTCGAGTTAATACGGAAAACCTTTTGCCCGTCAACTTTTTTGAGTTGTTTATGGACAATATATTTTTGGAAGAGATTGTTGAGCAGACTAATTTGTTTGCAGAGCAGTCTTTGAGGGACAACGCTGCCAGACGTAGGCCACACTCTAGAGCTAGCCGGTGGATTCCCACAAATCTGGAAGAGTTGAAAAAGTTCTTGGGTTTAACTTTTTTGATGGGGCTGATAAGGAAGCCATCACTGTCTTCATATTGGCCTACTAGCCCCTTGATGGCATCTGCTATATTTCCTGCCATCATGAGTCGTAACTGGTATGAGCTTCTTCTTCGAATGTTGCATTTTGTAGATAATGCTTTAGCCTTCCCACGAGATCACTCTGATTCTCACCATCTTTTTAAGATTAGACCTGTCCTTGATCATTTGGTAGATCAGTTTTCAGAGATCTATGTTCCAGGCAAATATATATCTGTAGATGAATCTTTGGTCCTGTTCAAGGATTGTGTGGTGTTTAGGCAGTACATTCCTAGCAAGAGGGCACGGTATGGAATTAAGATGTATATGCTGTCTGAAAGTAGTACAGGATATGTTTATAATTTCTGGGTCTACACTGGTAGGGATTCCAATATTGACCCCCCCCTTGTTGTTCACCCACTTTTGGAGTTAGTGAGAAATTGTGTGGGAACTTGGTAGACGACTGTTTAACAACGGTCACCATTTATATGTAGATAACTTCTACACTGGAGTTCAGTTGTTGAAGGAGTTGTTCAGGGTGGACCCTGTTGCTTGTGGCACAATCCGCCCTAATCAGAAAGGCTATCCAAGAGAGCTTGTCTGTAAAAAACTTGAGAAGGGACAGTACAGTGCCTTGAGCAATGATGAGCTGCTAGCTCTGAAGTTTGTAGACAAGAGGGATGTATACATGCTAAGTACCATCCATGATGAGAGTACTTCACCTGTGGCTGTTTGGGGTCAGGTTGCCAAAGTGCGCAAGCCTGTGGGAATTTTAGACTATAATAAGCACATGGGTGGTGTTGATAGAGTAGATCAGAGGTTGGAACCTTACACTGCTGCTCGTAAGTCTTATGTTTGGTATAAGAAATTAGCGGTTCACTTGTTCCACTTGGCAACTTTTAATGCTTTTGTTGTGTTCAAGGATAGTTCACCAGAGTAAAAGATGACATTTGTGAAATTTCAGGAGTCTATCATAGCTAGCCGTGTTGTGCTGGAACAGGCAAGAGTTCCTAGAGAAGCAGTGGTGGAGGATGTGGCTAGATTGAAAGATCGTCACTTTGCTGAGCACATTCCTCCCACGGCTAAAAAAAACATTCCTGCTAAGAGATGTAGAGTCTGTGCTCGAAGAGGTATCAGGAAGGAGACTAGGATGTACGGCCCTGATTGTCCTTCAAAGCCTGGGCTGTGTGTGGGTGGCTGTTTCAGGAGCTACCACACACAGAAGAATTATTGGGAAATTCAGTGAGCGTAAACTGCTGTTTTCCATTTTTAAATGTTCAGTTTCACAGTTGGCATTAGTCATGTATTCAGTTAGAGCTTTTGTGTTTGTAGTTTTGTACTTATTTATGATTAGTGGTTTCTTTGTTGTTTAAAAACAAAAAAAGGGGATGGTGTGTGTGGGGTGGCGCTTGGCTGCCGGTGTGTGTGGGGTGCTGCTTGTCTGGCAGTGTGAGTGGGGTTGCGCTTGGCTGGCGGTGTGCATGGGGTGGCACTTGGCTGGCGGTGTGCGTGGGGTGGTGCTTGGCTGGTGGTGCCAGCCAAACGCCACTCCACACACTCATCAGCTGGTGTGATTGCTGTATTAGGCATGTTGCCATATGAAAGTGATGGGCCCTTGAGTGGCGCTGTCTGTCGATGCGAGTGTTGTAATGTGCTGGGCCCGTGGCTGGCAACGTGAATGGTCTTGTGCATGTCATGCATGAAAGGTGTGTGAATGGACTGTAAAGCGGTTGGTGCCTTGCCGTGGCTTTTCAGCTCACGAGCTGTGAGTCATTGGTTCAGTTTTTTGGCCTTTCAGTTATTAATAGTGCATTTCACTTTTGTGAAATCTCTTGTTAATAAAATTTGATCTACTGAACCATCACTCACCCTCGTGCCAAATCCAACCAGTATGTGTGGTAAAAATGACAAAACCTGCTCCACTGTAAGCAGGCGTCGCAGCACACTTGTGACACGCTAGGTGTCTCAGGTGGGACCCCGATTATGAAGCAATCTAATCTTATCACATAACCTAAGTGCATTTCTTTTCACAATTTTAGTGTTTGGCACATCACAGACGTATGTGGACACATCAAAATGATATATTACAAAACTACCTGTGTTTGGGGGGTAGGGCGCACCTATGATTTTGGTCCTGGGTGCGGCCTTCATCTAGGGAAACCTACCAAACCCGACATTTTTTTAAACTAGACACCCCAAGGAGTCCAGGGAGGTGTGGCTTGCGTGGATCCCCCAACATTTTCTTACCCAGACTCCTCTGCAAACCTCAAAATTTGCTTAAAAAAGCATATTTTCCTGACTTTTCCTTGTACGATCACTGCTCCAGCACAAAATTCCTACTCCCCTGCGTTCCCCTCAGTCTCCCAAGTAAAATGACACCTCACTTGTGTGGGTTCCCAAAGGAGAGTCAGCCCAAAGATGTATAAAAGAAGAATATGTGCTTATCAACTCGCTGTGCTAACCCCTCAATCTCTACAAGTTTTTGGCCTTTTTCTGTTGCAGGCACCTGGCCCACCCACACAAGTGAGGTATCATTTTTATCAGGAGACTTGGGGGAACGCTGGGTGGTAAGAAATTCGTGGCTCCTCTCAGATTCCAGAACTTTCTGTCACCGAAATGTGAGGAAAATGTGTTTTTTTAGCCACATTTTGAGGTTTGCAAAGGATTCTGGGTAACAGAACCTGTGAGAGTCCCACAAGTCACCCCATCTTGGATTCCCCTAGGTCTCTAGTTTTGAAAAATGCACAGGTATGGTAGGTTTCCTAGGTGCCGGCTGAGCTAGAGGTCAAAATCCACAGGTAGGCACTTTGCAAAAAACACCTCTGTTTTCTGTGGAAAAATGTGATGTGTCCACGTTGTGTTTTGGGGCATTTCCTGTCGCAGGCGCTAGGCCTACCCACACAAGTGAGGTATCATTTTTATCGGGAGACTTGGGGGAACGCTGGGTGGAAGGAAATTTGTGGCTTCTCTCAGATTCCAGAACTTTCTGTCACCGAAATGTGAGGAAAAAGTGTTTTTTTTAAGCCAAATTTTGAGGTTTGCAAAGGATTCTGGGTAACAGAACCCGGTGAGAGCCCCACCTGTCACCCCATCTTGGATTCCCCTAGGTCTCTAGTTCTCAAAAATGCACAAGTTTGGTAGGTTTCCCTAGGTGCCGGCTGAGCTAGAGGTCAGAATCTACAGATAGGCACTTTGAAAGAAACACCTCTGTTTTCTGTGGAAAAATGTTATGTGTCCACGTTGTGTTTTGGGGCATTTCCTGTCGCGGGCACTAGGCCTACCCACACAAGTGAGGTATCATTTTTATCGGGAGACTTGGGTGAACGCTGGGTGGAAGGAAATTTGTGGCTCCTCTCAGATTCCAGAACTTTCTGTCACCGAAATGTGAGGAAAAGGTTTTTTTCAGCCAAATTGTGAGGTTTGCAAAGGATTCTGGGTAACAGAACCTGGTGAGAGCCCCACAAGTCACCCCATCCTGGATTCCCCTAGGTCTCTAGTTTAAAAAAATGCACAGGTATGGTAGGTTTCCCTAGGTGCCGGCTGAGCTAGAGGCCAAAATCCACAGATAGGCACTTTGCAAAAAACACCTCTGTTTTCTGTCGAAAAATGTGATGTGTCCACGCTGAGTTTTTTCGGGCATTTCCTGTCGCAGGCGCTAGGCCTACCCACACAAGTGAGGTAGCATTTTTATCAGGAGATTTGGGGAAACATAGAATAGCAAAACAAGTGTTATTGCCCCTTGTCTTTCTCTACATTTTTTCCTTCCAAATATAAGAGAGTGTGTTAAAAAGACGTCTATTTAAGAAATGCCCTGTAATCCACATGCTAGTATAGGCACCCCGGAATTCAGAGATGTGCAAATAATCACTGCTCCTCAACACCTTATCTTGTGCCCATTTTGGAAATACAAAGGTTTTCTTGATACCTATTTTTCACTTTTTACACTTCAGCAAATGAATTGCTGTATACCCGGTATAGAATGAAAACCCACTGCAGGGTGCAGCTGATTTATTGGCTCTGGGTACCTAGGGTTCTTGATGAACCTACAAGCCCTATATATCCCCCCAACCAGAAGAGTCCAGCAGACGTAACAGTATATTGCTGTCAAACATCTGACATTGCAGGAAAATGTTACAGAGTAAAACGTAGAGAAAAATTGCTGTTTTTTTCCCCTCACTTTCAATATTTTTTTATTTCAGCTGTTATTTTCTGTAGGAAACTCTTGTAGGATCTACACAAATTACCCCTTGCTGAATTCAGAATTTTGTCTACTTTCAGAAATGTTTAGGTTTCTGGGATCAAGCATTGGTTTCATGCCCATTTCTGTCACTGTCTGGAAGGAGGCTGAAAGCACAAAAAATTGTAAAAATGGGGTATGTCCCAGTAAAATGCCAAAATTGTGTTGCAAAATTGGGTTTTCTGATTCAAGTCTGCCTGTTCCTGAAAGCTGGGAAGCTGGTGATTTTAGCACCGCAAACCCTTTGTTGATGCCATTTTCAGGGAAAAAACCACAAGCCTTCTTCTGCAGCCCTTTTTTCCAATTGTTTTGAAAAAAACGAAATTTTCACTGTATTTTTGCTAATTTCTTGGCCTCCTTCAGGGGAACCCACAAAGTCTGGGTACCTCTAGAATCCCTGGGATGTTGGAAAAAAAGGACACAAATTTGGCGTGGGCAGCTTATGTTATGAGTTATGAGGGCCTAAGCGCGCCCTGCCCCAAATAGCCAAAAAAAGGCTTGGCACCTGAGGGGGAAAAGGCCGGGCAGCGAAGGGGTTAAAATAAAACTTTAATAAACATTGTTGAAGACAATCACTTTTATTAAACATTGCATTGTGTGAATTAATTAAATAATCATTTGATTATATTTACTGCAAATTATTTTGACAAAGATGAGTCTGTTTCAAATATGTTGATATGTTGACCGATTGATAATGTTAACAGGCACGCTTTCATATTTTGGTATTGTGACCCTTTGACAAACTCAGTAAGTCTGCCTTACTTAAAATAACATCCTTTATACCGTAACATCACATAGTCAGCCTGGAGCTGGATGTAGGGTCTGGCCACAGGATGACTATGGTTGTGTGCTGCCTGCAATTAATCCTATGCTGTGCATGGCAATCAACATCTTACTTCACATTAAAAAAATGTAGACATTCACTGAAAAATCCAATGGTTAAAGTGATTTTATAGTCAGGAATTGTAATAACTATGGGGGTCATTCTGACCCTGGCGGTAATTACCGCCATGGCGGAGGTCGGCGGTAGCACCGCCAACAGGCTGGCGGTGCACCGCTGGGCATTCTGACCGCGGCGGTTCAGCCGCGGCCAGAAACGGAAAGTCGGCGGTGTACCGCCGACTTCCCGCTGCCCTTGAGAATCCTCCATGGCGGCGGAGCGCGCTCCGCCGCCATGGGGATTCTGACACCCCCTACCGCCATCCGGTTCCTGGCGGTTCTCCCGTCAGGAACAGGATGGCGGTAGGGGGTGCCGCGGGGCCCCTGGGGGCCCCTGCAGTGCCCATGCCAATGGCATGGGCACTGCAGGGGCCCCCGTAAGAGGGCCCCACGAAGAATTTCAGTGTCTGCTTTGCAGACACTGAAATTCTTGACGGGTGCAACTGCACCCGTCGCACCTTCCCACTCCGCCGGCTCCATTCTGAGCCGGCGTCCTCGTGGGAAGGGTGGTTCCCGCTGGGCTGGCGGGCGGACTTTCGGCGGTCGCCCGCCGGCCCAGTGGGAAAGCCAGAATGACCGCCGCGGTCTTTTGACCGCGGAGCGGTCTTTCGGCGGGAACCGCTTGGCGGGCGGCGACCGCCGTCCGCCGCGGTCAGAATCACCCCCTATATATGCAAAAAAAGAAGTAGGGAACTCTGGGTAGTTTCCAAGTTGTAGACGAAGAGCAGCTCCTTTCTGTGGGATATTTTACAACACCACAGACACCCTAAAACTGCTCACCTCAAATGTCTATTTGTCTAGCAGATTTATTTTTTAAGCATCAGATCAGCAAAGTGTCATCCATGATGAGCTAGTCCTTTGCCATTTTTGCGTCAAAGTATTTAAGCATAGGATTAGCTAGTGGCATCCTCTTTGAGATGAAAAATTACAAAAGCCTTTTACCACTCCATGCACAGTATTAGAGCTTTGGATTGATAAATACCATCCAAGCCAACTTGGAATGAATAAAGCACTGACGGACATGTGTTTCTCTCATGTAAGAGCTTGTCCTACAGACGTAGCATTTTCCAGACACAAGGGAGCACACAGTAAAAGTCAAAGCAAATCCATGCTTCCATGCTACTTTTTGGGCAGCTGGAACATACAGTTCAGTGAACACACACACTAGGACACCCCTCTGAGAGTAGATTAGGGAACTGGTCCTGAAGAATTGCCCTGATCCTTGTGGACATTAAATAGGCAAGAAAAATGTGTACCTCCTTTTGACTACACACATTTAGAGTCAGTAGGATCATTGTACCTATTCCTAGGCAGTGTCATTTTTAATTATGACATAGATTTCCATATATTAAACAAGTTAGGGAAATTCCTTAGTTATTTTTAACTTTTACCTACACCAGCCTACTCACTGTTTCATACCTCCAATATTTTTTTCACCGCATTCTTCACATGGGGAAATAATCAAAAAAGATCTCTGGCAAACAGCCCCCTTTGGTGCCTGTTGGGCATTACACCACTGGGCGAACGAGGAACTGCCTGATGATGAAGCATGACACCTCTTGCGGTGTGTGAGGGCCCTTGCTCCTGAGCAAGCAGATCTCCTGATCAGTTTGCTTAGGTTGAGCCTCACCTGTTTTACTTTTTCTGCATACTCCTTTTTGCATAATTCAAGTAGGCGCATGTATGCAGGACGGCTATCTGCCCTCAGTCCCTTCCTATTGATATGGTATTCTGATCTACCAACAGATGGACAAACACATGATAAACAGCATGATGTTGTTTCTATTTTTAAACCAGAATAGTTGGTTCTGAAAAGAATCTCATTTGGAGTTTTTCAGCTTTAATTTTTTTCCAATTTTTACTTTTTAGGGGGTTGAACTAGAAAACAAAAACAGGCTTGAACCCGTTCTGTGCCGAGGACGTAGTGGTTACGTCCTTCGGCACAGTGCTGCTGTGCCGAGGACGTAACCACTACGTCCTCGGCACACAGCCCAGAGGGAGCGCTCTCGCTCCCTCTGTGTGCTTCCCCCCACCCCCCCAAAGTCAGGGATGGAAGGGGAAGCCCTTCCCCTTCCACCCCAACCCCCCCCACCCCCTCATAATGACTTCAGCGCGCGATCGCGCGCTGACTTCATTATGGGGTTCTCGCCGCACAGGAAGCCATTTGCTTCCTGTGCGGCGAGAAAGGAAGAGGTGAGTTTCTCTTCCCGGTGGGTGGGGGGTTTTGCTGAAAGAGGCACCGGGGGAAAGGAAAGGCTTTTCGCATTGCGATCGGGTAGCAGGAATGCCCACTAGACACCAGGGATTTTTTTAATTTTATTTATTTTGTGGTTTTGACTTGCGGGGAGCGGCCCCTTGGGCAAGGGTCGCTCCCCTTTTGGGGGCAATTACTTACGGCCATTTCTGCCCCCCTTGGGGGCAGATTGGCCTACTATTTTAGGCAGATCTGCCCCCAAGGGGGGCAGAAACCACTGGATCACCAGGGATGTTGTTTTAGTTGTGTATTTATGTGGGGGGGATGCCCCCTTGGGCAAGGGGCGCCCCCCCCAAGGGGGCATAGAACTGTTGGCCTTTTCTGCCCCCCTTGGGGGCAGATCGGCCTATTATTTTTAGGCTGATCTGCCCCAAGCGGGGCAGAAACCACTAGAACGGCAGGGATTTATTTTTATGTGTTTATTTTTTGGGGGGGCATCCCCTTGGGCACGGGGCGCACCCCCAAGGGGGGCATTGACCTGTTGGCCATTTCTGCCTATTTATTTAGGCCCACCTGCCCCCAAGGGGGGCAGAAGCCACTTAGACACCAGGGATAGTGTGTGTGTGTGTGTTAGTGGATGGGGGGGGCCTTGGGCAAGGGTCGCCCCCCACTTTGGGGGCACATGTACCGAGGCCATTTCTGCACCCCTTGGAGACAGATCAGCCTATTATTTTTAGGCTGATCTGCCCCCAAGGAGGGCAGAAACCACTAGAACGCCAGGGATTTTTTTTATTTGTTTATTTTTGTCGGGGGCATCCCCTTGGGCACGGGGCGCCCCCCCCAAGGGGGGCATTGACCTGTTGGCCATTTCTGCCCCCCCTGGGGGCAGATGGGCCTATTTTTTTAGGCCCACCTGCCCCCAAGGGGGGCAGAAGCTACTTAGACACCAGGGATAGTGTGTGTGTGTGTTAGTGGATGGGAGGGGGCCTTGGGCAAGGGTCGCCCCCCACTTTGGGGGCACATGTACCGAGGCCATTTCTGCACCCCTTGGAGACGGATCAGCCTATTCTTTTTAGGCTGATCTGCCCCCAAGGGGGGCAGAAACCACTAGAAGGCCAGGGATTTTTTTTTATTTGTTTATTTTTGTGGGGGGGAGTCCCCTTGGGCCCGGGGCGCCCCCCCCAAGGGGGGCATTGACCTGTTGGCCATTTCTGCCCCCCCTGGGGGCAGATGGGCCTATTTTTATGGCCCACCTGCCTCCAAGGGGGGCTGAAGCCACTTAGACACCAGGGATAGTGTGTGTGTGTGTTAGTGGATGGGGGGGGCCTTGGGCAAGGGTCGCCCCCCACTTTGGGGGCACATGTACCAAGGCCATTTCTGCACCCCTTGGAGACAGATCAGCCTATTATTTTTAGGCTGATCTGCCCCCAAGGGGGGCAGAAGCCACTTAGGCACCAGGGATAATGTTGTGTGTGTTTTTTTGTTTTTTTTGTTTGGGGGCTGTCCCCTTTGGCAAGGGTCGCTCCCCATGGGGACACACTACTAAAGGTATTTTCTGGCCTCCTTGGGGTAGACAGGCCTATTTTTTTAGTAGGCCCATCTGCCCCTATGGCAGAATCCACTTAGGCACCAATTTCTAAATGTTTGATGGTGGGGTGATTGTCAACTGATGAAGTATTTGCATTTGTGATAAAAAATGTTTTACTCCTTTTTGTTCTAGTTCAAAGCTTTTGCTTTATTTGCTGTGGCTCCTTGTGGTTTTGGCGGTGGTTGACCTGCAGTTTGCACAGTTGCATGTTTTAGGTAAGTAAAAACAATTTACTCCAAAGGAGTATTGTTGCCATGCATGAATGACATGTTTGTAGGGGGTGTACTAAATGCAGGATTGTGTGTGAAATTGTCCTTAGATTTGTGCACAATGATATTTGTTTTGTCTTATTTCTAATTTGCCTTTCTTTCTCTCTTTTTAGTGGGATATCATTGGTGATTGCTGTGTCTGTGCAGAGTAGTTGCTGGTGAATCAAGCTTTTTCAGGCAAGTGAGCGGTATAGTTTTTGAGTTTATAACTCTTACTAACAAAGCTACACTTTGTTACTTGTCTTACACAGTGCTGGTTGTTGGTGGTGAATTTGTCCAGTTAATTTTAGTAGGAGAGATCATGGCTAGCCTCAGGATGACCGCTCAGCAGGTGGTTGGTATGCTTTTTGAGTCACTGTCTGATCATGATTATGAGACGGACTCTGCATCTGAGGCAGAGGAGGAAGTGAGAGATTCTGGCAGTGATGTTTCTGTTGGAGGGGAATCTTCTGATGATGAAGCCACACTCAGTGCAGATGAAGGGCCTGTTTTAGAGGAGGACACTGACATGCCAATAGTGCAGCAAGTTGGGGCTGAAAGGTTTCCCGTTATAAGACCTGATGTCTGGGTTGCCCCAAACATGGAGCAGCCAGAGTTGCCTGCCCTTACTGGTCTCCCGGGGTGTAAAGCCAATACAGAGAACTTTTTGCCTATCAATTTCTTTGAGTTATTCATGGATGATGTGTTTTTGGAAGAGATTGTTGAGCAGACTGTTATGTTGTCATGGTGCTAGTTAGGTTCGGGAATGGAATACGTGCGGGTGAGCGGGGTGGAATCGGGGGAAATTGGCAGTTGGATGTGACTGGGAAACAAGGAAGGAGACACTCTTGTTCGATGGAAATAAATCTTACGAGCTATACCAAACAACGTGTCAGTCCCGTCACTACACCTTTTTGGCGACGAGGATGGGATGTGATCCAGTCACATCAGGCGTGCTGACACTCGAACAAGACGCGTTTCTAATTGCGGACAGCTGTCGGTGTGCATCGGAGTCTGACGAGCGACGTACTGGATAAGAGGACTTTGATGGAGCTGTAGTTGCTGTAGCCGATGATCTGTGCCACAATTGAGGAGACTTTTGGGATTCGGGTGAGGTCTCTGGATTCTTTGTTGGAGAGAGCAGTTGTGACTGAGAGCACGCATGCGCAGTCAATGTTTTTTTTTTAATCTCAATGTCACACAGCTACGCTTATTCACTACATCTTGTGCACAGCAACTTATAGAAAGAAGGACTTTAACGACTATTTCTTCAGTGAAACTGTAACTGATCTATAAAGAAAGTACTGCTACTGTTTTGCAGCTGTGTTTACAGTTATTTGTATTATGGCTTCCTCTATCAATTTACCACCTGTTCTTTTAGACATGCATGGTCAACTAGCCATTCAATGGGAGGAGTGGATAGATTTATTTGATAATTATTTATTGGCGTTGGATGGCCAAACTTTTTCACCTTTGAGGAAGAAAGCTTTATTATTAAGTACTATTGGCAAGGAAGCCCATCACATATTTAGTACTTACCTGAAATTTGCGATGATGATGGTCAACCTTTACAGAATGTTTTTGAAGAAGCAAAATTACGCTTGGAGAAGAGATTTTCTAAAGAGGAAAACATCGTTATGTCACGTTACAAATTTTACACCAGACCTCAAAGAGAAGGAGAGTCACTAGATGATTTTATTTCAAGCGTACGAGAACTGTCAGTGAAGTGCAAGTTTGGTGCAATGACGGATGAACTGATTCGAGACCATCTTATAGTTCATTGTCGGAGCAAGAAAACTCAGGAGCGGTTATGGGCAGCGAAAAATCCATCTCTTAAGGACGCAATTGGCATAGCCAAAATTGTTGAAGAATCGGAACATTGCATGAAGGAAATTAGCAAAAAAGACATTTCCTCGGGGGCGGAGGATGTAGCGTTTGTTTCAAAGAAAAATTTGGCTTCTAAGAATGGCAGCTTAGGTAGTAAACAACATGTGTATGAGGGTAAACTTGGCAGATCAAAAGGATGTTCTAGGTGTGGGAGTTCTTCTCACAACAATGATGCCAAGTGGTGTTATGCACTAAACAAGGAGTGCAGAAAGTGTGGTCGCAAAGGGCATTTTGCTCGCATGTGCAAAGATATGTATAGAATGCGTGTGGCTATGACTGATTCAGTTGCAGAGGAGAGTGGATTGGAGGATCGGGTACTCCTTGTGAACTCTGATGGAGCAAATGTACAACGAGAAGTGAGACCGAGGGGCATTTTTTTTCGGTTTTAGGCAGAAATGTTGAGTTGATGGTAGATTCAGGCTCATTGTATACTATTGTACCAAAATCAATGTGGATGGAGAACTGGTCTGAGGTGCCGTTGTTACCCAAAGACATCAACCCAAGAGGATATCAAGGAGCTAAGATCAACGTTTTAGGATATTTTGTCTACCCCATTCTCTTTAAGTCAAGGAGCATTGAAGGGAAAGTATATGTAGCTGATAGCGGTCCTCCCATATTAGGTTGGGCTCATCAATATGACTTACATATTGTTATCGATCCTCATTCTGCTGAGAAGGTGTTAATGGTGAGTGATGCCAGCCTAAATGAAATTTTAAGTGATGCGAAAGATGTTTTTAGTGAAAGGTTGGGTGAATTGAAAGGTTATGTTCACAAAATAATTTTGCAAAAAGGAGCAGTACCTGTAAAGCACAAAGTTAGAAAGGTACCTATAGTAGTTAGGAGTGAAGTGAAGAAAATGTTAGATGACATGATGAAAGAGGGTATCATCGAGCCGGCAGAGGCGTCTTCCTGGATTTCTCCAGTTGTTATAACCAAGAAGTGTGATGGAAAACTTCGTTTCTGTGTGGATTTGAGAAGTGTGAACCAATTTGTGGTGACTGATGTATTTCCGTTACCAAACATAAATGAACTTCTGCTATTGCTTAAGGGAGGTAAATTCTTCTCTAAGTTAGATCTCAAGAGTGCATACCATCAGATTAGGTTGCATGAAGACTCCAGGCAATTTACAGCATTCATAACTATGGAAGGCACTTTCCAATTTACCAGAATGCCTTTTGGACTGTCTTCAGCTGCCAGTGTTTTCCAACGAGCGATGTCACATATCTTTAGAGGGTTACGAAATGTAGTATTTTTTCAGGATGATATCTTGGTTTTTGGTCAAACGGAAACTGAGCACAATTCGGTCCTCAAGGATGTGTTGTGCATACTGGGAAAAGCAGGGTTAACACTGAGGAAGGATAAATGTAAATTTTTAGCTGAGGAAATTGAATATTTGGGCCATACGATTTCTGGTGAAGGTGTTAAACCCAAAGAAGACTTATTAAAGGCTATTAAGTCTGTATCTGTTCCATCCGACAAAAAACAATTGCGTTCTTTTATGGGGCTCATTGAATACTACAGTAAATTTGTAGAAAATTTAAGATGAAAACAGAGTGCCTGCGGAAACTGTTGCGTAAAGGAGTTGGTTTTGATTGGGAACTTGAGCAACAGGAAGCGTTTGATGTGGTGAAACAAGAAATTTGTAATGCAGGTATATTGACACCATTTGACACACTCCGCAAAACAATTTTAACTGTAGATGCCAGTGCATGTGGCGTAGGAGCAGTGTTGTCGCAAGTGCAGGGGAAGAAGGAAGTAACAGTAGCTTTTGCTTCGCGCTCACTGACAGAGAGTGAACGTAATTATTCGGTGATTGAGCGTGAGGCGCTAGCTGCTACTTGGTCTGTAGAGCATTTTAGAACCTTTTTATGGGGCATAACGTTTACTTTGCGATCTGATCACAAACCCCTACTAAAAATCTTAAGTCCAGGTGGGGCTGGTAAGGGCTCTGCCAGGTTGGCTAGACTAGCCTATAAGTTACAGGAGTATAAATTTGTGATTGAACACATTCCAGGTTGGAGAAATTCCCAGGCGGACTGCTTATCTAGATTACCGTTGGAATGTAAAATTGTCAATGATAGACATATGGTTTGTGGAGATGAGGAAGGTGCAGTAGCTTCGTTGTCTGATGTAGTAGTCTGTGGAGCTGGTACCTTTGGGGTTGAAGACTGGGAGCGATGTATGGAGAAGGATACGATATTGAGGGAAGTTGTACGTATGGTTTTAAAGGGAAAAAAAAGAGAGAGTGCAGTCAGTTTAGCAGTGCGACCCTATGTGAAATTAATCGATGAATTTACATTAACCAATGGAAAGCTCTTAATGAGAAATGACAAATTTGTACCTCCAGAAGGTATTAGAAGGAAGATTTTTGCATTAGCTCATGAGGGTCATCTGGGACAGACTTTGACAAAGAAAAGAGTTAGAGAGAATTTTTGGTGGCCTGGTATGGATGATTTGATTTCTCAATGGGTGGAGGATTGTGAGGTATGCAAAGAAAGTGAAAAGAGATTAAAAACTGGAGCCACGAGTGTGTGTGGACACATAGAAGATCCAGGTTCAACATGGAGTACTGTTTGCTTAGATTTCATTGGTCCTATTCAGGGTATAAGGAACAATTTTCAAAATGCTTTAGTCATGGTTGATGTTCATTCAAGATGGATCATAGTCAAATTCCTGCGTGATATTACAACGAGAAGTACCATAGATACCCTAAACAGTGTTTTTCTTGAAGAGGGTCTTCCACGTATTTTGATAACTGACAATGGAACCCAACTCACTTCAAGAGAGATGAGGGAGTTTCTCGACAGTCAGGGAATTATTCATCACCGCACTGCTTTATACAATCCTCGTGCCAATGGTATGGTTGAGAGAATAAATCGGTTGGTGAAAGGTACCATTCTTATGGCCATTCAAAGTGAGAAAGATGTGACGAAAATGGTGGAGGATATGGTGTGGGCTCATCGCACCACCATTAACAAAGCAACAGGTTGTTCTCCGTTTGAAATGATGAGAGGCAGGAAACCAGGTTCGAAATTAACTCCTGCCTGGTTGTTATATACTAACCCCAAGTCTGTTGAAACTAGGATTGAAATTTTAAAAAAAAGTGACATAGTCGAAGGGGATTGGGTTAAAATCAAACGAGGAAGGTTATCTGGTGGTCTTTCGAAATTTATAGGTCCATTTAAAGTCAGTCAAGCATGTAAAGATTATGTAGTACTAGAGAATGGAAACAAATGGAATAGACGGAGAGTAGCATTATATCAAAAAGGGAGCGTTAAAAATGTGAAACTGTTGAAGAATTTTTGGGAACAACCATGAGTGTAAACTCATGTCTGTTTTGTATTTTCATGTGTTCAGTTTCATGGTTAGCATTTCTGTCATGTACTTAGTTAGAGCTTTTGTGTTTGTAGTGTTGTAATTCTTTCTACTTAGTTAGGGGTTCCTCTGTTTAACAAAAAAAAAAAAATGATGCCATTGTGTGTGGAGTGGGGCTTGGCTGAGAGTGTACATATTGGCTTGCTGTTGGCTACTGCAACACACTGCCAGTCAAACACCAGTCCACACACTCCCATCAGCTGGTGTGATTGTTGTATCAGGCATGTGGGCGTATGTAAGTGATGGGCCCTTGAGTGGCGCTGTCTGTCGATGTGAGTGTTTTAATGTGCTGGGCCCGTGGCTGGCGGTGTGAAGGGTCTTGTATGTGTCATGTATGAAAGTTGTGTGAATGGACTGTAAAGCGGTTGGTGCCTTGTCGTGGCTTTACAGCTCACGAGCTGTGAGTCATTGGTTCAGTTTTTTGCCTTTCAGTTATTAACAGTGCATTTCATTTTTGTGAAAGCTCTTGTTAGTAAAATTTGATCCACTGAACCATCACTCACCCGCGTGCCAAATCCAACCAGTATGTGTGGTAAAAATGACAAAACCTGCTCCGCTGTAATCAGGCGTCGCAGCACACCTGTGACACGCTAGGTGCCTCAGGTGGGACCCCGATGATGAAGCATGCCACCAACTTGGTTGGTGGGTGAGGGGTCTTTTTCACATAACCTAAGTGCGTTTCTTTTCACAATTTTAGTGTTTGGCACATCACGGACGTATGTGGACACATCAAAACGATATATTACAAAACTACCTGTGTTTGGGGGGGAGAGGGCACCTATGTTTTTGGTCCTGGGTGCGGCCTTCATCTAGGGAAACCTACCAAACCCAGACATTTTTTAAAACTAGACACCCCAAGGAGTCCAGGGAGGTGTGGCTTGCGTGGATCCCCCAACATTTTCTTACCCAGACTCCTCTGTAAACCTCAAAATTTGCTTAAAAAAGCATATTTTCCTGACTTTTCTTCGTAGGATCACCGCTCCAGCACAAAATTCCTACTCCCCAGTGTTCCCCTCAGTCTCCCAAGTAAAATGACACCTCACTTATGTGGGTCCCCAAAGCAGAGTCAGTCTAAAGATGTATAAAAGAATATGTCCTTATAAACTCGCTGTGCTATCCCCTCTATCTCTACAAGTTTTGGGCCTTATTCTGTTGCAGGCACCTGGCCCACCCACACAAGTGAGGTATCATTTTTACCGGGAGACTTGGGGGAACGCTGGGTGGAAGGAAATTTGTCCCTCCTCTCAGATTCCAGAACTTTCTATAACCGAAATGTGAGGAAAACGTGTTTCTTTAGCCAATTTTTGAGGTTTGCAAAGGATTCTGGGTAACAGAACCTGGTAGGAGCCCCACAAGTCACCCCATCTTGGATTCCCCTAGGTCTCCAGTTTTCAAAAATGCACAGGTTTGGTAGGTTTCCCTAGGTGCCGGCTGAGCTAGAGGCCAAAATCTACAGGTAGGCACTTTGCAAAAAACAGCTCTGTTTTCTTTCAAAAAATGGGATGTGTCCACGTTGCGTTTTGGGGCGTTTCCTGTCGCGGGCGCTAGGCCTACCCACACAAGTGAGGTATAATTTTTATCGGGAGACTTGGGGGAACGCTGGGTGGAAGGAAATTTGTGGCTCCTCTCAGATTCCAGAACTTTCTGTTACCGAAATGTGAGGAAAATGTGTTTTTTTAGCCAAAATTTGAGGTTTGCAAAGGATTCTGGGTAACAGAACCTGGTCAGAGCCCCAAAAGTCACCCCATCTTGGATTCCCGTAGGTCTCTAGTTTTAAAAAATGCACACGTTTGGTAGGTTTCCCTAGGTGCCGGCTGAGCTAGAGGCCAAAATCTACAGGTAGGCACTTTGCAAAAAACAGTTCTGTTTTCTTTAAAAAAAATGGGATGTGTCCACGTTGTGTTATAGGGCACTTTCTGTCGCGGCCGCTAGGCCTACCCACACAAGTGAGGTATCATTTTTATCGGGAGACTTGGGGGAACGCTGGGTGGAAGGAAATTTGTGGCTCCCCTCAGATTCCAGAACTTTCTGTCACCGAAATGTGAGGAAAATGTGTTTTTTTTGCCAAAATTGGAGGTTTGCAAAGGATTCTGGGTAACAGAACCAGGTCAGAGCCCCACAAGTCACCCCATCCTGGATTCACCTAGGTCTCTATTTTTCAAAAATGCACAGGTTTGGTAGGTTTCCCTAGGTGCCGGCTGAGCTAGAGGCCAAAATCTACAGGTAGGCACTTTGCAAAAAACAGCTCTGTTTTCTGTGATGTGTCCATTTTGTGTTTTGGGGCATATCCTGTCGCGGGCGCTAGGTCTACCCACACAAGTGAGGTATCATTTTTATCGGGAGACTTGGGGGAACATAGAATAGCAAAACAAGTGTTATTGCCCCTTGTCTTTCTCTACATTTTTTCCTTCCAAATGTAAGACAGTGTGTAAAAAAGACGTCTATTTGAGAAATGCCCTGTAATTCACATGCTAGTATGGGCACCCCGGAATTCAGAGATGTGCAAATAACCACTGCTTCTCAACACCTTATCTTGTGCCCATTTTGGAAATACAAAGGTTTTCTTGATAGCTATTTTTTACTCTTTATATTTCAGCAAATTAATTGCTGTATACCCGGTATAGAATGAAAACCCACTGCAGGGTGCAGGTCATTTATTGGCTCTGGGTACCTAGAGTTCTTGATGAGCCTACAAGCCCTATATATCCCCGCAACCAGAAGAGTCCAGCAGACGTAACGGTATATTGCTTTCGAAAATCTGACATTGCAGGAAAAAGTTACAGAGTAAAACGTAGAGAAAAAAAGCTGGTGATTTTAGCACCGCAAACCCTTTGTTGATGCCCTTTTCAGGGAAAAAACCACAAGCCTTCTTCTGCAGCCCCTTTTTCCCATTTTTTTGAAAAAAACGAAATTTTCACTGTATTTTGGCTAATTTCTTGGCCTCCTTCTGGGGAATCCACAAAGTCTGGGTACCTCTAGAATCCCTAGGATGTTGGAAAAAAAGGACGCAAATTTGGCGTGGGTAGCTTATGTGAACAAAAAGTTATGAGGGCCTAAGTGCGAACTGCTCCAAATAGCCAAAAAAAGGCTCGGCACAGGAGGGGGAAAAGGCCTGGCAGCGAAGGGGTTAAACAGGGATTTACAATGCCTGGGGCTCCAGTGCGGATAATTACTGTGCCTCCTCCACTATAGAGATTGCAACACGATCATGCAGCCCTCAAGGGAAATGAGAAATGGGAGCTATCAAACACCAGGGCAGCAAACTCTCCATATTTGCGGGCTTCATGCTGGTCATCCAGAGTGCCCACAGAGATTTCCTTACTGCAAAGGGACTGTTAAGGCAGGATCATCCTACCCAGGCTAGGTACCCAGCCAATTAATGTCACTGCCTAAGGGAATATATATTTCTTCACTGACCCAAGCTGGCACTAAAAATTGGGCGCACGCAAATCTAAAAATCCACTGCCAGAAGGGGCGAATATGGATGAACATGGAAACCACCTTATCATGGATGATTAACATTAACAGATGGTTGCTGCAAGTTCTTAACTTTTCTTATTATTTGCATAACCTTTTATCTTAAGTGTGTTACTTGACTCCTGTGCCCTCAGATATCCATTCAGGATTAGTTTCCCCAGGTGAAATGCTCTTTTTTGTGACTACTAAACATATCTAATCTAGCCTTTGAACCTGGCTTTGTCTTTTTTCCAGCCTCAGTGCTGACAGTGCCAGCTAGAGTGCCATTTCTGCCAAATGCCTCACTGGGCCAGTAGGGTTATATAGGCAGAGCATTTTCACCTGTTGGTGACCTGTCCATCCCCTGACTGGGAACTCCTTCTGAAATAAAATCTGCATGCTGGTGGCGGCTGACTGTCCTGGCCACCATTCCCCTTTCTGAGACGGGGACTCTTCTGTGTCTCTGAGCTCCCCCGGGATAGTTCAATTACAGGCAGCACTGGTTCTCTTGTTTCCAACTTTGATTGCTTAGCTTGGGTTTATGGGGTGGGGAGTCCCTTCAATGGGTTGGGAGAGTTGAAGTGGGAGGGGACGGGAGGGCTTTTGATATTGTTGCTAATATCACTGTACATTCTCTTGCTGGGAAGAGATTTATTTGCTGTGCTTAGCAGTGCTGGTGTCGTCTTAGACATATGGTGGGAAATGCATGATTGATATCAACTACTCCTCAAATGGGATGCCTGGCCCCCTGAGCCGTGAGTGAAAGGATGACTGACTGGGGTCATGTTAATGTCTTGGAATGTCCAGCGCATAGGAGAACAGTACAAAGTCAGGCAGATCTTTGCCCACTTCAGGCAACACATGGTTGACACTTTCTTCCTCCAAGAGCTCCACCTTATGGAGCAATCTCGTGTCTGGGTACGAGTTAGCTGGATCAGTGAGACTCAGCGCCATGTACCCCACCTATGTCAGGAGATTTGCGATTGTCATTAGAAAAGAGATAAAGTAGCGAATTCTCAGGGAAATACGTGACCGTGAGGGGCATCCTGCATATGGCATTCTGGGGGGAAGGAAAGTCAAGCTAGTCTGTATCTACGGCCCTAACACTGACTGCCCTGACTTCTTTCTCTCAGTGTGGCACAAGATTTCGAGTGTTAGCTGCTCCATAATTTTATGAGGGGAAGACTTTAATGTGGTACTGGATTCTTCACTGGACCAATCTCAGAAGGGGCATAGGCTACACTCACATGCGGCTGCACAATGTTGCACAATTATGACTGATCAGGAACTGCTTGACATCTGGCATGAAACGCATGGTGAGAAGACTAAAGGCATATGAATCACTACCTCCCACAATGTATGGTCACTTATTGACTACTGGTTAATCTTGGAGGATGATGCTGTCGGGGTCAGGGTGTGGCCCATATGCCTCACATGCTATCGGACCATGCACCAATAGCACTGGCACTAGACCTGGCTGAAGTGGGCAGGCATGCCTTCACTTGGAGGCTTCTGCCAACTGCACTCAGAGACTCTATTTTCCAATCAGAAATTAAAATCAACATAATTTAGTTTTCTGTGAGTAATACTAGATCCATTGAATACCCAGGTTTGCTGTGGTAGGACTTTAAGGCCTATATTCATGGATCCGGCATGGCAAAGTATCTGGTTGTACTGAAAGACTTTTATTACTCACCTGGAGTGGGACATGCAGGACTTGGAAACTCTCTACTTCGTCACTGATGATGCAAAAGTAAATTCAGTTCAGATTCACAGAAAGCTATTTGAATATCAGGACGAGGCTGAGAAGGACACTCATTACTTTCATAAACCGGACATTGTAAGATACACGGGGAGAGTGATAGTGCTGGCAAAACCCCTGCATCCCTACTCAAAAACAACCAAAATGACCCCTATGCTACTGAACTCCTGAATGACAAAGGACAGTACTGTCATACTGCCAGTGACATCATGCAGGCGATGTTCAATAGTATTTGCCACTGTACAAATCCATTCTCACAGTTGACCCTTGCGTGACCAAGGACTACTTTGATTCCATCCAACTGCTGTGGTTGGATGATATCCACATGCAATATCTGGGTGTTCAGTTTGATTTAGAGTACATTTTACGGACGATCTAGATCATTCTTAGTGGAAAGGCTGTGAGTCTGGACAGTCCAGTTCTAAAAAGAATATGCTGAGCTTTTAGCCCCACACATACAACCCTTGTTTGAGGAGTGCAGGGCTACTGGCATACTTCCCCCAACACTAAGAGATGTGCTCCTGGTTATGGTACTCAAACCTACTAAACTGACAACCACTGTGACTCATAGAGACCAATTTCAAAGATCAACATAGACAATACAATTCTGGTCAGACATATCACAGGCAGCCTGCTTCCTCTCTTTCCAAGTATTGTCTAGCCGGACCAGTCCGGGTTTGTTCCTGATAGAGCCACCACATTTACCCTGTGTGCCCTGTTGGCAGTACTCCATCCTCTGTCCCCCAAACTTCAGGCTGTGGCTGTTTTCCTTGATGATAATAGGCCTTGGATGTGCTGGAATGGTCATACTTAGCCCTGGTTTCCTCTAGTGGATCAGACTGCTCTATGCTCAGCCAAATGTGTGTATCTGAACAAATGGTGTGATTTTGCCTGCCTTTCCAATTAGCAGGGGCATGCAATAGGGCTGTCCACTGTCCCCGATGCTATTTGCAATCATCATGGAGCCCTTGGTAGCCCATCTTCAGCAACACCATGCCAAGCACAGACTATGCTTCACAAGACAAGGACTAGATGTACAATGATGATGTCATAATCTATGTGCTAGAGCCTAAGGTTAATCTGGCATTTATTATGCATGAATTTCTCAGATGTGTTATCAACTGGGCCAAGTCCATAGTTTTCCCATTAATCCTGGCTACAGTTCAACATAGACTTCCCCCTGAGGTGGGATGGCTCTTCAGTCAAATATCTAAGTACAAGGATCAGTAGAGACATGGAAGAATTGTGGAGGGAGAACTATGATCAGCCTGTTAACTGGATGGAGGAGCAAATTCCATGCTGAATCTGACTGTCCAGACCATAACTGGGAGAATAGGGATTGCTAAAATGGTCATCCTTCTAAAGGTTTTATATATGTTCATAATCATCCTATGCTGTTAACAAGTGTTTTCTTCAATCATCTGCGATCTCTGCTGATAGCACTTGCCTGGGGAAGTAGACAGCCATGATTAAAGTGGGAGCAGTGGGAGCTGCTGACCCTCCTGCCGAAACATGGAGGCCAAGGCAGCCCCTGACAGGGAACTCTGTAATTCTGCACAGGTGCATTTGTGCACCAGTAATTTTACCCGGAGACCTTGGGGGCTGTTGAGCTAGATAACATTGCCCTTGCTTACTGAAAACTGCTATTCCCACACCACTGATATGACCCACAGGCATAATCAACACAGTGGGATCAACAGTATGGGCCTTGGCTGACTTTCAAAGCAGAGCCCGCCTAACTATTCTTTACTCGCTGGCACTGCCACTGGCACAGAATCCAACCTTATCTCCCATGTAAGCAGAATGGTCCTGCCAGCAGTTAAATCATATGCAGCTGAGGGCACTGGGGGACATCTACCCAAATCCATTACGTGTTGAACTGCGTAACCTACTGACAGCAGTTGACTGCACACTCCTAGATGTCTTTCTCAGTTATCCGCTATGCAGCATGTGCACACAGGCACACCCTACCTTCTGCCTGGAGCCTACCACCTCCACAGGCTGGACTCTATCTTGATATCGTCCTCACCTAAGAGGCTGATTATACAACTGTACTAGACTAGACAGACTATGGCACACATTGTTAAGACCAGGGCACACGTGGAGTGGCAGCGTTACGTGGGTGTTGATATTCCAGACTGTAAGTGGGGTTACTGCTGCACCTAAACCACTGTACTCTGTCCAAACTAAAGACTCCACTTATACACATTTAGATCATACTTAGACTATAATGCACAGCCCTTTAACTGAACAAAATGAATTTCAGAGATGATACCAGATGTGAGCGATGTGGTGGGGAAGGAACTGATGTCCTACATCTAGCCTCGCAGTGTTTGAAAAGAGGTGATTATTAGAATCGTGTCTTTACAAAAATAGAAGATATACTCAATGCTGAGGTACCAATAGTAGACCTGCTGGGGTATGTGAAAGACATCCCACGTAGCATGCGCAAACTTATTGCTATGATGCTACTGATGGCAAAACACTAAGGGTGTCTATACACTGGAGACTCGCAGTTGTGCCCCAAATTGACTGTTGGATCACTGACACTGTGTACTGTCAGGAACAGCTGACAGAGTACTGGCTATTGGTTTTGCTGTAAGTAGACCAAGAGACATATGAACCCCGTTTTAACTATATATTGTGATGTAATCTGACCATAAGCAAAGAGAGGTGAAGAGGCCCTATATTACTGCTGAGGCCCACTCTCAAAACACTTTGCTATGATATATTTTAATTGTTGAGGCATGATGAGATGAACATAGACAAGGGAAATTATACTGAAAACCATGACCTCTGGCAATCCTGTTGTGCTGTATCTGGCCATATTGTTATATGTCTGTATTTGATTGTAATAACATTGTTACAAATGTGCTCACAGTGGATCTAATGCCTGATTTGGAGATTTACCGGGCAATTATATGTGTTGGAAGTTTCATTAAAAACCTGTAAATTAAAAACAAAAAATAACCTGACAAAGTGGGGAATGTGATACTTTAACTGAGAGATACGTACCTGGAGGAAGCAAATAACTTACTGAATGATACCCCATGTTATGAAGGCACAACCATGTCACACTATAATGAAATCAAAGGAAAGTTGTTTGAGGACTTGAAAGAGTGGTTGGATTAGCAGATATTGGTAACAGATTTGTAAAACTTGACAATGCAATGATCCCTATGGAAAGAAATTGGGTTATTGAATGAGTGAGTAATAACCCTACTCAAGCAACAACCACAATCCTTGTCAGGGTGAACCAAAAAAGTCACTAAATTGACCTGTGATTAACTCTCTGGGAGCTTGGCACAAAAGCAGTGATGCTTAACTTAGAGGCACTGTGTTTAGGATTTATGCAGCACTCAAACAGTAATAAAGTGAAACCACAACACATATAAAACACCAACTTAGAAAAATAGAGAAAATTACAATAAATTACATCAAAATGAATTAAACCAAATCAGTAGAAAAAAAGTTATACATTTTTCAAGGTATTAGAGAAATCTAGAACAGAAAAAAAATCAAACCACCATCTGGTCATGCAAGACCGGGGCAAAGTCAAAAGTTAAGGCCGACCGTGAATGAGCACGGTTTGGATACACGAGGTGGGTTCAGCCCAGTCTCAGCTTGCCTTTGGACTTAGAACAAATTATGTGAAAAAGCCCAGGAGAAGGCAAAGTTCAGTGGGTCAAGGTGGCAGGCACCATCCGGGGAGTCATGTTCGGTGGGAAGTGCTGTACAAGGTCTTGGCGAAGCCGCTGATGATGGTGAGAAAAAGCTGAGCGTGTGAGAAGCTGGATTTTCAAGCTGAGGAGCTCATTGATAGGGCATGTGTCACCATCGAGCCTGATAAAGGTATTTACCTTTGGACTAAGAAAACATTTTTGGAAGTTGAAAACCTCCAGCGGGGCGAATCTGCAAGATATAGCTGAAGAGGGCATCACAAGGCTAATGCTGTTGCTCGAAGATCATGCTGAACAGGGTTTGCTGCTGTGGAAAAGAAAGTATTGGGAGCTACTGTGAATTCAGGTCAACCAGCAATGCACCTTGGGCGGATCAGCAGGCAGGTAGGTCTTGGTCTTCTGTCGGTCCTTCTGGCACTTTTGGCTGAACATTTCTTGAAGTCTCAATGTTTAGGGTTGGGAAAGAGCAGCACCTCTAACACCACTTTCAAAGGTCGAGGACCATGAGGCATCACTTGTGGGATTAGGACTCACTGTCAAGCAGAGGCCAGGGGCAGGGTTTAAGGTCTTTGGAGCTTGTTATGTCCCTGTAGCTCACACAGGAGGCCATCCAACTAGCCTCTGGAGTCACTCTGCTACTCCTGGGTTTAAGGAGATAGTCCTATCTCCTTCAGCAGTAAGGTGGGCCTCAAGCAGCAGGGCAGACCTCTGGATTGCAATACTTTCCTTCTGAAGTCTTCCACAGATCAAGGCGTATACTGAAAAGGTTGTTCATAAGGTCCAATATTTATACTTGGTGCCAGCCTTTCACGTGGAGGTGACATCCTGGCTACAACCACATCTGGAAAGTTCTTTCCTTCCCCTGCCAAGACTCCAAGTAGTCTGCAATGACAAAAGACTGGTGTCAGGTTCCTTCTTTATGTGTGTACTGGAGGCACCCTTTGAAATGTAAGTGGTGCAGGGAACAGCTCTGCCATCCCATCCTGGCAGGATAGCCCATCCTGCCAACAACTAGTCCCCCTTTTTCTCAATAGTTGGGAGAAATATACAAAGACCAACTACCCAGGCAGCAGACATTACATGGTTGGGACAAGAAAATGCCAACTCTCTAAAAGTAGTATTTTCAGAACTGTGATTAAAATTCAACTTTAACAATAAAGAGGATTTGAAATTACATTTCATTTGAGTCCAAACTTAACATCCCAATCTGTTACCTATAAAAAGTTAGCACTTATTAAATTTAATAAGGACACACAATTTTATCAAATGGGTGAGACACCACTTACAACAGTGAAAAATTAATTTAGGACTTTTTCTACTACTAAGACATGTAAAACTTAATAACACATGCCCTACTTTTTAAATACAATGCACTCTGCTGTATGGGCTGTTTAGGGCCCACCTTAGGCTTACCTGTATATTTTAAAAAGGAATGATTAAACCTGGCAAAAGGTTTATTTTGATAGGTCAAATTGGCAGTGGCAGTCCTGAGAAATGGTTTAAAATGATGCTTAAGTGGGTGGCATTATAAGTGCAGCAGGCCCACTAGTAACAATTAATTTACAAGCCCTGGGTACATTTAGTACCACACACCAAGGACTTATAAGTCAATTAAATATAAATATGTCAATCAGGTGTTAGCCAATTGCACCATGTTTTAAGGAGAGAGTGCAAGCACTTTAGCATTAGCTAGCAGTGATAAAGTGCACAGAGTCCCAATGCCAACAGAAACGAGACTAAGAAAACAGGAGTGGTGGAGCCAAAACATCTGGGGGAAGACTACACCAAGGATGACAAGTCTAACACCTATGATGTACCTATTACCAAGTGTCTGCAAGAACAGAACCAAACCCCCCTATCTACATTGACCATTTTCTCTGCCTTTTGTGCAAATCCTCCCATCCTACATCAGGGACACTAAAGAGTTTTTGGGCAGAATTGCTGCAGTGCACCGGGAACCTGAACAAATCTTATTTTCTTTAGATGTAACTACACTACATACTTCTAAACAACATGATTGGGGGTAAAAGCCAGTGAATACTTCTCAAGGGCACATGATATAATACGTTGGCCACACGAGAGATATTAAAGATGAAGAAATGGTGCCTCACAGAAAATATTTGTCTCTTTGGTGACTGCCTATTTAGGCAAATAAGGGGAATCGCTACGGGCACCTGCTTTGCCCCCAGCTAATAAATTAATGGGCTGGTTGGCAAAGCAGGTGGTCTGAGAAGAGAACATGAAGGTCTATTCTGAGAACATTTTTCTCTAGGTAAAGTGTATCCATGACCGTTTTTTAAACTGTAAAGGTACTAAAGATGAAGGAATGAAGTTATCGATAAACTTAACTGAAATGTTGTGAATATACATCTAACCAGCAGTATTTGTAGGAAAGAAATCATGTTTCTCAATGTAAAACTTGTGATAAGTGAAGGCACCGTTCAACATACTACTTATAGAAAAGAGTAGTTTGGAAGCGGTACATTACATCATAACAGCTTTCAACCCATGCTTCTGAAACAAAATAGCCTGAATGGGCAATTTCTGAGGGCAAGAAGAAATTGTAGTAGACCAGATCTTTACCGTTAACTGAAACAGACAATAGTCTTCTGGTTTGAAACAAGCGATTACACAAGAAAGACTTTGAGAGAGGTTACACAAGAAATACCTTGAGAGAGGCAGAGAAAAACGCTGACGCACAGGATATGAACAGATTACTCTCTAGTAATTGTGAAAAAAGACAGACTGACACAACTTCTAGACTTATAGCCACATACGACCTGCAACTAAGGAATATTAAGAACACATTATACAAGCATTAGCATTTACTACAGTGGGACCCAGTCATTGGTAACAGAACCTTTATGACCTACAGGAAAGCTAGACCCTTGAGAGACAACTTGACATCCAGTCACTTCTCAAGTTTAACTTCTAAGAATTGGTTAAAGCAATTGAAAGATTTTAAAATACGCAATTGCAATAAATGTAAAGCTTGCAAATTGGGTGTAAATATCAAGGAATATGTTACTCCTTTCTCATCATCACGGGAAAAATCAATAAGGCATTAATATTCAAAATGGATTTTGTTGTTTATGTTCTGCTTTGCCCTTGTCGAAAGAAGTATGTGGGAAGCACAACTTTCATGGCCTATAAAAGAATACTGGAACATATGCGAGCAGTAAGAAAAGGTGATGTGTCCTACCTGGTTGCCTGACACTTTCAGACATGCTAGGACAGTGATGTCAACAAACTAGGTTACTTTGTGATAGACCAGATTACAAAGGGAATCACAGGTGGCAACAGAGTTTTAGCATAGAGAAGACTGGAAGTGAAGTGCATCATATCTACACAAACATTAGAACCAGCACGTATAAACATCAATAAACAGTTAGTGACTTTTCTGGGCGATATGAAGATACCAGTATGTTTTCTGCATCCTGTATCCATCACTTTACATTTGTATAAAAATGTTTAACTTTAATTTTCTTGGCAGTTGGCTGCTAAGCGATTGACAAGTATTTCTAATATGTGTCTTGAGAAAAATGAGAAAATTGTATGCTATCCACCCAACCAGTCAAAGTTGCCCATAGTGGCGGACAATTAAGTTTGAGTTCTAGGACTCATGAAAACTTCATACTCAATATATTATACAAATTGAATTTAATATTAACCCATTTGGGTTGGATTCTATATTAGCTACATGTGGAGAACAAGGTCCATAACTAGTCAGTCATTTGGAGTTTTATTGGAACCAGGTTGAATTCAATGAAAGGAGTATACTGACTTTTTGTATTGATTCTTACTGATTGCTTGGCTGGATGCCAATCAATCTGATTTAATAAGGTTATTGTAGTTTTTGGAAATTTGTCAATCGTCACTTTGAGTGGATGATGAGGGCACCTTAAGCTATTTCAATAACACACTTTGCCCTGGCACTATGATGAAATAATTTGAGAATGTATTGGCCGATATTTGTACAAATATCTGTAAGCAGTTGTTTTTCTATCTACCTGCAAACGTCTTTTTCACTATTAACACTATTTTAAAATATGGAAACTGCAGAAAACACAAATAAGGTTGTGATCAAGGCATCCCAGTCAAAATCCATGGACCCCGTTTGTTAGCCGTTCGACTGAAGGCCATGAAATAAGCTTCACTGAGAACTACAACTGCATCTGGTCAGTGTGCCACCTTTTCTCTTCCTCAATGGCAATGGAATTCAACTGGGCATAAAATAAGAAGACAATGATTACCTCTGGAGGGCAGGTACTGGTCTTGCAAGGTGTCTGAGGCTGAAATTCACCACTGAACTGAGGCTTTTGTAAACATAAGCAATAATCCTATTACCTTACCTAATTATAATGTCACTTTAATTGTTGCTTTTCCAGTGAATTTCTTGTTTTATAACATAAAGTAGGACTTTATTCCCATACCTAACTATAACATTGCTTTAACCTTTGTTTTTTCTAAGTGAATTGCTGGACTTTTTTAATCATATTCACCCAAATCCCTCACTGGTTATAGCTTTAGTGTGTGTGGCGTAGGGTTGACCGCAGGGTCTGTTCTGTGACAAGGCCCTGCGCCCAACCCCCTCCCATGGAAGACTGACTCCGTGCAGATGGCCAACATCCCACAAACCCCATAACACATTTGTCTTGTATATTTTTTACAATACTGTGGTACCACACCTCAAGCACCAACCATGATACAGCAAAACAACGCACTTACTGCTGCTTGTGCAGTCTTGTATTTCTTCTGCGGTATTCTTATGGTACTTCACAGGGGGCATGCTGGCCCCTGGGAGTGTCCCTCTGGGTCCCTCCCATGAGCACCAGGTGGTCAGAGTGTCATTACCTTGCCCCTTACATGTTTCATTTAAAGAAGTTTAGCATAAGGGGACTGAGTTCCATTGTCCTGTAATGCCAGCCACAACATTTTCCTTCATGTTGCATCCAGTCAATCACATTAAAATTACTGATGGTAAAAATGCCCTCTCAGCTAATCTGATACCTCTACGTTTTTAATTTGCAGTGCTGCAGGATCCCACAGCATTAATCATCCGAAAATCACTATAATTTAAACGCAAATATCTCAAAAACACCTGTACATATTTACACCAACCAAAAGCGTCTAACTTTCTGTTGAATTTGGTGTTATTCCGTTCAGCCGTTTTTTCTGCATTGCTTTCCAAAATGTCCCATATGAATTAGTATGGGCAAACAACATATTGGGACCTTCATTTTCCCCATCCGTCAATTGACAGAACACCTCAAAACATTCCCAGAAGGAGCTTGCTGGGTTGGATGCATTTTTTATGACCTCATGCTATTAATGATGTAATTTGAGTGATCATCAGTGATCTCATTAATAATGTGATTTAACATGTTGAGTGATGTAATATGTGAGATAATACGTGAGGTCCTAAGCAATGCATGTAGAGGGTGCAAAATACAGAGAATTTCAGTGATTTTAAACATTAGTTTTTGCCTTATTTCAAAACTATAACTTTACTTTAATCTTTAATCTTTATTTTTTGAGCATATATATATATTTACAAATATATATTGAGAGTGAGAGAGAGAGAGAGTTAGATAGATAGATATAGATATATGCATATATAAATTTCAAAGAGACAAAATGGACTATGAAAACAGATGAGTGCTTACATTTCTATGAAATTTGACAATGATGTGACTGCAGAGACAGCACATGTGACCATAGAAACCCAAAATGAGTAAATACCAGAAGGTAGCTCAATAATCAGTTTGGACATAGTCCAACCATGATGACTATGAAAGGAAATCCTGGTACAGGACGGACTTCTTTAAATGAGTTCCGAGTGCTGCAGCAAGAATGACTAGCAGCACCCAGACAAATAAAAAGAGGAGATGGAGAAGATGAAGCAAAAGGAAGAGGGAAAGGAAGAAGATCCAAAAGAGGAGGCAACTCAATCAAAAGCAGGGGCAGGAGCAAGTCCCAGTTGGAGTGACAGACAATACAGTCATAAATCCAACCGAAAAATATTTATCAGAAGAAGAAACAGGGTCCTCAATCTTGGTCCTTCTTACAACAGAACCAAGGAAAACCTCTTTAACCTTGTTCCAAAGTTGAAACTTACTAACCAAAGTGTACTCATTAACAAGGAACACAAATAAAACATCAGAAGCAAGAGATTGATGACTGATGCAATGCCATAGAGAGTGGGCGACACTGAAGGATTATGTGATGAACATGATCTAGACAGAGATAGTAGCATAGCAGAGAGCATGGATTTGGGAAGAGACTCTAAAGAAGTGATTAGGACCTTGAATGAAATGGGTGTAAGGACGAATCTAAGCAGTGAAACAGAGTTCAATCCCAAATCTAAATCTGCCCCCAACTTTACCTCACAGTGCAATAGAACAGTTTCATCAAGTAACAATCAAACACCTCAAGCGTCTAAGAAGACAAATCTATAATAGACAGAACTAGCAATGGAACCTAACTTGGTCCCAATTAAAGACGGCCAATAGTCTGCAACTGGAAGTCTTCTGTAAAGGACAGCCATTTATGTAGGCCATTTCTTATTTCCATTTGAAGATAGTTTGCCTTCATACCTGCAGGTCAGCATGGGCTTCCTGACAAAGATTACCCATGTCCCCTGGGAGCCAACTTAAACATTGGTGGCATTAGATGTACAATCTTTATATGCGAGTATTAGACATAATGATAGGCTAAGAGCTGGGGAGCATTACTTAACAGCAAGACCTTTGACCTTGTTCGAACACAATAGGATGCTCATAGACATGATGAAGTTCTGCCTAGAAGAGAACTTCTTTTTGTTCAGTAATGTTATGTACAAACAGATCGAAGGGAAGGCCATGGGCACCTGTTTTGCCCCCTGCTATGCCAATTTGGATACAAGCTGTTGGGAGAAACAGATGTCCATGGACCCCAAAATAGAGAGGTCCCTGTGAAAATCATAATATTGCTCTGCTATATAGATGGTCTTTTCATCATCTAGGATGGAATAAATGAGGAATCGTATGATGTTCACAATATTTGAATGAAAATAAGTTGAATTTAAGGTTTGTGATGTTTTTTAATCAAATATAGATTGACTTCCTTGATAGCCACATAAAAGTAGAAAAAGAAAATCTGATAATTTCCCTCTCTAGAATAGAAACAGCAAAGACAACAGTACTATACACCCTCAGCAGCCATTCAGCAGGCATATGAAGTGGAGTATCTCCTATGGAGAACTGGTGAAGTTAAAAAGTAACTGTAGCACAGACACGAAATTCACAGAAGCTCAGAACGATCTCATGAAGAGGTTTAGAGCCAGAGGATATCCAGAAAAGATCTTGAGGAAGGCAGTAGAGAGGATTTAGCCAAATGACAGGGTAAAATTAATATAAGGGACTGGAAAAGCAGAAGATATAACCCTAGTAAAAGAGAAAGAAAACATCAATAAAGTTAGGGTTATTATCACATTTAACATTGAGGCCCGTATTTATACTTTTTTTAGCGCCGCATTTGTGCCGCTTTTTGGCGCAAAACGGCGCAAACCTACAAAATACAATGGCATTTTGCAAGTTTGCGCCGTTTTTGCGTCAAAAAACGACGCAAATGCGGCGCAAAAAAAGTATAAATACGGGCCTGAATCCAGAAAGGTGGCAAATATTAACAGATGTAAAGGGGATAGACCCTGTATCACATATCGTAGAAGTATGTATATCAGTAAATGTTAGTTCAGAGCCATTTCCAAACAGAAGTACAGAAACAGTAGTTAGGGAAAGAACTTGTGGGTTTTTTCCATGGAACTGTTGTAAAGCCAGTAGATACAGTCCCAGCAAAGCAGCTTATGATGTCACATTTCAAAAGAAACCTTATGAGATTAGGATGTTAATTTTCTGTAAAACAGATCACATCATATACTCTATAGCATCCTTGCCACAAAAAGATGTAGTGGTAGTACAATATTTCAAATAAAAAAGTATATCCTAGCACATCTGCAGGAATATGACTAATGATGTGAAATACCCAGTGGCACAACACTTTCAAGTAAAACACACAGTAGATTGGATGTTCATGAAATACTATGGTCTGGACAAGGTTCCGAGAGAGGGTGACCAGTGCTTAAGGTAAGTCAGATTTGAATGAGAATATATCAACCTGGAAACTGTAGAACCAGGAGGTCTCAACATGAGTGAGGAATTGGCAGTGCACCTGGATGTAGAATGAAATCAGATCTGGATTGTGATTGGTGCTCCCTTTCCGTATAGTCTCCGAGTCACTGATGAAGGGAAATGTGTTCTTGTTGAAACAATTTTTTTTATTTTAGGATTTTATTTTTGTTTTCCTTAGCAGGTATTCCTTTCTTTACTTTCTTTCCTCAAGTAATGATTTTTCTTAAGGAAACAAGAGTGTGACCAGAGAAAATGTTTCTCTCTTTGCCCACTTGAGCTTCAAGCAATGAGATAAAAGCCAAATATTGAGTTTGGTCAGGCTGAGAAAAATATATTATTTGAAATGTGGGATAATGCAGAAAAGTAGATAGACTATTCTGTCTGCATAATTATCAAATATCAGAGGGAAAACAACAGTTATGAAATTTCAAGTTAGATCATGCTGTGATATTATTCATAAAATATATATATATTTTTAGAAATGACATAATTTGTATGATTATGTATTTGCCTGTTCGATGTAACATTGGTAGGAAATCAAATGTTACAAACTAATGAGCAATTTGTTTTAATAATAACACGTTTTATTTTAATTATGACTACCTTGTGTTTAGAAGAAAGAAAAAACCTTTACATAAGATATGAGAAAAAAGACTGCTTATTGGAAAATGTATAGTATTTATTTTAGTTTAATGTGACAAATGCCCTTTCTTTTTAAAAACCTTTATGTTTGTGACCTGCCCATTTGAGAGCAAGGCTCGAGGGAATGATCTGAAATGCATGGTGTCCAAAGCTTGCCACACATTATTTTAAAAAAAGAACACTTTGGCAGCACCAGTCCAGGTCTGCGGCTTTCAAATCCTTCACGGAGGAGTGAGCGTTATCAAAACATAGTGGGTGTCTGCTGCAGCCGGCCCATGAGGGATGGCGACAGACATGTTAACAGAGCTTCATAGTTAAATATATATATATACACACATATGGGATAGATAGATATAGATAGATAGATGCATATATAGATGGATATACTTATATACTTATGTACAGTTTCTTCCATCTCAGTTTGTAACAATAATTTCAGCCACTGGTGTCTCATCTGTGGGAGGGTGGCAATGCCCCAGCATCTTTTGTTCTAGCTCCCCTTTGGGCCTCACCACCAGTGCTATATTATATGCTGCTCCATGATGGGCAACCAAAGAGACCTTGCAACATACATCAATGTGTCCCAGTGACTTTCACTGTGAAACAGCAATTATATGTGCCTACCGGTTTGTTTAAAAGGTTTAAATACAACTTTGTATGTCTGTGCTTTTAGCTTATACGTATCTATCTGTGGTCATATTTATTACTCATGTGGGGAAAATGCCTTTAGGTCATAATTTGCATTGAAAAATAATTTTTGTTTTTCTTAATAACTGGTGCCATTTGATGAATCTGGTTGAATCTTTCCCAAAAAAAAAGTTCATTTGATTTTAGTTTGGCATGGTAAGTTTCATGCAGATCTGTCATGTGGGGTCTAAGACGAAATAGGGAGTCAACAAAGTGTCTTTTACCATTTTATCTCCCATAGGATTCTTTGTTATCCAATTGAGTGGAGTTCCACCAAGCTGCTTGAAATAAAAGTAATAGTTTTGCGGGGCTTAAAAAGGTTAAATAGATAGAGATATCTTGACTGTTCATCCACTGAGGTGTGCCATTTCACGGTTCACAGACCCAAGTTTAAAACAGTTTCAAATCTGATTGGCCGAGACAGGATTTTCTCCCAGCATTTCCTTTGATTTGGCACACTGGAAGCTCTCTGATTGCATAGCCACCTCTTAAGAAACATGTTGTTGCACTATTACAGGACTCAGGGACATTGTACCTTATTCATAAACAAAATTGAAAAGGGTTGAGGTTGGCCACACAGTTAGGTTGGGTGCTTGGTCTGGCCTGTCCCATGACTTCACACATGACATCACTCATGACATGATAAATGTCACCATTGATGGTATCACTAATGACAACAACAACCATGATATTGCTGTTGACAGTTTTGATTGTTTTAAATTGTGTGAATGATGAATTTTGATATTTAATAATGAGTAAAATCTCTTTTCATAATAAGTGTTTTTGGATTTACTCTGTTTGTAACGATCTTTAGAAAGTAGCTAATAGATTTGTTTTGTTTAAGTATGTTATTTTACAACATAATGGTAGATTTTCTTGTACTGTAATAATAGTTTGTAACTTGGTTACATAGTTGTATGTTGTAATGTTTGTGATTATACATTGCGCAGGGTTTATGGGTTTGTGACACTGCTTTTATGGTTGTATGGTGTAGAACATGTTACTGATTTTACATGATGATATATTGTATAATGGTATGATATATTTGTTCATACTTGTCATAGTCAGACTGTTTCCTTTGTTTTCATATTAATCAGTGGATGTGTGGTAGGATGAAACAGTTGTAATGTTGATATCACAAGGGAGTGTTTCTAAATCATGGAGGTGTGTTTCAGTATGATATTGAGCAGTTTACGACAGCTGTTTCATGCTGTGATGGCGCAGGTGTGGTAGTGAGATAGTTGGTGTTTTTGCCTATGATGTTCCTAATATGGCGGTTTATGAAAGATGTGGTCTGTGTCAATCTTGCCATCAGTGTTTTTTACAAAGATTTTTTTTTTGGTTGTAGTGGGGTAAAGTGTGTAGCAGATGTAACATTCTGCGGTAGATGTTACATGTAGTATTGCACAGTGTATAAATCGGACATTTATTTGGATAAATACTGCTGCAGAGAGTATTTCATCGTTTATTCCTTCATTGATTGCTTATTAAACTTACTTACACATGGAAACACCTCTCCTTATGGCCAAGAGGCATGTCAATGTGGTTTTACCCCACTACAAAAATGTAACCAATGTTTTGTCTAAATAGCTTTTGTTAAGATAAATACACATGAAAAAAATGCCACTGGGTGAGACACAGAGTATGTTGTTGATTACCATTGTTGAGGGCGTGAATGAGTCTTATGACTCACTTCGAGGCTCCATCTTTTGTGAGTCATGGTCCTTCCTCATACATAACATTAAGCGTTTTACATACACTTTGTGCATCTGTATATCAGTGGCGTAACAAAGGCCCCCCGCAGCCCCTGTGGTGCTGTGGGGGGTGGGGAGGCGAGCTCCAGGGAGCCCCCTCAGCAGAGTACACTGTGCACGGGTGGCAGGCCTCTGGCTGGGTCCAGGAAAAGGGGGGCACCTCCAGGTACTTTGCAGGGGGCCCCCCTCAAGGTTTTTTATGCCACTGCTGTATACATACTATACACACACATACACGTGCGCACACACTGTTCACGCTTGCCAATTGTAAGAGGCCTGATTTTAAAACACCAATTTCAGGTAGAGAAAAATAGCAATCTAGGGCCAGATGTAGGAAGGCTTTTGCACCTCGCAAACGGCGAAAACGCAGTTTGCGAGGCGCAAAAGCCCTTAAGCGATGCAGAATCACATTTTGCGAGTCAGTACCGACTCGCAAAATATGATTCCGACTCGCAAATAGGAAGGGGTGTTCCCTTCCTATTTGCGACCGCATAGCGATGTAGAGTTGATTTGTGACCGCGAAAGCGGTCGCAAATCAACTCGCAGTTACCATCCACTTGAAGTGGATGGTAACTCATTCGCAAACGGGAAGGGGTCCCCATGGGACCCCTTCCCCTTTGTGAATGCAAACAAAAATATGTTTTCAGAGCAGGCAGTGGTCCTATGGACCACTGCCTACTCTGAAAAAACCGAAACAAATGGTTTCGGTATTTTTTCTGTTTGCAGCTCGTTTTCCTTTAAGGAAAACGGGCTGCAAAAAGAAAAAAAAAAAACTGCTTTATTAAGAAAGCAGTCACGGACATGGTGATCTGCTGTCCCCAGCAGGCCACCATCCCTGTGAGTGCCTTGACTCGCTATGGGGTCGCAAACTGTGACCCACCTCATAAATATTCATGAGGTGGGTCTTTGCGACCCCATAGCGAGTCGCAGAAGGTGTCTGAGACACCTTTCTGCATTTCCTTTTGTGAGTTGCAAATTGCGAGTCGCTGGGACCTACCTACATCTGGCCCCTAGTTTCCTACAACAAAGTCATTGTGAGGGTTTTTTCATGATCTGAAAATACATTTGATAAATAGCATTCGTTAAAGGTGACCCTTTTGCATCAGTGTCACCGCAGCTGACACAATAACAGGCACCAGTGAAGGGTTGGGAAACCTCCTTACATACATTGAATAAATAGGCAGTGGCCCAGTTTGCATGACTGGCACTTTAGATCCTGACAAGTGCAGGTGACATCAAAGGCGCCGGGTTCAAAATGATTAAATGCGCAGAATCCAAACCACAGGATGTAGTCGTTTGAGCGAGGAAATGACCCCTTTGTAAAATTGGCACAAGCGGAGCTGATTTAGTGAAACAATGGCCGTCGCCATTTTGAAGGCCAGAGGATTTGCTACTTATACAGGGGCAGCAATACTTCATTTTGAAGTTAATGCAGGTCGAGTAAAACAATGGGGGAAGTGGACCGAGCAGAGCTGCTTTGTACCAAGAACACTGGCGAGGTCACCGTGCTCTGACCTTTAGGGTGAAGGAGTTCAAAGGGTTGTCTGATTGGTGAAGTAGCTTTTTATTATTAATTATCGTGAAATTGGGATTGCCAAGGGTCCCTTGTTACATATGTTTAGTTTGGTATGAAATTAAAGTACGGTTGAGTAGACTGAGTTCGTAGCTCTGCTTTTCAAACTATCAGTACTGCAAACCATTTGTGCTAGCTCCTGAGTTGGAATCTGCACACACACTTATTCATATATGTGCACCTTAAGTATATGTGTGTGTTATGTGGTTACTGACCAGTGAATGCGTATTAAAATTAGAGATATGTGTGTATATAAATAGACAGCTCAGAGCAAAGCTGCATCTGTACAAAGCAATACAAATCTGGTTGCATTACTCATAAAGCCCTGCCCAGAAACACCCTCTACAAAATCTAAAAATCTCGGGAGAACATGCATCCTGAGGAATAAAACACTTCTTTGCTTTGAGATCACCTGGAAGAAAAACGCCCTGAGTTGCTAATTCTAAGGAAACGCTCCCAGAACCGGGAGAGACCTTACAATGTAGAATAGGACATGCTGATTATCTACAGGTTTTAGAGTCTCATTGGAGAGATTTCTTTAGTTTTTAAAAAGGTAACAGGTAAATTAGAGAAATAAAGGACACACATGCACACAGACACAAACGCACTAACGCGCACACATACATTTTTGCAACATGTTGATTTTTTTATCTGCTTCCTATTGTCTTTCAGAATAGTACAACACTCTACAGTCAGGTCCACAAACAGCGGTGGACAGAAATATCTGCACGAATCAAGAGAGAGAAGCAACGGAAATTGAGGTAATAAAACCAGACTACAAAATTCAAACCCTGACCATTTAACACCGCACCACCCAAACAGCACGGGGTGGCCAATGATGAAGCATGACACCAGGTGGTGTGAGGCCATCCCGAACATTTTTGACAAATGCCCTTCACTTTTTAACAGTGGTTGTCCAGGACTTAGAATCCAGCCCACAATAGACAACATTTTCTGTGTACAGGCAGTGGAACCCACGAGTTTATAAGGGTCTCTAGATGGCAAGGGCACATTTGTTTTTTGTGTGATAGGATTAATTTGGGAGAGCATAAACGGTTGCCCTATAGGTTTCTCCCTCCCCCCAAACCCTAGAAAATTGAAAGGAGTTTTTCTGTGTTTGATGCTTTTTTCATGGAGACGTTTTTACACTTTTGAGGCGTGGTGGTCTTGGGAAGGTATTAAATTCAGCGTGTCCACAACGTTTCGATGGTGAGGATTCAAAAAAGCTTGATTTCGGTTAATGACCATTTTGAGTTTGAGGAAGTTATAGAATTGTTCGTTGAGGATGTTAAAACTTTGTTGTAGAGACAAACGCGATCTTGTTGTCCTTGTTTCCTAGATCTTTTATATAGATTAAGTTGTGAGATGCCTACCTCCCTGTAATTTTAATTATGGGGTTGTGCCATAATGAGGCACAGGAGGAGTTCTTTATTTTAAGTAAACATTTATTGCATGGCTGTGTTATGCCCTCTATTGTGTCTTTAAAAATGAGTGAGGAGTGCAAGGGTTTAAAACTTTCATGGAGATAACAGCTAGTGGTGTGAATGGTAAGATACAGTCTTTTTCTATATCAGCCTCACAGGGGCTGGAGTTTTAGGCTGGTCTGAATCCAGTGAATGGATGGCTTGATTAATCATGTCAACTGGAATTTGCTGAAGTTGGCAAGTGCTATCCCGCCTTTTTCTTTATCCAGCCCTACTTTCTGTGGTGAGATCCTGTTTTTTTTATTGTGCTGAATGAACTGTATAATGATCTTGTCTCGTGCTTTCAAAAAGCTGTAGAGAGTTGTAAGGGGAACATGCTTATAATGAAGTTGACTTGGGGGGGCTATCATCATTTTAGTGCATTTCAGTCTTCCCCACCATGTAATTTGTTTTCGAGACCATGTTTCTATGAGGCCTTGTACTTTTTTTAAGAGATATTTTCAATTTGAGATTGTGAATCAGGTAGAGACCTCCAGAAGTATAGACCTAAGTATTTGAGATGTTTTTTTGCCATTTGTGATTGCTATTGTTGAGCTTTGTAGGGATGCAGAGTGGACCTCAGTTTTTTCTTTGTTCAGTGTATATCCTGAGGCTTGGGTCGAGGCTTTGGTGTATGCAATGTTCAGTTTTAAGATTTCAGGTATAGCGGTGTATGCATCTTCTTAGAAGAGGAGACCATCGTCAGAAAGGGCAGCCACCTTCTGGGGTTTGAGTTGAAGTGAATGACTTTGATATTGTTATTCTGGCGTATATCTAATAATAGGGGTTTCATGGCAAGGAGAAAGAGTAATGGAGACAGGGGCAGCCCTGCCTGGTGCTTTGGGACAGTTTAAATTTGTCTGAGAGTGAGCTATTCATTCTTACTCTGGCAAAAGGGTTATCGTATAGGACAAACACCATATGTTTGAAGAAATGGTCCAGATTGAACTTACTGATAGCTGATCTAATGAATGAATGAATGGCCACAACACTTTATCGAAGGCCTTTTCTAAGTCTTAGGCCATGGCCGTAGACAGTGATTGTGAAAAGGGGCTCTTTTCTAGTACGTGTGCAAAGAGTCTGATATTGTCTGAGGCTTGTCTTACTTTGATGAAACCTGTTTGGGAGGGATGAATTAATGAGAGAAGTGTTTTTTCTAGTCTTGATGCTGGGACCTTTGCATAGATTTTGCAGTCTACCTTCAGTAGTGAAATTACCCTTTAATTCTTCATCTCTGGAGGGTCTTTATTTTATTTCAGTATGACTCCAATTATGGCTTCTGTGAAGTTTGGTCCTTTCTTACCAGTTGAGGAGTATTGGTCAGAGAGGCATTTTAAGTGAGGTACTATTTGAGGTCAGAAGGTCTTATTAAAGCTTGCTGAGAAGCTGTCAGGCCCTGGTGCTATCCCTATTTTAAGTATTTTTACAGCCTTCCCTATTTTTTGATTATTGATTGGTTTATTTAGTGTGAATTGGACTGCTTCACTTATCATCTGGATTTTAATGTTTCTGAAGTAGTTGTCGCAATCCGTGACTTCAGGTTGTATGGCAGGGTGATAGAGTTTTTTGTAGTACTCAGAGAAGCATCAGGAAATTCGTTTAATCTCAGTCTCTACTTATCCTGATTTATTTTTGGTTGCAGCTATCAAGGGGTTATTGCTTTTCAGCTTTAAGTAATTGACCAGGAATCTCCTTGCCTTATTGAATTCACTAACTTTTCTGGCTTTATTTGTGTTCAACCAGATGTGTGCTCTCTCGCTAACTACCTTCTTGTATTCATATTTCGGGGCTTTACGTTTGTTGAGTGTCTCCATGGAGTGCTTTGAAATTAAGAGGTGTTCATAATGTTTCACTTTGGATTCCAGTTCCTCCAATCTTTTATTGTCTTCCTTGTTTTTATAGAACATTATGCTAATGATGCAAACCCTGATATTAGCTTTTATTGCTTCCCAAATTGTTTCTGGTGAGAGTGCCGGGAAGTAGTTTGTCATTGCAATATTAATTTCTGCCCTGAAAACTGGGTCACTTATTATTGCTTCATTTAAGTGTCTGATCATATCAGCACCCTCGGGGTTTAAAATGTTGATATCCATAGATATACAAGCGTGATTTGAAATGATAATTTGTACTATCTTGGGGTTGGATCAAAATGGACTGAGGATTTTGTTGGCTAAGATGTAGTCAATTCCTCAGTGAGTCACTACCTGTGGGATTTAATAACCTCCAGATGTCAGTCAGGTTATATGGTATATATAGATTCTTCATCTGCTAGTAGGATTTCTCGGGTCTCAATTTGCAAGGGGACCCTCTCTCGCATTAGATCCATAGATAGATTCAAATCACCCCCTAATAAGATGCTTCCTCTGTCTGGTATTACATTTAGGGGGTCATTACAACCCTGGTGGTCGGTGTTAAAGCGGCGGCTAACCCGCCAACAGGCTGGCGGTTTAAAAAATGGAATTCTGACCCTGGCGGAAACCGCCAACAGAGACCGCCACATTAACACTCCGACCGCCACGGCGGGACAAACAAACAGCGCGGCGTCACCGCCAACAGACAGGGGGGAGTCAATGTACCGCCCACCCTATCACAACCCACCAATCCGCCACCTTTTCCGGGGCGGTAGCCCCGCCGATAAAAACACGGCGGAAACAGACATTTCAAACGGAAATCGCTCACCTCCATACACCCCACGAGGAATCTGGACAGCATGTCAACAACAATCACGAACTACACATCCTACCAGCTATTGTATTCCTGCTCCTCTACCAGGAGCACGAACGCCGGCGCAGAAGACTACGGTGAGTACTGCACCTACGACACAGGGGAGGGGGGAGGAGAAAATATTACGGGCACACATACGCTACACACCCACCACCACCCTCACCCACTACAACACACACATCAATGCATAGCAATACATCACTGTTACAACCCCCAAAGCCCCCGGAAGAATGCAAAGACAAAATGAAATGATCATAAACAGTTGAATATATTGTATTATCGGCATATAAAAATATCACACATTTAAAACTAATATATACATAAATATTAAAAGTCCGATAATTTTAGCAGTCATTGTCCGTGGACCACTGGGCCCATTACTGCAGGGGCATCAGATAGAAAAACTACAGGCACCTCAGGGTGAAGGGAAGGGGGGGCACCTCAGCCACATGAGTACACGACGCCATATCCACGAGGGGCCTCCATGGCCACTGTCCCATCCTGGGGAGTGCAAAGCCACAGTCTCTCAAGTCCATACAGTGGGTGGTGTGCCCACTGTACCATCCTGGGGAGTGCAAAGCCACAGTCTCTCAAGTCCATACAGTGGGTGGCTTGCCCACTGTACCATCCTGGGGAGTCCAAAGCCACAGTCTCTCAAGTCCATACAGTGGGTGGCTTGCCCACTGTACCATCCTGGGGAGTGCAAAGCCACAGTCTCTCAAGTCCATACAGTGGGTGGTTTGCCCACTGTACCATCCTGGGGAGTGCAAAGCCACAGTCTCTCAAGTGGATGACAGTGTCCACTGGTTCTAGAGGGGGACTGGTGCCCAGAGTGCTTCGTACAGCCCTGCCCGACACAGATGCGGCACTGCCCCTTCCGCCAATGGGCCAGCGGTGCTTGAGATGAAGGGCCCAGTTCAGCGGTGCTTGAGACGGCGGTGCCCAGCGGAGCGGTGCTTGAGATGAAGGGCCCAGTTCAGCGGTGCTTGAGACGGCGGTGCCCAGCGGAGCGGTGCTTGAGATGAAGGGCCCAGTGCAGCGGTGCTTGAGACGGCGGTGCCCTGTTCAGCGGTGCATGAGACGGCGGTGCCCAGCGGAGCGGTGCTTGAGATGAAGGGCCCAGTGCAGCGGTGCTTGAGATGAAGGGCCCAGTGCAGCGGTGTTTGAGATGAAGGGCCAAGTTCAGCGGTGCTTGAGACGGCGGTGCCCAGCGGAGCGGTGCTTGAGATGAAGGGCCCAGTTCAGTGGTGCTTGAGACGGCGGTGCCCTGTTCAGCAGTGCATGAGACGGCGGTGCCCAGCGCAGCGGTGCTTGAGATGAAGGGCCCAGTTCAGCGGTGCTTGAGATGAAGGGCCCAGTGCAGCGGTGCTTGAGACGGCGGTGCCCAGCGGAGCGGTGCTTGAGATGAAGGGCCCAGTGCAGCGGTGCTTGAGATGAAGGGCCCAGTTCAGCGGTGCTTGAGACGGCGGTGCCCTGTTCAGCGGTGAATGAGACGGCGGTGCCCAGCGGAGCGATGCTTGAGATGAAGGGCCCTGTTCAGCGGTGCTTGAGACGGCGGTGCCCTGTTCAGCGGTGCATGAGACGGCGGTGCCCTGTTCAGCGGTGCTTGAGATGAAGGGCCCAGTGCAGCGGTGCTTGAGATGAAGGGCCCAGTGCAGCGGTGCTTGAGATGAAGGGCCAAGTTCAGCGGTGCTTGAGACGGCGGTGCCCAGCGGAGCGGTGCTTGAGATGAAGGGCCCAGTTCAGCGGTGCTTGAGATGAAGGGCCCGTTCAGCGGTGCTTGAGACGGCGGTGCTCTGTTCAGCGGTGCATGAGACGGCGGTGCCCAGCGGAGCGGTGCTTGAGATGAAGGGCCCTGTTCAGCGGTGCTTGAGATGAAGGGCCCAGTGCAGCGGTGCTTGAGACGGCGGTGCCCAGCGGAGCGGTGCTTGAGATGAAGGGCCAAGTGCAGCAGTGCTTAAGATGAAGGGCCCAGTTCAGCGGTGCTTGAGACGGCGGTGCCCTGTTCAGCGGTGCATGAGACGGCGGTGCCCAGCGGAGCGGTGCTTGAGATGAAGGGCCCTGTTCAGCGGTGCTTGAGATGAAGGGCCCAGTGCAGCGGTGCTTGAGACGGCGGTGCCCAGCGGAGCAGTGCTTGAGATGAAGGGCCCAGTGCAGCGGTGCTTGAGATGAAGGGCCCAGTTCAGCGGTGCTTGAGATGGCTGTGCCCTGTTCAGCGGTGCATGAGACGGCGGTGCCCAGCGGAGCGGTGCTTGAGATGAAGAGCCCTGTTCAGCGGTGCTTGAGATGAAGGGCCCAGTGCAGCTGTGCTTGAGGCGGCGGTGCCCAGCGGAGCGGTGCTTGAGATGAAGGGCCCAGTGCAGCGGTGCTTGAGATGAAGGGCCCAGTTCAGCGGTGCTTGAGACGGCAGTGCCCTGTTCAGCGGTGCATGAGTCGGCGGTGCCCAGCGGAGCGGTGCTTGAGATGAAGGGCCCTGTTCAGCGGTGCTTGAGACGGTGGTGCCCAGTGCAGCGGTGCTTGAGACGGCGGTGCCCTGTTCAGCGGTGCATGAGACGGCGGTGCCCAGCGGAGCGGTGCTTGAGATGAAGGGCCCTGTTCAGCGGTGCTTGCCCTGTTCAGCGGTGCTTGCCTTGGCGGTCCTTGCCATGTTCAGCGGTGCTTGTCTTGGCGGTCTTTGCCCTGTTCAGCGGTGCTTGCCTTGGCGGTCATTGCCCTGTTCAGCGGTCCTTGCCCTGTTCAGCGGTGCTTGCCCTGTTCAGCGGTGCTTGCCTTGGCGGTCCTTGCCCTGTTCAGCGGTGCTTGCCTTGGCGGTCCTTACCCTGTTCAGCGGTCCTTGCCCTGTTCAGCGGTGCTTGCCTTGGCGGTCCTTGCCCTGTTCAGCGGTGCTTGCCTTGGCGGTCCTTGCCCTGTTCAGCGGTCCTTGCCCTGTTCAGCGGTGCTTGCCCTGTTCAGCGGTGCATGCCTTGGCGGTCCTTGCCCTGTTCAGCAGTGCTTGCCTTGGCAGTCCTTGCCATGTTCAGCGGTGCTTGCCCTATTCAGTGGTGCTTGCCTTGGCGGTCCTTGCCCTGTTCAGCGGTCCTTGCCCTGTTCAGCGGTGCTTGCCCTGTTCAGCGGTGCTCGCCTTGGCGGTCCTTGCCCTGTTCAGCGGTGCTTGCCTTGGCAGTCCTTGCCATGTTCAGCGGTGCTTGAGTTGGCGGTCCTTGCCCTGTTCAGCGGTCCTTGCCCTGTTCAGCGGTGCTTGCCCTGTTCAGCGGTGCTTGCCTTGGCGGTCCTTGCCCTGTTCAGCGGTGCTTGCCTTGGCAGTCCTTGCCATGTTCAGCGGTGCTTGAGTTGGCGCTCCTTCATTGCCCAGCTGGGCTGTGGCTGGCGCTCCTTCATTGCCCTGCTGGGCTGTGGCTGGCGCTCCTTCATTGCCCAGCTGGGCTGTGGCTGGCGGGGCCCTCCTGGGCAGCTGGGCTGTGGCTGGCGGGGCCCTCCTGGGCAGCTGGGCTGTAGCTGGCGGGGCCCTCCTGGGCTGCCGTACAGGGCCTCTGGGTGTCCTCCTGCACACCTGGGATGGGGCTGGTGGGGCCCTTCCCTGGTCGACTGTGGCCCTTTCCCACCTTTGGCAGTGTGACAGGTGGCACCCCACTTCCAGCTGGAGCCAGGGTAGGGATTTTGGTCCCTGGTGTCCTTGGCCTCTCGCGCCGGGCACTGGTAATCTTTGGGTGTTTTTCCGGGGGTGGGCTGGCCGTGCCTTGGCTCCTAGCAGAACTAGTTGCCCTTGAGGGTGGGGGACTCCACAGTCCTTGGACAACAGTCTTGATAGGTCCTGGTTTAGTGGTGGCTGAGGTGCTGATTGCAGTCTTATGAGATGGACGGGGTGGGGAAGTTGTTGGAAAGAGGTCAAGTTTGGAAAGGAAAATCAATTTGGAAAGAGAGGGACGGCTAGGTGTAGTGGGTATGGGAGTGGAGGAAGAGGATGTGGTTGTAGGAGTGTGAAGTCTGGTGTCTTTGGGTGCAGGTGCTTGGCCTGGAGGCTGTCGTGAGGTGGATGGCTGTTGGGTGGGTGGCTGCCTGCATTTGTGTGGTTTGGAAGAGGGGGTGACAGACACACTGGGAGAGGACACAGGGGACGTGTAAATGGTAGTGGGGGTGGTGACTGCACGTGTGCGGAGTGTTCTGGTGGGTGTGCTGGTGATGGACGTAGTGGCTGAAGATGTTGTGCATGCAAGTGTGAGTGGAGACGTCACAGGGAGGGAGGAGGGAGACGAGGAGGAGGGGGACACAGTGGAGGCAGTGGGTGTTGGTGTGTCTGCATGTGGATGTTGCTTGTGTGAATGCTTGTGTGATGTGTGGTGCTTATGTCTGGATGAGCTTCCCTTGGGTGTTGAGGTGTGTGCAGGCTGGTCTGTAGGTGTGTCTGGGATAGGCAGAGGTACAGGGGATTGGGTCTGGGTGGAGGAAGTTGGAGGGGGGAGGCTAGAGACAGGGACAATTGCTGCCGTCAGTGCTGAGGCCAGAGCGTTGAACGATCGCTGATGGGCAGCCTGACCCGAATGAATGCCCTCCAGGTATGCATTACTCCGGTGCACCTCCCTTTCTACACCCTGGATGGCATTCAAAAGGGTAGACTGCCCAACAATGATGGTCCTCAGGAGGTCAATGACCTCCTCACTGAGGGCAGCAGGGGTGACAGGGCCTGAGGTGCCTGGGGCGAAGGAGATGCCCCCCTTCCTGGGTGAGCGGGCACGGGGCAAACGCTGAGGGGCTGCTGGGAGGGCGGTGCTGGTGCGCTGTGTGGCGGCTGTACCTGTTGTTGCGGGGGGCACGGATGTTGCCGCCACCACAAGGGAGCTCCCTTCAGAGGACGAGTCGCTGACACTGACATCAGCACGAGTCCCCGCTGTGGAGCTCCCCTCGCCCTCCGTCCCACTGGTGTACTCAGAGTCCGTTGCATGGCCCTCCAGGGCCATGTGGGATGCAGCTCCCTCGTGCTCCGATGCCACTTCTCCTCCGCCAGATGATGCTAATGCACACATGAACAGGAAGACCACAAAAAAGGGGGGGGGAGAAAGAAAGACATGTTGAGTGTATGGATTACCGCTACCGTTGGTGGAGAGGACAGACAGAGAAGCCCCCTGCACTACGCTGCGCACTTGGGGTCCACTACTCAATCAGTGGGACATGGCCTTCAAGCCTATGGACGACAACTGCACACATAGATGACACAGGGCCATGAATAGCTGTACTTGGCACCCTACAGAGGTGGGGGGCGGGGGCACAGGGCCATGCCTTACGGAGGGGCCTAGCCTACAGAAATCGCCCTGGCCTAGAGATACCCACAGCCCACCTCCCCCACCCAGACACCTCCACTGCGCGCAAAGTCACCAGAATGAGAGTGTACTCACCCCCTTGTGTCTGCTGTGATGTCCTCACGCGCCCATCCAAATCGGGGTATGCCACCGCCAGGATCCGGGGCATCAGGGGGGTCAATTGACGACTGGCACCCCTCCTACGTTGGGAGGCCATCCCCAGCAGAGCCTCTGCCGTCTTTCTGCTCCCGCGTCGGATGTCCTCCCACCTCTTCCGGCAGTGGGTGCCCCGTCTGTTGTGGACCCCCAGGGTCCGGACGTCCTTGGCGATGGCACGCCAAATAGCGATTTTCTGGTGGGCGCTGACCTATCTGACATGTACAGGGGGAGAAAAAAAATAATCACCTTCTGCATGCTTGATGTGAGTGGCCCCCCATCCCCACCCTTGCCATGTGGCCAATGCTCTCATCTGTCGTCTGATGCATGCCTCAATCGCTCCCCTCCTCACCATCTTTCATCCACCCGACTCAACCCAGGCATTGCCCACAAAGCATGGTCCCAGTGTACTTACCTGTTGCTCTGGAGGACAGTAGAGTAGCGCATACTGGGGGAGGACCCCATCCATGAGTTTCTCCAATTCTTCAGAAGTGAAGGCAGGGGCCCTTTCCCCAGTCGCAGCAGCCATTGTCTCTTCCAGACCGAGGTCACAGCAGCACTTGCAGTGTAGGTCCTCTCCTGTGGAAGATCAGGTATCGAGTGATTAAGTAGATAGAAAATGGCGGTCACGCCCGCGGCGGTGCGTACCGCGACCGCCGGCGCACATCGTCATTGGCTCGTGAAACCCATAGGGTTCAATGTTAACCAATGCGGCTTTGCGCCGCGGTCTTCGACGGCCTACCGCCACGGTGTGCCACGCCAGCGCATTGACCTCACATCCCATTGTCACACTTCACAGGTCAGGCAGCCGCCATTTCAAGGGCCCACATGGCTTAATTTCTACTGCGTCACACATACCTAGGCCTTTCCTCAACACTCATACAAACCATTCAATGCATAGTGAATCGTGTTGTGTGCAAGATGTGGGAACGTACCTGTGGGTTGATTGACTCTGTGCTCGCTGTTGTCCTTCCTAGGCACCGTCCGCTGGGCAATGCGAGGAGATGGAGGAATCTTCCCATGTACAGACCGCTGGTGGACCTGTCGACAATGGAGGAACGACATGTCATTCTGACATACAGGCTTGACCGAGCCACTATACATGAACTGTGTGCCCAGCTGGAGGCAGACCTGATGTCACCCATCCGCCAACCCACAGGGATCCCCCCTCTAGTGCAGGTGCTGTCAGTACTCCATTTCTTAGCAAGTGGGTCATTTCAAACAACAGTGGCAATATCATCAGGGATGTCTCAACCTATGTTTTCCAAGGTGTTGTCCAGAGTGTTGTCTGCCCTGCTGAAACACATGCGGAGCTACATCGTTTTCCCTGAGGTGGGGGATTTGCCTACAGTGAAGGGTGATTTCTATGCCCTTGGACATATCCCCAACATCATTGATGCCATTGATGGGACACATGTTGCTTTGGTCCCCCCCAGCAGGAGTGAACAGGTGTACAGGAACAGGAAAAGTTATCATTCGATGAATGTACAGATGGTCTGTTTGGCAGACCAGTACATCTCCCATGTTAATGCCAAGTTCCCTGGGTCAGTGCATGACGCGTACATCATGCGGAATAGCAGCATCCCTTACGTGATGTGTCAACTCCAGAGGCACCGTCTGTGGCTATTAGGAGACTCTGGTTACCCCAACCTGTCCTGGCTACTGACCCCAGTGAGGAATCCCAGGACCAGGGCAGAGGAACGCTACAATGAGGCCCATGGGCGGACTAGGAGGGTGATCGAACGCACCTTTGGCCTCCTGAAGGCCAGGTTCAGGTGCCTCCATATGACAGGTGGATCCCTAATGTACTCACCAAAGAAGGTGTGCCAGATCATCGTGGCCTGCTGTATGCTTCACAGCCTGGCTTTGCGCCGCCATGTGCCTTTTCTGCAGGAGGATGGTCCAGATGGTGGTGTTGTAGCAGGTGTGGAGCCTGTGGAGAGTGAAGAAGAGGAAGCCGGAGAGGACGACATAGACAACAGGAACACAGTAATAGAGCAATATTTTCAGTGACACACAGGTAAGAGTACACACCGGCATATTACATTTACTTAAAGACTCCTACCTCTCTATGTCTGACTTTTTCCCCCAGTGTATGGTAACTGTGTTGTGACTTTCCCTTCCGTTTTCAGAGCTGTGGGTCCCACTGCGTGACATCTGCTTTGTTTCCCCATGGACTACAGCTGTGTGACAGCGGTTTGTTGGCATCACAATGTGAATAACAATTTTGTCACTGTCATGTCTAATACATTTGTAAAAATCACAGACAGACTCCAGATTGTTTATGTGCAATAAGTGTGTTTATTCAAGTGCTCTAATTTGGATGGGTGGTTGCAAATCGGTGAGGGGTGATGGTGGAGGATTGTCCATGGCAGAGTCCAGACTATCAGGTTCACAGGTGCATTGTCCAAATGCCTGTGGGAAGTGGAGCAGGGGCAGTTTAAGGTTGGACAGGGTGACAATGTGGGACAGTGGGATGACAATCAGGGCGGTATCCTTTGCTGGCTGGGTCTTGACATGTTACTCTGTCTTCTTCCTGGATCTCAGGGCCCGTTTGCGGGGTGGTTCTCCTTCTGCAGAGGGTGGGGTTCTGGTGGCCTGTTGGTCTTGTGTCGGGGCCTCCTGTCCACTAGCGCCGGCAGAGGTGGTAGCCAGCTCTTGGTCCATGCTAGTGTCAGGGGCCCTTTGAGGTGCCACAGTGGTCCGCAATGTGGTGATTAACTCATTCAGGGCCACTACGATGGTACCCAGGGCGGGACTGATGTTTCTTAGTTCCTCCCTGAACCCCATATACTGTTGCTCCTGCAGAAGCTGGATTTCCTGAAACCTGGCCAGGACCGTCGCCATCGTCTCCTGGGAGCGGTGGTATGCTCCCATGATGGAGGAGAGGGCCTCGTGGAGAGTGGGTTCCCTTGGCCTGTCCCCCCCCTGTCGCACAGCAGCCCTCCCAGTTCCCCTGTTTCCCTGGGCCTCCGTCCCCTGGACCGTGTGCCCACTAACACTGCCCCCAGGTCCCTGTTGTTGTTGGGGTGGTGGGTTAGCCTGGGTTCCCTGTAGTGGTGGACACACCGCTGATTGACGTGTCCTGGGGACAGAGGTATGGGCCCGCTGGGTGGGTGCTGTGCTGGTGTTCCCAGAGGGGGGAAGGTCTGCTGTGGCCTGTGCCTGTCTCAGGGGAACCGACTGTCCCGAGGTCCCCGATGGACCGGGCTGGTCATCTAGATCCAGGGAGACAGAGCTGCTGTCATCACTGTGGGCCTCTTCTGGGGGTGGAGTGGACATTTGTGGACCCTCCTCCGCAGTGACCTGGCGTTCGGGTCCTGCAGGGGTATAAAAGTATGGTTATTGCTTCTGTGTGTGCCAATGGCGTGCAATGGGTGGGTGCCCGTGTACCCTAGTGCTGGCATTCCTTTGTGGGGGCTGTTGTGACAGTGTTTGGGGGGGGGGGGTGATGGGTATGTGCATTGGGCATGCTTTGGTGATGGGTGTCCATGCTTTGGGGCCACATACAGGGCTAAGTTTTGGGATGGGTGGGTTGTGATGGTGAGACATTTGCAAGGGGTAGTTGTGATGGGGTGAGGGTGGGGGTATGAGTTGGCTTGCAGGTGGGGTGGGGGGGATGAAGTAGTGAAGATGAGACTTACCAGAGTCCATTCCTCCACCGACTCCTGCGAGGCCCTCAGGATGCAGGATGTTCAAGACTTGCTCCTCCCATGTTGTAAATTCTGGGGGAGGAGGTGGGGGTCCGCCGCCAGTCCGCTGCACCGCGATGTTGTGCCTTGATACCATGGAACGCACCTTCCCCCGTAGGTCGTTCCACCGCTTCCTGATGTTGTCCCTATTTCTTGGGTGCTGTCCCACAGCGTTGACCCTGTCGACTATTCTGCTCCATAGCTCCATCTTCCTGGCAATGGTGGTGTGCTGCATCGGTGTCCCGAACAGCTGGGGCTCTACTCGTACGATTTCCTCCACCATGACCCTGAGTTCATCATCTGAGAACCTGGGGTGTCTTTGAGGTGCCATGGGGTGGTGTGGATGATGTGTGGGGTGGAGTGTGTAGTGATAGGTGGGGTGCTATTTAGTGGTGTGTTGTGTGAGGTGCGTGGAGTGGAAGTTCTGTGGGTATTGGTATTGTGTGCCTGTCGATGCTTGGTAGTTGACTGTGGTGTCTCTCTCTCGCCTTCTCTCAGAATTTCTGGTCGTAGGGGTTTGTGGGTGATGTGGGTGGGTGTTTTATATTGTATTGGGTGTGTGGGAGTGGTGTGTGTATCAGGTGTGTGTATTTCGAATTTTCCAATGTGGTAGTGTTTTGTACGAGTATGTGTATTTTGACCGTGGCGGTGTGTACCACCAATAGAATACCGCGGTTGAAAGACCGCCGCGTGGATTCGTGGGTCGTAATGGCATGGGCGTATTTCTGTTGGCGTGACGGTGGAGGTTTGGTCATCGCCAGTTTATCGCTGACCTTTGGTGTGGCGGACTTTTGTGGATGTCGGTATTTTGGCGGTTTGCCTGTTTTGGATCAGAACGAGCGTGGCGGTTTACCGCGACCGCAGCGGTGTTATGGCGGTCTTCTGTCTGGCGGTAAGTGCCTTTTACCGCCGAGGTTGGAATGACAACCTTAGTCTTTTATTTAAATTGATCCAGAATGAGGGGGAATCAGAGATAGGTGCATAAATGTTTGTGATGAAAAATTCTTGGTTATTTTTTTATATCTGGGAGATTACCCACCTACCCTCAGAATCATGCGAGTTCTTCATGACCCTGAGGCCCGCGGACTTTGCAAAAACTGTGATGACTCATTTTTCGTTTTAGCCTCAAAGGAGCATGCAAAGTCTGAGTGCCAATTGTTCAGTATGTTTCGTGCCTCTGAGGCACCTATTCTAGTTTCTTGAAGTGAGAGAATATGCCCCTTACATTTGTGACAGTACCACCCACCATCACCACAACAGCAACCACAAAGGCAGCGCACGAGAAGAAAGCAAATCCATCGGCAATGAACGTCTATCATTGGCCTCAGAGAAGAAGACATCATCAAATATTACAGTTTGAAGCAGGAGTCCATTGTCCAGCTGCTCAACCAACAGTCACAGCAAGAATTGCCAGGCCAACAAATATACCACCTCTGACAAAGCTCCTGGCTGTGCAGTACATACTGACCTCTGGCTCCTTTCAGACGGCTGCAGCACGAGGGCGCGGAATATCACAGCCATCCTTCTCTGCCTTCCTGCCATCTGTACTGGATGACATCATCCGCCTCACTCCCCGCCACATCCTCTTCCCTAACACCCAGCAACTGCAGCAGGCGACAAAAGAAGAATTTTATGCAATTGCTGGGTTTCCACATGTGATGGGTGCCATGGATTGCACGCTTGAGCAAAACCTTCCTCTGGCTGCAACAGAACATCTTTATTGAAACAGGAAGCACACACACTCCATTAATGTGCAGGCCATTGTGGACCATCAGGGGTTCTTTACCAATGTGCTGGCAAAATATCCTGGCAGCATGCATGATGCTTATATCTTCTGGCACGCAATGATCAACCAAAGCTTCCATGATGGGCACTATGGCAATGGCCTACTCATGGGTAAGCTAGCAGACAATACATACCACATACAACAAATAAAACATATGGGGCAAACAATACACACACCACACTCTGCACACATGGATAGTGACTCGTGGATGACTGCTGATCAACACCTATGCAACATGCATCAATCCAAACATCCAATGAACATCGCTCTCACATAGGGCCCTAAGTACAAGACCCTAGCACCACTGGAGCGTCACTTTTACTGATGCTCCAGTGGAGCATTGCCCGCTTCGCATTCTCAAGGGGGTGTTAAGCCACTTTTTGTGTCTAAAATCCGCCTTGTAAATGTGGCCCTGTAGTGGATCCTATTTAGTTTTATTTGGAAGCAGGAGTTAGTTTCGCCTTCTGGCTTTCAGGCCTGTGCCCCCGTCACCTAGTGACTTTTAACCTACTTAGCCTGCTCTGTTTTAGCACACTTATTTAATTATTTCTTCTAATTTGGCTGCCATGTTTATAGTTAGGAAAATGTTTTGATTTCCCGTTATCAGTGCCGTTCGGTAGTGGCATCACTATCAACGGGAAAGACATGTGATATACATAGATATTTACATCATGTCCCTTTCTCACTTACCTTTGACAGGAACATAATGTACTTTTGAAGGGAATTGTTTATGCAATTGCCGCCCCAAGCATTCTTTCTTATCTATTGTTTGGGAACATACCTGCATCAGGGATTTGTATAAATACATATCACACAGACAAGGTTATAAGAGGGATTCCTACCAGATGCCATCAACACTATCTATGCTACACGTCGCCATGATGCAGACCCAGCGCTCATGTCCCCATGGAGTCTGATCTAGAGACCTCATCCAAAGGTAATGAGGTTTGGAGGGTGCTTCTGATGGACATGGTACTGGCAGATTAGGTTTAACACACCTAGCTCTCTTTAGGTTAGAGATTAGGTTCTCCATGCTAGGGTATTAGGACCAATTTTACATTTCATGTTATTGCAAGATGGTGGGGGACTTTATATTCACGACTCTCGTTTTTACAATTCTGCTTCTTGCATTGTTCATTATCCTAATCATTGCAGCCCATGCAGCCCATGCACTTTACAGTAGATTGCAGTCTTGTTAATAAAACCTATTGAAAACTTTACTGCATGTCCTTATTGCCTGTGTGTGAATGAGGCTTATTGCTTATGTGAGAAAAGGGTAATCTCCGTTTAACCACAAGTCCCCTGAGATGTCGCACTCTTGAGTCAATGCGTAAAGGCTGCCACAAATCACTTTTTACTATTTGGGTTTTTGGTGAGGTACTGCTTGTGAGCCGGGAGGGTTGGGCCGACAGTTGTGACTTGTTGTAGGATTGGCCTATTTCCCTACAAACAAAAGTGCTGTCATCCCTAAACCAGCAGTCTTGCCTAGAGCAAGAGTCCAACTACAACAGCGCATTCACACACATCACTTAGGGGCATATTTATACTCTGTTTGCACCGGATTTGCATCAATTTTTTTACATAAATCCGGCGCAAACTTAACTCCATATTTATATCTTGGTGCTAGACATGTCTAGCGCCAAAATATTGGAGTTAAATAAATTTTTTGCCTGTGGAAAACTACCTTGCGTCAATGAGATGGAAGGTAGGTGTTCAGGGGCAAAAAATGACTCAAAGGCCCAGACACCTTATTTATCTTCCCGTGCAATAATCACGCACAGGAGGGAGGCAGGCCTAAATAATGGTGCTGATCTTACTTAGTGCCATTATTTAATGCCTGGGTCAGGGCAGGCGTTAGGGGACCTGTGGGCCTATTTTCATGGTGGGACACCATGGAATAAGCCCACGGGTGCCCTCCCCAGGGACACCCCCACCCACACCAGAGGGACAGCGGAGGAAGGGGGACCCCATCCCAGGTAAGTAATTTTTTTTTCTAACGTGCCATAGGGTGGCCTAACTTAGGCCCCCCCCTACATGGCACTGTGTCCAAAGGCCATGCCTAGGGGACTAAAGTCCCCTAGGCATGGCCACTTGGGCTGTGGGGCATGACTCCTATCTTTACTGAGACAGGATTCATGTCCATGGGGGTTGTGCGTCTAACAATGGCGCTAGTCAGGTTAGAGTCATTATTTTGACTCTAACCTGATTAGCGTCATTCTTTCACGCACAACCTCGAGTTTTCCCTACGCCTTCCCTACTCGGTTAGCATCAAGTATTTTGACTCTAACTGGGCCTTAGCACCTACTTGCGCCATTCTTTAAATATGGCACCCAGCTGGTGTCCTGGAATGGCGCTAGCCAGCGCTATACTTTTTGACGCAAACCTGCGCTACAACTGGTTTGCGTCAAAAGGTATAAATATGGGCCTTAGTGTGGAAGGGGCATGCAATGGGTGTTGCTGTGGGCGTGCCACCACAACACACATTGCATTTTGGCACATCCCCACATTTACAGAAACTGTAAACCTGAGGAAACACCAAAAAATAACACCACCCTAGGGGTGGCATTATCATGGTGCAATGATGAGAAATGCTTGAATTTCTCATTGGTTTTGCTTTTTTAATATGTGATGCATTCTGCAGCACACATAGAAAGAGTAAATTGCCATCATTGATAGGTTATGTGCAGGAAGGCACACCTTTCTGTGCATATTCAATCACTCCCACAACACAGGCATCTGTGCACTGTGGTGCAAGGGTGCCTACTTTGGAGCTTAGCAGCTGACTCTGTGCCATCACAGGGGGTAAGGTAACGCACTGTATCTAGTAGATATGGCAAATTGCTGACCTTTCCCTGTGGTACAGGTAGGGCAGCAAGACAATTCCTGCCCTGTCCTGTGCCAGAGACGCCTGTAACTTAGGTGCTTACATGGTAATACATCATAAGCTGTTATGCCACACTTTGCATGATGTCTACACATGCATGCCAGCCAGGAAATGTGGATAACAGCTCTGTGTGCAAGGGAGGGGTACCATATCCACGGGTGTGGGGATGGGGTACATGCAACACACAGAGCACAACACCCATTCCATGGCACACACCAGATCAAATCAAATCAATGTTTATAAAGTACCTCTACTCACCCGTATGGGTCTCAAGGCGGTGAGGGGATTTGTCCTCTGAGCTTCAGTTAAAGAGCCAAGTTTTAAGGTCCTACCTGATCTGATGCAGTGATGATGACTGCCTGAGGTGCAGGGGCTTCCAGCTCTTTGCCGCGAGGAAGGCAAAGGATCTCCCACCAGCCGAGGTCTTCTGTATGCCGGGTACGGTGGCTAGTGCTTGTTGAGCAGAGCGGAGAGGTCTGGTGGGGGAGTAGAAGGTGATGCAGTGGTCAGGTCCTAGGTCGTGGAGGGCCTTGTATGCGTGTATGAGGAGTTTGAAGTTTCATCTTTTTTCGATAGGAAGCCAGTGGAGGTCTCTTAGGCGATTAGATATGTGTTTGCGACAGGGAATGTCCAGGATGATTCTGGAGGAGTCATATTGAATGTGGTGTAATTTCTTCAGGTTTTTCTGGGTGGTGACAGCATAGAGGGCACACAATACAAACTAGGTGAAAACTCACACAACATGCCTCATCAGCAGGTCACATGTTACTGGACACATGTACAATAATCAGCAACATCACACACATCCCACATGGGTGGACTGTCTTACCTCACAAATCACACAACCACCATGGCCCTGAGGCTGTACCATTGATGTGAAGGTGCACCACCTCACACATCTACAGACATACATGTAAACAGGAAACCACATAAGGCCAGATGCAAGTCTGTTTCTTGACTTCATAGACAAATACTGTGGAAGGCCAGTTGGGACAAAACACAAGGGCAAGTTTGACACTGTCTCTCATAAACCCACAGAGCAACGCAGAGAAGGCATACAATCAGGCACATATCCGCACCCGAAATGTTGTTGAGAGGGCAGTCAGCATCATGAAATCCTTTTTCGGATGCCATTGATTTATCAGAGGGGAGACTCCTATATTCACCACCCCTTGTTTGCAAAATGATCGTAGTGTATGCCATATTGCACAACATTTGTGTGCAGACTACGAACAGATGGAGGACCCCAGGGAGGAGGAGGACAATGATGCCCCACCTCAGGATGGGGAAACATAAAGGCCCGTATTTATACTTTTTTTGCGCCGCATTTGCGTCGTTTTTTGACGCAAAAACGGCGCAAACTTGCAAAATACCATTGTATTTTGTAGGTTTGCGCCGTTTTGCGTCAAAAAGCGGCGCAAATGCGGCGCTAAAAAAAGTATAAATACGGGCCAAAATACTATAGCTGGTGCACACAGACGTGCACATATTGTGCAGAACTTCTTTGCATGAATATTGTAAATAATATTTCACATTGTAACAATTTGTAAATAAATCACTTAATCAAACAAGTGTCTGGGAGTATCTGCCACATGAAAATGCAAAAGTAACTCTTACACATCTAGCAAACCAAGGTTAGGCCACAACAATGTAAAAACAAGTAGGAACACACTCAGAAAGACCAACCAATTATACACAAAGCACAGGTGAAGGAATATGCGGTGTAATGTATGCATTGCCAGTTTAAAATACATTTTACATAGCAACACACATATCACACAGGTCAGTCTTGTCGAAATTTGACAGCAGCCAAGTTAGTACTCCATGTGATTAATGTTATCGACGTATCAGGCCTTGGTAGGACAAGAGAGGTAATACCTACAACAGTAGGTCAGTGTCAGCTATGTGACAAGTCAATGTCTTCAAGTCACAATCACAGGTGACAACTCACAACATTCCTCTCGGTGGCACTCACATGTATGACAAATAGTGTGTGACATAAAGAAGACAATGCACCAGTAAGTCTAGGCCTGTCTTACTCAAATCAGTTATCATCTGCATGCATGCATGTATGTCAATGTCATAGCATGTCTCATACCCTTGACAAACTCCATGTGTCAATCAGGATACATACATATTTCCACATGCATGTTGTTCCCAGGGCTATTCATACAATCCACCCACACTCATTGTGCATCTGACCAAGGATGTTGGCAGCAACTGTGTGTGAGTGCCTACATAAAACACTCACATATTGAAGTATAGCTGAGACACTCCTGTACCGAACTGGCACAGCCACTTTGTGGAGGTGACTCACAGACAACACAAGTGCTGGCGCTGGAGCCCAGAGATTTGTGGGTGTCACTCACTCATCCTGCATGCAGTGTATATGCTACAGCAAATATTGCTCACCCTGTAGAAAATTCAATGTTCATTGGCAAATATCAGATGGACAAAATACAGTGACATGCATGACTGGACAGTGAGGATGAGAAAGATGAGAAACAAGTACCAATTGTCCAAACAGTGACAGCAATGTGGGACTTGAGGCTTACACTACACAATCTGGCCTCAACCTGTGGGAATGTCTACACATTCTTAAAAAAATACTTCACAAAACAACATTGTAGATATGTAAGACAATACACATAAGCAAACACATTATGTAGGCTACTTAACGTCCAAGTCATACTGTCAGCAAGTCCACCTGTGTGCTTGCCCAGCACAAACAAGTATGAGTGATGCATGGATGAACTGATAGTATCTGTATCCTGGGTGTGCAGAGATGTCCCTGTCCCACTACCAAGTAATGGAGTGCCAATGCAATAATGGCACATCTACCATCCCAATTCACAGACTCATGTAAGTCCCTAGTAGATAAAAGTAGAAGGCTGACATAAATCACCTGTAAGTCCCTAGTAAGTAATAGGGCAAGACTGACATCAACAACCTGCAAGTCCCTAGTAGATAACAGGGCAAGGCTGAAATCAACAACCTGTAAGTCTATAGTAAATAATAGGACAGGGTTGATGTCCAACAACCTGTAAGTTCCTAGTAGATAATAGGGCAAGGCAGACATATATCACCTGTAAGACCCTAGTAGATAACAGGGCAAGGCTGATGTCAACAACATGTAAGTCCCTAGTAAATAATAGGGCAAGGGAGTGTAGTTGTATATTTGGATGCCTGCTCTTATGTGTGGACTAATGTGTAGCATGCCATCCCTGTCTGATGGCTACCCTGCCACGCACACTGTGTGCTAAAAAGGAAGTATGTGCAAGACTATGTGGTGAGGAATTGTAAAGTCAAAGTGTATGTTGAAATAACATTGTCACACAATGCAACCTTAATGTTCCCCCTAGGTGCCCCAGGCTCTGTATGGCCCACAATTGTGAGCATGAACAAATGCTAAGATGCATCATTGCACCTGGTGTTTGGCGAAACTACCTCTTAACACTTACAAACAGTAGTGATGTATCTACAAGGGGTAACATGTTAGTCACTGAGCTGAGCAAAGATATTGTTCTGAAGGAGCGCTATGACCCATTAATGGATCATGAAGATTGTTGAGCTGATATCCCTGGCATAACACTGTAGTGAAGAAATCACACATGAAGAACACAAACCAACCACTTGCATGGCATGACAAACACATCCATGACACATGTCTGTCCAGCATATCCCAACACTAGCCTGCACGGGAAACTGTAAGTTATCCATGTTGCATGACAGACTGATGTCTGCTCCTTTGGACAGACACTAGATTTTCACACAAATGCACTGTCAGAGGGGTGGGTAAGTTGCCCACACTCCAGGGAACGTCAACAGCATCCCAGGATATACACATAGCAAGGTTATCATGTGCATGAACATGTTGAGCACATGGGTCAGCTATCCTAAGCTGTGTGGCTACACAAACTGTGAAAATGTGCCATCGGTGTAGTCTGATGCCAATAATGCAGGTACCCTCACATATGTACACTCAACGTAAACATATCGTACACATGGGAAGACAGGAAAGTGGTTAATAGTGAAGCTCCTGTCGAGCTAGCGGTTTGCAAATGAGATCACCACACTTGTCAGCACTACACATTGTAACCACCACCCCTCTTGTGTGACAGCCTGCTGTCTGTACTTTGGGACACAGCACATATTGTTTGAGATGCGAGCAGTCCTATATGTTTGTGTATGGGCCACATTCCATGGTATAGTCCGTGGCATCCCTGGGGGTAAACTAAACAATGGACTGAGGTCCTAACACATAGGGGCATATTAACAAGGAACTGGTGCATCAGCAAGGATGCAATAGTTTCCTTACACTTCCCTGCACCCCCCTAACGACACCATGGTAGCACTGTATTTATAATACAGAGCGCCATGGTCACGTTAGCACAACTGTGCAAAATGTTTGGGCACAGTTGTGGTGCTTTGCTGGACTAGCACCAAAAATAGTTGCACTAGTCCAGTAAAGCTCAGGTAGGCCCATAAGATATAGCACTATCGTCAGTTGAAAGCATGCCGAGTGCAGTCGTAAAAATGTTCCGCTAGAATGGCTCAATTAAATATTGTAACTTTCCCTCTGCCATTGTTTTAGGGTCTTCCTGCAGGGGAATGCCTATCTTGCATACATAATACCTGGTTGGCACAAGGGTTTACAAAATGGCACAATGCTAGCATTGCGCCACTTTGTATATATGGCACACGGTGAGGGCCTGTGTAGTGTCACCGTAGTGTAAAAAGAAATATTGCTACATCGGCGCAAAAGGGCGCAAGGGGCTTGTAAATATGCCCCATTGTTGGAACATGAGGCAACCCTATGAATTTGTCATGTCCATGACTCATAACAAATGTGGTCCATGCATTATCTGGTCCTAGTAAAGCACGTACCGTCACCCATGGAGACCTGCAAGACATACTATGGACACATGGAAAGAGAGGAGTATGTTGAACTGAAATATTCACCGGCGACACAACAATCCACATGACTGAAAACACGTAAAAATGATTTCCACAGAACACCATACATCTTTCCACATATTACAGTCCTTGCGTCAAAAAACTGATGCATTGCACCAAAGCATGTTTTCTGAAGCCACTGCATCTGCCAAATATGGCGCATCCCATGCAACGCATCGGTAGTGGCTCATGTTGTGTCATCATGCGACATAAAAAATCATGCACTGGCGCGTAGCGGCAAAAAAAGACACATTGTCAAAAACGTGACGCATCACCACAGGAAGTGAGGTAATGGATCTGCCATGCTGCACACCAGGAACTGCAACGCTACTTTGACTTTCTATTACAGTCATAGACTTTTTGTCTGTGTTGGAGAGAGGTGGTGTATTTTGTGAGCTGTGTTAGAGAGTGGTGTCAGAAGTGTCTTTTGTGCTGTCTTCTGCCTCTATAGTGTCCCAGACATCGGGTTTGTCCTATATATTTGTTATTTGTATTGTGTTGCAATTGTATTGTCTGGTGTTTGTCTTTGAGGTACTACTGTCAGTTGGCTTAGTTGGGGGTAGTTTGAGGTCATATTTGCTTTGTTAAGGGCACTGTGGGTTTCTGTAAGGAGATGTCAGGGAAGGGGAGGGCCCAAGACCTCTGTGCCGATGAATTGGGTGGCTTCCTATAGCTGGTTACACATTACCTCCCAAATATGTTGCCCATGGGGGGGAAGAGTGATACAGGGCTACCGGACTGAGGCAGACAACCAGCGGTGGGGAAAAGGTCCTGTCCCACATAATCAAGGTAGAGCGCATTGCCCGCCAAATGAAACATCGCTGGGCAGACATCATCAGCAGAGAACTGGACCTTCTAGACCATCTTGGCATCAAGGTTGGTGGAACTGTGGGTGAGGACACATTCTGTGTGACTGACTCCTGTTTTGCAATCGCAGGTACATGTCTGTTGGCCATAGGGTATCCTTTACCAAGTAAAGGCAAAGGGCAGGGCGGTGAGTAGTGTATTTGCATACAACAGTGTCCATGACAAGGGCAGCAATGCACCATTAAGAAGACAAATGGCCTATTCCTGTCCTTGTCCCCTGCATTTCGCCACTAAATCCTGATGTGCACCAATGCCGATACCAATGGGTCATGATCGTAGGGTACATGGTTACCAGGAACACATGCCCATGTCCACTAAGTGCCTGATTGCTGTTGTATGTTGCATAGTCATGTACATGTGATTTATAAAATTATGCAGGCGTACAGGGAGTCATGTTTCAGTGTGTCCTGTGAGTCATGTATGTACAGAGTGACATTATAATTAGTTATGCTTGGAAAATGTTGCAGTAGAAAGTCATCTGCAAAATGTGAACAATGTAGCAGAGATCTGTTTGTCAGGTTCCAGCACATATGTGTACATATCAGCCTGGCCAACCAATTTATGTCACTGAGCCATGTCTTATGGCCTAACTGAGTGTTCACTAACCTAAGTCTTCTATGTCCATTAGCAAATCATGTCTGATGTGCAATAGTTGCCCATAGTGTTCATTGTGCAACATTCACAGTGCTATATCTCATGTTCCCTCTTGCAGGTGTACCTCATCCGTACACCATTGGAGAGGTGGCAAGCTTCGCAGACCCCTGATGCAACCAGTGAGTCACAATCTATATGTGTAATGTGTAGTGCAAGTATTGTGTGTGCTGTTGTATGTTGTGTGCAATACCATGTACCAGGTGCATGTATGCTAGTACAAACATCGTATGCTAAACATGGAAATGGACTGTATGGTTGCAGTTGTGGATAGGATGTGCATCCCAAGAAAAAAATGCACTGGTGGCAACATGTGTAGCAAGGGTCTTGGAAATGTTGGATATAGTACATGAGTCCAAATACGGATGACAGTATGGACATGTGGCAGAAGTAAAGGATCCTACACATGTATGCAGGGTGGCAAGATGATGTTCACTGAACATGTCACTGATCTGTGCGCCACACATAGCAGAAAGTAACTCAGATCATGGTGTCATTCATGACCATGTGAACAGTTCTCTGAGATTCGCAGGGCATTAGTCAGCATACCACAATGGAAAATGACAAAGTTTTGACCACCATTGTGGTGTAATGCCCCATAACCTATGTCGTAGGTTGCTACATTGCCAACCCATGTCATCCTCACAGATCTTGGCATGTGTGTTTGGCCACAGGGATGTCCACACAAAATTGGCATATGACATGCCATCACTCACAACATCATCAGATCGTGGTGGTCCAGATAGTATCCATGATATGATGCAAAAATCTTCACACAATGTACAGCATTAGCCAGTGCTGCTCCAAGAGCCCTGTGTAGATAAGGTGTAGGGCATGCATGCACCCACATATGAGATGGCGGTACTGTGTGCTATTGTGCAACACACTGACCAGAGTTTTTGACACATATACAGCCAATGGGCAGCAAAGTGGGAGAAATCAAGTTACTCTGGGACTATGCATCAAACGATGGCACAGCTCACCAAGTACTGATGTGCGTGAATATGAGAGTAGGTTCATGCTCCCCTGTGTGACATGAGTCCAACCTCCAGTATCACATATGATACCTATCACACCCATTTTGCATGTAGCAATTTGTCCAGACATCTTTCCTTGCCATATAAGGCTCAAACTGTTGTGGGGCCACATTTAACACAATGAGTGTGACCAACCATGGTGTGCAAGCCCCTGGATGGCATTCACAATGGTTGACTGCCCTACAGAGATGGATCTCAGGAGGTCAATAGCCTCCTCACTCAGGACAGCATGGCTCACTGGGGCAGGGCCTGAGGTGCCTGGGTCGAAGGAGATGCCCACCCTCCTGGGTGAGTGGACATGGGTAACTCGCTGAGGGGCTGCTGGGAGGGCGGTGATGGCACAGGGGCTGTACATGAAGCTGGGTGGTCACAGAGGAGATATCAGAGTCTGTGTTGTCCCCTCCAGTCTCCGCCGTGGTGCTCCCCTCACCCTCCGTCCATCTTGTTCCCTCGGCATTGGTGGACTCTGCCTCCAAGGTCCTGTGGGATGCAGCTCCCTCTGTCACCGGTGCCTCTGCTCCTCTGCCAGATGATGCTAATGCATACAAGGACAGGATGACAAAACAAGAAGGGGTAGAGCGACAGAGGATACACTGGGTCAGTGACTGCACCAACACCACCGTTGGCGTACACAGCACCCTTACACACAGGGGGCAGGCACTACCAGTGAAATGGCTAGTCACCAAGGCATGAGGAGGAGCACACACCGCCAACTGCAGCACACCTGGGACCCACGCAGCCCTGCCTAGAAGTGAATACTAACAAACTAGGTTACCTGTATTTGCCATGCAACCATTACCCTTCTGATGACCTATGCTGCTGTGTCTGGCCTGGCCTAAGAGGCAACCACTAACACACAACCACCACCTGGATACCACCCCACCAGCCATAAGTTGTAATGATACCCACTGTACTCACCCCCTTGTGGCTGCTGTGATTCCCTCACGTGCCCATCCAGCTCAGGGAAGGCCACCGCCACTATGCGGGCCGTCAGGGGGGTCAGGGTCCGACGGGCACCCCTTCCTCGTTGGGAGGCTATCCCCAGCTGGGCCTCTGTGGTCATCCGTGCCCAGTGTCTCAGGTCCTTCCACCGTTTCCGACAGTGGGTGCTCCGCCTACCATAAACCCCCAGGCTCTGCACGTCCTTGGCAATGGCACGCCATAATCCCTTCTTTTGATGGGTGCTGACCAGCAGAGGTAATACATAAAGGGGAACTCCATTAAACAAACAGTCCAGCCTGTCACACACATGGCCCACCATACCCGATCCCATCACCACTGCAACACACATAGGCCAGCTCACAACATGTACACCACCAACAGACATTCCCCCGCCCCCCCCACCCACCCTTACACAATGCCTTCACACACATCTTCATGCCACATGCATTGTGCCCACATTGTACTCACCTGTTGGTCTGGAGGCCCATACAGCAGTCCGTACTGGGGTAGGAGCCCATCCACCAGTCGCTCCAACTCTTCCAAATTGAAGGCTGGGGCCCTTTCCCCGGTCACACGGGCCATAGTAGGTTCCAGACACAGGTCACAGCAGCACATGCAGTGTAGATCTTCTCCTGTGGAAGGTCAGAAAACAAGTGAGGATTGAGATAGAAAATAGCAGTCACATCCACGGCGGTGTACACTGTCACCGCCGGCGTAGATCCCCATTGGCCACTGTACCCCATAGGGCATAATATAATCCAATGCCTATTGCCACGGCGCACAACGTTGGCGGAATTACCTCACTTTTACCTGTCCCTCCACACTGAACAGGCGGTCGCCATTTCAGGGGGGTGAACAGGCCTATGGATAATTTCTTCATCACAGGATAAATAGGCACATACTTTTAAATTACACTGTCCCAAAACATGATTGCACGATGTGGAGTGCTTTTGTGGTATAGTTGTTCAAATTGTGACAGCCCACGCACTCTTGTGTCCCTTAGATTTCTACTACTGCGGATGAATAGGAGATGGAGACATACCCCCTTGTACAGACCCCTGGTGGACTTAGCTAGTCTGGAGGACAGGCACATAATACTCACCTATAGACTGGACAGGGCCACAATCAGAGCAGTGTGCCCAGTTGGAGCCTGACCTGATGTCAGCTATCCGTCATCACACTGGGATCCCCCCTCTTGTGCAGGTTCTATCAGTGCTCCATTTCCTGGCAACACGTTCTTTCCAAGTGACAGTGGGCTTGGCAGCAGGAATGTCACAGCCAATGTTCTCAATCGTGCTCGCAAGAGCCTTGTCTGCCCTGGTAAAACACATGTGCAGCTACATTGCTTTCCCCCAGGTGGAAGATTTGGCCACTGTGAAGGCCGGATTTTATGCAATTGGACACATCCCCAATATCATTGGGGCAACTGACGGTACACATATTCCGTTTGTCCCCCGCTGGCAGAATGAACAGGTTTACAGGAATCGTAGGAGTTTCCACTCCATGAATGTGCAGATGGTGTGCCTCATGGACCAGTACATCTCCCACGTCGATGCTAATTATCCAGGGTCTGTGCATGATGCCTTTGCCATAAGGAATAGCAGCATCCCAAATGTGATGTCCCAGCTACAGAGGCACAGGGTGTGGCTTATAGGTGAGCCTTGGTCCCCACCCAGTGTATGTTGGTGTATGCATCTGCTGTCTGCCAAATAGGACAGTGTGTGGCTAAATGTTGTCCCTCAATACTTGTAGGTGACTCTGGCTACACAAACCTATCATGGCTGCTGACCCCTGTGAGGAATGCCAGGACAAGGGCTGAAGAACGTTACAATGAGGCACATAGGCGAACCAGAAGGATAATTGAGAGGACCTTTAGCCTCCTGAAGGCCAGGTTCAGGTGCCTCCATCTGGCAGGTGGATCTCTGTGCTACTCACCCGAGAAGGTCTGCCAGATAGTAATGGCATGCTGCATGTTGAACAACCTGGCCCTCAGACGCCATGTACCTTTTCTGCAGGAGGAGGAGATGCCCCTGTGGCAGCAGTGGACCCTGAGGACAGTGAGGATGAGGAGTCAGAGGATGAGGATGTGGACAACAGAACATCAGTGATACATCAGTACTTCCAATGACACACAGGTGAGACGGTGCAACTTCACATTTCAATGAGTATTGGTGTATTCTGTGTGACATTGGCATGCTGGCATTACCCACTTCTTTCCTCTACTTACTGTCACCTATGGATTATCATTTTACAGACGTTGGTGATATGACAACAATGTTGTGGTGTCATCACAACAGCCAGCAACAGGTCATTAATTCTAGGCTCTCACTATGTACAGTTAATTTGCAATGGATGTAGCTGTTTCAATCAATACAAATTTGCAATACATGAAATACTAGTAAACGAGTTATATCCAAGGGTGTTTATTGTAGTGCTAAGAAATTGAGGGGAAAGTGCAATGGAATGAGGTGATGATGGAGGAAAGTCCAGGGTATTTTTCCAGTCTGTTTGCAGCACAGGTACAGTGTCCAAGGGGACATAGGAAAGGGAGCAATGGCAGTTCAGGGTGGACAAGGTGACAGAGTGGGACACAAGGTGGACAATCAGGAGAGTCTCATTTCCTGGCGGTGGTCTTGGCAAGGGTCTCTGGATTCTGTCTGGGTCGCAGGAAATGTTTGCAGAGTGATTCACCTCCTGCAGGGTGAGGGGTGCTGGTGGCCTGTGGGTCCTGTGGTGGGGCTTCCTGCCCTCTAGCAGCAGCGGAAGTGGGGGGCTGTTCAGTTCACTGACTAGTGGTAGGGGCTCGCTGGTGTGCTGTTGCATCCCTCATGATGTTGGCCATGTCTGCCAGCACCTCTGCAATGGAGATCAGGGTGTTGTTAATGACCTGCAAGTACTCCCTGATACTGTCCCTCCTGCAGCCGGCTGTTCTACAGCACGTTGTCAAGGATCTGGCCCATTGTGTCCTGGGAATGTTGGTAGGCTCCCAGGATCTCGGAGAGTGCCTCCTGGAGAGTCGGTTCCCTGGTCCTGCCCTCCCCCTGGTGCACAGCAGTCCTCCAACAGTCCCTGTTGGCCTGTGTCTCTGTCCCCTGAACAGTGTGCCCACTGCCACTGACCCTAGGTCGTGATTGTCTTGTGGGCAAGGTGTGGACTGGGGTCCCTGTACAGGTGGGTACACTGCTGATTGACGTATCCTGGGGACAGAGGTGTGGGTATGCTGGGCGGGTGCTGTGGTATTGGTTCCTGATGGGGGAGGCTCTGTGGTGGTCTAAGATTGGGCTTGGGTGACCAGCTGTCCAGTGGTCCCCGATGGGCCAGGTAGGTCCTCCAGATCCAGAAGTCCAGAGTTACTGTCATCACTGGGGACCTCTTTTGCTGGGGGACTGGATAGTGGTGTCAACTCCTCTCCACTGACATTGGCTGGGATACCTGTAGGGATGTAAATGATGTATTATGCTTCAAGTATATGACATTTGAACTTCTGTAGCTTCCCCTCTATGGTTAGTGTTGCCCTGCCAGCTTTTGCTTGTGTATGGTGATTGTTAGAAATGGTTTTTTTGGTTGGCAGTCAGGTTACCCCCGTCCAAGCAAAAGCCCTCACTCTAGTCAGGGTAAGTCACACACAATCCAAGATTATCCTGTGCCCACCCTCTGGTAGCTTGGCACGAGCAGTCAGGCTTAACTTAGAAGGCAATGTGTAAAGTATTTGTGCAATAAATCATACAATACCACCATATAGCACCACAAAAGTACACCACACAGTGTTTAGAAAAATATATAATATTTATCCGGATAATTGTAGGTCAAAACGAATAAAGTTGCAATGTGAATTTGTAGAGATATCACTGAAAAGTGATATAAAGTATCTTAAGTCTTTAAAAAGCAAACAAAGGGGGTCATTCTGACCTCGGCGGTAAAAGTCGCTTACTGCCGGTCAGAAGGCCGCCATAACACCGCCGCGGCCGTGGTAAACCGCCACGGTCATTCTGACCCGCAACTGCCAAACCGCCAAAAACCCGACATCCTCATAAATCCGGCACACCAAAGGTCAGCGAAAAAATGGCACTGACCAAACCTCCACCGTCACGCCAACAGAAATACGCCCATACTATTCCGACCCACAAATCCACGCGGCGGTCTTTCAAACGCGGTATTCCATTGGCGGTACACACCGCCGCGGTCAAAATACACACACCCATAGAAAACTCAGCCACATTGGTCAGTTCGAAATACACACACCTGATACACATACTAACACCACTCCCACACACCCAACACAATATAAAACACACACCCACATCACCCACAAGCCCCTACGACCCGAAATCATTGACGAAGGCTAGAGATAGAGCACAGAATAGAGAATCCCACAACACAGAGGCACACAACACCATCACCCACACAGAATCCACGCACCAAACACCACACACCACCACACGCACCACACTCATCACCACAAACGACACCCCACACCTCAACCACACCACCCCATGGCACCCCAAAGACACCCCAGGTTCAGTGACGCCGAACTCAGGGTCATGGTGGAGGAAATAGTCCGTGTAGAGCCCCAGCTCTTCGGGGCACAGGTGCAGCACACCACCATTGCCAGGAAGATGGAGCTATGGCAAAGGATAGTGGACAGGGTTAACGCGGTGGGACAGCATCCACGCAATCGGGAGGACATCAGGAAGAGATGGAACGACCTACGGGGGAAGGTGCGTTCCATGGTTTCAAGGCACAACATTGCGGTGCAGGAGACTGGCGGCGGACCCCCACCTACTCCCCCAGAATTTACCGCGTGGGAGGAGGGAGTCTTGCACATCCTGCATCCTGAGGGCCTCGCAGGAGTAGGCGGAGGAATGGACTCTGGTAAGGCAAATCTTCACTACTGCTTCCCACCCCCACCCCACCTGCATGCCAAATCATACCCCCACCCTCACCCCCTCCCCCATCACACCAACCCCTAGCAAAAGGCTCACCATCACAACCCACCCATCCCAACACCAAGCCCTGCATGCGACCCCAAAGCATGGACACCCATCACCAAAGCATGCCCACTGCACACACACATCACCCCCACAAGCCACCCTCACAAAAGCCCCCAAAAGGAAATGCCTGCACATGGGTACACGGACACCCACCCATCACACGAAATGCCACACACAGAAGCAATAACCATACCTTTATACCCCTGCAGGACCCAAACGCCACCACACCGCCACAGAGGGTCCAGAGATGTCCATTCCACCCCCAAAAGAGGCCCCCAGCGATGACAGCAGCTCTGTCTCCCTGGAGCCAGACGACCAGCCCGGCCCATCGGGGACCTCTGGACAGTCGGTTCCCCACAGACAGCCACAGGCTACACCAGACCCAACCCCCTCTGGGAACACCAGCACAGCTCCCACCCAGCGGGCCCATGCCTCTGTCTCCAGGGCACGTAAATCAGCGGTGTGTCCACTACTACAGGGCACCCAGGTTGACCCACCACCCCAACAACAACAGGGACCTGGGGGCAGTGGTAGTGGGCACACCGTCCAAGGGACAGAGGCCCAGGAACACAGGGGAACTGGGAGGGCTGCTGTGCGACAGGGGGGGACAGGCCCGGGGAACCGACTCTCCAAGAGGCCCTCTCCTCCATCATGGGAGCATACCACCGCTCCCAGGAGACGATGGCGACGGTACTGGCCCGGTTCCAGGAGATCCAGGAACTGCAGGAGGAACGGTACATGGGGTTCAGGGAGGAACTGAGGAACATCGGTTCCGCAATGGGGACCATCGTCCTGGCCCTTACCCAGATCGTCACCACATTGCGGGACCATGTGGCACCCCAAAGGGCCCCTGTCACTAGCCCAGGCCAGGAACAGCCTACCACCTCCGCCGCGCTAGTGGACAGGAGGCCCCCACACAACGACAGGCCACCAGAACCCTACCTCCTGCAGAAGAAGAACCACCCCGCAAGCAGAACCTGAGATCTCACAAGAAGACAGAGTAGGATTGCAAGACTCCCGCCAGCCTAAGATACCCCCTGATGTCATCCCACTGTCCCACATTGTCACCCTGTCCAACCTTGAACTGCCCCTGCTCCATCCTTCCACAGGCATATGGACAATGCACCTGTGCGACTGAGAACTGGAATCTGCCATGGACATTACTCCACCCCCACCCATCCCTGCTTCCCAATCATTTACCTATATGTAGCACTTAAAATAAATCACTTATTCCACTTAAATAAACAGGAGTCTGCTTGTATTCTCAACAAATGTATTACACATAACGGTTCAATAATGTCCAGTTACTTTGTGATGACAACATACCAATTTCAATAAGCTTTAGTCCATGGGCAAACAAAGCTGAAGTCAGGCAGTGGGTCATACAGCTCTGAAAAGGGAAGGGAAAGTCACAAATCAGTTAACAGGAACTGGGGGGAAACACAGAAGTGGATACGCATGAGTCCTCAAGTAAATGTAAATTGGGGTGGCTGTTTCTTACCTGTGTGCTACTGAAAGTATTGTTGTATGACTGTATCCCTGTTGTCCGTGTCGTCCCCGTCGTCTTCCTCCTCTTCACTCTCCACAGGCTCCACAGCTGCAACAATACCACCATCTGGACCAGCCTCCTGCAGAAAAGGCACCTGGCGTCGCAATGCAAGATTGTGAAGCATACAGCAGGCCACGATGATCTGGCACACCTTCTTTGGTGAGTACATGAGGGATCCCCCTGTCATATGCAGGCACCTAAACCTGGCCTTCAGGACCCCGAAGGTCCTTTCTATGATCCTCCTAGATCGCCCATGGGCCTCATTGTACTGTTCCTCTGCCCTGGTCTGGGGATTCCTCACTGGGGTCAGTAGCCACGACAGGTTGGGGTAACCAGAGTCACCAATTAGCCACACACGGTGTCTCTGTAGCTGTTCCATCACATAAGGGATGCTGCTATTTCGCATGACATACGCGTCATGCACTGACCCAGGGAACTTGGCATTTACATGGGAGATGTACTGGTCAGCCAAACAGACCACCTGGACATTCATCGAATGATAACTTTTTCTGTTGCGGTACACCTGCTCACTTTCTTTGGGGGGAACCAAAGCCACATGGGTCCCATCAATGGCACCAATGATGTTGGGGATATGTCCAAGGGCATAGAAATCACCCTTCACTGTAGCCAATTCGCCCACCTCAGGGAAAATAATGTAGCTCCGCATGTATTTCATCAGGGCAGACAACACTCTGGACAAAACCTTAGAAAACATAGGCTGAGACATCCCAGATGATATGGCCACTGTTGTCTGGAAAGACCCACTTGCCAAAAAATGGAGTACTGACAGAACCTGCACCAGAGGGGGAATCCCTGTGGGTTGGCGGATGGGGGACATCAGGTCTGGCTCCAGCTGGGCACACAGTTCATGTATAGTTGCTCTGTCAAGCCGGTATGTAAGTATGATATGTCGTTCTTCCATTGTCGACAGGTCCACCAGCGGTTGGTACACGGGAGGATTCATCCTTCTCCTCGCAAGTCCCAGCGGACGGTGCGTAGGAAGGACAACATGGAGCACAGAGTCAAGCAACCCACAGGTTAGTTCACACAGCTTGCACAGTACACGAATCGCTATGCATGGAACGGCTTGTATGAGTGGCAATGCAAGGCCTAGGCCTGTGTGACGTAGTAGAAATCATGCCATGTGGGTCCTTGAAATGGTGGCTGCCTGACCTGTGAAGTGTGACAGTGGGATGTGAGGTCACTGCGCTGGCGTGGCACACCGTGGCGGTAGGCGGTCGAAGACCGCGGCGCAAAGCAGCATTTGTTAACATTGAACCCTATGGGTCTCATGAGCCAATGACGATGTGCGCCGGCGGTCGCGGTACGCACCGCCGTCGGCGTGGCCGCCATTTTCTATCTGATTAATCACTCGAAACCTGATCTGAGAGGACCTATACTGCAAGTGCTGCTGTGACCTCGGTCTGGGAGATACAATGGCTGCTGCGACTGGGGAAAGGGCCCCTGCCTTCACTGCCGAAGAATTGGAGAAACTTATTGATGGGGTCCTCCCCCAGTATGCGCTACTCTACGGTCCTCCAGACCAACAGGTTAGTACACAGGGTGCACGTTGAATGGGCTATGCCTGTGTTGAGTGGGGTGTATGTAAGATGGTGGCGAGGGGAGCGAATGAGGAGTGCAACGCACGAAAGATGAGAGCATGTGCCACATGGCAAGGTTGGGGGGGAGGGGCCACTCACATTGACCAGGCAGAAAACTGATGCGATTTCCTTTGCCACCCTGTACATGTCACATAGGTCGGCGCCCATCAGAAGATCGACATTTGGCGTGCCATCGCCAAGGACGTCCGGGCCCTGGGGGTCCACAACAGACGGGGCACCCACTGCCGAAAGAGGTGGGAGGACATCCGCCGCGGGACCAGAAAGACCGCCGAGTCTCTGCTGGGGATGGCCTCCCAACGTAGGAGGGGTGCCAGCCGGCAATTGACCCCCCTGATGTCCCGGATCCTGGCGGTGGCCTACCCCGATTTGGATGGGCGCGTGAGGACATCACAGCAGACACAAGGGGGTGAGTATCAGCACATTCTGCTATCTTTGCGTGCAGTGAAGGTGTCTGGGTGGGGGAGGAGGGCTGTGGCTATCTCCAGGCCAGGGCGCATTCTGTAGGCTAGGCCCCTCCGTTAGACACAGCCCTGTGCCCCCGCCCCCCACCTCTGTAGGGTGCCAGGTACAGCTAGCCATGGTCCGGCCCCACCCATGTGTGCATTTGTCGTCCATAGACCCGTAGGCCTAGTCACAATAACTGAGTAGTGTACCCCCATTGCGCGGCCTAGTTCAGGGGGCTTCTGTGTCTGTCCTCTCCGCCAATGGTGTTGCCAATGCATGCACTCAACCTGTCTTCATTTCTCCCCCCCCCCATTTTCTTTGTCTTCCTGTTCATGTGTGCATTAGCATCATCAGGCGGAGGAGAAGTGGCATCGGCGCACGAGGGAGCTGCATCTCACATGGCCCCGGAGGGACATACCACAGACTCCGAGTACACCAGTGAGACGGAGGGCGAGTGGAGCTCCACAACGGGGACCCGTGGAGACGTCAGCGACACCGACACGTCCTCGGAAGGGAGCTCCCTAGCGGTGGCGGCAACATCCGTGCCCATCGCCACAACAGGTACAGCCGCCACCCAGCGCACCAGCCCCGCCCTCCCAGCAGCCCCTCAGCCTTCGCTCCGTGCCCGCTCGCCCAGGAAGGCGGGCATCTTCTTCGCCCCAGGCACCTCAGGCCCTGCCCCAGTTACCCCTGCTGCCCTCAGTGAGAAGGTCATTGACCTCCTCAGGACACTCATTGTTGGGCAGTCTACCCTTTTGAATGCCATCCAGGGTGTAGAAAGGGAGGTGCATCGGAGCAATGCATACCTGGAGGGCATTCATTCGGGTCAGGCTGCCCATCAGCGATCGTTCAACGCTCTGGCCTCAGCACGGACGGCAGCCATTGTCCCTGTCTCCAGCCTCCCTCTTCTTACTCCCTCCACCCAGTCCCAGTCTCCTGTTCCTCTGCCTATCCCATCCACACCATCAGACCAGCCTGCACACACCTCTACACCCAAGGGCAGCTCATCCAGACATAAGCACCACAGATCCCACAAGCATTCACCCAAGCAACATCCAGATGCAGACATGCCAACAGTCACTACCACCACTGTGTCCCCCACCTCCTCATCTCCCTCCTCCCTCCCTGTGATGTCTCCACTCACACCTGCATGCACACCACCATCAGCCAGTACTTCCATCACCAGCACACCCTCCATTACAGTCCGCACACGTGCAGTCACCACCCCCACTGCCATTTACACGTCCCCTGTGTCCTCTCCCAGTGTGTCTGTCACCCCCTCTTCCAAAGCACACAAACGCAGGCAGCCACCCACCCAACAGCCATCCACCTCACGACAGCCTCCGTCACAAGCACCTGCACCCAAAGACAGCACACTTGACTCTCCTACAACCACATCCTCTTCCTCCACTCCCATACCCACTACAGCTACCCGTCCCTGTCCTTCCCAAGTCGTTTTCCTTTCCAACCTTGAGCTCATTCCAATTCCTGACCCACCCCCTCCATCTGGTAAGAGTAAAAAAAGCACCTCAGCCACCACCAGCCCTGCATCTACTGTGACCATAGTGCAGGGCTATTGGAGTCCACCAGATCCTAGGGCAGGAACATCGGCCAGCAGCAAGGGGACAGCCAGCCCCCCCCCTGGGAAGAGGACAAAAAAGAAGAAGGCCCGGCGCGACAAGCCTGAGACGGCTGCCACCAAGGACAGTAGCATTGCCCCGTCACCTGCCACATCATCCAAGGGAGGCAAGGGCCACAGAGCTCCAGCGAAGGAGGGCAAGGGCAGCAGGGTGGAGAAGTCAGGCAGCAGGCGAGCTGCCCAGGAGGGCCCCACCAGCCCCATTCCGGGTGTGACGGACGACACCCACGGGCCCAGGACTCCATCACAGGAGGGCGCCGCGACCGCAAGTTCGGATGGTGAATGAGCGGGAAGTCTTGCCCAGGTCTGGCTCCCTAGACACACAGGACAAGCACCGCTGAACAGGGCCCCGCCGGGAGGAGCACCGCTGAACAGGGCCCCGCCGGGAGGAGCACCGCTGAACAGGGCCCCGCCGGGACAAGAACCGCTGAACAGGGCCCCGCCAGGACAAGAACCGCTGAACGGGCCCCGCCGGGAGGAGCACCGCTGAACAGGGCCCCGCCGGGAGGAGCACCGCTGAACAGGGCCCTGCCGGGAGGAGCACCGCTGAACAGGGCCCCGCCGGGACAAGAACCGCTGAACAGGGCCCGCTGGGAGGAGCACCGCTGAACAGGGCCCCGCCGGGAAGAACCGCTGAACGGGCCCCGCCGGGAGGAGCACCGTTGAACAGGGCCCCGCCGGGAGGAGCACCGCTGAACAGGGCCCCGCCGGGAGGAGCACCGCTGAACAGGGCCCCGCCGGGACAAGAACCGCTGAACAGGGCCCCGGCGGGACAAGAACCGCACCGCTGGGCCCTTCCTGTCAAGCACCGCTCCGCTGGGCCCCGCCGTCTCAAGCACCGCTCCGCTGGGCCCTTCATCTCAAGCACCGCTCCGCTGGGCCCTTCATCTCAAGCACCGCACCGCTGGGCCCCGCCGTCTCAAGCACTGCTCTGCTGGGCCCTTCATCTCAAGCACCGCTCCGCTGGGCCCCGCCGTCTCAAGCACCGCGCCGCTGGGCCCTTCATCTCAAGCACCGCTCCGCTGGGCCCTTCCTGTCAAGCACCGCTCCGCTGGGCCCCGCCGTCTCAAGCACCGCTCCGCTGGGCCCTTCATCTCAAGCACCGCACCAGTGGGCCCCGCCGTCTCAAGCACCGCTCCGCTGGGCCCTTCATCTCAAGCACCTCTCCGCTGGGCCCTTCCTGTCAAGCACCGCTCCGCTGGGCCCCGCCGTCTCAAGCACCGCTCCGCTGGGCCCTTCATCTCAAGCACCGCACCGCTGGGCCCCGCCGTCTCAAGCACCGCTCCGCTGGGCCCTTCATCTCAAGCACCGCTCCGCTGGGCCCCGCCGTCTCAAGCACCGCTCCGCTGGGCCCCGCCGTCTCAAGCACCGCTCCGCTGGGCCCTTCATCTCAAGCACCGCACCGCTGGGCCCCGCCGTCTCAAGCACCGCTCCGCTGGGCCCTTCATCTCAAGCACCGCTCCGCTGGGCCCTTCCTGTCAAGCACCGCTCCGCTGGGCCCTTCATCTCAAGCACCGCTGGCCCATTGACAGTGCCGGTTCTGTGTCGAGCAGGGCTTCAGGAAGCACTCTGGGCACCATGCCTCCTCCAATAACAGTGGAGTCGGTAATCCATCTGATGGACTGTGGCTTGGCACTCCCCAGGATGGTCCAGTGGGCAAGCCTCCCACTGTAGACACTTGAGAGACTGTGGCTTTGCACTCCCCAGGATGGTCCAGTGGGCAAGCCTCTCACTGTAGGGACTTGTGAGACTGTGGCTTTGCACTCCCCAGGATGGGACAGTGGGCAAGCCTCCCACTGTAGGGACTTGTGAGACTGTGGCTTTGCACTCCCCAGGATGGGACAGTGGGCATGGAGGCCCCTCGTGGATCTGGCGTCGTGGACTCATGTGGCTGAGGTGCCCTCCCTTCCCTTCCCCCTGAGGTGCCTGTAGTTTTATCATCTGATGCCCCTGCAGTGTTCTCTCCAATGGTATCTGGTCTCCTGTGTGGGCTTTGCCCATGTGTTTGTGCACATTGGCCCACGGACTATGGAACTTTGACGGAATGTGCTGGACTTTTTGACCAAGGATATATTGTTGCCTATGTTCATTCCTTATTTTTGTATCTTTTATATGGCATATTTGCCATTCCTTCAATGGAGCTATTTATACATATATTTTATAGATCATTTAAATTGTGTCTTTGCATTATTCTGGGGGGTTTGTGTGGTGTCACTCTGACTTGTTGCTCGGCATTGGGGTGTAGGTATTTGTGGTGGGGGGGTGGGTGTATGGCGCATGTGTGTGCCCGTAAGCTTTCCTCCTCCCCCCTCGCCTGTGTCGTAGGTGCAGTGCTCACCGTTGTCGTCTGCGCCGGCGTTCGTACTCCTGGTAGATGAGCAGGTAGACAATAGCTGGTAGGATGTGTAATTCGGGCTCCATGCTGTCCTCCCTCCTCGTGGAGTGTGTATAGGTGAGCGTTTTCCCGTTCGTAGTCTGTTTCCGCCGGGTTTTTATTGGCGGGGCTCCCGCCCCGGAAAAGGTGCCGGATTGGTGAGTTGTGATAGGGTGGGCGGTACATTGTCTGCCGCCTGCCTGTTGGCGGTGACCGCCGCGCTGTTTGTCGGTCCCGCCGTGGCGGTCGGAGTGTTAAAGTGGCGGCCTGTGTTGGCGGTTCCCGCCAGGGTTAGAATTCCATTTTTTGGACCGCCGGCCTGTTTGCGGGTTGGCCGCCGCTTTTTCACCGACCGCCAGGGTCAGAATGACCCCCAAAGTCTCTTTCAAGCACAAAGTACCTGGTTTGGAGTGGAAAATCTCCTCAGAGGGCCACAGAAGAAGAGATACATGGAAAAAGGGTGCGTGCGTCGATTTCTCCCCAGCACACACGGACTTGCGTCGTTATTTTTCACGCGGGGAAGTCGTGTGCCGTTTTCCGGCGCGCGGACAGTCTCTTTCTGTGGATCGTGGGGATTACCAGATGTCCCGGGTCTGTGCGTGGATTCTCCTGCTTGTTTACCGGCTGCGCGTCGTTCTGTGGGGCTGTGCGTCGAAGTTTCGCTCTCACGGCAGGCGTCGTGTCGATTTCTCCTCTGGAGGTTGGGCGGCGTTGTCCTTGCGAGGCCGTGCGTCGAAGTTCCAATCGTCCCGAAGGCGTCGCATCGAGCAGCGTCGGTGTGCGGCGTTTTTCTCGCTGCGGAACAAGCTGTGCGTCGAAAATTTCGGCGTGCGAAGCGTCCAAGTGAAAAAGAGAAGTCATTCTGGTCCTGAGACTTCAGGGAACAGGAGGCAAGCTCTATCCAAGCCCTTGGAGAGCACTTTTACAGCCAGACAAGAGTTCAGCAAGGCAGCAGGGCAACAGCAAGGCAGCAGTCCTTTGTAGAAAGCAGTCAGGTGAGTCCTTTAGGCAGCCAGGCAGTTCTTCTTGGCAGGATGCAGGTTCTGGTTCAGGTTTCTTCTCCAGCAAGTGTCTGATGAGGTAGGGCAGAAGCCCTGTTTTATACCCAAATGTGTCTTTGAAGTGGGGGAGACTTCAAAGAGTGGCTAAGAAGTGCACAATCCTGTATGCCAGGGTCCCAGTAGGGGGTGTGGCAGTCCTTTGTGTGAGAGCAGGCCCTCCACACTCCCAGCCCAATAAGACCCATTCAAAATGCAGATGTATCCAAGTGAGGCTTGTGAGAAAGTAGCCTCTTTCTAGCCTTGTTACCCCCACTTTTGGCCTGTTTGTGAGTGTATGTCAGGGTGTTTGTCACTGTTTTCACTGTCTCACTGGGATCCTGATAGCCAGGCCCCAGTGCTCATAGTGAAAACACTATGGTTTCAGTATGGTTGTTATGTGTCACTGGGATCCTGCTGGTCAGGACCCCAGTGCTCATAGGTTTGTGGCCTATATGTATGTGTCACTGGGACCCTGTCACACAGGGCCCCAGTGCTCATAGGTGTGCATGTACATGTTCCCTGTGCGGTGCCTAACTGTCTCACTGAGGCTCTGCTAACCAGAACCTCAGTGGTTATGCTCTCTCATTAATTTCAAATTGTCACTAACAGGCTAGTGACCATTTTTACCAATTTACATTGGCTTACTGGAACACCCTTATAATTCCCTAGTATATGGTACTGAGGTACCCAGGGTATTGGGGTTCCAGGAGATCCCTATGGGCTGCAGCATTTCTTTTGCCACCCATAGGGAGCTCTGACAATTCTTACACAGGCCTGCCACTGCAGCCTGAGTGAAATAACGTCCACGTTATTTCACAGCCATTTTACACTGCACTTAAGTAACCTATAAGTCACCTATATGTCTAACCTTTACCTGGTAAAGGTTAGGTGCAAAGTTACTTAGTGTGTGGGCACCCTGGCACTAGCCAAGGTGCCCCCACATTGTTCAGAGCCAATTCACTGAACTTTGTGAGTGCGGGGACACCATTACACGCGTGCACTACATATAGGTCACTACCTATATGTAGCTTCACCATGGTAACTCCGAATATGGCCATGTAACATGTCTATGATCATGGAATTGCCCCCTCTATGCCATCCTGGCATAGTTGGCACAATCCCATGATCCCAGTGGTCTGTAGCACAGACCCTGGTACTGCCAAACTGCCCTTCCTGGGGTTTCACTGCAGCTGCTGCTGCTGCCAACCCCTCAGACAGGCAGCTGCCCTCCTGGGGTCCAGCCAGGCCTGGCCCGGGATGGCAGAACAAAGAACTTCCTCTGAGAGAGGGTGTGACACCCTCTCCCTTTGGAAAATGGTGTGAAGGCAGGGGAGGAGTAGCCTCCCCCAGCCTCTGGAAATGCTTTGTTGGGCACAGATGTGCCCAATTCTGCATAAGCCAGTCTACACCGGTTCAGGGACCCCTTAGCCCCTGCTCTGGCGCGAAACTGGACAAAGGAAAGGGGAGTGACCACTCCCCTGACCTGCACCTCCCCTGGGAGGTGTCCAGAGCTCCTCCAGTGTGCTCCAGACCTCTGCCATCTTGGAAACAGAGGTGCTGCTGGCACACTGGACTGCTCTGAGTGGCCAGTGCCACCAGGTGACGTCAGAGACTCCTTGTGATAGGCTCCTTCAGGTGTTAGTAGCCTTTCCTCTCTCCTAGGTAGCCAAACCCTCTTTTCTGGCTATTTAGGGTCTCTGTCTCTGGGGAAACTTCAGATAACGAATGCATGAGCTCAGCCGAGTTCCTCTGCATCTCCCTCTTCACCTTCTGATAAGGAATCGACCGCTGACCGCGCTGGAAGCCTGCAAACCTGCAACATAGTAGCAAAGACGACTACTGCAACTCTGTAACGCTGATCCTGCCGCCTTCTCGACTGTTTTCCTGCTTGTGCATGCTGTGGGGGTAGTCTGCCTCCTCTCTGCACCAGAAGCTCCGAAGAAATCTCCCGTGGGTCGACGGAATCTTCCCCCTGCAACCGCAGGCACCAAAAAGCTGCATCTCCGGTCCCTTGGGTCTCCTCTCAGCACGACGAGCGAGGTCCCTCGAATCCAGCGACACCGTCCAAGTGACCCCCACAGTCCAGTGACTCTTCAGCCCAAGTTTGGTGGAGGTAAGTCCTTGCCTCACCTCGCTGGGCTGCATTGCTGGGAACCGCGACTTTGCAAGCTTCTCCGGCCCCTGTGCACTTCCGGCGGAAATCCTTCGTGCACAGCCAAGCCGGGGTCCACGGCACTCTAACCTGCATTGCACGACTTTCTAAGTTGGTCTCCGGCGACGTGGGACTCCTTTGTGCAACTTCGGCGAGCACCGTTTCACGCATCCTCGTAGTGCCTGTTTCTGGCACTTCTCCGGGTGCTACCTGCTTCAGTGAGGGCTCCTTGTCTTGCTCGACGTCCCCTCTCTCTGCAGGTCCAATTTGCGACCTCCTGGTCCCTCCTGGGCCCCAGCAGCGTCCAAAAACGCCAAACGCACGATTTGCGTGTAGCAAGGCTTGTTGGCGTCCATCCGGCGGGAAAACACTTCTGCACGACTCTCCAAGGCGTGGGGGATCCATCCTCCAAAGGGGAAGTCTCTAGCCCTTGTCGTTCCTGCAGTATTCACAGTTCTTCAGCCTAGTAAGAGCTTCTTTGCACCAACCGCTGGCATTTCTTGGGCATCTGCCCATCTCCGAGCTGCTTGTGACTTTTGGACTTGGTCCCCTTGTTCCACAGGTACCTTCAGACAGGAATCCATCGTTGTTGCATTGCTGATTTGTGTTTTCCTTGCATTCTCCCTCTAACACGACTATTTTGTCCTTAGGGGAACTTTGGTGCACTTTGCACTCACTTTTCAGGGTCTTGGGGTGGGTTATTTTTCTAACTCTCACTATTTTCTAATAGTCCCAGCGACCCTCTACAAGGTCACATAGGTTTGGGGTCCATTCGTGGTTCGCATTCCACTTCTGGAGTATATGGTTTGTGTTGCCCCTATCCCTATGTTTCCCCATTGCATCCTATTGTAACTATACATTGTTTGCACTGTTTTCTAAGACTATACTGCATATTTTTGCTATTGTGTATATATATCTTGTGTATATTTCCTATCCTCTCACTGAGGGTACACTCTAAGATACTTTGGCATATTGTCATAAAAATAAAGTACCTTTATTTTTAGTATAACTGTGTATTGTGTTTTCTTATGATATTGTGCATATGACACTAAGTGGTACTGTAGTAGCTTCACACGTCTCCTAGTTCAGCCTAAGCTGCTCTGCTAAGCTACCATTATCTATCAGCCTAAGCTGCTAGACACCCTATACACTAATAAGGGATAACTGGGCCTGGTGCAAGGTGCAAGTACCCCTTGGTACTCACTACAAACCAGTCCAGCCTCCTACATTGGTTGTGCAGCGGTGGGATAAGTGCTTTGAGACTACTTACCACTCTTGTCATTGTACTTTTCATAAGAGAAAAATATACAAAACAAGGTCAGTGTATATACACATAGCCAAAAAGTTTTGCATTTCCTCTTTTCACTCTTTTCTAAGTGCTGAAAAGTACTTCTAAACTTTCAAAAAGTTCTTAAAAGTTTAAAAAGTTTTTTTTCTGTCTTTCCAAAAAGTTCTGAAAACTTTTTTCTCTTTGTCTATCACTTTAACTCTCTCTAAAAATGTCTGGCACAGGAAAAAATGTTGAACTGTCCAAACTTGCATATGATCACCTTAGCTGGAAAGGAGCAAGGAGTCTCTGCATAGAGAGAGGTTTGAGTGTAGGGAAGAATCCTTCCTTAGAACTGTTAATTAATATGCTTAGAGTACAGGATAAGGCCATAAGTGCCCAATCTGTAGAAAAAGTAGCTAATGGTTCTCAATCTGATCCAGGGACTCCCCCAGGAAAAGGTTCAGGAAAGAAACTTCTCAGCCTGCCCATTACTAGACAGTCTAGCATAGTTGGTACAGAGGTTGAATCACACCATACTGAGGATGTGATCTCACATTATGCTGGTAGCCAAGCTGTTAGGGTGCCCTCTGTAAGGGACAGGTCTCCTTCTGTTCATTCCCATCATACCTCTGTATCTAGAAATGTCCCTACCACCCACCCTGATGACAGATTGTTAGAAAGGGAGCTCAATAGATTGAGAGTGGAACAAACCAGACTGAAGCTCAAGAAGCAACAGCTGGATTTGGATAGACAGTCTTTAGAAATAGAGAGGGAAAGACAGAAGTTGGGTTTAGATACCCATGGTGGCAGCAGCAGTATTCCCCATAGTCATCCTGCAAAAGAGCATGATTCCAGGAATCTGCACAAGATAGTTCCCCCTTATAAGGAGGGGGATGACATTAACAAGTGGTTTGCTGCACTTGAGAGGGCCTGTGCTGTACAGGATGTCCCTCAAAAGCAGTGGGCTGCTATCATATGGCTATCATTTAGTGGAAAAGGTAGGGATAGGCTCCTTACTGTGAAAGAAAATGATGGGAATAATTTTACAGTTCTTAAGAATGCACTCCTGGATGGTTATGGCTTAACCACTGAACAGTACAGGATAAAGTTCAGAGAGACCAAAAAGGAGTCTTCACAAGACTGGGTTGATTTCATTGACCAGGCAGTGAAGGCCTTGGAGGGGTGGTTACATGGCAGTAAAGTTACTGATTATGAAAGCCTGTATAACACAATCCTGAGAGAGCATATACTTAATAATTGTGTGTCTGATTTGTTGCACCAGTACCTGGTAGACTCTGATCTGACCTCTCCCCAAGAATTGGGAAAGAAGGCAGACAAATGGGTCAGAACAAGGGTGAACAGAAAAGTTCATACAGGGGGTGACAAAGATGGCAATAAGAAGAAAGATGGTGAAAAATCTCAAGATAAGCATGGGGATAAGGGTAAAACCAAAGATCCCACTTCAAATCTTAAACACTCTTCAGAGGGTGGGGATAAAACAAATTCTTCCTCTTCTTCCCAACCTGCACACATTAAAAAGCCTTGGTGCTTTGTGTGTAAAAACAGAGGCCATAGGCCAGGGGATAAGTCCTGTCCAGGTAAACCCCCTGAGCCTACCACCACTAATACATCAAGCTCTAGTGCCCCTAGCAGTAGTGGTACTAGTGGTGGGACTGCTGGCAACAGTCAAGCAAAGGGTGTAGTTGGGTTCACTTATGGGTCCATAGTGGAAACTGATGTAATCAGTCCCAAGACAGTTTCTGTCACACCTAGTGGCATTGGCCTTGCCACACTGGCTGCTTGTCCCCTTACAATGGATAAGTACAGGCAGACAGTTTCAATAAATGGTGTTGAGGCCTTGGCCTACAGGGACACAGGTGCCAGTTTCACTTTGGTGACTGAAAACCTAGTGCCTCCTGAACAACACATCATTGGACAACAGTATAAGATTATTGATGTCCATAACTCCACTAAGTTTCTTCCATTAGCTATAATTCAGTTTAGTTGGGGTGGAGTTACTGGCCCTAAGCAGGTGGTGGTATCACCTAGCTTACCTGTAGACTGTCTCTTAGGTAATGACCTAGAGGCCTCAGGTTGGGCTGATGTAGAGTTTTATGCCCATGCAGCCATGCTGGGCATCCCTGAGGAATTGTTCCCTCTCATTTCAAGTGAAATGAAAAAGCAAAGGAGAGAAGGCCTGAAAATTCAGGATCCCTCTCCATCAACAGGTAAAAAGGGTATCACAGTATCCCCTAACCACCCTACCATTCAGGATACTATTCCTGTGGTGGGAGAAACCTCTCCTGGGGTGGCACCTGTTCCAAGGGAATCATCAGTTGAAAAAACTGTACTCCCTGAGGTGGAAGTACCTCTCTGTGGGATAACTAACATTGGTGAGAAAAAGAGCACCATTTTAGTTAACATGGAGCATCCCTCCAACCCTCCCAGAGAAACTTTAGTGCAGAAACCCTGCACTGCCTCACAACACTTAGGACAGCATCCCTGCCCTAGTGTGGAGCTGATAGGACAGCATCCCTGCCCTGCTCCAACCCAAGAGAAACAGCATCCCTGTTCTCTCTTCCAGCCATATGGACAAAGTTTTTGCCCAGCTATGGCTTTACTGAGACAGCATCCCTGTCTGGCATTTCCATCACTACAAATACAGGGAGTGCAGAATTATTAGGCAAATTAGTATTTTGACCACATCATCCTCTTTATGCATGTTGTCTTACTCCAAGCTGTATAGGCTCGAAAGCCTACTACCAATTAAGCATATTAGGTGATGTGCATCTCTGTAATGAGAAGGGGTGTGGTCTAATGACATCAACACCCTATATCAGGTGTGCATAATTATTAGGCAACTTCGTTTCCTTTGGCAAAATGGGTCAAAAGAAGGACTTGACAGGCTCAGAAAAGTCAAAAATAGGGAGATATCTTGCAGAGGGATGCAGCACTCTTAAAATTGCAAAGCTTCTGAAGCGTGATCATCGAACAATCAAGCGTTTCATTCAAAATAGTCAACAGGGTCGCAAGAAGCGTGTGAAAAAACCAAGGCGCAAAATAACTGCCCATGAACTGAGAAAAGTCAAGCGTGCAGCTGCCACGATGCCACTTGCCACCAGTTTGGCCATATTTCAGAGCTGCAACATCACTGGAGTGCCCAAAAGCACAAGGTGTGCAATACTCAGAGACATGGCCAAGGTAAGAAAGGCTGAAAGACGACCACCACTGAACAAGACACACAAGCTGAAACGTCAAGACTGGGCCAAGAAATATCTCAAGACTGATTTTTCTAAGGTTTTATGGACTGATGAAATGAGAGTGAGTCTTGATGGGCCAGATGGATGGGCCCGTGGCTGGATTGGTAAAGGGCAGAGAGCTCCAGTCCGACTCAGACGCCAGCAAGGTGGAGGTGGAGTACTGGTTTGGGCTGGTATCATCAAAGATGAGCTTGTGGGGCCTTTTCGGGTTGAGGATGGAGTCAAGCTCAACTCCCAGTCCTACTGCCAGTTCCTGGAAGACACCTTCTTCAAGCAGTGGTACAGGAAGAAGTCTGCATCCTTCAAGAAAAACATGATTTTCATGCAGGACAATGCTCCATCACACGCGTCCAAGTACTCCACAGCGTGGCTGGCAAGAAAGGGTATAAAAGAAGGAAATCTAATGACATGGCCTCCTTGTTCACCTGATCTGAACCCCATTGAGAACCTGTGGTCCATCATCAAATGTGAGATTTACAAGGAGGGAAAACAGTACACCTCTCTGAACAGTGTCTGGGAGGCTGTGGTTGCTGCTGCACGCAATGTTGATGGTGAACAGATCAAAACACTGACAGAATCCATGGATGGCAGGCTTTTGAGTGTCCTTGCAAAGAAAGGTGGCTATATTGGTCACTGATTTGTTTTTGTTTTGTTTTTGAATGTCAGAAATGTATATTTGTGAATGTTGAGATGTTATATTGGTTTCACTGGTAATAATAAATAATTGAAATGGGTATATATTTTTTTTTGTTAAGTTGCCTAATAATTATGCACAGTGATAGTCACCTGCACACACAGATATCCCCCAAACATTGCTAAAACTAAAAACAAACTAAAAACTACTTCCAAAAATATTCAGCTTTGATATTAATTAGTTTTTTGGGTTCATTGAGAACATGGTTGTTGTTCAATAATAAAATTAATCCTCAAAAATACAACTTGCCTAATAATTCTGCACTCCCTGTAGGTTCAGTGGACAATTCCCACTGCTCTAAACTAAAACTTACTGATAGAAACTCTGAAAATACATCTTCACATTGTTGCCTAGCTAAAAAACTTCAAACAGGGTGGTTTACATCCCCACAGGGAAGTAACCATATAGTGGATGATAAAGGGAGTAACCAGTCTATTGCAGAGCTACTCTCTACTTATCACCACTTAGACAATAAAGTCTCAACTGGCCAAGGTTAGCCTTATTGTCCTTCGTTTGGGGGGGGGTTGTGTGAGAAAGTAGCCTCTTTCTAGCCTTGTTACCCCCACTTTTGGCCTGTTTGTGAGTGTATGTCAGGGTGTTTGTCACTGTTTTCACTGTCTCACTGGGATCCTGATAGCCAGGCCCCAGTGCTCATAGTGAAAACACTATGGTTTCAGTATGGTTGTTATGTGTCACTGGGATCCTGCTGGTCAGGACCCCAGTGCTCATAGGTTTGTGGCCTATATGTATGTGTCACTGGGACCCTGTCACACAGGGCCCCAGTGCTCATAGGTGTGCATGTACATGTTCCCTGTGCGGTGCCTAACTGTCTCACTGAGGCTCTGCTAACCAGAACCTCAGTGGTTATGCTCTCTCATTACTTTCAAATTGTCACTAACAGGCTAGTGACCATTTTTACCAATTTACATTGGCTTACTGGAACACCCTTATAATTCCCTAGTATATGGTACTGAGGTACCCAGGGTATTGGGGTTCCAGGAGATCCCTATGGGCTGCAGCATTTCTTTTGCCACCCATAGGGAGCTCTGACAATTCTTACACAGGCCTGCCACTGCAGCCTGAGTGAAATAACGTCCACGTTATTTCACAGCCATTTTACACTGCACTTAAGTAACCTATAAGTCACCTATATGTCTAACCTTTACCTGGTAAAGGTTAGGTGCAAAGTTACTTAGTGTGTGGGCACCCTGGCACTAGCCAAGGTGCCCCCACATTGTTCAGAGCCAATTCACTGAACTTTGTGAGTGCGGGGACACCATTACACGCGTGCACTACATATAGGTCACTACCTATATGTAGCTTCACCATGGTAACTCCGAATATGGCCATGTAACATGTCTATGATCATGGAATTGCCCCCTCTATGCCATCCTGGCATAGTTGGCACAATCCCATGATCCCAGTGGTCTGTAGCACAGACCCTGGTACTGCCAAACTGCCCTTCCTGGGGTTTCACTGCAGCTGCTGCTGCTGCCAACCCCTCAGACAGGCAGCTGCCCTCCTGGGGTCCAGCCAGGCCTGGCCCAGGATGGCAGAACAAAGAACTTCCTCTGAGAGAGGGTGTGACACCCTCTCCCTTTGGAAAATGGTGTGAAGGCAGGGGAGGAGTAGCCTCCCCCAGCCTCTGGAAATGCTTTGTTGGGCACAGATGTGCCCAATTCTGCATAAGCCAGTCTACACCGGTTCAGGGACCCCTTAGCCCCTGCTCTGGCGCGAAACTGGACAAAGGAAAGGGGAGTGACCACTCCCCTGACCTGCACCTCCCCTGGGAGGTGTCCAGAGCTCCTCCAGTGTGCTCCAGACCTCTGCCATCTTGGAAACAGAGGTGCTGCTGGCACACTGGACTGCTCTGAGTGGCCAGTGCCACCAGGTGACGTCAGAGACTCCTTGTGATAGGCTCCTTCAGGTGTTAGTAGCCTTTCCTCTCTCCTAGGTAGCCAAACCCTCTTTTCTGGCTATTTAGGGTCTCTGTCTCTGGGGAAACTTCAGATAACGAATGCATGAGCTCAGCCGAGTTCCTCTGCATCTCCCTCTTCACCTTCTGATAAGGAATCGACCGCTGACCGCGCTGGAAGCCTGCAAACCTGCAACATAGTAGCAAAGACGACTACTGCAACTCTGTAACGCTGATCCTGCCGCCTTCTCGACTGTTTTCCTGCTTGTGCATGCTGTGGGGGTAGTCTGCCTCCTCTCTGCACCAGAAGCTCCGAAGAAATCTCCCGTGGGTCGACGGAATCTTCCCCCTGCAACCGCAGGCACCAAAAAGCTGCATCTCCGGTCCCTTGGGTCTCCTCTCAGCACGACGAGCGAGGTCCCTCGAATCCAGCGACACCGTCCAAGTGACCCCCACAGTCCAGTGACTCTTCAGCCCAAGTTTGGTGGAGGTAAGTCCTTGCCTCACCTCGCTGGGCTGCATTGCTGGGAACCGCGACTTTGCAAGCTTCTCCGGCCCCTGTGCACTTCCGGCGGAAATCCTTCGTGCACAGCCAAGCCGGGGTCCACGGCACTCTAACCTGCATTGCACGACTTTCTAAGTTGGTCTCCGGCGACGTGGGACTCCTTTGTGCAACTTCGGCGAGCACCGTTTCACGCATCCTCGTAGTGCCTGTTTCTGGCACTTCTCCGGGTGCTACCTGCTTCAGTGAGGGCTCCTTGTCTTGCTCGACGTCCCCTCTCTCTGCAGGTCCAATTTGCGACCTCCTGGTCCCTCCTGGGCCCCAGCAGCGTCCAAAAACGCCAAACGCACGATTTGCGTGTAGCAAGGCTTGTTGGCGTCCATCCGGCGGGAAAACACTTCTGCACGACTCTCCAAGGCGTGGGGGATCCATCCTCCAAAGGGGAAGTCTCTAGCCCTTGTCGTTCCTGCAGTATTCACAGTTCTTCAGCCTAGTAAGAGCTTCTTTGCACCAACCGCTGGCATTTCTTGGGCATCTGCCCATCTCCGAGCTGCTTGTGACTTTTGGACTTGGTCCCCTTGTTCCACAGGTACCTTCAGACAGGAATCCATCGTTGTTGCATTGCTGATTTGTGTTTTCCTTGCATTCTCCCTCTAACACGACTATTTTGTCCTTAGGGGAACTTTGGTGCACTTTGCACTCACTTTTCAGGGTCTTGGGGTGGGTTATTTTTCTAACTCTCACTATTTTCTAATAGTCCCAGCGACCCTCTACAAGGTCACATAGGTTTGGGGTCCATTCGTGGTTCGCATTCCACTTCTGGAGTATATGGTTTGTGTTGCCCCTATCCCTATGTTTCCCCATTGCATCCTATTGTAACTATACATTGTTTGCACTGTTTTCTAAGACTATACTGCATATTTTTGCTATTGTGTATATATATCTTGTGTATATTTCCTATCCTCTCACTGAGGGTACACTCTAAGATACTTTGGCATATTGTCATAAAAATAAAGTACCTTTATTTTTAGTATAACTGTGTATTGTGTTTTCTTATGATATTGTGCATATGACACTAAGTGGTACTGTAGTAGCTTCACACGTCTCCTAGTTCAGCCTAAGCTGCTCTGCTAAGCTACCATTATCTATCAGCCTAAGCTGCTAGACACCCTATACACTAATAAGGGATAACTGGGCCTGGTGCAAGGTGCAAGTACCCCTTGGTACTCACTACAAACCAGTCCAGCCTCCTACAAGGCTGAGTACCCTGTGTTTGGGGTGTGTCTGAGTGAATGCACAAGGAGCTGTCAACTAAGCCCAGCCAGACGTGGATTGTAAGGCACAGAAAGATTTAAGTGCAAAGAAATGCTTACTTTCTAAAAGTGGCATTTCTAGAACAGTAATATTAGATCCAACTTCACCAGTCAGCAGGACTTTATATTACCATTCTGGCCATACTAAATATGACCTTCCTACTCCTTTCAGATCAGCAGCTACCACTTCAATACTGTATGAGGGCAGCCCCAATGTTAGCCTATGAAGGGAGCAGGCCTCACAGTAGTGCAAAAACGAATTTAGGAGTTTTACACTACCAGGACATGTAAACTACACAGGTACATGTCCTGCCTTTCACCCACACAGCACCCTGCTCTAGGGGTTACCTAGGGCACACATTAGAGGTGACTTATATGTGGAGAAAGGGGAGGTTTAGGCTTGGCAAGTACTTTTAAATGCCAAGTCGAGGTGACAGTGAAACTGCACACACAGGCCTTGCAATGGCAGGCCTGAGACAAGGAAAAGGGGCTACTTAAGTGGGTGGCACAACCAGTGCTGCAGGCCCACTAGTAGCATGTAATCTACTGGACCTATGCACATAGAGTGCACATTACTAGGGACTTATAAGTAAATTAATAGTCCAATCAGGTACGATTCAAGGTTACCATGTTTTAAGGTTGAGAGCATATGCACTTTAGCACTGGTTAGCAGTGGTAAAGTGCGCAGAGTCTAAAAGCCAGCAAAAACAGTGTCCAAAAAAATGGAGGGAGGCAACCAAAAGTTAGGGGTGACCACCCTAAGGCTGTCAGGTCTAACAGTGATGTATTGTGGTTATGTTAGTTTCCCTATTCTGTGCATGCTTTAGTGATGGGTGTCCATGCAGGGCTGGGAGGGCTGCCCATGCATTGGTTTGGCATGCAGGGCTGGGCATTGTGGTTAGTCATATGTGTAGGTGCAGTGTGTGGGATGGTGTGGAGTGATGGGAGTGAGGGTGAGGGGGTGTGATGGCATGCAGGTATGGGGGGGTGATAGGTAGTAAATATTGACTTACCAGTGTCCAGTCCTCCGGCTACTCCAGCGAGTCCCTCAGGATGCAGTATTGCCAGTACCTGCTCCTCCCATGATCTGAGCTGTGGGGGAGGAAGTGGAGGTTCACAGCTAAACCTCTGTATGGCGAGCTGTTATCTTGCTGCTATGGAACGTACCTTCCCCCGTAGGTCATTCCACCTCTTCCTGATGTTGTCCCTTGTTCTTGGGTGCTGTCCCACGGCATTGACCCTGTCCACGATTCTCTGCCATAGCTCCATCTTCCTTGCTATAGATATCTGCTGTTCTTGTGCTCCAAACAGCTGTGGCTCTACCCTGACAATTTCCTCCACCATGACCCTTAAGTCCTCCTCAGTGAAACGAGGGTGCCTTTGTGGTGCCAGGGGTGTTGTGTGATGTGTGTTGGTGAGGGCGTGTTGAGTAATGTGGTGGGGTGTGTGATGTGGAGTGTGTGAGGGGTGTATGGGTGTATGTGGTGTGTGTGCCTAGGTGTCTCTGTGCTCTTCTTCTCAGTCTCCTGGCAGCAATCGTTGTTTGTAAAGGGTTGTCGGTAATGTGGGTGTGTGTTTTATAGTGCTGTGGGTGTGGTGTGTGTGTATGTTGTCAGGTGTGTGTTTTTGTATTGGCCAATGTAGTGTTGTTTTGTATGTGGGTGTCCATTCTGAGCGCAGCGGTATGTACCGCCAATGGTTTACCGCCGTTGAATGTCCGCTGTGGTGATTCGTGGGTCATAATGTGATGGGCGTTGTTCTGTTGGCGGAACGGTATGGGTTTTGGGACTCCCACTTTATCACTGACCTTTGGTCTGGCGGATTTGTGTATGTGGCTGAATTCTGTCGGATTGGTTTGTGTGTGTCATAATATGGTGAACGGATATCCGCCAAGTCAGCAGTAAGTTGGCGGGCGTCAGTGTGGGCCTTTGAAGATTTTTCAAGATGGTTCAAAGTTATTGTGCAGCAATAGCTAGCCTTGATACCTTGGACATGAGCAATGTGGAGATGATGCTTGGTGTGTATTACCCCTGCCCTTCAGGGTGGCATTGTGATTTGTGCTGGCCAACATGTGACAACTGCAGATGGTGGATTCATTTCATGCCTGTTGTTGATTTGCCTAATATACATTTGGCTGACATGTCCCATTCATTTTGCAGCTGCAAACATGACCACATCCCAGAGGCGCCAGTTCAAGAAGCGTGCAGAAAGCTACAGCCACATACGCCAGATCTCAAAGGGCTGTTGGAGTATTAGGAGCCTCTATTAGAGGGAGCATGCATCAGAGGCATGGCAAGCATTCCCTCAAGGGGCTCCACCTAAGGATCCATCCACCTGTAGGACCCACACTACAGGCATGTCTGTGGAAACTGACAGGGCAAGCCCTACAGGGGCAGGAATGTCAACATCAGCTGCAACAACAAGTGCCCCAACAGATTCACAGGCTGCACCGACATATGTGGAACCACCTTATGCACAGGAATTTCGCAGAGAGCTTGCGGATCAGAAGTATTGTATAGCCAAACTGGAGCATCAGAACAATCAAATCATGGAAATGCTCTGAGAGATCAGGGCGGCTGCAGTGATGAGGTGCTGAGGTGGACAATGGTCCCAACAGACTGGACTTCCCTCCCCATTTTATATATTTCTGTACATAGTTGGGGTATTTAGAAAGTTAGGGTTTGATAAGTTAGTACAGTATAGATTAGTTGTAGGACATAGTAGTTTTTTGGGGGGAGGTGGGTTTTTGGGGAGGTGGGTTTTTTGGTACATTGGGGAGGGGGTGATGTTTTGGGTATGTGTGTTGACATTTTTAAAAAACATTTTTTAAATTAAGAAATACAAAAAAATATGATTGTTTAGGCTATATGTTTAGTTATTCAATGTTTAGCTGCAGTTACTGTTGTCCTTGTCTATAGATTATATTAAGGGGGGTGATGGGTTGATGTTTACCAGGGGGCATTAGATGTATAGTATAGTTTAAGATAAGTTAGTTGTAGGAATAAGTTAGGGTAAGATAGAGTAGTTTAGGTAAGTATACGAAGGCTAGTTAGTTTAGGGTTTTTTAAGGCTAGGATGTGTAGTTTATTAAATATTGTTTATTATTACTGTATGGTCTCCATAATGATTTACTGTCTAGATGGTGGCATGTTTGCTCAGATCATGATAGGCACATGCATTTGCAAGCGGTCGTTAGTTACATGTGTGACTATGTGTACCGCCTGTGGTCAAGTACCTGTCAGGTTGGCAAAACATCCGCAACTCCAGACATCATTCAGTAATGTACATGACACTCTGGATGTGCATGCATACCCAAAACAAATATTCTTACAGAATTTCTCAATGTTGTGAAGTAACATGACTTGCATTGTCATTATGCTGTTGTCATTGCACTCCCCTAAATGTAGATTTTGTTACTGAGACACTTGTGGCTGCCCCTCACAGTCTTGCACATGCATCATTTATTTGTCCATCAATGTTTTACTGTTGTTACCATCCTTGCTTGGCCCAGCCACTCGTGTAGTGATTGGTGTCAGCTATCACAATACATGCATGCTATCTATCACATGCCATGCTTGGGATCCTCGGGTAAAACTTGCTAGTTCACATAGCTATCGGTCACCTCAATCATGTTGCAGTCAGTGTGTGTGAGTTTGTGTATGTCACAAATCCATACATATCTATTAGGCAGGTACTCAGGGGTATATTAACAAGCCCCTAGTGCCACAAGAGTGTCTCTTTTTGTGATGCTCCAGTGGTACTGTGCACTTTCACTTATTTACAAGGTGGCATTAAGCCACTTTGCGTGGCTTAATGCCGCATTGTATAAATGGGTTCCCCCAACGAGGATTTCCTTGCAGGATGGGTGCAAGGTTGCCTTTGTTGTAGGACTGGCAGGAAGGGACACCTTCCTGTGTAATCACATGCACAAGAGGTGGTCGCATCTTACTATGGGTGGTGCAGGATACATCACACATAACAAGAAGTTACAAGGAGGATGCATGTGGACAATTCTCCCCCTTGCATCACTCTTACCACACACATGGGGTGGCATAAGGACCTGACACATTCCCAAACTTGTAAATGTGTGAATGCATCAGATTGCTACACCGCCTCAGGGATGGTACTGTAGTGGTGGTACATATGACTGACATTGTTATCGGACTATTTTTGCATCTTTCACTGTGTGTTGTAAATAGCAACAGGCATTGGAAGTGGCAGACAGCATTCCTGATTGTTGATGTTGCAGGATGTGTCGCTTCCTGCACATGTGCAATCAGAACTGCAACACAGGCACCCCTGCACCATGCTCAATGTGTGCTTGTGTTAGTGCTAGGCAGCAGTTTGTGCCCCATCACCAAGGCTAGTACAGGGATGCATTGCATGTTAGCAACAACAACCCATCCCTGCACATTCAAGATGATGCAGCACAGCAGGCTGGGCTGATGCACTGCACTGCATCATTTCATCATACATGTTTAAATATGGGCCACATTTCCCAGACACTGACAGCACACTGCCCCAGCTGAGTATAATTTTTACAATACACTCCAGTGGTGCAGTGTGCCAGGCCATATTTACCAGGCCAAGGAAGGCACCTTGTGTGCCTGTTTATCGCCTGGTAATTATGTGCCCCTTTCAGACCTGACACTGCATGTAAGTGGCATTTCATGTGTGTTGCTGGGGCTGTTCCCACACAACACACATGACCCACCCAACTTCTGAAGCCTTCCCAGATTTTCACGTCTGGGAATGCTGCAGTTTCATACACCATCTCAGGGTTGGCGTAGAAGTGACAAGAGGGTGAGTGTAGTCTTTGTTTGTCCCAGTAATGTCATCTTTCTTTGTGTGCTGCATTATGCATCACACATAGTAATATGAAAAGTACCACTTGTGCCTGATGTTGTGCAGGAAGGTGCCCCTTTATGCACAACAGCAATCCTCCCCAAAACTCCGGCACCCTTGCAGCATTGTGCTGGTGTGTCTGAGTAGGCACATGGCAGCAAATTTTGCACTAGCACAGATGGTAATGACAGAAATGCCCCGTATGTTGTGTGTATGTTACATCTCTGCCCCTTCCCAGTGCTGCAGGGAGGTGTATCCCAGCCCTTGATGCCCCACCCTGCACAACAGGCCTGGTACATGATGGCCTCTAAGAGTTAAACATGGCCACATTGTACAGTTGATACAGTGAAGAGAGTGGTGTGAGTGTTGTGAAGTGGTCTGTGCATATAGTTGGGGAAGATCAGTGCACATTACATGTGTTTGGCGTTTCACAATTGTTGTGCCCCCATCCAACCTTTTCGCATGCATACAGGTCCTCTTATGTGCCTATTCCTTTTGCCATTTGTTACTTACAATATTGTCCCCCACTGCAACTTACTCTGTGTTTGTTGCTGCTCATCATATGCCACAGTGTCCTGTCCCGGAACTCCGGTCCCCAACTCCTCAGGGATGACCACTGCCACCATCTCCTCCAGCTCATCCAGCTGCTGCTGAGGTGCAGGACTTCCACCACCAGTCTGCAATGCTGCCTTTCGGTTGCTGGCCAGTTTCTCTTTTGTTCTGCGCTTCTTACAATCCATCACAGCCCTCTTCTCCTCTGCCACACTATCTCAACTATGGACTGCCGTATGGTCTCCTTCCGTCACCTCTGTGACCAAGAGGTTGTTCTCCTGCTCACTGGACCTACTCTTCCTCTTCCTTTTTCCTTTCTCCTGGGAGTCTGGCTGGACATCCTGGCTTGTACTGGGCTCAATGGGGTCTCTCCTGTCCTGCCTTCTCCATTATATTATCTCATGGCTTGTGTTTGCCATTTTTCCAGGCTTTTTAAAAAATGCTTTTAAGCCCAAAAATTACACTAGCACGAGTAGTGTCAAAAACCGTGCCGCTAATCAGGCCAGCGCCACGTTTGTGGGACTAGAGTCATCTTCTTTGTGAAATGTTGCAAAGTTGAGCATCATTTTTTTCTTACGCTAGCCTTTTCTTACCACCATGGTGCACGTTTTCTTATTATGGCACATGCATGGTGGTAATAAATTACATTAGCCAGCGTTAAAAATGTTGACACAAACTGCGCTACTGCAGTTGTGTGTCAATTCTTGCAAATATGCCCCTCTATTTTTATTACCCGCCAGGCGTGTTGAATTCCAGTACAGCAGGGTCGTAAAAGGGTACCAGTTGGTTAGGATACCACTGAAAACCCTACAGTTTTAGATCCCAAGTATATTCAGGACACGTAAACTTCCATTTCCCAACTTGCAGCGTATTAGAGACATAGGAATGCTCAGATAAACACCCCATCCGGCGGACCTACTGAACTACACGGCCATTCTCCTCAGGCTCAAAACCACACCCGAAGTAATAAGGTCTTTGAAGCACACATGGTTAATTGTAAAGCAAAAGGAGCATATCAGCACACAATCTGCATTCCCTTCCTTTGTGTCAATAGAATAGCACGTTTTATGGTACTCACTTAGGCCCATATTTATACTTTTTGACGGAAAACTGCGCTAACGCAGTTTTGCGTAAAAAAATTTAGCGCCGGCTAACGCCATTCTGAAGCGCCATGCGGGCGCCGTATTTATTGAATGACGTTAGCCGGCGTTAGCCGCTGGCGCCGTCTGGTGTGCGTTAAAAAAAACAACGTACACCAGGCAGCGCCGGCGTAGGGGGATATGGGGCTTGGGCGTCAAGAAATGGGGCAAGTCAGGTTGAGGACATTTTTTCGCCTCAACCCGATTTGCGCCATTTTTTGTTCACTCCCAACCCCCATAGAAATGACTCCTGTCTTAGCAAAGACAGGAGTCATGCCCCCTTGCCCAATGGCCATGCCCAGGGGACTTATGTCCCCTGGGCATGGTCATTGGGTATAGTGGCATGTAGGGGGGCACAAATCAGGCCCCCCTATGCCACCAAAAAAAATATAAAAAAACACTTACCTGAACTTACCTTAATGTCCCTGGGATGGGTCCCTCCAGCCTTGGGTGTCCTCCTGGGGTGGGCAAGGGTGACAGGGGGTGTCCCTGGGGGCACGGGAGGGCACCTCTGGGCTTCTTCAGAGCCCACAGGTCCCTTAACGCCTGCCTTTTGCAGGCGCTAAAAAACGGCGCAAAAGCGGCCGTACGTCATTTTTTTTGACCCGCCCACTCCCGGGCGTGAATTTTGCCCGGTAGTATAAATCCGACGCACATGCCTCGGAGTCGATTTTTTAGACGAAAACGCCTACCTTGCATATAATTAACGCAAAGTAGGTGTCCACGCTAAAAAATGACGCTTACTCCATGGACTTTGGCGCTAGATGCGTCTAACGCCAAAGTATAAATATGGAGTTAGTTTTGCGTCGAAATTGCGTCAAAAAAAAGACGCAATTCCGGCGCAAACGGAGTATAAATATGCCCCTTAGTCTCTGTTTGGCATATGGTTCAATAGCTGGTCGCCCTACTGTAAGAGCTCCCTTAGGAGGGTCCTTTACATATCTCTATGTTGTTACAGTCTAGGTATGTCAACTGCTACACATTACGAGGTGCGGTGGTGATGTATTGGCTCAAATAGTGTGCCAAAGGTGTGCAGTCATCTTATCAATATCATTAAGGTACTTGGTAGGAGCAGAATTGTTTAGCATCTGGTTTGTGTCTTAAGTTTACTTCAGGCTTTAGTACGCATTCAGGTTCCATTCTTAATCTGTATGTTATTTGAGGTGTTTACTATTAGTCTGGGTCTTGGTCTGTTAGTGTGAATGGCATGTGTCCTTTCACTGAAGGGAACATTCCAGGAACAGCCAGAAGTTGCAAAGCGTCTTTGATGTCATCATGGAATTTTATGTCTAGAACTGGCTGAAAAGCAGTTGGTGAGAGAGACTGGACTTGATCTAACCACAGAAGGAGTGTGCACACCTGCACACAGATGTACACAGAAGCTCTCATGATAATCCTTTGTGTGAAGTGGTAGCTCATGAAAGGAGTCCAGAATTTTGACCCAAATTCAGCTCAACCATCCCTTTATATTAAGGTGATACTTTTGAATTGAAAAACGGCCAACTGATTGTCAGGTTGCACTAACCTGTGCAGGATGCAACGGAAACAGTGCCCTCTTCTATCTCTCATCTCCTCCACCAATTACTAGACTTGAGGGCTGGTGGTAAATGTGGGGAAAGGGGAAAGGAATAAGAGAGAAAACAGAGATGCAGCAGCACAGAGTCTGCCTAATCACTTCTGGGATAAAGAAGGCCTGCAGGCTGTTTTGGATCTCTACAAAAAAAAAGATGTCCGAAGTAACTTGCCACAAAGTGCTAAATGTAATTATAACTGAATCGATACGCCTCAACAGTATCTCTGTGTAACCAACTCTGTCTACTTCAAAAGGAAACTGGAAATGCCTGAAAACTAAATAAAATAAATGTTTCAAAAACATTTAAATAAACGTCTGTTCCTAACTTTGGAATAACTACTATACACTCTTTTAGAAAATTAGCATAGTTTCCACTTGATACCTGCATAACTGAAAAATAAGGAATAACTGTTCTGCACTTTTAGCAACAATGCATTCATGAAAATCTATACATATTGAGTTGTCCATAGATCAGGCCCGTTCCTTCACAGGGACATTCAGCTACACACAACCCCAATCTTAAGCATTCAAATAAAAGTGCAAGGAATAGTTCAACCATAATTTTCAGTGGTACACAACTTCAGGTTATGTCCCTGTAATCCAAAATGTCCAAAGAACAATCCTTTATGAACCCATAATTTTTGGCACTGGACATCGATAGCATGTAGCCACATTCTGACTGCAGCAATATTTTAACTCAACCACCTAGCAAAGTATGCTGTGAACTATGAGGAAAAGTATATCTGAATATCCAAGATGGTGACTGCCTCTCAACGCTCTAAAGAGTTTGTGGCCTGCTGGGAATAGTAGTTCTCTGCCAGTGCACTGTCAGATGGTGCTTCTTCTGTGATGACTACAGGCCTTACTTTCCCTGCAGAATGCAGCACACATAAAAAGAGGGAAAAAACTAGGAGAAATAATGGTATTTCTCCTCGTTACACCTCCCTTACGCTTCCCCTGAGGAGGGGTAGGATTCTGATGTCTTCCCAGGTTTAACGCATGTTGTAAATCTGGGAATGTGTCAAATGCCATGGGTGTTATGTGGCAACACCCACCCTAACACCCATGGCATGAACCCACATTGCAGTATGAGGCAACGCAGCGACTTGTGCTGTGTCGCTACACTCTGTCTGCCAAATAAGGCTCTGCAGTGTACGTCACCAGATCATCATTAAAAGTGGTGTTCCAACGATGCAAGGGGTTTGTAAATAAGCCTCTGGGTTGTTAGTTGGCAGGGGTGGAACTCCAAAAGTAAGAAACTGGGTTACTGGTCGACCGGAGTGTGAGCCCTGGTCAAGCTGCTAACACAATCCGTGTTGAGATGAGGTACAAGCCAACCTTAAACTAACCAGTGCTCAACCCTCTGGTACCTTGGCAGAGAGCAGTCAGGCTTAACTTACAGGCAAATGTGTAAAATATGTGTGCGACATTTCAAACAGTAATAAAGTGAAAATACTACACAAAAAATATCTCAAACCATGTTATGAAATTAGAGTGATTTTTAAGAAATAAAAGAAGACTGAAACAACAAAACTCTAATCAGTAGAACCAGAGATATTTAATTTGAAAGATTTGGGTAAAAATAGTGCAAAAAACCACAAAATTGTACAGGCCCTGATAACTCTCTACTTAACTGCCCTTTCCCCAACCATTGTGTGCCTTGCAAAAGAAATCCACCCAATCCACCCAGGTCTGTTGGGCCAGTTTCTGACTGCCCCTAGACTTCTGCCTATAGTTCTCTGGGTTAAGGCCAGACTTCCTGATGAGAGCTTCTTTCATGGGAGATACCTGATCCTGTCCCCCTTCTCTAGGGCCAGTAGGGTGTCCCTCCTTTCACTAGGGAAGTGCTTACACAGACTAGCTCCTAGTCTTCCTCAAGGATCCTATACATCTGTAAAGCAGTTGTATAAGCCACTTACCGATGTTGTCCCCATCAACAAAGTCAGGCACCAGACCTTCGCAAATATGGACCCTCTTGTCTCCAGAGGGAAATGTAGGTATGCTGTCACCATCACTGCTGGCCCCTTCCCATCTGGTCTTGATTCCCAGTGCCTTTAGATTCAGTTTATTAGCCAGCAACATTTTCTTTTCCTCTTGCACTCTTTCTGCCTCAGCCTTCTTTACTTCTACTGCCAGTATCCTTTCCTCCATCCTTAACTGGGCAATCTGCAGCTTGAATTCCCTCTCCTCACTCCCTTCTGCCAGCTTCTCTGGGGACAGACTGCAGGAAGAGGCAGTGCTCCCTAGCCTGGCAGGGGGGTTCACTCCAGGGGTCAGGCCATCCCACTCAACTGCAGGTCATACCACAGGAAGGTGCTCTCCAGGCTTTTCCATCTCATTATCTTCTAATGTGGTTTCAACCAGTGACTGATGGGCTTCCACCCAACCCCTCAGAGATTTTTGGAGCTCCACCTTCTTGGTGGTGTTCTTAGCTGGAAGTCCTTTCTCCTTGCAGGACTCTTTGAGCTGGTCCCCAGTGTAGGGCTCCATGTTAGCCATCTCAAACTCCATACTTGAAGAGGTGGATTCAGGCACAACACTCATAGAAAGAACTTAGAAAAAGCAATAAGGGAAAACAGGGAGAATTCACACTTAAACTGGTTTCAGAAATGGGATGGTAGTCTACACAAAATCATTGTATGGTGATAAGTTCAAATCCTCATCACTAATCACCAATGTGGGAAATTGGGTTGTCGGTCGACCGCTGTGTGAGCCCAGATCAGGCAGCAACCACAATCCTTGCGAGTGTGAGACATAAGCCATCCCTGTGTTCAACCCTCTGGTAGCTTGGCAAACAGCAGTCAGGCTTAACTTGGAGGCATTTGTGCAACATGTCAACACCAGGACAATGCGCGCTCTTCGGGCAACATAATGCAAAGAAACAAAACTTGTGCAATGTAATAATTCATGCATTGTCTGCTGATATTGCATATTAACTTTTTGCATTGCAGGTATTTATATTGATATGTCTTTAATACTGTTTGAAATGTATTGATCATTTTCAAGCCTTTCCTGCAGCCTGACTAGGTGTGGCTGGGTGTGGCAGTGGGCGGGGCTTGGGTCTAATTAAGGAACCCAGCCCCGCTCCACGTGCTCACTATTCAGAAGTCCCGGTGAAGAGCAGCAGCAGTTTCCAGGGCTCCTGTTCCGGAGGCCTACTTGGACATTTCCAGGCCCTGTCCTCATTACCTTGGTGATCCTCAAGCAGGGCGGTAAGGCGGAGGTCGGGTTAGGCCCCCGACTCCGTTTTTGAGTTTTTTCGAGTTTTGGTCTTTGGATTAAATCGCGTGTGCGATTGTTTCCTGGCATTTGAATCTTGATGGTTGAATCGGCAGCAGTGTGCGCAATTCATTCTTGGCCTTTAACCCTTGCATTTCAGATTGGCAGAGTGCGCAATCATTTCCTGGCATTTGAATCTTGATGGTTGAATCGGCAACAGCGTGCGCGATTCATTCTTGGCATTTAACCCTTGCAGTTCAGATCGGCAGAGTGCGCGATCATCTCCTTGATGGTTGAATCGGCAGCAGCGTGCGCAATTCATTCTTGGCATTTAATCCTTGCAGTTCAGATCGGCAGAGCGCGCGATCATTTCCTGACATTTAAATCTTAACGGTTGAATCAGTAGCAGCGTGCACAATTCATTCTTGGCATTTAACCCTTGCAGTTCAGATCGGTAGAGCACGCAATCATTTCCTGACATTTCAATCTTGATGGTTGAATCGGCAGCATTGTGCGTGATTCATTCTTGGCAATTAACCCTTGCAGTTCAGATCGGCAGAGTGTGCAATCAATTCCTGGCATTGGAATCTTGATGTACAGTATAGCAATAACATGCATAGTCATTTCTGGGCAACTGAATCCTGAAACTCAAATCAAAACAGAGTGTGACTTTACAGTATTATTTATGAATCTTTTGCTGTTCATGTTTTGGGAATTAATGTGTTAATTGACTTTTGTCATGCCATAGTTACTATTCCAAGAACTAACTTGAGAGAGTTCCATGGTCAGTGCATAAGGTGTTATTATGGAAATGCTTAAATGAAAGTTTGCGTAATCCTTCTTTTACTTCCAGGTATCCAGAACTAAACAGTAATGTTATTGAAAAGCTTTTGATCTCTCGTGTTATCAAAGTATAGATATTTATTAACAAAGTTCATGAAGATTAATGTGAATAACTTTGCTATTGTGTTCCTAACTCTTGCTTCCACAGGTCTCCTTCCCCGCTGTTCCCAACCTAAAACCCAGCCCCCGCTTGGCCATTCTTTAACTCTGCGCTATAACGGCTAGTAGAGTTTGGAGCTGCCAAGAGGTGGACATATTGGGAACAGGCGCAAACCCCAAGGATCCGGTCTTGCTGACAGAAGAGTGAGCCCACAAATTTTTTATCCTCCTGGATGGTGCTAGGTTTTCAATATGGCCACATTGGATGAGTTGCTTAAGGTAATTACGCAGCTTCAAGTGGATGTAGTCGAATCTAAAAACATAGCAACCAATCTAGCAGAAAGGGTGGATCAGTTACAAGAGAGAGTGGGAAAGGAGGAGCGAGGTCCTTTGGGTGCGGGTAGATTTAATCCTTCTCTTCAAGGTTCAGGAGAGAATCCTTCAACTAACATATCACTCACAGTTCCCACACCCATTCCTTTGGCTCCCCCAGAAAGGTTTTCAGGTGATCCTCAGAAAGTACAATCCTTTTTGACTCAAGTAGAATTGCACTTCACCTGTAGACCAAACACCTTCCCTGATGCCCAATCCAGGCTGGCCTTCTTGATTTCTAATCTGACTGGAGACGCGACCACCTGGGCAATTCCTCTTGTGCGTCGAGATAATCCTTTGCTCTATAACTAGAGAGACTTTGTCTGAGAATTTGAAAGTGTTTTCGACCGAAGAACAGTTACTCTGACCGCAGACCGAGAACTGTTAGAATTATGACAAGGAAATAAGGATCTTGTCTCTTACTTGGCCAACTTTAATCGGCTGGTAGCAGAAACGGCCTGGCCTGAGGAAAATAGATCAGCTCTATTCTATCAAAGTCTCAAAGATGAGTTAAAAGACATCCTTGCACAGATTGATCCTCAACCCACAGACTGTCAAGATCTGATAAATCTTGTTTTAAGGTTAGACCATCGTCTTGCAGAACGACATGGAACACGTAAAAAGACTGAGAAAAGTTCCTGGCGTGTTCATGAGTATAAAGGCTCAAAAACTCATAGAGACCACAATCATGAACCAATGGAAATAGGAACCATCAGGCGTCCCTTAACAAAAGAGGAGAAAGACCTACGTAGAAAGAACAGACAATGTCTCTATTGTGGTCAAAAGGGTCATTTCGTTAAAGAATGTCCAGCAAAACCAAAAGTCAAACAAATCCCTACCAAGAAGGTTGTAGCAAATGCACAGACCACTCAGGAAAACTAGAACACCCAAGACGTAAGGGTTGCTCTTGGGTGTAACCGTGGACCCTTCACAAGATGCTAAAAAGGTTTTGCTCGAGTCCAGGCATTTAAAATTAGATCTAGAAGTATGAGTAAAACAGAAGACTTATTTAAAGAAAGCCTTAGTAGATTCTGGAGCTACTGGTAACTTCATCAATGCACAATTGATTCAAACATGGGGGATCCCATGTAAAAAGAAGAAAACACCAGAAATAATACAAGATGTAGATGGAAAACTCCTAGCTGGAGGTCCGGTGACTGTACAGACCTTCCCCTTGTCTGTGATCTGTAAAGGGGGAAATCAAGACACCAAACATGTAGCGAAAATCATCTTTGATGTAATCCATGCTCCCCAGTATGGAATTATTCTAGGAATGCAAGGGTTAAGTTATCATAACCCTTTAATAAACTGGCAAGAAAGGAAATTCACATTTTCTTCATTCAGGTGCAAAGAAAAATGTCTCCAAACATCAAGTGTCACCGATTCCCACAAATATCCCACATAGCCACAGCCGCTGAAAAAGATGTAACGCTGCCTTTGCAGTATTCATCTTTCCTTGATGTTTTTGATGAAAACAAAGCAGGAACCTTGCCTCCACACAGACCTTATGACTGTCAAATTGATCTGACTCCCGGTGCTGTACTCCCTAGTTGTCGTGTGTATGCCCTGTCTGAACACAAAAATCAATATCTGAGGAACTATTTAGACCAATTTCTAGCAAATGGATTTATCCGTCCTTCCAAGTCTCCCGCATTATCTCCTCTTTTGTTTTGTTCCCAAGGCTAATGGGGATCTTAGGTCTTGTATAGATTATAGAGGGTTAAACAAAATCACAATAAAGAATAAATACCCATTATCCTTGATCCCTGTCCTGTTGGATCAAGTAAAAAAGGCCAACATTTACACCAAGTTAGACCTAAGAGGAGCTTACCACCTAGTCAGGATGAGAGAAGGTGACGAGTGGAAAACCGCCTTTAAAACTAGATATGGGCTATTTGAATACACAGTCATGCCCTTTGGACTTTGTAATGCTCCAGCGGCATTCCAATTCTTTCTGAATGATGTCCTTAGAGAATATCTAGATCTATTTGCAATAGTTTATATAGATGATATTTTAATCTATTCTAATAACGAAGTCGAACATGTACAACATGTCAAAACAATTCTCACAGCCCTTCGGAAACATAATTTATATTGCAAATTGAGCAAATGTGAATTTCATGTTACCACCGTTTAATTTTTAGGGGTCATCCTTACCCCTCAAGGCATGGCAATGGCAGAAAGAAAAGTGCAAGCAGTATCTGATTGGCCAATTCCAAAAAACGTTCGAGATGTTCAGTGCTTCCTTGGTTTTGTAAATTTCTATCATAGGTTCATACACCACTTCTCACAGACAGTGGCGCCAATCACCAAGTTACTACGAAAGAAAGAACCATTTGTATGGTCTACAGAAGCGGACAAGGATTTTTCAATCTTAAAGGAAGCCTTCTCCACCACCCCAGTCTTGACTCACCCAGATACTGAACGTCCATTCATAGTAGAAGCAGATGCTTCAGATGTGGCAATTGGTGCAGTGTTATCACAACGCAACAAAGATACCGGTCAGCTACACCCCGTAGCTTACATGTGCCAAAAACTAAACGACCCGGAACAAAATGATGTAATTGCTGAGAAAAAACTCCTAGCAATCCGTGACGCATTTAAAAATTGGAGACACCATTTACTAGGTGCCAGATACAATATTACAGTATACACAGATCATCGTAATCTCCAGTTCATGAGTTCAGCTAGACTTTTGACTCCTCGACAATTACAATGGATGCTGTTTCTTGCCGAGTTTGATTTTGTGGTAACCTTTCGCCCCGGCAAAGTTAATCGCAAAGCGGATGCCTTGTCCAGACAAGACTCTACCATGTTACCTACAATCTAGCCCCCACGAGCTATCATTGCTCCAGACAAAATTCTTTGTATCCTCAAGACTGAAGATTTTTTTGAAAGTATTCGTAATTCTTTCACCATCAAAAAATGGCAGAAATGGGCTCAAGCAAACCCCAAAAGATCAATCAAACAAGGCCTACCTTTTCATGATGCATGTTTATTTGTTCCTACTACGAAGTTGCGCAAATTAGTGTTTCATTGGTTACACGTTATACCTACGGCAGGTCATCCAGGTATTCCTAAAACACTTGAACTAATCCAACTATATTTTTGGTGGCTTACTTTGATGAAAGACGTCAAGCAAATGGTAACTAACTGTGAAGTTTGTGCACGCACCAAGACAAGTCATTCAAAACCAAAAGGATTGTTACATCCTCTCCCAACTCCGCTCCGACCTTGGAAACACAAATCAATAGACTTTATTACAGGACTGCCAGTCGTTCAACATCACTCCGTAATTCTTGTAGTGGTAGATAGTCTCACAAAATATGCACATTTCATTGCTTGCAGGAAATTGCCTACCTCCAGTGAATTGGCAACAATACTTTTAAATCAAGTGGTCCGTTATCATGGATTACCAAAAATAATTATTTCCGATCGAGAGTCACAATTTGCCTCTAACTTCTGGAAAACATGGTGCAAAACACTACAAATTACATCTACATTATCTACCAGTCACCATCCTCAAACAGATGGCCAAACGAAGAGACACAATCAAACATTGAAACAACATTTGCGTGCTTACGCTGAAAAAGTACTTCATTCCTGGGTATCAATGCTTTGGTTCGCTGAACTGGCCTACAATAACTCGTATCATTCTTCTACTGGAGCGAAGCCCTTTTTTGGCCTATTTGGTTATCACCCAGATACTTTGCCAATCACAATTTCACAAGAAAGTTCACTTACACCAGCGGTGTCAGAAACAATACAACAACTCTATCAAACCCAGAAACAAATCCAGCAACATCTGAACAAAGCAAAAGAAAAGTATAAAAAACATTATGACAAAAAACATTGTGAGGGACCACAATATAAACCAGGAGATAGAGTGTGGCTTTCCACACGACACATTGACTTCAAGAAAAGACATATGTTTAATCCCAAATATATAGATCCTTACACAGTTCTTCAACAGATCAATCCAGTGTCTTACAAAATACAGTTACCAAAATCACTACGTATTCATCCCGTGTTCCATTCTTCTCTACTGAAAAGCACTTTCCAGAAAACTCGCTCTCAACCAAATCCAGTACTGGTACAAGGAGAACTGGAATACGAAGTAAAACAGGTTTTGGATTCAAAATTTAGAGTTCGTACTCTCTGGTATCTAATATCCTGGAAAGGGTACGGTCCCGAGAACGACTCATGGGTCTCAGAATCTGACATTCATGCTCCACGATTAGTGCAGCGTTTTCATTGCCTAAACCCAGACAAACCAGGCCCTAGAGCGCGTTCGAGGGGGGAGTACTGTCAACACCAGGACAATGCGCGCTCTACGGGCAACATAATGCAAAGAAATAAAACTTGTGCAATGTAATAATTCATGCATTGTGTGCTGATATTGCATATTAACTTTTTGCATTGCAGGTATTTATATTGATATGTCTTTAATACTGTTTGCTATGTATTATTCATTCTCAAGCCTTTCCTGCAGCCTGACTAGGTGTGGCTTGGTATGGCAGTGGGTGGGGCTTGGTTCTATTTAAGGAACCCAGTCCAGCTCCACGTGCTCACTATTCAGAGGTCCTGGTGCAGAGCAGCAGCAGTTTCCAGGGCTCCTGTTCTGGAGGCCTACATGGACCTTTCCAGGCCCTGTCCTCATTACCTTGGTGATCCTCAAGCAGGGCGGTAAGGCGGAGGTCGGGTTAGGCCCCCGACTCCGTTTCTTGAGATTTTTCAAGTTTTGGTATTTGGATTAAATCGCGTGTGCGATTGTTTCCTGGCATTTGAATCTTGATGGTTGAATCTGCAGCAGTGTGCGTAATTCATTCCTGGCCTTTAACCCTTGCATTTTAGATCAGCAGAGTGAGCGATCATTTCCTGGCATTTGAATCTTGATGGTTGAATCGGCAACAGTGTGCGCAATTCATTCTTGGCATTTAACCCTTGCAGTTCACATTGTCAGAGTGCGCGATCACCTCCTGGCATTTGAATCTTGACGGTTGAATCGGAAGCAGTGTGTGCGATTCATTCTTGGCATTTAATCCTTGCAGTTCAGATAGGCAAAGCGCGCGATCATTTCCTGACATTTAAATCTTGATGGTTGAATCGGTAGCAGTGTGCGCGATTCATTCTTGGCATTTAACCCTTGCAGTTCAGATGGGCAGAGTGCGCGATAATTTCCTGACATTTGAATCTTGATGGTTGAATCGGCAGCATTGTGCGCGATTCATTCTTGGCAATTAACCCTTGCAGTTCAGACCGGCAGAGTGCGCGATCATTTCCTGGCATTGGAATCTTGATGTACAGTTTAGCAATAAGATGCATAGTAATTTCTGGGCAATTGAATCCTGAAACTCAAATCTAAACAGAGTGTGACTTTACAGTATTATTCATGAATCTTCCTCTGTTCATTTTTTGGGAATTAATGTGTTAATTGACTTTTGTCATGCCATAGTTACTATTCCAAGACCTAACTTGAGAGAGTTCCATGGTCAGTGCATAAGGTGTTATTCTGGAAATGCTTAAATGAAAGTTTGCGTAATCCTTCTTTTACTTCCAGGTATCCAGAACTAAAAAGTCATGTTATTGAAAAGCTTTTGATCTCTCATGTTATCAAAGTATAGATATTTATTAACAAAGTTCATGAAGATTAATGTGAATAACTTTGCTATTGTGTTCCTAACTCTTGCTTCCACAGGTCTCCTTCCCCGCTGTTCCCAACCTAAAACCCATCCCCGCTTGGCCATTCTTTAACTCTGTGCTATAACGGCTAGTAGAGTTTGGAGCTGCCAAGAGGTGGACATATTGGGAACAGGCGCAAACCCCGAGGATCCGGTCTCGCTGACACAACACTTCAAACAGTAATAAAGTAAAAACACCATACAAAAAAAAATCCTACACCAGATTAGAACAATAGAGCGATTTTCTAATATATAAAACAAGACCAAAACCACAAAAATAAAATCAGTAGAAGCTGAGATATTCAATTTGAAAGTTCTAGGTAAAAATACTGCCAAAAAAACCACACAAAACGCCAACTGTAGATATCTGGTTGCGTTGGACCCAGACAAAGTCACAAGTTTAGGCCGACCATGATGGCAGAGACATTTAAGGCATAAGCAAAGAGGGCTCTGGCTCAGGGTCCAGGGCCACAGCCTTTCAGGGGGCCCCCTGATACAGCCAGCTCTGTTTTGCAAATAGTCTTGCCCTGATGACCTTCAATAATTCTTAAACAGATTGTTGTAAATAGTGTTTTCCTTTAATTTATTTTTAACGCAGTATATGTGTAAGTCTATTACAGACATTTCGCAAAGAAATATTGTGTTTATGTTTCCTGCAACATCCAGAAAAAAGCTTCTTTTAGATCAAAACAGGACCGCAGATATGAGAAATGTGAGGGTGTGACAGAGATTACCTGCAGTAATATTAGTGAGCTGCTGCTGTGTTACAATATTGAAAACACGTCAGTACTCCTGATTATTAGATGCAAACACATTTAGAATTTGGGCAAGAGCGCCTTTGCACAGTCAGTGACCTGGCCAAAGAGGGTTTGAAAGAGCTGAAACTGGATAATGAATTCAAAGCTATTCCGAACAGGGCCCCCCAAAATACGTTTAGCCCAGGGCCTCATAACCCTTAAGATCTCCATGCACGATGGAGCGCAGGTTGGGTAGAGGGATCCAGTTAGGCCTACTGAGGAGAGTACCATAAATTCTGGTTTGTGAACTGGTTCTGGAAAGATCTACCCCGTCCCCTGGTCAAGGTTTCAAACAGACTGGGGTGACAAAAGACAGCGGAGGCTTGGTGTTACATTCCTTTGTGAGTGCAGTAGGCAAAGCCCTTTGAAGTATAAGTACGGCTGGGTACAGCCCCTCCCCAGTCATTCTGTCAAGATGACCGATTCTATCCACACCTAAGCTTCTTTCTCTCAATATCTGAAAGCAATATACAGACCTCAACAGAAGAGCCATTCACAGTCATGGTACCCAGAACTCTCACAGAAAAGCACAGTTGCTTGGCACAAGAAAATATCAACTTTCAAAAAGTGTCATTTTCAGAATTGTAAATTAACAATATTGAAGAGGAATTCAAATTACAATCCTTTTGAGTGTAAACAGCATATCTCAACCTGCTCCTAATTTAAAGTTGGCAGTTAATATGGTAACCAAGTTTTAGTAAATGAGAGAGCTAGGCCTTATGACCGTGAAAGGGACTTGAGGAGTTTTTCGGTGTCAGGACATGTACAATGTAAGAAAACGTGCCTTATTTTTTAAATATAATCCACCATGCTCTCCAAGACTTTAGGGCCTACCATAAGGTAGGTTTAGACTTGGTAAAAGGTTTATTTTGCCAGGTGGAAATAGCAGTTTACAACCACACTACAGGCAGCAGTGGCAGGCTTGAGGAATATTTTGAAAGGTTACTTGAGTGGGTGGTACGAGAAGTGTTGCTGCCCACTAGTAGCATTGAATTTACAGGCACTGAGTAAGTGTAGTATCTTTCACTTGAGAGTTATATCTAAATTAAATGTACCATTTGGGTAACTGCTGATTGCATGTCGAGATTGCCATTGAAGGACCACAGTGCAGACAATGTTGATGACTGGTTTGTAGCAAAAATAGAACAGGGATCTCTAGGAGCTAATATAGAGGAAGCAAGGAATGAGGAAAATATTCGCAACAAGGTTTTGTAAGATGTTATGAAGAGATTATCAGAAAATTGACAGAGGTTGTGGAATGATAGGGCAGTGTTGATTCACTTCAAACTGGTCTGATAAGAAGTTTCTGCTAAAGAAGGTATGTTGAGAAGAGGAAAAAGATTTATGGTGCCAGAAGATTTTCATAATAGGTTGATGAGTCTAGTGCATGAGAGGGACAGTGACATGTCATCTATGAAACAAAGGACCCATAGACGTTTGGTGGCCAGGCATGGATTGCGACATAGAGGGATTTGTTAGGACATGCAAGACATGCCCTATAACTGATAACTCACATGTTGCACAGAAGACAAGTATATTGCATGTAGAGTCTCCAAGGCAGGGATGGCAAAAGTTAGGAATAAACATTTTTGGACCGTTCATTATGTGGGCCTTGAAAGGAATATGTGCCAAAGTTACTTTAAGAGGTCTCCTCCTAGCACTTTGTTACCTTCCTGGTTTAATGTGCTCTATAAATTTCTAATACAAATTATGAAGGACTATAACTTTAAATGGTCTGATGTTGATTTTCAGAAGGAAATAAAGAGTGTTAAGCTTATGTAATCAGGTTTTGTGAGTACGTTTTTAAAAGAGAAGGCTGTCCAAAAGAGATTATGACAGACAATGTGCCACATTATGTATCTGTAAAGTTTGAGGTTTCTCTGCAGGAAGTAGGAATAAGATATCACCTGAGAGAGAATTTACTTTTGGAGAGATTTAATAGGAGATTGATGGAGTGTATACAGTTGGATGGGTGTAACAACCTGGATAGCAAAGAAGAAGTACAGAAAATGTTATAGTCATATAGAACAATGCCATATTCTGTGACCAGTGAGTGTCCATTTCCTGTTAAAGGGCAGGATTCTATGTATAGTTGTTACTCCAGCATTATTAGGTAGGGTGAACAGGAAAAAATTTAGTGAAATGTGTTTGAAGAAAAAAGCAAACTACTTCTAAAAGAAGTATATGACTATACTTACAGGTAAGAATAGGTAATACAATGTGGGTGACGTGGTTTGTGTGAAATTGTAAGCTTCACACAGAGAAGGTACAACTCAATCTTCAGTTCCCAACACAATAAATGAGGTGAGGTCCTACAATGTTAATGCTTGATAATGGGAAACAATGGAATATGAGGAAACTAGTTGTTTGTGAAGAAAAAGAGAAAGAGCTGTGGAAATATGTTCAACAAAAGGAAGGGGGTCATCAAAAGAAAAGGAAAAGGTTAGTGAGGAACATAACAAGTGTTTGAGGCCTTGCCAAAAGACCTGCACGATATAATGTATTTCTGTATTTATGTTTGTTTCAGAACCCTGGAAGGTGTTGCGGCAAAACTTAAGATAAAGAAAAAGACAATACTCCTCTTGGCAAGGCAAACACATCTTTTTACTATTGCGGCAGGGAGTGTAGCTGTCTCCATACGGATAAACAGCCGGTCTCAATTTTCTGCTTCAGAGGCAGCCACTTATATAGCAACATGAACACTTCTTATTACAAAAAGTCAAAAAATAATTTACTTAGCACTTCAGTTTGTTGCAAAACGTCGAATCACTAGTGTCCCTAAACTTTCCCATCCACATGCGCATTGAATTCAAAGCACTCTGCACCACATATAAAGCTTTCAGTGGCCGTGGTCCAGAATATCTGAAAAAGAAACTTATTTGGTACTGCCTTTCTAGAACCTTGCAGTCCTCTCCAGCCTTAAATGTGACTGTTCGCAAAGTTAAAAGAGCTCACTGGGGAGGTAGGAGCTTCATTTACTGTATAGCCTCATCTGAACAAAATGCGCAGATCTTTGTGCTTTTAGGAAAGCCCGGAAAACTTGGCTTTTTAATCAATAGCTTTTACCCTTAAACCTCATCAAGACTCCTGTCACTTTTTTACACTGTCTTTGTTGTTTTTGATCTTCCGTAGTGGTAAGCGCCTAAACTCCCTTGGGCATTAGTTGTGCTATACAAAGGTCATTTTCATTTCATTTAATTTCTCAGAGGAACTTGACAACAGAGGAACCCTCTTTATTCAACTGATAGGCAACAACTCTGGAGAGCGATACTTTTTCCTGTCTAGGATTTTGGGTTTCCTCCCAGTACCTACCATTATCACTGGTACTCTTATTGTGTAGTATAACAGGCAAAACAAAAGGCAAAAGATAAATAAAAGAACATTGTGAAAACCTGCAAAAACGGCGTGGAGTGATCTGTGTGGGCGGCCAGGAAGTACAACAGCGATGTCTGAAGTGGGATACCAGTGTCCAAATTAAGATGGCACAGTCCCTAACTTTTATGGCGATGGTCACTCAATTGGCGGAAGGCCAACACCATTTACAGATGGTCATGTAACAACAGATACAGAATGCCCAGAAAGAAAGGGAGGCCTTCCGGGCAGTGCTAAAGGAAGTGCTAAATGAACAAGTGACTTCGATGTCCACCAATCAACAGGCCCAAGATACAGCCATCCTGTAATTAACGAATGCCATTTCAAGTACACGAGTACATCCTAATGTACCCAGATCAGTACTGCAAAAATTCCAGGAAGGGGTCACTTGGATTATTTGTTCATCAATTTTGAGTGAGTTGCGACCATGGCAAACTGGCTGCAGGAGAGGTGGGGGTCAATATTTTGTCGCATTACTGTCAGGAGAGTTACAAGCAGCATACAAAGCAGCCAACCCAGCTGGTGTAGCCCAATATGCTGAGATCAAAATATGGCCATACTAGAATGCTTGGGATGTGACCAATAGTATTACAGGAACCGTGTCCGGAAGGAAAAATGGTCTGCTGAGGATAACCACAGTGCAAAAAGAACAGATGACGGACAGAATGCGGAACAAATCAAACATTCACCCCCAGTCACAGATTTGGGTTTAATCCATCAGTTTTTTTGTTCACCATGCCATTCCAGTTTAGGCTTAGCCATATGCAAATCAGTCTTGATCCTGCTCCCCATGGAAACTGTCCAGCCCGAACTGCCAGGCCAGATCCTTCCTGGACCAGAAACAAGCATCCTGGGACCGGACATAACATCCATCACTGTTTTTAATCCTGCCCCAGGAGTCCTGGATCAAATTTAGTAGCGATTGCTATGGATATCCTGGAGGCAGTATTAAACCTTCATTTTCACTGATTTCACATCACTTGAAAAAACAAAATGCAACTTCGGTGGGAACCCGAGGATGAAGCATGCCACCAACTAGGTTGGTGGGTGAGGGTTCTTCTCAAAAACCTATTGATTTTTCCAACTAATCAGGAGTCAGAGGGTATATTGTACTTATGGAATGTCATAGGTGATGGGCTCACCCCTAATGTTTTGGTATTTATAGTTTGGGAAGGTGTTTGAGCCTACTTTCTCCCCCTTTTCTCCTGTTGGTAGCATTTGGGAAACTACCCACGGGGAGCAGGTCACCCACAAGGACCTCAATGTTTTACATGTGCTGAGTGGGGCCATATAGCCCAACATTGCCCACAAAGATAAGTCCTGGCTGAGCCCATGGAGGAAGGATGCTCCCGGGGTAGAAGGAGGGAGAGAACAATACAAAAAAACAATTAATTCAAATGGTAGACCCATTATTGCTCTCTTGGATGTGGGGTGTCATCACACTGTTATAAGCAAGGAATTAGTACCATTGACACAACTGAAAGAGGGGGAGATTGTTAGGGTATCATGTGTACATGGGGATGTGAAAACATATCCATTGGCGGAGGTATTGTTGGAGCTAGATAGGGACCCTGAGATATACAGGGTAGGGATAGTTCCCTTTCTGACAGTAAAAGTGCTACTGGGTACATACCTTCCCCATTTTGATGAGTATCTTGCCAGTGTGACAAAGCAGGTTCACAACATGATGGTTAAAGGAGGCTCGCTATTGTAACACTGAGATAGAAACACCCCGGGATAGACCAATAAAAAACAGAACTGAGGAAAGAAGGGACCAAGTGAGACGTCAGGTGCTATCCCAACCCTCTGTTTCTTGTATTCTTTCCTCTCCAGAGCAGAACCATACTCCTCCCCAAAGTTTCCGGACAGCACAAAAGGATGATAGTTCCTTGATGCATGCATGGACAGAAATGTAGGAAGGCAACCATGATCAGGTAGGACCATATTTTTTAATCAAATGGGGGATGTTGTATAGTGTAATACGAAATCCAACACAGCACACTAAGCAATTCCTAGTCCCAATAGATTTCCGAGAGCAAGCCATGCATCTTACACGTAACCTAGCGGGGAGGACACTACTGGCAGGAAAACACACTAAAATATTTATTGGAGAGATTCTATTGGCCTGGTGTCTATCGTGAGGTAGCAAGGTTTTGCATGGCTTGCCCGAGGTGCCAACTAATAAATCTCCCTGGAGTGAGAAAAGCCCCATTACCCCCTCGCCCTATCATTGAGATGCCATTCCAGCAGGTTCGGATGGACTTGGTTGGACTCCTGATCTTTTCTGCCCGAGGGCACCAGTACATATTAGTCCTCATTGATTTTCCAACTTGATATCCTTAACATGTATGACCACCCAAACAGTATCAAAAGCCATGATATTGGTTTTTTTTCTGAGTGGGGTTTTCCCAGGAGGTACTGACAGACCAGGGTACCCCATTCATGTCTTGTTTGATAAAGCAAATATGCACCCTCCTAGGCATTCACCAGATCCAGTTGTCTGTTTATCACCCTCAAACCGATGGTTTGTTGGCACGGTACAATAAAACCATCAAAACCATATTGAGGAAACTCATAGATGAAACTGGTCAGGGTTGAGATAGGACATTACCCCTGGTATTGTTCGCCATACACACTCATGAAAGAAATTCCACATGCTTCTTGCATTTAAACTGTTGTTCGGGAGGAAACCATGTAGCTTAATCGATATGGCTGCTGAACAGTGGAATGAAGAGGAAGATGAGGGGAAGCCCCTGTTGACTTACAATACTAATCACAAAAATACTCTAAACAAGTTGTGGGGAGATGGACATGCAAATCTAGAAAAGACGCAACAAAAACAGAAAGAGACCTATGACCGGGGGGCCAATTTAGGGAATTTGCTGTGGGAGATAAGGTTTTGATTTTGTTACCCACCACTGATAAGAAGCTCCTAGCAACCTGGCAGGTATCCCGTCCAATAGCAGACAAAATAACCCAGGTGATTTATAGGGTGGCCATACCCTAAAAAGGATGGATTGGACAGATTTATCATGTCAACGTGTTAAAGAAGTGGGAAGAACCGCAGAACCGACAGTCGATCCAGTAATGACAATAGGATACATCAATCTTGCAAAGCCTTTAGAGGCACCTTTACAGTCGTTTGTGGATACACCGAGTGGGGAGGTGACTATGGGGACACAACTGACACAAGAGCAATGACAACAACTGTCTTGTTAAATCAATATCCTGGTCTCATTCCTAACATCCCTGGGTGAACCACCCTTGTGACCTATGAAATCCACACAATAGGTGAAAACGTGGCTAGACTAAAAACCTATTGCATCCCCAACACAAGGCACATCGCCTATATGCTGTGGCATACTTGGACAACAGAGTGGTCTATAGCCCTGATTGGGAGACCCATTTGCAGCATCTACAGCAAGTCTTACGATCTCTCACACAAGCAGGACTCCCTCTAAACACCAGAAAAATGACCTCTGCTACTGACTGCATTGAGTGCTTGAGGTTCACTATTACTAATAGCATGATCAAACCACAAATAAATAATTTGGAAGCCATACAAAACATCCCCCCCACCCTACTACAAAAAAGTTAGGTCCTTTTTGGGATTGGTTGGATATTATCATAGATTCATCCAACAATTCTCTGAACTAGCGAGTCCCCTGACAGAACATTCTGGGAGGCAGGTGGTTTGGACTGGAATACAGGAACACAGTTTCAAAGCCCTAAAAGAGGCCTTGCGTAATGCTCCGTGCTTTTCTGCCCTGACTTTAATAAACTCTTTATACTACAAACCGATGCCTCTGGGAGGAGGTAGGCACAATCTTGTCCCAGCTCGATCAACAGGGAGATGTACGTCCCATGCTGTTCCTCAGCCATAAACTCTTCCCCAGGGAGACCCATTATGCCACGATGGAAAAAAAATGTCTTGCCGTTAAGTGGGCCATAGAGGCTCTTCAATATTATTTTTGGGGACACGCTTTTATTCTGGTGACAGATCATGCCCCACTCACGTGGGTGGCCACACAAACGCACAAACCATAAGATTTTGCAATGGTTTTTAGCATTGTGTTGCAGGGTGTTAGATTTTACATCCTTGGTGTGGTCTCCCTTAATGTTTTGCCTCTGTTTCCCAGGTTGTTGATGTGTGCTGGACTCTGATTTTGCTGTTTTTGTTACTCTGGGCACTTTACCACTGCTAACCAGTGCTAAAGTGCAAGTGCTCCTTTACAAATGTGTAATTGGCTTATCTATGATTGGCATATTTGATTTACTAGTAAGCCTGTAGTAAAGTGCACTAGAGGTGCCAGGGCCTGTAAATCAAATGCTACTAATGGGCCTGCAGCACTGGTTGTGCCCCCCACCTAAGTAGCTCTGTAATCATGTCTCAGACCTGCCACTGCAGTGTCTGTGTGTGCAGTTTTAACTGTAGATTAGACTTGGCAAGTGAACCCACTTGCCAGGCCTAAACCTTCCCTTTTCTTACATGTAAGACACCCCTAAGGTAGGCCCTAGGTAGCCCCAAGGGCCGGGTGCAGTGTATGGTTAAGGTAGGACATATAGGCCCTCATTACAACCCTGGCGGTCGGTGTTAAAGCGGAAGTAACACCGCCAACAGGCCGGCGGTAAAAAAAATGGGATCACGACCACGGTGGAAACCGCCAACACAGACAGCCACTTTATCATTCCGACCACCACAGCGGTAGCAACAAAAACCTCGGCGGTCACCGCCAACAGACAAGCGGAACACAATGTAGCGTCCACCACATCACAGCCCGCCAATCCGCCAGCTTTTCCGGGGCGGTACCAACGCCATCAAAAGCACAGCAGAAACAGCAATTGGAAGGGAAACCACTCACCTCTCGACACTCAACGAAGAACCAGGATGCCATGGAGCCCGAGTTACTGGTCCTGCCCAGGCTGGTCTACCTCCTCATCTACCAAGAACATCAAAGACGGCGGCGACGACAACAACGGTGAGTACTGCACCTAGTACACAGGGAAGGGAGGAGGAAAAAGAGAGTGACACACACACGCAACATGCAACACCCCCATCCCTACCCCCACCCACAACACCATACACGCAAACACAGGCAACAACATTACATACACACCCCGTAGCCCCCTGGAAGAACGCAAGGACAAAAGGAATTGAGTCAAATTAGTGATATATTAGAAATAGGCCAATATACTATAGAGTTTGGAAAACAGTATTAACATAAATATATAATAATATGTACAGAAGGCTGTACATTGTCCATTTACAAATGTCCGTGGGCACTGGGCCAAAAATCATGGGCCAAGACCACACTTGACTCCTGCCTCAATACGGAGAGAACACTGCAGGGGCATCAGGTCGTAAACACACAGGCACCTCAGGGTGAAGGGGAGGGGGGGCACCTCAGCCGGAAGATGGGACAAAGCTACTGCTCCTGGAGGGGGCTACATGCCCACAGCGATGTCCTGGGGAGTGCAAGGCCACAGTCTCTCAAGTGGGTGCTTTGCCCACTGCTTGGTCCTAGGGAGTGCAAGGCCACAGTCTCTCAAGTGGGTGGTTTGCCCACTGCTTGGTCCTGGGGAGTGCAAAGCCACAGTCTCTCAAGTGGGTGGTTTGCCCACTGCTTGGTCCTGGGGAGTGCAAAGCCATAGTCTCTCAAGTGGGTGGTTTGCCCACTGACTGGTCCTGGTGAGTGCAAAGCCACAGTCTATAAAGTGGATGATTTTCCCACTGCTTGGTCCTGGGGAGTGCAAAGCCACAGTCTCTCAAGTGGGTGGCTTCTCCACCGGTTCTGGAGGGGACTTGGTGCCCAGAGTGCTTCATCCTGCCAAGGATTGGGTGAGTGGATGCCTTTCTCCACTGGTTCTGGAGGGGGCTTTGTGCCCAGTCTCCTTCATCCTGCCAAAGATTGGGTGAGTGGATGCCTTTCTCCACTGGTTTCGGAGGGGGCTTTGTGCCCAGAGTGCTTCATCCTGCCAAGGATTGGGTGAGTGGATGCCTTTCTCCACTGGTTCTGGAGGGGGCTCTGTACCCAGTCTGCTTCATCCTGCCACGGATTGGGTAAGTGGATGGCTTCTTCCACTGGTCCTGGAGGGGGCAATGTGCCCTGTGATGCAGATCTTGGGGAGTGCAAGGTCAAAGTCTCTCACCTGGGTGTCACACCCACATGCTTTGCAGGAGCCAGGACGCACAACAACCCATGGAGGCAGGACTACACACTGTCCGCCTGCGGTGGTGGCTGCTCAGTGGTGGCAGTGCTGGTGCTGGCAGTGGTGGGGGGAGGCTCCAGCCCATCCCCTGCAGCCTCGGTCGGCCGCCCACTGGGGCTGCTGCTGCTGCTGCTGGTAGTGGTGCTACTGTCAGCGGTGCAGGTGGCGGTGCTTGCAGCGGGGCTGATGGCAGTGCTGGCCATGGAGCCGGTGCTGCCAGTGGTGGAGGGAGGCTCCAGCCCTTCTCCTTCAGCCTCGGACGGCTGGCCACTGGGGATGCTGCTGCTGACAGTAGTGGCGGCTGTGCAGGTGGTGGTGCAGATGGCGGTGCTGCACACTGTGTAGGTGGCGGGGCTGGCGGTTCTGCTGGTGGGCACCAGGGCTTCACCTGCATCCTCCGTCGGCTGAAGTGCCTTACCTTCGGTTTTCTGCCCCTTCCTCACCTTGGCTGATGCTGTTTTGCCCTTGGCTCTGTCAGCTGGAGGTTTGGAGGAGGCCTTGCTGGGTGGGTCGTCATCCATGCCCCTGCTGCATGCTGGCTCCTTCTTCACCTTGGCAGGTGGCGGTATGGTTTGGTCCTTTGCAGGGGTTGGTGGTACACTGAGTTTCCTGACAGGTGCCCCCTTTGAGCCTCTGGGAGCTGCAGGGTCCACATTGGACGGCGACTTGGTGGCTGAGGTGCTGAGCTCGGTTCTGGACACCCTGGCCCGAAGGGAAGGACGGGGGGAAGGGGTAGGGAATAGGTCAATGTTAGCTTCGAAAAGTTTTGTAGACACACTGGGGCGTGCTGGTTATGGCGGTAGTGGATGAGGATGTAGTGCATGCAGGTATGAGTGGAGACGATACCGGGAGTGAGGTGGACGAGGAGGAGGAGGGGAACACAGTGGAGGCAGTGGATGTTGGTGTGTCTGCATGGGGATGGTGCTTGTGTGAGTGCCTGTGGGATGATGTCTGGTGCTTGTGTTTGCCTGAACCACTCCTGTGTGTTGTCTTGTGTGCATGCTGGTCTGAAGATGTGATTGGGATAGGCTGGGGTTGAGGGGATTGGGACTAGGTAGAGGAAGTTGGAGGGGTGAGGCTAGACACAGGGACAATGGCTGCCATCAGTGCTGAGGCCAGAGCCTGAAATGCTCTCTGTTGGGCTGCCACGCCAGAGTAAATGCCCTCCAGGTATGCATTTGTTTGTTGCAACTGCCTCTCAACACCCTGGATGGCATTTAGAATGGTTGACTGCCCAACAATGAGGGATCTTAGGAGGTCAATAGCCTCCTCACTGAGGTCAGCAAGGCTGACTGGGGCAGGGCCTGAGGTTCCTGGGGCGAAGGAGATGCCCACCCTCCTGGGTGAGCGGGCACAGGAAACACGCTGAGGGGCTGCTGGGAGGGCAGTGCTGGTGGGGGGGTGGCGGCTGTACCTGTTGTTGTGGTGGGCACAGAGGTGTCCGCCACTGCCAGGGAGCTTCCATCGGAGGAGGAGTCGCTGTCTGTGGTGTCCCCTCCTGTCCCTGTCGTGGTGCTCCCCTCGCCCTCCGTCCCACTGGTGCCCTCACCCTCGGTGGATTCGGCCTCCAGGCCCATGTGGGATGCAGCTCCCTCCGTCGCCTTTGCCTCTGCTCCTCCGCCAGATGATGATAATGCACATAAGGACAGGGTGACAAACCAAAAAGGGGGGGAGACAGAGAATACAATAGGTCAATGCCAGCAACACTACTACTGTTGGCGGACACAACACACAGGGAGCAGCCCTATGCACTAGGCCATGCCCAACCAGTTCCTAGGATAGCCACCAGCCCATGGGGTACAATGCCTAACTCCATCAGCTGCACCCCACAAACCCAATGGACACTGCCCAGTAGTAGATGCCCACTAACACTATTGGTGTAGGTGTGCCTCAGAGCCTGCCCAACAAGGGACCTACCCTGCCATCTTCGCACTGGCCAAGGGGCACCCACGGCCCCCATCCCCCACCCAGGTAACTCTTAACACGCTCACAGCAGGAGTCAGATTTAGTACTCACCCCCTTGTGGCTGCTGTGATGCCTTCAAGCTCCCATCCAACTCCAGATAGGCCACAGCCCGGATGAGGAACATCAGGGGGGTCACGGTGTGAGGGGCACCCCTTCCTCGGTGGGAGGCCAGCCCCATCTGGGCCTCCGCCGTCTTATTGCCCAGCGGCGCAGGTCCTCCCATCTCTTGTGGCAGTGGGTGCTCTGCCTGTCAAAGACCCCCAGGGTCCGCACCTCCTTGGCACGCCAAATACCCTTTTTCTGGTGGGCGCTGACCTGCAGGGAAAAGACAGCAGAAAAGGGAATTAGTCACCCGTCCGGACCGTCACACTCATTGCCCACAAGATCCCACCCATCCCCTGACGCACATACATTGACCACCTAGCATGCTGCACTCTGGCCAGGACCCCTCAGCCCCCCCTAACATGTGGCTTACACACACAGCACTCCAGACGTTCATGGCCCACGCATCATGCTCAAAGTGTACTCACCTGTTTGTCTGGAGGACCATAGAGTAACATGCACTGGGGTAGGACCCCATCCACCAGTTTCTCCAACTCCTCCGCAGTGAAGGCAGGGGCCCTTTCCCCAGACACTTGAGCCATTGTCGCTTCCAGACACAGGTCACAGAGGCACTTGCAGTGTAGGTCCTCTCCTGTTGATGGCCAGGTAGCAAGTGAGTGGATAGATAGAAAATGGCGGTGACGTCCGCGGCGGTGCGTACCGTCACCGCTGGCGTACATTGCCATTGGCTCCTGGAACCCATAGGGCTCAATGACAACCAATGCGATATTGCGCGGTGGTCTTCGACCACCTACCGTGACAGCACACAGCGCCAGCGCAATTACCTCATTCCCACTTGTCCCTCCTCATAGGTCAGACAGCCGCCATTTCAGGGGGCCACACGGCATGGCACATACCTGCGTCACAGCAGACACTGGCACGGCAAATGATTTTAGGATTCACATTTTGTTTCTGTAAAGTTAAAAAACAGCATTAGTGCAATAGATGTGGGAATGTGACCCTCTGCTCACCGTTCTCTTCCATAGGCTCCAACCGCTGAGGCTGCATATGAGATGGCGGCATCCTCCAGTGTACAGACCCCTGGTAGACCTTGCAACAATGGAGGACAGACACATTATCATTACCTACAGACTTGATCATGCCACAATCCAGGAACTGTGTGCCCAATTGGAGCCAGACCTGATGTCAGCTGTCCGGCAGCCCACTGGTATCCCCCTCTAGTGCAAGTCCTGTCAGTGCTCCATTTCCCGGCAAGTGGTCCCTTCCAAACAACAGTGGCCATGGCATCAGGGATGTCTCAGCCAATGTTCTCTAACGTGTTGACCAGAGTGTTGTCAGCCCTGCTGAAACACATGCACAGCTACATCGTGTTCCCCCAGGTGGAGGATTTGGCCACAGTGAAAGCTGACTTTTATGCCCTGGGACATATCCTCAAAATCATAGGTGTCATTGATGCTACACATGTGGCATTTGTCCCCCCCCCCCCCCACCCCTGGAGAAATGAGCACGTTTTCAGGAATAGAAAAAGCTATCACTCTATGAGTGTGCAGATGGTGTATTTGGCAGACCAGTACATCTCTCATGTGAATGCCAAATATCCTGGCTCTGTGCATGGCATAGCAGAATCCCATATGTGATGGGCCAACCCCAGAGGCACTGGGTGTGGCTAATATGTGAGCCCAAGGTCCCCACACAGTATGAGTAGGTGTCTGGGTATGGGGTTGTCCCTAAGGGTTAGTGTGTTTCTAACAGGTATCCCTCGATATTTGCAGGGGACTCTGGTTACCCCAACCTCTCATGGCTACTGACCCCAGTGAGGAATGCCAGGACAAGGGCAGAGGAATGTTAGAATTAGGTACATGGGCGTACAAGGAGGTTTATAGAACGGCCCTGTCGCACAGCAGTCCTCCCAGCTTCCCTGTTGCCCTGTGCCTCTGTCCCCTGAACCATGTGCCCACTGCCACTGACCACAGGTCCCTGATCGTCCTGTGTTTGTAGGGTTTCCTGGGGTCCCTGTAGTGGTGGGCAAACTGCTGATTGACGTGTCTTGGGGACAGTGTCATGGGCCTGCTGGGTGGGTGCTGTGCTGGTGTTTCCTGAGGGGGGAGGCTCTGTGGTGGGTTGGGACTGTGGCAGGGGAACCGACTGTCCAGAGGTCCCTGATGGGCCAGGTTGGCCATCCTGATCCAGGCGTGCAGAGCTGCTGTCATCACTGTGGGCCTCTTCAGGGGGTGGACTGGTTGTAGCTGGCACCTCCTCTCCGGTGACGTTGAGTAGGGGTCCTGTGGGGATGCAAATGCAGTGTTAATGTATCTGCATGTGCAATCTTGTGCATGGGTGTGTTTCCCTGTATTGTTGTGATAGCCCTGTCTGCTTTGCCTTGTGTGCGTGGTGATTTTGTGGGCTAGGTGATTCTCTCTAATGGGCATGCTTTAGTGATAGGTATCCATGCAGGTCTGTGATGGGTGTCCATGCATTGGTGTTGCATGCAGGGCTTGGTATTGGGATGGGTGGCTTGTGATGGTGGGGTATATGTGTGGTGGTAGAGTGATGGGGTGAGGGTAGGGGTAGGGGTAGGAGTTTGTGATGGCATGCGGGTAGGGTGGGGGATTTAGTAGTAAAGATTTGACTTACCAGAGTCCAGTCCTCCTCCTACTCCTGCGAGGCCCTCAGGATGCATTATTGCCAAGACTTGCTCCTCACGTGTTGTTAATTGTGGGGGAGGAGTTGGGGGTCCACCGCCAGTCCTCTGTAGTGCTACCTGGTGTCTTGCAACCACAGAACGCACCTTCCCCCGTAGGTCGTTACACCTCTTCCTAATGTCATCCCTTGTTCTTGGGTGCTGTCCCACGGCATTGACCCTGTCCACGATTCTCCGCCATAGCTCCATCTTCCTTGCAATGGACGTCTGCTGCACCTGTGATCCGAATAGCTGTGGCTCTACCCAGATGATTTCCTCCACCATGACCCTTAGCTTTTCCTCAGAAAACCTGGGGTGTCTTTGGGGTGCCATGGATGTGGTGTGAGTGGTAGGTGTGAGGATGTGTGGGGTGATGTGTTGTGGTGTGTGGAGTGAGGTGCATGGTGTATGGTTGATGGTGTTCTGTGCCTCTGACTGAGTGGGTGCTCCTGTCTTGTCTCTCTCTCAGTTGTCAAATCCTTTGGGTCGTAAGGAGTAGTGAGTAATGTGGGTGTGTGTTTTATATTGGTGTTGTTGTGTGGGTGGTGGTGTTTGTAAGTGTGTCAGGTGTGTGTAGTTTGAATTGTCCAATGTGGGGGTGTTTTGTAAGTGTGTGTGTATTTTGAGCTCAGCGGTGTGTACCGCCAATGGTTTACCGCGGTTGAAAGACCACTGTGGTGATTCGCAGGTCGTGATACTGTGGGCGTGTTTCTGTTGGCGTAATGGTGTGGGTTTTGGTACCACCAGTTTATCACTGACCTTTGGTGTGGCGGACTTGTGTGGGTGTCTGTATAGTGGCGTATTTCTCTGTGTGGGTCATAATACCCGTAGCGGATTACCGCCGCGGTCATGGTATGTTGGCGGCCGTCAGCACGGCGGTAGGCAGCATTTACCACCAGGGTTGTAATGAGGGCCATAGTAATGTGCTTGATATGTCCTGACAGTTAAATATTACTAAATTCGTTTTTCACTATTGCAAGGCCTGTCCCTCTCACAGGTTAACATGGGGGCTACCTTGAAATCTGATTAAAGTGTAGATTCCCTTTGGGACCGGATGGACATGTGGAGTTTGGGGTCTCTGAGCTCACAATTTAAAAATACATCTTTTAGTAAAGTTGATTTTAAGATTGTGTGTTTGAAATTACCACTTATAGAAAGTGAGCATTTTGTTTTTGCTTATACCATTTCTGTGACTCTGCCTGTTTGTGGATTCACTGTCTGGGTCAGTTTGACAGTTGGGCTGGTTGCACCTCACAGTGACACAAAGGGAGCTGGGGTGTAGCCTGCATTTCCTGATGAGCCATCTGTGCTAGGAGGGAGGGGAGGAGTGGTCACTTACACCTGAAAGAGCTGTGCCTGCCCTCACACAATGCAGTCTCCAACCCCCTGGTGAGTGCCTGGGGCCTGGCCTGGGCAAGGCAGGATTTAACATTCAAGAGAGACTTTGCTTTGAAGTAGGACTACTTCAAAGGAGAAATTGGGTATAAGAAGGGCACCCAAAACCACAGACTTTAGAACACTTCTGGAACCAAGAGGAACCTCTGCCTGGAGAAAAGCTGAAGAGCTGAGGAAGAAGAGCTGCCCTGCCTGTGACTGTGCTTTGTGGAGCTATCCTGCAGTTGCTGTTTCTGCCAGAGTAAGAGGGCAAAGACTGGACTTTGTGTGCCTTCCATCTTGAGGAGAAATCTCCAAAGGTTGATTTAGAGCTTGCCTCCTGTTGTTTGAAGTCTCAGGGAAAGCAAAGACCTCTCTGCCAGCACCTGGAGTCTGTGGAGAGACTCATACTCTGCCCTGTAGTACCCATCCAGTTCCTGGGACCCTGAAAGGAGAAGCTGGCAGCCTAAGAGGAAGAAATCCACGCCCCTAGTGCCGTGCAGGGAAAAGATTGACGCAACTCCGATCTGAGGCTGAAGAAACGACATGCCGCCGGCTCCACGGCTGAAAATCGACGCTCGCCGGAAATGCGACCGAAGAATCGACCCATGGAGCAGGAGAAACGATGCGCAGCATCGCTGATGGAGGCTGGGAGATCGCAACCCGTGCTGCGTGGTTTTCGAATCATCGTGCGGCTGGATTTCCGACACAAGTACCGCTGGGCGTGTAAAAACAACGCAAGGCCTGCCCGGACCCGAGAGTGCTGACTGGATCGATGCATCGCTCTCCTGCGGAGAGAAGAAACAACGCACCCCGACCCGACGAAAGGAGAAACGACGTAAGGTTTTGCACGTTAGTGTGTGTTTTAAACTACAGAAATACTGTTTTTGCTTTTTAACTGATAACTTGACTTGTGTATTGTGGATATTTGTCGTTTTGGTCTTGTTTTGTTTAGATAAATATTTTCTTATTTTTCTAAACCTGTGTTGTGTCATTTTGTAGTGTTTTCATTGAGTTACTGTGTGTGTTGGTACAAATACTTTACACATAGCACTCTGAAGTTAAGCCTACTGCTCTGCCAGCTACCAAGGGGGTAAGCAGGGGTTAGCTGAAGGTGATTCTCTTTTACCCTGACTAGAGTGAGGATCCTTGCTTAAACAGGGGGTAACCTGACTGTCAACCAAAGACCCCATTTATAACACAGGGTAAATGGAAAAAGACAAACTCTCCTTTGGCAATGAAAAGACAGTTCTTTACTGTTGCGACAATGAGATCGACCATCCTCACACAGGCAGGCAGCAGGTCTCAACTTGCTGTAGCAAAGACAGATTTTTATGTACAAAATTACACAATGCTGTATTACAAAACAGTAAATAATGATTGACTAGCCAGTCATAGATTGACACAGAAAAACATTTGAACACCTGTGACCCCGTAACCCCTTACCTCTAAACTAATCTTCTACACATTTGTTACATGTTGCTTTAACAATGCTTGACAATTCTAGACAAACTACCCATTCTTCGCTCTAGAATACATAAATTTCTACAGCAAATACAATTTTAAAACCATGTGTGCCTTATCATTGTAATCCTAATACCTCTGTGTAGTCTGAACTGGTTAGGTTTCCTGCACTCATTGTCTAATCAGGTTTACAATCTGTTTGGAAACACAAAATAGGTACCAGTAAATCTATGTGCTTTTGGGTCACAAATTCCCACATGTTTGTTAAACACAAGTTAGCTTTTAACTGCAATCTTGTCCTTGAGTGAGCTCTTCACCTTATTTTGGTCAGCACCGGATTTGGGCCTGCAATGTTCTTTTACTTTATATATTGTAGTGCTTTCTGACAATGTCTGTTGCTGTGCTATATTTTTGTATGCATATTCTACATCTCCTGTAGCAATTGCAACCTTTTCCTTCCAGGCCATCCATGTACCTGGAAAACTACTGTGGAATGTAGACTTTATGTCTTGATGTCCGGTGACAGTATGGCCTGAACGTCCATAGTCTAAGGGAAAGCAGTGTGATCAATCAGATCTCACGGCCGTTGATGTCAAGATAGCCAATGTAATTCACCAGAACAGGCAGAGAAACAGCAGACTAGTGTCTCAGCCCAATGTCATCGGGATGCCAGAGAGTGAGTCAGTGAAAGGATGCACGGAGGCACAGGAAGAGAGAGGAGACAAACGCATGGAGGATGGAGTCGTGGAGACAGTCTGTGTCGGAAGCCAAGCAGGATGAGAATGGAACGGGTGAGAAGCAAGAAGCGTGGAGCCACCTGGGGAAGGGAGGTAGGCCCACACAAGTGCAGACTGAAGGAATCAGGAAACGAACCTCAAGGCCCACCATTCAGCATAGTGCTACAGTCCAGCAGTCCTTGAAATGAAGAGGATGCCATGACCCCCTACACTGCAGTCTGGGAGGGCCATGGCCATAGGCAAGTACCCACAAAGCGTTTTGCATTCTTTAAAATGAGGTGAATTGGGAGGAAGCTTGGTCACTGTGAGGACATGAGTGGGGAAGGCCACTGAGCAATGTTTGCATTGCAGGGTAGTGGATCATGAGTGTGGTGATGGTGTGGTGTCTTATATACTCACGAGTTGATTAATGTGGTGATGGTTCTTTACTGCCTCATGCTGACCGGTCCAGTTAACAGATTCATTCTGCTTTTTACTTCTGAGGTTCATTACCTACTTCTGCTCAACGACTGCTCAGTGGAATTCGACAACAGAGGAACGCCCTTTACTTGACTGAGAAGCAAGTTTTTTTCCGTCTAGGCTCTTGGGTTTCCTCCAAGTACCTATCATTATCATTAGTGCTCCTACTTATTGTGCTTATGACAGGCAACACAAAAGATACATAAAAAAGCATTGGGAAAATCCACAAAAATGGTGTGTAGTGATCCATGAGGGTGGCCAGGAAGTATGACAATGTACCTATAATTAGTATATAAATTATTTTAGAATGTAGGATGGATAAAGGGGTTTCCAGTACAGATTTCTCAAAAGACTTGTTATATACCCAGAGATGGAGCTTGCTTTTCCATTCCTTTTTTATATGTATAGTTGTTCAAACTTTGTGACAATTTGGGGTACTAACTTAACCCTTCTTTTGTCTCTGCACTTGTATTGGTACTTATTCAAATCTCTGAACTCCCTCTAAACTGTTGTATATTGTCGAATACTTGTTCCTTGATCTCGGAATTCCTGTATTTCTCACTTTTGTCTGTGTGAGATATACTCTTTCATGGTTTATAATTAGTATGACACAATATAACATATTATTTGATACATCTGTAACCTGTACTATACGAGGTATCATGACAGGCATCATGCTTGTGTTTCACTCTTTCATGTATATGGACATTGGTTTTAATGTGGCTTTAATCAAGATCAAGAAACTCTCTTTTTTAATGTTGATTGTATTGTATTTATCACTTTTTGGTAGTTATGTATCGTTTGGGTTCATTCTGTGCAATTTTACATGTCACACATTGTATTATTATTTATGTGTGATTTGTTTTTGTCATATTACAGCCCTGAGAAAGGTCACGGTGGTGAACAAAATGTGCTGACTTTGTTTTTGGCTGTAATGTTTGGATTTATATGACTGCTGTGAAAGCAAAATAAAGAAGATATGGAACGGTCTATATTTTGATGTGGACTCTTTTGCATTGTTACTATTTGTTGGTGCACCACTATATGTGTTCTGCAAAAGACAATGGCTTTTACTAAACTTAGAAATTCCTACAAAATCTAATAATTTTAGAGAAGAGTTAACTGTGTCTGATTAGTGCACCACTATCTTAATCACAACTGATTCATACACAAAGTGACTTACTTTTCAGCATTACCTAAAATCTTCTCAGTTGCTGAAATGGCACAAGTGTTTAAGAGGGACAGTTTTAAATTGCATTGTCTTCCTACTAAAATCACTTCTGCCTGAGGCTCAAAATATATCTTCAGGTTTGTAATGGCTTTGTTAAAAAATGTTTGTAAAAACTAGAAATTCAGCAGTGTCTTGCATTCTGGATATTATTCATTGTCTGATGGCCAGACTGAGCGTCTAAACAAGACCCCGAATTTCTCTCCTCTCAAAGAACCGAAAAAGACTACCAGGAACCACTAAATCTACCTATAAAAACTATAGGCCTGAATTAGGTCTTGGCAGAGGGAATACTCAGTCACAAACATAACGGATATCCCATCTGCAGTATTACAATCCCCATAGGATAGAATGAGATTGTAATAAGGCAGACAGGATATCTGCCACATTTCTGACCTAAATCAGGCCCTTTGCCTATTCATCCTCTATATTTAGTCGCATTTTTGCAAAGTATGGATGACATTGTCAATTATATCCAGCTCTCTTACATTTGAAAACTTCTGTTCCAGCAGCACAAGATACTATAAAGGTCCATGAAGACATCCACCAAAGATTCTAAAGAAACTCTGAATATTCTGAGAAAAGATTCTAAAGAAAGCATGAGAAAGGATGACCAGACAAGTTAACAAGAACGGAAGAAAGGCTCTCATATACAAACCTGGTGACCTTGTGTGGTTATTTGTGAAAATGTTGCCATCCCTTATCAAGACATCCACTTTTTTGGACCTTTTCAAAATAATAAAGGCAATTAATCCAATGTCTATGAATATTACTTTTTGTTCATAGCCTGGTACATACACTGAATTCCTTGTGTCTTTCTTAAAACCATCCATTCATGAGAAAAAGAACAATCCTCTTCTAGCCCCAGCCAAGGCTGAACATCATTTTGAGTACTTTGTAAATGACATCCATGAGTCACATATGACACATAAAAGGACTGTAAAAGCTAAAAGCCTTCTGATCACTTCTGGGAGCATACAACTCAAGTACATCCCCCACAGTTGATCAAATACTTTCATCATCATCCAGGAAAACCAGGTCTTCCTGATGGGAGGTAGAGTGTTACAAGTTTACCTATGACATGGCATTTTGAAATCAGCTTGGCAGCTATGTTATAGGATGATGGTGGCAACGGCATCTGCTTTCTTTAACACAGATACTGTAGTGAAGCATACCACTGAAATCAACAGAAACAGTGGGACGAAGGCAGGTGGAGAAAAGGAACTGATGCATTTGACATGAGTGACTCTACCGCCACAAGAGAAGATCAACAGGAGGTCACCATAGTAGTGCCTGACTTATCACTTAAGAGTTTCTCTCATTTGCTTGGAAGTTCCAAGCAGTCTTTCACGGTATGGCGACGGGCTGGGCATAATACTATAATTAGTGTCTTCTGCTAGTCCTTTGTTGAAAAACAGTCTTCTCCTTCTTTTTGGATAAAACTCCGGGTCAGTTTTCCCTTTGGTAATGATGCCATTTTCCTTTTGCAATTACTATGAAATCTACCATTCTAATATGGCTGTCTTTTACTGCCTATAAATGTCATTTTAAGTGCATACAATATATTTTGACAAGAAATTACTACCTTTTTCTTGGTGTGCTTAGTTTTGCATTAGATATTCTGTATTTATTCGATATATTTACATCATGCTGGTTCATATGACGGTGCAAGAATGCAAGGATTTAAGCTTTTGGAGCTAGGGTAACATAGTGGGTATGTATTATAAGGAATACATTACCTTCTGTCGCATGTTAAGAGGATGTTACAAGCCACCTCTGAAATCCATTATGTTATAGAGGAACTTGGCTTTTGGCCTTTCTCCTCTGTTTAGTCACAAAACTGCTTGGCCATTTTCAATATCTTCAAATTCATGGGACTGGGTATTTTATCCCTTATATTTCATGTTTTGCTAAACTGCTCTACATTGTCTTATGCCATCACATAGCATAATGGTCTTCTGTACCTATGAAACAACTATCCAAATCGCAATGAATCTAAGCCCTCAAATCTGACACAGTAGCTTATTTACAAGCCCAAAACCCTGCCATAGCTTCACTTTTTTGTGATGCTGTGGCAACGCAAGTAGTCCCCTACACTGTACCACACTTGCAAACTGGTGCAATGGGACCACAGCACCAGTTTGTAAAGCCCTGTCCCACTTATACCTGCGCCAGGTATAATGTATACAGGGTTGGCGTTTCTACGTCAAAAGCCACGCAGAACTGGTGGAGTCAAATTTACTACATTTCACTGAGCCATTCTGCACCTCCACATCATCACTTTTTTAACCCCTGCTCAAAGCAGGTGTAAAGTAAAGGTGGGCTTTTTGGCCTGGGAACCTTCTTGCATCGCTGCAGTAGTGTCAGATTACCGATGCTACTCCAGCACTGCGCCACTTTTGTGCCAACAGTTGAGCCAGAATTTCTGGCTCATCTGTGGAATCGTAAGCCATGGACAGCTGTATCATAAATACAGCGCTAGAATTGTGATGTAAAAGAGTCTAGGGCTGGTGCAAGAAAAATGGTGTATCGATGCTGATGCACCAGTTTCTAGTAAATGAGGCCCTTAGTCCCACGGTTTTTTCTTTATCATTAGAGAAGAAAACCTGGTTTCCAGATGTCTTTTGCTCAGTTTTGGAAGCGGTCTAAGCCCCTTCTTTGTTTAAGAATGGCAGGCACCAATATAACTGCCATCAAAGTTTTGCTCAGAAGCCTGTGGCGGGTGCTGCCGACTATCACAGTTGCTGAATGCTTAGGCTGGCTAGTCTTGATTCATTCTTATGTCTCTTTCATCCACCATTTGTCCTTTATCTCGCTCTTGCAGGTTCTTTTTCATATGTGCTTCCTCAATTGCTCCTTTCTTGATTCCTCCTTTCCACCTTCGTGTTTTCCTCTCTCTTGGTCTGGCCTCTGGGTCAAGATATGATGTGGAAAAATAAGTTCAGGTCCACAAAAATAAGTACAGGTGGGCCCCCACCTGCAACCACCGGCTTAAATTAAGCACTGCCTACGAGCCTTCTGAGAGCTACAGGGTTGTGTGACGCCGGATCTGTAAGAAGCTAGATACACAAGCAACTTACTTTCAAAAAGCGCGGTTGTCAACAGGTGTACTGTTAGATTCTAGCCAGCTAAGTAGGAATGATGAGGGGAAATGGTTTGCTAGAGTCAGGTCAAAGGTTGCAGTTCATTGGCCGAGACCCAGGTAAATCGAGTCCCAAGGCCTGAAAGCAAAGCTTAGAAAAGCAGGCCAACCTACGGCAAATCAGTCTGTTCATTCAGAAACCGAAGCCAAGATGGTGTGGAGAACCAAGGCAGAGATTAAAGGCGCCTGCAGGGAAACACGGTGTAACCCGAGCCGCAGCCAGTGCATGGTCTTGGGCAAAGGGCAAAACGGCCCATTTCACCCGCTATTTATCTAAAACAAACTTGAAGGACAGGCCCTGCGGGCCGCAGTCTTTCTTCGCCGTGTGCTGGCTCATTGTTTCAGCGGCAGCGGCGGATGACGCACTCCCGGCTAACCTTTACACGCCACGGAAGACAGTAGCACTTGGCTTTACAGAGCATAGAAACTGCTCTTCCTCCAGGCCTCGCGTAGACCATGAACCCTTTGAAATGCGCTTGCTCCCGCTGCCCGTTAGGAGAGGGTGAATGCCACACACCTAATTGTGCGTCTCCACAGAAACTTTCCTCTAATTCCTGGTTGCTAACCCGCATTCTTTAAGTCCTCTCTGGCCCCTTTCTCCACACTCCTCCTTGTCTGACAAAGAAAAGAATTTGCTTTTTTTCCCCTCGATCCAAGGTCCTTTTTTTATTTCAAAGCAAGCAGCTTGAATGTCTATTCAGTGCGTGCAGAAGGAGGCCTCGCAGCAACGCTATGCTACAGTCAAAGCCGTGTGTGCGTATAAAGACTGCTTGAAGGCCGCCCTACCCACGGCGGCCCGGGCAGCGTCCAAGAGCCCCGAGCCAGCCATCTGTATGCAAATCTTCCCCGGCTAAGTAAACTTTCATAAAAATGTTCTGGCCCCTCTTTCTGTGTGTTAAGCAATTATTGGCGCACATTGGGTCTTTGTGTTACATGATTATGCTGTATGTGGAGGAGACTCCCTGGCACCTGCAGTGGTAGGTGGCAGATGGCAAATCTTGGCAGCCACACGGAAGTTCTCCTGAATGCAGCTAAGCCACAAGCTGGTACCTTTTATTTCTTTATGTGAGTGTGTGCAGAAGAGAGCGGATTAAGTTTACCAGTGCCCAGCCGAGTCATTAAACCACAAAAAGAGGAAAAAATCTGGCAAATGTTTCGCATCAAAGAGGAAATAGCCAAAATGCTGTTTGCATTAGAAACTGAATGTAAACGCCTGGCGGTGCAGTATTTGTCTCAGGTAGCAACAGTTTTTTTTTTTGTTCAAATGGTGCTTCACCAGGGTGCGCCATATCCTTTAACATTGTAACATGCAGAGCTGTGAACACTGCATCATTGGAAGCTTTGCTTTCAAGGGGGCATCCATGGAAGAGGAAAAAAACCTATTTTTACCCAGTTCTACAATCACCAACATTAAGCATTCTAGACTGTTCCTTTGTTCTATGATGTCTGCTGTAAGGGTTTTGACGCCTATTGTGATATAATTCACTGGATAGCCTGTTTAAATACTCACCAGAGGCTTTTAACTCCTAAAACTAGTATGAATTCCTCTCAGTGCTAATGGTCCCTTTGAAATGGAATCTGATAAACTAGGAACTGAAATTATATGGTGAACTCTCTTGTGGATAATAGCTCTGGCTGAAGAGAACTGCTGAGGTGGAAGTTTGCTAACCCTTCCACCTTTGCTCCAACTGTCCTTTGCATTCCCAAACATTCTGATGTGGTTGAAGAGGTATAAGTGAAAAAGAAACTAGTATGGAGGAATAGAATGCAGACACTCCCTTTTATGATTCTGCCATTAGTTTAACCCCTTACCTGCTTGACCTTTACTCCCTGCCAGTGCTGAATCCTTTCTTGGCTATTTGGGGTAGTTTGCACTTAGAGCTCCATAACTTTTTTGTACATAAGGTAGGTATCCACGCTAAATGTGTGTCCTTTGTTTCCAACATCCTGAGGATTGTAAAGGCACTCAGGGTTTGGGGATTCCCCTGGAGGGAACTGAGAAAATAGGCAAAATATAGCAACATTTTGATTTTTTTGAGAAACATAGGGAAAAAGAGTTCCAGATAAAGGTGTCTTTTTTTCCATAACAATGGCATCCACAAACAGTTTGCTGTACTAAAGTCACCATCTTCCCAGCTTTCAGGAAAATGCAGAGCTGAATCCAAAAACCTAATTTTGTACCACAGTTTTGGTATTTTTCTAAGAGGTAGACTATTTTCCTATTTTCTGTGCTCTCAACCTACTTTCAGTTTGTGGTGGAAACCAGTGTGAATCCATTGGGTGATCCAAAAAAGCACTAGATTTCTGAAAACTAGACAAAAGTTCAAATTCAGCAAGGGAGACATATGTGTATTTCCCTCAAAGATTCACCAAGGAAAATAAATGTTGAAATAAAGAAATAAGTAGAAAAAAAAGGCATTTGTGACAACATTTTCATCTGTAACTTTTAGTCACAACGGCCAATTGACAAAAGCAATAAACCATTATGACTGCAAGACCTTTCTGGTTCTGGGGATATATAGGGTTTGTAGGTTCTCCAAGAACCCAAGGTATGATGCATCCCTGGACTTTCCTCAGCGCTGGCGCACAATTGGCAGACTAGCGCCAACACAGGCGCCCTTGTGTTGCAGGAATGATTGTTTATGTGCAGAAAGGAACACCTTCAGGCACATAAACAAATATTAATGGTGTTTTCCTCCTTCAATGCGTGCTGCAGAATGCAGCACACATAAAAAGAGGAAAAAAATAGGAGAATTAAAGATATTTCTCCTCATTGAACCACTTTTATGCCACATTTGGGGTGGCGTAGGAATCTGACGCATTCTCAGCTTTGTAAATTTGTGAATGCATCAGATTCCATGGATGTTGTGTGGGAACACCCACAGCAACACCGATGGAATGCCCCTTTCACACAGAGTTATGCGTGAAAGAGGCCTTGTAAATATGGGCTGGCACACTGTGTCACCGGAGTAAGTGATGCTCCGGTGGCGCTCGTAAATATGCCCCATAGCTTAGGGGCAGTGGTTATTTCTACATCTCTGAATTTGTGGGTACCCGTATCAGCATATCATTTGGAGGGACTTTTTCAAAATGTCATCTTTCTTTTACACTGACTTACATTTGAAAGACATAAATGCAGTGAAATCCAATAGGTAATAACAAATGTTTTACTATTCTATGGTCCCACAAGTCTCTCGATAAAAATGCTACTTCACTTGTGTGGGTAGGCCTAGTGCCTGCAACAGGAAACGGCCCAAAGCGCAACATCGACGCAGCACATTTTTCCACTGAAAACTGGCTCTTTTTTCCAATGTGGGTAGCTTGAGATTTCAGACCCTAGTTCAGCCAGCATCTAGGGAAACCTAGCCAACCTGTATATATTTTAACACTAGACACCTAGGGGTAATCAGGGTTGGCTGACTTCCATGGCTCTCATCACATTTTTTTACCCAGAATCCCTTGCACCCTCAAACTTTGGCTAAAAAAACACATTTTCCTCATATTTCTGTGATGGAAAGTTCTTGAATCTGAAGGGAGCCACAAACTTCATTCCACCTGACATTCCTGTAGGTCTCCGGATAAAAATAATTCCTCGCTTGTGTGGTTAGGCCAAGTGCCTGCAACAGGAAATGGTTTAAAATGCAACATGGACGAAACTCATTTTTCTACTACAAACGGACCCTTTTTTCCAATGTGTGTAGTTTGGCATTTTGGCCCCTAGTTCAGCTGGCACCTAGGGAAACTTAGCTAGCCTGTACGTTTTTGAAAACTATACACATAGGGGTAACCAGGATGGGCTGACTTGCATGGCTCTCATCATATTTGTTTATCCAGAATCGCTTGTAACCTTCAAACTTTGACTAAAAAAACACATTTTCCTCACATTTCTTTGATGGAAAGTTCTTGAATCTGCAGAGAGCCACAAACATCTTTCCACTCAGCATTCTTCAATGTCTCCCAATAAAAATGGTATCTTACTTGTGTGGGTAGAGCGAGTGCCCATGACAGGAAACAGCCCAAATTGCAACATGGACGCATCGCATTTTTCTACCGAAAACGGACCCTTTTTATCCAATGTGGGTACCTCGAGATTTTGGACCCTAGTTAAGCCGGCAGCAAGGGAAACTTCTCCAACCTGTACATTTTTGAAAATTAGACAACTAGGGGTATCCAAGGTGGACTGACCTGTGCGGCTCTCACCAAGTCTTTTACACAGATTCCCCTGCAAATCTCCAACTTTCACTAAAAAAACACACTCACATTTCTGTTAGGGAAAGTTTCGGAATCTGTGGCAAGCCTCAAACTTCCTTCTACCTTGCATTCCCCCAGGTCTCCCGATAAAAATGATACCTCATTTGTGTGGGTAGGCCTTGTACTTGTGAAAGGAAACGGCCTAAAACACAACATGGACGCAACACAATTTTTCCACCAAAAACTCACCTTTTTTTCAGTGTGGGTAGCTCGAAATTTTGGACTCTAGCTTAGCTAGTACCTAGAGAAACCTAGGTAACCTGTGCGTTTTAAAAAACTAGACGCCTAGGGGTATTCAGGGTGGGTAGACTTGCATGGCTCTCACCACATTTTCTTACCCAGAATCTCTTGCAACCCTCAAACTTTTAGAGTAAAAAAAACAAGTTTTCCTCACATTTGTGATGGAAAGTTCTAGAATCTGCAGGGAGCCACAAACCTCCTTCCACCCGGCATTCCCCTAGGTCTCCTGATAAAAACAGTACCTCACTTTTGAGCGTAGGCCCAAGAACTTGAACACAACTCATTTTTCTACCAAAACCAGACCTTTTTTTCCAATGTGGATAGCTCAAGATTTTGGATCCCAGCTCTGCTGGCACCTATGGAAACCTAGCCAACCTGTATATTTTTTAAACCTAGACACCTAGGGGTATCCAGGGTGGGCTGACTTGCGTGGCTCTCATCAAATTTTTTACCCCGATTTGGGTAAAAACAACTGGTGAGAGCCACACAAGTCATGCACCCCTGGAGTCCCCTGGTTGTCTAGTTTTAAAAAATGTGCAGGGTTGCCTAGGTGCCGGTTGAGCCAAGGCCCAAAATCAAGTTACCCATAATGACAAAAAAAAACAGAAAAGAAGGAGTTTTTAGTAAGGACCATCTTACCAGCACAGATATAAATGTGGTATTAATTTGTTAAAGTTAATCCACCACTTACACTGGTTGGTCTTAGCACCTCCAGAAATTCTGGTTTCAAAGCATAAATACTTATCAAAGTATCTGAATATTGAAACCAAGCCTTCTGGAGGTGAGCCATCAGCCTCCTCATGGCACCAACCGATTTATGGTCCATTTACACGCTATTCACACAGCACATTCAAGACTTTCATACCGATGGCCACAGACCTAATCCAACCAGCCACTGAACTCACATCAACTTACAGCTGCCAGACAAGGGCCCATCACATTCATATGCCACAGGATGGAATATGTTTGACTATATTTTACCACCTGTCAAGTAACCACCTCCTTTTTTCTGAACATTACCGAAAGCTTGCATAGTGAACCTTTACTAATAGCTCCCATGACAGCCACCTGAGGGTCAGGAAAATGTCTTTAATGCCCCTTTAGTGCATTCACTGTGCTAAATCCAGCTCTCTCCAGTTTGTAGACGCAGTTTGGGGGTGTCCAAGGATGCCGTGCAAGACCTGTTCCTCGAACTGAGCGAGCATATCTACAGTTGAAACTACAGCAGACATGCTGGGGATTTTTTGCAAAGTTCCCTAAAGAAAACATCATAAACTATGAAGAACATTAGTTTTGACACACAGGGTAGTTTTGAGAATGTAGCATATGTCCCATCCACCGTTAAGTGCAGTGCTGTGACTGTAATGCACTTATTATACAGCAAACTGAGCATCTACTAAGTTCTGACAGAGGATGATCATGGGAAAGAGATCAAGCAATGACCAATATGTATCATAATAATTCAGTGCAAGTGCGGCACCAATGGATTTGAATCCATAGGTGAAGATGAAGTCATGGCATGTTTATCTGTACTACCTTTACTATCTGCCTTCCACTATTGCAATTAACCTGGGAAAGCACACCTACCATAAGCTTTTCTTACCCGTTCATGTCTCTGTCCTCATCAGAGTCCTGAATAATTCTGTATAATTACCAAGTGAACCTGTACTAATGCCCTCCATCCCTAGGTACTTGAAGCTCAAGAAAACGTGTCTTTCATACATCATCAACACAGTTACTATGCTAAACCCAACTCCTTCCAGTTTGTGGATGCAAGTTGGGGATGTGCGAGGATTCCCTGCAAGGCCAATTCCCTGAACTGAGTGAGCAAATCTACAGTTGAAACTTAGGAAAACATGCTGGAGGGCGTGATTTAGATCTCGGCTGAGGGGTTACTCTGTCGAAATGATGACGCATATCCTGTCTGCCGAAATCTAAATACCATTGATTTTTATGGTATTCAGATTTTGGCAGACAGTTAACCGTCACCGTTTTGATGGGGTAACCCCTCCGCCGAGATCTAAATCAGTCCCTAGGGGCCAGATGTAGGTAGAAAGCAAATTGCGAGTTGCAAATTGCGAGTCCTTCCGACTCGCAATTTGCAACTCGCAATTTGCTATGCAGAAAGGTGTCTCAGACACCTTCTGCGACTCGCTATGGGGTCGCAAAGACCCACCTCATTAATATTCATGAGGTGGGTCACAGTTTGCGACCCCATAGCGAGTCTAGGCACTCACGGGGATGGTGGCCTGCTGGAGACAGCAGACCACCATGTCCGTGACTGCTTTTTTAATAAAGCAGTTTTTTTTTCTTTCTATCTGCAGCCCGTTTTCCTTAAAGGAAAACGAGCTGCACATAGAAAAAATTACCGAAACCTTTTGTTTCGGTTTTTTTCAGAGCAGGCAGTGGTCCATAGGACCACTGCCTGCTCTGAAAAAATAATTTTGTGATCATTCACAAAGGGGAAGGGGTCCCATGGGGACCCCTTCCCGTTTGCGAATGAGTTACCATCCACTCAACATACATCGCGGTGCGAGTCGCAAATAGGAAGGGAATACCCCTTCCTATTTGTGAGTCAGAAACACATTTTGCGAGTCGGTTCCGACTCGCAAAATGTGTTTCTGCATCGCGTGCGGGCATTAGCGCCTCGCAAACAGCGTTTTACGCCGTTTGCAAAGCGCTAATGCCTTGCTACATCTGGCCCTAGGTTCCCTAAAGTAATAAGCCAAACAAATGCACTCTGGGACTCATTCACTGACACTTTTACTTTTGCTTTGACAGTGTGCAAATTCAAATAGTAACTTGTATCATACCCAATGTTATTGAAAAAGGGGACAGGACACAATGGCCCTCATTACGAGGCTGGCGGTAATGAGACTGCCACCCTCATCGTGGCAGTCTTTCCGCTGCGGAGCCAGCGGTAAGGACCGCCACATTAAGAGTTGTGGGGCTTGGCAGACGCCAAGCCTCCACAACACCGCCTGGCCCGCCGGTGTGGTTGCACTACCGCAGCCTGCAGTGAGCACCTCAGCCTGCCGTCCGGATTACGAGACTGCAAACCCCCACGCTTTCTGTGGCGGTCCCTCCACCACGAAAACTCTGGCGGTCACACACCCAGCGACAGCAATCTCCATTCCTGTCACCAGCACACACATGAACACATCCCCTTACCCGTCTACACACTCACAAACACCCACACCCCTTCACGCACGCATGCATTCACATACCCTCCCATTCAGCATATGCATACATGCACTCAGACACCCCCACTCACTCGCATTCATCCACACAGACACCCCCATACACATGCACAAATATGCACACACACATTCACTCGCATACACGCATGCTTTCACCACCCCCTTTTACCCCCCTTTCGGAACACCCGCTTACCTTCTCTATCAAGGAGGACGTCTGGGAGGGGATGGGTCCTGGTGGTCTTTCATCTCCAACACCACAACACCAGCAGGATTCTGCCAAGCCGTATAACGGCTTGTAACACAACAGGCGGAGTCCTGCTGCCATGGTGGTGCTGGCGATGGAACAGCCTCTGCATCACCGACTGCCATCAGGACTGCTGGCGACTTTCCACCACAAATTTGGCGGACAGCTGCCAGCAGTCATAGAATGGCGGCCTAGTGGTGGGTTTGGCTTTGGCGGTCAGGCAAATTGACAGCGAAAGTCAAAATGAGGGCCAATATCTTGTATGATGATTGTTTTCACATCTTACACTAAAGATGTAAAAAAATGTATCCTACATGATATTATGTCCTGTACCCCTTTTCAATACCATTGGTTATGATACAAGTTACTAATTGAGTTTGCACTCTTTCAAAGCAAGTAGAAATGTTGATGTATAAGTCCCACTGGACATTTGTTTGACTTATTACATGTTCTTGTGGGCAAGCAGGGTGGTCCTGGTGTAGCATACATAAGTTCCCTAACACTTCAAAATCCAGTCATGCCTTTAACATTTTGCCACACATGGTGCTCCGTGACAACGTGGCATATGTTCTGTCCACCAGTGTGTGCAGTGTGCAGATTATAATGCACTTGTCAATCAATTAACAGAATACCTACCACATTCTACTGGCAGATAAAGGTGTTGAGCAGGCCATAACGAAGTCAATTATTTTCGGAAGTAGAGGAACTAAAATTCTGTTACTGCTTGCCTAGCGAAGTAGTGGCCCATGGACAGTAGGTATCCTTGCAAAGCCATTGAAAGGTTTACGTAATGGCAGCTCCACCTTAGTCAATTTCCCTGATTTGCTTTAGTATGATACAACATAAAGCAAGTAGGAAAACACAAGCCTGACTGAGATGGGCACTAGGGACATTAAACACAACTTTCCTGCCTCTTTCCTTGCTTCAACCACACTTTAGAACAACAACATGGTCAATCCTTTTTGGGTGTTTTAGGAATGCGATCAGCAAAGCGTCGCTCCTGCAGCCTTGCCACGCCCTCTAGAGCATATAAAGTGGAGGCGGCTGCTTCTGCAGCAGCAGTGAGACTTTCAATCACAGACAACTGAAAGTCAAGGAAAGACATGAGTTTTGCTGTGGTTGTCTGATGATAAACAATGTACGCATTGTATGTTGCCATCTGGCTCAGGTGGGTAAACAGTTTCTTGTACCAAGTGCAAGTTTTACGACTCGCATTGTATGGCTGAAGAACGTGGTCACTATTGTCCACTCCGCCCATGTACTTCTTGTAATCAAGTATACAGGTAGGCTTGTGGACTTCAGCGATCTGATCCCAAACTGAGACGAGGAAGTGCTCTCATCATGAATTGTAGTGAGCATATACACATCACACCTATCCGGGAACTTGACTGTGAGCAATTCGATGGAATGCAACACCGTGCTCTGGGATTTCTGGAGCTTCTTGCAAACAACCTCCTGCAGGAATCCTTTGCGGCAACAACGAACTGTACCGCAGCCCAAAGTGCCAGCTTTGTAGAGCTCACTTAACATCTCTAATCCTATATAGAAATTGTCCACACAGAAGGTTATAACCTTTGAGAAGGAGTGGCTGGACAAGCTCTCAGCCAATTTTTTCTGTGATGCCTTTTGTGAGGGGGACAACCTACAGGGTTTGGAGTACTTTGCTGTATGCACTCTAAAGCCTTACACATAGCCAGTAAAGCACTCACACAGCATGTACAGCTTGATGTCAAACCAAGCTCTTTTGTATGCAATGTACTGAGTGAACAGCAGCCGCCCTTTGTACAGGATTAAGGATTTATTGATGGCCATATTCTTTCCAGGAGCATAGATCTCTGGAAACCTGGAAGACAAATGTTCCGTGAAAGGCCGAATTTCGAACAACCTGTCATGGTCTGTTTCAAGCAATGCAGCAGAATTTCGTTAAAATGCACCATGTGCTGCAATAGCAAAAAACGATCTCTGCTCATGTACAGTGCAAAGATGGGGATTACCAAAACCATGTGAGTAGACCAGTAGGACTGTAGGTTGGTTTCTGCAAAAAACCCATTTTGAGCGTAAGGCCCAAAAATATCTTCAACACCTCCAGCAAAGTGGAAGTCTACTGGCGTGCCCTAAAACGAGGCCCTAGAGTACCTCCATGCTCCCTCAGAAATTGTTCTGCACACAAAATTGTTTGCTACACAATTTGTTCAAGGAAGTCAACATCCAAAAAGAGATGGACATAGTCAATTGACAAAAAGTTGGCTATAATGAATTTACATCCAGCGTCGCCAGTGAAAGGTAGAAATTGGGGCTGAACTAAATTGGGAGGCTGCCAAGAGAGCACTCCATCTGTGCTTGCCGTTGCACATGCCTGCTGTCTGGGATGGTCCAAAATGCTACTGTTGTTCCGTTGCACAGACTGTGCTTGCGAAGGGACAGCAGAACTGTCATTATTGTTGCCCTCAGAATCGCTGGAAGAGAAGTCAGATGGGAATCCGCCAACTGAAAAATAATTTCCAGATTCTGCTCCATTGTCCTCTCACTCAGAGGCTGTCTCAGACTCTGCTGTCTCAGTCTCTGATCCTGCCTGAGAGCTGCCCTCCATAACCCGAGTTAGAACCTGAGCAGCATTCATCCAACGAGATGACATTTCTGCTACTGGCTAAATCGTCCTTTTAAAACACTATCCTGCGTAGACGGCAGATATGTTGTTTGCAAACTGTTGAGAGTGTGTGAGTGAGTGATGTGTGTAACAGTAAATAACTTTGGTCACCTTTCCTTCTCTTCTTCCTTCAATCAGCAGGTTCTCCAAAGACACTCAAAAAAACAAAAAAGACACATTATTACTTCACCTTGCCACATACCCATCATCACAGCCTTTAGCGTTGGTGGCGCCCAGTCCAACAATCATTTTTGGTTCTCCCCCTCTGATGACCTTCTCCATGGATTCCTTTACTACCTCCCAGCAAAAGCGCCGCTCATCTGTCCATAGCCCCTGTCTCACATAAATCTGATTTGTTTTAAAGTGCTGGTAACTGCTGCCTTTATTAATCCACCCCGCTGTTCACTTAAAATGCAGATATGTTCTTTTCAGCAGGCACATTAACCCTCTGCACAATTTTATGCCAAACCTGCCACTATATCTATATATATATATATATATATATATATATATATATATATATATATATATATATATATATATATATATATATACACGCATATATATATATATGTATAGATATATATACATATATATATAAATATATATATATATTGACTGAAAAAACTAAGGTTGCAGGGACGTTATAGTTAGGTTTAGAATATAAATGGTTATAGTTAGGTTTAGATTTTACTTGCACAAAACCAAAGAAATTTAGCAGTTATACTTATCTCAAGAAACTACTATAACTCATGTCCTAAGGTAGTTATAACTCGTGCCCCCCCATGCACATATATATATATATATATATATAGTGGCATTGACATTTTGGGCCCCGGGGGTTTCATCAAAGTAAATACGCCCCCCACAGTCCCGGGGACTGCCACCTCCCTGGGGCTATTATCAAAGTAAAATCGGGGTGGTCGCCCAGCCCCCCTGCAGCCCCGGGGACCACCACCTTCCAGAGGCTTTATTCAAATACAATGCCGGGAGCCACGTGGCCCCCCACAGCCCCAGGGACCACCATCTCACCATGGCTATTTTACGTTGGAAGGGGGGGCCACGTGGCCCCTGTCAAAGAGCCAATGATGGCCCTGGGAACATCCACCTTCAGGGTCCTCCTGCGGCTCTGTCACTGTCTTTCACAAAAGGATGGAAGAAAGAGAGAGATTTTTATTGTAATGGTCTCTCCTTACAATGACTTAAAAGAGTCAGACTAGCAAGATGTTTCGTATGAATGTTATAGTTACGTTTAGCTGCAGAGTAGAACAAAGTGACTTCTGTCCTAATGGTCAATGGTCAAGGTCTTGTGCTGCCACTCAGTAGGCTCAAGGATCAAATCCTAGTATTGCTTTTCTAGTGTGCTCACTGTTAAACATTCCTAGTGATGGAACATTGAAGTCTTATTCACCTCAAAAGCTGTGGTTTGAATGTCATAGATAAGCCTGGACACTACACAGTAAGGAGTCACCTCTCGCCTAGTAGTTAAGGTCTCAGACATGCACACTAAAGGGTAAGGGTTCTAGTCTAGGCGAGTGTGGTCATTTCCTGTTTCACTTTTTATTTAACTATAAATATTTAAGTTAAATACTGAAAGGTGATCTCACTCTTTTTAAATGACAAAAAACATTTTTCTTTTCAATTTGTCCGGAAATAACTCATTCTAAGTATATCATTCATCTAAGCCTAAATCTCTCTCAATTGCTCGATTTTTTTCGATCTCTCAGTTGGGTGATTAGGTGGGTTGGCCACAGGGACTGACCGCAGGCCAGGCCCTGTGGCCAACCTCACAGCACACAGCTGAAGCCCTGTCGAGGTGGTGTTCTCTGGGTCTCTACGAGCCTCAGGAGTGGGACCTTGAGCACCCCCTCCCTTTTTATAGACAATGCCCCAGGACCTGGCCCACCCTGAGGCTACAATGAAAACAAGCAATGAATTTCACTAATTTGTGGCAATTGTCTTTTTAAAAAAAATGCTTTTATGCCATGCTGGGACCTCATGAACAAGGCTTGGGAGTCAAGGTATACCTACCCTGCTCCCTTTTCTTTTTTTTCTATATTTTTGTGGGACCACTTCCTGGTTGAAGTGTTGGCAGCCAATCAGAACTCTGCATTTACCTGCAGAAGCTTATTAATCTTCATGAGGAACCATAGCCCAAGATATACAAAGTTGGATTTCCTTATATTTCTCAATAACTACTGAATGGATTTGCACCAAATAACAAAAAAGCGCAATCTGCGGAATAGAATCTAGCTTAATGCCAAATGAGGTCTAATTCCATCCAGCGCTTCGGGCTGTAGTCGTGCTCAAAACTCCTATAGGAATTAACATGGGAAAGGTACTTTTTTTTACCCCCCTTATTTTGGAAATGTTTGCGAAGCTCTGTCAAATGCCGCCAAAGATATAGGCAAGTCAATAAACACTTTTCTTATGAAACATGGTCCTAGTTATAACTACCTACTGGCGACCACAGAGCGGTGGTGACTAGATATAGATATAGGGATTTGTTTTTGTTTGTCCCTTAATAAATGCACCCGTTTGATGAATGTCCGAAAAACGTTGCCCCCGTTTCATTGTCAGAGTACTGAAGGTTTTGCAGTGCTTGGTCAAGGAAGTGCAAAGAAAACCGTCTGGAAGTCCAATGCATTTTACATAGGCCTTTTTATTTTGTGTAGCACAAAAATGGCCAATCAGATTTTGCTGAAATTTGGCAGCATTAGATAGTATGGCGTGCAGATGATTCTTTAGGGTATTGCAAGTAAATAGGGTAAGTATTTATTAAGTTATACTGTTTTTCATATTTATTAAGTTATACGTTTTTTCATCTTAGTGATGACTTGTAGCACAATACTAATAAAAGTAACCCCTAAAACTTACCTAGACTGCATATGTAAAGTTTCAGATTTACTACATGTACAACTGAAAGACCCGTTTAAGGTCACATGCTATAAACACATACGTAACATAACACAATACATCTTAATCTACATAAGTTTCCTTCGCATGCTCTCTGGCTCACAAAATAGAACTGGCCCACCATGCCAAACAAAAAACATCTTTCTTATGCACCCCGTGCAACAAAATGAAAAATTGACCTAGTAGTGAGCCACACTATTTGGAGGACATGACAATTTGCCACTATGAAAAAAAATAATCTCAATTTTCCTAACAATAACAATGATTGCCTTTCATTCACTTTGGCCTTCATATGTAGCACAATCCTACTAAAAGTAGCAATGAAGCCCAAAAAATAAACTAGACTGCATATGTAAAGATTCAGATTTACTATTGAACAACTGAAAGACCCATTTACAGTCACATGCTTATGGAAATATATAAAGAAATACATAACAAATAGAATACATCTTAGTTTACATATGTTTCCTTTGCATGCTCTCTGGCTCTCAAAATAAAGCTGTGCCCAACAATTAAAAAAAAAACTATAGGCCTGATTCAGATTTTGGTGGACAGGTTAATCCGTCACGATGGTGACGGATATCCCATCTGCCGAAATCTAAATCCCATAGGAATTAATGGGATTTAGATTTCGGCAGACGGGATATCTTTTACTGTTGTGATGGAGTAACCTGCCTGCCATCACCTAAATCTGGCCCTATCTTATGTACTCCTGTGCAATAAAATGGAAAAGTGACCCAGCAGTGAGCTACACAAACTATTATATGTAGATCATTATAATTGACCATTAACCCCTTCGCTGCCAGGCCTTTTCCCCCTCAGGTGCCAAGCCTTTTTTTTGCTATTTGGGGCAGTTCGCCTAACTGTGGATTTTGGTCTCTAGCTCAGCCGGCACCTAGAAAAACCTACCAAACCTGTGCATTTTTAAAATTTAGACACCTAGGGGAATCCAAGATGGGGTGACTTGTGGGACTCTCACCAGGTTCTGTTACCCAGAATCCTTTGCAAACCTCAAAAAATGGCCAAAAAAACACTTTTTCCTCACGTTTCGGGGACAGAAAGTTCTGGAATCTGAGAGGAGCCACAAATTTCCTTCCACCCAGCATTCCCCCAAGTCTCCCAATAAAAATGGTACCTCACTTGTGCGGGTAGGCCTAGCTCCCGCAACAGGAAATGCTCCAAAACACAACGTGGACACATCGAAATGATCAACTACTAAACTACCTGTTTTTGCAGTGGGACCTGCATTTTTGGTCCTGGGCCCAGCAGCCATATAGGGAAATCTACCAAACATTTCTGAAAACTAGACACCCGAGGGAATCCAGGGAGGTGTGACTTGCATGGATCCCCCAATGTTTTCTTACCAAGAATCCTCAGCAAACCTCAAATTTAGCTAAAACAAATCACATTTTCCCCACATTTCTGTGTAGGTTCACTGCACCGGGACAAATTTCCTACCACCCAACGTCCCCCTTAGTCTCCTGGTAAAAATGATACCTCACTTGTGTAGGTGGGCCAAGTGCCTGTGACAGGGAAGAGCCAAAAACATGTCAAAATTGAGGGGGAACCAAAGCGAGTCCAAAAGGGCATTTTGAAAAAAATCATTTTTAGGTTGACAAGTAGGGCAGAATTGTTATCGGTATAGATGAGACAATGCTGGCTGGTAGGAATTTTGTGGATTCCTGCAGATTCCGGAAGGTTCCATCACAAAAATGTGGGGAAAATGTGTGATTTCCAGCAAAGTTGGAGGTTTGCAGGGCATTGTGGGTAAGAAAATGGTGCAGGGTGCATTTGAAGCACATAACCCTGGAATCATCCAGATGTTTGGTTTTCAGATGTGTCCAGGTCTTGTGGATTTTTCTACATGGCAGGTTCCCAAAGTCCAAAAAGTGCAACCCTCACCATTCCAAGTGGGACAATTTTGACAGTTAGCCAAGCTCTTATGGTCCAAATGTAAAACCAAAACCCAAAATAATCAAATGTCCTCTTGCTTGCTGTGGGATAAGATGTTTTAGTGTGCGGGGGGAGAGCTGAAAGACTGTTACCCCCCTCAGTTGGGGTGGGGGCAAAACCAGGCCCATACTGGTTGGTAGGCACCACCCCACTATTTTTTGTTTTTTTAAATCCCCTGGCATCTAGTAGACTTTCTGCCCCCCCGGTGTGGATTGAGGGTAATTGCCCCATCTGCCCACTGGTGGGCAGAACATCTTTGGCCCCATTTATTTGGGGTGTGGGTATGGCCATACCCCCACCCCCTTATTTTGGAAATAAAAATCTTCCCTGGTCTCCGGTGGGCTGTCTACCCCCCTGGGGGGCAGATGGGGCTTCCAAAAATAGGCTGATCTGCCCCCAAGGGGGCAAGATATGGCCAACAGTAATGTGCCCCCATTGGAAGCAACCCTTGCCCAAGGGGCTGCCCCCAAACAAGACACACACATACACACACACCAATCCCTGGTGTCTAAGTGGTTTCTGCCCCCGGGGGCTGATTAGCCTAATTGAAATAGGCAGATCTGCTCCAAAGGGGAACAGAAATGGCCTAAAATAAAATTGCCCCTCCCAGGAGAGTGACTCTTGCCTAAGGGGTCGCTCCCCTTGCGTGACATTGGCGCAAAAAGAAATCCTTCGGGCCTTGTGGTTTCTGCCTCTAAGAGGGGCAGATCCGGCTAACAAAAATGGCCCAATCTGCCCCCAAAGGGGGCAGAAAGGGCCTAAAATAAATTTGCCCTCCAAGGGAATGACTCTTGCCTAAGGGGTCGCTCCCCTTGTGTGAAATTGACGCAAAAAAATAAAAATCCCTGGTGTCTATTGGTTTCTGCCCCCTTGGGGGACGATTGGCCTAATAAAAATAGGGCGATCTGCCCCCAAGGGGGGCAGAAATGGCTTAAAGACAATATGCCCCCCAGGGGAGTGACCCTTGCCTAAGGGGTCGCCCCCCACATATAAAAAAATAAAATAAAATAAAAATCCCTGGTGTTTAGGGTTTTCTGCCTCCCCTGGGGCAGATCGGCCTAATTACAATAGGCTGATCTGCCCCCAAAGCGGGCAGATATGGCCTACAACAAATTTGCCCACCCCCAGGGGAGTGACCCTTGCCTAAGGGATCGCTCCCCTCACATGAAACTGACACAAAAAAAACTCCCTGGTGTCTAGTGGTTTCTGCCCCCCTTGGGGGCAGATTGGCCTAATAAAAATAGAATTGCGTGCTGGCGTCATCAGACGTCACTGGGGGGGGATCAGAGGGGTAGAGGGTGGAAGGGGAAGCGATTCACCTTCCATCCCTCACGGGGCGGGTGTGGGTGGGAGGCCCACGGGGGGAGTGCTAGCGCTCCCCGTGGGCCGGGTGCAGGACAAGCTGGTCTCGTCCTCGGCACACTAGCACTGTGGCTGAGGGCGAGACCAGCTCGTCCAAGGCACCCAAGGGGTTAAGAATAAATATAAATAATCTTAATTTTGATAACAACAGTGATTGTCTTTCCTTCACTTTGGGCTTTATATGTAGAACAATCCTACTAAAAGTAGCAAGGAAGCCCAAAAAACCCATTAGACAGCATATGTAAATTTTTCAGAATTACTACATGAACAACGAAAAGACACATTTATGGCCACATGATTATGTAAACCAATAAGCAATTATATAACAAATACACTAGCTAAAAAGAAAGAAATCACATTAAATCTGATCATCACTGTGTAGTTATGGTTAGTATTACTAAAGATAGGAATTCCTCGGATATTAGCTCTCTAACAACTTTCCACCCATTTGCCGAATCACCACAATATTTTTCAGACCATTTTCTACATTTTGAGATGATGCAGTTTTTGTGGTGAATAGTTAAGGGAGTACAATTTGGCAGGATTATACATTATGGTACAAAGATGATGCCTTTTGGGTACTGTAGTTAAGTAGGGTAAGTCTTTTTTAAGTTAAAAGTTATTTAAGTTTAGTGATATCGGTCACCGAAGTACTGATCTGGATTTTCACAAACTTTAGTGAAACTACTGCAGTACATGGCCATACAATTATTTAAAAATATATAAAAAAATAGAAATACATTTCCCTACCTGTTACCACTTAAATAAAGTGGTAATTGGTAAGGAAAGTTAAGGACCTAACACTGAACATAACCAAAGTGTTGTAAAAACAATATGGCTTCTTTCCATTCTCTAAAAACAGCCATTACCCAATTATATACTGGCTTGTCATTGCCAGGTACTACGGCATATTGGAAAGTTATAACAGTATGCCATGGATTGCAGAACCATTGTGTCACTCATGGTGTCGCATGGGGAATGTAATACTTAGACAGATTGACAAAAGAACCCAAGGCCACCATGCATGGCCCTACGCTGATTGGTAATTCTGGAGACACACAAGACAGCACAATCCACTGCTGTACTTTACTCTGCACAACATAATCTACATTGCTGCAAAATTTCACATATATCCGTATGCCACGCCACTATAGGCACTCCACAATATGCTATTCCACTCAGTACCACTCCACTCTACGCTGTTATACTGTACGCAATGGCACTGTATGCCACTCCAGTCTATGTCACTCCACAGTATGCTACTCCACTGGACACTACTCCACTATACGCTATTCCACTCTGTTCCATAGTATGCCACTCAACTCTACGCTACTCCACTCCACATCACTCCAGTGTAAGGGTTTCCACTCTATGCCACTTCATTCTACACTATTCTATTGGACGCCACTCCGATGTACACCACTCCACTGTATGTTGTTGTACTTAACCTCATGCCACTGTACGTCACTCCAGTCTACACCCCTCCATTATACGCCACACCACTATACGCTACTCCACTATACAGTATTATACTCTGCACCACTCCACTGTAAAACACTCCACTCTACACCACTCCACTCTATGCTATAACACTGTACACATATTCACTCTATGCCATTCCGGTCTATGCTATTACACTGTATTCAACTCCATTTCACGCCTCTTTAGGGTACTCTACTGTATGCCACTCTGCTATACACTACTCAAGTATATGCTATTTCACTCTAAGCCATTCAACAGGATGCCACTCCACTCTATGCTATTTCACTGTATGCCACTCCACTGTATGCTACTCCACTGTACGGCACTCTACTCTACACCTCCTCATTGTACGCTATTCGATTGGACCCCACTCCAATGTACACCACTCCACCGTATGCTATTACAATCTACCCTACGTGACTGTACACCACTCCAGTCTACACCACTCTATTATACACCATTCCACTGCACGCTACTCCACTATGCACTATTAAACTCTATGCCACACCACTGGACAACACTCTGCTCTACGCCACTACACTCTATGCTATTAAACTGCACACAACTCCACTCTACACCAGTCCATTCCAATCTGTTATACTGTATGCAACTCTGCTCTATGCCTCTTCAGTGTACACCACTCCATTTTATGTCACTCTGCTATTTGCTACTTTAGTATATGCTATTACACTCTACCCAATTCCACTGTATGGCACTCCATTCTATGCTATTACACTGTTTGCTACTCCATTGTATGCTTCTGCACTCTACGCCACTCCAGTGTATGCCACTCCAATCTACCCCACTCCATTCTACACCTTTTCATTGGACACCACTCCACTGTATTCTATAACACTCCAGCCCATTCCAGTGTATGCCACTCCAGTGTACACCACTTCACTGTCCGCCCTTGCACAGTGTGCTACTCCACTATATGCCATTCCAGTCTACACCACTCTACTGTACACCACTCCACTCTACGCTAGTCTACTGTTTGACATTACAATATATGATACTCCACTCCAGTGTATGCCACTTCACTCTATGCCACTCCATTCTAAGCTAATCCATTGGAGGCCACTCCACTTTACCCCACTCCAATATATGCCACTCCACTATATGCTACTTCACTCTAACCCACTTCACTGTATACTACTCCAGTCTACACCACTCCACTGTACGCCACTCCGCTCTACGCTATTCTACTCTGTGTCATTCTACTCTACGCAATTCCTCTTTACTTCACTCTATGCTATTCCACTGTACACTTCTCCATTCTACACAATTACACTGTACGCAACTTCAAGCTTTGCCCCTCTACTGGATGGTATTCCACTCTACCCCACTGCATTGTACCCCACTCCACTGTATGCTATTACACTCTGCCCATCCCATAATACACCACTGCAGTCTAAACCACTTCATGGTACACCACTCCACTTTATGCTACTACAGTATATGCTATTACACTCTATACCACTGCACTGTATGCCACTCCAGTACAGGCTACTCCACTCTGTGCTATTCTATTTTATGTCACTCCACTATCCCATAGTCCAGTTTATGCCACTCCAGAGTACTCTCCTCCACTCTATATAATTCTACTCTACAAAACTCTACTATACCACTCTACTAGACTCTACTTCACTCTATCCTAGTACAGTACACTGTCCAAATGTGCACTGAACTCTATGCCCGTACACTCTATTGTACAACACTCTACTCTACTCTATGAGAGTTTCCAACACTGTATGACAAAGCACTCTACTGTGTGAGATGTCACACCAATTTATAACAGTGTCCTATATATAACTAGTTATAGTTTGGACCAACTTTTCCCATAGACAAAGCATTTTTTGTTTTGTTAATAACTTTGGTGCTATTTGACGAATGTTGATGAACTTTTCAAACTAGTATGCAAGTTAGTTCAGCTGCTGTTTTGAAAGGTTTGGGGTGACTTGTCAAGCGGGTGCTGAGAAAAAGGAGGCTGGGTCCTAAATCAGTTTTTCCCCTTTCAATGTCTATGGGGATTTAGCAGTTTTTAGACACAGCTACAGCCCGAACCGCTGAACTGAATGACATCAAATTTGGCAAAAAGCTAGATCTTGGTCTAAAAAAAGCCATTATTTGTAATTTGGTGTAAATATGTTTAGTAGTTTTGAAGTAATTAAAAATATATTAATTTGTATATCTAGTTGCGCAGATAAATCGCGGATCTACCCATGGGCGATTTGTGGGTATCCACGAGGGATCTATGAATCTGGGGGAAAAGTAATGACCTGATTGGCCGGACGCACCCTGAGAAGAAAGTTGCTGCTGACATTTTTTTTGTTGTGTGCCCAGGGTGAGGGAAAATTAAAGTGTTAAAACATAAAAGGGGTCACGATAGAAGTCTCCTGACCCCATAGGACACATGGAGGGGTCCCTGAGGGACCCCTAATGGGCAAGAAATTGCCCCAAAATCTGCCCCGAATCAAGGATCTGTGGGTACCTGTGAATTCTGCGGGTACCTGTGGGGGATCTGTGGGTTCCCAAAGGGGACCCGTGGATTGCAAGCCCAATTAAAAACAAAAACATTACCCACTCACACACCATACCCACACCACAGTGCCTGGAAATGGTTGTATTAACTGTGGTAATTATATATTACTTAACATTTTTTTTATTTTACTTAGAAGTTAACTGAAAAAATTAAGGGTTACTGGCATGTTATAATTAAGTTCACGTTATACCCACACAAAACCATACAAATTCGGTAGTTATAGTTATGCCTATAGTTATAGTTATCTGAAGAAACTATAACTCATGCTGTTAAGTAACTTCAGGCCACAAGTTATAGTTTCTTAACATAAGTATAACTATATGCATAGCTATAACTACTGAATTTGAATGGTTTTGTGTGGGTAAAACGTGAACCTAACTATAACGTCCCAAAGGTGACAGGACGTTATAGTTAGGTTCTGAATTTACACATACAAAACCACAGAAATTCAGCTGTTATGGTTATCTCAAGTAACTATAACTCATGCCCTAAGGTAACTAATAACTAGCTTCCCAGTCATGCACAGTTTTTTCCTCAATAATTTTACTGCAAATATTGCATTGATTTTATTAATGATGTATATAAAGTGTCATGAGGATTGTATTATGTGGGGTAAATAGCAGTGCATGGCGAGGATGCAAGTTATAGTTACCTTAGGGCACAGGTTGTAGTTACTTGAGATAACTGCTGAATTTGTATGGTTTTGTGAGTGTAAATTCAGAACCTAACTATAACGTCCCTGTAACCTTTGTTTTTTTAATTGAATTTCTATGTTATTTTTAAATTCTATTTACTAACTTCAACGTCCTTATAACATTTGTTTTTTTAAGTGAATTTTCATGTTTTTTAAACACAAAGTAATTGTAATTACTTTACTTTAATACAGCCACCACCACGCACAGCCTTGATGTTATGTTAGAATCCAGGTAGAGATAGACGAAACAAAGTATAATAGATTGGCTGACAAATGGACCCATAAACTGGGACATTTGGTTTATTTATATGTAATTAATTGTGCTTTCATTTTTAGTCTATGTATTAAAACTTATTATCTTTCAAAACAATCTGTATGTTGTAGTCTACGCTTGAGGCATGGCTAATTGGGCTAAAGGGAATAATGATACTCTATTATGTCCTCAATGTGGTGAGAGGTATGCAGGTATAGTACATATGTCTGCAGGCTGACCCTCTCCTTCAAACTATAGGCTGGCAATTTAAAAATCTACAGGTGGAGGTAGAATTAAATGTACAAAACATTATTGTTAGAAATTGGGTCTCTAGCTGGCAGAGGTATGCACCCTTGTCCAGTAGGGACCACAATCCCATTCAGGGTACGTGTACACAACCTAAATTATCCTTGTGCTCCCCCTCTGGTAGCTAGGCACAGAGCAGACAGGCTTAACTTAGAAGGCAATGTGTAATATATTTGTGCAATAACTCATACAGAAACACAGTGAAAACACCACAAAAAGTAATCCACACCAGTTTAGGAAAATAGATAATATTTATCTGAATAAAATAAGACATAAATGACAAAAATCCAATATGCACAAGTCAATATATCTCTTTCCATGGGTTTAAATGAGACTCAATCCTTAAGAATCAGTAGTTGTAGCCTTTTAACACACAGTACCTAGGATGCGTAAAAAATAATGCCCAATGGGGGCCGCAGAAGAGGAGATGCGTTGAAAAGTAAGGCGATGCGTTGGATTTTCTGGTGTGGCAAAGATGATGCATCGTTTCTTTCCACGCTGCACAGTGATACGTCTATTTCCAGGAGCACAGCCTTGGTTCCTCGCTGTGATGCTGGGGTATGTTGACGCCTAGGGACAATGCGTTGAAAATCCAGAAAGAAGCAGGTGCTGTGTCGATCGGTAGGCGATGCAGTAACTTTACAGCCACGAGACAGGTGCTGCGTTGCTTTCTGCAGGTGTTGCGTCTATTTTTTGACGCACTGGGATTTTCTCCTCTTTGGTGAAGTCTTTGTAGGCCTTGAGACTTCAGAACAGGAGGCAAGCTTAATCCAAGCCCTTGGAGTGCACTTGTGGAGGAAGGCATAGTCCTTACAGCAGGGTTAGGGGCCAGCAGGCAGCAGGGCAACAGCAGGAGATCAGTCCTTTTCAGCAAAGCAGTCCAGGTGCGTCCTTTGGGCAACCAGGCAGTCCCTCTGACAGAGTCCAGTTGCAGGTCGGGTCACCTACCCGATTTATATTGGCCGAAGGTGCGCCAAAGGCAAGCCCGTCTGCGCCCGTCCGCACCCTGAAGCGCCCAGAGCCCAGAAATGCTGCCCTTTCTACTGCAGACAGGTTAGTCTACTCTCCTTTACAGCTTTATGCGCTTGATGGGGTAGGATCTGGCCTATCCCTCTCAGTACCCCCTGGGTTCTATGCTTCTCCTTTTTGTCCAGCCTGTCCTAGTTCCTCCAAGGCTGTTCTACCCCCCGTTTCCCCCCCTCCACAATTGAGCAAAATATTACTCCTCAATTGTCGCTCTTTACCTGCGCATTCCCTTCACATCTATACCCTCATAGAAGATCTCTCCCCCGACGCCCTGTTTCTCACTGAAACCTGGTTAGGCAATGACTCAGCGGTAGATGTCTGCAATTCTCTACCCCCCCACTTACTCTATGGTGCATGTAGATCGACCCCATGGAAGAGGTGGTGGTATAGCCATTATCTACAAAAATACCTTTCGGTGTATCACCTATCCCTCTGATATCTTGGACTGTGAAAGCTTAATTTTCTCTTTCTATCTTTCCCCCACTTTTACCTTTTCCGGTATGCTTCTTTACCGCCCCCCAGGGCCCTCACTCGCTTTTTAGATTCCCTGCCGGAAGCCGCAGCTAGTCTTATCTGTAAATCCCCTAATTTTACTATTCTTGGGGATTTCAACATCCACCTTGATAACGAAAACTGTCCGCACGCCAGGTCCCTACTTGTGTCTCTCTCTGCGCTTGATTTAACTCAACACGCAATAGGACCTTCTCACACCAAAGGCCATACGCTGGACCTCTTATTCAGTAATCTCCCTGTTCTTATTACTCTGCCGTCCTTGCCTCTAACCTGGACAGATCATTGCCTTTTATCTTTCTCTTTCCCTTATAAGGTCACGCTAGACGTGCAGTCCACCTCCTTAACCTCTGGCCGTACTTGGTCAAAATTGGCTCTTAGGGAGTGGCGCGCGGCTCTCCAGACCTCCTTTGGGGTCAGCAGCCCCTCCACCTCAGCAGACTTATTTAATGAGTGGATCTCCCCCTCTTTGGATGCTACTCTGCCCATCAAAACAAGATCTAACGAGCCCTCCCATAAGGCTAAACCTTGGTTTTCCCCTCTTCTATTAGAACTAAGAAAAAAGTGCAAAAAGTTAGAAAGATCTTGGAGAAAGAACTACAGTCCCACTGATAGAGAAATATATAGGCAATCTATCACTCTACCACCAAAATATTAAAGCCGCCCAGTCCTCATTCTACGGGACAAAAATAGAAAACTCCTCCTGCTCACAAAAGGAAATTTTTCAGATTTTTAAAGAATTAACCATAACCCCTATGCCCACCCCTCCCACAGAGCCCTCCATTGAACACAGTAACCTCTTGGCATCCCACTTCAATGACAAAGTCATTAAGATATACTCTGGGTTCTCTTCGTCTCCTTCCCCAGAGACATCAGAGGATCAAACAATGGATCCCTCCCTCTCCGGAAGTATATTAACTGCCTTTGCACCTCTCACGGATACTGCTACTACCAATCTTCTTCTTCAAATTAAATCAGGCTCCCCCCTAGACCCCGCCTCTCCTTCCATTCTCTCGCGGGTTTCAGATATTATTGCCCTTCCCCTTACAAAAATACTGAATCATTCCCTATCCTCAGGTTCTCTTCCTCCACTTTTTAAGCATGCCATTATTAAGCCTCTTCTAAAAAAGCCGAAATTGGACCCATCTCTGCTGGAAAATTACAGACCCATTGCTCTCCTCCCCATTTCAACAAAAATCTTGGAGAAACATGTTAACTACCAATTAACCAGCTACCTAGAGAGCCACGACCTTCTCCACCCCACTCAAATGGGCTTCAGAGCCCATCATAGCACGGAGTCAGCCCTCCTCACAGTGACAGAGTCAGCCCGGCAACTTTTGGACCAAGGGGCTCATGTAGCCGTGATTTTACTTGATCTTAGCGCAGCTTTTGATACGGTGGATCATAACCTTCTTTGCTGTAGGCTCTCTGAATTAGGGATAGGAGGCTTAGCATTGTCCTGGCTGTCCGCTTTTGTCAAAGGTAGATCTTTTCAAGTTCTGGATCGAGCCTACTTTTCCGATATCTTTCCATTGACCTGTGGAGTTCCTCAGGGCTCCTCCCTGAGTCCAACCCTTTTTAATGTTTATCTATCCCCGCTGGCTAATGTGATCGCTCCCTACAATCTATCTTTGGTCACCTATGCCGACGATACTCAACTGGTGGTATCACTATCTAGTTTTGGGGACTTGTCGGCGGCCAACCTTTCGTGCTGTATGAAAGACATTGGAAGCTGGATGATCCAGTCTAAGCTTAAATTCAATGATAGAAAGTCAGAAGTCATTGTACCCCCAGCCTCCCCCCTCTCATTGCACTCAGAGGCTTTCAATAATCTTCCTCCGCCCTAGGACCAGGTAAAAAGCCTTGGTTTTTGGCTGGATTCTCGCCTGACCATGGATTATCAAGCAAAAAAAGTCTCCTCTACATGCTTTGGTATTTTAAGAGTCCTTAGGAAAATCTTTAATCTTCTTCCCCCTACGGCTAGAAGAATCCTCGTTCAAACTCTGATCCTTTCCCGTCTGGACTGTGGGAACTCACTGTTTCTTAGCGCCCCGGCCTATGTCATAAAAAAGCTGCAGATAGTCCAGAATGCAGCTGCCAGGCTTCTCATCAATCTTCCCAGACATTTATCCACTAAGCCTGCTCTTGCAACACTTCACTGGCTCCCCATTAAGCAGCGTACCCATTTCAAAGCCTTATGCATTGTTCACAGAGCCCTTCAAGATAAGGGTCCGATGTTCTTTAGAAAGCGGCTATATCTTTATGCCCCTCGTGAAGTCTGAGGTCCTCTTCCTCCCGACATGTGACCATCTTGCGGTCTAAGAGAGCCTGGTGGGCCAATTCCTTTTCCACCAAGGCCGCTCGTCTCTGGAACGATCTCCCCTCTGAACTTCGTTTTGAACCCTCAGAGCAGCTTTTTAGAAAAAAACTCAAAACCATTCTTTTCTGTAGATAACTCTCTGAATTCCTCCTGTTGCCATCACTGGTCATGTCTGGTTAGCGCTGGGATGCCTTAGGGTAACTACACGCTTTATAAATCCTTAAAACTAAACTAAACTAAACTATATATATATATATATATATACACACACAAAAGTGCCTTTGAAGTGAAGGAAACTTCAAAGAGAGGTTTTGAAGTGCACAACTTCCCTTTTCAACCGAGCCCTGTCTGCCAGGAGCCCTGCGTATATGTGTGTGGGGGGTGGTAACAGTCCTTTGTGTGAGGGCAGGCCACTGGACTGGCCTTTGAAGTGTAAGAGAGAGCCCCTCCACCCTTCCTGCCTGGAGAAACCCATCTGTACGCAGATGAATGCAGATTCAGCTGAGTGTCCTGTATTTATGGCTGTCTGGGTGGAATGCACAGTACAGACCAGACGTGGATTGGAGACAGGCTATAAAGCACAGATGGCAGGCAGTAAGTGCAGAGAAATGCCTACTTTCTAAAAGTAGTGTTTCTGAAATAGTAATGTAAAATCCAACTTCACCAGTAAGTGGAATTTCTTACTACTATTCCAACCATACCAAATATGACAAGTCTATTCGTCTCTGATCAGACATTACCACTTAAAGCATATAAGGGAATCTCTAATGCTGGCCTATGACAGGAGCAGGCTTCACAGTAGTGAAAAACCATTATGGGGGTTTTTCACTACCAGGACATGTAAAACGTATAAGTATATGTCCTGCCTTTTACTTACATAGCACCATACCCTATGGGTTACCTGAAGCCTACCTTAGGGGTGATCTATATGGAAGAACAGGTGAATTTAAGGCTTGGCAAGTAGTTTTAAATTCTGTTAGAAATGGGGTCTTTGGTTGGCAGTCAGGTTACCCCCTGTCCAAGCAAGGACCCTCACTCTAGCCAGGTAAGTCTCACACAATCCAAATTATCCTGAGCCCACCCTCTGGTAGCTTGGCACTGAGCAGTCAGGCTTAACTTAGAAGGCAATGTGTAAAGTATTTGTGCAATAAATCATGCAACAACACAGCAGAACACCACAAAAAAACACTACACAGTGTTTAGAAAAATATATAATATTCATCTGATAAGATGCAGGTCAAAACGATTAAGATGCCATAAGTATATGTTGAAATATCACTGTAAAAATTATATAAAGTGTCTTTAGTGTCTTAAAAGCAACAAATGTCTCTTACAAGCACAAAGTACCTGGTTTGCATTCAAAATCTCCATAAGGAACGGCAGAAGAGGAGATGCACGGAAAGCAGGGAGGTGTGCGTCGATTTCTCGGGCCACATGCGGTGATGCGTCATTGATTTTTCACACAGGGAAAGCTTTGCGTCGATTTCCTGTGCTCAGACATGGATCTTCTTAGGGTTGCAGGGTTTTCAGACGCCCCGGGGACAATGCGTTGAAATCAGGCGCTGACAGGACAAAGTCACAGGGGCTGCGTCGATCTGGTGGGCGTTGCGTGGAAATTTCTACCGCCCGGCAGGCGCTTCCTCTCAGGAAGTCGGGTTTCGTCCATCCGGCTCGGCTGTGCGTCGATCCAGTGGCCCATGTGTCGACTTTCTGGTCACTATGCTGGCGCTGCATCAATCTTCTCCTTGCGAAGTCGGGCTGCGTCGTTCCGTTTTGGCGTGCAGTGATTTTCTTACTGCGATGCAGGCTGTGCGTCGTTTCTGTCAGGCGGTGCGTCAATTTTTGCCGCACCAGGAGTTCTTCAGGAATGAAGTCTTTTTGGTCCTGAGACTTCAGGGAACAGGAGGCAAGCTCTATCTAAGCCCTTGGAGAGCACTTCTTCAGCACAGCCAGAGAGCAGCAAGGCAGCAAGGCAGGAGTCCTTCTCAGAAAGCAGTCAGGTGAGTCCTTTGGGCAGCCAGGCAGTTCTTCTTGGCAGGTTGCAGGTTCTGGTTCAGGTCTGTCTCCAGGAAGTGTCTGTGACAAGAGTGTCTTGTCAAGAAGTGTCTGAGTTGGTAGGGTCAGAGACCCTGCATAAATACCCAAAGGTATGGGCACTGCAGGGGCCCCTGTAACAGGGCCCCACCAAGATTTTCAGTGTCTGCCATGCAGACACTGAAAATCGCGACGGGTGCAACTGCACCCCTTCCACTCCGCCGGCTCCATTCGGAGCCGGCATCCTCATGGAAGGGTGTTTCCCGCTGGGCTGGCGGGCTCCCTTCTGGCGGTCGCCCGCCAGCCCAGCGGGAAACCCAGAATACCCGCGGCGGTCTTTTGACCGCGCAGCGGTATTCTGGCGGGCCCCGCCAGGCCGGCGGCTACCGCCGCCGGCCAGGGTCGGAATGAGGCCCCATGTGTAGCCCTGGAGTGGTAGTGATAACTCTTTCCCTCCCTAAACATGTTTCTAACTTCCATGTGTCTCTTTTTCGAACTGGAATTAGCTGCTCTGAAAGTCAAAGGGAAGAAGGGTGTTGTGAGACCTTCAACAACATGGGGCCAGTTATTTGTACTTGGCTATTGACTGCTTCATGCAAGTGACTTAAGGATACACCTTGTTTCCTCCTCCTTTTTCTATATGTATATATGTATATATATTTATTTTTATATATATATGTATACATAGCTTTACCTATGTTTACATACATCTATACATATATCTTTACGTATAGATATAGATATATATAAATATAAATATATAACTGGACAAGGCAATCCATAGAGTGAATGCACGCACTAGAACTGAGACCCTTTTTCACCCCAATAGACAGGACGCAAACAATGATCCCACAAGAGAGGGGAGTGAAACCAGAATTATCACTACATATAATGCAATATCAGGGAACATACAGGGGACCCTAAACAAGAACTGACATCTCTTATTTTGTGATTCCATAATAGGTGACATCATTGGAGAAGGACCTAAAATAACTTTCCGCAGAACTAGGGGCCAGATGTATGAAAGCCTTTTCCTGGTCGGCTGTTTGCGACTGGGAAAGGGCTTTACCCCATGTAACAATCCTGTTCTGTGATTCGGTAACCTGTTACTGACTTGCAAAATAGGTTTGGGAGTAGCTATTAGGAAGGGGCGTCACAAGGGCATCTCTTCGTCATAGCGAGTCACAGGGGGATGTAAAATTATTTTGCGACCGTGAATGTGGCTGCAAAACTATCGCAGTTACCACCAACTTGAAATTGGTGGTAATCCATTCGCAAATGGGTAGGGGGTTCCCACAGAACCCCTACCCCTTTGTGAATAGAAGAGAAAATATTTTTTCAGAGCAGGTAGTGGTCCCATGGACCACTGCCTACTCTGAAAAAATGAAAAAAAAACTTTTCAATCTTTTTTGTCTGAAATGCATCCCATTTTCGCTTACGGAAAACGGGCTGCATTTTAAAAAAACAATAAAACTGCTTTATTTAAAAAGGAGTCACAGACATAGTGTTCTGCTGTCCCTAGGAGGCAACCATCCCTGTGAGCGTGGCCATTTCCAATGGGGTAGTAAATTGCAACCTACCTCATGAATATTGATGAGGTAGGTCATTTGTGACAAATTGGAAATCGCAAACAGTGTTAAACACACTGTTATACATCCCAGTTTGCGATGTCCTAAAGCGAATTGCTAAGATTTGCAATTTAGAAATCGCAAAGCCAAATCTACATACATCTGGCCCTAGATCTCCTAGAGACATGCTGGTAAAAAATGGAAATTTGTACAGGGACCAAAACGAATTATATATTGGGTAGACCACTACGTGGGTTTCATGTTTGGGTTAATTTGGAGAGCACGTGAAAATTCATCCAATTGTAGTGAAATTAGGAGTCCCAAAAATAAGACCAAATATATCACCAAACTTATCACCTGCAGTACTCCCGTTGCGGTATATGTTCTGGAATGTCCTTGTGGCCTGAGGTATACATCTGGTACGAAAGAGGATATTGGAGCATGCTAGAGCCATTGCTAAACAAGATGAACACCAATGAGTGGCCAGGTACTTCAGAACACATCACTTCAGTGATAGAAATTTACTTAGATATATGGGTATTGACCACATTCCATTCAATCCTCAGGGTGGTGATCGGATTAGTTATTTGGGGAAACAGGAATCAAAATGGATTACAGAGCTCACCACTAAGGTAACACATGGGTTAAATTGTGGTGAGGAGTTACATGTCCATCTTGATTAATTTTGATTATGTTTTAAATCAGATTACAGTGTTTGAATGTCCAGTCCTGTGCTTTGTGTTATATATTGCAAATGGTATTTTATCCAGATACGGCCCCTTAGCAATGTGTGTAACCTTTAATGTTTGTTTTAATTTTCAGGGAGGACAGGAAGGGACTCTCATCTGGTGAGTTGGGTTCGAGAGGAGGCTTTGGCAGAGGCACCCTACCCTTCTCTTCCGAGCACTTGGGTGATATTTGCACTATTTTCACTTTATATTCTCAACATGGTCTTAAATTGTTTATAGAATATTGGAATAGTGAATTCCCATCAATTGTCTTGAAATTGTCTTTATTATGTTGTGGTTGGATTCTATGTAAAGATAGCACTGACAGAATTATATGTGTGTGCAGGAGTTTCACACTTTTGCCCACTTGGGCTACATTTATTACAATTTAATTTAAATTTAAGTTAATTTTATTTTTCTATATAGCCTGAACTGAGAATAGTTGAACACACGCAGCCCCTCTTAAGTGACTAGTCCACTTTGGCAGTATTGAATTTAATTTAACCTTTAAATTTCATACTGTAGCGTACACTTCTTACAAAAGTATGGCACACCAGGGCCTATAAGGTAGGTAATGTATAGAATAAGTACTTTTTTGAAGAATTTAATATATAGGGTGTCATTGAGGTTGCTTACAGTAATTGCGATATTATGACAACAATGAGCATTCAAGATAACAATTGTGAGGTTGGCATGTGCATAGCATATGCAATGTATTTTCTACTCATGGGGCAGATACATAGATGGTATGAAACTCTGAAATTGCATTCAATAATTTTGTAATTGAATGGAAAAATATTTAATAAATGTTGTGGTATTATGTGACAACACAGCCTTTTCAATAGTATATTGCGTACTTTCAAGTTGGCGGATCTTTGTAACCCTGATGAACAAGCAATATTTTATAGTCCTTTGCTTTTGTTTATGTTAATTTACAGTATACAGTGGTACAGTAAGCACAGCCACCACGTCCGTGAGCAAGGCTGTTGAGCCTAAATGCATTGCAGGGGCCAGATTCTGGTGAATAAATGATTTTTTCTAAACACAGTGAGCGCGTGTTCTCTACTTTGGGACCGCTCGGGATTTACTTGCAGGGACCCGCACCGGATACCATGTGCCACTCCTATAGTGGAAACTCAGCGTCAGCGGCATTTGTGGAGGAGGAATATATATAAATATATATAGAGAGAGGTATCTCTCTCTCTCTCTCTCTCTGTACATGTATATATACACACACACAAACACACATATACAGAGAGAGAGAGAGAGACTCTCTTTCTCTCTCTTTCTCTATATATTTAGAGAATTCACTTTTTATATATGGGTGGGAAAATATATATCTTTCCTCTCTGTATATTATATATATTTCTCTCTATATATATTACTTACTGGCAGCCACCATTAGATAGTCATAGTCAGGACCTAGTTTTCATAGGAAAAACGTTTTTAGTTGGCTATGTCTTTGGCACCGTTTTACAAATCTTCATGACATTTTCCCAAAAAAGTGTCCTCTTGGGTTTTACTGTACATGGAACATGGACATAGTGATCCATGAAGTGGGGGCTGTGAAAAACAGGGAGTGGGTGGGGGGTTTAAAAAAAAGTGTGTTTCCCACGTTAATTCCCATAGGGATTTTAGACATGATGAACCGCTGGACGGAATTACACCAAATTTAGCAGAAAGGTAGCTCTTGGTCCAGAAAGTCCCTTTTTGTTCTATGGTGTGAATCCATTCTTTAGTTTTCAAGAAAATAAAGGAAATCCAAATTTGAATTTCAAGGGTCACGACGAATTCTCGAATACTCCCGTTCTCATGCAGAGATCTGATTGGCTGCCAAAACTTCAACCAGGAAGTGTTGGCAGCCATACTCCCGTTCTCATGCAGAGATCTGATTGGCTGCCAAAACTTCAACCAGGAAGTGTTGGCAGCCATTTTGGGACTCAGATTCAGCCAAGTTTCAAACAAAAAGATTAAAAATAAGGACAATGGAACCCACCCCCAACCAGGCAAAAAAACACTTTTTAAAAAATGTCTGCCATGAGTTTGCAGCAAATTTGCAAAATTGAAAAAACAAGCACATGCTCCTGTGCTTGTTTTAAAAGAAAGCCCCTGGGAAGGACAGGTCCTGGGGGAGTAGCAAAATATATACCATAAAAGGATAGGCTTGCACAGGACCCCCTCCAAGAGCTGTTAAGAGCCCCGGGAACCACCACATCCCCAGGATAATAGTAATATTTGGAGGGGAGCCACGCGGACCGCCCTCCATGGCCTCTAATGAGCCCCAGGGACCATAGGCTCCCCGGGGCTTTATTAAATTATTGGAGAGAGGCAGCACTAACGCCTCTCCTGGGGCTGTTTTAAGCCACCAAGGGCTGACCCCCTCCCTTGTGGTATCCCTGGTGGCCTATTGGGGCTTAGTGGGATTCCTGATCGTGGATCGCGGTGCCCTGGAATCCATGATCAGGAATCTGTTTGTGAGAGGCATCACTGGAAAGGGGAGGCTCTCCCCTTTCCAGCACTAGCCTCAACAAACAAGGGGAGCATCTAAACCTCCCCAACAGGGGGAGCATCTAAACCTCCCCAAATCCCCACTGAACACAGAAGCAGGCCTTACCTGCTTCCACCATGTCACTCCGGTGGGGGTTTGTGACTTCAGCGTGCCTCGCAGCGCACTGACATCACAAATGGGCAGGAGGGGGCTGGGGAGAGACCTGGAAGCGATTCCGCATCTCTCCCCTAAGGAAAAAAAAGAATTCTCAGGTGCTTTGCAGTGGAAAATTCTTTTAATCCCTCCCTGGTGATGGCCAATGGCTGTCAGACACACTAAAAGGGAAGACCAGTTCTGAAACAGACAATTGGGATAGCAATGCATGCTCAGAAAACAAGCAGTCATTGCCACTATGTCTGACTTGCATTTTGAGCCTTGACTACATTTTCTTTAAAAGCCTCTTGCAGTCAAGAAACAAAATAAAACACCATAGCTTTCTTTATACAGTGCACCTTTAAGAAAACTGATTTAATGCACAATTAGTCAATGTACTTTTGAGATGCAAAATAGTGTCTTGTGCATTGAAATGTAGGCATTCCATAGTATGGAGAATGATACACAGGGCCACTGGATTTATGTGATTGTGTGGCAGCTGTGTTTTTCCCATAATTATAGATTTGGCGCCTTTTCCACATAATCCGTCATGTGCTGCATAATCTGCAGATTTTAACAAAATAAAATAGTTTCTAGCTCAAATGGCTCAAAAGTTACTAAAATGTAGCAACATGCATTGCTACGCAGTGATATGTCCTTTCCAAGGATTGACTGATCACCTTACTGTTGTTTATTGCTATATTGAAGTGTTAAACTGGTACTAATGAGGTGCAACCAATGTCCAAATAGTGTAAAAATGGCAAACTTTTGTACTAATTCTATCACAAAATATGCAGCATTACTCTGCATATTTTTCCTTTTCTTTCCACATAATCTACTCAGCCCTGGCTCATAATTTGACCCTTCCTTGTCACATAATTCCAGGGGCCCTGATGATACACCAAACAGACAATAGCATGAGGTGCAACAGTAATATTCCTCTTCGGTGGAACCAAAGCCTAGTCTGTGTATAAGTGAAAGAACTGGTAACAATTAATCCTGCAGACAGCTTTACTATCAATTCAGGTCTAAAGAAGTAGCAGGAGGGCTGCCAGTTATTCTATGGTAGGGTGACCAGACGTCCCGGATTTCCCCGGACAGTCCCGGTTTTTAAGGGGCTGTCCGGTGTCCTGAATTTCTCCTAATTTTAAATAAATGTCCCGGTTTTTGGGACAAAGGTCAGATCATCTAGGGAAACATAAGTCAAAGGTGCGCACTCCTTTAACAGAGGCCTACAAAGTATGAAATAATTAAAGTAATTTATCTGTTACTGTCAGGCAATACAGTCCCCTGTCTTCTCCCAGCAGCGAGACGGAGTGGGAGCAGAGAGAGGTGGGTGGGGCGGGTTTATACACACACACATGGATAAGCACACATTCACAAAGTTACGCAAAAAAACGGGTCAGACCAGATATAATAGTGAGGGTAAAGTCTTTAGTCCTTCTTTTATGTCTCACCTGTCCCGGTTTTTGCTCCTCAAAATCTGGTCACCCGATTCTATGGGGCTGGGTTGCTTATGGGAAGAATGAATATCCCAGTGGGCAAGCTAGTTTGTCAATATACTTTATCAAGAGAGCCACCAAGTGAGTGCCCTGATCTATGAAACGTTCTCTTTTTAGTTTCAGCGTGTTAGAGAATGCCATAATTACACACACTACTAGGTGACGGTACAATTTGCCATAAGTTCATAATTTTAAGTATCAGTGTCTATAATGTGTAAACAACAATGGTAGGGATTTGTTTATCTACTGGCCATAGTGTGATTTGTTGCCTACTGGTATGTAGTTCTCAAGCAGCTGGTTGAAACAGCTGCTAGGCTCTGTATTCCGTAGTCACAGGTCCTGGAGTCCTCAGGCTACAAAGCCGTCCTATTTTCAGTGTCACGAGCGTCCAAACAGCTGTTCCTGGCCTGAATGTTCAGCAGCTGATATTGCATTTTCTGGCAGTAGACACTTTTTTACTCCAAGCTTAATTTTCGGGCTCGCAGTATAACCTAGTATTGGAAACAAGGATGTGCAAAATGGAGACTTTTACCTTTCCTCGACGGCCTTCCCTTTGGCAGTACAGCATGATAAATCAGAAATACTGAATTATTTGTAAGCTTAAAGACTTGGACACACTGTACTCGTTCGACAACAATCGCCAATATGCATCTTCCACCTGTCCCGCATGCGTTGTGGGGACAAACCTTTCCCAATATTTTTAAAATATGCTAATAACAGAAATATTTTAAGAGAAAATTCAGAATACAGGATCCTGCTTTGAATATGCAAATATGTAGCTTTATTTAAGTGTGCGCACAGAACCATCCGTTTTACTAACCTTGTGGGGACTTACTCGATAGTTGCAACATAGCACATCAACAAGCAAAGGGCTATTTTCACAGTGCCGAACCATATTTACATAATGTTTTTTTTTCATATGTAGATAGTTGCTCCGACCTAAGGAACACACACACAAGCCAAATATTTCCGATAACATATTTTTCACCAGAAATATGTAGCCAAATAAGTCTACTTAGAGACAACTCACCAATATTTAACCCTTTGATAAGTGCTCACAAATGTAAGGAGGTGAAGACATGGTAAATATGCAGTTTAATTGACTGACAAAAGTCATGCAATGTGGGCAGGTGGGGGAGGCAGGATTAAATCAGGTTTGTTTTTCAACAACTTTACCACTAGACATCATGTTTCCTATGTGACTATGTAAAACTCGTCACCATAGAGATGCTACTAGTGAGCCTGCAGCACTGTTGTGCCACCCAGAGATGTAGCTCTTAGAAATGGGGTCTCTAGTTGCCAGTAGTTTACACCCTGTGCAAGTAGGGACCCTAACTCTAGTCAGGGTAAGGAAGCCACACAGCTAAAATAACCCCTGCTCACCTCCTTGGTAGCTTGGCACAAGCAGTCACACACACACCCACTCCCCTTTCCAGATTTGATGTAGGAATCTATGCACATCTCCAAGCGGCGCTGCAGCCAATCAGCTGAAGAGAGGCACGGGTGCCAACTCTGGGCGGCACCTCCACTCATAACTACTGGTGAGAGACCAAGAAGTCAGAACTCACTGCTCGACCCCACTAGGGGGTAGGGCATATGAAGCCAAAGACACATTATTGTGTGTGACAGGTTGCTTTAATGTGATACCACTGATCTTCAAACATTGCAACATCCTGGTTGATTCACTGTATAAACCTGTCCTGTCAACTAATACATAATTGACTACTCGTGCTAAACAAACTCGGCATCTTCAGCCTACCAGCCCCATAGTGCAGTTTTCTCTACCAGTCACTCCAGCGAGCGCTAATAACATCCATTTTTCATAATCTTATGGCCCCTCTAGCTCCACGGTATGGTTATCCTCTTATTTATCCTCTTGAATATTGAGCTAGCCTGACCACACAGAAACAAGGATGGCACTTTCCTTCTAATATACTTTTTCTCCCCATTGAGTAAAAGAGAAGTAACAATTTCAAACTTCCTGAAAACGTTAATTGTACCCATAAATACTGTCTTCAGGTTGAGTTATTGTTGTTTTCTATGTACTACGCCTCTTTCCACTATAAACTTTGTCACAATCTCATGCAAAATAGCCACGAATACCTGTCCTAATGAAGGTGAACAATCCTGTCTAGAGATGCTGCTTCACGGCTAAAGAAGGTGCTACCTCATTGGTACTTCTAGACTTGGAGACATCACAGGACAGGCTACCAGTAACATATTTACACAGTTTTAGATAGAATATGCCTTGAACACCAAAGAAACTTATTGAAACTTACAAGTCAGACATGCTTAGGCTGACCATGCCATTGACAGCAGGATAGCTGTTGCCATACCCACAGATCTGTGACCATCTCGCCAGTGCTCTGCCCCTTCCACACTGGCCCTAAACTCCTCATCACTCTGCAGTCAAACCATCTAAACCTTTCAAACATCACTATGCTCTGCATGGTCACTCCCTAGGCTACCCCTTGATGGTTTTCCAACTATCCAAACTGATCATTGGCTTAACATCAGCTGCTTAAGAACTCCTCTCCGTATGCCTCAAAACAAAGAAGCGCTTTGAATGCACATCACTACAGATCCAAGAGAAGGTACCTCCAGAACTCTCTTCCACCTCAACCATCACTTGAGGATGACTTCAGAGAGCATGGAAGACACTTCACTGATATGCTGCAAGTCAGCTGAGCTCCACTCAATCATTGTCATCTGTCTGGAAGGTGTTTTTGTCCAGATCTGCATCCAACCACCCCCCAGGCAAGCAATATGCCTCAAACCTGTCTCAACCAGCAGCAATTATTCTGGCATGAGCATGGTTTTGTGGAGATTCTCTGCTTCAAACCAAGGATTCTCCATCACTACTTATATTTATTTAATTAATGGACGTATCACAAGACCGAACAGCCCTTACTATTGAGACCCACAGAAATGTTCTCTTTTTCCTCATAGTTACTTGTCCCCTATTTTGTATCTTCCCAAAATGCCAGCGAAAATAAATGTGTCCCAGCAACTCGTTATTTAAAACAAGTCTACTAATAAAATCTCATTAATACCACTGCTGTGCAATATTCTGCTTCAACTTTAGCAAACGTACTCGTTTACATTTTTTACACCATTGTGGAAACGTTACATTTCCTTCTTTTGCTCCTAGTTTTCTGAGCCATATAAGGCCACAACTCTTTCCAATTCCAGTATGCAGCTTCTCGCCTGTACATAAAATGCACATAAGTGAAAAAGGGTTACAATCTGTTACATTATTAGCAATGTCACAAGTATTAAATTGCTCTGTAGCTCTGAGAGGGTAAATGTGTCTAGCTAGCTTTAAATTATGCACTGACTGTATTTGAATACTCTACTCATGCCTGATTTTTAAGATATGTCCAGTAACTACTTTCTGCTAATTGGAAGACGCTGGGCCATACAAACATCTTTAATTAATATATAAAATAAAATTCAAGTATCTCCATAAAATATGTCAGTCTGTTTTACCATCTTTAAGGATTTGACTTGTGTGATCACACCTCTTGAGAAACGTGCAGCTAACCCTTTTCAGGAATACTAATTAGCAAAGTGAGTTAGAAAGTAATACACAGAAAAAGGGGATTTTTTTTTGCATTGATATGAGATTCGCTTCTAAATATAAATTCTCACAAGTCAATGGGATCATCATTTTTAATGTAGTATTCATTACATTTACACAATGTTACTGATTCAGAAGCCTGTGTGAGCAAAGAGTCAATAAGAAATAAGTGATACATCAATAATCATTAGATAGAATTCATTAACTGTGTTCTTTTTATTTAAGGCCTCATAATTAACATGTTCATGATTTAGATCTTTGATTATTTCTTTAATATGTTAGTTTATTTTCTATATGTTTTCAACAGGACAAATACAATCGTTTGAACTAAAAATATCAGTGTGACATGATCGGAGCCTCTACTGTGTTATGCACTCGGACAAAATGTATGTCTTCAGTTTGCATAGGGCATCTGCAATTTATGGCGTGTGCTCTGTTCATATGTGCAATGTAAGCACCTTCATTCACATGCAGGACCTGGGTGATACACAGCATGCATATTCATTAGTCCAGACAGCTCTGACGGTTTCATTCCTGAGACAGCAGTCTTTCAGCCCCTAAATGAATTATCGATCGACTTTCCGAAAATGTGTTGAGTAGGTCTCGCTTACAGAAGGTCGCTGATAGACCAATTGTGTACAATATCAATACTTACTGTGTGCTTTGGACCAACTCCCTGCTTATCATAGGTTGTTTTTTTTTGGTCAATCTAATTTGCTTGCTCTATGGCTTTCCTTCCTCTTCTTCTGTGTCCCTCCCCTGTTGCATAGCTTCTTTACTATTATTTCAGTGGGACAACTTGTATCCTCCCATTGTTTACATACAGGCAACCACCTTTAAGGTCGAGCGCGCAAGCACTCTGACATGTTTTAATCTATTGGTGGGCTTTTAACCATGCCTGCCGGACACCCATCGCTATCACTCGTTTGTGGACCTGCCTTTCAAAAATCTTTTGTTATCATCGGTTAATGCTTTATGTTTGTCACTCCTTGGGGCAGTTTTGTTTCTGCCTTGGCCATCGACCCTGATACATGGATAATTGCATGTTTGCTGATACGTTTGACTGCAAGTAAACTTCTTTTTCCTTTTGTGTCTCTACTTCGCGCTCATGCTCATGGCGGCCGTGGCGCTTTGAATTGGCTTGCTTATGTCAACTGTTTTACTTTTCATTTTCAATTTATGTGGCAAGAAAAGTCCAGTTAGGAATTTACAACGCTAATAGCTCTAACTCAAGCAAACGGGAGACCCATTGCATTACAAATGCTTGTTTCTATTGCTTTCAGCACTCAATGGGAGAACACGTTTTATTGTTCTTTTCCCCTTTTCCTTTTGCCCTCCTTTCCTCTTCAGATCCCTGCCCTCCACACTAACCGTGATTCTATCTCTCATACACCAGCACATCCTTTACTTCCCCTACCCCCCTGCATCCAACTTAGCTATTTTTTATTTACCCCAAAACCCCAATGCTCCACTTTGCCTCCCTATCAATCTCTGCTCAGCCTCTCCCGTGAGCAGAGTTGACTTAATCCCTCCAGACCATCACTCCTTGTAGGAAAGTACCTTTTTTGATATGGTCACCCCCTACTTTTTGCCTGGTTTCTGGTGTGATTTTGACTGTTAGTGCACTGGGTCCCTGCCTACAAGGTCCCCAGTGCCAGATCTCTTTCCTCAAAACTGCACAGTTGTTTAGCACAATTGGCAAACTCTTTAGCTACCACTGTAAGTCCCTAGTAAACGGTGCTCCTGGTACCTAGGGTCTGGAGTACTAAGGAAAGGGCTACAGCACCAATTGCTCCACCATCAGGGACCCCTCACCAAGCCCACAAGGGTGCTGCCATTGCAGACTGCACAAGCTGGAGCAGGCTAAATTGAAAACACGACCTGCCACACACCCCTGTGTGACAAGTCCCCTAACACTGCATGTGCCAGGTGTAAGTCACCCCTAAGTCAGGGTGCATCCAGGCACACGTGATGGCATATCTGCATGAGCAGATATGCCCCTACTATGTCACTGTCGATTCTGAGACACAGTAAGTGCACAGGGAAGCCATTTTCAATGCATGTGCTGGACACTGGTCATTATGTATTCCCCATCTACATGATGGCTTCTCTAAATCCTGAGATTTTTGGTATCAAACATTTCATAATAATAAACCCTCACTGACCCCAGTGATGGATTTATTAAAAAATGCACACAGAGGGCACCTTAAACGTGCTCAGCTACTGGTGTATTCACTGACTGGTCCAAACCAGTGCAGCCACCCTAGACTGAGTTTTGGCCCCCTGAGGGGAAGACCTGGCCTGGCAGTTCGGGCTGGACTGTTCCCATAGGGAACAGGGTCAAGACTGATTTGCATATGGCTGGGTCCAAACTGGAATGGCATGGGCAGCAAAAAAACGATGGATTAAACCCAGATCTGTGACTGGGGGTGAGTGTTTGCATTGTCAGCACTCCGTCCATCATCCTTTTGTTTTGCTAATGTCGCCCTAAGTGGGAAGGGTATGCCCAGACGTGGGTCCCGTGCTTCCCATGCCACTGGATTCAAGGTAGCCTGGCTGATGAGGGGTGAAACCCCGAAACCGGTCCCAGGATGCTTGTTTCCAGTCCAGGGAAGACCTGGCCTGGCAGTTCGGGCTGGACTGTTCCCATAGGGAACAGGGTCAAGACTGATTTGCATATGGCTGGGTCCAAACTGGAATGGTATGGGCAGCAAAAAAACGATGGATTAAACCCAGATCTGTGACTGGGGGTGAGTGTTTGCTTTGTCAGCACTCCGTCCATCATCCTTTTGTTTTGCTAATGTCGCCCTAAGTGGGAAGGGTATGCCCAGACGTGGGTCCCGTGCTTCCCATGCCACTGGATTCAAGCTAGCCTGGCTGATGAGGGGTGAAACCCCGAAACCGGTCCCAGGATGCTTGTTTCCAGTCCAGGGAAGACCTGGCCTGGCAGTTCGGGCTGGACTGTTCCCATAGGGAACAGGGTCAAGACTGATTTGCATATGGCTGGGTCCAAACTGGAATGGCATGGGCAGCAAAAAAACGATGGATTAAACCCAGATCTGTGACTGGGGGTGAGTGTTTGCATTGTCAGCACTCCGTCCATCATCCTTTTGTTTTGCTAATGTCGCCCCAGACGTGGGTCCCGTGCTTCCCATGCCACTGGATTCAAGCTAGCCTGGCTGATGAGGGGTGAAACCCCGAAACCGGTCCCAGGATGCTTGTTTCCAGTCCAGGGAAGACCTGGCCTGGCAGTTCGGGCTGGACTGTTCCCATAGGGAACAGGGTCAAGACTGATTTGCATATGGCTGGGTCCAAACTGGAATGGCATGGGCAGCAAAAAAACGATGGATTAAACCCAGATCTGTGACTGGGGGTGAGTGTTTGCATTGTCAGCACTCCGTCCATCATCCTTTTGTTTTGCTAATGTCGCCCTAAGTGGGAAGGGTATGCCCAGACGTGGGTCCCTTGCTTCCCATGCCACTGGATTCAAGCTAGCCTGGCTGATGAGGGGTGAAACCCCGAAACCGGTCCCAGGATGCTTGTTTCCAGTCCAGGGAAGACCTGGCCTGGCAGTTCGGGCTGGACTGTTCCCATAGGGAACAGGGTCAAGACTGATTTGCATATGGCTGGGTCCAAACTGGAATGGCATGGGCAGCAAAAAAATGATGGATTAAACCCAGATCTGTGACTGGGGGTGAGTGTTTGCATTGTCAGCACTCCGTCCATCATCCTTTTGTTTTGCCCCTGAGGTGAGCGCCAATGCTCTTGGAGACCTAGAACAAAGGCCTGCTCCGGGAGGAGGTGCTAACACCTTGTCCAGAGCAGGATAAACATTCCAGGGCATGGAGTTTCAAAGGCCTTGCCTCCTTTGAAATGCAACCCAGGTCTCTCCAAATGACAGAGATGACCAACTCCCCTGTCCTGACCCTACTTTTGGCAGCAGCCAGGTGGGAAAATTAGGCAGATTAGGAGGTGTGCCCACTTCATGCCAGTCTCACCCCTAAGGTGGACAAGATGAAGTGGACATTATTTGTTAAATTTTTGCATCTTGTTTGGAAGGAATTAGGCCACTAGGGTTAAGGTTAGTCCCACTTCCCAGCAGAAGTAGTCATAGAAAGGGTGTAGCCACCTACAGGTGTAGTCACCCTAAAGGAAGCCCATTGGCTACTACCTGGAACTCCTTGTTATGCCCCTAAATTGAGTATTTAGGTGGCACCCCTGAACCTAGAAGTCAGATCCTGACTACCTACGAAGAAGGACAAAGAAGAGTCAACCCCACAGAACAAGAGAAAGAAGAAGCAGCTGACCCGGTCCTAACCCTTCCAGCCTGCCTATTGACCTCAACAGACGTTGCCCAAAAAGACTTGTCCTGCAGTTGCAGCTTCAAGAACCCCAGGAAGCCTGCCTTTCTTCTAAAAAGACTCAGATTCTGGTGAGCAGCGGACCTGCTCAGCAACAAAGTATCCAACATGGACTCTGCAGCCTGGAGACCCGACACCCGAAGTGACCTCTGCACCCGACAACCTCGACCTGGTGAGAAGCCCACCAACAGTGCCAGCAGGGCTCCCTAGCTGTCCTGATCCTGAGTCCACCAGAATGTCACCTCTCCTGAACTCCTTCTAGTCACCTGCAGCCCCTGCACAGAGGCTCCCACAGCCTGGTGGTGAGAGAAAACCTGACACCCACAGCAATCACTGCACCTTTGCCTCCGATGCCAAATGAGGAGGGCCACCGGTGCCAACGATGTCCACCGACTCTCCTGGGCTGGAGTCCACCTTGGTTGACCACCTGTTGGACTCCCCGATGACACCTGCAGGCTCAACACACAAGACCCCTTGACCGCGAGTACTCCTGGAACTCTGAAAATTGCACTGTGTCCATTTTTGAAACTGCAAAGTATTTATGCCTAAAAGTACACTTACATGATTATGAAGTTCTTGGGTTTGAAACAGATATAAAAAGAATTGTTATATTTCTAAATTGGTCTTGGATTTATTCTGTGAGTGTGTGTCTCATTTATTGCCTCTGTGAGTACAACAAATGCTTAGCATAACCCTCTGATAAGTCTAACTGCTCGCCCATACTACCGCAAATAGAGCATTAGTCCTATCAACGTTTGCCTGTGAAATACCCATTGGGGATCCACTGGACTCTCCGCATAGTGTACTTCATTTTAGTACACTATATATAGAGGGCCAGCTTCCTGCACTCCTCCATTGCATCCCGACCCCTCTATGTCCCAGTTTTTTATTTCAATTTTGTTTTTTTACTTTTTAAGAGGTCTTAGCAGCTGCAATTTAGTAAAAGGTTTGCTTTTCACATCTTCATAATTTTTTCTAATTTACCACCATAATAAAGGTGTCTGCTTTCTTGGGGCAGTAAATTAAAAAAATAATACACCCACTGAATCAGGACAGCTGCATACATGCGTACATGGTGATGCATGCAAGGCCATAAGTTATCATAGTGGGGCCAAATGAGCACACATGCATCATCAAGCCAGGAACGAAATTAGGCAGGTTTTTTTTTTGGTTTTTTAACCAATTCTGGCCATTATCAGCAGCATGCATGTTTTTGTTTTGTTTTTGCCGCTGCTGTACAGCTTTGCCGACAAGCATAGGCACACCAAAAATGTTGCCTAACTCTCTTTCAAAGGAGAGAGACCCAATGACTTTGCCAATGCTTGCTTTTATTCTGGGAAGGTGATGATTCATAGGTATATCAAAAAATATCTAAGCTACTGGCATACAAACTCGCAAATACAATTACCTGAGAGTTAGGATTTAAGATGATGAATAATAATGCTGACTGTTAAATATTAATGAAGTGCATTAGTTGATGTCCTGGAAGGATTATCTGAGCCATCTGTCGACAGCAGCACACATAAAACTATGTAGGCACCAAACCTTGTTTAATCCAACCCCAGCATTACCATTTTATAATCTTATATCAGCCATAAAATACGACTAGATGTTACACTTCTCTTTCCCCGACTCAATTACATCACCATAAACGAGCAGTGGCCAAACTGGGACAATACAAAAGCAAGAACAAAGTGCACAGAAGCACCACAGCAATAGCATTTCCTGCACACATTGAGCAAGATACTCCCATTCATGTTGGTACTCCCACCATTATATTTAACAGGTTTAGAGCTATGCTACCCTAACCCTTTTCCCTATCAGCCTCTTACTACTGTCCTGTTAAGCTGCTGTTTCTGATTTGATGTGGTTGTGCTTTGTTGGAGTTAAGTGAATTGGAGAAACGCCCCCGTTTGCTTACAGGTATTCATCAATACTCCGAGTCATAGTCCCCCTCCTCACAGGCCTCAACAGCTGAGGAATCTGCCCCGCTCCAGAGTTTTGTTTGCCCTAGCTTATCCAAATTTACTTTTTCTTCTCCTGCCCTGGATATATTTGAGGCTTTGCTCCCAACACTTGTAATTTTTCGTAGTAGAAGCCCCTCCCAATAAATCTCTGCTCAGTCTCTGGTCAGGAGTGTTGACTTAATAAGGAAAACTAATTAGCAAAATGAGTTAGATGGTTATACACAGAAAAAGGGGATTTTTCTGAGCATTGATATGAGATACGTCTCTAAATATATATTCTCACAAGTCAATGTGATCAACATTTTTTATATAGTATTCATTAATATTTATACAATGACACTGATTCAGAAGCCTTTATGAGCAGTCAATAACAAATGTGATACAGCAACAATAGTTAGATAGCATTCATTAACTGTGCCTTTCCCGTGTGTTCTTCTTATGTAAGCCCCCATAATTAACTTGTTGAATTCAACACGTGTTGCAAAATCAGAGGAATACCCCCCTCCCACCTGTGAATTAGTTACAAAGGTGTGAGGAATAGACCATGTGGTTGTGAAACAAATGACCTGTGAGGCCTCCATCCCTCTTGCTGATCTCCCCTGAACGCCCTCAGGTAAGGAAATCCTTCTGACTGCATAGAGGGTCGAAATTGCAAACCTTATCCACCTCCATAAGGGTGGAAAAAGAAGGACGCTTCCTTTGTCCTGCTGGACAAAATGTAAGAAAAAGAAAATGGTCTTTCTGATAATGTCCTGCAAATATCTAAACAATGTAACCACTCTTCTGCTTTAGAGGAACATGAGAGAAAGAATACTGGAAAAAACAAATCCTGTGTGCAATGGTAAACAGAAGGGATCTTGGGAAGAAATACAGGACAAGGACAGAGAAACATTTTTTATGGAAAAACTTTGAGGTAAGGCTTCTCATACAACCCCTGATTCCCTCTCACGCCTTCCTGAACAAATGGCCACAAAAATATGATTTTTGCTCTCAACAACTTTAAGCTGATTTTAACAAGGGGCTCAAAGGGGGCTTCCTGCAAAGGCTCCAAAACCAAAACTTAACCCCAGGACTAACAGAGATACCTTTGACCTTTTCAGAGAGGAACTTTATTAGGAAGCAGAACTCCCCCTCTTGGTTGCTGCCCACACTGCAACTTTAACATTGATACTGACTGTCCTAAAACAAAGCCTTCTAAAAAGAAATCGAATATTCTTGTAGTTTGATAATCTGAGTCTTGAATATTATGGATTTCAAAATTTCGAAAATGTCACAAATAAATCTCGTGTCCAGGTTTCTTAGACTGCTGAATAATTTATGTCACTTCCATAGAACACCTTAGCCTATTACCCTAGCCTTTCCAGAAACATACCTCCAAACGAAAAAGCCTAGGGGCTGGACAAGGAAGGTTGGGAAATGCCAACGGAGATAGTGACAGGAGAAATATCCATGGTGAATTATGGAATAGTAGTGGGTACCAATGTCCGCTGAGCCAGCAAGGGATTACCAGCAGCATCCTTGCTTTTAATAGCAGACCTTTGTTCAAGGCTGTTAATATTAATAGAATAGGAAGAAAGCACATAGCAGTTCCTGAGTCCAAGGAAATGCCAATGCATCTGTGCATCACTCTGTCCTGGATCAAAATTAGAGAGCAAAAGTCCAGTACAAAGGAATTGGACTCCGATGCGAACAGATGCATACAAAGGCGACCAAACCGGACCACTCATGCTACAGTAGCAGATATGAAAGCTTCTGCATCTCTTTTCCAGGTAGCTGCCTGCATATGCTGGTAGAGCAGTCCAACAGGCAAGCTGCGTGCTGGGCAAGTGTGACAAGGTGCCAGTATCAGATCACCCAGGTGACAGGTTAAGCAGCGCTCAAACACTGTGTACCCTGTTAATCAGCTGTTTGCAATGACTGGAAGTGTAGATGCCATTAAAACTGTGATAACTCCTTCAGGGAACAGGCTTAACTCACAATTAAACATTTAAGAAGGTTGAGTACAATGATCTGTCTGTAACCATCAGGTCACATGTTCCAGTACAAGTGAGATAGATTTGCATGTTAATAGGTCTACTGCGTATGCCTTGAAAACTGTGGAGACACCTGCAACTAAAAATGTGTAACTCGCAGATCACAGATACTGTTGCCAGTAAGAAAATGTGGTTGGTTTGATGCACCTGCTACACAAAAAAGAAGAGATGAGAGAGAGAGACACCCACACACAATCACCCACATACACACAACGTCATTGTTTTTTCTGTTTTCTGTTAGAAATTTTACGTGTAAAAGTAAATTACAAAAACATAATTGGATGAGTAAGTAGAGCATAGCAATGTGTTTTGGGACATTAGTAGACAACCTGCTGGATGTATGTAACATTCGAGGTGCACTGAGCTATACCTATTTGCCCACAATCACATGATATACTGAAATAAGATTAGATCCCCGGTCTGCAGATTTCAAGGTGGGAATGAGTAGCTTTGAATAAAATAGTAATAAAAGCTGTTTCTCCACGTGGGTCATAGGGCACCCGATCCTATTTACAATTAGCAGTCTACCTCTTCCTCAGCTCCACTTTACTAAAAGAGAAAAAAGTGGCTACCAATACTGGCAGAATTGATTTTTAGGAAGAGTGAGACGCAAGCTGTCTTTAGACACTGTTTAGTTACTTTTTTGGATTCAGACACCCCCCAATATCATCAGATGCTTGTTTGCCAAACCACTGGCTCCCGAGCCTCATTTAGAGTTGAGGGAGCCAGTTAGTTTCCGACCCTTGAGTCTCAACTGGCTTCACCACAAGAATAGTTTAACCAGCAAATGCCAGCTAAGTTTAAAATAAAGATTTTCCCCGCCGGGATGTGCCATGCAAAGCATTAGAGAAACAAGTCCTATTAAACAGATATTATGCTCAAAAAGGACCATCAAGAAGAGAAGAGCAGAAGTTTGGGCAGATATGTCAGACATTTTTGTGGGACATTGACCATCAAATTGAAGCAGGACCCTTCAAAGGGTGAAGGCCTGTTTCAAAGTTTAACGTTTCTCCTGTAGGGAAAGATGAAACACAGCAGATCCTACATCTGTTGCCATTTACTGGTATTAGCCTTGTTAGTTGCATTACTTGGCCGTCTACAAATCTATAAACCAATATATTTCAGGACGAGAGCGGGGCCTCAGAAAAGACAGGATGTGGGGAATGAGTTGGAGAACAGGAGTAACTAGAGAACTATTATAGGAACTGGAGCTGGATGACACTAAGGTGCACTGGAAATTCAGGATAGGAAAATTAAGTATTATGTGGCTCAGGCGGGGAAGAGAAAGAACTCAAACAGATAAAATGTCAAAAGGGAAGGATAAAAAAAAGGGACAAGAGGAGAAGAGGAGTCAGGCTGCAAAATGGGCAGGCAGGAAAATAAAGGGTGGGAAGGAAAATTAAAATGAAACTGGGTGAGGTAGAAAGCGGAGGTATTTCCCTCATACAGACACCCCAGATATTATTTGTTAAAACACAGAAGAGAAGCACAAAATACCGATAGTTATTTGACAATTTGTTTATGAAATGTGTAGCTAAGGCACTCAAAATTACAACAAAAACTTAAAATATCTCAATTTCAGTAGGCCTCCATACCAATGCTTTAGGAACTTTTTGAGCCAGGTTTCAGAGTTTCACACAATGCAACTCCTTTATCCAGACCCAACACAGTCTGAGCCTACTCATTAATTCCTTTATTATGTTGTTGTAAGGTCTCTTGTGGGAAACCTCTTACCTCCAGTGAGGATAGGGCCTACAAGTAACTGAACATATACAATAGGACCGCAGGGATAAGACCCAAACGCCAGAAACCAATTCATAAGAGGAAGTTAAAAAAAAAAAAAATTTGACTACGAATATAATCACTATAGAATGTAATTCATCCTAAGATAGTTGAGTCTTGAAAAAACCCTAGGCTTTTAAGCCAGTTAGGGGACGTAACACGTGTTAGCAACATCAAGACGAAAAGTACATACCAGTAAGATCTGGCAACTGGCTGCACCAAGATCTGAGAACTTGATAGCATATGCAATCACCTGCCAAAACACGGCCATAATAATTATACCAATAACTACCTAAAGGTGTTATTTGGATAAATGCATACATCGTTATCAGGATACTCGAGACTGAATCCATGTTAGCACCATACAATGCCTCGGATACCTAAGCAAAATAATTCAAATTGAAGAACAGTGTACAAGAAATATTCTGAAAAATGTATAAAGGATTCACCAAGGTACTTAGGCCCTCATTATGACATTGGCGGTAAAAGCGGCTTACCGCCGTGCAGAAGACTGCCACCACACCGCCGCGGAATTCCGCCACAGCTATTATGACCCACAGTTCGGAATCTGCCAAAATTCAGACACCCACACAAGTCCGCCAAACCAAAGGTCAGTGATAAACTGGCGAAAACAAAACCTCCACCGTCACGCCAAGAGAAATACGCCCACACTATCACGACACACGAATCCACGTGGCGGTCTTTCAACCGCGGTACTCCATTGGCGATACACACCGCTGCGCTCAAAATACACACACATCTCCAAAACACAGCCACATTGGACAATTTGAAATACACACACCTGATACACATACACACACCACTCCCACACACTCAATAGAATATAAAACACACACCCACATCACCCACAAACCCTTACGACCACAAATCACGAACGAAAGCCAGAGAGAGACACCACCATCAACAACACTAGCATCCACAGGCACACACCACCATCACCCACATAACTTCCACGCACCTCACACAACACCCCACTACATGTCAGCACACTTATCACCCCACACACCACCCCACACATCACCTACACCACCCCATGGCACGGCAAAGACACCCCAGGTTCTCGGAGGAGGAGGAGCTCAGGGTCATGGTGGAGGAAATCGCCTGGGTAGAGCCACAGCTATTCAGATCACAGGTGCAGCACACCTCCATTGCAAGGAAGATGGAGCTATGGCGAAGAATAGTGGACAGGGTCAATGCAGTGGGACAACACCTAAGAAATCGGGAGGACATCAGGAAGAGGTGGAACAACCTACGGGGGAAGGTGCGTTCTGTGGTCTCCAGACACCACCTGGCGGTTCAGCGGACTGGCGGCGGACCCCAACCTCCTCCCCCACAACTAACAACATGGGAGGAGCAGGTCTTGGCGATTCTGCGTCCCTAGGGCTTCACAGGAGTAGGTGGAGGAATGGACTCTGGTAAGTCAAAGCTTTACTATTACATCCCCCACCCTACCTGCATGCCAGCACATACCCCCACCCTCACCCTCACCCCCATCACTCCTACTCCTCACAAATGTCCCACTATCACAAACCACCCATCCCCACACCAAGCCCTGCATGCAACACCAAAGCATGGACACCCATCACTAAAGCATGCCCACTGCACATACCCATACACCCCCCTAAACCATCATCATACAAGGTCCCACACAGGAATGCTAACACTGGGGTACACGGTCACCCACCCATTGCACACCTTGACACACACAGATGCAATTATCATGCTTTTATACCCCTGCAGGACCTCTACCCAACATCACCGGACAGGAGGGTCCACACATGTCCACACCACCAACAGAAGAGGCCCACAATGATGACAGCACCTCTGTCCAACTGGATCTAGATGACCAGCCCGGCCCATCGGGGACCTCGGGACAGTCGGTTCCCCACGCCCAGTCACAGGCCACTACAGAGCTTCCCCCCTCTGGAAATACCAGCACAGCACCCACCCAGCGGGCCCATACCTCCATCCCCAGGACACGTCAATCAGCAGTGTGTCCACCACTACAGAGAACCCAGGCTAACCCACCACCCCAACAACAACATGGACCTGGGGGCAGTGGTAGTGGGCACACGGTCCAGGGGACGGAGGCCCAGGAACACAGGGGAAATGGGAGGGCTGCTGTGGGACAGGGGGCGGACAGGCCCAGGGAACCCACTCTCCACGAGGCCCTCTCCTCCATCATGGGAGCCTACCGCCACTCCCAGGAGATGATGGCAACGGTACTGGCCAAGTTTCAGGAGACCCAGCGCCTGCAGGAGGAACAGTATATGGGCTTCAGGGAGGAACTCAGAACCATCAATTCCACCCTGGGCACCATCGTAGGGGTGCTGAAGGAAGTACTCAACACCAGGAGGGACACTGTGGTACTACAAGGGGCCCCTGACACTAGCCTGGACAATGAACTGCCCACCACCTCCGCCGCCGCTAGTGGGCAGGAGGCACCGCCACAGGACCACCACACCAGCACCCCACCCCCTACAGATGGAGAACCATCTCGCAAACGGTCCCTGAGATCCAGGACAAAGACAGAGAACGATGCCAAGACCCCCGCCAAGAAATGAGACCACCCTGATAGTCATCCTACAGTCCCACTTTGTCACGCTGTCCATACTTAAACTGCCCTAGCTCCACTTCCTATGCCCATTTGGGCAATGCACCTGTGAGACTAATAGACTGGACTCTGCCAAGGACATTCCTCCGCCATCACCCCTCACCATTTTACAACCCCGTCCAATTTTGAGCACTTAAATAAACACCCTTAAAGCACAAAGGAATCTGGAGCCTGTCTGTGATTTCGGAATACTATATTAGCAATAACTGTGGCAAAAATATTTTTCATTGGTAATGGCAACATACCTATGTCACACAGCTCTAGTCCATAAGGAATCAAAGCAGATGTCACACAGTGGGACCCACATCTGTGAAATTGTAAGGGAAAGTGACAACTCAGTGACCATACACTGGGTGAAAACGACAGACAGTAGAGAGGTAGTAGTGTTTAAGTACATGTAGTAAGCAGGTTTGTATTCTTACCTGTGTCTCACTGGAAATATTGCTGGATCACTGAGTCCCTGTTGTCCATGTCTTCTTCCTCTGCTTCCTCGTCTTCACTGTCCACAGGCTCCACAGCTGCAACAACACTGCCATCTGGACCATCCTCCTGCAGAAAGGGCACCTGTCGTTGCAATGCCAAGCGGTGAAGCACACAGCAGGCCACGATGATCTGGCACACCTTCTTTGGTGAGTAGAATAGGGAACCACCTGTCATATGGAGGCACCTGAACCTGGCCTTCAGGAGGCCGAAGGTCCGCTCGATCACCCTCCTAGTTCGCCCATGGGCCTCAGTGTAGCCTTCCTCTGCCTTTGTCCTGGGATTCCTCACTGGGGTCAGTAGCCATGACAGGTTGGGGTAACCAGAGTCACCTGCAAATGGCGAGCGACAACTGTTAGACACACACTAACCTGGAGGGATATTCCCAGACCCACACAACCATTCCCACTGACTAACTTCCAGGTGGTCACCTAATAGCCACACACGGTGCCTCTGGAGTTGACCCATCACATAAGGGATGCTGCTATTCCGCAAGATGTAAGCGTCATGCACTGAGCCAGGGAACATGGCATTCACCTGGGAGATGTACTGGTCTGCCAAACATACCATCTGTACATTCATCGAATGATAACTCTTCCGGTTTCTGTACACCTGTTCACTCCTGTGGGGGGGTACCAAAGCCACATGGGTCCCATCAATGGCACCTATGGCACCTATGATATTGGGGATATGTCCCAGGGCATAGAAATCACCTTTCACTGTAGGCAAATCCTCCACCTGAGGGAAAACGATGTAGCTCCACATGTGTTTCAGCAGGGCAGACAACACTCTGGACAACACGTTGGAAAACATGGGCTGGGACATCCCTGATGCTATGGCCACTGTTGTTTGAAATGACCCGCTTGCAAGGAAATGGAGTACTGACAGCACCTGCACTTGAGGGGGGATTCCTGTGGGATGGCGGATAGCTGACATCAGGTCTGGCTCCACCTGGGTACATAGTTCCTGGATTGTGGCAGGGTCAAGCCTGTATGTGATTATCACATGTCTTTCCTCCATTGTCGACAGGTCCACCAACGGTCAGTACACCGGAGGATGCCACCATCTCCTCACATGTCCCAGCGGACGGTGCCTATGAAGGACAACAGCGAGCAACAACTCAGAGGTACGTACCCACAGCTTACACAGAACACCATTCATACTCAAAAAGTGGCCTGTATGTGTGTTGAGTCTAGGCCTAGGTATGTGTGACGCAGTTGAAAATGAAGCCATGTGGGCCCCTTATATGGCGGCTGCCTGACCTCTAAAGTGGGACAATGGGATGTGAGGTAACTGCGCTGGCGTTGTACACCGTCGCGGTAGGCAGTCGAAGACCGCGGCGCAATGCTGCATTGGTTAACATTGGACCCTATGGGTCCCAGGAGCCAACGACGATGTACGCCGGCGGTGACGGTACGCACCGCCGTGGACGTGACCACCATTTTCTATCTGTACAATCACTTGATGCCTGATCTTCGACAGGAGAGGACCTACACTGCAAGTGCTGCTGTGACCTCGGTCTGGAAGAGACAATGGCTTGATTGTCTGGGGAAAGGGCCCCTGCCTTCACATCGGAGGAGTTGGAGAAACTCGTGGACGGGGTCCTCCCCCAGTACACGCTACTCTACGGTCCTCCAGACAAACAGGTAAGTACACTGGGAGCATGATGTGTGGGCCATGCCTGTGTGGAGAGGGGTGGATGTAAGAAGGAAGGGGGGAAAGTGCGGCGTGCATGAAACGACGGTGAGTGCATGTGCCACATGGCAAGGGTAGGGATGGGGACCAATCACTTTGACGGTGCAGTTGGTAATAACTTTCTCTTCCCCCTGTACAAATCATGTAGGTCAGCGCCCACCAGAAAAAACATATTCGGCGTGCCATCACCAAGGACGTCTGGACCCTGGGGGTCTACCACAGACGGAGCACCCACTGCCGGAAAAGATGGGAGGACATTCGCCGCTGGAGCAAGAAGACGGCGGAAGCTCAGCTGGGGATGGCCTCCCAACGTGGGAGGGGTGCCCGTTGCACCATGGCCCCCCTGATGTTCAGGATCCTGGCGGTGGCGTACCCAGAGTTGGATGGGCGCTTGAGGGCATCACAGCAGCCACAAGGGGGTGAGTACACTCGCATTCTGCTGACTTTGCGCGCAGTGTAGGGGTCTGTGTGGGGGAGGTGGGCTGTGGGTTTCCCTAGGGCAGGGCGAGTTCCGTAGGCAAGGTCCCTCCGTAAGGCAGGCCATGTGGCACCCCACCCCACCTCTGAAGAGTGCCAATTACACCTAGTCATGCCCCTGTGTCATCTATGTGTGCAGATGTCATCCATAGCCTTGTAGGCCATTTCCCAGGAATTGAACAGTGGAGCCCAAGAGCGCGGCTTAGTGCAGGGGGCTTCTGTGTCTGTCATGTCCGCCAACGGTAGCGGTAATGCATGCACTCAACATGTCTTTCTTCTGTGGCCCCCCCCTCTTTGTGGTCTCCCTGTTCTTGTGTGCATTAGCATCATCAGGCGGAGGAGCAGTGGCACCGGAGCACCAGGGGGCTGCATCCCACATGGTCATGGAGGGCCACACTACGGAATCGGACTTCACCAGTGGGACGGCGGGCGAGGGGAGCTCCACGGCGGGGACAGGAGCTGAGACCAGTGACACGGACTCGTCCTCTGATGGGAGCTCCCTTGTGGTGGTGGCAACATCTGTGCCACCCCCATCTACAGGTACAGCTGCCACCCCCCCTTCCAGCACCACCCTCCCAGCAGCCCCTCAGCCTTCGCCCCGTGCCCGCTCACTCGGGAGGATGGGCATCACCTTTGCCCCAGGCACCTAAGGCCTTGCCCCATTCACCCCTGCTGCCCTCAGTGAGGAGGCCATTGACCTCCTCAGGTCCCTCATTGTTGGGCAGTCTACCATTTTGAATGCCATCCAGGGTGTAGAAAGGCAGTTGCAACAAACCAATGCATTCCTGGAGGGCATTCATTCTGGTCAGGCGGCCCTTCAGCGAGCTTTTCAGACTCTGGCCTCAACACTGATGGCAGCCATTGCCCCTGTGTCTAGCCTCCCCCCTCCAACTTCCTCCACCCCGACCCAATCCCCTGTACCTCAGCCTATCCCAAGCACACCTACAGACCAGCATGCACACACGTCAACACACAAGGGAAGCTCAGGCAAACATAAGCACCACACATCCCACAGGCACTCACGCAAGCATCACACACATGCAGACACACCAACATCCACTGCCTCCACTGTGTCCCCCTCCTTGTCGTCTCCCTCCTCCCTCCCTGTCTCGTCTACACTCACACCTGCATGCACTACCTCTACAGACACTACGTCCCTCTCCAGCACACCCACCACCACACCCCACTCACGTGCAGTCACCACCCCCACTACCATTCACACGTCTCCTGTGTCCTCTCCCAGTGTGTCTGTGACGCCCCTTCCGAAGACGCAGGCACACACCCACCCAACAGCCATCCACCTCACAACAGCCTCCAGCGCATGCACCTTCACCCAAAGTCAGCAAACGAACACCTCCTACAACCACAACCTCTTCCTCCACTCCCAAACCCCCTCCAGCTACCCGTCCCAGTGTGTAAAAAAAACTTTTCCTGTCCAACCTTGACCTCTTTCCCACACCTCCCCCACCCCGTCCGCCTCATAGGTCCCGAACTAGCACCTCAGCCACAACATCTCCGGGACCAGTGGTGCCTGTAGTCACCGGAATATGGAGTGCACCGGCCACCAGGGCAGCCAGTGTGGCACGGAGCCACAGCACACACAGTCCCCCACCTGTGAAGCATCAGAAGTTGGCAAGTGCCCGGCGGGAGAGGGGGAAGACTCCAGCCACCCAAGCCACTCCCAGGGGTACAGGTGGGAGTGTGTAGTCAGCTGCGACACCTTCCAAGGTGGGGAAGGGCCACAAGAAGGTGAGCAAGTCTGGGAAGAGCAGCACGGCGGAGAAGACCGCCATCATCCCAGCTGCCCAGGAGGCCACCGCCAGCACAAGCCCAGCTGCCCAGGAGGCCACCGCCAGCACCAGCCCAGCTGCCCAGGAGGCCACTGCCAGCACATGCCCAGCTGCCCAGGAGGCCACCGCCAGCACCAGCCCAGCTGCCCAGGAGGCCACCGCCTGCCCAAGCCCAACTGCCCAGGAGGCCAGCACCAGCCCAGCTGCCCAGGAGGCCAGCACCAGCCCAGCTGCCCAGGAGGCCACCACCAGCACAAGCCCAGCTGCCCAGGAGGCCAGCACAAGCCCAGCTGCCCAGGAGGCCAGCGCCAGCACAAGCCCCGCTGGGCCATGAAGGACCGCCAGCAAAAGCCCCGCTGGGCCATGAAGGACCGCCAGCAAAAGCCCCGTTGGGCCATGAAGGACCGCCAGCAAAAGCCCCGTTGGGCCATGAAGGACCGCCAGCACAAGCCCCGCTTGGTCATGAAGGACTGTCAGCAAAAGCCCCGCGGGGCCATGAAGGACCGCCAGCAAAAGCCCCGCTGGGCCATGAAGGACCCATTGAAGGTCCACCAGCAGCTGAGTCCCTGCAATGGAGACCGCTGTCTCAAGCACCGCTCAACAGGGCACCGCCGGCTCAAGCACCGCTGAACAGGGCACCGCCGTCTAAAGCCCCGCTGAACAGGGCACCGCCATATCAAGCATCGCTGGCCATGAGCGCCAAGGGCACTGACGCTACTGAGTCCGTCACGGGCAGAATGAAGCACTCTGGGCACCATGCCCCCTCCAGAACCAGTGGAGAGATCCATCCACTACCTCTGTCCTTAGCAGGATGAAGCACTCTGGGCACCATGCCCCCTCCAGAACCAGTGGAGACTGTTATCCACTTGAGAGACTGTAGCTTTGGACTCCCCAGGATGGAACAGTGGGCAACCCACCCACTGTATAGACTTGAGAGACTGTGGCTTTGCACTCCCCAGGATGGAACAGTGGGCAAGCCACCCACTGTAGAGACTTGAGAGACTATGGCTTTGCACTCCCCAGGATGGAACAGTGGGCAACCCACCCACTGTACAGACTTGAGAGACTGTGGCTTTGCACTCCCCAGGATTGAACAGTGGGCAACCCACCCACTGTACTGTATAGACTTGAGAGACTGTGGATTTCCACTCCCCATGATGGAACAGTGGGCAAGCCACCCACTGTAGAGACTTGAGAGACTGTGGCTTTGCACTCCCTAGGATGGAACAGTGGGCAACCCACCCACTGTAGAGACTTGAGAGACTGTGGCTTTGCACTCCACTGGATTGAACAGTGGGCATGTGGCCCCCTCGTGGATTTGGCGTCGTGCACTCAACCGGCTGAGGTGCCCCCCCTTTCCCTGCCCCTGAGGTGCCTGTTTAGTTGCTCTCTGATGCCCCTGCAGTGTTCTCTCCGTCATGGTCGGGGATCTTACCGTGTGGGCCCAGTGTTCCACGGACTTAATTGGAGCACTACCTGGACTACTATACTTGGTATATATTTTGTAAATGGTGTATGTATATATTTTTGCCTACTTGATTTTAATATATTACAATGGTTACACTAATTTTCTATTGTCTTTGAATTCTTTTGGGGGGGTTGGGGGTGTAACTGTGATGTATTAATATGCATTAGTGTGTGTTGTAGTGGGTGAGGGTGGGGATGGGGGTGTTGCGTGTGTGTGTCACTCTCTTTTCCCTCCCCCCTCCCCTGTGTCATAGGTGCAGTACTCACTGTGGTCTTCGCCGCCAGCGTTCGTGCTCCTGGTAGAGGAACAGGAAGACTATCGCAGGTAGAATTTGGAGTTCCGGGTCCATGGTGTCCTCGTTCCTCGTGAGGTGTGTAGAGGTGAGCGTTTTCCCTTCGGAATTCCTGTTTCCGCCGTGTTTTTATCCACGGTGAATCCACCCCGGAAAAGGTGGCGGATTGGTGGGTTGTAATAGTGTGGGCGGTACATTGTCTCCCGCCTGTCTGTTGGCGGTGACCGCCGCGCTGTTTGTTTGTACCGCCGTGGCAGTCGGAGTGTTAAACTGGCTGTCTTTGTTGGCGGTTTCCGCCACGGTCGTAATTGCTAATTTTTTACCGCCGGCCTGTTGGCGGTCTTACCGCCGCTTTAACACCGTCCGCCAGGGTTGTAATGACCACCTTAATGTTTTATGGATAACAAATGTCCTTTCAACAACTATTGCTCACAGTAAATATTTTCTGTATGTAATTCCTGTGTCTTTGAATGAATTCTTTCTCGGACACAAAAAACATGATGTTGTTCTAAAATCCTCCTGCTTGGTAGTACACTTATATTGGGAAAAATATAGCCTACATTGTATACATAGCTTCACACTATGAAGTGCAAATTTATACCAGCACTTGCACCAATTTACTAATGAAAATACATCACTTGAGCCAACAGGTTAAAACATTCATGTCCAGATTTATCATAGTACTGCATTGCCCTTGCATCACACAGGTTCTCACACGTGCACAGCATGACTGAAGTCAGATTTAACAAGCAATGCAAGGGCACCTTTGGTGGCCCTGCATTGCTCAGTAAATCTGGAGTAACTTAAGGCAGTGCAAGTAGCTGCCTTGCGTTACTCCTTCCTGGGAAGGTGTTCCGTAGGTGCACTTACGCACCCACCCATGGATTTTGGCACATTCCCAGATTTACCAAGACTGGTAAACCTGGGAATGCGTCAAAATGGTATGTCTTCACAAGGGAGGCATAATGATGAGAAATAGCTCTATTTCTCATTGTTTCCTTTTTCTAAGTGTGCTGCATGCTAAATCTGGTAAATCTGGCCCTCAGTTCCTTCACTGGTTGGTCGATACAAAATGAAATGTAATTTCACTAGTGCGTAGTTTATTTGGGATAAAGTACCCTGACTTACAATGTAAGGATATTGCAAGTCACTGTGGAGTTACTTGGCTATATAGAGAAATGAGGTGTCTTACAATATGTTTGAAATGTACAGCAGAGAGTATCTTATTCCTTATATTACATGGTCACACCATCACTGTTCCTGAAAATTAATTTACTCCTTAGTGTCTCACTCTTTTGTATGAGATAGTATGGTAGTAGACATGAAGAATAAAAGCTTAATCTAGAGCTAGACTGGAATTAAACACATCAAAAAGCAGTTAGTAATATGTTGCAAAAAGATATTAGAATCAGTGTCATAAAAGAGAAATTAAACAAGGTGAGGCTCATACTGTGCAGCTGTAACTTGTCTTTCAGCTTGGCTCATAGCAGTAGGCATTATGGCGTGGCAAGTCAACTGCAATACCGTCTTACAGTTGATCATCTACCTCATTTCTTTACTGTGGTGACTAGAGAAATTACAAATCGCTTGTAGTAAGCATACTAAAGACATGCGTGTATACTGGGATTGCAGGCTCCCATTTATTATAGTGAGTTTCACAGTACCAGGTATTCCAGGACAGTCAAAATACTGGCATGAAGTACAAGTCTGACCTGGTTAATTTTGGATCTGGTCTGAACCCTAAATGACCTAATGCAGTTTGTCTATGCAAGCATTTTTTTGTTCATTTTTTTGGTGTATCATACACCTGTTACAAATGGGGCGTAGTCCCTTTTTCATTTTGTATTAAGACCCAGCCCTCTTTCATTCCATCATTTTCTGTCTGCAGCTGTTGCCACAAAGCAAGTGTGCCAGCCTAAAAGCCGCTTTGGATATTCCATGAGTATCATACTTGGCCCTAATATTTAGACCCGGGTTCTCCAAACTTTTCTATACTGAAGACTATGGCCCTCATTATGAGTGTGGTGGTCCAAGGACCGCCAGACTCGTGGTGACAGTCAGACCACCACACTCCAGGTGGTCCGACCACCTAATTACCACCCTGGCGGATGGACCCACCTACAGACTGCTGTCCCTCCACCCCCCAGAACATGGTTGCTGACATGGTGATGGCGGCCTGAGTTGTACTCAGCCAGGGCAGTGCTGAACTCAGCGCTGCCTGGCTGATTACAACTCAGCTTTCTGCCAGCCCTTGCATGGCGGGTATCCCGCCATGAAAGGCTGGTGGAAAGCCAGTGCCGCGGCCACATGGGGGCCCCTGCACTGCTCATGACCAAAGCATGGGCAGTGCAAGGATCCCACTGCCCCCTGGTCAGGGTCCCCCCTGCTTGGCGGACAGTGCGCATTCCCAGGGAGCTGGAGTGCTACAATAGTGGCCTCGGCTCCCTTAAGGGAGCCGTAGCCAATATTGTAGCACTGTACCCACCAGGCAGCCCTGCAGGAACCGCGTACTACAATGTTCTCGCTGGTCAGCCTGGTGGGAACATTGTAATACACTATGGAGGACACCACTGAAATGGCGGTGGTATCCTCCCTTCAAGTTTGGCAGTCCTGCAGTGGGACCGCCAAACTCATAATAAGGCCGTATTTCTGGTCAAGGAAAATCATTGCAAGCTACTAACAAATTTTAGCACAATACTCAAATTTCAGATAGGGTTACCAGCACAAATATCAGGAAAATCGTTATGAAAATGTACTGCTTCCACAAGGCTAATGGCATAACAGCCAAAACAACGCACACCCTTTGGCAAAGAGGACATAACCACAGAATTAAGGGCCTGTCTGATTTACAGTTCGTCTAACAGGTTACTTTGTTTCAAACATTTCAGTTATTGTGTCTGCCGTATTACAAGTGCATTATATTCAATGGCACTTGTAATACGGCTGACAGGATATCCGTCACATTTGTGATGGAGTAACCTGCCTGCCGAACGCTAAATCAAACCCTTAAAAGCATTCAAATGAACTGCTCACAGTCAGATTCTTAGATAGGCAGGACGTATATGTGCTCACTACAATTCATGATGAGAGCACTTTTGGTCATGGTTTGGGGTCAGTTGGCAGAAGTTTAAAGCCGAAATGTATACTTGATTACCACAAGCACATGGGTAGAGTGAATGAAAATTACCAGGTTCTTTAACTATATCAAGTGAGTCGCAAAATTCACACATGGTATAAGAAGATGGATACCTACCTGTTCCAGTTGGCAACATGTAACATGTATTTGTTTCCAGACTAGAGAGGTAGTGTGGCCCTCTGCAATGGTCTGATGGCCACAAAAATGTATTAACAATATTTTAACGTATACTATAGATGTAAATTAATTTAAAATATTTGTTAACCTAAAATTAATAAAATTTGTTACAGCAAACTGACTCATTGAATTAAATGTACTTTTAAACATAAATGGAAAACTACCCAACCTAACTGACATTTTTATTTAATAGTTAATACATTTTTAAAGTTATGTCTTATTAATATATTTTTCATAAAAGTTTAAAACTTTACTTTAATTTGAAAAATTAGTTTAATATTAAATGTATTATACAGATATATTATTCATCCCGTTAATAGATTTAGCCGTTTTATGACACCTTTAAGGCTGTAATACCTTTAGAGGCCTGCCTCACTAACTGCATATTGTTCTACTTTTGGAAGTATCACTTTAGTACTACTCAAGTGCTACAAAAAGCAATTCACAGAATCTCTTATCTTTTCTATGTGGAATTCTCCACCACATGTGCAGAGATCTCTGCACAAAAAGATGGAAGAGGTGAAGGTTGAGGCCTCTCGGCTGTTGGCTCATGATTTGCATTTTATTTTATTGTTTGAGTATTACAATTGAAGTACTACTTACTTACCACAAAATTCAGTTTGTGAATCGGGCCCTCAGAAATATAGGTACCTGCAGATTTCTTATTCTTAACTCCACATCTACAAATCCTGAAGCAATATACTGTATACTGTCAGGGTATAATATACGGAGTTAAGACTAATAAGCTAATATTGTGGATGGAATGGGTAGGTTATAGGTGGGAGGATGGAAGGTTGTTGAACAACTTTTGTACACAGTGGACATTTATTCTATCCCTGTAGGCCACTCCTTGGTGAGAACCGATGTCCGGGCAGGAGCTTGATTGATGTATATGAGGATGCGGAGGAAGACTCTGGAAACAGAAGAGCAAAAAAAGTCAGAGTTGTGCTGAGATACCTTACAAATAGTGAGGTGTAGGATGTGCTGGAGCAACATAACGATACCTGCACATTAACAGTGGCAAAAATAGAGGTGAGGAGTGAAGACTGCTCAGTTTGTCTTGATTTCATGTTGGTGCCACACTTTTCAATTGATTGAGATTGAATTAGAGTTGTGCTCATTCTTCACTTACTGGTATTGGTAAAGAATGTGTATGCCACTAGACAAAGGGATGGAAATACTAGATGTGAGTGTTATTATTGTTGTATTTCAGAAGAGGCAGGAGCATGCATATTTACATTGTTTTAAGTAGTGGTGAATTTAGAAGTGATTCAGTCATGTTGCATTGCTAAAGCAAAATCACACAAGAAAGTACGGGGTTCAAAGAGAGCTCTAAGTTGTGGAAAGTTTCCTAGTAGCTCTAGAGTGCGTAAACTATCACTGTTCTGGAAAAGTGTGGGATCCAGCTAACCTAAGGGTATACTTAAAAACACCTAGGCAGTCACCTATGTGAAAGTACACTTTAATGGTGGAAACTGTTGGTATGGTTAAAAACAAAAATGGGGACACCTCTGTGAGAGCAAGGACTCACAGGGTCGCCTATCTAAAAGTCAATGACCAACATGTTTCTGCCCTCTCTGTTGAGCCAAGGAAGGTCTCGGGGCATTCGTCAGGGCCTAGGATCCCTATTTCTCATATAAATGAGGGAACAAGAAAATACTCCATGCAATAGGAGGAAGAAGGTGCAATGAACGTAAGGGGCCTGCCTTGAGCAAGGAATTACTTTGTGTAGGCCTGGGGGGAATAAAGCACACATAAGAATTGTGAAACAACACTCCACAGCAAGGCAAACACACACGTGACATAAAAAGCAGAATACATGCACTGCACACGTGTGTGGAACAAAACTAAAAACGGGGAGAAACATTTTCTTACCCTAAACCTAGATGCAACTAGCCCCAGGTGTCCAGGAGGGGGAGAGTCCCCTTATTGTCACACACTATATGGATAGAGTAATAAAATATGGTAAAAAAGGATAGGCAATATATCAACTACATAGCGTTCTATCTGATGAAGGCAAGTAGGAAAAATAGTAATGAGCCCCAACATGGGGTAAGTATTGTCTCAGGAAGACAAGGCACCACAAGTAACTTACTGAAGTATGATGTAATCAGCCTAATGAGAATGAATGAAATACACAATAGAAGAGGAAAAAAGAAAAAAGGAAAAAATATGAAATAAGAAATAAACAGGAGAGATCTTATCTGTGCCACAGGGGCCGAAGACTCACAACTCCAAAGGGGGCACTCACTGTGCGCCTATACCGTCCCCTCGCTGGACCGCTTGTGAGAGGTGTCCAGGGGGATGGCGGTATTTGAAGGGAAGGGTTAATTGGCCCCAGCGTGTCAATTTGCGCAATCACCGCTACCAGCCCATCTGTTTAAAAAATGGTTAATAAGGGCCAGCGCACCAAAACGCGCAATCACCGCCGCCGGCCCGGGCTGTGTAGCTGGATAAGATGCATGGAGCCAGTGTGCGGCATAGGGAGAGCGACGTCGCGTGACGAGGCATCACATGACGCCGCGCTGCTAACGGAATGCTGGGAAGTGTAGTTTCCAGTGTTACCGGCGGCAAGGTCTGCCCTTCTCGCGATGTGCGGGAGGGGCAACAAGATCGAATGATAGGAGAAACAAAAGATAGGGATAGCAAAGGAAGAAAGTAAAAGAAGAAGGGGAGAAGGGGGAGCCAAAGAGGCGGAAAAGGGGAAACAGAAGGAAAAGGGAGGAGGGAAAGATAAAGACAAAAGAAGAAAGAGGAGGGGCACCAGAGATGGAGAGGGGAAAGTCAAGGGAGTGGTATGAAGGAAATGGGACAGGGAGGTATAAAGGTCGGTGGGGGGGAAAACAAGGAGAAAAGAAAAGGAAAAAAGAAAGAAAAGGAAGAAACTAAATAAAAGAAAGGGGGGAAAAAAAGAAGAAATGCACAGAAATAAAGAGTGCAAGGGGTGTTTATAAAGGGGTGCAGCGGGGAAGGAGAGAAATGGAGGGTGAACAGAGCAGGAGGGAAGGAGAGGGATAGGGGGGGAACAAAGAGGAAGAAGCACCAAGAAAGGTGCAGAGGGTGAAGGAGGAGGAGGGCGCTGTTCTGCACCACAGGGTGGTTACCAGGCAAAGTATTGCTGTATACCAAAATTATAGTGGACAAGATTATTTGTTAAGTGAGAACCATGGGATCTCATCATTAAGGCCATTAGTGTCTGAGTGTATTCTCTAGGCCCAGTGTTGTTCATATAAAAATCATTTCTGTGTCATATTGTTGGTCGTGGGTGGTAATTGTTCTAGAACTGTCCAAAATAAATCATCCGGCAAATGGTTGTTCAGGATGAAATGACTTGTGAGCTTAGTTGCGTCACGCTTGCAGTGGATAGTGCTCCTGTGCTCGCAGATTCTGGTGCCCGCTTTCCTCGTTGTCATTCCAATGTATCTTAGCTGGCAGGGGCACTTGATCAAATAAACCACATTTTTACTGTTGCAGTTAGTGAGTGACTTCAGAACCCAATGGGTTTTCAGACCGAGGTCCACCGTTGTAGATTTCTGTGTAAACCGGCATATACTACACTTGCCACATGGATAGTGTCCTGTAGGGGGTGGTAGATGCCATAGTGCTGTCTGTTTCCCGGATGGTTTAGTGGTGGGTCTAGTATGGACCACCATTTCACGTATATTCGTGGCTCTTTTATAGGCTTGCAATAGTTGTTGGAAGGGGAGATGTCAGGATCTTCCAGTCATCTCTGATGATTTTTTGGACAGTGGGTTAAATGTAGTTAGCACACTATCTGCTCCGAGTTGGGTTTGTTGATGCGTGGTTGCAACAATTGATCTCTGTTATTATTGCAAGCTGTTTTGTTGGCTCTTCTGAGGAGGTGTGTGGGGTAATCTTTTTCTTGCAGTTTGGTAGAAATTTTGTTGGCATGTTTTGCATAGTCTGTAAGATTCGAGCAGTCTCAGGCGTAAGAACTGCCCCACGGGGAGATTCTTCTTAAGAGACCTAGGGTGACAGCTCTGAAACTGGAGAAGGCTGTTGCGGTCCGTGGGTTTGTAGTAGACCTCAGTAGCTAAGGATCTATTATTCTCATAAATAAGTAGATCCAGAAACGGCAGTTGGTTATCACCTATAGTCATGGCAAATTTCAGGAAAGGGTTGGCCGTATTAAGCCAGTTCGAGAAGGCTAAGGCTTCTTCTCTGCTACCTGTCCAAACCATTAAAATGTCATCTATATACAGTTTCCATAATTTGATCTATTGTAGGAACGGGTTATCATCATGGAGAACCACTTGTTTCTCAAAACTGTCTACATACAGGCAGGCCAAACTCGGGGCACATGTGCTACCCATTGAGGTCCTCTGAATTTGTAGATAAAAGGTATTTTCAAATTTGAAGTAGTTCCTTGTTAGTGCAAGGTGGGCCGGATCAAGCACAAATTCAGGGGGTGTGCGTGAAACCTCTCTGTTGGCTTACAGGAGGTTGCATATGACACCCAGGGTTGCTTCCTGGGGGATATTCGTATAAAGGGATTCAACATCTAGTGCAATCAAGAGTTCCCTAATTTTATCAAAGGTCACAGAGTGTAGCAGGACCAGGATATCAGTAGTGTCTTTCAGGTAGGTGGGAATTTGTTTCACTAGTGGCTGGAACAAGAAGTCACAGAATTTGGAAAGTGGTTCAAGAATCGAGCCAATCCCTGACACTATGGGCCTCCCTGGAGGTGGGACTTTTCCTTTATGTACCTTGGGGAGTATGTAGAAATAAGGTATTTTGGGATTAGATTGTATCAAAAAATTGCTTCATGTTTAGTGAGTCAATCATTATTGACTCCTTTGGTCACCAGGAAGGAGATTTCTTCCTAGATATCTGATGTTGGATCACGGGACAAGCGTTTGTAGTGTAGGGTATTTTCCAGCAGCCGTAGGCATTCCTCCCTGTACATTTTGTGAGGTAGAATTACTGTAGCCCCACCTTTGACTGCTGGTTTGATTATGATCGAGGGGTCGGCTGTTAGACGTTTCAGGGCAGTTAGTTCTCCTGAACTCATGTTGTTAAATGGTTTATTCAATGTCTCCGCAAGCCGGTGATTTTGCGGGACACTGATTTTTCAAAGGCTAGGACTTCGGGTGGCATCTGTCCTGTAGTCGGGCAGAAGATTGATTTCGGGCGTAGTCCCGTATTTCGCTCTGGTTCAACAAAGTTTCTGTCTAGGAAAAAGGGTTTTAGGCGGATTTTGTGAAACAGATCTGCCAGTTCTGTTCTCGTTTTAAACAGGTCTATTTTGGGTGTAGGGACAAAGTTGAGACCTTTGTTCAAAGCTTTAGATTCAAGACTGTCAATTATTCTGTCACTCAAGTTGATGATGTTGTCATTAGTGCCTGCCGCATTAGTGGTCATTACATTTTGCTTGTCCCTGGAGCATTTTCTCGCTGTATCTCGGTCTCTGGGAAATGCTCTCTTGGATGCCATTGCATCTCTTTCCTTTTCCCTTTGCCCCTTCCTTGGCCTCTGTCTAAAAAAGGCATAGATGGTTCGGGCAATGACCATTGTGCTGGGTGTTGGAAAAAGGGTGCCTGATACTGGGGTGGGGGTCCCTACTGACCTGGCCATCCCCATTGTTGGTTGTTATACAGGGGGGTAGGGAGGGATCTGTGGTGGATAATTCCACCTCCCCCAACGTTGTCCGTGATGTCCACGGCGTTGTCGTGTGATACCTGTTGAGTCACTGTCATTATCTGAACTGGTGTTACTGCCTGCTGAAGTATCCGACATGTTACTTGTTTTAGCCACGTAATCTGGTCTGGTACACTTTCTCCTGCGAGAACCGATTTAGATCTTTTTGAAGTTTTGAGATTTTTTGTTGAGTAAGGTATTCTTTATACCCGTTCATGTTTTTATTGATCTCCTCTAATTTCTTTTTGAAAGAGAGGATACTTAAGCCTGATTTAAGATTATTCTCACTTGTCTTGATATGCATCAGTAGTGCCTCTGAGAGTCTGGTTGCTGTCTTAATGATAAGAACGAGCCAGTCCCTGTTGCATTTCCATGCTATTAATGCCCAGTCTTTACGAAATTCTAGATCCTCTAGAAATGTTCGGGGCTCATTGGACACTACGAGGCTGTTAGGGGCCGCGTTACTACGCAAATACTCAGTTAATATGGCTACGTGAAGGATGGTCTTAACGTGTGCACATTTGAGCTCTATTAGCGTGAGATAAGCTTTTAGAGAGTGCCGTTTTACCAAGGAGTGAGGGGGCTGATAGAATTGGTGTCACGTCTTCGTCATCAAAAGTCAGTCCCTCTGCCATGTTTAGGCGAGAGTGAAAGTGGAGTGTGGGAGTCAAATTGCCTTATCTAAAAATCCTTAGAGTGGACGTATAAGCCTGGACATTAAGGGAGCAAATTTCGCTCACCGGAAAACTCTCGCAGCTAAAAGGCTGCTCTAACTATCATAACACAACTGGAGAGTAAGGGAGAGTTGAGGATATAAAAAAATATATATATACATATATATATATATATATATATATATATATATATATATATATATATATATATATATATATCCAAAGGGAACAACACCGTACTGATCTCCCTAAATACAAAACCAAAATCACACAAGAAAGCACGGGGTTCAAAGAGAGCTCTAAGCTGTGGAAAGTTACCTAGTAGCTCTAAGGCCATAATAGGTAAGTTGATGCTGGTGGATACTGTGGAGAGTCGAGGTTAGGAGGTGGAGGAGGGGGAGGGAAAGTTTCCTTTACGGACTAGGTGGTCTCACACACTATATAGTGTCATGCTTCATCATAGGACCACCTAGCCCCACCCAGGTAGGACAATGCCACCTCGGTGGACTCAACCTCACTGTTAAAGGAACAGAAGGGAGTGCGTAAATTATCACTGTTCTGGAAAAGTGTGGGGTCCAGCTAACCTAAGGGTATACTTAAAAACACCTAAGCAGTCACCTATGTGAAAGTACACTTTAATGGTGGAGACTGTTGATGTGGTTAAAAGCAAAAATGGGGATACCTCTGTGAGAGCAAGGACTCACAGGGTCGCCTATCTAAAAGTCAAATGCCATCGCTAAAGCCACAACACTCGGGCCAGAAAGATTTACAAGCCCCTATCACCACCGGAGTGTCACTTTTTGTGATGCTCCGGTGGCACTAACCACTGCTCCATATTTACAAGGAGGTGTAACGTGACTTTTTGTAAGTATGGGCCCCTCCGACGCAGTTTCTGCGTCACAGGGGCGTGCAGTGGGTGTTGCTGTGGGCGTTCCATCGCAACACCCATTGCTTTTGATGCTGCCCCAGATTTACGAGAAATCATAAATCTGTGGGAGCACCAACAACTAACACCACCCCAAGGGTGGCAATAGCATAGCAAACGCGGAGGAATGTTGTTATTCCTCCTTGTTTTTTGCTTATTCTATGTGTGCTGTATTCTGCAGCGCACATAGAAGAAGGAAAATGCCATGGATGATTGATTATGGGCAGGAAGGTGTCCCTTCCTGCCCATAAACAATCATTCAAAAATTACGTTTTGGTACTTCTATGTGTGCTACATTTGGCAGCTTTTAAGAAATGTCTGGAGAGAATGGTAGCATCCCCTTTGTCTATGCCACAACAGGTTGCAGCAGGCCTGGGGCTCTCTTCCGCAACAACACTGTCACATTAGATGAGGCAGGAAGGTGCAATGGCTGGTTTATCATCCGGGTTTGATGAGTCTTCTGCCAGTTTAATGATATTCATACTTGAGACTAGGCCTACATAACTTTTCACAAATCTTCACAGATTTTTTGCACATTTTTTACAACCCTGCCTAAAAGAGCATTGTGGGATCTTACAATACACACACCACATTGATAAAATTATGTTTTGGGATATTAACCCTAATTCACATTTAATGGTGCTTATTAAATATAATGTAAATAGTCAGGGCATATAGGCCCTCATTACAACCCTGGCGGTAAATGCCGCCTACCGCCGTGCTGACGGCTGGCAAGATACCGTGAGCATGGCGGTATACCGCTACGGGTATTATGGCCCACACAGAGACATCCACCACTATACAGACAGCCACACAAGTCCGCCAGACCAAAGGTCAGTGATAAATTGGCAGTACCAAAACCCACACCGTTACGCCAACAGGAATACGCCCACAGTATCAGGACCTATGAATCACCGCTGCAGTCTTTCAACCGCAGTAAACCATTGGCGGTATACACTGCCACGCTCAAAATACAGACACATTTAGAAAACACCACCACATTGGACAATTCAAACTACACACACCTGACACACATACACACACCACACCCACACACTCAAACCACTATAAAACACAAATCCACATTACCCACAGCCCTTTCAACGAAAGAAAAGATTCCCATCAGAGAGAGACACAAGCCAGGAGCACCCACTCAATCTGAGCCACAGAACACCATCACCCATACACCATCCACGCACCTCACAGAACACACCACAACACATCACCCCACACATCCTCACACATATCACTCACACCACATCCATGGCACCCCAAAGACACCCCAGGTTTTCAGAGGAGGAGCTAAGGGTCATGGTGGTGGAAATCATCCGGGTAGAGCCACAGCTATTCGGATCACAGGCAGGTGCAGCAGACGTCCATTGCTAGGAAGATGGAGCTATGGCGGAGAATCGTGGACAGGGTCAACGCCGTGGGACAGCACCCCAGAACAAGGAATGACATCAGGAAGAGTTGGAACGACCTACGGGGAGAAGGTGCGTTCCGTGGTTGCAAGACACCAGGTAGCTGTACAGAGGACTGGCGGTGGACCCCCACCTCATCCCCCACAACTAACAACATTCGAGGAGGAAGTCTTGGCAATAATGCATCCTGAGGGCCTCCCAGGAGTAGCAGGAGGACTGGACTCTGGTAAGTCATATCTTTACTACTAAATCCCCCACCCTACCTGCATGCCATCACAAACTCCAACCCTCACCCCCATCACTACACCACCTCACATATAGCCCACTATCACAACCCACGCATCCCAAAACCAAGCCCTGCATGTAACACCAATCCATGAACCCCCATCACAGGCCTGCATGAACACCCATCACCACAGCATGCCCATTAGAGAGAATCACCTAGCACACAAAATCACCACGCACACAAGGCAAAGCTGACAGGGCAATCACAACCATACAGGGAAACACACCCATGCACAAGATGGCACACGCAGATACAATAACACTGCATTTTCATCCTCACAGGACCCCTACTCAACGTCACCGGAGAGGAGTTGCCAGCAACATCCAGTCCCCCCCAGAGGAGGCCCACAGTGATAACAGCAGCTCTGAACGCCTCGATCGCGATGACCAACCTGGCCCATCATGGACTTCTGGACAGTCGGTTACCCTGCCACAGTCCCAACCCACCACAGATCCTCCCCCCTCAGGAAACACCAGCGCAGCACCCACCCAGCGGGCCCATGCCACTGTCCCCAGGACACGTCAATCAGCAGTGTGTCCACCACTACAGGGACCCCAGGCAACCCCACAAACACAGGACGATCAGGGACCTGGGGTCAGTGGCAGTGGGCACATGGTTCAGGGGACAGAGGCACAGGACAACAGGGAAGCTGGGAGGACTGCTGTGCGACAGGGGGAGGACAGGCCCAGGGAACCCACTCCCCAGGAGGCACTCACCAGTATCCTGGGAGCATACCACCATTCCCAGGAGACGATGGGCCAGATACTGTACAAGTTGCAGGAGACCCAGCGGCTGCAGGAGGGACAGTACCTGGGGATCAGGGAGGACCTAAAAAACATCTACACCATTCTGGTCACCATTGCAGGGGAGCTGGCTGACATGGGCAACACCATGAGGGAGTCAGTGGCACAACAACGGGCCCCTGACACTAGCCACACCGAAGAACAGCTCTACCTCCACCGGCGCTAGTGGACAGGAGGCCCTGCTACAGGACCAACAGGCCACCAGCACCCCACCCCCTGCTGAAGGAGAACCATCCCGCAAATGGTCCCTGCGATCCAGGCAGAAGCCAGAGAACATTGCCAAGACCCCCGCCAGGAAATAAGACTCTCCTGATTGTCACCCTTCTGTCCCACTCTGTCACCCTGTCCACCTTGAACTGCCATTGCTCCCCTTCCTATGCCCCAATGGACAATGCACCTGTGATACCAAGAGACTGGGCTCTAATTGGACATTCCTCCACCATCACCCCAGCCCATTGCACATCCCCCTCTACTTATTAGCACTTAAATAAGCACCCTTGGAACAAATACAATTCTGGAGTCTGTCAATGTATTAGTACAACATTCTGAAAACATTGCAAGTCATATGGACAGTTATATATACATTAGTATGACCTTTAGTGGGCATCAGTAAACATACCAGGAGCCAGAGTGGGCCACAGAGATCTGAAAATAGAGATGCCAAAGGGTACAGTAAGTGGCCATAGACATAGGGAAATCAGGCTGCCATGTACAATGTCCACCACAAAACTTAAAAGTAAAGTGAAGTTACAGTGTCTTACCTGTGTGTCACTGGAAGTACTGCTGTATGATATTACTTCTGTTGTCCATATCTTCTTCCTCTGCCTCCTCTTCCTCACTGTCCACAGGCTCCACCGCTGCCACAAGACCATCTCCAGGCTCATCCTCCTGCAGAAAAGGCACCTGGCGTCTCAAGGCCAGGTTGCGCAACATGCAACGATGATCTGGCACACCTTCTTGGGTGAGTAGTACAGGGATCCACCTGTGAGATGGAGGCACCGGTACCTGGCCTTCAGGAGGCCGAAGGTTCTCTCAATGATACTCCTTGTTTGCCCATGTGCCTTATTGTAATGTTCCTCTGCCATTGTCCTGGCATTCCTCACTGGGGTCAGTAGCCATGACAGGTTGGGGTAACCAGAGTCACCTGCAAATATCGAGGGACAACTGTTAGACACACACTAACTCTTAGGGACAACCCCATACCCAGACACCAACATATAATGGGTGGGGACCTTGGGCTCACCTATTAGCCACACCCGGTGCCTCTGGAGTTGGCCCATAACATTTGGGATGCTGGTGTTCCTCAAGACAAAGGCGTCATGCACAGAGCCTGGATACTTGACATTCACATGGGAGATGTACTGGTCTGCCAAACACGCCATCTACACATTCATAGAGTGATAGCTTTTTCTATTCCTGAACACTTGTTCATTTCTCCGGGGGGGGGAGAACAATACTACATGTGTCCCATCTATGGCACCAATGATGTTGGGGATATGTCCCAGGGCATAAAAGTCAGCTTTCAGTGTGGCCAGATCCTCCACCTGGGGGAATACAATGTAGCTGCGCATGTGTTTAAGCAGGGCTGACAACACTCTGGTCAACACGTTGGAGAACATTGGCTGAGACATCCCTGATGCCATGGTCACTGTTGTTTGAAAGGAACCACTTGCCAGGAAATGGAGCACTGACAGGACCTGCACTAGAGGGGGGATACCTGTGGGCTGGCGGATAGCTGACATCAGGTCTGGCTCCAATTGGGCACACAGTTCTTGGATTGTGTCCCGATCAAGTCTGTATGTTAGTATAATGTGTCTGTCCTCCATTGTTGCAAGGTCCACCAGGGGCCTATACACAGGAGGATGTCTCCATCTCACATTCATCCTCAGTGGTTGAAGCCTAGGGAGGAAAACGGTGCAATAATGATGCATTCCTTCCATTACAAAACCAGTATGTGAATCGGAGAGTCAGTTGCTGTGCCAATGTCTGCTGTGACGCATTTAGGTGCCATGGCCTGAGCCCCCCTGAAATGGTGGCTGCCTGACCTGAGAGGAGGGACAAGTGGAAATCAGGTAATTCCGCTGGCGTAGTGCGCCATTGCGGCAGGCGGTCGACGACCGTCACGCAACTTTGCATTGGTTATCATTGGCCCTATGGGTTCCAGGAGCCAATAGCGATGTACGGCGGCGGTGACGGTACGCACCGCCGCGGATGTGACTGCCATTTTCAATCTATTCACTCACTTGCTACCTGACCTTCAACAGGAGAGGACCTACACTTCAAGTGCTGCTGTGACCTCTGTCTGGAAGCGACAATGGCTCATGTGTCTGGGGAAAGGGCCCCTGCCTTCACTGCCTAGGAGTTGGAGAGACTGGTGGATGGGGTACTACCCAAGTACACGTTACTCTACGGTCCTCCAGACAAACAGGTGAGTACACTGTGGGCATGATGCGTGGGCCATGAATGTATGGAGTGCTGTGTATGTAAGCCACATGTAGGGGGGGCTGAGGTGTCCTGACCAGAGTGCTGCATGTATTGTGGTCAATGTATGTGCGTCAGGGGATCGGAGGGATATGGTGGGCCATGAGTGTGACTGTCCGGACCGTTAACTAATTCCCTTTTCTGCTGTCTTTTTCCTGCAGGTCAGCGCCCATCAGAAAAGGGGTATTTGTCGTGCCATCGCCAAGGGGGTGTGGACCTTGGGGGTCTACAGCAGGCGGAGCACCCACTGTCGCAAACCGTGGGAGGACCTGCGCCGCTGGGCAAGGAAGACGGCGGAGGCCCAGCTGGGGCTGGCCTCCCAACGAGAAAGGGATGCCCGTCGTACCCTGACCCCCCTGATGTTCCACATACTGGCGGTGGCCTATCCGGAGTTGGATGGGCGTTTGAGGGCATCACAGCAGCCACAAGGGGGTGAGTACAAATTCTGATTCAGTACTTTGCACGCGTTAAGGCTAAGCTTTTACCTGGGTGGGGATGTGGACTGTGGGTGCCCCTAGGCCAGGGCAAACATGGCAGGGTATGTCCTTTGTTGGGCAGGCTCTGAAGCACTCCGACCCCAATAGTGTTAGTGGGCATCTACTACTGGTCAGGGCCCTGGTTGTTTCAGGTGTGCAGCTGATGGCATTAGGCATTGTACCCCATGGGATGGTAACTGGCACTGTAACTCTTAGTGCATGGAATAGTGCATAGGGCTGTTCTCTGTGAGTTGTGTATGCCAACAGTAGTGTTGTTGCTGGCATTGACCAAGTGTATCCTCTGTCTCTCCATCCCCTTTTTGTTTTGTCACCCTGTCCTTGTGTGCATTAGCATCATCGGGCAGAGGAGCAGAGGCGCCGGCGAGAGCTGCATCCCACATAGGCCTGGAGGCCGAATCTTCCGACAGTGAGGGCACCAGTGGGATGGAGGGCGAGGGGAGCACCACGACGGGGACAGGTGGGGACACCACAGACAGCGACTCCTCCTCTGATGGAAGCTCCCTGGCGGTGGCACACACCTCTGTAACCACCCCAACAACAGGTACAGCCACCACCCCCTTTACCAGCACCGCCCTCCCAGCAGCCCCTCAGCGTGTTTCCCGAGCCCGCTCACCCAGGAGGGTGGGCATCTCCTTCAACCCAGGCACCTAAGTCCCTGCCCCAGTCAGCCCTGCTGCCCTCAGTGAGGAGGCTATTGACCTCCTGAGATCCCTCACTGTTGGGCAGTCAACCATTCTGAATGCCATCCAGGGTGTCGAGAGGCATTTGCAACAAACAAATGCATACCTGGAGGGCATTCACTCTGGCTCGGTGCCCAACAGAGAGCATTTCAGGGTCTGGCCTCCGCACTGATGGCAGCCATTGTTCCTGTGTCCAGCCTCCCCCCTCCAACTTCCTCTACCCAGTCCCAATCCCCTCAACCCCAGCCTATCCCAAGCACACCTTCAGACCAGCATTCACCCAAATCAACACACAGAAGTGGCTCAGGCAAACACAAGCACCACACTTCATCTCACAGGCACTCACACAAGCACCATCCCCATGCAGAAACACCAACATCCACTGCCTCCATTGTGTCCCCCTCCTCCTCCTCGTCCACCCCTCCCAGTTTTGTCTCCACTCACACCTGCATACACTACATCCTCATCCACTACCTCCATCACCAGCATGCCCATCACTACACACCCCTCACTGGCAGTCACCACCCCCACATCCATGCACACGTCCCCTGTGTCCTCTCCCAGTGTGTCTGTGACCCCTCCTCCCAAAGTACACAAACGCAAGCACCCACCCACCCAACAGCCATCCACCTCACAACAGCTTCCAGCCCATGCACCTGCACCCAAACTCAGCAGACAGACACCTCCTACAACCACTCCCTCTTCCTCCACTCCCAGACCTTCTCCATCTTCCCGTCCCAGTGTCCATAAGAAGATTTTCTTTGCAAACATTGACCTCTTCCCTACCCCTCCCCCTGTCCTTCGTCTCAGGCCAGGGTGGCCAAAACCCAGCCCAGAACCTCAGCCACCAAGTCCACGTCCACTGTGGTTCCTACAGCTGTCAGAGGATCAAAGGGGGCACCCGTCCGCCCAGCCAGTGTGCCACCAACCCCTGCCAAGGCAAAATCCATTTCGCCACCTGGCAAGGTGAAGAAGGGGACAGAATCCAGCAAGGGGAAGGAGCCACAACCACCCAGCAAGGCCACCTCAAAAACTCCAGCTGCCAGACCCAAGGTGACACCACCATCTGCCAAGGTGAGGAAGGGGCACAAAACACCAGGCAATGGACTTCAGCCGTCCGAGGCTGCAGGTTAAGGCCTGGTGGCTACCAGCACAACCGCCAGCACCGCCACCTGCACCGCCAGCAGCCGCACTGCCAGCACCACCGCAAGCACTGCCACCTGCATCGCCGCAAGCACCACTACTGTCAGCAGCCCCAGTGGGCAGCCGTCCAAGGCTGCAGGAGAAGGGCTGGAGCATCCCCCCCACCACTGGCAGCACCGGCACCTGCACCGTGGCCAGCACCGCCACCTGCACCACCGCTAGCACCGCCGCAAACCCCGCTGCACGCCCTGCCACTTGCACCGCTGACAGTAGCACCACTGCCAGCAGCAGCAGCCCCCAGTGGGCAACTGTCCAAGGCTGCAGGAGAGGGGCTGGAGACTCCCTCCACTACTGGCAGCACCCCCAGCGGCACCTGCACTACCACCACAGTGCAGACGTAGCCGCCGCCAGATGGACTCTAGCCCTGCCTTCATGGACTATCATGCATCCTGGTTCTGCAAATCTCGTGGCTCAGACACCCAGGTGAGGGACTGTGAACTGCCACACCCCAAGTGTTGCATCACTGGGCACCGAGCCCCCTCCAGAACCAGTGGAGAAAGGCATCCACTCACCCTATCCTTGGCAGGATGAAGCAGACTGGGCACAAAGCCCCCTCCAGAACCAGTGGAGCAAGGCATCGACTTGGGAGACTGTGGACTTGCACTCCCCAGGAGCAAACAGTGGGCAAACCACCCACTTCAGAGACTTGAGAGACTGTGGCCTTGCACTCCCCAGGAGCAAGCAGTGGGCAAACCACCCACTTGAGAGACTTGAGAGACTGTGGCTTTGCACTCCCCAGGACCAGGCAGTGGGCAAACCACCCACTTGTTAGACTTAAAAGACTGTGCCTTTGCAATCCCCAGGACATCGCTGTGGGCATGGAGCCCCCTCCAGGAGCAGTGGCATTGTTCCATCTTCCGGCTGAGGTGCCCCCCCCCTTCCCCGTCCCCCTGAGGTGCCTGTGTGTTTTCGACCTAATGCCCCTGCAGTGTTCTCTCCGTATTGAGGCAGGAGTCAAGTGTGGGCTTGGCCTATGAGTTTTGGCCCAGTGGCCCACGGACATTTTGAGTGGACAATGTACAGCCTTAGGTACATATTGTATATATTGTGAATACTGTTTTTGAATTTGTAACGTATATATGACTATTTCCAATATGACACTCATTTGACTCAATTCCTTTTGTCCTTGCATTCTTCCAGAGGGTTACGGGGTTATATGTAATGTTGATGCATGTATTTGTGTGTATGGTGTTGAGGGTGGGGGTGGGTGTGTTGCGTGTTGCGGGTGTGTGTCACACTCTTTTTCCTCCCCCCTCTCCTGTGTGCTAGGTGCAGTACTCACCGTGGTCGTTGCCACTGCCGTTCGTACTCCTGGTAGATGAGAAGATACACCAACATCGGTAACACCTGTAGTTCGGGCTCCAAGGTGTCCTAGTTCTTCGTTGACTGTCTAGAGGTGAGTGGTTTCCCTTCTGTTTACTGTTTCCGCTGTGCTTTTGATGGCGTTGGTACCGCCCCGGAAAAGCTGGCGGATTGTAATGTGGTGTGAGGTACATTGACCTCCGCCTGTCTATTGGCGGTTACCGCTGCGGTGTTTGTTGCTACCGCCGTGGCGGTTGGAGTGTTAAAGTGGCTGTCTGTATTGGTGGTTTCTGCTGTGGTTGTGATTCCATTTTCTTTACCGCCGGTCTGTTGCCAGTATTACCGCTGCTTTAACACCGACCACCAAGGTTGCAATGAGGGCTTTAATGTTCTGACTTTGTGTTAATTTCGGAGGCTGTTTTGGAGTTACTGGCAAGTTGCAAACACTGCCCACATAATTACCGTTACCATGTGGTAACACCCTGCCAGTACCATGCACTGATGTGTTAAACCTCTCAGAGTTGAGAATACTCTGCAGACACAGAATTACTGTATGGTATTCCCTTTTCCGCGCTAAGCAAGCTGTAAGTATGTGCGGGGGATTCTGTGTGGGGCAGGAATAGAGAAAGGGGGGTAAGGAAAGAAGGGACAGCAACGGGAGAAGAAGTTCTGGCACAGTGTAGCACTGAATGCCCCCATGCCAAAAAAAAAAGTTGTAGTTAAGAGGGGTACGAGGCTTGGCTACTGTTGCAGCGTAAGCCTCATGCAATTTTAGTGGCCAGGATTACCAGCCTGTAAAATTAGGTAAAGTGTTCTCTCACCTAGGAAACACAGCCAATTGTGATCAGGCGGAGCGGTATCATACCCAGGGATACCACTCCACTTGACTTCCATTCAGGCCAAGGGTGGAATAAAAGGGCCTTTGAAAGAAAGCCAAACATTTTTCCTCTTCTTTGCAAGTTAACAGAAGCTGTCTTCCTATTTTACATCCTTTCCATCTGTTTGCCACATGGAAGTATTGTTGATTTTAAGAGCCAGATTTACTACAAAGTGTTGCAACGTGGTGCTGCTCCACAATTTGCAGCGCTGCACTGCCTCACTATACAAATGTAGAGATGCGCCGTATTAACTAAAATATGACGCACCCCTGTGTTTCTCCCTGCACCGGCGTTAAATACAGCTGCCAATGCAGGCATCCTTGCACCATAGTGCAAGGGTGTCTGCGATGAAGGGAATGATTGTGTATGTGCAAGAAGGTATCCCCTCCTGCACATGAACAATCTACAATGGCGATATGGCACTTCTATGTGTGCTGCACAATGCAGCACACACAGAAGTAGCAAATCATAATTTTTGAATGATTGTTTATGTGCTGGAAGGGACACCGCCCTGCACATAATCAAGCATTCATGGCCTTTTGCTCTTCCTATGTGTGCTGCAGAATACAGAACACATTGAAAAAGCAAAAGCGACGAGGAATAAAAGTATTCCTCGTTGTGCAATGCTAATGCCACCCCTAGGTGGCATTAGTTTTTGATGCTGCCACAGATTTGGGACTTCTTGTAAATCTGGGGCAGAGTCAAAAGCAATGGGTGTTGCGGGTGAACGCCCACAGCAACACTCATTGCACTCCCCTCTTATGTAGAAAACTGCATCAAAGGGGCCCATATTTACAAGGTGGTATTAAGTCACAAAAAAAGGCTTAGCGTTGCCTTGTAAATGTGGTGCACTGCACAGCGCCACCGGAGCGTCACAAAAAGTGACATTCCTGGATGCGAGGGCCTTGTAAATCTGGCCCTAAGAGTATGGCTGGATGCAGGATACGCAAATTGCTACCAGGAGTTCGGGCATTAACAAATCACTGGAAGCCCTCCCTGACAGTTTTCCAATCCTGCAGGTTTTTCCCACCAAAATAGGATTCATTTCATGGAACAAATATAAACAGATTTTGTGACAAATATAGAAAATAGCATATTGGAGCCACTTGACTCTAGATTAGAGGTCACTAAAGTAAATTTAAGGATAAAAGGTTTATAGGCATCAATAAAGCCATAGCCAAGGGATCACTCTCATGTTTAATGGATAACTTTCCTCAAAGAATAGATACAACAAACCCCGAGCTTTCCCGGGGTTTCACTCTTGCCACCATTAGCTCCACCAGAATCTCTCTTGGGAGATCAGGCATTCCTTGCTCACTGTCAGTTTCATTTCTCGCGCCATACCTTATCATTCAGTGACAATGATCGCAGACTTGCTGTTGTGATCTCGTCCATTGCTAGGGACGGGGGCAACAGTAAATACCCGGTAAGAGTAAAAAGAACTCTTGATTGAGTTCATTTATTGATTTAATTTTTTTGTGCTTGATCCAATCGTTTCTAAATCTTGTCACCTGATTTACCAACGTGTTTCTTCCTCCTTCACGAAAAGATTGGGCTTCTTCAAGACAAAGGGATATAATATTTACTGATTGTGTCTAAGGTTAGTGAAAGTATGATGAATTTTAATGAGTTTGAGTTCTTGGTCTGATGCGGTCTGAATTCGATATGTAAATCATCTGAACGATGGATATATTTATAGCTGTATATGTAGGTGAAATATAACCTAGTGAAGTTTACACAAAATCTGAAGCAAATAACATCCGATGAAAACTCCATCTATTCACATTGACAGGAAGAGGCAAAACCTCTGAAGACCAGAAGCATACTGTTTCCCACATAACACGATTTCTTTCGTCCATGAAACAAAAGGCCTGTAACTATGCCATATCACGAGACAGATAAAAAAATAAGGGCTCCCAGCACAGTGCAAACTCCATATTCCACTGAACTAACTAAGTCCAAAGGCCCCTTCAGAATGAAGCAGTTAAAGAGGACTCTATTGCAGATGGCAACCCTGGCGTGCCAGTCACACGTACACAGTAGCTTCTTGGCGCTCTAGCGAAAAAACATAGAGAAATATGGATGACAGAAGAGGCTCTGTGATAGATAAAAGTGCACTGAATGCACAGAGGTGCAGTAGGCATTTAGTGGGCGAGCAGGGTAAGTAGAGTATGTCGGTAGTTGTCTCGTTTAAGACCACAGGACTAGCGAATGAGAAGCCAGAAGACTACGGAGTATGATAAATTAAGATTTAAAAAGTGCGTAGGTCGTATAAAAAAACCTGAAAATTACAAATATCTTTATTGGATGGAACCTTTTATTTTTTCACTCAAAATAACTGCAGGAGGCACTGTTGGGGTTGTGCTGGTGGTGACATTAAACGTACCAATTCACAATTGTGTTTTGTCAGTACACTTTGATTTCTGATACACCATGCCATTCAGCGTGGGACAATGTACCCGTCGCGCTTATAATAAGTTGGTGCCCGGCATCTGTCGACTGTGTGTGAGGATCTGTAGTATTTGCAACCCGGGAGAAAAAGGCAGTGTTCGAGCCAGAACTGGACTGCCAGCTTCGCTCCGTCACTACTTCAAGTCACAAATGTAGTGTTAGCAGAGTTTGTTCTAGCCCAACACTGCGATCATTGTGGCATCTGGCCACCTGTTACACGACGAGAAATATAGCCTGGAGCCAACGTACAATGGGCAGACTGTCCGACTCGTGCAGATAGCTTTATTAATGTTCTCTGCGCCATATGTCGATACAAATGTCACAGTATATCGGTCATCCAGGCGAAGCGCACGTGCTGCCTTGGATCACATGACAGGCCTCAACTTGTACAGTATGGGAAGCCTATGAAACCGTGAACACAAACCTAGAGGTGTGTGTCTGATGTAACTGTCGCTATAGCCGTCGTTTTTAAAACAGACCCCAAAAACTCAATAGTCGGGTGGTGCTTTGACGTATGGGGGTCGTTGTAAAGCACTACTCTTTCAGGCAAAGTGCGTTATACACGGAGACGTACGTCTCAACAGTGCAGCGGGTGCAGTGGCACTGGAAACAATGTTCTTATCGCACCTCCCATTATCACTGTATTTTGTTAGCCAACCAGAAGGAACAAGCATTGGTAAAGCCAAAAGGTTTCGCCTATGTGATTGTATTTTTGCCATGTTGTACACTAGGGTGGCTGCTGTTCAGCATGGCTAAAGGTTAGTGGGGTGGAGTGAAGTGGAGTGGGGTGGGGTAGAGTTGAATAGGGTAGACTGGGGTAGAGTGGAGTGGGGTACATTGGCATAGAGTGGGAGTACAGTGGGGTAGAATGAGGTGGGGTGGATTGGGATAGACAGGAGTGCAGGACTTGGTCAATTAGCATGGTAGGTTGGAATGGGATAGCTTGAATTGGGGAAGATTTGGGTGGAGTTGGGTAGATTGTGGTGGAGTGAAGTAGATTGGATTGGGGTAGATTAGAGTGAGGTAGAGTGAAGTGGAGTGAGGTAGATTAGGGTGGAGCAGGGAAGATTGGAGTGAGATAGATAGGAGTGGGATATATTGCAGTAGATTTGAGTGGCATGGGGTGAATTGAGTGGAGTAGGTTTGTGTGAAGTTGGATAGAGTGCTGTGGGGTAGCCTGGAATGGGGTGGGGTAGACTGGGGTGGGTTAGATTGGGTTAGGGTTGGGTAGATTGCAGTGGAGTGAAATAGACTGGTGAGGAGTAGATTGGGATGTATTGGAGTGGGGTGGGTTGGATAGGGTAGATTGGAGTAGGGTAGAATGGAGTGGGGTAGATTGGGGTTGAGTGCAGTGGGGTAGACTGGGTGGATTGGAGTGGGGTAGATTGTGTAGAGAGGAGTGGGGTAGTTTGGAGTGGAGTGGGTAGAGTGGAGTCAGATAGATTGGAGAGGAGTTGAGATTGGAGTGAAGTGAGATAGACTGAGGAGGATGGAGTGTAGTGGGGTATGTTAGGGTGGAGTGGGATAGATTAGAATGGAGTGGGGTAGATTGAAGAGGGATGATTGGAGTGGAATAGTTTAGAGTAAGGTTGATTGGAGTGGGGTAGAGTGGAGTGGAGTGGGGTAGATTGGAGTGGGGTAGAGGGGTGGGGTAGAGTGTTGTGGGCTAGTTTGGAGTGGTGTGGAGGGGTGGGATAGAGTGGGGTGGGGTAGATTGCAGGGGGTGGGGTAGAGTGGGGTAGAATGAGGTAGAGTAGAGTGGTGGGTGGGGTAAATTGGGGTGGGTTAGATTAGAGTAGGATAGATTGGAGTAGTGTAGATTTGGGTGGAGTGGGTGGGGTTGATTGGAGTGTTGTGGACTGGGGTGAACTAGGTTAGACTGGAATGGAGTGGGGTACATTTGAGTGGATGGACTGTGGTAGATTAGAGTGGGGTTGACTGAAGTGAAGTGGGGCAGGTTAGATCCTGGTAGAATGGAAAGTGGTAGAGTGGAGTGGGATATATTAGGGGAGTGGGGCAGATTGGAGTAGTGTTGGGTAGTATGAGTAGGGGTAGAGTGGGGAGATTTGGGTTGAATGGGGTAGGTTGGAGTGATGAGTGAGGTAGATTGAATTGGGGAAGATTGGGGTGGAGTGGGGTAGATTGCAGTGGGGTGAATTGGAGTGGGGTGGATCGGGTTAAAGTGGGGTGAAATATATTGGGGTAGACTGGAGAGCAGAGTGGGGGTGAAATATATTAGGGTAGACTGGAGCAGAGTGGGGTAGACTGGAGTGCAGTTGATTGGAGTAGATTGGATTGGGGTAGATTGGAGTGTTGTGAGGTAGACTAGAGTGGTGAGGGGGAGATTGGAGTGGAGAGAGGGGTATATTTGAGTGGGATAGATTGGGTGGATTATGGTGGGGTAGATTGGAGTGAAGTGGGGTAGACTGGAGTGGGGTAGACTGGAATGAGATAGATAGGAGTGTGGTAGATGGGAATGGGGTGGTGGAGATTGGAACTGGGTAGGATTGGAGTGGGGTGGATTGGATGGGGTAGATTGGAGTTTGTTAGTTTGAGGTGGAGTGGGGTAGAGTAGATTGGAGTGGGGTGGGTTAGATTGAACTGGAGTGGGGTAGATGTGAGTGGCATGTAGTATATTAGAGTGAAGTGGAGTGGAGTAGATTGGGTAAAGTGGAATGGAGTGTGGTAGATTGGGATAGAGTGGAATGGGGTTGATTGAGTAGATTGGAGTGGGGTAAATTGGGGCAGAGTGGAGCTGGATAAATTGGAATGGAGTAGAGGGAGACATATTTGGAAAGAGTATAGTGGGGCAGACTGGAGTGTAGTGGGGTAGATTAGGGTGGGGTGCAGTGGGGTAGACTGGGTGGATTAGCATAGGCTAAATTGGAATAGCGTGGGTAGGCTGGAGTAGGATATATTGAAAAGGGATGATTGGAGTGGGGTAGTTTAGAATGGGGTATATTGGAGTGGAGTAGATAGGAATAGATGGGGTGAGTGAAAATTGGAATGGGTTGATTGGCCTAGGGACTAGGGAAGATTGGGGTAGAGTGGGGTGGGGTAGATTGGGATGGGTGGATTGGGGTGGAGTGGGTTATATTAGAGTGGAGTAGGTAGATTGGAGTGCACTGGAGTGGAGCAGATTTGGGTAGAGTGGAGTGTAGTGGAATGGAGTTAGGTAGAGTGGGATAGACAAGTGTGGTAGATTGTGGTAGACTGGAGTTGGGTAGATTGTGAGGGAGTGGGGTAGGTTGGAGTGGAGTGGGGTAGAATAGAGTGGAGAGGTGTTGGATAGATTGCAGTGGAGTTTGAGTGGAGTGAGGTCAATTGGAATGGAGTGGGGTAAATTGGAGTGGGGTACATTAAAGTGGAGTGGAGTAGACTGGAGTTGGGTAGATTAGAATGGATTCTGGTAGATTGGAGAGGGTTGGATTGATGTACATTGGTGTGGGTGGACTAGGGTAGATTGGAGTGTGGTAGACTGGAGTGGAGTGGGGTAGACTGGGGTAGATAGGAACAGAGTGAGGTATATTTGAGTGGAGTGATGTAGATTGGGGCGGAGAGGGGTGGATTGGGGTGGGGTTGACGGGGTTATATTTTGTAGAGCGGCGTAGTGTGGAGTATGCATGGTGTGGTAGTGCACTGCCATTACAGAATCACAGTTCAATTGAAATGACCATTACATTTGTGCCTAAATATGGTTTTACTGAACATAAACGATAATGTGTGCAAATGTCATCACCCAATGTATTGATGCGTTTTGATCATATTCAAATATTTGTTTCCACCACACTTCAGAATTACAAAGAAAATGTGCTTCTTTCATATTAATTCTGATATATTTTGAAACATCAACACACACCACTTTTTTGTTGTCTGCTAGAAAAAACATCATCTCTTCTTGTCTTACATGGGCACTCAGCAGGATTGTCAGATAAATTCTCTCACTTTGAAGTCAGAGTAAGAAAAATAAACACCAAGCTCCCTGAAAGAGTGAGCCTGACATTTGACCTTTGTCTTTGAATGCACAGAAAATGTGACAAGATAAGTACAAGATTGAGGCCTGTTTGCAGAAAGCAAGTTTGTGGAAGAATACAGTAAACACAGGTTACGCAACAGGATAGCCAAACTGAACCCGGAGAGCCTAAAGCAGGCTTCTCCAACAAGAAGCTCGTGAACTACTGGTAGCTCTCCAGGTACCTGTAAGCAGCTCTCCTGTGTGTAACCCAGAATACTAAACTAGAAGATTTTCTTTGGTTGAACTAATATACGTATATCAAAATTTAGAGTATCTAGTTGAGACAAAAATGTTTGTATTTTCAGAACTCGTAAGCTGATATTTAGAGAGAAATAGCTGAATTTCCAAAATATATTTAAAGCTGATATTAGGGTGATAAATAATGTGGCATTGGGATGTCGTTTCACAAATGTTATTATTACCTTGGTGCTAGATACACTGCAGCTTTAGTTATTATGTATTACCTATGTAGAGGCATTTCATAATGACAAACACTTTTATACATTACTGTTTGCAACCATGCCTGATGCACTGAGGTGATCGCTGGTAGTAATCCTGCATATGGTGCCCACTAAGGTAATTTTGTCTGATGTAATCATTATTATAACACTAATAATATTACTAGCTCTCCATGTGTTCCATTGAACATAAGTAGCTGCTATTAAAGGAAAGATTGTAAACCACTGGCCTAAAGCAAATAATGCCAGCAAACAGAAAGCCAGAAAGTGTGAGTTACAAACCACAAAGCTAATGGTACTCAACGAGCGGAATGCATTTGTAGGTCAAAATTCTGAAAGTCCCCAAGATGTCTTTAGCAAACCAGACAGCTGCGCAGTCTAGCAGGCTGTGACCTAAGGCTGGGCCCTTTTCGTTGTTTGTACTAGGCTGTTTGTAATAGGCTCTCGGCACCATTGTTACACCACTGGTTAAACAAGTGTTTTGAAAAATGTATTGCTGGAACAGTGATATTTTTGTAATCGGGTTGATAATTGGAAAAGACGCTTTAAAAAAGAGTGAATTAGCAGTTCATTTATGTTTACCAGAAACAATTTACATATCTGTTTGTTTATTTAACATCTTTCATGTGCACTTTGTAAGGGGCAGATGTGTTACTATGAATAGAACAGAAAGTGCCGTGACACCAGGGCCCAAGGGTATGAGGAGGCCATTACAGCCAAATTGTGTGTGTGTGTTTTAAATGCTATAACAAGGGAGCTGGCAGTTTCCTTGTTTGCATTTGGGCCCTTTGCTATTTCATTGGTAAAAGGGGATGGGTGCTCCACCTAAATATCTATATATATTGTTAGGTTATAAATATATTTTGTTAAATATTGTTTTATTTATTTTTGTGGATCATGTGTATTGGTGTTTGGTTGGGTACTGTAGTTTTTCAAGGGTATATTAATTATTTTAACTTGTTTAATATGGCAAGTTTTGAATGTTTGATATTGTTCTTTTTTGCATGGTTTATTATGGTTTTATTTTTTGGATGTGGGGTATAGTGGGGAAATGTGAGGTAGGGGGTTTCATTAGTAAAATTATAGTTAAATAAAAATATTTTTGATCATAACAGATTTGTTGTGTTTATTTCTTTATATGTTTTATTGGGGGGTCAAGAGACATTGTTTATTTTAAATAATATTTATTTATTACATGTTAAAAATCGTGCAATTCTGATATATTTATTATTTTCTGAAACAGTTTTTAAATCTTTAAAATATCTTAATTTTTAAAAGATTTATTTACATCTATAAACTCATTTTTAATATTTATTTATATTATGTGAGTGTTTTGTTTCTGCCCCCACCCCAATGTAAGCACTTATGTTTGCAAGATTGTTGCTAGAATATTACTATGTGAAGGCATCAACCCCCATCTCTTTCTCCAGTATATGATAGACTGGAGTCAGAATAGTACACCTAACACCTCTCCAATGTATGCACTTTTCCCGATGCCTGTTCAACTAGAGTTAAAATAGTAAATCTGAGTCTGCTCAATGTGTGCATGTTCTTCAGTGTTTGGTAGAATGGGGTGAAATTTATAAATCTACCCCCTCACAAAAAAATGTATGGTTTTCTCTCCGTTTTGTGGGGAGGTATCTAGAATAGTGTATTTGAATTGTTTTTTGTTTGACTATTTTTTAATAATTGTAAATTAACTTGGGTTACTACATGTTACTTTAGCCTGAACACTGTTTACCCACCCACACATGTGAAATATCATTTTTATCAGGACACTAGGGGAAATGCTGCATGGTGGGAATTTGTGCCTCCTGGCAGATTCCAAAACCTTTCTGTCACAGAAATGTGAGGAAAATATGTGTTTTTAGCCAAAGTTTGAGGCTTGCAAGAGCTGCTGGGTAAAACTACCTGGTGAGAGCCACACAAGTTATGCCACCCTGGACACTTCCGGGTGTCTAGTTTTCAGATATGTGCAGGTCTGGTAGGCTCCCTAGGTGCCGGCTGAGCTAGGGCCCTACACACATTGCAAAAAGATGATTGTGTCAGTGGAAAACAGTAATGTATTCATGTTGCATTTGGGCCTTTATCTGTCACGGAGGCTAGGCCCACTCACACAAGTGTGATGCCACTTGTACTAGAGTCTTTGGGGATGCTGAGTGGTAGGAAATATGTGTCTCTCCACAGATTCAAGAACTTTCTGTCAAAGAAATGTGAGGAAAAGATGGTTTTTAGCCATTGTTTTAGGTTACGAAGGGTTTCTGGATACAATTACCTGGTGAGAGCCACACAGGTCATGCCACCCTGGTTTTCATGGGTGTCTACTTTTCAGAAATGTCAAAGTTTTCCCGGATGGCAGTTGCACGAGAGCCTTAGAGACACACAAGTGGGGTACTATTTTATTGGGGGACGTCTGGCTCTACGTTTGGCTCTACAGAATAGGAGACTGTCAGGAGATTACCCATTAAATCAAACTTCCACAGGAGCAGTTGCCTTTTACCCAACTTCCTCCAACAGATGCGTGCTCAGACTTTACTGATAATCTGAACCCTGCATCCGCTGGGGCGAAGGGGATTGGGAATAGAAAAAGAGAGACCGCCTCCAGATCCAGTTCCAGCCTGTGTTTCCCACTTGAAGATAGGATATTCATTGTGTGCTTCTGTAACTTACACCTTTCTTCTTATTGGGATTTCTTTAAAGGAAGGACCTGCAGTCGGGTGATAAGAGCATAGATAAGTACATTCCTACTGCGCATTCAACTGTTCAGCTATTCACATTCACCCAATTCTTTCGTTCTTCTAACGTGGATCTTTTGAGAGACTAGCCTCTCTCTAAGAGAACAATGTTAACTTAATATCTTATTTTCTCCAGGAGTCAGAGGTATCCAAGGTTCTCTGGAGAACAGTTCAAAGGTTCACAAATATACAATCTACTAATGTATTTTACAGGAAATGAAAACTCCTTCTCAAGGTTCAGTTTTCTCAATCACAGTCTCTAGGAATTAGTCTGAGCACTGAGGTTTGTCTCTAAGACTGGCAAGATTGCAAGGCAAAGAGTTTTTGAATATTCCTTACTGCAGTTTCTTGAAGTTCTGTGAAGCCAAAATTAATTCTCCTCAGAAAGCCGATAGCCAGTTGTTGGACAAAGGAAGAAATTCACCTTCTCTAAAAGGGAAAAAGTAGCTGGTGTGCACACTGTAACAAGAAAAAGAATTAATTACTCAAAACTGGAAGAATTCTCTATGAAATGAAGCGCCTCAGGAACACTGCTCATTCTCCTCAGGATGACAGTTGAAGTGCTGGACTCCCAGAGAGAAACAGCTAGAGGGAAGCTTCAGCACGAGACTAAGGTAGAAACACTAGAGCACTGACCTCACAAAGATTTGCGGCCACCATGTTGAGTGGCAGTTAAACCTGAAGAAGCCAGTTCTAAGAATAGCCTCCCCAAGAGCCACCGGGAGTGAGGACGCCGCTGCAACTAACATGGGTACAAGGAAAAGGTGAATTGCTTTTGCTGAGGGAAGAACTTAACAACACTGGCAATAGTTTTCCTGACAGTACCCCCCTCCAAAGAACTCCCTCCCACAGAAGGATTGTTGGGGAAAGTGTCTTGAAATTGCTTTATCAACCTTGGAGCATGCACATTTTGGAAGGCTTCCCAGGACCTTTCTTCTGGGCCAAAACCTTTCCAATCAATGAGGTAATATAATGTTCATTTTTTAAGCTTTGAGTCTAAATAAAATTCTGTTCACTTCATATTCTAAATGTGAATCTACTTGGATAGGATCTGGAGGGGTGGTTGTCCTAACATTGGGAGGGCTTCTTTTAAGCAGCAAAACATGGAATACTGGATGAGCCTTAATCTGAGGAGGCAAGGCAAGTTTGACTGTTACTGGATATACAATTTTCTTTATTTTAAAGGGTCCTAAATATCTAGGCTGGAATTTTATGTTCCCTCTTAAATGTAAATGTCGAGTGAATAGCCAGACTTTCTCACCCTCGCAATAACCAGGATTGCCTCTCCTCTTTTTATCAGCATGCTTCTTGTAACAGGCCTTCGCCTTGGTCAAATGTTCTCTAGTGGATTGGTAGGTCTTTTGAATTTTCTTACTGAACTCATTCACAACTGGGACCGAGCCTCCCGACCTTCCTAAGTTAATGTTTGGGTGCCTACCAGAGTTCAAATAGAAAGGGGAATAACCCGTGAGGGCATGAATAGCATTGTTGTACGCACATTCTGCTGTCCAAATGAAATCTGGCCAATCATTATCTTGGTCCAGAAGATATAAGCATAGGTAGTGCTCTATCTTCTGGTTAACTCTTTCTGTCTGTTCATCCATTTGCGGATGATAGCTAGTAGAATAACGTGAGTCTATTCCAAGTTGTTTAATAAAGGCCCTCCAGAATTGGGAAACAAACTGGGGACCTCGATCTGAGATTACAACCCCCAGAATGCCATGAGCTCTCACCATGTGCTGTGAAAAAAACTGTGCTAACAGAGAGGCTCTATGAACCATCTTCAGAGGGATGAAATGACTCATTTTAGAAAAGATGTCTACAAAAACTAGGATTGTGTCAAATCCTTGATTTCAAGTTAAATCTACAATCAAATCCATAGTAATGGTGTGCCAATATGGTGCAATGGGAAGAGGATGAAGCTCACCTTAAGGAGCTAGTCGTGTTGTCTTTCCTTGAATGCATTTATAACAGGTTAGAACGTATTGTCTTATTTGATGGATCATGGCAGGCCACCAGAAATACCTCTTAATTAATTCGGTAGCCTTCAAAATTCCTTTATGGCCAGCTAAAGGATCATCATGACACGCTTTTAGCACTAGTTCTTGAAACTCACGAGTTGGCAAATACAAAGCATTTTCAACAAAAAGGAGATTTTCTAGAACCTGTCTTCCTTCTCTTTTGTTGGCCCAATCTGAACTTTCTTAGTCAGACATGGATTCTCGAACTTTCCTTTTTATTTTGGAAAATTGTAAGGAACAAACAAACTTCTCTGCAGGAATAATTGGAATCTTTTCAGTTTCTCCGGCTCCAGGTATATTATTCATTCTTGATAACGCATCTGCCTTACCATTGTCAGAACCAGGTTGATAGGTAATGGTAAAATTAAAATCTGGAACGAACAAGGATCATCTCAATTGCCTTGGAGTTAATGTCTTAGCAGTCTTTAAAAACTGAAGATTTTTATGATCGGTGAACACAGTGACTACATGACAAGCCCCTAATAAATAATGCCGCCATTCCTGAAAGGCATCCTTCACTGCCAAAAGCTCTTTGTCAGCAACTGGTAAATTCTTTCAGGAGGACTTAATTTCGTGGATCGAATTGTCACTGGGTGAAGTTGACCAGTTTCCTTGTGCCTCTGAGACAATACACCACCAATTGCTTGGTTGGAGGCGTCAGCTTCCACAAAAAATGGCTCCTCAGGATTAGGATGGGGAAGGATTGGGGCTGTCGTAAAGGCTTTTTTGAGGAACTCAAAAGATTCTTCAGCATCAGTTGACCAATGGAACGGTACTCCTTTTCTCAAAAATGTTGTAATAGGGACCACCTCTTCAGAAAACTCTTTTATAAACCAGCGGTAAAAAATGGCAAACCCAATAAAACTTTGCACCTCCTTCACCATTTTAGGAGAAGGCTAATCCAGAATTGTTTGAATTTTAGCAGGATCCTTGGAATCTCCATTTTCAGATAAGACGAATCCCAAGAATTCTACTTCCTTTGCATGAAAGGCACACTTTTCCAACTTCACATATAGTTTATCTTCCATCAATTTCTTTAGAACTGCTCTCACGTGATGTACATCGTCTTGCAAATTCTGGGAGAAGATTAAAATATCAAAAATGTAGACTACTACAAATTGATCTAAAAACTCTCTCAGAGCATCGTTCACAAAGTTCTGGAAAGCAGCCAGCTCATTACATAGCCCATAAGGCATCACTTGGTACTCCTGTAGACCAAACCGGGTGCGGAAGGCCGTTTTCCATTTGTCTCCCTTAGCAACTCAAATTAAATGGTAGGCTCCACGAAGATCTAGTTTGGTGTAGATTTTTGCGTCTTTTATCTGATCTAGAAGTACTGAAATCAAGGGCAGAGGATATTGATTCTTCACCGTAACTTGATTTAACATTCTATAATCGATACATGTTCTGAACTCGTCATTCTTCTTCTTTGGGATGAAAAAAAGGGGGGAAGAGACTGGGGATTGCGAGGGACGAATAAAACCATTTGCCAGATATTTTTCCAAATATTTTTTAATGACCTCGTTCTCCTTTTCAGTAAGGGCATAGATTCTAAGGCAAGGTAGTTTTGCACATGGCTCAAGTTCGATCCTGCAATCATATCTGTGGGGAGGTAGCTTCTCTGCCTCTGCTTGGTCAAGCACTGCAGATAATTCTTTATATTCTGGAAGAATGACAACCTTTACCAGAGCCAAATCCACATTGGATTTAGTAGCTAAAACGTGAGCGGGAGATGGTGCACTACTTATCTCTTGAGGACCATATTAATGTTTCTGACAGTAGCTTGAATTTAATTGGACAGTCCTCTTTTCCCAATTAATTTCAAGGTTGTGCTCCGTAAACCACGGTAAGCCCATGATCAGCTGACTGTAAAGGGTTTGCCACTAATTGGGATTCAGGGGCTGGTTGGTGTTGTGAGTCAACCAGGGTTACTCTCTTAGTAGAATGAGTTTTCTCTTTTCCTGTTTAGGCTTCTTTGGGCATTCTCTTGCAAAATGCCCAGACAACCAACAAAAGAGACATCAATTCTTAGATCTTTGCTTGTCCTTTTCCTCTTTAGACAGGGAACCTCTAACACTGCTGATTTGCATTGGCTCTTCCGAAGAGTGTGTCTCAAAGGTCTTGATACTTTCCACTTTACTCCTGTCGAAGCGCGGTGGGATAGGACAAAATTCTCTCTTGTATTCAGCTTTTCTTTCAAACAGATGCTGATGAATCTGTAACACTAAATCAATTAATTTTGACACATCAGTAGGTCGATCTGGACTAGCACATCTTTTAGTTCTTCTCGTAAACCTTGGTAAAAAACCACAGCCCGTTTGCTCTCGGGCCAACCAGTCTCCACAATTAATTTGTTGCATTGGGCCAGATAATAGATCAAGGGCCAGATGTAGGAAAATCCGGCATTGCGACTCGCAAATTGCGAGTCTGAGCGACTCGCAATTTGCGAGTCGCAATGCCGGATGCAGGATGGTGTCCCTGACACCATCTGCAAGTCGCAAGGAGGTCGCAAAGGCCCATCTCATTAATATTAATGAGGTGGGTCGCAATTTGCGACCCCCTCGCGAGTTGTAGCACTCACAGGGATGGTGGCCTGCTGGAGACAGCAGACCTCCATGTCTGTGACTGTTTTTAAATAAAGCAGTTTTTTTTTGTAATGCAGCCCGTTTTCCGAGATGCATTACAAAATTAAAAAAATGAAACGTGTCAGTTTCATTTTTTCAGAGCAGGCAGTGGTCCATAGGACCACTGCCTGCTCTGAAAAAATGTTTTCAAGGCCATTCCTGGGAGTAATCCTACAACGCGCTGCGACTCGCAAATAGGAAGGGGAACTCCCCTTCCTATTTGCGACTTGCAGTCCCATTTTGCGAGTTGGTAACCAGGTTACTGACTCGCAAAATGGGAATGGGCATCGCGATGTTGGTTTTGCGCCTCACAAACAGCGATTTTCGCTGTTTGCGACGCGTTAAAGCCTTTCTATATCTGGCCCCAAATCCCTATTTCCTTGTTTTAAGTCTAGTAATTCATTATCTATGGCTTGGAAAATTGCTCTGCGGTCAAAAATTCAAAGGAATTTGGTTTTAAAAACTTCAAAATCATGTAGTATAGGGTCATTTCGTGACACCAAAGGTATGGACCATGAAGCTGCATCTCCACTCAAATAAGACAAAATGAACGCTGTTTTTGACTGATCCTCGTGAAAATAATGGGTCGACAAAGGAAGTGTAAGGAGCACTGGGTTAAAAATATCTGCGCCTTGTAAGGATCTCCACTAAAACGTTCAGGTGGGGCCAGGGGAATGATAGGGGAAATGCAATAAATGACTTGTGTGGATATTTCTGAGGTAGAGATAGGGAAGGATTTACCTGGAACCCCACTAGTCCCAGCAGTATTCCCAGAAGTGAAGTTATTTAATTTGTCCATGAGCTGTTGGGTCTCAACATGGGATCTTTTTATTCCCTCTCTCAAGTCTTTGTTTTCATCTAGGGCAAGGGTTAACTTTTTTTGCATTTCGTCCATAGGTGCCGCCAAGGCATTAAAATCTAAACCTTCCGCCATTCTGCTCGGGTGGAAATAAGTATTTTTTCGGCATTTCAATCTGTCAGGAGATTACCCACTAAATCAAACTTCCACAGGAGCAGATGCCTTTTACCCAACTCCCTCCAACAGATGCGTACTCAGACTTTACTGATTATCTGAACCCTGCATCCACTAGAGGGAAAGTGGAATGGGAATAGAAAAAGGGAGACCACCTCCAGTTCCAGTTCCAGCCTGTGTTTCCCACTTGAAGATGGGATATTCAGTGTGTGCTTCTGTAACCTGCATCTTTCTTCTTATTGGGATTTCTTTAAAGGAAGGACCTGCAGTCGGATGATAAGAGCATAGATAAGTACATTCCTACTGCGCATTCAACTCTTCAGCCATTCACATTCACCCAATTCTATCGTTCTTCTAACCTGGATCTTTTGAGAGACTAGCCTCTCTCTAAGAGAACAATGTTAATATCTTCTTTTCTCCAGGAGTCAGAGGTATCCAAGGTTCTCTGGAGAACAGTTCAAAGGTTCACAAATATACAATTTACTAATGTATTTTACAGGAAATGAAAACTCCTTCTCAAGGTTCAGTTTTCTCAATCACAGCCTCTAGGAATTTGTCTGAGCACTGAGGTTTGTCTCTAAGACCGGAAAGTCTGCTAGGCGAAGAGTTTTTGAATATATATGTACATATATATATTGGCAAATCTGGAAATCATACAAAAGGATTCCTTACTGCAGTTTCTTGAAGTTCTGTTAAGCCAAAACAAATTCTCCTCAGAAAGCCGATAGCCAGTTGTTGGAAGAAGGAAGAAATTCACCTTCTCCAGAAGGGAAAAAGTAGCTGGTGTGCATTAACAAAGGGTTTGTGGTGCTAAATTCACCATCTTCCCATCTTTCAGGAACAGGCAGACTTGAATCAGAAAGCCACATTTTTCAACACAATTTTGGGAATTTACTGGGACATACCCCATTTTTACTATTTTTGTGCTTTCAGCCTCCTTCCAGTTAGTGACAATGCTGGATCCCAGAAAGCTAAACATTTCTGAAGAGTAGACACAATTCTAAATTCAGCAAGGGGTAATCTGTGTAGATCCTACAAGGGTTTCCTACAGAAAATAACAGCTGAAATTAAAAACATATTGAAATTGAGGTGGAAAAAACAGCCATTTTTCTCAATGTTTTACTCTGTAACTTTTTCCTGCGATGTCAGATTTTTTAAAGCAATATACCATTACGTCTGCTGGACTCTTCTGGCTGCGAGGCTATATAGGGCTTGTAACTTCATCAAGAACCCTAGTTACCCAGAGCCAATAAATGAGCTGCACCTTGCAATGGGTTTTCATTGTATACCGGGTATACAGCAATTCATTTGGTGAAATATAAAGACTGAAAAATAGGTATCAAAGAAACCTTTGTATTTCCAAAATGGGCACAAGATAAGGTGTTGAGAAGCAGTGGTTATTTGCACATCTCTGAATTCCGGGGTGCCCATACTAGCATGTGAATTACAGGGAATTTCTTAAATAGGAGTATTTTTCACACACTGTCTTACATTTGTAAGGAAAAAATGCAGAGAAAGACAAGGGGCAATAACACTTGTTTTGCTATTCTGTGTTCCCCTAAGTCTCCCGATAAAAATGGTACCTCACTTGCTTGGGTAGGCCTAATGCTCGCGACAGGAAACGCAACATGGACACATCACATTTTTACATTGAAATCTGATGTGTTTTTTGCAAAGTGCCTAGCTGGAGATTTTGGCCTCTAGTTCAGCCGGCACCTAGGGAAACCTACCAAACCTGTACATTTTTTAAAACTAGACACCTAGGCGAATCCAGGATGGGGTGACTTGTGGGGCTTTCAACATGTTCTGTTACCCAGAATCCTTTGCAAACCTCAAAATGTGGCCAAAAAACACTTTTTTCTCATGTTTTGGTAACAGAAAGTTCTGGAATATGAGAGGAGCCATAAATTTCCTTCCACCCAGCGTTTCCCCAACTCTCCCGATAAAAATGGTACCTCACTTGTGTGGGTAAGCCAAGCGACTGTGACAGGGAATGCCCCAAAATACAACGTGGACACCACATTTTTCGAAAGAAAACAGACCTGTTTTTTGCAAAGTGCCTCGCTGTGGATTTTGGCCTCCAGCTCAGCCAGCGACTAGGGAAACCTACCAAACCTGCATATTTTTGAAAACTAGACACCTAGGGGAATCCAAGATGGGGTGACTTGTGGGGCTCTCACCAGGTTCTGTTACCCAGAATCCTTTGCAAACATCAACATTTGGCAAATAAACACTTTTTCCTCACATTTCGGTGACAGAAAGTTCTGAAATCTGAGAGGAGCCACAAATTTCCTTCCACCCAGAGTTACCCCAAATCTCCCGATATAAATGGTACCTCACCTGTGTGGGTAGGCCTATCGCCCGCGACAGGAAATGCCCCAAAACACAACATGGACGCATCACATTTTCCAATAGAAAACAGACCTGTTTTTTGCAAAGTGCCTAGCTGTGGATTTTGGCCTCTAGCTCAGCCAGCACCTAGGGAAACCTATAGAACATGCACATTTTTGAAAACTAGACACCCAGGGGAATCCAAGATGGGGTGACTTGTGGGGCTCTCACCAGGTTCTGTTACCCAGAATCCTTTGCAAACCTCAAAATTTGGCTAAAAAAACACTTTTTTCTCACATTTTGGTGACAGAAAGTTCTGGAATCTGAGAGGAGCCCCACATTTCCTTCCACCCAGAGTTCCCCCAAGTCTCCCGATAAAAATGGTACCTCACTTGTGTGGGTAGGGAAGTGCCTGTGACAGGAAATGCCCCAAAACACAACATGGACACATCACATTTTCCCCAAAGAAAACAGAGCTTTTTTTGCAAAGTGCCAAGCTGTGGATTTTGGCCTCTAGGTCAGGAAACCTACCAAAAATGCACAATTTTGAAAACTAACCACCTACAGGAATCCAAGATGGGGTGACTTGTGGGGCTCTAAACTGCCTGTTTTTGCGGGTGGCCTGTTTTTTTGGTCCTGGGCTCAGCATCCATATAGGGCAACCTACCAAACCCAAACATTTCTGAAAACTAGACACCCAAGGGAATCCAGGGAGGTGTGATTTGCGTGGATCCCCCAATGTTTTCCTCAGCAAACCTCAAATTTAGCTAAAAAAAATCACATTTTCCCCACATTTCTGTATGGGATCACGACACCGGGACAGATTTCCTACCACCCAACGTTCCCCTCAGTCTCCTGGTAAAAATGATACCTCACTTGTGTAGGTGGGCCAAGTGCCTGTGATAGGGAAGAGCCAAAAACATGTTGAAAATGAGGGGAGTTTGAAAAAAATATATTTTTAGGCTGACAAGTGGGGCAGAATTTTTATCGGTATAGATGAGACAATGCTGGGTGGTAGGAATTTTGTGGATTCCTGCAGATTCCAGAAGGTTCCATCACAAAAATGTGGGAAAAATGTGTGATTTCCAGCCAAGTTCGAAAGGCATTGTGGGTAAGAAAATGGTGCGGCATGCATGTGAAGCACACCACCCTGGAATCACCCAGATGTTTATTTTTCAGATGAGTCTAGGTCTTGTGGATTTTTCTACATGGCAGCATCCCAAAGTCCAAAAAGCGCACCCCTCACCATTCCAAGTAGGAGGATTTTGAGAGTTAGCTAAGCTCTCAAGGCCCAAATGTAAAACCAAAACCCAAAATAATCAAGTGTCCCCTTGCTTTCCGTTGGTTAAGATGGTTTAGTGTGCGAGGGAGAGTTGAAAGAATGTTACCCCTTTCAGTTGGGGTGGGGGCATAACCAGGCCCATACTGGTTGGTAGCCACCACCCAACTATTTTTTTATTTTATTTTAATTCCCTGGCATCTAGTAGGCTTTCTGCCCCCCGGGGAGTGGATCAGGGGTAATTGCCCCATCTGCCCACTGGTGGGCAGAACAACTTTGTCCCTATTTATTTGGGGTGGGAGTATGGCTATACCCCTACCCTTGTTTTAAAAAAAAAATGGTGTCTGGTGGGGTGTGTGCAGATGAGCCTTATAAAAATGGGCTTCTGTGCCCCCAAAGGGGGCAGAAATGGCCTAAAATAGATTTGTCCCCCAGGGGAGAGACCTTTGCCTAAGGGGCTGCTCCCTTTGTGTGAAATTGGTGCAAAAAAAAATCCCTGGTGTCTAGTGGTTTCTGCCCCCCCCGGGGGCAGATTGGACTAATCAATATAGGCTAAAGGCCTAATAAAAAAATTGACCCCGTGGAGGGACCCTTGCCTAAGGGGTCGCTCCCCTTATGCCAATTTCATAACTAAAAAAAAAAATTCCTGTGTGTCTAGTGGCTTTTCAGCCTAATCAACATAGGCCGATCTGCCAATAAGCCTAATAAAATTATTGCCCCCAAGGGAGCGACCCTTACCTAAGGGATCGCTCCCCTTATGACACAAAAAAAACAATCCCTGGTGTCTAGTGGATTCTGCCGCCCCAGGGGTAGATCGGCCTAATCAATATAGGCCGATCTGCCCCCAGAAAAGGCCTAATAATTATTTGCCCCCCCTGGGGAGCAGCACTTGCCCAATGGGCCGCTCCCCTTATAACATAAATAGAAAATAAAAAAATCAAAAGAAAGGAAAAGCTTCCAGCGTGATGGGAGGTGACCTCTGATCATCAGACGTCACAGGGGGCTATGGAGGTGATCGGGGTGGAAGGGGAAGCGATTACCCTTCCGTCCCTGACGGGGGTGGGAGGCCTAGGGGGCTGCACTAGCACTCCCTCCATGGTCCGGGTGCAGGACGAGCTGGGCTCGTCCTCGACACACGGCAACCATGGCCGAGGGCAAGCCCAGCTCGTCCAAGGCACCTGAGGGGTTAATTAATTATCTGTGTTTATTTATTAAAATGTACTTTTTTTTTTTATTTAAAAATTATTACTTTTTGTTACATACTTTCAAATGTTAGTTACAATGGTTAAATACATTTAAAATATATTTGTATGTATGTTTAAATAAATAAATAATTATAGATTAATGTTGTGTTTTATTTTTTAATTTTAATTGCTAATATATTTTAACAATTATTTTTATTTGTTTAATACATTTGTTGTAATTTATAATGATAATGTAGTATTAACATTTGTTTTTTATCAATTCCTAATTTTTTTAAATATGTATATATGTATTCAAAACAACAATACAAACTTAATATATTAATGTGTATATGTTTTATTTTAAATGCATTCCACAGGAGCATCCAACCTTGCTACTTTGCAAAAAGCTTTTAGGGCATTTTCACTTTAAGGGCATGTTCAACCTTAAACATTTATATGTCTGTCTTTTAAATACCATGGACCATGCCTTGTAGGTAGTAAGGCCTACAGAGGGGTGAGTTAATATTTTAAAGAGAGGTTTAGGACTCTTAAAAGAGGTTACTTTGGTATGTTGAATTTGCAGTTTAAACAAGCACAGCCAGGCTACACACGGCAGGCTTGCAGTCATGTTTTAACTGCCATTGTAGTGGCAGGCACAACCGGTGCTGCAGTCCACTTGTAATATTTAAGTTTCAGGCCCGTGTGTACGCTTTTATGCCATACCTTAGGGGCTTGTATCTAAGTTAAATATACCAACGAGGGGTATGCCAATTGCATCCTGCTGAAAGGAGACACACAGGCACTTTACCTCTTGTTAGCAGGGGTAAAGCACACAGAGTTCTACAGCGAGCAAAAACAGTCAAGGCAAACAACGTACTCAGGAACACACATCAAATCTGTAAATTGAGCTCTTAAGCCCTATTAATGTGGATTCACTCTGTTGAAGTAATGTTTGCTTTCCTCTCTAATGCAGACAATTTTTCAATCCCTGGCACTGTCGCGTAGGCTCTCATTATCCTAATGAGACTACTGGATTTTTGGGCGGCAGGATCGTTCGCAGTGTGGGGGACTAAGTCTGGCCCACGGTGAAGGACCCTTGTCACCCCAAATCCAGTTTATGCTCCGGCTAACTAGCAGTGCCTCATCTCTCCCAAAGGGAAGAGACAATTGGGCAGCCGAGCGCATGACATCTTAGTGCTTCCCAGGGAAGTCGTGGTCACTCAGGTCACAACCAGTTCTCTCGTACAAAGTGCGGTCTCATATATAAATGACAAAGGCAGTTTGAGTTTTAAAGATTTGGTTTAATAAAACAACTGCATTTTAGATAACCAGACACTATCCTTGACTGAAGCACAGAGCAAGCAGGAGAACACAGTGCCGAAGTAAGCTAAACAGTGTGATAGAAGGAAATAAAACAAGACTGTGAAACTGGTTATTGTAAAATAACAGTGCGAGGCTAAATAAAATGCATCTAGGGCAAAGCGCACAGAAGCCTAATATGTTAAGCAAACGCGCAGAAAGCTATATTAAAAATGGCTACACTACACCCTCCCCTTGTGGGTAGAAAGTGGTTTAAGTCTTAGCTAAAAATGCCCTAAGCTAAAAAATTATTAAAACCCTACCAAATTTCAACAAGTTAAGAGGACATCAAAGCATATCAATCCTCAATTTAAACAATGCGCATGCGGAAAAATGCCAAATTCATTTGACAATGTCAATTTAGAACAAATTCAATTCAAACAGTGGTCATGGAAAGCAGGAGATTCTCCACTTCAGCAGATGACAAAACCGGAAGATCCATGCCAAAGACTATTAGAGAGCAGGTGTGTTCCAAAGCCACAGTGTCAACCAAGGCGGCATCCCGTGCAGAGCCTGTAAACGAGTTAATATCAACTTCCTCCAGGAAGGGTATCTCGAAATCAACCTCTCGAAGCAAACGCAGCCGCAGCGCGCATGTCTGGTAATGAGCCCTCATCGGGAACATCAACAGGTCAGCATCAACCACTGGGGGGCGCTGCTGTGAGAGACAGACGTCTAGTGCATGTTTCAGAAGAGCACCAATGGCACCGAAACATGGGTTGCACACAATCCAAAACCGGTCTGAATGACAGAGACCAGTCACACCCCAAATGTTCCAGGAGTGTTGCTCCAAAGTGCTGCATCTGCGCTGATGGGAGCGCCCACGTTCGTCCTTGTTGCCGCGGGACAGCCATTGCGGAAAAACAACAGCAACAGCAAAATGCCGGCTTATAAAGCCAAAGTTATCGGAAATCCCCCAAAAATGCTTCCGAAATTTGAATGAATAGCCGAAGGTATTAAGCCAAATATGGAAGCGAAGGTGTGAACGAAACCAACACCAACGGCTTTGAAAAAATGTGCTAATCCAGCCGTGCTGGACGCATTAAATATACGTCCCATGAGTTCACCAAAGTGGCTCGGAAAGTTGGTATTTAACAGGGACTGTATTTCCGCTGAAGACCTTGCCACCTGAAGAGCGTAGGTCTCGCGTGCAGATGTAAGGGCCACATGCTTCTGAAATAATAAAGCCTTCAGTCTACTTAACTTTTCGAAATTCACCTTGGAAGTAGCAATGTGAGGCCAAATATCCGCTACCTCCTTAATTCTAGTGGGGGGAAACAACACAGTCCCGCAGCAAGTAACGACCTTAGTGACCGAAACAACATATACTATTCCGGCCTGCATGCCACAACAGTCTTCACTATTAAGGAGGACGTACCTGCCGTTTGAAAGCACCTGGAATGTGCGTTTAATCAAGGGGACCGGAACTCCCTTCAGATAGCAAGCCAAGTTTGCCACCGAGGCATTACACGCCCCATGCAAGGACAGCTGCTTACAAAGCATCGAATGGCTGACCAAAGTCTCGCATTCACTACCGCTAAGAAAGACCTCTTTCATACCATTGAGACATTTGTATAAGAAGGGAAGCTCCCACACCTCATGGATGTAACTATCTCCCAACTTTTCATATCTGCCTACCGGAACATGTTTCAGACAAGAAGTGAATTGTAATGTAGAAATAGGCAGATTAATAACCCTGTGTATTAACCACTCTGCAGAGGGAATCTCGGCCACAGTGAAAGGCAATCTTTCTAACTTTTCAATGTTAAGCATGACATAAGTCGCCTCTTTATTAGCCATTAGTTGTTGTTGTCGCGTTAAATTAAAGGAAAAAAATATGTCCCTGGCACTGATGTGCTGCCACGGAACGCGACCCGCCTTCAAAGTGTCCAACCCAACTGCATAATGGACCTGGTCTGACTCTGTCCATGATACAAAGAAGACATATCAGATCGTATAATGTCTATAGCAGAAGAAACAATGTTGTTAATTGTATATATTCGGTCGGACAAGGTGTGAATTCCATTATCCACAACAGCTACTGCCTTTTTCAAATTTTCCTGATCTATCTGCCTTAACCAGGCTGCAGCCTCCTGCTGGGAAAGTTTACATATTTCATTGTATACTTCATACAAGAAACGCTTCCTACGTGGTGTCTTCGGGCCTGACAAGAAATCCTGTAAGTCAGTGTTATTAGACAGGAGAGTGAGATGTGTCTTAACTGCATCTAGCGAGGATGATTTTAACCATTGCTGGCACAATTTTCCCACACTATATGTAGCAATTATGTCAGCGTGTTCTGGTGATATATAGCGAGGGTCTGACCTACTCGTCCGGAAACCCCCGGAGGAGGTGACAAAACGCTGATGACACCCGTTGGTGTCTATGGGCCACAATAACCACCCACCTGGACGTGTCAATGAAGTGTTAAATGTACCATTCTGGACCCATTCTGTAAGTTCACTAAAAGTGGCATTTAGGTATTTCTGCCAGTTATTGATTTTTACAGGGGCAGGTATACTAGGCATGTTCAATTCTCTGATTGTTGCTAAGCTAAGCCTAAACAGCTAGTCTGTTGTACTGTTTCATTCCAAAAAATCATTTGGACGGGAATGAGACATGCTCTAAACAATGTTTCTCTGCCCTTTGTTTGCCAATGTTTTGTTCCCCAAACACTTTTCAAATCAATATTTTTTGACCACTATTCATAACCTTCAACTGACAGTCGGGAAACAAAGGAATCCGAAATTGGTGAATTTTGTGTTAGTCAACAACATTTGTTTATCTTTAGACGGAGTTAACCTAAAATAATATGACTTAGCATTCGATTGATGATGCCCAGAAAAATACGTAAATTTATCAAAGTAAGTTTTGGAACTCCCTTGTGGGGGAGTTGGGCAGTGTTCCCATTGCGTATAGTCAAATATTATTTATGGACTACTTGCTTTATGTATAAAATGGTGCCCATAATAATTATAGCAAAACATGTCACCATAACTGTCTTTAAACTGGTAAACATCTTCATTTTCATAGACAGTATAATATTATAATTCTTTCATCATTGAATCAACTGTCTTCGCATCCCAATCATCAGATACACTGCCTGGTATTACTATATCATTCATAGATAACTTTAGAACATACGGTATTTGAATTATCTCAGTGGGACCGTATATATCAAACATTACTTTATCCCACACAATCCCATCCGGAATTGGTACTGCAGAAATGTTCACAAAGGAGAAGTCTCTTTGGACCCTATGTGATGAAAAATGCAGTTTCAACACCTCCTCCACCTGTTCAACCGCTGATCTCTCAGGAAGAAAATGACCATGTATCAACAGAAAAAAGGTAATGACAAACTTAATCCAAAGAAAAAACACCAGCATAGTCAATAAAAGCCACAGATAATTCCATGGAAAAAGTAAATACGTATCTTTAAGCCAACGCATCAACTTACGTGGACCTGACAGGTCAGTAGATGAAGAGGCAAACGAGTCCGGTAGACCATCGTTATTATTGGCAAAGTAACCAGAGGCAGTTTGTGCAAAAGGCGTCGCCGTATTCAATGGAGGAGTTGGTGTTTCTCACGGTGGTACACTGTAGATAGCACTATCCGTCACGTCTGTAGTCATGGTGACTTGATCAAATGTTTGTAAGTTATTCGTTGTTAGTGGAACCAATGAGAGATCATCATCCATCCTCCCCAAGCTCAGAGAGGCAACAGTGTTGGTATAGATAACTTGAAGTGGAACATCTTCCCCAGTAGTGAGAGGGATTCGGGAACTACTGGACGTTCCTCTTGGTCTGCTGTGTAGAATCGGCCACATGTTGTAACTTGACATTTTCAATTGAAACAAAGCGGTTTTCTTTGGCACCTGGCAACGGTGGTAAAATAACAGTTCTCGTTCCGAGTATCCCCAACACAGGGACTGGTGCTCGATAAGAGGGGCCAAATTCTTTTTTCACTGCGACCTGTTCACGCACAAGATCCCCAACTCTGGGAGTCCAGCTGGTAGGTGTTACTGGCACATCCTTAATTCCTGTGGAGGCGGCACTTTTAGAAGACTTATCTTCACGGAACTGCTGTAATTCCTGTAAAACAGTGACACAATCATTTATGTCAAAAGGCGTTTCCGGCGTTTCTGCCGCCTCCGCACCAGGACCATCAAGATCCGGAACAAACATTTGTGTTCCGAACAGGCACTCATATGAAGTACGACCCCCCAGGGACCTTCTAGGCAGGTTATTAAGTGCTCTCTGAAATCCATACAGGTGGGTTAGCCAACTACGACCCGTACCTAAGACCCTGGCTGTTAAGGATTGCTTTAAATTGCGGTTTAATCGCTCCACAACAGAATTTCCCTCTGGATGAAATGGAGACGAGTACTGGAGCTGGACCCCAAACGAAGCCATGGTGTCCCTGAATGCCCTTGGTCCGAATGGAATGCCGCAACCCCATATGTACCGACAAAGACTTGCAAAGACTGTTTAATAACAGTCCGAGCGTCAGCCGAGCGCTGTGGCCACACCCACACAAATCTGGAGCAAGAATCAACAGCGACTAGTATATATTTGTATGCACTATCAGGTGTTAGTGGACCACAATGGTCCAAGTACACACATTGTAATGGTCTGTTGGATATTAAGAGGGGTGTCTGCGGCGGGCGCTTAGCTGTTGAAACTTTAATTTGTTGACAGATGTCACAACAAAGGACATACTGCTTAGTCTCTTTATAGAGACCAGGCCACCAATAATGGGCCTGAAAGAACGAAATTGTAGCAGCCACGCCAGCATGTGCAGATGCCACTCCCTCATGCTTTAATCAATTGTGGTCTTACATTTCTATTGGGGATGTCGCGTACGCCTATGCTAGGAATGTTTACTTCAGCGTTCAGCATACTTCCCATGAAATATTAGTATTTATTAGGAAATCCTTTAGGATAAGGCGTGCCATCAACCTTAGCCTTTATGGCAGCCATAATCTCTTTGTTCGGTTTGGAACTCGAACGAGTCACTGCAGCTACAGTGGCAACTGCCGACTTTGCGGCTTCATCAGCCAAAGTATTTCCAGCAACGTGTATTCCAACGCGCTGGTGTCCAAGTGTATGTACAACATGGACTTTGGTTAGCATCTCCTTCAGATCTGCTACGTTCCCCCATAGTAGTCTGTGTTTTATGGTGTTGCCTTTTGAATCTCTGAACCCATTCAAGCGCCAGTAATGTAGATATTCATTGAAAGACTGGACGCAATAATACGAATCACAAACGATCAGTGTGAACTGTGTTGAATCTGTATGTTCTAGCGCCAACAGTAGAGCTTTTAGCTCAGCTAATTGTGCAGTACAATCCCCTAAGGTCTGTGTATAAGTATGTTGGGGGCAGAATTTCTCCCCCTCCATTGAGCTGCTCACTACCGCGCATGCAGCCGAATACTGGTGTTTTGTCCCAATCGCCGGTTGCGCAGAGGCATCGGTGTACATGACTGTGATATTGATCAATAGGCAACGTGTCAGCGGGAACTGGATATTCAACTTCATATTGCAGAAATTCCTGAGTTTGTAACTTTGGGCCAAAAATGTAATCTACTTCAGTGGCTGCTAAAGACGTAGCCCATTGTATCCATCGCGGGTGAAGTGCTTTTGCATTCGTGACACTAGCTTTTGTAACAGTCTCAAGGGCCGGAATAGAAGAAACGACAATAATGCGTTTTCCCTGGGCAAGAGGTCTTTCTTTAATAACAGCCATCTGTACAGCAGTAAGAATTTTGTCTGTGGGTGCAAATCGTTGTTCAGCAGCCGAATACAAGTGCGACTTATATCCAATCGGAACTGTCTCACCTTCATTAAATGTGACATAAGTAAACCCAATGGCCCCAGCTATCACCCTGATGACCAAATGCGTCTTATTGTCCCGTGTGTGTAAATGTTTTGTGGCCAGTAGATCTGCTTGTAAGTCCTGAAGAGTATGTGTATGTTCAATTGTCCAAAATTTGCTTGAAAAATCAGGACGTATCAGTTCATATAATGGTTTTATGCGTGTAGCATACTCAGGAATGTATGTTCTGCCAAAATTCAGAAAGCCCAACAATGATTGGAGTTTCTTAATCTTATTTGGTGGTTGCAATTGTGCACACTTTTCTAACAATTGTGGCGCTAGGCTCTTACCCTCATTCGACAGCTCATATCCCAGGAATATGACGCTGAGGAAGGCAATTTTCGATTTTTTGAAGTTAAATTTATAGCCAATATTGGCAAACCCTACAACAATGCGGGCTACCCGTCTTAAATGTTGTAGCAACTCGTCATCCGTGAGATATATATCATCCACATATGACAACGCTTCAGGGTCTAACTCGTGTAAAATTGCAGTCACACGAGCTGCAAACAGTCCTGGGCTGTTCTTATACCCTTGAGGCAAATGACAGAATTTTTCCTGCAAGCCTTGCGCGCTAAAGCTTGTTAAACCTCTGCTTTCTGGTGCAATATTCTGGCAGAAGAATCCATTCGAGATATCCAAAGTCGTTTTATATTTTTTCCGCACTATGTTGCTCATCAGTGCTGCGCTATGTGAATTCTGTATAGCATATGTACGTGTATGTCCGTTCAAATGTCTGTAGTCTAAGACTATTCTATAGGAATGGTCCGGTTTAGCTACAGGGAATAAGGGATTATTCATCGGTGAGACACAGGGTTCAATTACCCCCTGGTATTCTAATTGTGTAAGTATTTCTCTCACCGTTGCCCTTGCTTCATGCTTTAGGGGATACTGCGGTTGTGGCTGAGGTTCACCTTTAATTGGAATTACATGATATGGAGAATCCCTGTTCCACCCTACGTGATTTCTATAGAAGGCAGGTGCTTGTGCTAGAACCCATTTGATGCAATAGGACTCTGCGAGTTCCCCCGGAACAAGGGGCGAGAAGGAAGGTTTAATAACCTCCTCCCCAACTGGGCAGGTGCGGACAAAATCAGGTAGCCAATCTTGTTCAGCCAGCAAGATGTCATATATCTTAACTACACAATCCCAAAAGATTGTGTGTATAGTGCGCTCAATGTCTCCTTCCAATTGTAAAGTCACTGTATACACCCTATCTGCTGTTTCAACTTGTATGAAGTCATCAGTTGCTTTCACCTCCAGATGCTCTAAAAGATTCCGGCGAACTATTGTGACCTCTGCTGCGCTGTCTAGCAGTGCTAGTGCCCATGTCTTGTTCTTCAAGAGAACTCTCTTCCTGAGTGGCATGTCTAACTGAGACTGCCGCGACTTTTTTCTTTTTAAACTGTTGTTTTTGTTGTATCGGTTTCTCTTCCTTCTTGACAGAAACCTCCGAAGAGCGTTGTGATTCCTGTCTTGGTTTTATGTACTCTGTCCTCCGCTCTGACCGCCCACCTCTCTCATTTCTCTTTTCCGATGAGTCCTGAAAGGAACGAGATTGGTGTGTATCATTATATTGATATCTATCAGGCGTTTTTATATTATCTCTATTTCTGAGATTATACCTATTTTGCGGGGTATCCGTACGTGGAGATTCTCCCCTTTCTTTTTTAGGTGTTTGTTGTTTTTTCTCCCAGCGCTTCTTGTTACCCTCAGGTTGCTGTTTAGCATTTTCTTTACTAATTTTTCCCTGAAATTGAGGTTTTTGTGGTCTAGCCCCTAGGCTATCTCGACCGATACTGGAATATGTTTCCGCTAATATTTTAGGCAGTTCTCGCTCCTGATCTTGTTGCGGGACGTCACGAAGACGCATGCGCACAGCAAGTGCAACTGCTTCCCCTGTAAGATTGCTTAGGATTATTGAAGAAACCTTGGCAAAGTTGCCCATCAGTTGCATTCCTAAATCTAAGGCCGGTGCTGCCCCGTATTCATCCTGAATTTGTTTAAGCACTTCCGGTAGGTTGGCCAATGTCGGTGTACCGTGTGCCGTTGTATAAAGCGCAGCAAACACCGTGCCCCATGTATTACAATGTTCCACTGTGGGAACCATCCCAAAGGGTAAACACATAGTCAATATTCTATGTTTGTCCTGAGGTCCTGTATGGGGAAATACCGCTTCCAGCGTATTAATTGTTTGTGCCAGACAAAATGGAGTCTCCTCCCACTTTGCTGGGATTTTACCCATAATAGAATGTACAGTCACCGGATTTATACCTGGTGTTACTGCGTGTGGTTGTGCTGGAGCAGCACGCGCTGGGTTTGTATTTAGTGTCTGCATCACAAATTGTACTAAGCGTCTATATGCAGCCGTCAAGTCTGTATATAAACGTCGAACTTCAGCCACCGCCATATTTGCGACCGCAGGATGTGGTGTATATGTGGCCAATAAAGGCCAGGTAGGACCATCATTACTTAGTGGACCTTAACCTTACTAGTAATATTGTATGGGGTAGGGCGCCATCAAGCCAATTATTATGTTTTTGATAAGATAGAGGTATCTCTAAGTATGCATACGCCCTGTACTGTCCAGGCGCCTTCGCAACTGTATATGTGTGAAATGTATTTGTATTCCCATCAATTGCCGGAAATGTGACCCAAGAGTAAAAAAGTTCTTTTCTATAGGCTGCGTGGACGGCCACCCCAAACGTGACTGGACCACCCTGGATCGTAAGACCATTTGCTAGCAAATGTGCTGTGAGCGGTTGTCTCATGTTGAGAGCTATTTGTATGACCTGGGGATTCGCCATTAGAAAAACAGCGGGAGTTCAGAGAAGGCACACCAAGACAGGGTTTTTTCCTTTTAAGGTTCAAGCTTGAACAACCATCCGCCGTAAACAGGATTACCTATACCGCGGTGGTGGAAATCCTCAGTGCCACAGACGTCTCCGCTAAAGGAACTGAGGGATCATTATATTATATGAGACCGAGATAAACTGGTGGACCCGAAAATTAGAGCCAGACCAAACGTTGGCGGGGCCATGTCGCGTAGGCTCTCATTATCCTAATGAGACTACTGGATTTTTGGGCGGCAGGATCGTTCGCAGTGTGGGGGACTAAGTCTGACCCACGGTGAAGGACCCTTGTCACCCCAAATCCGGGTTATGCTCCGGCTAACTAGCAGTGCCTCATCTCTCCCAAAGGGAAGAGATAAATGCGCAGCCGAGCGCATGACATCTTAGTGCTTCCCAGGGAAGTCGTGGTCACTCAGGTCACAACCAGTTCTCTCGTACAAAGTGCGGTCTCATATATAAATGACAACGGCAGTTTGAGTTTTAAAGATTTGGTTTAATAAAACAACTGCATTTTAGATAACAAGGCGTGCGCCGCAATAACCAGAACCATACAACACAGTAGGATTGAAATAGTAACGAGGAGAGTAAAACATAAAAATAAGGCTATCATATTGTAACTAAATTATGTTCTCTCTAAGTTATATTTTGAGCACAGCATGTGAAGCTCTAAGCCTGCCTTTCTGGTTCCCCCGGGAGGACATCGACCCTCATACCTGAGCAAAGGCCTGTGATCTGGATCAGCATCTGCAACAGGGCAGACAGCAACTAGATGTGGGTTCCTGGTCGGAATCTCCCTCTTACGTGTATCAGGACTGGAAAGTGTTTTTATAACTAACACGCTGGTGTTCTAAGAAACGTCCCTATGTAAGGATGTGTACTTTCTACGAACCATAAAGACTAAACTTCTACCACGTCTATCGGCAATGTACCAGACTGTATCCTTGACTGAAGCACAGAGCAAGCAATAATGTATTGTTTGAGAACACAGTGCTGAAGTAAGCTAAACAGTGTGATAGAAGGAAATAAAACAAGTCCGTGAAACTGGTTATTGTAAAATAACAGTGCAAGGCTAAATAAAATGCATCTAGGGCAAAGCGCACAGAGGCCTAATACGTTAAGCAAACGCGCAGAAAGCTATATTAAAAATGGCTACACTACAACACCATATGCGCAGAAGGGTCCTACACTTACTCTGGGGTGGAGGCACAATAAATAGAGCCTAATTATGACTCTGGCGGACAGAAACACCTGTCTGCCAAACTCCCGACAGGGTGCCTGCCACCATAGTGGCAACCAGTCCGCTGGAACTATTACGAGTTTCCCTCTAGGCTGTTGGGCAAAACTGAGGTTTCTGCCCATCAGCCTAGTGGAAACTGGTGGCAGCATCATCTCTGGCTCAAAATCTAACCCGTGGCAATGCTGTTGCCTCCATAGTGCACCAGAACCTTCACAATGTTTACTGTCTGCAGAGCACACAGTGAACATTGCAATGGTGCCGGGCAGGGGGAACCCTGCAATGCCCATGCCAAGTGCATGGGCACTGCAGGGGCCCCTCTGTGGCACCTGTTCTCTGGAGCCTTTTCATGCTGGCAGAGAACGAGGTCGTAATCAGCCCCTGGCTGATTGCAACCTTCATCTGCTGTCAACCTGTCAGGATCACGGATCCTGGAGGAGACGGAGGAACCCTGGCAGTCTGACCACCAGTGTCTTAATTTGGCAGTTGAACCGCCACAGCAGCGGCAGTAATGAGGCCCATAGTGTAGTGGCAACAAGTAGGTAAGTTCAGTTCCTCCTAAGTCCAATCTTGGTTCAACTAAAGTATGGGCTACATTCATAATTCCATACTAGAAAACAAATCTAGCTGCTGTGGTTGAGACCCAATAATTGTCAGCAGATTCTACATCATTTGCAGTAGTCCAAGCACTCATCTAGTGACCTTACATCTCCCAACTCAGTTGGTAACTATCAGTAGTAACTTGCAAAATGGCACCCACTAACTGCCTATGCAAGGAACTTGTGGGTAAGGGTCCATTCACTTTTCGCCAAACTCTTATCTTCATCTATGACTTTCAAAGATAGGCCGGTGGCATGAAGTGCCTTTATGGTTGACCAGATTTTATTCCAATGCCTTTTATCCCTTTAGCCCCCAAAGAACCTGCTTCTTTCTCTGGTAAGGCCTATTATCCAACTGGGGTCCTTCCAGGGGGTGGTCTGTTCTTTGCCAATGATGCTATGTATTGGAAGGAAAGTGTGATGCAGAAGTCACTTTTCCTAGGCCACTACCTAGAGAACTAATGCCCCCTCCTTTCCAATTCCACCACCCTGATACACTTTAGCTCTTGGCAAGTTAACCAATCAGATGAAGCACACTCCATTAATTATCCTAGAGTTAGTCTGAACCTTTACAGCTTACATTATCCTTGCTTCTTGAAAGAGATACATTGCTTTACCTGTAGGACACCCAAAATAGTGGCTTATCCAGCGATGTTCAGTAAATCCCACCATTCCAATAAATGACCCTACAGATAGACACCCCACTTACCATACAGAAGTGAGCCTTCATATAGGACACAACATGAACATTTAGTAATGGCCATATTGGACATTACAGATGACCTCAGGGCCATCATTAATAAAGCAATATCAGCGACTTTGATATTTTTGAATTATGGGCAGCATTTAACACATTCTCTCCTTTTGCATCAACTCCATAATTTATGTATTTGAAAATCATATCTAAAGTGCTTTAAATCCTTCCTACTCAACTTGTTACAAGCAATTTCACTTCCTCTTTTTACCTCAGCTTATATAACTATAAATGGGGGCATCCCACAAGGATCATCATTGAGCTCATTGTGACGATCTCTGATAGCTGGATCTCCACACAAGACAAATTTTCTGCCTGCACTAAGAGCATCGCTGTGAGGAAAATACTGTGGCAAGCTGGATGAATAATAACTTAAATTAAACACTCAAAAAACTAAACAGAGATTCTGCTGTGTAGGACACAGCGTTCAGTCTGTTCACAGCCCTGGTGGCCAGCTGAACAATGCCATTGCAACCCTCATTCTCTGCCAGAGATGTAGGGGTTTGGTTTGACCAAACTCTTATCGTTCAAATTTCTCTAGCCAATGGTACCTGTTTTGCTATGATGAAAACAGTTAAATAGGCTCTTCACCTCATTCACTGGGCTTCCGGAAATATTGAGACATGTACTCAATACTTTAAGATTTGATTACAGCAATGCACTGTATTTATGTCTTCTGAATTACCAGCTACACAAACTGCAGGTAGATCATCATTCAGCATCATGCCTGATTCTCAACCTCCCTCGTGTGCATTCCATTTTTGATCACCTTAGAGGCCTTTACAGGCTTTCCATCAAGAAAAAAAACACAGGTTTAAAGCCATGTGTATATTCTTTGAAGCTCTGACCAATAAACCTAATAGGTACATTCATAACCTTATTGAGCCTTATCATCCATCCAGATCATTGAGACTGGCCAACTCCAATCTGATTTGTTTACCAGAAATAAAGCACCATCATATAAGGGGCTGGTCCTTTGCCTTTGTGGCCCTAAATTCGGGGACTCTCTTCACATTGACTTGAGCTTATGGAACCTGTAGGCACCTTTAAAAAACGTAAAACACAGCTATTAAATCTTTAGCACACTTCTGAGACTTGGAAGTTAACTGACAGTCACTCTACATCCCAGCATCTGGATGCCCAGAACGTAACAGTTGCGCTGTATAAATCATTAATTAATTCATTCATTCATTCACCAAAATGACCCCAGAACACAAGGTGCAATGCTGCAGATGGATAACAGTGTTGCAAAAAGTATTTGAGTGTCAGGACCACCTTCCCTATGGTGAGTTGATAAGCGGGCATGTATGGAAAAGTGTGTCTGTGACATATGCACTGTCAAGCACAGTGTAGGGAAAGCCCCTTCATTGGAGGCCTTGGTGGAAGTTGACATTGTATCTAGGGGTGGGTGAAATTTGAAGACTTTCATGCAGCAGAATTCCACAGAGTTACATATAACTCCTTGAGATTCCGCAGAGTACCACGAGTGGATGGAAATTCAGTACGTCGTGCTGCTCATTCTGATTTTTAGCACTGGGAGCTTGGTCCGCGCTGCATAGTCAGCGCGAACGACTCCATGCAGCTCACCAGAGGGTGCGCTTCTTCTTTGCTGCCTCTCGAGTAGATTTTCTACTTGAGTGGCTGCTTTCTCACCATGAATGGTCCTGACCGCCCGTGGCCGCCTGCATTAATAAAAATCGAATCGATTGCCAATTTAGCACCAAAAAAATCGCACCAGGTGAGCCAATTCTCTCTCACACTTGCCAACCTAAGGTTGGTGAGCCACGCACGAGAAAAAGCTCTGCCACATTAATGCGGAGTGGGAAATTCTCCACAAACTCCTCCAGCAGATTGGAATTTATCACCCAGCCTTAATTGTATCCTCTTCTGGGAGGAGGGATGATGCAAGCAGGAGTAAAATAACTGATGAAAGAATTACTGATAAGGACTGCTTTGATCTGATGTATGCTGTGAGAGGAAAGTTCCATAGGTAGTCCACATCTCTTGTCAGAAAACAAGCAAAGCATTTTTGAGCACTGCAAATTAGGTAGTCTTGTGAGGCTTCAACCCTGCAAAGCCCCACACTGGTAGTACAGAGCAACAACTACCTCTTGTGGAGGAAACTCTCACTGATTCAGGGCTCCACCTAGATAGAGTGCTGGACCCAAGTAAACCAAAGGGTTGGAAGGCCTGTCATAGGCCTTGTCATGCCAGTGGCAGGCAGACTCTCCAATCACTCTGTTATCATGGGATATTTGGAGGTGCAGAGAACGGGGAGCAGCTAGTGAACCTAGACATTTTGATGCCTTTGAATGTGGAGGTTATAGGCAACATGCAGCGAGTCACCACCAAGGGTTACCAACCTAAGGCATGTTTAGGGTACAGGGGGAGATTTTAATTTGCAGCACAAGGGGTATAGGATCTGCTCACGGACAGCCATTGCTGCATGTCATGCACTTTATGCTCAAGAACTTTAGGTCTAGCTTGAGATCTCACATCCAAATGTCATATTTTGACGGCAGAATAAGAGCAAACAGGCAAACCACGTGGCAGAATTTCTGGAAATGAAGGTGTTGCCCAGCAGTATTTTGGGTAGTATGTATAAGCACTACAAATACACCACCAATAAGGAAGTATGCTGTCCATAGAAGCTGCACCTAGGGGCTCTATGTACAAGTGGTGGGATTATTCATGTTTTTGTCTGTTTCTACTATTTTCCCAAAGACAATATTTTTGACAGGGAATCAAGCATCACCAAGGGAACTTTTTTAGCTAACAATAGGGTGAATTAACACTACCTTTTTGGTGGTTTTATCATCATTTACAACAGGAACTGTTGTATTTCCTGCCAACTGTCTGAAGTGTAACTCAACAGATACCATGGCTAAATTACAGTATATGCCGAATTTTTGTAGATTCTATGGTCGCACTTGTGCTAACCAGGCTTATGGTCATGGTTTTAGAAAAATTGCAAAAATACCAAGAAGGAATATTTCTATACACCACATCATAATGTATAATAGTATATTCCTTAAATGACATCTCATAGAGCCATAACACATATTTGTTTTTCACAGCAGAAAGACAATTTTCATTTCATCCATCCAGACTACCAAAGAAGATGGTCTAGGATTTTCTCTCTGAAGTTCCACATTCCCTCTTAAAAAGTCTAATATCTGGTATCTTCAGTAGAACCAACGAATGAGGCATATTTGCAAGTAGTTCAAGCTGGTGCCAGATGCATAGCCGACTAAAACCCCACATCCCACTAAATTACAAGCTTTGCCCCACTAAGGTCAAAGCTTATAATCAGTGGTTATCACAACCAAAATTGTCATGAACCAGTCTACTCACATTAACCTACGTATCTACAGCTCTTTGATTTACACCCTCTTGGCCCGGAAACATTTTGCATGACTTGAAACAACACTAAAACCATGACCAGTATTAAAATGGGTAATACTGCCAGATCACTGCCTTTCAGTCAGATTGTAAGAAATCATTCAATCAATCAATCAATTAATTAAGCGCGCTACTCACCCACATAGGACTCAAGTAATTGAGGAGGGGGACACAACAGGGGGGTGGATGTTGTTTTACTGTTCAAAATGCCATGTCTTGAGGTGTTTTCTGAAGGTCAGGAGGTCCTGGGTCTTGTATAGGTTGGTGGGGAGGGAGTTCCAGGTCATGAGGGCGAAGTAGGAGAAGGATCTGGCTCCGGAGGTGGTGTGTTGGATGCGGGGGACTGTGGCAAGGGCGAGGTCAGCAGGGCGGAGGAGACGAGTGGGTGTGTGGAAGTTCACTCGTTCGTTGAGGTAGGCTGGTCCAGTGTTGTGGAGGGATTTGTGAGCGTGGACGAGGACTTTGAAGATGATCCTTTTGCTGATGGGTAGCCAGTGAAGGGATTTGAGGTGGGCTGGGATGTGTTCATGGCATGGGAGGTTCAGGATGAGAAGTGCGGCTGCGTTCTGGATCCGCTGGAATATCTGCTGAAGCTTGTCTGTGGTGCCAGCGTAGAGGGCATTTCCGTAGTCTAGTCTGCTGCTGATGAGTGCATGGGTGACGGTCTTCCTGGTTTCTATTGGGATCCATTTGAAGGTTTTTCGCAGCATGCAGAGGGTGTTGAAACAGGAGGAAGTGATAGAGTTGATTTGCTGGGCCATGGAGAGATATGAGTGTAAGATGATGCCGAGATTGCGTGCGTGGGTGGAGGGTGTTGGGGGTGGTCCTAGGGCGGTGGGCCACCAGGAGTCATCCCATACAGTCTTGTTGAGGCTGAAGATGATGATTTCGGTTTTGTTGGAGTTGAGTTTGAGGTGGCTTGCTGCCATCCATTTGGCGGTGTCGAGGAGTCCAGCATGGAGGTTAGTCTTGGCGGTGGTGGGGTTCCTGGTGAGGGAGATGACAAGTTGGGTGTCGCCTGCGTAGGATATGATGGTGATTCCGTGAGGGCGGAGGATGTTGGCGAGCAGGGCCATGTAAATGTTGAAAAGGGTAGGGCTGAGGGATGACCCTTGGGGGACCCCGCAGATGATCTCGGTTGCTGGGGACTGGAACCTTCTGGGTTCTTTCGGCGAGGAAGGAGGCAAGCCAGTCCAGGGCCTTGTGTCGGATTCCTGCGTCGTAGAGGCGTGTACGGAGTATTTTGTGGCAAATAGTGTCGAAGGCTGTGGAGAGGTCCAGGAGGATGAGTGCGATGGTCTCGCCCTTGTCGACTCTGGTTCTAATGTCATCAGTGCAGGCGATGAGGGCGGTCTCAGCGCTGTGGTTCTTGAGGAATCCAGACTGGGAGGTGTCGAGTGCATTGTTTTCCTCTAGGAAGTGAGACAGGCGGGCGTTTACTAGCTTCTCAGCGACCTTGGCGGGGAAGGGGAGAAGAGAAATGGGGTGGTAGTTCGTGAGGTCATTCGGGTCTGCTTTGTTTTTTTTTTAGTAGTGCGGTTACTTCGGCGTGCTTCCAGGAGTCTGGGAAGGTGGCGACGTTGAAGGAGCTGTTGATTACGGCGCAAAGCTTGGGAGCGATGGTTGGGCTGGCCTTGTTGAAGATGTGGTGGGGGCAGCGGTCTGTGGAGGAGCCTGAGTGGATGGAGTTCATGTTTTTTTTGGTTTCTTCATCGTTGGTTGGGGCTCAGGTGTGCAGTTGGTTGGAGTGGGGGTGTGTGTTGATGTTGGTCGTGTCAGTGGTGGTGATGGTGGATGCAGGTGGTGTAAAGCTGTTGTGTATGTCTAAAATTTTGAGGTGAAAGTGGTTGGAGAGGGACTTGCAAAGGTTTTGTATGTGAGTGGGATCGATGTTGCAGGATTTGGGTTTGGTGAGCTCTTTGATGATGATAAAGAGTTCCTTGCTGTTATGTGAGTTACTATCTATGCGTTCTTTGTAGTAAGCCCTTTCGGTGGTTCGGATGAGTTGGTGATGTTTGCATATGGTCGTTTTGAGGGTGGAGAAGTTGGTCATGGAGGGTTCTTGGTGCCAAACTTTCTCGGTTTTGCGGCATTCACGCTTGGAGGCTTGGAGTTCAGTGGTGAACCAGGGGGCGGTCTTGATGTTGCGGGTGGTGTTGTTTCTTCTCAGAGGGTCGTTGGTGGGGGGGTAGTTTGTGCGAGATTGGCATTCAGGTGTTTCTGTGGGGATCTTGTCCCACATACGGTAGGGTGTGATGTGTTGTCGGTAGTGGGTGGGTGGTTTTGTGAAGGAGAAGTGGACGCAGTGGTGGTCGGTCCATTGGAGTTTGGTGGTGTGTGTGAAAGTTATGTGGTTGCTGGAGGTGAAAATCGCATCTAACGTGTGTCCTGCTGAGTGGGTGGGTGAGGTGACCAGTTTGAGTCCAAGGTTCGTGAGGTTGTCTAGTAGGGTTGCGGAGCTGTGGTCGTGGGGGTTCTCCAGGTGAAAATTGATGTCACCAAGGAGGATGTAGTCTGTGGAGGTTAGAGCGTGGGGGCTGATGGTGTCAGTGATGGTGTCACAGAAAGGGGGGCGAGGTCCCGGTGGTCTGTAAATGAGGGTTCCACTGAGGGTGGTGCTTGCGTTTATGTGAATTAAGAAGTGTAAGTGTTCTGCACTGTCTAGGGTGTCGTGGGTGTTGGTGGTGATATTTATGGTGCTTTTATGTATAATGGCGATGCCACCTCCCGGTTTGTTTAGTCGGTCTCTACGAGAGATTTTGTAGCCTTCTGGGATGGCTATGGCTATGTCGGGTTCAGATGAGGGATTCATCCAAGTTTCCGAGAGGAAGGCGCTGTCAGGGGAGTGTGTTGTGATCAGGTACCAGAGCTCGATGGCGTGCTTGTGTACAGAGCAGGTGTTTAGGAGTATGCAGTTAAGGTGGTTGCGGGGGCTGTTGTTGTTGTGGTGCGTGTTGGTGTTGCTGTGGGGCATGTTAGTGTTGTTGTGGGGCATGTTAGTGTTGTTGTGGGGCGTGTTAGTGTTGTTGTGGGGCGTGTTAGTGTTGTTGCGGGGCGTGGTAGTGTTGCTGTGGGGGGTGTTAGTGTTGTTGCGGGCGTGGTAGTGTTGCTGTGGGGCGTGGTAGGGTTGGTGTGGAGCGTGTTGGTGTTGTTGGTGTTTGTGGGGGTGCTGGAGAAATGGCATGCATGACATGTGAAAGGTCCGTGTGTGTGCTTGGGGTTGGCTTGGGCGCAGGCGGGGTACAGACCTGGGTTAAGGACGTGTAACGTAGTGGCAGAGTAATGCTGCTTTGGGGGGTTCAGGGCTGCGAGGGCCAGGGGGACGGTGCTGTGCGCAGTCCAGGCACGGACTGGCTTGCCTCTGGCGCCAGCAGCGCCTCTACACAGCGGCTGCCATTAAGAGGGGGAGGTGGGAGGGGGGAGAAGCTGGGAGGCGGGAGGGAAGGGACCAATGGGTGTGCGAGGGGGGCTGGCCGCAGGGGACGCAGCGGCAGGGACTGAAAGGCCGACGAGAGCCGGCTGAGACGGGCGAGCACAGAAAAGGGGGAAAAACGAAACAGGCTAAAATAATGGTACAAAGGCTAATGAAAGCGGTACAGTAAACGAAAAAACAATTCAGAAAAACAAAAAAATGAAATGCAATAGTCAGAGCACAACAGCACAATAAGCCTACGACTAGGCACCAGGGATGAGGCACAGGCGGGTGCCTGTGTGTGGTGGAGGGCCTCGATCTCTAAATCCTGGTGGCAGACGGGGATCAGGGCTACGGAGGCGGCTGGTGGAGCCAAGTGGACTCCTGGCCAGAACCAGGTCAGGGAGTTACACGGGGCTCTGCGCAGCAGGCGTACATTAAGAGGGGGAGGTGGGAGGGAGGGAGGAGCAGCTGGGAGGTGGGAGGGAAGGGACCAATGGATGCGCGTGGGGGGTGGGGACGCAGGGGACGTAGCGGCAGGGACCGGAAGACCGGCGAGAGCCGGCTGAGACGGGCGAGCACAGAAAAGGGGAAAAAATGAAACGGGTTAAAATAATAGCACAAAGGCTAATAAAAGCAGTACAGTAAACGAAAAAACGATTCAGAAAAATGAAAAAACGAAATGCAACAGTCAGAGCACAACAACACAATAAGCCTACCACTAGGCACCAGGGATGAGGCGCAGCCGGATGCCTGCGGGTGGTGGTGGGCCTCGATCTCTAAATCCTGGCGGCAGACAGGGATCAGGGGCATAGAGGCAGATGGTGGAGTGGACTCCTGGCCAAGAAATTGGATTATTAGGTGGAGTGGGTGACTATCCTCCTAAAGGAATAATCACAATCCTTGTCAGGGTGAAACCTCAAAGTCAATAAAGAACCCTGAGCTCAACCCCACTGGTAGCTAGCTCTGTGTTATGTGTAGGTTGTGTAATAAACATGGTCATTTCTCAAGGTTCGAAAAGAAACAATGCAGCAAAGGTGGAGTAAACTGTGGATGATTCTTCCCAAGGCAAGGATGAAATACTAGAAAATGATTTATCTGACAAGGTTCTTGTAGTAAGTAGTGATGATGTGAAAGTGGGTGACCTCAATGATTGTCTTGATCCCTGCATTGATATCAGATTTGAGGTCAAAACTTTACATCTCCTAGTAGATTCAGGTGTACACATCACAATGATAACCCAGCAACTGTGTAGGTCTGTGGGGCATTACTTCCACTGGATCATTCACCTGTTTCTTATGAGGGATGCAAAATAGATCTAATGGGTTATTTGAAGATATCTTTGAATTTAAAAGTAGACCAATCGCAAGCAAGGTCTATGTGGCTCAGAAAGATTTAAATATCCTGGAGTGGTTCCACCAGGGTTTGTTTGGAATGATACTCAAGCCGGGTACCAAAATACAAGTATTGTATTGTATGATGTGATGACATTGTAGAACAAATTCCTCCAAGTATTTTCTGGAGAATTAGGCAAGATCAAACATTTCTCTTATAAAATTAAGTTTAAAAAGGGGACTCAACCCATTTAACACACCATGAGGAGTGTCCCGCTTAGGATACAGAGAGATTTGGAAATTGAATTGAATTCTATGCGCAGCAAAGGTATAATTCAACCTATTGATTCTGCCTTATTATTACCTCCTCTGGTAGTTGCTTACAATCAAAGTGGATAATTCAGATGTCTGTGTGGATCACCATTGTCTCAACAAAGACATTTGGGTAGATGAATATCTCCTGGCAAATATGATGGAAATGTTGACTAGCTTGAAAGATGATATGTGGGTCACTAAGCTAGATCTGGTTTTGACCTACCGCCAAATCAAGTGGGACCCTGCCTTGAGAAGACACCTCATTGCGCTTGCCTCGCACTTTGGATACCAATACTGATACATGCCTTTTGGTTTGCCATTTCTGGCATCAGTGTTCCAAAGGGGTATGTGACAGGGGGCCTTGAGCATTTAATCTTTCAGGATGATGTCCACATATTTGCTCCGGATTGCAAATCACATTACAAGATTTTGGATGAAGTGTTGCAAAGGTTCCAATTATTTAGTGTTGTTTTGAGACAAGACAACTGTTAATTTGACGGACTGATTTGAATTGGTCTCACAGGAGGAAATCAGGCATCAAGCTAGCTTTGAAAACGTTATTACAGAAGTGATTCCTCCAGTATCTAAGGCGGGTCATAAACCCTTTATGGGGCGCAGCAAATTTTATTCATGTTTTGTTCAAGATTATGCTTCTTGGTTGAGGCCATTGCACTCCATGTTTAAGAAAGGAGTTCTGTTTGAATGGGACTCTAATTGCTGAAGGACCTTTGGGTTAAAAATCAATAAACAAGTCCCAAAACACTCAAGCATTATGAGCCTAAGCTACGGATGGACTTGAAAGTAGTACTCGCTCAAAGAAGTACTGAGAATCTTTTGACTGTAGGTCTCACATGCTGACTGATGCTGAATGTCATTGCTCTGTCATTGAGAAGCAACTGCTGGCCTGTTGGTGGGCAGTCACAAAATTTAGAAACTAGCTTTGGGGGGGGGGGGGGTCATGATTCAGACTGATCACAAACCCTTGATTTTTATCCTTGGTGGAAAAATGTTACATGATTTAATCCCAGCATAGCCAGGGACTCTACCAAACTCCTCCAATCTGATTTTATACCAGAACATATTCTCGTGGGTGAAATATGTGTGCTGATTATTTATCACAGTTTCCTGTATGTAGTGATTGTTCTGAAGCTTCAGGAGTGGAGGCTGAAGATGATTTTGGAGATTGTATAGTAGCAACTATGGATCTTCCTGAAATCACTGCTTTCACTAAAGGACAGCATTTAAGTGAGGATTCGGTGTTGAATGATGTTATGTCTTTTCATTAGATCAGGCTGGCTTGAAGAGAGAAATATTGATGTCAGCCTTCAGCCTTTTATGAATATCGCAGATGAATTGACTGCGGATGAGAGTTTATTGGTGAGGAATGGTAAGGAAAGATCTTAGGAAAGATATCATAGTTAAGGCTCATGATGGACACCTAAGTTGTACCCTGACTAGGACACAAATCAGAATATATTTTTGATGGATTCCATGGATAAGGAATATGGCTAGGCCACTGATGATTGTTTTATATGCTGCAGTTGTGACAAGTCTTTGAAAACAAGTTCTCCATTCTCCATTCTATCAGTTTAACAACAGATCTGTGGTAAACAGTAGACATAGGGGGTCATTCTGACCCGGGCGGGCGGCGGTCGCCGCCCACCTGGCGGGAACCGCCAAATAGCCGCCCCTCGGTCAAAAGACCGCGGGGGCCATTCTGACTTTCCCGCTGGGCCAGCGGGCGCCCGCCAAGGGAGCACCCGCCGGCCCAGAGGGAAAGGGCCTGCAACACAGAAGCCGGCTCCGAATGGAGCCGGCGGTGTTGCAGGTGTGCGACGGGTGCAGTAGCACCCGTCGCGATTTTCACTGTCTGCTATGCAGACAGTGAAAATCAGGCTGGGGCCCTGTTAGGGGGCCCCTGTAATGCCCATGCCAGTGGCATGGGCAGTGCAGGGGCCCCCAGGGGCCCCACGACACCCATTCCCGCCATCCTGTTCCTGGCGGTAAAAACCGCCAGAAACAGGCTGGCGGGAAGGGGGTCGGAATCCCCATGGCAGCGCTGCTTGCAGCGCCGCCATGGAGGTTCAGCCCAGCCAGGGGAAATCCGGTGGGAAACCGCTGGATCCCCTTTTCTGACCGCGACTTTACCGCCGCGGTCAGAATGGGCAATGAAGCACCGCCAGCCTGTTGGCAGTGCTTCCGTTGCCCGCGGCCCTGGCGGTCTTGGACCGCCAGGGTCGGAATGAGGGCCATAGAGTTTCTTAAAGATGTGTTTTTCAATCTTAGTTTTGAACAATGGCACACAATTTATTTCATGTGAAGGAGCTGAGTTTTTAAAAATAAGTGGTATCTGTCACCTCAATGCATTCAGTGGGCTGTGGCAAATGAGTGTGTTGTTGTGAATGCTAAAACATCCATGTTGCGAACGCCTCATTTGAGTACTGGAGTCCTTCCCCTTAGAATTCTTGTTAGGGAGAAAGCCAGACACAAACTTCTCCCTGGCATTGGTGATAATTTGGGGCAAGGAAAACAAGTCTGTGTGGAGTTTTGATGTTAGTGTTGGGGCAAATGTTGAGGCTGATGAAGCTAAGTGAAAGGAGTATTATAATAAAAGGAAAAATGTAAAGTGTAGGGTGTTTGTAGTTGGTGATGTGGTGCATGCGCAAACCTAGCCATGTACAGAAAGGAGAATCTAGTTCTGGATCTCCTGTCATCGTGGAAGAGGTCAGTAGAAACACTGTCAGGGTCACCAGAGGTCAGTTGTGGAATGGCGAAAGAGTAGCAAAAGTCAAGAGTGTTAGGAGTTTTTTGTCAGTTGGATAATAATGGGTGCTCTCTCAATAGGCCACAAAATGGATACTTCAAGCTTCATCTTGCTGTTTGTTCGGCAATGGGATCCATCCATTAATCATGGGTATCAAGACTAGGTACACTGCAGACACTTTGTTGTCATGCAGTTTCTCAACTGTAGTTTTCTCCCTCTTATTTGATTTGTTTTATATAATTTTTGCTTACTTGTTTATTGAGCCTCAGCATTTTCATGCTACTTTGTGGAAATTTTATAAGGTTGTTTATTGCTGTTTTTATAAAAGGTTACTGGCTTGTACTATTCTGTATATGTTCTTAGCTATCCCTGTCTTCTGTGCTGGTGCAGCGTGTGCATTTATGTAAGAACATCAGTTGGTGGGCTGAGTGCTAACCTGTGGTGCCACCAGTAGCTCAACATAACTGTCTGAATAAACTCACCAGTGTTGAATCTTGGATCAGCATCTTCTGTTCTGGGAGAGAACAATACAAATTCATAGCAAGACCACAAAACAATTACCAGTCATGGTCGCCACTCTTCTAGAGTTTTAAAATGTTGTAACAACACACTTCACACTTATAGGCAAACCATAGCATAAACAATGGTAGCCAAAGATGCTCCTCTTGAATACACTTCTTAATGAGCGGAGGTTTGTTTGGAAGCAGCCCACTCATCAGTACAAATTTGTAGTGTTCTGTAACAGAATGGAAAAGGCTGAGCCAGGATTCAACATTCCACAGGTGGGCACACTCTCTACCAACTGACCAGTGGTCCTTCAAACTTGTCATTCTGAAGTTTAGCATCAAGATATCCTGCATCCCTTATGAGCATAGCATCACCACAGAAGGCAGGGATAAATAAGAACACAGAATCCTACACTATGGCAGAGAACACAGAGGCTTAAGTTAGGGCAAGGTGTAAAGCATTTATGCAGTACCAAAACAGTAATAAAGTCAAAATGCAAAACAATGAAAATCTCAAACCAAATTAGAAAAATAGAGTAAAGTTAAATAAACAAAACAACACCAAAATGACAAAGCTCACATAGGATGAATCACTGATATGAATTTTAAAAGTTTTAAGTAGAAATAATGCCCAGAAGCATGAAGCACTAATGATAGTCAATAATCTCTGTAGAGTGGCACCTAGGCACAATTTGTGGCTTGCCGCAATGGAGTGTGGGTTTACCTTCGGACTTAGGGCCCGATTTAATTCTTGGAGGTAAGGATACTCCATCACAATGGCATTGGAGTATCCCCACCACCAAGAATGTGGTTCGCCTGCCGCATTTAAATGTGGGGGGACCTTCGGGTTAATCACAACAGAGACTACTTTGTCCCCACTATGATCAAGCCCCTTCCATGTCCCTGAGGAGCAAGAGCTGTTGGAGAAATGACAACATGCCTGTCCACCAAATTTGGATGGGTGTACATGCAGTTATTTTTTTCTGTTTCTTACAGTTAGATAAGAAACCTGACAGTAAAGTACAGTAAAAAATGTTAATGCTTCCCCTGCCATGAGAGAAGCCTCCTATTGCGAGGCTAGCATTACTTTTTTTCTTTTCAAAAAGAAAAAATATTTTTGTTTGTTACAGGGCTGCATCCTTCCGAACCACTATAATGATGGTTCCTGACAATCCCTTTATAAATGACTGCCTTCTCGGTGGTCATTTATAAATCTGGTGGCCGGATTATTCACAGTCTGGCAGATGTAAAGTCCTCCACAGGGCCAATGGTGAATACTCTGTACGCCAGAATATAAATCTGACCCTTAGTCTTTCAAGCTCAAATCTACCATAGGAGTACACTTCTAAAGCACCCCAGGTCCACAGGGGAGGCATTTAGGGACTCACATGGCATCAGGCAGAGGCCAACAGCAGGGTCCAGTCCAGGTCCAGTTTCTACTGGTTAGTGGGGTACTTTCAGGAAAAGGCCTCCTGCAGCATGTTGTCCTCTTGTAGCCACGCTGGAGGTCTGCCAAGTGACCCTTGGAGTACACTTCTTTGTCCAGGGTACTAAAGGAAGCAGGTCCAGTTGATTAGGGCTCCTTTCAGGTCACAAACAGTAGGCCCAATCTCCTTTTGATCTTCTGCAGGTTCAGAAAGTGTTCTGCAATGGGAGCCTAGCAGGAGAGTGGGAATGATCCCTGAGCATACCCTAACGTATGCACTAAAGGTTCCTGGGGCCAACCTTTCCTAATGGGCATTTTCAAGATGGCAAAACCACACCACCACACTATACTTGGGCTTTGATGGATGAAGATGTGTCCAGGGAGTGTCCTATGTTTTTTCTAGTTGCCTCCCATCTCAACCATTAAGATCCAGTTTGAGGCAGCCACTCTCCTCACAACAAACCTAGAGACAGAAATCTGGTAAGACAAAAGCAGAGTCCTTCAGCAACCTGAAAGTGAATCTGCAAGAATTGTCTTGGCATCATGTTCTCTCCCTGCAAGTGCACCACAGGGATTATATATAAACTCAGCAGACCTGTCAAGCGGGATTTGACACTCAAGCAGATTTTGACACCTGAGTGTCAAAATGTGTACCCAGTCCTCACCCTGCATAATCTGTTAAATTGAGAGGAGTCATATCTGCCCATTAAGATCAGCCCCTTGTTTGCTTTGGGGAGGCATTTCACACCTATTCACACTTATTCAAGGCTAAATACTGGCTGGGAGAAGCTGGAGAGTCATGCAAATTAGCCACCAGGAACCTCAGGCAGGAAACTTTTACTTTCTAAAAGTTACTTTTACTAAATATTTATGAAAAATCAGACTTTGAATTGGATTTGACTAACTATTAAAAATGATTGTATAATTGTTTTTTAACTAGCCCCATACTGAAGATTTAGTATTAATATTTTAATCTGTACTCTGGTTTTCTACATAGGACAGTTAGGTCTGCCGTGTTGAAAACAGCTTATAGGTGCTAGTCACTAAAAGGACATGTTAACAATAAATTTCTACATGCTATACTTTTAAATACCATGCACCCTACCTTGTGGGCTACAAGGCCTACCTAGAGCTGACATATAAATAGTTAAAGGGGGGGGTTACCCTTCAAACGTTTTTGTTTTAACAAGTCGAATTAAAGTTTTTATATTGCTATAGTCTGGCTACAAAGGTAGGCATAAAACTGTTTGGACTGCCACTATAGTGGATGCCACAATAGCTACTATAGTCCACTTGTGGCATTTAACATCTAGGCCCTGGGTACACTTTGGCCCTGATTTATACTTTTTTGTGCTGCATTACTGTACTTTTTTGACGCAAAAGTGGCGCAAACTTACAAAATAAAATTTTGTCAGCAAAAATATAGGGTCTAGCAAGAGGCAAAACGTCCAGGGTGACCTGCAGAAAAGGTAGATTTTCTACAGACACAAACTCTACCTTAGCATATCTAGCAGACCACAATGTTCCTTTGACATAGTAAAGACTGATGTCACACCCTACCAAGCCCAATGACTCAATACCCAACAGGTGCCCCAGTAGCCATTACAGCTAGAGGTCACAACCACTCTCTATTGACTCATCTCCTGTTGCAGCCAGCAGCCACAACATACAAGCAGACATATCTCAAGAAGAATCTAACACGCTGATTCATGACACCCACATGAGGTGTAATTTTATGCAGAAACACCCTGCTAACTAAGCACAAATTTCTCGTCAACTCTCCTAAAATATCTTTACAAAATTGAATTGGATCAAGTTAAAATAAAGCTTGCACATAAAGATTATTACTAAATCGAAAGTATCCCACACAACTTATGTGTTACGAGTATACTGATTATCCGTGTCCAATTGATGGTTCTCAGAATGTTCTAAGCAGATATGTAGTGCATGTTTTTAACCAGTGCCTACGGTGTCTCGTCCTTCCTCCATTTTTGTCCTGGTTTTTCATTCCTTATTTCACTGGATCAAGTGAACAAGAGGGATTGTCGTTGGGCCCATTTTGGTTCCCTTGAACCTCTTCTCACTTCCTGAAAAGCATGCTAGAGCCCCCATGAAATTGATGCTCATAAAAACACCTTACCACTACACAGACAATTTCAGATGTATGGACTCCATCAACGGATTCTTCCTGCATGCTCTCACAGGATCCCAGTGTAACTACGTGTCCTCCCTCATCCCAAAACAAAGCAATTAGGAAGGACATTGCCAAACACATACCTCTTTCTTACAATGTACACATTTCATCAAGAAATATCCTTTGGCTTCCTGGAACGTCTTTAACTCTATTACCGCAGTTACACTGAAGAAAGCTTTTGCAAACATCAAAACATGTAATTCCTCCTTAGGCACCACCCCATGAAACCTAGCTTTGGTGCAGTTAGATATCCTTTCCCCTCTGGCTATAAATCTTTAAATTAGGGTTCTCTTCATGGATTTCATTATGGTTGGTCATATTCACCCTCTTCTAAGAAACCAAACGCTGATCCAGAAGTGATCGACAGCTACAGTCCCAACACTGAGTGCCCCTTCTTTTTCAAGATCCTGGAAACATGTTTAACTAACCAGTTAGAAGACTACAGCAGTAACCATGATTTGCTTTCTGATATCATAACTAGTTGGGGCTGGTCTTAGCACATCCAGCCTCCAAGCCTCCAAAACTGTAGACAATGCCTTTCATCTCTTCAACAAAGAAAACGTGGGCCTCCTGGTCTTTCTTGACCTATTAGCAGCCTTTAAATCCATTGTTCACAAAACCCGCCGAAATGTCTTAGTGACAAAATGGGTGTTAATGGAACCATTCTTAATTGGCTCCAGTCCTATCTTGCTGACAGATCGCAATATGGCAAAAAATAAATTCTTTCTTTAATCCAATCAAGGTCCTCTATAACGCCCTTGAAGGCTACATCTTTGCTGTGTATTTTTTAGTCTCTAAGTGGTGCCACTAGGTGATGTCTTAACTAAACAGTATGGCCCTCATTATGACATTGGCGGTAAATCCCGCATACTGCCAGGCTGACTGCCGCCAACATACCGCCGCCGCTACGGATATCCGTTCACCATATTATGACACACTTACACCAATCTGTCACTATTCAGCACACACACAAGTCTGCCACACCAAAGGTCAGTGATAAACTGAACTGGCAGTATCAAAACCCACACCGTTACGCCAACAGAACAACGTCCACCACATTATGACCCACGAATCACCACGGTGGACATTCAATGCCGGTAAACCATTGGCGGTACATACCGCTGTGCTCAAAATACACACACACAAACAAAACAACACCACACTGGACAATTCAAACAACACATACCTGACACCCATACACACACCACACCCACCCACACACACACACACACCACTATAAAACACACACCCACATTACCCACAACCTTTTACGAATACAAACCATTGGCACGAGCAGACACCACGACCACAGACAAGACCAGAGACACACACCACCATCACCTGCACACCACCCACGCACCTCACACCACACACCCCAACACATCACCCTACACACCCTCACACACACTACTCACTCAACACCCATGGCACCACAACGACACTCCCAAATCTCTGAGGAGGAGCTAAGGGTCATGGTGGAGCAAATCATCCAGGTAGAGTCACAGCTGTTTAGAGCACAGGTGCAGCAAATATCCATTGCTAGGAAGATGGAGCTATGGGGGAGGATCGTGGACAGGGTCAACGCCGTGGGACAGTACCCAAGAACTAGGGATGACATCAGGAAGAGGTAGACGACCTACGGAGGAAGGTACGTTCCATTCCTGCAAGACACCAGCTTGCAGTATAGAGGACTGGCAGAGGACCCACACCTCCACCCCCACAACTAACAACATGGGAGGAACAAGTCTTGGCAGTCATGCATCCTGAGGGCCTGGCAGGAGTAGCAGGAAGACTGGACTCTGGTAAGTCAACTCTATACTACTACCTCCCCCCTACCTGCATGCCATCACATACCCACCCTTACCCTCACTCCCATCACTCCACCACCTCCCACACACCCCACCATCACATCTCACTCATCCCAATGCCAAGCCCTGCATGCCATACCAATGCATGGACACCATTCACAAACCTGAATGAACACCTATCACTAAAGCATGGACACTAAAGAGAATCAGCTAGCTCACCACATAACAACTCACACAAGGTAAAGCTGCCAGGGCAATAACAACCATAGAGGGCAACCCACCCATGCACCATATGTCACACACAGAAACAGTAACACTGTATTTACATCCACACAGGTAACCCAGCTAATGTCACTGGAAAAGAGGTGCCAGCACTATCCAATCCCCCCACAGAAGAGGCCCACAGTGATGACATCGACTCTGCTCGCCTGGATCTGGATGACCAACCTGGCCCATCAGGGATCTCTTGACAGTCAGTTACCCAGCCACAGTCACACACAACCACAGAGCCTCCCCCCTCAGGAAACACCACCACAGCACCCACCCAGTGGACCCATACCTCTGTGCCCAGGACACATCAATCAGCAGTGTGTCCACCACTACAGGGACCCCAGGGCACACCTCAAACTCAAGACAATCAGGGACCTGGGGTCAGTGGCAGTGGGCACACGGTTCAGAGGACAGAGGCACAGGACAAAAGGGAAGCTGGGAGGACTGCTGTGTGCCAGGGGAAGGATCAGGGAGGACTTGAAGGCCATTAACACCACCCTGGTCTCCATTGCTGGGGTGCTGGCAGACATGGCCAACATTATGAGGGAGGCAGTCATACAACAGCGGGCGCCTGCCACTAGCCAGACTACTGAACAGCCCTCCACCTCCACTGCTACTAGTGGACAGGAGGCCCCGCCACAGGACCAACAGGCCACCAGCACCCCTCCCCCTGCAGAATGTGAACCACCCCACAAACATTCACTGTGATCCAGGCAGACGCCAGAGACTATTGCCAAAACCCCAGCCAGGAAATGAGACTCACCTGATTGTCACCCTTGTGTCCCACTCTGTCCATCTGGAACTGCCATTTCTCCCCTTCCTAAGTCCCCTTGGGCAGATAGACTGGAACTATACCCTGGACGTTCCTCCATCATCCCCCCAGCCCAATGCACTTGCCCCCCCACTCTGTAGCACTTAAATTAACACCTTTTGAAAAATTATTTCAGTATGAATTTGTTTAACAAGGTTTAAACATTGCATTTCAACTATACAGTAATGTTGAAATAGGAAATACGTGTAGTTGCCTGCAGCGAACACACCAGGAGCGATAGTGGGTCACCAACATCTGCAAAAAGTGTTGCCAAAGGGTACAGTGGTGGGTATAGAAGTGGGAAATAACAGTCTGCCAGTGACAATGTGAAACAACCAAATGACAATGAAATGTGAAGTTACACTGTCTTACCTGTGCGTCATTGGAAGTATTGCCTAATCACTGCAGTTTTGTTGTCCTCATCCTCTGCCTCCTCATCTTCACTGTCCACAGGGTCCACTGCTGCCACACGTCCATCTCCAGCCTCCTCCTCCTGCAGAAAAGGCACACGGCGTCTCAAGGCAAGGTTATGCAACATGCAGCATGCCACAATTATCTGGCTGACCTTCTTGGGTGAGTAGCACAGGGATCCACCAGTTAGATAGAGGCACCGAAACCTGGCCTTTAGGAGGCCAAATGTACCTTCAATGATCCTTCTTGTTCGTCCATGTGCCTCATTGTAACGTTCCTCAGCCCTTGTCCTGGGATTCCTTACAGGGGTCAGTAGCCATGATAGGTTGGGGAAATCTGAGTCACCTGCAAATATCGAGGGACAACAGTTAGCCACACACTATCCCTTATGGCCCACACCATACCCATACACCAAAATCCACTGGGTGGGAACCAGGGCTCACCTATTAGCCACACCCTGTGCCTCTGTAGTTGGCCCATCACATTTGGGATGCTGCTATTCCTCAAGATAAAGGCATCATGCAAAGACCCAGGATACTTAGCATTGACATGGGAGATGTATTTGTCCGCCAGGCACACCATCTGGACATTCATTGAGTGAAAACTTTTTCTACTTCTGAAGACCTGTTCATTTTGCGTGGGGAATGCAATATGTGTTCCATCAATCGCCCCAATGATGATGGGGATATGTCCCATTGCATAGAAGTGAGCCTTCACAGTGGCCAAATCCTCCACCTGGGGGAAAACAATGTAGCTGCACATGTGTTTAATCAGGGCAGACAACACTCTTGTCAGCACTATTGAGAACATTGGCTGTGACATTCCTGTGCCAAGCCCACTGTCACTTGGAAAGAACCAGTTGCCAAGAAATGGAGCACAGATAAGACTTGCACAAGAGGGGCATCCCAATGGGGTGACGGATAGCAGATATCAGGTCAGGCTCCAGTTGGGCACACAGGTCTGTGACTGTGGCCCTGTCAAGTCTGTAGGTGAGGAAAATGTGCCTGTCCTCCATTGTTGTCAAGTCTACCAAGGGTCTGTACACAGGGAGATGTCTCCATCTCCTACTCATCCTCAGCGGTTGCAATCTATGGGGCAATAGAGAGAGGAGCCGGTCATAAACTGTACATTGTAGCTACTATAGTGCAATACATGATGTGAATTCTAAATGCATTAGTGGCATTTGTGCTGTATGTACAATTGTGACCTGTGATGCAGTTATGATCCATGGCCTGCCTCCCCCTCTTAAATGGCTTCCGCCTGTCCTGTATGGAGGGACAGGTGGAAGTAAGGTAATTCCGCTGATGTTGTGCGCCATTGTGGGAGGCTGTCAGGAACCACCATGCATCTCCTCATTGGATAACATTGGGCCCTATGGGGTACAGTGGCCAATGGTGACGATATACACCGCCACGGATGTCACCGCCATTTTCTATCTGTTCACTCACTTGCTACCTGACCTTCAACAGGAGAGGACCTACACTGCAGGCGTGCTGTGACCTGTGTCTGGAACCTACCATGGTCCGTGTGACTGGGGAAAGGGCCCCTGCCTTCACCTCAGCGGGGCTCGAGAGACTAGTGGATGGGGTTCTTCCCCAGTATGAACTGCTGTATGGGCCTCCAGACCAACAGGTGAGTACACTGTGAGCACGATGCATGGGGCATGAATGCATGGAGTGGTGTGTGTGAAGGCCTCGTGAGGGGGGTTGGTAGATAGGCCCTATGCAGCGTGCAGCATGTATGTTGGGCCATGTCTATGCAAATGGGGATGGGAAGGGCTATGGTGGGCCATGAGTGTAACAGGCAGGACGGTCTGACTAATACCTTTCCCTGTGTGTATTTCCTCTGCAGGTCAGCGCCCCTCAAAAGAAGTGTATATGGCGTGCCATCGCCAAGGACGTGCGGACCCTGGGTGTCTACGGCAGGCGGAGCACCCACTGTCGGAAACGGTGGGAGGACTTGAGACGCTGGGCACGGAAGACGGCAAAGGCCCAGCTGGGGATGGCCTCCCAACGAGGAGGGGGTGCCTGTCGAATTCTGACCCTCCTGAAGGCCCGCATACTGGCAGTGGCCTATCCAGGGCTGGATGGGCGCTTGAGGGCATCACAGCAGCCACAAGGGGGTAAGTACAGTGCCCATCATTACAAGTTACACCTGGTGGGATGGTGTCCGGGGGGATGTGTGTCTGTGGGTGCCCCTAGTCCAGGCCTGACATTGCAGAGTAGGTCCCATGTTGGGCACGGTTCTGATGTGAATTTCCTCCTACCGAGCTAGTAGGCATCCAATACTGGGCAGGGCTGTGGGGGGTCTCAGGTATGCTGCAGTTGGCGGTATGTGTCCCTTCCCATGCCCTGGTGACTAGCATTATTACTGGTAGTGCATTGCACAGTGCGTAGGGCTGTTTTCTGTGTGTGAGGTGGTGTGTACACCAACCGTGGGGTTGGTGCAGCCATTGACCAAGTGTATCCTTTATCTCTATCCCCCTTTTTTTCGTTTTGTCATCCTGACCGTATGCGCATTAGCATCACCTGGCGGAGGAGCAGTGGCACCGGCGACGGAGGGAGCTGCATCCCACAGGACCCAGGAGGAAGAGTCCATCAACGCTGAGGGCACCAGTGGGACGGAGGGTGAGGGGAGCACCACAGCGGAGACTGGAGGGGACAGTTCAGACGCAGATACCTCCTCCGATGGAAGCTCCTTGGTGGTGGCGGACACCTCTGTGCCCACCCCAGCTACAGGTACAGCCTCCACCCCCTCCACTGCCCTCCCAGCAGCCCCTCATTGAGTTTCCTGTGCCCGTTCACCCAGGAGGGTGGGCATCTCCTTTGCCCCAGGCACCTCAGGCCCGGTCCCAGTGAGCCCTGCTGCTCTGAGTAAGGAGGCTATTGACCTCCTGCGATCCATCTCTGTTGGGCAGTCAACCATTGTGAATGTCATCCAGGGGCTGGCAGCCCAAATGCAACAGACCAATGCATTTCTGGAGGGAATTCACACTGGCTTGGCGGCCCAACAGAGATCAATCCAGGCTCTGGCCTCCTCTCTGATGGCAGCCATTGTCCCTGTTTCCACCCTCCCCCCTTCAACTTCCTCTACCCAATCCCATTCCCCTCAACCCCAATCTATCCCAAGCACACAGGCAGACGAGCATGCACACAGGACAACACACAAGAGTGGCACAGGCAAAGAGAGGCACCACACTTCATCTCACAGGTACTCACAGAAACACCATCCAGGTGCAGACATACCAACATCCACTGCCTACACTGTGTCCCCCCCTCCTCCTCCACCTCCCTCCCAGTTCCATCTACACTCACACCTGCATGCACTACATCCTCATCCACCACCGCCATCACTAGCACACCTAGCAGAACACACACCTCACTGGCAGACACCATCCCAACAGCCACGCACACTTCCCCTGTGTCCTCTCCCACCGTGTCTGTGCCCCCTCCTCCCAAAGTACACAAACGTAAGCACTCAGACACCCAACAGCCATCCACCTCACAACAGCATCCAGCCCATGCACCTGCACACAAACACAGCAGACAGGCACCTCCTACAACCACTCCCTCTTCCTCCACTCCAAAACCTTCTACCTCTTCCTGCCCCAATGTCCCTAAGCAGCTTTTCCTTTCCACCACTGACCTCTTCCCTACCCCTCCCGCCCCGTCCTTCATGTCTGGCAGGGTGGGTAAAACCCAGGCAAGCACCTCAGCCACACAGTCCACGGGCCCAGTAGTGTCCACAGCAATTTGTGGTGGGAAAGGATCCCGGGCACCAGGCAGCCACACGGAAAGGATGCCTGCCCAGAAGGGCAATGAGCCCCCCCCCAGCTGCTGCCATGAAGATCAAGGTGCCACCCCCAGCAGCTGCCAGGAAGGGCAAGGAGCAATCCCCAGCTGCTGCCAGGAAAGGCAAGGAGCAATTCCCAGCTGCTGCCAGGAAGGGCACGGGCCTGCACCAGCAGGCAGAAAGGACAAGGGGCCTGGTGCTGGGACTCAGTCAGAGCTCCCACCACCAACCATGGTTGTGCAGCCGTCCAAGGCTGCAGGGGATGGGCTGGAGCTTCCCCCCACCACCAGCAGCAGCAGCAGCACCACCACCACCAGCAGTGGGCAGCCGTCTGAGGCTGCAGGGGATGGGCTGGAGCCTCCCCGCACCACCACCGGCCGAAGCAGCAGCACCACCACAAGCAGTGGGCAGCCGTCCGAGGCTGCAGGGGATGGGCTGGAGCTTCCCCTCACCACCACCGGCAGCAAGAGCAGCACCACCACCAGCAGTGGGCAGCCGTCTGAGGCTGCAGGGAATGGGCTGACACCCAGCTGAGAGACTGTGACCTTGCACTCCCCAAGATCTGCATCACAGGGCATGATGCCCCCTCCAGAACCAGTGGGCAAGTCACCCACTCACCCCATCCTCCCCAGGATAAAGATCACAGGACACAATGCCCCCTCCAGAACCAGTGGCCAAGTCACCCACTCACCCCATCCTCCCCAGGGTGAAGATCGCAGGGCACGATGCCCCATCCAGAGCAGCTGGGCAAGTCACTCACTTGAGAGACTGTGGCCTTGCACTCCCCAGGACCAAGCACATGGCATGTTGCCCCCTACAGTACCAGTGGTGTTGTTCCATCTACCGGCTGATGTGCCCCCCATTCCCCGTCCCCCTGAGGTGCCTGCCTATTTTCAAACTGCTGCCCCTGCAGTGTTCTCTCCGTGTTGTTGCAGGAGTCAAGTGGGGCCTTGGACTTTGTAATGTGGCCCTGTGGCCCACGCACATTGAGGACTTGGCAGTGTCCCTTGATTTGTACATATGTATATACGTTTAGATTGGATGTACGTACTTCTACTATATTGATATTACTACACTCACTTTCATCTATTCTTGTAGTCCTTGCATTATTCCTGAGGGGTACAGGGTAAATTTGTTTTCTTACTGGATCTGCTTGTGTGTATGGTGTTGGGGGTGGGGGTGTTGCCTGTTGCGTGTGTGTGTGTCACTCTCTTTTTCCTCCCCCCCTCCTCTGTGTGCCAGGTGGCTGTACTCACCGTGGTCGTCTTCGCCGTCGTTGGTGTTCATGGTGGAGCAGGACCATGAAAATCATGGGGAAGATCTGCAGTTCAGGCACCATGGCGGCATGGTTCTTCCCTGGGTCTCCAATGGTGAGTCGTTTCCCTTCTGTGCAGTGTTTCCGCCAAGCTTTTGATGTTGTTGGTACCGCCCCAGAAAAGGTGGCAGATTGATGTGTCTTAATATGGTGGGCGTAACATTGTCTTCTGCCTGGCTGTGGGCGGCTACCGCTGTGGTGCCTGTTGTTTCCACCCTGGCGGTCGGTGTGGTAAAGTGGCTGTCTGTCTGAGCTCTTTCCGCCATGGTCATAATTTGGCAGCCTGTTGGGGGTATTACCGCCACTTTCTAACCGACCGGGTTGTAATGGGGGCCTATATCTTATTTCTACAACATACAGATTATACCCAGCTGTATTTTAAAAAGAAATTCTCAGACAGCCTCAGGTTTTTAGCATCTATCTGCAAAGAAATTCAGAACCGAATGACTAATATGAAACAAAAGATAAGCCCAGAGAAACCAAAATCCCTACAACTCTCCCCCAACAAATGCCAAAAACTACTCAGTGACTGGTCAAGTCAGTTTAATTCAAAGGCCTTTTACCTAAAACAATCACCTAATAAAAGCCCTTGGCTTCACACTTGTGAATCTCCCATACCTTGATTTTGATCTAAAAGGGACCAGGTTCCAAACACAGCTTCTTTGCTACCATAAGTCTTTTCTTCTAGAACAAGACCTTGAATTGGCTGTCTGAGCTCTAGCTATTTTGGGCCGGATTTTCAAACTGCACTTTGCAGTACATTTTGCAGTGCTACATAACATACTATAAATTGCAATTCACAAACTATGTACAGAGTTTTATGACTGCACAGCCTGTTCTTATGCATGGGGAGATCTCCGCCCTGACTGTGGGGTCTCTGCACAGGTAAAAATAAGCTTTAGTTGTATATCATGAGGGACTAGGGGGACTGGGTGGAAAAAGGGGCAGACTTACTACTAAAGGAATGGAATTAGGAAGGAGAAGATGGGATTTCGGGAGGCTCAGGGAAGGGTTTAAAGAGGGGTGTCACCCACCCACACAAATAATCCATTGAATTACTCTGGGGGTGGACACGTGTAGCACACTTTTGAGGTAAATGTACACTCTACTTTGTGAATCCCAAACATAGCAAACTTAACTACAAAGTGACCTTCCTTTAAAAGTGTAACTCACCTTGAATCAGGCCCTTCATGTTTAGACTATGGGAATGCTGCACTACCATACCTGTCCAAATCTTGCCTGGCTTGTCTCAAAATGGTCAAACAAGGCAGCCACCCATTGGTTCATGGATACAAAAATATTTCAGCACATCGTACCAGTCCTTGTGTCCACAGGTTGTCTTCCTAAAGCATCCCAACATATAAGACTGCTTACATTACCCACAAGGCAATCCAAATGAGCAATCCTCAATATCAAAGCCTTAGATCTCCTGCAGTATCAGAATACTATGAAGGCAAGGTCTCACAGTTTTAACTTTCCCAGATTTAAAAAGACCTCCACAGCAAGTAATCTTTCTCAAGAAATGTGCCAAAGATTGGGGGCGTGGACAAGCCACCAAACATGGCGGGCGCGAGCTGCTAGAGCTCCGCGCCGTGTTCGGCCAAAACAGATTCCCAGAGGGGGTACGGGGGGCACAATGCTCCTCACAAACTGTATAGGAGCTGTGGGGACGCCTGGACCGGCTGGGCGAGGAGCGGACTCCCGGTGACCCACATCGACAGACCAGTGCTGCAACCACACGGGCCGGACCTGAGGACCGGGCCGCGAGGCGGTGAACACGCGAGGAGGGGAGCGACCGGTGTAGCTGGAGCCGCACGCCGGAATCAGGGCGGTCCCGGCTCCCCCTCGCTGTTCGGCTGATGCGACCTGTTGGGAAATGGCGCACCCCCCTCCTGACGATAAAACATCGGGTGTGACTGCGCCCTGCGAGGGTGCTGAGGTTGGCGGCGGTCCCAGGGGACGCCTGTTGGCCCCCCCCTTCTTGCTGGGAGCCGGCGAGGCCTACGAGACCCGGCCTGAGTCACTGATGCGGGGCAGCTTAGCCGCGTAAAGTGAAGTGATCGCCGCGGACGTAGCCACGCACTTGAACTGAGGCGTCCTCTGCCTCTCCCCTTCCCTGCAGTTGAGCGCGCCACAGAGGCGAGGACCGACCCGCCTCCCAGCGGCGAGGCGGCGGAGCAGACATGCGGCCCACCCGGAACCTGCGCTGTAACTAGAGGTGAGCCCCGGTGGGCGGGCTGGCAAAACCTGGAGCACCTTGTCCCCCGCCACTGGCTGCGGCGGTTGAAGAAGAGGAGAACCCCCCCTGATGACCAGAACCCCATGCCGGGGAGTGACTGGAGAGCTTGGGAGAGGGGGCACTCTGGCTGCCTGCTGGGCCTGCGGGGGTCGGTGGATCCAAAACCACACTAGCACTGAACCCTCCCAGCCTGCCAGAACCTCTCGGTAGCCGCAAAGCACCACAAAGACAAAAGTAGGTGACCCGGGACCAGGGGAGAGGAACTGTTTAGCCGGGCTGCTCGTGCTGTCGCGGGGAGGCAATCTGTTGCCCCTCGACAAGTGGGCCCGGCCCCCCTGACTAGCACAGGAGCCTAATCGAGCTGAGACGGCGTTGGAATCATGGGACCCACTAGCGGTCAAAGGCGTGTGAAGCACTTAATGGGGGACCCCACCAAATGCAGTTCCTCACAGGACTGACAGCAAAAGGAGATCTGCACTGCGGAACCAGGAGCGACCGCCGTAGGTTGGACCTTTTGCCGGGCTGCCCGGAACTGGCGATAAACAGCATACCTGCCCCACACCGTCCCAACTGAAACTGAACTGCAAAGCGGTACGCACACAGAGACTAATTAAGGGGAGAGCATTAATCTGGAGCCAAACAGAAACCCCCAAGGATTTGGGCCATGGCTGGAACAGGGCGCCTATGCTCGGGAGCTGGAGCCGGGAAAGCACAAGACTCGCTAACCCAAGACAGCCAAAAACTAGATGCAGTACTTGCTGCAGTGGAACGCATCGGAGACTCACTGGAACGTGCCCGCACGTCGCTAGAAGCTAAGATAGACAAGGTGGCGAGTGACCTTGTCCTGCTACACACAGACCACCGCAAACTAACGGACAAAACCAATGAGATCGAAGCCACAGTAAAGGACCTAACGCCTGCGACTGAACAGCTAAAAACAGGAATGGAAGACATACAGGCCAGGGTGGCGGAGCTGGAACGCCGAGCGGGAGACGCGGATGGCCGCTCCAGAAGGAACAACATCTGCGTAGTGAACCTGCCGGAAGGCACAGAAGGCCGAGACCAGACGGCCTACTCGGAGAGTTGGCTGCGGGGGCTGGTACCGGATGGAGTACTTATCCCCTTCTTCTCCGTGGAGCGTGCCCATCGAATTCCGGCTCGGACGAGACCGCCGGGGAGTGCTCCACGCCCATTCATCATTCGCCTCCTCCACTACGCAGACAGAGATACTATATTACAAATGGTAAGGGCTGCGCCACCGCCCCGGATAGATGACATGCAGATCTTGCTATTCCCAGACTACACCTTAGTGGTGCAAAGAGACCGAGCCTCCTACCTCCCTATGAAACGCAAGCTACGATCACTTGGCAGAACTTATTCTTTGCTGTTCCCTGCCAAGCTACGAGTTGTGGTGGAAAACAAAACGCACTTCTTCCCCACACCTGAGGCTGCTTGGGAGTGGCTTGAGTCATCTGGACTGTCTACTGGTGGCGCGCCGGAACGAGGTGGGCCGACGCCCCGAGCCAAGCGCAGTCGAAATAAAAGAGAAGAAACACAACTCACGCAGAAGCAACGAAATGCACGCTCAGACTTGGAACAGCTAGTTCAAGAGAGAAGGGAAGCGATCCACACTGCAGCAGCGATGGGTGCATCCCCCCCCGGGGTCGGACACAGAATTCTCACAGTTGACCAACGACCATCCTCTCACACCGGATCGTTTATCGTAGCCGGGCCTTAAGGAGCGGCCCCCTGTGACTCCGGCCACCGCAGATGAACTCTTCTAAAGGACCCCTGAACAATGAAAAGGAACTATATACCGCAGTAAATACCCAACTAGAGACATTTACGCGGATGTGCAGCAAGAGACAAGCAAATAATAGGCCTGGCTGTGAAACATGCATGTGGGACTCCTCGGAGTCATGTGCACACTGACAGGTGTGGCACTTGACCCCGCGCGCTGCGCTTCTTGGTGATTAAATACAAAGAGACCAGCCCTATACTCCCCTCTATCCTCTTAGTTATCCGACACAGCCGAACAAATTGGTTTAAGACCAAATTACCCCCTTATATGTTTGGCCTACTCCCACGCTCCAACCAGTGGAGGCACACAATGTATAGCTGTGCGATCGCACATTGTTGTTTTTGTTGTAGTGTTTGGGCGGTGACCCGTTGTCTAACTGCTCTGATGGCATTAGTTACGATTTGTTCTTGCCGGTGGACACCCACTAACCCTTTGAATAATAGTTGGGAACGGAAGACTGACGGGGTGGGGCTACATGCAGAGACTGGGCAGGTGGAATTGAAAAAAGACCCAACACCCACGATATGGCCACATACACAGCAATTACCTGGATTGTAAGAGGCATTCACACCCCCAAGCGGCGAAGCGCTATTTACTCCTACCTTAAAAGGCATTCAATCCAATTAGCATTTTTACAGCAGACGCACCTAATAAATTCTGAGATTCCCTGACTGCGCCAGCGCTGGAGAGGGCAATTATACCCAACAGGTCACTCAGCATGCGCCAGAGGTGCGCTGATTTGGATTAGAGCAGGCACTCCCTTCGCGGCGGAGGAGCTGGTTGTAGACCCACAGGGTAGATTTGTGCTCGTCAGGGGAAGGCTGGCAGGTCACACGGTTGTATTGGGTTCTATATATGCCACAAACACAGACCAGACTACTTTCCTACATAATTTATCACACCATCTGGCGGACTGGAGCGCCCTTCCGTGGCTATTGGGGGAGATTTCAACAGCATACTCGACATTGAACTGGACCGCTCCTTTCCCCCATTGCCTACATCACCTGTGGTAGCTGCCTTGCGCGGCCTGGTAGACTGGACAGAGTCTACTTCTTCTACTCTGCCTGCACTCCCTACACGTGCGCCTAGACCGTATACTTTGTACTGCAGGGTTTGCCCCGGTGGTGGTGAACTCGGAATACCTAGGGCGCACACACTCGGACCATAACCCACTGATAGCGCACTTATGCTAGGAACCCCCGCGCTCGGCTGTCCCCACGTGGAGACTGAGGCCGGAACTACTAGAAGATGCTACTTTTAGAGCGTCACTCAGTGCCATAATCCCAGGATTCTTTGAGCAAAACGAGGGCACGGCTACCTCGGGATTGATAGAATGGGATACATTCAAAGTTTTCATCCGGGGACACTGCCTGGGGGCTCAGTGTAACATGCGCCGCTCTGTTGAACGCGACCTGATCCGGGTAGAGCGGGCCCTGCTGCGGCCAGAAGAAGAAATCGCAAATAACCAAACTGAAAGGTCGAGACTGCCTGCAATACGCGCAAAACACCTTGTTGTAATATAGTCTTTAGCTTGGTATAATAAGCACCAGTAGTGTAGTGTATTATTCATTGTATTAGATTTATTGTTATGTTAGATTGTTATTTAATTATAGTCATATAGATGTAATAGGTAATAATTATAACACAGGGCAGTGAATGGTATGTTCCTTTTCCCCCCCGTGGTAGTGGGAACATGGAACACTTGGAATGGGAGATGGGAGGCTGTGTTAGAATGTTGAGAAGGGGCTGGAGATTAGAAGGGTAAGCTGAGGTGCTGAAGGAAGAGGTTGGAAAAGCTGTATAAGGCTGAACAGTGGAGCTGAAAATAAAGTCTGGAACTGAAGATAAGTACTGCGTGTGAGAGACTTTATAACACTGGCGACGAGGAGTGCGAAAGGGGGCACTATCATCTCCATCCCTTTTGATTGGTTTCGGCTGTTCCAGTGATAATTTTATTCACGCTTTAAGTACCCATACAAGAAGTGAATTCTCATTAAGATTTACCTACTTAGTTAACAAGATTTCACGAGAGGTCACATTTTCTCGAACGAAGTTACCCGGCTGGATGTGTGACGAAATCTCCGTTTTGAGTGACTCAAGATTACTGACAATTACTGCAAAATATGTGGTAGACTATTACCACATGTCATTTATAGTGTGCGAGTATATAAAGCATTTATGGGTGGTTGTCCACATGTTTACGAGCGCTCACATTCCAGCACCATTGAAGCGCGATTAAAAACAAAACTTCAGAATTCCTTCCTCACCTCAGCGTACATATTGTTTATTGCGCGCTGGTAAAAGAAGACTTCGTTCACCGTCCCCGTTTTTTTTTGAGTGCTGCATTCCACACGCGCTCGTGTCAGTTTTTCATCTCTGAGGAAGCGCAGTCATTCGGACAACATCAAAAGTCCCTTTCCTGTCACTTCCCTTCCCACAAGAAATCGTTACGACGCTGATTGCGTTTCTGGTGGATCGCGCATTCAGTTCGAAGCAAGGATTCTTCAGTACAGGCGTATGGGAGTTAGTTAAGGCTGCATTCAAGAAACGGCCTAGCCTGTTACATGCTCACGCTGACAGGCACAGCACGGGGAAGTCACTTTGAAGGAGATTTCACGGAAGTACAACCAACGTTGGAAGGAGAAGATTCTTACCTGTCTTAACTCAGCTAGTGATACGGCTCTACATTTTTGAAGTGTATGCTGGGATTGACTTGCTGCTAATGTATTTTCCTCTAATTTTCGGTGCTGATTGACTGTAAGCTATACAATTTAAAGGTGCATGTTGGGATTGTGTTGTTGCTAATGTTTTTCTCTAATTTCCAGTTCCATGTTTTTGTCAGGATATCTTGGCAAATCACACTGCAAATAGCAAATGTAATATTGTAACTAGGCAATTGACTATCCTAACTTAATCTAGAAAAAAAAAAATAATAATAATAATTTTTTTTAAAAGGTAAATTATATTGTATTTGCTTCAGAGGTATAAAAATGGCCGCTGCAGGAATGTTGCAACCAATTCCCTTCTTAAATGAATTAGGGGAACCTAACATTCCGTGGAAGGATTGGTTTAGGATTTTCGAATCCTATCTGATAGCAATAGGGGGGGACAAATTCAATCCTGTGAGAAAACAACATATTTTGCTACACAATTTAGGAACCCATGGGAGGAAAATTTACGATTTTCTCCCAGATCCCAATAATCCCGAAGGTCAGGTTCAGGATGAGTATATATCCACATGTTTAAAACTTGAGAAGCAATTTGGGGACCGCATTAACGTGGTGCTTGAACGTCACAAATTTTTCTCTCGTTGTCAAGGCAAGCAGGAAAGTGTCACCAATTATATTGCTGCTCTTAGAGGGTTGTGCGCTTTGTGTGAGTTCGGGGATCTCAATGACTCTCTCGTCAGAGACCAACTAGTGCGGTGCACAAATAATACCAAAATTCAGGAAAAATTGTTACAAAGGCAACCTGATCTGCAGGAAGCTATTGAAATTGCAAAATCTATAGAGCACACGGAGATTTGTTTACAGGAAATCAGACACACTCCTGTTGATGAACTGGTAAATGAGTTTGCGAGTGATCCCAAAGATGATAAAATTCTTAATATCAGAGGCAAGAATAAACAACCCCAACTGCACGCAAATGTAAAATCTAACTTTACCTGTTACCGCTGTGGCAGTAGTAATCACTTGGCTAATTCTATTCATTGCCAAGCCAAATCTGCAATTTGCAGAAAATGCAGCAAAAGGGGGCATTTTGCGAGGGTGTGCAAGGACTCTTCTAAATTTACAGACAACAAAAAATCGGATGATGCTTCCCAGTTGATCGGAAAAATTATTTTGCAAATAAACTCAGATAGTGGTAACTCCAATAAATATCCAGAGTGCACCATAACCATCAACAACAGGCCAACTAGAGTATATGCGGATTCATGCTCTCCATTCACAATTATTAATTCTCGGGATTTAAATGAGATTGAAAAGGGCAGTAAAATTGAGCTATCACAAGCGGACATCAGTCCCAAGGGGTATAATAGGGATCCTATTTGCTTGAGTGGGATGTTCATAGGCATTATTTCCTTTAAAGGCCGCTCCACCGTTGGTAAAATCTACGTGGTGGAAGATGGTTCAAGCTTGCTTGGGTGGCAACACCAAAAAGAACTGGGGATAAAACTTCATCCCAACAACCCGGAACAAGTGTTATGTATTGAGAACCCTAGTGGAAGTGAATTCTTTATACGAGAGTTCCCAGAAATTTTTTCTGATAAATTAGGGCTTTTAAAAAATTTCCAGCACAAGATTAAGCTTAAACCTAAAGCTAAACCAGTAACACACAAGACTAGGTCGATACCGCACCTCCTAAAGAGTGCGGTCAAATTGAACAGATTAGAAGATTTAGGAATCATACAACCAGTTGAGTGTTCGGAATGGTTGGCCCCCATTGTGGTGGCCACAAAGAGTAATGGTAAAGATATCAGGCTGTGTGTGGACTTGAGGGATTTGAATAGGAACATATGGGTCGAGAGGTACCCCCTTCCTAGAATTAATGAGATCCTTAGTACTATGGGGAAAGCAGCATACTTTTCAGTATTGGATCTTTCAAGCGCATATCATCAGGTTGAGTTGCATCCCGAGTCCAAATGGCTCACAGCTTTTACCACCCCATTTGGCTCATTCATGTTCAACAGAATGCCTTTTGGGCTCGCATCGGCGGCAGCTGTCTTTCAGAAAATCATGCATAACATCCTGGGCGATTTACCTAATACGTTATGCTTCCAGGATGATGTGCTGATTTATGGTGTCTCGGAAGAAGAACATAATAAGAATTTAAGAGAGGTCCTTCAAAAGTTGAAGACAGCGGGGCTCACATTAAAAAGTGAAAAATGTCAGTTGGGGGTGAGTTCAGTAGAGTACTTAGGACACGTTATCTCTAAAGACGGATTTAAACCCAAATTCTCCCTGGTAGATGCGGTGAGAAAAGCTGATCCTCCAAAAAACAAAGACGAGTTACGATCATTCCTGGGGTTGGCTGAATTCATGTCCAAATATGTTAAAAAAATTTCATCTATCTCATGTAAACTGAGAGAGTTATTAAAAAATCACGTACCATATATTTGGACTGATGAACACGATAGTGCCTTCCAGCAGATCAAACTAGACATAGTGGAGGCACCTTACTTATGCAATTTTGACCATAACAGGAGGACAATTCTCACAACCGATGCCAGCAAATTAGGTTTGGGTGCTACCTTGTCTCAAATTGTCGATGGAAGAGAAAGAATAGTAGCTTTTGCATCCAAGGCCTTAAGCAAGGCAGAAGCTAACTACTCGGTCATCGAAAGAGAGGCCCTGGCGGCCTTCTGGGCCATAAAACATTTCAAGTTTTTCCTCTGGGGAACTCAATTTGCCCTACGAACTGATCATAAACCCCTGGTATATGTGTTCTCCACCAAGGGATTTAGCAATAGCACTCCAAGAATAGCCAGATGGATCTTAGGGCTTGAAAATTTTTGTTTTAACGTGGAATACATTCCTGGTAATAAGAATTCTGCAGCTGATTTTCTTTCTAGATCCCCTATGAACATCAAGGAGGAGGTGGAAATTAACGAATTTCCCATACTGTTGGTTGACTTACCTTCCATTAATAATGAGGAATGGGAGTTGGCATATAAACAGGATGATGCATTATCCTTATTAAAGGAAAAAGCTAGAGAGGGGTGGCCGTTAGTGAGGAGAGATCTGGAAGATATCATTAAGGATTTCTGGGAAGTGCGGTTGGAAATAAATGAAAAGAATAATTTTGTACTCCGAAACGATAAAATCGTACCTCCCCAGAGCCTTAGATTAAAAATAATAAAACTTGCCCATGAGGGCCATTTAGGACGTAGTCTCACCAAAGCCAGAGTTAGGGAGTGTTTCTGGTTCCCCAACATGGATTCCTTAATAGAAAATGAAGTTAAGGGATGTTCTATCTGTGCTGCAAGTGATAAATCTAAAACAGTTCGCAAAACGCCCATCTCTCCAGTTCAAGTTCCCAACAAACCGTGGATTAAGCTACCTTTAGATATTATTGGCCCTCTTAATCATGCTGGTCTCCAAAAAAGATTCGCTTTGGTCCTAATTGATTACCATTCCCATTGGATATCCACGAGATTTGTAAACCAAATTACCACAAATTCTGTTATAACATTCCTTAAGGACATATTTGCTGTGGAAGGAATTCCTGAAACTCTTATCACAGACAACGGTGTGCAATTAACATCTACAGTGATGAAGCAATTCCTGGACTCGGTAGGCATTAAACATCTCACTACCGCTCTGTACTGCCCTAGGGCTAATGGCCTGGCGGAACGGGCCAACCGCATGATTAAGGAATGCATTCAATTGGCTTGTACTAACCATGTAAATGTAGAATGTGCAGTCAGAGAGATGCTTTGGGCCTACCACACTACTCCGAACTTAATTACTAAGATTTCCCCATTTGTTGCTCTGCGTGGGAGGAAACCAGGCACCAAATTCTTTCCACCTTGTCTTGGGGGAGGTAATAAAGACGAAAGGTTAGTTACTTACAACAGTACAAGGGTAACAATGCACCAAAACAAATACAAACAGAAATATGACAGTAAACATGGGGCGAAACTGCAAAGTTGGATGGTGGGCGATCAAGTCTTAGTAAGTAGACCCTTGGGTCAAGTGAAGCCATATAGGAAAGATTCTAAGTTTACAGGTCCATTCCACATAATTAAAATAAAGAAAAATGTTGTTATGTTGAGTAATGGCCAGTGCTGGAGTATGGACAGGATTGTTAAATACCAAACGCATAGTAAGATGGCAAATTCCGATGGTGTCTCATGATGAAAAGATAAGAGATCGCATGCGAGAAGCCGTTGTCATTGCTCAAGATGCATATTCATATGAACTTCCACACCTTCTGGTTGGTGAAGGGCCTGTGATGTCAAGGAAAAGGACCTTGTAGGAACAATATTTTCTTATGTGTCAAATATAACAAATGTAACAAATGAACTTTCTGTTGTCATAAAGGGGAAGATGTGTTGTAATATAGTCTTTAGCTTGGTATAATAAGCACCAGTAGTGTAGTGTATTATTCATTGTATTAGATTTATTGTTATGTTAGATTGTTATTTAATTATAGTCATATAGATGTAATAGGTAATAATTATAACACAGGGCAGTGAATGGTATGTTCCTTTTCCCCCCCGTGGTAGTGGGAACATGGAACACTTGGAATGGGAGATGGGAGGCTGTGTTAGAATGTTGAGAAGGGGCTGGAGATTAGAAGGGTAAGCTGAGGTGCTGAAGGAAGAGGTTGGAAAAGCTGTATAAGGCTGAACAGTGGAGCTGAAAATAAAGTCTGGAACTGAAGATAAGTACTGCGTGTGAGAGACTTTATAACACACCTGTCACTACTAGAGCGTCTGAGATGTTTAATTACACAGCACACTCCGCGAGAACTCATGCATCAGTGGATAAAGCAGGCAAACTCTTGGCCGGGCTGATACGTCGGGATTGCGAGAGAAAGCCGATAATGGAAATTCGCTCACAGTCAGGGGAACTGGGATATGCACCCGCAGAGATACAGGCTGAATTTACGAGACACTATGAGGCGCTCTACGCCTCAACGGCAATCCCCGGGTGTGACTCCAGTGCTGAATTTCATGCTGGAGCGAAGCTCCCACACTTAGAGGACGACCAGATCGAGACGCTCGAAGCACCTCTCGACCTCGAGGAGATCAAATCTAGCATCCGGGAACTTACATCCGGCAAAACGCCGGGCCCGGACGGGCTACCAGTTGACTTTTATAAAGCCTTTGCGATACAGCTGGCACCCAAGCTACTTCAGGTATATGAGACGGCTGAACAGGAGGGCCACTTATCGGCCACACAGAAAGAGGCGCTACTGGTCTCCCTTCCCAAACCTGGGAGGGACCCAGTGGACATGGGCTCATATAGGCCCCTGGCAATGCTAAACACTGATTATAAAATATTAGCCAAGATATTGGCGACGCGCCTTGCGCCAAGCGTGCCAGATCTAATACACCCCGACCAAAACAAGTTTGTACCAGCCAGAGACACCTCCCGCAATATCAGAAGACTATTCCGGGTTATGCAATATGCGAAGCGTGATTGGCCGCGGGCGGGCGGGCTGCCTTGTCCTTGATCTAGAAAAAGCCTTTGACTCCCTGGAATGGCCCTACCTGTTCAAGGTGTTGCAACAATTCGGCATGGGTCCATCCTTTACTCGCCTAGTGAAACTATTATACACCAGGCCACTGATCCGGGTGAGGCTAGGACCAAAAATATCGGAACCAATCCAGGTGTGCAGAGGCACGGGACAGGGCTGCCCTCTCTTGCCACTATTATTTTCGCTTGCTATGGAGCCCCTGGCAGCTGCCCTGCGCAGGGAGGGAAGTAACTGGGGAATCCCTCTAGGAGACGACTTACACATAGTGTCACTGTATGCCGATGACCTCTTACTATATTTCAGAGATATTACGCAGATCCCACCAGTGGCCGGTTCGCTCCTGCAACGCTTCGCGACGATATACGGCCTCAAGGTTAACTGGTCTAAGTCATGCCTCTTTCCATTCGACCCGGACCTCCCGGATACGGGACTTAACCTAGCCGGGAATCCCGTTCCATGGCAACCAAACACATTCAGATATCTGGGTATCCGAGTCTACCACAGCGAGGAGGATACATTCAAGGGTAACCTTGTAAAAGGGGTGTTCTCAGTCAGGTCCCAAATGGGGTTTTGGAGGACGCTGCCACTACCTGTGGCAGGCAGGATAGTACTCCTAAAAATGGTGGTTCTCCCACAGCTCCTATATTTCTTTTCCAATCTCCCATACTACTTTCCTCCCAGATTCTTCAGGGCACTGGAGACGGAACTGAGGGAGTTTATTTGGAATGGCGGCCGCTGCTGAGTTGCCATAAAGAAGCTGTACTTGCCGCCTGATAAGGGCGGACTAGCGGTCCCCAACATGGAACACTATTATCTGGCAGCCCAGCTTCAGTGGATATCCAGGTGGTTGGCCGGCATACAGCTTGCAGACACAGCCTTGGAGGAAGAACCATGGCCGCTCAAGCAGATACAGCATTTATTCCACCCGCTCACACACGCACAAACCCCACGGCAGCTGTACCTCAGAATAGCCCATAAATGTTTCCGCAGATCTCTCCACCTCACAAGATCGGTGATCCCTTTTGCACCCGCCCTGGCGCTATCGGGCACACCAAGGGGCCCCAGAGTCACATCAGACTCCGAATTACGCACATGGCATGAAATAGAGTTATACACACTGAGTGAACACTACGAAGAAACCCAACTACTATTGTTTGCTAGGCTTTAAGAAATGGGACTTCCACCTGGCCAATTTCTTTTATACTGCTCCCTGGTGAAGACACTGGGGTCCAGGTGGGTAGACATCACAACAGCTCTGCCTACCCACTTGCTGGTCCAGTACCTACAGGTGGTGGGCCGTGGCCAACATCAAGTTAGCTGGCTGGCGGACGCCTTGAGAAACGAGGTCGCCCCTGAAAATGATGCACTGCGTGTGGCATGGGAGACAGACACCGGCGACTTGATCGCACCAGCACGATGGAGGTCTGCTCTCTCAGGCCACCTTAACATACCATGTAACTCCCGATTCCGCCTAATCCAATACTATATAGTGCACAGAGCCTATCTCACACTTGCCCGCGTGAATAGATACTTTAACCGGCAAGACGCGGCCTGTCCCCGATGCCGCGAGATTGGGGCGGACCTGTTGCACATGGTGTGGTCCTGTCCTGGCTTGGTCACCTACTGGAGGGTAGTGATTGAAATGTATCTAACTGCATAGCACAACAGATACCCTTCACATGGGAGGCATGCATCCTAGGACTGTTCCTCAGAAGCAAACAATGCAGAGGCGCGCTTTACAGACCTAGGACTCATTGTGGCGAAAAGACTAGTGACCCGCAGGTGGAAATCACCAGACCCTCCGCCGGCACAGGCATGGAGGCACTCGCTCGAGGTGTGGGCGGGAGCAGAGGGCTCAGCACTGAGACGAGAGGAAATCCTAGAGCTGCGACAATTCCCGATCTCCACCTGCTGGGAAGAGCTTTTACTGCAGCTGCGTAACATAGAAGCACACCGAGTAGAGGAGGGACTGGACCAACACGGACGAGTATCAGTGGCCGAGAAAATGCACCATTTAAGGGGACTGAATGCGGAAACTGATTAGACACACTATGGCACCATGGGGCAGGAAAACTACACACACCGGACCCGACAACTGACCCAGCCCCTCTACTGGTAAACACCCCGACATGGAAACAGTCACGTCCGAAATGACTGCATAACTGTCTGACCCCAGCAAATGTTATTGTTGTTCTTTTCTTTAGTTTTTTTTATTCAAATGTTAACCTATATAAAATTCATAGTGTCTGGTTTCTTAGCAAAAGCGCCATAACCGAACATTTGTGACTGAAACAATGTAATACTAATGAGTGCCACCAAACGTTGTGCCGACCTAACCTAGGCACACTAATGACCACTTAAGCTGCACCCACAGAACAGAAAAACAAGAGCACAACACACTAGAAAATAAAGGCCATACAGGGTGAAAACCAAAAGCAACGCAGTGGTTGTGATGAACACTTGAACAACTACAAAGATACGCTGTAAAATACACTGCATTAATATGTCACCAATGTACTAAATATTTCTTAATGATGTAAGCAATACACATCAGAATATGCTAATCTGAAACAAATGCCAAAATATGAAACAATGTAAAGTTTAAAAAGGTCAATAAAAAGATTTATGAAAAAAAGAAATGTGCCAAAGATATGGAAAGCTGTGCTGCAATACCCAATGCAGTCTTCCTCTCCAAGAGAGAACTCGAATAACAATCTCTAAAACCCTTAGGTGAGATGTTCTCTCCATCTGAACCCGAACTTTTAAAAGTACGCGTAAAGTCCTAAGAGGTCCTGCTAAAAGTGTAAGTTGCTTTATTCCCGATTAATCACTGTCATCATGCCTGTTAAACATTCTGCCACCCTATGTCAGGGTCTTGGCAAGCTATCAAACACACAAAGGGTGATGGGAAGAGTCCGTCAAATAGTCTAAACCAGTGGCCATTGCTCTAGTTAGCCATCCAACCTATCATTTTTCACCAACTGTACCACACTAGACAAAGGCCCATCTTATGCAAATCAGTACTGACCTTGCTTCTTGCGAGCCATCCATTCAAAATTACCAAGTAAGGTCTGTGCTAGAAGGGAACACAAAGCAACCCGGTACCAGTTTCATCCTTACTAGGCCATGTCATTGAGGTATAGTTTGGATCCCGTGGCACAAGCAATGGATCCATTTCTTGCCAAGTCCTTTACTTTTTAGGCAGGGCCCTCCATCAAAAACACATAAAATGACCAGAGGAATGCTTGCAAACGGTTTTAATTACTGGATATCACTCAGGGTAGAATTGTAACCCATTGTTTTTCACCCACCTAGCATTCTAGAAAGAGGCCCATCTCAAGCAACTCAGGACTAACATTGCTCCTCATGAGAACAGTCCCCCCAATTCCTATAGATTGGGTGGAGCAAGGCCAGTACTGATTTGCATAAGGCAAGCCTCTGTGCAGGGTTGTACAAGGGGTGAAAAAAAGATTGTCAGCCTTATGGTTTTCCTTATGATTGCAATCAACTAAGCTGGTAACTGCATATGGCTGAGATTTGTCTTTTTGTTTATATTAATGGTACTGAGCAGGAAAAGATTTGAGAGGAAGGTGGTAAGGAGATCTGCAGGGATGGACTTTATCACAAGCATCCCATGAATAATTATTATTGTGAGATATGGAAAAGCAATCCTATTAGGTAGGTAGTTGGTACCTACAGTGGTGGGCTAACTTAGGATTCTGTGTGAGCAGCAGGATGTGGCAGGTCGCTTCAGATATTTCATGCCTGTTCAGTTGATGATGAGTAGTTTATTGTTGCCGACTAGTACTGACAGAAATGACCTATTGTGGTTCTGTCTTAAATGTAAGTGTTAGAGGGTCAAACAGTTTAATGGAATTATTATACAGCCTGTTCAATCAAGCTACAATCACTGCACAACAGCTGAGTGTTAGGGTGTTGGCATCAGTTAGGAACAGGAGGGTGACATATAAATTTACATTACTATATAAGACCCAGGCTAGACACAAATGTGTTTGTTGCAGGTACTGCACTACAGGCTGGGCAGCCTAGATCAAAGGGCATCTGCATTTGCAAGGCAGCATGATTTTTTATCCCATGCTCAACCCCGACAATGGCTTCAGTTTGAGCTGCTGCCTTCTTGGAGGTATGTTTGTGCACCCATAGCCATGCTTGGGCAATAGTGCTTTTATTTTCTTCCAATGCTCTTCTGCTCCTATTTGTTTCACATCTCAAGCACCTACATGCCAAGCCTAAATGTATTCTATCCTTACGTTTAACTGTGTACTTTGTTTTATTTTCTTCTCCTCTACAGCTTTGCTCTAGTCATATCTGGTCTATCTTTAGCGCTGAGAATCAGCTTCAAGTTACACAAAACGCTTTAATGGAATCTTCAAATTAGACAAATAAATGAATGAAACCATTGTATATGACTTGAAAGCAAGATATATCTGGCAACACCAATGCCCTTAAAATAAAAAAGCCAAGTAATCCAATGATATAAGACAGATGTCTGTTTCTCTTGATTTGTCTAAGCCAAGCAGGGCTGTTTTATTCAATATTTTATTAAAACTTGACATCAAGTTCAAAATGCAAATAATTGAAGCAGAGGTTACGTATCATATCTTTTATTTGTAAATATAGTTTCTGACATGCCAAAGATACAGTCTGTGCTGGAACATACATTCTATTATAATGACATGAAAATATATGCTGAAGCAGCTATTATGTGCATTACAAACAACATAAATCTCAGACGAAAGCATGATCTAAGTGGAATTTACGAGTTCAGAGTACAGCATTGTGTGCTATTATTGGTCTTACTCTATGAAACTGTACACCACTCCAATGTACTCTACAGTACTCTATGCTACTTCACTCTAAGCCATTCTACTCCATCCTATTCCACACCACTCAATGCTACTCCACTCTACGAAACTCTACTCTACAACACTCCATGACACTCTACGTCACTTCACTTTACGCCACTCTATGGCACTCCATAGGCCACTCTACTACAGTTCACGGCACTTTACTCCACTCTATGCCACTGCATTCTGACAATTTACTCCACTCTACGCTACATCACTTCACTCCACTTTACACTACTCCACTCTATGCCACTAACCATCACTCCATGTCACATACCTTTAGGCTACTCTACACTACTTCACTCTACGACTCTACTCCACTCTACAACACCCCACTTTATGAGACTCTTTGCCACTCAATGCCACTCCACTCTACACCACTTTACTCCACTCTACACCACTCCACTCTAGGACACTTTGCTCCACAGTATGCTACACCACTTCACTCTACTCTATGACACTTTATTCCACTCTATAGTATGCCACTCCACTCCAGTTTACCCAACTTTACTCTTCTTTATGCCACTCCACTCCACTCTGCTTCACTCTATGCTACACCACTCTACTTCACTTTACACCACTTTACTCCACTCTATTGTATGACACTTCATTCCACTCTACACTATGCCACCCCACTCCATTCTACAACACTTTACTCTACTCTACGCCCCCTCCATTCTATGCCCCTCTGCTCTTTGACCCTCCGCTCTATGCAGCTCTATGCCAGTGTACACCCCTCCACTGTACAACGCTCTACTTTACTACCCTTTTCCACTCTATGACACTCTACGCCCCTCCCTCTTTGCTGCTCCACTCTACACCCTTCCATTCCCCTCCACTCTATGTCCCACCATGTCCATCCACTCATCGACCCACCACTCAACAATCCACCACTCTATGACCCTCCACTCTACGACACTCTACACCACTCTACAACACTTTACTCCACTCCACTCTAAGCCACTCTACTCTTCGCCACTCTTCACCACTCTACTCTATGCCGCTCTACTACACTACACTCTGTGACACTCGACTCTATGATACTCCACTCTATTGCACCCTACTCTTATCGCACTACACTCTATCCCACTCTATTCTATCCTGCTACACTATATACCACTCCACTCTATGACACTATACTCTACTTCACTCTACTCTATGACTCTCACGCTACACCTCTCCACTTTATGCCCCTCCACTCAAAGGCCCCCACTCTATTCCCTCAGTCTATGCTCCTTCACTATATGTCACTCTACTCCCATCCACACCACTCTACGCCTTCCTACTCCACTCTGCTCCACTCTATGACACTTTAATCCACTCTACACTACGCCACTCCACTCTATGCCTCTCCACCCTAGGCCACTCCATTTCACTCTACTTTATGACACTCCACTCTATGCCACTTCACTCCACTCTACAACCCTTGCGCCCTTCCACTCTATGCTCCACCGCACTTTGCCCCTCCACTCTTTGCCCCTTCACTCCATGACTTTTCGCTCTAAGACGCTCCACTCTATGACACTCTACTGCACTCTAAGACACTCTGCGATACAATACTCTACTCCACAACACCCTACTTTACTCCACTCTACACCACTTTATCCCACTCTAATCCACTGTACTCCACTCTATGATACTTTGCTCTGCTCCACTCTACTTTAAGCCACTCCACTCTATGTCACTAAACTCTAATGCACTCTGCACTACTCCACTCTATGCCACTCTAAGACACTTTACCTAACTCTAAGCTACGCCACTCCACTCTATGCCACTTCAGTCCGCTCCACTTGATGGCACTTTACTCCACTCTATGCTACTCCACTCTACTCCACTCTACTCTATGGCACGTTACTCCACTCTGCACCCTCACACTACACCCCTCTGCTCTACGACCTTCCACTTTAGGCCACTCTATTTCTCTCCACTCTATGCCCCTCAACCCTACACCTTCCACTATATGACACTCTACAATGCTCCACTTCACGACACTCTATGCCTCTCCACTCTACTCTACGACACTACTCCACTCTGTTACCCTCAACTCTATGTCTCTCCACTCTACACCACTCCACTACCCTCCACGCCCTTTGACTCTACGCCCTCTACTCTATCACACTCCACACCACTCTACTCCACTCCACTCCACTCTTTGCCAATCTACAGCACAATACTCAACTCCACTCTATGGCACTCTGCTTTATGATATTCTAGTACACTCTGTCCTTGAACACTCCTCTCTATCCCACTCTACTTTTATCCCACTCCACTCTATCCCATTCTGCTACATGCCACTCCACTCTGTGACACTCCATTAAATGACACTCTACTCCACTCTACGACTCTCCACTCTAGGCCCCTACACTCTAAGCCCCCAAATCTATGCCTCTACACTCTAGAACACTCATGCCACTCTACTCTACTCTACTGTACTCTACGACACTTTACTCCACTCTACAGCACTTTACTCCACCCTACACTATTCCAGTCTACACCACTCCACTCTACTCTACTCTATGCTACTCTACTCCACTACGTGCCACTCTACAACACTCTATGCTCCTCCACTCTACATCCCTCTACTCTTTGCCCCTCCATTCTTCTCCCCTCCACTCTATGACATTTCATTCCATGACACTCCACTCTGAAACCCTCTACTCCACTGTAAGACATTCTATTCTAACCTACTCCACTCTACTCCACTCTATGCCATGCTATTTCACTCTACATCACCCTACTCTATTCTACTCTACACTACTTCACTCTATGCCTCTCCTCTTTAAACCACTCTGCTTCACTCTACTCCACTCTACAACCCTCCACTCTATGACCCTCCACTCAACTAATGTACCTCACTCCGCTCCACTCTACTACACTCTTCTGCCACTCCATTCTATGACACTCTATGCCACTCCACTCAATGACAGTCTACTCCACTCTACGGCCCTCCACAATATGCCCCTTCTACTCCACTCCACTCACGTCACTTCACACCAAGGTACTCCACTCTATTGCACTCTACTGTACTCTACTTGACCCTATAAGACTCAGGACACTCCACTCTAAGCCACTCCACAACCCTCCACTCTACTCTATGCCACTCTGCTCCACTCTATGAACTCCACTCTGGCACACCCTCTTTTACGCCACTAACTTTTAGCCATGTCGAACAGCAGCCACTTTGGTGTACATGGCTAAAACACATTAGCAAAGCCAGTAGCTCTTGCATAGGTAAAATCTATTGTTTGTTTCTTTTTTACACTTTTTAGTCTACAGTCTAATGGTGCCCAGGGCTGCGAGTCTGCCCAGGCCCACCAGAGATGGTGAACTTGTCTGCAAGATAAGCAACTAGGAATTCGCTTTATGGAAGAGTTTCACTTTCTTCCAAAGGGGGCGCTAATACCAGGCCATCTGTGTGTGTGGGGGGGATGGAGTGTTTGTTACCGTTTCTTCTTTATAAGGAAGAAGCAACTGGGTGGCATTTTTGGAGAGGCTGGGAGTTGTGTCATTGACCCGCTGGTTCTATGGAAAACTCTGATAATTTTTGTGACAACTCGAAAGGGGGCCTAATAGTATCATATTTACAGTCATTGTGGCTTCATTCTACGCAGAAGAGAAACACAAGCAGAGCGAAAGCGCCCAGGCCATTCAGACTCCCCGAATTCTTTGTTTCCTTTGACACGTTCATTGGCCACGGGTTTTTGCTCAAATCAAATTAAATGAGAAACACCGTTTTCTGCAAACTATGAACGTTCGGTGGTAAGAATAGAATAGCGTTTCTACCAAATGTTGCTCTTTGAAAATATTCTGGCTGATTCCCTAACATGGGCCCGTTTTATATGGAGAACACCGCTCTGGGGAAGAGTCCTGTCAAGGCGGCGTGCAGGGGCGAGGGAAGGGCTCACTGCACTTCAGTAAAAAGAATGACATGCCGGATTTCCAGCTCATTGTTCGGGGTTCTGGTTGTCATGGAAACTGAAGCAGCTGCTAGATCCTAGGCCTTGGCTATGGGCTGCCTGCCTGTGTGTCCACTCCCTGCAATCTGCCAACTATAATCGCCCCTCCCGCTGCCAATCGCGCGAGCCAGGCTCGGTGAAATACTGTTTACCAACATCGTCCACATGGCTCCCCTTTTATGTCGCAGCTCTGCCCGGAATATGTCAGTCATGGTCATGGGCAACCAGGCAACGAGCCTGCAACACGCTGGAAGGTCTGCAGATGGGGACAGGAGGTGGCCAGAGAAAAAAGGGATTGTCACGTACTTGATATAGTTAGGTTAGTACCTTATGTTAAAACGTGCTTATTAAGCGCACCGTTGGTTTCATGGCGCTGAGACAGCACTGCACCTGCCAGCGCCGATAGTGTGCTTTTTGTGTTCTGCATCCTTATTCTAAATTCTGGTATAAAAAGGTTATCTCTTAGCAAGAAGCGTGTCTGTTGGGGATGATATGCCAACAGGGTATCTGCTTTTGCTCGGGCTGCAAATATAAAAGGTTTTGGACTGTAATAAACTAATGTGGTCCATAATTTACAGTGAGAAAATTGACACATACCATAAATTAGAGTGTTGCCAAGTGTTCCTAAAAAGTCAGATGTGCATTGATAAATGTGCCCTGGTGTGTTTAAATGAATGTTATATAGTATACGAACTCCACCCAGCAGGGTTTCCGAGCACTGCACACTGCACCGTACAACATATAATCCTAAACATTTTGACTTGAAATGTGAAGAAGTAAGGAGGCTATCAAAAAGTAACCACAATGGTAGCAAAGCGTGCTACTTGTGTAAATTAGAGCAGGCAGAGCAAATTACACTTAGAGGCAGAGACAGCCATTGAACTCCATATTACAAAATTGAACCCTGAGGGTCTTGCAACAAATGAGGAATTTGTTGGGAAACACTGTACCTGATATACCCAGTAATTCCCATTTTGCCCTAGAGCAGCTAAAGTGTCCAGGCGAAAAGCGCTAGACGTCACGCAGTAGCACAAATGTAATTGTAATTCTGGTGGACCCCACTGGGATGAACATGGGCTGTGTAATGAGGACATAGCATTTTGGTTTAGACGACCTATAGGAATAATAAGAGTGGCCTCACAGAATTCCAGTGTATAGCGCATAAATATAATTCGCAAATGGACAAACAGTAAGGAGCTACGAAGTTGATAAAAGCAGTATTTGGCTTACCAAATGGGATGGATGGTGTTTGTGCATTTAAAATCCATATTATGTTACAATTCACTACCGTCCCTCCATATTACAAACAACCCTCAAAATCTGCCTTCTTTAACTGTGTTGAGCTGCCCATCAAAGTTAAGAAGTGCACATTTAGATTTGTTCTTTGTTATTTAATATAGCAAGACATACAATCTGGTTGTAATACCTTTGTTTGATATATTTTTGTGTTTTTGGTATAGTGCAAATGTGTATTTTATCGAGAGCATTTTTATTGCAGGAAGAGCTCCTCAAACACAAAGTGCTGCCCACAGAATATCATTGTGGATCTTTCGTCCTGTTGAAATCAGCTTACAGAAACTTGGGTTAGCACAGGTATTTGGGATCACACTAGATATCACGCTGCATTTTTGTCAATATCACGTTTGTAAATACATTTACAATTCATTGTCACAGTGAGGTGAAATGATTAGTTCAGAATCAGAGACTTTATTTGGTCAAGTGCAAAACCAGGATTAGATCACAGGTTTCCAGGACAACGCCCCCATGCCCCACGTTTGTTTTAAGTTAGGACCGATTGCCTATTACCTAGTAGTCAGTGGGTTTATTAGGCTCCTGTCCTAGCACCTGGTCAGTTACCAACTGATCAAAGTGTAGCCATACAGAATTTTCAATAATAACCTGAGAACACTCTCTGATATCAAAAACAAATGTTTACAAATTTACATCGGGCATCATTTTTTCCTCACTGCAACAAAAAATAAAGGTAAGTATGAGAGGAAACAAATTGGTAAACTATTGCATACTAAAACAGGGCCCCCACCCTTTTTTCGTGCTCCCTTGCTGTTTAGCTAGGTTCTTGCTCTACATGTACCTGTGCAAATATCTACGCACACACACATACAAGTCAATTGCTACCACATTCACTATCAGCCAACGTTCTCACTCCTGCATATTGTCCATCTATATCGTGCTCAGCATCATGAATTTACCTGTAGGCAGGAGAATGCTGACTCCTTCCCTACGACTCACATATGTCACTTCTTAGCACCTGTATCCGATCCGTTTTGGATTATGGTAATTTGCTGTACCTGGATCTCCAAGATTATGCCTCAAGAAGTCTCCCACATGTTCAAAATCATGCTTTAAGAGTGATTTTCTGGCCTCTTCAAAGGCAACCACATTTCTAAGTCTATGAGGTGTCTCCTCAAGCACTTTCTGCCCCCCAAAAAGTGTTTAAATGGGAGGAATTTTAAGTGAAGAAACATGCTTCCTAATGCATTAAGGTTTAATTGGAAGTGGAGAAAGACTTTAAGACTTAGGGGGTAATTTTGACCTCGGCGTTCTTTTCTCAAGACCGCCGAGGGACCGCCGTGCGGAAGACCGCCAGTGGTGGCGGTTTTCCACTCGGCATATTACAACTGTTGGCAGCTCTCCGTCCTTTTTCGGATGGAGAGCCGCCAACAGCCATACTGGCGGGCGGCGGGGAAGTGGAGGTTGCTCCACCTCCACCGCCACGTCAACAGAACACCGCCCACCGAATCACGTCCTGTGATTCGGCGTGGCGGTGTTCTGTTGACGGTGTGGTGTCGGCGGAGCAGCCCCCATGGCTCCCGTCCCCTCCCGGAGGATCGTCGGACCAGGTAAGTCGATTGTCCGTGAGGGAAGGGGGGTGTTGTGTGTGTGCATGGGGGTGTGCGTGTGTGTATGTAGTGGGGATGTCTGAGTGCCTGTATGCTTGCGTGGGTGTCGTGAGTATGGGAATGAGTGCGTGTATGTCTGTAGATATGTCTGCATGGTTGTGTGCGTGTATTGTTTGAATGTGGGTGTGCGTGTCTGACTGTGTGTGTGGATGTTTGCATGTATGTTGGTGTGTGTATGTGTGTTGGTGCCTGCGTGCGTGTCGTGTGTGCATGAGTGAAGTGATGTTGGGGGTCGGGAGGGGGGTCCTGCCACCTTTGGGGGTGGCAGGGGTGGCGGGGGTGTAGGGGAGGGAGTCGGGGTGGGGGTGGGGGAGACCCCTATCAGTGCCAGGGAAGGAATTCCCTGGCACTGATAGTGCTTCCCGCCATGAATTTCATGGCGGTTCCAACCGCAGGAAATCCATGGCGGTAAGCCGGGTCCAAATACCGCCAGCGGTATAGTGACGACCGCTGGGATGGAGACCCTGGTCTCCAGCCCAGCGGTCGTCTCCGCCCTGGCGGGCGGAACGGAGAAGCGGTGGATGACCATGGCGGTTACCGCCATGGTCATAATACATAAAAAAAGACCGCCAGCCTGTTGGCGGTCTTACCGCCGCTTCTCTGCCGTCCTCCAGGGTCGGAATGACCTCCTGAGTGCCTGATTTAGAGTTTGGCAGATGGGGTTACTCCGTCACAAACATGATGGATATCCCGTCACCTTATTATGAATCCATCATATCCTATGGGAATTGCAATACGGCGGACAGAATATCTGTCACGTCTGTGACGGAGTAACCCCATCTGCCAAACTCTAAATCAGGCCATTAATGTTTTGCGGAAATATATTTCTACACTTTAGATTTCTCCCATTTAAAAAATAATTGTAGTTTTCAGTTATGAGTATGGCACAGTGTCTACTGATTCACTTGGAGCAAAAGGCCTGCTGCTTGTAAGAGCAACACTTTGAAATTGGGAGAAAATTTAAATCAAGAGTTACTTATTAAGGTAACTTTTCATTTTTATTTTGTCTCATTTAAAATCATTCAGGAACATCATTTTGCTCTCACATTCCAATACTGAGTTGACAAAGACTTTTGTTTAAGATTTAAATGCCTCAGTGCCTCATTTCCTCGCCTCTGCTCCCTGGGTCAGGTTGTGTGAAGAACAAGCAGTAGAGTGAAGAGTGAAGGAATACATTCACGACATGGAACATTAAAAAGAAAATTGAGAACCAGAACTAAAAGAATGAGCTGGAGTATACAAAGAAGTTAAAGAACATAGAAAAATCGGAGCAAAAGAGTGAAGAGAGTAAAACAACTTGAAACTAGTGCAAAGATAGTGAAATTTGGACTGGAATAAGAGCAATAACCAATGAAGCTGGACAAAATAAGAACAATGGGTAGGATAGTCAGGATGAAGAAGATGTAGATACAAGAACTGTAATAGTTTGGAAAGAAGAGGGAAAGTATTTATTTTTAGGAATACCACCATATAAAAAAGAACAACAGTTGATTCAAGAAAGGGCAAAGATTGCAGCAAGAGTTTGATAGAGGAGAAGGGTAAGAAGGATTTAATTTTACAGATGTTATGAAGGTATAAAGGACAAGAGGTGGAAATTCAAGAACAATTCAAAGACAGCACAAAGGTTTGTAGCTGAGCAGGAACAATGAATAGCAGTAGAGGAGAAGTAGATAGTAGGAGGAGTGTTTATAACCAGAGAACCCCTAAATCTCATATTTTTAAATTCACTAACTCCATTACTTCCACCCTCTCTAAACCCTAAGGTGGTACAATGAATATCAAGTTGGGCTCATATATATATATATATATATATATACATATATATATATATATATATGTATATATATATATATATATATATATAACTATATTTTTTCTTCACTGAAAAATTAAAGGTTACAGGGATGTAAAAAGAATTCAAAGAGCTTACAAATTCACTAAAAAATAGAGGTTACATGGACGCATAGTTAGGTTCAGATTTTACACGCACAAAAACTATAGAAATTCAACAGTTATAGTTATATTTATCTCAAGGAACTATAACTTGTGTCCCAAGGTAACTATAACTGGTGCCCTCGTCGTGCACTGCTAATTAACCCACAAATCATGGCACTCATGACATCTTTGATAACATCACTGATAATATCAATGTAATACCTGCAGTAAAACATTTTGATGAATAAACTGTGCATGGCGGGGTGCGAGTTATAGTCACCATGTCACCATAGGGCACGAGTTATAGTTACTTGAGATAACTCTAACTCTAATTGGTGAATTTCTATGATTTGTATGTTTAAAATGTGAGCCTAACTATAACGTCGCTGTAAGCTTTGGTTTTTTCAGTGAATTTCTATGTTTTTTAAACTTCTATTTCCTAACTATAGCGTCCCTGTAACCTTTGTTTTTTCACATACATATATATAAGCCCTCTGCCCTCTCCTAAACCCTAAAAAATACTTTACCTCTACCCACCCCAAAACCCTAATGTCATACTTACCTCCCTTTACCTTTACCTGTCCCTTAACACTAAACTCATCCTTACCTCCCTTTACCTCTACCCACTCCTTAACCCTATATTCACCCTTACTTCCCTTTACCTCTACCCACTCCTTAACTCTATAATCACCCGTACCTCCCTTTACCTCTTCCCATCCTTAACCCTCTTACTTTCCTTTACCTCTACCTACACCTTAACCCTTAAATCACCCTTACCTCCCTTTACCAATACTGACCCTCTTAATCCTAAAATTGTCCTTAACTCCCTTTATCTCTAACCGCATTTAAACCCTTTTCTGTTTTTAAATAACATAAAAGTGTTATTTCACTGCTTGGTAAAGTACTGTGTGGTAAAGGTAACGCATGGTAAAGACTGTGTGGTAAAGGAATTGCATGGTAAAGACTGCATGATACAGGTCATTTGTGGTAATGACTATGTGGTAAAAGCTACATACCCTCCAGCATTACTGAGGCTAAGCTGTTACTGTTCTGTTTAAACGTAGTTATACCCTTCATTTTGTTTCTTTTCTTCCTATACATATTTACCTATCCCCAGTGCTTAATTTGTGCTTGTTGTTTCCGGTGCTGAGCACCAGCACTTATTGTTTAGGGCCTGCGCTTATTCTTCTCCCCTGCGGGCAAAAGACACAAATGGGAAAGACAGAGGAAGAGAAAAACAAAAAAGCATCACAATGGGAGAAAGCAGAAAGCTGCCAGAGTGAACTGAAGGGGCAGGGAGTGGCTTTAAATGGAAAGAAGTGGCCCAAGATGGCTTCAGGATTACGCTGCCTCAGTATTCTGTGTTTGCACATTTAATTGCAGCAGCCGCATGTTTAAGAGGAGAGCTTTGAGCACCGGCACCTTATTATTTACAAATTAAGCACTGCCTATCCCACATTTTCACAAAATCTATTCAGCCTATGCTTTGTGGTCTTTGGGGGAATGAGCAGCTCAGATAAGGGTCTGGCACTTGGAGCACCCTTCTTTTCTTCCAAATGCCCCAGGAGCACCATTCTTTGTGACGCTTCCACAAGTCAGACCCTCACAAGGTGTTTGCTCCAAAACCCAACCAGGACTGCACGGGTACGAGAGTGAATCTAACGGATGGTCCCTGCGTCCAAAGAGTGGTCACTGGACCCATTTCTTGCCTAACTTGGAGCCCGCTCCTATCTCTCCCAGTCGTCCATCAATCCCACATCTCTGTGTTCCAACAAGCCCATAAAGCTATCCTAGAGAAAGGAGCTGGGGGGGGCAGATACCACTACAGCAGAAACACACAGCCGTACAAATCACTGCTTCATAAAGGCCAGCTGCCATCTACCAGAGAGGCACTTCAATCCACGCTGCCAGCTACTTACATCTGCAGTGTGTTCTTCCTCTCCTCCCACACACTTGACAATGGGCTTGAGAAGTAAAATAGGGACACGGCTGTATTTTTAAGCAGCCACCGTAAGTTATCATACTCTTCGGCTTTCACCTGTACAAGCCCCACTGAAAACATAATGTTTTTTTTTTTTAAACTTCTGTGAAAATATTGATTTTACTTTTTCACTCAGACGCTGACAGTCCTGCTCAGTGAGACACTTGTCGTAGGTGCATGTGGTTAAACGATTCAGCACCGGCTCGAGTGCTTGCATTCAAACAAGACACTGGAAGCTGTTCACCTTGTGATTTGCTCACAGACATTGGGGCATATTTAAAAGTCCCTAGCACTCCAGTGGCGCTGTGCACTACTCCGTATTTACAAGGCAGCGTTAAACCACTTTCTGTGGCTTACCATCACCTTGTAAATGCGGCCCCTTCACACACAGCACTTTGCTTGGAAGGGGTGTGCAATGGCTGTTGCTGTGGGTGTTCCACAGCAACAACCATTGCCTTTTGACGCTGCCCAAGATTTACGAGATTTTGTAAATCTGACACAGTGCCAAAATCTAACGCCACCCCATGGGTGGCCCTAGGATGGCACAATGAGGAGAAATGCTTTCGTTTCTCCTCGTTTTTGCTCTTTCTATGGGTGCTCTTAGAAAGTGCAAATCACCTTTGAAGATGTTTTTTGTGCCGGGAGGTGTCCCTTCCTGCACAAAAGGAATCTCCCCCGCAACACAGCCATCATTGCACCTTGGGGCAAGGGTGGCTGTGTTGGCGCTCGCCAGCAAATTTAGCACTGGCGCTGGGGGAAACACAGAGGTGCGCTGTATTAATACGGCGCATCCCTGCGTTTCTAAAGTTGCGCAGAGCTGCCAATTTGACAACAATTAAAATCCCAGAGTAAAACTATCTGGCCTACTCACAGGGGTATTTGTTCCTGTAAAGGAAAGTTTACAGCCGAAAATACCCCCTTTCCATCCTCCAGATACTTCTGTCAGGAGTGAATGAATTTACTACTGCGGATTTCTCCAGCAAGAGTAGGGAGAAATCCACAGTAGTAAATTCAACTCAAGTGGTGAGAAGTGGGCATTCCAAGGCGTGGTTTGTCTTGAAAGTTTGGGAACACCCAGAAACATGTATATTTGTGAGTATTTTCAAACTCCTCTCAGACCCCCTTCCACCATGGAAATTGTTCCAGATTTACTCCAGCCAGTGGTTTAGGGAAAACGTTTTCTCTATGGGGAGAAACATTTTCCCCATGGAGAAAAGGGATCTGCAATTGCACAGGAGGCTCCATTACCCTAATGCGGAAGAACTTCACATTTCAGGAACAGCACCTCATGGGAGATGTCACATGACGTTCCCGGTTGTACACCTGGAAGCCTGCGCCTGGCGCAGCTTTCTAGACATACTATTAGGAATGTTTGTCAACGAAAAATCATAAAAGTTAGACCAGGCGGAGATTTATATGTTGATATTTCTACAAAAAACAACAAACTCAATACACCCTGCATCAGATACATTCGTGAGTGAGCCAGTAGCTAGCAGCAATGAGAGATGCATAATACTGATCTGAAGTCGAGTATTGGGAGGGCATGTAAAGAGTTGCTGCCTATGCATGATCTGGTCTGTGGCAGAAGGGAGGACTAGAGTTTCAAGGGCTGTCACTCCAGCACCTTTCACGAGCACAAGCAAACCACACAAAAGGAACTCGTATTCAAAGCAATAGGAACAATACTAGTTCAGCACATCAGAAAAATTACTAATACAACAAGTCTTTAGTATGGTACAGTATCTCTGTGGGAATGTCATCTCATCCTGTTTGATGTGGGCAGTGTTTGCTTAAAGGGAATAGCAGGCATTTTTGCTTATTTTTACGCGAGAAGGTTCACGCAAACAGTATTTCTAATACCACTGATGGACACGTTTTCTTTACACAATATATGCTATGTAGTCTCTCGATAGTAATTTTCACAGCTAAAGTAATTCTTCTATGAAGAATTTATTTTTTAATTTCACACTGTTTTCCTACTTGTGGAAGACAAATAATGTACAGATTGATCCAGTCATGTGAAATATATAGGGCAAAACGATTAACTTTCCCTTTCTTTTCGATCGAATATTTACTTAACCATTATTGGAAAATGACTGAACCGTTAGCCACCGGAGTTCATGTAAATTATGATTGTGTTATATTGATTGTGCTCTATAAGTATCTGAACTAAGAAGGTGGAAGATTTTCTCCCACTCAGTCAGAAAAATTAATTTCAATATTTAAAGGCTTCAGGATCTGTCACGTGATCATTTAACCTGGCTTGGTTTGGAGTTTTAAGTCGGCTATTAATTGCACACACTTCCTGGGGAGAGTCACACTCTGTTCTAAAATTGCTTTATTAATTTATTCCACCCAATTACAGTAATGAATAATGGGGTCATTGTCCTAGGGACAATTTGGAAATTGGAACTCGGCTTTAATCTGAAATTAGGCCAGAAGGAAACATGAAAACAAAGAGTAGAAGGAGGGGAGAGAGCTGAAACAGAAAGATCATTACAATGTTGTTACAAGTTATTTAAACTAGTTGTGCATCCACTGTTGGGCTTGGTATTTAACCCAGTTGAAGAAATAAACCTTCCCAATGTTGAGAGTGCAAGCAGTGTATGAAATGAAGTCAATATGTGTTCACTGGCTGTTTTCTGCAAAGAGCTATCAAAAGGTGCCAGTCACACTGTACTTGGTTAGACTGGGAGTGAGTACATCATGTAACATCTATCAAACGTATTTCTAGAAATAAATTCATCCTCATGGAGGATTATAAACCACAAACCTTCAGACTGGGGGCTTGATGAATCAAAGCGTTTTACTTATTCTGGGCCTATGAGCATATGCATTGATACATAAGAGCCTGTGTGTCCTAAGGGTTTATGCACCTTTGCAGCAGGAGGTAGAAATCCTGCATACACATTTTCACAAGCAAGCACTGGAAATCCAGTAAACAATTATTGCAGCTGTAATTTCAAAGAAATCTTATTTATACATCCAGGAAGACTTTTTGCCAAACATGCCACATTTTTTATCAGCTTAGTTTTAAGCTCTGCTAGTTGATCAGCATGAAGTTAATTGGCAGCAAAGCACTTACGCTAACTTAGTTACAGTTTTGCTAGCCCTGGTCAAGTGGACGAGTTGATACATCATAGGCCGCCTTAATGGCACATTCTGCAATACATTTTGTCTTTTGTGAAAGGGACAAACTATACTGCAGACCTTAGTGAGACTTGCTTTTATAATGCATACTAATGTAGATGATTGGTGTTCGTGAATCTGTATGCTCCACTAACATTGTTGGGTTTTAAATCTATTTACTGCTTCTCGAGTTAACACAACTGTTCAAATTGTTGTTGGAAACATTTAAGTCCATACCTTTTTAAAACAAAATAGAGTTATATTTAATTTGTACATCCATGTTGCATAGGAGAGGCCTGGATACAGATTGTTGAACGTAGATCATAAATACCACGTTGTAACTGATGATAGCAGTAAAAAGTCAAAGAAAATTTAAATACATAATCATTTTGTTTTATTTTTACCTAAAGTATCAGCAGATTCTGGGTTTCATTCTCTGACATCTGAATTTCACTATTTTCATTTCTATCGTGTACTTTATATTGACAACTGAAGTTACAGTTGCTTGAACAAATAGGTTGTGGCATTTCTCAGTGTACATTAAGGAGTCGTGGGAGCACCCTAATAGAAGCAGGGGGAGGTAATTTCAAACTATTAACAACTTATGCCTGGGTTACTCTCAGTTGCTATACTTACTATTGGTGATTTGTCGTTGGCAAAGAATATTACACTGGCAGATGAGCTCTGTCATTACAAGAACGAATACTTCTGCAACAGGCTGCCCAAAAGTAAATCAGTGTTGCCTGGAGGGGCATGTGAAACCCTTGAGTTGGGTGTTTGTTCCCATTAGTGGTCAGTCAGCACCTTCCCCGCTGATGTGCACGCTGTGTAGATGGGTCCAAGAGCTTGAACATCATTCCCATCATTCTGCTGTCAAAGCAATCCGGAAGTGATGCCACAGTGAAGGATTGAGCAGGTTTACCCAGTGGAAACATCTACAGAAGGTCCTGAGACTTACTTAAAGGAAAGACAGGCCCCCATGGACATCTGCCGCTTCTTTCACTCTTTCATAACTGCACCATTTCTGCCTTGTCTATTCTACCAAAGCACTGTCTTCATGCCTCATGCTTTACTTCCAATACCACAACTCTCATGCAATTAGTTCCACCTGATCATCCAACCCTGTCACTTGCCCCAATTCAAACAAACAAAAGGTCATGGGTGGAATGCATGCAGTAAACCTAACCACTGGCAATCACTAGGGTTGGCACTCCAACCCATTGTTCTTCTGCCCACCATGTCACCACAGTTTGGACCCAGCCATAGTGCAAATCAGTTGTGACCCTGCTCCAATGGGACTAGTCCAGCCTTAACTGCCTGGGCTAGGTCCCCTCTGAACAGAAATCAAGCAACCCTGATTGGGGCTTGTCAGTCGGTGTAGCTTGGTTTCAGTGGCACAATGAGCACAAGATGCACATCAGGGCATACCCTTGCCACTTAGGGCGTTACATCAAACACTAAAAGATTGTCATGTCTCGTTAGGCACTGTAGTCTCAATTCCCTGGTAGATGTTCACAGGTATTTCCAGAAGGCCTTCAACCACAGAATGAAGCAGGACAATCTCTTCACGGAGCCTTTCTCTGCATAATATCACAAACATTCTATTCACATATTTTCTTTAGAATTCAAACTACATTGCAATGTATCTGTTAAATCATTACTGATTGTTCATCAAGTTGCACTTATATTTTATAGTAGAACTTCACTACTCAGGCCAATGCTTGAAGGGTATTGAGAGGGTTGTGCATTAAATAGCACTCGCACTGAATTGTCAAAGTATCCCAAAAGGTTGCCCATGTTCAACACTTAAAAGCATTCACATCACTTGCTGGCATACATCCAACACAATCCTGAGATCCAGAAATCCAAGCCACATTGTCAGATGTATCCACTAAGGGAGATCTAAAAAGCAGAGCAGTAGGAAGGCTTGCCATGACCACACCAATTTATGTATATATAGCTTGAAGTAACAGCACTAAACCTTCAAGGGGTCCTACTGCTCTTTGACCCTACCTTCTCACAGAACAATCTCAACAGAGAAGGGAACACTATTAAATCACAGTGGGCCACCTTGGTAATTCAATTATATAGTTATTAACTAGAACATCAATCAGTTCATCAAGATGGCAAATTCCTCATTGAGTCCATAGATACATGGGAACAGTAATGTAGAGTCTTCAATACTCATTCATTATTCAATACAAAAATCCAGCCCAGCTTGATGAACTGATTGATGTCCTAGTTTATGTCTATGTAATTGAATTAACCAGGTGCCCCATTGTTATTTTATAGTGCTCCCTTTCCTGTTGAGACTATCCACTAAGGGATCCATATAATGCTGAACTCTTAAAGGACCATTACTGCCAGTCTCTTTGTCTTCAAAAGTTCCATCTACATCCAGTGTACCATTATTACTAACATCCAAGTCTAGCTCGGGGGCCTCTAATTCACCTACAGCATGATCCAGGCAGTCCAAGGCTTATGGGGCACTTTAGTATAGTAGTGGCACACAGTAACAGGACTTACAGAAGAGGACAGTAGTAAGGTATAGGAGCTCAGCTGCAGAGGATAGTCAAGCAGTGCACCACTTACACGAAGGACCCATTACTGCTTTGTGGACCCTCATTTCACAGTCTTCCATCAAGGTATCCTTGCAACAGTAGCCTCACTCTTGCAAAATACACAATCTTTAATGCAATATTCTGCTTTTAGTTCCACAGCATCAGGTTTGGGGTTAGCAGATGAATTTATCAAAGTTGCAGCTCCTGTATATAACATATTAAGAAAAATGTCTCAAATGGCTAATTATTTTAGTCATGTATGTAATTTTGAATTTGCAAAAAGTCCTTTAAATGTATTTTTTTGCTTTCACTATGATTAATCTGGATTTGTAGAGCAAGGCTAGTCACCCGGGAGGCTATCCAGGAGCTGAAGATAGTGCTGCAGGGGGCTCACTTAAACATCCAGGTCTTGAGTCCTTTTCTGAATTCCAGCAGGGATGTTGAGGTCCGTAAGTGAAGCAGGAGGTTGTTCTAGGCCTTCGCAGCGAGGTGGGAGGAGCGTCCTCCGCTGTTGCTGCGTGGATGTGGGGGGTGTGGGCAAGGTGGAGCGCAGGTCTCTGGAGGGAAGGTGGAAGTTTAGATGGTGGTTGATGTATACTGGTCTCTGCAGGTGGAGGGCTTTGAAGGTGTGCATCAACATCTTGAACTGGCATCTCTTCTGAATTGGTAGCCAGTGGAGCTTCTTGAGGTGAAGGGTGATGTTGTCTGTTTGCGGAGGTCTTGGATGAGTCTAGCCACTGCGTTCTAAATCAGTTGCAGTCTCTTGAGAAGGTGCAAGGTGATTCCTACGTAGAGTGTGTTGCCATAGTCCAGTCGACTAGTGACTAGGGAATGTGTGACCGTGCATCTGGAGTCAATAGGGAGCCACTTGAAGATACTGAAAGCATGCACAGGGTATGGAAGCGGGCAGAAAAGACCTCTCATGATGACCTTGTTTTCCTGGATGATGTCGAGGTTGTGAGTGTGGTCAGTTGGAGTCAGTGATGGTCCAAGTTCAGGGGGGCCACCAGACGTCATTTCATGGGGGTGTTGTTCACGAAGATCCGCACTTCCGCCTTGTCTGCGCTGAGTTGTAGGCAGTTGTCTCTCATCCAGTCAATGATGTTTGTCATGCACCTGTGGAAGCTGGTCAGTGTGGCGGAGGGGCCTTCTATAGAGGATGAGCTGGTTATCATCGCTGTAGGATATGATGTTCACAGTCCATATGATCTAATGAAGTTGGTCAACGGAGTCATGTAGGTGTTGAAGGGAGTCATGTAGTTGTCCCCAAGTAGAAGATTTCCACCAAAAGCCTGAACTTGAATTAGCTTTTTATATTCAGGAAGCCTCCATTATGAACTGACCTCAAACATAGTTCCATAAAAATATTTTTCAATACATATAACTCTTAATGCACAACCACACTTTATGTAGATATTTTTATATTTAGTTGATTATTCACAGGAATAGGAGACCAATCAATCAAGTTTGCAGGACCTATTAATCCTGAGCAGGGTAAATGTTTAAAAAACTTTCACTGTTCAAAGAAAAAAATAAGACTAGTGGCTTCACTACCCCTGTATAAAATATTAATATGAGTGCAATCATGTGGATTTAGCAGCTACCAAGTCAGTGCAGAAAACAAAATAATACGTTATGGCAAGACACTTCAAGCAAAATATGTGCCACTAAACAGCGCATGACAGTGCAGCCAATGACAGTGCTACAATAAGAGGGGTGTAAAAACAGATTATGCTGCATGTAGAAAAATTATGTAAGCCCATTAGAATAGTAGCCCAAGCATACATTTCATTCATGTCTTGTGATTAAATGTAGGGCAGCAAGGACCCTCACATGGAAGCTGCTATATTTGTTGACCAGTTCACAAAGTAAAGGTATCACTCTCCACCATAGAGTCATTCAGTGTATTGCAGCTTACCTGCCGTGTCACTTGGTGTATATTACTAAATCCTTTTTATGTGTTTATTAATATCTTCCTGATTGCACCAGATATTGCCTGATGGACTGGTGGAGAATATGACGATTGTTCAAATCAAGATATAGACCGGTTTCTCAACCGCACTCCCCCTTTCCTTATGTGCTTGGCCTGGCAAAATCTGTGCATCTGGGTTTGTGGAGTTGAGGGTACAGGGTGGGGTCGAGTTACTCATGCAGCATCTAGGTTAGTGGCTTAGCAAACCCTATGTTTCTACTCTTCTTCATTTTATGAGTGAATATTTTTATGACAACCAGTGGGAGAATTGCTACAGTATATACAGGGAGAGTTTTGAGGTACTTGGGTCCCAGGCTATTAAAGGAAGTTATCCTTCTTGCTGTGTGCCATGGAGAACCAATTTTAGCGAATCATAATCCAGCTCTTTACACACGATTTTATTTGGCAAAACAACTTTTCAATGTGTGGGTGGGCATTTTCTGTGTTTCTGTCTCCTCCTAGGATTTAAATCATATTCAACATTTCAAGCTTCCACACCTCTTACCATTGTATTGATAGCATATTCCAAGATGCTGCAAGTGAACAGGTGGATCTGCTCTGGATCACCTTAACACAAAGAAATCCCACACCAAGGAATTTTCAAGGTAAAAGGCGCAAGCAGAGCATGGTGGTAGTCCACATATCAAGCAGTTTTAGCAAAGAGGACAGCCACAAGTCCATAGGGATGCAATAAAGTGTTGTGTAGCCATTTTAGCTATAGCTTTCTACACGTTATTTTAGCAAACTAGGCCTGCCGTTGTGCACTTTAACCTATATATGTTTTATTCTAGCTGTGTTATATTATTTTTACATTAGCCACATTTGCGGTCTTGTTTTATTTTCTCTATCTAGCTGTTTCTTAGCCTAGGTCAGCACTGCATTCTTAAACAAGACATTTCTTACACTCTGTGCTTTTCTCAAGGCTGCAGTAAGATAGGTTGCTGGCAAAAGTGGTACTCTTTTTCTCCAATGTTCACAGAAACATACACACTCTTACGTAGGGATCTTTTCTTGGAACATCAGCTGTTTTATTATAAAAACACTACTTTAACCCATGTACGTTTGAGGGAGATTCCAGCCAGATGAACAAGACTGTATGCTGATTGCTTCGCTGCAGCTGCTTATGTAGACTACAGGCCTCTTACTCAGGTATGAGGGATGATGTCTTCCCAGAGGGAACCTGAGGGAAGAAATAGAGCTTAACATACTGTGCTCTAAAATAACCTAGGTAGGAACTATTCTTAAAAACTGTAGTGAGAACATGGTAGCGTTATTTTTGGGTTATATGACGGAACACCAAATCTTAAACTACTACTAACCTTAACAACGAGGTCGGAACACCGACCTCGTCTTTACTACTAATGATTTTACCACGAATGCCTTAACAACGATATTTCGTTGTAAAGGCATTCCTGATAAAATCATTAGCAATAGGCACCATTCACCCTATATCCCTCACCCCACCCCCCCAACCCCTCCCCAAAACCTAAAACCCCCTGACCCCCCACCCACTCCCCAAAACCAAAAACGCCCCACCCCCCACCCACTCCCCAAAACCTAAAACCCCCTGACCCCCCACCCACTCCCCAAAACCAAAAACGCCCCACCCCCCAACCCCACCCTAAAACCTAAAACCCCCTGACCCCCCACCCACTCCCCAAAACCAAAAACGCCCCACACCTCCTAACCCCACCCTAAAACCTAAAACCCCCGACCCCCCACCCCCTCCCCAAAACCAAAAACGCCCCACCCCCAACCCCACCCCAAAACCTAAAATCCCGACCCCCCACCCCAAAACCAAAAACGCCCCACCCCCCCAACCCCACCCCAAAACCTAAAACCCCCTGACCCCCACCCCCTCCCCAAAACCTAAAACCCCCCACTTACCTGATTCGTCACCTTGTCATCTGCGTCGTCCTCCTCAGCCGACTCCCTTGTTTGTACCTTAACCATGCATGTTCGTTGTTCAGGACATGCATGGTTAAGGCACAAAATAACGAAGTCGTGGTTAAAGAAAGCGTTGTTCCTCTTTCGTTAACCAGGACTTTGTTATAAAAAATTCGGCATAAAGGTTGTTTACCTTATTTTTGTGTTTTACTCTCATTGCCACAATCTTAATCCTATTGTGCTTTATCGTCCTAGCTGTTGCAATACATGCTTTATTATCTAAGATTCAGTTACTTCAATAAAACCTTATTGAACCTTACTCTGCCTCTGATTGTCCTTGCATACGTGAGACTAATGTAACTGAGAGAAACGGATGAGATCTGAGTGACCACGATTCCCCTGAGGAGTCATTTATGTCATGCGCCCGGTTACCCAATCATCCCTGCTCTTGAGTGGAGATGAGGCACTGCTAGTTAGCCGGAACAAACCCGGATGAGGCCGACAGGTGTCACATGGTGCAGGTTCAGACTCAGTCCCCCGCAGTACAGGTGTTTCTGCCGCCCAAATCCAGTAGTTTCATTAGGATAATGAGAACCTAAGCGACAAAAGTAAAGTCAGTGGCATTGAAGCTTAAGTTTAGTGCAGGGCACATGAGAGGTGGAAGATCTCTACTGCATCATTTAAATACCCACACCTCACCAAAGTGTCATCATTAAGGCCCAGCAGGACCAGCAGATGCTCCTCATGTCAGGCTCCGGTAGATAGGTAGCCACTTCGAGACACACTGGGCCTTATTAGAAGACTGCCAGGGTCGCGGTGGGGGTCTGACTGCTGCCAAAGCGGTGGTATGATCGCTTTGGCGGCAGTCTAACCGCACATTATGACCATGGCGATCGGACCTCCAGCACCACCAGTTTCCCTCCACTGGCAGTGCTGGCAGTCTGAATCCTCCAGGGCAGTGCTGCAAGCAGCACCACTCTGGGGATTACAACCCCACTCTCTGCCAGCTTTTACACAGCAGTAGCATTGCCATGTGAAGGCTGGTGGAGACAGGGTGCAGGGGACCCCCATGGCCAGCCCTGTCGCACTGTTCACTGTCTGGTTTGTATACAGTGAACAGCGCAAGAGGTGCTGGTTCACCCTATGCACCACAGCATTGCCACCGGCTCAATTATGAGCCGGCGTCAATGTTTTGAGCTTTTTTCCAGCCGGCCCAGCAGGCAGAAACTCTGTTTACGTCCCCTGACCCAGTTGGAAACTCCTAATGGGGCCTGAGGGAAGGCGGCTGCATTGGCAACAACCTGACCGTGGGAGTTTGACGGACAGCCTTTTCCAGCTGCTAAACTCAGTAGATTCCACACGTATCACAATTATGAGTTCTGTGATAAATATCGGCAGGCCAAACCAGCTAATATTTTTTGGGGAAAAATTCTCAGTATTTAGCAAAATATTCATATTTTGGTGCAGTAAACAGGAAAATACACTTGGTATTCCTCAAAATATCTTATTTGGGTGCTATTTATTGCAGCCAACAAATTTCACCGGCTCAGATTTTATCAGGTGTGATAAATATCACATCAATTACCCAGCTACCCGTAATGAAGGACTATGAGTTATGCAGTTCTTTTCTGTTAATTTAAAACTATTATTAAGGATAAGCAAACATTTTCTTAGTCACCTGTGTTATAATCAGTTGACTTGATATCAGTCTTCCAGTGGGTTTTTACAAGTTGTGGCTTACCTCTTCTTTCCACTTATGAGATGATTGTGCTTCGAGTACCTCAAATCTACTTTTACTCATAGAATCTGGGATGTGAACGATTAAATTGGTTATGGGGAACAACTTGTTTTTTTGCTTTATTATTATTACCTGCAAAGGAATCTCGTTGAAAGGCTCCACGCTATCATAATAGATCCTCAATTATCAGGGATTGTTAGTTGGCCTATCAGGATGAAAATTAATACTACATTATGATTGGCTGATTGGTTTTTAGTAAAGAGCTACAATGCTGGTCATCAGGTGATGGATTGTTGTCTTCCCTATAAATTCTCTCTGTGATAACTTGTGCATGAAATTGGTTGCTAAGGTATGGATGTGAGATGGTTTAGAGATTGTATTAACTGATCTCAATTCAAAATTTCAAAAGATTATTAAGAGAATGAGTATTTCTGGCCTAACTGATGTTATATAAATATATTCACTGAATGCCTAGAAATGTTGTGGGAAATATAATGGAGTACAATGGAAAAATAGGTATAACAGTTTTCAAAACAGGTCATTTATTTTAGCATCTCTACCAGTTTTGTGTGGGGTCCTAAAGGTCAGTGTTGATGCCCTTTTTGTATAATGTTTATATCAGTCTTGGTTAGATCTTTTCACATCCAAAAGGCAGGATTTCGAGTATTATGCTAATGACACAAAATTGTAATTGTGATCCATGATTCTGAAGATAAATGTAATGGTGTTGTATGAAGTCTGTGTAAGATTGCTGATTGGCTAGAAACTGTGGGTTCAAATTGAATGTGGATAACATAAAAGTCATTCTACTGGGCCATAAACAAATACTTACCTCCTCTGCCCTTTCATTGCATCCTCCCATTGTACTGGGAGGTTCCACTAAATTTAAGGACAACATCAAACATTGGGCCTTGCTTGGAATTCAGAGCTGAGCTTGAATTTGCAGATAGATTAGTTTAGTGGATTTATAAAGTGTGTGGCTACCCAAAGGCCTGCCAGCGCTAGACAGGCAAGGTGATCAGAGATTGCTGGTTTAGTACTCCACCATGTTCTACCTGGAGGTTGGAACTGTTCTAAATCCAAAACTAAAGAATAAAAACACACTTCTGTCCTTCCTCAGTCTATACAATGACTTCATTGTCTTCAAAGTTCTGCTTTGCAGATGGCCTTTGGACTCAGAAAAATTTATCACTTTCAAGATCTTATGAAAATATTACCCTGCCTATCTATCAGTGCCAGAGTAAGCTTTACAACCCTGTATGTGGTATTTAAATTTCTACATGGTCTACAAGGCCCTATCTGCCTTGCCAACAAGCTTGGTTGGTACTGTCCAAGTAAACCATTGTGTCTTCCACTCTGCTTCTTCTAGCTGGCCCGGTCCAAAATATATACCTCAGAGGCGCAGGATATTTTCAGAACCTGGCCACATATTTTAGAGTCACCAACCGCATTTGCTTATCATCTTTTTCAGGCTGCTGTTCTTGGCTCAAGTCCTTGCACTTAAATTGGTTAGTTTCACATTCTGTGCACCATAAATAACTGAAAATGTAAAAAACTACAACAGTAACATGGCCAACAGTTAACAGCCAAATCAATCAGAATAAATGCAAACCTATGAACATTTTTAAATGTTCTAAAAACTTGTCCTCAATGTTTTTATTCAGGCCTGTGGTAAAAAATGAGCCCGGGCATTTATGATTTGTTCTTGCGGAGATGTTACATTGATGTCTAGAAGTTTTGTTGGATCTCATTTCTCTGCAGCTGCATGTCTCATGGCTGCATCTGAAGAGGGAGGGAATTCCCCAAAGTAAGATAGTTTGAAGCCGTGAAGTAGGATACGGTGAGAAAAAGGAAGAACCCTTGTAGGTAGGAAAAAAGTCAGAGTAAAAAAAAAGCCACCTAAAATGGTTGAAGCAGAATATACATTTGTCGGATAGCTGAGCAACCTAACATTATAGTTTCTTCAGTAGCAGTTTTTGATGAGCATTAATTATTTTAGCAATGTTCTGGGCGGGAGACTAATATATTTATGGCCTCGAACAGCACTTGTGGAGCAACTAATTGAAGAGTCTTTACTCAGATAAAACATTCTGGGGGCCTCATTTACAAAGCCTGTGGCGTAGCAAGTCACCAACACACACAGAAAAGGTCAAGAAAGGAGAATCCAGAAGTAAAAAGTTCTTCAAGCAGTTGCCATTATGCACTGAATGTTTTTAGCAAAATAAAATTTCCAGAGCAAAATTTAGTCCACATTTTCCAGTATAGTTAGGTTCAAGTAGAGAACAAATTATTTAATAATGTGGAAAACATGTAGGTCTGGCAAAGGATAACTAGAAAACCCTCACAAACCGTTGGCAGTGGAAAACACATTTTTGCACACATGTATGTAATTTCTGCACTAACCTAATTTTGCAGATCAAATGTCCCGAGTGAAGAACTATACAACTGTGAAATTTGTGAAGCCTTCAAATATTTTCCCAAAGTCTGGAACCTAGGTCCCACAATTGAACATGGCCACCAGTCATGTATTTTAGGGACTTGATGTATCTGTCCACAAGCCCTTTTTAACAAAAACAAAAACAGCGAAGGCCTCGTCAGTTACCACATACTCATGCCTTGTTTAACTCATAACCTATTGAGTCTCCCCAGAGGATGAAGTCATGTGTTTGCAGCAGACATGTCAGTTGCAGTCCATTGGTGTGAAAATTTCTTTAAACTCTATGCAAGGCTAGGCAGATGAAGAGGAGCCCACGAAGGGTGACACAATCCACATGAGGTTCCTGGGAGCATCATTTACAATCGGCTGTATAAATTGGTTCCCACAGATCATCTTAGGATGTAGTGGACCAACAATAGCCCTACCCAAGTTTCTCAGAATGTGTTGTTACCAAAGGCAGTGGACAGGAAAAACAGTTTAGTGTATCCTAATTTCTATCGGGGGCCGGTACATATGCCACTCTGGCCTGTATTGGTCTTCGTTACCCCATAGCATCTACCCAAAGAATATTCAACAAGAAGGTTGAGTAAAAACTTTTTATCAAAAGTCTGGCGGCACAAGCAAGGTCAGTATGTTCACTGCACCCAAGATCACTCTCAGTAGATTCTTTACAGCCCACATTTATTATTATCTTCTTGGACTGCTACAGTGTAGCCAATTGAGAAGAAGATATTTCTGCTACCCCTTGCTTAAGTCAGTTTGGGCTGGACCTCGACCTGACTGAAACTATCCATCTCACATAAACTATACAGGAGAGAAATTAAAGCCTCAGCCTTCGGTTTAGGCACCTACCATTTGGAGAACAGAAATTTGAATACACTGGACACGGTTTCTGAAATGGAGATTTCCACTATCTATTATTGCTCTTTTTTCTTTATCTGAGAACCTATGCTTTCATTCTGAAGGTCATGACTCTCAGACTTTTTGTTTGCAATAATCATGACTTTCTGCTCACATGCGCTAACTCGAGAATTTGCTTGGGATGCACTGCACGAGTAGATAAAAGTATTCTTCCAGTTTTTTCTGGTGAGTTGCTCATCCATCCCCGGGATAGGGTCTCAGTGTGCTAAATACTCATAATGTGCGAGAAAGGCCCTCTAGGTGCTAAATCCTCTAACCAACCTTCTCTCTACCATTGTCTGAGTTGCTTCATTATTCTTAAGAGCTCTGCTCACAATGACTGAGACTTCCTATAAATACCTGTGGCAGAACCGCAGAGGCAGCCTCAAATTCTCATAGGGAAAGTGAAAAGATCTCTTTCCCTGTTATCTTTGGGTCATTGGCAAATGGTTATTCTTCATTCATCCTAGCACTCTCCTGGGCCTCCCGCCATTGTTCACTTTTTTGTGGCTGCCTCATTTATATCCTAGCACAATCAAATGGCACACTGAAAAGGTGCTACTTACACCCCGTGGCCATCCAAATATTTGAACCTAAAGACGTTTGATGTTTCTAATCATCCTAGAATTTTTGGTAAGTTCATTTTATGTAACTATTGGCAGGTGGTTGAGGACAAGATCTAGCCTTCTGCTGACTCGTGGTCTTTTTCTGCACCTTTGTCATAACATACATACCAGCTGTTTTACCAGCTCCCTAATATCAGCTTAGTCTCGGGCACATATGTCTGCAGCAATGAAGGACAGCTCACCTAAAATCAGACAGTACAAATCTTTATTTGTATTTACCTTGTTACTTTTAATCTAATCACTTGGTGGCTTTGGTGTCTTGTACACTCAGGGGGTCATTACAAACCTGGCGGTCGGTGACCGCCAGGGTTAAAGTGGCGTTCGTACCGCCAACAGGCTGACTGTACGAAAACCCATATTTTGACCGCGGCGGTATTCTGCCATTTTAGCCCCAGCGGTGATAATCCGCCAGGGCAGCGCTGCCCTGGGGATTATGACTCCCCTACCGCCAGCCTGTTTCTGGCAGTTTGCACTGCCAGGAAGAGGCTGGCGGTAAGGGGACTCAGGGGGCCCCTGGGGGCCCCTGCACTGCCCAGGCACTTGGCATGGGCAGTGCAGGGGCCCCCAGGCAGAGCCCCGTCGCGCATTTCACTGCCCGAATTTCGGGCAGTGAAATGCGCGACGGGTGCTACTGCACCCGCTGCACATCAGCATTGCCGCCGGCTCAATTACGAACCGGTGGCAATGTTGATGTGCCTTTTCCGCTGGGCCAGCGGAAAAGTCAAAATACGGAGCCAGCCATACCGCCAGCACTGGCGGTATTCTGGCTTCCGCAACCTCTGCGGTCTGCAAGGACCCCCTCAGTCTCTAATGTCAGGTGTGATTTCCAACTGGTGTCACTAACATTTCTCGGATACTGCAATGAGGGCAAATCAAACTTCCTCAAGATAGCTTCCTTAATGTACTTGTAATGGGATGTTGTCCCTAGCTCTAAGGACAAAGGCCCTCATTATGACATTGGCGGTAAATCCCACTTACCGCCACGCTCACGGCCGTCAACTTACTGCCGTCACAGGGGATATCCGTTCACCATATTATGACACACACACACTAATCCATCAGTATTCAGCCACATACACAAATCCGCCAGCCCAAAGGTCAGTGACAAACTGGCGGGATCAAAACCCACACCGTTACGCCAACAGAACTACGCCCACCACATTATGACCCACGAATCACCACAGCGGACATTCAACCTCGGTAAACCATTGGTGGTACATACCGCCACGCTCACAATGGACACCCACATACAAAACAACACCACATTGGACAATTCAAACAACACACACCTGACACCTGTACACATACCACACCCACACCACTATAAAACACACACCCACATTACCCACAACCCTTTACGACTACAAACCATTGCCAGCAGAGAGACTCCAAGACCACTGACACAACTAGAGCCACACTCTATTCACACCTATACACCACTCACGCACCCCACATCACACACCACAACACATTACCCAACACACCCTCACCAACACACCTCACACAACACCCATGGCACCACAAAGATACCCCTGTTTCACAGAGGAGGAGCTAAGGGTCATGGTGGAGGAACTTATCAGGGTAGAGCCACAGTTATTTGGAGCACAGGTGCAGTAGATATCTATAGCTAGGAAGATGGAACTATGGCGGAGAATCGTGGACAGGGTCAACGCCGTGGGACAGCACCCAAGAACTAGGGATGACATCAGAAAGAGGTGGAACGACCTACGGGGGAAGGTCTGTTCCACTGCAGCAAGACACCAGCTTGCTGTACAGAGGACTGGAGGTGGACCCCCACCTCGACCCCCACCTCCTCCCCCACAACTAACAGCATGGGAGGAGCAAGTCTTGGCAATCCTGCATCCTGAGGGTCTGGCCGGAGTAGGAGGAGGACTGGACTCTGGTAAGTTACCTCTCTACTACTACTAACCCCTACCTGCATGCCAATCCATACGCCCTCACTCGCATCACTCCACCACTTCCCACACACCCTACCATCACATCTCACTCAGCCCTGCATGCTCTACCAATGCATGGACACCACTCACAGACCTGCATGGGCACACATCACTAAAGCATGCACACTATAGAGAACTAACCATCCCACCATACACCAACATACACAAGTGAAAGCTGCCAGGGCAAATTCAACCAAAGAGGGCAAGCCACGGATGCACAATATGTCAGATACAGGAACCATAACACATCATTTACATCCCCACATGTACCCCAGCCAATGTCAGCGGAAAGGAGGTGCCGGCACTATCCAGTCCCCCAACTGAAGAGGCCCACAGTGATGACAGCAACTCTGGTATTCCGGATCTGGATGACCTACCAGGCCCATCAGGGACCACTGGACAGCCGGTTATCCAGCCCCAGTCACACACCACCACAGAGCCTCCCCCATCAGAAAACACCACCACAGCACCCACCCAGCATACCCACACCTCCATCTCCAGGAAACATCAATCAGCAGTGTGTCTACCTCTACAGGGACCCTAGGCCACACCTCATACCCAAGACAATCAGGTACCTGGGGTCAGTGGCAGTGGGCACATAGTTCAGGGGACAGAGGCACAGGCCAAAAGGGAAACTGGGAGGGGTGCTTGCCAAGACCCTGCCAGGAAATGAGACTTTCCTGATTGTCACCCTTGTGTCCCACTCAGCCACCCTGTCCACTTTGAAATGCAATTGCTCTCCTTGCCATGGTCCCTTGGACAATGTACCTGTGTTACAAATAGACTGGAACAATACCCTGGACTGTTCTTCATCATCACCCCATCCCACTGCACTTTCCCCCTTTATGTTAGCACTTCAATAAACACCCTTTGAAAGAAATCTATTTGGAGTATGTCATGTATATCATATATGTAGTCACTGAAACAGGTACAAACAATGCTAATTAACTGTACATCCGATGAGCATAGATTAATGACCTGTAGCTGTCTGTAGTGATCACACCAGGAGTATTTGTTACATCACCAACATCTGCAAAATGAATTGCCAGAGGGAACAGTAAGTGGACATAGAGGTGGAAATTATCAGCATGCCATTGCCACACAAATTCAAACAAATGTCATTGAAATGTGAAGTAACACTGTCCCACATGTGTGTCATTGGAAGTATTGTCGGATCACAGATGTTCTGTTGTCCTCATCCTCAACCTCTGCCTCCTCATCCTCACTGTCCACAGGGTCTACTGCTGCCACAGAGGCATATCCAGCCTCCTCCTCCTGCAGGAATGGGACATGGTGTCTGGGTGCCAGGTTATAGAACATGCAGTATGCCACCACTATCTGGCAGACCTTCTTTGGTGAGTAGCACAGGGATCCACCTGTTAGACAGAGGCACCGGAACCTGGCCTTCAGGAGGCCAAAGGTCCTTTCAATTATCCTTCTGGTTCGCCCATGGGCCTCATTATAACGTTCTTCTGCCCTTGTCCTGGCATTCCTCACAGGGGTCAGTAGCCATGATAGGTTTGGGTAACCAGAGTCACCTGCAAATATTGAGGGACAACATTTAGCCACACACTATCCCATATGGCCCACACCACACCCATACGTCAACATATACTGGGTGGGAACCAGGGCTCACCTATTAGCCACACCCTGTGCCTCTGTAGTTGGGCCATCACATTTGGGATGCTGCTAGTACTCAGGACAAAGGCATCATGCACCTACCCAGGATACTTAGCATTGACGTGGGAGATGTACTGGTCCGCAAGGCACACCATCTGTACACTCATTGAGTGGAAACTCTTCGGATTCCTGAACAACTGTTCATTCTGGCGGGGGGGGGACAAATACAATATGTGTTCCATCAATCACCCTAATTATGTTGGGTATATGTCCCATTGCATAGAGCTCGGCCTTCACTGTGGCCAAATCTTAAACCTGGGGGAAAGCAATGTAGCTGCACATGTGTTTTATCAGGGCAGACAACACTCTTGTCAGCACTATTGAGAACATTGGCTGTGACATCCCTGCTGCCAAGCCCACTGTCACTTGGAAAGAACCAGTTGCCAGGAAATGGAGTACAGATAGCACTTGTACACTGGGTATGTCTCCATCTCCTATTCATTCACAGCGGTAGCAATCTAAGGGACACAAAATTGAGAATCCAGTCACAAACTGAACAATGGAGCTACAACAGAAGTTTGCATCCTGTAAACATGTAATGGGTCATTGTGACTTGTCCAGTATGTGCTAATATATCATGTGACGCAGCATTACTCCTGGGCCTGCCCCCCCGTGAAATGCCGTCCGCCTGTCCTGTGTGGAGGGAGAGGTGGAAGTGGGGTAATTCCGCTGACGTTGTGCTCCGTTGCAGGAGGCGGTCTTGAACCGCCGTGCAACTCTTCATTTGTTAACATTGGGCCCTATGGGATACAGTGGCCAATGGTGATCTACGTCGGCGTCCTCACTTGCTACCTGACCTTCCATAGGAGAGGACCTGCACTGCATGTGCTGGTGTGACCTGTGTCTGGAACCTACCATGGCCTGTGTGACTGGGGAAAGGGCCCCAGCCTTAACTTTGGAGGAGTTGGAGAGACAGGTGGATGGGGTCCTACCCCAGTACGGACTGCTGTATGGGCCTCCAGAACATCAGGTGAGTACACTGTGAGCACGATGCATGTGGCATGAATGCATGGAGTTGTGTGTGTGTGAAAGCATCATGTAAGGGGGGTGGGTGAATGTCCTCTGGGAGGCGTACAGGTTGTGTGCTGGGCCATGTGTGTGTAAATGTTGATGGAAACGGGTATTGTGGGCCATGAGTGTAACAGGCAGGACTGTTTGTCTAAAGCTATTTTCCTGTGTGTATTGCCTCTGCAGGTCAGCGCCCATCAAAAGAAGGGTATATGGCATGCCATCGCCAAGTACGTGCGGACCCTGGTGGTCAATGGCAGGCGGAGAACCCACAGTTGCAAACAGTGGGAGGACCTGAGATGCTGGGCACGGAAGACGGCGGAGGCCCAGCTGGGCATGGCCTCCCAACGAAGAAGGGGTGCCCGTAGAACCCTGACCTGCCTGATGGCCCGCATACTGGTGGTGGCCTATCCTGAGGTGGAAGGGTGATTGAGGGCATTACAGCAGCCACAAGAGGGTGAGTACAGTGCCCAGCATTACAACTTACACATGGTAGGGTGGTATCCGGGTGGGTGCCCCTAGGCCAGGCCGGACATTGCAGCGTAGGTCCCCTGGTGGCTAGGGTTCAGAAGGGAAAATCTTGCAACCTAGCTCGTAGCCATCAAATAATGGTCAGGGCTACGTGGGTCCCAGGTGTGCTGCATTTGGCGGTGTTTGCCCCTCCCTTGCCTTGCTCGCTTACTATTCCTCTGGTAGTGCAACGCTTATTGCATAGGGCTGTTCCCTGTGTGTGTCGGTGCTGTGTACCACACAGGTGGTCTTGGTGCAGCCATTGATCAAGTGTATCCTTTCTCTCTTCCCCCCCCCCCGTTTTTCTTTTGTAATCCTGTCTTTATGTGCATTAGCATCATCTGGCGGAGGAGCAGAGGCACCGGCGATGGAGGGAGCTGCATCCCACAGGACCCAGGAGGCAGAGTCCACGATGGTGAGGGCACCATTGGGACGGAGGGCGAGGGGAGCACCATGGCGGAGACTGGAGGGGACAGTTCTGGCACAGATACCTCCTCCGATGGAAGCTCCCTGGTGGTGGCGGACACTTCTGTGACCACCCCAGCAACAGGTACAGCCGCCACCCCGTACCAGCACCACCCTCCCAGCAGCCCCTCATTAAGTTGCCTGTGCCCGCTCACCCAGGAGGGTGGGCATCTCCTTCTCCCCAGGCACCTCAGGCCCTGCCCCAGTTAACCCTGCTGCCCTGAGTGAGGAGGCTATTGACCTCCTGAGATCCATCTCTGTAGGGCAGTCAACCATTGTGAATGCCATCCAGGGGCTGGCAGCCCAGATGAAACAATCTAATGCATTCCTGGAGGGCATTCACCCTGGATTGGTGGCCCAACAGAGATCGATTCAGGCTCTGGCCTCCTCTTTGATGGCAGCCATTGTCCCTGTTCCTACCGTCCCCCCTCCAACTTCTACTGTCCAGTCCCATTCCCCTCAACCCCAACCTATCCCAAGCACACATACAGACGAGCATGCACACAAGACAACACCCAAGAGTGTGACAGGCAAACGCAAGCACCACACTTCATCCCACAGGCACTCAAACAAACACCATCCAATTGCAGACACAACAACATCCACTATTTCCACTGTCTCCCCCTCCTCCTCCACCTCCCACCGAGTTATGTCCACACTCACACCTGCATGCAATACATCATTGTCCACTACCAGCATCACCACACCAAGCAGAAAACACACCTTACTGGCAGACATTTCCACAACAGCCATGCACACGTCCCTTGTGTCCTCTCCCACCATGTCTGTCCCCCTCCTAAAGTACACAAACGCAAGCACTCAGACAGCCAACAGCCACCCACCTCACAACAGCATACAGCCTATGCACCTGCACCCAAAAGCAGCAGACAGACACCTTCAACAACCACTCCCTCATCCTCCACTCCCATTCCTTCTCCCTCTTCCCGCCCCAATGTCCCTAAGAAACTGTTCCTATCCACCATTGACCTCTTCCTTACTCCTTCCCCTGTCCTGCATGTATGGCCAGGGTAGGAATAACCCAGCCAAGCACCTCAGCCACACAGTCCACTGGCCCAGTCCTCACCGCACCACTGTGCAGCCATCCGAAGTTGCAGGGGATGAGCAGGAGCCTCCCCCCACCAGCAGCACCACCACTATGCAGCAGTCCGAGGTTGCAGGGGATGGGCAGGAGCCTCCCCCAGCAGCAGCACCACCACTGTGCAGCCATTACCACCGGCAGCCGGTATGTAATCCTGCCTCCATGGGCTGCTGTGCGGCCTGTCCCCTCCAAAACCAGTGGGCAAGACACCCATCTGAGAGACTGTGGCGTTGCACTCCCTAGGATCAAGCACAGGGCATCTTGCCCCCTCCAGAACTAGCGGGTATGACACCCACCTGAGAGACTGTGGCCCATCACTCCCCAGGATCAAGCAAAGGACACGTTGCCCCCTCCCGAACCAGTGGGTATGACACCCACCTGAGAGACTGTGGCCCATCACTCCCCAGGATCAAAAACAAGGCACGTTGGCCCCTCCAAAACCAGTGGGTATGACACCCACCTGAGAGACGGTGGCCTTACACTCCCCAGGATCAAGCACAGGGCATGTTGTCCCCTCCAGAACCAGTGGGTATGACAACCACCTGAGAGACTATGGCCCATCACTCCCCAGGATGAAGCACAGGGCATCTTGCAACCTCAGAACCAGTGGTCTTGTTACATCTCCCGGCTGAGGTGCCCCCCTATCCCCCTGAGGTGCCTGCCTATTTACCAACTGATGCCCCTGTGGTGTTCTCTCTGTGTTGAAGCAGGTGACATGTGTGGCCTTGGACTTTGGCCTGTGGCCATGTGACCTACGCAAATTGTGGACTGGGCTGTGTCCCTTTTTCTGTACATATATATATATATCTATTATCTTGCATAACTTATTTTTCATAGTGTGTTGATCTCATTACATTCACTTTTGCGAAATCGTTTTGTCCTTGCATTATTCAGCCGAGTTACGGGGTAAAATTGTTTTTGTAATGCATCTTGTTATATGAATGATATGTGTGTATGGGGTGTGTGTTGTGCGTGTGTGTGTCACTCTTGTTTTCGTCCCCCCACTCTCTTGTGTGCTAGGTGGCTGTACTCACCGTCGTCGTTGGCGTTGGTGTTCGTGGTGGAGCAGAACGTAGAATATTATCAGGAAGACATGCAGTTCAGGTTCCATGGCAGCATGGTTTTTCCCTGTGTCTCCAGTGGTGTGTCCTTTCCCTTCTGAGCTCTGTTTCCGCCAGGCTTTTGATGTCGTTGGTGCCTTCCCGGAAAAGGTGGTGGTTTGCAGTGTCTTAATATGGTGGGTGGAACATTGACTTCCGCCTGGCTGTAGGCGGCCACCGTCGTGGTGGCTGTTGTTTCTGCCCTGGCGGTCGGTGTGAACATTGACTGTCTATCGGAGATCTTTCCGCCATGGTCATAATTTGGCAGTAGTTACCACCGGCCTGTTGGCGGTATTACTGCCAATTTATCACCCACCGCCAGGGTCGTAATGAGGGCCAAAATGTATTCGTAAACTTGTAGGTAGTCTATCAGACAGGACTGTCCCTGTTTCTCTGTGCTTTACCCTTGTGCTTGTTATAGCTCTTTCTAGAACAGCCAGTCAAAACCTATAACACCCTTCTCCACCAATTAACTGTCTAAAACTCTATTAGTGATTTGAAGCCTATGTTTTGACACATTGCCTTGCACTCCTGAGTCCATTTGAAGCTAGTAGAAGAGCAACTTGACTTCACATTTATGGCCTGCATTGCAGAGCCAGTCCTTATTTCAATTCAGTTTATGAAGCCCATATTCTATGTGGGCCCACCTACTTGTGCAGAAACTTGGGGCCTTAGAATTCTCTCTGTTGGCGAACAGATCGATGATTTGGAACACCATCTCTGGCATATTTGGAGACAAGTCTGACAACTGATGCAAAAGTTGTTGAAGGAGGGATTTGTTGACTCTGCCAATATATTTGTCTTTCCTTTGATATAAACAGCTGATTGTGCAATCACATTGCCCGAAGCTCACTGAAAAATTTAGGGCCTGATATTATGGAATTGTAATAAGGCGGATGTGATATCCGTCATGTTTGTGATAGAGTAACCCTCTGTGCCAAACTCTAAATCAGACCCTTAGTCTGTGATGTGAGCCAGAGAAGGAGCTCTTGTTCCCCCTTCCTTATTAATATACTGCGCTGCACTGCTGTCCGTCCGGACAATGAGATTTTTCTTTTGTAGAATGTGAGTCAAAGCTAGTAATGCTAAACCCTCTGCCTCTAGCTCTTTCTAATTTGAATACTTGTATTGATGATCCATTAAGAATTGACCCTTGACTTGTTGCCCTTTGATTCAGGCTCCCCAGCCTGTTGAGCTAGCATCCATGGTCATATTCACAGGCTTTTGTGCCTCCAAGGGTACACACTTCAAAATGTTCACCATGCAAGCTCTGTTTTAATTGTCTTTATCTTTGACATTGGAATTTTCATTGTCATCTTTTGAGATTCTGGAGACTAAAATTTGAGGTTGAGTCTGACTGGCTTGTTCAAATTCAAATTGCGGCACAGAGCCTGGAAGAGAGGTGCAGATAGGTGCAAGTTGCCACATTTTCCCCTTGACAATTGTGTGACTACAGGGGCACGCTACCCTACTCCTCCAAAGAAGCAAAGTGGTTACATGATACGGGGACCACAATTGTGCTTCATTTTAATTACAGGCAAGTTAAGGGTCACGCCTTGCATGCATTACTGGTACATTATACATGACCTATAACACACTACAGAGGTGTTTTATCACAGACCGGGGTTTAATCCAAGATTTACGTCCTGAAGAAAACACGGGACCTTAATGGCCTTTTGAAGGGCTGAAACATGTTGACACAGTAGTTTGAGGGTCATAGGGCCGTAAAACCCTTTTTTAATCATACCTACTGACACAGCTAATAAAGGGATATCTTTGTGATCAGTAAAGTATTTTTAATTCTTTAGACCCCAGGTAGGATCTTCGTAAGTGCGCCCGCTAGTCGGTTGAGTCCACCCTGGCTTTTGGGGGCTGGGGTGGACCCGATGATGAAGCATGCAACTACTAGAGTTGGTGAGGGTCACAAAAAAAAGAAATCTTTTCCCGTAGGGAACAACCAATAATCAAGCACTAGTATCGCTAATAGCTTGATTTACTTTTGGGTCTAAGGGTACTCTCTAGTGATAGTGATTGAAATTGGGAGTGTGTATCCTCTAATTACCCTGGGGTTGTCCTCCCCAAATGATTCTTCCTACCCTCTGGAGTGACAGGCCTGATAGTTTTCTCGAATTCGTTTCACCCCCACATTGGAATTGACTTGTTCAGAACCCATCTTGCCCAAGGAACTAAACAACACTGTTGCAGCTAAATCACCTTGGACTTGTAGCCGTGCTGCAACCATGGGATGGTTGGTCAACCGCAGACTCTCCATGTGAGTTTGAATCTTCAACACTCTCTTGTCCAGGAGAATAGCTAAATTGTGATCTGTCCTGATACTTGCTCCTATGAATATCCAATCCTGAGATGGCAAGAGATGAGACTTGCCGGCATTTACAAGAAATCCATGATTAGGAAGCATCTCTAGTGCTTTTAATGTATTGTACTCTGCAGTTTGAAATGTTGGCGACACAATTAGTCAATAGTTCAAACAGGGCATCACAGGTATTCCCTGACATTGCAATAGAGCTATTATGAGAGTCAGTGCTTTAGTAAAGACACATGGCAATGACTTCAGACTAAAAGGGAGCAACCTGATTTGGTAGTGACACCTCCCTACTGCATACATAGTGCCTTGGCTGGATGGGCATGCGAAGATACAGGTCTTCCAAATATGTTGTTGTTATCAAAAGTCCCCTCTGCCACCACTTGAATTCTTTGCTGCAACTTCAACATTCTGAAGTGCACTGCCTTGACCCAGTTGTTTACTTATCTCACATCCATAACCAACCTGTACTCTCAAGAAACCTTTTTCACCAGGAATATAACTGAGTGCCATTCTTGTCCTCTTTCTTTGAATGGTACAGGTGTAATTGCCCTTTTGTTCAACAATACTTAAACCACTGAGAATAAGTAACAAAGTTTGACTGGATCTGCTAGAATTGCAGTCTGTCTAATTCAAGATGGCGAGGGTAGAGTCTTGAAGTCCATTAGAAAGCCTTGTTTTAGCATGGAAAGCACCCCAAAATCTTGAACGCTCTGCTTCCATACTTTGTAAAATTTTGATAACCTGCCTAACCCTAAGGGTTCTTTTACGGCTGTAGGACAATAATTGTCAGGAGCGCTTCTTCGATTCCCCTGCCTGAGATGACTCCTTCTGGTTCTTCTATGCCTTCATGGGTGAAAACTGTTTTTTTTTTTTGGCATTGGTATAATGTGGAATCTTTCCTAGAAGTTTTTCTAGAAAATTTACCCCCATCCGCTTGAAGATCTTGAAGTTGATATTTTATATGGAAGAGTATGTTTCCGGTCTTTATGGAATTTAGAAATTTTGAGTTTGGTTACCAAACAACTTTGTGCCTACAAATGGGAGTTTGGAAAACGCTGATTTTTCTGAAAAATCTGTCTTCAGGTTCTTATCCATATGTTAAGGCCCACCATCACATAAGGAGCTACAGGCTAATGAGGTGGTCCTAATAAAAACAAAGGAAACATCCACTAAGGACTTTGCTTGTTGTTGCACCATTAACAGAATATCGGCATAGTCAGTTTCTGTTTGGATGGCTTCAGACAAAATTTCAAAGACTCACGCTCCATATGTGACCACTTTTAGTAATACATTATTTGCAGAAAATAAATGCAAGCAAGTGCATAAGTGCAAAGCACTATCCACTTTTGTATTCACTGCATTCATAAGCATGAAGTCATCCCGATTGATTGCAGTTCTGCCAATGAGCAAGCCAGGATGGAATCAACCTTCACTGTACATGTTAGGGTCTCTTCAACATCTAGAAAATAAAAAACTTTGTAAGAACCTCGGAAATGAGGTCTGTCCAATATCTTTCCATTGACATAAGATCAAATCTTTTATGCCTTCGTGCAGGGGGCAAAGCAAGTGTTGTAGGTCTAAAGTATGGAGGAAACAGACTCTCCTCTTTTCAGGTGCAGTGGTCAACTCAAAGCCCAGGTTCTCTCAACTGTGGTCTATGATTTGTGCCATTTTATCTTTAGATACATATTTGCCTCCTGTCCTAGTGCTTTGACTCCCGCATCCCCATCAGATTCTAAATCTGAGTTTTTCTCAGTGATCCCTAGATTTACTAGATCCTTTCAAATCTCCCTCTTCGATTGTTCTCTCGACTTGTGATGCATTAAGAAGCTCCTGATCTTCAGAAGCTCTAGATTGCTTCTTGCCTCCCCCAGGATTCAAGTCTTCCTCATTAAAAGAACAAGATGGCGAACTGCAATGCTTCCTTTAATGAGCTTTCTTTCTGTCCATTTTGCCCTTGTGTCACAAACACATTAGCAGGTATTACCCGGTTTAAATATAAGACGCTCACCAATCACAGCACTTGTCCAATTAGCACAGTGGCTATAAATGTTATGAGGCTGGCCAACTTTGACCTCTTACCTGATCACCCCACTCTCCTGTTACTGTTCGGAAGGCACTGCGGAAATGAGGAGGGTGGGAGAGCCTTACATACGAGTACCTTTAAAAAATAAAAAAAGAAGGTGTGTCTAAGAGGATCAACCCTTCCTCAGTTAGTAAATAATAGTGGCAAAGGTAATGGATATATTGGATGAAGCTGACTGACAGCTTCTATATTCACAGGCAGCTGCTTAGCTGATCCAGAGGCCTGCATAGGCATAAGGGATCGTGTGCTGTACAAAGGAACTCCAGATTTCATGTGAGTGCCTGGAGAGTGAAGTGGCAGGCAGGATCAGTATTTCATTCTGAAATCCAGATTAACTCTTGGTTTCTCCATGCAGGATAGTAAATAAACATATGTTTAGTTTTGTTATTGATTCTTAAAAGTATTTTGTTTGCAAAATTACTATTTCCTCTTTACAGAGTGTGTGTAGAGTAAAAAGGGAGCTGACAACCTTTTAGTAGGAGTGTAACCAAATGTGTCCCCCTACCTCTTCACATACAGGTGTCCAGTACAATCAAGGCTATGGAATCAAGTCCACAATACAGCACACTTACCTCACTTTATTACCATTTTTATTTCAGGTTGGAGAACCTGCAAACCACACTCTAAAGGCATAGCCCACTTCCCCTTTAACTGGTGGAGAGCACTTCACCTGAACCCTAAAATCAGACTCAAGGGTGTGGAATTCCTATAGCCCAACACCCAGGACATTTTGTTTGGGGTCAAGGACAACACGTTTTCGGGTTTATTTTGTCCTTAGGGCAAGTAGGCCCAACCCTCTGCAGGAAAAACCCTTTGGCTGACAATTTACAGTACCACATTACAGAGCAGGGAAAGGAATTGTCTGCAGCTTAGGTAATATTTGTGCCTATATATTCATGCTGTTACTATCAGGGTGAGTGTTCTAAATATATGTTGTAACCTCTGACTTAAGCTCTGACTACACTACTGACAGTGTAAAAATATGAGTCTATGTATCATGCTTTCAGAATGCTATCTGATTAAATGCAAACATTTTCAGAAACTTGAAAGCAAGATTGATGATTTTTTACTTTCAAAATAAAATGTTCACAAACAAAATGCAACTAGGGATAATACTGTTCTGCTAAACTACTGAGAAGTTTTAGGTACCATTTGTTCTAAAATAATAGTCATAATGGGAAGTCAGTGTTACCAGTTTCAACAAGATTTTGGGACACATGAATATAAACAAGCATTGGCAAAGCCAACAGGGCCAATGTTATTGGTCAGTCTTTTGGGTTTGTCAATGTTTGTCATGTTTTGACATAGGTTTTGTAAAACTTTATTGTTGTGGGATCTGCTGGGTCCTCACCATCGTAATAAATATTAGCATAAAGCAACAATATGTTTTGGTCTTACACATTGCCACAATAGTTCCTGGCACTGAACAAAACTACTCTGTGTGCTGATATGCTACTTGTGAAAGAGCAGACTGCAATCATTGTAATGTAACAAGGATTTGTAGAGTGCAGAACTTGTCACACATGAGGGTATCCAGACACTGAGTAGGAGCGGGTCCTGCAAGTAGGATCAGTCACAGTGGAGCCAGCCGATAGATGGATGAAGAGAAAAATAGAATTTTAATAATACAAAAGGCCCAATTCTTAAAGAAAGTCACAAAAGTGGACCCATGGTAAATTTCATTGCATTAGTGCAGATTTGCCTTTTTCATGAATTCACAAGAATTCACAGAAGTAGACCAGGAAATCATCTGTATTTTAGCACAAGCAAATATGCAGGTATACATTTGCTCATGCAGAAATTTGTTGAGCTTTTAGAAGTTCACTTTCCCTTTAACCACATTTTCACAACCCTGGAAGAAGTTTTACTTCTGACCCTTGTCAGGATTAAATTTCCAACCTTTCTCAGTATGTGAAATGATTAGGGAAGACCTGGTAAAAACCCTTAATACATGCAAGTTAGTAGGTTTGCACGGACTCAAATAGCATTCCAACCCTTGAACTATTGCTTACTGCTACCTCCAGCCCCAGTGTGTAGATGTGCAGAAAGGTGGAAATGTAAGGAATTGCTAGTAGTTAAGCCCTGCTATAGTATTAGGTCTGGCATAACCGGAGAGGCTATTACCAGAGCTCTTATATAATGAGATTACTGCCATATCTTGTTGTCGCACGATATGGCGTCAAAGGGACAAGTAGATTTTTTAAAGAACAAGTAGATTTATGAAGCAACCTGTCCCATGAATAAGTAGATATTTTATTAAATTTCACACCCCTGTAAGCATTTTATTCTACACAGAGACGATAGACAGGATTCTCCTGTTATCATCAAACCGTTAAGCAAAATTAAGCTTGCTATATTTAGATAGAGACAGATTTTGCAACAGTAACTTGCAGAGCATTGACTCTAATTTTTGACCAGCAACCTGGAGAACAAGATTATATCCAGTAGATAACTTATCATCGGTCCCTCATGTATCAAGCTAAAGAAGAATTGTAATTGTATTTGTATCACTTTCACTACCCCTGGGGAGGCGTTGAAGCACTTTACGCTGAGCAGCATACTTCTGAGGAACACGAGGTCTGTGGTTTGTCCAGGGTTACTGGTTATTGTTGTTTATTGGGATTAGTCTTGGGCACTCAAGTAAACCATTCCATGCATTCATTCCAGCTTCTCTGTAGTACATTAAAGTAATAGGAGTTTATTAGTGGGTAGAAGGGGATAAGTGAATTCATTCAGATGTTTGGTGGGGTTAATAAATTAGATAAAGATTAGGTAGTGTTAGGTTGCAGGGTCTGTGATCTTTTAAATGAGTTGTAGGCAACTTGCAGAAATACATTATTAGAGAGAAAGGCAAACACACCTGTGACTTATAGAAGGTCATGCCCAGAGAGAAGAGGCATGCAATTTGAGGATGCAAGGCTACAGAATGAAGCAAACGTGTGTGAAGACAGTGCTATGTTTGGTACTTTGATAGGCGCTATGGTAAGGAGAACAGCCTGTTCACTTCTAGGTTACCACTAGACCACCGCTTAAGCAGCAGAGGTTATCAGCTTAGGGGTTGGAAGCGTTAAATAATGAGTGGATGTAAACATTGAAAGGAGATTCTGCAATGCTGGAGCAGATGTCTTCTGATGCTCTGCCTCAGGTTATTAATTATAAAGCATAGTCAAATCAATTGAAATGCCTCTGGTTTGACTTGGCACAAGATATAGGGCGGCTTTCCCAGACAGGGTAAGTGTATTGCCTATATTCCTGTGGCTGGAAGAAGGAGATCCATATACTGAAATTCAATTAAGGCTTTGTGAGCAAAGGGCTGCTGCTTACTGCCCTAGGTTACATGGTAGGGTTGGGACTGATTCTGAAGTGGTAACTCTTCTCTTTTACACAATGAGGAAAAAAACTCCATTTTCATTTGTCCAAACAAGTAATCAGTTTTTGGGGGTGCTGGTAGGCATCGCAAGAGGTAATTTACAGAGATAATTTTACAAACACAAATGGATTCAACAAATGAAATATGGGTTTTCCTTCCTCTGAGGAGGGCCAGTAATGAAAACTCGGCACAACAGGAAGTATTTTCCAACCCCTAATACCCTGGCCAGATCACTGGTGGATTAGATCACCATCATTTGAACCAGTTAGTTTAACAGAAAAGGCATCTCAGTGCTCATTACTCACTGAGAAAGTCACCCTTATTGCAACTCAGTAGCACAATTATACTGCGCCATGCATCCATTTGTGTAAAGGGAAAAAACTGACATTACCGTCTAAAGTGCACTGAGATTACCAGGGTACATAGTCTCACATTGCAATGTAGAATTTATATCGCTCTTCATACCCCTTAAGGGGCCCCAAAGCACTCCAGTTTGCATTGGATTCCTTGCTTCCTTGATTACAGCGCTCAGCGCTACAGTTGTGGGGCTAATCAGCGCTATAAATAGCAATGTCTCTGAGTGCCTCAGTAGGGTGGTTAAATAGAACCTTTGGTCTGCTGGTTGCACGCCGATCTCTGCAGCAGGGGCATTAGCCAATTAAGATGTCAGAGCACTACCAGAGCCACTGGAGGAGAGGCAAAGTTGTTTATAGGCTTCCTAGCAGCAAACAATGATTTCACAGTGCAGGGAACCACGGAAAGCCAGAGGAAGTGGGGATGAGGGTATGGATAGGAATGGCTTCTGATTGCTGAGATGCAGCTAAGCCTCCAGGAAGGATAAAGTTGGGAACCCGAGGGTAGTCACGGGTGTTAAACAGAACGTTGCAGCACCACAGGGGATGAGCACCCAGAAAGTTGGTCTCACTCCAAAAATGATGTTGAAGCCTAAGATGAAATACTTGATTCAGTAGCTGACCTTGGACCCCTTTGTAGTTCTTGGCCGACATGCTGCGGGCTCCGGAGGTGTCTTTCCCTGGGATGGCATTACTGGCTGAGGTGGAAAAGGAAAGCCAAGAGCAACCTGTGGATTATTCAGGCCCTGCCCAGCAGCAGGGCCGGCTCTAGGGAGGTGTGACCGGTGCCACCGCACCAGGTGCTGACTTTGGGAAGCGAGGTCCTTTTGTTACTTACACTTTATAAGTTAAAATCCTCATATAGAACAGTAAACTATTAACTGTCATCAAAGAACTGCATGCATTCTGCATGGTAGAGATTAAAGCTTTATTATTTTTTCCCCAGTCTTTCATTATCCTAATATTGCAAAAAGGGTCCAATTGGGTGTAAATCAATTCTTACTATTGAAGAGAACCCCCAACCGTGGTGTTACAGTTGAAATTCTCAGTTTGTGCTTTTCCAGACCAACCACTCTTAAACTATACAGCCTACCAGCATGGATGACATGTGACTCCTACATCTTGTAGTCCTCTGTCTTATGTAAACTTTCTTATACACTGATTTGCACACTTATGATCGATTGTCACTGTGCAATGTGTGTGCTATGTAAAGTGCTCCGACACCCTACACAGGAATGAGAGGCACTACAAAACTAATTAAATGCATCTGAGAGAGAATGGTTATGAAAACTCGAGGGGTACTGTTAAAGGGTGGTAGCGAGGGAATCCGTGGCTGAGCTGGTCACTGGGGGGTGCCAACAAACTTTTTCGTGCAGGGCGCCACCAGCCCTGAGGCAGCGCTCACCTGCACACAAGAGGGTGGCTGATGGGTGGGTGGGTGGTGTTTTGGGGGTGGGGGGGATAGGCGCTTGGTGACAGGAAGATGGGTGAGCACAGCAGGGCAGCACCTGGCTCCTCAATCCTCCTCAAAACTTCTAAAATGCTGACTCAGCCTATCATCCCACCCTATCAAGCATTTATAATATAGGTAATTAGGGACTAATAGTAATATTATAACAACTCTTTAAAAGAACCTAGTTGGATAGGGCAAATGTTTTAGCCAGAGAAATGATCTGTGAATCTGAAAATTTACTTATTTGCCCCACTGTCAGCTGGGGAAAAGTTTTTTCACCCAACTGTGAATAACCAGTTGCTAATTAAATAAAATTGGTAACAAAGTGATTCATTTTTGTCACAAGTAAATTCATATTTGGCATGAATAGATTAATTTGTGCTGTGACAGAAAATGAATTTGCTCATGTAGAAAGGAGCATAACACACAAACAAATCGCATCTGCTAACGTGCCCCTAACAAAAACCCTGTCCTGCCTTCTACTTTTCATCCATGCACAGATATTTCAATGTAATTGTTTATTTGCTTATGCATTTGTTTATTTATTTAATTGCATTGTGCAAAATCTGTTGCAAGAAATGTGTTTGTATTTTGTCATGGGTCGTGACAAGGGTTAAAAGTTTGAGTTCATACAGTATTTCCATCTTGGGGGGATTCTTCCTGGAGGCGTGTCCCATTGTAAATTGATTTCAAATCATAAGGCCCCTTAGAAATTGATGATTTCGATCTATTTTTGAATGACACTAAATGTGGCAATATTACTCTCACAAGCGTGCACATATGCTCAATGCATGACACCAAGGCCGGATTGGCCATACTAGGAATCGTGCATTTTCCCAGTAGCCTGGACCGATGGGGTGGGGGAACTTTTGCTACGGGGTGCCGGTCTTGTAGCAGTTTTAAAAGCACTGCAGTGTTAGGGATGTCCTGGATTTCCTCGGACAGTCCGGGTTTTTTGGAACAAAGATAACGTCAATTTGCAAAGCAGAAATTAAACTATGCTCTCCTTTCAAGAGAGACCTCTAAAATGATTTAATTTATTTGTTTCTTTCAGGCAGCATAGTAGGTTGTCTGTGTGCTGGCAGCAGGGGAAAGACAGTAGGGTGGAGGGCAGGGGCATGCCTAATGTTCGTTAACATAGGATGTGTGTGTGTGTGTGTGTGTATACACACACACACACACAGACACATACACACATACATGCATTTTAATGGCTAGGCAAAAATGGGGCGGGACAGACTTAGAAGTAACACAAAATGCTTTAGTCCTACATTTATGTCTGACGTCCCAGTTTTTGCTGCTCAAAATCTGGTCATCCTTTGCAGAGTTCCTTGCAGGCGCGGCCCGTCCTTTAGGGCGGAGGGGCCGCACCCCGCCACTTTTTGCACATCATGAAGAGTGCCGGTCAGGCTGAACAAAGGTCAGCCTGACAGACACTCTTCATGTTCAGGTCAGGCAGCCAGGAGCAGACATGCATGATTTTGTCACGACTCACGTGCTGCTTGCGCCTGGAACTTGCAGATCTAGTGGCGTGGATCTTCGATGTTCGGCTTTGGCCCAAAAAGGGGCGACTCTTTCTGGTAGCCACGGTGCTGTAGGTGATGGAGACGCCAAGAACAGACCGTGGCCTTCAGAAAATAGCGCCAGAGGGAAAAAAACCCTTAGAACAAAAGGGGAAAAAACCTCTAAACAGGAGGACTCCTGAAAAACAAGAACAAAAAGCAGGAATCAAAAAGAACAAAATTCAGGAAACACAGAGCGATGAAATCCAGCACCAAAAAGGCGAGGAAATCAGGAGCGAAGACACTATCTGAGCAGAAAGTGTTGCAGCGCAAGGAAATGAAGAAAACACAGCCCTTATATACCAAAAGACAGGAAGTGACCCACAGGAAGTAAAAGGACACCATATTAGACAGGGAGAGGTACATAGAACAAAACAGAATAGAAACCATAGAGAATAGGGAACAATGAATGCTGGGAAGAGAAAGGTAACCTGGGAAGGGAAGAAGACATAAAAAAAAGTACAACAAAAAGACCCGAGAAAGAAGAAAAGAAAGAGGACAAGAAAGAAGAACAGGTAAGGGGGGTCAGGAGACCCCAGCAAGGCGGTGGAAAACGACAGAGCGAGGCCCCATGCAATGCCTGGGGCCTCGAAAAGTGCATGAAAGGCTGGGGGCGCGCCGCGTTTTAGAAACGCGCTGTGCGGCCCCAGCCGAACGCCCGGCTTGTGCCGAACATTCGGCTCGCGCCGCACCACGCGGCACGACAGTAGGTCCCCCTCCCGAAGGTCCAGGTTTGAGAGGAAATAAACGGTGAAAGCGTTGAATCAGGAGAGGAGCGTGAACAGAAGATGCATCTTCCCAAGAGCATTCACTGAGAGGATAACCCTTCCAATGAATCAGATATTGAAGCCGTCTGTGAAATAGACGAGAGTCACAGATTTCCTGTACCTCATATTCAGGAACATCGTTCACCAACACAGGAGGAGGACAAGGAAACTGACGAGAGAAAGGGTCAGGTACGTAAGGTTTGAGCTGGGAAACATCAAAGACGGGATGAATCTTCCAAGTATGAGGTAAGCGAAGACGGACAGTGACAGGATTGATCAGCTGAAGAATACGGAAAGGTCCGTAGTAACGAGGTGTGAACTTGTTCAGAGAAAGACGTGAGGGTAGGAATTTGGATGAGAGCCAGACTTTATCTTGCGGGTGATAGTCTGGAGTGGTTCCACGTTTCTTGTCTGCAGCCTTCTTCATATATCTTTTGGTTTGTAACAGATTGGATCGAATTAGTCTATGGATCTGTAAAAGTCGTTTGGAGAGGTGAGTAATAGCGGGCAAAGGAGAGGTGGATGGAGGAGAAGTAGGAAAGGAGGTAGGATGAAAACCATAAGAGCAGAAAAAAGGAGTGACCTTGGAAGCACTGTGGACAGTATTATTGTAGGAAAATTCAGCAATAGGGAGATAAGTGTTCCAGTTGCTTTGGGTTGAATTGCAAAAACAGCGAAGGTATTGCTCTAGTCCTTGGTTCAGACGCTCGGTCTGTCCATTGGTCTGTGGATGGAACCCCGATGACAGGGCTCTGTTGATATTGAGTGTCTTACAGAAATACCTCCAAAACCGGGAAATGTACTGGGGTCCTCTATCAGATATAATGGTATGTGGAAGTCCATGAAGGCGGAAGATATGATCAATAAATATCTGGCTTAGTTCTTGAGATGTAGGCAGCCTTTTTAGGGCAGTGAAATGAGCCATCTTAGTAAAGGAATCCACAGTGACCATGATAACCTGGTTTCCTGATGAAGGTGGGAGCGAACACATGAAATCGGTAGAGATGGTGTGCCATGGAGCTGGCGGAACAGGCAAGGGCTGTAGCAATCCTGCAGGTCTGGTACGGGGAATCTTGACTTGAGCACAAATAGGACAAGCCTGAACATATCTTTCAACATCCTGCTTCCAGGTAGGCCACCAGAAAAACCGTGAGAGAAGTTCTTGTGTGGCCTTGATGCCTCTATGACCAGCCACCGGTGAATCATGGCACATTTGTAATGCTTTTTCTTTCACTCTGTCAGTAGGGAGGAATATCAAGTTCTGATAATAATGGAATCCTTGTCTCTTATTCAACAAAGGTCTTAGGTTCTCTACTTCGTGGTCCGATAGTTTGGTGTATTCCAGTTGTACTTCCTCCAGAAAAGATTGAGCCACTCCAATGATCTTACTAGGTTCCAGTAGATACTGAGATGGGGAAGGAGTACAATCTGGATAACGACGAGACAGAGCATCAGCCAGTATGTTTTGAGATCCAGGAATATAGGTGACGTAAAAATCATACTGACTGAAGAAAAAGGCCCAACGAGCCTGGCGACTATTCTGGCACACAAAATTTCGTAAACATTGTAGGTTACGGTGGTCTGTTCTAACCTCAAAAGGCTCTTTGGAACCCATCAGAAACTGTCTCCACTCTAGGCAGGCTGTTTTCAAAGCCAATAATTCCCGTTCAAGTACAGAGTAATGTTGTTCTGCTGTAGAGAGGATATGAGACAAATAGAAAACAGGATGTTCAAGACCATCATCCTCTTGTTGTTGGAGTAAAACAGCTCCGATGGCTCTTTCAGAAGCGTCGGTGACAACAATAAATTGTTTGTTGGTATCTGGATGCCGTAAGATGGGAGCTTGTGTGAAAGCTTTCTTTAAACCTTGAAAGGCTGTTTCAGCCGCCTCAGTCCAGATAAACCCTTTCGTTAAATTCTCCTTCTTTAAGGTATGTGTTATGTGGCTAGTTTGTTTTGCAAAGTCCAATATAAACTGCCGATAAAAGTTTGCTAATCCTAAAAAACATTGTGCTTCTTTAATAGAAGAAGGAGAAGGCCAGTCTAGAATCGCTTGTACTTTTTCTTGGTCCATAGCTATGCCGGTGGAACTTAAATGATAACCCAGGTATTTTACCTCCGTCTTGTCGAACTCACATTTTTCTGGTTTGCAAAATAGTTGATGTGCCCGGAGTCTTTGAAGGACTTGTTTCACATGGGACGAATGGAGTTCAGGATCTCTGGAATAAATCAGAATATCATCTAGGTAAATGACCACTGTCTGGTTCAGAAGGTCAGAAAACACCGAATCCATAAATCTCTGGAAGATTGCGGGGGCATTAGTGAGACCAAACGGCATAACTCTGTATTCAAAGTGACCAAATGGGGTCCTGAAAGCTGTCTTCCACTCATCTCCTTCTTTTATGCGTAAAAGGTGATAGGCTCCTCGCAGATCAAGTTTAGTAAAACGTTGAGCCCCTCTAACTGCTTCTAGAATGTCCCTGATGAGAGGCAAAGGATAACGGTCTTTAATGGTTATCTTATTCAGACCTCGAAAGTCCAGGCAAGGACGAAGATCTTTTGTCTTCTTGGGTACAAAAAAGAGAGGAGCCCCGGCCGGAGAAGATGAGGGAACTATAAGACCACTCTGGACATTGTCATCCAGATATTCTTTTAGAACTTCTTTTTCAGGTTCCGTGAGGGAATACATCCTCCCAAAAGGAACGATTGTGCCAGGTTCTAAGGGAATAGCACAATCGTAGTCTCGATGTGGAGGTAACACAGGTTTGGATGGTTTTTGGAACACATCTTGAAACTCCAAATAGTGTTCAGGGACTCCTTGGACTGTATTAATGGAAGAACCAGTAATACTTTCAGTGACTATAGATCTTTTCGGTGACCAATACTTGTCGGAAGCAAAACAGTTTTCATGACAAAATTGCGAAGACAAGGAAACTGTCCGGGTTACCCAGTTCACATATGGATTATGTCTGATGAACCACGGAATTCCAAGAATAATGGTATGGTTGGGGGACGTGATAAGATCAAAAGAGATGTGTTCTTGATGGTTTCCGATCTGTAAACTTAACATCAGAGTAGTGGTGTCCACTGGACCAGAGGATAATAAGGATCCATCCACGGTGTGCACCTGTTCGGGAACTTCTTTAGATTGTGTAGGAACTTGGTGAGTAGCAGCCCACGTCTGGTCCATGTATATTCCACTAGCACCACAATCTAGTAATGCCATAGTCTCTTCTTGACGACCGTCAGGAAGTTGCAACAAGACAGGAAAAATGAACAAGGAGGTTGTATTGTCATTAAAGGAGCTGATGGAAGGTATAGCTGTAGATCCCGTCCCCTCCCTTCTTACAGAGGACGGGAAGTGGCGTTTCCCGATGGCCTGGGCGGACGTACAGGACAGTTTCGAATTATGTGACCAGCAGAACCACAGTACAGGCACAACCCTTTCTTGCGTCTGTCTTCTCGCTCGCTGGCGGAGAGCGGACCTCGGGTAGTATCTACCTGCATGGGTTCCCCTTCGACGTCTCTAGCAGGAGGGCGAGGTTCCTCAGAACGCTGTAGACCAGCTTGTGAGGTACTTGGCTGGGAGAACCCTCTACTCCTTCTCTTCTCCGATCTCCGTTCCTGAAGACGATATTCGATGGACAGTGCTTGATCCATCAGGCCACGAAGATCTTCCACTCTGGTAGAATGTACTAGTTCATCCTTTATTTCTTCTTTGAGTCCTCTGCGAAATAACGTTACCAGAGTACGTTCCACCCAAGTGGTCTCTGCTGCTAGCTGACGAAAACGGGTTATATATTGCAGAACATCTTGTGAGCCTTGGTGAATGTCGCATAAGGCTTCTTCTGCAGAGGCTTCCAATCCAGGTCGACTGAACATTTGTTTGAAGCGACTCACAAAGGTGGAATAGTCCGACAAAACTGGGTCATTGGATGACACCATCGGGGTTGCCCAGGCCAAGGCTGGACCGGATAAGGCACTGATGAGATAACCCACCTTGGTCCTGTCGTGGGAGAATTGGGTTGGTCGGAAGGCGAAGTACACCGTTAATGCATCCAGGAACTCACGAAGCTTGGTTGGTTCGCCGGAGAAACGAGGGGTAGAAGCGGAGATAGTCGGAACATCACTAGTGCGGAGAGCCAAAGCCTGTCGTAACGCAGCATTTTCATTGCGTAGTTGTTGCAATTCCTGAGCTTGTTGCTGAATCGTGGTCAAAAGAGATTGATCAGAATCTGCAGCAGCCGCCACTGTATTATCCATGGTGTTTGAGGACGTCGGAATGGTTGGGCGCTGCAATCTGTCACGACTCACGTGCTGCTTGCGCCTGGAACTTGCAGATCTAGTGGCGTGGATCTTCGATGTTCGGCTTTGGCCCAAAAAGGGGCGACTCTTTCTGGTAGCCACGGTGCTGTAGGTGATGGAGACGCCAAGAACAGACCGTGGCCTTCAGAAAATAGCGCCAGAGGGAAAAAAACCCTTAGAACAAAAGGGGAAAAAACCTCTAAACAGGAGGACTCCTGAAAAACAAGAACAAAAAGCAGGAATCAAAAAGAACAAAATTCAGGAAACACAGAGCGATGAAATCCAGAACCAAAAAGGCGAGGAAATCAGGAGCGAAGACACTATCTGAGCAGAAAGTGTTGCAGCGCAAGGAAATGAAGAAAACACAGCCCTTATATACCAAAAGACAGGAAGTGACCCACAGGAAGTAAAAGGACACCATATTAGACAGGGAGAGGTACATAGAACAAAACAGAATAGAAACCATAGAGAATAGGGAACAATGAATGCTGGGAAGAGAAAGGTAACCTGGGAAGGGAAGAAGACATAAAAAAAAGTACAACAAAAAGACCCCAGAAAGAAGAAAAGAAAGAGGACAAGAAAGAAGAAAGAAGAACAGGTAAGGGGGGTCAGGAGACCCCAGCAAGGCGGTGGAAAACGACGGAGCGAGGCCCCATGCAATGCCTGGGGCCTCGAAAAGTGCATGAAAGGCTGGGGGCGCGCCGCGTTTTAGAAACGCGATGTGCGGCCCCAGCCGAATGCCCGGCTTGTGCCGAACATTCGGCTCGCGCCGCACCACGCGGCGCGACAGATTTGCGCAGACTCCTGGCTGCCTGAGCTGAACTTTGCTGAAGAGGTCACAGCTCTGGTGGGCATGACCTCCTCGGCTCAGCAAAGGTGTCTTGAGGCCCTCCCCCAGGTGACGAGGGAAGCGTCACCCATTGACTTCGACCTGGGCACTTCCGGTTTAAGACCTGAAGCGCCCAGAGCGAGTGTGAATCAGTGACACCTCGTCACAGAGTGGGGTGGGATCAGTAGTCTCACTGACCCCATCCCACTCTGTGACGAAGTTGGGACTGCTGCCTTCCCTCATTGGCTGACCTAAGGTCAGCCAGCAAGGGAAGGCAGCAGTCCCAGCCCTCCTGGGACCTCCGAGGCTGAAGGTAAGTGTGTGTGTGATCATTTTAAATGAATGTTTGGTGCATGCGTGTATGTTTGAATGTCAACGAGTGTTGTTAATGGATGTGCGTGCATGCATGTGTGTGTAAAAGAATGTGTGAGAGTGCTTCCCGCCCGCCTGCCCCTGTCCCCCATAAAACTGACAGCCGCCACTGGTTCCTTGTATATCCAATAGTTTCAGGCAACAATAAAAGTGTTGAGATAACTCTGGTGATTAATGTACCTGCTAGAGAGAGATCAGGGTTTTGTCTAGTGGAAGTTTTGACTCATCTAAGGTAGTGCAGGGGCCTGATGTATAGAATGTGTACTATGCAGATCACAGAACAGTATTTTATGTGCATAGCTCAGGGGAATACTGCTTATGTCACAAAGACCCTTTTGTTACTGTGCCGTTCATAAGTTACAATCATAATCTAGCACAGTGAGCTATGAACTGCTATCAAAGAGCTTCATGCAAACTGCATGGTACAGATTAGAAAGTTATGTTTTTTCCCAGTCTTTAATCATCCTCATTTTGGTAAAAAGGGTTTGTTTGGGCAGAAATAAGTTGTTATTAGCAAAGTCAACCCTAACCACTGTGTTATGTTGTGAATCCTGAATTTATATTTTCCCAGACCAAGCACTCTTAAAAAATACCTACCAGTATGTATGACATGTGAATCCTACACTTTAAAGTCATCTTTGTTAACATTTTCTATACACTGATTTACACATGTATGATTTATTGTCTCTTTATGTGTGTGATGTAAAGTGCTCCAACACCCTTCGCTAGCAAGAGAGGCTTCTAACACAAATGAACTACATGTGAGAGAGGGGCTATGGATAGATGAGCGGCACTGTTAGAGCGTGATGGTGAGGGAATCACTGAAGAACCCCAATAGTGATTGCTGTATCCTGGTACACTGTAAGGTCATCGTTTACTATGCTATAAAATCTAATACAATTGAATATATAATTAAAAATATGTTGTAGAATGTACTGTTTAGCCATTTTTTCCCAAATGTTCTTGGAGAGGGGGGATAACCTCCCAAGCCCGATTGTAGAGGCCAATTACTAGCTATGGATGCTGTTGCTCATGGCCGCTAGTGCAGTTCTTCTCTGACACGCCGAGAAATCTGCTGGTGCTCAGAAGTCCACTTCGACCTTTGGCACTGGTTACTCTGCAGACCCCAAAGTAAGATGAGGATCTATAGCAAAAAGACAGGGGAAGAAAACACTCCAGTGATTGGCAAGTGGATATGTAGGGGCAAGACTTATAAATCAGACTAAGCAGCCTGTGATATTGAGAAGAGAACATCTACGAGTGCTGCTGTCCTGCAATGCATTTATTTCACTCAGAATTAGCAACAAAACAGAAGGTTCTGTGTCATAGAATTTTTATTGATGGTCATAACCATTTGAATAATTCCCCACCTTTTCTCTCCACTTGCCAAAAGCATCAAACATTACAAAATGGTAGGAAAAGGTCTAGAACACCACTGGCAAAAAACATATTTATGTGTTTTTACAAAAATACATCAGGGATTGCTGCTAGAGGTGGCTTACAGCCGAAACAATTCAGATCTTGAGCTCTGTAAGAGCAGAGTCGAGTGGTTTCGCTTGACCCCCCTTGGCAAGGACGATCCGTTCCAGAACAAATATTTAATATTTAGATCTACTTCTAATAGACACCACCATAATCCTGCAACACTTTCAAGTAGCAGCCAGAGCTCTAATGACTGAATCCTTTCTCTGGCTCAGTTACTACTTGGCTCTGTGTGTTAGTGGACAATGAGCCAAGTCAAATAGTTGGCGCTAGCCAAGCCTGAGCTTGCTCGGGTCTAGTGGCCAGCTAGACAGCGGATACCGATCTATTGCTCTCCAGCTGACCCGCAATCAGCTGTGAAAATGGAAAGGCCACATACAGTCTTAGGGGTTCCAAGAATGACACACTGTACTAGTCACTTGTTAACACACACGCAGATAGATAGACAGACAGATAGGTATTGAATACTTTTGAGGCATGGAGGATGGATAAATGCACTGAATGGTTTCACGTTGAACACTGTTCAGTTTGATGTATGAATAAAGGCATTGCATAACACAATATTGTATTCTCCATGGCATGGTGCATATAAGAATAGATTGAGCATTTCCGTATTGTGCTATGCTATCATGGCCTTCTGCATAAAGGGATGCATTGACTTCATATTGTGTCCCCTCAAAGAACTGTGCATAAGGGATGACATTGAACAATTACATAGTGTACAGCATCCTTAGGGCATGGTGTATAAATCAATGCATTAAACACCTTTACATTCCACACACGCTAGCTATTATACATTCTCGAGAAATTGTGCAATAACGATTGCACTGAACAACTACACAGTGCAAACAACTTGTAGGGCCTAGTGTATTAAGACATTATGAATATAAGACGGTACCGAAATGTCAAATTATGCATTCTAAAGGCATGCTCCACAAAGGAGACATTAAAAACATCTGCATACCGTAAACCTCGAGGCCTGTTGCTTATATCAGTGCATTTGAGCAGTTATATGTCTTATCATCTTAAGGCGTAGTGCATAAAAAAATTGCACTGTCAAATCATGGTTCAGAAAGGAGAACACACTGACATACTGTATACATTCTCAAGGATCGGTCCACAACGGAGTGCAATTCACATCCTTATATAGCACACAAACAGGAACTGGTGTATAAAGGTATATATTTGAAAAACTAGTCTCTTCTATACCGCAAACCACACCATGAACAGTAAATGCCCCCTTAAACTACAGTTCAGCATCTGATCTAACCACATACGCAGAACATTAAGCAAGCCAATAAGAACAGGTCTGTGTGTAACAAAACATCCCTCATCACTGATCACTGTTTCACACAGTTCCATAGTAGATTTCACAGTCATCACTCAGGCATGGAGCAATCTAAAGACATTATCACACCAGCAGCCATTCACCAAAATTATGCCAGATTTTCTTACACATAATATTCCAACTTGAAATACGGGGAGATTAATACAAGAAAACACACTATCACTTCTGCCCCAGCATCAACTATTACTGATTTCTTTCAGTCTCACTACTCAGTTATTAAATTCTTTACAATTAACATTCTAGCTCACTATTGCATCAGAAACAACCAGATCTTTCTCTTTCTCTGAGGACCCCAGCACTGTCATCAACCTGTGGGGATCCCTCATGTGGGACAGATGAATGGTACCTTGAAATTAAGGATGGCGAAAATGTGTGCGTCCACAAATCTGAAATGGCCAGACGCAGTACAGTTAGTTCGGATGACAATGAGAAACACACCCAATAGGAAGACAGGACTGTCACCACATGAGTTCCTCATGGGCAAAGCAATGAAGTTGCCAGTGGTTCCTGCAAATGCTCTTGTGAACCTAACAGATGATATGGTGTTGGACTACTGCAAAAGTCTGGCTGAGGTGGTTCACTCTTTCTCTCATCAGGTGGAAGGCACCACACTGCAACCCTCTCAAGATCAAGGACACAACCTGAGAGCTGGTGACTGGGTTGTGATCTGAATACACGTGAGGAAGACGTGTTTGGAGCCTCGGTGGAAAGGCCCTTTCCAGGTAGTTCTGATCACTACCACAGCTGTGAAGTGCACTGGAGTTCCAAACATGATCTACGTGAGCCATACGAGAAAAGTGGCATGCCCTCTGGACAACGAAGAGGAGTTGTTGAGACCAGACCAACCTCAGAGTCGGAAAGAGAGGAAAGAGGAACTGAGACTGGATCTGAGAACAATGAGAATGGTTCAGTCCATCCTGTGAGAGACGAAAGAAGACCTACAGAAGATTGACAGTGAGCCAATCTCAATTGATGCAGCAGGAGAGTCTAGTCAGAGGAGGGCTGTCCCAGAAGTAGATGATTTTGAGATACAAACAGAGCAAACGCCAGACCCTGAGGGTCGGAGTTGAAGCGGATCAAAGCCAATGTGGTCTCACTCCTCTTGAACCAGTTGCAGGTCAGTCAAGAGAAAATCCTGCAAAGCAAGAAGTTGTTTCAAGTTCAATTCTGAAAAGAGAATTGACTCTTTTCAGACTCCACTGAAAGGAGATAAGTGGCTGGAGTCACAAGCAAAGAGAAAGGAAGAAGTTGCAGTGACAACAATTGAGGAGGAAGTAGATATGACAAGAAGAGATGACCTGAGTGAAGGAGAGGTGAATGGAGATCAAAAGTTGAAAAGAAAGAGAATAGCAAGTCGAAGGTACGCAGGTCCTGAATGAGCTTATGCAACAACAAGTGAAAGGCAAAGAGAATGTTTGTCTTTTTGTTTTGCTCGAGACATTCCAGGTCAATATTTTGGCACTTGAAGGAAATCAATGAACTGAACTGTTGAAACGACAAATTGAGAAAGTACTAAGAAAAAGAGACTGTTGAAAGTTACTGGAAAATACTTTGAAAACCTGATTTGACAAGATAACCTGATTTGACAAGCTGCTAAAACGATTTTTGACAACCTTACTGATTTTGACAAAGGGTCCTAAAAGTGAGACTGAAATCTGTAAATAACGGCTGAAAGAAGATTGAAGATTTTGTTTTGGATTTTTCTGCATAGTTACTATTTTTATATTCTACTTTCTTATTCTTTACAGATCATGAGTAACATTAGCCAGCAGGGTAGGAAGAATAGGTGTTGTAAATACATGAGTATTGGTTTGGCAATTGTATGTGTGATATTGTGCTTGATATTGATCGTGGGAATGACTGTTCTTGACAAGAGTAAAGCCAACCATACTTCAGCTTTAGAGACAACTATTGCACTTACAGAAATAGAGACGTTCTGATTAGATGAGAAATATCTGCACGCAGACAATGCACAAGGAGAACTTTCTTCTAATGTCTTCTATCGCTTATTGAGTGAGTATGTTGAGACAATGGATGCGAGAAATTGTTATGTATGCACGCAGATTCCTTCATCAGTCGAAGAAGGTGTTACCTATCATAATTTGCCCCTCACTTATGGGATAAGTTGTAGTCTGTTACTAACAAGATTCTATAACTAGAAGTACACTCAGTATTTCTATTCTAACCATGACGTCATGTTTTTGTTTGTCCCCATAATTAAGCACCTGAGTAGAGTAGCTAAGAAGACCAATATAGTATTAGTGAGAGGATTCTTTGAACCTACATTAACTTTTGGCACGGCATATGCACACAAGAATAACTTGACATGCTTCTATACACCATTAGAAAATAGCTTTTTAGATCAGACAGACGACAGGAGAAAGGCATCAATGGAGAAGTTAGAAAGCGGCTTAGAGAAAAGTTCTTTCAGAAATGATTACGCATTTAGTGAAATAAAAACACAAAGGAGATTAGCTTTAGATGCGCAACACGTAGGAAAGATTTGTGTGTATATAGGCCTTAATCTAATACTGACATTTTGTTTGTGGGAACTAGTGAATATAGATATGTGTTTTTCTTTCGGAGTAAATGGACATTTATGTTGAATGGACAGGATCCAGCAATTCCTGGTATATATTACATCTGTGGACCAAATGCATATTACCGTTATCCAAGAGGATGGCATGGCACATGTTACTTGGGGATAGTTTTCCCAAAGATATTCCAACTTGAGGACTTGAAAAGATTACCAAAAATGACTGTTACATCACCCTAAACAAAAGAGAGTCTCCTTCTGGTATAGTGGGAGATATATTTGGAGCGATGATTCCCTCAGTAGGAGTTGGTCTGAATTCTATAAAGATTCGAAAGTTGTCTACTATTGTGGATAACATGTTGGCACATTTTTCAGGAGCCATGATCCTAATGGATACAGAAATGGCTGAGGTACGATCTATGACTCTTCAGAACCGCCTTGCGTTAGACATTCTTTTAGCAAAGGGTGGCGGAGTTTGCAACATGCTTAATTCGCAGCATTGCTGGTCGTATATTCCTGATAATAGTAGCAAAGAAATTAGAAGCTTACTTACTAATCTGACTAACGGAAGTGCTGATTTGAAAGAATTGAAAGAACCAGGTGTTTGGGAGAAAGTTGTCAAAGGTTTTGCTTCAGTGAGAAATTGGCTCAGCAACATTGAGAAAGAGATAATATCTAAAACAATACAAAGAATATTGATTATTGTGATTTGCATAATTGGAGCATGGGGAATATGTAAATTGTGTTGTATGATTAAATTAAAGAAAATGAATAATGATCAGAGGAGGGAAGAAATGAAAAGTGAAAATTTGTATAGGGAAAATTAAAAAAGGGAACGAAGATTAACAGGGATAGAAATTACAAATTTTAGCTGAAGCCGAAAATTTGTGTGGGGAGATGTAGATATGATGACATATTTAGTCATCAGAGGAGAAATTGTTAATGCTGAATTTTTACTAATGAATATTAATGTATTCTGAGTGTTGAATTTGCATAGAAAATGAGTTAACGTAGAGAAATAATACACGCATTTGAAATTGTGCCCACCTGAGTGATCGTCAATGTTCACAAAGTGTACTTATTGATAGCTTATTAATGTAAAATGTTGAGCTAATGTTTGGATTAATGTAGTAGTATGTCATATTAAAGGTTATGTATTATGTACTTACTTTATTAATCATAGGCCTTAATTTAGCGAGGTCTTAGGCCTAGTTGCACTGCCTCATGTCAAGCTGCATTTCTTAGGTGAACTATAAAATGGCTGCTTAATAGAATTAAAATGTGATTTTCCACTGTGTTGACCAAATGCTAGTAGCCGAAATTATTTCCCATGAGTACTGCTTGCTAGAATATGCTGTACTAGCTAGGTATACATTGTATAATTTAGTGTGTGTGAAGATGACCTTCCCAGGAGAAGACAATGGACGCCCTGACTGGAGTATAAGCTGATACAATATTGATACCTGACAAGCCCAATGACAGGAACAAAGGAAGACGAGCCAATCATCAAACATGTGAACCGTGTACTAGTAAATTTCTTGGATTTGGGGTTCTACTTTCATTGGACTAAACGTAAACATACGGTTCTTTGACCAATAGCAACATGGGAAGTCGTTTAAGGAAATCTAAGTTAGCCAAACTACAATGAGAGGAGAGAGGCCATTCTCCCCGTTTTCTTAGAGTGTCTAGTTATTACCTTTTTCCGAACTGCCTGGAGTGACTTTTCTTTCCTGAACTTTAATGCTGAATTCTGATGCCTTGCTGACCGAACTGATGTCCAATTGACGAAGACTGTCATAGCTTGCTGAACCATTCTGAGGCAAGGTATAAGGTAATAGTAGTGATTGTTACGTCTATTTGTTTTTAGTCCCTAGGTACCAACCTCTAATTTTGATAGAGCGATAGTTAGATGGTTTTCCAAATTTGTGTAGACTAAATTGTTTTGCATGAAGCCCAAACATGCTATCCTAATCTGAAGGTTAGTTAGGGTACTAACTGATGATGCTCACTACATGTAACAACAGTAGATATCTTTCCTTTGCTGAATCTAAATGTATGCCATTTCTCTTGCACAGTTATTCTTGTTATTGATTTGTACTGTAACCTTAAAATGTGTAGTGGTCCAAGCTTTGATTCAATTGTGATTCTTTAGGAGATTTGGTCAGCCAGTATTGTTTCTGTAGGCACACTATTTGATTTTTAGATTAAGTTATGTGATATTAGCATTGTTATTATAGGGAAATAAACATTCTAACTTTTACATAAAGGTGTGGTTATTCATAACTGAAAGGTCATGGTGTGTGGAAATTACTGACTCCTATGATTATTGATGTTATTGATTGTTACTGCTCTTGATTTGTATTGGTACAGGGTCTTATTGTGGGAACTACTCTAAGCGCAGTCAAAAGGACCATCAACCTACAAAAGTCCCCTTATAAATTAATGCCAATTGGCCAAATAAGGTCAGACGCGCTAACAGGTCTTTCTGGACAAAAACACAACAGCTAGTTAATTATCTTCTATGCCACGCTTGACATCCTGGGGGCGTACCTGCATGAGCCCAGATGATGTGAAGCCATTGTTAAAGAGAACACATCCTTGCTGAATCAGAACAAGATATGTTTGTAGTTGAGGTCCCAGTCTTCACAGCACCTAATCTTTCAGTAAACAAAGGCCCTGGGAACAAGAAGCCCACGCCTCCAGTGCTGGAACATGAAATGCTGTACCAACCTCCAGGGTGGGTCCACTCAATGGGTCAGGCAGGTTACATGTAATCTCCATGTATGCCCCTTTAGGTTAAATGGTCCTAGAGCTCCCTCACTTTCTCTGCACATAGGTCTTCTTCATTATCGTCACCTCTATCATCATCAAACATGTCTTTGGAACATTTTAAAAATCAAAATATTCCAGGGCATGTTGATGACATCTCAAATCGCTGCCAATATGTTTCCCTGCACCTGCAAAATAGCACAAATCTCAAACTGCATTTTGAGTTTACAAAAGTGTACATACACCAAAACTTTGCAAAGAAACTGTGAAGCTTCAATTCTCAGACTTGAGACATAGACTAAGAGCAGCAAGATATAAATACGGTATTTTTGACACTGCGATGCACATATGCAAAAATTATGTTTCTAAATCCTTTTCTTCTCCTGCGGACCTGATCACCTATCTCACTCAACATGATCCTGTTGCAATAGATTCACCACCTCTCAGTTCTGTTGGATAGTATAGATACTCACAATTTATTCTACACAAATATATAAATAAAATTATATAATTGCATATAATAGCAAATTTATGCAGTGTGTTCTATCTTACTGGGTACCTCTGTCTATACCAATCTACTTAATATGAGGTCTTGGGATATGACCTCTATATGTTATGTATGTTATGTTTGTCCAGCTTTTATGGCCGACTTTCCTTATGCTACGTCTCTTTTTTCCTTTTTTTGATATATCATATATGCTACTACGATTACTCAAAACAAAAGTTGTTTCGCTCAGTGTTAAAGGTCTACGACATCTAGTCAAGAGGCTTACAATGTTAAAACACTTTCAAATATTTAAAGCTGGTATTTGCTTCCTTCAGGACATTAATGACAAAATTCTGAATTTCATGTCAAAAGGATGGGTGGACACTATTGTTTCATCCCTGCCTGGGATGCAAAAACGGTGTGCCCATTCTTCTTTCAAGACACTTTCATATACAAGTGTTAAATCCCCACAAGGATTCAAATGGCAGAAGTGCACATGCTCAAATCAAAATTGGTGCTTGCACCCTCCATTTAGTCAAATTTTAAGCTCCCACAATAGATGACCTTTTGTTTTGGAAAACTATCACTACTGAAATCATAAAACTTGGTAATGGCCCAAGATGGCCACCAGTATCTCTCAAGATCTTGACAAAACTTTGTGGTTACCAAACAGAAATGGTTGGTACTAGCAGATGAGCAAATTCCAAACAAACCGCAATTGCGTCAATTGTTTACAGGTGTTTGGGGGGCAGAGGCACAGTCATGGGTGGTGCTTGGGAGCTGAGATACCCTTCAGGACAACATGACCTGACCAGTACTGTTGGTGACAGAGGCAAGCAGGGAGGAACGGAAGCTTTGGAGGGGTGGTACCACAACGGGTGGCATGATACTTGGGGACAAACCCATATGCTGGTAAGTGGGAGTGCGGGTACCTCTAGTGGTTCATTTTATAGTTCCCCTTTGTGTCTTGAAAAAGTTTTTTTTTAAAGACTCAGACATGTTAACGTTTTTTTTAAAGCTTTAATCAAAATATTAGATGACAGCCACTTTCATTAAATACCTCAATGTGTGAATAAACATTTGATTGTAGGCATTGGTGACCTTTTGGCCAGTATGTCTGCCTTACTAAAAATAGCACCTTTACATTGTTGCAAATATCAGCCAGGCACAACAGCAGGGAATTGGGGCAGGCCCTGGTCTGCAGCCAGGCTTGGTATCCAACCTGTGCTGCACAAGGCAAGCCTAGTGCCCAACCCCAAACTGCAGGGGGTAGGTTGCCTGCAGGGGATTGGACAAAGGCCTGGTGTCCAACCCCACACTATGCATGGCTATGGATATCTTGCTGTATTTTAAAGAAAATCATACAAATTAACTGAAAAAAACACAAAGATTAAAGTGATGTTATTGTTAGGTATGGTAATAATATCTTACTTTGCACTAAAAAAACATAGAAATTCACAGAAAAAAGGTCAAAGGGACATTTTAGTTAGGTGAAAAGGTCAATTAAAACATACTCCCAATTTTAAACTAACAAAACCACTGAAATTGACCAGTTCTAGTTATCTCAAGTAACAATTACTCATGTCCTAAAGTAACTATAACTCATGCCCATGCCCATGCCACACACTAACTACCCCCCATATTAAGTCACTCGTGACATGCTTGATAACATCATTAATAACATCACTGCAACATCTAAAATTACATCATTGATGACAACACTGTGAATGACAGGTTATTGTTACTTTAGAGCAGTGGTTCCCAACCTTTTGACTTCTGTGGACCCCCACTTTATCCGCACTGGAACTCGGGACCCCCACTGAATCCTTATTGAAATCCAGGGACCCCCCCTAATGAGTCATTACTGATAGTTGGGGACCTAATCTGTTAATATTATTTCATTTTCTAATTAGTCACGGGCCCCCAGTGGAGGCTTCGCAGACCACAGGTTGGGAAACACTATTTTAGAGCACAAGTTATAGTTACTTGAGATAACTCTCTACCTGGTGAATTTCAATGTTTTTTTTCATTTATAACGGACATTTTCACTATAAGGTCTCTTTAACATTTGGGTTTTTATGTGACTATATATATATATATATATATATATATATATATATATATATATATATATATATATATACATACACACACACACACACACACACACACGTATATAAATATATATATATCTACATACACACACACACACATATACCTATTTATACATGTGTGTGTGTGTGTGTATGTTTGTGTGTGTATCACAGGCTGCCTAATTAATATTTATTACACAGGTCTCAATTTGCAACCCCCTGTGTTTGGCTGTTTGGCTCATTGCCTACATTTGGCATGGTGGCTTGCTAGGGGCAGCAGTCCACCATTGATGTGCTTGATTTCCAAAATGGAAAGCTTCTTTTTTTAAAGCACCTTGAATTCTATGTCAGGACTGGAGGCTTCGTATTATGCTTATCTCTCTCTTTACTGCAACAAACAGCAGCCAATTAAAACGCTTGAAACAGAAAAACTACATTTCCCATGAAACCTGTAGTCCATGATGTACCCAATCACAGGTCTGCTCTAAGTATAGTTAAGTCTGCAAACATAGTCCTTCCTCTTTCTTTGCTGCTCGCAGCCATAAGATAAGTGACTCCTCCTTGAGTTTCATTTATTGTGATTGTGCCTTTAATATATATTTTATTTTTTAAATAATTTGCAGCGTGGAGCGGGAGCGGGGCGTATTCCGCAGAATGGTCCTTTTAATCGTTTAGCGCGGCGCGCGCGATCACCATTTCAGAGGCCTATTAGCTCGGAGGGGTGGTCGCGGCATAGCACTCGCAGGGGATTTCCCCTTTTGAGTTCGCTATATGCTTAGAAGAAGCGATAGCCCCAGGGACCCCTGTGGTCCAATTTCAAGCTTCAGAGTCTCTGACTCTCAGACCACAGCTGGCGGTAGAGAGGTCTCTTTATTTTCATTACGGCGCGTGCATCTTTCCTCCGATCCGTGTTTAGGTGTGGTCGATCGGAGGAAACACTGCATGTTGGCTCTCCGGCCAGTAAAAGGTCTAACTTTAGCCCCAGAACGCCCGACGGGGCGAATATCTTGAATAGGGCTCTGCCTTGGGGTAAAGCAGGAGCTCCCTCCACTTTCTAGCCTGCATTAAATTAATGATTTATTTTATATATATTTGACTGACTCTCTGGAGTTTTTTCCTGCTGCACATTAGTGCCCCCTTTGAACTCCTCCACTCATCCTTAAATAAAATATGGCGTACTACGCCGAAGAGGATGAATACGAACAGGACCTTTCTGAAATAGCTGAAGAACAGCACATGGAGGAGAGATTAGTAGAAGCCTTGGATTACCATGTCAAAGACTCTGTGAATCAGGCTCTTATTAAGGCTTTAAGGCCCTTTACTAAATCACTAACTACATTTGGGCAAAGTGAATTGCAAGGACGTTCTCAAACTGACACTGGTTCCCAATCGGGCCAGAATTCGAATATGGGTCTTCCCAGAAGAGCCTCAAAAGGACCAGCCTCATCCGCAGAGATTCTAGCACATATGGCTGCGTCAGTGTTTCAAGACCACGAATATGGTTCTCTTCAGAACACAGAGACCCCAGAGACCGGTCTGGAACATTCTATGCTTACGGAGGGCAATCCTTCATCTCATTCATTATCTTCTGACTCGGATTAGGATCAAATCAAACTAAAGCCTGCTGGTAAACGCAAACCCAAGTCGCGTAATATTCAGGAGAGTGATCAGACTCTCCGTAATTTGTCTTTTGACCCAGAGTATATAATACATCCGCGATCTACAGAGTGGGGACTGTGTGCAGAAGTAGCACATTACGAATCCGGAAAGGCTTTGACCGTGACGTTTGTAACACCTTACGATCAGAATGCCCTCGACCTTCCTTGCAAGGCAAGATGGCGGAGACGCCTAAACTTGACCCTAATATGGCTACCTTTATTAAGAGGTTCTCCAAGGACCCTAAGAAGGGCTTGGATAGGGCCTGGAAAAGTTGTCAAGATAAACTTTTGGACATTTCTTGTCCATTAACAAAGATCTTGGAGTTAGCTGTCCAGGCTAAAGAAAATGACACTCCCATTGACCCACAAGCCATGCTAGAATGGGCTCAACGAGCCATGTGCTTGTTAAGCAATGCTAATTATGCCATGTCCACGGAGCGCAGACGCTCCTTTTTGATGAGAATCGACCCGAAATCGGCAGAACTAGCGACTAACGAAGCAGGGCACCTGGCGAATGGGTTGCTCTTTGGAGACAAATTCGTCAAAGATTTAGGAAAGTATGTGGCTACTTTCTCGGCGTTGGATAAAGCCCAATCGTCTATGAAAAAGATGTTCAGCAGGGGTCTTTTTTCCAGGGCCGGATGCTATAGAGGTTGAGCGCCAGGCCGTGGTTTTTACCAGACCTCAGGAGGATATAATCAGCAGGGGCAATCTTCCTACTCCAGATCGGGATTCTATCCTTCTAGAGCCCGGAGAGGCAGAGGCCGTGGTTTCCGAGGTAACGAAGTTGGTTTCAACAATACCGATGGAACAACTACAGGTAAGGATCATTCCATTCTCAGAAGTTTTTCTAGGGGGGAGATTGAATGAGCATGTCAGGGCTTGGGAACACATTTCCCAAGACCCATGGGTGCTACCGACAGTGAGGGGATTTCAACTGGAATGTTATGCTCGTCCCTAACAGACTTTCTTTCCTCAGCCCATTCTTTTTTCCCAGAGAGAGAGCTCTTTCATAGACGCAGAAGTTCAGGCTTTACTTCACAAGCGTGCCATCATCAAGTCGAGTTATCACCCTTTTGGGTTTGTAAGCTCTGTTTTTCTAGTTCAGATAAAGGGGGCGGTTCTCGCCTTGTACTCAATCTAAAAGATTTCAACTCCTGGGTCATTTATCACCATTTCAAAATGGAAGGTATTCATTTGTTAAGAGATCTCCTGCAGGAAGGAGACTATATGGTACGGCGGGATCTCAAAGACTCTTACCTTATAGTTCCTGTATTCAAACGTCATCGAAGGTTTCTTCAATTCCAATGGCGAGACCATTGGTACGAGTTTGCAGTTCTTCAGTTCGGTCTGTCCTCCGCTCCCTGGTGTTTCACCAAACTTTTAAGACCAGTGGTGCAATTTCTCAGAGAAAGAGGCATTCGCCTCATCATATATCTGGACAACATTCTGATCATGGCCCAGACAGAAGAGTCAGTGTTATTACACCTATCCTGGACGATCCAGATATTACAAGACTTAGGTTTCCTAATCAACTCGGACAAGTCAATATTGATTCTGTCCAAAGTTATAGAATTTTTAGGCTTTCAAGTGGACTCAATCAAAGCCCAACTATTATTACCTTCCACAAAAAGGAAGTCTATCAAGAAGGAGTTGAGGAGAGCCCTTGCCTCTCCGACTACATCGTTGAAGACCCTTGCACGTCTAGTCGCTATTAGCCTCTTCCATTCAGGTGATCTTTCCGGGCCCTCTTCACTACCGTGCACTTCAACGGTTGAAGATCCTACACCTCCGCAGGGGTTTAGCCTACGCGGAGCAGATTGTCTTGTCAGAGGAAGCCAGAGCGGAGATAGCTTGGTGGTTAGCTCACATAGATGCATGGAATGGCAGAGCCATTTTTGCGTCAGTTCCGGAGATGATAATAGAGTCCGACGCCAGCAGATGGGGCTGGGGGCTCGTTGTGGTTCAGTCCAGACAGGAGGCCGATGGTCGACAGATGAACTGAAATTACACATCAATTGCCTAGAACTTTTAGCTGGAGCTTTTGCAATCCGCTCCCTCTCCCCTCGACAAGCGAAATGTTGCATCCTTTTACGTATGGACAACATTTCGGCGGTTCAATACATCAATCGGTTGGGGGGAACTAGATCTCGTGTTTTGGTGGAGATAGCGAAGGAATTTTGGCAATTCTGCCTTCAGCATCACATTTCAGTGACGGCAGAATATCTACTGGGTCGGGTCAATCTAATAGCAGATTGGAACTCTCAGTTTCTCAAGGATGGCAGCGATTGGAAGCTCAATCATTTAATTTTTCAACAACCGAACCTTCTATGGGGCCCTTGTTCAATGGATCTGTTTGCCTCGATTCTTCAGTTGGAGGCCGGATCCACTAGCGTTGGGAACAGATGCATTTCTGCAACCATGGGAGAAGGGGATTCTGTATGCGTTTCCTCCTTTTTCCATGATTCAAAGGACACTATCTCATGCGAAGAGACAGAAGTCAGAATTAATTCTGGTGACCCCGATTTGGAAAGCCCAACCTTGGTTTCCGGTGGCAATGTCAATGTCTTGTGCAAAACCTTTAGCACTTCCCAAGGATCTGTACCTGTTGCTGGACCCAGTGGGATCTCAACACCCCCTAATGATTCAGGGACAATTGACAATTGACACTCATGGCGTGGAGAGTTTCTGGAGACGATGGCAAAGCTTTGTTCTTCTTATCCCAATCTTGGGCCCCTTCCACTCACAAGAGATATGAATCTTCTCGGAAAAGATGGGTTGGTTGGTGTAGTGAACAAAGTGTAGATCTCCTGGGGGAAGACATTAAAATAATTGTTAATTTCCTTTCTGATTTAGCTTCTCAGGGTCTAGCATACAGAACCATTAACAATTTCAGATCCGCTATTTCTGCGGGTCATCCTCACGCAGAAGGGAAACCTATTGGGGAACATCCTTTGATATGTAAATTGATGCGAGGAATTAAGATGGTTAAACCTCTGCAACCTAAATATACAGTGTTATGGGATGTAGATGTGGTTTTAAGATTCTTGAAGAATTGGCCATGTAATGAGGATCTTTCACGTAAACAGTTGTCAGCTAAACTTACTGTATTGCTGTGTCTTTTGTCTTGTCGAAGAGTATCGGATGTACGAGCCTTGGACTTAGCAGGTAGAGTATTTACTCCTTCAGGAGTTTCATTTACTATTTCTAATCGTACAAAAATAGCTTCTAGATGTGTATCTTATCCAGCTTTTCCCCATCATCAAACGTTGTGTATTGTCAAGTGTTTAAAAGCATATGAAGAATGTACACGTGTACTTCGTAGAGATGCTCAGGGGCAATTGCTCATATCTCTGCAGAAACCTTTTGGTCCAGTTTCAGTGGCCACCTTGGCCAGATGGATTATTGGGGAAGCTGGAATAGACGTTTCTATGTTTGGACCTCATTCAGTTCGTGGGGCTATGGCTTCTAAGGCCTTCTCAGTAGGTTCTCGTTTAGACTATATAATGAGAGCAGCTGATTGGTCCTCAGACTCCACATTTAAAGTGTTTTATCACAAAACCATTGCTGATGTTCTTTCCGCAGTAGTAAATAAGCTTTGAACTAGCATAATACGAAGCCTCCGGTCCTGACATAGAATTTAAAAAAATCTAGTTTACGCGTCTAGAATTTTCAATTCTATTAAGGACACGGAGGCGAGGATTATCCCTCCCAAATCTAATGATGAGTGTTATTTTGTTGTACTGTTTTACAATAATACGGATATTTGATAGATTTGTATGCCCTCCCATGTTTTTGGACTATTTTATAAAAAATTCTATACAGGTTTGAGTATTATTACACATTTTCCTGTTTACTTCAGGTGCGGATAACAAAACTACATGATGATGATGGAATCATAGAAGAAGTTGGTTTTCTCTTCAGAATAAAAGACTGTCAATGTTTCCGGCGGATTTCGGTGGGACAAAGATTCCAAGTTCCTGGGAGTCAAGTACTGTTGATTTTTATTGCAAAGAAAGAGGAAGGACTATGTTTGCAGGCTTAATTATACTTAGAGCAGACCTGTGATTGGGTACATCATGGACTACAGGTTTCATGGGAAATGTAGTTTTTCTGTTTCAAGTGTTTTAATTGGCTGCTGTTTGTTGCAGTAAAGAGAGAGATAAGCATAATCCTCGCATCCGTGTCCTTAATAAAATTGAAAATTCCTTAAGAGAACCGGAGCTGCTTTAAAAATAAAAAGATTATCTGAGCTGGAGAAATTCAGTGAGAGCAGGCGGTGCTCTAGAGGACTACTGCACTGCCTGTCCCCCCTGAAGCTGCCAACATGATTGCCAAAGGGACAAGGGTCCAAATGGTATCCCTTCCACTTAGCGAATCAGTTACCAACCTGATCTGGGAGTTGAAATCTCTCAATAGTTTGCAAACAAAATCACGGTTTCAAATTATTGATACATCGGGTCCAAACTGCTATTTTAACAGGACACCCAAAACACGCTCCTTCCAAATAGCAATTTGGAAACCTTTTCTAAACTCATTTAGCAATTTAGACAAACTTTTAGTAATCGCTAAATGGGTTTAGTACATTAGAAAAAGCTTTTTACTGGTCGCAAATCCTCTGATTTAGCAAGTGCCACGTGAAAAGCTTTATACCTCAGGTCCAAAATGAGCCACTTTCATACCAGTGGTTCATACATGACAACCCTCTCACCCACCAATTCAGACGGGAGGCTATGGATTTCAAGGCTGGTCTCCCGCATCCTGATTCCTGCATGAAAAAACCCGATTCCTCTGCAGGCTTCAGCTGGCAGTGCCTGTTCTTGTGTACCCTGCTTGTGCAGGGCAGTGCATAGTACTTGCATCACATGCTCTCTGCCTGCTGTGGTGCTTTCTCTGTGCGCCTGACAGGTAAGAAAATAAAGCCTACATATGCATATCTAATATCCTATCCTGCAGCAGCAGACTTGCAAATGGCATACATAACAGTAGCCCGATTCAGGCCCCAATGGAAGTCAGTGGGGGAAATACATTCTCCCTCTTTTTTTTATAGAAATCTCCTACTTTTCTTTTCTAAAATGTTGGCATGTATGGTGACTGGTAGAGAAGACAATGAACTCTGCACAATTGCATAACTTTAAGGAAGGAGTCAAAGTAATGCCAGTACAGGCAGTTCTGTGGTTTGCAATAGAAAATGAGTGAATGAAGCAATAAATGAATAAGTAAAAGAAGGCTACAATTATTTTAGGGTGTGTTTCTTACTTCTAGGCCTTAGGCTCTTTTTCGTTATCAACACTGCCACCTAATGGTGGACCAGAAACTGCATCTATAACTGTTAATTGGCTCTTCACGCAGGTACCACAAAACCACAAGTTAAGTCATATGTGGAGCTGGGCACAAGGCTGCCATTTTTGCATATAAGCACTCCCTTGCCAATACCCTCCATCAGAAAAATAAGAGCCAAATAGGTGTGTTTCTGACTGAATGGTTGAGGTGTCACACACAGAGCATTTATATTGCGAAAGAGCCCACAGACTAAGGGTCTCATCTACAAGAGACCTCCTCCGCTGGAGTGTCACTTTTTATGACGCTCCGGTGGTGCAAGCCTCTCAATCATATCTGTGAGGAGATGCAAAGCCAAGCTGCATGGCTTTGCACGGCCTCATAGATATGGAGTAAAGCAAGGCAGCGCAAAGTGCTGCGTTGTCTTACTCTACATCAAGGAGGCATGGGCATTGCAGTGCTTTTTCCCACCCAACACCCATGGGTATTGACACATTTCCAGATTTACAACAATCTGTAAACCTGGTAGTGCGTCAAAACCATGTGCCCCCCAGCAGAGGCGTAACAAGGAGAAATACCTTTATTTCTCCTTGTGTTTTCCTCTTTCTATTTGTGCTGCATTTAGCAGCACACATAGAAAGAGGAAACCACTTCCATTGATTGTCTTTGTGCAGGAAGGTGTTCCTTCCTGCACAAAAATAATCGTGCCAACAACGTAGACACCCTTGCATCATGCATCACGGGACCCACATCTGGACATAAACTTCCCACTTAGGGCGACAAAGGGAAAAAGGACAGATGATGGACCGAATGCTTAATGATGCAAACATTCACCCTCAGGCAGAAAGATCTGGGGTAAATTCATCATTTTTGTCCTCACCACGCGACCCCACTTTGGACCCAGCCATACGCAAGTCAGTCTTGACCCTGCTCCCAATGTGAATGGTGCAGCCCGAACTCCCAGGCCAGGTCCTCCCTGGACCGGATACAAACATGCTGGCATTAGTTTCGGGGTATCACTCATCAGCCACAGTAGCTTGAATCCAGTGGTGCAGTGAGCACAGAACCCACGTCTGGGGATACCCTTCCCCCTTAAGGCAACAAAGGCAAAAAGAACAGATGGTGGATGTAATGCTGAATAATGCAAATATTCACCCCAGTCACAAAGATAATAGTTAAATCCAACTTTTTTTCCTCACTATGCCACCCAGTTTGGACTCAGCCGTATGCAAATCATTCTTGACTCTGCCCTACATGAGAAGAGTCCAGCCCGAACTGCCAAGCCAGGTCCTCCCTGGAATGGACACAAGCACTCTGTGACTAGTTTCGAGATATCATCCCTCATCAGCCAGGCTAGCTTCAATCCAGTGGGGCAGTGAAAACGGGACCCACATTTGGGCATACCCTTCCCACTTAGGGCAAGGAAGGCAAAAAGAACAGATGATGGACGGAATGCTAAACAATGCAAACATTCACCATCACTAACAAAATTCTGAGATGAATCCATTGTTTTATTGCACAACACGCCACCCTAATTTGGACCCAGCCATATGCAAATCAGTCTTGACCCTACTCCCCATGGGAACAGTCCAGTCAAAATGCTAGGCCAGGTCCTCACTGGGCAGGAAAAAAGCACTGGTTTTAGGTTATCACCCCTCATCAACCAGGCTAGCTTGAATCCATTGGCGCAGTGAGTACAGGAACCAAGTCTGGGCATTACCTTCCCACTTTTGATGACAAACGCAAAAAGAACACATGATGAACGGAATGCAAACAGTCACAAAGATCTGGGTTTAACCCATCATCTTTTTGCCCACTACACCACCCCAGTTTGGACCCAGGCATATGCAAATCAGTCTTGACCCTGCTCCCCATGGGAACAATCCAGCCCGAACTGCCAGAGAAGGTGGTCCTTGGACCGGAAACAAGCATCCTGGAAACGGTTTTGGGGTATCACCCCTCATCAGCTAGGCTAGCTTGAAGTCAGTGGCGCAGTGAGCAGAGACCCACGTCTGGGCATACTCTTCCCACTTAGGGTGACAAAGGAAAAAAAAACAGATGATGGGTAAAATGCTCTACAATGCAAACATTCTCTCTGTCACAAAGATGTGGGTTTAACCCATCGTTCTTTTGTCCACCACGCCACCGCAGTTTGGACCCAGCCATATTCAAATCGGTCTTGACCCTGCTCCCCACAGGAACATTCCAGCATGAACTGCCAGGCCAGGTGCTCCATGGACCGGAAACAAGCATCATGGGACCCGTTCCAGGCGATCCTCCTTATCAGCCAGGCTAGCTTGAATTCAGTGGTGCAGTAAGCACGGAACCCACGTCTGGCCATACCCTTCCACTTAGGGTGACAAAGGAAAAAACAACAGATGATGTAAGGAATGCTGAACAAGGCAAACATTCACCCCCTGTCACAAAGACCTGGGTTTAACCCATCGTTTTTTGCCCCCCACGCCACACAAGTTTAGAGCCAGACATATGCAATCAGGCAAGGGTTGCTCCCCTGGTGGACAATTTTTGTTTAGACCATTTCTACCCCCATTGGGGCAAAAACCACTAGGCACCAGAGAGTTTTGTTTTGCTCAAGTTTCACGCAAGGGCAGCAACCCCTGGGGGGGCACGTTTATTTTAGGCCATTTTCTGCTCCCCTTGGGGGCAGATCGTCCTATTTCTATTAGGCCGATCTGCCCCCGTGGGGTGGGGGGGCGATACCACTTAGGCACCAGGGATTGGTGTTTATGTATTTTGTTTGGGGGTCAGCCCCTTGGGCAAGGGTCACTCCCCACTGTTGGCCATATCTTCCCCCCTTGGGGGCAGTTCCACCTATTTTTGAAAGGCCCATCTGACCCCGGGGTGGGGGGGGGGGGCAGAAAGCCCTCCAGAGACCAGGGAAGATTTTTTTTTTTTGTTTAAAAGAGGGTGGGGGTATAGACATACCCCCACCCCAAATAAACGGGGCCAAAGTTGTTCTGCCCAGTGGTGGGCAGATAGGGCAGTTACCCCTCGATCCAATCCCCGGGGGGGAGGGGGAGAAGACAGCCTACTAGATGCTAGGGAATATAAAAAAAATAAAAAAATAGTGGGGTGGTGGCTACCAACCTGTATGGACATGGTTATGCCCCCACTGCAACTGAAGGGTGTAACAGCTTTTCAGCTCTCCCCCACACACTAATACATCTTATCTCATGGCAAGCAAGAGGACCATGAGAGCTTGTCTAACTCTCAAAATCGCCCCACCTGGAATGGTGAGGGCTGCACTTTTTAGACTTTTTGGAACGTTGCCATGTAGAAAAATCCACAAGACCTAGAGACATCTGAAAACTAAACATCTGGGTGAGTCCAGGGTGGTGTGCTTCACATGCACCCGCAACATTTTCTTACCCACAATGTCCTGCAAACCTTCAACTTTGCTGGAAATCACACATTTTTCCCACATTTTTGTGATGGAACCTTCCAAAATCTGCAGAAATCCACCAAATTCCTTCCACCCAGCATTGTCACATCTATAACGATAAAACTTCTGCCCCACTGGTCAGCCTAAAAATGTTTTTTTTTTCAAACTGCCCTTTTGGACCCTCTTTGGTTCCCCCTCAATTTCAACATATTTTTGGCTCTTCACTGTGACAGGCACTTGTCTCACCTACACAAGTGAGGTATCGTTTTTACCGGGAGACTGAGGGGAACTTTGGGTGGTAGGAAATTTGTCCTGGTGCGGTGATCCCACACAGAAAAGTGGCAAAGATGATTGTGATTTTTTAGCTAAATTTGAGGTTTGCTGAGGATTCTGGGTAAGAAAACACTGGGGGATCCACGCAAGTCACACCTCCCTGGTCTCCCTCGGGTGTCTAATTTTCAAAAACGTTTGGGTTTGGTAGGTTTCTCTATATGGCTGATGAGCCCAGGACCAAATACGTAGGTTTCCCCCTCCCCCGCAAAAACAGGTAGTTTTGTATTTGATAATTTTGATGTGTCCACACAGTAATTTGGGGCATTTCCTTTCGCGGGCACTAGGCCTACCCACACAAGTGAAGTACCATTTTTATCAGGTGACTTGGGGGAATGCTGGGTGGTAGGAAATGTGTGGCTCCTCTTAAATTCCAGAACTTTCTACCACCGAAATATGAGGAAAAAGTGTTTTTTTAGCCAAATTTTGAGGTTTGCAAAGGATTCTGGGGAATAGAACCTGATGAGAGCCCCACAAGTCACCCCATCTTGGATTCTGCTGGGTATCTAGTTTTCAAAAATGCACAGGTTTGGTAGGTTTCCCTAGGTGCCGGCTGAGCTAGAGGGCAAAATCCATAGCTAGGCACTTTGCAAAAAACACGTCAGATTTCAATATAAAAATGTGATGTGTCCATGTTGCGTTCCCTGTCGCAGGCACTCTTTATATTTCAGCAAATTAATTGCTGTATACCTGGTATACAATGAAAACCCATTGCAAGGTGCAGCTCATTTATTGGCTCTGGGTACCTAGAGTTCTTGATGAACCTATAAGCACTGTATATCCCTGCAACCAGTAGAGTCCAGCAGATGTAATGGTATATTGCTTTAACAATTCTGACATCGCAGGAAAAAGTTACAGAGTAAAACGTGGAGAAAAATGGCTGGTTTCTTACCTCAATTTCAATATTTATTTTTATTTCAGCTGTTATTTTCTGTAGGAAAACCTTGCAGGATCTACACAAATGGCCCCTTGCTGAATTCAGAATTGTCTACTTTTCAGAAATGTTTAGCCTTCCGTGACCCAGCATTGGTTTCACACCCATTTCTGTCACTAACTGGAAGGAGGCTAAAAGCACAAAATATAGTAAAAATGGGGTATGTCCCAGTAAAATGCAAACATTGTATTGAAAAATGTGGTTTTCTGATTCAAGTTTGCCTGTTCCTGAAAGCTGGGAAGATGGTGATTTTAGCATCGCAAACCCTTTGTTGCTGCCATTCTCAGGGAAAAACACACAAGCCTTCTTCTGCAGCCCTTCATCCCCATTTAATAAAAATAAATAGTTTGCTGTATTTTGGCTAATTTCTTGGTCTCCTCCAGGGGAACCCACAAACTCTGGGTACCTCTAGAATCCCTAGGATGTTGGAAAAAAAGGACACTGATTTGGCCTGGGTAGCTTATGTGGACAAAATGTTATGAGGGCCTAAACGCGAACGGCCCCAAATAGCCAAAAAAAGGCCAGGCACCTGAGGGGGGAAAAGGCCTGCAGTGAAGGGGTTAAAGCAGATGGTATGCTATTAAATACTGACAACATGTCTGAGATAAGTTCTATAGAAATGTATCCAACAACAAGTACTGGTTCGTCCTCCCAGGGAGTGGCCCCCATAAATGCATATAATTAACCTGCATATAATTCAGCTGGCAATATAAGTAAACCGTCTGCAGACAAAGTTGCAAAAACTGTTTTTGAGACAGGGTCTCATTTGATGGCTGTCATGGCGCAAGTCATACCAACCCAGATACTTGCTCTTCGCCCTCCTCCCCCTTCAATCAAGGGCCATATTATTGTTGAGACTGAGCCAGCAAAAGCCTCAGGAAGTGACTGTGAATGATCTGAGTATGGAAAATTCTGTCATCACCAGATAACACCGACCCTAGTTGACAAGAGTGCAACAAGCACTGACTTTGTTCAGGAGGTTCACGATGTAACAGGCATTGATTGGTCTGACATAGATCCTTTTAGTACAGGACCCATAAATGGAAGGAAAAATCCTGATCCTAAACCAACACTAACTCCACAGAAAATACATTTTGACAATTTATCATTGCCAGTGACAGGTCCTGCAGAGGTGGATCAACATAACAGTATGAATAATTCACTCAAGTCAGCCAATCTCTTCTTTCTGGCAAAATATGACACAAGCAATCCTGTGGCTATAAATTAATCTAAGGAATTAACACTGGCTCATACTGGGATCTCGGGTAACATGCTTAATACCATGGATGCAATATCTGCTGCTTTACATTTTCATTCTGACAAACTGAACATGCAAGTAGAATCACTCAATACTCCTGCTCTCTATATTGCAGGAATAGACTCTAAATTACTTGAACTGACCAATTTAATTGTAAAGGCTCAATCAGATACAAATAATCAAATATTCTCTTGCACGTGCGCTCACATTATAGACAATGTTTCTGACCTACCAAAAACAGTAGGTGTCAAAGTAGACAAAGTTAAAACCATGTCTATGTAACAGAAAATTTATCCTGTAGCAACTTTAGATCAAAGGCATTGTGCCTGTCCGATCCATGATGATTCGGCTGCAAAATCTAACTTGCGAGACCTCTGTGACAAAATGCATACGGAGGATGCAGATAAATCACTTCATGATCAGGCTGATTTAGTGATCGAGTAAGCAGATGTGGGTGAAGTTGTGCCTCCAGTGATGAAGCAAGACAGTGAAGACCTTCAAGTATTAAACACTTCAAATTCATCAATCAGCTCGAAAGCAAAAGGACTAACAAAAACAGCTAGGAAAAGAAAGGAGCAGAACAAAATTAAGAGATCAGCTAATTCGGCTTCATCAATTGAAAAATCAAATGAATGCTACACAATCTTTAATCCCATAACTCAGGGCAAGCGACAATTGAATGCTATGTGGAGGTGACAGGAGATGTTCCTCTAAATATAGCCAGGGCAATTTGACTAATTATTGTTCTAGATTCCAAAAAGAAGAATAGTTACTACTTGATGAGAAAAATTGGGTTGTCCTTTATCGATAACAACTGAGGTCTGGCAAAGAAAGGCATCCTCAGTGCCTAACCAAAACTTGGCAAATGAAACCAAAACAACAACAAATTATTCTTTCATGCAAATAAATAAAACAGAGCAACTACAAAACACCTTTACTTATAGTGGAAGAAATTCTGTCAATGTACAACCATTATCTTCCCAAAAAGGATATTCGAAGCAACTTGTGACACAAGGCCCAAATTTAATATCAAATTAAATAACAAATTCAATACGAACTTGCATTTCTGCACAAATAAACAAATAAATAAAACAGAGCACTTTCAACATACCTTGAAAGCTAATGAAAACCTTGTTAATGTCTAATCTTCCTCTTCAGATAAAGGTTCACCTACGCAACCTTGAGATAAGAGGCTCAAATTTAGGATCTGATTATTCCAGTTGGATACATACTCGTATGAGTCAGGTTGGTAACCCTTATGACTCTACTAAGATTATTTTTTATCCTTTGTATGAATCTAGAGGCCCACATGACATTCTTAATCGTGGCAATATATTAAAAATAATAGCTTCAATCCTAGCACTTTCACATCTTATGTGTCAAGAGCTTGAATCCGTACAACTCAAACAAGATTCTTCCAATTCTTCACGGGAAATAACATGTACTAAATAGTTAAATAATGACATTGGGAATAAGATACTTGAATGTGGAACACATTTTGAAGAATTGGGGATTGATGGTAGGAAATGTGCAAATCCAAATTATCCAACATTACTGATTCCTACAGTGCCTACAGAGAAGAAAGCGTAGACAGGTATAATCCCAGTCAAGAGCTCCGAACATGACATCTCTCTGCCAAGAGCAGCTATTGGCACCCTTTTCAACCCTGCAATAACATCAGGCCTTAGAATTACAAATGTAACCTCTGGTCTAGGTATCTGTGAACAAATTCCAAAGAGGCAAGCTCAAATCGAGGATTCTGCATAGCTTCCAATTATCTTAACAATTGTAAAATCTGGGAATTGAATATCCCCACTTTATCGCAAATGCCCATAAGTATATGTTCCTGGAATGTGTATGGTCTGGGAAGATCACAATACAACATCCTTCTTACAGAACTATGAAATACTAATATTCCAGGAAACATGGAAGGAAGATAACATCCCAATTCCTGGCCACCAAGAATTATTCCTCTTAGCTACTCATACATCTTCACAAAGCTGCGCAAAAGGAGGGCTTTCAATATATATAGTTCTAGAATTGGATACCAAGGCTCAACAGCTCGATCTACATCTGTCTTGGTTGCAATATGTAGAATTACATTTCTAAATCACAATTATACTATTGAATAACTATCTGAATACAAAGAGATCTATTAAATCGACCCATTTTGCTACTTTTTGGGAAATTATTAAAACACTTTTTCAAAAATACCCAACTGCAAGCCTAATTGTTTCAGGAGATTTCAATACTGACTTAATTTCTAAAAGAACAACAGAACGTTCAACTAGTGCAATAGCCCAGTTCTGTCACAATCGTTTACAAATTTCGGCCTTATAATGTTGAATGATAAATCCTCAAATGACACCGATTGTACCGCCTTTTAAGAACTCCAAGCACTAGTCTATAATAGATCATACCTTTATTTCTAAGACTTTGGCTCCCAGTATTTTTGGGAATCTTGCGAAACCAAGAGTTGAAAGTGATCACAACCCACAAGTAGTAACAATAGATCTATTTGTATATTGTGAGCCAAAAGCTGCTATTCTCCATCAATTGTCAACCTCAAACAATTTGAAAAGGTTGGTTTGGCGGTCAAAGAAACAGCATGAAATTATGAGTTTTGTGGAAACACAAATGACAGCTGTAAGCTCCAAGGTACAAAATTATGCATCTATGGTAGGGGTTTGGAATCAAGTTTGTATATCTGTAATAGAAAACTTTTTGCCAAAAAATAAATGAAGGGGGAATCCAGTCCTAATAATGCACAACAGGTGGTATTCATTCAAGCTGTACCAACAAAATACACTTATTAGAGCTACAAGAGCAGACTTTTGGCAATCACATTTGTCAGCAATTTCTATTCAAAACTAAACACTGAAATCCCTGAGAAGGGAATATAAGCAAGATATATGGCAAGGGCATATTATGAGGAGCTATGGATTAAACTGAATCATGCCAGTAAAAGTAACAACATTAAGGAACTTTGGGGAATTATTAATGACCTTGAAAATGGTGGTTGTAGGGCTAACAACAATGACATTACTATATCTGTTTGGGAGGACTTCATTTCTGCCCTGTATGGTGCACGACTAGAATCCCATGTAGATCAAGGTGCACAGTGGAAAATAACAACTCGGGTGAAGCCATGTGACCAATAGGGAAAAGATAAGACAAACCAATATACTCTGCTGATCTGGCGTTCTTATAAAGAAATAAAATTGCCAACCAAGCCACTAAATAAGGATATGGTTTCATCTCTTCTTAGTGGGTTACATCAAATGGAGCGCCGGGTCAATGTCCAATGTCCCTAATGTCATCTTCACAGCTAATCCAGACCTCAGGTCAAAGATCTTGACCTCTTTGTTTAATGAGATATTACAAATGAGGTCAGTCCCGGAATCATGGAAAAGGAGCATACTGCAGCCAATTTATAAGAAGGGTTCCTTCAATAATCCAGCAAATTACCGCCTTATTGCTCTAACAGATGTTGAGGCGAAGGTTTCTGCATCTCACTTACTAGAAGAACTCAAAGAGTGGGCCTCTTCACACCACATAGTTCCTATATATCAATTGGATTTTTGAAAAGGGCAGTCACATTTGTTGTGTCTAACTCCAATGGCTGAGAGAACAATTTATAAAAGGCAAAAACTTTACATCTGCTTTGTCAACTTAAAGCAGCTTTTGATACTGTGCCACGTGAGTTGCTATGGGCAAAGCTAGCTGCATGGGGAGTGCCGTGCAAACATCTTGATTTGATTATCCTCCTATGTACCAACACTTGGGTTTAGGTGAAGTTGGGAGATGGTTCCAGCCTGACTCAGTGATTTTACACCTACAACGACCTGAAGCAAGGTTGCGTGTTGCACCCTGTCTATTTAGCCTCTTCATGGCTGATTTACCCCAATATCTAAAAGACATCAATGTGCACTCTCCCAAATTTGCAAGTTGTAATGTAAAATACTTACAATACGCTAACGACACCATACTACTCAGCTATACGCCAATAGGCCTACAGTGGCTAATCTAGTCCTTCAATGAATATGTAACATCTAACCATATGGAGCTGAATATTAAGAAAACTCCCTCACTCAAAGCACCTTTACAGAAGCTCCCAAGCAGGCCAGATCTATCTTATGACTCCTAAAGAAACCAACACTTGGCCCTTATGACCTTGCCCACTACTAGCCAATCACTCACCAAGATCATTTGAAAAGCAGTCTATGTTCAATTCCAAGATCACATGAATGCTAGCCATCTCTTGCACAGCTAACAGTCTGATTTCAGATCATGTTGCAACACGGAAATCGCTGCCTCACAGTTCATAGATGATGACCGCTTGAACATAGTTGAAGACAACGCATGCCTCTTGATACTGCTGGACCTCTCAACTGCCTTTGACACAGTCGACCATTCCACCTTCAATACCCCGAAATCTTAAATGGGTTTCCCTGGAATTGTCCTTCACTGGTTCTCCCCCCTTTGTTTCTAACTGACACCATTTTGTTCACATGGGCACCTCTAGGTCACAAAAGATCCCTGTTGTCTGTAGGGTTCCCCAGGGTTCCAAACTGTCTCTTGTCGTCTTCAACCGTCACATGGAGCTACTTCGTGCTCTACTCACAGAAACAGCATCAAGATTCACCGATATACTGAGGATACAGAACTCTACCTGCAGGTCTCCTCTGCTTCAAACATCCAACGTGTCAAACACTGCTTGACATCATCCAAACCTGGAAGTGCAGTGCCGACATGAAACTCAGCCCAACCAAGACAGAATTCCTTTTACTTCCCAAAAACAACAAACAAGATACAATACAAGCTTGACAGCTTCGAACACATAATTTTACTGATTGCCAAGTCAGTTGAATTCATTCTGGACACCAAACTCACCCTCAAGGAACATACTGCCAAGAACCACAAAGACGGCCTCGTACCAGCTCTCTCTTATGAAGAAAGTCAAACCGTTTTTTCCAGACTTCAGAACTGGGGTTCAAACACTTGTCCTCCAGCATCTATATGATAGTAATGCTCTACTCCATGGCCTCGCAGACTCCATGCTGGCACCCCTTTGAGGTCTCCTACATGCTGCTGCATGTCTAATCCGGGGCCTTAAGAAATATGATCACATCACCCCCATCCTGATGGAATTCCATTGGCTCATCTTGCTACCGGGCACCATCTTCTAAACCAGCGACATAATTTGCAAACCCATCAAAACAAAACAAAAAAATAAACCAAAAGACAGCAGGCCGTTTCCATCTGTGCACAGAGGACCTGTATTAACATGGAATCAGGACTGCCCCAAAGATCCTCCTATTTAGGATCACAAATTAATTGTCCACAACCCAGGTTCCTCTCCTATTACTCGTTGACTGCATGCTTGTCTTTGACCAGGTACAGCTCTTCACAGCCCTTTGCATAGGTTTGCTCTGTAAAAATACAAAAATACCTTATACAGACGTACATACATCGCCCCGTTTAGTACCTTAAGTTCAGTTGACGAGATATCATAAAGAAAACCAAGATTTATTCACAAAAGGTCTTCCAAAATGTTGCCCTATCGAATAACATTAATATCTGGGTCAGGTACAACCCAGCAGCGCTCTTCTGCTTGTTATTATCTATTACTATCATCCTTCAATGGAACTCACAGTGCTCAGAAGTGACCGGGTTCTTCAGCAATGTGAATGGATGCCAACTATCTAGTACTTTGAATTAATGGCTGGGTGTATAGATTATGCCCACTAAGGAATGTGTTATATGCATTCTGTGTAACTACTATGATCCTTAAAACCTAAAACATCCACCACCCAAATAAAGAGCACCCATTTGGCAAATAATGCTTTCAAAGTGATCCCTATGGCTCTTGGCATTTGAGGGAGTAAGGAGGCAACCTGATATCCAATCACTGGTGCCTTTGTTGAGAGGGGCACAGTCCTTGGTATTGGAATAAAACCCAGTAGTCCACTAGGCTATGGGTTATGGCCAGTGGCTAGGAAGGGTTCCAGTATACCCTAGGTTTCCGTTTTGCAGATGGTATGGAGTAGGGGGTCTGTATCTCAGTAACCACTGGTTTGAGGTCAAAATTTTCTGGTAGCAGGTGCACTCTCTAGTCAGTTGAACCCATGACTGGCACTAGAGTATCTACTGGTTATATGGCGACTAGCTGAGGCTGGGGTAGGATTTGACTGGAGCTTTAAACAGCATTACCTCTGGACCCACTACAGCTAGGACGTTATTTCAATTGTTCCGGAATTAGTTTCACTCCCTCCCCCTGATGAGATGGGACCCTAGGCCAGGAGCAGAAGTATAGATTTCTCAGCACCTCCAGGGGTGGTAAAGGAGATGAATACAGGAGCAGCAGGTTCACCCTGCTCGATACCACAAGCCTGTGGACCAACTCATTGGCCCAAATGGAATCTTTTTAGGCCGGCTGACTGACTTGTAGTTCCACAGCAGTCTCAGTCCGTTAAGCTGTACTCCATACAGATCAGTGCAGTCAGCAGCGCCTTGGTTTTGTCCTGTGGATAAGATCACTTTCTCGTTGCAGGAGCACTCCTGCTCGCTGTGCAGGCAGGTGATATAGTCTTTCACTCCATAAGCCCAGCGGCAAGGTACATCTGAAGACTTCCTGGATTTAGGTCAATTCCATATGGAGAATGGCAACCATGCAGTGGTTCACACTTGATTACCCACTCTTCTTCTCTCCTGTGTGGTTGCACAGGACCCCACTGGTGACGATTCAAAGATGAGCTAAGTTCTGGCTGAGGTGACTAATGCTTCTCTGCTGGCCAAGCCTGACCATTCGGGGCAGAGAGTTACACCTTTTGAATGTCTTAATCTTCCAGCACTGGAGGGGCATCTTCTCAGCAAGGATATGTTGCCTGGGCTACCTCTCCTGAGTCCAGTTTAGGTTATCTCAGGTAGATGTAGAATGGCTGCTGAAAGGGACATCATTTCACAAGTGGGTGACCACTTTGCAGGGAAATACCTGACTAGATGAAAGGCCTGGTTACCTAAACCTAGGCTTAGCTGGTTTATATGTTGGTTGGTATGTTGAAAAGGCCAACACCAGCCCTACAAAATGCTGCCATCTTCCATAACATGGATTATGTCACTTATTAATCCATTCACCATGTGAACCTACACATCTGACATTCAGCACCTGCAATCTCCATACATGCTCTAGCTAGAACGTAAGCAAAGGACCCCAGTTGTGAGAGGCTGAGGTAAACTATACATTTGAGGGAGCCTGTAAGTGGATTCCTCTCTAGGGGTACAGGTGAAAATTGGTACAGGTAAAAAGAAATCTGTTGACGGACTAGATATTATGCTACTACCACTGTCACGACATACAAAGGCAGAACTGCAGTTTCACAAAGCCATGGAGGAGACTTCTGTCGAACAGCACCAATTTCAGGTTGTAGTTCAGCTTCAGAACGTCCTGCAACTCTAAAGTATAAATAAAAATCCATGACTGGACATTCACAGCCTAACTCGAAGCCCAGGAATAGTGGTTGTATGGTAAAAAGAAAACACAGGAAAAGTGTGGATGGGATTCGAACTTATTTCTCCTATTTTCACCTTGTCTGCACTGCTGATGAAACCTTAGTGAAATCAGGCAAAACAATTTGGCAATTGTGGATGGACCCTGTGGTGAATGTGCAATGAAGTGACAGTCCTCAGCGCATTTCTCCGCATACAATCTAAGGTTTGCTTAACCAGTTGGATACCGCTATGGTACTGCCCTTCTATTATGCCTGCCCAGAGGTCGTGGAGTTTGTGAAAAGCAACCATCTATGAAGACAGCATCACTGAAATTGCTGTCTGCTTAAGCTCACCTCATTAGCGAGTTATACTGTTGGCTTCTGAGCTCATGAGTCAGCTTTGGCATGAGCTACAGCACTGCAGACATAGATCGCCAGATGTGAAACAGGGCTGAGAAGACTTAGGAGCATATTTAAAAGCTCCTAGCAGTACTCCAACGCCACATTAGTGTAATTTTTTTATGCTAATGTGGCGTTAGAAGGCCAAAATCGCTGCGCCATATTTACAAAGTGGCACCATACATGGTGCCACTTTGTAACCCTTTGCGCTACATTATGCCTGTGCCAGGCATAATGTAAACAAAGGGGGCATTCCCCTGTTAGGGGTACCCAAAAATATTTTTGCATCATTTTTTTCTACACTTTTAATGCCCGCTTAGAGCAGGCATTAAAAGGAGGCTTCCATTGGTCACAATAGGCCTTTGAGTACTTTGCAGGATTAGCGTCAACATTTTTTCTGCTAATCCTGCAAAGCGCTGACTAGCGTAAAACATTCCGATTCTAGTCCCCCAACTACTGCCATGGTGCGCCGTATTTTAAATACGGCACAAACACTGTGGCGTTGGGTGGGATGCTAAGGGGCGCAAGAAAAGTGGCACCACACTGTGTTCAGCTCCACTTTTCTTAAATATGGCAACAGTCAACATAAAACTTACTTTGGCTTCCAAAATTTTTAACATTACTGGACTCAAAAATGTGTCTTCTATTTAGCGGATCTGGCAAAAGAAAGAAAGTTACCAACTTCTTCCTTCCTTCCCTCCCACATTTTCGGCAGGAAAAGCAAACACTTGAGTGGAGGTGGATGAATACATAACCAGCATTGAGTGAGAAACGAATACTCAACTGGACTAAGCCATGATGTGATTGCCAAAGCCTTAAGCCAAGAGCTGGAAGAGGCTGTTAAAAGAAAACCAATGGTTGAAACGGGAGGCCTCAAAAGCCAGTCTATCTATATTATTAGCAAGATGTTTGACAGCTGCACTGTTAAAAACCACCAAACCAAAGAAAAAGTCTTTCACACTGAAAAAAAAATATTTATTCAATTTTTTTCTGTAGTTTCAACGAAAATGCAGAAGTGTTCAAAAGTTCATAGAGCATTTGATAGATCCTGATACTAATATTCAGGCTGTTCCCAAGCAATCAAACTTTTGGCAAATAAGCCACGCTGCTCAGAAGCAGGCAATGTGATCTTGCTGTTGTTTAAAGTTGGGGAATCCTTGGGTAGATCACAGAACTTCAAAGAGTTCCAAATTCAGCACGTAGCTTCCAGACTACATCTCATCAGTCATGCAAAATCAGACGGTCAGTCCGACTTGAATACAGAAAAAAATGCAACCATGCTTTAAGAGAACGTCATTGGCTGACAGTGAAATGCTCGCATTACCTACTGGTAATCTTCAGTACTCCGATTCTTCCTTCCTCTTCCCATTCTGTACGCTATGGAGTGGATGTGCCCATTCACTCCTCACGTCACCTTCAGAAAGCTACATCTTCCCTTTCCATGAAAGTAAAGAAGGACAAGGAGCTTATAGCTCCTCCCATCCCTAAAAACTTCCTGTGTATAACCAAGCATCACAGCACCGGCTGCTGAAAGAACAGGGAGGGAGGGATGTATGGAATAGGACGAGGAAGGAAAAATTGGAGTAATGAAGATTACCAGTAAGTAATCTGAGAATTACCTCCTCATCATCCTTTCTCGTCCCATCCCTAACGTTATGGAGGAATGCCCAAGCAAGACCACTTTCAGCAGCCCCTAAGGAACCACAAGAGACACAAAGTAGAGCAACACTAATGTTAGTGAACCAACAGAACAAAAACCAAGTGCCAAACATAAACAACCCCCACCCCAGGGATAGGAAAGACCCAACCGAAAGGGCCCCAGTCAAAAGGAGGAATGAGCAGCCACCAGGAGTGCCAAACCAAAGGACAACTGGGCACCCTGAGCCACACGCAACCTGTAATGGGAAACGAAAGCGGAGAGAGAGGACCACATGTCAGCCTTGCAAACATCCTGAAGGGAAACACCAGGCTAGACCAACCACGAGGCAGCCATACCCTGTGTGCGAATGGGCTGCAACACTACCTGAAAACGCAATGCCCAGGGCATGGGAAGCGGAAAAACACAGACCAAATCCAACTAAACAGAGCAGAGGGAGAGAGTGTCACCCTCTTCCGGACAGGACCAAAGCCTCTGGAGGCTAAACCGAGAAAAATCTCCCCGCCACGGAGAAGGAAGAAGACACTTTCGGGAGGAAATCATCCCAGGGAGCCTGAAAAAAGTCCTAATAGAGAACCACGGAAGCTCCAGAGCATTAGTGGAAAAACCTGTGGTGTAAACCACCAGAAGCAATCGAAAAAAAGCAGACAAGGGCAGAACCAGGAGACCAAGACCTCACCCTGCACTAAGCAGCAAAGGAGCTCCAATGTTGCGCATACGCCTAGACAGTGGAGACACGTCTAGAAGACAGGAGGGACAGGACATCCTTAGAGAAAGAACTGAAAGACTAGACCTGTCCTCACAACCACCAAATCGAGAGATGCAACCGGGACAGAGACCGCAGAGGAAGCATAGGAACGGAGAGAGAGGACGGTTCCAGAGGAAGAATCCACTCCAGCTCCACAGCCAGGAGACAAAGAAGGGGGAACACAAGGCCCCCGAGGCTAGAAAGGAAGGTCCACCACTGCCTTTACAACACCTGCAGCAGAAGAGTCAGGAACCGCTGGATCAGGGAAATCAGAGGAAATGTGTAAGAAGACATGGAGGTCAAGAACCAGACACGGCAGCAGGCCCCAGAGTGCCCAGTGTGAGGAACCAGGAGAAGAGAGGAAGCTAGCTGTTCAGGGAAGTAGGGAGAGATCCACCATCGGAACACCCCAGAGATCGCAAAGCCGTGTGTACACCGAAGGAGCCAGAACAAATTCCAGGGAGGATGGAAACACCCGACTCAGAAGAACCTTGAGAATACCGAGCACCCCCAAAGTGAACAACCAGAAACCTGGTGGGAATGGACTCCACCCAAGACACAAAAAACGGACAAGGAGTTTGCAGGAAGACATCAAGCTCTCCTTTACAGAGACCTAGAGCAGTAAGGGGCTCCCAAGAACACCCCACAGCCCAGGCAGCTGGCATCGGCAGTGAGGACCAGAGGAGTCAGAGATTGAAATGGGAAGCCACAGTCCAGGGATAGCAGATGCAAACACCAGCGGAGAGAGTCCAGGCCAATGGAAGCTGAAACAGGAACGAAAGCCGTGTGGTTGCCATAGACAGGGTCCAGGGAAGCAGGCCATGATGCTCAATTAGACCCAGGGAAGGCATGCCAATGGCCCCACAGCCAAGGTTGCCACCCGAAAGAAAAACAAATAGGCGACAAAGTAGCACAACAGAAACTGACTACAGGGACAAGCAACAAACAGGTAAGAAAAAAATAAAAACAGGGTTGACCCACACAAAAAAAACACCTTACCACCAGCTTCTAAAGAGGTAGCCGCACCCTTGTGGAGGCCTCCCGTACCATCAGCATATGCCAAAGAGACAGAAGCAACTGGGCACACCCAGAGGCAGGATGGGACACGCAGGCCTGAAACAGAGACACTGTGGAGGCCATGGCCCTCGGAGAATGCTCTAGAGAGGGACATTGAGCAGAATAACATAAAGAAACGGATGGACCAAGATACCCCAGGAACGAAGAAGTCACAGCGCTGGGGCCAGGACCTCAGTGAAAAGCCTGGGTGAGGACTGCAGGCCAATGTAAGTACCCTGAACTGCCATGGTTGGGAACCCACGGTAAACCGGGAAGCAGGAGGCACCGGAACGTGGACACAGGCATACCGCAGAGCGAAGGAGGGCAGGAAACTCCCAGAGAGATCAGCAAAAATCACCAGATGCAAAGTGGTCATCCAGAAGAGAAGGGCCTGGTACATACCGGGACAGGAAACGCAGGTCGATGACCAACCGAAAATTCACTGGGAACGTCCTGACCAAGAAGACACGGGAAGAGGAACCACAACCCCACACCAGAGGGGAACAGCAATAAGGGCCCGTTGCAGGACAAGGGAGGCGACACATCTGCCACCTCCACACCGGACCACCAGCTCAGGCAGTCTGAAGGAAGTGAAGATCTGGAACCCCGGAGAAAGACCATAAAAACACACTGGGACACCACCTGAAGAACCCAAAGGAAAGGGACTGAAACTTCCCAAACATGAAAAAGCAGCCCCAAGCACCCACCTATTGGAGAAGGGGGGGTGGGCGCAGGACAAGGCAGGAAAGATGCCAAGGACCTCCCAGAGCACTAGACTGATGAGGTGGGGGGGCATCCCCTGACTGTATATGCTGAAACCTCAAGCAAGAGGCCGGGGAATCAGGCTGACGTGCCCTAAACTGAAACATATGCCACTTACCCCAATCCCAGGACGTAGGCTTTTGAGGGAAGGCATGAACACGTGTAAGACTCCAGAGAACAAAGAATTCCAGAGGATCACCACCGGTGCATCCCCAAGCGCCTAGAAACCCCAAAGGGCAAGCGTGAGGAAACAACCTTCCAACACCGAAGATAAAGATGGCACTGTGCCAAAAATAGAACTGACTGTGGCCATAGCTAAACCCCGAAGGGAACAAAGGCAACGACAAAAAGAAACCCAGCCTATACCACCAAAAAGGACAGCAAATCAGAAAAAACAACACCGTCCCCAGTGGCAGCAGAGAGGGACAGAAATATTGGCCAAAGACGGAGAAGAACAAATAACTGGAAGGGTGGGAACGGAAGGACGCCAGAAGTGACAGAAAGATCCCACAAGTGCAAGTATGCTCCAAACCCATAGGCCATGGCGGATTGGAAGTCAAGTCCTCATGAAGAATATACGTCCCCCAGCCAACGCATAAGGCGGAACCTGAGAATGTCCTCAACATAATCATAAGACTGTAGAAGGACACAGAGGAAGGCAGAACCAAAAGAGACCCACAGTGGACAAACCAAGGCCTGGATTTGCTCAACTGAAATGGGGGGGAGGGGGGTGGGAGAGACAATGTCGAACCCTACCAACACTCACTCTGGCAGAGGGTATGGCAATCCAGGAGGAAGGGACTCGGGGCGCGTCCACCAAAAGCACCTCCAAACATAAAGAAGGGGAACTACCATGGACACACCTTGAGGAGAACCCTGAATTCCAGTAAGAGGGTACGAGACCTCAACCATCAGGTGACTTCCTGCAAGACCACAGGATAGGTAAGATGCAGAAAACCTCTAGCCTTCCACCAGACAAGAAGTCACCCGCAGCAAAAGAAAAAAACAGCACCAACGCACTCACCAAGAGTGCAGGGAAACACAGGGACCATCAGAGCACAGCATGAGCAAGGACCGGAGGGTCAAACTCTGCAGGAACCACCCTCCAAAACCAGCACCAAAGCCTGCTACACAGCTCGGTTACGTATAACAAGCCCAAGGCACAGGGCTAAAAAAGTGAAACGTCCCAGGTGGAGCAAAAACGACACCACAGCAGCCAAATAACCCCAGGGAAGCACAGAGAGGATGAGCCAAAGCACCCACACAGAAGAGCATGGGCACCACCTGATCCCAGCACAGGGAGAGGCAGCCACTGGGCCAAGCAGTAATTTCCCAGCCGAGGGCAACAAGGAACAGCGACCAGGTCCATGGGAGAGGAAAACGCCCGAGGGCACAGCCCGACCGGACACCACCCCGCACACACCGTGACCAGGCCCAGTGGGGAGGAACCGCCCAAGGGTACAGCCAGCCCAGACATTCCCCGCACACAGAGAAATGCGGCCCCCAAGCAGCCGCAAACACATAAAGAGAAACTGCGACACCCATGCAGCCGCATCGGCATCAAGGTAGGAAAGAAGGTAGAAAAAAAAATACATACCTTAATGCCATATGCTCGGAAGGGCGCCGAAGCAGCCCATCGGTGACGAGTGGGCACAAAAAAAGAACAGGAAGTTCTTAGGGATCGGAGGGGCTATAAGCTCCTTGTCCTTCTTCCCTTTCACAGAAAGGGAAGTAGCTTTCTAAAGGTGATGTGAGGAGTGAATGGGCACATTCGCTCCATAACGTACGGAATGGGACGATGAAGGATGATGAGGGGGTAATTAAGAATTAAACTCAAAGTGCTTTGGACTGTGTACAAGGCATTCTGATCAATGGATGCAATAGACTAAAGCACTGGCACATATGTGCTAATAAGAACAGGTGGCATAACAGATCCACCAGTAGAAATATATCTGAAAAACACAGGTCATGTCACTTTTATGTGAAATATGCTTGACACATCCCTGAGAGCAGATCCACAACTACCTTCACTAAAGAAAGTCGCTGAAGAAGGCACTAAACTACCTTTCGGATTGGAAGCACTGGTGCAGTGCGGTACTGAGCTCTGCCAGATTTTCAGAATTATTGCTTGTAAATGTATTTAATTGCACGCAGACTTATTTCAGGTTAATATCCTGACAATCAGTCACAGATCCAGCTCTCAAGGACCTCCATGAGACACCGCCCTTGAAAAATTACTGGCCAGATTCTCACTGCACAGAACCCTGAGCTCAGTGCACTATTTCCCGCTCCTTGCAACTCACGACCGTCCACGGGCCCCGCTAATAACGGAAGCATAAAGTCAGAGCTGTGAAAACACTATAACGGGATAAGTTATATACCAGTTAAATGTATTAGTAATCATATGTGATTGTAATCTGAAACACTCCGGAAGCAAAAAAAAAAAAAAGGCACGCACATTTTTCAACCTAATGCAGCTATGGTTCCGTGAAAAACTGGGAAATGCCATACTGCTCTCCAACCGCCTCCGAACTCTGCAAAGGAGGATGGCCCGAAATAGCCATCGTATCTTTGGCTATTTTGACATCCTTCAAAGAAAGTAGCGAATTTATTTATGAATGCATTTGTTTTATTTGGGAGGTCTGTAGTGTGCTGTGTGTGTATTTACATCATCATTGGTGAATAAACGTCTGTCAGGAACTGAACAAAGACGGTGCAGGGAGAGATGCATCCCACCAGGCCTCGCGGGTACCCATGGCAGGTGATGTGGTGGCCCCCAATAGCCAGGACTGGTGGGAATGGGCAATGGTATCTCACATGACCCTGTGCCAAGCTCCCAACAGATTGTATACTTCTAACTCTACTGAAGCATGAAATCTATGCTTTCGAGCTAAAAGCTTACAATATGCTCTGGTCTTGGTTCCTCAGTGGCAAATCTCCTTTAATCAAACAACACCTACCATCTCATGAACATAAGCTTTCTTCAGAAAAACTCACGGATTTCTTTTCAAAACTAGTGTCCCGTTTAGTCCAGGAAAAGTTAAAATGGCGTTGCTACTCAAACCATGTTCTTGAGCCAGAATGCATTTAAATACTCCCGACAGGGAAAAGAAGTGCGGTTAGGAGCCTCCTCCATCAGCACCCTCAGTATAAATCACAAATGTAATTGATTTTTGAGAGGCACCTGCCCATTGAAGTACAAAGGCAACCCAGGCTGATCTCGGCTAAGTGTAACAGGGAGCCTTCCTTCTTAGATCTGTTGGTTATTATCCAGATACCTATTGAAGATGAAATGCCTGGACTGGTTTTCTTTTACACCGAACTATGCTCCAGCGGGACATGTCTTGCCATTAGCACAGCACCACAGTGCATGTCCACAAATGACCCGAGAAAAATGTAGTAACCTTGCATGGCACCTTAAGCAGGGTGATAAATGGCTACGATTTATAGCGATCCTGAAAGTGCTGGTACAATCTGTGCTCCATTTCCTAGCAATCAAAACGAAAAAAGTGCGCACAGGTCAGACTCAATCTCCTACCTGGGTAACTCATTACAACTTACTGTGGTTGGCAGAGGAGCAACAAGGGATGATTTAAGGCCAGAACCATCTGTGCTGACAAGCTAGTTGGTGTATAACCAAAACACTGTGCATGCAGGCCACACAACAAGGTGCAAGGCGTTCTGCCCTTTCCGGTTAAATTGGTACAGGTTTAGAAGACAAGCAAAATTAAACATAACTGTTATTGAATCAATATGTGACGAATATGATACACGGCCGAAATGTTACACCGTGAAATTAACGTTTAAAACAAAAAATATTTCATAATAATATGATTTTGGAAAAATCGTGAAATCCATCAATAAGTGAACTGTTAGAAAAGCCATGATGTTTCCAGTAAAGATATGGGTTTATCACAATGATATGGTGGTAACATAAAAGAAACGCAATCGGTTCTTTTTCTCAGCAAGCTGAGTAGTAGGTCCCTTGACTACGGTCATGAGACATGAGGAAGGGCCTAGCAAATTACAGTGCAGTGGGTGGCGGCTCCATCTCCTGATGTCATCACACACTGTCTGCTTTCCTCTGATGGACAAAAGAATGGGAGGTCATAAATAAGCACTGGCAAAGCTAATAGGTCTCAACTGTGAGAGCAGTTGGCTTTGCTCACGTTCTTTAGCCACGTTGTTGACAGCGTGGCTGCTGTGCAAAATGCCTGAAAGAAAAAAGCCATATGATGCAGTCAGTGCAGGCCACATATCTCCACTTTTTTCTGCTGATGGGAGGGACAGTAGGTCAGGGCAAGAAACAAAGTAGGGCGTAAGGGTGCGTGGAGTCAAGCAACAATGCAGGAAGGGGGGCAAGAAACAACGTGGGACGAAGGGCAACCAACAACACGGGATGGGCAAGCAACAAAACATGGGATAGCGGCAAGCAACAACGCAGGATGGGGGCAAGCAACAAGAGGGAGCGGGAGGGTGGGCGGCAGAAAGCAACAGGGAGTGGGAAGGGAGGGTGGTTGGGGCAAACAGCAGCATGAAGCGGAACGGGGAATGCAATAACAGAACACAACAGAGAACGAATTGGTGGTCAGAGCACAATGAAGGATGGGTGGGGGCAAGCAACAACACGAAGCACAACGGAGTGTTGGTGCATGGAGTGGGTCAAGGCAAGCAACAATGAGTGGGGCAGAAGCACATGGGTAAGGGATAGCAATGGGGGAGCGTAAGGGGAGAAGCATATGAGGGAGGCTGGCTGCAAACACATGCTCTTAAGGAGGGATTCAACTAAGAGAAAAAAGTGGCATCAGAAGCACAAACAGGTGAAGGACACAAGTACTTGGGCCATGCTCCAGGGCAGGGACAAACACATGAAGAGAAAGAGAACCTGGCACATGCTGAACAAAAGAGAAGCAAAGGAACGAGAGTGATGATGAAGCAACCAATAGGAAGGCTCTAAGCCAACTGTAAGCTAACAAAATTTCTCACAATCGACAGCGCATTCACAGTCTCATGGGAGACCTAAAAAGTACGCCATATTGCAGGATTTTGTTTCTTGCATCCATTCACAATGGCAGCTGCTTGAGTGTAAAGAAATGATGCTTATTGTGCTTTCCCATTTGAAAGCCAGAGCAACTGCAAAAGGTAAAATAATTTAAAAAAATAAATAGAAAAAAAAAATTCACATATGCTGTGACTTTTACTGCAACTTGAACTTACTCCTGGTCACAAAATACAGTCTAAACTACTCCTAAGCCACGTTAGAAACAACCATTTTATTTATGAAACATCAGTCCAGATTGTAATTTGGTGGGTGTCTTTCAGAGACCAGACTAGAGGAATTTGTAAACTCGACGCTTTTTTCAGCAGCTGCTGACCAAGTATGCAACTCAAAGAAAACAGTTCCTTATCTTAAATAAGCTTTTTTGTTGCAAACGCCAGAAAGGCACAAAACCAGAATAAAAAAGTGAAGCCATGTAATTGCTATTTATTTTCATAAACATGAGGTATTTCAAAGTGCTATAAGATGCAGCACTAAATGTACATCGTTTGAAAAGAAATGAAACCCAGAACTTAGCTCCACATCAGTTCTGCGCTGCAAACATTAACAAATACATTAACAGGAAGAAACAGGCTAGGAGAAGGCATATATAATAGTAAATTTCTTTACAAAAGTTCTTAGTTCAAAAAGTGATGAAGTAAGATCTACTCAAAACTTCCACAACTCATTTTCATACGAAAATATAAGTATCAAATTTTAGTTATGTATCAGCATCATACTAAAGTTATACAGGCAGTGTAAGAATTAGTACAGTACATAACAGAGATTAACAATATATTTGTATACAAAAACATGCTCCTCAAACATTGAGGTATGACAGTTCTTGGGTAAGAACTTCTGGTGCAACAGAGACCAGATTCAAAACCCAAGACATGTACAAAAGGCAAGAGTATAAACTATATTTACAAAGATTTTCTCAGAGGTACAAATGGCTACTGTAAAGTAACACCTGTTAAAACAGAAGCACCATTAAACAAGGGAATGGACTCTTCCAACTCAAAGCTACTGTGGGTGTGTGTCAACAGTAGATAGAAAATATTCACAAAATCACATTTGGAGAAAGTCATGAGATTAGAAAAAGATAAGCATAACAAGGATATTCAACATTTGGCTGGCTGTTAGCTCCTTGAAGAACATCCAGTTATCTGAACCTGGATACCGTTGTGTTTTGCCCCTTGAGTACAGGGGAAAGGATTTAAAGTAATCCAACATTCGTAGTGTCAAGAACTCTATTTTTCCCTAAAGAATCAAAAGTGTGCAAAGTGGCAGTGACAGTTGTGGTCGTCTTAGTTTAGCAAGTCCTTGCCTCGCTCATTTTCGTGAGCAATTGTTGGTGCCTGGCTTGCAATTTCTCCTTTGCTAGTAAAAGTTTGTGCTCCTCTGCCTGAAGAGAGTGTACATAGTCAGTGGCTTTTTTCAAGATAACCACTTTTGCGGCCTTCTCGTTTTTCACCAGTTCTGGCACATGGTCCCTTAAGGTGAGAAAACTGGACCTAAGGTCATTGCGCCTCTGGCGCTCCAGGATGTTGTGGTTGCGTCGACGCTCGCTGTCCTCGGAGTCAGATGATCGCGGGCTTGGGCTTTTGGACTTTGGTGGGATCATGTTTTTGATTGGGCGGGGCAGGTCAGGCTTCAGTTTTTTTTGTGGTGGGGTAACATCCTCTGCTTCACTGTAGGAAGAGGGAGCTGCGTAGTTGTGTTGCTGGTGGATAGGTGCACCGCGTTTCAGGATTAGATCATTAGACTGTGTCCTTGTTGAGGCAATGGTGGTGGTTTTTGGGCGAACAGTGATGGTGAGTGTAGTGACTGGCTTGGAAGATAAAGAACGTCTTTTCTCCACCGTCACAACATCAATTTCCTCTTCGTCATCGACCTCGTCTTCCTCATCATCTGAAACAAAAATCATATAAATAGGTCAATGACAACAAAAAAATACACGTAACAGAACTATTCATAAAATAGGAAAAGAGGTGGCAGTGCTCAATCTTTTTTTTAAGTGTTTATTTTAAACTTTTTTTTGCCATGCAATTAAGATAGTAAGTGGGTGCTGGGTAGTGAGGAAGAACATAATGTGTTGTTGGTCAGCTGCATAATAATTTAAGATGTTGTATTTTGAGCTCCATGTTTAAGCCTCGAGAAAGGGGCAGTGATGGTAATATATATTTATTTTTGTCAGAACCAGAAAACACAACCAGGAAGGCACAGACATATAAAGTTCCTCAATGGAAAGTTGCCAATCCACTCCTGGTTGTACCTTGATTTTGGGTGAACACCCAAGATAAATGGCCTTTGGGATTGTGGGGTAAGCTTTACCACTTATGGCATCATGCCCTTCCCCAACACCCACACCCAAACATTCCCCCCACCAACGCCTATCAAGTGTTCCCTCACACAGCTGAACATTCACCGTGGTTGGTATTATGAAACGGCATAAACTGGATTCCAAACTGCACGACTAAAAAAAAAAAACATCCACTCATCACACTTCACAACTGTTAACTACTGAAATATGGCTTTTTTCCACAATACTGTATGAGACAAGCGTGGAGGATTACATTAAATACAAATGCTGTTCCAGTAAGATTTAGGAATACACTCACAAACCTGGAATACATCTTATCCGTGACCTAAAGCTGCCGGGGGAAGGTAGACAATTGGCGGGATTGTTCAGAGGCAGAACATGGAGCTGTTCCAGGCTGCAGGGCGCTGTAAACCCAGGTTTTGACTGGCTGCCAAGAAGACAGCTGTTGGGAGGAAGTGCTTCCTCAGTCAAAGCTGTCAGGGTGCAGACACATTAAAGGGGAAGGCGGAACCTGCTCATTAAATGCACCAAGCCTCTATACATTAACATATAGGGCCAAGCCTGCAGCCCCCTTTTATATGGGCTCTGACAACACAAGGTTAAATGTAATCTGTGCACTGGAAGCCTGATCCAATCCAAACTTGTTCAGAAACAATAATTTAGGAGTTTTCCTTTTTCTGATGGAACTGCGTTGTGTATTTGCAGAGCGCTACATTTCCTTGATAGGTATATTTCTAGAACACACGCTTGCTCTCGCTCCCTTTTCTTTACACCCTGAACCTTCAAATGCAACATTTGGAGAGGTGCATGTCTGCCCTGCCTGTAACTGGAAAACACAAGTAATACCACATCTAGTAGTGATAAGGCTACTCATTCAAATGGGATTCAAATATGAAGCCGGGAAGAGGCAACAGTAACATTAGAAAAAGTGTTTTCCATTGGATTTGCTTGTAATTTTCTCGAAACAAAAGAGAGCCCAGATCTGTCCTTTGAATTCTGTTTAATTCTATTTCACTGTGCCAATAAACTCCATCTTAGCTTCATTCGCCCGTCTGCTGCTCCGATTCCCGCTGATCCGGCATCTGTTCCCAGTAACTGGCATGATAGGATTACACTTAGATATAGCGCCGTCTGCTTGATCAGCTGCTGCCCTGCACGGTCTGAGGGAAGGCATGAAACAGGCGGCGGCGGAGCGGAGGGTGGCATGCTGCCCTCATCCGGCAGGAGAGTGACATACATTTACACGCACTAGCCAACACCGTCTAACCCCGCCCCCTCGCTGCAGCAGTTGTCTAACAGGAGTAGTCACTCAGCAGCCATGCCACTGTGCTCCAGACAAGGCAAACAGGGCATATCCTACCTGACCAGGCCAGTCCAAGTAAGGCTCAATCTGTAACGCGGAATGACCTAGATATTCCTCTCTACTAAGGGTGGTCACGCATTGTCCCTACTCCAGGCATCTGGGGATAGCCATTGTTCCCTTCTCAGTTAAATATATACTGAGTAGGAAGCGTGAACTAAGTGTCACCAAAGGTTGCTATTTATGGGCCGCAGGTTATACTACAAAGTGCCTGCTTTCCTTCTTGGTTCAAGCGTAAGCCGAAAGGGGAGTCATCTGTAAGGGGTCCCTAGGCGCCTTGCACCTGTACTGCAACCAACATGTTGTGTGTCACTGGGGTACCAACCACTGTCTGACAGCTCACACATCCTATCTACATCTAAGCTTACTTTGCCCCATGAAGACTCACCTTTCCTAGAAATGCACAATGTCTCCCAAATCTTTAGAGCCTACATACACCTAAGGCCTCATCCTGCCACACTCATTAAATTACCTTTAGTTAAATACAGCCTAGAGCATGGCAAAGACGGAAAAAAAGAATGATAATGCTTCCACTCAAATCAGGAATGGGAAGTTTCTCACTGAGGAACTTGGTGTAATCCTCCCTACTCAAAAACACAAGCGCATTCCTCCGTAAGACTAGCTCTCTAAACATCCCTATGCTTGAAAAAATGGGTGATGCAACAACCAAGTTTGTTCTCCAAACAAAATCTTGCACGTTTTCAGCCATAGACTCCATTACAACACACAGGAGAAAAAGCCTGAAAGCACAGAAGCTGCGGGGCCTTATCACTGTAATAGACCCCAGAAGGAAAAAGACACCAATGTTTGTGGAAATGCCGCACCTTAGCATATAGAGGTCCAGAAATAAGTAAGCCTGGGTGGAATATCAATTACACCGGAGTAATCAGAGTAATTCTGGTAATTCCAAGTTACTCTTTGGTACAGAATTACCAATAATAACATGAATACTCCTGCTCACATAATTAAGAGTAATTTGGGAGGAAAAATCTTGCATGGACAGCACATTCAGCAAGTGCGAGAGGCTGCTTGTGCTCACTATTTAGGTTCTGCTGCATTTAGCGCTATTTCATAGCGTAAAATGAATCCTCACATCCATTGTGGACTCAAGGGTGGATTCTGCATTAAGAAAATAGCTCTAAATGCTGGGAGTAATTTGGGGGAAAATCTTATCCCAAGGGCGCATTTAGCAAGTGAGAGGAGGAGCAGCTCGAACTTGCTATTCCTTTTCTGTTGCATTTAGTGCTATTTCTTAGGGTGCAAGGTATCCTTGTGTTCGGTTTGGACTCAAAGGTGCATTTTTGTGCTAAGAAATAACGCTAAATGCTGAATTACTCTTTGCACATAATTCTACCTAATCTTGTAGAATTCTTAGGTAATTCTGCGTGATTACGCTACATGGAATTACGTGTGATACACCTACCCCTAGAAAGAAGCCGCATTCCCCTCATCATAAAAATGTAAATAAATAAAAATAATGATTAGCCCCTAACCCCTGGAGTCACAGTGTTTCTGATATTTTACAGCTACCTTATATACCTCATTACTGACAAAACTTGTAAATCCAGTTTGCCATTGAATTATCTGACCCCTTCAAATATCACCCAGCAGGAAAAGTGTGTACTATTAACTCACTTAGCCACCTCATGCCATAACTGCCCTTCAAGCATAGTACATGCCAACTCACATAGACAGAGTGGAGTCTTTGGTCCCGTCTACGGTGGAGGCAAGGCAGCTCTCAAGTTCCCCTCGTCTCAACGTGTCTGCCTGAAGGCAAAGTGCAAAACAACACTTAAGGCCACCTTAAGTCTCTCAAACCTTTCTAAAAACACAGTCCACCTAAAAACAGCAGAACCACCTAAGTTGCTTGGAGAAAGCATTCCCACACACCACAACTTAAGAGCACTACCTCCAGTTTAACACAAACAAAAATGGCATAGTCTCTTAACCCTGCCTGGCAAAACAGCTCAAGTCTCCTCCAGTCATGAAAAACGACACTCTGAACCCAAAGAGCTACCTCAACAGCCTAGAAGTAAATCATTCCTTAAACATCAGGGTTCTCCATAATGACCCTTGGGCCTCTGCAAGGCAATCTAAAAATGACCACTTTCTACAGACCCCACTCCCCTTTTCCCTAAAAGACAGATCTCACTAATTGCAATTAGGATGTCTCCCTTTAAGACATGTGTAGCCTGAATATACATTTCTCATTTCTTATACCTTGCATTTGTATGGTGAGATGTTTCCAAGTCATCAGTCCTAATTTATAAAACCCTAACAGGGTCATCAAGTAATAAAGTACACTGATTCAAATACCTGACAAAAGACTTCCATTGAGTAACATCAGCCAAGCATCATTTATGCAGCCATGTATTTTCAAATTAGTGAAACGTTTAGTGATTACAGGTAGGGAAAAAAAATAAAAAATCACACCAGTGCCCAACCTACTGCATTAAAGATAAAGAAGCACTGCCCAGAAACCATTTCTATCCGAGATATTTAGTCACCTCTGTGGAATATGGCTGTTCTAATCCGGTTCTCTCAACAGGCAAAGCCAGCACACAGACAATTTGAATGATACACACTACACAAGTGCACCAATTCAAGTATTCTTCATTAGATTTGTGCGAGAACCTCTACTCGGTAGGGCCCGGCATTAGGTCAGAAACATAGAGCGGGCTGGAAGGGACGGAGTATGGTGCAGACAGGACACTCACCGGATTCACTTGGGCTGCTGTCCTCCTCTTCCACAGAATTACTGGTGCCCACCTTCCCGCTGACACGGTTTAGTTCTGTGGTGGCTGTCCCACTACTGCTGATGTTCACCACAATGGGGGGCGTGCCACTGCTGCTGCTGATTGTGGTCAGGGCTGGTGCCACTGCCTCCTCCTTGTGGACAGGGAAAGGGAAGACGGTGGTGGGCTCGAGGCAGCGAGTGGGCGGGTCCCGGACAGGCGGACAGGAAGGGGCAGGTTGTGTCCCAGCCCGACTTGCCCCCAACTTTTCATTAACTGCACGCTCCAACTTCTCACGTGCAGAGAAGCAGCTCCACATACAGTCCTGGATGATGATGGACTTGAGGTTCAGTTCCATGGCTCCCCCAAAGAGATCCCAGTCAGGGTGGGCTGTGCCCCCGTTCAACAGTTCACCCTCCAGTGGAAGCAACAACTCTGAAGCCCAGTCTAGCTGGTCGTCCATGCCACCTGCCTGCATCCCCCCAGCCCTGCTAGGGGAGAGGGGTGGTGTAGGTAACAACTGGAATTTCTTCCATATGTCCTCCCCTGGGGGGCCGCTGCACAGGTAAAAATCATCCTCGTCCGGGTAGAAGCAGGGTTGTAGGCAGTCAAACTCCAAGTCCGGATTCTTGCAGGCCACCCCTGGCATTCTCTGGCAGCAATTATCCCACAGCTAAGGCTGGTACAGATCCGGGGACTGCAGGGGACCCAGAACCTAGCAAAAATAAACAAAAAACACATAGGCACCATAAGACTTGAAACTATCAATCCAATACTGCAACCCAATAGCTGAATGCACTGTCATGATTAGTGTGGTACAATTTTGTACGAGTACTGCAAAGCATCACCCCAACACAGGCTCCCACCAACACTCGACTGTAATTATCAATTTGATATAGATAATTCCATCTATTAATCTCATACTGTAATGACAATTCTACGGTGGATCACTGTTGTCTACAAAATCTATTACGGAATTTATACAAGTACTTAAAGTATAATCCCAATGCATATTTATTTGTCTTTCGCATACAGTGCATATACAACCTGACGTCTCTTCGCTTTGAAGAGAGGCACTGTGGGCCACCCAAAACAACACGGATGCAGCCAATGCATAAAATGACCAGCATAAACCCAGTACTGACACTGTCATCCACCTAACCAATATGGGTACCACGACTCAAAAGATAAGGTGGGCAACAGCCACCCACAAAGCAAACACATGCAAGAACCCTAAAACTGCAAACCATTGTAATGATCAATCTAACAGTGTGTGTGTGTGACAATTACTAAATCCAAAACAAGCACTGCTACCCACATCTATAAATGTCAGTCTAGTACAGGTAGCCAATCAAACCAGCATTCTACCACACACGGCGTTAATAAAAAGTGCTGTCACCCAACAAATCAATACTACCATCATGATAAAAGAGACATTAGGCCAATTGTGAAAAGGCCAGATATCACATTCTAGAGGGTGAGCAACCACAGGATAGGAGTACGGACACTAACGAAGGGTAGGTGTTGCGATACATGAAACGGGAGCAAGCACTAAACCAGCATGCACACTACCAGACATAACCAGCGCAGCACTACATAGATATGCACACTGCCGGGGTTCGAACCAGCTAAGGCACTAAAGTAAACGGAGGTACTACCGGATACTGGACCAGCAAATGCATTATACCGCCGCTGGTACTGCAAATAAAAAGCAGTATGGCACTAAACGGCCATATGCAATAACAGAAGCAGAGTGCATGCACAAACCAAACACAAGCACTAATCCACACATGCACCAAGTGTGTGCTCGCACCGCTAGGTAGTGCGCAACTAAGTTTGGAAAAAGATGTTATCAGGGCACCACTGTCGAAGTGCTTTATAATTGGGATAATTTTACTGATTTCAATATGTTTTAAAAATAGCCAGCGAGGCGAGATCCCACTGAACTTCCTGGATTTAGAATTACAGAATGAAGCTCTCGTCGGCGGAGGCAGCACCAGACAGCCCTCGAATAATGTCCGCCCCTACTGAGCTCCTGTACCACCCAGCGCCTGACTCCAGCCACAGGCAGACTGTTTCCTCGATTACGCAGAGCGTGCAACATCTGCCCACACATACTGCACCCACAGCTGGGAAGACTGCGCAATGCAACTTCCACAGTGATAAAAATACTCAGAACACAGTAATGGAGCTGTGGCGGTTAAATTCACTGAATAATGCGAAATACATATGCATAGTGCTTTACATGAGCCGGTACTGAGTACCGGCACTTTTTTTTTATTTTGAGAGGGAAGAGTACCTGCACTTCTCAAGAAAAACGTAATACTTTTCATTGGTCAGTACCGGCACTTCTCAGAATCAAGCAGGTACTCTGATACAGAGTACCAGCACTTCTATTTTTTTCCGTTTCAAGCACTGCATGTGGATGAAGATGATGCATGCATAAATCATCTGTTTGGGCCCCAAGCTAAATAAATGTGGGTGGGTAGAGGGCAATTGCCTACAGGTCGACCAGCGCAACCTTTCAATAGTTAACTGGGTTGAACTATTGCTTTTGCATGGTTCGGGCGGTGGTGCAAAACTGTCATTCGCATGTGCAAATTTCTGTTACGTAGTCCATGGGCTGGAATACCGAGGCTTGAGCGAATGCAACGTCTCTGCAAATAGCACGCAGGGACCTTCTGCAAAGACGGCGGTACACGAACTGATGGGTGCCCTCAAAAAGGTGCCGAGCGTGCAACAGCTGATCTAAAAATGCATGATATGTCCGCTCTAAACACAACCAGTACACACAGTGCTCGTGCTGGAAAACGCCCACAGCATAAAATAAATGCACGACCAGAAAAGCAAATAGCGTTAAAAATAGAAAAATCGCCCAGTGCATGCAACATCTGAAACAGAAAAAAATGTAATGCATAACATCGGAATGGTAGCGCCTATATAGTTAGCAGTGTGCAGTACCTACGAGAAGAAATATCCTATTTACAGTAAGCAAATACATGGCATCTTCTTCATACTTCGCGCATGCAATGTCCGACTGTGAAAAACATCCAGCACATAGAACACATGTTGTGAAAATGGAAATAATGGTATGGTTAGATATGTCAATAAAACAATATTTTACTGGACTGCATATATGATATGGAGAAGCGTTTTCAGCGTGCTGTTCCAAATTGTAATTCAAAGAAAGTAACACCTGCATGTCAAACCTTCGTTAACGGCAGAAGCAAAACCACTACAAAATCTCAAACGGTCAAATGGCCAGAGAATGCAACAGCTGACTAGTAAAACCACAGCGAGCATTCAAACTCAGATCAGAAAAAAATAGTCAGTTATCTAAAGGAGCGTCTTGTCAGTGCACGCAGGATCTGATATGTAGCAAAGCCCGATCTGACAAATAAAAGGGTACGCAGAATCTTGCACTGAAAGCCAGCCGGACATTCAGCATATGCAGCACACGCATTGGAAGGAAACCGAATGTATGCAACTACTGCATTGAAAACTGACCACACGTTTACAGCTTCCGCACAAAAAATGTTGCATGTGTACACATGCATGAAATAATAATAAGATTTACCGAGTACATAGTGCAGCGCAGCCCTGCAGTGACATCGCGGATCGTTGCAGCAAGCACAGATGTAGTAAAACATCTTAATTCACAAATCACTATTCAAACTTAAAACTCTTGCATGGAAATGCATCGTTATTACTGCACAATTCCATAATGATGCGAGGAATCGTTGGAATGGACATCAAAATAGGATATGTTTGGAATTTGTCTATAGACATATGGATGCCAATTTGAAACCTGTGTGGGTCGAGAGGTGCCCTACAGACAGCTGCTTCGCCACACGCCTCTGGAAGAAGATATATTAGTGTTTATTAAAGATCAGGAGAGATGATCCCCAACCATCCTGGAAGGGAGCAGCGGGCAGTGCAGGCGCTCAACCAGCGAGTGTACAGAGAAGGCAGGCGGGCGCCGCTTACCTCTCTGGGCTGCTTCAGAAACAATCCCTAACGTGCTCACTGCTCGCCAAACTCTCAGCAGAGGAAACAAAACCAAACAGCCAAGAAAGTATCCGGCCCCCGGCTTGCCTCCTGCATCCAATCCTCGCTGCTGCCAGACACCAGACTGTCACTGGCTCGGCTTTGAAGCGGCTGAATATTATTAAAGCAGGAGGAGGGTGAAAAAAAAAATCCCACGACACACCCGGCGGTGGGCTGGGCCCCGGAGGGAGAAAGCCAGCCCCTGATCTCCATACAGAGCTGAAGGGCGGGTCCCGGGCTTTTGGCGCCAAAACCCAGAGGGTTGCAGTGCAAAGGGAGAGTGCTTGGGCGCTGCAGGCAGAATGGCAACATTGCCTTTTACAAGGGGCGTGGATTCGCGCCCACGGACTTGAAGGGCTTTATTATTTGCCCAGGGAACCGCGAGCCAGGGACGGGAGCAGTTGCGTGTATGCAGGAGAGCTAGGTGCATCGATTGTATATGCTGTGCAACAGTTAAATCCCAACCATTTGAGTAAAAGAGAATACGTGACACTGCATTTCAAGCATTCCAGTAAACGAGAGGGTTTTGTTTTTTTTTTTTAAATCAAGAAATATCAAAACGTTTATACGTTTTTCTATCTTTGTTGTATTTCACTTTTTAACGTTAATGCGTCTATATATCTCGTTCTTTTTGTTATTCTGTTGCATGTAGTTTGACTTCACCGACACTCCTAACATAGCACGTACTTCAATTTAGGTAAATTTAACAGACGTTAAGGTTGGGAGCACGAGAAATGCTCTTAGCAAACGTAATAGAACTTGTAAGTAAACTGGGTGTGGGTAGAATCCAATGTTTTTAATTCTCGAAAATGCACGACTGACTCCCTGTCAACACGAAAGCAAATTGATGTCACCCACTTGGGGGTGCGGCTCAGCCCTTGTCCTAGCCTCCGCTTGGTCTGGGAGGTGGACAGTGCGTCGCGGTACATTTTTAGGATCTGGCAGGCGGGAGTATAGACGGACCAGAGTCACTCGCTTACGAGCCCCCCAACGGCCCGCCGGGCAGTTTCTGACGCCCCCGGGACGCTGGTCCGCGCCAGCCCGCACACGGAGCTCCGAGGCGCGAGAGGTGAGCTTCGCCCGCCTCGCGCAGTTCGTAAATAAATATCAGCCGCCCGAGCGGAGGCGCCACCGCGCGGACACCGCACGCAAGTGCGCGAGAGGAGGACCAGGGCTGCGCGCGCCACAAACGGCAGCATAGCAGCCCTTCCAGAGTGTCCGTAGTCCAGGATCCACCAAAACAGTCATGCTTTCCTTCTCGTTTTTCCAAGGTTCAGTCGATTTTTTTTCCACGCATACAACCGTACACACGTCTTTATTTTATATTTATGAAGTCCTCGTGGTAAGCTTATAAATAACGGCACGTCCTCACCCCATCCAACTGGAACGCCTTGCAGTGGCGTTACGCCTGTTACAAAAATCAACTGATAAATACATAGTGTACTTGCAGGATTCTGCTGCAGAGGTAATCGTTTTGAGTTGTAATGTTACACTTTTTTTAACGGAGGGAAAAGTGTCGTATGACAGTAAATGCAAAAAAATAGATGAAGAGCGGAAGGGCAAAGAGGCAATCCAGCTGGACCCTAAATTCCTACCATCTTCCTCTAGTTCCATGTTGAAAAAAACACGAAACGAGACGTGGTGTCTGCTTTGTTGAGTCACTATTTCTACTTAATCTGAAATGTTATGTTGTTGACTCAGTTTAAACAGTTAAAACTGCATGCCAATAAATGACTCACACACACACACACCATCAGCTCTAAAATGGTTGGTTTTCTTCATAGCGTATTTCTCCGTGGCTCACCCTACCAACTAAGTTCTCCTCCCACAGAAGTTAAGTATTTCTCTGTTCACATTTCTGTGTGCTCAATCAATAGCCTTCTGTTAAAAAATTACGTGGGCCTCGGAATCAATTCCGTTAACAAAATAGAAGTCTCTTCCCACCTAATATTTGTTTACATGTTCTTCAGTAACATTGTACCCATAAACTGTACTAGGTTATTCCCCCTTAAATGCATCACTAAAACATCAGGGCAGCCTTTACTGTTTTTTGATAAGTACATTTTCTTGAATTTTGAATATTAAATACGAGTATCATCCAAATTAACATGTTCAACAATGGCAGCTGACTGAAGCATGACAGTACAAAAAGTAATCATGTCACATGTAAATGCATCATGATGGCAATCCATGGAAAGCCCACCATTCCTTTTCATATTTTGTCATGCTTCCGGGGGACAACCATGAGCTTTGTAAATCAGTTTCTCTTGACAAGCACACCAGTCTACTCTTAAATGCCACAGTTCCAAAGAAAGGGGCACAGGGTCCGTCTGTAACTGAGCAACATCTCTCTTGGCTAACATGCACACTATCCCAATAAAAGTCCTCTCTGAGCGAGGTCCCCCGAGCCACTCCGAAAGACCCAATTGCACCACCTTGGGGTCCAAATCAATGCAGCGTAACAGAATTGCAGATAGTGCACGGCCAATTCTGTCCCAGAAGAGGTGTAGCCTGGAGCAACTCCATGTCACATGGTAAAAATCTGCAGTGGGTAGGGTACAACAGGTGCAGGTTGATTCGAGCATGCACATGGGATCATTAGCAATACACAGCTTGGGGCCAAGTATGCCGCACATAAATAGTTAATTTGGACCATACCCAGGTGGGAAGAGATCCCCAGTTCCCAAGAGGCTAGACAAGCCTGCCTCCAGTCATCATCATCCAGTTCACCCACCCAACTCTCCTATCTGTTTCAGGGTGGGGAAGCCATCAAGGGCGTTGATAATCAAGGAGCGGTAGATCACAGAGATCGCTCCTTTGCCCAAGCTGCCCATGAGGACCTCGGTCTTGAGTGGACTAAAGTCAGGAAGCAGAATTGTTAAGGAAAGGTAAGTATGCAAAGCTTGACGCAGATGAAGTAAACTGAAGGTATAACTGCATGTGCGACTGGGTGTATTGGTTCTGCAGTTCCCGTAAGGACATCAGTGCCCCCCAACCCTCCCCACAAAAGTTTCCCTGCTATGTGATCCCAATGCGGTCCCAATGGACAAAGCCCTCAAGCTTATTCACCTGTTGAAGCCAAGTGCCCCGCCAGAGGGGGGGTTGGAGGCATTAAACAATAGTTCCAGCTGATAAACCTCAATGCCTCTCTCCAGCACAACACTGCAACGTGGGTGCACAATGGGAAGGTCAGAGTCATTCGATTGCTGTAAATTAGATCAAGGAGACTGTCTCTAAACCAATGAGATGGAGTTCTAGGTGGTAGGCAAGATCATCCCACCCCCCTGTAAACTATTCGTTGATGGGCACTAAGTGTGCTGCTAAATAATAACCATAGATATCCGAGACCCCAAGTCCACCATCGCAGGGAGACTTATGGGTTGAGTCAAACACCAATCGATGGCGACCGTGTGCCCATATGAAGGACATGATTCTAGCGGTAAAGGCGCAGAGCCATCCATGAGGGATCGGGTCAGGATAGTTGGATAGAATATTTAGGCAGCGAGGGAGGCACATCATTTTAAGGAATGCAGTGCGACCCATGGGATTAAGGGGCAGTTGGCTCCATCTACATAGGCCACGATCCAAGGTTGTCGCCAAGGGCCAAAACCTAAGGGTCCAGGCCAAGTTGGGCAGGGGAGAGATGTGGAGACCCAGGTAGAGAAAAGAGTTCCTCCTGAGCAGAATATCAGGGCACCAGTGCTGCCCTGCTGTGTCTTAGGATACTTCCACCAACAAAGATTTGTGCTGGTTGATTTGTAGGCCATCGGCATCGCCGTAAAGGTGGAGAATTTCCAGACAACAAGGGATTGTCAAGAAAGAGAAGAAAGTCAACCGCATAAAGTGCTGTACGGTCTTCAAACCCAGCATGCCATCATATGCCCGAGATCTGAGCATCACAGCAGATCACACGGGCCAATGGCTCAATTGCTAAAGTGAACAATAGCTGGGAAAGTGGGAGCCCTGCCTTGTATCCCGCTGGATCAGAAATGAGGGGGAAAGGATACCATTGACACAGACCTCAGCTGTAGGAGCATTGTTGAGGGGATGTACCATTTTGCGTAACAGTGGGCCGATACGCACCCATAGGAGGACTGCTTCCAAGAAGAGCCAGGAGTCCCTATCAAAAGTCTTGTGAAAATCTACTACGAGAAGGGCTAGTTGCGATCTGGCTGTTGGGACTGAGAGAGGGCTAATTGCAAACATCAGATACAATGATGAGTACTTTTGCACAGCATAAAGCCTCATTGATCTGGGTGGATGAGATGAGAAAGGATGCGTTGTAACCTGTTTGCTAGGAGTTTGGCAAAGATCTTATTATTGGCGTTGATAAGGGAGATTGGGCAGTAAGAGGAGCATCGGTCTACTGGAAGACCGGCCTTTAAGAGAACAACTAAGCACAGTCCATGTCGGGAGGAGGGGGAAATTACCCCTGTCATGTTGCCTCTGTGTAGAGGGTCAACAGGTGAGGTGCCACAATTAACCAAAATCTCCTACAATATTCAATGGGAAAACCATCTGGGCTAGGGGTTGTCCCGGATCGGAGCCCCAAGGTGGCCTTGTAAATTTCTTCAGATGTCAGGGCCAAATTAGGGTCACAGGGTTCAGGATAGTGAGCATATGAATTTCACATAGAAGGGGGTGTTCAACCTCCGGCGGAGGGGGCAGGCGCATCTCTTACAGCTTGCAATAGAAAGCTGTGACAATGTGGGCAATGTCCGTCGGTTTCTCCTGAAGGAGACCAGTATCATCTCTAATGGATGGAACAATTCAGGTAAAGACATTGCAAGTCGCCAGCCAGTACAGCAATTTACCAGAATTATCACCTAGTTCGTGGACTCACTGGGCTAAGGCCCTCCAACACTGCCTTGCCTCTTCCAGATAGACCTCCGGCAACTGAGCCCGAGCTGTTGCCAGAAGGTGTTTTATCTCCTCTCAGTTTAGACTGCTGACCGGACATTCCAAGGCAAGGATCTGGACGTCTTGGTCCACCATCTGCGGTTGTCTGAGCAAGTCCTGTTTGCTCACGTATCCCTTGAGTACACCCATTCAGATAGCCTTACCCGCAGCCCACATTATAGCTCCCTAGGAAACAGAGCCCAAGTTCGCATGGGAAAAGGTTTGCAGTCCTCTTTCCACAAAAGCAGCACATTCGTGGTCCATAAAGTGCCAGGCATTAAATCTCCAAATTCGGTGATGAGACTGTTGAGAAGCGCCTTACTGAATAAGGAGAGGGGCACGATCGGACATTCCCCAAGTGAGAATCTGAATAGACAGCATCAACAGGAGGTCTGCCGCAGGCATCCAAAGCTGATCAATGCAGGAATCAGTGCCATGAGCAGCCAATGGATGTGTGTATGAACATTGTAAAGGATGCCAATAACACCACGCATCACAAAGACCCAAGGAGTCAGTCCAGTTGACAAGACATATTGGGTGCACCTGTTGCCCAGGGGGAGTGGGGGCCCGAAGTGCAATTCCTGGGATCCAGTATTGCGTCAAAATCCCCACCTACATAAGTAGCACCTGGGGGAAGGGACCCCAATAAAGAATGCAGGGCCTCTAAAGTGGGTTTCAGTAGAGAAGGAGGAACATAGCAAGAAATCAAGTTGTACTGATTTGCAGCCATCCATGCATCCTTTGACCCCCGCCCCAGGTACCACCCTAACGAGTTGGTGTGCACATCGGTGACTGTCAGTGGAAGGGACCTGTGGAGGAGGATAGAGATCCCTCCCCCCGATGTCCTGGCACAACCACAGTGGAAGACCCTGTTATACTAGAACCACCCCAAAAAGGAGCAGTGGGAGCCCAGAAGATGAGTCTCTTGGAGCAGGACGACAGAGGGGCTATAGCGTTTGACACAGCACAGAACTGCAGATCTCTTTATACTGTCCAGAAGCCTGTTAACATTCCATGAGATAATGGTAATCATGGGGGATGGAAGCGCAAAAGAAATAGCGCAGACGGAAGTTAGTTGTATGGAGATAGATTGTATATATATGACCAGAGTCATTTCAATCATACAAGAGTGCTTTGGTGGAGAATTGTGAAAAAAGGATCTGAAAGGCAAAAACAAACCTAAAACAATAAAACAAATCCCTGCAAACCAACATAGCCCCCTCCACCCCCATAATTCTACCCTCGAAGCATCTGTCACCCCTGAACAAAACATCAAACGCAAAATTAATAATGAGACAAGAACAACTTGGGGAGAGACAATGGCAAGCAGTGTCACTTGTAACTCTGATCTCATGCATGACAGCAACGATACGAATAGCTAGAAACAAATGCCAAATAAACAGATGTACAATTAATCCAATGGACTCGCATAGTTCTTTAAGAGTTTTACCCCTCATCTGCCACACCACGCACAATGCGATACCGCTGCAGGAGTCATCAGTCAATGTCAATTTACTGCAGAGCCCTCTCCTCACAAGGAGAGAAGAGTGGCTAAGCCAGGGAGTCGGGAATCTTGTCAAGGGAGCCAAAGAGCTGCAGTGTGGCCTCCATAGCATCATCGTGGTCTTCAACAGCCAGGTCATCGCTAATGGAGACAGGCTTGCAGAGGTACCAACCACTAGTTGGGCGGGTCCTGGCTTCCGGACCTGGAGGGCCTTTACTGGGGCCCAGGGCAGGAAGGGGTGGGAGGGTGATCAGGTGCATCCTCCCCCAATCCTCAGGATCAGCTGTGCACAAAGAGGATCTCTCCCTGGCCCACTCCAAGGCCTGCTCTGGGGTATTAAAGAAGTAAGTTGAGGATTGGAAGATGACCTTGAGGAGGGCTGGAAATAAAAACATATAACGATGGTTGAGGTCACAGAGTTTCTGTTTGACTTCCTCAAAAGAATGGTGTTTCTGTTGGACTATCCTTGTGTAGTCTGGAAAGATCAATATCTTCAAATTCTCATGTCAAAAGTCCGGGTGAGTGAAGGCCTCTCAAAGGATGGGATTGCGGTCACGGAAATTGAGGATGTGCAGTATCACTGGAGTGGTGGAGCTTGCAGTGGAGGTTTCCTGCCCAGGGCCCGGTGTGCTCTTTCGATTACGAAACAATTGCACAACTTATCAGCTGGGACCCATGATCTAAACCAGGTTTCCAGGAGAATGCCAAGTTCAGGACCCCCCCACAGTTTTGAGAAGCCCAATTAGGCGCCGATTGTTGCACAAAAAAGCAATTCTCTGCATATTCTGCTCTCTCATCCAGGGCTGCAACAGAAGCTGTCAATTTGGATGTCAGCCTTTACTTTTAAACAAATCTGCCAATGTCATCAACAATTGTCCGCATCGCCTACAGTCTTTGCCCCACCACTGGATCTGAAGCTTGGTATCAAAGCCAAGCTGTCTTCCGAATGGCAACTGCTCTGCCTATCTGATTGCCCATTTCACAAAGAATGGCAAAAAATCCAGTCTCACAGCGGAAGTATCCGGTCCAGGGACATAACCGAGAAGATAACAGTAAGAAAAAACTTTTAGTTTTACATATCCAACATTAACTGCTCAAGCTGCACATACCTTCTCTAATGGATCACCCCCCCTCCAACTCTCCAGATTCTTGATCACATTAACCAAACATCCTCTAATACCCACCTCTACTGATATTCCTGGGCGAAAGGAGTGTGTAGCAAAATCATACACAGGCAAACCCTGTACCTTTAAACCTGTCAGAGGAACTCACAAAAGCTGAAAACTCGACAGTAATGACCCATCAACGCGGTAAAAACCTCTACTACCTCCACCCAAAGTGACCCCAACGTAAGTTGGCTGTTGGGCAAATCTTACCAACTGGATAATTGCGCAGCTGCACTAACTTTACAACGCTTCTCTGTTCAGTTTTCCTCTTCCTCAGCCATATATTTACCCTATCATTTTTCACTGCTATCTCTGTTCTTAGCAAGCCTGGTCTACTCTTGAATCCCAGTAACTTCAACATGCTAAACACCCCAAAAAACAGCCATGACATCACCTGTAAAAATATCATCACTTCGGTCTCATTGGAATCAAATTTTATTCAGAACTCGTACTAAATGCCTCAGCAAATGAATTGTAAGAAACCTCCTGTCTTTCGCCGAACCCTCTAAAATCAGTCTATTCAGTTCCTCAGCCAATGGTTCCTAGCCCAAGAACAAGGCACCATAAAATGCCAAATCTGCAAGCTGCCTTTCAGTTGTAATTGCAAAGAAAGCTTTCTCAATTAGGCCCATAACAAAGGCCATCACCTCATCCCGTTTCTGCACTGTGCAACCCACACCTTCTTTTCAACACTCTGCTCCAGGATGCCAAAAACTGTAACAATACCAGCTAAAATACTCTTTGTTGAAGGCGCCAAGCACCCGCTATCAACTGGCCCACCCTCAATAGCCTATGTTTGCTTCTGGCGCTAAACCTCAAACCCTCCTCCATTGTGAACCAGATAACACACCCACAATTTCATTATTCCCGGAACACGACTGGCTCTGAAAACAGTGTTGCAGTGTAAACAACTCAAACCCAAAACTCGCAACAGCTGAAGAACCATAACATCTCTTGCTGACTACCTTGACAATATTAACCACCCTCATATTGTAGACATTACGCACCACCTTCTTGTTCCTAATATGCCTTCCCCACAACACAAAAGCAATCACCAAAGTAGAATTGTAAAAAAGCTATGCTCCTTCCTTCGTTCCTCTACTTTTCTGGAAATTGCTCCACACAGAACTTGAATAAAACAGCAAAAAAGCTATCCCCTACAGTCACTTCTGAAAACGTTTGAACGCTCCATTCTACCTCATTACCCACATTGTTCAACTACTCAAATGCTTAAAAATGTCATTCACACTCTAAAATCAGCTTCATCCCTGCATGCAACCAGACCCTAAAGTCTAAAGGTAAAAACTTTTCTGCCAAACCAATCCACCTACAGAAAGTCCTTCCTGCTCTCGTTACACATTTCGCAAATTAAGGTGTCCTAACAGAACCTGAAATGCCATCACCTCCACTTTCTTTCTTCTTAACATATCTTCAAGCAAGATAACCATCACCAATCTTTTTTCTTAGGAGACCCTAGTTTCTATCAGCACTTATTCAATTTCAGTGCCCACAAATGTTAAAGCAGTCTTCAGGGTTACAGTGGGGCCAGTGGAATCCCAACCTCTGCAATCAGCAAATGAAAAATGTGACATGCAGCCTGACACGACTCAACATTAAGTGACTCCCCCAAACCCTTTGCTGTTCCAAGCTCAGTCACCTTAGGTAATCTTACCATTTGCCAGACAGAAACTTTGTTGAATTACAAGTGTAAAGTAAACTAAACCTTTCAAATAAGAAAGCAAGAGGAGGAGCACACCTTAGGTAACACCTTATACACATATATTTTTAATTGAAACTGGATACCCAGCAATTCATAATCATCTGGATACATAGATAACAGCCGAAAGGCAGATTAGATTGTCTTTTGACATGAAGGCTTTGACACCTGCATTTTTTATCAACTCTGGGACAATCTCCGCCAAACCATAGTTTACTCAAGTGAGTACTTCGACAATGTAGTCATTAACTGACTGGTCCTTAAGACATGATAAATGCTGTTCAGATGGAATTGCTCTCTTCTTTTTAGCTACCACTCATGGGTGACACAATGAGCCTTTCCAATGGCCAGCTATGAAAAAGGCCATTCATCCTGCCCTCAGACACCTTCTTGTCCAGGTTTGCCTGAACTGCATTTATATGCTCATGTACTGATTGTAGATTTTCTGCGCACGTCCGAATCTTAGGACCATCTTAACCCAACTTAAAACCCCATACAAACTCCTTGACCAGCAAAACAATATTGTCAAGCTTAGGGTACTGCTATAGTAAAAAAAAACTTTTCTTTATTTTCCTTAAGAACCTTTGCCAAACTGCCTTGATCACCCCCGTGCCTGATTGTTAATGGTCCCCTGTCCTTGTGACCTCATTCCTGCCCCTCTGACTGAAATAGTGGATAACTGGATGCTTTGATTAACACATTTGAATGACCGAAGCTGAACTCGGTAGTATTTGCTGTCACAAAAGCCTCTGTTAACTTCTTAAATGCAGTAGGCTGGCGTCCTCTGCACAACCTTTGTAGTGTATAGGTTGTCAACGGGTTTTCTCTGTACTTTACAAGAAAATGTTTCTGGTGTAACACTAAAAAGAATTTCTGTACAAGAAAGTTGGGACGCAACAAAATTGCTCCCCTCATGTCCATAGTTTGATTAATTTTTGTTTTGCCGTGATGGTAGCACAAACAGCACACTGATGTCACAGCAAATCATAAAAATGAAAGCAGATCATGCTAATGTTGCAGTCTGCGCTCACTATTAATCACTGCGGGGGCATAACTCTGTCCACGGGGACTGATCAATATAGGAGAGGCAGCGTTGTAAAGAAAACAATGTTCCCATTCCATTGCTGTCTTTCCCTAGTGGATCCGTACTTGAGGATAGTGCGTTTACCCCAGTCTGCTCCAGCCCGATGGGGATATAAAGTCCACTACACCACGTGGGAACTATTTTGGGGGCAGCCGTCCACCTGGGCATGGGCCTGTGCTCCCTCACCACCCCAAGGCACAACAGCCTTCTTGCCCCTGGGGGCAATCTGCCCTTTCCGGACATTGGTGGGCGGAAAGCCCTCTAGCCACCAGGGAAAAATGGTAAAGAACATAAATAGGGAAGGTTGTGGCTCACCCAAGCATCGGGTTGGGCGTCCACACCAAAACGGGCTCTTCAGTCTTTCTGCTTTGGGGCAGATTGAGAGGGTTTGCCACAATTCGTCACTCAGGAAGGGGATGGAAAGTCCACTAGACAACCGGGATATTTTTTTTTGTTCCAGCAAAAAACTATGGTAATGGTTGGGCTGCCCTTGTGTTGGACCTATCTCCCACTTCTCAGGCCTGAACACTTTTCTGTTTACCTCGAGCACAGAGCATCCCTATGGCAAGTCAGGAAATTCAGATTCTTCTGGGCATAGTTTTACACATGGATCAGCAAAGTGAGATCTGCACTATTTGGGATGGAGCTTGGCCGCCATTCAGGAAAGCCTATTAAACTCAGAAATTTCTTTAAAAAAACAAACAAAAAAAACTAGATACTCTGGTCACTCCAGAATGGTGTGACTTGCATGAATCCTACTACCTTCTCTTATCCTGAATGTCCTGCAGACATTACCTTTGGCAAAAATCTGAAATTTTTCTCACATTTCTGTGAGGGAGACTTCCAGAATCTGTGCAGATCCAGATAGTCCTTACCACTCAGTGTTCCATAACTTCTCCCAATAAAAGCACAACCCTGCCTCAGTGGCTGGACCCAGCATACTTGATACGAACAGATCAAACCAGCGACCATACAAGACTCGCATGGTTCATGATTTGATCAGTTTTAATTGTGTGTGCTAAGCCAGCCGCACAAGCAGAGTAGCGTTTTTATTGGGAGAAGTGCTGAAATGCTGGGTTGTAGCAATTCGGGAGATCCAACAGATTCTGGAAGTTTCCTTAACAGATGTGTGACAAATTATGTGGTTTTAGCCACAACTTGAGGTCTACGGGGCATTGTGGGTAAGAGAATATCATGGGATCCACAAAAGTCACCTGAAACTTCCTCTGGTGTCTAATTTTTAGAAATATCTGGGTTAAGTAACTTTCTAGAGTGGCAGTTGAGCCAGGGCACACGTCACAGCTAATTCCAGTATTTTTTTTTGGGAGAGGAAAAGTTGATGTCTTGGTATTGCATTTTTGGGCCCGCTGTGTCATGGGCCATAGACTGAGCCACAGAAGCGAGGTAGCATTTTAAATTAAGAGGAGTGTGGGAACGCTGAATGGTAGCAATATTGTGTATCATTACGTTTCTGTCAAATGTGACTAAAATGTGTAATACTAGGCACAGTTTGAGGTTTGCAGGACATTGTGGGTAAGAAAATGTCATAGAATACACACAAGGCAAAGGAAAACAGGATTATGTAAATGCGTTTTCATTTTGCAACAGTAAGACTTTGCAAAGTGTAACATAGTTTAATATTTATAGCTGTGTTCTAACTTTAACAGGTTTTCGGTTTGTAGTGCTGCATCAGATGGCAATCCTGCTGTTTAGAAGTTGGTGAAATAGGGCAGAATGAACTCAAGAGAGACAAAAATGTGGTGAGATACTCAGTCAAGTAATGTTCAAAAAGGGTTCTCTTGATGCTTTTCTTAAATGTAGGATAGTATAACATGTAAGAGAGCTAGAGTAGGATTGTTCTGCAAATAGAAATCCAGAGCTTTTTAATCCTATACATTTATTTTAAAAGGAGGTAGTGTCTTTTTGAACAAGTGTGTGTGTGTGTGAGTGTACTGATCTTACAATATTGGAAACATGGACACAGTCTTGAAGATATCTGAGAACATTTTTTCAGCATGATCTTTGTATAAAGCAAACCTTTTTGAATTTGATACAACTAGAGAGATGAAGGTTCGCATGTTTTTGGTGGGGGGATTTTGTGGAGCTGTTAGGCTTTGAGCCAACTTATTCGTGAGCTATTTAGGTAAATAGAAGATGGAGGTACAACAATTCGGTTTCGGGTCTGTGATTGCACTGATCATGTGTTTTCTTTGTTGGGTAACTGGATTTCATCAGTATAAATGCAGTATTTAAGTTTGTATGCCAGACTGATGTCTGCCATTGACGAAACATGAATTGTTTTCACGATTTGTTGAGCGGCCTTCATGATTTTGGGGAAAAAAGACCTGGTTGCAATGACCGGGAAGAAGATAAACTTCCACCTTACTGAAGGTGCCCCAGTATATGCGAGTAGTATAGATAGATGAGTCTCAGGCTGATCACCTCATAAATATTCAAAAGGCTTAGGCCACACATGGCCCCCAAATGTTTGATAACTAAAAGCTACTGGGGGGGTTGAGAACTACATATATCAAAAATTGTTTATTATTTAGAATTAAATTCACAAATTATGCATAACACCCTGCCAGCGCTTTTTTCACAATAAATAATTTGCTTCTTCAGGGTTACTAATGTGCCATATTTCTAAAATTAGAAACAAAAAACAATTAAAAAATAATAAATGTGGACTACCAAAAGACACCTCTAAAACAATTTAAAAAAACAAGCATATGTACTTAACATCCGTTAACCATAATTGTCAGTATGACTGCACACAGCTATCTAGAACTTCAAATCCTAAAAATATACTTTTATTTTATATTAATTAGTTGCATATTACAACATAATTAAGTCATTACATTTCATTATATCTAAAAATGCTGATATAGTCTTGCTAAATGATTCATCAGCTAAATGATTCATATGCTATGCTTATATATGTGTCAGGCATTAAGATAAGTGCACCCGATAGAATCGCCATCTCACCTTTAAGCCACTTGGAATATCACTAATACCGTATCAATCTGCAACTTGCGTCTTAAAAGCAACCTCATTCAATATAGACCAAATACTTTTTTTTTTTTTCCAAAGACACAGCAAGTGATTATTTCAAATGTGACTCCCTGGTAAGGTTCTCATGCTTGCCACTAATTAATATGTAGTGAAAGTATTCCTAGGATTTAGAGAGCTTTTAGATATTTATGTGTTTTTGGAATTCCAAGTAGGTTGCTATATTATGGATAAAAAAGATTTTTAATGGTGCTGAATAAGTGAAGTATATATCGCAAAAAAAGGTCTAGCCTAGTGTTCTGCATGATTCACGAATGACGTTTTTTTTTCATATATATCTTTTGCTGAACACCCTGGTATTTTTTTGGTCATCACATTTTTAATGCAGTATACTTAATTGGGCATACCAGTATAAAGAGTGTACAAATATGCTTATCAACGCTTTCACAATGGCCCTTAGAGGGGATGAAGCCACCTTGTTTCAAAGACGATATAAATGGCCTTTGATACACTCGTGGGTTTTTACACAGATAATAACATAGCTAGACAAGTATCAGTAATCTAATACGAACAGAGAAAGGTAAGATATGGGTCTATTTTCAAAAGCCTAAAATCCCAAATTCTACTAAAGAATATAAAGACTTCCGAGGAAATAAGTTACAGTAGAAATGTGTTTTTGTGTTGTTTTCTCAATAATGCAACACGATTATGGAAGAACAGACCAGTGCTTTGTTTGTTGACTACGAATTATGAAATAATATTTATTTCACCATTGCTACTTTAAACTCACCAGTTGAAGGAAGTCCTTGCAGCACCAATAGCAAGATTGGTTGCCACATGAAAGCGCAAAAACCTAACTTTCTAGTAAACTGGATATCTGGCTGTGGCGTATTGACTGGTTAGGTTGACAGGAAGCCTTTTGGTAGGTGGCATATTACAGAGGTGATATGATACATGTATGGTTTAACTGTGCAGACATATAAGAAAACTTATATGCCAGGCATTTAAATTGATGCTTTTATTTCAATTAATAACATCCTATGGATAAGCCGTTAAATGTATAATATGTTTGATTGAGTTCTGTCTTCCGTGAGAAAGTCACACAAAGGCCTGGGGCTGCTAAACGCGGGGTCCGATTGATCTGGATTGTATTACATTTAAATGCCACATGGAGCTCCTTAAAGAGGATTGCAGCTAAAGCTTCTGCTGCTTTCCAGCCAGGGCTGAGAAGAGAAACTCACAGTGACAGTAAAACCCCAGCAGTTGTCGAGGAATCGGATTAGCTGCAATCCTGGCCTCCAACTGGGAGGGCAGGTGCTGTAATTCCAGTTTGTCATAATGGGTTTTCTTCAACCAGAAGAGGCTATAAGCTTCAAAACATATGCATTGCTTGTTATAATTCATATTTAACGCTGCTATTTAGGCACTTCAACTGCAAACACAGAAACCTTTGCTGTAGCACACGCCGCAGCTCATTGCAAGTGCACGTTTTATGAAATCGTTAGTGTATGGAATTTAGGTTTATTAAGAAGACTGCATTCCCTGGGCACCATCTAGCATGAAGTCACTTGTATAATCAAGCACATAGAAATGATGGGAGAAATACTTGCAATAAGTCTAACCACCAACAGTCACTTGGGGTAGCATGCCAAGTCATTGTTCTCTTGTCCTCCATGCAACCTCCTAGCCACATGTAAATCAGTATTGGTCCTTCTAGAGTAGGAACAGTGCAGCTTGAACTGCCACACAAGGTCCTCCCTGAACTGGGCTAAAGCAACTAAAAAACACTTTCGGCCTGATTGGGCCTCTTCGGTCGGGTGTAGCTTGGGTCCATGGGTTGCTTGGGTTCACTTCTGTAGGGGTTGTTTGTGTTCCCTCCTCAAGGGGGCTCTGCCTAGCAGTTTGTGATGGACTATTCCCCCGAGGAATATGCATAAGGTTGGCCTCTGTCTAGAGTGGGTGAAAAACAATGGGTTGGAATGCTATCCCGAACAATTGCCAGTGGTTAGACAATTTGCAAACATTCCTCCCATCACCTTTTGTGCGATTGACACTCGTCTAAGAACAATTAGAAATGCTGGACAGCGCAGCTGTCTGCAAAACGTATTGGTACCAAGTATTTAAAATAATCATAGAGTGAGCTTTAGCTACACCCCGAGGATTATCAGCCTCCTACCTCGTGCTATTGGCAATTTGTTGTGTAATTCTGCCTTCCATTGGCATGCATGAAGGGCTATTTTTTTTAATCTGAAGAGTATACTCCATCATCACACTGTTTATCACATTTAATTCTTTACTACAAAAAGCAATATTTTTACCAGCACTCATATAGTCGTTAGGCAGGCTTTAGTGTAATTAATAACATTTGTCCATGCATCCCATGTAAATATTGTTTATGTTCCATTTAATAATGCTTTATTGAATAAGTTAACAAACATTAGTACAATAAGATAACTACATTGGAACAAAAAAAGTCACAAGGATAATTATACCTATAAAAACAATTTATATACACAATCAGAATAAAATATTGTACCATTAAAAAATAGCATTTTTGTTATATTTTAGTAAAGAAGAAAGAGAAGAGAGAAAAGAAAAAGAAAAGTGAAAATAATGCAAAATAAAGATCATATGTTCTCAAAAGAGCAACCATTAATTCTAGATGAAAAAAGAGAAAAAGGTCTTGTGTTGTGAGAGAAAAGATGTAAGAGGAAGCCATAACTTGTCTCTTTTAATTAACAGTTGAATAGTATTAGCATTTGCTCGATCCATTCTGTGGATAGCAAATCAGATTCCACCAAGCTACAACAGATATTTTTGTGGCATCTTTCCAATTAGAAGTTATAATTTGCAGTGCACTAGCAATAAGTAAATCAGCCAGTTTGCCAAGCAGGGATTTGGAATGCCAAATAGGTGAGATACTGCCCAAAAAATATGTAATATACTAAAGGGTACACTGATGGACAAAATTGGATTGACTTTATCCCAAACTTGTTTCCAAAAAGTATGGACTGAAGGACATTAAAAAAACATGTGCATATAATGGCTATTTTCTTTAGAACACGACCAGCACTTACTGTCTGTAATAAGTTTAAATTTATAAAGATCTATAGGAGTATAATACAACCGATTATAAAAATAACATAATGTTTGGGTTGTAGACGCTGAACGGGATGTTGTATGGAGTTTTGACCATATTTGTTTCCATGTAGATATAGGAAAAGTTTGATTGAAATCCTGTTTCCATGCCAATTCTATTTTAGACTTTGGTCTCACACGACTGGTATGTGTAAGAGTTCTGTATATAAAGTATGCTGGGACTTGTGAGGGAAATTATCAGGCTGGGAAATAGGCTGTGTAGGAGAGGGAGTATCCAAAGTATGGTACTGAACGGCGTAATGAGAGGAAATATGAAATGTCTGTTGAATATCTTGAAATGCAAGTACAACATTATCTAAAATTAAATGATCCAGAGTTATAATGCCTTTGTGCATCCACTCCTTCCAGACTAAAGTTCTATTATTAATTTTAATATCCTTGTTGTACCATATGGGAGTTTGCCTAATGTTCTCTGATGAGGAGTGAGAGGCAATAAGTAGTGGCTTGGCAATAGCAATATAATGAGTGATTATCTGAGATTGAAGGGATTTAGGGTTTTTTGAAAGCCGAATGGCATCTCTAAGAGTAAATGGTGTAATTTGTGAGTGTTCCAGTTGACTCCATAGAGAGGTTCCATTGTGAAAAGTGGGAGAGAAGGACATCCAGATTTGTTTTAAAACAAATGTAGAATGGTATCTTTTAAGGCATGGAAAATTTACACCTCCATTATCTCTAGGTTCTTGTAGTTTGATTAAAGATATACAAGATTTACTTTTGTTCCATACAAATTTCATAAATAGTGTATTTATAGTTTTAAAAAAAACAGATGGGAGTTTAACTGGGAGCATAGATAGATAAAAATGTAAAATGGGCAACAACATCATTTTGAGTGTGGCCAATCTTCTCCAACATATTAAATAAAGAGGGTACCATCTGTCAAGCAATTTCAAAATCTTTGACTCGACTTCTTTGAGATTAATCCGAATAGTGTCTTTAATAGAATTGGAATAGGATATGCCCAGGCATTTAATATGTTTAGAGTTCCAAGTAAAACCAGTATCTTTAAACATGTCGGGTAAACAATAAGCATTTAATGGCAAAACCTCTGATTTGTCTACATTAAGCTTGTAACCTGAGACATTTGAGTATTGTCGTAGTAAGCAAAAAAATTCCGGAATAGTCTAAGATTAGAGATGAAGAGCAGAATATCGTCAGCATAGGCTGTAAATTTAATCTCTATGTCTTTGTGCTTAAAGCCGTAAAAATCAGACGACCAACTTATTTTCTCTAGAAGGGGTTCAAGGGCTGATATAAATAAAAGAGGTGATAGAGGACAACCTTGTCTAGTGCCTCTGTGTAGGGGAAAGTAATGGGATTGTTTACCATTGACTAAAATAGATGTAGAAGGTGAGGAGTATTAAATACTAATGAGTTTAATAATATGAGGACAAAAATCATGCCATTTTAATGCTCCAAACATAAATCCCAACAAACTCAATCAAAGGCTTTTTCAGCATCAAGAGTTATAGCAGCTATAGGGTCACTGGACTTAGAAGTAAGATGGAGAATACTGAGAAAAGTTCTAGAATGATCTGATATGTACCGCTCCTTAGCAAATTCTGACTGGTAAATGTCTATTAAATCTAGGATATAATGATTAATATGTACGTCATTATTGATAAGGGATATAGGACTATAATTACCACATTTGGATAAATCTTTATCTTTTTTTAGGAATCAAGCACAACATAGCTTCAGAAAAGGTGCCCTTTGCTTGATCTTGCAATATGAAATATTGTATAAGTGTTAATAACTTCGGAACTAAAATGGATGCAGATGTTGAGTAAAATTCAATTGAAAAGCCATCTGGACCCGGGGCCTTATCTTTAGGAAGTTTGGTGATGGTATTTTTAGTTTCTAACTCAGATAGTTCAGAGTATATTAGAGACAAGTCTACTTTATGTGTCATAGGAATAGAGTGGAAGAAAGCATCAACCTCATATATATTTGAAGTATTTTCGGGAGTATATAATTCGGTATAGTAATCAGTAAAACATTCAAGAATTTTTAAGTCATTAGTGTGTCTGTTTCCAAATGTGTCTGTGATAACATTAATTTTAGACTTTTGTTTTTTAATCTTTAAGTAGTTTGCCAACAGTTTACCTGCTCTATTTTTCCCCCCATAAAATTTGGAATTTATTTTGAGTAGAGTACCACCCGCACTATCCAAAGATTGCTTATTGTATTGTAATTTAGCATCAATCAACCTGGCTAGAGTATCTGGTTTGTTAGAGGAGAAGTATTCATGCTCTAGACACTTTATTTGTGCAAGTAATCAAGAGGAAACGTTAGAATTTTCTATCTTTTTAGTGGCAACATAATCTATAATAAAGCCTCTAGCAGTAGCTTTGAATGCATCCCATATAAAATTCATCTGAGTATCAGAAAATAAGTAGTGCATAAAAAATTCTTTAGAAAACATTGTAAATTGTTCAACAAATAACTGGTCTTGCAATAAGACGTTATTAAATCTCCAGCGATTAGAAGATGAGGAAGTGCCTGGAAAGTTCAAATCAATAATTACCGGGGCGTGATCCGATATAAGAATAGACCCAATGTCAGTATGTGAAATTGATTGTAAAATATTTTGTGTAGCAAATATATGATCTATTCTAGAATATGAGTGATATACTGCAGAATAAAACGTAAATTCTAATACATCTGGATGTGCAATTCTCCATATATCACGTAAACCTCTTGAGGAGATTGCTTGATGAAATGCTTTTTTCATTTTATTAGGGATATAACGAGTTTGGGAATGACGATCTACAAAAGGATCTATAAGCTGATTGCAATCACCTCCTACCACACGATTGTCAGAATTGCAAGATAATAGTAAAGAAGAAAAATTAATCCAAAATTGAGGCTGTACTCCAGTTGGACCATAGACATTGCAAATGGAGTACAGCACCCCATTAATTGTAGCTGTCAGTAATATCCATCTACCTGTAACATCTTTAAACTCTTCTATAACTTGTATATGTAAAGATTTATGAAACAAAGTTATTACCCCATTCTTGTTTATGAACTTCAGAGGAACCAAAAACACGACCAACCCAATTTCTATTTAAACTTTTAAAGTCCTGCTCCTTAAAATGTGTTTCTTGTATGAGAGCAACCTGACAGTTTAATTTAGAGAGATGTTGGAGCACTCTTTGTTTCTTAACCGGATTATGTAAACCCTTAACATTCCATGAAATAATACAAAGACTGGTCATTTAACTGGGGGAAGAAATATAGACAACAGAACCTTAACGAAATCTAAGATACATACAACATATGAATCATAGAGTAAGGTGGAAGGGAAAATTCTGAACACATATCCAGTTGAGGTTACTTGTGGATGCCATCATTGGATTGTAAGGTAAAAAAAAATACAAAAGAAGAAAGAAAGACAAAAGGAGAAGAGAGTACGAAAGAGATGGAGAGGTAAAGAGGCGGCGAAAGCACCCCATTGATAGAAGAAAAACAAGATGACGAAAAGCCAAAAGGCTTCAGTCATAATTATCCTGACGAGGAATTATTTTGCAAGGGAAAAAGGGAGGAGCAAGAAAATCAGAGGCCAATCAGCAACAACACCCAAGGAATTAAAATATCTATATAGCAAAAGGCAGAAGAGACGTTAAAACAGAATAAATACATTACAGTATAAACAACTGACGACGTGACTTACCAACAAGGGAAAGAACACTATGATGACGAGCTATACAAGAATATAGACACAGTCGGAAAGGGAATTTTCTTTGCTTGTCATTTCAGTGTTTTCAATATCTGTAAGGAAAAAATAAATGGTTTAAAAATCCAACATTAAGCAATCAAGTCTTGCTGAGTTCCATTGCCTCCCCTTTGTGGATATATATAAATTGTTTCAAATCAGAGGGATTTTCAAAAGTAGTTGTTCTGTCCTTGAAGGTAACTTTAAAGAAACAAGGATGAACAAGGCCAAATCCAGCGTTCATAGATCTTAAAGCTGGTCGGAGATCTAGAAATTCTTTCCTTCTTTTGGCTGTCGCCGTGTCCACATCCTGGCAAAAGAAAATATTTTGGCCTGACCACAACATTTGCTTACGTTGTTTGACAGCAGTTAAGACTGTCATTAAATGTGAGTATTGTAGAAAGAGGGTGATAATTCCTCTTGGTTTAGATGTAGAGGAAGGACCAATACAATGGGCTCTCTGAATGTTAAGGACTGTGGTATTCTGTAGACCAACAATCTTCGGAATATGAGTTTGCAAAAATGTTATCAAATCCTGGCCTTCTGAGCCTTCCGGAATGCCATAAATGTGAAGATTATTGCGCCAATTACGATTTTCCAAATCTTCTGTCTGTTTTTTAAGTAGTGTGACTTCTTTAGTCAGATTATCAACTTTAATAGTAGTGTCTTGTATGTCGCTGATCTTCTGCTCCACATCAGAAAGTTGAGAATCCAGACGTGACCATTTCTTCTCTATTCGTTGTAGTGCAATATTTGTTTCCACAGAAAAAGGCTTTATTAACTTGAGTTCATCCATAATGTCTTCCAATGTAAGAGGCAATGGAGACTTAGTTGGAGAGGATGGGTCCTTTTTTAGCTCTTTTGTTACCTCCGGAGTCTTTACGACCGTTAGAATTAGATACAGAGGATACAGATACTTTTGAAGTATGAGGAATCTCCATTTTAGCGATGTAGTGTAGACTTAATACAGTATTTTTAATTGATGTTCTCTCACCGTCGGTTAGATCACCTCAAAGGACGAATGTCAAAAATTATAAAAGAAAATCCAAACTGAAGAATCTAAAATGATTTCAGAGTCAACATCTCAAAATGTCAAAGCAAAATATAGAGGTCCCCACATTCATTTAAATAATAGTGGGTAATATAGAGTGTGGCCAAGGAGAAAAGAAACAACATTTTAAAGAATAAAAGTGGTCTTCACAAAATGGCGGCGACATTTCTGTGAGAAAGGGAGCAGCAGGTTCAAAGAATGAAACTCTTTGAGAAAAAAAGAGTTTAAAAGGTTAAAAAACTCCCCAAACTGCTCCCTGCATATTCACATTCCACATTTTTAAGAAGAAATGTGCCAGTCGTCGAATAAACGCTCTCCAAGGAAAAGAAACGGCCTCAGCAGTTCGGGAGCATCGCTATCTCGCGGCCATCTTAATTGCTCCGGCGAGCGATCTCCGTTTATGTTAATTTGATTTATAATGTGCATGGCTGCCTCAACAACAGGCCTTCCTAGCTCTGACCACAGTAGACCTATTGCATTATGCATCAAAGAGAGGTAGGGAGGGCGTGGAGAGGCCTAGATAACTTAAGCTTTTTCCTAACACAAAGATGACTCTACGTATTCCTTAAATCAGGAGGCATGTTGTTCCAAACAGCAGGAGCCAAAACCGCGAAAGTGCAACCTCACAATTTCTTTTTTTTTTAACTAAGGGATCTCTGCAAGATTTAATTCTGCTGAACAAAGTGCTCTGGCAGTGTCAACACCAGAGCAGTACGTGCTCCACTGGCGACAAAAATGTAAAAACCCAGCACTCTCAAAACAACGTAATTTATGCATTGTGCTGATATGTTGTGGTTCAACCTTTTGCATTGCAGAGTTCAATCCTGAAATCTTATTTTTAATATGCTTACAAATACTGTTCCTTTGCAATGTATTGCTGCAGGTTTTTAGAGTGTGTTAGGGTGTGGCCCCTTTCCAGGGCCTTCCAGAGACTTTCCCTGCAACATGCCTGGGCGTGGTTCTGGGCTGGGCCAAGACTCTATAAAAGAGAGCCAGCCCAACTCCCAGTGCTCACTATTCAGAGGTCCCGGTGCAGAGCAGCAGCTTCTTCCTGAGCTCCTGTCCCGGCGGCCTATTTGGATCTTCCAGTCTTCTGCCCTTCATCCTTCATTGATGATCATTGTTCCAGGCGGTAAGACGGTGGCTGGACTGTTCCGACACCGTTATTGAGAATTTTCATATTCTTGGTTTAATTCTTAAATGAGTAACAGATTACTTGCGCACTACCATTTCTTGACATTTATATGGTAGTTTACTAATAGGCAAGACGCGCGATTTGTTTCATAAAGGTTTGATCTTGTTATTCATTGCGTACTACCATTTCTTGACATTGGCATGGTGGCTTAAGAATCGGCAAGACGCGCAATTCGTTTTATGGTGTTTAAACATTGTTGTCCATTGCGTGCTACTATTTCTTGACATTTACATGATGTTTTACGAATTGGCAAGACGCGCAACTCGTTTCATGAGGATTTAACTTTGTTGTTCATTGCGCGCTACCATTTCTTGACATTTACATGGTGGCTTAAGAATCGGCAAAAGAAGCGCGATTCGTTTCATTGTACTTTGATCTTGTTATTTATTGTGAGCTGTTATTTCTTGACATTTACATCGTGTTTTACGAATCGGCAAGACGCGCGATTCGATTAATGATGATTTGACTTTGATATTCATTGCGTGCTACCATTTCTTGGTATTTTACATGGTGACACTCGAATCGGCAAGACGCATGATTCTCTCCTCGAGTTTATTTCATGTTGTTTATTGTATGCCACTATTCTAAGATATTTATTATGTAATATTCGAGTTGACAAGTTATGTGATTTGTTTCCTGAATCCATATTGTGTTATTCATGGTGCACAATCCTTTTATGGTGTTTACTATATATATATATACATATATCTGCAATATGCGCAATTTGTGTTGAAACATTTTAAGAGTACACAGAAGGCCAGAGTTTCTAGATGCAATATTGTATGGTCCTAGTATACATTCTCAAAATAGGATTTATATGACTGGTTTAAAATGTAGTCAGAATGTTTTTTCTGATTCTCATGTAAAGGAAAGTACTTGAATAAGAAAGTTTTCATTTAATTCATCTTGATTCCCCTACAGGTATCCGGCCATCTTGAAACTTAGTCATTTTAAACTTAACTCTTAGATTGTTCATGTTTTCAGTGTGACTAGGCTTAGAATCATAGTCTAGTATTGATTTCAGGAGATATAATTTTCATATTGTGTGTTCTAACCTTTTTCTTACTACAGGTCTCCTTCCCAGCTGTTCCCTTCCTAATCCCCTCTTCCCCTCTTGAACTCTCTCAGTCTCTGTGATTTATCTATCAGAGTCTTGGAGCTGTTCAGTGGTGGACGTGTTGGGAACGTGCACAGACCCCGAGGATCTGGTGACTCTGACAGAATAGTGAGCCCACAAATTATTATCCTCCTGGCTTGTGTATGTTCTCAGCCTGGCAACGCTAGACGAGTTAGTCAAGGCTATCACCCAGCTCCAAGCAGAGGTGGTATCATCCAAAGAATTGACAACTAGCTTAGCAGAGAGAGTGAGTCAGTTGCAAGATAAGGTAGAGAAGAAGGAACAAAGTCCCACAGGTGTGTCTTGGCCAGGTACTTCTTCTCAGGCTTCTGCAAGTAATCCGATTTCCCTAAATGTTCCTTCTGCAATTCCTTTAGCTCCCCCAGAACGTTTCTCAGGTGACCATTTGAAAGCACAATTTTTCCTGGTTCAAGTGGAACTACACTTCACCTGCAGACCAAATACTTTCCCCGATGCCCAGTCCAAAGTAGCTTTCTTGTTATCATATCTGTCTGGCGATGCAGCTACTTGGGCAATTCCTTTTGTGCGTAAAAATAGTCCCTTGTTGTATAACTGGAGAAATTTTGTTTGTGAATTTGAGAGAGTTTTTGAACATAGAACTGTAACACAGTCAGCAGATCGTGAATTATTAGATTTACGCCAAGGGAATCAAGACCTAGTGTCGTATTTAGCCAACTTTAACCGGCTGGTTGCCGAGACATCCTGGCCTGAAGAAAAACAAGCGGTCTTGTTTTACAAGGGACTCCAAGAGGAACTAAAAGATATCTTAGCACAAATCGACCCACAGCCTACAGACTGCCAAGAATGAATAAACCTTGTCTTGAGACTTGATCATCGTTTAGCAGAACGTAAAGGAACGCGCAAAAAGATTGAAAAATATTCATGGCGCGTTCATGATAACAGAGATTCAAGAACTCTGAAAGAAAGAACGCCGGAACCGATGGAAATTGGAACCATCAGAAGACCTTTGACCAAAGATGAAAAGGACCTATGCAGAAAAAATGGACAATGTCTTTATTGTGGGCGAAAAGGTAATTTTGCCAAAGATTGTCCAATCAAACCAAAGAACAAGCAAGGTCCAGTTCAGAAGGTCGCAGCCAATGCACCAGTCGAGTTGGAAAACTAAAACACCCAAGATGCAGAGAAGGGTTGCTCTTGGGTGTCACCGTGGACCCTTCACAATCTAGACATCTTAAACTGGAAATAAGAGTTCAGGTCAAGAAAAAGATCTATTTCAAAAAAGCTCTAGTCGATTCTGGGGCTACTGGGAACTTTGTTGATGTCCAATTGGTTCATGCATGGGGGATCCCATGTATTCAAAAGAAGACCCCAGAAATCATCCAGGCAGTCGATGGAAAACTCTTGACTGGAGGTCCGATAACTCTTCAGACTATCCCCTTGTCGATGATTTGTGAAGCTAAGAATCAAAGAAAGAAACATAAAGAGAAAATCATCCTTGACGTGATCCATGCTCCCCAATATGGGATTATCCTCGGCGTGCCATGGTTAACTCATCACAATCCGGAGATCAATTGGGCAGAACGAAAAATCGTGTTCTCATCTGCGCCATGTAACGAACAATGTCTCCAAAAGATTCAAGTACCAAAAGTTTGCAACTCTTACATAGCTACTGCCGCGGAGAAAGGAATTCAGCTGCCCAAACAGTATTCATCTTACAAAGATGTATTTGATGAGAAAGGAGCAGAGACTCTACCTCCTCACAGATCTTATGACTGTCAAATTGATCTAGCCCCAGGTGCGATGCTTCCCAACTGTCGTGTATATGCCCTGTCAGAACATGAAAATCAACATTTACGAAAATACCTAGATCAATTTTTGGAGAATGGCTTCATTCGCCCCTCTAAGTCTCCTGCAGCTTCGCCTTTGTTTTTTGTTTCAAAAGCTAATGGAGAACTTCGAACTTACATTGACTATAGGGGTTTGAACAAAGTCACCATCAAGAATAAATATCCTTTACCCCTAATTCCGGTCTTATTGGAACAAGTAAAGAGAGCAAAAATCTACACGAAGCTTGACCTTCGAGGTGCTTATCATTTGGTCAGAATGAGAGAGGGTGACGAATGGAAAACAGCGTTCAAGACAAGATATGGCCTTTTTGAATACACCGTCATGCCTTTTGGTCTGTGTAATGCTCCAGCATCATTTCAATTTTTCTTGAATGACTTTATTAGAGAGTACCTCGACATATTTGCCATAGTCTACATCGATGACATTTTGATCTACTCAGACAATGAAAACGAACAGGTCCAACATGTCAAGAAAATTCTTGCAGCCCTTCGAAAACACCATTTATATTGCAAACTAACCAAGTGTGAGTTTCATGTTACCACAGTTGAGTTTTTAGGGGTTATTCTTACCCCTCAAGGTATGGTGATGGCAGAAAAGAAAGTAAAAGCCATATCTGATTGGCCCATCCCAAAGACTGTTCGTGAAGTACAATGTTTCCTGGGGTTTGCAATTTTTTATCGGAGGTTCATAAATCATTTCTCCCAGACAGTGGCTCCAATCACTAAACTACTAAGAAAGAAAGAAAAGTTTGTATGGTCCCCAGAAGCTGATCAAGCCTTCTCGACTTTGAAGGAAGCTTTCTCCACTGCCCCAGTCTTGACTCATCCTGATGCGAATCAACCTTTCATAGTGGAAGCTGATGCTTCAGATGTAGCAATAGGAGCCGTTTTACCACAACGAAATAAAGACACTGGTCAACTTCATCCTGTAGCTTATATGTCTCGGAAGTTGAACGAAGCCGAACAGAACTATGTCATTGCTGAAAAAGAGCTTCTGGCGATTTGTGACGCCTTTAAAGAATGGAGACATCATTTGTTGGGTGCCAAATACACTGTCACAGTATATACTGATCATCGTAATCTTCAATTCATGAGTTCCGCCAGACTTTTGACCCCTCGGCAATTACGCTGGATGCTTTTTTTTTGCCGAATATGATTTTGTAGTAACCTTCCGGACTGGTAAAGATAATCGCAAGGGTGACGCCTTGTCCCGTCAAGAGTCAACCACGTTGCCTGCATTTCAAGCCACCAGAGCTATCATTGCTCCTGACAAGGTTCTATGTATCATAAAAACTGAAGATTTCTTTGAAGAAATTCGCAACTCTTTCACTGTTGAAAAATGGCAAACATGGGCCCAAGCAGATCCCAAAAGGTCAATCAAGCAAGGTTTACCCTTTCATGACGCTCGTTTGTTCGTACCCACTACCAAACTTCGCAAGATAGTGTTTCATTGGTTGCATGTTATACCTACGGCAGGTCACCCAGGTAATCCTAAAACTCTTGAACTGATCCAACGCTATTTTTGGTGGCCTACCCTAACAAAAGATATGAAAGCAATGGTAAACAACTGTGAAGTTTGTGCTCGCATTAAAACAAGTCATTCAAAACCAAAAGGGTTGTTACATCCTCTTCCAACCCCAAGTCGTCCATGGGAGCACATTTCTTTAGACTTTATTACCGGTCTGCCAGTGGTTCAACAGCATTCAGTAATTCTGGTGGTAGTAGATAGTCTCACGAAATATGGACATTTCATCGCCTGTAAAAAATTTCCCACTTCTAGTGAATTGGCAACTATTTTACTGAACAGAGTGGTTCGTTATCATGGACTGCCAAAGGTTATCCTCTCCGATCGGGGGTCACAATTTTCCTCCAATTTCTGGAAGACATGGTGTAAAACACTCCAAGTGACATCTACGCTATCTTCTAGTCACCATCCTCAAACAGATGGTCAAACGGAGAGACTAAATCAGACTTTGAAACAATACCTACGTGCCTACGCTGAAAAGGCACTTTATTCTTGGACATCTATGCTCTGGTTAGCTGAGTTAGCTTACAATATCTCATTCCACACTTCTATTGGCGTTACACCCTTTTTTGGTTTATTTGGCTATCATCCTGACACCTTGCCCATCACAATTCCTCAAGAAAGTTCTCTTACTCCAGCTGTGTCAGAAACCATTCAGCATTTACATCAAACCCAGAAACTGATTCAACAGCATTTAGAAAAAGCCAAACTAAAATATAAAAGGCATTATGACAAGAAACATTGTGAGGGACCGCAATATCAACCAGGTGACAAAGTGTGGCTTTCCACAAAACATATAGACTTCAAGAAGAAGCACATGTTTAACCCCAAATTCGTAGGTCCTTATACTGTCCTTCAGCAAATCAATCCGGTGACCTATAAACTACAATTGCCCAAATCCTTACGGATTCATCCAGTGTTCCACAGTTCCCTCTTGAAAAAGGCAGTCCAAAAGGTCCACCCTCATCCAGCTCCTGTTCTAGTACAAGGGGAAGAAGAATACGAAGTCAAGAAAGTGTTGGATTCTAAACTGAGAGGGCGTAATCTATGGTACTTAATCTCATGGAAAGGTTATGGTCCTGAAAGTAACTCATGGGTTTCCGCATCTGATGTTCATGCTCCAGTACTTGTGAGACGCTTTCATCGTCTTAATCCAAGCAAACCAGGCACTAGAGCGCATCTGGGAGAGGGGAGTACTGTCAACACCAGAGCAGTACGCGCTCTATTGGCGACAAAAATGCAAAAACTCAGCACTCTCAAAACAACGTAATTTATGCATTGTACTGATACGTTGTGGTTTAACCTTTTGCATTGCAGAGTTCAATCCTGAAAACATATTTTTAATATGCTTACAAATACTGTTCCTTTGCAATGTATTGCTGCAGGTTTTCAGAGTGTGTTAGGGTGTGGCCCCTTTCCAGGGCCTTCCAGAGACTTTCCCTGCAACATGCCTGGGCGTGGTTCTGGGCTGGGCCAGGACTCTATAAAAGAGAGCCAGCCCAACTCCCAGTGCTCACTATTCAGAGGTCCCGGTGCAGAGCAGCAGCTTCTTCCTGAGCTCCTGTCCCGGTGGCCTATTTGGATCTTCCAGTCTTCTGCCCTTCATCTTTCATTGGTGATCATTGTTCCAGGCGGTAAGACGGTGGTTGGACTGTTCTGACACCGTTATTGAGAATTTTCATATTCTTGGTTTAATTCTTAAATGAGTAACAGATTACTTGCGCGCTACCATTTCTTGACATTTATATGGTAGTTTACAAATAGGCAAGACGCGCGATTTGTTTCATAAAGGTTTGACTTTGTTATTCATTGCGTGCTACCATTTCTTGACATTGGCATGGTGGCTTAAGAATCGGCAAGACGCGCAATTCGTTTTATGGTGTTTAAACATTGTTGTCCATTGCGCGCTACTATTTCTTGACATTTACATGATGTTTTACGAATTGGCAAGACGCGCAACTCGTTTCATGAGGATTTAACTTTGTTGTTCATTGCGCGCTACCATTTCTTGACATTTACATGGTGGCTTAAGAATCGGCAAAAGAAGCGCGATTCGTTTCATTGTACTTTGATCTTGTTATTTATTGTGAGCTGTTATTTCTTGACATTTACATTGTGTTTTACGAGTCGGCAAGACGCGCAATTCGATTAATGATGATTTGACTTTGATATTCATTGCGTGCTACCATTTCTTGGTATTTTACATGGTGACACTTGAATCGGCAAGATGCATGATTCTCTCCTCGAGTTTATTTCATGTTGTTTATTGTATGCCACTATTCTAAGATATTTATTATGTAATATTCGAGTTGACAAGTTATGTGATTTGTTTCCTGAATCCATATTGTGTTATTCATGGTGCACAATCCTTTTATGGTGTTAACTATATATATATATATATATATATATCTGCAATATGCGCAATTTGTGTTGAAACATTTTAAGAGTACACAGAAGGCCAGAGTTTCTAGATGCAATATTGTATGGTCCTAGTATACATTCTCAAAACAGGATTTATATGACTGGTTTAAAATTGAGTCAGAATGTTTTTTGTAAAGGAAAGTACTTGAATAAGAAAGTTTTCATTTAATTCATCTTGATTCCCTTACAGGTATCTGCCCATCTTGAAACTTAGTCATTTTAAACTTAACTCTTAGATTGTTCATGTTTTCAGAGTGACTAGGCTTAGAATCATAGTCTAGTATTGATTTCAGGAGATATAATTTTCATATCGTGTGTTCTAACCTTTTTCTTACTACAGGTCTCCTTCCCAGCTGTTCCCTTCCTAATCCCCTCTTCCCCTCTTGAACTCTCTCAGTCTCTGTGATTTATCTATCAGAGTCTTGGAGCTGTTCAGTGGTAGACGTGTTGCGAACGTGCACAGACCCCGAGGATCTGGTGACTCTGACAGGCAGGGAACATAGGTTTGCATGAGTTCTGAGAGAATAGGGGCTCCTGCAGCGTTCAAAATCTTGTGGGCAGTGATGAGAACTTTAAATTGAATGCACTTCTCAATGCACAACCAATGGAGCGTCTTGAGAAGCCCAGAGGAGGAACATAATTTAGAAAGAGAGACCAGTAATCTGGCAGCAATGTTTTGCACTGATTGCAATCCTCTCTAAGACTGATTTTTTGCCACCAAGATACAAGATGTGCAGTAGTCCAGACACAACAGGATGAAAGATTGAATGATCAACTGTTGAATATGGGGTTGGAAGAAGCAAATAATTGGTTTAAGGCCTCTCAGAAGTCCAAAACATGTGCCATCCAGAGTTCTCACTTGGGACTCAAAGGAATACATTTTTTTTCAATAGATGATTTAGGTGACGTAGGGGATCCCATGCCTTCAGGCCACATCTGATCTCCCCAAGTCTGGGTGGGCTTTCCAAACAACAGGATCTCAGCTTTATTAGAGTTAAGTTTCAGACAATTAACATCCATTCAGTTGGCCACTGCCAGCATACATTTCTGAAACTTAACCTTGTCTTTACAAGCATCTGCAGTGAAACAGACAATAAGTTGAGTATCATCTGTGTACAAGATTATGGAGACCCTGAAGGGCTTTACAGTCTCTGACAGAGGCCTGATGTAAATGATAAAGGGGATAGGGCTTAACAAGGAACCCTGGGGGACCCCGTGGTACAAGGTCTGAGCGAAGATCAGAAAGGAGAGGAGATGACCTGAAATGAGCGATTGCTAAGGAAGGAAACAAACCAAGACATAGCCTTACTGTCAGTTCCTATGAAGAGGCACAGAAGAAGCACCTTATAGGATACGGTGTCGAAGGCAGCGCTCAAGTCTAGAAGGATAAGTTCAGAGGAGCCGGCTTCATCTGCAACTTTTCGAAGCATCTCTGTCATGGTCAGAGATTCAAAGCTGAGATTGGATCTAAAACCATTTTGGGATATGTCCAGGATATGATTGACCTCTTAAAAACTCAGTCAGGAGATCATTAATTTGTTTTTCCATAACTTGAACTAGGAAGGGGAGCAGCGAAGTAGGGTGGTAATTTCTCGGGTCTCAAGCGACACTTTCTTCAAGAGAGGAATTACTTTCACCTGCTTCCAGGCCTGAGGAACGATAGTCAAAGATAAAGAGAGATTAGCGACCTCTAGAAAAGTGTGAAGAATAACCTAGTGGTGAGAGAGGACAAATCAAGGGGGCCTAATTCATTTAGTTCTGGCCCAGGCCATGCATGTCTGACTGGCTAGGACAGACCTCTGCATAAGCTATGGTCTACGGCGTAAATTGGGCATAGATGATGTTGATCTTTTTGACAAAAAAAGTCTACTATATTGTTGCAGTGGTGACTTGAAAGCTCAACTGGCCCTGTGGTGACTGGTTTTCTTAAGCTATTCACACTAGAGAAGATGTCTTTTGCTTGAGTTTTACTGTTTAGAATTTTATTTGAAAGGAACTCAGCTTGAGTTTTCCTTACTGATTTGTGGTGCACTTTAATTGTGTTCAAATAATGTGCTTTTGCCATTACATCGTCTGGCTTTCTCCATGCTCGCTCAAGCACCTTGCAGTGCTTTTACTCCTCAACCAGCTCCCCATTGAACCAGGGGGTGGAGGACGTACATCTGTCCTGAACCTGAAAGGCAGGTATCAAATTGTCAGGGGCTGAGGTAAGCCAAGCCTTTATCTTAGATGCTGCACAATCCATATTGGGATCTATCTAGGGGATATAGGCTGATACATGGCTGCTAAATTCCAGCAGATTCAATTTATGCCAGGTCCTTTTAATGGAAAAATTGATTGCGATAGTATTTGTGTTGTTACTCACTTGTAAGTACATGGGAATCAGACACCTCTAAGTTTGAAGGGTTAGAGAAGACCGGATCTAGAAGATCACTCGCCATATGTGTAGGGCCTCCTACTAATTGAACCAGCTTCAGCGATGCCATGTCATCCAAAAAATTGTGGGCCCCAGTGTTGCTAGGCTAGTCAAAGTGAAGGTTTCCTAAAATGCTCAATTTGGATAATTTAAGAGCTAATGGGGCTATCTGGATTACCATCGCTGTACTGAAGACTTTGGAGGTGGGCGGGGCTATAGTTTAAAAAGCCTGAAAGAGTAAATGTTTTGTTCACGGATATCTGGAGTAGGGTGCTTTCTCATTCTTAGGTAGAGCAAGGATCCAGACTACAGATTACTGTAGATTTGTGAATAATAGCCATGTGCCCCTTCTACCACAGAGTTTCACACCTTTTGATGCTATAGTCTGGGGCAAGAGCCAGGAGGAGTTCTGCTGCAGTGGTAGGACTAAGCCAGATTTCAGTAAGAAATTAAACTTCAGGTAGGTTATCTTGAATAAAATCGTACAATTCGGCGTGGTGGCGCACCAATGAGTGGCAGTTTATAACACATTTTAAAATGCAAGCAGTGATTCTCCTGGAGAAATGCACATGAGCGCAGGGGGTGACCTATAGCAGACGTAAAGCCACACTGTTTGCACTTAAATGCTCCCCCTGGAACCAAGCATGCAATCAATCAGGACATTCTTCTACTTAGGCAAAGCAGATAAAGAGTAAGAAAGCAAATTTCTCATTAGAGGGGCAGCTATCCTGGCCCCTTGCAGTCCAGGTGTGGACAGGCTTGCCACCCATGTGTTTTTCAGTTCTCACCGAAAAGATATTCTTTAATGGATGGAAAGGTCTCACCCACTGGACTGGCCTGTGATGAAGCATGCCACTATTTGGTGTGGGTGAGGTCTTTACATCCGTAAAAGAATATATTTTTGGTGAGAACTGAAAAACACATGGGTAACTGGCAGCAACTTTAACCCACTCCACTGTGTGATATGTTAAGCATTGGTTGGGAGTTAGTGGAATTGTGGGAATACAACTTTTTCTCTATAGTGTGTGTATGTGGACGGGCTTGCCATTGACACTCCTTTGGCGCTAGCAGCTCATCCATGCATCAGCCTTCTTTATGTGCAGGTATTGCCGGGAGGAAAGTAGCATAAGACAGCAACTAGAGCCCTGCCTTTCACAGATAGCGGGCCAGCCAAAATGGCATCCAGAAAGTGCAAAATGCAAAGTGATGCACCCGAGTAAACACTCCTGCCCAGTTCAGTTTCCCTGCCCAAAGTGCAAGTGTTCGTTTTATTCCCCGACTTAAAGTGCAAGTAAAAAAAGGCGGCCTACAAGCCTTCACAAATTCATTCAGTATAAATAAGGATTCAAATTTAGCAGCCGCACTATTCTGATTCAAATAGTACAGTAAAATTGGATAAAAGTAAAAACGCACTTAAAAAGCACTTGTAAGCCGAATATTGAATAAAAACCTGGCTCTCACTGTGAAAATATCGATCTAATGAGACAAGCATCTGCGCATCTTTATGTGCAGGTATTGCTCGGCGGGATTGCCTGTACTTAGGTGCATTAGCTCCATAAAGCAAGATCTATATGTTTGTTATGTATAAGTAGTTGTGAGCAGGGGGTATTTGTCAGAAGCTGCAGTGTTTTGTGCGTAGTCCGATTATCACAGTTTCAACATATAAGCATAACAAAAACAAACTCTTGCTCTGTGTGAAAACAAGGATATATAAACGCACAATTGGGAACCCTTTTGGCCTAGGAAAGTCATACATCACAATGAAAACAGCGCAGTTACAGAAACAATGATGGACTGTTACACGTGGTGAAGGGAGAAAAAAATGTCACTGTAAAAAATATATTAAAATTGACGTCCTGGAAAACAAACGCATTATTTTCAAATAACACAGGTTAGACTGAGAAGTAAGGCCAGAACTGGGGTGGTTATGCATAGATATCTCCAAGCCTAATTGGTTTATCAATTGATAATTCTGAACTTGAAGGCAATATTTTGAAGAAATAACATCTCAAAGTATGAATGAAATTCAACAAAAGTCATTGAAACCATCAATGTTGACCAGCAGTGAGACTTTTACCCAGTGAAGGAGGTTTGAGAGAGTCTGTTATTAACCAACCCAATTAAATAGCAACACATTCAGTAAACCACATCAACCTGTTATCTACCACACACCATTCGCTCATCACAGCCAAGTAACCAAAAAATGTGATCCATCAGACTTTCTCTTCAGCGACTTCAAAGGACATCTCCTGTCAACAAATGACAAACTTCATTTCCTCGACACAACCCAAGCCCACACTGAAAGTCAACATAGTGTGTTACACCTGCAGACAGAACTCACAGGGGAATTACTTTGTTTTTGTGGTGGTGGTGACTTGGTCCTCTTAACTATGCAGCAACAGACTGGAAGGTTGTGTCTCTCTTGTGTACTCTGCCTTTCTCTGAAATGTCCTCTCACTTGTGTTGGGTAGTTTGCAAGGTGAGTGAACTGCTGCTGTCCCTATGGCAGTTTCAAATGTTTCCTTTTAGCTGGTCGGTACGCGATCAAGGAGATCAGGCTAAGGAGTCAGAATTAGGCTCAGGGGTATGAAGGATCAAAGATGAGGGATGTATTACTGTCTGAATGTCTGGGTTTCTCGTCTTGTGCGAGCCATAAATGAGCAAAAGCATTTTTACTGAGATGGTGGACAAGGTTATAGGCCATTCCTCTCCAAAATGGTTGTTGCTCCAAGTTGTATTTTGCACTCATTCCTTTTTCAAGAAGGTGCCTAACTATTTTCCATTTACTGCTTAATTCATATATGAGGAGGCTTTGGTCTGAGACTGATGCATCACATTGCTTTTGAATCTTTTTTTTGTCCAGTTCTATGACCACTGTAGCAGGATTTGACTGGCCTATAAGGCAATCAGGCAGCGTCTGACTGGCTACTCTCGCAGGTCAGTGTGTGGGACTGTTTTGTCATCTACCGGGCCATTGCTTACTGCTAACTTCTCTTATATTAAAACACACATTGCCTGCAGCAAGCACAAATAATTGAAGTCTTCCATATATTTCAAACTGCTTGTACATTGTGTCTTTACAATTTCAAAGCTGACCCAATTTCCAAATATAGGCCACTTCTTTCGCTTTCTAATTCACTAACGGGGGTCACTTTGATTTTGGTGCCTGGACCTATTGTCTATCCCAGTCCAATGTTGCGCCCTCAATTATTTTTATCCTTGATTGTTGCCCTTTTTCTGCATCTGTTTGTCTTAATAGATTCTCCTTCCTGGAAAAGTATATTCTGGGTTCTTACTCTTTCTCTACTCTGAGAAGGTGTAAGGACCTGAGCAAATGAGTACAATATCCCCTTCCATTTACTCTCCAGATTAGAAGACATGCATACATCAGTCAGGGAGAATGAGGGGACAAAAGGTGAGGGGGGGGGCGGAGAGAGACCTACAGACGCCACTCTTCTGCTTCTTTGGATCAGAGAGGTGGTTGCAGGCTCAGCAGGGATGTGAATCTTAGTTACAGGCAAACACCAGTATAAGGGGAACAAGTACAGAGAAGAAACATACCCCATAACTTAGCACTGAGCTTTTGTTACTGAAGGTCTTGGCCAACTGTTCTTTATTGAACCCCTCCCCCCACACCAACTCAGATGTAGGTGTGGAAACCGAGGACACAAGGAAAGAGAATGGAAAAAATAAATAAAATGGCTCAAACAAGCAAAATAACAAAAACCCTGACAATCGTGCTAACACGAAGGAACAAAAAAAAAGTGAAAATCAAACCTTAAGGGTTCAGTAGATGGTATCAAACTAGATGATTCGGGGAGCCACAACACAACGGAAAGTTACCAGGCAGCTTCTGTATGCCAAACGTATGCTAGAATACTTCCCTTCCTAAATTGCCCTAGAAATGGTTCACCTGACCCGGAAGTAAGTACACAAAGGAATGTAAGAAGTGATACTTACCTGTAAAAGAGATCCATCAGCATGATGGCTTCTGGAAGGAACTAGAAGGCGAGGAAAAACAGGGTAGGTTAGACTGTGAAGAAAGACTGCAAGACACAGTAAGAGAAAGCTGGACGAGAGGGAATAAAAAAGTAACAGATGGTGTCTAAGATAAGAAGGTAGTAGCACGGTAGAGTGAGAAACCAGTAATAGGAAGTCTGGATGAGTGACGGTGAATCAACCACTGGTTTATGAAGGAGTAGAAGGTCCTGACGGCCGAACTGAGGAGAGGTGGATGCTTCCAGGGGACAGCAGAGTTCACAAGTCTGCAACAGTCTTGGAGGACTGTAACTAAGTCAGGGATGCCATATAGAGAGGGGGAAATTTTCCTACATCTGCTAAGCGAAGAAAGGAGATACAATTACCAGCAAGCATTTGCAATCCAATAGGTCTCACATTTACTTGAGTTAGAGCTATTGGCGTTGTAAATTAATAACTGGACTTTTTTTACCACATAAATTGGTCAACCCTCCCTCACAATTGGTCAACGCTCCCTCCTGCCACATAATTCCAGTGGCCCTGAATATAACTAAAGCACTTCCATTTACCTTCTTCCTCTATCTGCAGCCAAAAATAAAAATGTTGCCATTTAGCATCCTAATTTAAACCTGCCACACTAATTCCAATAGAACACCACTTTCACCACCCCACCATCAGAGTTGCTGGCTGGCTAACTCAATTTCCGGGAAAAAAAGACACAAGACAGCCACGGAGGAGTAACGAGAGAAATGAACTAGAAGGGTCACACAAACATATCAAGAGTGTTCAAACGGTCATAGTGTAATAAGGCTGTTAAGCTGACCTGAATCATGGTCATAATTGTAATAAGGAGATATTAATAAAACAAATACAATTATCATATAAACCCAATAAAAACCTTTATCAAAAATAAATGTTTGGCATTAGACTGTGATGCTCAGAATAGCCCCTAGAGGACGCCACAATGAAAATAGCTTTTGTAAGAAACATGGTCATGTAACCATATAGTTTGCCCCTAGAGGCATTGCACATATTTAGGGCTAGCAGGCCTACTGCAATGAAATAACAAACAAAGTCGTAAAACATAAACTACTCTCATCTGTAACACAAAACTTACAACCATGAGACCGCTTAAAAAGACACTGAATGGTGGGAGGGGTTATTATTTTGGGATCCCCACTAACCTAGTGTGAGGACCCAGAGATGATTCAGACAGAGCACATCATGGTGAATATTTTGAAGGCGGTCCCACTGTCGTAGGACCACCACAGCCTGAGTTATGAGCAAATGTTTTGTAAAAGTAATGCCCTGCAAAGAATTGTTCGGCGAATTTCCATGCTGCAAATATTGTACTATGTTTATATGTTGACTGTAATGCTTAGAACAGCCCCTAGACGACAACACAATGAAAATAGCATTTGTAAGAAACGTGGCCATGTAACCATATAGTTAGCCCCTAGAGGGCATAACCACAAAAAAAAGAAAATGGCAGAAAGTAATGTAGTGTTGTCGCGTAGGCTCTCATTATCCTAATGAGACTACTGGATTTTGAGATTGTCCACAATGTGGGGGACTGAGTCTGACCCACGGTGGATTACGCTTGTCACTCCAAATCTGGGTTTTGCTCCGGCTAACTAGCAGTGCCTCATCTCTCCCAAATGGAAGAGACAATTGGGCAGCCGAGCGCATGACATAATCAGTACTTTTCAGGGAAGTCGTGGTCACTCAGGTCACAACCGGTTCTCTCATACACAGTTCGGTCTCATATATAAATGACAATAAAGGCAGTATAAGTTTTAAAGATTGATTTAATAAACAACTGCATTTTGGATAGCAAAGCGGGAGCTGCAATAACCAGGACTACACAACACAGTAATATTAAAATAGTGACGAGGGGAGTGAAACACAAGAATAAGCCTATCATAGTGCCGCTAGATTACTCTCTCTCTAAGTTATATTTCGAGCACAGCATGCTAAGCTCTAAGCCTCCCTTTCAGGTTCCCCCGGGAAGACATCAACCCTCATACCTGAGCAAAGGCCTGTAATCTGCATCAGCATCTGCAATGAGGCATTCAGTATACAGTTGTGGTTCCCTGGCTGGAATCTCCCTCTTGACGTGTACTAGGACTAGAAAATGTTTTTTATAACTAGCACAGCAAATGCTCTAAGAAAATGTCCCTACGTAAGGATGTGTATTTTCTACGAATGTTGGAGACTAAACTTCTACCACGTTTACCGGCAATGTACCAGACTGTAGCCTTGACTGAAGTACAGGGCGATCAAGAATGCATTGTTTGAGAACACAGTGCTGAACGAAGATAAACAGTGTGATAGAAGAAATAAAAACAAGACCGTAAAAACTGGTTATTGTAAAATAACAGTGCGAAGCTGAATAAAATATATCTAGGGCAAAGTGCACAGCGGCCTAGTATGTTAAACTAACGTGCATGGAGCTATACTTAAAATGGCTACACAACAGGGTAACCATATAATCAGCCCCCAGAGAGCGTAGTGCCCTCCACATTTTCTGAGCTAACAGGCCACAGCAATGATATTACAAACAAGGCCCTTAAAACACAAACTACTCTCAGCTGTAAAGGAAAAGTTCCAGCCATGAGAGAGCTTAAACAGACACTGAATGGTGGGAGGGGGTATTATTTTGGATTCCCCACTAACCTACTGTGAGAATTATGAGCAAAATACATTTCTAAAAAGAATGTCCTGCAAAGCATTATGGAGCTAGTTTTCTGAGTGCAGTGAATATTGTAGTATTGGCTCTCCCGTTGTGTCGAAAGAGCAGTTTTGTGGATTTCTGTGTTTTTTACGTAAAGCATTTTCACTTACTACTGTTTTTGTGAAAGCTATGGGGCTTGAAAGGGAGAGACAAAAAAATTTATCTGATTAGGTAACAGTGTGACCATTGTCTTTTTTGATGCTCTCAAAATGAGAGAAATTATTGCCCTTCTGGAAAAAAACAAATTTTAGCCAGATGAATTTCACCAACTGTCATCTATGCTTCCTCTACAAGTTCATGATTTATCCACCTGGTGCCTAAATACGTCCATGCTGTGTTTCACAAACTACTATTAGCTGTAAAGGAAAAGTTCCAGCCATGAGAGAGCTTAAACAGACACTGAATGGTGGGAGGGGGCATTATTTTGGATTCCCCACTAACCTACTGTGAGAGTTATGAGCAAAAACATTTTCTAAAAAAAAAGAATGGCCTGCAAAGCATTATGGAGCTAGTTTTCCGAGTGCAGTGAATAGTGTAGTATTGGCTCTCCCGTTGTGTCGAGAGAGCAGTTTTGTGGATTTCTGTGTTTTTTACGTAAAGCATTTTTCACTTACTATTGTTTTTGTGAAAGCTATGGAGCTTGAAGGGGAGAGACAAAAAATGACTCTGATTAGGTAACAGTGTGACCAGTGTCTTTTTTGATGCTCTCAAAATGAGATAAATTATTGCCCTTCTGGAAAAAAACAAATTTTAGCCAGATGAATTTCACCAACTGTCATCTATGCTTCCTCTGCAAGTTCATGATTTATCCACCTGGTGCCTAAATACGTCCAAGCTGTGTTCCAAAATAAACCAAAAAAGGTCTGTATGTAATGGTAAACAAGTTCCTTACAATGCACGGGGTCATGGGAATATTTGTTTCAAAAAGGGGAATGGGATGTAGCACCAGACATAAAAATGTGTTTTCCAGGGTACAAAAGGGGGCCTGTCTTCACTTTTTATAAACCAGAACAGACAGTTCAAAAAGTACCTGATAAAAGACTCCTCTTTGTATTAGCCAATGGTCGTGGTAAAATTTGGACAGCATTCCAACTAACTATATGTCTCAAAAACCTTACCTTTTATAGTTCTCACTGGCAAATCAGGTGGAATCACTAATACTCCATTCCCAGTCTTTCATCAGTGCCCAGTCTGTGTCACCTGTGGATGAGAATTATATATCCAAGAATAAACGTGTTAAAAGGTTAGTGAGTGACACACCCTGCTTCCAATGCTCCTGAAGGGATGCATGCACAAAATCAATGTGGAAGTCATAGTTGAAGATTGATTTTCCACCTCTCCAATCTAGGTTTATTTGTGCATCTGAAAGCACAAATTCCTACAAGAAGTATGAAGGTTGTATCTAACCCATCTAAGAGGAAATTATTTGTCTTACCCTCTCCAGAGGATCAGGGACATAATTAAAACATAAAATTCATCCAATCTACCACAGATTACACCATCTTGATATGACAAAGGGCCTCATTACGAGTCTGGCGGTCAACAGGCCGCCAGACCCGCAGTGGCGGTCATATCCATTGCTGGTTTGGTGCTCTGACCACCAAACTAAGAGCTTGGCGGTCAGAGCACCAGACTACTGCTGTCTACGCCAGGAACAATGTTCCCGATGGGCTGACGGTGGTAGAGATAGTAATCAGCCAGGGCAGCGCTGAAGTCAGCGCTGCCCTGCTGATTATGACATGGTTCTCCGCCAGCCTTTGAAAAGTCTGGCGGAGAACTGGTCCAGGGTTCCCCCTGCCCAGCACCTTGGCATACTCTTAATTGGTATGTTTAACATACCTATTAGTCCCTAGTATGTGGGACAAGGTGCACCCAAGGCCAGGAATTTTAACTCTTCTATAGAGTGTAGCATGTATTCTGCCATCTGCTATAGTGGCAGTGCAAACATGGCTTCAAGCCTACCATTGAGAATGACAGTGTCAGTTTTAGACCTGCAGCTCGATCCGTCAAAATGGCCCTATTTGCTTTTAAATATTAATAGTCCCGCCCCTATGTAAGATTTTAGCCATCAAGGTTGGTTGCATGGTATTTAAATGTGGGACATGTTGAAAATTAATACCACCATGCCCTACAGTGATATGGCCCAAAACACTATTTTCACTGTCTCGGGCTTAGCAACCTAATGTTTTTTTTCTTTTTCTTTTTTTGTTTTAAAGCAGATTATAATCCTAATATTGCATTTTGGGAATAGGACCGGCTAGAAAAGAACAGCTTTTGAAAAAGGTATTAAGATCAGATTCAATGGTGAAGTCAGTTTTTGAATAATTATTATGCAAAATAAACTTTTAGAGAGTTACAGTTTCCTTGCCTGAAGTTCCTGGAGAGTAATTTGCATTAGTTCTCCAGTTTTTCCCAGCCAGTGATTATCCCTGGATAGGTGTGAAAACGGTGTGATATGCCTCCCAGGAGCAAACAATAGGCAGGCCTGAATAGGCAGAGACGACAAAGTGAGTGCAGCAGAATATGCAGGGGAGGGGGTTGTGGGCCTCCTTCTACCAGCACAGTTTTAAATCCTGCTTGACAGGTCTGTTGAGCCGTATGTCACAATGGGGGCACACATGAAAGGGAGAGAAGAGGATGCTAAAACAATTCCTCTGGATCCTCTGTTTGATTGCTGAAAGACCATGACTTTGCAGAACTCAAAAAATGTACTTGCCCCCTAGCTTTGGGAAGTAATATTTGAACAGGGTAATATATTGTTAAGGCCCACTGACCCGATCTTGCGAGAGAGCTTAAGATGGCAAAGAATAGGTGCTCTGTTCATTTAGAAAATGAATGAGCAATAAAGATGCCTTAAAATCTTGTTTTTATCTTGTCACGTTTGTAGTGAATTCAAAAACAGAGGTCAAATGTCAGCTTATGTCTTTTTTTTTTTTTTTAAACAAATGACTGCTAATTTTATCCTAGAAATTGATGTTTACTTTTCTTTCTCTGATTGCAAAGTAAGGGTTCTGTGAAGAAAACCATTTGATTATCATGTTGGTGTACTTGGAGTGTGATATGAAAGGCTGTAAGGTGTAAATATTTGTTTTCTAACACAGGTAGAAAGTTTGTAAATGAACTGTACAAATATTTCAAAATAAATCAGCAGCTAGGAAAGCACTTTTTTGTAATTCTGAAGTGTTATGGAAGCAAAGATTGTAATAGTGTATGAACAAATCAGAACAGCTTACTTGGTGATGAGCAAATGATGAATATTCCCTGAACACCCATTTCTACACATTGTCATTTGTACACTATATAATTTTATCAGTAACACTGCATGTCAGTGGAATATTTTGTGGCCATTTCAATAGAAAATGTGATGTCTGTAAATTACAGTGTGCAATGACATAACAATTTTGTAACACATTTATTAAAAGTGAGTTTTCACTTGTGAACTGAGAAACATTCCTGCCCCATGCACCTATGCTGATGGCAATGCTATCAGTGAACTAAGAGGTAAGTCAGGGTCATATACACCCTATGTGTAGGCTAAATTATTATTATTATAATAAATGGAGCACAAAATGTGTCTATTACATCAAATGAGTTATTTGTACAGCAGACATGATGAGTTCACATATTTGAAGGTGCTGTCATGTGATAATGAAAAATGCAGCTCAGTGTAATAAAATATTTGCCTAAGAGCACACAGTTTGAGACCAGTTTATGGGTGAAGAGGATAATAGGGAATCTGCCCAGGTTAAGTTCTTAAGCAACAAATTAATATTTCACAGGAGCAAAAAATATTGCTTGTGAAAGTGATAACATACACAAAAAACGGCATTCAAATAAGAGGTTGCTAACAAATATATAAAAAAATAAATGTATTTTGGCAAACAGTCAACTCAATGTTATGCCCATTTGTATTTAAGTAAATCAAGCTTTTAGTTCATGTAGGCATCTATCTTGTCACTTTCACAAGCACTGTACAGTCACCACTCACCTTGTGGAACACCCTTATGACTTATATTTTATTTTATTATAGATAATACATTTCGTGGTTTGTAAATTAATATGTACTTATTTTCCCTTTCTAAAAATGTACAAAGAGGACTATTTTAGTCTCCTGAGAAATATTAAATTGCTGCTGTTGGAGTGTAGTTATTATAATCAAAATTAACATGAAATGTTTGCAAATGAATGCCTAATGATGCCACAAATAAATTGTATTGCTGTGTTTTACTAAACGCATGTTTGAAATGTGCCCTCGGGGAGTGGCCACCAATGTATACGATGATTAATGAAATTGACTAATAATGAATTATTAATGTACTAATGTATGATTTTGTATTAGCATTTAGAGTAATATGTTAAGGTTTTGCTGAATTAATCATTAGGCCTTAGTTAGCATGAGTCGGGGCCTAGCTGCCGGTCTCATATTAAATGTGTTTTTCTAACGTGCAATGTGCTGACTTGCTGAAGGACATGTAGCCATATTTTTCCAGAAGCTAGAAGATGTGTATGTAACCGTAGTAAATTCTTTCTCATGAGACTCGAAATGCTCAAGGAGATATTCTTGCTGAATGCAACAGTGTAAACTTGCAACAGGTACAAGGTCGCCTGAACTAGTAAAGACAATGGAACTACTGACTGAGCCTGAGAGAATAAAAAAAATGTGTACCTGACATTCTACCCGTTGGAGACGTCAATTACAGGAGCCAATAAACTACGGGAGAACTATTCTAAAGTGACATGTCTAATGAGGTGATTACCTGATTATTGGACGGAGATAATGATGCACCAAAATTTGCCCAATTAGAAATTAGGGGACTGTACATCAAGATTGATATAATCCTTTGACACAAGGAGAAATCAGCCATTACGTGCCTTTGCTATTACCTAGACACTTCGTCACTCTGTCTTAAAGACTTTGCTGTTTAATTCTTCGAACCATTCTTATCTTTGTACTGCCTGATTCATACTTTTCCTCCTTATGAGGGAAGTGTCCCGTATTGCCTGTCTTGCTGAATTTTGCTGTGTTCCCTGGCTGATGGCGAATCAACTGATGTCCTGAGGACGAAGACTGATTCTGTATGCTGACCCATTACGGAGGGTAACTATATGATAATGACATTGTAATTGTCTGTTTGCCTTTCCTTTCTAGGTACTAACTGCTACCTTTTGATAGAGACCATAGTTAGATGTTTTCTAAATTTGTGTTGCTAAATTGTTTTGCATGAAGCCCAGCATGCTAATGCTACTTCGAGGTTAGTTAAGGAGTTCACTAAAACGGACGCAAATAGACAAATGACTAAATCAATGCTTTGTTGAATAATGCGCTACTGATACTCTGCTAAAGTTAATCCATGTTGATGTCGTTCTTTGTTCTGATATTTATGATCTTTGCCTTGATGAAATCTTAATCTAGTTGCCACATTGTGACATTGCTGATGTGTTTTCTGGCTTTGAGACTAATAAACTTGCTAGTAGAGCGTAACCAATAGGGAATAAAATAACTTAGATCTTGATAAGTTTTGTGTGGTTATTCATGGTTGAAGGGTCATGGTGTGATCAAACTTTATTAATGCATTTATCTAGGTTGGTTTACTTTGACATAGTGAATATTGAGAAGATTATTGACCTAGTTATTTATATTCTGATTAGTTGTCTCGTCCTAAGGTGTCTTCAATCAGGGTCAAAAGATTCATTGGCCTAAAACAAGTCCCAGACAAATTAAATTATCTAAGACTGGACGCGTTATCACTGCCTATAAATGTAATTCTATGTCAGGACTGGAGGCGAGGATTACGCTGTCTCTTTTAACACTTTATTAAACAGCGGCCAAGCACAAGCAACATAAACTCTATTTCCCATGAGCCCAGGGGGAAAAAATATAACATTTTCACAGCTGTAAGCAACCAATCGGCAGTCCATAGCAATAACAAAGTCCCTTGTCACTGTTGTCTCTTCTCTCTTTGTTGCTCCAGCAGCCAAGACAATTTCTCGGGCCTTCGTGCCCATTTCTTTTTGTGTATAAAACGTTGGCTTTTCATCTGCTAATCACTGTTGGCTGTTGTAAACCTTTTTTTTTTTACAGGCACCGATCGCAGGAACGCTAGTCGCTCCTTTGCGATCATGAGATTTCTCATTTGTGCTTTGGCGCTGCCGGGACGTAGTGGTGAGGTACTCCAACCTCCAGAGGGCACCACTAATAGGCACGGGGTGCCCATCCTTGAAAAGAAGGCCCAACTGGTGCGTGCTGCTTGAAACATTCAGTGAACGTAATTTCAACAGCACAATCGACCAAGCACCCGTCGTTCCGCTTAAAGGGGCATCCAGCCCCGACATGCCTGGAGCGTTGGAGTTTGTCTGGCACTCTGTCGCTAACTGTGATGCGTTTCGCATCAGCCTTGCACCGGCCCAGGTGGGTGCTGCCCCAAATACATTACGGGCGTGCAAGGTGCATAAGGGGCCTACCCACTCCATTAACTGCCCTGTGAGGTAGTGCAAAGTGCGTGGGACACCCCCATCTCTGTGCAAGGCCCAAGGTCCAAACTAAAAGCCAAATAATCATGCAGGCTCTCACGGCTAGTACAATTCCCTCACCACGAGTGACGGCGAAGGCACCTATATGGAGGAAGGGCAAGTCACTTACCTCCCTATAGATGATGACTTGCAAGATTATGGACGCCTCCGTTTGGGCGGCAGTGAAGCAAGCGGTGGCTCCCCTGGAGCAGAACATTTTGCAATTCACAGAAAACTGCTCTAGTTCCCCCTTCGGAGCTCGGCCGAATGGTTACTGGCGGATAAGGTAGCAACTTGCATCGCTGGATGACTGCGCAAACCATTGGACTAAGAAGTCTGCAACTGCCTACAGGCGGAGTGCCCCCGCCCTTCCATACTGAACAAGGTGGCCGTGACCCCTGACATCGTGAACGCATGGCCACCTTCTTGGGCAAATTCATGCGTGACCCTAAGGAAGGAATAGATAGATCCTGGCGGGCTTGTCAGGACAAACCCCTTGATGTCGCAGGCCCGTTGACCTGCATCTTGGACATGGTAGAGAACGTGAAAGCCTCTGGCTGTAGCATCTCCCCAGACGTCCTGCCGGGATAGGCGTAGAGATCTTCGTAGGCAATGACAACTGTGCCATCTCAGCTGAGAGGCACAGGTCCCTGGTCATAAAGAACGACCCTAAGTTTGGAGACCTTTCCATGTACGAAGCCGGACCCCTTGCCCAGGGAGGCCTCTTTGGCGATCCCTTTGTCCGAGAACTGGGCAAATATGTACAATTGTTTACATCACTGGACATGGCCCAAACCTCGGTCAAACGAATTTTCAACCCCCGGGTTTCCACCTGGGCTGACTGAGGAAGAGGATGCTTGGTCAGCCATTCACAAATGCTGGGGCACTATATCGAAGTGGGGACAATATCAAGATGTTTCCAGATTCGGGAACTTCTACACAACCAGACCCTATCCCAAGTACAGAGGAGCCTGGAACAGCTACAGAAGTGGGGGCACCTCCATTTCCCACGGTGAGTGTTCTGTTGATCGCCCATCACCTTTTTGGGGGCAGGCTGGTGAGGTTCCTCTCAAATTGACAAACTCTTACTTCTAATGCTTGGGTGCTTCAAACAATCCAAGGGTTCCATATCTAATTTTTGTGCTCACCCATCCAACGCAGGCACCCTCCGCCTTTAGTGTTTTAAAACAAGGTATGGCCCTGCTGGACATAGAGGTGGTGGATCTAGCACATAAAGGTGCAATAGTGCAGACAATTCTGCACCCACTGGGTTTCATCATCAACATTTTTCTAGTGGAGAAACATGATGGGGGCCAACGTCCGGTAATCAATTTGAAGGAGTTCAACGAGTGGCTGGTCTACTGCCACTTCAAAATGGAAGTAATCCATCTTCCCTGTGCTATCCTTCAACCCAACGATTGGATGGTACATCTGGACATGAAGTACTCTTACCTGACAATCCAGATCTTCCCACCACATCAACGCTTCTATCAGTTTTGATGGAGAGATCAAACCTTCAAGTTTACTTCTCTCCCATTTGGCCTCTCGTCCGCACCCTGGTGTTTCACCAAGGTAATGAGACCGGTTGTGGAATTCCTCAGGGCCCGATTGATAGCGTACCTGGACAACCTCCTTTTGATGGGACAATGCCCACAACCTCTAGATTCCAACCTAAGTTTGGCGATTTCCCTTCTGGAGTATCTTGGGTTTATCATCAACGGGCAGAAGTCTGTTCTTACACCTACTCAATCTCTGGTGTTTCTAGGATTTTTGGTGGACTTGTTTTGCACCACTCTCAGCCTTCCCTCAAGGAAGATCAACAAGATCAGACATGAGCTGTGCAGGCTGGCTGCCAAACCTTCCACCTCCCTTCAGCAAATCGCCAGGACTAGGGCCTGCTGTCCTCATCCATCCAGGCAATCCTTCCCGGTCATCTACATTACCGGGCTCTGCAATGCGTCAAGGCAATTCACCTCTGGATGGGCCTCTCCTACTTTTAGAGTTCCCCTCTTACAGGAAGCGCTACAGGAAATCCAATGGTGGCTCGCCCACATGGAAGCCTGAAATGACCCATTGATCAACAGATCCTCCCTAGATTTGGTTATCAAGTCCGACGCCAGTGGCTCGGGCTGGGAAGCATCATGCAGGACCTTTTCTAATGGAGGGCAATGGTCATCTCAAAAAAGGCAATGCGCCACAATTTTCTAAAACTCCTAGCGGGCTTGTTAGAGGTCAGGTGTTGGGACCAAGGACCTAGCAAAGTGTTGTGTCCTGTTGAAGATGGACAGCATGGCAGCAGTGAGGATTATAAATTGCCTTGTACTCGCTCCAAGATCCTGTCTGACACCCTGTAAGTCTCTTAGTGCTTCCTTAGAGGTCCTGGGGGATTTAACAGTGTATTCTTGTTGTGGACTGGGATTTAATAGACTGAGTCAGAAGGTATACTCTTTACAGGGATCAAACTGGTTGGTATATTCTGCCCAGGTTCTGTCAGGATCAGCCTGAAATTGCACCTCGGTCCCAACTTACACCGACAATCATTGGCACTTAGCACTTTCTGGTGCTATTCCTACTTAAACCTTTAAGAATCCATATCAACGGTATTGGATTTTTCTCATTTTGTTTATTAAATTTTACTCTATTATTCTAATACAGTTTAGAAGTTTTTATTGTTTTACTTTGTTACTGTTTTGATCCTGCATAAATAATTTACTCATTGCTCTAAATTAGGCCTGTATGCTCTGTGCCATAACTACCAGCGAGTTGAGCTTGGGTTAATTCAGTGACCTTGACAGTTCACGCTGACAAGGGTTGTGATTATTTACCAAGGTGGGTAGTCATCCACCCCAAATAATAATCTAATTTCTCCAAGTTCCCAATGAAAGGCTATAGTTTTGCTGCTTCTTTGACCCGAGAACACTTATTTTCTTGCAGCATTGATTTCAGTTTCGAATAAATTATTTCCCAGGCATTCTTCCATCCCAGGCAGTGTTTTTGAAAAACATCTTATTGCAGTCCTTATGAAATGCAAATAACCAATTAATAAGCGTCATTTGCACAGCTGTATCATCTAGGAAACTAAACACGTTTTCTTTCGCAAATACTGTGAGTTGAAAAATCACAAGGCACAAAACTGTATTAACCCCTTCGCTGCCAGGCCTTTTCCCCCTCCTGTGACAGGCCTTTTTTTGCCTATTTGGGGCAGTTCACGCTTAGGCCCTCATAACATTTTGTCCACATAAGCTAACCAAGCCAAATTTGTGTCCTTTTTTTCCAACATCCTACGGATTCCAGAGGTACCCAGACTTTGTGGGTTCCCCTGAAGGAGGCCAAGAAATTAGCCAAAATACAGTGAAAATTTCGTTATTTTTTTTTTTTAATTGAAAAAGTGGCTGCAGAAGAAGGCTTGTGGTTTTTCCCCTGAAAATGGCATCAACAAAGGGTTTGCGGTGCTAAACTCAGCAGCTTCCCAGCTTTCAGGAACAGGCAGACTTGAATCAGAAAACCCAATTTTTCAACACAATTTTGGCATTTTACTGGGACATACCCCATTTTTGCAATTTTTTGTGCTTTCAGCCTCCTTCCAGTCAGTGACAGAAATGGGCATGAAACCAATGCTGGATCCCAGAAACCTAAACATTTCTGAAAAGTAGACAACATTCTGAATTCAGCAAGGGGTCATTTGTGTAGATCCTACAAGGGTTTCCTACAGAAATTAACAACTGAAAAAGAAAAATATTGAAATTGAGGTGAACAAAACTGCAATTTTTCTCTACGTTTTACTCTGTAACTTTTCCCTGCAATGTTAGATTATCGAAAGCAATATACCGTTACGTCTGCTGGACTCCTCTGGTTGCGGGGATATATAGGGCTTGTAGGTTCATCAAGAACCCGAGGAACCCAGAGCCAATAAATGAGCTGCACCCTGCAGTGCGTTTTCATTCTATACCTGGTATACAGCAATTCATTTGCTGAAATATAAAGAGTAAAAAATTGCTATCAAGAAAACCTTTGTATTTCCAAAAAGGGCACAGGATAAGGTGTTGAGGAGCAGTGGTTATTTGCACATCTCTGAATTCCGGGGTGACCATACTAGCATGTGAATTACAGGGCATTTCTCAAATAGATGTCTTTTTTACACACTCACCTATATTTGGAAGGAAAACATATAGAGAAAGACAAGGGGCAATAACACTTGTTTTGCTAATCTATGTTCTCCCAAGTCTCCCGATAAAAATTATACCTCACTTGTTTGGGTAGGCCTAGCGCCCGCGACAGGAAACGCCCCAAAGCGCAACGTGGACACATCCAATTTTTTTAAAGAAAACAGAGGTGTTTTTTGCGAAGTGCCTACCTGTAGATTTTGGCCTCTAGCTCAGCCGGCACCTAGGGAAACCTACCAAACCAGTGCATTTCTGAAAACTAGAGACCTAGGGGAATCCAAGATGGGGTGACTTGTGGGGCTCGGACCAGGTTCTCTTACCCAGAATCCTTTGCAAACCTCAAAATTTGGCTAAAAAAACACATGTTCCTCACATTTCTGTGGCAGAAAGTTCTGGAATCTGAGAGGAGCCACACATTTCCTTCCACCCAGCGTTCCCCCAAGTCTCCTGATAAAAATGATACCTCACTTGTGTGGGTAGGCCTAGCGCCCCGAGACAGGAAACGCCCCAAAGCGCAACGTGGACACATCCAATTTTTTTAAAGAAAACAGAGGTGTTTTTTGCGAAGTGCCTACCTGTAGATTTTGGCCTCTAGCTCAGCCGGCACCTAGGGAAACCTACCAAACCTGTGCATTTCTGAAAACTAGAGACCTAGGGGAATCTAAGATGGGGTGACTTGTGGGGCTCGGACCAGGTTCTGTTACCTAGAATCCTTTGCAAACCTCAAAATTTGGCTAAAAAAACACATGTTCCTCACATTTCTGTGGCAGAAAGTTCTGGAATCTGAGAGGAGCCACAAATTTCCTTCCACCCAGCGTTCCCCCGAGTCTCCCCATAAAAATGATACCTCACTTGTGTGGGTAGGCCTAGCGCCCGCGACAGGAAACGCCCCTAAGCGCCACGTGGACACATCCAATTTTTTGAAAGAAAACAGAGGTGTTTTTTGCGAAGTGCCTACCTGTAGATTTTGGCCTCTAGCTCAGCCGGCACCTAGGGAAACCTACCAAACCTGTGCATTTCTGAAAACTAGAGACCTAGGGGAATCCAAGATGGGGTGACTTGTGGGGCTCGGACCAGGTTCTGTTACCCAGAATCCTTTGCAAACCTCAAAATTTGGCTAAAAAAACACATGTTCCTCACATTTCTGTGGCAGAAAGTTCTGGAATCTGAGAGGAGCCACAAATTTCCTTCCACCCAGCGTTCCCCCAAGTCTCCCGATAAAAATGATACCTCACTTGTGTGGGTAGGCCTAGCGCCCGCGACAGGAAACGCCCCAAAGCGCAACGTGGACACATCCAATTTTTTGAAAGAAAACAGAGGTGTTTTTTGCGAAGTGCCTACCTGTAGATTTTGGCCTCTAGCTCAGCCGGCACCTAGGGAAACCTACCAAACCTGTGCATTTCTGAAATCTAGAGACCTAGGGGAATCTAAGATGGGGTGACTTGGGGGCTCGGACCAGGTTCTGTTACCCAGAATCCTTTGCAAACCTCAAAATTTGGCTAAAAAAACACAGGTTCCTCACATTTCTGTGGCAGAAAGTTCTGGAATCTGAGAGGAGCCACAAATTTCCTTCCACCCAGCGTTCCCCCAAGTCTCCCGATAAAAATGATACCTCACTTGTGTGGGTAGGCCTAGCGCCCGCGACAGGAAACGCCCCAAAGCGCAACGTGGACACATCCAATTTTTTTAAAGAAAACAGAGGTGTTTTTTGCGAAGTGCCTACCTGTAGATTTTGGCCTCTAGCTCAGCCGGCATCTAGGGAAACCTACCAAACCTGTGCATTTCTGAAAACTAGAGACCTAGGGGAATCTAAGATGGGGTGACTTGGGGGCTCGGACCAGGTTCTGTTACCCAGAATCCTATGCAAACCTCAAAATTTGGCTAAAAAAACACAGGTTCCTCACATTTCTGTGGCAGAAAGTTCTGGAATCTGAGAGGAGCCACAAATTTCCTTCTACCCAGCGTTCCCCCAAGTCTCCCAATAAAAATTATACCTCACTTGTGTGGGTAGGCCTAGCGCCCGCGACAGGAAACGCCCCAAAGCGCAACGTGGACACATCCAAATATTTTAAAGAAAACAGAGGTGTTTTTGCGAAGTGCCTACCTGTAGATTTTGGCCTCTAGCTCAGCTGGCAGCTAGGGAAACCTACCAAACCTGTGCATTTCTGAAAACTAGAGACCTAGGGGAATCCATGATGGGGTGACTTGTGGGGCTCAGACCAGGTTCTGTTATCCAGAATCCTTTGCCAACCTCAAAATTTGGCTAACAAAACACATGTTCCTCACATTTCTGTGGCAGAAAGTTCTGGAATCTGAGAGAAGCCACAAATTTCCTTCCACCCAGCGTTCCCCCAAGTCTCCCGATAAAAATGATACCTCACTTGTGTGGGTAGGCCTAGCGCCCATGACAGGAAACGCCCCAAAGCGCAACGTGGAAACATCCAAATTTTTTAAAGAAAACAGAGGTGTTTTTTGCGAAGTGCCTACCTGTAGATTTTGGCCTCTAGCTCAGCCGGCACCTAGGGAAACCTACCAAACCTGTGCATTTCTGAAAACTAGAGACCTAGGGGAATCCAAGATGGGGTGACTTGTGGGGCTCGGACCAGGTTCTGTTACCCAGAATCCTTTGCAAACCTCAAAATTTGGCTAAAAAAATACATGTTCCTCAAATTTCTGTGGCAGAAAGTTCTGGAATCTGAGAGGAGTCACAAATTTCCTTCCACCCAGCATTCCCCCAAGTCTCCCGATAAAAATGATACCTCACTTGTGTGGGTAGGCCTAGCGCCCGCGGCAGGAAACGCCCCAAATCGCAACTTGGACACATCCAAATTTTTGAAAGAAAACAGAGGTGTTTTTTGCGAAGTGCCTACCTGTAGATTTTGGCCTCTAGCTCAGCTGGCAGCTCGGGAAACCTACCAAACCTGTGCATTTCTGAAAACTAGAGACCTAGGGGAATCCATGATGGGGTGACTTGTGGGGCTCGGACCAGGTTCTGTTACCCAGAATCCTTTGCAAACCTCAAAATGTGGCTAAAAAAACACATGTTCCTCACATTTCTGTGGCAGAAAGTTTTGGAATCTGAGAGGAGCCACAAATTTCCTTCCACCCAGCGTTCCCCCAAGTCTCCCGATAAAAATGATACCTCACTTGTGTGGGTAGGCCTAGCGCCCGCGACAGGAAACGCCCCAAAGCGCAACGTGGACACATCCAATTTTTTGAAAGAAAACAGAGGTGTTTTTTGCAAAGTGCCTACCTATAGATTTTGGCCTCTAGCTCAGCCGGCACCTAGGGAAACCTACCAAACCTGTGCATTTCTTAAAACTAGAGACCTAGGGGAATCTAAGATGGGGTGACTTGGGGGCTCGGACCAGGTTCTGTTACCCAGAATCCTTTGCAAACCTCAAAATTTGGCTAAAAAAACACAGGTTCCTCACATTTCTGTGGCAGAAAGTTTTGGAATCTGAGAGGAGCCACAAATTTCCTTCCACCCAGCGTTCCCCCAAGTCTCCCGATAAAAATGATACCTCACTTGTGTGGGTAGGCCTAGCGCCCGCGACAGGAAACGCCCCAAAGCGCAACGTGGACACATCCAATTTTTTGAAAGAAAACAGAGGTGTTTTTTGCGAAGTGCCTACCTGTAGATTTTGGCCTCTAGCTCAGCCGGCACCTAGGGAAACCTACCAAACCTGTGCATTTCTGAAAACTAGAGACCTAGGGGAATCCAAGATGGGGTGACTTGTGGGGCTCGGGCCAGGTTCTGTTACCCAGAATCCTTTGCAAACCTCAAAATTTGGCTAAAAAAACACATGTTCCTCACATTTCTGTGGCAGAAAGTTCTGGAATCTGAGAGGAGCCACAAATTTCCTTCCACCCAGCGTTCCCCCAAGTCTCCTGATAAAAATGATACCTCACTTGTGTGGGTAGGCCTAGCGCCCGCGACAGGAAACGCCCCAAAGCGCAACGTGGACACATCCAAATTTTTGAAAGAAAACAGAGGTGTTTTTTGCGAAGTGCCTACCTGTAGATTTTGGCCTCTAGCTCAGCTGGCAGCTAGGGAAACCTACCAAACCTGTGCATTTCTGAAAAATAGAGACCTAGGGGAATCCATGATGGGGTGACTTGTGGGGCTCGGACCAGGTTCTGTTACCCAGAATCCTTTGCAAACCTCAAAATTTGGCTAAAAAAACACATGTTCCTCACATTTCTGTGGCAGAAAGTTCTGGAATCTGAGAGGAGCCACAAATTTCCTTCCACCCAGCGTTCCCCCAGGTCTCCCGATAAAAATGATACCTCACTTGTGTGGTTAGGCCTAGCGCCCGCAACAGGAACGCCCCAAAGCGCAACGTGGGCACATCCAAATTTTTGAAAGAAAACAGAGGTGTTTTTAGCGAAGTGCCTACCTGTAGATTTTGGCCTCTAGCTCAGCCGGCACCTAGGGAAACCTACCAAACCTGTGCATTTCTGAAAACTAGAGACCTAGGGGAATCCAAGATGGGGTGACTTGTGGGGCTCAGACCAGGTTCTGTTACCCAGAATCATTTGCAAACCTCAAAATGTGGCTAAAAAAGCACATGTTCCTCACATTTCTGTGGCAGAAAGTTTTGCTATCTGAGAGGAGCCACAAATTTCCTTCCACCCAGCTTTCCCCCAAGTCTCCCGATAAAAATGATACCTCACTTGTGTGGGTAGGCCTAGCGCCTGCGACAGGAAACACCCCAAAAGCGCAACGTGGACACATCCAAATTTTTGAAAGAAAACAGAGGTGTTTTTTGCGAAGTGCCTACCTGTAGATTTTGGCCTCTAGCTCAGCTGGCAGCTAGGGAAACCTACCAAACCTGTGCATTTCTGAAAACTAGAGACCTAGGGGAATCCAAGATGGGTTGACTTGTGGGGCTCGGACCAGGTTCTGTTACCCAGAATCCTTTGCAAACCTCAAAATTTGGCTAAAAAAACACATGTTCCTCACATTTCTGTGGCAGAAAGTTCTGGAATCTGAGAGGAGCCACAAATGTCCTTCCACCCAGCGTTCCCCCAAGTCTCCCGATAAAAATGATACCTCACTTGTGTGGGTAGGCCTAGCGCCCGCGACAGGAAATGCACCAAAGCGCAACGTGGACACATCCCATTTTTTAAAGAAAACAGTGCCTACCTGTGGATTTTGGCCTGTAGCTCAGCCGGCACCTAGGGAAACCTACCAACCCTGTGCAGTTTTGAAAACTAGAGACCTAGGGGAATCCAAGATGGGGGGACTTGTGGGGCTCGGACCAGGTTCTGTTACCCAGAATCCTTTGCAAACCTCAAAATTTGGCTAAAAAAACACATGTTCCTCACATTTCTGTGGCAGAAAGTTCTGGAATCTGAGAGGAGCCACAAATTTCCTTCCACCCAGCGTTCCCCCAAGTCTCCCGATAAAAATGATACCTCACTTGTGTGGTTAGGCCTAGCGCCCGCAACAGGAACGCCCCAAAGCGCAACGTGGACACATCCAAATTTTTGAAAGAAAACAGAGGTGTTTTTAGCGAAGTGCCTACCTGTAGATTTTGGCCTCTAGCTCAGCCGGCACCTAGGGAAACCTACCAAACCTGTGCATTTCTGAAAACTAGAGACCTAGGGGAATCCAAGATGGGGTGACTTGTGGGGCTCAGACCAGGTTCTGTTACCCAGAATCATTTGCAAACCTCAAAATGTGGCTAAAAAAGCACATGTTCCTCACATTTCTGTGGCAGAAAGTTCTGCTATCTGAGAGGAGCCACAAATTTCCTTCCACCCAGCTTTCCCCCAAGTCTCCCGATAAAAATGATACCTCACTTGTGTGGGTAGGCCTAGCGCCTGCGACAGGAAACACCCCAAAAGCGCAACGTGGACACATCCAAATTTTTGAAAGAAAACAGAGGTGTTTTTTGCGAAGTGCCTACCTGTAGATTTTGGCCTCTAGCTCAGCTGGCAGCTAGGGAAACCTACCAAACCTGTGCATTTCTGAAAACTAGAGACCTAGGGGAATCCAAGATGGGTTGGCTTGTGGGGCTCGGACCAGGTTCTGTTACCCAGAATCCTTTGCAAACCTCAAAATTTGGCTAAAAAAACACATGTTCCTCACATTTCTGTGGCAGAAAGTTCTGGAATCTGAGAGGAGCCACAAATGTCCTTCCACCCAGCGTTCCCCCAAGTCTCCCGATAAAAATGATACCTCACTTGTGTGGGTAGGCCTAGCGCCCGCGACAGGAAATGCACCAAAGCGCAACGTGGACACATCCCATTTTTGAAAGAAAACAGTGCCTACCTGTGGATTTTGGCCTGTAGCTCAGCCGGCACCTAGGGAAACCTACCAACCCTGTGCAGTTTTGAAAACTAGAGACCTAGGGGAATCCAAGATGGGGTGACTTGGGGGCTCGGAGCAGGTTCTGTTACCCAGAATCCTTTGCAAACCTCAAAATTTGGCTAAAAAAACACATGTTCCTCACATTTCTGTGGCAGAAAGTTCTGGAATCTGAGAGGAGCCACAATTTTCCTTCCACCCAGCGTTCCCCCAAGTCTCCCGATAAAAATGATACCTCACTTGTGTGGTTAGGCCTAGCGCCCGCAACAGGAACGCCCCAAAGCGCAACGTGGACACATCCAAATTTTTGAAAGAAAACAGAGGTGTTTTTAGCGAAGTGCCTACCTGTAGATTTTGGCCTCTAGCTCAGCCGGCACCTAGGGAAACCTACCAAACCTGTGCATTTCTGAAAACTAGAGACCTAGGGGAATCCAAGATGGGGTGACTTGTGGGGCTCAGACCAGGTTCTGTTACCCAGAATCATTTGCAAACCTCAAAATGTGGCTAAAAAAGCACATGTTCCTCACATTTCTGTGGCAGAAAGTTCTGGAATCTGAGAGGAGCCACAAATTTCCTTCCACCCAGCGTTCCCCCAAGTCTCCCGATAAAAATGATACCTCACTTGTGTGGGTAGGCCTAGCGCCCGCGACAGGAAACGCCCCAAAGCGCAACGTGGACACATCCAATTTTTTTAAAGAAAACAGAGGTGTTTTTTGCGAAGTGCCTACCTGTAGATTTTGGCCTCTAGCTCAGCCGGCACCTAGGGAAACCTACCAAACCTGTGCATTTCTGAAAACTAGAGACCTAGGGGAATCCAAGATGGGGTGACTTGTGGGGCTCGGACCAGGTTCTGTTACCCAGAATCCTTTGCAAACCTCAAAATTTGGCTAAAAAAACACATGTTCCTCACATTTCTGTGGCAGAAAGTTCTGGAATCTGAGAGGAGCCACAAATTTCCTTCCACCCAACGTTCCCCCAAGTCTCCCGATAAAAATGATACCTCACTTGTGTGGGTAGGCCTAGCGCCCGCGACAGGAAACGCCCCAAAGCGCCACGTGGACACATCCAATTTTTTGAAAGAAAACAGAGGTGTTTTTTGCGAAGTGCCTACCTGTAGATTTTGGCCTCTAGCTCAGCCGGCACCTAGGGAAACCTACCAAACCTGTGCATTTCTGAAAACTAGAGACCTAGGGGAATCCAAGATGGGGTGACTTGTGGGGCTCGGACCAGGTTCTGTTACCCAGAATCCTTTGCAAACCTCAAAATTTGGCTAAAAAAACACATGTTCCTCACATTTCTGTGGCAGAAAGTTCTGGAATCTGAGAGGAGCCACAAATTTCCTTCCACCCAGCGTTCCCCCAAGTCTCCCGATAAAAATGATACCTCACTTGTGTGGGTAGGCCTAGCGCCCGCGACAGGAAACGCCCCAAAGCGCAACGTGGACACATCCAATTTTTTTAAAGAAAACAGAGGTGTTTTTTGCGAAGTGCCTACCTGTAGATTTTGGCCTCTAGCTCAGCCGGCACCTAGGGAAACCTACCAAACCTGTGCATTTCTGAAAACTAGAGACCTAGGGGAATCTAAGATGGGGTGACTTGTGGGGCTCGGACCAGGTTCTGTTACCTAGAATCCTTTGCAAACCTCAAAATTTGGCTAAAAAAACACATGTTCCTCACATTTCTGTGGCAGAAAGTTCTGGAATCTGAGAGGAGCCACAAATTTCCTTCCACCCAGCGTTCCCCCGAGTCTCCCCATAAAAATGATACCTCACTTGTGTGGGTAGGCCTAGCGCCCGCGACAGGAAACGCCCCTAAGCGCCACGTGGACACATCCAATTTTTTGAAAGAAAACAGAGGTGTTTTTTGCGAAGTGCCTACCTGTAGATTTTGGCCTCTAGCTCAGCCGGCACCTAGGGAAACCTACCAAACCTGTGCATTTCTGAAAACTAGAGACCTAGGGGAATCCAAGATGGGGTGACTTGTGGGGCTCGGACCAGGTTCTGTTACCCAGAATCCTTTGCAAACCTCAAAATTTGGCTAAAAAAACACATGTTCCTCACATTTCTGTGGCAGAAAGTTCTGGAATCTGAGAGGAGCCACAAATTTCCTTCCACCCAGCGTTCCCCCAAGTCTCCCGATAAAAATGATACCTCACTTGTGTGGGTAGGCCTAGCGCCCGCGACAGGAAACGCCCCAAAGCGCAACGTGGACACATCCAATTTTTTGAAAGAAAACAGAGGTGTTTTTTGCGAAGTGCCTACCTGTAGATTTTGGCCTCTAGCTCAGCCGGCACCTAGGGAAACCTACCAAACCTGTGCATTTCTGAAATCTAGAGACCTAGGGGAATCTAAGATGGGGTGACTTGGGGGCTCGGACCAGGTTCTGTTACCCAGAATCCTTTGCAAACCTCAAAATTTGGCTAAAAAAACACAGGTTCCTCACATTTCTGTGGCAGAAAGTTCTGGAATCTGAGAGGAGCCACAAATTTCCTTCCACCCAGCGTTCCCCCAAGTCTCCCGATAAAAATGATACCTCACTTGTGTGGGTAGGCCTAGCGCCCGCGACAGGAAACGCCCCAAAGCGCAACGTGGACACATCCAATTTTTTTAAAGAAAACAGAGGTGTTTTTTGCGAAGTGCCTACCTGTAGATTTTGGCCTCTAGCTCAGCCGGCACCTAGGGAAACCTACCAAACCTGTGCATTTCTGAAAACTAGAGACCTAGGGGAATCTAAGATGGGGTGACTTGGGGGCTCGGACCAGGTTCTGTTACCCAGAATCCTATGCAAACCTCAAAATTTGGCTAAAAAAACACAGGTTCCTCACATTTCTGTGGCAGAAAGTTCTGGAATCTGAGAGGAGCCACAAATTTCCTTCCACCCAGCGTTCCCCCAAGTCTCCCAATAAAAATTATACCTCACTTGTGTGGGTAGGCCTAGCGCCCGCGACAGGAAACGCCCCAAAGCGCAACGTGGACACATCCAAATATTTTAAAGAAAACAGAGGTGTTTTTGCGAAGTGCCTACCTGTAGATTTTGGCCTCTAGCTCAGCCGGCACCTAGGGAAACCTACCAAACCTGTGCATTTCTGAAAACTAGAGACCTAGGGGAATCCAAGATGGGGTGACTTGTGGGGCTCGGACCAGGTTCTGTTACCCAGAATCCTTTGCAAACCTCAAAATTTGGCTAAAAAAATACATGTTCCTCAAATTTCTGTGGCAGAAAGTTCTGGAATCTGAGAGGAGTCACAAATTTCCTTCCACCCAGCATTCCCCCAAGTCTCCCGATAAAAATGATACCTCACTTGTGTGGGTAGGCCTAGCGCCCGCGGCAGGAAACGCCCCAAATCGCAACTTGGACACATCCAAATTTTTGAAAGAAAACAGAGGTGTTTTTTGCGAAGTGCCTACCTGTAGATTTTGGCCTCTAGCTCAGCTGGCAGCTCGGGAAACCTACCAAACCTGTGCATTTCTGAAAACTAGAGACCTAGGGGAATCCATGATGGGGTGACTTGTGGGGCTCGGACCAGGTTCTGTTACCCAGAATCCTTTGCAAACCTCAAAATGTGGCTAAAAAAAACACATGTTCCTCACATTTCTGTGGCAGAAAGTTTTGGAATCTGAGAGGAGCCACAAATTTCCTTCCACCCAGCGTTCCCCCAAGTCTCCCGATAAAAATGATACCTCACTTGTGTGGGTAGGCCTAGCGCCCGCGACAGGAAACGCCCCAAAGCGCAACGTGGACACATCCAATTTTTTGAAAGAAAACAGAGGTGTTTTTTGCAAAGTGCCTACCTATAGATTTTGGCCTCTAGCTCAGCCGGCACCTAGGGAAACCTACCAAACCTGTGCATTTCTTAAAACTAGAGACCTAGGGGAATCTAAGATGGGGTGACTTGGGGGCTCGGACCAGGTTCTGTTACCCAGAATCCTTTGCAAACCTCAAAATTTGGCTAAAAAAACACAGGTTCCTCACATTTCTGTGGCAGAAAGTTTTGGAATCTGAGAGGAGCCACAAATTTCCTTCCACCCAGCGTTCCCCCAAGTCTCCCGATAAAAATGATACCTCACTTGTGTGGGTAGGCCTAGCGCCCGCGACAGGAAACGCCCCAAAGCGCAACGTGGACACATCCAATTTTTTGAAAGAAAACAGAGGTGTTTTTTGCGAAGTGCCTACCTGTAGATTTTGGCCTCTAGCTCAGCCGGCACCTAGGGAAACCTACCAAACCTGTGCATTTCTGAAAACTAGAGACCTAGGGGAATCCAAGATGGGGTGACTTGTGGGGCTCGGGCCAGGTTCTGTTACCCAGAATCCTTTGCAAACCTCAAAATTTGGCTAAAAAAACACATGTTCCTCACATTTCTGTGGCAGAAAGTTCTGGAATCTGAGAGGAGCCACAAATTTCCTTCCACCCAGCGTTCCCCCAAGTCTCCTGATAAAAATGATACCTCACTTGTGTGGGTAGGCCTAGCGCCCGCGACAGGAAACGTCCCAAAGCGCAACGTGGACACATCCAAATTTTTGAAAGAAAACAGAGGTGTTTTTTGCGAAGTGCCTACCTGTAGATTTTGGCCTCTAGCTCAGCTGGCAGCTAGGGAAACCTACCAAACCTGTGCATTTCTGAAAAATAGAGACCTAGGGGAATCCATGATGGGGTGACTTGTGGGGCTCGGACCAGGTTCTGTTACCCAGAATCCTTTGCAAACCTCAAAATTTGGCTAAAAAAACACATGTTCCTCACATTTCTGTGGCAGAAAGTTCTGGAATCTGAGAGGAGCCACAAATTTCCTTCCACCCAGCGTTCCCCCAGGTCTCCCGATAAAAATGATACCTCACTTGTGTGGTTAGGCCTAGCGCCCGCAACAGGAACGCCCCAAAGCGCAACGTGGGCACATCCAAATTTTTGAAAGAAAACAGAGGTGTTTTTAGCGAAGTGCCTACCTGTAGATTTTGGCCTCTAGCTCAGCCGGCACCTAGGGAAACCTACCAAACCTGTGCATTTCTGAAAACTAGAGACCTAGGGGAATCCAAGATGGGGTGACTTGTGGGGCTCAGACCAGGTTCTGTTACCCAGAATCATTTGCAAACCTCAAAATGTGGCTAAAAAAGCACATGTTCCTCACATTTCTGTGGCAGAAAGTTTTGCTATCTGAGAGGAGCCACAAATTTCCTTCCACCCAGCTTTCCCCCAAGTCTCCCGATAAAAATGATACCTCACTTGTGTGGGTAGGCCTAGCGCCTGCGACAGGAAACACCCCAAAAGCGCAACGTGGACACATCCAAATTTTTGAAAGAAAACAGAGGTGTTTTTTGCGAAGTGCCTACCTGTAGATTTTGGCCTCTAGCTCAGCTGGCAGCTAGGGAAACCTACCAAACCTGTGCATTTCTGAAAACTAGAGACCTAGGGGAATCCAAGATGGGTTGACTTGTGGGGCTCGGACCAGGTTCTGTTACCCAGAATCCTTTGCAAACCTCAAAATTTGGCTAAAAAAACACATGTTCCTCACATTTCTGTGGCAGAAAGTTCTGGAATCTGAGAGGAGCCACAAATGTCCTTCCACCCAGCGTTCCCCCAAGTCTCCCGATAAAAATGATACCTCACTTGTGTGGGTAGGCCTAGCGCCCGCGACAGGAAATGCACCAAAGCGCAACGTGGACACATCCCATTTTTGAAAGAAAACAGTGCCTACCTGTGGATTTTGGCCTGTAGCTCAGCCGGCACCTAGGGAAACCTACCAACCCTGTGCAGTTTTGAAAACTAGAGACCTAGGGGAATCCAAGATGGGGTGACTTGGGGGCTCGGAGCAGGTTCTGTTACCCAGAATCCTTTGCAAACCTCAAAATTTGGCTAAAAAAACACATGTTCCTCACATTTCTGTGGCAGAAAGTTCTGGAATCTGAGAGGAGCCACAAATTTCCTTCCACCCAGCGTTCCCCCAAGTCTCCCGATAAAAATGATACCTCACTTGTGTGGTTAGGCCTAGCGCCCGCAACAGGAACGCCCCAAAGCGCAACGTGGACACATCCAAATTTTTGAAAGAAAACAGAGGTGTTTTTAGCGAAGTGCCTACCTGTAGATTTTGGCCTCTAGCTCAGCCGGCACCTAGGGAAACCTACCAAACCTGTGCATTTCTGAAAACTAGAGACCTAGGGGAATCCAAGATGGGGTGACTTGTGGGGCTCAGACCAGGTTCTGTTACCCAGAATCATTTGCAAACCTCAAAATGTGGCTAAAAAAGCACATGTTCCTCACATTTCTGTGGCAGAAAGTTCTGCTATCTGAGAGGAGCCACAAATTTCCTTCCACCCAGCTTTCCCCCAAGTCTCCCGATAAAAATGATACCTCACTTGTGTGGGTAGGCCTAGCGCCTGCGACAGGAAACACCCCAAAAGCGCAACGTGGACACATCCAAATTTTTGAAAGAAAACAGAGGTGTTTTTTGCGAAGTGCCTACCTGTAGATTTTGGCCTCTAGCTCAGCTGGCAGCTAGGGAAACCTACCAAACCTGTGCATTTCTGAAAACTAGAGACCTAGGGGAATCCAAGATGGGTTGACTTGTGGGGCTCGGACCAGGTTCTGTTACCCAGAATCCTTTGCAAACCTCAAAATTTGGCTAAAAAAACACATGTTCCTCACATTTCTGTGGCAGAAAGTTCTGGAATCTGAGAGGAGCCACAAATGTCCTTCCACCCAGCGTTCCCCCAAGTCTCCCGATAAAAATGATACCTCACTTGTGTGGGTAGGCCTAGCGCCCGCGACAGGAAATGCACCAAAGCGCAACGTGGACACATCCCATTTTTGAAAGAAAACAGTGCCTACCTGTGGATTTTGGCCTGTAGCTCAGCCGGCACCTAGGGAAACCTACCAACCCTGTGCAGTTTTGAAAACTAGAGACCTAGGGGAATCCAAGATGGGGGGACTTGTGGGGCTCGGACCAGGTTCTGTTACCCAGAATCCTTTGCAAACCTCAAAATTTGGCTAAAAAAACACATGTTCCTCACATTTCTGTGGCAGAAAGTTCTGGAATCTGAGAGGAGCCACAAATTTCCTTCCACCCAGCGTTCCCCCAAGTCTCCCGATAAAAATGATACCTCACTTGTGTGGTTAGGCCTAGCGCCCGCAACAGGAACGCCCCAAAGCGCAACGTGGACACATCCAAATTTTTGAAAGAAAACAGAGGTGTTTTTAGCGAAGTGCCTACCTGTAGATTTTGGCCTCTAGCTCAGCCGGCACCTAGGGAAACCTACCAAACCTGTGCATTTCTGAAAACTAGAGACCTAGGGGAATCCAAGATGGGGTGACTTGTGGGGCTCAGACCAGGTTCTGTTACCCAGAATCATTTGCAAACCTCAAAATGTGGCTAAAAAAGCACATGTTCCTCACATTTCTGTGGCAGAAAGTTCTGCTATCTGAGAGGAGCCACAAATTTCCTTCCACCCAGCTTTCCCCCAAGTCTCCCGATAAAAATTATACCTCACTTGTGTGGGTAGGCCTAGCGCCTGCGACAGGAAACACCCCAAAAGCGCAACGTGGACACATCCAAATTTTTGAAAGAAAACAGAGGTGTTTTTTGCGAAGTGCCTACCTGTAGATTTTGGCCTCTAGCTCAGCTGGCAGCTAGGGAAACCTACCAAACCTGTGCATTTCTGAAAACTAGAGACCTAGGGGAATCCAAGATGGGTTGACTTGTGGGGCTCGGACCAGGTTCTGTTACCCAGAATCCTTTGCAAACCTCAAAATTTGGCTAAAAAAACACATGTTCCTCACATTTCTGTGGCAGAAAGTTCTGGAATCTGAGAGGAGCCACAAATGTCCTTCCACCCAGCGTTCCCCCAAGTCTCCCGATAAAAATGATACCTCACTTGTGTGGGTAGGCCTAGCGCCCGCGACAGGAAATGCACCAAAGCGCAACGTGGACACATCCCATTTTTGAAAGAAAACAGTGCCTACCTGTGGATTTTGGCCTGTAGCTCAGCCGGCACCTAGGGAAACCTACCAACCCTGTGCAGTTTTGAAAACTAGAGACCTAGGGGAATCCAAGATGGGGTGACTTGGGGGCTCGGAGCAGGTTCTGTTACCCAGAATCCTTTGCAAACCTCAAAATTTGGCTAAAAAAACACCCTTTCCTCTCATTTCGGTGACAGAAAGTTCTGGAATCTGAGGGGAGCCATAAATTTCCTTCCACCCAGCGTTCCCCCAAGTCTCCTGATAAAAATGATACCTCGCTTGTGTGGGTAGGCCTAGCGCCCGCGACAGGAAACGCCCCAAAGCGCAACGTGGACACATCCAAATTTTTGAAAGAAAATAAGGTGTTTTTTGCGAAGTGCCTACCTGTAGATTTTGGCCTCTAGCTCAGCCGGCACCTAGGGAAACCTACCAAACCTGTGCATTTCTGAAAACTAGAGACCTAGGGGAATCCAAGATGGGTTGACTTGTGGGGCTCGGACCAGGTTCTGTTACGCAGAATTCTTTGCAAACCTCAAAATTTGGCTAAAAAAACACAAGTTCCTCACATTTCTGTGGCAGAAAGTTCTGGAATCTGAGAGGAGCCACAAATGTCCTTCCACCCAGCGTTCCCCCAAGTCTCCCGATAAAAATGATACCTCACTTGTGTGGGTAGGCCTAGCGCCCGCGACAGGAAATGCACCAAAGCGCAACGTGGACACATCCCATTTTTGAAAGAAAACAGTGCCTACCTGTGGATTTTGGCCTGTAGCTCAGCCGGCACCTAGGGAAACCTACCAACCCTGTGCAGTTTTGAAAACTAGAGACCTAGGGGAATGCAAGATGGGGTGACTTGTGGGGCTCGGACCAGGTTCTGTTACCCAGAATCCTTTGCAAACCTCAAAATGTGGCTAAAAAAACACATGTTCCTCACATTTCTGTGGCAGAAAGTTTTGGAATCTGAGAGGAGCCACAAATTTCCTTCCACCCAGCGTTCCCCCAAGTCTCCTGATAAAAATGATACCTCACTTGTGTGGGTAGGCCTAGCGCCCGCGACAGGAAACGCCCCAAAGCGCAACGTGGACACATCCAATTTTTTGAAAGAAAACAGAGGTGTTTTTTGCAAAGTGCCTACCTGTAGATTTTGGCCTCTAGCTCAGCCGGCACCTAGGGAAACCTACCAAACCTGTGCATTTCTTAAAACTAGAGACCTAGGGGAATCTAAGATGGGGTGACTTGGGGGCTCGGACCAGGTTCTGTTACCCAGAATCCTTTGCAAACCTCAAAATTTGGCTAAAAAAACACAGGTTCCTCACATTTCTGTGGCAGAAAGTTTTGGAATCTGAGAGGAGCCACAAATTTCCTTCCACCCAGCGTTCCCCCAAGTCTCCCGATAAAAATGATACCTCACTTGTGTGGGTAGGCCTAGCGCCCGCGACAGGAAACGCCCCAAAGCGCAACGTGGACACATCCAATTTTTTTAAAGAAAACAGAGGTGTTTTTTGCGAAGTGCCTACCTGTAGATTTTGGCCTCTAGCTCAGCCGGCACCTAGGGAAACCTACCAAACCTGTGCATTTCTGAAAACTAGAGACCTAGGGGAATCCAAGATGGGGTGACTTGTGGGGCTCGGGCCAGGTTCTGTTACCCAGAATCCTTTGCAAACCTCAAAATTTGGCTAAAAAAACACATGTTCCTCACATTTCTGTGGCAGAAAGTTCTGGAATCTGAGAGGAGCCACAAATTTCCTTCCACCCAGCGTTCCCCCAAGTCTCCTGATAAAAATGATACCTCACTTGTGTGGGTAGGCCTAGCGCCCGCGACAGGAAACGCCCCAAAGCGCAACGTGGACACATCCAAATTTTTGAAAGAAAACAGAGGTGTTTTTTGCGAAGTGCCTACCTGTAGATTTTGGCCTCTAGCTCAGCTGGCAGCTAGGGAAACCTACCAAACCTGTGCATTTCTGAAAAATAGAGACCTAGGGGAATCCATGATGGGGTGACTTGTGGGGCTCGGACCAGGTTCTGTTACCCAGAATCCTTTGCAAACCTCAAAATTTGGCTAAAAAAACACATGTTCCTCACATTTCTGTGGCAGAAAGTTCTGGAATCTGAGAGGAGCCACAAATTTCCTTCCACCCAGCGTTCCCCCAGGTCTCCCGATAAAAATGATACCTCACTTGTGTGGTTAGGCCTAGCGCCCGCAACAGGAACGCCCCAAAGCGCAACGTGGGCACATCCAAATTTTTGAAAGAAAACAGAGGTGTTTTTAGCGAAGTGCCTACCTGTAGATTTTGGCCTCTAGCTCAGCCGGCACCTAGGGAAACCTACCAAACCTGTGCATTTCTGAAAACTAGAGACCTAGGGGAATCCAAGATGGGGTGACTTGTGGGGCTCAGACCAGGTTCTGTTACCCAGAATCATTTGCAAACCTCAAAATGTGGCTAAAAAAGCACATGTTCCTCACATTTCTGTGGCAGAAAGTTTTGCTATCTGAGAGGAGCCACAAATTTCCTTCCACCCAGCTTTCCCCCAAGTCTCCCGATAAAAATGATACCTCACTTGTGTGGGTAGGCCTAGCGCCTGCGACAGGAAACACCCCAAAAGCGCAACGTGGACACATCCAAATTTTTGAAAGAAAACAGAGGTGTTTTTTGCGAAGTGCCTACCTGTAGATTTTGGCCTCTAGCTCAGCTGGCAGCTAGGGAAACCTACCAAACCTGTGCATTTCTGAAAACTAGAGACCTAGGGGAATCCAAGATGGGTTGACTTGTGGGGCTCGGACCAGGTTCTGTTACCCAGAATCCTTTGCAAACCTCAAAATTTGGCTAAAAAAACACATGTTCCTCACATTTCTGTGGCAGAAAGTTCTGGAATCTGAGAGGAGCCACAAATGTCCTTCCACCCAGCGTTCCCCCAAGTCTCCCGATAAAAATGATACCTCACTTGTGTGGGTAGGCCTAGCGCCCGCGACAGGAAATGCACCAAAGCGCAACGTGGACACATCCCATTTTTTAAAGAAAACAGTGCCTACCTGTGGATTTTGGCCTGTAGCTCAGCCGGCACCTAGGGAAACCTACCAACCCTGTGCAGTTTTGAAAACTAGAGACCTAGGGGAATCCAAGATGGGGGGACTTGTGGGGCTCGGACCAGGTTCTGTTACCCAGAATCCTTTGCAAACCTCAAAATTTGGCTAAAAAAACACATGTTCCTCACATTTCTGTGGCAGAAAGTTCTGGAATCTGAGAGGAGCCACAAATTTCCTTCCACCCAGCGTTCCCCCAAGTCTCCCGATAAAAATGATACCTCACTTGTGTGGTTAGGCCTAGCGCCCGCAACAGGAACGCCCCAAAGCGCAACGTGGACACATCCAAATTTTTGAAAGAAAACAGAGGTGTTTTTAGCGAAGTGCCTACCTGTAGATTTTGGCCTCTAGCTCAGCCGGCACCTAGGGAAACCTACCAAACCTGTGCATTTCTGAAAACTAGAGACCTAGGGGAATCCAAGATGGGGTGACTTGTGGGGCTCAGACCAGGTTCTGTTACCCAGAATCATTTGCAAACCTCAAAATGTGGCTAAAAAAGCACATGTTCCTCACATTTCTGTGGCAGAAAGTTCTGCTATCTGAGAGGAGCCACAAATTTCCTTCCACCCAGCTTTCCCCCAAGTCTCCCGATAAAAATGATACCTCACTTGTGTGGGTAGGCCTAGCGCCTGCGACAGGAAACACCCCAAAAGCGCAACGTGGACACATCCAAATTTTTGAAAGAAAACAGAGGTGTTTTTTGCGAAGTGCCTACCTGTAGATTTTGGCCTCTAGCTCAGCTGGCAGCTAGGGAAACCTACCAAACCTGTGCATTTCTGAAAACTAGAGACCTAGGGGAATCCAAGATGGGTTGACTTGTGGGGCTCGGACCAGGTTCTGTTACCCAGAATCCTTTGCAAACCTCAAAATTTGGCTAAAAAAACACATGTTCCTCACATTTCTGTGGCAGAAAGTTCTGGAATCTGAGAGGAGCCACAAATGTCCTTCCACCCAGCGTTCCCCCAAGTCTCCCGATAAAAATGATACCTCACTTGTTTGGGTAGGCCTAGCGCCCGCGACAGGAAATGCACCAAAGCGCAACGTGGACACATCCCATTTTTGAAAGAAAACAGTGCCTACCTGTGGATTTTGGCCTGTAGCTCAGCCGGCACCTAGGGAAACCTACCAACCCTGTGCAGTTTTGAAAACTAGAGACCTAGGGGAATCCAAGATGGGGTGACTTGGGGGCTCGGAGCAGGTTCTGTTACCCAGAATCCTTTGCAAACCTCAAAATTTGGCTAAAAAAACACATGTTCCTCACATTTCTGTGGCAGAAAGTTCTGGAATCTGAGAGGAGCCACAAATTTCCTTCCACCCAGCGTTCCCCCAAGTCTCCCGATAAAAATGATACCTCACTTGTGTGGTTAGGCCTAGCGCCCGCAACAGGAACGCCCCAAAGCGCAACGTGGACACATCCAAATTTTTGAAAGAAAACAGAGGTGTTTTTAGCGAAGTGCCTACCTGTAGATTTTGGCCTCTAGCTCAGCCGGCACCTAGGGAAACCTACCAAACCTGTGCATTTCTGAAAACTAGAGACCTAGGGGAATCCAAGATGGGGTGACTTGTGGGGCTCAGACCAGGTTCTGTTACCCAGAATCATTTGCAAACCTCAAAATGTGGCTAAAAAAGCACATGTTCCTCACATTTCTGTGGCAGAAAGTTCTGCTATCTGAGAGGAGCCACAAATTTCCTTCCACCCAGCTTTCCCCCAAGTCTCCCGATAAAAATGATACCTCACTTGTGTGGGTAGGCCTAGCGCCTGCGACAGGAAACACCCCAAAAGCGCAACGTGGACACATCCAAATTTTTGAAAGAAAACAGAGGTGTTTTTTGCGAAGTGCCTACCTGTAGATTTTGGCCTCTAGCTCAGCTGGCAGCTAGGGAAACCTACCAAACCTGTGCATTTCTGAAAACTAGAGACCTAGGGGAATCCAAGATGGGTTGACTTGTGGGGCTCGGACCAGGTTCTGTTACCCAGAATCCTTTGCAAACCTCAAAATTTGGCTAAAAAAACACATGTTCCTCACATTTCTGTGGCAGAAAGTTCTGGAATCTGAGAGGAGCCACAAATGTCCTTCCACCCAGCGTTCCCCCAAGTCTCCCGATAAAAATGATACCTCACTTGTGTGGGTAGGCCTAGCGCCCGCGACAGGAAATGCACCAAAGCGCAACGTGGACACATCCCATTTTTGAAAGAAAACAGTGCCTACCTGTGGATTTTGGCCTGTAGCTCAGCCGGCACCTAGGGAAACCTACCAACCCTGTGCAGTTTTGAAAACTAGAGACCTAGGGGAATCCAAGATGGGGGGACTTGTGGGGCTCGGACCAGGTTCTGTTACCCAGAATCCTTTGCAAACCTCAAAATTTGGCTAAAAAAACACATGTTCCTCACATTTCTGTGGCAGAAAGTTCTGGAATCTGAGAGGAGCCACAAATTTCCTTCCACCCAGCGTTCCCCCAAGTCTCCCGATAAAAATGATACCTCACTTGTGTGGTTAGGCCTAGCGCCCGCAACAGGAACGCCCCAAAGCACAACGTGGACACATCCAAATTTTTGAAAGAAAACAGAGGTGTTTTTAGCGAAGTGCCTACCTGTAGATTTTGGCCTCTAGCTCAGCCGGCACCTAGGGAAACCTACCAAACCTGTGCATTTCTGAAAACTAGAGACCTAGGGGAATCCAAGATGGGGTGACTTGTGGGGCTCAGACCAGGTTCTGTTACCCAGAATCATTTGCAAACCTCAAAATGTGGCTAAAAAAGCACATGTTCCTCACATTTCTGTGGCAGAAAGTTCTGCTATCTGAGAGGAGCCACAAATTTCCTTCCACCCAGCTTTCCCCCAAGTCTCCCGATAAAAATTATACCTCACTTGTGTGGGTAGGCCTAGCGCCTGCGACAGGAAACACCCCAAAAGCGCAACGTGGACACATCCAAATTTTTGAAAGAAAACAGAGGTGTTTTTTGCGAAGTGCCTACCTGTAGATTTTGGCCTCTAGCTCAGCTGGCAGCTAGGGAAACCTACCAAACCTGTGCATTTCTGAAAACTAGAGACCTAGGGGAATCCAAGATGGGTTGACTTGTGGGGCTCGGACCAGGTTCTGTTACCCAGAATCCTTTGCAAACCTCAAAATTTGGCTAAAAAAACACATGTTCCTCACATTTCTGTGGCAGAAAGTTCTGGAATCTGAGAGGAGCCACAAATGTCCTTCCACCCAGCGTTCCCCCAAGTCTCCCGATAAAAATGATACCTCACTTGTGTGGGTAGGCCTAGCGCCCGCGACAGGAAATGCACCAAAGCGCAACGTGGACACATCCCATTTTTGAAAGAAAACAGTGCCTACCTGTGGATTTTGGCCTGTAGCTCAGCCGGCACCTAGGGAAACCTACCAACCCTGTGCAGTTTTGAAAACTAGAGACCTAGGGGAATCCAAGATGGGGTGACTTGGGGGCTCGGAGCAGGTTCTGTTACCCAGAATCCTTTGCAAACCTCAAAATTTGGCTAAAAAAACACCCTTTCCTCTCATTTCGGTGACAGAAAGTTCTGGAATCTGAGGGGAGCCATAAATTTCCTTCCACCCAGCGTTCCCCCAAGTCTCCTGATAAAAATGATACCTCGCTTGTGTGGGTAGGCCTAGCGCCCGCGACAGGAAACGCCCCAAAGCGCAACGTGGACACATCCAAATTTTTGAAAGAAAATAAGGTGTTTTTTGCGAAGTGCCTACCTGTAGATTTTGGCCTCTAGCTCAGCCGGCACCTAGGGAAACCTACCAAACCTGTGCATTTCTGAAAACTAGAGACCTAGGGGAATCCAAGATGGGTTGACTTGTGGGGCTCGGACCAGGTTCTGTTACGCAGAATTCTTTGCAAACCTCAAAATTTGGCTAAAAAAACACAAGTTCCTCACATTTCTGTGGCAGAAAGTTCTGGAATCTGAGAGGAGCCACAAATGTCCTTCCACCCAGCGTTCCCCCAAGTCTCCCGATAAAAATGATACCTCACTTGTGTGGGTAGGCCTAGCGCCCGCGACAGGAAATGCACCAAAGCGCAACGTGGACACATCCCATTTTTGAAAGAAAACAGTGCCTACCTGTGGATTTTGGCCTGTAGCTCAGCCGGCACCTAGGGAAACCTACCAACCCTGTGCAGTTTTGAAAACTAGAGACCTAGGGGAATGCAAGATGGGGTGACTTGGGGGCTCGGACCAGGTTCTGTTACCCAGAATCCATTGCAAACCTCAAAATTTGGCTAAAAAAACACCCTTTCCTCTCATTTCGGTGACAGAAAGTTCTGAAATCTGAGGGGAGCCACAAATTTCCTTCCACCCCGCGTTCCCCCAAGTCTCCCGATAAAAATGATACCTCACTTGTGTGGGTGGGCCAGGTGCCTGCAACAGAGTAAGGCCCAAAACTTGAAGAGATAGAAGGGATAGCACAGCGAGTTTATAAGGGCATATTCTTTTATACATCTTTAGACGGACTCTGCTTTGGGGACCCACATAAGTGAGGTGTCATTTTACTTGGGAGACTGAGGGGAAAACTGGGGAGTAGGAATTTTGTGCTGGAGCGGTGATCCTACTAAGAAAAGTCAGGAAAATATGCTTTTTTATGCAAATTTTGAGGTTTACAGAGGAGTCTGGGTAAGAAAATGTTGGGGGAGCCACGCAAGCCACACCTCCCTCGACTCCTTGGGGTGTCTAGTTTTTAAAAATGTCTGGGTTTTGTAGGTTTCCCTAGATGAAGGCCGCACCCAGGACCAAAAACATAGGTGGGCCCTCCCCCCCAAACACAGGTATTTTTGTAATATATCATTTTGATGTGTGCACATACGTCCGTGATGTGCCAAACACTAAAATTGTGAAAAGAAACACACTTAGGTTATGTGAAGAAGACCCCTCACCCACCAACCAAGTTGGTGGCATGCTTCATCATCGGGGTCCCACCCGAGGCACCTAGCGTGTCACAGGTGTGCTGCGACGCCTGATTACAGCGGAGCAGGTTTTGTCATTTTTACCACACATACTGGTTGGATTTGGCACGAGGGTGAGTGATGGTTCAGTGGATCAAATTTTATTAACAAGAGATTTCACAAAAATGAAATGCACTGCTAATAACTGAAAGGCAAAAAACTGAACCAATGACTCACAGCTCGTGAGCTGTAAAGCCGCGACAAGGCACCAACCGCTTTACAGTCCATTCACACACCTTTCATACATGACACGCACAAGACCATTCACAACGCCAGCCACGGGCCCAGCACATTACAACACTCTCATCGACAGACCGCGCCACTCAAGGGCCCATCACTTACATACGCCCACATGCCTGATACAAGAATCACACCAGCTGATGGGAGTGTGGACTGCCGTTTGGCTGGCACTGCCAGCCAAGCGCCACCCCACGCACACTGCCAGCCAAGCGCCACCCCAAGGACACCGCCAGCCAAGCGCCACCCCAAGCACACCGCCAGCCAAGCGCCACCCCACGCACACCGCCAGCCAAGCGCCACCCCACGCACACCGCCAGCCAAGCGCCACCCCACGCACACCGCCAGCCAAGCGCCACCCCATGCACACCGCCATCACTTTTTTTGTTTATAAACAACAAAGAAACCACTAATTATAAAATAAGCACAAAACTACAAACACAAAAGCTCTAACTAAATACATGGCAGAGATGCCAATCCGTGAAACATATGAAAATATAAAACAGACAGCTTACGCTCACGGTATTTCCCAGAATTTCTTTTGGGTATGGTAACTTCTAAAACAGCCGGGCACACACAGCCCAGGCTTTGAAGGGCATTCGGGGCAGTACATCCGGCTCTCCCTCCGGATTAATCTCCGGGCACATACTCTACATTTCTTTGTGGGCAAGTCTTTTTTGGGAGTGGGAGGAATGTGATCTGGAAAGTGCCGATCTTTCAATCTAGCCACATCCTCCACCACTTCTACTCTAGGAACTCTTGCCGGTCCCACCACAATAAGGCTTTCTATCACCGACTCCTGAAATTTAACAAATGTCATCCTTGACTCAGGTGAACAATCCTTGTATACAATAAAGGCATTAAAAGTTGCCAAATGAAATAAATGTAGGGCCAACTTTTTATACCACACATAAGACTTACGAAGAGCAGTGTAAGGTTCCAACCTCTGATCTACTCTATCAACACCACCCATGTGCCTATTGTAGTCCAAAATGCACGCAGGTTTGCGCACTTCCGCAACCTGACCCCAAACAGCCACAGGGGAAGTACTCTCATCATGGATGGTCGATAGCATGTACACATCCCTCCTGTCTGAAAATTTCAGAGCTAGCAGCTCCTTATTCCGCAAGGCACTGCACTGTCCCCTCTCAAGTTTTTTATAGACAAGCTCCCTTGGATAGCCTTTCCGGTTAGAACGGATTGTGCCACAAGCAACAGTGTCCACCCTAAACAACTCCTTGAACAACTGCACTCCAGTGTAGAAATTATCTATGTACAAATGGTGACCTTTGTTAAACAGCCGTCTAGCAAGTTCCCACACAATTTTTTCGCTAACTCCAAAAGTGGCCGGACAACCAGGAGGGTCAATACTGGAATCCCTACCAGTGTAGACCCGGAAATTATACACATATCCTGTACTACTTTCAGACAGCAGATACAATTTAATCCCATACCGTGCCCTCTTACTAGGAATGTACTGCTTAAAAACTAAACGCCCCTTGAAAAGGACCAAAGACTCGTCCACACTTATCTCTTTGCCTGGAACATAGACCTCTGAAAACCGATCCACAAAATGATCAAGGACAGGCCTAATCTTAAAAAGACGGTCACAATCAGGGTGATCTCGTGGCAAGGCTAAAGCATTGTCTACAAAATGCAGCATACTAAGAAGAAGCAAATACCGATTACGTGTCATAGTTGCAGGAAATATAGCAGTTGCCATCAAGGGACTAGTAGACCAATAAGAAGCCAGTGACGGCTTCCTGATCAACCCCATCAAAAAAGACAAACCTAAAAATCTTTTCATCTCTTCCAGATATGTGGGAACCCACTGAGTAGCTCTAGACTGAGGCTTAAGTCTGGCAGCGTTGTCCCGCAAATATTGCTCTGCATACACATTTGTCTGCTCCACAATCTCTTCCAAAAATACATCGTCCATAAACAAGTGAAAGAAATGGACAGGCAAAAAGTTTTCCGTATTAACTCTACACCCTGGGAGACCAGTAAATGCAGGTAACTGTGGCTGCTCCATGTTTGGGGCAATCCAAGTGTCAGGTCTTCTAATGGGAAACCCTTCAACCCCAGGCTGCTGCACTCTTGGCACATCAATGTCCTCCTCTAACACAGGCCTTCATCTGCACTGAGAGTAGCTTCCTCATCAGAAGAATACTCTCGGACAGAAAACTCACTTCCAGAATCTCCTGCTTCCTCCTCTGCCTCAGATGCAGAGTCAGTGTCGTAATCATGGTCTGAAGACGACTCAAAAAGCATGCGAACAACCTGCTGAGCGGTCACTTTGCGGCTAGCCATGATCCTAACAACAAATGGATTGCCAACAACAACTAGCACTAAAATAAGTAATAAACAAAGTGTAGCTTTATCACAAAGAGTTATGTACTACAAAAAAACTATACCACTCACTTGCCTGAAAAAGCTACTCACCAAGCAACTACTCTGCACAGACACAGCAATCACCAATGATATCCCACTAAAAAAAAAAAAAAAAAAAAGCAAATTAGACATATGACAACACAAACATCACTGTGCTCAAATCTAAGGACAATGTCAAACACACAATACTGCATTTAGTACACCACCTACAAACATGTCATTCATACATGTCAACAATACTCCTTTGGAGTAAATTGCTTTCACTTACCTAAAACATGCAACTATGCAAACCGCAGGACAACTACCGCAAAGATCCACAGCAAAGGAAGCAAAAGCGTTGAACTAGAAGAAAAAGAAGAAATAAATTGTTATAATCACAAATACAAATACTTTGCCAGTTGACAAACACCCCACTACCAAGAACTTAGAAGTTGTCCCTGGTACCTAAGTGGATCCTGCCCCCCTCTGGGGTAGATGGGTGTAAAAGAATTGGCCAATCTGCCCCAAAGGGGGGCAGAAATGGGCAACACCTCTGTGCCCCCTTTAGGGGGCGACCCTTCCCAAAGGGGGCACCGCCAGCACAACACAGAACAAAAAAAAAAATCCCTGCCGTATTGGTGGTTTCTGCCCTCCTTGGGGGCAGATGGGCCTACAAAAATAGGGGCAGAGATGGCCAATACGAACTTTCCCCACTTTAGGGGGGCGACCGTTGCCCAAGGGGTGCCCCCAAACACACACCACACACACACATACCACACAATCCCTGGCGCCTAGTGTGCTTCCACCCCCCGGGGGCCAGATCGTCCAAAAAATGGCTGGTCTGCCATCGGGGGGGGGCGAAACAGAAAAAAAAAAAATAGCCCCCCAGGGGAGCGACCCTTGCCCAAGGGGTTGCCCCCAAAATAAACAATAAAAACAAAATCCCTGGTGTCTAGTGGATTTCGCCCCCCCCTTGGGGGCAGATCAGCCCAAAAATCGGCGATCTGCCCCCGGGGGCGGGGGGGGGGGCAAAATACTAAAAAAATAGCCCCCCAGTGGGGCGACCCTTGCCCAAGGGGTCGCCGCCAAAAGAAACTTTACAATAAAAATAAATCCCTGGTTTCTAGTGGATTTCGCCCCCCACTGGGGGCAGATCCGCCGAAAAAAAGCCCAAGGGGTCGCCCCCAAAATACATACCCAAAATAAAATCCCTGGTGTCTAGTGGTTTTCGCCCCCCCCCCCCCGGGGGGCGAAATACTAAAAAAATTGCCCCCGGGGGGGGGCGACCCTTGCCCAAGGGGTCACCCCCAAAATACACACCCAAAATAAAATCCCTGGTGTCTAGTGGTTTTCGCCCCCCCCTGGTGGCAGATCCGCCGAAAAATCGGCGGATCTGCCCCCAGGGGGGGGGGGGGCGAAATACTAAAACAAAAATTGCCCCCCAGGGGGGCGACCCTTGCCCAAGGGGATGTACTAAATTGATTTTGCGAGTTGGAAAGTCTTTCCTACTCACAAAATGGATTTTGTGATCAATTCTAAATTGCAATTAGGAGAGGCTGTGAAGAGGGCTTTCCCTCCTAATTGCGAGGTGTGTTGGATTTCAGAACTAGTTTGCAGATGTAATTACAGTTGCAAACCATTGATCAGTTACTGACACCTCAAAAAAGGTGGTAAATGATGCACAACATTGTGTTAGACAACATCAGGTGAACCTGTCTACTTAATATCCATTCTGCAAATTATTCTCCAAACCCTGCCACTAGAGATTTTGTGAGATGATCTATTAGTACAGTGGTCCTATTTTAAAATGGGAGACTAATTGCAAACGTCTGCACAATTCATACCTTTTTTTGAGTCCTGTATATTGAGGATTGATTTAGATCTCGGCAGAGGGGTTACTCCGTCACAACAGTGACGGGTATCCTGTCTGCCGAAATCTAAATCCCATTATAGGCTATGAGATTTCGATTTAGATGGACAGGATATCGGTCACCGTTGTAATGGAGTAACCCCTTCACCAAGATCCAAATAAGGTCCTTAGAGTATTGGCCATTTGTCTCCTACCGTGGTCGCTTGTCGAGTGTCTCTGGTTGCACATCTCTATAGTGGCAGCACTTTGGTAGGTGCTCATTGGTGGTAAAGCAGAAAAATTGAAAATTAGGCATTTGAAGACGGCCCTTTGTTTGGTTCACAACCAGCTCAGCTGGTGCTGGTAGCGAGGTCTGTACTATATGAGGAGGTAATACACTAGTACAGTGGAAATCTCACAAGGATCTACTGTAGTGCTCCAAGGTGGTCATGGTCAAGGTGATAACCTGGG